>NC_045623.1:89301105-91874855 GCF_009829155.1 Mustela erminea
TGCCTTGTGGTCCTCTTCCCGCTCCCCTGGGTCTGCCCCATCCATCCCCTGCCAGGCAATGCACAAACTTGAATTTGCATATACATGAGGGCTTGAGAAGGCCCAGGAAGGGGAACTTGGCTCACCAAGGGCAGGCACTGTGCCAGCAGCTTTCTGTGCATTGTTTCATGAAGCCTGCAAATAGCCCGAGGGATAAATGATCTTCTTTCCATTTTACAGATGGGAAAACTGCCACCTAGAAAGGTAAAGCGGTATGTGTCAAGTCCTGCAGTCAGGAAGGGACTGAGCCAGGATCCTGGGTTCGAACCACCCCTCTGTGCGTCTCGGAGGAGGGAAAGGTCCCTTCCTCATCCTCTCTTGTGCATCTCCACAGGAGCCTGCGCCCTGCCTCCTCATTCCCTTACTTCCTCAAGGGTTTGGGAGTCTTGCGGAAATGTGACTTCAGATTGGTGATGTCTCTGTCCTCCCAGCACCAGTGGGAGGGCCACTGGGCTCAGGGCTCTGGGGTCACATGCGAAAGGACACAGCGTCGCGACTCAGCCTGTTTCTTCTAGCTGGGAAGAACCTGCTTTCCCAGTGGGGCAGGATCCAAGGATCCAGGGAGGAAAGGGGGTTGGAAGAGCTCCATAACCATCTCTATTTCTGGCCCCCTGTGGGTTTGCTGGGAAATCGTGGTGAACCAGGCTACCAGTCTCTGTCCTCTGGGCTCCCAGGTGGGGGAAAACCCAGCCGGTGTGGGTTACACAAGCAGACCCTTCCGCACCCCAGGACCACAGAAGGCTGCCCAGAGGAAGTGATGGGAGGCGGAGGCTGAGGGAGAGATCAAGGGGGAGGGCAGCAGGAAGGATACACACTGAGGAACTGAAAAGAAGTTTTCTGGTAGGAACAGGCCCTGCAAAGCTCCAGAAAGGAGTCTAGCCTTTAACCCAGAGGTTTTGAGAATGAGTCTCTGATTCACTGAATGAGGTGAATTGTACTTTAGCAAGATTCTGGTGGAGGTGAGGAAGAGGGCGTGGAAAGCAGGGACAGCTCTGAGGAGGCTGTTGCTGGGCTCAGAGGGCAGTGGGGAGGCCCCACCAGGCCTGGCAGGCGAGGGGGCAGGAGGCAGACCAGAAAGGCATTTAGGAGACAGCATGGTAGCGGGAGATGGAGCCCATGGGCTCTGGGTTAGAGCACCCGCCCTTTCCCACCTGGGCAGGGCTGCCTCCGGCTCAGGTGGGGGTTGCGTGGGAGCTGGGGGCTGAGGCCATTGGGACGAGGAGGGACCGTGCCAGCCTGTGCCAGGCTCGCCCCCAGCCCTGCTGCCTGTGGACTGCTGATGGTGGCCAGACTTCCTCTGGTGACTGCCCACTTCAGCGCCGGTAATGCGCTTTCCCAGAACAACAGGGCCTGAGTCCCAGGGCCAGAGCACCCTCTCCGCCTCCAGGTGGAGGTTCCAGAGTGGCCACTGCTGCCTCTGTCTGGGCTGGTGCTTCGCAGAACCTCCCACCCCTACTCTCCCCCTCCCGTCCCCCCATTCCACCCCCACTCTCGAAAGAAGCGAAAGAAGCTTGAAGCAGCGAATTACTCATTAGCAAAGACAGGAGCCCTCTGTCCCAGCAAGTGACCCCGAGCCCCAGACAGAAAGGAGGAGAGAAGTAAGCCTCCCTCCGCCCTTCCCAGAAGCCCTTCCCACTATGGCTTCTCTGATAGAAGTCTTCGGAATCCCCCTCTGCGCCTTCAGTCTCATCTGCCAAGCCTGGTCTCCAGTCCAACCTTGAACTCCAGACGTGTGTTCCCCTCCGTGGTGAATGGCACCTCCGCACCCCCAGATGCCCAGACTAGACACCCAGGATTCACCCTGGGCTTTCTCCCTTCTCCCCAGACCCTGCCCCTTCTCTCCGGCTGCCAATGACCCAGCTAAGGGCATTTCACTCTCCAGCGGGCACGCCCTTGGCCTTCCCAAGCTCACTAGACGCCGCCCCATGACCTGGTGTCTCACGTCCTAACCCCTGACAGCTCTCAGCCTCACCAGAACCTCCTCTTCAGCCACCTTGAAGTGCTCATTCTCCTCCAATCTTGAAGTAACCCCTTGCCTCCCCAGGCTTCTCGCACATGCCAGAGCATTCTCATAAAGCCCACTCTTTGTGCCTGGATCATGTCTGTTTACTCATCCAATCCCAGCCCCCACCCCAGGCCCTTCCAGGGAAGCTTTCTCGATGGCCAGACTGGTTAGCAGCTCCCTGGGCTTGCTCCCAGCCTGGCTGCCATTCCCTCACTCAACAAGTCTTACCCCAAGAGCCCAGGGAGGGCTGGGTTCTCACCATTTTGAAAAGTTCCAGAAGCACAATGGACAAACAATCCTTGCCCCGTGGTGGAGTTCACATTCAGATGGGGGTTGGGGGGAGACAGACCACCATCAGCACAGAGAAAGTCACTAAGGTGACCTAGTGTGGGACAAGGTGAGGAGAGGCAGGGGGAGACGGAGAAGGGGAGGGGGGAGGAGAGAGGGAGGTGGGCCGGCCTTTGGGTGAAGACTTTGTCAGTGCCCTCCAGCCACAGAGGGCTGGAACACAGGACAGTTACCAAGTTGGATTTATGACTCGGGAGCAAGGGACTGCAGGTTACACAGGGATTACAGGTGACTTGGTGAGGGAGGGTTAGGAAGGCATTGCTATAGGATTTGAGCTTGGGGTAGAGGATTTGGGAGTGCTGATGGAAGCAGGGCTTGACTCTGGATGCTTTCAGGAAACCAGGCCAATTCCACCCCTGGGGATCCTAATAAACTCTATCTAGAAGGAGAAGAAACCTGGCCAAGGCCACAGCTGTCTTTGGTAAGAAGCAACACCCTCTCCTAGGAGCTGGCACGGGAGAGTGCATTCCTTTCCAGGGTTTGCTGTAACAAATCACACACGTTGGATGGCTTATGGCAGCATTAATGTGGCTGTTCCCAGGCCTGGAGACTGGAGGCTGGAAGGGTTTATCAAGGTATTGGCGGGGTTGGTTTCTTCTGGAGGCTCCGGGGGAGAACCTGTCCCATGCCTCCTCCTGGCTTCTAGGGGCTGCTGGCAATCCCTGGGATTCCTTGCCTTGTGGACACGTCATACCAAACTCTGTACCATCTCGCGTGCCTCCCCCTCTGTGTGTCTCTCCTCCTTTCTGTTCCTTAGAAGGACATTTGTCATTGGATTCAGTGCCCATTCTAATCCAGGTGATCTCATTTCAAGATCCCTACCTTATCCTGTAATTACATGGCAGACTCTTTTTCCAAAGAAGGTCACGTTCTGAGGTTCTGGGTGGGCACACCTTTTGGAACCACAAGTCAACCCATGATAAAGATGGTGGTCCTTTTTTTTTTTTTTTTTAAGATTATTTATTTATTTATTTGACAGAGAAAGAGAGATCACAAGTAGGCAGAGAGGCAGGCAGGCAGAGAGGAGGAAGTAGGCTCCCTGCCAAGCAGAGAGCCTGATACGGGACTCGATCCCAGGACCCTGAGATTATGACCTGAGCCAAAGGCAGAGGCTTAACCCACTGAGCCACCCAGGCGCCCCGATGGTGGTCCTTTTTGTGGTCTGGGCGATGTTCATGTTTTGTCTGTGCTCAGACCTGGTTATGGAGTGGTCCTGTTTGTGTTCATCATCGACACAGTGGGGCTTTTTCTGATGTCGATGTGCTGTGAAATTGTTCGATAGGAGAACACCAAGGCCCAGCGGTAAGTGCCAGGCCAGCTCCTAGAGGTCAAAGCCTGCTTTCCTCTTTCACCACTTGAAGGCAGTGAGGGAGGGGGCCATGCTGACATCTGGGGAAGTGTCCCAGCCACAGGGGTAGGGTTGGGAGACCAGCCAGCCCCCCGAGGGTGGCTGCAGCAGTGTCAGCAAGGTGGGGAGACGCAGGAAAACTGAGAGATATTGGGGGTGGGTGCGGAGTAGGGCCAGACTTGCAGTGGAAAGATCGGTCTTCCTCTGGAGGTTTAAGGGGCAACTTCTGGAATATTCTAGGAGGAGCAGTGATTGTGACGCAACTGACCAGGGTATATAAGCAGATGAGGTTTTGAGGGAGTGTTGGGGCTAAAGCCTGCCAGGAGTGGATGCAGGAGGGAGTGGAAAAGAGGAAGCTGATGCAGCAAGACAAGACCATTCTTTCCAGGAGGTGGACAGCAAAGCCCAGCAGAGAAATGGAAGGAAGCTGAGGTAGCTGGTGGGGAAAGGGAATCAAGAGAAGGTCTAGAGTGGTCTGAGCTTGAGTGCTCAGTAATGGGCCCAGGAGAGGGTGGGCTTGACCGTCAGTAGGAGGGCGTAGCTGCAGGGAGGGCAGACAGGCTCTGGTGCCCAGATGACGTGGCTGGAGCAGGAAGGTGGAGGCAATGGCGGGCAGGAGACCTGGGCCGCAGAGGCTCTCTCCTGAGAGCTCCTTGCACCGCTGCTCTGCTCATCTGCTTGTGGGTGATGAGTAAGTAACCTTGTTCCCTGGCTAAGGTGCGATAGTGTGTGCGGTTGGGGGTAGAGAGAGCCCAGCTGGAAGAAGACACCAGAGATGGAGACAGAAGGAGTAAAGAGGCCTCGCGCTACCTCCATTTTGACCCCAAACTTTCTGAGTTCCTGCCAGCTTACCTCTTAACTCAGGTGAAAGACTGAGCAGGCAAAGCCTAGCCTGAGGTAACCGGAACTCCCACCTCAAGCAATAAGGACAGCCCTGAGCCAGCAAGACCCCGTGACCCCAAGACAATGATGGACCTGACTGACCTTCACTGTCCCCCTGCTTGGACCCACTGGCCCCTGTCCCACATTCTCCTAATATAAGCCTGGCACTTTGGCACTTGGGAGAAAGTCTTTGGGACACTAGTCCCCTGTCTTTCCGGTGTCGGCCTCACTGAATAAATACCGCCCCCCTTCTTTTCTAAAGATTTTATTTATTTGAGAGAGAGAGAGACAGCACAGAGGGAGCATGAGAGAGAGAAGCAGGCTCCTGCTGAGCAGAGACCCTGATGTGGGGCTTGATCCCAGGACCCTGAGATCATGACTATAGTGGAAGGCAGCAGCTCAAGCCACTGAGCCACCCAGGAGCCCCAATAAATGCCTTTCCTGTCCCGCCACCACTCGTCCCTCTGTCTTTGGATTTTGTCAGTGGTGAGTGGCCAAACCTGGTCTGTTTAGGGGCCCCGGAGCTGGGTGCTCTTGAACCCCCATGTCCTGGCCACAGTAGGACATTGAGAGGGAGAAAAATTAGAAAGGGCCCAGGCCCAAGCTTCAGTCTCTCACACACACCCCCTGCCCGGAAACGGCAGCAACCCAGGTCAGGAGCTTCCTTGTGCCCTTCAGAGTCCAAAACACCAGGCCCAGGCTTGAATCACTGCTCTACCACTTGCCTGCGTGTGACTCTCCCAGAGCCTCGAGTTCCCCGGCTGTGAGATGGGGCTCTCCTGGCTTCCTCTCAGAGCTGTTGGGAGAATGAAGGGGAATAACATACACGAAGTGCGGTAAGGGTGCGCGCGACCAGGAGTCAGACGGGTCTCCTTCCTCTTGGCTTCCGCTCCCACACCACAGCCCTGGGAGGTCACGCTGGAACCACGGCAGCTCCAAGAATTGGAGCGGGGCCCCGCCTGCTGGCCGAGTTCGGAACTGCACCTCCTCCCGGCTTCAGAGAGGGTTGCCTCGGAATCCGGGGGGACAGGCAGTGGTTTCCAAACTCAGTAGGTGAGCACTCCAGAGCCTTCCTGTCAGGCTCATCATATGCGGGGGACTTTAATCCACCTGCCGCCTCTCCTCCTGCGTACCCTCCCTCTGCCACTTGAAAACATTAAAAAAAAAAAAAAAGAGAGAGAAGAAAAGGAAAGGAAAAAGGAAAAGATAAGATCAAAGATCGCCCCTTCCAGGACCCTCTCGCCTGAGGCCCACCTCCCTTCCGAAGACAGAATTACTGGAAACTTTCTCTCCCTTATTCTCTCGACAGGTAGACTTAACTTCTAGGTTTGCTAAACTGTGAGAGAGGGAGTGCTAGAACTGGCTTCAGGGAGACTCACCTGTGGTCAGGACAGCCATTTCTGTCATTTGATTCCTGAAACACCCCCCCCACCCCACCCCAGGAAGCCTCCGTGATGACTCTAGGTGGCAGGGGGCGAGATGCCTGAGCTCTGGATTTTCTAGTATTTCTATATGAGCATGTCTCTACTAACCCTTCCCTTTCTTCCTCTTTTCTTTTTTTTTTAAAGTAAGGAGGAAGAACACCTTTTGGTGTCTCCTGGTAACTCAAAACTTTCCAATTCCCCGGGGAAAGCTTACAGGTTGGGACCTGGCCTCTAGCTTTCCGATTCCCTTCTCCCACTACGGGTCATACCCCCGTCCTTCTGGTTCCTCTGCCTGGAGAAGCTTGAATACACACTCCTCCTTATGGCAATTCCCTACTTTTCTTCAGTGATCTGCTCCAATGTCATCTCCCTAGAGGCCTCCCTGACCCCCCCCCCCTTGTCCATCTCTGCTGTCCTTACCCTGTCCGTCCTCGTCCCACTAAAGCACTCAGCAGGTGACCACGTCGCTAGCCTGGCAAGCCTCTTGCAGGCGGCATGGTGCACTTCTGTGTGCCCAGCTCGCACATTTCCATGCCTAAGAGTTGAAAGAAGTGGGTCCCCACTGCCATAGTTTGCTAAGCAAAATGAAGGATCCAGACAGGATCTCCTAAGTCCTTCGGACTCTAGAATCCTATGATTTGCAGATAATGGGCATATTTTTGGCAAACTGTCACCAAACAGCTGACCCTGAGCCAGGAACACCTGGGGAATGGGCTGCTTCCTGTCAACAGGTATCCTTCTCTGTGGGGTTCACCACTCTCTCCTGTCCTGGGGAAGGGAACAATGGTCATTCCCTCCCTCCTTAGCTGATGGTCCATGAGTGGACAGGGGACTCCATGGAAACCTGCTTCTCTTGGAGTGGGTGTGCGTCCCAGGTGGGGGAGGCGCTGTGTTCCTCCGCAGAGTCACGCTCACTGGAGCGACGACCATCCGCAGATCCTGGTGGGGAACAGGACGGGCTTAGGCACCTGTGGCCCATCTCGAGCCGCATTAAGGGTAGGAGGCAACTGAGCCCATTTCCGTGGTGCTCGTCTCTGAGAAGTGCTAGGACATGACTGGAATGACTCGGAAGCATGGTGCGGAGGGGCCAGTTTCTCCACACACACACCTCCTTATGTCAGGAACTACCGGATTAAGCCGGTCCTGCTTCCACTGCAGTCAAATGGACCCTTACAGTATCTTGGCAGGCTCGGATATTCTCTGCTGAGCCTTCTCTGAGACAACACTGCCATCCCCAACCCCCAACTAAAATTCTGAAACCAGCAAGGGTTTACTTTATCATCTCAACTACATCTAAACCCTTTAGTGTAACTTCCAGTGAGTTGTCCAGTTTGGGAAACTTTTTTTTTTAAACTTCTTAACCAACCTAGCCCCCAACAGAGCTGCAGGCTGCCCAGCACATCTGTCACCTTCGCCCTGGAGGCTGTGTAAGCCCTCACTCTGGCTCTGGATTCAGGCTGGAGTTTCGCTACAGTGGGATCAGGGGGAGGTTTGTTTTTTCTCTTTTCTCACCTGTAAAGTGGGGATAAAAACAGGCCCTTCCTTAGGTCTATGGAAATGAAATGACTTGTTGTAAATGGTGGGCAGGGTAGACAGGGCCTTGGTGAGGGGCTGTGACCAGCACGGACGGTCACCTTCACTATAAGTGAAGGCGCCCTTCTAAGACAAGGACCTTCATTTTTACAGAAGCCAGCTAAGAAGTCAGCTTCTTACACAGCTGGGATCTTACGGATCCCTCTTCCTCTGCACTCCTGCCCCCAGTCCAAACTCTCAACTCAAGGGATCTAGAAGCCACTAGGCATCTTTAGGAAAGTCACTCCCCGCATCCGAGGTTGCGGGTACAGACCTCCCCAGGCAAGCAGCTGGAGCAGTGCCCACCACACACCGGTAGCCTGAGGCCAGGTCTCCCCGCGTCTATCGCGCAATTCTGCCTCCCGAAGAAGGGCAGCAGGCACCTCTTACCCCATTTTGCTCAGTATGGCTTCAGTCAGGGAACTGGAATCTCTAATGAGAATTTCAGCAGGGGGCATCTTTATCTGTGGTCATGAAACAGGGCCAGAGCAGTGCCTCCCAAGCCCATCCTCTGCTGCTCCCACAGCAGCCGGAATTCCTTCGGCGACCCAATCACAGCCGGCACAAATGACAAAAGGTACGTTTAATTTACAATGTAATAAAGGTTACAGGTAAAAAGCTACACATAAAGCGTGAAAAGGCCTATTACACAAATGTACAAATCTCTGTACAAAGCTCGTATCACTGTTTGCTACCTTCGTCTCCTAGGTTTGTTAGCTGGGCCCAGTCCTGGAGCTCTGGGTTATGAGCTCTCAGTGAAGGAGGGGAGAGCCACGGAACCAACATTTAAAAATGTCCTCTTAAAGACATCTGTTATTTGCAAAGTAATCTTTTCCTTTTTAATGGAATTGCTGCTCTGACTGGTCATATCCTTAAAAAATTACCTTCACAACACACTTGAAAAGGAAAGCAAGGCTTTAGCGACTGGAGGACAGTACTCTGGAATCAAACGAGAAACTTCAGGAAGTGGAGTACTCAGGTGTGACGAGAGAAACAGGTAAAGATCCAACAATACTGTAAGTTTAACTACCCATCCGTGTCTATGGCACTGGTCACAGATGAAGGAAAATCAAAATGTTCTCATTCCAACAGAAAGGACAAAAGAGAAAAAAGCCTAACTATTGGACCTCAAAACCAGTGACATAGGCAAACATTTCTGAGTTAAGTTTCTTAGCTTAACTGAAGAATTCTAAACCCCCTTCTGATCGACCTGGGATCCATGGCAACCCCTTTGCTACCTGGGACTTGCAAGGAAAGTCAACAGAAATCCGGCTGCTGGCCCCATAGGCTGCTGATGCCGCTGCCAGTGCCATGGCTCGAGATCCCACCCGAGGGCCTGGAATCTCCCCTCAGGATACAGGACTTTAAATCAAAATGACCTAAAACAAGGGAGAACAGAAAAAGGAGGTCATGGAAGGCCTGGGAAAGAGCCAGGGCAGCCTACTTGGCAGGAAATATGAAACACTGCTCTACACTCGGAGTGTTCTGAAGACAGGTCTTTATGGGCTACTCCCCAGCTTTAATAGTACATGGTTAGGGCCAGGAGACATTCTGAAAGACGAGACCGCACACATGGAAAGTTTTCTCCCTAGTTCATTAGCTCCCCCCTCACCCTTCCACCCAATTCCCACCCAATCCCACCCTTCTCCATGACCAAAAATATCAAATCAGTAAGGAAGGTGTGGGCTTCTTGCCCGGCCAAGCCTCTTTTGCATATTTCTTCTTCTTGGGTTCGTTGACGGCTTCGGGGTTATAGACTGCAGGGTTGGGTGCAGGGTTCATGTTCACTGCTGACGGCACGACGGGAGTCAAGTCCACGTCAGGGGCGAGGTTCGGGTATGGCATGGGCAAGCCCCCGATGAGTGCTGTCCCGTGGATGCCGTGTGGCTGGGAGCCGGCTTCACTGTGCGTGGGGGGCAGGCCCCCGTAGAGTCCTCCACTGAAGGCAAAGTTCTGCATGCGCCTGCTCCCCGACTCCTCCAGGCCCAGGGAGCCAGGGCCTTCCACCCGCTTCTTCTGTGGTTCATAAGGAACAGAGGAAGCAAGAGGTGAGGCACAAGATGGTGTTAGTTAGCCTTTTCTATTCCAGTCCTAGAAAACATGGAGAAGGCCCCCAACCCTCTAGCTTGTTTTGTTTCCCAGACGACCTATTTCACTGTCCTTAAGTCTCAGGATTTGAAGAGACCAGACGGTCCCTGTCTAACACGATGGCTCCCGAACACCACTGCCCACAAAGGGTTCACCATCCTACGTCACGCTGAGAAAAATGAAGACAATGTGTGAGCTTTTCATAAAGCAAACCTATCCAGTTTAAGTGACTACTCTTTCTCCTATAGTCATAGCCTTCCTCTCTTCTGATGTTAAAATACCCTTTTAGGAAGCAGAGGTGTTATTAGGTGGTGATAAGAATTCCAGTAAAAAGCTAGTATCTTCATACTGACAGCCCAATTTTTGAACATTACTCTGAGAGCAAAACAAATCTGTAGTGATGGAAAGTAGTCTACTGCATGCCTGGGGCTGGGAGTGGGGGAAACTGACAGCAAGGGGGACATAAGGGAACTTTCTGGGGTTTCTAATCTATATAATTAGAATAATGGTGGCTACCCATGTGCATACATTTGTCAAAACTCAAACTATACACTTAAAACGTGTGTATTTTATTGTATGTAAATTATAATAAAACTGACAAAGAAGTAAAAATATCTGCTGGTTTTACGCCTTTTTTTAAAAAGTAATCTCCACACTTAAAGTGGGGCTCAAAACTCACAACCCCAAGATTGAGTCACCTGCTCTACTGACTGAGTCAGCCAGGTGCCCCTTGCTGGTTTTGTATTTTTTTCTTAGCGGGGGAGGGGTAGAGGGAGAGAGGGAATCTTAAGCAGGCTCCACGCCTGCAGGGAGCCGGATGCAGGGCTCAATTCCACAACCCTAAGATCATGACCTGAGCCACAATCAAGAGTACTCTTAACCAAATGAGCCACCCAGGAGCCCCTGGTTTTATACTGGAATGATAAGAGAACATTCCAAAGGAAGAAGCAAAAAGAGAGAAAAGAGCTCTAGGAGAAATGTGACATAAATGCTATAGAGATGCAGAGAAACATTCCCTCTAGTACATTTATAACATTCACGAAAGATCCCCCTCAACCCTCTACCCGTTTTGGATTAAAAAAGACTAACCAAAAACTTGACATAGGTAATCACACTGTAGTCTATTGCAGTCTGAAGATTTTTTATTTTTTAACGATTTTATTTATTTGACACCAAGAGAGAGACAGAGAAAGAGAGAGTACGCATGCACAAGGAGGAGGAGCAGCAGAGGGATAGGGAGATGCAGATTCCCCGCTCAGCCAGGACCCTGGGATCATGACCTGAGCCAAAGGCAGACACCCAACCAACTAAGCCACCTAGGTACCCCAAGATTTTTTTCTTTTAAAGCGGGCTCCACACCCAACATGGAACCAATTCAGGGCTTTAACTCACAACCAATCGTGAGATCAAGACCTGAGCTGAGATCAAGAGCTGGACACTTAGAACTGACTGAGCCACCCAGGCGCCCCTGAAGATCTTTTTTTTAAAGAAGATTTTATTTGAGAGAGAGCAAGAGAAAGTGCAAGCACAAGCAGAGGGAGTAGGAGAAGGAGAAGCAGACTCTCTGATGAGTAGAGACCCAATGTGGGTCTCAATCCCTGGACCCTGGGATCATGACCTGAGCCAAAGGCAGATGCTTAACCAACTGGGCCATCCAGTCGCCCCTAAAGACTTTTTTTAAATAAAAGTTTTTAAAATAAAACTTTCTATCACACCTCCGACCATCTTCCAATCACTTCGTGAGCATCTCTAACATCTCACTACTTCAAGGGGCCATCTGCTCCCTTTGGACAGTCCGAGCAGTCACATAGTTCCTCCATGTACTGAGCAATGAGACCATCTCTGTAACTTCTATCTCCTGGCTCTTCAACATATCCGACCTTTCAGCCTAATCCACATCTGGGCTGTCTTTCCTATCCACACCATTTCCAATCACAAAACAAAGGCACGGCCAAAGCTGGAGAGGCCATGCAGAAATGCAACAATACCTCTTCCTCACCGATTAGCTTACTTGGAGTCAGAAGGGCAAGGATGAAGAAAAGTGGGTCTCTCTGCACCCTGCTGGGAGGTAAATTTACAGACTCCCAGTGTACCACAATTAACACGCAGCATCAAGCTGGCAGTCACCTGCGGTCTTTCTACAGCACTCCAGGATCCCCTAGATTCAGGTGGAATGAAAGTATTTCCACATGATGAAAAGCAAAGAATGTGTTTTAAAATTAAGCACACAATGAACACTTACTTACAAATAAAAGAGTGGGTTTTTAAACCAGACTGTATGGCATTTCAAATACTGTTACAACATGCTTCCTACCTTGACTGGGACCACTGCAGTCTGCACCATGTTCCGGAAGCGACCGACTGAGGGATCCACATCCTCTGCAGAAGATAACAAGATTGGGTTAGTGTGGTGCTCTGCTGGAAAGATTAAGGGAACAGGACCCACTGCAAACAAAGTAATCACAACTCTTATCAAAACAGAGAAACGCAGTGAACACTTCAAGTGCTTACTCAGTGCTGGCACTGTGTTAAACCGTCACAGCCCTACGAGGCGGGCACTACCAGTTAGCACCTAACAGACATGCTCGTGCCTGATGGGTGAAGTGCCTGGTCCAGTCACCCTGCTGGGGAGTGGAGGGACCAGGGTTCACGTCCAAGCGGTCAGAAAACAGGCCTGGGCTCTGGACCACTGAGCTGTACTACCTTTCCCAAATTCTTTTCCATTCCATATACATCTCTCTTTGAAGGGAGAAACCAAAGAGTAGATTTGGTTAATCCCATGCTAGTGATAACACAGTGACACGTGACACATGGGAAGGGATTACACACCTCGTACCTTGCCGGTGCCTGCTCTTAGCAAACACCAGAAATAGGATTCAGGCTCAGGGCTTCCAAGTTAACCCGGCCTTGTGACCTGAACAACTGTACGCAGTCAAGACTTACTAAAGGAGCTGAAGCCCAGTGTTCAGGCAGGGTGGAGAGCAGCCCCCTTTTCACGGGGTACACACACACTATTGGCTCTAGCCTCATTCACTGCAGGAAGAAAGTGCTAAGACCAAGGAAGGGACATGCCTGCAGTAACGCTCTCATGCCTCATTTACTGGACATCAAGCATAGAAATAAAGAGCAAGACACTGTCCTGCCTTTACGAAGTTCACAGCTGAAAAACATAGGCTACAACATAACGGAGGGGTGCAAGATAGCGTTCCTGGAGCACACAGGGGACGAGTGGCCTGGATCACCTTGGATGAACAGGACCTTTCTTGCCAAAGGCTGGTGGTGTAGAAAAAGGCAGGCAGACTTACTATCATTACTGAAAAAATAACTCCATGCGCCCTTTGTCTTAATATATGCGTAGGAAAGGAACTGTTTCCCTAATAGGGGCTGTACAGCTTATTTTATTTTTTTATTTTAAAGATTTTGTTTATTTATTTGACAAGAGAGAGAGAGAGAGAAATCGCAATCAGGCAGAGAGGCAGGCAGAGAGAGATGGGGAAGCAGACTCCCTGTTGGGCAGAGAGCCTGATGCGGGGCTCGATCCCAGGACCTTAGATCATGACCTAAGCCAAAGGCAGAGGCTTAACCCACTGAGCCACCCAGGCGCCCCTGTACAGCTTATTTTAAATGCAAAGAGGGTGTCTGCTATTCAAAGAAAACACTCCTATGAATCCCTTTGAACAAAGATTCAGTATTTGAGTAATTAATCCCTGGTTTATTTAGTAAGTCTGGTTTTTCACATATTATGATGCCTCCAAACAAGAGACCCTGTCTTTGTTCAGTCAACGAACAATCGAGTGACTTCTACATAGAGGAAAGAAGGAAAGATATCCAGGCTCATTAGGAAAAAGACAAGGTTTCTAAGAAAAGCATTCTCCCTTACCTTTTTCCTCATCCCCATAGAAGCCCTGTTCCAACCATCCCTTCAGCAAGGCAAGCGACATGAAGCAGAAGAGCAGCCTGGGCTGGCTCATGGGGTATGTGCCCCACGTGTGCTAGTGCAACAGGCCTGCAGAGGAGCAGGCTCACTCTCTGGGGGACCCCGTCCTGGGTTGCGCTGGCTGAACAGTGCTAGGGCCTCTCACCCTCTCCTCATCTCTGGCCACTCCACTCCAAGAAAGAGGATACACCCATTCCATGAGATCTCTGCTCCTCGAAGCTCTCTGCTACTACGTCTACCTCTGGTACAGGAGCGGCAGCGTGGATAAAATGCAAAAGCAGGGCTTGATGACAGTGGGGATCATGGCTAACATCTGTCAGTGGCCTAATGAGTGCCAAGCGCTGATCTAAAGTATTTATACATGGATTAATCATTCAGCCTCCCACCAATCCTGTGAGGCTGATATCTGTTAAGTCACTTGGTCAAGGTCACAGAGCTTATACTAAGTGAAGAGGTCCATTTCAAACCCAGGTCCTCTTAACTGTTATGCTGGGCTCTGTCTGAATATACATTTCACTCCATGGAAATGATTTCTTCTTTTTTAAAAAAATTTTTTAAATGATTTATTTATTTGAGAGGAAGAGGGAGTGACAGCATAAACATACAAGGGGAAGGGCAGACAGAGAGACAGAGAAAGAAACTCCAGCAGACTCCACGCTCAGCACAGAGCCCAACAAGGGGCTTGATCCCACAATCCTGAAAACACAACCTGAGCCAAATCCAAGAATGGGATTCTTAACTGACTGAGCCACTCAGGTGCCCCCCAGGGCAATAATTTTCAAGGAGAAAAACAGCAGACCAGACCCTGAGTTCTAAAGGGGATTTAAAAGACTGACTAGTCCAGGGGCACCTGGGTGGCTCAGTGTGTTAAGCCTCTGCCTTCGGCTTGGATCGTGGTCTCAGGGTCATGGGATCCAGCCCCATGTTGAGATCTCTGCTCAGCGGAGAGCCTGCTTCCCCCTCTCTCACTACCTGCCTCTCTGCTTGCTTGTGATCTCTCTGTCAAATAAATAAAATCTTAAAAAAAAAAAAGACTGACTAGTCCAGTGATTCCCAAATTGCTGGCTGTTTATCAGTACAAATAAGAGCTTGTTTAAAACTATAAAATTTCTAGGTCCAACCCATAGGAATTCTTATTCAATAGGTTCTGGGGCCCAGAAGTGTTTTCCCAACTGGTCACTCAGCCCCTGCCTGAACACTTCCACTGGGCACCCACTGCTTGGATAGTAACCCTCTACTTCACACACCAAACGATGCCTGGATCTTTCATATGGCTCTTTTTGACTCTTCTAAATATAAGAAGGATTTGTTGTTTCTTTTTATGCTGAGCCAAATACTTGCTATTCACTGGCTCTAGGTTTGCCCACTCCTTCCTTCCTAAGGTCAGCCCCGCAAATATCCAACTATGGCGGCCGTGCCTCAAGCATGGGTCCCCCACCCCATTCCTAGCATTTGGGGGACAGTCTTCCATAGCTCTGCATCTCCTTCTCCCTCAGGAACTACACAACACATTTGAGGGTTGAGGCTGTGTTTGCATTTGGTAACCTGTCTGGGTAAGTTCTGCTCAGAACGCAGATGAGTGGGGTTACTGTCCCCTACACTCTTCTATGAACTAAGCACTTGCTTAGTTTCCAGATGCCCCTGATGGCTCATTCAATCAACTGAACTCGCCAGATATTTTTCATGAGCTGTCACTGGGATGGATCCTCTCCACTGAAATAACTGGTATTTTTGAACCTAAATGCAGGACCTGAAAGTTATTCTCACTGTTATTTCCTTTGGGAAGTAAAAGCAACTTATTAGTTTGGGATCCTTGTTTCTATCCATTGAGACTGATTTCTAACAAGGTTTTCAGAATCTCAAATTCATCCTCATTATACAAATGATACTTCCTGGCTTGATGTTATCTACCTACCAGGTACTTGACGTACAATTTGAGACCAAGAAATGGATGTTGAATGATGGAACAAACTGGTGGAAGTGGCGGCCTTCCCATAAACAAGATGCTCTCATCTTGTTGACACTACGGTACAAACTCTCTACACATTACTTCCTTACAGAGAAGCAAGTCTTTCGTGCACCTAATGGTGGTAGCAGAAGGCTCTCCAAACTTAGAGTTACCACTCACACTTAGAATTCCACAAAGAGGGTGCCTGGGTGGCTCAGCTGGTTAAGCAACTGCCTTCAGCTCAGGTCATGATCCTGGAGTCTCAGGATCAAGTCCTGCATCAGGCTCCCAGCTCCATGGGTAGTCTGCTTCTCCTTCTGACCTTCTCCCCTTTCATGCTCTCTCTCAAATAAAAAAATCTTAAAAAAAAAAAAAGAATTCCACAAAGAAAGTAATGCTCTACTCTGAGGTAAAACACAATAAACAACTCTACTTCAGCCTCCACTGTGACACCAACCTACTGGATCACTTGGGACTTAGAGCCTGGCTCTGTTTACTGAGTTACATAGGCTCTTCCTCTATTTCTCTCACATTGCAACTACATGATGCTTGAGGGCTGCAGGGCACACCATCAGTGACCTGTAAGAATTCTCATTCCTTAATATAGCACTGGTTATCCTACACCTTGTTGAGAAACATTACAACCAGCCTACACATTGCACACACTATTCTCAGAGGTCACAGCTTTGTCATCGGAAGAAGCTAGGAAGACACCTCACCTGGGTTGATGATCTCATCATCCTCACTGAAAGTCACCCGCGAGTTCTTCCTCTTCCTCTTTGGTCTCTGAATGTCAAGATTCCCCTCCTCAATGGTCAGGGTGGAAATCCGCTTGTTGTGGGCAGTGTTGAACTCTGTCAGGTTCTAGGCCAGGGTTCACACAAGACAGACAGGAGTCAGTACACAGGGAATCTGAAGAATATACAGCTAAATAAAGGGCAAGAAGGCTTTAGGAGCGAACATTAACTTCTCCAGGCAAACAAGTTTCTCTTGTATTCAGGAAAAACTCATTAATGGCCTTAGACTGCTACTATTAACAAGCCTCTTTCGACAAAATATGGAACATCCTGACTAGTGGGGCAGTGATGGTCAAAAGGAGGTGAAGAACCTTGAGTTGAGAACAGGTCATCTGTGCAAATATCGCTGAGGTGAGGTTCTGTTTTTGGGGGAAAAGACTATCATGTCTTCATGCTGAGAATCAAAGAACGTGACTCGGAGGAACTCTATGAACTGCCTTAAAGTAATGAAACAGAGATGAGAGAGGGCAACTGACAGCATCTTTCCCAGCAGCTCTCCCCACTGAAGCTCAGAAGGACAGGGCCAGAGCACTTAATATTTGGCAGTAATAGTTTGTCGCAACCCGGCCCTGTGTATGGCCCCATTTCTATTCATAACCACCCATCTATTTCAATGATTAACTTGGCCTCAGCACTACTGCCTGCCTCTTCCCAATTCCCTGGACTTATTCCAATCTGCACTGCAGTCTGAGACACTCCAAAAGTCTTGAGAAGGAACACCCAGGGCAGACCTAACAAACTAAACTTAAAAGACAGGGAAGCAGGGGAGCAACCTGGAGGAGAGATGGGCAAGAGTGACTCTCAGCAAGGTGCCCAGCTATGAGGCTACTTTTTTAGAACAAATAACTTCTAAATGATAAGATTTTTGTTGTGATTTTTTTCCTAAGGGCCGGGAAACTGCCCTGAGGAACAAGAGTAAATGCACGAGGATGGCTGAGGACATGCTGGCATTCGGTCTACATGAATAGACCAGTCAAACCAGTGCAGTGACGGATACGTTAAGGACAACAGCCACATCATAAACCACTGGGGCTAGCCTCTAGAAAAGGACAACTTTAGCACTTTAAAATCACATCCTGTAAATTCACGGCCTTTGGGACAGCTAGGTCCATAAGACCAAAAGCAATCTAGTTCTACTCAGAGATTCTTGGGCCTTTTGAACCATATCAAAAAAAGCAATGTAAATGAACAAAAGCTTCAGTCTCTCTAAGCCTGTGATGTCTAACAGAACTTTCTGAGTGACAGAAATGTTCTATATCATTGTCATTCAATATGGTAGTGGCTAGCCACATGTTGACTACTGAGGACCAGAAATGTGGTTAGTAGCTACCACACTGGACAGGGCAGCTCTAGAAAAGTCCAACTCCCAGCCTTGGCTTCTAACATCCAGTGATGGGGCACAGACTACCATGAAGGTCTGACAGGAACTCCTCTCAAGGCCCAGCTGGACATAACCAAGCCCACACAGCACAGTTGTGCATCATATCTAGCACCACGTGTGCATAGGTGCATCATATCTAGCAACTCTGTATGGCAAAATGGCAGAGGCCCACTACTGCGCTCAAGAAAATTTCCCGATGCTAAGTCACTGGCATTTTGAGCTGCACAGAACAGCTACATACTGCAAAAACCAGAGTCCCCAAAGACAAAACAACAGCATAGATGGACGTAGAATTACATCAAGCTCAGTCTCCTCCTCTGGAAGCCCCAGTAAGCCCTTGAGCTCATCGTCCTCTCCACCCATCTTCTCATCTCCCTTCACAGCTGATGGCAGTGTCTGAGGCTTCTCACGGAGAGTGTAGGCCCTTGTGGATGCGCCAAACGAGACTGTGGAATCGATGGGAATCTGCTGAGGCTTGTGAGGTTCCAACCGAATGTGACCCAAGAAAGTGCCGTGTGCTGGGAATAACCAAATCAGAAATATAAGAGAGAAAAACAGAAACAAAAACCAATCTGAGTTGTAGAAGGGCAAGTAGCTCCTCCCAGCACATCATTTTTGCTTTTTAAAATGAAAATAGCACTGGGTCCACTTTGCATCCCTTGTCATGGGTCACAATGAAAAGGACACTCTTCACTGAGTCTTGAATCTCTTCAGTGGATTTCTTACACATCTCCAGACCTGTCGTTACCCCACAGAACAAAGACCACGGCTCGCTCTCTGGTGCCAGGTAGGTTTGGCTTCATTCTGGGTCCAGCAGGCATGGCACTAACCCAGCAACAGCCATGCCCCACAAGGCAGAAGACAGGCACTGCTGTGGTCTGACCTCTCCAGCCCCAAGTGTAAGGAAAATAAGAACTTCTGGCCTGGTAGCAGTTATGTTTGTGTTTTCCCAGGGCAACAAAGGACACTGGCTGAAACAGGTGCAATATGTATGCCAAGATAAGCCAAAATTCTACTGGAGAGACTCAGTGTTTTCTCATGTCAGCATTCTGCATGTTACAAAATGGAGAGAAAAGATGCGATAAATTTGCAAGTAAGTACTTACGAGACAAGGCTCTCCAAGGCCATTATATAAGCACACTGGGGGTATACGTGTGTGTGTGTTAGGGGAGGGAAGAAAGAGTAGCATATGATCACCCCAGGAGCAGGCTTTACATTTTACATTATATTGAAACGTGGGCAAACTGAACAAACTTCAGAGCCCCATGCAGTTAAGTCTCAAGTGCATTTCTGGGATTATCTTTGGCAAAGATGAAAATCTTACTCGGAGTGTGCTCACAGAATTAAAGTTGGTATTATTAGTAGTCAGAGCAAAATGCAGCTGGAATAAAGAACCCACTATAAAAAATTAAATTTTGCTCAAAATAAGTATTTTTTAATGTCCTGCAATACTACTCTAATACATTAACGTAACTTTCCACAGCTTCTGCTTAAACCAGACCACAATTTTATCGCAGTCCTATGAACACCTGAATACCCGGAGCCCGTGGTTCCTGGGTACGTTTTTTTTGTTCTCTGTATATACCTATTGCCATTCCAGGAAATGATTCCCCAAAACCCTCTTCTCTCTCTAGTCATCAATTATTTCAGGAAAATGAGAGCTATCACAGAAAGAAAGAGCTCATTTAAAAACCAAACATAAGCTTCTTCCTTGATGAGCAATAAAACATGATTTCAAAACTGAAGAACCCAAAGAGTATTTGCACATTGCCCCAAAGGGAATGTGTGAAACAGGATGGGATGTGAGTTACTTACTACTGTTGAGATCTATTAGGAAAACTCTCTTCAGATGCTTGTGGTAGACCAAGGCAGCGTGGACCCGAGAGCAAGACTGGTGGTCAATGGTAAAGTCACACAAATCAGGGTTTCTCCCAAATAAGTAATACTTCTTCTCATCAATAATCAGTTTCTAAATAAATATTAAATTAAATATTACTTAAATCTTGTTTCAACAGGGTTCAGCAAAAATTCTTCCAATCTAGTAAACAGAGAATCTTGAGTAGATAAAATTCCTTGCCCCACGGTGAAAACAAAATTATTTCCCACTATTCTTCAAGATAAAAAGCTCAGAATAATATACTAGCATTTTTGGGGGGTGAATTGTAATTAATCTCCCCAAATGCAGTGGTTAAATATCTTGTGTTGGTACGAAAAGAACTTTTCTTAATTCTATTAGATGAATGTAGCCTGTGGGAGTGGCGGTCTTCCACCCATTGGAAATTTAAGATTTTACTAGATCTTAATTTTAGGTCAACCAGGAAACAAGAAGTACAAAGCAGGACTACAAAGTAATGAGAATGCTATTCAGAAAACCTACATTCAGATGAATAGTAATAACTGGTGAGGAAAGGAAAGGGGTGTAAACACCTATGGGTATTTTAATCGTGCTGCCATAGCCCCAGAGTATTTTTGGAACCCTCTTTAGGAAGTACAATTACATTACATATCATGGTATGGGTATTTAAATCCAACTTCATTGGCCAAAAAAAGTATTACTCTAAGTTAACTCTAAATAAGTATTTGTTATATCCAAACATAGAACTACTTCATGGGGCAAAGATTTTCTAGGTCTGGGTTAGAAGGGTATGGGGATTAACACTGACTGACAGACCCTTTACTGCTAGGCATTTTAAGCATGATATCATCTAATTCTCAAAACAACTCTGTGAAACAAGTATCACCTCTATTGTTAAAGACAAGAACACAGATGGAAAGAGATGAAGTCACTCATCCAAGGTGGCCCAGCTGGTTAAGTAGCAGAGCTGGGATTTGAACTCAGGTGAGAATGACCTGCAATGCCAATATTGTAAAGAATGTGCCATTGTCTGAAACAATTCTAAGAGATGAGCTCTAGAACGTTTCTAGACACTGCTATGGCACGAAAAAGAATCTAAAACTATAGAATGACCCAATATAATACCAAAAAAGGAGATTTCACAGACCAGCAAACTATTATTTAAAAAAAGCTATGAGGAGAGCAGGAGCTGATGTAGCACTGTTAACTTTTGACTTTGCCAAATAAGAACATTAAAAAAAAAAAAACTATCACCAATTAGTATCATCATAATCATTTTATAAAAGAAGGTCATTTCAACATCAAGTAAGTAGGAAGGATAAGGATAAAGGACATTGTTTGAGCCCATTTTAGCTTTATGGAACACTCACATTATCCTTATTTTTATTTATTTATTTTTAAACTTTATTTAAGTAATCCCTACACCCAATGTGGGGCTTGAACTCAATGACCCCGAGATCAAGAGTGGCACGTTCCACCAACGGAGCCAGCCAGGCTCCCAATCCTTATCTTTCTTTAACCCTGAATCAGTAAAGCCTTTGCTGGTTGGCTGTAGACTGGGTTGTTATAGATGAAGGACTCTAGATGAATTACACTTCTCCCAGTTCCAAAAGTCTGTAACTTGACCGCTCAAGAAAATGTTTGTGTTTTTCCTTTACACACAAGGTCTCCTTAAGCTCTAGTTCACATTTCACACTACACTCCTCCTAAAATCCCTAAGAGAAGATAGCACGAAGCTGAGTAGAGAAACAGTCAAGTTAGGTAGGACCCAAGAGGCTTAGATTTCATTCCTGGCTGTATCACTGAACGCACAGTGGGCCACCATTCTCCCCCACGCTTTAGTGTTCCTCTTGTGAATCCAGAAATATATCTCCTACAGATACTGCAGCAACTGCACAACACTGTGGTGCCATGCACTGTGCTAGGTTTCCTGCTGTGTCCCTTCATCTCCACAACCACTCTGTGCAGGGGGCAGATACTTTTATTCTTATTTTTTTGATGATCAAGTTGAGCCAAAAGAAGAAAATTAACATATTCAAGTTCAGGCAACCAAACACAGTAGTTGCCTCCTTATCTGCAGGGGATACATTCCAAGACCACCAGCAGATGCCTGAAACCTCCTATAACACCAAACCTTACATCCTGTGTCTTTTCCTATACGTACATACCTGTAATAAAGTTTAATTTATTAATTAGGCACAGTAAGAGATTAACAACAATAATAAAAAAGAACAACTTTAACAATATACTGCAATAAAAGTGAATGTGAATGTGGCAACTCTCTCAGAATATTTTATTGTACTATATATTAGTAATTAATATTAATATATTATTGTACTATACTCAATATATACTCATCATTCTGGTGATGATGTGAGATGACAAAATGCCTATGTGACGAGATGAAGTGAGGTGAATGACAAAGACACAGTGACACAGCATCAGGCCACTACTGATCTCTGACAACATGTCAGGAGGATCAACTGTGTCAGTAACTGAAATGGAGGGAAGCAAAACCATGGATAATGGGGGATACTACTGATTTTTAAGCTGGATTAGAGATCCAGGTCCATCTTACTTCAGAGTCCAAGCTCTTTAGCCACTACATTATATAGTTTCTTCACTCTACCTACATCAAAAAAAATGCACCATCAGGCAAGGAACATTTTAAGAAGTGAACAAGTACTATGGGTCGCATTGTTAATTTTTCTTTTAACTATCACTTACCTAGTCTCTTCCAAGCTTAGTCTTAAGGCTCAATTGGTTCAAGCTAGTCTAGGTATATGGGTCACCTCTGGGAAACTCTGTCCAGCAGTGCCCATCTGCTGCTGACAGAGCCTGTGCAAGGTCCGTACCGCTATGGAGCACTGAGACTGAACCACAGCCTGACAGCTCAATCAACCATCCCACGTCACCACCAAGTTTTAATGTTTAGGTTAAAAATAGGACATTGATTTAGAACTGAGAGATCCTTGAAATTTCAACATCTTGTTCTTTCCAGGTACTGTCTATGCAGGCTGAATCTCACAGCATTTTTTGTTTATATTTACATGCACACAGATTATGTATGCACAAAACTTCAATTTGCTAACTACAGTGCCCACAGGCTGGTCTCAAGGAAGTAATATGTAAGATCACCCACTCCTGGGTTCTAATGTTAACACCGACCAGATTTAGGTGTCCGGTCACCTAACCTGTATCTCCAGGTGGGAAAGGAGATACCAGGTTATCTCCTGGTAATCTGGTGGGGTGGGGGTGGGGAAGGAGAAAGGG
This sequence comes from Mustela erminea, assembly GCF_009829155.1. Lineage (NCBI taxonomy): Eukaryota > Metazoa > Chordata > Mammalia > Carnivora > Mustelidae > Mustela > Mustela erminea. The sequence continues at coordinate 89,324,003 of NC_045623.1, forward strand.
TCTCCAAATTAAAAAGATATACATTCATTAGTAAAGGGATCTCAAGGGATGCTTTGGGTGGCTCAGTGGGTTAAGTGTTTGCCTTTGGCTCAGTCATGATCCCTGGGTCCTGGGATTGAGTCCCACATCAGGTTCCCTGTGCAGTGGTGAAGCCTGCTTCTCCCTCTCCCTCTGCCTGCCGTTTCCCCTGCTTGTGCTCTTTCCCCCTCTCTCTCTGTCAAGTAAATAAATAAAATCTTTAAAAAAAAAAAAAAGGTATCTCAATTACAGGAATGTTCAAATATATGGGGGTAATAGTATAACTTAGAATCAAGGAAATGTGTTAATTCTTGAACGATACCAACTGAACAAAATAATACATTGCTCTTTCAATAGTAACTAACACCACAATTTCTTGCCCAGCTATCGCTAGTAACAGTATTCAGTTGTGCCTCTGAGTTATAACTCAGAGTGTGTCTTTACACACTGGGCTTAAGAGACTCATGGCTTTTGTTTTAATATTGCACTTCTTAAACCCAGCTATCACAACACATCACAAGCCTTTGACACAAGGCTAGGATATAGATAGCCCGGTTAGTATCAAGTGCTGCCTAAACCCTTAAAAATAAGCACATCTTAGGTCTACTCCCCTCAGAAACAATACAGTGACGCCTAAGGATTGTAACTTGACAATTGTGTGGCAACTGAGCATACCTAAGAGCACTGAAAGACAGAGAAGATGATCAGTTAGAAACCAGTAATCAGAGGGATGTTTGACAAATTAGTGCTTTGAAAATATAAATTATTTCACAAAGGAATGTGATATTAGCTTTAAGGCTATGCCTCATTGTTTCTACTACAAACTAAAGATTTACTAAATTCTAGTATGAAAATAAATTCCTTTATGTCTTCAAAGCTTCACGCTATTTAGCAACAATATTTTACATCTGTGGAACAGTCTGTAGTAAAAAAGACAGACATTTTAGCTAAATTATTTCCTTGAATAATCTGGGTGTTTCGTAACCTCTAAGATAGAAGAACTCAACACAAAAGGCCTCTATCAGTGACTGGCTAATGGTATGATGAATTAACAGAATTCATCACAACTCATGCCTTAATAATTTGCAAAACACCTGGGTCTCCTTCAGATCTCAGATGCCTTTCAACAATGGAACATCTTGATCTTTACTATACACACCAAAGAAAACCAACTGCATTCAATAATGGGGCCTCTGAAACTAAATTCTGCCTAAGTAAGCAAACATAAAATTGTCTTAAGACATGGAAACTCACAAAAAAAAAAAAAAAAAGACATGGAAACTCACAACTCCATGGTCATAGGGGGCATAATCTCCATTTCTTGGTAAGTAAATGGCACCATAAGGATTAAAAAAACTTACAGAACCTAAGAGCTAATCAAAATTCATGTTCTCCTGAAGTTCCATGTGGTGTCCATTCTAAAGACTTGTATAAAAGCTGGAATTCTGCTAAACTTTTCCGGTATAGTACTTATTTCAATTATAGCCATGTAATTTTTGTGTGATTGTGTTTCCTACCATGTTTGTTTTGTTCACTGTTGTAGTCCCTCCTCTGCTGAGTACAATGACTGGCGTACAGTAAGCATTCAATAAATGTTTTGAATGAATGAATGAGTTTCATCACCATGCCATTCTCTTTTCTGAGCAATCGTCTTAGCTTACTATATTTCTCTGAAGGGCCTGGGCTTGAATTTTCAGCATAAAAGGAACTTAAAAGTGAAATGCAATCTACATCATTCACTTTCTTCTACAGTTACTGCATATCTTGCAACTTCCACACAACTCCATGTACTCAGAAAGACAGAATTCCCCAAGCCCAGTTTCATAGGGACCCATAAGCTTATGATCAATTAAAACCCTCATCTGGAAGGTGAGAGAAGTCACCAAAAAATGAGTGTCTGTGGGAGATACCAGGTTTGAATGTGTTATATCACCATGTGCTTTTAATAGGAAAAAAAAAAAAATCAGGATGAACGAAAGTAGCATTGGTGGAAAACAAAGCACAGGAGAGGGGGTGGAAAAGTGAGTCATTGGCAAAACTGTTTAGTGTGATGAGAAAAAAAGGGAAGACAAGTATTTCCATACCTCAATTAGCTTGTCTCCTTTGACTACATCCAGATGTAAACCAGGTGGGGGTTTACCTGCCCTGAAAAATAAAGAGTGAGAACAGCATTTTCAGGATGAGTTTGTAAATGTCGTTTACAATCACCGTCCCATTCAACAATGCAGCTCTTCTACCAGCCTATAATTAGTTCATGTTCAAGCAGAAATGTCATCTACTTCACTGTTATTACAGCTCCTTTCTACATTTGACACTTCCCCAGTGATTCAATTGCTCTAAAACAGACTTTACTGGATCTGTATTTAGAGCAGCACCAAAGAAACCTATATTTTAACACTGGATATCAACCTCAGAGAAAAAGCAGCACAGAGAGCCCAAGTACTACAGCTAGGGTAGTTTGGCTACTTGGAGTTTGAATCTAAGATTTACCACTAATACCCTATAAAGGTAGAATAAATCAGTTGGTGAGTGGGTCTGATCAAGATTAGTCTCATCACAGAATAAACAGAGGGTACTGTCCTGAGCTCCTGAGACCAAATCAGGGGTATAAAATTATAGGGAGCTAAGGCAATCCAAAAGCATGCCCATAAAACCAGGCACCAATAAATACAAAAGATGTTTGTCACTTTTGAACAGGTCTTCCTACAATGGCATGTTTAAGGAACTGTTCTCTATATTTCTTTTAACACCATTCATGGGGGATACATATACGTCAAAACACCAAACAGTGCCTGGTGCATACCAGACTCCGAGGAAATGGTAGGTGATCTCAATTAGTCTCTTCTAACTCTAAGTTTAAGTCCTGGTCCAACTTTAAGTCCTGGTCCAAATCAATGCAGCAAGGGACCAAAACAGGCATACAATTTGTAGACTGAAATAACTGGGTGCTAAAAAATGCAGAAGGACCCAGAAAACGGCCACCCTTTCACTTGCTTCTGGTCTTTGTTCCTTCTAAGTTTGAAGAAAGAACAATCTTGCCAGAGCCCCTACATTTGCAAGCGCACACACAATGCATCCTCATCCATCTAACTGAAGATGCAACACAGTCATCTCTCCTGCCCCAACTCCTCTACCGTAGCTTAAAGGACAGTGTATTGGACAAAAGCTCATTTTGTATGGAAAAAGGAGTGTTAAATGTTACATCCACAACATCCTTTCTGAACTCCTACTATGTGCCTGGCTTAGGCCCAGGAGCTAGGAACAGGAAGATGAATCAGACAGCCCTTGCCCTTGAGGAGCTCACTATAAAGGGAAAGAGATAGAAATAAGCATAAACTGTGATGAGCTACAGCAGAAACATTTCTCTCGGATGGGTCTCCTTGCAAGGCAATTCATATGTATCCATCTTGTACCTTGCTTAAAGACTAACTTAAATTCCTCCATTTTTCCCAAGAGCTTGAGAAGGGTTGAAAGGGGTTCATCCCAACAACTACTGCCTGCCGGCTTCGAGGTGGGTCAGAGCCGTCCCTGCCCTCAGGGCGCTTCCAGTCTGCGGGAGACAGACAAGTACCGCAAAAGAGATGCAGCAACGACAGAGGGATGCGGGGCACTGAGCTTGGGCTGGGGCCGGGAAGCGGGCTCGTGCGCGCTCGGGACAGAAAGCAGGGGGGCAGGTACCGTGCTCCACAAGAGCACCAGGCACTCAGTCAGGAGTTGAGGTAAGTTCGGGGCCAAGGCCCCGAAGCGCCCCGGCAACCGGCTGATCGCCCAAGGGACTGCATAAGCGAGCACCTCAGAGCCCCCCAAGTCTGGGTTTCCTCAGTTTCTGGGCCCGGGCTCCAGGCTCCCGGTTCCTCCACACGCCGCCCGGCCCGACGGGCAGTTCTCCCTCAATCAGTTCCAGCGTCTCTGAGCCGTTCGGCTTGCTGCGAGAAATAAGCCGCCCTGCCAGGCCGAGCCAAGCCGGACCGGGCCAGGCCACTTCGGCCCTGGCCGCCCCGCCACTCACCAGGTCGGGCAGTCGAACAGCGGGAGGCTGGAGCCGGAGTTCGCGGCTGCCGCCATCTTGCGTCTCCCCCTCCCATTTGGCGGGCCCTAAGCACGCCGGGAAACTGGAAGACCCGAGAGGAGAGGCGGCATCCCAGCAGTCCATGCGTACGCACGCGCGCGGGTGCGCGCACGTACATCTACGCACGCGTAGGACGTGTCTAGCGGCCGTGGAGACTGGGATGTGGTTTTTAAGTTCTTTTTCGGTGTTTTGAGACAGCTGGCCTTCTCTGGAAGAGTCTCGGGAGGGTAGGGCATTTCTTGACCGGGGAGTGTCTGAGGAAAGAGGCTTGTAAGGAGAGGTATCGGTCTACCCTGTGTTCTCTTCCAGACATGCCGCTGGGCTCTAAAGTCTTGGGACCCTGTCCTTGTGCTGGGCTTGCGCCATCAGCCTTTCCACCCCAATCTAGAGAGAAGCTAGAGGACAGAATTCAGAGCATGGAGTGCTCAGTTTCTCTTCTAACGGCCCTTCTCCGCAGAGCCGCATGCATGCTACTACATCACCTTCCTAATCCAAATCTGGGTCAGAGGATTTCTGTAGATTGTGATCTGGGAGGCTGCTTTAGGGGGTCCTCTAGTTTGTTTATGAAAACTGCACAAACTGCAGCAGGGGGCGGATCCAATTTGAAGGCAGGCGTTCAAATTTTAAGTGTGCATGAATGAAATAGTCCAGCTGTGGCTCCTTCGTATTTTAAAATTTTGGTCATGGTAATAAAATAGTGTGAGGAAGCGTTAGGATTCAGGCCTGCCCTAGGCCTACGGCGGGCTGAAAGAGACCAATAAATAGCAGGGCCTCTGACTGTAATGGCTTTATTGAATGCTTACTTGTCTGTGCAAGTATGTGTTCTGTATGGGTCATATTTAATCCTCACAACACTGTTGAGATAGGTATAATGATTCCTGAGGGGAGACTCAGAGATTGAGTTACCCAGTCTCACCCTAGAACAAGTGGTGAGTGGGATTCGAACCTAAATCTGCCTGATGCCAAAGGTCATGCTCTTAAGTCACCACTGTCTCTCATACTTAGATGTTAGTACAATTACATTTATTATTAGCACACAGTTGATTCCCGACACTTTTTCGTTTTTGTAGAAAACAGGCAATGATTATCTGGCCATTTTTAAAGAAACCAACTGCAAAATTATTGTTCACTAAAACAGGCCCTGCATAGCAAGTTATCGCTGTAGCGGGGTTACTTCTTTTCTTCATTCCCTGCTGCTGGTGCTTTAAATTTTTTAAATCAGACATCAGCCTGGTGTTTGCCCTTTTGACATTTCCAAGGCATCTAAACTTAACTGCAGCATAATATTAACTCGGATTTTTAAATTACCAACTCTTAGGCAGGCAGGAGAATCACCTTTTCCTCTGGCCTTCAGAAGCAGAGTAAACTTATCCGGCAAGGATGCTAACTGATTGGAACACTTATCAAATGACCTGTTAATATCCTCGTTTCCAAACATAGGATACTAAAGACCAGGCTGATAGGGAAAATACAAATTCTGAGGAAACACCCTCAATTGAGCATGAGTACGTGATTCCTGAGAAGGAATTATTCTCAAGTATTTTGAGTGTAACAGAAAAGAACAATGTACTTTTATCTACAGAGATTGTCCAGGCTTTCAAGTGTCCATGCCCTTTTCAGGCATAAGGTGGTGTTGAAACCATTTCTAGCTAACAGTGACCTGATAACAAATGTCAACTTCGCCTTTCAATTTCTCAGCTTCTGTGTGTGGTCCATTATTGGATCCCTTCTAGTGCTGACCATACATCCAAGAAACCTAAAGCTACATTCTTACCCTTATGATTCTTTACTCCTTGGCCATGTTTCTTGTTTCCAGCACAGCTGATAGTCATACTGGCTTCTGATGTAATGGCACCTTACATTTACCTAGGCCTTATAAAGCAAAATGCTCTTTGTTTGGGCGCCAATGATGTCAGTATAGATCAGCAAACTGAAAGGCAGCAGTCCCTGAATTGGAAAGACTGATGGGCCAGCTGCCTTGGGATCTGGTGTCTCAACTAAGGTTAATTTCTTCAACTTTGAGACCCCCTTAGAATAGAACCTAATGACATTAGGAGCATATTGATGTCAGAAAACTTTCTTAAAACCTTTTTGATTTATGAGTGAACGAATGGAGACACCAAAAGTTTCTCTGTGAATAGATACTACAAAGCAGAGGCTTCATTTAGCAGGGTGGTGAATGAAAAGTTTTTCACAAGGTGCTGACCAAAGAAAAGATGGGCAGAAATTGCCACTACTCCAGATTTTTAGAGACTGCTACATGAAAGAGGAGGTGAGCAAAAGACAGTGTAGAGTGTCTCAAGTGTGGTTTTAAGTCTGAGTGCTTGAGATCAAATCCTGGCTCCGTCATTCCTAAATTGTGTGCCCACGGGCAGACAATACTTCAGTTTACTATGCTTCAGTTTACTAATCCATAAAAAGGAGACAAGAAATACACAAAAAAAATTGCATTTAGCATAATAAGGTAGTAAGGATTCAAATGTTATCCCACAAATGACCATGCACACGTAGAACACTTCCTGTAGCTTTAAATTCCTGTATTAGGCTGCCATTCCCAGCCTCAGCTTCTTCAGTTGTAAAGTGATGGGGCTAGTCTAGATGAGTGTCTCACAGACATTAGAGATGTCATGGACCAGGGGGGAAAAGTAATACAGGGTTCTCAACTTTTGTCACCTAAGATGATTTAAAAATGAAGACTTCCAACTGACATCACCTATTTTTATAGTTTTGAAATATCCTTTTTAAAAAGGTGGAAGGTTGGGGTGCCTGGGTGGCTCAGTGGGTTAAGCCTCTGCCTCTACCTCAGGTCATGATCTCAGAGTCCTGGGATCAAGCCCCGCATTGGGCTCTCTGCTCAGTGGGGAGCCTGCTTCCCCGCCCCTCTCTCTACCTACTTATGATTTTTCTGTCAAATAAATGAATAAAATCTTTTTTTTTTTTTAAAAAGTGAAAGGTCATTATCTCAGACTCAAAGATGGTACTTTAAAAAGCCCACTACTACATGGGCACCTGGGTGGCTCAGTTGGCTAAGCTTTTGCCTTCAGCTCAGGTCATGATCCCCTGGAGCTCTGTGTTGGGCTCCCTACTCAGCAAGCAGCCTGCTTCTCCGTCTCCCTCTGCAGTTACCCTGGCTTGTGCTCTCTCAAATAAAAATAAAAAGCCCATTACATCATTTTTCTCATCACGGACTGGTAAAAACTCGGTCCATAATCAGAGTCCAACGTTAAAAATTCTATTATTTCAAGTTTATCCCTTAAAAATCAAGTGCCACATTGTCAATCAAATTTCATTTTGGATAAGTATCAAAATGAATTACTCAAACGGCCTGTGAGTATGATCTGGGATTGGGTATAAAAATCCTTCACACTATACCCTGGTTAAATGGAGAGTCTAAAATAGTTGTATTTCATAGCACTGAAAAACAGTACTGAAAAATCCCATGAAATTTAGGGATACACTTAACATGTTTAGAAAAGCAGGGAGATGCGGGTGATTCCTAGCCGAGGAAATAGGATTGAATGAAATCTGAGTTGGGTTTTGGTCTGCATTTAGCGATCAAAAGCAAAGGCTTCATTCCTGTGACTAAGGATAACCTCTGAATAGGAAGGGGGAAAAAAAAAGAGGGGCGCCTGGGTGGCTCAGTGGGTTAAGCCTCTGCCTTTAGTTCAGGTCATGATCTCAGTGTCCTGGGATCGGGCCAGAATGTTCTGGAAGCAGTAAGGGCTCTCTGCTTAGCGGGGCTCATCTGGGCTCTCTGCTCAGCGGGGAGCCTGCTTCCCTCTTTGCCTCCCTCTCTGCCTAACTGTGATCTCTCTCTCTGTGTGTCAAATAAATAAATAAAATCTTAAAAAAAGAAAAAAAAAAGAATGAAGTTGTTTGGATTTTCTAAAAGACTTTATTTTTAAGTAATCTCTACACTCAGTATGGGGCTCAAACTCATGAGCCCAAGGTCAAGAGTCACGCAGTCCACCAACTGAGCCAGCCAGGCACCCGTAAAAAAGAACGGAGTTTTAAGAACAAAAAGAACAAAGTTGGAAATATCATACTCCTAGATTCCAAACTATACTACAAAGCTATAGTAAGTGAAACAGTATGTTACTGGCACAAAAATAGACACATGGATCAATGTAACAGAGTAGAGAGCCCAAAGATAAACTAACTCTCATATGGTCAATCTATGGCAAAAAGAGGCAAGAATATATAGTAGGGGAAAAGAGTCTCTTCAATAAATGTAGGCAAGGGGCACCTGGGTGGCTCAGTGGGTTAAAGCCTCTGCCTTCTGCTTGGGTCATGATCCCAGGGTCCTGGGATCGAGCCCCATGTCGGGCTCTCTGCTCATCAGGGAACCTGCTTCTTCCTCTTTCTCTGCCTGCCTCTCTGCCTACTTGTGATCTCTGTCAAATAAATAAATAAAATATTAAAAAAAATAAATGTAGGCAAAACTGGACAGCTACATACAAAACAATGAAACTGAACCACTCTTTTAAGTTACAGACTGTGGACTCTGAGAAACAAACTGAGGGTTTTGGAGGGGAGAGGTGTTGGGGGTTGGGTAAGGCTGGTGATGGGTATTAAGGAGGGCACATATTGCATGAAGCACTGGGTGCGGTGCATAAACAATGAATCTTGGAACACTGAAGAAAAATAAAACTACAATATTAAAAAAAAACAGTCCATGTTGCAAATGAAAAAAAAACAAAAAAACAAAAAACAAAACACACACACTAGGGGCGCCTGGGTGGCTCAGTGGGTTAAAGCCACTGCCTTCAGCTCAGGTCATGATCCCAGGAGCCTGGGATCGAGTCCCGCATCGGGCTCTCTGCTCGGCAGGGAGCCTGCTTCCTCCTCTCTCTCTCTCTGCCTGCCTCTCTGCCTGCTTGTGATCTGTCTGCCAAATAAATAAATAAAATATTTTTTAAAATTTATAAACACACACACACACACACACACACACACACACACACACACACACACTAAGCCAAAGTGGTTAAGGACTTAAATATAAGAACTGAAACCATAAAACTCCTAGAAGAAAACAGGCAGGAAGCTTTTTGACATTGACCTTAGCAATAGTTTTTTTGGATCTGTCTTTTCAGGCAAAGACAACAAAAGCAAAAATAAACAAATGGCACTATATCGAACTAAAAGGCTTTTGTTCAGTGAAGGAAACCATCAATAAAATGGAAAGGCAACTTACTGAATGAGAGAAGATATTTGCTAATGATATATCCAATAAGGAGTTAACTTCCAAAATATATAAAGAACTCATACAACTCAATACAAAAATTCAATTAAAAAATTGGCAGAGGACCTGAGTAGACATTTTTCCAAGACATCCAGATGGCCAATAGACACATGAAAAGAAACTCAATGTCACTCATCATCAGGGAAATACAAAGCAAAACCACAGTGAGATAGCACCTCACAGATGTCAGAATGGCCAGTATCAAAAAGACAAGAAATAACAAGTGTTGGTGAGAATGTGGAGAAATGGGAACACTTGTGCACTGTTGGTGAAATGTAAATTGGTACAGCCTCTATGGAAAACAGTATGGAGTTTCCTTGAAAAATTGAAAATAGAAAAAAAAAATAGAACTACCACATGATCCAGCAATCCCACTTCTGGGTATTTATCTGAAGAAAATGGAAATACTAATTCAAAAAGACGTATGCACTCCGATGTTCACTGCATTATTTACGATAGTCAAGGCATGGAAGCAAACCAAGTGTCCAGATAGATGAACAGATGAAGAAAATGGGATATATATATATAATATTTCTCAGCCATAAAAACAAAGAAATACTGTTATTTGCAACAACATAGATAGACCTAGAGGGTATTATGCTAGATAAAATAGGACAGAAAAGACAAGTGCCATAGGATTTCACTTATATGGAATCTAGAAAACAAAACAAATGCACAAAGAAAATAAAACAGAAACAGACTCCTATATACAGGAGACAAACTACTGGTTACCAGAGTGGGGAGGGGTTGGCGGCAGGCAAAATACGGGATTCAGAGGTACAAACTTCCAGTTATAAAATAACTCATGGGGATATTATGTAACAGCATAGGTAATATCATCAATAATGTAAAAAATTTGGTGACAGATGGTGACAAGACTTCTGTGGTGACCATTTCATACTGTATATAGATATCAAATCACTATGTTGTATACCTGAAACTATGTAATACTGTATGTCAGTTATACTTCAATTAAAAAAATGAATGGAGGCGGCTTAGGGTGTTTAACTTTGCACTGATGCAATGGTAATTCCAATTTGATATTGTTGCCCAATAGTATAAGGCAGTGTGTATCACCACCCCTTAGCAGGTAAGACAAAACCTGCCCTGTGAGTATCAGTTTAGCAGCTACAAATTCTTGTTCTAGAACATTCCCAGAGGAAAGGCCCACAATGACATTTCTACTTTACCCTATATAGTACTATAGTTTTAATTTACTTGAAAAGAATGGTAGATCTGCTTAGTGCTTCCAGAACATTCTGTAGAGGAAGGAAAAAGGGGAAGAGAAAAGGAAAGAAATATCAAGGCAAATAGAATCCGTATGCTCAGACCAAACCCCTGTGGATCCTTATAACCAGAAAATGTTATAGAGGAGCCCCTGGGTGGCTCAGTGGGTTAAGTCTTTGCCTCCACCTGGGATTGAGCCCCGCATCAGGATTTCTGCTTGGAGGGGAGCCTGCCTGCCCCCCTCTCTCTGCCTGCCTCTCAGCCTACTTGTGATCTCTCTGTCAAATAAATAAATAAAATCTTTAAAAAAAAATGTTATAGCTAGAAGAGAGTTACTGGGAAAACTTAGGGCCCATAGGTTAAATGACTTACCCAAATACCTATGGCAAGTTAATGGCAGAGCCAAGATTCTTCAGCCTTCTGTGCTCCGGTCTGGCTTTTGACCAAACTAATGGCTCTCAACCATGGTTATACATGAGAATTATCTAGAGCTTTTAAATGCCCAGTCTATACTCCAGACTAACTGAATGAAAATCTTGTGGCGGGGCACTGAGGTATCAGTATTTTTTTTAGTTTCTAATGTGAAGCCATGGTTAAAAACCACTGTCCTAGACCATGGTGCCCCCTTCCCCCCAAAGACAAAGCACAGATAAGGAGGATTCTGTGAACAGGTTTATTAAGATCATCTAGCAGAACCTCATGGCAACTACCCTAAACTCCAGGCCACTCGAATTCTAAGCCAAGGTCAAATTTGCTACCCACAATCACTATTACCACCACCACTGCTGGATTACACAGTATTATAGAACAGAACTATGAATAGCTTCATTTAACCCAAACTGAAAACCATTTTTCACAATCAGGAATTTTTTTGTCTGAAATGTTACAAATGATGTATCCAAGTCCAGCTGTAATTTTGGAGCTGAAGGGGCCATGATTGTGGAACCAAGGAATGAACCCTGAAGCTGCTGCTTGGGCCACTGTGACACCCCAATAGGGTATCATCCTGTTTTTCAAGGAGAGGGCAGCAGCAGCCTTTATTCCACCCCCAAACCAATCAACTGACCTCTAGTCTTCTTGCCAGGTTCAATTTTTCTCAGGATAGCAAATTACCTAATAGCTACCACAAGTTAACTCATAAAAACTTACTACAAAAGCTTTTAAAATGTTTATTTATATTAAGGAGTGGAATGGTGCAAGAGTACAAAGAAACTTGGGCATCTGGGCCCTTGTTTCCCTACTATTCACATTAGTTTGGTAAAAAGGAGATTAACACTAAACAGAGTGGAAGAAATTAACATAAATATATCCAGGGCAGCCCAGTCCTCTATTTCACTAAAGGATGAACTGAAATCATTGGCCCAATTCACACTTATGTGTGAGCCGACAGAAATTATATTCCCTTTAACGGCTCTAGACCTGTGTGAAAAAGGGAAGTGGACAACATTTCTATTACAAGACAGCAATCTTTTATTGAAACTTTTTTTTTGTCTAAAACTATGCATGGAGATTAATCTCTTGTTCATAAATTAGGATAAGTCTAACATCACTATTCCAAACCATCAGTATTTACAAAAATGAACCTTTTCTTCGCTTTATCACAGGTTCACAGAACTAAATTTTAAACCAACTTCAAGTCTAGCTTTTAAAATCTTCCTGCCATCAAATGCCCAGCAACCCTTATGGGGAAGGGGCAGCCTTTTGACAGCAATATTCATCATTCACCAGGAATGTAGAACCACAAGTGAACAACAACAAAAAGTTTAAATCATTCCAAACAGTTCCTATTTGCTTTCCAAAAGCATGCTTTGTCTAATTCTCCCTTTCTATACAGACAGGGGGAGAGGGACCCCAGAGAGCATAATGTTAAATTAAATTAACCTCTTAAAAAAGTGAACAAGATGGTTTAGTGTGTGTGCAGATGAACGGCCATGGCTGACACTAGCAGATAATAAGGTAAACTTCAAACCCCATTAATGGGTACCTTGACGACTGGCCAGCTCAAATAGATACTTTTAATTGGGATCGAATGTGCCTTTTTTTTTACTTTCTCGTTAAATACGTTGCCAAAATCTTTCAAAGCAGATAGAGAATAGGCTTCTTCGAAATTCAAATTAAAATGTTAAATAACAAAAAGTATCAGCTTATTATATGGTTTCTGACAAATGTGCTGGCTGTCAGAAAGTAATTCTATCTCAGTGGCTAGAAAAAGGTGAATCCAGTATACACATAAAATGACAATAGTACAAGACTGTAGTGTCACCTGTCAAAAGAAGAATATCTAGAATGGAATTTTCAGTAAACACTTGGAGATGAAGGACAATCAGAATACAAGAGAAAGCAAAATCCACATAAATTAATTCCTAATTTGAGAAATCAATAAAATGTATACATAAGTTGATAAATACTGTCTCCACGGGTCACTAATTCCAAAGGACTAGTTAGTAGTTATTTTCTAACTAAATTATTACAGGACATTCTGGTGTATGCTCTCTTCTTGTGATCAGTTTGTTCTGGCAAGACTCCAGGAAGCAGGTGCCCTTGAAAACAGCTCAGCAGAAGGTGGCTCGGAGGCAATCACTTCATTTATAAATTCGCCAGATAATAAGTACCAAGATTACGATAATCACAGACAGGACAAGCACCAGGATACAGATCTTCTTGCGAGATTTTTTCTGAGGAGAAAAATATATAAAGAAGACACTCATGAGACAAGTAAAATTTTTGCTATCTGAGACTTCAAGAGTGGTTCATAAATCTGCCACCTCATAATCCAGCATTAACTCTATCGGCGCATGAATATTCAGAGATCTTCCCCAAATCTCAACAGTTACCAGCACGAGGCAGTAGTGCCAGTTTTAATTCCAGATCCCCTAATACATTTCTGCAAAGGGATTGTTTATACCTATGCTGCTAGGCATTATTTGTAATAAATAAGTTATTTGTGCATATGTTTTTTTTTTTAAAGATTTTATTTATTTATTTGACAGACAGAGATCACAAGTAGGCAGAGAGGCAGGCAGGAAGAGAGAGGAGGAAGCAGGTTCTCTGCGGAGCAGAGAGCCCGATGCGGGGCTCGATCCCAGGACTCTGGGATCATGACCTGAGCTGAAGGCAGAGGCTTTAAGCCACTGAGCCACCCAGGCGCCCCAAAATTGCTGACATTTTTATTGTATTTTCTCATGATATTTTATCTATGCATATTGTTATCTGACAGAATTGGGATCACACTGTATGATGTTTGACATTTTTCTCACTTACTATTTTAGCATAAAATTGTTGTTATTATAAACATCTCTTTTAATTCCCACATAATATTGAGTAGATGCATATAAGTTACTTCATATTTCCTTTACTGTCTGACACTAACATCATCACTCAGTTTTTAAAAGGAAACACTATTATTAAACACAAATTTCTTTAAGAACATTTCCAGGTAAAATACAACTATCTTAGGAACATGGAAAATGACTGAAATGCTGTTTACACCTAAAAAATCATATAGCACCAAATGGAGAGGAAATGAAAAGGACCTCATTTACAGTATTTGTACACTTGAGATAAAGACGCCAGTAAAAGTCACAAAACCAGCATTTCAGCTAATATGTAAAAAAAATCACTTCATACAAAGTAGAACGATTAACTCTCATTTATTCTTAGAAGAATGAGAACCCCCTCTTTTTTCACAAAAATAGTTAGAACTGATTTTATGTCCATCCTCTGTGGCCACAGTCAACATAAAGTATCCACAAAGTCTTACTTTGTCCCCATTACTATACTAATTGAAACAAATTTTAGCTATTCATAATATAAAATTAGCTTTATACCAGATTTAGGTAGCATGCCAGCTAATGGGGTTAGCTTTGTAGCCAAAAGCCTTCTGTATAAGTTTATTCAAGGACTGATGTCTTTTTGTAGATTTCTCTACAGAGGAAAATATTACAAATGGACCACCACAGCAACTATGAACACCGGCCTCCAGCTTAAACCTAAGCCAAAGCTGCAGCTGTTCTCAGTGTGTCAATGAGCTGTGATGGCTCTTGAAGTCGGCAGCCCAGTGACTTTCCTGGGTACGTGCTCTTACCTGATAGTATGCAGCTCGCTGTAACTGGTCAGTTGCTCTCTCTACGTGTACCTCTGAGCTTTCCACATTGGCTTCTATGCTATCTGCAAAAAAAAAAAAAAAAAAAAGGAGGGCAGTGGATGTTTTTACCAAATCAGATATTTCAAGATTGCAAATTAAACACACTCTTGATGATGTTGGCCCTCGTTTTACTACCACCATTCCAACTATCCAGCCATGGAATCAAAAGTTACTAACTGGGTAAGACAATAGCTCTATTCTTTGGAAATAAGCACTGAACTATTTTAGCGGCAAAGCACTGTGAAGTATGCAACTTATCCATGAATGGGTCAGAAAAAATTATGCATACACACATATATTTAGAGAGAGAGGGAGCAAGTCTAAAGCAAACGGGGTAGAATGTTAACAAGAGGTAAATCTGGGTAAAGGTTACAAAGGAATTCCTTGTAGTCTTTTTATTTTTGCAACCTTTCTAAACTTTAAATCATTTCCAAATAAAAAGCTTAAAAAAAGAGGTTACTAATCCCCAAATTATTTAAGTTTCTGGAGATAAAAGCTGGGAAGCCAACAGCTATTTCCCTCAACAGCCAAAGACTTAGCAGGAGGCTAACGGCAAGGGAGCTGAGAAATCACAGAGGTCTCATTTCAGTTTTTACATTTGACAATATAAAAAGGGGGCTAAAAAAAGAATTAATAATTTTTAAATGTCTAATTTCTTCAGATATGTCTTACAGACTTGTTCACACACAAGTACTGCTATCAACTCACCTCGAGGTTTATGGTATCAATGATACATACCAATTAGATCCCCTTGATCATGGATCATCATGGCCAAATCTTTAAATATTTGATTGACATCCAAAATGTCAGCCTAGGGAATACAAAAAATAACAAACATAAAGCAATAGTGTTAGACGATCCCTCTACTTAGCTAAAATTTTGGCTGTAAACATAACACATGTGTTTCTAAGGCTCATAAATCATGCTTTCTCTGTAAACTGAAAATGAAAATAAAGTTAACTAATATCTACTAAATGCCTACTATGTGCCAAGAACTATACCAAGTAGGTAATTAAACAGACTCTTGGAGCCTGAGAGTCAGCTAGAGAGGATAGTCTTGCTGTGTGAGGTTAATCCTCCAGTCTTATTGTACCATTGTAGGTTAAGAACCCCTCTGGCCTGGGGCACCTGGGTGGCTCAGTGGGTTAAGCCTCTGCCTTCGGCTCAGGTCATGATCCTAGGGTCCTGGAATCGAGCCCCACGTTGGGCTCTCTGCTCATCGGGGAGCCTGCTTCCCCCTCTCTCTCTGCCTACCTCTCTGCCTACTTGTGATCTCTGTCTGTCAAATAAACAAACAAACAAACAAAAAAAGAACCCCTCTGGTCTGTTCCCTCTGAAATGTGGACAATGATAGTACCCACTTCATATTAAAGTGCAGAAGCACTAAGTAAGTTGATATATGTAAAGTTCTTGGAACTATGCAATAAGCACTTCATGTGTCAGCTATGATTAATCATTATTTAGTTGGTTCTCATGACAATACAATGAGGCATGTATCATCCCCATCGTACAGAAGAGAAAACTGGGGCTCAGGAAGGTTTGATGACTTGTCCCAAGGTCTCAAAGCTAGCAAGTGGCAGAGCTGAGAATTAAAAGTTCACGATGTCTTCCTTTTTTTTTTTTTTTTAAGATTTTATTTATTTATTTGACAGACAGAGATCACAAGTAAGCAGAGAGGCAGGCAGAGAGAGAGGGAAGCAGGCTCCCTGCTGAGCAGAGAGCCCAATGTGGGGCTGGATCCCAGGACCCTGGGATCATGACCTGAGCTGAAGGCAGAGACTTAAACCACTGAGCCACCCAGGTGCCCCTCATGATGTTTTCATAATGTTACTATGCCTCTTTGATATTTACATTAATCATTCAGTCACTCTATGAAGTATCTTTGAGAATAATAAGGCTCAGAGAGGTTATGTAACTGTCCAGTTACAAAGCTGGTCCATTAGGAAACTAAGCATTACAGACAGAATAGCTCCGAAGCCCATGCTCTCTGGATTACAATACACTGCCTCTCAGAACACTACAGTCAGAAACAATGCCTTGAGGGGTGCCTGGGTGGCTCAGTGGGTTAAAGCCTCTGCCTTCAGCTCAGGTCATGATCCCAGAGTCCTGGGATCGAGCCCTGCATCAGGCTTTCTGCTCAGCAGGGAGCCTGCTTCCTCCTCTCTCTCTGCCTGCCTCTCTGCCTCCTTGTGATCTCTGTCAAATAAATAAATAAAATCTTTGGAAAAAAAAGAAAAGAAAAGAAAAGAAACAATGCCTTGAAAGCCATGACTTCCAAATCATAGCTTGGCAAGACTAGTTCTTCCAGCACATCAAAACCTTAATTACTTGCTAAGAGTCTTCTGTAGTTGGGACAGTCTGCTAGTTGCTGTGGATACAAAAAGGCTTACTAGCTAACGGGGGTGGGATGAGCACATAGCAAGATAAATAAGAAAAGTCATTACAGAGGAAGTGACTAGTAAATGGTATACGAAGGTGTGCAGAGGAAGCTTCAGAAGCAGCAAGACTTGAGTTGTACCTTAAAGCAAAAGAAAAGCCAAATAAACAAAAAGTTAATTGAGTTAAAGGACAAATAGCTTAGCTTGGTTATAACATGAGTGTGAAACTGTGATTTATAATAAGAAAGATATATTTAGTCTTCATCCCATTCCTAGAGTAGACTCCTAAAATGCTCGAAATTTCCTAAGTGGTGAAGAGAGAAAACTAGCTATTGTTACTTATAACAAACTCCTTTCAACCACACCAGAGCTTAAAGAACAACCCCTCAGGATGGGGGCTCGTTGCCAGGGGAACCAACCTTGTTATCAGAGGGCTGGAGGCTGAATCAACCATCCAGAGCCAATGATTTAATCAATCGTGTCTACATAATGAAGCCTCCATAAAAATCCTAAATGGCAGGACTGAGAGCACTTTCGGGCTGGTGAACATGGAGGTCGAGGAGAGTGGTACAGGTGGAGAGGGCATGGAAGGTCCATACCCCTTCCCACCTACTTTGCTCTGTGTATCTCTTCCATCTGGCTGTTCTTGAGTTGTATCCTTTTATAATAAACCAGTAACCTAGTAAATAAACTGTTTTCCTAAGTTCTGAGTTGCTCTAGCAAATTAATCAAATCCAGTGAGGGGGTCATGGAAACCTCCAATTGATAGCCTGTCAGTCAGAAGTGTAGGTAACAACCTAGACTTAGTGGGCTTCCCAAGTTAGGGGGAGGGTACAGTCTTGTGGGACTGAGCCCTTAATCTGTGGGATCTGAAGCTAATTCCAAGTAGACAGTATCTAAATTGGGTTAAGTTATAAAACACCTCGCTGGTGTCGAAGGATTGCTTGATGTGGAAAAGACCCACACGTTTGGTAGCCAGAAATGTCAGATGCACAATGTGAGAGTCAAGGAGACACAATAGTATGTTGTTCTTCCATTAGAACAGGGCTTGTATATTAGATGTAGGAAATGACTGGATATGAAAATCCAGTCCCAGCTAACCATTTGGACTTAAGCTGATTTTTTGATACGCCCATTACGTTCCTGGGCTAAGGAGCTAAGAGCACTCATGCTCTCTCTTTCCCACGCTCTCTCTCTCACTCTCTCAGGTAAATAAATAAAATCTTTAAAAAAGGGGAAAAAAGACTTTGCCCCCAGACCTCAATGCCAACTTCTAGACCGGGTGGGATTCTATGGAGAGAATCCTTTCCTTAGCTCTGTGCTTCACTCTGCTCTCTGCTAGAACAGTATTTCTAACATTAGAGAACCAAGTCGATGGTTAGTTGCAGTAGGTGAAAAAGAAAGATATGGCATCTGTGAAGGCAATAAAATCATCAAATTTGAGGATGAAATGTTCCATCTAAACATAGACACTGATGGTCTCTATCCTGAATGCATATTATAATCACCTGGGAAGTTTGAAAAAAAAAAATCTTGTGGATATTTGCTCATTTTTAACCTACATAAAATTCAGAAATTCACATAGTCCAAACTAATAGTTGCAAGGGAAGGAGAACAGCTGGGCATTTGGAAAAAAAAATTTCCAAGTAACTCTAAGGTACAGTCAGAGTTCAGAGCCACTGCCACAGACGAAGGTCACGGAGGAGCTCCAAGTTTCTCTCTCTACAACCCCACCCTCCTCACTGCCCCCCGAGGGATGGCAGTCTTCTGGCTGCATGGAGGAGAAAACTACTCAGGTTTAGAATATCCTAGTCATTATGTAAAGTTAAAGTTGGAAAATCAGGTAAGAAAGGCCTCGAGACCTTTAACTCAACCCCCGCCTCAAAAACTGCTCCTGTTTCCCTGTAGTGAAGTCATATCCACAACCTGGGATTGGACTTTGGGATGCATAAAAATTCAGCAAACTTTTTGGCCTGCCTTTATTCTGACCTACTAAGCAAAGGGGCACTCTCTTCTTCTTCTTCTTCCTCTTCTTCTACTTCTTCTTCTTCTTTTTTTAAGATTTTATTATTTGAAAGAGAGAAACGAGAGCATGAGTGAGGGTGGGGTGGGGTGGGGTGGGGACAGGGCAGAGGGAGAAGCAGACTCCCCACCGAGCAGGAAGCCTGCCATGGAGCTTGATCCCAAGACCCCAGGATTATGACCTGAGCTGAAGGCAGACATTTAACCAACTGGGCCACCCAGGCGCCCCAAAGGGGCTCTCTCCACAGAATCCCACCCGATCTAGAAGTTGGCATTGAGGTCTGGGGGCAAAGTCTTTTTTTTCCTTTTTTAAAGATTTTATTTATTTACCTGAGAGAGAGAGAAAGAGTGGGAGAGAGAGCATGAGTGCAGGGGAGGGGCAGAGAGAGAGGAGGAGAAGCAGGCTCCCCGCTCAGCGGGGAGCCTGCTGTGGACCCTGGGATCATGACCTGAGCCAAAGGCAGATGCCCAACAGACTGAGTCTTAATGAGGAATAAAATATTTGCTTGCCTTGCCTTGCTCTGTTCTTCATCCCTGTTCTCCCAGAGACCATGTAAGACCATGGAGGAAAGGATTTGAATCTTCTTGGGCACCATGACTAATACCATTATAAAAGTAGTTCAAATTCACCATGATTGCACTAAGACATAATATGAAAATCACGTAAGGACTCATTTCATACTTTTTCCTAATGGCTGAGAGAAAATCCGGCTGAGAGACTAGAGTGGCAGATACATTGAGTCAAACAAAAGACACGACCTGGCTCTTACCTCCAGCTGCCGAATTGCTGTTTCTCTCTCTTTAATAAGTTCCAGATCCTGTTCAGTGATGGCCACCTCATCCTCCTGGCTTTGCATCTGGTTCCACTCCTCATGGCTGCAAGGAGATAAGCACACTAGTTGATTCCTCCCCTCTAAGGTGTGCACAAGACACCCACAACATTTCTACTACCAGCAGAGCCTATCCAAGGCCATTACCAGGGCTCCAACCCCTCTGGCATCGATACAAAGTCCTTAAGGGCCACATTCTTCATATCTGGAGCCAAATTGATAATACCACGAGAAAACAAAGTCTCAGCTTCCCTGGGCAAAACTGAGATGAAACAGGGTTATAAGGGATGGGCCTACTTGCTAGTTTCTAGTTAGAGGTACACTCTGCAATCCTGCTAGAGCTTGCTAGACAAGGAAAGCAGACAGAGACTTCAAGTCAATGAAGCACACTGACCCATCCTCTTCCAGAGCACCCTCAGAGAGTAAGCTGTGTTGGTCTCTTGGGTACTAAGTGGGTGGAGAAAAGCAAGCTAAGTGACCTGTCAGGGCTTCTCCAATTAATCTAACAGAATCACACCTTCTGGTTTTCAGATCATTCCTTGAGATCATATTTTGGGTTAAATGCCTCTTTTATAAAAAATACTTTTAAGGTTTTTTTTTTTTTATTTATTCATTTGAGAGAGAGAGAGAGTAAGAGCATGAGCAGGAGAAGGTTCAGAGCAAGAGGGAGAAGCAGACTCCCCGCTGAGCGGGGAGCCTGCCCCGGGGGCCCCATTCTAGGACCCTGGGATCAGGACCTGGGTCAAAGGCAGATGCTTAACCACCTGAGTCACCCAGGAGCTCCTGGGTTAAATGCCTCTTAAGAGAAAACTAAAGTAAAAAAGCTAGTGAAATGCTGTAACTCTTCTTTTCAGGTACCAAGTTTAGAAGAAAGGCATACTACATATGATGCTAGACATAAAACATTTTGAAACTCCAGTATTAAGCATTTTCCCAACAGTATGCATAAATCAGACATCATCTCCACAGTATTTAAAGAGTTTCTTCCACACGTTGGAGACACAAAATGGAGTAGGGTAGAGCCCATCAGGCACCCCTTTGAGGTG
Organism: Mustela erminea; assembly: GCF_009829155.1. NCBI lineage: Eukaryota > Metazoa > Chordata > Mammalia > Carnivora > Mustelidae > Mustela > Mustela erminea. The sequence goes on from NC_045623.1 coordinate 89,344,982, forward strand.
CTCACAGTGTAGTGGGAAGAGACAGATACATAACTATGATAAAGCATTATAAGTTCTGAATTAATAACACCAACACATTTCTATGGAATCAGTAACTCAGTGTGGAGAAGTTAAGAAAGAAGATGTCTTTCAGATGCAAATTTTCTGCTTTTTCTTGCACTACTCCTAAAAAAATGAGTTGCCTCTGTTTTACAGATGGGTAAACGGACACCCAAGAACTTAGAAAAACTTAAATCTGTATTAGAGATAAAGTCCTAATCTGTAGATTCATAGATTCGTACTTATTCCTAGTGAGCCAAGCCCTCTCCCCAACACAAAGACATCAGGGATTTCTCTGGCTTTTTTATTTACCTTGAAATTGTTTCTTCCCTAATTCAAAGATCTTGGAAAAGCACAAGGTTTTGACTTTTTTATTTTACTTGGTGGATTATAAGTTACCCACCCCAGGTCTGCCTTTATTTTTCCTTCTTCTCCACACTGATGTTTTAAATTAGAATTAAGTAGAAAGTACAGAATCCCTTCTCAACAAGCCAGGGGGTTGGATGGATAATTCCTTACCCATCAAATGAGACGAGCTGTTCCTCTCTTTGCCTCTCCTCCGCCTAGAAAGCAGACGGCATTATTACTGCTGTTATCCAGAAACATGTCACAGAGAGACACACAAAACAATGGCTTCCTGTCGCTACAGTATAAAGAAGCAACAACCCTTGGCTCCAACGGGATCTGTAAGACGACACAGGGCTCTGGCAATCTGTCTCTACTATAAAATGGGCGTGAAGTAGTTCAAAGCAAATCTGGGCTCAGAATGGTAACCTTACTGAATAGGGTGGAGGAACATGGGTCGGAGAGAGGAGTAAACAACAGTAATAGTGATAACCTATTTACAGTCTGCAGGGAAGCAGAATAAGGGAACAAGTAGAAAACCTGCAGGGAAACAAATCTTCAGAACATGTAAAGATTAAAAAACGGGCATGTATGGCACATCAGGTGCTAAAGCGACAGACTCATTTCAAAAAAATCAGTCTAATGCATGTATTAAAAAAAGTTAAGAAAAAATGTTAAAAGAGCAATCTATTCCCATTAAAAAACAAGTCTTTCCCTTTTCATAATGGCAGTAATTAACAGAACAAGCAAAATGAGGAATATTTCAAAGTTCTACCCACCCAGAGGAACACTGTGAGGTTTTTTGTTGTTACTGTTGTTGTTTGAAATTTTTACTTTTTCAAGAAACGGAACACTGGTAGCGCCCGCCAGCCTACCTCTATCCCCTTCTCCAATTACAACACACCCTCTCTGCCCTTAAAGTAACCACCATCCTGACTTTCCAATGATCATTTTCTCGTATTTTCAATATAGACATGTATCCTTATTTAATATCATTTTACCTGCTTCTGAACCTCACATGAACGAAATTACACTGTTTGTACTCTTCCGTGCTTTCACTGGATCATGCCAGATTGTGCCAGATCCATCCCTGATGCTGAATGTAACTGTTGTTCATTAATTCTCTCTGCTGTATGATATTATGTGAATATACCATAATGTATTTACCTATTCAACTACCGACGGACATTCAGATGTTTCCAACAAATAATGCTGCTATAAACATTCTTTTTTTTTTTTAAAGATTTTATTTATTGGGGCACCTGGGTGGCTCAGTGGGTTGAGCCCCTGCCTTCAGCTCAGGTCATGATCCCAGGGTCCTGGGATCGAACCCCGCATCGGGCTCTCTGCTTGGCGGGGAACCTGCTTCCCCCTCTCTCTGCCTGCTTCTTTGCCTGCTTGTGATTTCTTTCTCCCTCTGTCAAATAAATAAATAAAATATTTTAAAAAAAAAAGATTTTATTTATTTATTTGACAGAGAGAGAGAGATCACTCTCTCTGTCTCTGTAGGCAGAGAGGCAGGCAGAGGGAAAGAATCTCTGCTGAGCAGAGAGCCCGATGGGGGCCTCGATCCCAGGTCCCTGAGATCATGACCTGAGCCAAAGGCAACAGCTTAACCCACTGAGCCACCCAGGTGCCTCTGCTATAATCTTTATTTATTTATTTTTTAAGATTATTTACTTATTTATTTGACAGAGGGAGAGAGAGATCATGAGTAGGCAGAGAGGCGGGCAGAGAGAAGAGGGGAAGCAGGCTCCTTGCTGAGCAGAGAGCCCGATGTGGGCCTTGATCCCAGGACCCTGAGACCATGAACTGAGCTGAAGGCAGAGGCTTTAACCCACTGAGCCACCCAGGCACCCTGCAATAAACATTCTTTTTTTTTTTTTTTTTTTAGATTTATTTATTTATTTATTTATTTATTTGACAGAGAGAGAGATCACAAATAGGCAGAGAGACAGACAGAGAGAGAGATGAGGAGAAGCAGGCTCCCTGCTGAGCAGAGAGCCCAATGCGGGACTCGATCCCAGGCCCCTGGGATCATGACCTGAGCCGAAGGTAGAGGCTTAACCCACTGAGCCACCCAGGCGCCCCTGCAATAAACATTCTTATACATATATCCTGATACAAACATTTCCAGTTTTCTCTAGGGTAGAACTGATGTGTTCAGAAGTTCACAGGCAAAATATCTTCCAGTGGTTGTCCCAATTCATACTCTAACTGGCCAGGTAGGAAAGTTTCTGTTGCATCATATCTATAACAATCACCTTCAGTGTTCAAAGAATTTTACACTTTTGCCCCACATCTGGACATGAAATACTACCTCACTGTGGTTTCAATTTGCAGTTTCCTGGTGATTAAAGAAGTTGGGCACTTTTCCGTTTGTTTGACCATTATTCAAAATAATACAAAGATGTTACTTGCCATTTTCACTGTGCTGACGTTTATACTCATGGAGCAAAATCACAGGAGGCTCAGACCACTGAGTATCCAACTCTCGATCTCAGCTCAGAACTTGATCTCAGAGTTGTGAGGTCTAGCCCCCCAATTGGGCTCCATGTAAGCCTACTTTTTTAAAAAAGATTTTATTTAGTTATTTGAAAGAGAGAGAGAGAGAGTAAAAGAAGAGGGAGTAGAAGGCAGAGGGAGAAGCAGACTCCCTGCTGAACAGGGAGCCCAGTCAGGGGCTCAATCCCAGGACCCTGGGATCAGGACCTGAGCTAAAGGCAGACGCTTAACAGACTGAGCCACGCAGGCACCCCTGGCAGATAAACTCTTGAAGATAAACAATGTATGCCTGTCACATCAAGGAAAACAATGGACAGTGTATGTTGCTAGTGATAAAAATCTAGCTTTCAGGGTGCCTGGGTGGCTCAGTTGGTTAAGCATCTGCCTTTGGTTGAGGTCATGACCCTGGGGTCCTGTGATTGAGCCCCAAGTGGGGCTCCCTGCTCAGCAAGGAAGTCTGCTTCTCCCTCTTCCTTTGCCCCTCCCCTGCTTGTTCTCATTTACTCTCTCTCTCTCCCCCCTCAAATAAATAAATAAAATCTTTAAAAAATAAAAATAAAAAATAAGGGGCACCTGGGTGGCACCACTTGTGAACTTAAGAGATTCACAACCCCCCTTAAAATATCTAAAGACTTTTCCGATAAAACTAAAGATACTACATTACCTTTTGATATTGTATAATGAAATATATCAACATTTGGAAGACCTGCATAACTCAGGAAATCAATATTTTCCAAAAGATAAATATATGATATAAAAATCATACATGGAAAAAAGATCCAATCAAAACATAAGACCAACAGATTTGAATGTAGCAGAGTCTGAAAAAGTCATTAATACCCTTTTAGACTCCGTAATTCCACTAACTTCTGTTAAGTTTTGATGTAGTATCAAAGAATAATATCAACAATGATCTGAAAAGATTAATTAAAATACTCCTTCCTTTTCTAATTGCATATCCCTGTAAGTCTGATTTTCTTCAGATACCTCAACCAAAACAACTTATCACATCAGACTGAATACAGAAGCAGATGTGAAAATCCAGCTTCCTTCCATTAAGCCAAATATTAAAAAGATTTGCAAAAATGAAAACAATGCCACTCTTCCCACTAATTTCTTTTTTGTTTTGGAAAAGAAGTTATTTTTAATTAAAATGTCATTTATATTTATATTACTATATATTGGGTTTATTATTAATTATAAATGAATAAACATTTTAAAAACCTCACAGTTTTAATTTCTAACATATATCAATATACACCATTCATACAAATAAAAAGCTCACTGGGGTCTCTAATAATTTTAAGTGTAACAGGGTCCTGAGATCAAAAAGTCTGAGAAACTCATGCTGTATTGGGTTGTATATTTTTCATAATGATTCACAGGAATTTTTTATATGTTCTGTATCTATTCTGGTTACTAGTCCCTTGCTAATTATACATATAACAGTATCTTCTCCCTGTTTTTAGTTTATTTTTTCATGTATTTACCACCTTCTTTGCTCTTCATTCTTTTCTGCTTTTCAGACTTCCCATCTGGGATCATCTTCCTTCTGCCTGAAGTATATTTTCTAGAATGTTCTTAAGTAAGATGTGCTGACAGCTAACTCACTTTTGACTGAAAATGTCTTTAATTCTCATTCCGTATATCTTCTTTCACTGGGTTTAGATTCCCAGGCAGTTATTAGAATATTACAGATGGCCCTCGACTGGTTTCCCCTGTTGCTGCTGAGAAGAAAACTGCCAATCCAACTACTGTGACTCTGAAGGTAGTATCTTGTTTTCCTGGCTATTTTTATGATTTTCTCTTTGTCTTTAGTGTTCTGAAGTTTCTCTCTGATGTATCTAGATAAGAGTCTTTTATTTATTCTTTTTGGGATTTGTTGGGCTTCTTGAAACTGCAAATGAGTGCCTCTCATAAGTTCTAAAATATTACCAGTCATTCCCCTCTATTCTATGTTTGCTCCACTCTTATTCTGAAACTCCAATAAAAACTAGGTCAGATCCTTCCTCTTCATTCTCCCTTTCTCATAAGCTTTCTTCCTATTGAACTTCTTAACCCTCTGTCCTACATGTTGATACATAATATCGTGAGATAGAAAATATTTTCTATTTCCTAGTTAAATCACCTACCCATTAAGTTTTTAGTTTCCACATTATATTTTTCAATTCTAGAAAGTATTCTAACTCTTTTCCAAAGTCTTTTCTGTAGCCTCCTGCTTCTTGCAGATGTTTTCAAGATTTTCTTTAAATACAATAAGGACAGTTGTCTTAAAATTCTAATACATGAAGTAGGTCCATTTCACCTCACTGTTGTTTCTACTCATTCTTACTTTACTTAAGAGTTATTTGTTTCTTTGTGTACTTTGGTATTTTTTTTTTAAAGATTTTATTTATTTATTTGACAGACAGAGATTACAAGTAGGCAGACAGGCGGCAGAGAGAGAGGGGAAGCAGGCTCCCCGATGAGCAGAGAACCCGATGTGGGGTTCGATCCCAGGACTCTGAGATCATGACCTGAGCTGAGGGCAGAGGCTTTAACCCACTGAGCCACCCAGGAGCCCCTACTTGGGTTTTTTTAATGCTGTGCTGCTCATAACACTTCAAAAATTGTTTGAGGGTATTCTTTCAGGGCTAGGATAAACGTGTCTAACCAGAGAGGATTTATTTGTATTTGCTTCTGTCTGGCACCTAGCCTGATGCTTTTGGATCATTAATGCAGTATGAATTTGAGCAGTAAATTTGCCCCAAAGTTCCTCTGTGATACAAGTTAGTGTCGGGATTTCCCCTCTCTCTTGCTGTCCTCTACCTCCTACTCAGTTCAGTGCTAATGCAATCTTTTTGTAGGAAAGAAGGGTTTACTTTTGGTTTACCCATACCCAAAGGATATAGTCTTTTGGGGTCCAGTTTGATTGGAGGAGCACCTTCTTTTTTTTTTTTTTTTTTTTTTTAAGATTTTATTTATTTATTCGACAGAGAGAGATCACAAGTAGGCAGAGAGGCAGGCAGAGAGAGAGGAGGAAGCAGGCTCCCTGCTGAGCAGAGAGCCCGATGCGGGACTCGATCCCAGGATCCTGAGATCATGACCCGAGCCGAAGGCAGCGGCTTAACCCACTGAGCCACCCAGGCGTCCTGGAGGAGCACCTTCTTTTAGATTTCCCACTTTGTGTGGACTCTGGGCTTTTCTTCCCCCTCATACCATAAGGACATCAAAACTGAAGTTCAAGTTTGCCCTCAGTAAATGTACTCCATGCACAAACAGTTTCAGTGCTCTGCTTACCTCTCTATGGGTTCTCATCTTCTCTTAGATTTTGACCTTAATATTTTCATGGCTCTTTGATACTTTTGAGAAGTTGGGTTGTTAAAATTTAATATTTGTTAATTTGTTTCAGAGAGAGGTCTAGTGCAAATTAGATAATCTAGGCCCCCTTATTCTAGGAAATAGATTCATTGTTCCTTTTTTTCTTAATTTTTAATATAAGACAAATAAAATAACAGAAAAGAAATTACAAATAATTCTGTCACTTTTTCAAATCTTTATGCATATTCTTTTCTAGTCTTAGACCACAGGCATACATATTTTTAAAATTTATTTTTATTAAAAAAAAATTTTTTTAAGTAGGCTCCTCGCCCAACATGGGGCTTGAACTTACGACCCTGAGATCAAGAATCACATGCTCTACCAACTGAGCCAGCCAGGTACCCTGCATACATATTTTTTATATCAGTTGAGCCAGTCTGGTATTTTCACAACAGCTAATGACTATATTTATTATTATTAAGGGGAGCAAATAACAACAAAAGCTAAGGGTCAAAATGCTCAGAAATAGGAGAGGAAAAAAAAATAACCCAACAAGGTGGGAAAGAACATCCTGCAATTGCAAGGGTCTTCTTTGCAGAATCAACTCACCGAGAGACGAGATCCAGCTCTTGCTTTGGCAATGCTCTCCTTTTCCTTTTCAGATACCCTTCTCTGCACAACCTGGAAATTATTTAAGGCTGCAGAGAAGTCATTCATGAGGCGTTCTTTCTGAAGTTTCTGCTGGCGCTATGGAAATAAAGAAGGACTTGAAATTTCATATTAATCCTGAATCATTTGGTTCTAATTCCCATTAAAAACAAAATTATTCCCCCTAAAGATTTCTAACCAGGAAAATTACTATAAAACAGGCTCTTCCTTAATAAATTTGTTCTTTGCTAACTCAAATCCCTCAAATGCCATAGACCAAGTCTGAGTTTTCCTTCTTTCATTCTGACAAACTTGGAACTGTGTGTCATTTACCTTGTAAGGCAATATCAGAGGGAATTGCAATTGAGAATTTTGGTTCCCTGGAGAATCTAAAAGCAGAATAAATAACTTTAGACTCAGACTGAACCCCAAAAGAGATTGTTTTATGTTAAAATATTAAAAAATATTCATCCACACTGAGTTCATAGTGTCCCTGAAAACTACAGAATCATTTTCCTTTATACTGTAATGAGATTTAAAATCTTTGAGAACCTGGAAACTCTTATAGGCTATCTTTACTAAGCTTACTGATTCTGTGTCTCAAAAAACACATGCTGAGAACTCCTGCTACGTGCTGAGAACACAGAAGTAAAAACTCATCCCTGACCTCAAACAGCTTACCAACTACTTATAGATAGGGATATAGACACAAAAATTACAAGTCATTATAAATAACTGCTATATCCTATTAATACTATAGGAGTTTGGAGGCAGGTATAATCAGTTAAGAACTCAAGTAGCCATAAAGGCCAAGAGAAAGTGAACACTGAAGGAAGAGAAAGGTCTGAATAAGCAGATGGAAGGAGTAAGGCAAATTCGTCAAAGAAACAGTGTGAGCAAAGGCGTGACAGTAAATATTTGAAGAGAATCTATAAGGAGATAGTTTGGCTGGAACCAAAGCTTTTTTCGTAAGACTAGCTAAAAGACAGAACTGGAAAGACAGAGAAGGGGCTGACCGGAGCAGGTTTTAAATGCTAAGCTAATGAGTTTGGGATTCAATCCCTAAGGCAAAAAACAACAAAGATTCCTGAGCAGGAAACATGATGGGTACAAAATGATAATTTAGAAAAAGTAGTCTGCCATGGAGTACAGGGTAGGATGGAAAAAAGAAACATGTCAAAAAGAGTACTGTAATATTCTAGGTTAAAGGTCAGGAGGACATTGTGTCAATAATGGGAACCCCAAAGACATGAATTTAAGAAACATTATGACTTAGCAACTGCCTACAGGGCTGCAAGGGGGCTAAAGTCAAGAATGACTCAAATATCACACCTGGGAGAATTATGGTAATACTAAAAGCAAATTTATTTTTTTTAAGATTTTATTTATTTGAGAGAGAGAGAGAGAGAGTGAATGAACAGGGGGGAAGGGCAAAGAGAGAAAGAAGCGGGCTCCCCACTGAGCCAGGAGTCCAATGGGAGACTCGATCCTGGGAACTGGGAATCATGACCTGAGCCAAAGGTAGATGCTTAACTGAGCCACTCAGGCGCCCTGAAAGAAAATTTGTTTATTTTTTTTTTTTTAAGATTTTATTTACTTATTTGAGAGAGAGAGAGAGAGAGCAAGCGCGTGCACAAGCAGGGTAAAGGGCAGAGGGAGAAGCAGACTCCCCGCTGAGCAGGTAGCCCAGTGTGGGGCTCAATCCAGGGATTCTAGGATCATAACCTGAGCCTAAGGCAGATGCTTAACTGACTGAGCCACCTGGGTGCCCCTGAGAGCAAATTTACATGAGGAACATTTCCCTCTTTTTCTGGAATTTAAAAAAATTTTTCACATTAACATTATAACAATAAGAGGGAAAAATCATCATTCCCTAATCTTGCTATTCAAAAACACTTTTCTTTTTTTTGGGGGGGAGTAGGCGCTATATGGGGCTTGAACTCACAACCTTGAGATCAAAAGTTGCATGCTCCGTCAACTAAGCCAGATAGGTGCCCCACAAAAAATGCTATCTTTAAGTATATCATAAACATTTCCCATGTTATCATCCTCACAATTATGGCCTTTGTTACATAATACCCTATCAAGGAAAATTTGATCTAGGAAATTTTATGTAAACATTCCTTCTAGATTATGCCCATGTTTTAACTACTTAACTATTATAAAGAAAGCTAATGGAAGCCCCACTGTAATTGCTAATATTAATACAGTACTTACCATGTACTAATACGGTTATAAGTACTTCAACATAATAACTCACTTTAACCTAAACAACCTGTATTATAGTCCCTACTTTACAGATCAGAAAACCAAGGCACGAAATAGTTAAGTAACTTGCTTAGGATCACACTGTCAGTAAGTGGAAGGGGTAGAATTTAAATACAGGAAATCCAGCTCCAGACTACAGTTTTTTTTTCTTCCAACTTTTTTTCCTTAGGACAAATTTTCATGAATGGGAATATTAGATCAAAAGGCACAAGCTTTTTTTTTTTAAGACAATCAGTAATATCAATCAGCTTAGTTAAAGGATATGAGTGAAATGGGAGAAATCCTGTATAAGACAACGCATTAAATTTTAGATGAAGGCAATATATTCAAGAAGAGATCTTAGAATAGGAAATGACAATATGGGCCCAGTCCTTAGAGGTTAGAGGCTAGAGCCAGGAAAAGATCTCGGGGTCATGTTCATAAAGGTAAACTCATAAAAATAGATCAGCCTCCCGAGGGAAAAAGCAGAGACTAAGAAAATGAGAGGTCAATGGCACAGCCTTGGGACATGTTTACTCCTAGGAAGACCAAGAGTCAGGGAAGGAGGATGAGACTCTACCTGGGGAAAGAGAGAAGAGGCCAGCAAGGGATCCCAGAGTTGGAAGACATACTGAAAGGGGATCATGGGAAGAAGAAGACAGTTTCAGTAGAGATGGGATGGGCTGTTTCAAATGAGACAGAAAAGTGAATTAAAGCTCAAAAAAGCCCACTGGTTTTGGCAGCGAGAAGATCACTGATGATAGCACATAAGTACGAAAGACTGAAAGGAGGATATATGATCTGATACACAGGACAGCAGCAAAAAGAAGGTGGTAAGACTAAGATTGACTAGATGAAGAAAGAATTGAAAGGGCAAATGGTATTCAGCACAACAGGACAGGGATCAGGAAATTATTTGCAGGGGCGCCTGGGTGGCTCAATGGGTGAAAGCCTCTGTCTTCAGCTCAGGTCATGATCCCAGGGTCCTGGGATCAAGCCCCGCATCAGGCTCTCTACTCAGTGGCGAGCCTGCTTCCCCCCCTCTCACTCTGCCTGCCTCTCTGCCTACTTGTGATCTCTCTCTTGTCAAATAAATAAATAAAATCTTTTAAAAAAAATTATTTGCAGATCTATTTCGTGTTCTTAATGATCCAAGATGACGGAAGGGAACAATAGCATGCATGACCCAAAAATAACTTCTATTTGACTTTGGACTACATTAAATCCTTCTCTCTCTCTCTTTTTGGTAGCAGATATAACTTTCTATTTATTTTTGCTTAGGCTACTATTAACTCTTAAGTACTCCCAACACTTCTGCTTTCATCAAGATCCTTAGACTCGGGGCGCCTGGGTGGCTCGGTGGGTTAAGCCCCTGCCTTCAGCTCGGGTCATGATCCCAGGGTCCTGGGATCGAGTCCCGCATCGGGCTCTCTGCTCAGCGGGGGGGCCTGCATCCCTCTCTCTCTCTGTCTGCCTCTCTGCCTGCTTGTGATCTCTCTCTCTCTCTGTGTCAAATAAACAAATAAAATCTTAAAAAAAAAAAAAAAGACCCTTAGACTCCTTTTTTGTTACTAACTAGAACCATTCACAAGTGTGTATTCCCTAAGTGCCCAGCTGGGAGGACAAAAGAGGTGATGTTTATTGGAGATACTGGATGGCAAGGGGAACTGGCCTTGGCCTCTAAGTGAAATTTCAGCATGAATAACAGCACACCTATGGACAACCAAAGGTGCTTACATTAAGATTATTTTTTATCAGAGCTACTTTGTAGCATAACAACAAACCATCTAGTCTTGGTTCCTCTCTTTTGTGCAAGGGGGGGCGCCAAAACTCCACAGACTAAACATGTGCTCCATTAAACAGCTTGCCATGTATGGGTTAAACTAACATTTTTAAACTTTTTTGATGGAGACATGCAGAAATAATGTGACATCTTGACCTAGTACCATATATACACATATGTATGAAGTGAAAGCTTCCTGTAAGAATAGTTTCCTTTATTACATGGTATACATTCAGATACTCCTACTCTATTTTATTATTATTTTTTAAAGATTGTATTTATTTATTTGACAGAGAGAGAGAGAGACCACAAGTAGGCAGAGAGGCAGGCAGAGAGAGAGGAGGAAGCAGGCTCCCTGCTGAGCAGAAAGCCCGATTTGGGGCTTGATCTCAGGACCCTGAGATCATAACCTGAGCCGAAGGCAGAGGCTTAACCCACTGAGCCACCCAGGCGCCCCTCTATTTTATTTTCTAAATGATGAGCACAGCACACTAAAATTATTTCATGTTCCAACCAGGCACAACTCACAGAGTGAAAAATAACCCAGAATGGGGAAGTTGTAGGCTTTGTCTTTATAGCCATCAGGGATAGGACATCATCAGAAATAAATTCAATAATAAAAAGGAAAACAAGTCAAGTGCTCCTAGGAATGGTAGAGAAGCTAAAGAAAAATGGAATCATAGTAGGCTAATGTAGATGGAGAAGGTTTTTGATTTTTTTCCCTGGAAGAGAAAGGATTTGAGGTAGAACTATGAATGATAATTAAAACAGGTGAAGCCACAATAAAGGCAGAGGCACACTGACTTCTGGAATGTGTGAAGAAAAGGCCTGGAACATCAAGGGAACAATGAACTCCTGTTAAAAATTGTGTTTTTTTAAAGGATTTCAATTTCCCTGGGCATTTCTTCAACCTGAGACCTACGAATGACTCATGATGGGACATGAAAGTGACTGCAAAATAGAAGGCAAAAACATCTGATTGAAATTTATAGAAACTGACTACAAGACAAACTAGGACCTAACCTGCAACATAAAGCTACTGGCCAAACCCTAGAGATGCAAACACTGAAGTTCTTTACCAGTTAAATTAATTTTATCAATATGTAAGTATGGGTTGTTGGGGTTTTTTTTAAGATTTTATTTATTTATTTGACAGAGAGAGAGAGATGCAGGGAGAGAGAGAGCACGGGGAGTGGGAGAGGGAGAAGCAGGCTTCCCGCTGAGCAGGGAGCCCAGTGTGGGGCTTGATCCCAGGAGACCTGAGCCAAAGGCAGATGCTTAACAACTGAGCCACCCAGGCACCCATAATAGTATGTTATTATGAATAATAACAGCCGATACTGAGTAGCTACTGAATGCTGAGCACTTTGCAAGACCCAGTGCATACATTCTTTATATTGTCACAATAGTCACATAGCCCAATTTTACAGATAAGGAAACGGAGGGTCAGAGAAGGTCTACCTGGCACCAAAGACCAAGTTATTTTTGTTTCACACTCTGTCTTTCCATTAAAACAAAGTCCTTTCCTACTAAACGAACACACATACCAGAAAATACCAACCTGTTCTGAAGCAGATAAGGGAAGGGGCAAGGACCCTAATTCCTTCAGTAATTCATTTGTTTCCTTGGCGAGCTGATTTGTTGAATGCTGTAACTGTTGCCTAAGAGAGAAAAGACATGTTTCAGGATTATTTCCACAGCTCGAGAGCTGTTACAGTTAGTACAGTTAGTTCTCAGAGTGCCCCAGTACAAGGAATAAAGGGGGTGTTTGAAAGAATGGGTTCCCAGAGGCCCAGGTTCACAAAAAAAAAAAAAAATTCCAGAAATACTACTCAGTCAGACCCACTGCAAGGCATCTCCATATTACTGAGAAGAAAGAACCTACCTCAGTGAAACCTGCTGATAGGTATTTTAAGTCTTTGGGAAGAAAAGAAAGGCCTATCAGCAGTTCTGATAGAAATATAAGAGCAACTGCCCCCACATCTAAATCTGATAGTTTGAACACACCAAGGTCTCACAAAATTCTCCCGTCCATCACCCGGCAGTTCTGCCTAGCTGCTGTCTGTCCAGGCACTGATTGGAGATGGGATCCAGACACTGGGGGTTGGATGAAACATGCATTAAAAGCACAGCTTCTACCCTAAGGAACAATCTCCGAAGATCTACTCCCATGTTCCTGCTTAAAGCTGGTGCTTTTTCAGCTTTATTCTTGGCTCCCTATTGTCCTTCATGCTTGACTTTCTGGCTCCTCCCTCCAAAGCAAAGAAGCCCTGTACTGCCTAAAAACATATAAGGAGTATAAGAGGAAGAATATTAAAAAAGGAGGAATATGCATCATATTAAGTGGGATTGGAAAGTAGTGGAAACACAAAAAGAGCCCCTTTTGGTCATGATTTTCCTCTACTCTATGGCCATTTCTACAGAGGTTTTAAGGGAGGACAGAGAAACCATACTACTCAATCAGTACTACTTTTTCATTGCAAAGGGGCCTCCAAGATAAAAAAAAACAAAAAAACGAGGGAGTCAAAAACAAGAAGGAGGCAGTCAGGAGCCTGTACCTCCTAGACATTACTAACACATCCAAAGATGTGTTTTTCACATCTCCCTGGAAAAAGCTCAAAGTAGTAAGTCATTCTCTCACTTCACACTGTTGAGGACAGAAAACAAAGAATATTGCTCAGTATATTTTAAAGATGAAGAAAAGAACTTCTAAAAGCAGAAATGGGGTCAAGAAGGATGTAATAAAAAGAATCGTGAGTCCCTACTACAAGTCCATTCTCCTCTCCTTCAGACACCCCTCAGATCATTGTGAATACGTTTTTTGAATTTTTACGGTTGGAAATCCCACTAGACTAGATGATCTCTGCAGATGATCAGGCCAACAAGGAGGCTCATTTTGGCAGACTACAGACTAATAGTGGTCAAAGTTCGCTTCCCTACTTCCTCAGAGGGTTCTGCTAAACAGCCCAAGGGAAGAAAGAATCTGTGTTCAAGGATTTTGAAAGGCAGTAGAGATCACAACCCATGACTATATTTTGTTGTCCCTCCTCTAGATCCAGCTATTACTTCGTGTCCCACTGCTTGTCATGCTGACTCCACAGGCTTTCCTGGAAACCTAAGCTGCCATGCAGCAAGGACAGTGGGTGTGTCCCCAAAAGAATTCTCACAGGGCCTCACAGAACCCAACCACATTAGGAAGCTACTTACAGATTTTCCTGTAGCTTGCTTGAATCCTGCTTAGTTCCTAGTTGGCTCATCAGATTCTTTATCTGAGCAGCTGGGGAGACGGGGGAAAAGAAAAATACATTCATCATGAACATCCTACTTCTTAGATCACTGGTCTCTCTGTCCACATCCTGAATAAGTTCATGCAACTAACAGAAAGCATGCTATGATTGAAACTTCGGCATGTCTATTCCTTCTAAAACTAATCACGGGGTTCACCTTTCTCCTATAGATAACTATGTCACCAAGTAGAGGGTGGCAGTTTTGTTCATCATTCCCAAAGAACTTCCAAAATTTTCCAGATTTCCCATGTTGCTGGTTTAAAGTTTCAACACCTTTGCAAGGGTCTTAGTACCAAATATCAACTTGCAACAATTAAAATTTAAATTCATAGTACACAATAATTTTTCCTTTTTTTCACAATAATTTTTTATAGCAAACATTTTTGGAAAGACAATGTACATTTGTTGTTAATAAATTACCATTAAAAAGTAATTATAATAAGCTTTGTGCAGTGGCAGTATCATAGCCAATGAGGTTTATACAAGGTGCGATTACTGCTAATTGAAAAAATAATAATAATAAATTACCACTGACTGAGCACCTCCATGTGCCAGGAGCTTTTATATTAGAAATTCCATATACATTATTTTATTAATTTTCACAGCAATGGTCTAAAGTAGGTATCTTCATCTTGCCGATGAGGAAATATATTTAGCTAAGTTATAAAAGTTAAATTTATATAAGTTAATTATGCAAGGGTACACAATGGTTAAGTAACAGGGCAAAAAATTCAATCCCAGATACATTGTACTCCAAGGCCTATGTCCTTTAAACTATGTTGTCTACAGTCAAATATATGGTTTTGTTCAGATAACGTCCTAGATATTTTGCTAAGATGGTCATGTTTGAATTCTAGATATTTAGGCCTCTAGCCCTGGACTAGGAAAGCAGAGGTCCAGAGAAACTGATCATCTACCTATAAGGAAAAACACTCCAACATCAGCTTGCCTGGGAATGTGAGTAGCCCTGGACCTCACCGATTTGTGCACCAGAAATAGAGCCCTGATTTCTTTTTTTTTTCTCTTATTCTAAATATTTTTGGGTTTGGGGTGGGTTTTTTTGAAGTGCAGTTGACCTTTTGATTTCTTTTGTGTCCTGCTTTCTGTTCCTCTCCTGACTGGTGGGGAGGATGAAGGAGTTAGATTCATTCATTCATTCATTTGTAGAGGTTGGAATTTTCTTGTATTTCTTTTTGTTGCTGCTTGCTTTTTTTTTTTTTTTTTAAAGATTTATTTATTTGAGAGAGAGAACGTGTGCAATGGTGGAGGGGGTGGAGGGGAGCAGAGGGAGAGCGTGAGAGAATTCCAAGCAGACTCTGAAGAATGCAGATGATCTCACATCCCTGAGATCATGACCTGAGCTGAAACCAAGTCAGATGCTCAACTGACTGCACTACCCAGGTACCCCTGCTTGCTTGCTTCTGAAGAGCATGTGCTGTCTTCTATTCCAAGTTGCTGGAGTACAGAACATAATAACAGAGTACTTCCTGCCCAGAGGAAACAGGATTATCTTCAAGTTTCACCAGAACTTCAAGAGGTAACAGGACACAATAGGTACATGACTCTTCCAGCCAAAACATCGTCTCCTTTGTGAAGGCCTTTCCTATTCTCTCAGCATTAATGCCAGAGTTTCACTTGTGAGATATCAGACTGCTAAATGACTGGCTTAGTGGAAAATGAGGAGGAAATCAATCATCATTTGTATACATTACAGGGACAACGTACATACAGTGCTTCCATGTCCACTAAGAAAAAAACCCTTCACTTATTTAAACTTATGATAGGGTGCTCCTTAAAATAATAAAATTTGAGGGTCAATCATAATCTTGCTCCTAATCTGGTCACCAAGAGTAACAAAGAAGTGGGCACCTGGGTGGCTCAGCCAGTTAAAAGTCCAACTTTTGATTTTGACTCAGGTCATGATCTTAGGGTCCCAGGATTGTAGACTGGCTCTGAACTCAGCGGGGTATCTGCTTCTATTTCCCTTTCCCTCTGCCCCACCCTCCCCATGCTCTCTCTCTAAAACAAATACACAAATCTTAAAAAAAAAAAAAGAGAGAGTAGTAAAAAGGCAAGCTGAAGTTTATTAAATACCAAGTTACCTTTACAAACACAGATGAATTAATAGCCTCTAAGTCTGATAAGAAACAATGATGAAGCAAAATCTAATTGATTGCTGGTGACTCTCTACTCATAAGCAGAAAATGAACAACCTATTCCTTAGAAATATGTACAAGTTATTTCTGTCTAGCCAAAATCACTACATCATGCGTGTTAGAAAGCAAAAAATTCCAAAGTCAAAAATATATAAACTTCTAGCACTTCAAATTATGATTTTATCTTACTTTGACACCGTGTTTTTGTTTTGTTTAGCAAAAATGTAACTTCAATTTTATAATGGAAATATAGTGTTCAAGTGATTTAAATCTTGCCTTTTGACCAACTTTCCTAAAATAGATTAATTATTCTATTAAGCGTTACTTTTAGCTTAATGGTTCCACAGGAAAAAGCAAGCACTCTAATGAATGTATTTTGCTAAGATAACATTCTGTAAGATATAAATAAATTTTCTGTTACTAACATGTGGAATTTCCCCTCTTATCTCAGTCAAATTAGAATCAAGATACCAACAGAGCTATCAGCTGGCTAGCCATACAAATAATTTATAAGAGGGCTGACATTAGCATTAACTGGGCACTTATTATGTGCCAGACACAGGGCTAGGTACTTGACATGCTATAATAAAAAATATATTTGTGGGGGGCCTGGGTGGCTCAGTTGGTTAAGCGTCTGCGTTGGGCTCAGGTGGTCCTGAGATTGATCCCTGCATCAGGATCCCTGCTCAGCAGGCAGCCTACTGCTTCTCCCTCTCCCATTCCCCCGCTTGTGTTTCCTCTCTTACTGTGTCTCTGTCAAATAAATAAATAAAATCTTAAAAAAAAAAAAAAATATATATATATATATATATATTTAGTCATTGTCCCTGGTTCCTGGCACAAAGCACCTAAAACCCTTGAAATTTTGTGTGTAATAGGAGTGTCTTTTGTTATTCATAAAGATTCCCCCCCCCTTTTTTTTTAAGATTTATTCATTTATTTGAGAAAGAGAGAGAGCACCAGGGGGTGGGACAGACGGAGAGAGAGAAGAACCTTCGAGTAGACTCCTCGCTGAGTGCACAGCCCTGTGCAGGGCTGGATCCCAGGACCCTGAGATCACCACCTGAGCCAACGTGAAAAGTCAGCTGCTTAAGGGACTGAACCCTCTAGGTACCCCATAAAGAGCCCCTTCTGAGCACACTGAGTTTAAGCTCCTAGGGTGAGGTAGGGCAAGACTGCCTTAGATTGGGTGGAGCTAGTCACCAGAACTACCAAGTGATTACGCCAGAACTTTCAGCCCCACCCACTGACTTTAGGGAAATCGCGGTAGGGGGCGGGGATGATAGGCGCTGCGGTTGAGACTAAGCATTATAAAAACACTCGGGAACACTGTTCGATGAGCTTCTGGGTTGGTCAACAGGCGAATATACAGGGAGGGTGTTGGAGGGTGTCCAAGCTAGTTCCCACATACCTTGCCCTGGGCATCTCTTCCATCCGGCTGTTCCTGAATTATGTCCTCTTATAATAAATTGATATTGTAATAAGTAAATGTTTTCCTGAATTCTGTGAGCTGCTCCATCAAATTAATCAAACCCAAGGGGTGGTTGATGGGAATCTCTGATTTAGAGTCCATTGGTCAGAAGCACAAGTAAGAACCGGATGCAACTGGTGTCTGAAGGGGAACAGTTACATGGGACTCAACCCTTGTGGCATCTGATACTAACTCCAGGTAGAAGTGTCAGAATTGGGTTAAATTGCAGGATATCTAACTGGTGTTTGGAGAATCTCAGAATTGTTTGGTGTGTGGAAAATCCACACATCTAATGTCAGAAGTATTGAAGTAGAGGAAAAACAGGAGTATTCTTCCTTTATACTTGATAAGCATGATTTTATTTGATCCCAACAACCCTTTAAATAAACATTATTATCTCAGTATTATAGATGGGTACACTGAGGCTCATGACTGAGACAGAATTCATTCGTTAGTTCACTCATTCATTCATTCACCCATTCATTCATTCAGAGTACCTACTCTTTATGTCCTATGCTCTAGAAAACAACTGCTCTTAAGAGCTAAGATTTTAAAGATTTTATTATTTATTCGAGAGAGAGATAGAAAGAGAGCATGAAAGGAGAGAGGTCAGCGGGAAAAGCAGACTCCCTGCCAAGTAGGGAGTCCAATGTGGGACTCGATCCTAGGATTCCAGGATCATGACCTGAGCCGAAGGCAGTTGCTTAACCAACTGAGCCACCCAGGCACCCAAGAAGCTAACATTTTTAGAGAAAAGAGACAGAGAGTAAGCATGTATCTCTGGTGGTGATTAAGTACTATAAAGATAAATAACGGCGCCTGGGTGGCTTAGTCCATTAAACGTCTGCCTTCGGCTCAGGTCATAATCTCAGCATCCTGGGATCCAATGCCACATCAGGATCCTTGTCCAGCAGGACACCTGCTTCTCCCTCTGCCTCTGCCTCTGTCTGCTGCTCCCCCTGCTTATGCTCTCTCTCTGTCAAATAAATAAATAAAATCTTTTAAAAAATGAAAAAGAAAAAGAAATTCAGGTAAGGGCTGGAAAGACAGGGTGGGGAGAGTATACTAGCTTCCACAGTGTGGTCAGAGAAAACCTCTCTGAGAAGGTGACACAGAGAAGAGACAGAAAGGAAGTGAAAGATCAAGCCATACAAAGACATGGGGAAGCAGCTTGCTTGCTTGTGTTTTTTTTTTGGGGGGGGGCGTGGGGCAGCTTTCTAACAGAGTATGAAGTGAACCCCCAAGGCAAAGTGCTTCTTGTGAAGGAGGAACAGTGAGAAGGCCAGTGAGACTACAGTAGAGCAAGCGAGAGAGGGGTAAGAGAAGTGGCCAAAGAGGTAAAGGCCAGATCATATAGGGCCTTCTTAACTAGAGCAAGAACTTTAAACTGGAATGAAATGGGAAGCCACATGGTATCATAATAACCGGAACTCAAACCCAGGGCAAATTCCAATGGCTATATTCTTTGTGCCACGTTATGTTTTCTCAAAAGGCTAAGGCTTAAGGGAAACAGAATGGAGTGACACAGGGCAGGCCTCAATTCCAGTGTTCCACTTAGCCCCACCCTGCTTATCTGACGCCTCCCTAACTCAATAGCTCTCTGGCAGAGGTAGGCCGATGTCCTTGCTCTAACCTGCTCTCTTCCCCAACTCCCTCCCACCTTTGGGAACATTCCTGTGTACTCCCCAGAATCCAGCCAAGTGCCAGGCACCCAGTGGGTACATAAGTCATTGTTGGTTGAGTTAACCTCCCTTTTATATCATGACACTTTCTTTAAGGCAGAAGATATGAGAGAACATGAGCTGGGAAGAGTGAGACATGACCTCTAAGCCACACTTGACCACTAACTCGATGCATGGTGCCAAGCAAGTCATTTCATGTTGCTGGGTCTCTCTTCACCAATTGTATGTGATAATCAGGTTTAACTAACACATACTGAGCACTTCCTATCGTTACAATACTTACCATCTATACTATTTTTTCCTCATTAAATCTTTACAACTGTGTGAGGAATAAATGTTCTTTGAGTCCTCCCATCCTGCTCGGTGCTAAAACGATAATAAATAAGCTCTAGTCCCAGAATGATGCTGTATAATCAAGGAGTGCGTTTTGCAAGCCAGAGTTTGGTTTAGAGAGGTTCCACCTGCGTACAAATGGGAGTGGATGAAGTATGTGCTCTGTCCTCCCATCCAGGAGGGCAGGGGCCACATTCTACTCATTTCTGAATTTGCATAACAACACACAAATATACACTTCCAGCAAATAGCTGGTTGAATATATGAAGACATATTAAGGCAGGTCTTACAAAGAGTTTAAGGAAACAGATCTCATCTTATTGACTGTCTTTACAGAGTACCCTCCTTAGAAACTCTAGAGACATGTCAAAGTATCAAGGTATCAATAATCATCTATCAAAACCTATTAAATACCCAGGGCACCTGGCTGGCTCAGTTGGAAGAGCATGTGACTTTTTTAAGATTTTATTTATTTATTTGGGAAAGAGGGTGAGCAAGAGCGAGCACAAGCTAGGGGAGGGGCAGAGGAAAAGGGAAAAGCAGATTCCCCGCACTGAGCAGGGAGCGGGATTCTGGACTAGATCCCAGGACCCTGGGATCACCACCTGAGCTGAAGATGGACCCTTAACCTATTGAGCCACCCAGAAACTCTGAACATGTGACTCTTGAACTCAGGGTTGTGAGTTCAGTCCCCACACTGGGCATAGAGATTAACTAAAAAATAAACTTAAAAATTTTTTGTATTAAATACCCTAGAGGGGTGCCTGGGTGGCTCAGTTTAAGCCTCTGCCTTTGGCTCAGGTCATGATCTCAGAGTCCTGGGATCGAGCCCCGCATCAGGCTCCCTGCTCAGCAGGAAATCTGCTTCCCCCTCTCTCTTTGCCTGCCTCTCTGCCTACATGTGCTCTCTCTCTGTCAAATACATAAAATAAAAAATCTTTAAAAATAATAATAAAAATAAGTAAATACCCTAGAGAACAATGATATTTTACAGGACATGCAAAAAATCGATTAAAAATCAACTATTCTTCGTGTATTCTCAACTGAGAACTTTTTTCATCTAGACTTTTCTGACTTCTTTTGTTTGTTGAGGTTACCTGAATTTGTGGGGGTGCCAATTACAAAAGTTCGGGGAAAAGGGATTTACAGAGTCATTTCCTAACTAAGCACCAGAATTAATCCAAGCCTCCATCAACTCCTACTAAATTTCTGAATATTAAGGTATTTTCCTAAGAGTTTCCAGCAAGACTCAGGTAACAGATACCGCAAAACTCAAATCGTAAGGACAGTAGTGTCTTACTTTACTAGAATCCAAAGAAGCAGAATTTTTTGTGTACTACCCTCCATAACCACCAACTTCAGGGATCTATTAAAAAATAGTGACTCAAGGGGCGCCTGGGTGGCTCAGTGGGTTAAAGCCTCTGCTTTCGGCTCGGGTCATGATCCCAGGGTCCTGGGATGGAGCAGCATCGGGCTCTCTGCTTAGCGGGGAGCCTGCTTCCCCCTCTTTCTCTCGCTGCCTGCCTCTCTGCCTACTTGTGATCTCTGTCAAATTAGTAAATAAAAAATCTTTAAAAAAAAATAGTGACTCAATGACCCATCTATTTTATATCTAAGAATATTATCCCTTAGTAAACCTAAAGCCCAGAAAGGAATAGGATGTTCCTATACACAGCTATTTTCACTGGAGTGTACTTACAATGAAGTAAAGTGATACTTTTTGGAAAGATTTTTATAAAAATGGGTTGAATCTATAAGGACTTTCTGGTCAACTTGGTTAGTCAGAAAACTCCTTTTCTAAGCACTCTGGTAAATAAAAATTTTACCTTAGGTAGACTTGTTACAACATTTTGGATGAAAATAATAGTCTATGAAATGCTATATAATCTGGAAACCAGATGACTAGGCCAAATATAAAGACAAGTCCTTAAGTTCTGTGTAAGCAATTTTGTTATTTTTAAAACTAGATCTCAATATCTATCATTGACCTCTTGTTTTTAAAAGCATGTCCTGGCTAGAACTTTTAAGACTACAAAACAAATCAATTTGTTGTACATTACAGCTGATATCCACACTATAAACTACTCTAAATTGAATACTCTTTATGTGCTTTTAGCTGATACCAGCTTTAAGTAGAATCTGAATCTCCAAATGAACTTTTTTTTTTAAGATTTTATTTATTTATTTGGTGGGGGGTTGGGTGAGCCTGGTGGTAGGTATTAAGGAGGACACATATTGTATGGAGCACTGGGTGTGGTGCATAAACAATGAACTTTGGAACACTGAAAAAAATTAAATTAAACTAAATTTTTAAAAAAGATTCTATTTATTTATTTATTTATTTATTTATTTATTGGGGGGTAGTGTAGAGGGAGAGAATCTCAAGCAGACACTGAAAAAAATTAAATTAAACTAAATTTTTAAAAAAGATTCTATTTATTTATTTATTTATTTATTTATTTATTTATTGGGGGGTAGTGTAGAGGGAGAGAATCTCAAGCAGACTCTGCACTGAGCACAGAACCTAACACAGGACTCGATCTCACAACCCTAAGATCAGGATCCTGAGATCATGACCTGAGCTGAAATCAAGAGTTGGATGCATAACCGACTAAGCCACTGAGGCACCCCCAAATCTCCAAATGAACCTTAATCCAAATCGAAGTCTAGTCATATCAAAGTAACGACCATCGCAGTGTTTCTTTTTCAAAGGAAAATCTTTATTTACACCAAACGAAAATTTCCAAATGGGAAAAGGATAGCCTATGTGGTGATTATGACAATGAAGTTATCTCAATGTCTTACTCTGAAAATCAGGTTTATATTCTGTTTTCATATAGGTACAATGAAAATGACCTGACTTGAAAAATGTAGTCACTATATTATAATATTAAGGCTCTAAACCAAACATAAGCACTAAATATCAAAGGCACAATCTTCCATTTACTGTACCAGTGACAACGTATGTAATGGTGAAGAGCATACTCTGAATTAAGACTGCCTATGTGTTTTTCCTGGTTCTACCACTTCTTAGCTTTATGATCCTTTTTTAGAAAGCTCTAAACCCAATGTGGGCTTGAACTCCCAACACCATGATCAAGAGTTGCATGCTCCAACAACTGAGCCAGCCAGGCATTCAAATTAGCTTTATGATCTTGAGCAAAAGCCTTCACTCCTCTGTGCCTCAGTTTCCTCACCTAAAAAATGGGAGTAACAAGAGAACTCTCATACAGTTTTTGAGCAGATAAAATGAGATAATGTGGAGCTAAATTTAGAACAGTGTCTGGCACATAAAAGAACTCAATTAAGGATAGGTATAATTATCAAACTCAAGACCAAGAACAATATATTTAGCAATGATAACATCAATTAAGTACATACTGAATGCCAACTACATATCCATTGCTGTGCCAGGCACTGGAATTAAATAGAACTAACCATACAATGCACGCGGACTCTAGCCCCAGAAAATGAAAAATAATCTCCCTGGTCAGAATGACAAGGTCAAAAAAAATTAATTAAAGAATACCGGAAAAGTGCTAAACTGTGAATGAAAAGTGCTTGCAAATTCAATGAAACAACAACAAAAGGATAACCAACATTTCTTAAACATCTACTATGTTGCAGGCACTGTTTTAAGCACTTTACACAATTACATCATTTAATTCTCAAAACCCTATGAAGTAGATATTATTTTTACCTCTACTTTATAGATGAGGAAATTGAGAATTACAGAGGTAAAGCTGTATGTTTACACAGGTAGTAAGAAGCAGATTAGGATTCAAACCCAGACAGTCTGACTCCCAAACCTGCTCACCTAATTACTTTACCATAGTAGGGCAAGAGACTCAAACAATAATATCACCATTAACTGAATGTCTACAATGTGCCAGTCACTCTACTTTCAAAAACCCCACTTTAATAATTCTACTCATGGGGCACCTGGGTGGCTTAGGCAGTTAAGTGGCCAACTCTTGATTCTGGCTCAGGTCATGATCTCAGGGTTCTGGGATCGAGCCCCACATGGGGCTCCACGCTCAGCAGGGACTCTTACTTGTGATTCTCTCTCCCTCTGCCCTTCACCTACTTGCTAGTGCTCTTTCTCTCCCTCTCTGATACACAAACAAATCTTAAAAACAACAACGGACAATTCTATTCATTTTACAGACAGCGTTATAGATAAAAAGGGGAAATGACCTGCCCAAGGTTAACAGCGCATATAGGGGCAAGGACTCAGTCACAGAACTGCTGACCCTAAAACCCATGCTATTTCTGATTTGACTTTCTTTCAAAATCAAATCTACACATTGTATCTACACAATGCATATTGTGTATACATAACTATCTACAGACCTTAGATAGTTACAAAGGACAGGACTGAAGCACAGCTCAGAGGATTTGTATAATTTAGATAGCTAGTGAGTTAGGGAAAGATATTAAAGGAGGCACAGAATGAGTAAAAACTTGGAGCAAAAACCAGTGTTTAAGGATGTTAAGAAAAATAGCCTGCCTGTGGCAAAGGGTGCAGAGAAGTAGAGACAATCGCGCTGATCCGGGTTAAGATGGCAGAGAGTGAGGGGCGCCTGGCTGGCTCAGGCGGTACAGTGTGTGACTTTGGATCTCAGGGTTGTAGGTCTGAGCCCCCCACTGGGCATACAGATTGGTTAAAAATAAAATATTGGGGGGAAAAAAGGTGACAGAGAATGAAAACAAGGTAGAAAGTGATGCAGCAGACAAAGAGAGAGCCACGGCAGGCTCTTGAGAAGGTGAGTGGTATAATGAAAACAGGATTTTAGACATACTACTACTGAGAGCGTTATCAGGATGAATGGAATGGAAACAGAGACACTGAGAGTTTGCTGCTGTGATACAGATACTGAGATCAGGAAGATTTAAGAGATGGCAATGAAATAAAAAGCAAATCACAAATGTGAAAATAACTTTGAAAAAACAGCCTATGGGACTTCATGATAATTGGTTTTAAAAATTCAACTCCCTTTCATTTTTTTTTTTAGTAAAAAAACAAAAAACAAAAAACATAGCAATAAGTAAGCAACATTAAAGAAGAGAAATGCTGTTCTTTAATCTCTTCAGAGATAACTTGGAGGCTATTAGTTTTTTTCCTATATCTGACACAGTAATACTTGCCCAGATCCCCACTCCATAATAGGCAGAGTCAAGTACATTTCTTCTGTACCCCACCCATACTGATAACAGCCCTTTTTGTACCGGGCAATCGACCCTAGCTGTACCCTTAACAACCCAAGTGGAGGCCTGCTGTATTTCAGCTGATACACTCAGCAATTTCAAACCCACATCTGTGGCTGAACAGCTGGGAAAAAAGAACAACTATCCTCTCAAATTCTCAACAGATACATACTCCCCGCAGGTATATGTCTGTGAGCTCACATTCAGAGCGGATACTTAGTATGACCACCAACCAGCTCTTGGAGAGATGTGGGGAAAGTCATTAACCTGATAACACGGTGGAAACAGTGTAACTCTGCTAATTGCAAACTCCTAATTCCTCACCAAACAACCCTCAGGGAAGAATTCCAACTGACACCACCCAAGGTCCTAAGATGTGGCAGCTACCACACAGTACAGGGAGAATGTGGCAGGAAGACTCCAAAGATGGTAGAAAAGCTCATTCATTCAAATGTACCATTTAGTAAGCATCAAGACCCTAAATGATATGACCCCTGGCTACCTCCCTGACTTCCTTCTTACTATACTCCCCGTCTTTAACCACAGTCTAGCCACACTAGCTTCCTTGCTATTCTTTGAACACCCTGGAGGGGTTACCTGGCTGACCCAGTTGGTGAAACACGCAGCTCTTGATCTCAGGGTTGTGAGTTCAAGCCCCCTATCAGGTGTACAGATTACTTAAAAATAAACTTTGAGGGGCGTCTGGGTGGCTCCGTTGGTTAAGCCTCTGATTCTTGGTCTCAGGTCAGATCTCAATCTCAGGGTTGTGAGTTCCAGCCCTGAGTTGGGCTCCACACTGGGCACTGAGCCGACTTTAAAAAAAAAGAAGAAGAAGAAGAACACACTACGATTCTTTGCTTTTGCTATTCCCTCTGCCCAGAATGCCTTCCCCCAGCTACTCACACAGCTCTCTCCCTCACTTCACTCAGGTGTCTACTCAAATGTCTCCTCACAGAGCCCTTCCTTAACCATCTGATCTAAAATATACAACACCCACCCTCTTTCTCTCCTCACCTCCATCCCCTTACCCAGCCATTTTCTTCACAGCACTTGTTACTACTGGAGATACACACACACACACACACACACCTGTATACAAACACATATGTTCACACACACTCTCACAGCAGTGATTTTGTCTCTTATTCATGACGCCAACCCCAGTGTACAGAGGGTGCTCAAAGAGTATCTGTTAACAACAGTAAATGTATGAATCTATCATATATTTGGGACTGAGATAAGTACTAGAAATATAAAAATGAGTAAGTCATGCCCCATGCTTCATGAAAGGAGCTAACAATCTAGCAGCAGAGGTTAGACACACCACATGAGAAAGTTCTATAGCCTCAGGTTTTCCCTAGTTTCCTATGGAGAGTAAAAAAACCAAGTCATTTCTAACTTGAACTGCCAGGTGCTACAATACTGTAATATTAATTAAAAATTATAAAAATCCTAATTACTGGTCATAAGAGATAGACCTGGCTTCAAATTCAGCCACTGCCACTTGTTTGCTCAGTAATTTTTTTTTAAGATTTTATTTATTTATTTGAGAGAGAGAGGAAGAACACAAGCAGGGGGAGAGGCAGAGAGAGAGGGAAAGGGAGAAGCAGACTGTCCCCTGAGCAGGGAGCCCAACATCAGGATCAATCCCTTGACCCTGGGATCATGACCTGAGCTAAAGTCAGATAATTCACCGACTGAGCCACCCAAGCACCCGTTTTCTCAGTAATTATTTGAAACTGCCCAGCCTGGGGTGCCTGGGTGGCTCAGTGGGTTAAAGCCTCTGCTTTCAGCTCACGTCATGGTACCAGGGTCCTGGGCTCAGCAGGGAGCCTGCTTTCCTCTCTCTCTGCCTGCCTCTCAGCCTACTTGTGATCTCTGTCTGTCAAATAAATAAATAAAATCTTTAAAAAAATAAAAAATAAACCTTCTCAGCCTGTTTCCTAACCTATAAAAGGAAATAATATTGGTAATTACTTAATGGAGTTGTTAAAAAATTAAGTAAGATACTGCATATATAGCACTTCCCGCATTGCCTGGCACACAGTATGTACTCAATATGTTATCTATTAGTGTTCTTTCTTTTTTTTTAAGATTTTATTTATTTATTTGACAGACAGAGATCACAAGTAGGCAGAGAAGCAGGCAGAGAGAGAGAGAGAAGCAGGCTCCCCACCAAGCAGATAGCCCGATGCAGAGCTTGATCCCAGGACCCTGAGATCATGACCTGAGCCAAATGCAGAGGCTGAACCACTGAGCCACCCAGGCGCCCCTCTATTAGTGTTCTTAATGGTTGACTCCAATGATCCCTTGAGCCAGATACCCAACCAACAGCTAAATCCTATTTAATTCTGTCACCAAAGAAGCCTTTCCTTTCCTTCCTTTTCATTTTCACAATTCCTAACTGGTGTCTCTAATTACCAGTCTCTTCCTTCCAATTTAATTTATAAATTTTTTTTCAATTTATACATTTCTAAATAACTAAATCCAAGGGACATCTGGGTGGCTCAGTCAGTTAAGCAGCTGCCTCCAACTCAGGTCATGATCTCAGGGTCCTGAGATGGAGCCCTGAGTCAGGCTCTCTGCTCAGTGGGGAGCCTACTTCTCCTTCTGCCCCTTCCCTCACCCCACCCCCCAGATCCTTCCCAAGTGAAAATGGTATCTTTCTCCCCTGAATGCCTACTCAATGCTGCTAGATCTCTTCTATAGTACCGAACCCTTTCAACTTTATATTTTAGTTGTTATGTACTCTAAGGGCTCCCTGTTGAAAGAATCCACGCCATGCCAGTTCCTATACTCATATGCCTAATACTCAAACAAATACATGTAGAACATTTCACCGATAGACATTAAGGTGAGGTTTAGCCTCAACAATAAACTTTCAGCCTTGAACCAGAATCTTCTAACTGGTACTACAGTTTCCTCACAAAAGGATATATTGGAACACAAAGTACTATACTTTCAAACCAGTGGTCACATTAATTCTCTTTTTAATTTTTATACATAGCAGGCCATGTCATCTTCCTTCCACTTCTAATTCACCCAGTCTCACACTCTTCATCAGAAACTTTCCCCCTCTTTATATAGAACATAATTATAATCCAGGACTAACTGAGCTCTACCTATTAACAGAGTACAGCCAAGCTCACAAAAACACAGTAACAAACAAGGATGCTGGTCCCCATTCTTTCCAAGTAAAGTTGTGCCACTGACCTGTTTATAAGGCTCTGTGATGATTTTCCCGCACAAGAAACTGCCTATATTTGACTCAATCAGCTCAATCAGTCTTACTCAGACCTTAGTGATGGGGTGGGGGTTAGTTTTAAGATGAGCAAAGACATTCTGAAATCCACCACCAACTCTACCATGTCTTGCTTGCTATGTGATTGTGGCCAAGTCCCTGAACTTCTCTGTGTTAAGAGATCTGTTTAAAAAAGCTGCTGAACAGGGAAGGAATGCAGAAGTTTCATCAGCTTGAAATCCAAAAATATGTGCAGATCTTTGCTACAAAAGACAAAACCATGTAAATGGGAATGTTTTCGGTGAATTCTCTTTATTAAAACAGAAGTTATCTTACCACTCATATACATGTCATTGTATCTGACTTCCAAATTCATTACAGGAAGAGCTGGGTATTAAGTCACCCAAACACATGCACTCTCCACTTCCCTTAATTGAAAGCTGCTGACTTCCAAGGAGCAAAAAGCTGAGCAGAATGTAACTTAAAGTCTTGATCAGTAAACAACTCGCGATCCAAACTGGCCAGAGAGGAAAGAGAGGTGGGTGGGGGTAAGGCAGATGACAGGAAAAACTCGGCTGACCACTGCGCCAAGTGAACTCACTCACTGCTCCCGAGATGACACACATACCCCTCCCACCCTAAGGCTGTCAGGCTGCTGCTTTGGCCCCCATACCATGAGGGCAGTACACCTGAGAAGAAACTCAAGCTTCAGCTGGGGCTCGGGACCCTCGGGGAGCCTGGGCCTGACAGACTCGAGGATGGCAGCCGCCGCCCCCGCACTGGAGAGCCCGAAGACGGCCTCAGGTGTGGCTTTGGCCATAGCCTCGGCCGGGCTCCGCATCCCGACAACCTTACCCGGGCCTGTCCCCGGGGCAGCCCCTGCCCCCCATCCCGGACCCCCAGCTCACTGGCTTGGCTGATCCGCTGGATGTTGCCACTGCACGTCTGTATGATGCTGTTGAAGTCCCGGAGCTGGGGCCCGGAGGACCCCGGGTTCCGATACATGTCTAAGGGACCGTAGGACATGACGAAGAACTGGGACCGACTTCTCCTGCACCGAGCTCCTACCGGAAGCAGCCGCCAGACTGAACCCGCAGCCTGACGGGGAAACCGAGAAGAGAAAGGGCGGGGGAAGGGACTAGTGCTGCGTGCGCACTAGCCCCGCCCCCACGCCGCGCGCACGCGCCCCGCCCCACAGTGCGCAGGCGCCACTGGAACTGGTGCCGGGGACCGTAGCTTAGAGACTGGACGCCTTGGCCTTGGGGAAACGGGGCGGGGCGTGACGTCACACGGTCGGGGCTCGGATTGGAGGAGCTGGTGTGGTAGTGTTGTTTCTCGTCGGAGCACGGTGACAGGAGGCAAGAATTTTCGATTAGCATAAAATTGTACCAGATGATCTCAGCCCTGACAGCCTATTCTGTTCTAGTCTGAGAATTCAGGCCCAAATATGGGAGAATTCGACAACCCTGAAACTCAGATCGGTAACCAAACTCCTGAAATTCTTCACTCTACTTGGGTCCTGCAGGGCTTTGTAGTAATTGCAGAGCGCTTTTATGGTTTACAGACCGCTTTCATTTCTCCCTCCACCCCTCTTCTAATCTAAACAATAAAGCGATGATAATAATATTTATTGAGCATATACTATGTATGAGCCTTCAATGCAATTCATTTGTTCATAAGCTCTACCATACCAAAGGACAATGTTCTAACCATATTTTTACGTTCAGAATAGATAATGGAAAATCGGTTTTTTAATTGTTGAAGCAAAGTAATTCGATAAAACAAGAGTTATTTTCCCTTTTGCAAAACTGAGAAAATTAAGACCACAGTGGTTAATTTGCTTTTCTGAAGTTTGACTGCAAACCCAAACACTAAGCTAACTCCATACTCATCTCGATATTTCCCTAAACGCATTCTCACATTCCCAAACTCATTCTCCATCTAAATCCTTCCCAAACAGCCTCTTCCTTTACTATATATCCCAAACCAGGATCTTTTTTTTTTTTTTTTTGAGAACTACACTCTCAAATTTTAAAAATCATTCCCTTGAGGGTGGGGAAAAATCATTCCCCAAGTAATTTGCAGATTTGTAATTTGTAATTTCCCCAAGTAATTTGTATGACCTCAATGTTCCCATAGAAAACTGCATTTTGTGAGCTTATCGTAAACGGACAGAGGTGGGTAGGATTTGGATTTTGGAAGAGATCTAGACAGGGAGAAGTGAAAGGGAAACTGGCAATGTTTGTTTCCTGTGTTCTCCACCCAACCCCACCCCTGCCTACTCTTCAGTCTCTGGGGACTGGCAAGAGAGGAAGCTGTTTGCCTATTTGGGAGGAGACCCCAAATGAGGGAAAGAGCTTTAGAGATCTTGTACGCAAAGCTATTTATATTTTCGTTGTGGCATTTTTAAGAGCATTTCTTTCTCTATAGAAAGGGACAGATGACATTTGGGAGCTCTCATTCTGGTTATTAAAATGCTACCATTTCTTAGAATCCATAGTTTTATATCAAATCTTCTAGCTAATCATGTAAGTTGTACATTTTTACCTATAAAATAGTCTTGAGTATTTTTTCATTTACACTTGACTCTATTTAGAGTGAAATTCAGTAAAGGTATTTTTCTCCTAGGAATTGAAGACATAAGGTTTTGTTACTGTTTTCTTTCTCCATCTAAAATAAAAGTGGTTTTCCATCTGTGCCTTGTGCTATCTTGTGCTGTTATAGCAATACATTTGTGTCTTGCAAATACTGGATGTCAAATGAACATATATTATATTTATACAAGAATAGTAAAAAATAACTACCGTTTCTTAAATGCCTATCCAGGCAATGTGAACACATTTTATGAACCTTATCCCCCAAGATAAAACCTATCTGATAAAGACCACCTGTGGTCTGACATAGTTAGGTTTATTAACTTAATGCTGCAAGGAAGACTGCACGTCAGAGGAATCATGGGGTGTCTCACCAAGCACAGGAGGAGATAGAGTTATCCTAGGATTTGGGGAAAAGATGGAGTGTAGGTAAAATTTAAAAGAAGCAGTGTTTTGATAGCCTCAAAGCACACCAGGCTAAGGGGATTATCATCAGGCCTGAGCTAACAAGAGGACTCAGGATCTTGTTTCCTTGGAAACTACAACGTGAAGATAAATGTGGACTGTTGTATCTGGAAACCCCTTATCTGAAGCTCTGCACCTGGATTGGAAATTGAGGCTGCTCCTCTGTGTCAAAGTAACTCAAATCCTCCAGGCAGGAGTGGAATATTCCATTCCTACTGATATTTCGAATAGCAAATATCCTGAAAATCTGTGATTTTTCTCAGCATTATGTCCTTTTGTTAACCGACAAAAACAGTTTTCTTGGTTCGCACCCATCACTGGGAGATTAGCTCCTTGGTAACAGATAAGGAATCTGGTGTTCTCTAGAGGTCCTGGGTACTTGCCCAGTGCTCTACAGCTATTACGTTGCAAAGCCGTGATTCATACATATTCTATGACCGGGCAATTCTACCCCTAACTAAATACTCAACTGATATGAATACATATGTGTTTCAAAAACCAAGTATAGGAGTGTTCATAATAGCATTTTTTAGGACTAAGCATTTTTCTGTATTAATTATTTTGATGGAGTTATAATTGACTTACAATACGGTGTCATGTACAGGTATTAAGTGTTCAATTTGACATTTGTATACATCCATAGAACAACCACCTATCTCAAGATACAGACCATTTAATCACCCAACGAAGTTTCCTTGAGCTATGCTCCTTTCTATCGCATACTTTATAGGGGGCAAAAAAGGAACATAGCAAATGGGTGTGGGTTGTACGAAAACACCAGTGAACTGCAGGTTTGTACACGTTGCTCTAACAAGCTGTGCTCCTTTGTAATCAGTTTCTCTCATCCCCAGAAATCACTTTCCAATTTTTATCACTGCAGATTTGTTTTCCCTGTTCTTAGACTTCGTAGAGATGGAATCAAATTTTATGTATTGTTTAGGATTTGGCTTATTTCAATAAACAAAATATTTTGGGGATTTATTCATGATGTTGCATATATCAGTGGTTTAGTTTTTTTATCATTTAGTACTGTTTTATCATATGAATATACTACAATTTGATTATTCATTCTCTCTCTCTTTTTTAAGATTTTATTTATTTGTCAGAGAGAGAGAGAGAACACAAGCAGGGGGAGCAGGCAGGCTGAGGGAAAGCAGACTCCCTGCTGAGCAAGGAGCCCGATCCTGGATCCTAGGATCCTAGGATGGGAATCATGACCTGAGCCAAAGGCAGGTGCTCAACCAGCTAAGCCACCCTGGTGTCCCTGCATTATCCATTCTCTTATCAACGGACATTTCAATTGTTTCAAATTTGAGGCTATCATGACGAAGGCCAGAGCAGCATTTATTTTTACTAATTCCAACCTGGAAATGATCTGAATGTCCATCAACAGTAGGATGGATAAATTGTAGTAGTATTATAGAACACAAAAATAAATTTCCTACTCCTATGTGAGCAATGTGGGTGAACTCATCCAAACAATGCATTATGGGGTGCCTGCCTGGCTCAGTCGGTGACCCTTGATCTTGATGTTATGAGTTCAAGTCCCATGTTGGGCATAAAGCCTACTTTAAAAAAATTAAAAAATAACATAATGTATAGCAAAAGAAGCCAGAAAAAATTGAGTATAGAGCGCCTGGGTGGCTCACTTGGTTGAGCAACTGCCTTCAGCTCGGGTCATGATCCTGGAGTCCTGGGATTGAGTCCCAGTGTTGGGCTCCCAGCTCCCACCAGGAGTCTACTTCTCCTTCTGACTTTCTCCCCTCTCAAGCTTTCTCTCTCACACTCTCTCTCAAATGGATAAATCTTAAAAAAAAAAAAAGGAAGAGAAAGAAAAATTGAGTACATTCTGTATTAATCCATTTTGATTAGATTCATAATCAGCAAAATTATTATTAAAAGTCAGGACAGTATGTAGTTAGTTTTGAGAGAGGAAGTGACTGGGAATGGGCACATAAAGTGAGCTTCTAGGATGTTGGTAGCAGTCTGCTTGATTCGGGTGGTGATTATTACATAGGTGTGTTTACTTTGTGAAAATTAATCAAGTCATATACATGTAATGTGTCCTCTTCTGAAGTACGCTGTACATCAGTAAATAAGTTTCCTATTTTTTTAAAGATTTTATTTATTTATTTGACAGACAGAGATCACAAGTAGGCAAAGAAGCAGGCAGAGAGAGAGAGGAGGAAGCAGGCTCCCCGCTAAGCAGAGAGCCCGATGTGGGGCTCGATCCCAGGACCTCAGGATCATGACCTGAGCCGAGGGCAGAGGCTTTAACCCACTGAGCCACCCAGGTGCCCCAATAAGTTTCCTATTTTAAAAATAAAGTATCATTATCACCAATATGGCAAGTTTTCTTGGGAATGATAGGAAAGGATCAATGGAGATATTCACATAGGTTGCAACGAAAACTATTCAAATGGGCACTCATCATACATGCTCATGGGAATGCAAAATCAAATAGCTACTTTGGAAAGGAGTTTGGTAGTTTCTTGGAGAATCGAACAAATTTGCCATACAATCCAGCAATCCAGCAATCCCACCCCCAGGTGTTTTACCCAGGAGAAATGAAAACACATGTTTCTATAAAGATCTGTACATAAATGTGCAAGGCAGATTTATTCATAATAACCAAAAGCTGGAAATAACTCAATGTCCCATCAGCTACTGAATAAACAAATTGTGGTGTATTCACACGATGGGAAACTATTCAGCTATAAAATAAAGGAACAGACTACTGAAACATGGAATGAATTACTGAGACATGCAACAGTGTGGGCAAATCTCAAAATCATGTGTTAAATGAAAGAATTCAGACATGAAAGCCTTCATACTGTATGATTCCATTTATGACACATTCTGGAAAAGGCAATGCTACGGAGCTAGAAATCAAATTAATGGTTGCCGGGGGCTGGAGCTGGGGGAAGGGGATTAACTACCAAAGGGCATAGGGAAGTTTTGAGGTTGATAGAAATGTTTTATATCTTGATTATGGTGATTACACAATGGTATACAGCTATAAAAACTCTTTGATCTATATACGAAGATGGGTAAATTTTACTGTATGCAAACGATATCTTATTAAACTAAAAAAATATATGACACCAGTGTGTCATGAACCAGTGTGATAAAGTGCCATGCATGAGATGCGTAGATTGGAGTCAAAAAAAGGATATACCAGTTGTGGGTTGCATGAGTGTTCTGAGGGCCTAAATGTGATCTTTGGATACAGTAACTATAGAAACCAAAAACAAGTGAACATCCATGGTTATTCCAATTTGTGACTCTATTACCTTCTCTCTCAGGAAACAGAAAATGTAGATTCTATAGAAGTCACACATAAAAATTGCTCACAAAATCTAGTGCATACTAAATGCCAAGCACTGTTCTAATGACTTCTACAGATGTGACTTAATCTTCACAACCATCACAAAGTAGGTAGAGACAGAACTCAAATTCTGGCATCTGACTTCAGAGTTAACTGTGGCATGGCACCGGTATCAATTTTCAAGCAGAGTTGATAATCTGTTGCAATAACAACCTGACAGACACTGGTAGGGAAAGTAGTCATTGATTCCACAAAGAGCTGAGGAATATGAACTACTTCCCCCAAACTGACAGCTTTCATTTCTGGCTTCCAAATCTAGAGGTTCACATCATTTTTACTCAGTTCTATAGGCCAAAGGGCAATGTGGTAGCGAGCCTACAAGACAGACCCCAATGATCCTTACCTCCTTGCCTCCACGTGGGTGGCACCATTCTACCTTGAATAGTGTCAGTAATTTGACCTCTGTAACCAGTAAGGTATTGCAGAAATGCCAGAGAGTCACATCTGAAGGTAGACCATGAAAGACATTGCAGCTCTGCCTTGCTCTTTTGGATTTGGTTTGGTTCCAGAATCTATTCCCTACGTGGCAGATTCTATTTTTTAAGTTAGCCACCACAATAGCTTCCATCCAACATGCTCTTCTACTTTGTCATCCTCTCATAAAGAGAAGGGATCTATGATTCCTCCCCTCAACTCTGGATGGGGTTCTGACTGTTCAACCAATAGACTGCTGCACGAGTAAGGTAATGTGACCTCTGAGGACACATCAGACGTCTGCATCTTCAGCTTTGTTCACTGGATCACTTGTGCTTGGAGTTCTAGAGCCACCATGGAAGAAGTGTGATATCCTTGACCCACTATACTGGAGAAGGTGAAGTTACATATGGAGGGGTCCTATGTAAGGTGCGTCTTCACACATTGGTAGAGGCAAGGTATCTCTAATTTTATTCATGAAGGCAGAGCTTAAGCACCTTCCAAAGGAAGGTCCCACCTTCTAACACTATAATCTTTGGGGATAAGTTTTCAACATATCAATTCGGGAGGCACATTCAGACCATGGTACCTACAAAATAAGACAGTCTTTAATTTAGGGAAAGTAAGTTGTCATTGAGTCTATGGAATAGAATGATCAGGATGTGACAGTGACAATGTCTGAAAAGTATGTGTTTTTTTTAAATTAACATATAATGTATTATTTGCTTCAGGGGTACAAGTCTATGAATCATCAGTCTTACACAATTCACAGCACTCACCATAGCACATACCCTTCCCAATGTCCATCATCCAGCCACCCTATCCCTAACCACCCCCCAGCCCCCAGCAACCCTCAGTTTGTTTTCTGAGATTAAGAGTCTCTTATGGTTTGTCTCCCTCCCAGGTCCCACCTTGTTTCATTTTTTTTCCCTCCCTTCCCCCCATGACCCCCGCCCTGCCTCTCGAATTCTTTGTATCAGAGAGATCATATGATAATTCTTTATCTGATTGACTTATTTCGCTTAGCATAATACCCTCTAGTTCTATCCAAATCAATGCAAATGGCAAGAGTTTTTTGATGGCTGCATAATATTCCCTTGTGTGTGTGTGTGTATACATATCAATATCTCTCTCTCTATATATATATACATATATATATACCACATCTTCTTTATCTATTCATCTGTTGATTGACATCTAGTTTCTTTCCATAGTTTGGCTACTGTGGGACTATAAACATTCCAGTGTACATGAGAGGCACCCTTTATTAATTTTAAAACCTACCAGTACTGGGGCGCCTCAGTTGTGAAGCATCTGCCTTTGGCTCAGGTTATGATTCCAGGACCTTGGGATCAAGCCCCGCATCAGGCTCCCTGCACAGCGGGAAGCCTGCTTCTCCCTCTCCCACTCCCTCTGCTTGTATTCCTTCTCTAACTATCTCTCCCACTCTGACAAATAAATAAATAAAATCTTTCTAAAAGTAAAAAAATAAAACCCATCAGTACCAAAGTTTCAAACTAGTAACATTCCTCTCCTTCTTGAGATGGTATCTCAAAATCCTTTCACTCATACCTTATAAAGATTCATCCTATATTTTGAAAAACAATGGTAAATACAAAATCAAGAAACAAGACAACTAGTGAAGCCCGTAAGGACAGTAACTTTGTCAATTTCCTTCAATTGTCTAGCATAGTGTTTATAACAAAATAAGCACTTAAACTGGAAAATAAAGTGGAAGAAAAAAGAGAGTTTATTTTCTGATCATGGAGATCTGAAACTCCCTGTTACCACAGTTAGGCTTTTAATTGTTTAAGTCTACAAGCAAGACAAATGTTTTCTAGGCTGATGGGCACCATGGGTATGTCCATTGGTAAACCAGCCATCAATCAATCAATCATCCAACAATTATACTTGGGTCAATTTGAATTTTTATTAACACACATTTTTCAAAGTTTGTACAAACCAAAACATTCCTGTGTTTCAAAATGTCCATTATACAAACATACAAATGAACAAAAGGTGTTACCAAAAGTTAGCTACTCAATTTCATGGTAAAACAGTGTCATGATTTTTAAAAACCAAAATTTTAAGACTGAGTTTTCTTCCTTTACTTTTTGGAACTTGTGGAAAGTTAGAAAATGTGTGAATCTGCTTTATATTAAATGCCAAGACCTTAAAAAAAGATTTAGTATAAAACTAACTATGTGTTTTTATATTATCACTTCATGAAACAGAATTTCTCAAGTCTTCCAAATTAAAAAAACCCAAAAAACCATGACTGTAACTTTTTTCACCATCTTTTCCCCATAGTCAAATGTAAATGCGTCTGAAAAATATTATCTGACAGTTTATCTTTACCTAAAAGTTTCTCATTCAAAAAGTTACAAAACTATTTAGCACTGCCGTTCCCCCTGCTTAGAAGGGAAAATGACTTCCCCTACTAGAGTGAGATAGAAGCAACATGGTCCATTGTTTCTCTTCTCAGAAAAAAAGCCACCCATTTCCACATCTCTGTCCAATTCTGTGCATGGCTCCACTTGTGAGAATGTTATTACAAATCATAAGCATCTGCCTCTAGGAATTGCCTAGCAAGTTAAACTGACTGCTTACAATTTTGGTACACTGAGGTACAAAGGTCATCTGCCCTCCTCCTTACCTCTAGCCTCAGCACCCCTCCCTCTCCATTAAGGATTCCAAGGTAGTTGATTTTACTGTGTTTCATGGCATATTACACATCTTTCATTTCTTTCACAAACATCCCATAGAGGACCTGAGAGAATGGCTAGAAGTGCAAATCTATCTCCTCTCCTAGAAAAGTAAATCCATGTGCCTGTTGGGTCAAGAAGGGAAAACAGGACACAAACAATTCTGGCTGAGGCCAAGCTGCTTCTGATAAGCACCTGTTTTCAATATATTTCCATTCAAAGCAGGGAGTGTACAGGCTGGGGTGGATGAGGAGGAGTAGGGAGAAGGTACGGTGATATCAATTCTTGCAATCAGATTCAGAGTCCATACTTGAGCAGCTCATACTGACTCTCAAAATGCTCTGTAGTTCGAGTATGATTCTATTTTGAATCTGCTCATTTAAAAAAAAAAAAGTTCTCTGACAATGGCCCAATATAACAACTGATAGAAGGGTGCTTTTTTTTTTTTTTTTTTCTAAAGAAGTGGCAGTGTGAGAATTTAAAATCAGTCACATAAAACAATCAAGAAAGGGATAGGGGAGGGAAATGTCCAGTAAAACCTGGACAACCTTTCTTTCTGCCCTTACTTAAAAAGACAGACTGTTCAAATCTTTGCTATCTCCCTTAAGTATCCTCTTCTTAAATGCTCTTCCAAGAAATCCTCCAAAAGGCACTTAACTCCATACTTCTGCATTGAGTTGTTTCACCTCAGCAATCAGTTTTTAAGACTCCAAGGTAACAAGAAAAGGTCTTATTCCTTTACGAAAAGGTAGAGAGTAGAACTTTTTTTTTTTTTTAAGAGGCATCACTTTTACAAGAAGAACAAGCTAGGCTACCATTATTCCTTTATCAAGAAAAAGTTTCTTTTTTTAAAAAATAAATAAAACTCTGGCTATACATAGTACAAAGTTCATACATAATATACCTGGAAAAAAACCCAAGAATATACCCTGAAGCAAAAGGTTTATTGGAGAGAGAAAGCCTCTTCCATTTACCAAGTCTTAAGGTGGCAGTTTTGAAAGTTCAGAGGGTGGCAGTGATATGTAATTAATGCCAAACTATTTGCTCATGGGTATGGCAGGATGCAATGATGGACAAAACAAACAAACAAAAAATCATTCTGCACGTAACACTGAGCAGTGACCACCACACACACACAAAGAATAGTACCAAAAGGGAGAGACAAAGAGACAGAGAGTAGGACTGGGGGTTGGGGGTGGGGGGGAAGAGGAGTGAGACCACGAGACAGAGAGCTTGGAACCCCAAACATCCAAGCATGCAGTCAAGACACAGCACTAACCAGATGTTTCCATTCAGCCCACTGCAATCCCACAAAGAAGGGCAACTGTAATAAAATAGAGATTTCTTAAGAAAGCTTGCAATTCCCAGAGAATAGCCCGGTCACCAAGCCTAACCCAGGAATCCCGCTGCTGTTGGCTGGGAGCCTCCTTATGATCTCTCATGGAGAGGTTATAGCTCCTGACTTCTCAGACTTCTTGCTCTTGGACAAGGCAGCTGCCTGCTTCAGGAGCTCTCGGTTTTTGGCCTAAACAAAAAAAGTCAGTGCAAGAAGGATGTTTTAACAGGACAGGACACGTTTTTCATGCAGATGCTAGGGCATACAATATAGAGGGTCAGGAAGAGAACAAGCTCTTGAGGCAGAAAACAACAGAAAGCTCTAGGGCTTGGTTTAGAGGAAGACAGTGTTTGCTGGAGGTTAATCAGCACACTACAACCTCCTGGGATCCACGGTTACAAAAGGTGCTTTGTGCAACAAAAACAAACCATGGAGTGCCTTAACGTGCTGGATAAACAGAATGCATAATCCAGACATCTGGAATCACATCTGGCTTATCCAAAAATCAAAATATGCATTTATTACTTCCACTGTTTTTGAGGGAAAAAGATCAGAACACACCCAACAGTCAAACAATAAAAGACAACTATAAGGTGAGTTAATGTGAATTTGTCAATTCCCTGAGAACAAAAAAATCTAAGGGACAATCACTTAAAATACAATCAGCTAAATACACCAGGCTTATCACATAAAATAAGCAGAATCACCTGCAATTGCTCTGTGACTTCTTTGTGGGTTTTCTCCATCTGGTTCATTTTGGCTCTCATCTGAGATTCTTGGTATTGGAAATCAGCCTTCAACTCTGTGATCTGATGGGAGGGGAAAAAAAGGCAGAATTACCAGAAGAAATATTTGTGCAATGAAAAATGTTCTGGTACCAAAGAACTAAATTGTTTCCCAAATGAATGAAATCCAGGACTCTCCTGAAGATCCATGACTACATCAAAGCCAAGAGATTCTGTATCCTAGTCTGAAGATTTCTTGAAAATTATACAAAATCCTGACATATCATTTCTGATACTTCATCACTGCCAGGTTTTAAAGATTTTATGTATTGGGGTGCCTGGGTGGCTCAGTCGGTTAAGCATCTGTCTTCAGCTCAGGTCATGAGCCCCATGTCACGCTGGGCTTGCTGCCCAGCAGGAAGCCTGCTTTTCCCTTTCCCTTCGCCTGCCTCTCTGCCTACTTGTGAGCGCTCTCTGTCAAATAAATTTAAAAATCTCAAAAAAACAAAAACTTTATGTATTTAATACATGTCAATAATCCTCCAAATAAATCAGTGATTATAATACAATATGACTAACGGTTTGAGAGAAGCCAGGAGAATAAAAGCATTTATTGAATTTTTAACCCTGTTCCAGGCAAAATGTTTGAATATATACACAATTGTTTTGTTTTTGCTTAGTAATCTCTCTCTCTCTGTGGTTGTTTTTGTTTTGTTTTGGCTTTTTTTTTTTTTAAAGATTTTATTTTTTTATTTGATAGACAGAGATCACAAGTAGGCAGACAGGCAGGCAGCGAGAGAGGAGGAAGCAGGCTCCCCGCGGAGCAGAAAGTTCCATGTGGGGCTCGATCCCAGGACCCCGGGATCATGACCTAAGCCGAAGGCAGGGGCTTTAACCCACTGGGCCACCCAGGCACCCCTTGTTCTGGCTTTTTTGGTAATATCTGTACCCAGCGTAAGGCTTGAACTCACAATCCCGAGATCAAGAGTTGCATGCTCCTCCAACTGAACCAGCCAGGGGCCCTAACCTATTTGATTATATTTTTCATTCAATCCTATAATAAATCTTTGGGGGGGAAATATTATTTTTCCCATTTTATAGATGAGAAAACCAAGGCTTAGAAAGGGTTAAGTAACATGGCTAAGATCATACATGTTAGCAAGTAACAGAGCTAGAATTCAAACCCTAGGCCTCCTTCTACTGACTACACTATTCAAAGAACAGAGAGGGAAGTGATGTGTGAGCTGAGTTTTGAGGTACATTAGCTACAACTGGCACACGAGATAGGGAGAAGAGCATCCAAGCTAAGGAAACTGTATGGACACAGCCAGAGAGTACGAGGTAAATGACAGCTTGTTCGAATGACTGATGAGCATGGAGAGTGGCAGGAGATGATACAACAGATAGGCAGGAATGATGTGGAAGGGCCTGTGTTCTAAGCCAAGAAGCGTGACCTTGATCCTAAAAGTGATGAGAAACAATCTACTATTTGCTTTTGCTCTTTTTAATTTTAAAAAAAAAAATATGTATTTGACAGACAGAGATTACAAGTAGGCAGAGAAGCAGGCAGAGAGAAAGGAGGAAGCAGGCTCCCCGCTGAGCAGAGAGCCCGATTCAGTTCGGGACTCAATCCCAGGATCCTGGGATTATGACCTGAGCCAAAGGCAGAGGCTTTTACCCACTGAGCCACGCAGGCGCCCTGTTTTTGCTCCTTTTAAAGCCCAAACTTGGCAAAGCAGTAAACCAAGGGTCCATTTAATCTTAATTTGCAAAATCCTTTAATGTGCCCTTCTGATCTAGTCCATGAAGAAAATATACTTGGGTCTGCTTTCTTCCAATAGCCATGTAGTAAATACTGGTCTCTCCCCATGAATCTCCACCTTGCTGGCAGAAGAGAGCATAGGCTAGTAGAAAGAACAGCAGAGTCAGAAAGATCTGAGTTAATTACTTTCTTCTGCCATTTACTGGTTGTGGGATTTGGTACATCATTTAATATCTTTGGGTTCATTTCCTCATCTATAAAATGAGGTTGAAAGTAGAAAAAATGCATATAAATATTTTAATGTTATAAATGCCTTTGTTAGCCATTCACAATGAACACTAGCACTCCAAACTTGGCACAAAAAAACATCCAGCTTCAGGAAAAAAAAAAAAAAAAACCCAACCAGGTGAAGGGAATGGAAGCCTAAGAGGGAAAATATTGGAGGCTGTCTTCAACTATGACATAATGATAACAGTAATTCCCCTTTCAAAGAGCTATTATAAAGACAAATGAGGGGGCGCCTGGGTGGCTCAGTTGTTAAGCATCAGCCTTCAGCTCAGGTCATGGTCCCAGGGTCCTGGGATCAAGTCCCACATCGGGCTCCTTGCTCAGCGGGAAGCCTGCTTCTCTCTCTCCCACTCCCTCTTCTTGTGTTCCCTCTCTTGCTGTGTCTCTCTCTGTCAAATAAATAAATAAAATCTTAAAAAAAAAAAAAAAGACAAATGAGTTAATACACAGAAAGCATGCAGAACAGTCAGGTACTTAAGTATCTGATAAAAGTTAGCTATTACTGTTATTAATATATTAAGAGAAAAATGAGATATTCTTTAAGAACCTAAAAACAAGATAAATAGACCTGAGTCAGAAGAAGGATGTAAAAAGTTCCCTTAAAGAGGGAGGCTAACTGTTAGACCAGAGTAAGACTTTCTGAAGGTGTTAATGTGTTTCAAGAATGGGTCACTCAGGAAGGGAGTTGTCAGCAATGGAAGTAATGGAAGCAAAGTAACACAAGAGTCATGGAGGAAGGCCTACCTGAACACTGTCCAGGAAGGAGGAAGACCTGGCCCACATATTTTGAGTATTACGTCCCACAGACATGGCCTTCCCAATAATAGAGATGGAGACATCAGGTTCTTTTAGCTTGAGAGCATTAAAAATTCCAATTACATAACTACCTCCTCTTGTCCTGACTCTCTGCTCATTCAGCACCTTCTGATTACAACCTTCTAAAGGAGCTCACACTGAGAATGGTAACCAGGTATGCCCCACTGTGAATTAAGAGGGGCACTGTAGTTTTTTACATAACCTCTGTAAGCCTGGTCAACACAAGTCCTCCCTGAAAAGCGGAAGTTCCCACCAAATGCTGAGAAAAATCAACTTGCTAAATGCACCTGACCAAGGTAGCTTCACCACAGTATTACCAGATCATGAGTCATCTTGGCAGACAGTAACTCTCTCCCA
Source organism: Mustela erminea (assembly GCF_009829155.1). NCBI lineage: Eukaryota > Metazoa > Chordata > Mammalia > Carnivora > Mustelidae > Mustela > Mustela erminea. The sequence goes on from NC_045623.1 coordinate 89,388,077, forward strand.
GAATAGCCCAACCTTGCCATTGGATCTCTCAAAGCGTCAGTGGTCAGTACCAAATAAATACCAGTTAAACAAGAGTCAGCACCATGCCCCACAGTACACATGCTTACCCTGGCATCACTCTGGCCTGAGAGGCATTAACAAAACTGTACCTTCTTCTCTTTCTCTAAAATCATTTGATCCTTTTGATGCAGCATCTTCTTCAGAGTGGCCACTTCTTCCTTCAGTTGGGCAATGATGACAAAGTGGTCAGTGCCTGGTGAGTCCAGAGCCAGGTCTGGGGAAAAGCTGAGTAGAAACATGGAGGGGCGAAAAAAATCATAACTTGGAGGGATAAACCTTTTTCTCCTTGAGGACACACCATAGGCCACTTGATGACAAGCTCAAGGGTGAGAACAACTATCTGAATTCCCAGCAGTAAGCACAAGGCTCCACACATGCCAGAATCAACAGCATTTGTGAAACTGCACAGGCACGGTGATCATGAGATAACTATACCAACCAAACCACAACCCAGGGCATTTCTGCAGCATTCATAGTCAAGGTGAAAGCAAATGCATTCTCCATGAGTCAAGGACTTTTTGTTTCAGGTGCACTGAAGATGCCCAATTATTTATGGGTGAAACAATCAATTTTTTGTGACTAATTTCCCCAGTATCTGGATAAATGATCAATTGTAAGCTCATGTATTTTTCTTTTAAAGCTCCCCATAGAGTTCATCTTTTGGTTCTTTTTTTTTCTGCTCCAAAGTACTGTGATGTGGTACAGCTGCTAAGAAGCCGCTACACAGGGGTGCCTGGGTGGTTCAGTTAGTTTAGCATCTGTCGTTGGGCTCCCTGCTAGTGTGGGGGTCTGCTTCTCCCTCCTTTTGCTGTCCCTCCCCCCCACCATTCTCTCTCTCTCTCTCTAAAATAAATAAATAAAATCATAAAAAAAAAAAAAAAAAAAAAAAAAAAGAAGCTGCTGATTCCATCTCGGAGGCAGTCAGTCCCTTTTAAAAATTATAAAAAGATGATAGTTTTAAAAAATATTTTACTTATTGGGGCACCAGGGTGGCTCATTTGGTTATGCGGCTGCCTTCAGCTCAGGTCATGATCCCAGGCTCCTGGAATCCAGTCCCAGGTGGGGCTCCTTGCTCAGTGGAGACCCTGCTTCTCCCTCTCCCTCTGCCTACAGATCCCCCTGCTCGTGTTCTCTCTCACTCTGTCAAATAAATAAAATCTTAAAAAAAAAAAAAAAGTTTATTTGAGAGAGAAAGAGAGAAAACACAAGCAGGGGGAGGGGCAGAGGGAGAGAGAGAAGCAGACTCCCCACTGGGCAGGGAGCCAGATGTGGGGCTCAATCCTAGCACACTCCCGGAAAAGACTCTAGCAAATTCCAGTCACACCACAACCTGGGTTTTTAACAGATTCTTCCCAGTAACAGCACTTGAGCACTTCATCTTTTCCAAGTGCCAGGTGAACTCTGTCCTCTTAGCAGAGTCTTCTAACCAGGCCCAGCTCCAGGGAATCTGTAACCCCCTGAAATTGTGTGTACAATTCAATGTATACATACAATGGGCAGTTTCTAGGGTGAGGATCCATAGCTTTCCCTGGTTGGTCAGAGATGTCTTATACCCAAAACAAGTTAAGGAATCATCGCCATGAGAGTCAAATCCTGCCCTTCTCTAAAGACTTCCCAAAGAAAGCTCTTACTCTTCCCCGGGCAACCTTTAAAGTAAAACACAGACCTGTTTTTCCTAAGCACACACGAGAATGTTGATTCTCAGCTCCCTGCATCAATATGGCAAGGACTCTAGGTCCCCCTTGCTATTGGTTCGTTCCTCCATCTTGAACTACACCTAACAACCAGCATTCCTCTACACAGGCAGAACCTCTAAGCAGCAAGCAGAATCACTGGACAGCCTCACAGTTACCAAGTCAAACATTTCTATGGCTAGAAGACACAGTCCACTGATAAGAATATTCTCTCTTGGTCTACATGAAGCATGTCAGAAGAATGGACCTGTGCTTTCATAACTGATGAATACGCAGAATTACTGGGTGACAAAAAGTAAATGCCATATAATAAAACAAGGCAAGCAGGAGAAAATACTGACAGAACCCATCAAAGTCTCCACCAGTTTCAATACCTGCCAAGGGACTGTCTTCCCTCGATCCAAAAGAATTTACGTAAGCCCATAACTAGAATGACAAATGAAACAGAGTCATGGGCTAATATTAATCTTGTGGTCCCCAAAGTTTCTAATGCTCTTCTCTACCTGCTTCTTAAGGGAAGATTATTCCCATTCCAATACATTGTTGACAAAACCAGTCATGTCTATGCTGTGTTAGGGCCTGACCTTTCTAACTCTCTAACTTTTGATTAATAAGAACTGCTGGAAATCAAATGAAAACAAATGGTTAGGTTAGCAAGGCAGAAAATTAGATCCAGTCTCTTTTCAAATATCTTCAATGACAGGAAACTCACTACACTTCTTTGGGAAGCTTCTTGTCATTTCTAAACCTTTTAATATAAGAATAATCCTCCTCAGGTTAAGCCAAAACCTGCCTCCCTGTCATTCCCATCCTCTTCTTTCCTCAAAGGCCACACAAAGTAAGTCTACTCTTTCAGGCATATTTCAAATGAAGAATGAAATAAAACTACAAGGGGGAGGGGGTGTCTGGCTGGCTCAGTTACTTGAAGATGCAACTCTTGATCTGAGGGTCCTGAGTTCAAGACCCATGCTGGGTGTAGACATTACTTAAAAGTAAAATTTTGGGGCACCTGGGTGGTTCAATGGTTAAGCCTATGCCTTCAGCTCGGGTCATGATCTCTCAGGGTCTTGGGATCAAGCCCTGTATCGGGCTCTCTGCTCAGCGGGGAGCCTGCTTCCCCCTCTCTCTCTGCCTGCCTCTCTGCCTACTTGTAATCTTTCTCTCTCTGTCAAATAAATAAAAAAAAAAAACTTTAAAAATAAAAGTAAAATCTTAAAAAACAAAAACAAAAACCTATGAGGAAAGGAAAAGAATGTCCTTTAGAAACTCCTTTAGAAACAATAAACCACAAGGTTGCCTGGGCATCACCCATTATTGAGGGTACTTTTTTATTACCAACAGAACAATAAATAAATATGATCAAAAAGTAGCTTTCCTCTGGGAAGGAAAGCTAGAAATCAACTCAGACTTTCACCAAATTGGCAAGTTTTTGCTACAATTTCAACAAACTAGAAAATACGAGAGGGAGGCTATGAATTCTGCAGGATACTTAAAAAAACCAACAAAAACCATTTTAGAAGTATAAAGCTATCTGAGGGGGCTATATAGTTGGTTGAGTATCTGATTTTGGCATAGGTTGTGATCTTGGGGTTGTGAGATCAAGCCCCATGTCCAGGCTCTGTGCTCAGCACAGTGAAGTTGACCAAAGAAGATGGTCTTTATGGTTCTTTCTCCCATATAATTTGAATATCTAAGTTAAACATTTCCAGAAGGTTCAATTCAAAAAGTATAAATCAGTGATACTGGCTGATAAAAAGACTCCTTGTAGGGGTGACTAGGTGGCTCAGTTGGTTAACACCCGACTCTTGGTTTTGGCTCAGATTACGATCTCATCGGTTGTGGGATGGAGTCCTGGGTTGGGCTCAGCATTCAGTGGAGAGTCTGCTTGGATATTCTCTCCCTCTGCCGTTCCCCACCTCACACACTCTCTGTCTCAAATAAATCAATAAATCTTAAAAAAAAATTAGACACCTTGTAGAATCTAAAATCAACGTAATAAAAAAGGTAAAAGGAAAGAATAAATTTCACAGATGCTTTGTGCTCCCCTAAATGAAATTCAGCCCTGGTAAGCCTATGTGCTAGTCTACTCCCATACCCACTACTGGCTGGGAGGGAGAACTGATACTAGGAGTTTTCAGAATGGACATGATTCTAAGAATTCTCGGGAAGAGTATGTCAGTGTCTCACTTCAGGATTCCTGAGCCTGCAGAAACGGGAAAATGGGTGGCCCCAAGACTTAGCTGGAAACCAGCCACTCTACCAACATGGATGGGGCACTCTGGATATTAGGACAAAGCAGCTTGCAAGAGGACACATCGGTCAGGAGAAGAGAAAGCAAAGAATAAAAATATATATATATATTTTTTAGCAAATAAACATAGGAGTATTTGGTATAAAATTGTAGCATTTAAACTTTATAAATGGCTTATACTGAGTAAAAATATGTATTTAGACAGGTTTAAAAGAAGTAAAAATATTTGAATGCATCTCATTCACTGCTAATTCGTTATCTGCCTTGGGCTTTCTGCATACTAAGGAAGCTTGGATTACCCCCTCACAGACTGAGCAATACTGCCTTAACTCTAACTGGTCTCTGTTGCACCTCTCAAGACCAACTCCTGTCCTGCCTGGAGGACGCCACAGGCACAGATCATAGCGAAAAGCATATAGCTCCTTACTTCTTAGAATCAGTGCGGGGAGTTATTTGTGGACTACAGAATTCAGGTGCTATTAAATCCAGTTATATGTGCTTGTCTTTTACTGACAGGATTAGTTATAAACAAACATCGGCACCACTTATTGGTAAGATGCTGAGCGGCTAATGTAATGATGCTCAGAGCCTCAATAAAAACCCTAGATTAGGTCCAAGGGATACCCTGGAATGTCCTGTTTCAGGAACTGTATCAGGAGCTCAAATGGAAGCATGCAGACACACCAACTGGCTTACCTGTCTCCATTGGTTGTAATTGACTCAAACTTGGATTTTTTCTTTGGGATTTCATTTTGAATTGAAGATGTAGAAAGTGTTTTCTGGCTTTTAATGCAAAAATAGAGAGACACACATTAGAAATCAAAGATTTATAAAACATCACAATAAAGGTTTGTTAAATGGGACCAACATGACATCATAGCTCTTCTATACAAGAGCTAATCGGTCTTTTTTTTTTTTTTTTTTTTTAAAGATTTCAGTTATTCTCTTGACAAAAGAGAGAGAAAGAAAGCACAACCGGGGGAGCGGCAGGCAGAGGGAGAGGAAGAAGCAGACCTCCCGTTGAGCTCCTTGCTGGAAACCAGCCACTATACCAACAGTCATTCCCATCCTCTGGCCCTCGGTCTGTCCTCAAAGGTCCCAGGACCCTGGGATCATGACCTGAGCTGAAGGCAGATACTCAACCAACTGAGCCACCCAGGTGCCCCTATTCTTTTTTTTTTTTTTTTTTTAAAGATTTTATTTATTTATTGGTCAGAGAGAGAGAGAGCAAGAGCGAGCACAGGCAGAGTGGCAGGCAGAGTCAGAGGGAGAAGCAGGCTCCCTGCAGAGCAAGGAGCCCGATGTGGGACTCGATCCCAGGACGCTGGGATCATGACCTGAGCCGAAGGCAGCTGCTTAACCAACTGAGCCACCCAGGCGTCCCGCCCCTATTCTTGATTATTAAAATCCACCAACGTGTTGATTTCATAGGTCCTGAATGCATGGCTAGCTCTCCTTCATAGGCCCCCAAAATTCTTAGCTTGAACTAAATATTACCTGCTTTATTAATAACTATGGGAATAGAGTCAATAAAATCTTAATAAGAAGTATAATTCATCTTATTGTTTAAAAAGTACTTTTCTAGAAATCTTAATTTTTTAAATTTTAAGTAGGCTCCATCCCCAATGTAGGGCTCAAACTCATGACCCTGAGATCAAGAATCGCACACTCCACCAACTGAGCCAGCCAGGCACCCTTCTTGTCTTTTTGATAATAGCCATCCTAAAAGATGTGAGGTAATAGCTCATTGTGGTTTTGATGTGCATTTCCTTGATGATTAGTGATGTTTAGCACCTTTGCATGTATCTACTGGCCATTTGTATGTCTTCTTTGGAAAAATGTCTACTCAGGTCCTTTGTCCATTTTTAAATTGGATTATTTGCTTTTTTAATTATTGAGTTGTATGAACACTTCATATATTTTGTATATTAACCCCTGATCAGATACATGGTTTGCAAATACTCCGTCCTTCTTTTTTTTTTTTTTTATTAAGATTTTAATTTATTTATTTGACAGAGAAAAAGAGAGATCACAAGTGGGCGAATCAGGCAGAGGGAGAGGGAGAAGCAGGTTCCTGGCTGAGCAAAGAGCCCGATTCGGGGATTGATCCCAGAACCCTGAGATCATGACCTAGATGAAGGCACAGGCTAAACCAACTGAGCCACCCAGGCACTCCTATTTCATCCTTCTTGAGGCCTTCTAGAGTTCTGTTCTCAGCCTCCAACTTGAATTACATCATCCAAGAGTATGGTTTTAACAACTACTTATCATATGGGTTGGAAATGGTATTCCCCAAATGCAGCTTCATGGACTCTATCCTACATCCTAATGAATTAAAGTCGGGGGTAAAGCAGCAGGAATCCACACTTTATACCAACTTCTATTCCTACTGACTCTTCCTTGCTACCAATGGACCACATCTGAACCTTTCTTCTCAGTTCTAGGCTAAGCTCCCAAAAAATAATTCTTCTTGATGCTGCAAACTCAACTTATTTTTTTTTTTTAATTTTAAAAAAGATCTTATTTATTTATTTGAGAGAAAGACAGAGAGAGCACGAGTGGGTGGAGAAGCTGAAGGAGAGGGAGAAGCAGACACCCTGCTGAGCAGGGCACCTGACGCAGGGCTCCATCCCAGGATTTGAGATCAGGACCTGAGCTGAAGGCAGATACTTAACAAAGTGAGCCTCCCAGGCGCCCCACAAACTCAACTTTTAAAAACTGAACTTCCGGGTGCCTGGGTGGCTCAGTGGGTTAAGCCGCTGCCTTCGGCTCAGGTCATGATCTCGGGGTCCTGGGATCGAGTCCCGCATCGGGCTCTCTGCTCAGCGGGGAGCCTGCTTCCTCCTCCCTCTCTCTCTCTGCCTGCCTCTCCATCTACTTGTGATTTCTCTCTGTCAAATAAATAAATAAAATCTTTAAAAAAAAAAAAAAAAACTGAACTTCCCTTCTTCCTATATTCTCTCTGTTAAGAATCTACCTATTCACCCAAGTAAGAAACCTGAGAATTATCCCTTACTCCCCCAGCTCCTGCCCTTCTACCTGTTCATCAAATTATCTAAATTTCTCATAATTCTCCCTCTAAACTATCTTCCTGAATCTGCTTCTTTGATCTCCGGTGCCATGGCCTCAGTTGAGATTCTAATATTAATATCTCTTATTGTGGACTCATATGAAAAGCTTCTTAACTATCCCCCAGTCTCTTTCTTCCAGTGTATTCTCCACAATAATCAGGGTTAATTTTTTTTAAGGACGCCAGGCTCAAGTTCATGCTCCTTAACATGTCTGCAAAACCTTCTTTTCTCCCATTTCCTGGCTCTCGAACATAAGGTCCAGCAACATAAAAGGACCTATAGTTCCCCAGGGTTCCATGTGGTCTCACACCCTCCATGTCTCAGCAAACGCTATTCCCTCAGCCTAGGAAGCATCTGCTCATTCCCTCTGTGAGGATTCCAACTCATCCTAAGCTCCAGGCCTAACACCAGCTCTTCTCTGAGGGTCTCTTGCCTAACTTTCCAAGGTAGTTAATTACTACTGCCTCTCGTGCCTGTATCTCGATGTTTCTCATGCTCATCGAATTATATTGCAATGATTGGATTACAGGTCTGTCTTCCCTACCAGACTGCATACTCTCGATGAGCAGTTTGATTCTTGTATTCATCTCTGCCTTCCTAGCAGAGTCGCTGGCCCATGAGAGTACTTAATAACGTTTGCTAAATGAACAAACAAAATCATAATGGTAACTGCAACAAACAGTAACTAAAATATAGTGAATGGTTCCTACATGCCAGTTATAAAACTAATCGCTATGCATGCACTATATAATTTATCTTCACAACAATTCTATGAGGTAATACTATTATTTCCCTATTTTTAAGATGAAAAAAGCTTGCCCAAGATCCCACACAGAGAACCTGACAGAGCTGGGATTCAATCCAGACCCAGAACTCTTAACAACACTTCAGATACTCTGAGAGAAAGCTAAGGCTACAATGAAAGGACGTCTTTTTGACTAGATCCCACCAGGACAAACCTAGAACATCTATCAATCTCTTGATCAAATATGCATAAAAATGCTGCATGCCTCAGAAAGTGAAATGTCCAAACTTCTAAGGAGATAGCCCACTCCAAAGGTGAGGAGAACATTACAGGGAAAGTTCCACAAACTTTTCAGATAGTACAAACAAAGTCAGGAAATCCTGATACCTTACAGAAATCTCTCCGGCACTTGGAAGATATACGAACTGTAAAATGTGGTAGAGGCAACCAGAGAGAGAAGACCAGGAAAATGTATACTAAATGGTATCTCCCATGGCTAATTGTGTATTCTGTAGGACCAACCAGTACTTCCAGTCCTATCTTAGGCATCTTGGGGTTACCTGTTATAATGGCTGCCACCACTCAGTCGACTATACTGTTCCTTCTCCTGATGGCTGGCACGGGAAGAGCTGCTCAGATGTTTCCTCTGCTCTTTGGTCTTCTGGAGGACTCGTTTGTACGAAAGTGTACAAAGCCAGCACAGCAATTTCCCATCTACCTGAAAGACAAGGAGACAAAGATAAAGATAAAGAAAAGAGAATGTAGTACATGGATACTACAGAATATAGGTACTGGGAGCTAGAACCTCTGGGTTAAGTCCCAATTCTGCCACTTGTGAGATGTGTGAACTCAGGCAAGTCTTCTACCTCAACTAAATCTCCCTGTGTCCTATGAAGCAGCTACTGTTGTTTCCCACTGGAAAGAGGAAACTGATGCATAATATGATTAAGTAACTCGGGGCGCCTGGGTGGCTCAGTGGCTTAAAGCCTCTGCCTTTGGTTCAGGTCATGATCTCAGGGTCCTGGGATCAAGGCCTGCATTGGGCTCTCTGATCAGGGGGAAGCCTGCTTCCTCCTCTCTCTCTGCCTGTTTGTGATCTCTGTCTGTCAAATAAATAAGGAGAATCTTTAAAAAAAAAAAAAAAATGATTAAGTAACTCATCCAGGATCATTCAGCTAACCCAGATCTATGAGACAGAGAGGCTTATACTCCAACTATTTTTTTTTTAAAGATTTTATTTATTTATTTGACAGAGAGAGATCACAAGTAGACAGAGAGGTAGGCAGAGAGAGAGAGAGGGAAGCAGGCTCCCCGCTGAGCAGAGAGCCTGATGCGGGACTCGATCCCAGGACCCCGAGATCATGACCCAAGCCGAAGGCAGCAGCTTAACCCACTGAGCCACCCAGGCGCCCCTACTCCAACTATTATTATACGCTGCCTCCTGATTCCTAAGTCAGCTTCTCCAGTATCTTGATCAGGGAAAATGTGCTCTCATTGGCAGGAAGCAATGACCATTGCTCTCATTGGTCAATGGAGAGTTACATCCTCCCATTGTAAATTAATGGAATTTGGTTAATAAGAGTTAGCTCTTATGAGCCTAAACGTCTCCAAAAAGTAGCTCTGGACACTGAAAAAGTGTCTGTACTGTATTCTTTCATTAAAAGAATATTTATTGGGGGCGCCTGGGTGGCTCAGTGGGTTGGGCCTCTGCCTTCGGCTTGGGTCATGGTCCCCGGGGTCCTGGGATTGAGCCCCACATCGGGCTCTCTGCTCAGCGGGGAGCCTGCTTCCCTCTCTCTCTCTGTGCCTGCCTCTCTGCCTACTTGTGGTCTCTGTCTGTCAAATAAATAAATAAAAATCTTTTAAAAAAATAAATAAATAAAAAGAAAAGAAAAGAAAAGAAAAGAATATTTATTGAAGAGAACAAATTGATAGTTGCCAGAGGCAGGGAGTGGAGGGTAGATGAAATGGGTAAAAGTAGTCAAAGGTATAAACTTCTAGTTATAAAATAAATCAGTCACAGGGATATAATGTACAGTATGATGATTACAGTTAATAATACTACGTTGCATATTTGAAAGTTGCTAAGAGTGTAAATCTTAAAAGTTCTCATCACAAGAAAAAGAATTCTGTTAACTGTGCATAATGATGGATGTTAACTAGATTTATTGTGCTGATGACTTTCCAATATAAACAAATACCTAATCATTATGCTATAGATATGAAACTAACATAAGGTATGTTACACCTCAATTTAAAAAGATACATAAAATAATCACTTTTTCAGTCATTTTTTTAAAAAGTAGAGAGTGAGAAGTAAACTTTCTCTCAGTAAGTAACAGCAAGCTGGAGATATATTTCAGACTAATATTTTGGCCATGTTTGGTAAAACAAAAGAAAAAGGAAATATTTCTCAACAAAGTATAACTCTTATCAACCTAAATATATACATATACATTTATGTAACATATATATTATATATACATACACACATATATATAAATAATATATATATATAGTAGGTGTCCCCTCTAATATTATTTTATATTTTACATTATTTTATTTTATATTATTTTATATATATACATACACACATATATACAAATAATATATATGTGTGTATGTGTATATATATATATATAAAAAATAATATTAGAGGGGACACCTACTATATGCCAGGCCACTGGAAATGTGGCAAAGAACAAGACAGAGCTCATGTTCTAGTGGAGGTTGACAAACATATAAACAACATTAATTTCTCACAATGTTACATGCTATGAAGACAATAAAACAGGGTAATATGATAAGGGGTGAGTGAGTGAGTTAGTAAAGGGTCTTTGTGAAGAAGAGGCATCTGAGCATAAGGAACCAGTTAAAGATGCTTTGGAGAAGGATGTATCAGGCAGAATGACAGCTAGCACAAAGGTGGGAATGACACGGGCAGGTCTAAAGGGCTGAAAGGCAGCCAACGTGGCTGAAACAAGGTGAGGGGCAGGAGGTGTGAGGTCAGATGAGACTGAGAGGCAGGTGTGGGCCATGCAGGCCAAGGAAGGGGTTTGGGTTTTATTCTAAGTGCAGCTGGAAGCCACTGGGTTTTAAACAGAACAAATCTAAACCACTTTTATCCTACTAACACTCCATCCCTCCACATAGGGCTCTCTTTCATGTCATCTTGTAATTTTTTAACTTCAATACATAGAAACACTTAAAGAGTCAGATAGTGAAACTGGTCATGCATCCTGCTTAAGTCACAATCTTTCCTTTACAGAATTCAATAGACTTTTGGCAGTCATCACTTCACTTACATGAGATATTGATCACTGTAATTCAGATTCTCATGAGATACTAGAATACAATGCTCCGGCGGTACCTGACTGGCTCAGTCAAAAGAATATGCAACTGTTGATCTTGGAGTCATGAGTTCGGGCCCTACCTTGGGTGTAGACATCACTTAAATAAACAAACAAATATCTTAAAAAAATACATATGCTATTTTTTAAAAAAAGAGAATAAAATGGTCCACATTTAGTAAAAGAAGAAAATAAAGGCTAAAAATCTTCAAGGTCAATAACATCTAGCAGAGAAACTGAGAATTCTTTTCTCTGTCATATGTCCTTTTTTTTTTTTTTTTTAAAAGTAAAGTAGGCTCCACATCCAGCACCGAGTCCAAGTCAGGGCTTGAACTCACAACCCTGAGATCAAGACCTGAGCCAAGATGAAGAGTCGGATGCTTAAGTGACTAAGCCACCCAGGAGCAGCCCCCCTTTTTAAAGATTTTATTTTTAAGTAATCTCTGCACCCAACATGGGGCTCAAACCCACAACCCTAAGATCCAGAGTCATATGGTCCCACCCACTAAGCCCAGCAGGCGCCCCTTGTTTATGTCTTTTTGACATAAGTGACCCACCTTAATTTCTCTGAAAGAAAAAAAAATCAACAAAAACACAGAGCTTTACCTTCTTTCTGTCATCTTTCCTGTCAAATGCGCACTGCTGCTTACACTGTTCACACGAATATGGTGGTCCATATTTCTTCTCTGAATTCGTGCAGCGCTGGCATTTGTTGCCAATAAACGCTGCAATTATGTTGCAGTACTGACAAGGTTTGGGCTTAAAGAGAGAAAAAGTGTCAACTGAGTATATTATAAAATACCAGTCAGTGCATTTTTTAAAGCAACCATTCCTATTACATCGTTCGTTATTCACTGTAAAAATGTATTCCCAACTTCATAAATTTCCTTCTACACCAATCGAATGAAGCCCAATTCCCAACACTATGTAAGGTGTTTTTGTGCACAAGACTATTGATTTTAAAACAAATAAATGAACAAATAACAAAAGCCCATTCGTGTATATGCTGGGACTTCTGTGAGAAATTCAACAGAACCAGTACTCTGAAGAAACCAGCAAGTGCTTCCAAATTTCTCAAAAGACCTCTTTGTCATTATCACAGTATCACAGGCTAGGAGATTCCCTGCAAGGACATAATATCCAGAATCCTAATACTGAGAGACCAAAAAAAAAAAAAAAAAAAAAAAAAAAATCCATTCATCCAAATGAAGTCAAATGCTACCAAAGAGGTCACATCATAGGATCCATCTTTCTCCTCCTCTTTTCACACTGGTTACTGAAGCTCTCAAGGAAAATTATGACAATCCTGCCATCATGACCATAAACACAGACCTGCTCGAAAGCTCAAATACTGGATAAAGTTCACTGAGAAAGTATTTACACATAAGAAGTTCTAATAAAAATATAGTAATTACATTGATAATCCACAGAATATAAGGTTCCAAGGACCTGAGTACTCACTGTTAGGTACAGAGAAACCCTACTTACCGTTCCATATAACTGCACATTCTGAGCACATTTCTTGCATATTGTATTGGTTTTACTGTTAAGGAAAAAAGACACACAAGACTTTTATAAGAAAAAACTTGTTTTACTCACAACATTCGAAAATTGGTCTCTCCTTAAGCCCACAGAATTTTCTCATTGCTAAGTGCCAAGGTGATATGTGGTCTGGATACTTGGCTAACTGAAGGCTGAGTATCTGGCCACTAACTCTTTTTTAATTATCTTGTGGTTATTAATTTTATTAGCTCAGACTAAATGAGACTTTAAAGTAGAGAGTGAGTTATTTCTGATTATCACATCTCAAAGTATCACTAACCAAAATTATCAAATATGGACAGGACCCTCAAAAAAACATTAGATTAGATTGAAATGCACTCGCAGTAATTCCTCAATTCAGATAAACATCTGAGAAACCTGAGGTGAGAAATGAAGTATATGTGTTTGGAATACAAACTTAAGAGACTCTATCCATGTTGACTATATTATGTCTACTCTCTCCTGAGTAGGTAAAAGCATACGAAAATCCCAGATGTGGGGGACATGGGTGGCTCAGTTGTTAGGCATCTGCCTTCAGCTTGGGTCATGATCCCAGGGTCCTAGGATCAAGTCCCAAGCCCTGCATGGATAGAGCCCGTATCTGGGCTCCCTGCTCAGAGGGAAGCCTGCTTCCCCCTCCTAATTTCCCCCTGCTTGTGTTCCCTCTCTCACTGTCTCTGTGAAATAAATCAATAAAAATCTTAAAAAAAAAAAAAAAGAAAGAAAGAAAAAAAGAAGGAAAGAAAAAAGAAAATCCTAGATGTGGGGAAATAGATGGTATGACCAAATTTTTAAAAAAATATTTTATTTATTTATTTGAGAGACAGTGAGAGAGAGCATGAGAGACAAGACGGTCAGAGGGAGAAGCAGACTCCCCATGGAGCTGGGAGCCCAATGCGGGACTCAATCCCGGGACTCTGGGATCGTGACCGGAGCTGAAGGCAGTTGGTTAACCAACTGAACCACCCAAGCACCCATGACCAAATATTTCATCAATACTTCCAATTTCCCTAAGAACTAAGCACTGACAAAAATAAAAACATCTTCTGTCTTGTGAAGGTCCAGAGGTCATAATATTACCTAAATATCTAAACTGATAAACTACCATGGGGGAATAAAACCATCTTCAAATAAAGTTTAATTCTTCACAAAGGGAGGTACGAACAAATGCTTGATGTTTAAGAATAAACTATATTCTGGGGCTGAAAATAAAATCACATAAAAATCCAGCCTATTAGCCTCTGTGATTATTTTCTCATAGAGTCCTACAAAAGTGACCATAAAGTTAAAACAAAGAGAAGTCTCAAAGTAGAAAACATTTAAATTAAAAGTGGAATATTCAAACCAAATATTTTCCAGGGCAATTTCCTGCCATTTTAAAGAGGCAGTACAAGTAGTGAGGCGAGGGGCACCTGGGTGGTTCAGTGGGTTAAAGCCTCTGCCTTTGGCTCAGGTCATGATCCCAGGGTCCTAGGATTGAGCCCCATAAGGGGCTCTCTGCTCAGCAGGGAGCCTGCTTTCCTTCCTCTCTACCTCTGCCTGCCTCTCTGCCTACTTGTGATCTCTTTCTGTCAAACAAATAAAATCTTTAAAAAAAAAAAAAGTGAGATTAAAAATAAAGTAAGGTGCATTTAAAGGAAACTTTCAGAAAGAGGCTTCCCATCAGAAAGTCTGTGATGCTGAACATTTTGGTTTATGTTTAGATTTATTACTGAAGAAGTGGGATACACACACACACACACACACAAATGCTCCTGACAACTTAGAAAACATACAAAGAAAAACTATTACTATGATCCATCTTGAATCAATTTTTTTTAAAAGATTTTATTTATTTATTTGAGAGAGAGAGAAAAAAAGCATGAGGAGGGTAAGAGGCAGAGGGAGAAGCAGATTCCCCACTAAGCGCAGGGATCGATGCAGATCTTGATCCCAGGACTTAGGGATCATGACCCAAGTCAAAGGCAGACACTCAACCAACTGAGCCACCCAGGTGCCCCTGAATCAATTTTTTTTAGATTTAATTTTTTTAAGTAATCTCTACACCCAACATGGGGCTTGAATTTACAACCCCAAGATCAAGGGTCACATGCTCCATGGACTAAGTCAACCAGGCATCCCCATCTTCAGTAAATTTTTATGTGCGGAGTGAATGAAGGGTCAAACTTCATTATCTATCCCCCCCACCCAAAAACTAATTCAAGATGGATCATAGACCCAAATGTTAAAGCTAAAACAATGCTTCTGGAGATGTTTTATATGTTTCCATTTCTATGAAGAGCTAGAACAGGTAAAATTGATCTGTGGTGGAAAGGAAAATCAAAACAGTAGTGTGGGGGAGACAAGAAGGGTAGGGACTGAGTGGGATGAGGCATGAGAGGACTCTCTGTGGTGATGGTAATGTTCTAGATTTTGCAAGGGGTTTGGGGCTACACAGATGTACACAGTTCGCAAAACTCATCAAATGACATACTTAGATTCAAGCATTCAGTGTACACAAAATTTACCTCTAAAAAGATAAAGGACCGTAAACAAATGTTGAACTTTGTTAACAATATGCCTGCTTAACTGTTTAGGATCAAATATAGTGATGTCCACAACTTTAAAGTAAGATGGATCATAGATGCAAATATAGTAAATGTAAGTTACAGAATCCAAGTGGTGGATATATGAGTGTTTACTGTCTAATTCTTTCAACCATTTCTGGTTTGGAAATATCCATAATAAAATGTTGGGAAAAATGTTCCTAGAACTGAAATAAGACTGATTAAAATTAGGCTTCTAGGTCTATGTGTGAGCTTGCAAACAGACCCCACCCTGCTTGAAGAAACTATTACAGCTGTAGTCCCACAGAATTTACACCAATAAACTACTTTGCTACTACTGAAAGTCTCCCAAAAATGTGTGTTTACTGACACCTAAATGTTTTTCACATTTAAAAAAAAATGAGATTTACATAAGGCAAGTGAGTTTCAAATGTGACTAGGGCTAAGAAACCCTTATCAGAACTGTCACATTTCCAAAAGTATCTTCTTTTGGATTATAAATTCTTGACACTCTGAATACAAACATACTGAAACAAGAGGTTCATTGTTTTACTGTTGTGGTTTCTTCGTGTTATAAAGATTTATAAACACAATATAAAATGACCAAGGATCTGGAAAAAAAAGTAACTTTAAAAATTTAAGCAATCAATGGATAACTAGGGAATGATATGTGTGTTTTTTATTTGTCAATGTGTTATAATTAAAAAAAAACAGAATCTGTGTATAATGCGCTCAATTACAGATCTGTAATGTGAAAAGCAACTAACTGTCGATTTTAAGAGAAAAAAGCCTATCAACATCTTCCATGGTCAACAAAAACTGTACCTCTCCTGCTGGTACTCAGTTCTACAGTAGGTGCACTTCACAACAGGGTGTGCAATCCGACATTCCTGAAATGAAATGAGGATATAATTTTAAAAGGCAGTCAGAAATGGAAATAGCCTTCAGTAGGAGGCAGAAGACCTAGGTACTATTCCCAGCATAGCCACTGAGCTTGAGTGAGTCACTTGAACTTTCTGGGCCTTATTTTTCTCTTCTGTAATACTGGCATCACTGGCCTGCATTGATGTGGGAATTAAAAGGGAATTTATAAGGAACTAGTCATAAATTGTAAAACAAAGTATGTATGAATAAGGCTCAGACTGGAAATCGAAAGCCCTCGATTCTGGTTCTAGTTCTGCCACTTCCACCATTTAATTTCCGAGCAGGTTCACTTGGAAAATGAAAATGCTAAATTAAAATCATTATTGCTTACCTATATGAAACTTCCTTAAAAGATATATATGTATATAAATATCTCAAACATCTGAGCTCTTTCTTACAGAGTAAACAGAGTAGACAAGTCAGGGCCATTTGAGGCAACGGCGACATACAGTTATGAGTTACCGATATTAGAGGCACAAACTGAATGATCTGGGAATATGGCAAAATCCGTCCCAGGCAGCCTTGGTTACTTTTAACTGTCACCTCACAGCACTTCTATTAACTTAAATAGGCAAAGCAGATGAGGCAACTCAAACGAAAAAAAACCTTGGAACTTCAGGAGTAAAAACTGAACAGTAGCTGGTTAGGGCGGGACCGAAGGTCACCAACTGGGTGCTGAAAAATCCTTTTGCTTCCTGCGCTTAATTGTAGGGCTTTTCTATAAAGCCGCGCCACCTCAGACTTTCAGACTGGCTGGAAAGTGCCCGTGAGGCGCCCGAGTTGGGAGACTCTCCTCCCAGGCAGCACCCAACTCTGGAGTTCAGTCCCAGGCGGGGCAAGGGGGGTCCCTCAGTCTGCAACCAACGGCGGGGAAGCCAGCCCCGGAGGGATCTCGGTGTGGTGCGTCTGGTTGGGGGTAAGCAGGGGACCCACTGTCCCCTCCCCTGAACTCAAGGGGTCCGAGAACAATCCCTCGCGGTTGCTAAGCACCCGGACACGCCGGCCGCGGGGGCCTGGACTGAGCCCGGGACTCCCCCACGTGCCCCGCTGGCCCCCAGCGAAGAGGGTGAGGCGCCTCGGCTGGGCGGGCCTGCCACGCCCTGCCCGGCGGACCCCGCTGAGCGGCCCCGCAGAACAGGGGGCTCCGGGCCGCGCCTCTAGCGTCCCAGTTCCCGGCCGCCGCCCCAGCCCGCGCACCTTGCACAGCTGCTGCCCCTGAGACAGCGCCTCGAAGGGGAAGCGCTGGTGGCACTTGGTGCAGGCGTAGAGCGCCGCCATGTCCGGCCCGGGCCGTGCTCACCGGCCAGCCGGCCCGGCCCGCCGCTTTATCTGACAGTCTGAGAGACAAGCTGGCGGCGGCGGCGGCAGCAGGCTGCGGGCTGCGGCAGGCGGGCTGGCCGGCGAGTGCGGGCGGATCAAGGCGGGCGTGGCGGCGTTGGTCGCCCGTTCACTGGTTCATGTCGACGTCCATCAAGCACGAAGGGGCGGAACACAGGGCTTATGACAACTCTGATTCGGTCTGGACTGGAGTACGCCACTTATGACGCGCGCGGCCTCGATTATGTAAAGCGCAGTCACGCGGGGGCGCCACTAGGAGGTACCATCTCCCGCCCGGGACCTCGGAAGTGCCCAGACCCCTCCCACTTCGCTCTTTGTTCCCGCCCTCGCTCCGCCTCTCCCCGGCCGCGGTTGCAACGGCGCCTCTCGCGATATCTCCGCGGAGTTGTGATGTTTTGGTTTCCATGGAGCTGCCTTCTGGGAGCAGGAGGGGCGCGGTTGGGCTAAGAGCAGCGCGTTGTTGGACTAGAACTCGCGCAAGATCCCGAGCCTGAAAAAGGTGGGGGGCTTGTGAGAGAACACCACCATCGTCTGGACAGGAGGGGCCCACACAGGGAGAGAAAAGAGGAAACCATGAGAGACAACCTAAGAGGGGTGTCCTCTCTGAGAGATCCCTAAAAGGGGGTAACTCGGGGATCCTTGACCTCGGAGAGAACGCGGGAAACCCCAGAAAAAGGACCCCTGTGTGGAGGAAGAAGGCTGCTAGAGTGATGACAGCCCCTGCAGGACGTTGTAGAAGAATACTAAGGCGAGGCCCTCTACCCCTCGGAGACCTCCTGCTCTGGTGGCCTCCCTCAGAGTGGGATACATTTGGCCTGAGGCCTATTTCCTACTTTGTGTTCCCCAGTTGCACCCCCAGCTTCTCTTGCAACCACCTGAGGTCTCCTGGCTGACCTTGCCCCACCCCACCCCAAGGGGAGCCACATCCTCCTGGATACTCGGCCACTCTTCAGTTCTCAGCTTGGCACATATAGGGGCCCCCAAGGAAATATGAACTTCTTGTTCTTGACACTTTGGCAAAGTTTCCTGCAGTGCTGACCTTTCCAAGTCCCTGCCCTATAGCTGCTCTTGGCCTTAGATTATTTCAGATTCTGCCAACCACCTATATAATATACAGTCCTAATCGCAGCTTTATTTCAACGTGCGTTTTTTATAATTGAGGATGCCCTTAGGGTTTCTACATTCCTGGCCCAACAAAATTGACCTCTTAAACCCAAATCCAGACCCCTTCTTGGGAGTTTACCCAAAGATGTGTGTTAATCAAAGGTTTAGGCTCTGGGGTCAGAACGCTAGGGTTCAAAATTACTATTCTGCATTTCCTAGCTATGTGATGTGACCTTGGATTTATCATTGAACTTCTCAGAGCGTCACTTTCCTCAGCTGCACAGCTGAAGCATTATGAGGATCAGAAACAGTACAGAACAGTACATGGAGGATAATGGGGAAACTACTCAGTAAGTAAGGAGTTTTACTTTGGAATGATGGAAATATTTTGGAACTAGTTAGAGGTAGTGGCTGCATAACACTGTGAATGTACTACTGCCCTTGAATTGTTCACTTTTAAATGGCTGATTTTGGGACACCTGGGTGGCTCAGTGGGTTAAGCCACTGCTCAGGTCATGATCTCAGGGTCCTGGGATGGAGTCCCACATCGGGCTCTCAGCTCAGCAGGGAGCCTGCTCCCTGCCCCACCCCTGCCTCTCTGCCTACTTGTGATCTCTCTCTTTGGCAAATAAATAAATAAAATATTTTTTAAGAAAAAAGAAAACTAAACTTTAAAATGGCAGTTTTTATATTATGTGAATTTTACCTCAAATCATTAAAAAAAAAGATGTAGGTTTGGGAGATAGACTGTGTCGCTTTGAATCCCAGCTCTATCACTTAGAAGCTGTATTATTTGGGGCATATTAAACACAAAATAAACAAAGCAAGAAACAGTGAAAACAGTAGATGGAACTTGGTGCACTAGGTAAATGTTCATTATTAGAAGATAAAAACTGTGTTTCTTACGAGGGAGACGCTGGTGCCTTGGATCATGTAAATACAGCCTCCCTTTTAGTCACATCTATAACCCCACACTGGAGTATGAGTCTCTCTGTGTTCCAGTTCTGGTCTCCAGTGTATTACTTACCAGCTTTCTAATTGCCTATTTACACATTTTTCATCCACCAGACTATGGCATTATGGAATATAAGGACCATATCTAGGTCATTTCTGTATCCTCTTTATCCAGTGCAGGGTGAATTAATCCATTCTTCCAACAGATCTTTATTCAGTGTTCACTATGTACCAGGCTCTGGCTTAGGCATTGGGGATGCACTGGTGTGGAAAACCAATGTGAATCCTGCCCTTGTGAAGCCGAAAGCCGCTAACAAAGACAGTTGAACAGCAAGGACTGCATGATGAGATGTACAGCAGGGATAGAGAAGAGTGTTAGGATAGGGGAGAAGATAAGGGGAGTCACCTGGGTAGAGAAGATCAGGGGATAATTTTCTGAGGAGGTGCCAAGACATGAAGGTCAGGAAGACCTTAGCCATTCGACTTAGCCAAGAAAGATCTGGACAGAGGGAAAGGTGAAGATCTCGCGGTAGAATAGAGCTGGGCATGTACAAGAATGAAGAAGCCACTATACCTGGAGCTTAGTGGGATGGAGACCAGTAGAGAGGTCGACAGGGCTTCTTCGCTGGGGCCAGATGTATAGAATCTGTAGACCCTGATATGGACATAGATTTTTTTTTTTCAACGCACAATGTCTGGAGTATCATGGGGCATAAGCCATTGGCAGTTTTAAGCACACAAGTGACAGATTTGTATTTTTTAAGATTTGGGCTGGCTGCTATGAGGAAAATAGACTGTGGGGGGGGGGGCCAACATAAATGCCCAGAGACGGGAGGAGGCTATTGCAGTCATCCAGGTGAGAGGTGGCGATTAAAATGTTGCAGTGAGAGAAATGGAGAGATACAAGATATATTTTGGAGAAAGAGTCAACAGGATTTAGGAATGGATTGGATTTAGGAGGTGGTAAGGGAAAGGAAGAAATGATGATCAATGTACCCAGTTATGTGGATGGTGGTATCATTTCCAGCAAAAGGGAAGATAAGGAGGACAGGTTTCAGAGACAAAATGAAGCGTTTTATTTTTGACATACAGGCATGCATCATTTTATTGAGCTTGGCTTTACTGCACTTTGCAGATATTGCATTTTTACAAATTGAACGTTTATGGCAACACTGTGTCAAGCAAGTCTGTGTGCACCATTTTTCCAACATTTGTTTACTTCTTGTCTCTGTGTCACATTTCGGTAATTCTCACAATATTTCAAATCTTTTCATTATTTTATTTGTTACAGTGGTCTGTGATCAGCAATCTTTGATGTTATTATTGTAATTGTTTGGGGCGCCACAAATGACATTCATATAAGAGGGTAAACTTGATTAATAAATGCGAGTGTGATTTTTTTAAAGATTTTTATTTATTAGGGCGCCTGGGTGGCTCAGTGGGTTAAGCCTCTGTCTTCGGCTCAGGTCATGATCCCGGGGTGCTGGCTCCTCTGCTCAGCAGGGAGCCTGCTTCCTCTCCTCTCTCTGCCTGCTTCCTCCTCTCTCTCTGCCTGCCTCTCTGCCTACTTATGAACTCTCTGTCCAATAAATAAATAAATATCTTAAAGAAAAAATATTTTTATTTATTTGTCAGAGAGAGAGTGAGCACAAGCAGAGGGAGCATCAGGCAGAGTGAGAAGAAGGCTCCCCGCTGAGCAAGGAGCCCCATGTGGAACTCAATCCCAGAACGCTGGGATCATGACCTGAGCAAAGGCAGACACTTAACCAACTGAGCCACTCTGGTGGCCCGTGTGTGTGTTTGTTTTTTAAGATTTTATTTATTTATTTGACACAGAGAGAGAGATCACAAGTAGGCAGAGAGGCAGACAGGGAGGTGGGGAAGCAGGCTCCCCACTGAGCAGAGAGCCCAACTTGGGGCTCGATCCCAGGACCCTGAGATTAGAACCCGAGCTGAAGGCAGAGGCATAACCCACTGAGCCACCCAGGTGCCCCTGTTTTTTTTTCTTTTTAAGTAGGCTCCATACCCAGCATGGAACCCAATGCAGAGTTTCAACTTGTGACTCTGAGATCAAGACTTGAGCTAAGATCAGAGTCAGACACTTAACCACCCAAGGACCCCAATAAATGTGTGTTCTGATTACACTATGAACCGGCTGTTCCCTCATCCTCTCCTAAGGCCTCCCCATTCCCTGAGACACAGGGAACAATGTTGGAATTGTCCAATTTATAACCCTACAATGGCCTCTAAGTGTTCAAGTGAAGGGAAGAGCCAAATGTCTCTCACTTTAAATCAAAAGCTAGAAATTATTGAGCTTAATGAGGAAGGCATGTCAAAAGCTGAAGCAGGTTGAAAGCTAGCCCCTTGTGCCAGAGAGTCAGGTTGTAAATGTAAATGCAAGTTTCAGTTCTTTTTTTTTTTTTTTTAAGATTTTATTTATTTGTTTGACACACACAGAGAGAGAGAGAGAGCAAGAGCAGGAACACAAGCAGAGGAAATGGGAGGGGGAGAAGCAGACTTCCTGCCTGAGCGGGGAGCTTGACTTGGGGCTCGATCCCACTACTCTGGGATCAGGACCAGAGCCAAAGGCAGATGCCTAAAGACCGGACCACCCAGGTCCCCTCAAAGTTTCAGTTCTTAAAGGAAATTAATAGTGCTACTCCAATGAACACATGAATAATAAGAAAGCAAAGTAGTCTTATTGCTGATACAAAGTTCAAGTGTTCTGGATAAATGATAAAAGCCATCACAACATTCCTTTAAGCCAAAGCCTAATGCAGAGCAAGGCCCTAACTCTCTTCAGTTCTGTGAAGGCTGAGAGAGGGGAGGAAGCTGCAGAAGGAAAGTCTGAAGCTAGCAGAGGTTGGTTCATGAGGTTTAAGGAAAGAAGACATCTCCATAGCATAAAAGTGCAAGGGGAAGGAGCAGGTGCTAATGTAGAAGCTGTAGAAAGTTCTCCAGAAGATCTGGCTCAGATCAGTGATGAAGGTGACTACACTGAACAACAGATTTTCAGTGTAGATGAAACAGCTTTCTACTGGAAGAAGATGCCATCCAGGACTTCCATAGCTGGTGAGGAGAAGTCAATGCCTGGCTTCAAAGCTTCAAAGGACAGGTTGACACTCTCGTTAGGGGCTAGAGCATCTGGTGATTTTAAGTCAAAGCCAATGCTCATTTCCATTCCAAAATTCCCTAAAAACAATGCCAGGGGCACCTGGGTGGCTCAGTGGGTTAAGTCACTGCCTTCGGCTCAGGTCATGATCTCAGGGTCCTGGGATCGAGTCCCACGTCAGGCTCTCTGCTCAGCAGGGAGCCTGCTTCCCTTCCTCTCTCTCTGCCTGCCTCTCTGCCTACTTGTGATCTCTCTCTCTCTGTCAAATAAATAAATAAATAAATAAATCTTTAAAAAAAAAAAAAAAAGAAAGCGTGCCAGTTTACAATGTGGTTTACTGAATATTTTAAGCCCACTGGTTGAGACCTACTGCTCAGAAATAAGATTCCTTTCCAAATATTACTGCTCACTGACAACACACCTGGTCACCCACGAGCTCTGATGGAGATACACTTCGAGATTAATGTTGTTTTCATGCCTGCTACCATATCATTTTATGCTGCAGCCCATCGATCAAGGAGTAATTTCAACTTCCAGATGTTATTATTTAAGAAATACATTTATTAAGGGTATAGCCACCTTGGAGAGTAATTCCTTTGGGGGATCTGGGAAAAGTTGAAAACCTTCACAAAAGGATTCACCTCTCTACATGCCATTAAGGACATTCATGATTCAGGGGAAGAAGTCAAAATATCAAATTTGATAGTTTAGAAAAAGTTTATTCCCTCAGGGCACCTGGGTGGCTCAGTCTGTTAACTGTCTGCCTTTGGCTCGGATCATGGTCCCAGGGTCCTGGGATGGAGTCAGGCTCCCAGTGGGAAGCCAGCTTCCCCCTCTCCCCATTGCTCATGGTCTCTCTCTCACTATCTCTGTCTCTCTCAAATAAATAAAAACTTAAAAAAAAAAAGAAAAAGCTGATTCCCACACTCATGGATGACTGTGAGGATTCAAGACTTCCGTGGGGGAAGTAGGTACAGATGTGGTGGGAACAGCAAGAGAGCTAGAACGAGAAGTGGAGCCTGATGATGGGACTGAATGGCCATAGTCTCATGGTACAACTTGAAGAGAGGAGGAGACACTTCTGGTTACTTATGGATGACCAGAGAAAATGGTCTCCACGGATGGAATCTACTCCTGTTGTGAGACGGTTGAAATATACAAAGGGTTTAGAATGGTACAGAAACTGAGTTCCTAAGACAGTGGTAAGGTTTGAGAGAAATGACTTCAATTTTGAAAGAAGTTCTAGCATCGCATGTTCCAGAGAAGTCATCTGTGAAAGGAAGAGGCAAACTTCATTGTTTTAGAAATTGCCACAGCCACCCCGACCTTCAGCACCCACCGTCCTGATCGGTCAGCAGCTATTAACGTCAAGGCAAGACCATTTGGGACTACATGGATGGACCTAGAGGGTACTGCGCTAAGTAAAATAAGTTAAAACAGAGAAAGACAAATGCCATATGATTTTACCGATATGTGGAATCAGAAAAACAAAACAAATGAACAAACAGAAAGAAACACAATCACAAATACAGAGAACAAACTAGTTGTTGCCAGAGGGGAGGGGTGGAGGGAATGGGCAACATAGGTGAAGGGGATTGAGAGGTACAAACTTCCAGTTATAGTAAATCATGGAGATGAAGTGTACAGCACAGAGAATATAGTCAATAATACTGTAATAATATATATTATATAATATTACAATAATAATATGGTGACAGATGGTAACAACATTTATTGTGGTGAGCATAGCAATGTACAGAATTGTCAAATTGCCATGTTGTACACCTGAAACTAATATAACATTGTATGTTGACTATACTTCACTTAAAAAAAAAAAAGGAAGTGAGAAGGGGTAAATAACTATTGAAACAGGGAAAATTTAATAAATTATAAGAGACTAAAACAAAAATGAAGGCAAGACCCTCCACCAGCAAAAAGATTACATCACACTGAAACAACAGACAATGGTTAGCATTCTTTAGCAACAAAATATTTTTATTAAGAACATTGTATTTTTAGATATAATGCCATTATGTACTTCATAGATTACAGCACAGTATACACAGAAATTTTATATGCACTGGGAAACCAAAAATGCATCTCAGTCACTTCATTGTGCTATTCGCTTTATTGTGGGGGGCTGGAACCCAACTGGCAATGTCTCCAAGGTGAGCATGTATTGAGTTCTAGAAGCCTATGGGACATCCAGTGGGAGACATTATGTAGGCAGTGGGCCATAGTCTGTATATGTCTTATAGAAGAGGTCTGGGACAAAGATAGAGTTTGGGGGACATTATCAGTATATACATAGTATTTAATGCCCTCAAACTGGATATTATTTTTACCTCAGAAGCCCATAGAGCAAGGGGAGCAGAGCCCTCTTCCTGAATCAAAAGGAAGTGCATCCAGTACAAGCTCTAGTCAGGAGGGGTTGTCTACAGAGGAGCCACGAGCAAGAGAGTGCAGAGAGGAGAGAGTGGTTTCACAAAAGCCAAGAGAAAAGCAGCGAGAAACATTAGTCAATAGTGTCATCAGCTGCTGAGGGACTGAAGTGAGGACAATGATGGATGCTTCCTGAACTAACCTGGACACACACCTGTGTTTGCTGGATGTCTATCCTGTCAAAGCGTGTCCCTCTTCCCTTATCAAGTCTTCCTCCATGTGTCTTTGGTAGCAGCAAGGTGTGCCCCTGAGGGAGCAGGAGAAGACAATTTTCTAGCAGTATTGTTCATAGTATAAAAGGAAAGGGGGGAAAAAAGAAATAATTATTGACAGAATAATGGATGAATAAATTGTGTTGTGCTTAGGAAGTCCAGAGAGGGGACCTTAGCTTCAACTGGGTCAGCTCTCCCGGAGTGTCATTGCTTACCTCCCATCCACCAACTCCAGAAAATCTTCATGTTAAGGAGGATGGTGGAGGTCTGGGGTGGAGAAAGGGGAGTTGATAAAAGTTAGAACTGGCTTCTATCACATATATGAATTCGGTATAGAAATTCAGAAATAGGGGCGCTTGGGTGGCTCAGTGGGTTGAGCCTCTGCCTTTAGCTCAGGTTATGGTCTCAGGATCCTGGGATCGAGCCCCACGTCGAGCTCTCTGCTCGGCAGGGAGTCTGCTTCCCCCCTTCTGTCTGCCTGCCTGCTTGTGATCTCTCTCTCTCTGTCAAATAAATAAATAAAATCTTAAAAAAAAAAAGAAATTCAGAAATAAAACTTCTAAAAAAAATTATTTTTCTGACTTTATTGAGATATATTGACATATAACTGGATCTAATTTCTATCATTTATCCAATCAACATGCACTGATGTATCGGGTACAGGGCTAGGTCTTAAAAGTACAGCCACAGAGATGCCTGGCTGGCACATTTGGTAGAGTGTGCAACTCTTGATCTTGGGGTTGTGAATTTGAGCCCCATGTTGGGCGTGGAGATTACTTTTAAAAAAGTACAACAACCAATACAACCAAGTCCCCTGCTGTCATGAAGCTTCCATTGTAGGGGTTGGGGAGACAGCTGATACAGGAGTAAACAAGCGTATAATATAATTTCAGGGGATGCTAAGTGCTCAGATTAAAAAAAATAATAAAGCAGGGCAAAAGGAGAGAGAAAATGGGAGAGGCTCTATTTTCAATGGAATTGTCAGGAATGTGCCTCAGGACTAGGCCTGTCAGCAGGCACTTGAGTGAAGGATGGGGTGGAGGAGAGAGGAAGGGGTCTTCCAGAAAACAGGAGACTGGAAAGGTACAGCCAGTGAGGTTAGGAGGAAACTCAGGAGAGTGCTGAGTCTCAGGACCAAGTGAAGAAAGGTCTTCAAGAAAGAAGTGATCACTGGGGCCCTGGCTGGCTCAGTTGGAAGAGCACCCAACTCTTTGATCTCAGGGTTGTGAGTTCAAGCCCCCCGTTGGGTGGAGAAATTGCTTGAATAAATAAGTAAACTTTAAGGGGGAAAAAAAAGCTGTGATCATTGGTAAAGGCTGATAAGAGCTTTGGCAGGGTGGACAAGAGCAGTTGCATGGGGTTGGCAGGAGGAAAAGCCTGACTGAGATCTAAGTTCAAGACAGATGGGGCAAGGGGGAAAAAAAGGAGAGAATGGGAGGTGAGGAAGTGGAGTCAGTGCGTAGAGAGAAGCATTTAGAGGATTTGGAACACAACAACCAAGGATAATTTTAAAAGATTGTGGGAGGCAAGAGAAGATTTACCTTTCTATTTCCTCAAAGGGGGCTATTACAGTAAAAGGGAAACTTGATGGTGTGGGAGGAAGTTCAATGAACAAAGCCTTTGAGTAGGTGAATAGGGATGAGATCCAGGATACAAGTTGAAAGTTGCTGTGAACAGTAGTGGCAGGAGTAACTTAGAGTCTGTCCACACCTTCCCAAGAGCTGTACCTAAGTTCTGGGAAGTTTTTGAGCTGCAAACACATGTGGGTAGGAGCAGGGTAAAGATTATCTAGTCTTCGTCATCTGTCCGTACTGACGTCCTCTTTCCCATCTGGTGTCAAGTCATTGGCCCATGTGTCTCGCTGCCATGTCCTCCTCAACTAGACAGTAAGTTCCCTTCATGTCTGCCAGCTGTACATGCCATACCTGCTTTGCTCAAGGCGATTGAAGGAAATGTTCCACTGCTCCCTGAACCACCCCCCAGCATGAGGAGCCACACCCTTCAACCATTCCTGTCTTCTGCTCCTGGACTATGTTGGGGGTAGGGACCTCCATGAGCTTTGCCACCTAGGGTAAGACTAGGCTGCTGTAGCAACAAGAATGATCAGTATGGCTTGACCAAGACAGATGTCTATTTTTCTCTAGCGTAACTGCAATGCACAAAGTTTATGTCCTCCTGAAATTCACATGTTGAAACCTAATCCCAAATGTGATAGTATTTCGAGGTGGAGACTCAAACATGATTAGCTCATGAGGGCTGAGCTTTCGTGAATGGGATTAGTGCCCTCATAAAAGAGGTCCTCGAGAGCTCCCTTCCCATCCACCAGGTGAGGACATGGTAGGAGAACAGCAACCAGGAAGCGTTCTCACCAAACACTGAACCAGCTGGTACCTTGATCTTGGACTCTCCAGTTTAGAACTGTGAGAAATACATTTCTGTTGTTTATAAGCCACCCAGTCTATGGTATTCTGTTACAGCAGCTGAAAATGACAATAATGGTCGAAAGACTAATGTTCCATGTTGTCATCCAGGCACCCAGATTTCTTCCAGTGAGTTCCTCCACTGCCTGCCTGGTTGAGGCTAGTTCATGCAGGGTACAACTGGTAGGGAATGTAAAAAGTCATTGGACTTTTTTCTCTTTCTCCACTCATCCTATGAGATCCTATGAATAGAAAAGCTCTTGGCTTTTCTACTACCGATGACTTTGAAATTTGTCTCTAGGGGTGCCTGGGTGGCTCATTTGTTATGCAGCTGCTTTGGCTCAGGTCATCCCAGTGTCCTGGGATCAAGCCCCCTATCGGGCTCCCTATTCTGAGCAAAGCCTGCTTCTCCCTCTCCCATTCCCCCTGCTCATGTTCCCTCTCTCTGTCTCTCTCTTTGTCAAATAAATAAATAAAATCTTTAAAAAAAAAAAAGAAAAGAAAAGAAAAGAGGCTCTAGTCCAGCCTCTCCCCTGAACTTGACATGTTGTTATATCTAGAGCAGCGAGTTGTACAGATGGACACCACATTCAGTAGGCCAAATTGAGGGGTCTTTATTAAAAAGCCAGTGGCTGCGAGGGCACTCCAAAATCTTGCAGCCTCGAATGAACTCAGGGGTAGACTTATAAAGGCAGAAACCACATCCTGTTGCCAGTTTCTAAAAATTGCCAAGCACAGTACAGAAGCAAAAATGCTGGGGTAAGCAGATATCTAAGGTAGGGGTACATTTCCGGGAATTGTTTTATCTGGAGTATTTTGCGTTTTTTTCTGCTAAGGTTCCAATAACACGGGTACGGTAACATGGCTGCGTTACAAAATGCCCACTTTTTACAAAAATGGTGCGACTTATGCTAAGTCCTTCTCCTAGGTGTCTCAATCTCCCTTTGGATGTCTAGAAAGCATCTCAAACTTGGTATCTCCAAAAAAATATCCAGCTCCTTCTGCAGTCCTCTCCCTTTCCGTTAACGACAGCTCCATTTCCCCAGTTGTTTGGCTGAAAATTCTTGGTGTCATCCCTGACTTCTCTCTTTCCCTCTTATCTCACCTCTGATCGGTCCCTAAATGCTATTGATTGGCTCTATTATTGAAATAACAGGTTGAAATATTGAAATAACGTTGAACTCCTGTTATCTAAACTCAAAACCCAAAGGGACACAAATAAAAATGTTGAAATATCCTTCAATATCAGAGACCTGACACCACCATGCTTAGATCCAAGCCCTGTGTTTTAGAGAACCCCGCATCACCACGTACATCCGTGCTTCAGGATTTGGAAGTTCAGCGTTAGCACAGCACAACCCGAAATCATAAACATCTAGGACTAGCACAGTTCATGTCCCAGGGAATGATGCTAAAATCTTGGGTCCTGTGTTCCCAAAACAAAAGTGAATTGTGTTGATCGCAGGAAAGGTTTACAGGTGGTGTCACTGCCAACATCAGAAAACAGACATCGCTTCAGAGTCTGCAGAAGGCTGAAAGAACCAGCTCAGGCAAGAGAACTGACAAATTCATTGCCTTGCCAAAGCTTTCCTCTCTGATGGCATGAATGTAATAAATTATGGCACAACAAAGTATCATTTTCCAGTAGTGCCCAGTGTCCATTTTCTTGTTTCTTTTTCAGTTTCAATTCCAAATGGGAGGTACTCATAAATTACCTTGGCATTCACAACAGTTACACATGGCAGCTGAGGGATGTTTTCCAATTGAACAAATCTTATTACTCATCTGGGTATGCATAGATCTAGATGTAACATGTGTGAGGCATAGTACCAATTCTTTCTATTGGCATCTAGATGGATATTAAACACTAAAAGGGCAGAAAGTTTTATTTTAAAAAAATTTAGTAAGACTGGAGAGAATTTTCAAAACAAAAATGTATCAACTTTATCATTTTATTTTTTAAAGTATTTATTTAGGGGCTCTTGGGTGGCTCAGTCGTTGGGTGTCTGCCTTTGGCTTAGGTCACGATCAAGCCCCACATCGGGCTCCCTGTTCCACAGGAAGCCTGCTTCTCCCTCTCCCATTCCCCCTGCTTTTGGTTCCTCTCTTGATGTGTCTCTCTCTGTCAGATAAATAAATAAAATCTTTTTTTTTAAAGGTATTTATTTATTTATTTAGAGCACAAGTGTGGGGAGGGGCAGAGGGAGAGAAGCCGAAGCAAGATCAGACTCCATGCTGAGTATAGAGCTGGATGCCATGACCCTGAGATCATGAGCTTAGCCAAAATCAAGAGTCAGATGCTCGACTGACTGAGCCACCCAGGTGTCCCTTAAATTTTCATTTCATTTCATTTTTTTTTAAGATTTTGTTTATTTATTTGTCAGCGAGAGAGAGGGAGAGAGAGAGAGAGCGAGCACAGGCAGACAGAGTGGCAGGCAGAGGCAGAGGGAGAGGCAGGCTCCCCGCCGAGCAAGGAGCCCGATGCGGAACTCGATCCCAGGACGCTGGGATCATGACCTGAGCCGAAGGCAGCTGCTTAACCAACTGAGCCACCCAGGCGTCCCTCATTTTATTTTTTTTAAAGATTTTATTTATTCATTTGACAGATAGAGATCACAAGTAGGCAGAGAGGCAGGCAGACAGAGAGGAGGAAGCAGGCTCCCCACCGAGCAGAGAGCCTGATGCGGGGCTCTATCCCAGGACCCCGGGATCACGACCTGAGCCGAAGGCAGAGGCTTTAACCTGCTGAGCCACCCAGGCAGCCCTAAATTTTCATTTTAAATGTCATATTAATGTGTATATTTGCTTTTTTTATTTTTAATAGATGATTTAAGTATTTTGGAGAGCGGGGAGTCTTGCTTTTCCCTCTGCCTCTCCCCCTGCTCGTGCTCACACGCACTCTCTCTCACAAATAAATAAATAAAACACTTTAAAAAAGAAAGAAATATTAGAGTGCACTTGTGATGAGCACCAGGTGTTGTATGGAAGTACTGAATCAGTATCTTTTATCCCTGAAACTAATGTTAGGCGGTTAGGCATGACAGAGAAGGTCCAGAGCAGATGCCGGCCACAGCCTGGGAGCCACCCCAGAGGATTAACAGCCACACGTTCAAAGCCAGTTCTAAGGGCTAACAGAATAGGAAAGGCTGCAAGGGGCCTTCCAGGAGCTGAGCATGAGCATGAAAGGTGCAACTACACTGTATGTGAACTAATTGGAATTTAAATACAATCTTTAAAAAAAAATTAGTAATTTTGGTGAAAAAAAAGTCAAGAAAGATATATTCCTTTTTTTTTTTTTAAAGATTTTATTTATTTATTTGACAGACAGATCACAAGCAGGCAGAGAGAGAGGAGGAAGCAGGCTCCCTGCTGAGTGGAGAGCCCGATGCGGGGCTCGATCCCAGGACCCTGGGACCATGACCTGAGCCGAAAGCAGAGGCTTTAACCCACTGAGCCACCCAGGCGCCCAAGAAAGATATATTCTAAGTGTGTTAATGCTCTCAGCCAAAAACCACTGGAAACACACCTATAGATAAATAAAATTGGGATTTATCACCCATTGCAATGAGGAAGAATAGACACATTGGGAAACATGAATGTTACAAACAGATCCTTTTATAGGATCTGGACTAGGGTTGAATGACTTGGGGAAAGTGTAAGATAGTGAGGGGTTGCTCTCACTCTGTGGGTGTCAGAAGGCAAGGGCAGTTCTATAAGTGGGAATCTCAATACACAAATCTTTTTTTTTTTAAGATTTTATTTATTTACTTGACAGATCACAAGTAGGCAGAGAGGCAGGCAGAGAGAGAAGAGGAAGCAGGCTCCCTCCTGAGCAGAGAGCCCGATGTGGGGCTCAATCCCAGGACCCCGAGATCATGACCCGAGCCGAAGTCAGAGGCTTTAACCCACTGAGCCACCCAGGCGCCCCTCAATACACAAATCTTATCCATAGGGAGACAAGACTAGCACGAGGGTAAAACTAATTGTTAAGAAGTAGCAGTCAGGGACGCCTGGGTGGCTCAGTGGGTTAAGAAGCTGCCTTCGGCTCAGGTCATGATCCCAGCGTCCTGGGATTGAGTCCCACACCGGGCTCCTTGCTCAGCAGGGAGCCTGCTTCTCCCTCGGCCTCTGCCTGCCATTCTGTCGGCCTGTGCTTGCTCTGTCCCCCTCTCTCTCTCTGATAAATAAATAAAATCTTTAAAAAAATAAAAATAAAAAGAAGTAGCAGTCATGCGGTGCCTGGGTGGCTCAGTGGGTTAAAGCCTCTGCCTTTGGCTCAGGTCATGATCTCAGGGTCCTGGGACTGAGCCTCGAATTGGGCTCTCTGCTTAGCAGGAAGCCTGCTTCCCCCCTCTCTCTGTCTGCTTGTGATCTCTCTCTCTGTCAAATAAATAAATAAAATCTTAAAAAAAAAAAAAGTAGCAGTCACTCATTTTAGCTAAGGAGGAAAGAAGGGAGGCACAGTGATCTTGTTGCTATCTGTGCTACAATAACATATGAAGTGTCCTTGTTTTGTCTAATGTTATCATGGTCTCAGAGTAAACATGTAACCAGTTGAGTATTGGTATTCTGTGAGATCATTTATGTTCAGTAACGTGGTTCAGCTGTGAGTTACAGGTCAGCCCTTTTTTCTCACTTTTTTATATGGAATAAATATATAACAATTTATTAATTATGTATATATTTTGTATCCCTTGTCCAAATATTTCCAGTCCATCACCTGAAAACCCAGATATGTAATGTGATCATGAAATGCCTTCATTGTGATAGACTTTCGGTCCCATAAAAGTTATAAGTCTACACATATTTTTTATTTTGTCATTTTGGTATACAGAGAGAATATATTTTATTTTATTATTTAGTTAATTTTAAGTAGGCTCCATGTCCAACATGGAGCCCAACATGGGGCTTGAATCCACGAACCTGAGATCAAGACCTGAACGCCCAACCAACTGAGCCACCCAGGTGCCCCAAGCTAGAATATATTTTAAATTATATGCTGTGTCTTCATTTAGAGTTTTAAAATATTTAGATGTAATAGGTGCGCCTCTATTTATACCTTTGTCCCAGCCTCTATAGATGTGCATGGTAGGCATATGATTTTCACTCAACACATGCTACTTTTGCATCAGAACTCACCACCCAGGCTTAGAAACAAACAGATTCAGAGAGTAAGGGATATTCAAGATACCTCCAGAGTTCAAGCCCTTCTCCCATCCCTGTTGCCAATACTCTGGGTCAAGCCACCCTAATTTCTTACTTGGTGTGGTGAAATTTGTATTCTGTCAATTTAACTAAGCCAAAACTATGATTCCCAGAATTCCCTTTCTTGTGTAGCTTTGTGCGAGAATTTGCCACAGAGGAAGATTTAGGCAGGATTTGGCAGAAGAGAGACTGTAGTCATGCCTAGTCTTGGAAGGCTGATACAGGGTCAGATGCTGCTGTAGCTCATGCTTGTTTTCCCTGATCTGCTATCTCCCCTTATCCGTGTAAGGTAGTAGCCAGACCCACAACTCCTCCAGCAACCCCCAGTTCTCTGTCTTCTGCTTCTCCAACTACAGGCTGAAGTGTGTGTATCGATGAAGGGCATCAGCTTCTATTGCTACTCCTCAAAACTGGAGGCTTGGAGGTGTGGAAAGACCAAAAAGAGATCTAATTTGTCCTTGTTGGTTCCAGTTCACCTTCAGAGGCCCAGTTTGACCTTGACATCCACCACTTCATGTCCATCTTTCAGAACACCCATGTCTTGGATCTGCCTTGTTGACTCCTAGCCCAGCACCAGATACACAAGCAGCAGCCTGTGTCATCTGTTTAACCAGCCCTCGTAATTGTATCAAGTTAAATACCTATAACAAATCCCTCATTTTATACTGATCCTAATGGTTCTGCTTCTCTGATAGAACCTCGACTGATACACCTGGCCTTTTGCAATTGACTCCTGGGCAGTCAGATTAATCCTGCTAGAACCATGTCACTCTGCTCAAATCCTTCCAGAAGCTTCCCACCTCACTCTAAGAAAATGCCAGTCTTTTTTTTTTTTTTTTTTTTTTTTTTAGGGTTTTTATTTGACAGGAAGAGTAAGAGTACAAGCTGGGGAGCCGCAGAGGGAGAGGGAGAAGCAGGCCCCCTGCTGAGCAAGGAGCCTGGTGTGGGACTCAATCCCTAGGACCCTGGGATCATGATCTGAGCCAAAGGCAGACGCTTCACCAACGGAGCCACCCAGGCACTCCATAAATGCCAGTCTTTATTCTCACTGTCCCGGACTCAGTTTGGGTTTCTTCCAGCAGTCCCTATCCTTGCCTCGTCTCCAGACATTACCGGATGCCTCAACATCGTGGGGAGGAGGCAAATGCTAGTCCTTGGCATGAATTCAATGAAGCCTGCTGTAGTGGGAGGCACAGAAGCTTTGGCACTCATGTCTGACCCAAGTGGACCCATGAAGGCTCTGCTTGCCCAGAAACAGCCCAGTGGAACGAATTCACACGATTCCAAAATGCAGACTGTTAAGACCCTGTTGGTGACCATGAGACCAGAGAGTGAAAAATTGCTGAGAGAGAAATTCCTCATGCCTCATCCTTCTTATGGACTATTCTGAGACACAGTGGCTCTGTGTGACCTCTTTGAAGTGATCCCATGTGACTGAGCAACTGGCTTTGATTTTTGTGGGACTCTGGCCAGCGAAGTAATGCACTAACTTGTATCTTTCCTTCCTTTTCTGTTTCACTTCTCTTTTTCCCTAGCTGTGG
Organism: Mustela erminea; assembly: GCF_009829155.1. Classification (NCBI taxonomy): domain Eukaryota; kingdom Metazoa; phylum Chordata; class Mammalia; order Carnivora; family Mustelidae; genus Mustela; species Mustela erminea. Next base: position 89,422,588 of record NC_045623.1, read on the forward strand.
GGATCGCAACTCCCGAGAAAGCATTATCATCCACTCTTAGATTCGGGCTCTGTTTTCTAGGGAACAGATACTGATATTTAGTGTCAGAAGAGGTCCTAGAAAACAGACCTTCAGGGTATGATTCTGTGGTAGTTTTTCTCATGTATGTGAAGGCAATAGACATCTCATTGTTGGTAGCAAATGGAGTGATAACCTTGCCCTTTGGTTGGCAACAATGATGAAAGCTTTCTCTTGTGTTGAAGGGAAGACTAAAAAAACAAAAACAAAACAAAACACCCCAAAACCAAAATAAAAACCCACAAAAAAACACATCCAGAATCAGGTAGGTTGTAAGTGGCACAGTTGCAAAGGACTCTATTTTTTTTTTAAGGTTTTATTTATTTATTTGACAGAGAGAGAGAGAGACAGCCAGAGAGGGAACACAAGCAGGGGGAGTGGGGGAGGGAGAAGCAGGCTTCCGGCTTGGGGCTCCAGCCCAGGATCACAACCTGGAGCCTAAGGCAAATGCTCAATGACTGAGCCCCCCAGGAGTCCCCGAAAGGACTCTGAATTTGTAACTTAAGTAGGTCTCCTATGTCAGAGTCAAAGTCCTGACAGGGAAAGAATAGGACCCTGAGACCTGGGATAGAGACATTAGGGCAGACAAACCTAAGAATCTTTATCTCTCAAATTCTCCTGAGTTTTCCTGGGGAAGGGGGTAGAGAAGTCCCCGCCCTCTTGCCAAGGAAGAACAATTTCCTCAGACTGTGCATAATCTTACATGAAGCAGATGCCTCTTTTTTTTTTTTAGATTTTATTTATTTATTTGACAGACAGAGATCACAGGTAGGCAGAGAGGCAAGCAGAGAGAGAGGAGGAAGCAGCCTCCCTGCCAAGCAGAGAGCCCGACGTGGGGCTCGATCCCAGGACCCTGGGATCATGACCTGAGCCGAAGGCAGAGGCTTTAACCCACTGAGCAACCCAGGCGCCCCAAGCAGATGCCTCTTAAGATGACACTTATTCTCCTCAAGACCTGCTCCCATCACCTCCTCAAATAACCGGGGTCAGTTTTCGGCAAATCCTGAGTGGGGAAATTTAAGTCCTGAACTGGAAAAATAAGCTACACATCAAAGGAATCAAAAAATACATAGTTAATATATATGGGAGAGTTAATATATATGGGAGAGATCTTGGGGGTTTTAGACATGGTTGTGAGGGGGCAGGTATGGCAGAACGTAAGACTGGCTAATAGGGATCTCATCATCGTGGACCACTGTCCCATAGTTCAGGCTTCAAAATTATTTTTTTTTAAGATTTTATATTTGAGGGGCGCATGGGTGGCTCAGTGGGTTGAAGCCTCTGCCTTCGGCTCGGGCCCAGGGAGGGTCCTGGGATCGAGCCTGAGTCGGAAATCTCTGCTCAGTGGGGAGCCTGCTTCCTCATCTCTCTCTGCCTCTCTGCCTACTTGTGATCTCTGTCTGTGAAATAAATAAATAAATAAATCTTAAAAAAAAAAAAAAAGATTTTATTTTTGAGTAATCTCTATACCCAATGTGGGTTTCAAAACCGGAAAACCGAGACAAAAAATTCATGTTCCACTGACTGAGCCAGACAGTCACCCCACAGTCTTCAATATTCTTGGAAGGATAGCTAGATCTCAGGGGCACCTGGGTGGCTCAGTTGGTTAAGCATCTGCCTTCAGCTCAGGTCGTGATCCTGGGGTCCCGGAATTGAACCCTACATGGGGCTCCCTGCCCAGCGAGGAGTCTGCTTTTCCCTCTGCCCCTCACCCCACTTGTGCTCTCTCTCCTTCTCTCTCGCTCTCAAATAAATAAATAGACTCTTTAAACAACAACAACAACAACAAAAGGGATAGCTAGACCTTGCTGCTGGTAGATAGTTTCCAAAGATGGTCACTGATGAAGTCCCAGAACCTAAGTCAGGTTCGGTGGGGTGAGGAGGTTCGGAGCCGACGACTAAAGAAAGAATTCTTAAGACGTCATTGGTGCAAAATGGTGGTTTATTAAAGCACGGGGACAGGGCCCGTGGGCAGGCAGAGATGCGGCCGCCCCGGGTTGTGAAGGTGGGCATGTTATATACCCCACGGTTGGGTAGGTGAGGACAAAGGGGTGTTCAGAAGGGCTATTGGGGCAAAGAATACTATCAGGATATTGAAGGCTTAGTTGTTATTGAGTAAAGACAATTGGAAGTCTGGTGGAATGTTCCATTCCTGCTATCAAGCATCCTTGTTAATAAGATTTAGGTTTAGGAGAAATTTAACTTTATTTACTTTTCCTTCTACTTCCACCTCCTTCGGTTTTTATGGAGGGGAGGGTAACATTAGGCTTGAGGAACTGAGTTCTGTGTCTTTGGAGATTGGGCTATTGATAAGGTAACTTCTTTGTTGTAAATCTCAAGGATATTTGCAAACCAAGGGAGACTCCTACCTTGCAGGACTGTGATCTCTGCAAGTTAACTATTTATCGTTTTATGGCGGTCAGGGGTCCTGAGGAATGCCACACGTATGGAGGGGAGCGGATGAAAGGTGGGGGGTGCAAGGCGCCAGCTTTTGCTTTGTCTTCAGCCAGCCTCTTGCTCCCTCATCAGTCACCATCAATTCCTTCCCTTCCTCTATATATGTGCCACTCTTCACAGCAAGAGACGGAGTCTGTTTTCCTCTTCTCCTTGAATCTGTACTGGTCTTGTGATTTGCCTTAACTAACAGAATATGGTAGAAGGACACCGTTCCAGTTCCAGACCTAAACTTCATGAAGACTGGCAGCTTTCATTTCCTCCCTCTTGGAAGCCAGCCACCATGTAAGACCCGCACTGAGACCTTCTTACTGTGAGGAAGTACAATTTAGCCATGTTGAGACACCATATTACAAGATGATTGGGGAAACTGTGTGGCACAGTCAGTTAATCATCCACATCCAATTCTTGGTTTCAGCTCAGGTCATGATCTCAAGGTCGTGAAATCAAGCCTCACACTGGGCTCCATGCTCAGCATGGAGTCTGTTTGGGATTCTCTCTCCTTCTCCTTCTGCCCCTGCTCCTTCTGCACCTTCTCTCTCTCTCTCTCAAATACATAAATCTTTCTCAAAAAGAGATGGCTGGGGGCACCTGGGTGGCTCAGTGGGTTAACCTCTGCCTTCAGCTCAGGCCATGATCTCAGGGTCCTGGGATCAAGCCCCGAATCTGGCTCTCTGCTCAGCAGGGAGAGTGCCTCCTCCTCTCTCTCTACCTGCTTCTCTGCCTACTTATGATCTCTGTCAAATAAATAAATAAATAAAATCTTTTTTTTTTTTTTAAAGAGGGATGACTGACCAGTCCACAGGGGTTCCATCTATCCCAGCTGAAGTGCCATTTATGTTAGTGAAAAGGACATCTTGGACATTTCTTCTCCTAAAAACACCTGTAGGGGCGCCTGGGTGGCTCAGTGGTTTGGGCTGCTGCCTTCAGCTCGGGTCATGATCTCAGGGTCCTGGGATCGAGCCCCGCATCGGGCTCTCTGCTCCGCAGGAAGCCTGCTTCCCTCTTTCTCTCTCTCTCTCTCTGCCTGCCTCTCTGCCTACTTGTGATCTCTGTCTGTCAAATAAATAAATAAAATCTTAAAAAAAAAAAAAAAACCACCTGTAAATACCACACGAAGCATATGGACATCCAACTAAGCCTAGCCCAGATTGCAGAATTGTGAGAAATAATAAATTGTTTGATTATTTGTTTGATTAAATAATTGTTGTTTGAAGCCTTTAAGATTTTTTTTGGAGGGGGGAAGGAGGGTTGTTACTCAGCAATAAATAAGTGAAATATGGCCTTAATACTTTGCAAGGATGGTTCTTTAAAGCAGGATGGTGGCCTACAATAAATCAGGTCAAGATCCTAGAATTTCCATGGTAGAGTATTTAAGAAGGGGTCAGAAAGTTCGAGGAGGTGGAAATGTAAGATCCAAGAACTCAGCACCTGATTATGTTCTCTAAGAGGGTCCAGATGATACTCTCTTTACCGAAGCAATGAGGGGTTCACTGAGAAATGGACCTCAGCCTCTCTGAGTAGCTTAGTGGTGTTTGTCTTTGGTAGGCTGAGATGAAGAGTAAAAGATGTGGCCATGGAACTGGCGTTCCCAATATGAACAGTAATGTTGGGATTCCAGAATGGCAGAGGTGGCATCCAAGGCCAGGTGACTATGATTACTGTCATGGGTAGCAAGGCCAAAGTGACAATAAGGGTGCCTTGCTCTGCAGGGATCTATGGCAAGTTGACTATGGAGATGGGATGGAAGGACAGCTGACTGGGTAATTCTCAATTTTGATTGATTGATTGATTGATTTAAAAGATTTTATTTGGGGGCTCCTGGCTGGCTCAGTTAGTTAAGCAACTCTTGGATTCAGCTCAGTCATGATCTCAGGGTCGTGAGATCAAGCCCCCCATTGGGCTCTATGCTCAGCATGAAGTCGGCTTGAGATTCTCTCCTTCTGCCCCCCCTCCCCCCACTCTCATGAGTGCACTCTCTCTTTCAAATAAAATATTTTTTACAAAAAAGCTTAAAAGATTTTATTTGTAAGTAATTTCTATATCTATCGTGGAGCTTGAACTTATAAACCCAAGCCTAATAGTCACATGCTCCTTGCCAGGTATCCTCTCTCAACTTTTATATCATTTAAAAAAAAATCAAAAGACACCTGGGTGGCTCAGTGGGTTAAGCGTCTGCCTTTGCCTCAGGTCATGATCCCAGGGTCCTGGTATCAAGTCTTGCATGGGGCTCTCGGCTCAGTGGGGAGCCTGCTTCTCCTTCTGCCTGAAACTCCACCTGCTTGTGCTCTCTCTCTGTGTCAAATAAATAATAAAATCTTTTTAAAAAATCAAGAGCTGATAAGTGGAAGACTGACATTAGCTGCCACAATGGAAAATCACAGTCCCTCATCCAGATCTGAGATCTAAGTTCACAGAACGGAACACCTTGACTGCAGTAGAGGTCATGCCCCATTAAGGAACAATTCTGCAGTGAGTGATACCATAGTTACATATAGTAAATATTCCTCCTATCCTTTCCCAATGGGATCTGTTGTCATTTGCTGGAGTAACTGTGCATTGGAAAGAGAAGAATATTCACAATTTTCAAAAAGATTATTAAAGACATGGAGTCTGACCTGACACAGAAACTAACAGACACAAAATACCAACATCGCTTTCTGGTTAGAGTGGGGACTAACGGAGGCCAGGTGATAGATGGAGTTTAGCCTAAATCCAATGGATTACATGATCCTGCAGAGACAATGTGGCTGGAGGCTGTCCAGCCAGATGGTCATATGTCCCATATTGTGGATGTCAACTAAGTTCTGAACTCAGCAACTCTATTACTTTGCAAAAGATCAATTTAAAAATGGCCATGGTGGCAAAGACGGACGCTATGAATGGATCCCGAAACTTGGGCTCCCTCTCACCAAAGTTAATCCAGCAACTGCTAAGAAATAACTCAGCAGGGAACTGTAGGCTGCAGTTAACAACATAGGTCGGGGAGAATGGCCAGCCACCTAGTGGCAGGTCAGTTACACCAGCCCCCTTCCACTTTGGAGAAGGCAGTGATTCATCCTTGTTAGAACTGCTGTGTACTCCAAACATGGATTGCCTTTCTTACCCATTGTGCTTCTGCAAGCATTACTATCCAAAGGCTTAAAGAATTCTCAATCTATTACCAGAACCAGAGGACCCATTTTATGACAAAGGATGTGTGCCAATGGCCTCATGCACATGGCCTGTGCCAGTCTTACCATACACCCATCACCCGGAAGCAGTCAGCCTGAGAAAACATGCAATCGAATGACTTCATTTCCACAAGCTTAAATCTGCTCTGCAGAGTGAAGATTATAAACAATAGATGATATTTTGCAGGACTGTTGTGGGACAGGAAAGAGATCATATTCATAAGGTATTTTACATAGGCCCTGCTATGCAGAAAGTGCTCCATAAATGGGTAGGCATTATTATGAACTGAATTGTGAAAGGCTTCTGCATCCCAAGAGGAACTAGTGGTTGGGCTTCATGAAGCCCAACGGGGTCTTGGATCCCACTGTAGTACAATCTGCTTTGAATACTCTTAGCTATTCAGAAAGTCCCTGGCTTCAATTACATGTTTCTGCCTGTGGATATTGCAGAGATGCCGTCACTGAGCAAACAGAGCTGGAGGAAAAGGAAAAAGAAAACCGAGGATGAGGCCAGGAAATGGAAACCTGGACTGGGATTGGTTGGTTGCCTGGGGGAGGAGGCAGTCCAAATGTGATTATAAAAAGCCAGCCTTCAGCTGGAGAGCTGTTGCCTCACTGCTGTTCCCATCTAACGTCGGGCTCTGGGAAAGAAAGGAAGATTCACCTTCTTCCCCCTCCAAGGTAAACCCAGAAGCTAGGAAGTGTGAACATCCAGCTGCCAAACTCTACCAGGCTCCCTGCCTGTGAGCCTCATGCCCGAAGAGCCAGGACACCCATTCCTCAGGGAGGCTATGCCCCTGGCTCCCTTGTAGTGCCATGGGCTAGAACTGGTCCCAGGAGATGGGTTGGGGGCTTTTAGGGGGTTGGGGTACAACACCCTAAGAGGCATGAGACTTAGGTCATAGGTACCAACTCAGCAATCTGTGGCCTTAATTAACCCTGGCACTTTACTTCTTTGGACTTAGTTGGTCATCTGTAAAATGGAGACCAAGCTACCTTACCTGCCCAAAGGACTGGACGATTTCTGAAACCCCTTTTAATGTAGGATCTAAGGTGACAGTGAGTTCATCTTTGAGGATAGATGAAGTTACCTGGAGTGGTTGTTAAAAGTATGGGTTTGGGCATCAGTCAACTGTGGGTTTAAATCCAACTGCCACTTCCTAGCTGGGCAGTCTTAGGAATATTACTTAACCTCTCCCAGTTTCAGCTTCCTTATCTATAACACGTGGTTGAGAACAATGGTACCTGCCCCATGGGGTTGTTATGGGTATAAATGACCTTGTGCCATAAGGTGCTAAGTCCTCAATATATGAGAGGTTATTCGTTTTTAATTGAAGGAAAATTCATTGAACTGACAAAGATCACATTAGAGGTGAGCGTGGGGGTGGGGGCATATGTATTTTCCTATTCTGTGCTATAATGTTTGAATTCTGACAGTCTTGAATGTGAGTCTAGGCTGTACAGTTTGTTGTGTTGTTGCCACGAGGAGATTAAAAGCCCATGGCTCCTTAGGAGGGTCCTGGGCTCAATCCAAAGCAAATCGCTGCTTTTTATGGATTCGCCCCAATAGGACGGGGAAACCACCGAGCAGGTCCAAAAGGGCTCTGGAGACCATCTGTTTCCTCTCCCCCTTCTCCCGGCCAGTGACAAAGACTGAGCGCGGCGCCATCATGCGGCAAGAGGCGGTATCGCTCTTCCTGTGCTACCTGCTGCTCTGCGCGTGCTGCAGGGTGGAGGCAGGTAAGGGTCCCCGCACCTGGGAGGGCTGTGGGATAAAGAAGCCCACAGAGTTTCAGAGTCCTGGCAGAGAGTCTCAGGATCCTTGATTCCCAGACGAGAAGGGCCATTGCGATGGCCAGCTCCGGGTCGCTGCAGCCAGGGTCCCAGATTCGAATCCCCACCTGTCAATTCCTCCGTTCCACCGAAAGGTATCTCGGTGCCAGTTCTGCGCCAGGCACGGAGCCTCGGGGGAGGTCTCTTCCCTTAAGGGAGGCTCCCCGAAATGGAAGGATGGGGGTGGTTTTGAGCATCCGGCACAGAGTAGGGAACCCTGCTCCCCACCTTGTTCCCTCCCGATAGGCAAACGACAACGGGAAAAGGAAGATTCGGAAAGCGGAGGCTCCGGGTTATGGGGCGCACTAACCTGCATGGCTGTCGGAGGAGGTGGGTCCGGAGGGCGCAAAGCTCGGGAAGGTGGGGCGCACCCCTGCCGCGGGCGCTCTCTCATCACCTCTTCTTCCTCCAGGCCTCCTGGCGGCAGGGCTGCCCGCGCTGGGCTTCCTGAGCTCCGGCATTGCCGCCAACTCGGTGGCCGCCTCCCTGATGAGCTGGTCGGCCGTGGCGAACGGGGGCGGTGTGCCCGCCGGGGGGCTGGTGGCCACGCTGCAGAGCCTCGGTGAGTGGGGCGCGGGGCCCTCCTGCGGGGATGCCAGAGCCCGGTAATTCTAGCAGTCGGGTGTTATTACAATCTCCATCCTGCAGTGGGGAAACTGAGGCACCGAGGGACTGAATAATTTACTTGAGTTCTCCCAGTGAATTAGCACCAGAGCCAGCATTCGAACCTCGTCTTATGCCTCGCTTTTAACCACGAAGGCCAGGTGCCTCACTGATGCTTTGGCCAAGTCACAACAAGCCTCAGTTTCCTCATCTGTTAACAGGGATGACCATCCTCAATATAACATTTTATGGGGCGCCTGGGTGGCTCAGTGGGTTAAGCCGCTGCCTTCGGCTCAGGTCATGATCTCAGGGTCCTGGGATCGAGTCCCGCATCGGGCTCTCTGCTCCATGGGGAGCCTGCTTCCTCCTCGCTCTCTCTCTGCCTGCCTCTCTGCCTACTTGTGATCTCTCTCTGTCAAATAAATAAATAAAATCTTTAAAAAAATATATATATATAACATTTTATGAATCTGCTCAATCAGGGAACCAGATTGGCAAAGAAAGGTGGTGGAGAGGGGTGCCTGGCTGGTTCAGTTGGTAGAGCATGTGACTTTTGATCTCTTGGTTGTGAGTTCAAGCCCATGTTGAATGCAGAGATTATACTGAAAAAAAAATTTTTTTTTAATTTTTAATTAAAAAAAAATGCATTCGCTGCTCGCTCTTTCTTTTTCTTTCCCTCACTCACTCTCTGAGGCCTCCAAAATCCTAGAGAAAAGTTGCCCCCGGCAGACTCCCCTCTGCCTTCCTGAATCTTCCATCTGCTCTCAATTCTGGATGACAAAAGCTCAAAGAACCAGCTCAAAAGAGAACAGAGTCCTTCTCAGGAGGGGCAGAAGAGAAGACACAGATCAGGCCACACCCCAGCAGTGGGAGGTGAAGCAGGTGTGGGCAAAGCTAGGAACAGCCCTGTGCTGCTCTAAGATGCTTGTACATGCCACAGGCTTGCCAGGAAGATGAAATCCCTTACTAGTGAACCCCCAGTCCCCACAGGGAGGTCTCCACTGAGGTGGCTGTTGTTAGCATTATTAATAACACAGTGTGCTCACTGCAGATGTGAAGAGAATGAGTTGTTATTTGTGTATTTTCCATCTCTGAAACATATCTCTGATTTGAGATGGCAAGTCAAGGGGGAACTAGGATTCACTCTGCGGAAGTCCTGTCCGGGCTCGGGGCCCCTGTTTCTCAAACTGGAAACGAAGAAGTTGGACTTCACTAATGGTCTCCTGGCATTTGGATTCCCAGGTCTGGTGCCTGGGCCCCAAGTGACCTGGTGATGTTTGCTTCCCAGGGGCCAGTGGTGGCAGTGCCCTCATGGGCAAGATTGGTGCCTTTCTAGGCTACACCGTCCACAGATACCTGGAAAAGAGCAAGGAGGAGGTGGAGGAAGAGGAGTAGCCTGCAGCATCAGGAACCCCCCAACTCCTTCCAGCTGTAGTCCAGAGCTTTCTCTGTCGCACTCCTCGGTGACAGAGTAAAATTTGATCAGAAAACGTTTTGCCGGGGCATCTGGGAGCCTCTGCCTTCTGCTCAGGTCATGATTTCAGGGTCCTGGGATTGAGTCCCACATCAGGCTCCTGCTTGGTGGGGAGCCTGCTTCTCCCTCTCCCTCTGCCATTCCCCTTATTTGTTGCTCTCTCTTACTCTATGTCTCAAATAGATAAATAAAATCTTAAAAACAAATTTCGCCCTTCTGTGAGTCACTCTTGCTGTGAGAAGCCCAACAAGATCTGCCCCCGATTTGCCTTCTCCACACACCTTCCACCCCTTCTCCCCCGCAGCCAGCCACAGCTTCCTGGAACGCAACCAGGTGGTTTTGTCTCTGGGCCTCAGCACGTGCTGTTCTCTCTGCCTCAAATGTCCTTCCGAAGCTCATAACCCAGCTGAGACAGTCTCTCCTCTGGGATTCCTTCCCAGCAGAGTCTTCTGCCACAGCGAGAGCACTCGGGCTCGATTTCACAGGGTGCCTGGGGAAGCAGAGCTCAGTCTGTTCTCAGTGGGAGAACCTTCCAGCTATTTTTCTGATTAGGCAGAGATGGAGAAGGCTGATCTCCATTTTCTGAGGAAGCACAGAGCACTCTCCCTTAGATGGAGACTCAAAGGCCAGGGAACAGCAGCTTTTTGAGGGCTCGGCTCGGCCAGTTCTCTTTCCCTCCGAGAACTCTGGGGACCAAGTGGACAGTTGGCATCTGGAGCCTTTATACCCTCTGAATGGAAAGAAAAGTCCATCCCAAACCTTTGGCGAGATCCAAAGTTAGCAAGGCCTGTCCAGGTGAACCAGGGTGACTGAACCCAGGTTGGGGTCGGAGGTGGGGAGCCTAGAGTTCCCAGAAATCAAATGGCACTGAAGACAGGCCCGGTGCCAGCACCTCAGTGGGCATACCAGTCTCCAGACCAGACCAGCCTCCCTCTGCATCCCTGGGAAGTGGTCATGTGTGAACCACAAAAGCTGGTCACAAAAGGGCCACCACCGCTGTGTTCAGGCCTCCCCCGCCCTGCCTCACCCCACTTATAACCCAGAAATTCTTCTCTAGTTACTGATGTGTGTGGGAGGATGGGTAAGAGGTCCCTCCTGCCTGCTCCTGTCCCCAGATCTGACGCCATCTCTGTAGCTAGCCATCATGTGCCTCAGCTGACTTGCCCCAGACCCCAGAGAAACACTGCCTGAGGAAGAGGCGTGTAGGAGGGAGAGACACCACCTGCTCCTCACACACTCTCCAGGGCTTGTGTCCAAGAACAAAAGCCGGGCTGAGTCCCCTGACCTGATACCATTTAGGGCCTCAGCAGAGTCCTGTCTTGGCTAGGGCCATCCACAGAGGGGCCGAGAGTGGACTTCTGCCTACAGAGGGAGGGGGAGTCTCAGGCATCACACTCTGCTCCTCGAGGCCTACACCCCAGTTTAGACAAGCTGGGTTTGTCATCCCAGAGACACAGTGTATATCCCTCAACACCTTCAGGGAGGGCATTGCCTCTAATTTGTCTAGGCCTAGCCTAGGCCTGGCATACAGTAGGTGCTCATATATGTGGGCAGAATTGAACCTGAGGCCAGTCTCCTTCCACGTACCTGTCCCTTCACCTCCCCCAGTATTCATGGGAAGGACGACCAGACCTCTTGTTCCTTCCTTCAGGGACCCTCGGTAACACGCACTGTCACTACCATGTAGGCCTGAGGATGGGGAAGCTCAACCCCCTTTAACACTACTGGTCCAAGGAAACCCAGTAAACCCAAGTAAATCCTTTACTAGAGTAAAGAGGCCTTTAACCTCTAAGCGTTCTCCAGCATGGATGAGGCTGGGCTTTTCAAACAAGGCCGTGGAGCATAGTTTAGGAATTTCCTCTGGAGTCCTACAGACCTAATATCAGTTCTATCACTTCATGGGAGTCAGTTTCCTCCTTTGTAAGATGAAGGGATAAAGCAGAGAGGAAAAAGCCGAAGAACAACCCGGGACTGGATCATGTGACTTCACAGCCAGGGTTTACTTTCCAGAGCTCACAGACCCTGTTCTTCTTCTCTCCTCAAGGTGGGCACCCTGTCCCAGGAGCATAAGCCCCCTCACTTATTCATTTGACATTTTTTTTCCTAAGACTCCATTTATTTATTTATTTGAAAGAGAGTGAGAGCGAGAGAGCGAAAGAACACAAGCAGGAGGAGTGGCAGAGGGAGCAGGAGAAGCAGGCTCCCCACTGATCGGGGAGCACGGATGCAGATGCGGGGCTTCACCCTAGGACCCCTGGGCTTGACCTAGGATGCTTAACCGACTGAGCCACCCAGGTGCCCCAGCATCTTTTTTTTTTTTTTTGAAGATTTATTTATTTATGAGGCCCCTGGGTGGCTCAGTGGGTTAAAGCCTCTGCCTTTGGCTCAGGTCATGATCCCAGGGTCCTGGGATTGAGCCCCGCACTGGGGCTCTCTGCTCAGCTGGGAGCCTGCTTCCTCCTCTCTCTCTGCCTGCTTCTCTGCCTACTTGTGATTTCTGTCTGTCAAATAAATAAATAAAATCTTTAAAAAAAAAAAAGAGTTATTTATTTATTTATTTAAGATTGATTGATTTATTCAGAATGCCTCCTCCGTGGGGTCCACCTGCCGTTTCCCCTGCTCGTGCACTCGCTCTCTCTCGCTCTCTCTCTGGCAAATAAATAAGAGGTTTTATTTATTTATTTATTTATAAATAAAACCTCTTATTTATTTATTTATAAATAAAACCTCTTATTTATTTGCCAGAGAGAGAGGGAGAATGAGAGAGAGAAAGAGAGAAAGGAGGGGCAGAAGAAGAGAATTTTAAGCAGACCCCGTGGTGATCATGGAGTCTGACTCAGGGCTTGATCCCAGGACCCCGAGATCATGACCCGAGCCGAAACCGTGAGTTGGAAGCTTTAACCCACAGAGCCACCCCGGCACCCCTTCCCTTGGCATCTTATTCCCTTGAACATCTTCAAAGCCAGAGAGCGACAGACAGCTCTGTCCCCAGAATTTCAGACTGAAGCCTCAGCACTTCTCAGACTGATGGCACTGAAAACAAGCCATCTTTAAGGGGACACTTGTCTTCTTCTTTTTTTTTTTTTTAAGGATTTTATTTATTTATTTGTTTGACAGAGATCACAAGTAGGCAGAGAGGCAGGCACAGAGAGAGGAGGAAGCAGTCTCCCTGCTGAGCAGAGAGCCTGACTTGGGGCTGGATCCCAAGACCCTGGGATCATGACCTGAGCCAAAGGCAGAGACTTTAACCCACTGAGCCACCCAGGCGCCCCAAGGGGACACTCTTCTTACCACAGGATCCCTTGGATCCAAGCAGGATAGCTCTTTGCTTCCCTCCTGCAGACATTCACTGGGCACCTGGCCTGTGTCAGGCACTGTGCCAGCTGCTGGGAACATCATGGTGGAAGACACCCAGTTCCTACCTCCTTGGAGACCACAGGGCACAAACTAGGACCCCCCACCATGTATCTAGGACCCCCTTCTCCCTCCCTCCCTGTCACCACCTCCTTGCCCCCTCTCCTTTCACCCACCCTAGACCCCTGTGAGCCATCATGGGCCACAATCATCATATCAACAAAGTGTGAGGCAGAAAGATGAACACAAACCAGAATTCACTAATGCAACAAGTCAGGAGATGCTAATGCACTTTGAGCCACCTCCTTGGCAATGGCCTTCAGAGAGACAGAAAGCTGAGTCCTGGCCCAGAAAGAAGGTGGTGCCTCTGGCAAGTTCCCTTCTCTGCCTTCTCTGAGCCATAGCTTCCTTGTTGTTAAAACACGGGGGCTTGGATATTATGGTCTCTGAGGTACTTCCTGCCCTAAAACTGCTGAGCCTGAAGCACACGCTCCAGAATCCTCTTGTCTGATCCCGGCCCTCTGAGAGTGGATTTTATTTTTAGAAGCTGCCAAAAGCCACCTTGTGGTGCCAACTTTGGTGACTAAGGTAGGTGATGGTGCAAAGAGAGGCCATGTTTGGTCACAAATGAGAGTGACTAGAAACCAGCAGGGCAGTTCCTCACTCTGAGACCACACCCTAAGACAAGTCCCAAAATAGATCCCATCTGTGTGGCTGACTTGATGGAAAACAACATTGAGGTCCTCTGTCCTCATCATTTCTCTCTGGACCTCAGTGTCCTAGTCTATGAAATGGAAGAGGGGAGGAGTTGGACTCTCACCTAGACCTAGAATGTCTTTCCCAAGGACTCAAGTGAGAGGCGTTTTTCTCTTTAATAAAATCCCTTCACGTGGGGATTTCTTTTATTCTTTAAGGGCCTCCCTGGCCCCCAGACCCGTGAAAGTCTGCTCACTCACTCCCTCTCAGGGTAGACCTCTCGGCGCCCCAGGGCGCTATGTGAAGCTATGGCCACCAGGTGGCAGTATAACCCCGCCCTGAATCTCCCTCCGCTGGCATCATCCTTTAGCAGCTCCACCCCTACCACCCGCGCTCCCTGTGGCAGACCCCACCGCGGATGCTGAAGACCAAGATGAATCAGACCCTGCCCCTGCTCTGCAGTAGGAGCTCCTGAAGCTCACAGAAGTGGGCAGTCCTGAGGATGTCTGCTCCTCCTCTCCCTTGCATTGCAGGCCCTCAGCCCTGCAATGCTGGGATGTCCAAACTCCCCAGCACAGCATTCAGGACCCTCTAGAATCAGGTCTCACCTCCAGGCCTCCAGCCTGTGCATTTAGACTGGAGCCACGGGGATCTAAAGGAAACAAGAACACACCACACACACTTCTCCTTGGCTGGGCCGCAGAGAGTGATGCCAGGTATAGGGTATCCCCGGATTCAGCCTTGAAGGGGGCCTGGGCCAGCAGTAACTGGAGGGAGCTGAGGCCAAGGAAGCCTGTGGCTTCCTGTGAAGAGCTAAAGAGCCACTTCCTTTAAACAGATAGCTATGGGGGAGGGGCAGAAGAGTAGGGAGTATGGGTTTCCTGGCTTAGGGGGAAAAGAAAAGGGCCCCAACAAGGCCCCATGGAGAGATCCAGAACAGCTTTCTATTTCCCTTCCATCTGAGGTTTCCGTGGAGCAAACAGTGCAGACAGGGCAGGTCACCCCTTTCTCATGTGCTATGAAGCCACAGAGAAGACAGTCAGGTTAAGGGCAGGCTCAAGAAATGGAGCCTTGGTTACTCTAAGAAGCAGACCTAAGCACTTTGTCCCAAACAGCCAAGTCCAAGTGCTAAGTCTCAGAGCCCAGTCCCAGACTTCCAGATCCAGGGTTTTACATATATTAACTCATTTAATCCTGACAACAATCCTCTTGGGTGTTATTAGGATCCTTGCTTTTTTTTTTTTTTCTTTTTTAAGATTTTATTTATTTATTTAACAGACAGAGGTCACAAGTAGGCAGAGAGGCAGGCAGAGAGAGAGAGGAGGAAGCAGGCTCCCCGCTGAGCAGAGAGCCTGACGCGGGACTCGATCCCAGGACTCAGAGATTATGACCTGAGCCCAAGGCAGAGGCTTAACCCACTGAGCCACCCAGGCACCCCGATCCTTGCTTTTTAAAAGAAGAGATCAAGGCAGAGAGAGGTTAAATGAGTTCCCTAAGGTAAACAGCCAGCAAGTGATAGGACCAGGATTTGAATCTTGACAGCCTCTCTAGAACAGTACTTGGCACCTAGAGAGGACTCTACAAATAATTGTCCAATAAAAGTACTTAATCTTAATCTCTCTTGGTCCCACCCATCCCTCCACACTCAATCCAGCAACCAGCCAGCCTGTAGATCCTATCTTCTCATTATTTCTTGAGTCCGCTCTCGGCTCTCCACCACCATCATCCCCCCTGCCCCCAATCATCTAGCACACTACCTTCAGTCCTGGAGGTCACCTACAAGGTCTTCCTAATGGGTCTCCCTGTGTCCACTCTTGTCTATTCTCCACACAGAGCCAGTAAGATCTTAAAGCAAAACAAAATGACCCCCTGCTTCCAGCTCAAAGGCCCCCTGGAGCTGCCCATCACACTTAAAATTCTACTCCCTTACTCTTGTCTTCAAGGTCTTGAATAATCTGCTCCTCCAAAGCTCCAGAGTCTTACCTCACCTTGCTTTCCCTTCCCCAACTCTTTTCCAGCCATACTGGCCTCTTTAGCCTTTCCAGAACCTTCCAAGTGCGTGCCAACCTCAATGCCTCTCCACAAGCTCTTCCCACAGCCTACAACACTTTTGTTGCCTCAGGAGTCAGCTCGAACAGAACTTCTCCAGAGACCCAAGCTCCCAATCTAAATTAAACACTCCGTTATCCCAGCAGCCTGTACCTTATGTTCCTAGAACGGATCACGATTGTAATAAAAGCATGATGGGTGTAAGCATTTGTTACTGTCAGACTTCCTCACTAGAATCCGAGCTTCCTGAGCACAAGCACAGGGTTCATCGTTATTTATCACTAGCACCCAGCTCAGCTCCTGGCACACACAGAAGGTGTCCAAGAGCTATGGTTGAGTGCATGGTCCAGACAGATGGACAGACAGACGGATGGGTGGATGAAGAACAACTGAGTGAATTAGTACATTTTAAAATTAGGAGACTATTCACTCTGCCTTTATTTCTCAGGGCAGGTATAATGTGTGTGACTCACCCGGGAGTTATTTCCACCCTTGAAGAGCCTGCCTCCACTACCCCCCACCCCGCACCAAGGCCTTTCCCAGGGGAGGCCACTGGGCGGGGCTTCCTGGACGGCTGCGTGACGTCATAGGTAGGCGTGCCCGGAGTCCGCCTCTGCTTCCTAATTGGGGGGCGCGGGGCGGCGGCGGACACGCTCAGCGGCGCGGCCGTCGGAGCAGCTGCGCTGGGAGAGGAGAGGCGGAGGTGTGCTGCGATGTGTTCCCCGGGGCCGGCATCCGGGCCCTGGCGCCGCGGCAGCAGCTTCAGCGCGCCCGGATACCCCGGGGCACGTTCACGGCGCACCGAGCGTTTGGGTAGGCTCACGCCGTGCTCCGGGGAGATGGGACGGCGGAGGTGACGCGCGCTGTGTCTAGACCGCTCCCCGCAGCGGGCGGGGCTGAGAAAGTGTGGCCAAGCTTCGGGGCGCCCACTGGAGCGCAACTATTTCGGGTCTCTGATCTCAGAGAGGAAAGTCCCAGAGACAGAGCCGCATCCTCCCCCTCACTCTGCTGCACACGCCCCGCCTCCGTCCCCCCTACCTTAAAGGTAGACTCGAAAGTGCTGCAGGACGAGGAGTCCGCAGACCTGGTTTCCAGCCCTACCTCCGAAATGAGCCGGAACGAGAGTCCTGCCATCTGCACCCGAGTCAGCTGCTTTGCGGAACGAAGCGGTACTGCATTAAATGATGTGATGTAACAGTGCCTAGCACTGGACTGGCACGTACTAGGTCCTCAGCAGATACTAGTTTCCTGCTCCCTGACCGGACCCTGCCGCTGATCTTCTCTGAGTCTGGAGCTATTTCACTTCATCTGTGTCCAGGAGCCTCACTTCTCCATCTTATGACGGGAGAAATTTCCTTCCAGCCCCTACGTTCTGAGAGCTAAGACTTACTGACTCACTGAATCATAGTGATGAGCTGAGACGAGACACCACCTCCAGGTGTCACTTGACTTCTCTCAGGTTCCTCTGACAAATGAACTTTCTCCTCCTCCCTGAGATGCCTCTAATGGGGTTGTGCCTTAGAGAGCTGGACTCCCCCCCCAGAGGTTCTGCTCGGTCTTAGGGTCTGCAGGGACTTTAAAGGGCATCCCAGATATCCTTCCTCAGTATTTTTACTGGGATTGGATCACTATCCCCCCCCACCACCACCACCAAATACACACACTTCCACTGTATAAAACCCTTTGGTGACTCCTAGTGGCCCTCAGGCTACCCAGCAAGACCCACGGGACCCTACCTGCATCTCTAGTCTCAGCCACACTCCCTGTCCTCTCTCCCAGCCAGACTCTATGCAGACTGAGCTGCTTTCAACTCTCTTGCCTTTCCTCCAGGTGTTTGCACAGAGGGTTCCCTCCCTGTCCCATCCTCTCACCTGGCTCACTCCTCATCCTTGACCATCATGGGGCAGGGTGGATCCTGACCTCTAAGATGGATCCCCTTTTAGATGACTGCTGGTAACTTCAGACCTCACCCAACTCAGTCAATGGCCTTTGCTTTCTGCCCTTCTGCCATGCTAAACTTTGAGTTCCTTGAAAATGAAGGGCTCTCTCTTGCCTCTAGGCCTTGTACCTCCTGTTCTCTCAGACCTAAACACTCTTTTCTTCCCTACTTTAACTCATACTGGTCCTTCAGAACTCAGTTTAGCAGTCCTTGACTTCTTAATCCCCTCCTATATCTTGTACCCTCTTTCTTGCCACGATTTAATGTCTGTTGATGAGTGAATCCTTGCCCAGGGCTTGTGTAGTATCTGTTTACATACCTCAGAGACAGGAAGCTCACTACTATTGAATCAGCCTACTCCATCTGCCCATTAGAAGGCCTGCCAATCCCCAACCAGTGCTCAAGAGATTCCCTGGAATTGGGGCACCTGGGTGGCTCAGTGGGTTAAAGCCTCTGCCTTTGGCTCAGGTCATGATCCTGGGGTCCTGGGATGGATCCCCACATCGGCCTTTCTGCTCTGTGGGGAGCCTGCTTCCCCCACCCCTTCCTGCCTCTCTGCCTACTTGTAATCTCTGTCTGTCAAATAAATAAATAAATAAATCTTTGAAAAAAAATGAAAAAAAAAAAGAATCCCTGGAACTGAGGCCCAGAGTGAGCAAGTACTTTGAGGTACTTGGTGCAGAGCAGGGTCCACTCACCTGTCCTGGGGGGTCATGCAGCTCACCTGACCCTAGTAGGTACCAGCACTGGCCAGATTCTCCATAGCCTGAATTCACTTGTAGGCCTGGGACTTGAGACACAACTCATGTTCCTTTTCACCCAGGAGCAGTGGACAGGGGACAGGATGTCAGCACCCTAATCTGGGTGGGGGAAGGCCAGAAAGGAAGTGTTTTCAGGCCACACTGGACTCCTATTGCCTCATTCAACCCCATGCCAGCCCTGTAGGGAAGAGATGCTATTCCCATTTTACAGATGCACAAACTGAGGTTTCTGGATAGATGCTATTTACCTAAAATCACACAGCAAGATAGTGGCAAAGCCAAGCTGTACTTCAAAGCCCAACCTCTTTCCTCTGCCCTTTAGCTTGGTGCCTCTTATATAAACCTGCCCTGCCAGGCCCATTCTGCTCAAAGCATCACGAAGTCCTGAAGGATCTCATTCTCCTCTTCCCCATAGCTGGATCCTGCCCCCACTGGGGCATCAGCAGCAGTGCCTGGGCAGCAGCTAAGGGCTGGCTGAAGGTCAGGAGTCCTCTCTTCCTTCTGCACCGGGTCACTCCCCAAAACTGCAGAGAGACCCAGACCCAGACCAGGCCAGTAGGCAGTGGACAAAGAGCTTCTTATAGATACCAAGTCCCTGAAACTGGGCTCGGCCATTTATTTGCTATGTTACCTTGGATGAGTTCCTTTCCTTCTTGGAGCCTCAGTCTTCAATTTACCATCTGTAAAGAGGACAAATTATCCCTTCCCAAGGGCTTCAGTGTGCCGGAATTCAGAAAAGCTGCTCTCTCTCCCAGACTACCTCACCCCTGAACCCTCGGTCCTTGAGGAAAAGAGACCCTCTCCAGGGTCCCTGTGGTAGCAAAACTCCAGCCTAAACTGCACACAGCCTGTCCTTACTGGGGGCGGGGGAGGGGTCCCAGATCCTGGGTTGGGTGGGCACCAGCACTTCAGCCCCTTCCAGCCTTCATCTCTGCTAGGGAGCCAGCTCTGTTATCACATCTGCTCCCTCTACAGTCTGTGGCCTTTGCAGGGCCAGTCCCCAGGGGAACCTGCGTCTCCTGCCTGCTCCAGTCTATCCTCCCTCCCTTCTTCCTCCCACAAATGTTTATCCATGCCTGCTCGGCGCATAGATCACTGCCTGTCCTTGTAAAGCTCACAGTTCAGTGGGGGAGACGGACAAGGAAACTGAGTTACAATCCACTCACCCAGCCCAAATCCTGTTGCCCCCCCTTGCTGCAGCCCTCACCTGCACAGTCTGTTCTCCACGCTGCAGCCTGTAAAAAGCGAGGTCAGAACCCGTTACTAAGGTTGCTCCTTCCCCTCCCACAGCTCCCCATCTCCAGGGAAAAGCCAGAGCCCTTGCTACGACCTGCAAGGCCTGCCTGATCTACCTCATCGCCTCCCCCTCTCCCATCTGAGCTCTCCAATCCAGCTGCACTGGCTGCCTTGTTGTTTTCAGCATGCCAAGCGTGCCCAAGCAAAGGCTCGGGCCTTTGCATTTGTCCCTGGTCCTGCTACTAGAGTCTTCTGCCAGGTATCCGTGTGGCCTCCATCCCTTCAGTCAGGTGTAGCCACCTCTTCCGGGGGCCTTCCCTGGCTGCCTGACTAAATGGGACTCCCTACTCGCCTTCGGTCCTTTTATCTGCTTTATTGTTTTTCTTGCCACTACCAAGTGACATGTAATTATTGTTTATTGTGTGTTTCCTTACAGAGTATAAGTCCCATGAGATCTTCTTAAGGTTCACCACTCTCGGAGAAGAAAAAAAAAAGGGGAGGTGGAGAATACCAGGAAACTGCATGGGACGGGGGCAGAGAGGACAAGACTAACTTCACTACTATAGATCATATTTAAAGGGTCAATAATTAAAACAACTTGATTTGGGTGCAGGAGACAAGCAGACGAATGGACTGGAATAGTCTGTCCAGAAATAGATTCAATGTACAGTTACTTAATATTTGATAAATGCAGGGGCGCCTGGGTGGCTCAGTGGGTTGAGCCGCTGCCTTTGGCTCGGGTCATGATCTCAGGGTCCTGGGATCGAGTCCTGCATCGGGCTCTCTGCTCAGCAGGGGGCCTGTTTCCTGTTTCCCTTCCTCTCTCTGCCTGCCTCTCTGCCTACTTGTGATCTCTCTCTGTCAAATAAATAAATAAAATCTTTAAAAAAAATATTTGATAAATGCAGCATCTCAAAGTGGAGAATGGATTCTAATAAACAGTGGGGGTTTTGCTGTTGTTGTTGTTGTTTTTTAATTTTCTAATAAACAGTGTTAAGACAAGTAGGTAGCTGGGCGCCTGGGTGGCTCAGTCGGTTAAGTGTCTGCCTTGGGCTCAGGTCCTGGATGGAGCCCTGCTTTGGGCTCTCTGCCCCACAGGGAGTCTGATTCTCCCTCTGCCCCTCCTCTCACTCATTCAATCTCTCTCTCTCTCAAATAATAAATTAAATCTTTAAAAAAAAAAAAAAAAGACAACTAGGTAGCCAAGTGGGGAAAAAAATTAGATCTCTACGTCATATAGAGTACCTCACTAAGGATAAGCTCTAAAGGGATCAAATATTTAAATATTTTAAAAAACCAAAACAAAACCATAAAACACTAGTGGAAGAATGGGAGGAACAGGGGCACCTTGTGACTCAGTGGGTTAAGCCTCTGCCTTCGGCTTGGGTCGTGATCTCAGGGTCCTGGGATCGAGCCCCACATCGGGCTCTCTGCTCAGTGGGGAGCCTGCTCCCCCCCCCACCTGCCACTCTGCCTACTTGTGATCCCTCTCTGTGACAAATAAATAAATAAAATCTTAAAAAAAAAAAAAAAAGAATGAGAGGAACACATTGGAGAATCTATAATCTTAGAGTGGGAAAAGTCTAACCATGACTCAAACCCAAAAAGCCATCAAAAAAAGTTTGATTAGGGACCCTGGCTGACTCAGTAGATGAAGCCTCTGCCTTCAGCTCAAGTCATGATCTCAAAGTCCTGGAATCGAGTCCCGCATCGGGCTCCCAGCTCAATGAAGAGTCTGCTTCTCCCTCTCCTTCGTCCCTCCCCATCCCCTGCTCGTGCCCTCTCTCTCTCTCTCTCTCTCAGATATATATTTTTTAAAAGTTTGATTAAAGTCAAGTAAGTACAAACCAAAACCTTTTGCAGGTAAAACACTCCAATCAAGTTATAAGACACATGACAAACTAGAGGAACATATTTGCAACTCAGATCGCAGACAAAGGGTCACCTAATTTATAAAGCATTTCTGGAAAATCATTAAAAGGACCAACAACCTAATAGAAATAGGCACAGGATATGAATTGACAGTTCGCAGAAAGGTAAATACAAATGGCTTCTCAACATACGGAAAGAAGCTCAAACTCAGGAGAAACGAAAATCAGGGAAACCACTGAGGTACCATTTCCTATCACTCCGGCATAAGATGCCAAAGTTTAATAACATAGTCTGCAGCATCTTCTGTGAGGAAATCACATTCTCATGCATGCTGTCCTAGAGGACTCTCGCACACGGGAATATACATCGGTACAGGCCCCCAAAAGGGCATTTTGGCAAAAACATATCAAAATTCTCAATGCATCCAGATATCCTGGTTCTGGGAATTTCTCCTTCATATATGCTTGCACAGGTGAGAAATGAAGTTTGCATGATGTTATTCTCTGCAGCACTATTAGCAACAGCAAAAGACCCAAAATAACCCAATTGTCTATTAGTAAGGGGTTAGGTTAGGTAGAGGACAGCCCACCTATTAAATGAGACACTATACAGCTATGAAAAAGAATGAGAGAGATCTGTATGTCGTGATAGGGAAAGTTCTTCTTCTTCTCTTTTAATTCATGCATTTGAGAGAGAGAGAGCACATGAGTGGCAGGAGGGGCACAGGAAGAGAATCCTCAAGCAGTCTCCCTGCTGAGTGTGGAACCCAATGAGGAGCTCAAATTTCATGACCCGAGATCACCACCTGAGCTGAAATCGAGTCAGTCAGTCATTTGACTGAGCCCCCTGGCGCCCCAAGAAACTTCTTTAATGGACATTCAGTTTAAAAAGTGAGGTGCCAGGGGCTTCTAGGTGGCTCAGTGCGTTAAGCCCCAGCCTTCAGCCCAGGTCATGATCCCAGTGTCCTAAGATCGAGCCCCACATCGGGCTCTCTGCTCAACAGGGAGCCTGCTTCCCCCTCTCTCCATGCCTGCCTCTCTGCCTACTTGTGATCTCTCTCTGTCAAATAAATAAATAAAATCTTAAAAAAAAAAATGTGAAATGCCTGGGGAGCTCAGTTGGTTGAGCAACTGACTCTTTTTTTTTTTTTTTTTTACTTTTTTTTTATTTGAATGAGTGAGAGAGAACATGAGAGAGGTCAGTGGGAGAAGCTTACTCCCTGCCAAGCAGGGAGCCCAAATGTGGGGCTCGATCCCAGGACTCCAGGATCATAACCTGAGCCCAAGGCAGTCACTTAACCAACTGAGCCACCCAGGACCCAAGCAACTGACTCCTGATTTCAGCTCAGGTCTTGATTTCATGGGTTATAGGATCAAGCCCTCCCCCACTCCCCCCAGGGAGTTTTCTTAAGATTCTCTCTCTTCTTCTCCCTCTGTCCCTATCCCTGCTCATGAGCAGGGATAGTAAATAATATCTGTAAATATCTGTAAAAAAAAATCTGTAAAAATAAATAAATAAATAGATAAATAAATAAATAAATATCTTTAAAAAGGAAGGTATGCAGTGCCTGGGCTGGCGCAATGGGTATAATCATGAGTTCAAGCCCCACACTGGATGTAGAGCTTACTTAAAAAAAAAATAAATAGGGACACCTGGGTGGCTCAGTCAGTTGCGTGTCTGCCTTTGGCTCGGGTCATGACCCCAGGGTCCTGCGATGGAGCCCCTGCTCGGCCAGGAATCAGCTTTGCCCTCTCCCTCTGCCACTCCCCTACTTGCACTCTCTTTTATTCTCTCTCTCTCTCAAATAAATAAATAAAATACTTGCGGGGAAAAAAAAAAAAAAAAAGAATGAACCCTGTTGACATCTCAGTTTTGGACTTCTAGCCTCCAGAACTATGAGAGAACAAATTCTGTTTGAAGCCATCTGGTTGGTGCTAATTTGTTATGGCAACCCTAGAAAACTAACATGGCTACTTAGGAAGCTGTGCAATCTTGGGTAATAATTTAGCCTCTCTGTGCCCTAGTTTCTTCATCTGTAAAGTAGGGCTAATAGTATTTACCTCATACGGTTGAGTCATGAGAATTAAATGAGTTAATCTTTTTTTTTAAGATTTTATTTATTTATTTGACACACACAGAGAGAGATCACAAGTAGGCAGAGAGGCAGGCAGAGAGAGAGGGGGAAGCAGGCTCCCTGCTGAGGAGAGAGTCCAACACGGGACTTGATCCCAGGACACCGAGATCATGACCCGAGCCAGAGGTAGAGGTTTAACCAACTGAGCCACCCAGGCAACCAATCTTTTTTTTTTTTTTTAAAGATTCCTGACTCCCAGTTGCCACCTTGCTCTATCTCCTTCCCTGTTTTACTTTTCTTCAAAGCACACATCATCCTTGATATTAGGCTTGTGTTGATCGTCTCCTCCCCTTCTAAGTTCTAGGAGGGGAGGGACTACGACTGTGTCTGCTTTGTTCACAGCTGTAGCCTTAGTCCCTAGCACAGAGCCTGGCCCATTCAATAAATATTTGTTGGGCGGCTGGGTGAAATGACACACCACATGTAAAGTGTTGAGCATGGTGCCTGGTATCCAGCAGCCTTGTATCCCTTTTACTCCCTTCACTTGTCTTGGACATCTTTACGCTCTTGTGACCCACCCCGCACCCCAGGAGTACCTCCCATGTGACCACATGAGCTCCTTCTCTCAGAACCCCCTTATCCCCCAACTCTCCTCTCCAGTAACTTCACAGTTGGCTGTTGACCTGGAGGTGTGATATGCCTCTTTCATTAGACAGTAGTCCCCTGTGTAGGAACTTTGGGACTATGGTTCAGCCTCATTCTGGCTCCCTCCTTTCCCAGGACTTAGCCTGTGGAGCCAACCACAGGGACCACGGTGTCATTTTCTAACTCTAGTAAGGAAGTCCAGGCTTGTTCCCTGCTCTGTCAGTAAGTCCCTTCTGCAGTCTTACTGAAATCTTTCTTGCTGCAATAAAGAATGAATTTCCTCCTAGTTCCTTAGAACCTCTGAGAGAGCAGCTGGGCAATGTTTTCCTGTATTCTTTATTGGTTGTCAGAGACTTGGAGATGGGCCCTCACCATGGAATTTCCAGGTCAGGTTCTCAAGCTGAGCCACACCAGCCGGATGCTTGGCAGGAAAGATTTATCCTTTATTCAGCTCAGAGGATGTCAGCAGGCCCCACAGAGCTGCCAGCTCTTTAGAACGGTGTCCATCAGGTAAATGGGGGCCAAGCACAAGGTGTGATGGGCACAGTTGTGGCTGTTAATAAAGCTGGATGAGGGGAGAGATGGATACCTGTGACCTTGACCTCCTTGCTTCCACCTACCCCTTCTTTTTTTTTTTTTTTTAAAGATTTTATTTATTCATTTGACACAGAGAGATCACCAGTAGGCAGAGAGGCAGGCAGAGAGAGAGAGAGGAGGAAGCAGGCTCCCCGCGGAGCAGAGAACCCGATACGGGACTCGATCCCAGGACCCTGAGATCATGACCCGAGCCGAAGGCAGCGGCTTAACCCACTGAGCCACCCAGGCGCCCCCACCTACCCCTTCTTAATGTATTCATCCATTCATTCAGGCTTTCAGAGTACATGGAGAACCAACTACATGCCAGACACCCACCTCTTACCTTCCCTATCCTCGCTTTCCCTGTCTGTAAAATGGAAATAACAGTCCCAAATGTGGTCATTATGAAGATCAAATGAGCAAATGCACAAACGTACAAAAAGCCCTTAGGATAATACTTGGCTCATTCTAAATACTTAATAAACAAGTTCTTTTCAACATAATCAGCACTGAGAGATGCCAGCTCTGGGCCAGCCTCTTAAGGGTCCAGAGGAAAAGGCTGACAAGGAAACAATATTTATAAAATAAACCCCAAGCAACAGGGTACAGTACTTTGGGGGCAAAGTGGGGCTGTGGGCTAGTGGTCCCTTCCTTAATGCCTCTCCCTTCCCTTGATGAACTCAGATGCGGAATGATTTCTGCCACTGTACTTAGTCTCTCCTTCAGACTCGGGGATCCCAGGGCAGAGCTGCATCTCTTTCTTGAAACTGGTGGCGGGCTTATGTCTCTCCCATATGTTTCAAATGTGGACATTGCCTAACATTTATTCTGCACACTAATACAATACAACAAGCACTTCACATGCATCATATTACATAGATTTTATTAATATACCCATTTTACAGACCAGGAGACTGAGGCTTCTGGATTTTAAGCAATTTTTTCAAGGCCACTCAGCCAACAGATGGAGGAATGAGGATTTGTCCAGTGACCCACATCAGGGTTATGGAGAGAAGACGGTGTTAGTCAGTTCAGGTAGACCCTTAACCAAAACCCAGCTCTTTTTTACTCATTCACTAGCTGTGTGACCTTGGGCAAGTGTCTGGAGCTCTCGGGCCTCGGTTCCCCTATCCCTATAAAAGGAAGAGCAAGTCTACCTCACAGGGAGATAATGCATGTAGAACGTCTAGAACAGGGCCTGATACACAGTAGGTGCTCAATAAAAGGTGATCCCCTCTTCCCTTCCTTCCTCTGGCGGGGACTCCAGGCCTGGCCATATGCCAGGCCAGGCTGACCAGGCTGTGTCAGAGACAATATTTATGTTCTTTCTTCCCATACTGATAAGGCCTGGAGGACTACAGGAAGCTCCCCACCCCCACCCCAAGAGCTTTCTCCTCCCAGGGAGTCTTCTGGGGGGTGAGAGGATAGTCTTTAGTTTGATGGGGACATAGCACATTCAGAGAGGGGAGATAGTGGCCTCAGGCTGGCAACGGGTGAGAAACCACAGCCTTGTGCCACCTCATTGCACAGCATGTGTGGCTGGGGTATGGACACGGCAGGTAGAAATGTTGCTGCTCTGGCCAGGAGGGTGTATGGGGCTCTGTCCTGTGTTAAGTGAGCCGGGGCTCCTTACCTGTTGCAAGGTGGAACGTGTCACGTGTATAGCGGTTGAAGAAGTTGCCAGAGTCCTGCTGATACTTGGTGAAGTGAGAGCCCAACAGGTCGCTAAAGCCGTTCCTGGCAGAACAAACGGGAATTGTTCTCTGAGGGCCGGAGACCACCCAGAGTTGGCACATGTTCTTCCCCCCTGCCTATGAACACCCTTGCCAGCACTGAGCCCTCCTGGCCCCCAAGGGCCTCCGATCTCACAAGCTGCAGGATCACTGAGACAGATAGGCTCTCACACTCCCCAAAAGGGCTCCCAGAGTGAGCAAACCAGCAACGTTGCCCGCATCCGTGCAGAATGGATTGTAGGCAGACTGCAAAGAGACCCCTGAAACCAGAGGGGTCTGTGGCCATCAGTGCTCCCTACTTCAACTGGGAACCCCACTCTTGGGAGAAGGTTGCTGAAAAGGGAAAGGGAGTCTTACTCAGAGGCAGAGGAATGGTCAGGTTGGCCTGACCCTTAATGGAAGCCCCAGAACTCAGGCAGGATTCTGCACTGGGACTGGCTTCTCCTTGGTGCCATTGACTTGGAGGCAATGGCGGATGTTGGCTCCCAAGGCCACGGTCACCAGTATCTCATCTCACCCCATCGCTAAGGGCTGCTTATGACTGAATTGGAGGTGATAACCTCCCCTGGGAGGAGACAGAAATGATCATGAGATTGGACTCCTGGGGACACCCCTAGAATCTGGACTGCAGATTCACAGCTAAGGGGGGCTCCCCTGGCAGTCTCCGGGCCCTACACCATCCCCAACACTGTTCTTACTCACCTCTTAGATATCCTAACCCCCTCCCCCACAAAAGACTCTACCCCTTCTGAAGAACTCCTACTCCCTCAAATAATCCAGCTTCTCCCAGGGGATTTTAGCCCTCTCCATAATATTCCAGCCTCCCTCTGAGAAACTCCAGGTCTTCCCCAATCCCCACAATATTCTATCACCTTGTGAAACAACCCAGCCCTCCATGACATTCTGTAACCCCCACTACACAATACCCCATTATCTCTGACATACTTCAGACACTGCTGTGACGCTCCAGCTTAACTTTTTTTTTTTTTTTTTTTTTGTGGGCAGCAAAGTTGATTGAGTGTTAGCACAGAGCTACTAAAGAAGGAGGGGACCCAAGAGCATTGCCCTCCAGTTCAACCTTAAAATGTGTGCTCCGACTGTCTTACCCCAGTCCCCCAAAACATACCAACACACATAATATTCTGCACCCCACTTTAATACTCTAGCCCTCCCTCTTATTAGAGTTCTCCACCCCCGCAGCCCCCCCCAACCCTGTGAAAATCTTGCTGCCCTTTCAGGAACACTCCAGCCCCACTTTGATACCTAACACCCCTGAAATGTTCTGTCCTGCCCCCAGGGAAAGAGAGATTCCAAGGCCTGCCCAGGGCACACCAAGAACTTGATCTGGCTCCTTGCTGGTTCTCCTGTCTTCCCGGGCCTCAAACGGCTACTGGGCATCAGGGAAGGGGAGTGTCAACACCCCTGGTGGGAGAAATCTTGGAGATGATCTCACTGCCTTCCTCATGGTACTCGCAGCCAAGCACTGCCCTCCTCTATAAACCCACCCCCAACTCCCAGGATAAGAGCACCCCACTAACCAAAAACATGATAGTAGTCCCCAAAGGTTGGGAGCACCCAGGCTCTGGGGTGGCATACCCCCGACCTGCCAAGTCAACTTGTCATGAGTCCCCTGGCTGGGGCAGCCGTCCAGAGGCAGTCCCACAGACTCAGCCAGCCCCAGCACTCTGCCAGTTTTCCCCTTGCTTGACCTGCTCTGGGACACCTGTCCTGTGCCTCCATGGTTGATAAAAGGCCAGCTAAGCCAAGGCAAGCTGCCTTTCTATCCAAGGAGCAAAGCCTCCGGGCCATCAAGGAGCAGAGCTGAGCTCCTGGACGTGTCCAAGTGTCACCCACTGGGTTGCCCTTCTGTGAGGGTGAGTCCAGGCAGAGCCTGGCAAGTGCCTGACCCCGGAGGGCTGCATGGCATGGGATCTCAATGCTGGATTCTGCAGGGTGAAGGAACCCAGTTCCAAACCCGGCTCTTCCGTGTGACAAGTCACTTTCCCTTTCTCAGCTGCAGTGGCTTCACCCTTACAGCAGAAAACCACTATCTTGCCCTTTCTCAGTTTGCTTCAAGGCTCAAGTGAGGTAGTGGTTATGGAATGAATCTTTCATTTAACAGATATATCAGTATCTACTATGGGCCGGCTATGCTTTAGACATAGACAGAAAGTGTTTATGATTTCTCCCTGCATCAATCAGCGTATGAGGACAGATGGACCAGGGTAAGGAGTGGTTGGGGGAGAGATTCTAAAACTCTTGATCAGGGGCGTCTGGTTTACTTAGTTAGCTAAGTGTCTGCCTTTGGCTCAGGTCATGAAGCCGGAGCCCCAGGACCGCCAGGACTGAGCCCCAGGATCATGCCTCACAGGCTCGCTGCTAGCCAGGAGTCGTCTTCTTCCTTTGTCCCTCACCCTGCTTGTGCTCTCTCTCTCTCTCTCGGTCTCTCTCTCAAATAAAGAAATAAAATCTTTTAAAAATTAAAAATAAGGGGTGCCTGGGTGGCTCAGTGGGTTAAGCCTCTGCCTTCGGCTCAGGTCATGGTCTCAGGGTCCTGGGATCGAGCCCCGCATCGGGCTCTCTGCTCAGCAGGGAGCCTGCTTCCCTTCCTCTCTCTCTCTGCCTGCCTCTCTGCCTACTTGTGATCTCTGTCTGTCAAATAAATAAATAAAATCTTTTTTTTTAATTAAAAATAAATAAATAACCACCCCTGACTGGCTCCTGATGGCTGTTTGTCTTTCTGGTAAAGGTGCTTTCAAAGCCCTCATTTGTTTTACTCCCCATCCTGGAGGAAAGCTGTTACTGTTCTGGCTTTATTGATGTAGAAGCTAAAGCCTAGAATTAAGTCACTTGCCTCAGATAACACAGCTGGTAACTCATGGGGCCTGAACAAACTTCACTGCCTTTGACCAGGAAGGAGGTCAGAGCATCACCAGGCCCCCAATAGCCATTACCACTACCACCCACCACCCACCCCCTTGGCCCTGTGCTGTGTGGACATGAGCCCTGTCTCTTCCTGGGGGTCTGGCAGAGGACTTCAGCCAGTACTTTCTCTGTTCCCCAGGAGTCTCCAATCATATACAGGCCAAGAGCACCAGACGGGCTTCAAGCAAAGACGTCTGGAGATTGAAGAGGTCTCATTGGGCGCCTTGTTCCTCTGTATCCTTGTACAGATCAGGAAACTGGGGCGCCTGGGTGGCTCCATGGTTGAACCTTCGGCTCAGCTCATGATCCCAAGGTTCTGAGATTGAGCCCGCGTCAGGGTCCCTGCTCAGCGGGAAACCTGCTTCTCCCTCTCCCTCTCCCCCTGCTTGTGTTCCCTCACTCTTTTTTTTTTTTTTCTTCTTAAAGATTTTTTAGTTATTTATTTGACAGGTAGAGAGCACAAGTAGGCAAAGAGGCAGGCAGAAGAAGAGGAAGAAGCAGGATCCCCGCTGAGCAGAGAGCCCGATGCAGGGCTCGATTCCAGGACCCTGCGACCATGACCTGAGCCGAAAGCAAGGGCTTTAACCCACTGAGCCACCCAGGCGCGCCTTATGTTCCCTCTCTTGCTGTGTCTCTGTCAAATGAAGAAATAAAATCTTAAAAAAAAAAAAAAAAAATTCAGGAAACAGAAGCCCAGAGACAGGCAGACACTTTCTCAAGGTCATACAGCCTGTGAGAGGCCCTGCCATTTCACCAAGTGGAGGTTTTCCTGCGCATAAAAGGCCAAGCGTGCAGAACGCCCCCTACTGGTGCAGACAGGAAGGGCTCAAGGTTCCCAGTTGGGAGAAAATCGCCCCTGCCTGGACGGCGATGGGGGGGGGGGGGGAGTAGAGGCCCCCAAATGGGGCGCACCTTGGTGCAAAGGTTTGGTGATGGTGTGCAGCATCTTGGAGGCCCACCGCCCACATGTGGGTCTCAGCTTGCTCACTCTGGCGCCCTTGAGAGCAAGCATTCTGTTGCTGAGCTGTTCTGACCACTGATTGGAGCGCTTCCTGCTCTTGAGCTGAAAGCACTGGCCTGAGCCTCCCCCGACTTGTCAGAGTTCTGCTTGTCTCGGGGCGCCCGGAATGAGAGTCAGCCCCGCCACTGCGCAGGGGGACTCTATCAGAAGTTTCGCCTCTGAGCAGTCCCCTATTTGTCCTTCCGAACCCACAGGGACTCTGTCTCCTCTGGGAGGTCATCCCTGTCCCTTAAGCAAAACTGACTTCTTCTTTCATTCCTGTTTTCAACCAGTATCTATTAAGCACCTACTTGGTGTCAGGCACTTCCTAGGTTCGGGGTAGATCTGGAGACAAAATCCCTGCCTTAGTGGAGGGGGCAATCTAGGAGAGAGAGAGAAGAAAACACATCGACCACTACCTGCGATAGTGGGTTTTTCTCCAAAAATATCTAACCAAGGTTCACACACTATGTCTGGTGGTGATGCCTCTTTGGTCTCTGGTCTCTTTCAGTTTAGAATGGTTACCCCCATTCTTTCTTTCTTTCTCTCTTTCTTTCTTTCTTAAGTGACCGGGACAGTTGTCTCATAGAATATTCCATACTATAGGGGTGCCTGGGTGGCTCAGTGGGTTAAGTGTCTGTCTTCCGCTGTGGCTCAGGTCATGATCCCAGAGTGCTGGGATTGAGCCCCGCATTGGACTCCCTGATCAGCGGGGAGTCTGCTTCTCCCTCTCCCTCTCCCTCTGCTTCCCCCCCTGCTTGTGCTCTCTTGTGGTCAGTTAAAATCTTAAAAACGGAAAAAGAAAGAAAGAAAGAAAGAATATTCCGTACTGTAGATGGGTCTGAATTTCCCCTCACAGTGTGGTTTACCTTAATCCTCTAAACTCTGTATCTCTTATACCTGGAAGTTAGGTCAAGAGCAAGGGTTGGCAAGGGTTGGCAAGCTTCCAATAAAGCCAACTAAATATTTTTGGCTTTGTGGATCATACAATCTCTGTTCCAACTATTTGACCCTCATTATAACATGAAAGCAGACACATATAATACATATGCTGCTGGAGCATGGCTATGCTTCGAAACAAGTTTTTACTTATGGATAGTGAAATTTGGATTTACCCTAATTATCATATGTCATGCTGTATTATTCTTCCTTTGATTTTTTAAAAAATATTTTGTTTATTTATTTGTTTGAGAAAGAGCGAGAGAAAGCAAGTGAGCACAGGGTGGGGAACAGGGGAAGGAGAGCAGCAGAAGGAGAGGTGTAGGCAGACTCTGAGCTGAGCTGAGCACAGAGCCCAATGTGGGGCTTGATCCCAGGTCCCTAAGATCATGACCTGAGCTGCAGTCAAGAGTCTGACGCTTAACCAACTGAGCCAGGCATCCCTCTTCCTTTGGTCTTTTGGAACCACTTAAAAATGTAAAAGCCTGGTGCCTGAGTGGCTCAGTTGGTTAAGCGGCTGCCTTTGGCTCAGGTCATGATCCTGGAGTCCAGGATCGAGTCAAACATTGGGCTCCCTGCTCAACAGGGAGTCTGGTTCTCCCGCTCACCTTTCTCCACTAATGCTCTCTCTTTCTCATTCTCTCTCTCTCTCTCAGATAAATAAATAAAATCTTTTAAAAAATGTAAAAGCCATTCTTAGCTCAGGGCATGCACAGAAACAGGCAGAGGGTTGCAGTTGCATAGGACCCATGGTTTGTTGACCCCTTGATTGCTTTTAGATTAAGCATCTGTAGCAAGAATTCTTCATGGTGATGATGTAAACTTTAACAGTCATCACGTGAGGAGGCACACAGTGCCAGCTGATTCCATTTATGAGGTGTCCACTGAATGTCCCCACTAAATAGGAAAGGTCCCGTTTGTTTGTTTGTTTGTTGTTGTTGTTTTAAAGATTTTATTTATTTATTTGACAGAGAGAAAGATCACAAGTAGGCAGAGAGGCAGGCAGAGAAAGAGGGGGAAGCAGGCTCCCTGCTGAGCAGAGAGCCCGATGTGGGGCTCTATCCCAGGACCCTGAGATCATGACCTGAGCCGAAGGCAGCGGCTTAACCCACTGAGCCACCCAGGTGCCCCTGTCTGTTTGTTTGTTTTAAAGAATTTATTTATTTATTTGACAGACAGAGATCACAAGTAGTCAGAGAGGCAGGCAGAGAGAGAGCGGAGGGGAAGCAGACTCTCTGCTGAGCAGAGAGCCCGACATGAGGCTCGATCCCAGGACCCTGGGATCATGACCCTAGCCGAAGGCAGAGACTTTAAGCCACTGAGCCACCCGGGTGCCCCGGAAAGGTCCCGTTTGTAAATACAGGATTAAGCACCGTGTGAACATTCTGTTCTTTAAAACCTTTCACCTGGAGGAACCTGGGTGGCCCAGTTGGTTGGCCATCTACCTTGGCTCGAGTCATGATCTTGGGGTCCTGGGATTGAACCCCACATCAGGTTCCCTGCTCAGCGGGGAGCCTGCTTCTCCCTCTCCCTCTGCCTGCTACTCTGCCTGCTTGTGCTCTCTCTCTCTACTTCTCTCAAATAAAGTCTTAAAAAAAAAATTAAAACCTTTCACCTGGTATTTTCGGCATCTACTGTGCACTGAACTGTGTTTCCCCAGAATTCATATGTTGAAGTGTTAACCCCCAGTGTGAATGCGTTTGAAGATAGGGCATGTACAGAAATAATTAAAGTTAAATGAAGTCATAACGGTGGGGCTGTAATCCTATTGGACTGGGGTCCTTCTAAGAAGAGACGCCGAAGAGTCCACCTTCCAGGGCGCCTGGGTGGCCAGTTGGTGGAGCAACGGACTCTTGATTTCCACTTGGGGTGTGGTCTCAGGGCACGAGATTGAGCCCGTGAGATCGAGCGTGTGGAGTCTGTTCATCCCTCTCCCTTCCTGTCTATCCCTCCCGCTCGCACACGAATGTGGGTGTGCACTCTCTCTCTCTCTAAAATGAACAAAATCTTTAAAAAAATAACAAAAATGCTTTTCTTAAAAAAAGAGAGAGAGAGAGAGAGAGAATTCACCTTCTCTCTGCCATGTAAGAATGCATCAGGCGGGCGGCTGTCCAAAAGCTGGGAAGAAAGCTCTCGCCGGAAACCAGTCCCACCAGACCTAGATGTGGGACTTCTAGCCTCCCTAACTGGAAGAAATAAATTGTATGAGCCACCCAGCCTATAGTATTTTGTCATGGCTGCCCAAGCTCACTCGCACATCATTGATGATTCTTGCCTAAATTGATTATCTAACTGGGGCTGCAAATGGGGTTTTTCTAGTTCTCACATTCCTTCTAGTGTATTAGTTGGCATTTTTCTGCAAAGAAAAGCTTTCCCTCATCAACTAGGAATGAACTGCATGCAGTTCCTCCTAAGAAGGCAGGATAAATGCTTAATTCTCTGAGGGAAGGTTTTTGGTTTTTCTTCTTTTTCAATGAGAAATTCTAGAATCTATTTGTATGCTGTAAGGATAATTCTGTGGAAAGGGGGAGATGGATGATGCTTGAGAGTGGGTTTCAGAAGGTGGGAAATACTCAAAAGGTGAGGGCATTTGTGAGCGGTAGTGGGGAGGGAGGAGGAGGGAAGGTAGATGACAGAAGAAAGAATGAGAACTGGTTCTCTGGGCAGACCAACAGGGCCAGCTTACTGGGAAACCCACTGGAGGATTGTGGGGTCTGGTTCATGTCCTTTTGAGGCTGGGAGGTGTGACCCTGTCTGCCTGGTAAATGCTTTTCTCCTCCAACCCCAGGGAAGGTGGGTAGTTGGCTTACTACAGGCTTGGGGACTTCCAGGCAAGAACAAGGGAAGGGGAGGGAGGCAGACCAGGGCACGCTCTTTGCCAAGGAGGATATAAGGACGGACAACAGAATCTAGGCTGCTTGAAAACAGAAGCGAGAATAGGAGGAGAGTGATGGCTAGATGAGAAATGGATGGCAGGTCTCCGCAGGTTTGCTGGACTTTGGTATTTGGTTGTGGTACAAGTTTTCAGAATTGTTCCAATGCAAGATGTGAGTGAGGGGGCTAGAAGGATGGGGGGGATTTCAACAGGCCCCTCCTATGGCCTCTTTGTCCCGTGCCCCCCAGCCTCCTGTGCCACATAGAAGGCAAGGACTAGAGCCTGATTCCTATTTGAGACCCCAGCCCCCAGCCTAGCACAAGGAAGTCACAGGAAAGGTCTGAGGTTTGATGGAATGTTTGAATAAATGACGACAAACACTTCTATGGCTCTTGCTATGTACCAAGCACTAGTCTAACAGCTCCTTGATTTTCCCCAGGATCGCTATAAGATAGAGTCTACTAGTATCTCCAGTGTATAGATGGAGATACTGAAGCACAGAAAGGTAAAGTAATTTGTCCAAGGTCATAGAGCTAGGAGAGGCAGAGCTGGTCTACAAACCAGGCAGTCAGGGCCCAGAGTCTGTCCCTAACCACCAGTTTATGCTGAATGGATGAATGAGTGTTCTAGACTCTGCCTGTCTGCCCTGAGTGATGCCAAGCATCTCTTGAGGTCAGAGTCCTGATCTAATCAAGAGGTTCATAGACAATAAACAATGAGCTGAGAAATACAGCTTTTTAGATTGTGACAACTGCCACAAAAGAGACAAACTAGGCGCTGAGAGACTGGGTGGGTCAGGGAAGGCTTCTCTGAGGAGTCATTCTTCAGATCAAAGACAGACAGGAGCCGGTACTGTGAAAGGCAAGGAAAAGTGTGTTCTAGGAAGAACGAACAGCATGTGAGAAGGCCCTGAGGCAAAAATTCAATGTTTTTCTGGGAACTAGGAAAAATTCCAGTGTAGCTGAGAAAAAAGATGGCCCAGGTGGGGCTGGAGAGGGAGACAGCGACAAGGCACACAAGGCCCAGGAGGCCATGACAAAGCACTTGAATTTTACTGTTTTTTATTATTATTGCATTTTTTAAAAATTTTATTTATTTATTTGGCAGAGAGAGAGATCACAAGTAGGCAGAGAGGCAGGCAGAGAGAGGAGGGGAAGCAAGCTCCCCGCTGACCAGAGAGCCATATGCGGAGCTTGATCCCAGGACCTTGAGATCATGACCTGGGCTGAATTCAGGCACTGAACCCACTGAGCCACCCAGGCACCCCTTATTATTGTATTTTATTTTATGTTTATTTATTCCAAGCAAACTGGGAGGTAAGCCATTAGAGAATTTTGAGTGAGGAACTGACATGGGCCAATTTGTATTTCAAAAGCCACTTGTTTGGCTCAGTCTGCCTTTGGCTCAGGTCATGATCTCAGGGTCTTGGGATCAAGTCCCAAGTCGGGCTCCCTGCGTGCTTTCTCTCTCACTCACCCTTTCTCTTAAATAAATAAATAAATAAATAAATAAATAAAATCTTTTTAAAAAATTATAAATAATTTTCTTCTTCCATTCATTTGCTTATTCAGTCACTGATTCTTGAATTTTTTCATTCATTCTTTACCTCTTACCTTCAATTATTTATCTTTTCATTGGGCTTTCATTTGTTCATCCGTTAGTTCCTTTGTTCCTTGATTGATTCATGCATTCCTACACCCAGAGACCGCATGCTACTCTGTGTCAGTACTACTCTGGGTGCTAGGAGCATTGACAAGAACCAGTCAGTCCTTGCCCTCAAGGAAAACCCTGGAAGCAGGGGTCACCGTGTAGGAGGTGCTGAGTACTCCACCGGGTATAGGGGTGACAGTCAGGAAAGGCCTCTTGAGAAGCCAGAACTTGAAGGATGACAGAGAGAGCCTGGTAAATTGGGGGATCCCTTAGGGACAGGGATCAGTCTCATTAATCTCTGTGTCCCCTAAGCCTGGCACCTGGCAGACAATGATAAATATTTGTTTGTTTGTTAATTGACATGTGGACCAATAGCGAGTTAGGGAGTGTTTGCTGATGGCTTCAATGCTGCTCAGCTAACATGGAAGCACCATTCCCAAGTCCCTGCACCTTTACGTCGTACCCGGCATCTTCCTCCCCATCTCTCCTTCCATTTTCCTAAGGAAAGAGCATTCTTATCTACATCCCACAGTCACATCGGGACATACCTGAGCGTGCATGCACACACACGCTCACATACACACACACATCCCTGCTCATACATAGAAACACAGGTGCCTGCAAAATATGTCCCAGTCAGTTGTTGATTACAAAATTGCAGTCATCGATTTCATTGCCTACAATCACACACACACACACACACACACACACACACATCTGTGCTCACACACCCTCCCTGCCTTCCCCTCATATCGCAATACACATACTTCACCAAACAGCCCTCCCACACACACATCTCCTCCTCCCCAGAGGAGGAGGGATTCTCCTGGTCCTTGGTTTAAAGGTGAGGAAGGAACGGCGATGGGAGGTGAGATTGAACCCCAGGTATGTGGGGAGTGGTGATCAGGGATCCCTCCTAGTCACATAGGCTGGGAACTGTGCTAGAGGATGACACTCAGTTTCTCTAAATCTTGGGTGTGGCTGGAGGGGGAGGTTGACAGTCTTCCCCTTCCTCAGTGTGGCCTGAGGGCCGATTCCTCTGAAAAGCAGTCTCCTGAGAGAAGGATCCCCCGCTGCTCCCCACCTTCCTACAGTCCTGTGCCCCCACTTGTCCTGCTCCTGAGGGAGGCGAGGCAAGGTGATCCGATCCGCAGTGGCTCTGGCGACAGCGATCTGAAAAGTCAACGGGCCGGAGAACTTGGGTAAGACCTGCCCGCATCTGGTCCTCAGTTTTCCCAGTTGCGAAAATGGGGTGGGGTGGGCTTCAGTAATAGAGAAAAGTTCCTTCTTAATCTGAAATCGAATCAGTCTAAAACAGCAGGTGCTTCTGGGGCTGAGGAACCTGCCCCTTGGAAGGGGGCCTTTAGAAAGGCTGTGCTGCGGCCTTTGGTCTGCGGGGAGGAGCTGGGGTGCAGGGAGAGGGCTGGGAGTGCCCAACCCCCTCCCCCCATCACCCGGGGGAAGGCTGGCAGTGGGGGCGGGCGGGCCTGGGATCTGAGGGCCCCTCCCCGCCTGGGGCAGCCGGCTTGGGGCTGGGGCGTGACTGCGAGTCCTCCCCGCCGCCGCCGCCGCCACCGCCGTCGCCGCCGCAGGGCTTCAATAAGAGAAGTCCGAGGCGGCTTCCTCCTCCCGGCCCAGAGCGGGCGGCGGTCAGAGGCCGGCAGCTCCCCAGTTACCCCCACCCCGTCCCCGACAACGTCTGCACTCGCAGCTGCTGGGAACCAGGCCGGCTCGCCTGGGGTCCGTCCGAGGCGGCCTCCCTGGGGACCAGGTAGGCGGCCGTCAGGTGGGGCTGGACGGGCCGCGCGGTGCTCCGCCTCCTGCCCGCGGGCGCCCCGGTGGGACGGCTGGTGGGGGGGGGGGGGCGTGCGGGGAGGAAGGCTGAACTGGAGGAGGAGGGACCTCACCCCCGAAAAGGACCTCAGGAGGGAAACTGAGGAAACCTGGAGAAGGAGACGGATAAAATCTGGAGGGGGGGGGCTGAAGGAATATGAGGAAAGTAGATTAAAGAGACCCCCTAAAAAGGTCTGGTAGGGAAAACGGTAGGGAAACGGAGGGAACCTGTAGAGTGAAATTAATAGAATTTGGGAAGGGGTCTGAGTCAGGGGAGAGGGACTAAGGAGATCCTCCCAAGGGGATTGGGGAATAAATTGAGGGGACCTTGAAAGTGAGGCTCCGGGGAGAAGCTGAGCGTTCTGGAAGAGGGGAACTAGGTGTGTGTGTTGGGGGGGGGGCGTGTGCTGGGAGACCAGGTGAGGGCGTTTTCTGGAGGAGAACCATTTCTGGAGGATGCAGAATGTGGGGCACGATTCCGGGAGTCCGAGAAGTCCCCCTATCCCAAATCAGCAGAAGTCGAGGGTGAAGACCGTAGCCCGGTGGGGCGCGGAGGCTGCCAAGATTGCAGTCCCCAACACCCTCCCGCGCCCGCACTGGTGGGCGGGTCCCGGATGGCGAGGGGACTCCTCCAAGGCGCTAGAGGCGTGGGTCCCGGCTTCCTGGGGAAGTCCCCGCCCTCAGCAGGGATGGGCCTCTCTGGGTGCCCCCTTCCCGCCTCCAGGGGCGGTCTCGGTCCAACGTTCCCCAAGGGATCCGGGAATTGCTGGCAGCCCCGACGGAAATCCTGCTTTTGACCGCAGTTGCCCGGAGAGGCTGTCTCCGTAGCAACCAGAGGGTGGAGAGACAGAGCCCCGCTTCGCTGCTGTTCGACGCGTTGCCTACGCAGCCCCCTTGGTACCCCTCCGCCCGCATTTTGGATCCTCAGTCAGGGGCAGGTTTCTGCGCAGAGGAGTAAGGCAGTGAAGCTCAGTGTTCAGGCATCCTGGGGCGAGGATCTGCAGTCGCAGGGGCTTAGCCAGGCCGGGCCCTTGATTGCTGTGTGATTTTAGACAAGTTACAGGGCTTCTCTGGGCCTCATTTTCCTCAATTGAATTATGGGGGAAATCACATTTGTCCCTACTCAGGCCCCATCCCCCGCTCCCTCCCCGAATCCCCTGAATCAGGTGCTTTAGAAAGCGGTTTTTGCAGAGTGTCTTGGAGGGGTTAAGAGTTATTCCTGACCTAGGCGGGATGCTTTCCTTCACCTTCTCGTGGTGTAACCCCTGTTACAGAAAGCCTGTCAGGGCCTCCAGGACCAGCACACAAGTGACATCTAGTAAATAAATATTTGTGGATCTGTTGAAGTCCCATACTGGGGAAGTCAGCAGGTTTGAGGTCTGTCCCCAACCTTTATGGTACCACCCCCAGTGGTGATCCCTGAGTCTTTTGGTATCCTTGCATCTGTGGTGTAATGGGAGAGCAGGGCTCTGTTCTCACTTCACGGATAGGAAGAGCGAGGTTCAGCAGTCAAGGACTGATGGGGCCAGAAGCAGGGATTCGGAATCCAGAGCATCTTGTCCCTGATGTGATGAAAGAAGTAGCCAGAGCTGAGGCCTGTGTTCCCTCCTCATCCCTGCTAGACCCCTTGTAGCCTTGTGGATAGGGGACCGCTGACTGATGAATTGTGGGAGATGTGGAGTTCATGGGCGGCACGAACCCAGTCGGCCCGAAGCTGTGAGTGGGCGGTCAGAGTGTGAGTATGGTTTGGGTTTTGAGTGAGTAAGCACCAGCCTGTGAATGTATATGTGGGTGCTTGGGTGTTCTCTAGCCACCTGGAGCTACTGTGGCCAAAGGAAGTGGCTAGACCTTGGGAGGCTGAGTAGAGGGACCCCAGAGCAGGGGAAGGAGAAGCCAGGTCCCTTTGTGCACCAAGCAGACCTCAAGTGGAGAAAATTCAGCTGACACCTTCGGGATCACGTGGGGGATAGAGCTAGGGCCCCTCTCTCACATGCCCCCACCACACCGGGCCCACCAAGTGGTAGAGTCAGAGTCAGGGGTATGTCTTCTTAGGCCTTGGGTATTAGGGGTGAGGTGTTGTAAGGCCTCCAGAGAGAATGGCGGTGTGAGATAGTTAGAGGCTCAATGAGAGATGAGGCTTCTGTGAAAGGGTTGGGGATTAGTAAGAGACACTGGAGTTCAGGGAGGGGCGGAGGGCCTCTATGGGTGAGCGATGGAAGCCTCATAGAAGGGATGGGGCATAGCCAGGCTGAGACTTGTGCCCTGCCCCTGGCCACCCCGGAGCCCTGAAGAGTAGCCGGAACTCTTGCAGGACGGTGGTTTCCTGCTGCTGCCCAAAGTCCCAGTTCCCTCTTTCTTGAAATCCCCCAGGTGACTGAACCAGCTCAGCCCTCCCACCTCACCCTGGGAACTCCCCCCAACCCCGCCACCCCCCTCCCCTGCCCTGCCCCTCCCCCTCCCTGGGCCTTGGAGGGGCCTTCCTCAAGGGAAAGGAGTGGAAGTGAAAGTTTGCTGAGCACCAGCTGTGTGCCTGGTGCTTTCACATTTGATGCTCAGAAGCAGCCCCCTGAGGTGGAGATTTATATTCCTATTTGCTAGGCAAAGAAACTACAGCTCAGAGACGTGAACCGACTTCCCCAATGTCTCCAACTAGTTGTCAGGCCATGGAAAATTAAGCTTAAATCTGTCTCCAAGTCCCACAGATACTTGGCAGGGGTTAGGGGGGAACAGGACGTCCTGTGTCTACATTAAAGCCCTGATGCGGCGTCGGGAAGCGGGGACCTCAAGAAAGGGTGGGTGGGCCTGGGGCTCTATGTTCTGGAGCAGGGCTAGGTCTGAAGCAGGCTCCCTGCCGAGTGGCCAGCTGCCGTATGGCAGGGGAGGTACGTTCCCTTGGCCATGGGCTGGAAATATGACGTAAACTCATGGGGGACAGCGTGACCTCCTGCACAGGCTCTGAAGAACACAGCCACGGTGTGAACTGAACTCTGGACCTGAATTAATGGGCCTGGCTTTGAATCCCCTGTGGGGCTGTGTGACTTTGAGCAAGTCACTTTCCCCTCTACACACCAGAGGGAGGCGAACTGATAAATGGTTGGGGGGGGGCGCATTCTAGCTTTGCTGCTTATGGTTTTCAGACTCACTTGGCCACTGCACACGGGGCCAGAGGCACGTCTCTTCAAGCCTTCCCCACAACAGAAGGTACAGATGCAAAAACTGAGGCTTGGAGAGCTGATAGCCTTCATGCAGGGTCCGGGGCTAATAATGTAATATAAAGAACAGGGACGCCCGGCTGGCTCAGTCAGTAGAGCACTTGATCCAGGAGTCATGAGTTCAAGTCCTACGTGGGGCAGAGAGCTTACTTAAAAAAGAAAAAAAAAAAGTGGGTGCCTGAGTGACTCAGTGGGTTAAAAAAAAAAAAAAAAGTAAAAGAATAGGGCTGGGAAGGGACACACAGATAGAGATGTTGAAGGCAGGAGCACCCTGGTCCAGGGGTGGACCTCAGCTCAAATACCTGCAACCTGATTTTGGTACAGATGAGGCTCTGGAAACTAATTCCCATCAACCAGGTGTTTGAGAGGCATAAACAGACCCAAGTCCCTACAGTGACCAGAATGCTCATGGCTTCGCCTCTGTGGGCTGCATTGAGGACTGAGAGTAGGTAGCATAGGGCTTGGCACGTTGTAGGTGCCCTTGAAGGGACACACATTATTGCTTCTACTAGGGCTACAAAATAGAACTGTGCTTAGAATGGCTTGGTGTTGCATTTTTGCCTCCCCTTACTTGCTGTGTGATCTTGGGGAAGTTACTTAACATCTCTGCGACTCAGTTTGCTTAAGTGTAGTTATGAAAGCTCCTTCCTAGGGTTATTAATGAGATCATATGTGAGAATTGCTTGGCACAATGCCAGGCACTGGGTAAGTATTTAATAAATTAGAAATTTTTAGACCAATAGTTATTGCCACCCAGACTTCTAGGAAGTCAAATGACTCTCGGCAGAGTTGGTGGCACCGCTTAGGATCCGAGGTGGGCGAGGAGGGAGAGTCCTGGGGGCTGTCTGTCTGCTGATGCCTGAGCACAGAGAACCCAGCCTGCTTCTTCTGCCTTCTCTCCTCTGCCTTTGACTCTTTGGTTCCCCGAGTTTCTCTTAATTTCTACCTTTCTCTTTTTCGGTCTGTGTCTCTCTGTTGTCTTTCTATTTCTCGTTTCTGTCTCTGTTTGTCTCTTTCTTTTTATTCCTTCCTGGCAGTGAGCTGCTGGAGCCTGCGAGCCCGGGCTCTGGGGAGCTGATTGCATGAAACTTTCCCCAGCCCTGCGCTCAAGAAGTCACCTCGGTTACTTGAAATCAGCCATGGTGGGAATATTTATACAACAGAAATCAGCAAATGCTACAAGTCAGGGCCTTTTTTTCCCTTTGAGAGTCAGTATGCCAGCACACCATACTGTGTTTTTCTTTTCTCTCTGTATCTCTCAGTCTCTGTCTCTCTCTCTCTGTCTTCTCTTTCTCTGTTTCTCCCATCTCTTTCTTTCCTCTGACAAAGCCAGGTGAGTGTGGTCACATCCAGCGTGCCCCCCCTCCAATGTCTTGGACCATGCGGATGCCAGATCCTGTGTCCCACTCCCTCACCCCACACCCCCCAATCCCGTTAGCATACCGGTGCCCAGAGAGCCATGCCTAGCCCCGGACTTCGGTCCCCAGCAGGCCGAGGAGTACCACGTCCCGAGAGCTGGTCCCCACTGCCTGTTCCTCACACTGTCCACCCTGTCAGGGCTCTACCTCAGCCCACAGAGACCTCTACCTCCTTCTCAGAGGCTCACAATTTGTACACAGCCCCCCCCTCACCGACACCCTAAACCCATTCCAGGCATGCAGCATGTGGGACTCCTGTTAGACTGACTTAAAAATGGGGGTGGGGAGGGGCGCCTGACTGGCTCTGTCAGTGGAGCATGTGACTCTTGATCTCTGGGTTGTGAGTTCGAGCCCCACATTGAGCCTACAGCCTACTTAAAAAAAAGAATTAAAAAAATAAAAATGTTGTGGTGATATTTATCTGGGTGTTTTTGGAAGTGGCAACCTTGTATCTATGTGGGGACCTAAGAGATTGTACTCCATGTCTCAAAAAAAAAAAAAAAAAAGTCCGTGTCTCTTTTCGGAGGTGCTCTGTATGGGTCTATGACTTGGGAGAGGACTCTGTATATCTCTGTGTGTCCCTCTAGGGGTTCTGTGCCTCTGTGCATGCTGGCAGGAATGGCTGTCATTATCTGTTTCTGTGACCAGGCGATGGAGAGAAGTGGCTCAGGTTCTGGAGCCAAATGTTAGGATTCATCATGTGTGCGACCTCAGGCTGGTCTCTCAAGCTCGCCATGCCTCAGTTGCCTTATCAATAATAGTCATACGTCGGAGTGTCGTTATGAGAATAAAATGCAATAACGTATGTCAAGTGTTTAGTGCTGTGGTCAGCCCCTCATGAGAGCTATAAATCCTGTCTGTGCTGTTCTCGCAGAAAGGCGTGTGCAGTGTGTGCATGTGCACCTATGCGTATGAGTGGGTGAGGGCCGGGGGTGTCTGTGAGGGGGATGTGGCTATCCTCGAAGATGTCCGGGTATAAAGGAGCTCAGAGTCTCTGTGAGGTACGTCCAAGAATGTGTCAGGAAGGCTGTGTGGATCTGGGTGTAGGCCCAGGGAGCCATTTGCAATGGGTTGGTGTCTTCCTGTGAGAAGACCTCATTCTCACCCTGTAACCTTTGTTTTCTTCTTACACTCATCTGTCCCCTCAGCGCCTGAAATCCCTTCCTTCCCTGGGCCCTGGATGCCCCCATCTCCACTTATATCCTCTCTCTGGCCCTGACCAGCCCTCAGTGTCCTGGGGCCTTTCAGACACAGTGGCTGCACCCCAGGGGAGGGGTTCTGAGGTGAAGATCTCAGCAATGGCTTAGTGAACACAGGCTATTTTAGTTCTCACCACAGCAGCCCTCGCAGTTCGCCAGATGGGTGTCACTCCCCTACACACACTGGAGAACAGTTACAGTGAAGAGTGAAAGGGGCTGGCGGGTGGAGAGGAAAGATTAGGACACCGATGTGACAGAGTCATTGGCGAGGCGGCTGGATCCGGTAGAGCTAGGAAGGCTTCCTGGAAGAGGTGAGCGAGCATATGCAGTAGGAGGAGCAGGACACAGAGAGAAGGGGAGGAGGATGTCCATAAGGGAACTGGACTTGGGGGTCAGGAAAGGCAAGGAGGGGGCACTTGTCACAAGGGTCCTCAGCCCCTCTGGGGGAAGTCAGGGTTCACTGGGTTGGCCCCGCCCTACTACTCTCCATTCTCTCACAGCTTAAGAAACCCTCTCCCCGGCAGTTCCTCTCTGAGTGTTGCAATGACAGAGTTTCTGGTGGGGCGTGGGGAGCCCTTGCTCAATGACCTGCCCGTCCTGTGGCTCAGAGGATGTAGCTTTTGGGAAAGTCTCGGC
Source organism: Mustela erminea (assembly GCF_009829155.1). Classification (NCBI taxonomy): domain Eukaryota; kingdom Metazoa; phylum Chordata; class Mammalia; order Carnivora; family Mustelidae; genus Mustela; species Mustela erminea. The sequence goes on from NC_045623.1 coordinate 89,466,804, forward strand.
TCATGTAGGGGGGCTCCCCAAGGAATCCTGGTGGCTCTGGCTTCTGACCTGGGCCTTTCCCTGATGTGGGGAGAGGAGTGAGCTGTGGAGGTAGGTGTCCACCTTCACCTTGCCACCAGGTGTGACCCTGGCACCGTTGGGGATCACGGAGCGCAGGGTGGGAGCAGAGGTGGCCTGCAGTGACAGGGCGCCTGGGAGGGAGCCGAGCACGGTGTGATAGAAATCCAACGAAAGCGGTGGGTCTGACACAAACAGTTAAGTATCTGAGGAGGCGTCTGTCACCCTGAAAGATAGCCTGTGTGCCTGCACATGCGTGCGCGTGTGTATTCGTGCGTCAGAGCTTGGCCTCGCATGAGAGTTCAGTTGTGTTAGTGTGTTGGTGTTGTTGGTGAGCACACTCACTCAAGTGTCCACTGTGGGTGTTGGTGTGTGACTCTGTGCTGGTGTGTGTGCGTGTTGGTGAGCTGGTGTGTCAGGTGGCTATGAGTGTGAGAGGCTTGGTGTGGGTGGTGTGTCACGTGTGAGGGTGGATGTGTAAGTTCGCCAGGGGCGGTGGGAAGGAAAGCGGAGGCAGAAGTCATGCTGGGACAGAGCCCAGGCCTGGCTTCCTGAAGAGGGCAGAAGCTGGCAGCTGTTTTGCAGGAGCCTTGGCAGAGCCTTCCCCTTCCATGTCCTTCTCTCTCGCCCTCAGGTCTCTGGCCCCTCCCGAGGACCATGCCGCAGCCCTGCTGACCCAGCAGTAGGGGCCTGAGGGTGAGCGGGGAGGGGAAAACTGAGGGCTTTGGAAAAGGGGTCAGGAAAAGGGGTGGGGTGGCCTTCCTGAGCCCCACAACTCATCCCAGCCCCCTCCTCCTCCAAGAGCCCTGTTGCTAGGTAACAGATGGGGGAGCCACAAAGAGGCAGCTTGAGAGGCCAGAGGCTGGACCCACAACAGGAAATGGCCTTGATCCCCCTCTGCAGGGAATCTCCAGGTGCAGACACACAGAGCCTCACACACACTCACACACAAACCTGTCTCGAGACCTGGACACACACATCACAGAGACATTCACACATACTCCCATACACAGACCTGCATACACACACACACATACACACACACAGAGGCACATACCCTCCCACACAGGGCTATGCACGTTGTCATACACATGGACACAGAGGCACCTACTCACACAGACCACCTGATAGACACACATGCATACAGAGGAACACACATACGCACTTGCACAGAAACAGCATATGCACGTACACACTCAGAAGACATGAACACACACAGAGCCATCACATGCCCAGAGACATGCACCCACACCCATATACTCACATAGACACACAAACATTCACAAGAGACTGCACACGCATAGACATATCCACGGGGAGCTCACAAATACTTAGAGACACACAAAGAAACAAGCATATCCAAGCACCCTGAAGAAGTCACAAAAACACGATGTACTGAAGCAAGAGGAGGCAAAAATCGATCGATAAACACGGCAGCAGCCCAAAGCGCACTACGGGTATACAGTCTGTCTGCAAACCTATGACAACAGCTGGGACGTAGACCCAAAGGTAGCCTTACCTCACCTTTACCCTTCACCAGGGCGGACCCCAGAGGGGAAACTGCACGCCCATGTAAGTGTGCGTGTGCACGCGTGCATGTGTGTGTACACGGGCAGGGGGCTTATCTGGCAGGGGCCCCAGAGTGAGGTATACCCCATTCTATAGCAGGGCACCTGGAATGGGCTGTGTGTTCTGCAAGAAGTTGGAGCCAGGGCTCAAGGAGGATGTTGGCCTGGAAAGTGACTTCAGGGGCAGTGGGGCCGCGGACCGCTATGGCCCTGACCCGACTCAGGCCCGGACCGTGTCCTCCTTTGCCCATATCCCCAACTACAACTTCTCCACTCAGTCCACCAGCCCCGCCTTTCTCGATGGGAGCACCATCAGGGGCATCTCAGGTGAGTCTAGTGGGCGGGAGGCAAGCTCTATCTGGCCCCTGGAGGAACCTGGGGGAAAGGGAGGCATCATTAGGACCCTCGAGTATGATGTGGGAGACACTGCCCTGCTTTCAGAGCACGGTCTGAGGAAGAAAGTACAGCCCTAAATCGGAAATCCCAGTCTGAGGGGAAGATAGCTCTGTTCCCATCTGAGAGAGGGCCCCTGATGACAGGCCCAAGCAGGGAGTCTTGGTGGGGAAGAGGAGGAATGGGTGATAGGAGCTCCCCAGGGTGGGAGGGATGGTCTGGAAGGCATGTGTCCTGAAACCATGGGAGGCCAAGCTGTGAAGCTCAAATCAGAAATCCACTGGACTCCAAAGGCTTTTGGGGACCAGGCGCTGCAGCCATGGGGAGGCACAGAGCCTGGTTGGGGAACAGGACTCTGGGGGGTGCAGGCCCCTTGGAGCCCGCATCCCATGCCCTACTCTGCTGAATAGCCCTGACTCTGCAGGGACTGGGGTGACCCTATTCGTCGCCCTGTATGACTATGAGGCCCGGACAGAGGATGACCTCCCCTTCACCAAGGGTGAGAAGTTCCACATCCTGAACAACACGTAAGTAACCAGGCCACCTGGCTCAGGATGTGGCCGGGGCTGGGAGCAGGACCCAGAGAGGAATCCTGCCTGGTCCCTCAGAAAGCAGCCTAGTTGGGGACACAGATATATGACAAGAACAACTCTGAGTAATCACTATGTAGGGGGAGCATGAGGACATATGGGCCCAGAAGGAACACTAATATGGTCTTGAGGCTAATGATCAAGGCAGGCTTCCTGAAGGAGGTGATTTCTAAGGGGAGACTAGAAAAATGAATAGGTGTCGAAGGAAGAGGCGAGAAAAGAGGAAGAGAGAATGAGAGAACACGAGAATAAATGATAACTTCTAGAAACCACCAAGTGGTTTGATCTTGGTGGATCATAAAGTATGATGTGTAGAATGGACAGAGAAGAAACTACAGAGGCAGGGGAAACAGATTCTATAGAGCTTTTTAAGCCATATTGAAGAATTTGGATTTTATCCAAAAGGAAATATATTGTCCTTGGGGGTAGGGGAGGATTTCAGCGGGGAAGTGATTGAGTTACCTGTCCACTGCCCACTCAAACCCCAGCCCAGCTAAGGAGCCAAAGACAAAAGCCAGAAGGCCCACACATCTCCAGACATGTTGCTTCTGCAGGGAAAAGTCTCCTGAGGTAGTTTCAGTGGCTGAGAGCAGAAAAGACAAGAGCCCGGGGCGGCGGGGTGGGGGTGGGGGGCGGCTGTCCAAGGTGAGGGGCTGGCAGGGCTAGTCTTCTCCTGAGCCTTCACGTGCCCCTGACAGGCTCCAGGGTGCTCCAGGGGGCTGGGCTGCCACTGATGCCCTGTGTCCTGTGTCTGCAGTGAGGGTGACTGGTGGGAAGCTCGTTCTCTCAGCTCCGGACAAACTGGCTATATTCCCAGCAACTACGTGGCCCCTGTGGATTCCATCCAGGCTGAAGAGTGAGTAGGGGGTAGGAGGTGGCTATCCCTATGGACAGGATGGGAACCTGGCATCCAAAGACACCTCTGGGTCACAGCCCCACTCTGAGCCTATCTTCTTACCTATATTTCTGTGAGGTCATTGTGAGAATAAGGGAAGAGAATAATGACGTTTATGAGAGTAAATAATATTTATGTACCATGTTCTCTGTTCCCGGCACTATTCAAAGGGCTTTCTGTGTATTAGCAGAGTGAGGAACTAATATTATCTTGCTTTATGAATGAAGCAAGTGAGGCACAGAGATATTAAATATTCTTCCTGAGTTCACATGGCTAGTAAGTCAGTGGAATTTGTATTTGAACCCAGATAGTCTGAGGGCACTTGCTAAGCATTATACATATTGACTGTCAGTGATAACAACAGCATACGAGCTTTAAAAAACTGTAAAACCCTAAACAAACACAAGGGGATATTACTTAGAATTAACTCTGTTAAAGGGGTACCTGGGTGGCATCCAACTTTTTTTTTAAGGTTTTATTCATTTATTTGAGAGAGAGAGAGAGCATGAGAGGAAAGAGGTCAAGGGAGCAACAGACTCCCCGCTGAGCAGAGAGCCTGATGATCATGGGACTCCAGGATCATGACCCGAGCCAAAGGCCATCGCTCAACCAACTGAGCCACCCAGACACCCTTTTATTTATTTATTTTTTTAAAGATTCACTTATTTATTTTATTTTGTCTTATTTATTTATTCATTTTTGAGAGGAAGGAAAACAGTCTCCCTGCTAAGCAGAGAACCCAATGCGGGGCTCGATCCCAGGATCCTGGGATCATGACCTGAGACGAAGGCAGAGGCTTAACCCACTGAGCCACCCAGGTGCCCCGCATTTATTTCTTTTAGAAAGAGAGGAAGAGAGCACGAGCAGGAGGAGGGGCAGAAGGAGAGGGAGAGTGAGAGAACAAACTTCCTACTGAGCTCAGAGCCGGATCCCATGACCCCAAGACCACGACCTTCGCTGAAACCAAGAGTCAGACACCCAACAGACTGAGTCACCCAGGGGCCCAGCATCTGACTCTTGATTTTGGCTCAGGTCATGATCTCAGGGTCCTGGGACAGAGCCCTGCATCTGGCTACAGCTGAGTGGAGTCTGCTTGTCTCTCTCCCTCTACCCCTCTCCCCACTCACACACCTGTGCGTGCTCTCTCTTGCTTGCCATCTCTCGAATAAATAAATCAATCAAATCTTGGCGGGGGAAAGAATTAATCCTGTTAATGAGACAGGAAATTATCATTCATAGTGTACCATTATAACCTAAGATATGACAACAGGGACTTTACGTACCTTTAGTCATTTAATTCTCCTAGCTGCAATATCGATATTATTGTTGTCCCATTTTACAGATGAGAAAACCAGGGCTCATAAAAACCTTTTTTAAAATCTGTGTGCATATATGTATACATGTATGGGAAAAGAAAAGATTGGAGAGACTGCAGAGTGGGAGACACCAGAACTTGGTGACTGATTTGCCATTGCGTTTGGGGAGTGCGAGGAAATCAAGGGTGACCCAAAGTCTTCCTGAGGAACTGAGTGGGCGATGGTGTCATTTGCTAAAGTGGGGAACGTATGAGCAGGTATAGGTGTCTGGGTTCTGGTGGGGGGACTTGTTGGGTTAAGGTTCGCAGAGAGTCACACCCTGGTAGAAGACTGCCAACAATAGGATTCGGCTGTGCTTTGTTTCTGTTTCTGTTTTTAAGATTTTATTTATTTATTTGACAGACAGAGATCACAAGTAGGCAGAGAGGCAGGTGGGGGGTGGAGGGGGAAGCAGGCTCCCCACTGAGTGGAGAACCTGATGTGGGGCTCAATCCCAGGACTCTGGGATCATGACCTGAGTTGAAAGCAGAGACTTTAACCCACTGAGCCACCCAAGCGCCCCTCAGCTGTGCTTTGCATGAGAGGTGCCAGACCCAGGCCAGGCTAGGCTGCTGAATTAGCCCAGAGGAAGGGGCATCTTTTCGTAGTTGGCACTAAGGCTCTTTGTTTGCTATGGCTCTTGCAGAGGGAACCCCTGGGTATTCTTCAGAGCGGAGGTGACAAAGCTGCGTGGGAGGGTGAAGGGTGGGGGGGAGAGCGAGAGAGGGATTGGACCTAGGACCCAACTTTGGAGAAAGCTGCCTTGAAGGAGAAGTTGCTGTTGAAAAATCAGGCCAAGCCAAGTCAGAACAGCCAAGAGGGTGGAGGAGAGGTTGCAGGAAACACGAAAGGGAGTGTCAGAGGCTGCCACTGGATTTGGCAATGGGGGTGACCTTGGTGAGAGATCTCTCGCTGTGAAGTGGGGGTGGGGGCCAGACAGCAGAGCCTGGGGCGGGGGTGGGGGCTGGGGCGGGTAGGAGGTGAGGAAGTGGAGACCCAAGTGTGAAGTGCTTTTTCAAGAGAAGGGAAGGTGAGAGCTAGAGCAGAACGTTGGTGGCAAGTTAGGGCTTAGGAAAGTTTTGGGTGGGGGAGGAAGAAATGGGGGTATATGTAGAGGTTGGTGGGAGGGAAAGGCTGTGGGGGGTGGGGAAGGGACTGTTGGTAGGGGAGAGGCGTCCCTGAGCAGAGGGGAGTGGTTGGGGTCCTGAGCCCAAAGGCCTTCATCTGGGGAAAGTGGTAGGAGTCATGGGGGAGGGAAGGGGTGAAGATGCAGAAAGTGGGAGGTATTGGGGGTTCATGCTTGCATCCACAGCTTAGAGGCAGTGTCACGAAGCCCTGAGAGGCACTCCGTGCAGTGTCATGCCTAAGAGCAGTGTTGTGGTTAAGAGTGCAGGCCCTCGAGCAGACAACTTGTGTTCCTATTCTGGCAACACAGCTTAAGAGCGTGTGGCCTTGGGCAAGTTGCTTAACCACTAGTAATCTCCATTTCCTCCTCTGTCTAGTGGGGCTTAATAATAGGACCTTCCTCACAACCTTGTTGTCAGAACTAAATAAATACTGGGACTCCTGGGTGGCTCAGTCGGTTAAGCATCTGCCTTCGGCTCAGGTCATGATCCTGGAGTCCTGGCTGGGATCGAGTCCTGCTTGGTGGGTTCCTGCTCGGAAGGGAGTCTGCTTCTCCTCCTCCCTCCACGTCTCCCTCTGCTTGTACTTCTCTCTCTGTCAAATAAATAAATAATCTTTTTTTTTTTAAAAAGAACTAAATGAATATAACATGTATTAAAGCAGCACATGACAGAAAATAAGTACTGCTATTATTAAGTTAATTATTAAGGAAGTAACTACTATCAAGGGTATTATGGGTCAGGCCTTTGAAAAAACTTGAGAGCGTGTCCCATTTACACCGTCCTTCAACAGTTCTTCCTTCCCCATCCTTCCTCGTCGCCTGGACACGCCACTTGCCAGTGCCTTCCCTGTTCCCCAAACTGTGCCTAGTACCTAGGTGTGGACTGGCTTATTTATTTATTTTAAAGATTTTATCTATTTATTTGAGAAAGAGAGAGAGCATGAGCACATGTGTGCATGCGCCCACGCAAGATGAGGAAAAGCAGGGAGGGGAAGAATGTACACATGCATGCATGGGGGGGTGTTGGAGGGAAGGAGGGGCAGAGAGAGAGGGAGAAGCAGACTCCTCAATGAGCAGGAAGCCCAACACATGGGACACATGGCTCTATCCCAGGACCCTCCAGATCATGACGTGAGTCAAAGGCAGACGCTTAACCTTAAGCCACTGATCCACCCAGGTGCCCCATACTGGCCGATTTATAATCAAAGGACATCTGAGTCTGCTATGATACTTGTGGATCCCCTTCAATTCCCCTTGGGGTGCTTTCACAGTGGATTTAAGGCTACAGTTCAGTCCCGGAAGAATATCCGAGACAGAACAGGAATGCTTGCCACCTGAACTTGAAGTCTAGCCTTCTAAGAACATCCAAATTTCAGAGAGTGGAGGAAAAGCAGCAGTCAGAGCCAGGCAGGAACAGTCAGCAACAGGGGGAAAGAAGCAGCAAAGACTGTTGTCTGGAAGTCACAGGAGGAAAAGGTTTGGGGGTTGGGGGTGGATGTGGGAAGAAGGATCTGAGAGATTGCCTGGGTGGTGGGAAAAGAACTAGACTCAGCAGTAGAGAATTTCAGGTAGACCTCATCAACCAGTCCTGCAAGAAGGCCACTTCCCCTCTCTGAGCCTCAAGTTCCGCCTCTGCAAAGTTGAGCCCACAGGGGAGCAGTCGTGAGATGCGTTAAGGAACTGGTAGCACCCTGAGGAGGTCACTAGTGACTGGGGTCTTAGCAGTTTTAGTTGAAGAGAAACCCAGAGAGCAAAGAGGAGGAGCCTAACATTTACTGGTCACGTACTTGGAGCCCAGGATCCCACATTTCCTGTCTCTCTGCTTCTCCTGACCAGGATACGAATCAGATGTAGGAGCCCCGTTTAACCAGTGAGGACATTGAATCTTGGCTAGTTAGCTGTTTTTCTGCAGGAGGCTGAGTTGGGGGTTGAACTGGGTGTCTCTTGACTCTTGCTGGCCCTTCCCAACAGGTGGTACTTTGGAAAGATCGGGAGGAAGGATGCGGAGAGGCAGCTGCTCTCCCCCGGGAACCCCCGAGGGGCCTTTCTTATTCGTGAGAGTGAGACTACCAAAGGTGGGGGCCTGGGAAGGGGCAACTGGGAGGCCCAGTTGTTAGGGTGGGGCTAGAAGCCGTGGTGAGGGGCTTGGGTCAGGGCCTGGGCCCAGAACAGGACTGGGGTGGAGGGCAGAGATAGACTGGGTCTGGGTTCCAGGGGGTGTGGCCATCCTACTGGGGCCTCTCAAGCTCCAAGATGGAGAGCAAGGAGGAAAGCCGACTTGAAGGCGACCCTTGCCCACAGGTGGCTACTCCCTGTCCATCCGGGATTGGGACCAGGCCAGAGGCGACCATGTGAAGCATTACAAAGTCCGCAAGCTGGATACGGGTGGCTACTACATCACCACACGGGCCCAGTTCGACTCCGTGCAGGAGCTGGTGCAGCACTACATTGGTGAGGGCTGGCTTCCCGGGCTGGTGTGTGCTTTGGGTCCCCGAGCCAACCCGCTGAGAATTAGGCCCAGAGAAGGAAAGGAGCCCCCAAAGCGGTAGTGGCTGGGGGCTGAACTGGAGCCCAAGTGTTTGGGTTCCCAGCCCAGGATCCTGCTCCGTAGGATTCCCGAGGAAACAGGTGTAAGGCTGTCCCCGGCCGAAGGGCGCCCCCTACTGTCTAGCTGAGCAGGACGCCAAGTAGACCTGACTTGGAGGATGGGGTTTAGGGTTGAGAGGAAGCTGAGAATCGATGCCGATGCCGGGTTTCTGCTTCGGTTAGTTACAACAAAGGTGAGGTCCCTGGAAGAGTGAGGGCCTCATGTCACACCTCGGTCTCGAATCCCCAACTCCATTTCTACCTGTCAGAATCCCACCCAGCTTCCTACCTCCTGTAGGAAGGAAACCAAACCCTGCAGGGATCATCTCTCCCTCTTGGAGCCACTTCCTTCCCTGGGCACCAACACAGTCACCTACTCAGTGGGTCAGGTGGCCTTCTGCCCCAGCCTGCAACCTCACCTGTGGCCTAGTTCCTCTCCACTGATTGGGAAAGGGGGGGTGGTACCTGGGGTGGGATGAGGAATGTGTGGGGCGTCCTGGCCTGCCTGTGACCTTCAACACCCCCCGACACCCCTGCTCCCAGAGGTAAACGACGGGCTATGCCACCTGCTCACAGTGGCCTGCACCACCATGAAGCCGCAGACAATAGGCCTGGCCAAGGACGCTTGGGAGATCAGCCGCAGCTCCATCGCGCTCGAGCGCCGGCTGGGCACCGGCTGCTTCGGGGACGTGTGGCTGGGTACGGAGGTCCCGGGGGCAGGGCGAGGGCTTGGGACATCAGGGAGCCGGTGCTGACGAGCCGCGACCACATGGCAGGCATGTGGAACGGCAGCACGAAGGTGGCGGTGAAGACCCTGAAGCCGGGAACCATGTCCCCGAAGGCCTTCCTGGCGGAGGCGCAGATCATGAAGATGCTGAGGCACGACAAGCTGGTGCAGCTGTACGCCGTGGTGTCGGAGGAGCCCATCTACATCGTGACCGAATTCATGTGCCACGGTGAGGGGCGGGGTGAGGAGGCGGAGTCTGGGGGGCGGGACTTGGGGCGAAGTTCAGACGGTTGACGGGGGCGGGGGGAGGGGAGGGACCTGAGGGGCTACCTGTGATGGGACCGGAGACTTTGAGCAAGAGTCGGAGAAAGAGGCCAGGATGAGTGAAATCAAGTGAGTCCTGGTAGTGGGGGGCGGGTCCAAGTTTAGATAAGGGGGGCTGGGGGCGGAGCCTCGGTCGTGGGGTGGTGGGTCTCCCCTGGTGGGTGGGGCTTGGACAAATGAAGATCGAATCTGTGATGAGGAAAGATCTGGGGCGCAGTCTGAGTGGGGCGTGTCTAGGGGGACGGAGGAGGAGAAGAAACGAGCTGTAGACAGTCTGGGTGCCTATGGGAACGAGTCCTGAGCGAGATCTGTGCGGGGTTGAGGGAGCCGGCTGACTCCTGGTGGGGGCGGGTCTAAGTGAGAGGGCGGGTGACATGGGGCGGGGCCAATCTGTGAGATACGATCTAGGTGGGGCGGAGCCAAGGGAGGGAAGGCGGGCCTGGAGCTGAGGGTGGTCTTGCTGATACTTCTTTTTTTCTTTTTCTTTTTTCTCTTGCTGATATCTCTGAGTTCCTTTCCTCAGGTAGCTTGCTGGAGTTCCTTAAGGACCGGGAAGGCCAGGATTTGACACTGCCCCAGTTGGTGGACATGGCAGCCCAGGTAAACTGGGACAGCAACCTTTATTTCAGACTGCTCTCCTATTAACCTCCACAAATCCGTGTGCCCTCAAACACCTGCCCTACCCCGGGAAGTACATCCAGCCCTATCCACTGAATCATCTGTGCGACTGGAGGCGGGGCACTGCCCGTCTCTGAGTCTCAGTCTCCTCATCTGGAAAGTGGGGTTTTCAGGTGATCTCTCACACAAGCCATGGTGTTTCTGTTCCCATTTCTCCATAACTTGCCCCTCCACTCCCGCTAGGTGGCTGAGGGCATGGCCTACATGGAACGCATGAACTACATCCACCGTGACCTGAGGGCAGCCAACATCCTTGTTGGGGAACGGCTGGTGTGCAAGATTGCTGACTTCGGGCTGGCCCGTCTCATTGAGGATGATGAGTACAACCCCCAGCAAGGTGGCATGCCTCACCTCACCTTCCAAGAGCTCCCTGGCACACTAAGGGGCTGTCATGGGGCCCCACATATTCAGGAACCATTCCCTCCGCTCCCAGAACATCTGGGATTCTCCCATCCTGATGTAGTAGAAGAGGCAACTCTAAGTTTGAATCTCTGCTCCTCTACTTACTAGCCAAGTGGCCTTGGGCAAGTCACCTGACCTCTGTGAGCTGTTTTTTCTCATAATTAAAATGAAAATATTCAGAGAAAAGGAAGTCAACAGATATTTATCAAGCACCTAGTATACGCCAGGCACTACCGTAATTCTCAAGGGAAAGACAGTGGAGTGTAATGGTGTGAACTCTGTAGCCAGAATGTCTGGGAGTGAATGTGAACACTTCAAAGCTATGTGATCTGGGCAAGTCACTTAACTAGTCAGTGCTTCCTTTTCCAGATCTGTACAGTGAGGATAATAATAGTATCTACCTCGCAGGGGTTTTGTTTTTTTATGAGGTTAAATGAGTTAATGCCTGTAAATCACTTTAAAACAGTGCCTGGCAGGGGCACCTCGCTGGCTCGGTTGGAAGAGCATGCAACTCTTGATTTCAGGGTCGTGAGTTTTGAAAGTTTATTTATTTCAGTAATCTCTACAGCCCACATGGGGCTCGAACTCATAACACCAAGATCAAAAGTCACAAACTCTTCTGACGGAGCCAGCCAGGCACCCCACCATGCCATTCTCTTAATCCAGCTGTTCCAGGGACCTCCTCGATGACTCCCCCTTCTCTCCCAATCTCTCCAGGGGCCAAGTTCCCCATCAAGTGGACAGCCCCGGAGGCTGCTCTCTTTGGCAGATTCACCATCAAGTCAGATGTGTGGTCCTTTGGGATCCTGCTCACTGAACTCATCAGCAAGGGCCGAGTACCCTACCCAGGTTTGCTGGGGTGGGGAGGTGGAGAAGAGTGGGCGGTCATGGGGACAGTTTCCTCTTGGTTGCCTCTTTGGAAGGGGCTAGGCCCCCTGATTGACAGAGCCTCTCCCTCCAGGCATGAATAACCGGGAAGTGTTGGAACAGGTGGAGCATGGCTACCACATGCCGTGCCCACCAGGCTGCCCAGCATCCCTGTACGAAGTCATGGAGCAGACCTGGCGTCTGGACCCAGAGGAGAGGCCCACCTTCGAGTACCTGCAGTCCTTCCTTGAGGACTACTTCACCTCCACAGAACCCCAGTACCAGCCTGGGGATCAGACATAGCCTGTTTGGGCATTCACCGCTTTTCTGGGGTGCCCACCAATCCCTTCCAGTCCCCAGGGCTCTGGTCCCAAAGCCCCCAGGCTTAGAACCCTATAGGATCCTAGCATGTCAGAACAAGCAGGTTGCTCTGACATCACCTAGGGCACCCCACTCTTTTTAAAGATGGGGCCATTTCAGGCTTAGAGATCATCCCTGACTCTGGCCCTAAGCACTATTTCTCCCCTTCCCACTTAGGCTCCTACCTCTAGACTCTCTTCCCACCTCTCCCCCAAAAGAAATGCTCAGACTTTGTCTAGTTATTTATAAAATTGTATATCCTTTCCATCACTCACCTCCTATCCCTGCTTTTTTACCGTATCATCCCATCCTGAGTTCACTTCCTAGTCAGTTCTCTTGCGTCTGTAAGTTGCAAAGACAGGGAAGGTTTTTGCTGGATCCCTTTCTTGCTGGGTGGACGCTGTGGTCTGGGCCTGGGGTCCAAGCCCAGGGTGAGGGAGAGGCTTGCTGAGGACCCACCGCCTCTCTGAATCACGTGTGTGTTTATTGCTTTTTGTAAATAAGAAAAGTGACGATATGAATCCTTGAGCCATGAAAATCCCTTCTGTTAGAGGGAACGGTGGCCAGAGGAAGATGAGTGTGATTGCTCTGGCTGCTGGGAGGAGGGGGAGGTGAAAGCGTGCCCTAATGCCTACTGAACACAGGGAACTCACAGTGTGTTTGGGGGTACCCGGAAGTCCTGAGGCTTGTCCCCATGTGAGTTTAGGACAGGTTGAGAGATGGATGCAGAAGATAGGCAACTGGAGCTCAAAATGTCCCCTTCGTTACTAAAGTGGCTTTCAGACTGTGTGCCATGGGTTTGTTAATTCCCTACTTGATTTCAGCAGATACATCCTTCATCACTGGCACAAGAGCAGAACCTATTAGGCCTCTCTTTACAGGGGCAGTGGAGAAGACCACAGTGGACTCTCTGCAGCTCCCCAAGAAAAAGACAGAAGGGCGGGGCAGGGAGAGAGGTCTGAGAGCTAGTCTAGCTCATTGGATTTCACTCCAGGCAACTCTGACCCCTAGAGGGTTTTGGAGGGGATTGAAGGTTGGGTCACAGGACTGGGGGCTCCTATTGGCATGTAGTGAGACAGGGATTGGGGGTATTAAACAACTCGCCAGGCACCTGAGCAATGAAGAATTGTCCCATGTCCTTGCTGCTGCTGTGAGAGACTCTGGCCACTGATGTGCCTCCAGGTGGAAACAAAAGGAACAGGAATAAGGGTTCCCACCTGTCCCATCAGGAGGTCGTGGACTGCTGACTTCTGAAGGGAATGGACAGGGTTGGGGGTAGGGAAGAGTCTGGGAGCTAGGAGTCACTGCTGCAACTGGCAGACAATTACTAAGCATTAACTCTGGGAAGGTCCCTTTGCTAGGCAGGACCCCAGACCTGTCTCTGTCCTGGAGGAGTTCACAGCCAGGATGGGGAGAAAAAGGAATAATAATAACTCACTTATTAAGCACTGCATGCCAGAATGTGTTTACATCCATCTTTTCATTTAATCCAGTTCTGAGTCTGGTTCTATGACTAGCCCCCATTGACAGATGAGGAAACTGAGGCTCTGGGGTTACATGGTGTACCAAGGTCACACAGGTGCATGGAACCAAGCTGGGACACCAAGGTCACACAGGTGCACGGGACCGAGCTGGGACGTGAACCTAGGTCTCACACCAAGGCCCACGATCTTTCTAGACTCTGGGCTTTGGGAAGAGATCTGATCTACCCCAGGTAGATATTTGGAGGATCCTTCCCCCTCTAGATGTTTTTAGAAACGTTCCCTGGAGATGCCCCCATGTTGAGTATCCTAAGGAAAGGGGAAAAGGTGGCCAATGCAGGTTGAGTTCCCCTACTGAGCTGTCTTGGGGATCCCTGTATGGGACCAGTAAGATGGAGAGAGGCCAAGAGGCTGTTGAGAGGGGTGGTTCCAGGGGTGGGATCCTTAGCTTTGCACACTCGAACTCAGGGTCCATGGCTTCCCAAGAGCCTGTCTCTGGCTGACTAAACTCACAGGAGCCTGACACACAAGCCACAAGTCAAATGTGTCCGCCTCCACGGGGTAAGCAGATCAGAGCCCCGCCCTGGAGCTGCAGGCCTGGTGCGAAACTTGCCTCCACCACTCGCTCACTGTGTGACTTGGGGAAGGTTATTAATCTCTCCATGCCTCAGTTTCCTTCTCTGTGAAATGGCAATAAAATGTTCAACTCATGTTCGCCCTCTCTGTCACTACCACTTACAGATTATGTATTCTCTGCTGGGCATCCTGCTAAGCGCTTGTGACCATTGAAACTTCACAGAAATCCATGAGGAGAAGGCTGTTGTATCTTCATTCTACTAGGAAGGAAACTGAGGCACAGTGAAGTAAATAGTTTAAAGTAGTAGGGGCAGGGGCTTGATCTAGGCCCTCTGACTCCAAAATCAGTGTGCTTAATCCCTACAGCTCTTTCTCCTGGGACCAGAATATTCTTGCCTGTCCAACGGGGCTATACCTCGTACCTGGACACCTATTTGGTTTAAATGGAGGCCCAGCAGAATAGTGAACCTCTTGGAGTTGACCCTGAGTGCTCCTCAGCAGAGACCAGAGCCCACTGAGCTTGGAATCCCTGTTTCTACTGGTTCCCTACCCTCCCTTTGGTGCGGCCAAATGAATTCTCCCTTGCACCCCCTTTTCTGTGCATCCTTCTGTTCCCTTCTGATAGAGCACAATGCAATTGATTAGACCTCTGTTTTCTCAATTTCAATCACATCCTGGCCCTGCCTCCCTGAGATTACAGGCGGGTCACCTTGATTGTGGTTTCCACCGTTCACAAAACTCTTTAGTCATTTATGAAACCATCTCTCGCCTCATTCACTCCCCCACCTGGCTCTTCTCCTCTGTGATGCTGTGTGGGTTTTACTGGCTTAAGACTCAGAGGGCAATTTTATTTCCAAGTTCGTGGTGGGGGAGGAGGACACCTAATTGATGAATGTTGGGTGTTTCACAGGCATCATCTAATTTGATCCCCACTACGAGGCTGTGCAGAAATGTGATTATTCCCATTGTACAAAAGAGGAAATGAAGACTCTGAGAGGCTTCAACATTTGCCCAAGGTCACACAGCTGGATGGCAGAGTCAGAATTTGAACCTTGCACTTCAAAGTCTCATGCAATCACACTGTGTCATAGTCTCTTATTTAATGGAGCAGCATGGAAACATATAATAACAACCTAGAGTCAAGTTCGGGGAGGGCATAGTGCAGATGAGTCTGGAGCAGCCCCATATATGCTGAAGGTTATATTCATAAAAGAACCAAGTCATTTAGTAATTTTGCACACATTTACTGATGTCTCCGTAAGCTAGTCCTGACCAGGAGACAGAGCAGTAAATGATTACAACACTTAGAGGCAAGGTCATTCTGGAGGCCAAGGGAGACTTCTTGGAGGATGTGAAAGAAAAGTCTGCCCAATGAAGCAGCCAGAGGGTGAGATCATCTCACATGAGGGGAACAGCATGTGCAAGTGCTCAGAGATATGGTAGAGCAAGGCCAAGTCAGGCAAGTGCAAATAATTATGTATGGGAGGATTGAGGGTGCAGATGAGGCATGGAAGAAGGTTGGGAGGTCAGAGGCAAAAGGCAGAAGGGTCAGAAATTCAAGGGGTATGGCCCCTTAGTCATGGAGAAAAGTCACAGAAGAAATCTGGGTGGTGGCCAGGACTTATTGGGGGTACCTATATTGAATCCTATTGTTTTGGTACTGAGTTGGGTGGACCTACTACCTACTATCTACTCCAGTAGTTCTCTCCCACTCCCCATTTTACACACACACACACACACACACACACACACACACACACACACACACACACACAGGCATACACGCACGCGCGCATCAGCTCCTGGACCGTCCTACAGTGGTGTCCATACTCCCTCTAGTGTCCATTCTGGGTACTACACCCAGAACTCAAGGAAACTTTCCCCTGGGAGGGGAAGACTAGGTCCCTTTTGGAACTTCCCATTTGAGGATGGGAATTCCCTGCTCTCTTAATGGTAGCGAGAATAGGACAGGCACAGGCTGAAAATGACGATAAAGGGTTTGTAGGAGAAAAAGGTCGGGTCCTAATTCAGCTGGACAGGAGGAAGTCAGGAAGGCTTCTCAGTGGAGGTGTTGCTTCACCAGAAACTTGCAAAGGGAGTAAAAGTTTGCTTGGTAAAGAAGGAAGAGAAGGACATTCTAGACTCGACAGAATTAAGTGAGCTCAGAGGGGACCATGCAGGGAGTTACAATTAGGTAGGTGTGACTGGAGCGTAAAATTTGAGGGGCATTACTGGCTAAAGATGAAGATAACCAGGTAGGTTACCATGGGGCATGTCTGCCATGCATTCGGGCTAGGATTCTAGGCTGTGGATAATGGGAAGCCATAGGATTTTGAGCAAAGGAGTAACAAAGTCAGATTCCTTTTTCAGAATGAACCCTCTGGTGACCAGTGCAGAGGAGGAATGGGAGGGGAAGAGGTAGGACAGGGATATACCTCGTGATACAAAGAACCACACCAGATCCCACTAATAGAGGGATGCATAGCTTTGAGCGGGTCTGTGAACCATACATATCGATACATGCGTCTAGGGGATCACAGGCTGAGCACCCACAGACAAACAAATCCATAGTAATACACACTCAGATGCATAACTCAGGAGCATGAGCCCAAGGGAAACCAAGGACATACAATTACCTCCAGACACAGCCTGACAGTGAGAACCACACAAACCATACCCTGACAGACCCAGGAATTCTCTCGCGCATACACACACACACTCTCTCTCTCACACACACACACACACACTCACACACACGCAGTGTGGCTGTCAAGGGTCCTACCCTGCCCCCTTCTGTGGACCCATCCCCCCTCCCACCCCCGTCCTTCACCACCTCCAGCAGGAACAAAGCTGACCTTTGCCCTCTGGCCTCTGGCCTCTCCTCCCACACCCCTTGCCCAGAGGGAGGAGCTGTTTGAAGTCTGGGCTGCAGCTGGGGTTTCCTGTTGCCTGGAGGAATGTGGGAGGACATGGGGGGTGGGGGAGGCTAGCCCAGAAGGAGGGATAATGGGGGCCTGGGGGCCTTAGTTCCCACTGTACCATTATGAGGAGGGGCTTCCTGCTTCCAGGATCTCTAGGGCCCCAGCTCTGAGCTATTCCCATCCTGAGGAGGGGAAGACCGAGGCCCTAAAGGCTCTAGTCCATTGGGTCTCTTGATTCCTGGATCAGTAGCTCAGAGGCTTAGAAGAGTCCCTCAACTTCTCTCAGCCTCAGTTTCTCCTTCTGTGGACTGGGCTGAACCACTCTCTAGCAAACCACACCTCCCCTGAGGTGAGCTCCAAGAGTGGGGCTGGCCTTAGAATTTCTATAATCAGGGAAGGCAGTGCCCATGCCCACCCAAGGCTCACACTTACCTCTGCCTTTTCCATGAGCCCCAAGGGCCTGGCTCCAGGCTGCTGTGACCTCTCAGTTATTGTCATTGTTATTCTCATGACTCAGTCCCTCAGTTCGCCCTTGCCAGTTTTCAAAGTGGTCTCATATCCTTGTGCTCAGTAAATCTCCTCAGCCCTGCCTGTAAGACAGGGAAGGGATTACTCCTCTATTTTACACGTAGGAGTATTGTGAGACTCGGAAAGGTGAAGATGCAGGCCTTCCGGGAACAGCAGGTCTTCTCCTTCAAGTCTGCCTTCTGGGGGAGCTTAGAGCTCCCGAGCCCAGCCTGTGGGGACTCTGACGCTATTTCTGAGGACTGGGTAGCCCCCTTTTAGATTGCAGCTATCGGAGCAGATGCGGAATTTTGACACTAGGTGGCAGCAGCAGCCCATGGGAAGAATCTGCCAGAGTTTGCCTGGGAAGACCGCCGCCCCCCCACCTCCCACAACCCGACATAATTTAGAGAAGCTCCAAAAGAAAGACCAGCCTCTAAATGACGGGGGAAATCCGGTAATGCCTGGTGTCCCACGATGCTCAGTACCTTAGGGGTCAATAGTAGCCACCCTGTCCAGCTGAGACAGCCTGGATGGAAGGCACGTACTTGGAAAACACAACCTAACTTCTCTTACTCTCTCTTTCCAGGTGCCACGGTCCACCCAGCTGGTCTTGCCCTCTGCGCCTCATCACTAAGTCTCTCCCCTCTTGGGAGTTTCCCAAATTCCTCTTCATCTCAATCTACCTGGGGCTTCCCATTTTCCCTAAAACACCCAGCTTCCTCCCAAAACTTGGATCTGACTAGGTAGGATCTCCATGCTCTGGGGCAAAGCCTAAGGACTAAGCATGTATGTCATGAAGGTGAGGGTCGGGGTGTGTGGCGTGGGGAGAAAGGGGAGCCTCTTCCACCCTCCCAATGTTAAAGTGTCTCCCATAGGGTACCAGCTAGAGCAAGATGCTAAAGCCTCATTTATTTGCAATAACTTTAGTTTAAGGCTTTGGACCCAAAAGTGCCCCTAACAACTTAAACCACTACTTTCATTAATATCTGACCTTATAATACTTCCCATTCAATGAAGAAATCTCTGAAACCACGGTTTGCCTACAAAAAGGAGCTGCTTCCCAGTGGGGGTCTCTCCAGCTGGCCATGCCAGCCCCCTGATGCCAGATAAACAGGTGGACTGTTTACACTGTTTAGAACCCTAGATCTCTCTCATTGCTGCTGCCCTCCTAGCCCCGCCTCCAACAAAGGGCCGAGAGAGAGTGCTCCCCAGAACCCTCTTCTTTTGCTCTTTGGGGTTTCAGACTGTCCTTAAAGGAGGTGCTTGGGATGGGGAGAGGTGTAGGGAAGGTGGTGACAGGGGAGTTGTAGTTGGAGAAATGTCACCACCTGCCTTTGTCACACTCTGGCCATCACCTGCAGGGCCAAAGGAGGAGTCAGAAACAGGTGGCCCAAGAACAAAGGCACTTGTGGAAGAACTTTAGATGGAGGAGCGAGACAGACAAAGCCAGCAGACACAGGGCCAAGGAATGTCAGACACACAGAGGAAAAGGGACTAGCAGAACACTAGTCAGGGCTGATGTTGGTAGATACTAGAGACAGGACAGTGACCCTGCATTGTTCCTCTTGGTGTCCGGGTGGGTGTCCCCTGTGAGCCCTGCATATTTCCGTTAACATCTGTTGAATTGAAGTACCAAGGGAGGACACACGGATGCTGGGAATGAAGGTCAGAGACCTGGGAGTCACAATCCCCTGCTATGGCCCAGAGATTAAGCAGTGGGGTTTGGGATCAGACTGTCCCGGGTCCAGCTCCCAAATGAGGGAACCTGGGCCTAGCTCCCCCCATCTCTAAAATGGAAATGACAATCGCACCATTTCACTGGGTCTTTGTGGACAGAGGGGCCCTGCTGTGTCCAGTAAATCGCAGCAGAAGCAACAGCAGTTTCCCTTCCTGGGCTGTCCAGCCACTTCCCCCTTGGTAACCAGGCCCAGACAAGGCACATTCCCATCTGGGGGGATAGGCCAGGCAGGGGGCCTGGAGCTAGGGGCTGGATAACAGATGTGACCTGAAGAGGAGGTAGGTGAAAGTGCTGAGCCCAGCCCCCAGGCCGCAGCAGGAGCTCTGAACTGTTGAATCCGAATCTTGCTTCCTGACCCAACCAAAATGCTCAGTCGGATTCAGGAAGGGGGAGGGGTGCTGTTTGTGGATTAGCCAGGACCTCTGTGCTCTGGTCACCCTTGGACTTCTAGGAAAACTAAGAGTTGGAGGGGCTAAACCCGGAGGTCAGAGCTTGGGACCGGGGTCCCTGAATGAGGAGGAAGCGGTGGTGGGGCTTTGAGATTTCTGGAGCAGCGCTCACGTCAAAACGTCGTGCTTTACTCAGTAGGAAACCTTTCAGGAAGGGAGAACGTCCCCAGACTCGGAAAGCCGGTCCTCCCCTCTCTCTTCTTCGTCTATCATTTAATTGGGGCGCCCCAGAAAGTCGCAGACCCTTTGGCTAATCCCTTGATTCCCTATTCGACTCATTCCATCCTCAGACCCCGCCCCTTCGCTCCCACCCGCAACCTCCGCTCAAGCCAGAGCTCCCCCGCAGGGAACAAGGAACGAGGGAAACACCCCTGGTCTTCGGGAGAACCAGAACCCTTGGTAAACGGAGGACGTGCCCCTCTCCCGGACGAAGGGCCCGCGCTCAGTCCCCGCGGGCTCCCGGCCGCGCCGTCGGGGCAGCGGCTCGGCCCCGCCCGCCCCGCACGCCGAGCGGCCGGGGTGGGGACTACAAGTCCCGGCGTGCCGCGCGCGCGCTCCCCCCTGGGGTTCCGGATGGTGAGCGGCGAAGGTAAGGCGAGCTCGCAGAGGCAGCGGCGGCGGCGGCGGAGACGGAGAGAGGCAGGCAGGCAGGGCGAGGGCGAGAGACGGAGGGAGGGAGCGAGCGAGGCAGACCAGACAGACAGACAGGCGGGCGGGCGGGCGGGCAGAGCGAGCCACCCGCCAGGCTGCGCTCAGCCCCGCTCGCAGCGGAGAGAGCAGAAGGCAGGAGGAGGGAGGGGAGGAGGAGGAGGGAGGGAGAGAGGGAATCCAGCTACCACCACCCAAAGCCAGCGTCTGCTTTCTGTCCTCATTTCCTTTTCCCACCCAGCTCGGAAAGCAGAGAAAGGCAGAGAGAGCGAGAGATAGAGACAGTCAGAGAGACAGACAGACAGCCAGAGAGCGGGAGGGAGGAGGGCGGAGGAGGAGGAGCAGGAGGAGGACTACGCGGGGCGCGTTCCCTCCCAGGTTTGCAATGGGGGGGTGGGGGCGGGGGTGTCCAGGGCTGTGAGAGTGTGTGCGCGGCGGGGGGAGCGAGGGGGGCGCAGAGAGCGAAGGAGTGATCGAGGTGGGGGGGCGCCGGGGGAGCGGGGGGCCGTGTCCAGCGGAGTTAGCGGCGGAGAATGTGAGCCGAGACGCGAGCCATGCTGTCAGCAACGGCGGGCGGCTCAGGGCTCCTCCACGACTCCTCTCCCCAGCAGCCGGGCGCCCGCGTCGCTGCCGCCGCCGGAAGACTGACGCCCCCCGAAGCCCCTCGCCTGGCTCGGACCCACGGAGCCGGCAGCCCAGCACTCCGGTGAGTGGCGCCTCCTCCCGAGCCCTAGACCCCGCTGGGGACCGGCCGGCCGGGCTCTTTTGTGCAGCGCACGGGGGGGGGGGGCCCGCGCCCCCTCCGCGCGCCCCGGTCCGGTCCGCGGGACCCGGTGGCTGCGGTGCCCGCGGTGCGATCGGTCTTTGTTTCCACCGGGGCCCGCGGCTCGGCTGGGCTCGGCTCGAAGCCTGGCAGGCAGCGCCGGGAAGGGGGAGGGGGAGGTGGACGAGAAGGGGGGGCGGGGAGGGGGGGTTCTCGGGTTTCCTGGCCGCCCCGCAGCTCCCCCGGCTCGGGGGCGAGGTGCGCGCCCAGCGCTGCCGCGCGCCCCCTCCTCCTTCCTCCTCCCTCGGTCTTTGGATTTAAAACTGCAATTTGCTCTCCAGCTTGCTGAGAATGTGGTGGGGGGGGGAGAGAATGAAGGGGGGACCGTGGGAGCGGAGAACAAGGCTGGATTTTAGGAACGGCGCTGGGAAAGGGGGAGACTGCGGAGGGAGGAGCCCCTCCCCTCCAACCCCCAAATCCCAAGGTTCCGCTGGTGCTCTGGGAGTTGAGGGGCGGGGACCTAATGACCCGGAGGGGGTGTGGGGCGGAGGAGGGATTTGGGGGTGGCCAGGGCCGGAGGGGTTGGGCCGCGTGCCCGGTTACCTGGCGAACAAAGTCGGCTCACTTTTGCATAAATAAATAAATAATCGCCTATCAATGCGTTTCCTCTGGGGCTCAGATTGAATTGGGCCCCCTCTTCCCCAGGGGGTGGGGTGCTGAGTGACAGCTGTCAGCCCCCTGGGCCGGGAGCTGGGGGTGAATTGCTGAATCCCTATGCCTTTTGGCTAAGGGCGCCTTCTCCTGCTGGGTCCTGGTCCCCGGGCAGAGCCAGAGGGGCAGGGGGCTGGCTCGGAGTCTAGGAAATAACCTTGTTTCCTGTTCTACAGGAAAAGGGACAGCGACCCAGAGTTTGGGGGCTGGGGATGAGGACTAATGGGAGCTGGAGGGGTTCCCTAGCAGCCTGACCCCCCCAGCCTCCTGCCAGGCGAAGGGGCCAGCTGAGGGAGGAAGGATGTGGGCCTTGCTGGCCGGAGGCGGGAGCTGGGGCTGTCCCTGAGGCGGGCAGCGGGCACAGAGCGGGAGGAGGGAGAGAGAGAGAGAGAGAGAAGCGGGGGCGGGAATTCTCTACCGCAGACCCTGGGGGCCAGGGCCAGATGTGGAGGGGTGGGGAGTCCCCCCTCCCTCCTAGCTTGGGGGCCCTGGGGCTGGGCTGGGAGGGGCTGAGCCTGGTGCCCTCGGTTCTGCACCAGTGCCTGACTGGCAGGGCCAGCTGAATTTGGGCCCAGGCGTCACCCTGGGAGGCAGGGCCAGGCTGCACCAGCCTGGTCCCTGAGCACAAGGAGGGACCCTTGGGGGGCCTGTGCCTGTCTGGCTGGGCAGGCGTTTCCCGCCGGACCAGTTGGTGTCAGGCGGGACTTGGCCCCAGCTCCCTGGGCAGAGCTCAGGGTGTGAGGACAAGCTTTGCCTCCGGGTCAGGGTGGCCACATTCTGTCCGCTGCTCCTGCTGCTGCTGCTGCTGGCGGGGCGGGGGCATGTGCCTGGGCCTGGGCAGAGTCCTGCCAGGAGTATTTGGGGTGTTTCTATTGTTGGCTTGTTCCTGTTCCGTGTGGCCCCGCGTGTGTGTGTGTGTGTGTGTGTGTGTGTGTGTGTGTAGCTGTGTGAGCTGGGGCTTTCAAGTGAAAGATTACCAGTCTGTCCATTCCCCCCCACCCCTCATGTGGAGGGGGGCAGGCTGGGTTGTGGTGGTGAGCTGTGGGGGGACCCCCCAGGTGGCATGTGCGTGCCGCTTGCCATCTCCCTCCTTTGAGCAGATGTATATTTATTTTTATAGCAATGGAAAATCAAACTGGATAGTAAGTTGAATTCATTTTTTTTCTCCTGCTGTGTCAATAGTTGGAATAACCCCCAGAGACTGGTGAACTTCTTGCCCCAGAGCTCCCACCCTTCTGAGGTTTGCATAGATCAGTGAGGGTATGAGCTTAGGGGGACCAGTGGGCACCAGTCCAAACCGTGACTCTTGTCCTTCTTGGTCTGGCACTGGGGCAGGTGCCTGGGTGGGCGGGTCCTCCCCCCTCCCCAGAGCCCCCTCCCCAAACCCGCCCCAGGCCCCAGGGTGTTGTCTGGCCTCAGCCATATCCTTGGTCAGTACCTAAGCTGTGCCCAAACCCTTGGGGACGTTCTCCTGGTGGGCTCCCTCCTCCTGCCTGGGCTCCCGGCCCACGTGCTGATATTTATTTTCTGTAGTAAAATCCATTTTTAATGCCGTTACTTTTGAAATAATATAGAGAGAAACAAATGTGATGTGTTTAAGTTGCCCTCTGTGAGTTTTTAATGTGATCTATGGCTGAGGTAGTGATGGAAGGAGCTGTTGGGCTTGGAGAAATTTGGTGTCATAAAGAAAAAAAGCTTGCTGTTTATTACCGTTGCTGGCCTGGGGGGTCTGGAACAGGGTCGGGGGGCAGGGAGCCCCAGCACCCCCAGATGCTGTGGGTGGACAGCATAGCTTCTCAGTTTGGGGGTGTGCACGTTACAGGGTTGTTTTGCATTGCTTCCCAGACCTTGAGTGGGACTTTGGTGAGGGGGGCTTGGGGGTTGGGGGGCTCTGTTAACCCCATTCCACCTGCTTAGATCTTGGCAGGGAGGCTTTTGGACCCCCTGCTGAGCTAAAGTGGAGGTCTACTGTTGGGAGGTTGGACTTGAACCCTACAGGAGATTAAGGGGTGGAATCGCCACCTGAGGTTGTAGCTGTATTCCAGGCTTGAGGAGCCAAATGTCCCTGGCTGGAAACTTGGCGGGGGGGTGGGGGTTCGGGGGGGAGCTGCTGCTCTGGACTGGCAGAGCCCTAGAGGGACACTGCTGGTTCTCAGATCAGTCTGGAGCATTGACTTTGAGCCACTCCCTCCACTTGGCTTCTGTTTCCCATTGGCTAGGGGCTTTCTCATGGCTAACCTGATCTCCTTCATTTCCCTTCATACCCCCTATGTTCCCCCCCACCCCCCGCTGACCCCCGACCAACTTTTTTGTTTGTTTGTGGAATACAGAGCTCTGTGTCTCATGCCAGTCACCCAGACCAGGGGGTGCTGTGCTATGCCTTCATACCAGATGCCCAGACACTTCTGGTCTGGTTGAGTGAGGTCAAGCAGACTCACTATTATGGGATGGAGACCAGCTCTGTCTCTGGGCCCCCTGGGTCTCTTTGGACAGCTCCGAAGAGGGGGGAGCCAGGATGGGGAATGCAGGAGGGAGCAAGGATAACATTGTTGCTAATGCCAGCAGATGGGCCCCCCCAGGGAGAGAGCTAGGGGACCGAGGAGAGGGGAGGAGAGACCCAGACAGCCACGTGCCAGGTAGAGAAAGGGAAAGATGGTGGCAGAAGCCAGTGATGAGGGAGTGAGAGAGCAAACAGTAGAGGGGAAGAACCAGGATCACAGCCCCTGGAGGTGGGGCCCAGGGGACCAAGAAGGCCCTAGGCATGTGCCATTCGCTACCCCACAGCCTGGAATGAGCAGGCATTGTTTTTGGAGGAGAGACAAGCAAATGTCTCTGGGAAGAAGGAGGAGGACAGGTGGACTAGAGAGGGAAAGACGCCCACAGGAGGAGGGAGAATAGGGATCCAGGGGGATTCCAGGGGTCACTTGTCTAGTGGTCCTGCCCCAGGGTAGCATCCCCCTTCTGCCTTCTCCAAAAGTCTGGGAACAGAGCAGAGCTATTCTTTGGACTGGGGGGCGGGTCCTGAGGCAGGTAGGTGCCCACAGGTTGTGTGTGCTCCATGCCAAGAGGCACCTGGGATTTTAAAGGCGGGGAACATTAGAGTCCCAGAGATGCCAGGGGTATCGTCCCATTGGACCCCCTCACACATGGTTTGACAGGAGAAATCCCAGTCTAGGGAAGGGACTCATTTGCCCAGGGTCACAGATACTTGGCAATGCCAGGCCTGGGACCTAGGCTCTTTGCACTCTAACAGTCTGTAGTTAGAGAATAAGGACAGCTGCAGGGGGCCTCCTGGGTGCAGAGGGGGCCTGGAGCCTGGAGAGAGGAGCAGGCGGGCACCCTTGTGGCCAGAGTCCCCCCAGGGGAGGGGGAGGCGCCGCTGCCGGGAGAGAGAGGGAGGGAGGGGAGAGAGGAGGGGAAACAGTGAGTCAGGCTTCCAAGAGCTGAGGATGAGAGAGCCAGGGCTGGGAGGGAGAGGGCAGGGAGGACTGCTCAGAAGCTCAGAAAGGGAGGGGGCCCAGCCGGGGGCAAGGAGAGCTCTAGAGGGAGGGAGCCAGCCTCTGGCCCTGGCCCAGCGGTAGGCTGTGCAGCGGGAGCAGCCAGTATGGACTTTGCTCATGGTAGGTCAGCGTCCCTTTCTCTGTGATTCCACACCAGGGTCTCAGGAGGAATAACTGTGACCTCCCATCCCTTCCTCAGTTTCCCCATCTGTTGTGGGACTGTGGGATTTGGACTGTTCTCGGAGAGAGAATGGGGGGCACAGAGCAGACTGGGAGGGTACTGAGGGATGTCACATATCTCCTGGCTGGGTGCTGGAGGTCCTCTTGGAGCCTGCCACCGGCACAGGGCAGGGCACATGTCTCTGGGGTGGGGCTTCTTCTTGAGTCGTCTGAGTTGCTGGGTGGGAGAGTGGGGGTGGCAGGCCATGTGTGCTAGGGTTTGCTCTGTGCGTGCGTGTGCGTGTGTGTGTGTGTGTGTGTGTGTTTGTGTGAGAAAGAGAGAGAGAGAGAGAGAGAGGATGAGGTGCTGGCCTGGCAGTGGTAGGTAGGCTGCATGGGGCCTCTCAGGATGGCGAATGCCTAGACAGGATCAAGGTCCCCAGAATTCCTAGACAGGATCAAGGTCCCCACATGTCCAGAACCAACCTCCACTTTGGGATGGAGGAGATATTCTTATATCTCCCCCCTCAAATCCCTATGGGTCAGAGGTTCTAGAGAAACTGGGAGGCAGGAATGGCCCCTGTGGGAGCTCCACATACCTAGAGCTGGAAGGAGAACTAGAGACATCCCCAGGGACTGCCTGGAAGGGAGGAGAGAAGGACCCCCCTCCTACCCAGCTGACAAGAAACTGTGAGCTCTTAGCCCCTTCCCTCTCCCTTATCCTGGCACCCCCCCAACCCCTCCCTCCCGGATCCCAGAATCTCTGCCATTGGCTAGGGGATAAGGAAGGTGGGCACTGAAGATTCCTCCCCTGCAAGGCCTAGCTTTGGGGGGGCGGGTGTTGTTGAAGTGAGGCCCCTTGCCTCCCCCCTTACCTACCCATGCACAGACTCAGCTGCAGGGAGGCCCTGCTTTCTCTCCTCTTTCTGCTCTGGGGTCCTTGGCCTGGGAGCCCAGAGGAGGGGCCGCTTCTGCAGCTGGCTGGCCCCGAACTCCCAGCTCAGCCCAGCTGCTACTGAAGCTTCCAGAAGCTGCAGCTCTGCATCACGCTCCCCCCACCCCCACCCCCTGAGCCAGGAGAGGCCTTTGCTGACCTGGGGGAGGGTACCTTGGGGAGCGAGTGGGCACCCTTAGAAGGACTAACACAGACAACCAGACAGATGGGTGGTGGAACAGATGGACAGAGACACCCACGCACAGGCAGACGGAGAGAGACGGACAGATGGACCAGGACAGGGAGAGACGGACAGACAGAGGTGCTGGCAGAGAGAGGAGGAGTCAGAAAAATGGAAGAGCCTGGGGAGAGAGAAACAGACAGAGAGACTGAGACATGGAGACACGGAGATCCCAGAAGGGAGACAAGGTGACTGAGATAGGAGGAGGAGAGACTCAGGGAGAGGGTGAGAGACAGGAAGAGATAAAGAAAGGGGAAACCCAGACATAGAGAAAGAGAGAGAGGAGAGGCGGAGAGGCTTGAGGCTACAGACCACAAACAGGGATTTGATGAGAATCTGGAAGGTGTTTTCTCCTGCTTCCCTCCCCAAACCCTTGGGCCAGCCAAGTCTCCATTCCTTCCACCCCCGGCTCAGTTTCCAGCTGCTAAAGAGGTCAGAGAGAAAGAGAGAGAACAAGAGAGGGAGAAGCACGCAGAGAGACCCCCTCCTCCCTGCTCTCTTTGTAGGGGAGGGAGTTACTCAGAGCAGTTTTCCCAGCCCTGACCCCTGCTCCAAGATGGACATATCACTTGTGTCAGAAAATATCACACTCATCACTCACTGGGTGTCTCCTTGTGTAAATGCACTCCCATCTTCATACCTGTCCGCACAGGCCTACACACACACACACACACACACACACACACACACACACACACACACACACACTGTGACGTGAATCTCTACCCTCACACTCATCCCTCATCTCACAGTGTAACTGGGGAACGCATACCTATGCTTCCTCATCCCTAACGGCAGTGACACGCATGCCTCGTCTCGGGGTCCCGGGACGTGCTGACACATGCATGCACACAGTCACACCTTCACCCAGACAGTGGCGGTCACGCCAGAGCAGAGGGAGGGCTCTGCCTGGAGGTGAAGCTCAGTGGTCCCAGGTGTCAGTGTGAGGGTGGCGTGCCCTCCTGCTCCTTCCCAGCCGGCAGTGGGGGGAGGCTAGGGGGCCGTTTCGGCAAGCGGGAGCCTTCCTCAGGACTTGGCTGGTGGGCTGAGTGACGGGAGAGACACTCTCTGAGCGCTGGGGAGGCTGCGTGTGTGCACCACCTGCAGACATGTGCACGTATGTCCGGATACAGCGTGGCGGGTGCCTGTGACGGCGGGTGCCTGTGACGGTGGGTGTGAGGAAGAGATGATCGTGTGTGAGGTGGGACATGGGCGTGACGGGGAGATCCAAGGTGTGTGGAGCGTGTGGGGGTGTGTGCGATGGCTGCTAGTCAGGCATGTGTGTGCTGACGTGTGTGCCTGTCACAGGTGTGTGCTGCCACCTGGGTCTGCAGAGTGGGGGGGGTGTCGTGAGTGTGTGGACGCACAGGTACAGGGCCCTGGGGGCAAGCTGCATGTGTGTGAGGGTGCAGTGTCAGGCAGATGTGAAGGTGTGGGGGGGGGGTTGCGTGTGGGTGTAGGCAGTGTGCATGTGTGTGCGTGTGTGTGTGTGTGGAGGGGGTAGCTGCCTGGGTGAGGCTGCGAGCTTGCAGCCAGGCTTGGAGGGCTGTTTTCTGAGGCCAGGATGCTGCTGGAACAGAGGCCGTCCGCACGAACACACGCGAAGGGGCTCTGAGGCTCACAGTTGGGCACTGACCCACACAGACGCACAAGGACAGACATACCCGCCCCTGTCCTCCCTCTTCCTCTCTCCTGGCGTCAGTGGTTTTCAAAGGAGCCTCCATGAGGACTGTTTGCTGTGCAGCTCCCCCCAGCCCCCAGCCTGGGCCTCTTCAAACACAGTGATGCCCTCCAGGCAGCTTTGTGGAAGCTCCTGCCTCAACCATCTGAAGGCAGATGGGTGGGTTGAGATCCGCTGCTGCCCCCCAGGGAGCGAGGAGGCGGCTCTGCTCCTCTGGCCTGGGCGCAGGCTGAGACAGATGGACGAACCCCCCTTCCCCGTTCTCCACACCCCCTCTCAGGGTCTGGGGGTGGGCAGGCACCCTCCCCCACCAAAGAGGGGTTCCAGCAGGCGGCCCCTGAGCAGAGGCTAGGACTCTGCCCGTCATCTCCCCAGAGGGGCACCTATCCTCACCCTGAGCCCTATCTCGTGTCTAAGCACAGGGGCCCAACTGTAGCCCCCAACACCTGAATATCCAGCTGCCCCTCCTCTGCTTACCGCTCCAACACCCCTAAACATACCACTGCTCCAGCTACAAACACTTCCACACATATCCACCCTTCCAACACCCCACTGCCCCATATACACACCTGGCCCCAGCATGCCCCAAACACACAACCACCACACACCTTCCCACACACACACACAGTTATAGCCCTAGTCATGAACCCAAACCCAGATTCTTAGGATCCCCAGCATACACCCAACACATACAGACACACATTTATTAACTCCCTCTTGAGCCCCCCCACCTCCCTGGATACACACAGGACCCCAAAGCAGCCCTAACACCTTCCCCGTACTCGAACTTTCCCCAACACCTCACCAGACACACACTCAGACTCTCCCTACAGCCCTAGCGTTTCTCCCAGCTGCAGCCCCGCACCTCCCCGAACACACCAACCAACCCCTACACCTTTCTGGACACACAGCCTCTCCCACTCACCACACACACGCACACTGCCTGCTCAACACCCACTCAAACAAGAACACCCTCTTCAGCCCCGCCACATACCTTGAACACAGACATAGCTTCGGTTCTGCTTCACTTCTAAACAGATAATGTCTCCCCAGCTTCTCATACCTTCCCAGGCACGTGCATGCACACACCCCTACACACACACTCACACTCCCCCATAGACCCAGCACTTCAACAGGCTGTCCCCTGTATGTCCCCAGCAAGCCCCAGCTCCAGTCCTTTCCTTGGCCATCTCAGGGCCCAGGGACAGCCCCACACCTTGCAGCTCTGTCCTACCCCCACCCCCCAACATACCCCAACTCAGTTCCTCTGTAGCTCTCACCCCCAACCCCACACATGCCAGCACCCCCCCCCACAGCACTCTCCATCACAGCTCCCCCACCCCACATCTTGTCCAGGCCCCCTCCCCACCACACACACCCTCCCAGACAGCCTCAGCCAGCCCTGCACACACACTTGCTTGCTCTTGTAGCTGTCTCTCCCTCTCTGCTGTCCAGTCCTCCCCCACTTCCCAGAGCATCCTCTGCCTGGGGAGGCATCTCTGCCCCCCTCCCTGCCCCAGGCCTTTCATTCCTGGACAGTGAGGCTATGCATCTGGTTCAGAGCTGCCCCACCCAAGACCCT
Source organism: Mustela erminea (assembly GCF_009829155.1). Classification (NCBI taxonomy): domain Eukaryota; kingdom Metazoa; phylum Chordata; class Mammalia; order Carnivora; family Mustelidae; genus Mustela; species Mustela erminea. The sequence continues at coordinate 89,496,623 of NC_045623.1, forward strand.
GTGCTCTGGGCATCCTGGCCTGGGCTTTGGGGGTTTGGGGCCTCTTTGGGGGCTCCTGGCACCTGGTCACCCTGGTCTCTCAGCCAAGAACTCGGAGTACCCAGCCCTGTCCCGGCTCTGGCATGTATGCTGGGGGTGTGTGTAGAGGGATTTACCCCGGCCTGCACATTCTCAGGTGCTTGCCAGCCTGCCCCCCTACCCGGGCTTACCTGAGAGGGACATTGGGCCTGGGGCTTCAGGGAGAGAGATGGGTGAGATGTTGGCTTGACATGCCCCCCCCCCCCAATCTGGGCTTCGGGACTTGGTCTCCCTGGGAGTCAGTTCCGACAGTGAAGGTTACTTTACTAGATGCATGATTTTAAACGGAATCTCCACCATCTGTTCCACCCCCTAATTACAGATGCACAGAATCCGCCTCAGAGGGCAGCGTGAGGGGAGTGATTTAGAGGCTGAGCTGCTTCTGCCTGCATTAGGGCTGGGAAGATGGGGGGGGCTCTGGGTATTGCTTGCAGCCCCCCACATCCCATCTCTTTCCCAGGGGCCCCTCATGCCTTTTCTTGCTGGGAGAAGGCTCGGAGAAAGTTTCCCCCAGCCCCCAAGATCTGAAAGAGGAAGCCACTGCATTACTGAGGGAGGGGTCCCCAAGATACCGCCTGTGTCCCAGGCCCCAAGTCCTGGGATGCCGGCTCCATTAGAGCCTTAAAAAATTCAGTGGATCGATCTCCTGCCTGTTTCTTTGCCCTGGGGAGCCACAGACTCTGGCCCGGCCCAGCTGTCTGCCCACCCCAGGGGTAGCCGAGATCGGTGAGGCAGAGCGGGGGTCAGAGCGGAGAGGTGGGAGCAGGTGGGAGAGGTGGGAGCAGAGAGGGGGCCTCTCGGTTCCAGCAGCAGAGGACACAGGCTGGCATACCAAGACCCAGCAGGTGTGTTCACACATCTGTGCCCCTCCACCTTGGTGCCACTGTGATGCCTAACCCCAGTTTGAGCCGTGCTTTGTGGGGCTAGACAAGCCCTGGGGGCTGGAGGGGCCAGGGCCTGAGCTCTCAGGGTTCCGAGGGTGACCAGAGGGTCACTGGGCTACATACACTCTGAGGACCAGTCCGCCTTTGCCCACAGGTGCAAGGGACCTGGCCCCCAGCCCGCTTGGTGGTGGCAGTGGCAGGCACACTGCGGTAGATGCTGGAGCATTCACTGCAGGGAGAAAGGGAGCGAGGTTGGGCTGGAGGAATTTTAAAGATTGCTGCAGGCAGGAGGGTCTCTGGAACCCCGTGGAGCGGGCAGTCATGCAGAAGTAATCCTATCGCCGCCTGCCTGGAGGAGTGGAGGGGAGAGGGGCCAGGGAGGGGAAGGATGGAGCAGTAGCCCCGTTCCCACCTAGCCCCTGCCCTAGCCAGCTGCGGAGGGCGCCAAGGACCCTGGGGGCCTTCCCGGAGGAGGCACCTTGTCTCCTCCATTCCACTGTGGCATGTGCCCCCTGGAGGGGCAGTGCTGCAGCTGTTGCTCAGCTCCAAGCTCCGGGTATTATAAATAATGCAGCTCAGAGGTGGGGGCCAGCTCAGCCCCCGGTCACCTTGGGTCACCCAGTGTGATGTCTCCAGCTGGCAGGCCTGTGGCAGAGCCCCTCTCCCTTTCAGCCTGCTCCTCCTCTTCCGCTGTGTGAGTTTGGGCCAGAGGCCTAGCCTCTCTGGGCTGGGGTTGTGGGGCTGGGGGGGGGGGGCAAGGAATGTGGAAGAACCCAGAAAGCTCTGTCCTTTTGTCCCACCCCCAGCCCTCACAGGTTAGCTGGTAGCTGGCTCAGCCAATCCAGGCTGGGAAGGGCAGGCCTGCTCTAGCGGGGCCTCACCCATTCTGGCTCCTCCATTTTGCAGATGGAGTCACCGAGGCCAGAGAGGGAAGGATGGCCAAGGCCAGCCAGCTGATGAACCCCTCCTTCCCGCCCCATTCTGCTGTCACTCAGGCTCTTCTCAGCCTCAGCTCAGCTAAGAGCAGGGCCTGGGGGGGGGTGGGCGGGGGATGTTTGGGAAAGTGGTTGCGGCTGAGAGGTTGCCATGGCGATGCTGCAGGATGCCGAGCTGAAGTGGGGGTCCTACAGGGTCTCTGGGGCCCCCAGCTCCACACCCCTGTGGTCTTCTTCTCTCCATCTCCTGTCCCCCACCCAGATGCCTGTCAGGCGGCTTCGGTGACAGGCCGGGTGGGTGACAGGTGGTGCAGGTGATGGGCTGGGTGGGTGACGAGCTGGGTGGGTGACAGGTGGTGCGGGTGCGAGGCAGGCAGGTGACAAGCTGGGTGGTGACGGGCCCTGCTGATGACAGGCAGGGGGTGTGGTTGGCGAGGATGCCGTCTCCTGGCTGGTGGCCTGTTGGAGCCCCCCGCCCTCGTGCGTGTGCACACACATAGACTCTGGGCGCAGAGCTTGGGGCTAAGATACTAATGAGGCTTATTACGTGTGGAGGGGCAGGTGCCCAGGCTCACTAATGAGAGGCCTTTAACAAATAGGGGAGACAGCTGGGGGCTTCAAGGAATTTGGCTGGCCCTCCTGAGCTGAGGCCCTGGGGGTCCCAATCTGGCTGGAGGATGGCTCATTCTCCAGCCAGGTTGGGACCCCACCTCACCTCCCTTGAGGCTGCTTGGGTTCGTGTTAGTGCTACCATGACAGGAAAGCTACCATCGTTCAAGCATTTCCTCTCCCGCACCAAACCCTAGGTGCCTGTTCTCTTTTCAGCTCGACCAGTTACAGGAGGGAGGCCCCATTACCCATTCTACAGATGCACAAACTGAGGCTGAGAGAAGGCAAGGGACTTTAACACAGTTTCTGTTACAGCTGGAATTTTAATTCCAGTCTTTCTGTCTGTCCCCAGAACATGCCCTTAACCACCCCACCAAGAAAACTCAGGTTTTAGTCCAGACTCAGACCCTCTTTCAGGGCCTCAGTTTTGCACTTCTGGAAAACAGATGTGTGGTGGAGGGGTACTCACCATAAGATCATCAGGTCTGTCTTGGGAGGCTTTGGAGGGCTCTGCCAGGTACCTACCTGCCTCAGTGTCACCCCATGTGGCCCAGATTCTCGACTGGAGAGAGGGCAGGGCTAAATGCTGAGAGAGCTGAGCTGAAGAGGGGACACCTGGGATATATGAGCCATTTCCTGCCCTGGGTGATGGGGAGACCAAGGCCTGGAGAGGAGCAGCAACCGCCCAAGGTCACACACTAGGTGCGCTAGAGGGCCGCGTGGGATCCCAGGTCTCCCTGCCGCTTGAAAGGGCAGGGCAGGGTGTGGTGCTTGGCGGGGAGACGGCCTCCTCCTGGGCGCCACCCACCAGCCTTAGCTTCTGCCCTGGAGCTTGTGAGCCCCCAGCTCCTAGGAGGGTTGTAGGGGGCCGTTGGCTGCGTCTTTAGGGCCATGCCCCCTCCCCATCAGTCTGGGTCCGCAGTGTCAGTTGAGCCCCTCCCTTTGGAACCCATTGGGGTGGAAACTCCCTGGCAACAGCTGATGGATGGATTAGGACCCTGACATTGGCCTGGGGCCACAGCATGACCCTGGAGGGACCAGGCTGGGGCTGGGGGCTTGGAGGGGAATTTAAGAGAGAAGAATTAGGCTCGTAAATCTTGGAGCAACTCAGTTCTCCTCCTCCTGGACCTTAATCTCTTACCAAACCTGCTCTCCAGCTGTGCATCCAAGACTGGGGCTTGAGGGACTCCACCTTCCCATACCCTTTACCCTCCAACTGATGTGCAGCCCTTCCTGGAGTCGTAGGTACCCCTGACAGGGAAGAAAGAGTTGCAGGATTGGGCAGGATTAAGACCTTGCGTGTCCAGGCTACTGGATTTGGCTTCAGATTCATAGTGGCAGGTAGGGCAGAAGGCTTCAATGCCTCAGTTTCCCCAGTCTTGAGTTTTAAATCCTCTCTTGGTGCCTGTCCGCTCAATCAGGAAGGAACATTAAGACCAAGAGGGATTTTGCAGCTGCAGGACACAAGGCCCTGTCCTCAGAAGCCCCAGTCTGAGATGAGAAGCACAGCCCTGGCCTTGGGAGCCCTCAAACCCAGAGGTGAGGTCTAGAACCCAGTCTGGGCGTGTGCTGAGGTTCAGGTGGGAAGTGGGTGGTGCCGGGTAGCTGGCCTGTGATGGTTTTCTGAAGCAAAGGCTTTGGCTAGGGGGAGGCCCAAGGTGGGGGGGTAGGTTAAGGGGGTTGGTTTGCCTAGGAGCTTGGAGAGCCATCTTGGTTGGGGGGTGGCTGGAAGTGTCGGCTTTCCCACAGGCCTGGGCAGCATTAAACTGAAGTTCTGGGGCCTTCTTGGCTCCCCAGGGAACCCACTGCTGCCTGGCCCTGGGGACCCAGGCGTCCTGGCGGGTGAGGGCGGGTCTCCAGCAGGCGTCCTGCCAAACCCCGCAGCCTGCTCACCAGGAATCTTGTTGCTGAGAGATGGAAAATCCCGGGCCGGGCCTGCAGCTCATCCCTCCCCTCCGGGAGGAGGAGGGGCCCAAAGACTCCTTCCTGCATTTCCCCCCTCCCATCTGGGGCTGGGCTCTCCTTGGTAGTGGGTGGGGCTGGGGGGCCCAGGACAGGCCTCTAAGGCTCTCCGTCACATGTCCTGGAGCCCAGCCCAGCCCAGCCCGCAGTGGGCACCAGGGCACTCCGGAGGCAGAATGGGCCTGGTGCGGCTGAGAAGAGGTGGGGGTGGGGTGCCAAAGCCAGAGGGGGCCTGGATGGGGGCCAAGCCTGGCCCTGGCCCCACTGGCTCCCCCAGGGCGGAGGGTGAAGAGTTGGTTCTCTCCTTGGACAGGAAGACGAATGATCCCATTATGGGAGCGTGATTTTATTCCACGTGTCACGGAGTCTGAGATTAACTTGCTCACCAGTCTGTGACAAACCCCTCACACCCTCACACCCAACACACACACGCACACACACACACACACAGACACACATATCCTTGGTCTTACTAACGCACATCCCACAGGCACAGATAAACATTTCCATAATACAACACACAGCAGAGTCTCACACACAGAGACACAAGCAGACACTCACACTTAGCTCTAGACCCACAGCCTCAGAAGCACAACATTCCCTCACACCGAGGCCACACAGACCCACAGCTCCAAACAGGCCGCCCAGGGGGATGCTTGCAGCCCTACCGGGACAGGGACAGGCACCGGCCAAGGACGCCCAGTGCCCTGTAGACACAGATAAACTTAGACACACACAAACCCAGACACAGTCATGCGGACAGGCACAGACCAACAGCCACACACACTGAGACAAAGGCCCAGATACATACAGAGACAAAGACAGGCACAGACACACAGCCGGCGGTGCGCACACAGGCACAGGCGTGCACACCCGGACACAGACAAAGACAAATAAATGCCCAGAGGTTTAGCTGTGGACAGATGTAAGGAGCACGCACATCTGGGCCTCCTCGACCTCCTTGCCCGGGGACATGGTAATCTGGCGCCTGTGGCTCCGGGGAGAACTCTGAGGAATCTCTCAGTCGGAGCCCCCCACCCTGGGCCCAGGGCCAGCCCCCCCAACTCTGGCACAGGGCCCGTGGTCGAGGCCACGGCAGCCACACCCTCAGTGGAGCTCCAACATCTCTACCCTGCCCTGCCTGCCGGACACATACAGGCCCGCCGTCTCCCACTGCACAGGCTTAGCGCCGCACCCCCCTGCCCACACAGCGTTTCTCACTCGCACCGCCCCCCAGTAGTCCCCTTCTTGCTGGTTGTCTCTCTCAGCCACTCCCTGCCCCCCACCCCGAGCACACATGCACCGCCTTGAGCACCTACACCCACAACCCTCACGACACACACCCTCACCTGTTCTTACTCAGACCCACCAATCCAACACGCGGGCTCTCTCCTTCCTGTGTGCCCTCGCCTTCTTCTCCATGGACCCCCCCAAGCCCACATACGGGCACTCCTTTACATCCTCACCTTCTCCCTCACAGACTCATTCACAAATGCAGCACACACACACACACACACACACACACTCCCCGACACACATCTCACCACTTTCTCACATGCGTGCGCGCGCACACACACTTTCAGAGCCTCCCTCACACCATCGCTTTCCTTCCTCTGTCTCTCACAAACACTCCCTCTGCCAAGAGTGTAGCTCTGCCGCAGAACAGCCCCTGACAGTATTTGTCACTGTTCTCCACCGCGTCCTTGGCCTTTCTGGCCTCGGTCCCTTCTCCTCCACCTCCAGCCCCGGACACTGCGGCCTTGTGTTCTTCTGTCATTGCTCTCTTTAGCCAACAAATATACACGGAGCATTCAGTCAACGGTGCTGATTGGGCCCTGATTATTGGTTAAGCACCGGGGACCCAGGGGACACAGGTCCTTCCCGCATAGAGTTCTCAATTTTGTGACTGGTTTGTTTGTTGCTTATCTCACCTGATGAGATTTTTAAGGTAACCCTTGGTCTTGTATGTTGAGGGATATGTAGGAATTCACAGGAGAAGTAGGGGCAAAGTGTTCCAGACAGAGGGAACATCATATGCAAAGCCTGGAAGTAAATCAAGGTATGGTATGGCAGGAGCACAGGGGCAGTGTTGAGACTAGAGAAGATGCATAGAGAGCAGAAGCCGGGTGTCCCAGACTTCAGATGCCTTGCTCACAGGTTTGGATCTCATCTAGTGGGTCACGGGGACTCATGGGAAGACTTTAGAGCCAAGACAAGGTAGGGAGAGATGGGAGGCAGGGAGGCTAGTTGAGAGGCTTGAGGAGTCCAGATAGGAGATGATGCTGGTCTGATCTAGAGGAAGCAAATGGGATGGGAAAAGAGAGACTCATTTAGGAGCAAGGACCGGTGGTGTCCCAATTCTAGAGCTGTGACCTTGGGAAGGTCCCACAGCCTCTAAGTTAGGCCCATCAGCTGAGGATGGGACAGAACGGGAGCCGGGCTCCTGGGTAGTAAATGCCCAGTCGGTGAGAACCACTATTGTCAGTATCCATGGGACATGGGGGACATCGAATGAAGAGGTGATTTCGTGAGCACCTACTGTGTGCTAGTACTGTGCGGGGGCCCAGAGGTGTGGTCTGTGACTCTGGGCAGTTCACACACCCGAGAACCACAGGAGACAGGAGAGAGCTGAGCATGGAGGGGAAGGCAAAGCACCCTGGAAGATTAAAGAAGGACGAGGCAGCACATGGCAGGGTCTGGGTGGCTCATGGTGGCTCTGGCATTGAGCCAGACCCTGAAGAGGCTGGTTGAACTTGGGCAGGTGGAGGTGGAGGGAGAGCTTCGGGACCGTGTGGACGACAGCCCGAGGGCAAACCAAGGAGTCTAATCCGGCCCCTGTGGGAGACACAAGATTGGGGAGTCTTGGGTGGAATCATAGAGGAGGGGCCTTGGCGGCCAGGCTGGGGTGGTCAGCATGGGGTTGATCTGTGGTGGTGACGTGGAATGGGCCCATGAGAGACTCCCTCCAGGCGCTGCTGCTAAGCTGTTGCTCAGACAAATGCCTTGCCCTCTTTGGTCTCAGTGTCCCCATCTATGTGATCAGGTGATCAGTGCTATACAGGAGGGGATCCTGGTATGACGTCCCAAGGGTTGGTCTAGCCATCTTTGCAGGACATCTTCTGGCCTGGGATTCTGGGCCCCAGCAGTGCTTTTTTCCTGAGCATTTGGAGCAAAAGAAAGGAGCAAATTGAGGGGTTCCCCAGAGACAGATTTGAGGCCTTCTGAGTAAGAGACCCAGGAGCTTAGCATAAAAAGAGGGGCATTTTTGCCAGGGTCTGACTCCAAGTCCCAGAGGTAACCTAGAAGAGAAGGCCAAGGTCCTTCTTCCCTTCTGCCCTGACCCACGCAGTGGTAGATGTGGGCCATATGCCCAGGAGGGCACAATGCCCAGGCCCTGGCCCAAGGGGTGTCAGGACCCTTCCTGCCCACTAAGGGAGGAGCAGGGCTGGAATTCAGGAATGCGGCCTAGGGCTTGGAATCCCCTGGGGTTGAGGAGCCAGGAGGCCCTTCTCAGGCTGGTGGAGGCACGTAAATGCCTGTGCGTTCCACCATTGATACCTGGGGTCACCAGAAGTTGTGGTATAAGGCATGTTCTGTTGACCACCCCCCCCCGCCCCCGCAGCTGCCCTGGATCCTAGCTGCAAGGGGCCCTTTAAGCATCTTACCTGTGAGGTGGGGCTGGTAGAGAATTAATTTCCTGTGCTATTTTAATTTTGCTGTATTTAATTTGCTGTTTATTTTAATTAATTAACGGCGGGTAATCGTCTATCCTAACTTGCTGCCTCTGGCTCCTCTTCCTTTTCGGAGGGGTAGAAGGCCAGGCCAGGTAACTGCTGAGTTAGTCATGGGGGAGAGGGAGAGCCCTGGGGGCATGTCCCTGTTCCCCTTTGCCCTTCTCAACCCAATGGTCTTCTCCACTCTCCCTGGCTCTCCTCCAAAGGGCCCTCCCCACCCTCCCTCACTTGTGGTCCCTCCTACTCCTCCCTCCCCTCTCCCCAGTATGGCTCCAGGGCTCCCTGTGCAGTAACTTGGTGAAGAGAGGCCTGGCACTAGGCCCCTGCCTCCCTCCCCCACCTCCCCAGCAAATAGATTTTAATGTCATAGGGTGGTGGTTTAAAGGATAGGGAGCTTGGCTTGCAACCCGTGCTATACTTAGGGGCTGGTTGGGGAAACTTTCAAAGAGGGGATCTGCTTTAACGACAGCCCCCTTGCCCACTCCAGTGCCCACAACAGCATACCCATCTGTGTGGTCAGGCCTGTAGGATGCTGGCATGTCCGCCCACCTGTGAACACATCCTTGGCATGTTTTCGATTATTGGTTAATCTCTAGAATGGACTCTCTAAAGGAGGATGATCCCCTATAGAGATGAGGAAGTGAGGTTCAGAAAGGCTAAGTGATTTACCCAAGGTCACACAGCAACTAAGAGAGGCAGGGCCTGGATTCTGGCTGTCATCTATCTGGCTGCACAGAAAGTTAACAGTTGGAGGGAGGGGACGGGAAGTGGCTTGGGATTAGGGTAGGGGTATTAGGACCGGTAACTGGTGTCCTCTAACTTTGGACACTGTGGGGAGAGGAGGAATGGGTCCTTGCCACAAGGGGCTTCCTGAGGTATGAGGTCCGGCTTCCATTTTCCTGTGTGTCTTCAGTTTTCTGTTTGGATCTGAGGTTTGCTTTGTCACTCTCACTGTACCCTACCAGGGGGATCCTTTCGTGGCTAGGTGGAACCCATTTACCATATTCCAGGCACTTTTCTAGCTTTAGAAATAGATGCTCATTTAATCAGCTAGTAGCCCTGTCATTATCATCTTCATCTTGCATATCAGAAACCGAGGCTTAGAAAGGTTAAGTAACTTGCCCAAGGTCCCACAGCTCGTACCTTGGGACAGCCTTTCCACTTGGAACACAGAGATCCAGAGTCCTTGTTCTGAGCTACCACATATCCTACCCTCTTCATGCTGTAGGTGGGAGATAGGAGCCCTGAATTCCCCAGAGATGTGGAATCTTGGGGGAGCCTGGAGCCTAAGTTGAAAGGGAGATGTGGCCCCACTCTCACCAACCCCAAATCTGCTAAGACCTGTTCCATGGGAGGAAGCAGTCAGAGCGTCAGGGTGGGCCTAGCTAGGAGGTGCAGATCAGCTACTGGAAAACCTTCCATGGGGCCTGGATCACCTGCTGCTGTGCGGGCTGGGGTGGGGGGAGGGCAGTGAAGGTGGACCTCAGATGGCGCCCTCAGAGAGCTTGCCTCCCGACTGGAAAAACAAGGGAGGTGTGTCTGAACAGTTACTAGCAGTTGTATAAGACAACAGGAGAAAAACATCACAAAATGTGATGCAGAGGAAAAGAGTTTTGAGCTTTGAATCCCCATGTAACCTTAGTTACTCGACTCCTTTCTGAGCCTCGGTTACCCTGTTTGTCCAGGGGAAGTAAGCATGGCCCTGACTCTAGGATTTGATGAGGCTCACATGAGATGAAGTGTGAAGGGTTTGAGCTCAGGAGCGGGGGCTCAGTGAACATCCCATCTAGATGCTCAGGTCCCACCTCTGGAGAAGGAAAGGGCCTCTCCCCGCCGCTCCACCCTGTCCCAGGGCTGCCCTTGGAGCAGATCAGGACAGGAACAGTGAGGGTGAGGAAGGCCATGAGCATCTCACCTTTGGAGTCAGGCCACTTGGGTTTAAATCCCAGAGATGCTGAATCGCTTACCCTGTCTGGACCTTGATTTCCTTGTCTGTAAAATGGGTATTATAATAGTGGCCCACCCCCTGTTGGCTGTTGTGAGTATTAAACTAGTTAATTCATTTATTCAGTAAGCAATAGTGAGCACGCGCTAGGTGGCAAGCATATTGCTACTCATAGCAAATAATAAGTGGTCAGTACATGTTAGCAGTCTTACTAGTATCCTCATTATATTAAGGGTGGCTTGTTCAGAGAGCAGCCTAAGGCTTTTAGAGGGGATGAGCGACACAGTAGAATGCTGTAGAAGTAACAACAGGCTGATTTATTATTGAGCGCTTACTATATGCCAGGCACATTAGCTCCTAAGGCAGGTACTTGTATCGTCCCCATTTTGCAGATAGGAAACAGGTTCAAAGAGGCATACAGACCTGCCCAGAGGAACACAGCTAGAAAAGGCTAGGGCTGGAAACTGAGAGACTCAGAAGCCAGGCTCTTAATTACAAAGCTGTAAACCTGCTTAAGAGATGGTGTGGAGTGGGGGCAGTGATCTAGCAGAGGAAGGAGGGAGAGACCTCACCAGGAGGGAGACAGAAGTGAGCGAGGCCTCCAAATTCAGGGAATGGACCAAGTCAGCGTTTGCTCCCCCAGTGGTTTTTCCCAGCAATAAAAAAGGTATGAGCTCAGGGAAGGGAGCAAGTCAAGACCGGAGGATGTAGGTCTCGAGAAATGAGCACAGTGGACAGAGGTGGGGAGCCCCTCAGTCCAGGTGGAGCACACTGTTATCAGCAAAGGTCCTGAGGTGAGAACGAGCAGCTTGGCTTAGGGCTAAGAAGTGTAGGAAATGGTTAAGAGAGGTCAGAATAAGGGTTGGGAGGACTGGTGGCCTCAGGGGCAGAGGGAGAGTGGCAACCCCAAGGAACTAGGGAGGGTGACAGATTCAAGACGCTTAGCTAATATAGAAGTAGAAATAAGCCCCCATCTGAACAGGAAATAGAGCAGAGTGATCTAGAGGGCAGGCTCTGGAGTCCAGTCCTAGCCAGGCTGCTTCCTACCATGTGATCAGAGCAAGTCACTTGAGGTCTCATTTTTCAGAATGAGGACTCATGAAAGTACCCATCTAAGATGGAAAGACTCATGAGAAGTGATTAGCACAGTGCCTGGCACGCAGGGAGTTCTCCGTTCATTCATTCGCTCATTCATTCATTCCTCAACTACCAAGTGCACACTTAGTGTCGGGTACTTTTCTAGGGCACACAGCAGAGAACAAAGTAGAGTAAACAGAGAACAAGGTAGTATCCCTGCCCTCAAGGAGCTGACATTTAGAGGGTGAAACGGTTAACCCAGAAAGAAGTAAAATGCATGGTGTGTGAGATGTTGCTAAGTGTCACAGAGAAAAATGAAACCGGGAAAGGACTTGGGGAGGGCCAGAGTTGCAGGGTGATTGCAGTTTTAAGTAAACTCATAAATGGAGGTTATTGTTAGTATTATTCATGCAGCAGGTTTTTGTTTTGTTTTGTTTTTTAAAGATATTATTTATTTATTTGACAGAGATCACAAGTAGGCAGAGAGGCAGGCAGAGAGAGAGGAGGAAGCAGGCTCCCTGCTGAGCAGAGAGCCCAGCTTGGGGCTTGATCCCAGGACCCTGGGATCACGACCCCAGCCAAAGGCAGAGGCTTTAACCCACTGAGCCAACCAGGCGCCCCATCGTGCAGCAGGTTTTAATAGAAAAAGTACCTTCCAGTCTATAAGGCATTTTTCCTTCATGAGAATCACTCAAGATGTAGATATTGCTGTCCCCATTTTATAGATGAGGATGTTGAGGCTCAAAGAGGGGAATCAGACCCAGGAGTCATAACTCTGAGGACAGTGCTGACTCCCTAGGACTCCCAGCGACAAGGGAGTGTTATTCCTAAAAGTCTAGAGGACAGAAGGCCTAACGGGAGAAGGGGAGGATATAGCAGCAGAGAGGCCTGCTTCCCGGAGCCAGAGCTGCGGTCAGCATACCCCGGCATGGCCTGATCAGGGTGAGTTCAGAGCGGGCTGGACCCAGGGGCAACCCTGAGGGCAGAGCGGGGGCAGCCGGCTGGGCCTGAGACACTGTGTGATTGAGCAAAGGGGCAGAAGCCGTCCAGAACGGAGTGAGCATGTGGGTGGTATGGGGACCGTGGGGAGGGGGAGAGAGGTGAGGAAGAAGTCAGCTCCACTGACCAGACAAGAGGCCACAGCGAGGAAGAGGTTGGTGGGGGCCAGGGTGGGCTGTGGGGGCTCTGGAGTGTCAGGCAAAGGGCCTTGGCAGCAGTAGGGAGCCATTACAGGTTTGGGAGCAGGGACATTGTGTCCTGAGAAGGAGACTGAGGCAGCTGAATGTGGCACAAGGTGGAGGGGGCTCCGTGGAGGCATTTTGGAGGTGGGGAGCCCACTGGGGGACTGTCACAGCTGAGCGGGCGAGATATGGCAAGGTCAGATCGGAGAGACAGCTTGGACTAGTGGGAGAGGAGCCCGGGAGACAAATCCCTGACCAATAACCTTCCGAGCTCTGCCTCACACTTTCTGAGGGGCCCTCGGTTAGTCCTTTTCCATCTGTGTGTCCTTGTTTCCGCATTTGGATTGAACTGAAGACCCCTTTTTCTCCTCAACATTTGAGCTAAGGATCCATTTTGAGAAGACGATGGGTCTTCTCTTCAGAAAAATACAAAAACAAATTTCGGCTAAAATTCTGTGAGGTTTTATAAACCTGCCAAAGTCCATCCATGGAACCAAACTAGATGATCGGGAGTAATAAAAATAGCAATTAGCATTAAATGCTTATACCAGGCCAGGGGCTGGGCAAAGTGATACACATCCTGATCTTGTTAAGTCCATTCAACAACCCTGTGAGGTAGGTAGGTACTGTTATTATTATTCTGCTTTACAGATGGGGAAACTAAGGAAGCCTAGAGAGGTAGAGTGACTTGCCCCAAGCCAAAGCTGGAGTTGAAGCCTGGGTCTGTCAGTGCGAGAGCCCAAGATTTTCACTACTAAAACGAAGGCTGGGAGCTAGAGGTGAATGGTGGAAAAAGGGGTGTGTAGTGGTGCCATTCAGACCTGACGTGATAAGCATCAGGTGGTTGGGGGTGTGGAGCTAGAGATGAAGACTCCATTTAAAGCCCCCTTGTCTAGCTGCTGGCGGATTGGTATCTGTCCCACATGACCCCCAGCTAAGTGACCTGCTCTGTCTTCTAGGTGAGATTCTGCTCTGCCCCCTTGGCAGAGGAGGGCTTACTACTAACTCTTGGACGCAGCCTCCTGTGCTGTCTCTGGAATCATCCCTCCCTCCCCATTCTCAAATGGGCTGTGATCCCTGTAGGGCACTTCAGAAGTGGAGACACCCTTTCCATCCCAGAAAAGAGTAACCCAGGCCATCTCCTGAGATCAGAGTGGAATCTGGGACCCAGACAGCATGTGGTGCATGTCAGGCTCTGGTTTAGACCCTGGTCAGCAGTATCCTCTAAGGAGGAAGGGATCTAGATTAGACTAGATCATGGTCTTAGGCTGGAATCTAGATTTCTGGTGGGTTGGACTTGTTGGTCATTTAGAAAAGAGGCTGGCAAAACTTCTGTAAAGAGTCAGATAGTAAAAAAAAAAGAAAAAAAAATTTAGGCTTTGTAGACCATTGGGTCTTAGTCATGAGTACTGAGCTCTGTTATTGTACTTTGAAAGCAGTCATAGACAATGCATAAATGGATGAGTATGGCTGTGTTCCCATCAGACTTGAATTATAAAACAGACAGCAGGTTGGATTTGGCGCTCGGGCCATAGTTTGCCAACCCTTACTCTAGAACCCCATTCTTCCTAAGGGTATCTTGATCTTCAATCTTACTAGATAGCAATCTAAGCAAATAAGGTTGTGGTGTTAGACTGTCAGCCTGGTTAACATGGAAGAGAGATCCACGGTCTTGCTGGGATCTAGGGGTTAGGAATTGATGAACAAGAAATTAGTAATAGAGAGTGGTTTAAAACAAACTAAGCCATAATCTCTGGTGGAGCCTAGATTCACAAAAGACTGGGGTGGAGTGGTGTGGGGTGGTGAGATTTAGACCAACACATAAGGTTGTGGTCTGAATATAGGGAAGTGGGTGAGCTAAAGCCACACAGATACTGATCTAGAGCAGGCAAAGTCTTGGCCCTAAGCCAGAGTACCATAGGATCTAGAACAACACTGTCCAATAGAAATGTAATGGGAGCCATGTATGTAATCTAAATTTTCTAGTGGCCACATTAAATAAAGTAAAAAGAAATAAGTGAATTGATGTTAATAATATAGCAACCCAGTATATCCAAAATATTATCACTTTAATACATGTAATCATTATTTAAAGTATTGAGATATCTTACTTTTTTTTTTTTTCATATTTCAGACTTCAAAACCTGATGCATATTCTGTGCTTATGGCACATCTTAATTCCAATTAGCCACGTTCCCAGTGCTCAATAGTTAGTTTCTACCATATTGGGCAGCACAGGTTTAGAAATGGGCTTTTCTTTGGGACCATGATCCAGAGGAATCATCAGCCAGAATGATCTGGAGTAAATAGAGTTGGACACACCAGAGGTTATACTCTTATAAGGTTATACAGAACTGGGTGTTGGCTGGCTCACCCTGGGAGAGCATCTTTTGCTGGATTGGGAGTTGGAGGGGGGTCCCTCCTTTGTAGTCCTGACCAAGTGGCCTCCAGCTTTTCCCTCCCTCATCCCAGTGTCACCTCTGAATCTGGAGTCTGGTCTGGCCTGGCAGGTGGGGGTGGGGCAGGGTAGCAGCTGGACCCTTGAGGGAGCAGGAGCTCCACCCCTCCAAGCCAGCTGCTGCCAGCCTTCCTGGACTGGCTCTGTGGAAACAGGGGGCCCAGAGACAGAAATAAACTGCCAGGTTTCCGGGGCGGAGTGGGGGGCCTGCCAGCCTTTGTGCTTCCTTGCTGGAGGTTGAGTGGGGGCAGGAAGCAACTCCATGCTCTGTCGCAGGCTGTTACCCCTCCATGCCATCTCCCTTCATCCCTAGCTCCTCCACCTTCATGGCTCTAAGGCTAGGCTAAGTCTAGAGTTTGGTGGATTGGTGACCCCTCTGGGCCCAGAAGCTTGGGTCAGTCCCTTGGGAACAAAGGGTGATTCCTAGGGCCCTGGACATAGCTTTGCAGCCATGGGGATAGTGCCTGTGAGCTCATTTCTAGGACTCCATCCTGGGAACCCTGCTAGCTGCCCCAGGGCAGAAGCTGAGCAGATT
The DNA here is from genome assembly GCF_009829155.1 of Mustela erminea. Lineage (NCBI taxonomy): Eukaryota > Metazoa > Chordata > Mammalia > Carnivora > Mustelidae > Mustela > Mustela erminea. Next base: position 89,512,021 of record NC_045623.1, read on the forward strand.
CGGAGGGCTGCAGTGGGGTGTTAGACTAGGAATTGGAAGATCTGTGTTGGATGCTCACCTCTGCCACTAACTGGCCAAAGGTAACTTTGGGCAAATGACACTATGAGCCTCAGTTTCCTCCACTCTAAGAAGGGGCAGGGTTTGTCCTGCTTGTCTCAGGGCACTGTAGTTCAGTAGTTAACTCAGACTCTGGAGCCTAAGTTTATCTGACTCTGGCCCCTTCCATTGGACCTTTGGTAGATCACTTAACCTTCCTGGGCCTCAGTTTCTACATCAGGAAAAGGGAATATTACCAACTTTATGGGAACCTTATCTTCAAGTGAGTTAACCCATGCAGGGCAAGTGCTCAGTGTTGGCTATTACTATTGGTAATTGACAAGTTCAATCGGGTTGTAAGTGAAAATGCATTATTCAGATGTAAGGGATTCTTGCCCTGGAAAGAGTTCTCTCGGACCCCCTCATTTTATAAATGGAAAAACGGAGGCTCCCAAAAGGGAAGGCGTTTTGCCCAAAGAGGCGCACACAGCAAGCAAAATCCTTATTTGGTACCACTATATAAAGCCAGGTGGCACATCCCCAATTTACAGGTAAGGAAATCGAGGCCGGTGATTGGCCACTGGGGCACAGTGGCGCTATCCAGTGAGGCCTGAGTCCGCTGCTGGGGCGGGAGTGCCCAGGCTGTCAGTGCTTGTCCGAGGAGGGGCGTACAGGTAGCGGGCGCCCCGCAGCCGCCGCCAGAGCCAAGCGCGCTATTAATAATCCCGCCGCTCCGCCCGGGCCGAGAGCGCAGGTCCCGACTGCCGCCGGGCGCCTCCCGGGCCTGGACCCGGGCCGGAGCCCGAGCCGGATCGCGGCGGCCCTCCTCTTCCCCCCGCCACGTGACACCCACCCCCCCGCACTCCGCGGGCAGCCGAGGGCCCGGGCTGGCGGAGGGCGGGCCGGGGGCCAGGAAAAAGCCGAAAACACCGATGTTGGGCCGCTCCCCTCCCGCTCAAAATAGCCCCCGGCCGGGGCTGCCACGCATTCCGCCGGGCCCGGGGCGCGGGAAGGGGCGGCCGACCCGGCCCCCGCCCGGCCCGACGTGGCTGCCTCGCCGGGTTGGGGGGGGTGGTGGCGAGGGCGGGCCGCGCGGCCGGCCGGCATGTGGCTCTCCTTCGGGGAGCCTTGGCAGCCCGGACTGCGCGCTGCGCCGGGATGATGGAGAGCTTCTGGAATTTCCTGCAGCTGGAGAGCGCGGCCGGCCGGGGGAGCGGGCTGAGCGCGCGGCTCGGGAAGGGGCGCCTCGTAGCCCGACCCTAGGGGGCGCCTCCGCGGCCAGGGCTGTGGTGGGGGGAGCTCTTACCCGCCCCCCGGCCGCGGGAGTGGAGGGCTGCACACCTCCCCTCCCCCTGCCGCTTGTTTCGGGTCTGGCGGGGGTCCAGTCCCGCCCCTCCCGGCCTGGGCGGCGGAGAGGGGCCAGGTGCAGGCAACGCCCCTCCCCCAGCCGCCTGGTTTCCCTCTCGGCCCGTCACCTCCTCCAGGAGTCAGAAGCTCCGCGGCCTCATCTAGGAGGGGGGGTGGCAGGGATCAGGGGGCAGCGCAGGCCTGCCAGGTAGCCTGAGAGGCGGCGGCGGCGGCGGGAAAACTCGGAGGCGGACCGTTCGGGCCCGAGAACGGCTGGGCTTGCGGACCAGAGCCTCCCTGCTTGAGCAAGAGGCGCCTCAGGGCTTCTAGGAGGGAGGCGAGGCCATCCTCTCTCAACAACACCCCCCAACGGTCCTCACCCCCGGCAGCCGCGGAGCCGGTGGGGGGCGGACGTGCCGGAAAAATCCTGGACCGTTTTCTGGACGTTGGCGGCAGCCTTCTTTGGGGGCGGATCTGCACCTTGCAGGTCCTGAAGTCCAGAAAAGGGCTCCCGGGAGGGAGGGGGTTCCTTTTAGAGGAACCCTGAGATCCAGGGGAGTAGGTAAGTGACCTCTGAGGGCTCACTCTTGGCACTGTGAGTAGGGGGAGGGAAGGAGGTCTACCTTGCCCTTTGTGGGGGAGGGGAAGGGATGCTTTCCCACACTTTGCTAGTTCCAGTACCATTTGGCCTCTGCAAACTGTTGAGCCTTTTGGCAACTCCGGCACCTCCCTCGCCTGGGGTGGACTACCTCTCCCTTTGCCAAGGGTCCCTGTTCAGCTTCCATTTCTCGCCCCAGCCCATCACACCCTCACCATGTTCAACAAAAGCCTTAGAGCAACTGGCAGTGTGACCTTGAGCTAGTCCCTTCACTCCTTAGTCCCTTTGCTCATCTGAAAAACTAGATAATAGTAGGTAGGCTGTGGCCTTGTTATGGAGCTTAAAGTTGCACAATGTTTAAAGCAAATTACCATAGTGTCTGCACAGAGTGAGGACAGGAAATAAATGGCACCTGTGTAACACACCGCCTCATTCAGAGCCCTTAAGTCTTTGAATCCCCTTCCCCTCCAACAGCCCTGTGAAATTTGGCTTCCCAAGGTAAGTAGTGGCTCTCAATAAGGCTGAGGAGGATGGAAAGATGTTGGTTTCATTGTGTTCATTTATTCATTGAGCACATAGTTAACGTTGTTCAGCTAGCTCTGTACTAGGGGAGAGACCTCTGAATGTGTGTTGGGAACTGAAAACTAGGACAGGTCACTAAACTCTGTTAAAGCTGGAAGGGCCCTTAGAAGTCCTTCCTGCTTGGTGAGCTCTTAGTACAGATGGAGAAACTGAGGCCAGCAGAGGGGGCCTGGTCTCACAATACTCCTGCTGGGGTGGGGGTGGGGCCTGGAAAAGAGCTCTGGGCCGGGGGAAGCTGAGGCAGCCCCTGGCCTGGCTCCCTAGGGTATGGCCTAGGCAGGCTGAAAGCGAATTCTTCTTTCTGCTCCCTCCCATCTCTGTGCTGACCTTTCACTCCACCTCTGCTAGAGGGGGTGCGGGTGGAGCCCAGATATCCAGATTCAAATTCAGATCCCTGTTGGCTCCCCCCTCAGCCCAGGATGTTGGGCCTGGGCCTGGGCCTGGGCCTGTGTCAACTCCCACTCTTCCCTCCCCTTCATGCCCCCCCCCCCCCAGTTCTCCCTGTTTCCTGTTGGATTGGCCTTCCTTATGTACTGGAAGGAACTCAAGGCTCCATTTGTTGTCTGTGTGAACTTGAGCAAACTGCCCCACCTCTATGAGCCTCGATTTGCTTTTCTGCAAAATGGAGTTGATATAAAAGCTACCTAGCAGGACACCTCTTTCCCGAGCATCCCAGGCTTCCTGGCAGAGATTTATTTAAATAATAAAAGGCAGCAAGTCCTTAGAATGTACCTTGAAGGCCAGGTATGGAGAACAGATCAGTCTTCCTTTACCTTTGGTTTGGCAGCTGGTTTAGGTCTTAGCTTGGTGGGGGGGGCCGAGAGGGGGAGCCTGGACTAGGGGGTGGGGTAGGGATGAGTGTCCATCAGATCATTTGGCATAGTCCAGATTCGAGCAAATTTTTGTGGCCCAGATTCCAGGGCTGCCAGATGCCTGCCTCTGAATGCACGGCTGGTCAGTTCTCAGAAACTCACCTTTAGGACTGTAGACTCTCTCCCATTGAATCCAGCCCCACCTCCCTCTGCCTCAGGGAAGCCCTCCAGGGCGGCCTGTATCCCTATAGTTTCTCTCCAGCCCTTAGAGAGCTCTCAGTGAGGGACTGCAGAAGAGAAAGGGACTGGAAGCCACAATGGGGCTGTGTGACTTTGGGCAGCTGCTTCCCTTCTCTGGGCCCTGGTTTCCTCCTGCATAGCAGGGAAGGCTGGATTAGTGACTCCCTGAGGCCCCTTCCAGCTCTGACAGGCTCTGAGACTGTGTTGACTGATGTATCCTAGGAGATAGGAGCACACAGAACCGAGTCAGATGGGAGATTCCTGTGGAGGTATCCCCACCTCTAGAAGACTGGAGAGCCTCCCTTCCCCAGACACACCATTCAGGGACACTGGCTGAGATTGTGGTGGGTGGAGGGGGCATATCACCCAAGTGAGTGGTGCTGCCGATTCCCAGGGTCCCTGTTGTCAGTAGAAAGGCCCAAGAATAAGAGCTCGTGTTAGCCCGGGCTGTGAGACTGCTTGCTTCTAGGGGAAGGGAATGTGTGTGTCAGTGACCAGTCAGCCTCCAGGGATTTGGGGGGTGGGTGGGGTGAGGGGAGGCTTGCGGTGCCCAGGGCAGCTAGCTTGTGGGATGGTGTGGCCAGAAAAGCGACTGCAGGGGCAGTATATGGGGTGGGGGGCAGTGAACAAGACAAGAAAGCTGGCAATGGGAAAGAAAGAAACAGATGAACCAGAGAAGCCAGGCTTTGGGTTAGGACAGGCCTGACTTCCCAGCCTGACTGGGAAGGTTGGGCACAATCTGACTGTTCTGCCTGTGCCTAGGTTTGTGGACTTGTTTGTAGGTGTTGAGCTGAACTGCACTGTTCTGAATCGCAGTTGTCCTGTTGTATGGGGTGGGGGGTGGGGGTGGGGTGTTCATGCAGGGGTGTTGTCAAGGTTTCCTGAACAGTGAGTGTCTGGCTGTTGGAGGGGTGTGTGTGCACAGGATGGTATTTATTGTATGGCAGTAGGCAGCCCGTGTCCATTTGGGGTGCTTATCAGATTGTGCTAGAGGCATCGGTTCTAGCTGTTAGAAAGCTTGGGCTACATTAGGGAGATTGCCTGGCTGTAAGGGAAGGTGTTTTTAAGCTGCAAGCGAATCCTGGCGCTGTTTTGGGTGCCTCTTCCCCCTCCATCTCTTGGGGAGGGAGGTCTCCGGTCTTAATCAGTGCCTCCGCAGGTAGGCAAGCAGGCGGTTGCTAGCCTGCTCACACTTGCAGTAATTTTACCACGGTGCCTAAGTCAGGAACAGGCGTGAATTGACCTTTTAACCCCTTCCCTGCCGCAGGATTAGACTCTGTTTCCTGTTCAATCTCCTCCAGAACCAGTTCCATCCCGCCTGGGGGGCCCCCCCAAGGAGCGGATAAGCAACCCCCCCATCTGTTCTCTCCTCCCTCCTCCCTGTTGAGCCTTGGGGGGGGCCTGAGGGCCAGGCTGGTGCAGGGTCTGGCAGGAGCTGAGGGCCCAGGCGGGAGTGATAAATATTGAAGAGGAGGGATTTCGGTGTGGGCTGGAGCAGCTGCAGTGGTTCGAGTGTCACACTATCTCTCCCCAGGTTTACTGACCCATTTCCATTCACGCGGCTGCCGGTTTCCTAGCAACGGCAACAGTCCCCCCAGAACAGGCGGAGTGTGTGTCTGCCATTAGCGACTGCCGCAACTGTGTCAAGGTTACCCCGCTCCCTGCAAACCCACCCCGGCGGGTTTGTTTTCTGCCAGCGCCTGGCACTCACGGTGCCAGCCAGGGAGGGGGAGGGGAGGGGGCTGGGGGCCAGCCCAGGGGCTTGGGTGGGGGTGGGGGGCCGAGGAGGAGCTGCAGTTCCCGGTCCAGTGGGAGCCAACTTGGACTGAGGCCGAAGCAGCTGCCCCCCCCTTGGCTGGTGGAATTCCTGAGCCCGAGGGGAGCAGGGGGCGGGGCTGTCCCTCAGCCCTGACCCCCGAGATTCCAGAGCCTGGGGGGAGGGGTGTTGGCCGAGGGGCCTCCGGGAAGCCTGCCTGATCTGACCCCACCTGGCTCGTTCTGCTCCTGCCCTGCCCTGGCTTCCTCCCACTTCTGCACATCGACGTGCTCTTCCCTGCTCGGCTCACAGCTCTTTGTCCCAACCTCTGTGCCTAGTCTCCCCCATCAGACTCCCCAGGGCAGGGTTATATTTCTCCCATCAGACTAGGGGCTCCTGAGGTTGGGGTTCGTGATTTGTTCTTTCCTTCTCTCTCCTCAGCACCAGCTCTTTACTGTTTTTCCAAATGTCATGGGAGATGAGATTAAACAGTTGGGGTGGCAAAGGATAATTTTTCTTACCGGGGACTAGAAGGGCAAATCCCTCATTCCACCTCCTCAGTAAAGTCAGTTCTGCTTGCATGACACCCCCCCACACACACTGCCCCGCAGCACTCAAATGGGAGTGGCCATTACAAGTAAAGTTACCTCTCTTCTCACCCTGAAAGCCTGGCTGCAAAGGGTTAAAGCAGCTGTGCAGCCCCCCCCCAATCTTGCCTTGGTATGTGAGCTCCCCCAGGCTTGGGGGATGGGAGGATGGGGGGTCTGTCGCCTTATAGCCACTCATGTGGTCAGCTCAGACCTGACCAGTCACATTCCTGCCCAGGAGGACTGGGGCTTGAGGGGGGGGGGGCAGGGGCCTGGAGGGGGCTGGGTTGGTAGGAGTGGAAAAGGGGGGTACCAAGAAGCTTGAGCAGGGGGCTGCTGAGAACATGGAAGTATTTGCAATATAAACCTCAAGAAGCCTGACTCTACCTCCCGTTCCTCTAGGCCTCAGTCTCCCTGTCTGTCTTCCCTGTTTGCACCTGCCAAAACATTCCCATGATCCACATAGTTGTGATACAGGTACAGACCTGGTCCCAGTTCTAAACAAAGAGAAGTGTATGGCAGAAGCGGTTTCTGACATGCAGGGCAGCCCAGAGACTTGTGGGTAGCCTCCAGTGTGACTTTCTGGGGCTTGGAGGAGGTCGGCTGGGTGTTTGGTTGGGTCAGAGGCTCTGAGATCTAGGGTACAGAGCAGGCTGTGCTAGACAGTAGAAAGAGACCTGGGCGGAGCCCCAGGAAGCCTGGTTCTCTGCCCAGCCCTGTGACTGACTCCCCCATGGCCTCAGTCTCCCCATCAGAGGGGCTTGGGCCTGTGGTCTTTAAAAGTCCTCCTGTTCTCTAAGTCAATGGCTCCGGGTTAGCGATGAGGAGTAAGGGGCAATGGTCTGGAGGGATGTGGGAAGCTGCCAGCTCAAGGGGGAGTTTGCAACGCGATCCCAGAGCGAAAATAGCCCAGGTCATTTTCAGCTGCTTAGGCTGAGGGAGGTATCTGATCCTGGCAGGGCCGGGCAGCTTGGGCAGGGGGCAGGGAGGAGCATTCTGTCAAGCCCTCTGGGAAACTGGACCCCAGGATGGGAGGGTGGGGCGAGGTTGGCGTGCTTAGCTGGGTTTCCTGAGACCCTCTGGGTCCTGGCAGATTCCCCACCCCCTCCCATGAAAAGATAAGGAATGCAGAGGGTTAACAGGAGGTGAGGGCTGTACTCTGGTCCCCTTTGGGTCCTGGCCTGGATGAGGTGAAAGGTCAGCCCCAAGGAGTCCAAGCACAGCTGGGGCAAGAGTAACCTGATCCTTCTCCCTAGCCAGGCTCAGGGGATCACAGAGCCGCCTCCCCCAGGAAAGGTGCTTTGACATCCCCAGGAAGGAGTTTGTTTCTACTTGTTCCCAGCAGGGGTTGGGGGTAAGGGAAGATCATGGCCCAAGGGGTCAGGGAGAGCTGCAGGCCTGGTGCCCCAGCCAGTCTGGCAGTGCTTTGTCATCCTGGGGTCAGGGGAGGTGGAGGTGAGCCTGCTGGAAAGGTTAGAGGGAGCCTGTTCTGGCCCTGCTCTACTCGGTGCCCCATTTATAATGACTGACGGCCAGCCCTGGAGATGCAAAGCTTAAGAGGTAGGACACTCTTTCCCCTCAGCACACATACACTGTCTGAGGAGTGAGAGAAACTGCCTGATCCTAGGCGGTGACATTGACATGTATTTGGGGTGGGGAATTACACCTTGACTCTGAGATGGGTTTGCCCTCTGTGGTTTTGTTGGGGGGGGGAGGTGTAAGAGTGTGAGGTGGTGTGATGATTGGCAGAAACAATACCGAGAAGAACAGGGGCTCTGAAGTCCAGTTTGACTTGGGTTCAAATCCTTCTGCCCTGGGTGAGCTAGTTAACATAAACCCCAGTTTCCCCACCCACAAAATGAGACTAATACCATTCCCCACAAAGGGTAATTAAAAGGATTGGCACAGAGTAAGTGCTCAGTAAAAAGGAACCTTAATGGGTTTCATTGTGTGCTAAGGTCACACATGATGCGGTGACCCTGCTGAAGCTGGAGGTCTGACTCTGGCTGGAAGGAGTTGGTGAGCTACAGATGGTCTGAGGGAGAGGGTAATTGTGAGAATGTGACTGCATCAGTGTCTCTAGAGCTGCATGTGAGGCTGTGGGAGTATCCAGGTCACTTGGGGTGGGATGGGGTGAGATGAACGGTGTTGAGCCTGTGGCAAACGGTGGTTGGGGCAACGTTCTTAAAGCTGACCCCTTGGGCTGGCAAGGGCCCCTTAGTCCCCACCCCGGCAGGCTTTGTGCAGCAATGTGTGGGTGTAGCTGTCCCCGGAGTGTGGCCGTAGGTATGTTTGAGAAGACGCAGGCATCCCAAGAAAGAACAAGTCGCCTTTTGTACGCATGCAGCCCGGGGCTGGGCTGGGCCCTCTCTGGGGGATCCCCTGTTTCCGCGCCCAGCTCCCCGCCCACGGACAGCGCCCCAGCCCCACCCGCCACCTGATGGTGGGGAGGCGGCCAGGTGGCCTGAGCGCCCCCTCCTGGGGTCTGTGCTTCGGGCCTGGGGTTAGGGGTCTGGGACCTGAGGCAAGGGGAGTGCCCGAAGCCCTGGCACCGCCCCTCGTGACATCACTCCAGGTACTACCAATCCCTGGGAGCCCTGCCCACGGTGCCCCGCCCCCAGGCGCCAATCTCCTGCCATCCCGAGGCGCAGTGGGTGGAGGAGGAGGAGGAGGAGGCAGGGCCGCCTTGCGGGGCAGGGAGACCACAGAAGGCCGCCTCCTTCCTACCCTGGAAGGGGCTCAACTGGCGACCCTGAGACCTTAGAGCTCAGCTCCCCTTCAAGGACCTCACAAGATCTCTCTTCTGGAGCACTCTACCTTCTTGCTCACCTGTCCAAATCTTAACCAGGTACCACTTTCTTCAGGAAAGCCTTCCAGAATCCTGCCCCCCGCCTTTTTCCTGATTACCTACACCCTTTTAGTGACCCTCTGTAATAAAGGGCTGCTAGTACACTACTGCTTCTAGCTAGCTGCAGTCCGCCGGACAGCTCACTGTGTACCAGACTGCTCCGTATTTTTCCTGGAATAGCTTACCTGATGGATCTCAGATTGTTTTCCACTTTGTGTAAGAGCCTTTCCCACCCACCGGATCGGGAGTTCCTCTGGGCACAGGTTGCAGACACAGCCTGGCTCAGAATAGGCGCTACCAGATGTTTGGTGCTGGAGGATGGACGAGGCTCCAGAGGGAGAGTACCCAGAAGTCACACAGCAAGCAGGTAGACCAACCAACACTGGAAATGGGGTTTCCTGGCCCCATTCAGGTTTTTGGTTCTGGTGTGTGCCTGAGTCAGGAGTTGCACAGAAAGATGCCACAGACCTTTTTCCTCTAGGAAGGCCTTTGCCTAGCTGCCGAAGATCAGAAGGGCCCCGAAGTCTGTCCTCTTCTGCGATCCATACCAGAACCTCTGACTTCTGGGAGGCAGAGGTGGAGATGCTGGGGGAGCTGGGATGGCTTTCACGGCCAAACGGGCAGTTCTGGGCTGTTTTGTGGGCCCAGTAATTGGGGGGTACTGGTTCTGGGGACATAAGGATTTAGCTGGCAGGTGGGAGGTTCCAAGTTGGGCAAAGAGGAGTTGCTGGGAGCCAGGGTATGTGGGGGTTCAATGCAGGAGAGGCAGAGATTACGCTGGGCCAGCACTCCCAGCACCAGCCTGGCCCTGCGGAATGCTGGGAGGCCCGGGGGATGGAGCCAGGCAGCCAAGGTGTCTCCGGTGGCACAGAAGCAGTTAAGAGCTGCCTCAGCCCGTTCCTTCAGACAATTAGTGACATCTCGCTTGACAACACCACACTGAGCCGATGCAGACCTCAGCCCCCCTCCCAGCCCCCCCACGGCCGCTTCAGCTGTTTATTCTTGGGCTTTAACAATTGGGATTCTGACTTGGAGGAGCGGGCGCCCCGCGCTGCCCTCTGACCCTCCGTCGCCTTGGCAACTGGAGCCCGGTAGGCCTGGGCTCTGCGTTAGGATTACAGATCCTGAATTCACAATCTTGCTGCTCCCCTGCAAGCAAAAACAGCAGCAGCAGCATGCGGGAGCTTCAGCTAGACTGGAGGGGATGGAGCTTGGAGGGTCCCCAGGGTCTAGCCTGCGGCACGGGGTGTGTGGGGGGGAACCTGGGAGACCCACAGGCGACCTGTGGAGTGGTACCCACCCCCCCTCCAGCCTCCATGGGGTTAAGCAGGGCCCAGAGCCCTCCTCAGTGCCAACATCTCCCATCCTGTCTCTGGAAACTTTCTTCCTGGTAGAGCCCCGAGGGCAGGGTGAAGCTTCTTCATCGCCACCCCCCTTCCCCTCAGTCAGCCCCCTACCATGCCCAGAACTCCAAGTGCCAGCCGGCTGTGCCCCTGCCGGCTGTGCCCCTGCCGTGCCCGCAACCATGGCAACAGGCCCCCCTCCTTCACCAGCTCTGCTCCTTCTCCCCCCCACCGCCCCCCCAGCAGCCAACTGCCCCAGCTGAAACCGGAGCCGATGCATCTGTGAGCCTCATGCCCAGACCCACATTCCATTTCTGTCCTCTGTCCCCCCCCCACCAGCTCTGGCGACGACATCTCCCCCCTCTTTGTGCCCCCTCCCTGCTCACTCTGTGCTGTCCCCCCCCACCCCTTCCCACACACTCTATCACTTCGTGTCTCCCCCTTCCTCCCGCCCCATTCTCTGAGTGTGTCTCACCCTCTCCCGACTGTCTCTGTTGGTCTCTGGGTGTGTCAGTCCCTGTCTGTCTCCAGCTCCCTGTGGTGTCCTTAGTTCTCTGTGCCTTGCCCTGTCTGTGGCAGGCTCCTTCTCCATCTCTTCCCCTCTGTGTGGATCTTGCTCTCTCTCTCTCTCTCTCTCTCTGTCTTTGTCTCTGCCTCATCCTGCTTGTCTCTCTGTCTTTGTCTTTTTCTTCCTCCTCTGTCCTTCTCTTCTGAGTCCCTTTTGCTGTGTTCCTTCCTCCAGCATCCTGTCCTCTCTCCCTCCTTCTCTCTCTCTCTCTCTCTCTCCCATCCCCTCCCTCCCCATCTCCTTCTCTTTAAGCCCCATTCTGCTCTGTGTCTCTTGCCCCCCACACTCCTCCTCTGTCTCTCTCTTCCTGAATCGGATTCCGTGCCTTCCCTTTGCCCTCCCTCTCTTTCTCTTCTGACTCTCTTTAAATACATAGATTTCTTTCAAGTTGTCTTCCTCTGTTTTCCATTTGGTGATTTCCCCATGGCCCCGGGTTTGGAACAGGGATGGGGGCCCTCCAGAGTCTCCCCAAAGGATTCCCTTTTCAGATAGGGGCCAGATGTGCTGGCACCCCATCTGGCACCTGTAGTTGAATCTGAGATGGGAAGGGGAGGTTCTAAGGCCATAGAACCTACAGGAGGTGGGGTGCCAGAAGCCAAGAGTGCCAGCCCTCCCTTTCTGGGGTTTTAGAATGCAGATTCCAACCATCTAGTCTACCTTCTAGGAGCCCAGGTCAGGGCAGAAGGTAGTTTCAGGGGCTGAGCTGGCCCAAGAAGCCCCCTCGCTGTAAGAACTCAAAGAAGAGCATGTCTGGGTCTCACAGATCCCTGGGATTGGTCGCCTCCCCTGCTACATTGATGACTGTCTCTGACCGTACCTCAGTTTCCCCCAGTGGCACAAGGGTGCCTTGCTCTATCTCTGACTTCTTTAAAGTACTTTGAGTTCCTGGAACAGTTAAAAGTTATGCAGAACAGGGAAGGGGTAGAGGGGCTGCTGCCCCTTGCTTACCAACACCAGGGGGGACTCCAGCACAGAAGAGTCTGTCTGGGGCAGGGTTAGAATATGGGTCTCATCCCCTTAAGTATAGAGTGGTGGACAGTGCCCCACCTCCCCTTGCCCCCCACTCCCCAGGAGTATCAGACCCTTCTGTCAGGCCCTCCCTCTCAGTCTGGGTAGTGGCTCTCCTCCCTGCCACCCTCTTCAAGGAATGAACTTGGAGTCATGAGAAACAGGCCCTGGGGTGGGGGTGCCAGGTCTCCAGGGCCTAGCCCTTGCCTCTGGGTGTGATGAGACCTGGTCAGGCAGACAGTTCTTGGTGGGCACTACTCACCAAGGGGCCGGCGGGGGAGTAGGGGTGCCTGGGGGAGGCGGGTTGCACGCAAGGCATGCTGGGCCCCCTCGGTGGGTGGGTGGGGGGAACAAAGCTGGCATCGAGGCCTCAGCTAAAATTAGCCGCTTCCCTGCGCGGGAGCGAGCATGCCTGCCAGCCGCCCAGATCGCCGCTGCCTCGGCAGGCCATCTGTCGCCACGTTTCGCTCAGTCCCCCAGGGCTCCCCAGCTCCAGCCATCCCCAGGGGCTAGAGGGACTCTGCTCTGAGACTGTCCCTGGCCAGGGCTCTGGGCTCTGCTGCTGTCATGCTGTGTGACCTCAGGCTAGGCCTGTCACTCTCTGGACTCCTGTAAGATGGGCGTGCTCTGAAAACTGATATCCCAGATACCCCCAACCTTTTAAGCACCAGATACAGGCCTTGGTCATGGAGGCCTGGGTTTTGGGCTGCCTCCCTCCCTGAGCTGGCCCTCTGCTCTAGAGTTTGAAGATGAACCAAGTGGGGTTTGGGGTAAAGGTCGGGATGCATGGGAAACTCCCATTCAGTTCACTTGGTCTTCACAGGAGAGGAGGGCAGCTCTGTAACCAACACCCCAAAATCCTCCCTTTGCCCCCCCCCCCGCCCTCAACTTATTACTAATCTCCAAGGAGTCTTACGGAAGCAGTTCAGGTGGGAAACCCAAAGCTAGAGGGCGAGTTCAGCAGATACTAACTTGCTCTGTGGCTTGGACGAGTCTCTCGCCCTCTCTGTTTTCCCCTCCTCAGTGAGAAGCTCCTATTTTTTGAGCACCTGCCCACTTCACATCACATTGTCTTGTGAGGTTGACATCATTCCCACTTTCCAGCTGAGGAAACTGAGGTACAGAAAGCTGAGGTTCCTTGTGAGGAAACGGTGGGTCCAGGGACTAGACTGCGAGGTCCTTCCCATGGTTACCAGGACTCTGCCTGCGGGCTCCAGACCCAGCTTCTTTCTGGCCCTCCCCTCACCACTGCCCCTTCCCCCTCCCCATAAGCCATAGAGACTAAGCTGCTGCTCCAAGGTCACTCAGCTTGGCCTGGGAGGAGCTCAGACTTGAACCCAGGCCCCTTGGCTCCTGGCCTTCCTCGATCTCTGGCCAGCAGGCTGGGCCTGTTCCCTGGGTGAGTCATGCCCCTGGACTTTGGCCTCCTTGTCAGGCTCTGTGGCCTGAATTTGGAGAGGGGCCTTCCTAAGGACCAGGTCTGAAGCTGTCATCACACCCCCTCTCTGTCCTGGGGCCTGAGGTCATGGTAACTGCACCCCCCAGTCTGCCTCCCTGCCACCCATCTCTGAGAACAGCTCCTCAAGCCCCAACAGCAGCCCTCCCTCTGCCACTCCTTCTGCCCCCTCCCTGGAGAACAACCACATTCACTTAGAAATGGGGCAGGGGTGGCAGCGTGGAGAGGTGGTGTTTCCAGGTTGTCTGCATGCCCCAGGGCCACTTGCTTCCCTCCGTCTCTCCCCCAGCACCAGGTAGCCAAAGTTACCCAGGAGGGAGGCCGCAGCGCCTCCCCTCCTGGTGTCCAGGGACCAAGGTCGTGCACAGAGCCCTGTGCGCCTCCACCTCCTCCTGGGGCCAGTGGTGTTTGTCGCTGGGGCAACATGCGGCTGTGCCCGGCTTTGGCAGTGCCGGGGTGACATTCATGCCCTGTGAGCTGTGACGCCTCTGCAGGCAGAGGACAGCATCACACTGGCTGTCACCAGCGATGGGGGAGCCATGGCAGGGTTGGGGGGGGTCACGTGTCTGAAGCAGTCAGGGGGTATGTTGTGTGCCCATCTGGTGGTCTGAAGGGAGGACCCCCGGGGAAGGGCTGAGGTGGTGTCCCTGACTCACATTGGGTGGTGAGCATGGTGGGGGGGGCTGTCCCTTCCTCATACCTGAAAGATGAGGCTTGTCTGTGTGTGTGTGTGAGAGACAGGTTCTCCACATTTCACATCCATTAGCGGGTGTGGGAGTGCCTGGCCATGTGTCTGTTACACTGAGGTGAGGGTGACAATGTGTGTTCCTGTCTCCTGTTGTCTGGAGGTATCAGATGTGCCCATCTCACGCTTTGGGGGAAGTGACAGGTTACGTGCTTAGCTCATCCCGTTAGGAGGGTAGTCACCACCCCACATGCCTGTCTCTGACTGTTGGGGATGTGTGAGATGTCACCACGTGTCCCTCTCCTGCTGTTGTGGGGAGTGACATGTGTGATTCTCTCATGCTGTTGGGAGATTGTCAGTAACTTGGGAGCTCGTCTCTCACCCTAAAGAGACAACATGTTGCCCAGTGGTATGGGGCCCGCTGTTGGCGGGGCCTTCCCATGCAGGCCGCAGGGCCCTCAAAAGCAGACAGGGGAAGCATTCAGAGCCCTGAGCACAGGGACAAGTGTGTTGGGTTGGTGGCTGGAGCAGAGGGGGTGCGAGGGGGTGTCTGAGTCCCCCCCATGACCTTCTTTCTGCCCCAGGTGCCAACCCTTGGGACTGTTTCCCGAAAGGAAGAGGACCCAGTGTTCTTCAGGCCCTATGGCAAGGGGCCTCTGGGGCAGAAGCAGGTGTGACTGGGGTGGCAGGGCACCCGCCAGCGTTGGTATGGGGGTCCGTCCATGTCCCTGCAAGCGTGGGGGGACCCCGGTCCCTGCCTCTTCTGCCCCTGAAACTGTTAAACTAATTAAGGCTGTGGAGCCGCAGGATTAATCGGGGCAGCTCGGCGCGGGCCGGGAGCTCAGGTAGTCGATTAGTGCGCCGCGGAGGATATTGGATTTCTGAACCGCAAGTCAGCACTATTCGGCCTGTTATCTCGCCGAGGCTCGAGGGTCAGGAGGCGGGAGGCTCCAGGCTCGCTGGCCGCCCCCGCCCGGCCCGCTCGCAGCGTCCACTCCCCCTGCCCTCACAGTGCCACCAGGGCCATCTCTGTGCCCTCACCCAGCCCCTCTCCCGGATGCACCCCCACGCCTCGTCCCTGTCGCCCTCCTGCCCCTGGGCCCCGTGCTGCTCTCCCCTTTTGGTCCCTCTGAGTCTCTAACTCGCACTCTGAGCCTCTGACCAGCCTCTCCACCTGCCTCTCCACCTCCCTGCCCCCCAACCCCTGTGAGCCCCTCCCCATCACTAGGCTCTGCCTCTCTGCTTTTGTGTTCCTGCCTGCCTGTCTCACGGTTTCTGTCTGTCACTGCCTGTCTCTGTCTCTCATGTCTCTCTGTCTCACCTTCTCTCCCTCTGTGTGTCTCTGTGTCTCTTCCTCTCCCTCTGGGCTTCAACCTCTTCCTCTCCCTCTCTTTCTCTCTCTCTCTCTCCTCCTCTCTTGCCTTCTCTCTCTCTCTCTCTCTCTCTCTCTTGTGTGGTCTCGGCTGGTGTCTGCAACCAGAACAAATCTCCCCCAGCCAACACCCCCTGAACAAGGAGGCCAGAGCAGCTAATGGGAAACATGTGATTCTGCCTTGCGCCTGGAGCACCGTGAAGGGAGCCTTAGTCCCAGCTCAGCCCCCCTGTGCCCCCCTTTGCTGCATTCCCCCCCACCACACTACCCCCACTCCCAGCATCTCCCCCAGCCTATGCGGGCACAGTTGCAAGTTCCCCCAGTTATTCCCATTTCGGGGGTGGTGGGGAAGCTGGCATTTATCAGTTGGGGAGTATCAGGTTGTGGAGGGGCTGGGAGCAGCTTTGCTCCTGAGGTCCCTCCAGCCCACAGGGCCAGCCAGACCCCATGCAGACTCCCCCCCCCGCCCCCCCCACCATATGTAGGAAAACAGGGCCAAGATGCACTGAGCTCTGGGGGCCTGGATGGGGGGCAGCCAGTCCACCCCCACTGGAGGGCTCTGGGGCCACCCAGATTTCCATCTTTTCCGCCCTCCTGGGCCCCTGGGGAACTGCAGAGGTGGGGGCTCCCTGAGGGCTTGGGAGCTGCCGGGCTGCATTTCTGTGCCCACCCAACCACGGGGAAAGGGGGGATGGATCAGAGGAGGGAGGCTCTGGCAGGTTGGAATTCTCCTTCTCTGCCTGTGGATAAATTGTCCCTAATCCAGGCTTGGGGAGTTGTCTGGCTCCTACAGAGAGAGAGAGAGAGAGAGAGCACGCAGGAGATAGGGAGGGAGGAGGGAAGCAGGCACACAAACAGTGACACAGACACACACTGTTTCACAAAGGGTCTCTCGCATGCGATGCACACGCGCACACACGCACACGGACCGAGGAGGTACACAAAGGCACCGCACAAACACTGAGTCTCCGCTGTCCTGCCAGGCACACCGTGGCACACAGACCCTCTCGCACATGTTGACACTGACACGTCGCTGTTGTGGCGCAGACACAGGGACATGGCCCAAGGACCCACTGACACGCAGGCCCTGAGTGATGAGGGCATACAACACACGCATACAAGGACCCACTCACGGGCACACGGTGACCCCCAGCAGAACTGACCCACGGGAACACCGTGACCATTCACACTGTCAGCCTTGACCCTGAAAGCCCAGAAAGCAGGAGGTAACATTGATCCACAGTGACACCAGTGCCGGCAGTCACAGGCCTCGAGATGGGAAACCTGCAGGGACAGCAGAGGATCAGCCACACGCACCGCCCCCCCCCCACCACCACAACGCATCCAGAGAGCTCTGAGACAGGCAGAAGCCGGTTTAGCTCCTGACACAGCGAGATGCAGAGAGACGGGCGGAGCATGTACACATGCAGACACACACCACAGTTGGGGTTGGGGTGACTCCAGAGGGGCTGACACACGCTCCCGTGGCCTCACAGATGTGCAGACACAGGCTCAGCTGGACATACACACACAGAGCTGAATAGACCCAGATAAACACAGCCACACGTATAACTGAAGATGCTGAACCCAGGTACACATCACCCCTTCTCTCTCACACACACATACACAGGTAACCACATGCACCATACTGAGCAAACATAGGATCCCATGTGTGTACATTCTTAAACACACATGGACACATGCACATTTAGAAATGCACAGAAGGCTGCATAGACCCAGGAGCCCACATACAGGTGTATTTACCCAGACAGGAATGCTCTCTGCCACACATACAAATTCCCAGGCAGCCGGAACCCGAAGCAGTCCATGAGGCCTGGTTCCCAGACCCCCTC
The DNA here is from genome assembly GCF_009829155.1 of Mustela erminea. Classification (NCBI taxonomy): domain Eukaryota; kingdom Metazoa; phylum Chordata; class Mammalia; order Carnivora; family Mustelidae; genus Mustela; species Mustela erminea. The sequence goes on from NC_045623.1 coordinate 89,529,112, forward strand.
TGGGCTCTAGTACAGACCCCAGGGAGGCAGACAAATGTGCAAGAACAGGAGGCGGGTGAGAAGGGCCATGGTTATTAAAGAAAACAAGAGGCCTAACCAGTTGCCCGTAGAGGAGAGTGAAGGCCAGCAGCCTATACACACCACCTGGAAATCTGCATTTACCATGTCTTCAAATAGCAGTTCTCACACCTGCATTCTGAATAAGCTGTTAGCGTATATGGTTTCCCCAAATCATGCCTCCCCAATTCATAATATTGCCCCACTTTATAGATGAGAAAACTGAGAGCCAGAGAGGTGAACTGACTTGCCCAAGATCATACGCTGAGGGTTGAGCCAAGGACTGTCTGGCTCCCATGCATGTGTGTTCAGGTTCATACATGTACCTACGTACATGTACAAAGATACTGCTTCCCAGCAATCTGGGGTGTCAACAGGCGTGCAGTTCCCCAGTGACATGAGGTGGCAGGTGATTTCATTTTCTGCGAGACTGGACCCCAGCCATGCTAGCCTCCTGGTCCCTTTATCTGGCTCCTCCTGTGTCCACGCTTATGCCTGGGTGTTGTGTTTGCTTCCACAGATGGGAGCTTGCCTACCTGTCTACCCATCAGCCTGGACCCCAGAGCCTGCCCAGCTAAGTGCGTGCAGAGGGCCCCGGTTTCGGGGCAACTCTCAGGCTGCCTCAGAGACCACCCTGGGATCTCTGACAAAGACCGGCCTTTCCTGCTGAGCCAGACCTTGTCTACACAGCCTGTTCAGGTAACAGTGTACGGGGAAGCCAGTTCTGTGCCTGGGCCACTCCCAGAAAGTAAGGGTCAGGGGGACTGACTTTTCAGTCTTAGCAGGAATCCCCCACCCCCGGCTTAGGCCAAAAAGTCACCCATTATAGAATCAGAATATATTAACCCCACTTATTCAAAACTCCCCATTATCCAGAAAGGGGAACTGAGGCCCATGGATTATGCGGCAAGTCCCCTGGAGTCCTGCCTCCTAGTCTGGGGACTCTTCTCAGTACCTTGTGGACCTGAGAGAACTGGGAAGAGAAAAGGGTTGTGACAGTGACCAGAACTCAGGGCAGAGTTAGAAACCAGAGTACGTGATGTGTGCTGCTGACCACCGCCCCCCCCCAGGACCTCTGTCTGCTGGAGTCTGGAAGCAGAGAGCTGGGAGGCCAAGGTGAGGTGCCAAGAGGACCTGGGTAATTCAGGTAGGCTAGGTCATCCTTACGAGGTGGGGTGGGGGTTAAGACCTGCCTCCCAGTTCCCAGCCCTGATCAGCCCACCCAGGCTCCAGAGGCCAGGTGGGGCTGCCCTGCCCTGCAGAGGCAACTCCCTGAACTGACACAGGGAGCCTGCAGGCTCCAGGAAGCTCCCTAGAGCCCAGCCTTCTTGGGGACTCCACCCAGCCTCCAAAAGAGCATTCCTGGGGCCTGAGGTCTAGGGGTGGGGCCTCCTGGGATGGTAAGGGTGGGAGGTGTGGCTATGGAAGGATGCAGGGCTCTGTGTACCCAACTGTAAATGCACAGGGCATCGTGTGTGCGAGCCCTCAGGCTTGTGAGTGAGCCGGTGTGTGTAGGGCTCTGTCCTTAGGTACACAGGGTTCCGTATGCAGGAGTTACATAAGTGCTCTGGGCTGGGGGACATTTGAGGGAACTACAGGGGAGTGTTGAGTGCAGGATTCAGAGTGTGTCCTGGGTAGGTGTGGGAGTCCTGGAGAGTGGTGGGGGCCACACTAGATGGTATATGTGTGCAGGGTGCTAGTGCACACTGAATAGGTGTGTAACCAGGAATCTGAACACACTGGGGTGATATGTGGGCACACTCTGTCGGTGTGGAGTATGCACACGGGATCTCCCTGCATGTCACCCAGGAAGCTCGCGTTCAGGGTTCTGGGCGCACACTTGCGGGTGGTATGTGTGTGTGTGTGTGGATCCATTTGTGCTTTGGAGGTGGGCTGGGCAGGCCTTCAGCAGAGCTGGGCTCAGCAGTGCCCAGCCTTGTGGCCAAATCGCTGAAGTCACTTCCTTTCCAGCTTCAACTTTCCAGGAGGAGGAGTTCTTCAGACCTGGGCGGGGAGGAGGGGCGGGACGAGGAGCTCTCAGGGGAAGGAGGTGGGCGGGGGTGAGAGGCTGTGGGGAGGGCCTGGTGGGGCTGGAGGAGGGAGTCCTCCGGGAGACGAAGGAAAGACTAGGACAGGAGTCTGGAAGGGCCAAGGGCAGGAGGAGATGGGGGTGGAGCAGGGCGGGAAGCGCAGTCCCTGGGTGACCTCGGAGGGAGGAAGGGAGGGCCGCCCGGCAGGGTGACCCTCAGGTTCAGCCAGAGCTGGCAGTGGTGCCTGCAACACCTGGCACCCAGGGCAGGGGGCTGGCAAGGGGCGGGTCTAAGGAAGACCTGCTTGCCAGGTGCCCCGCTCTGGGCAGGAAGGGGGTGGGCGAGGGCTGCACAAAGGAGCTCTGTGTGGCTGGGGTAGGGTGGGTGGGGTGTGCTATACCGTGGGGTTGGGGGGGGGCTGATGACTCTAGGAGGCCAGGCTGGACTTGCTTCCCCTTGGGGGCATCAGTGGCTCTAAGGGGACACCTAGTGGTGAGGGAGGGTAGTGCGTTTGGATGACTGAGGTGGGAGGGGATGAAGAAGCTGGGAAGGGGTAAATTAGAAGTCAAAAATTAGAACGGGTGATGAGGGTTGGGACTGTTGGAGGAGGCTGCAAGGGAGGGAGCTGACTCTCTGGACGGTGAAAAAGTTTGCACCAGAGGAGTTAAACCCAAATTCAAACTTGGGCTCTTCCAAGTCCTGGCTGTTTGTCTTCAAGGGCATCACTTAACCTCTCTGTGCCTCTGTTTAAATACCAAATAAGTGACAGCTGCTGTTAATTATTTTCATCAGTGTCCTCTTTGGTAGACTTTTGGGCTGGAGTCAGGTTGGAAGATCTTTGGGCACTAGTGGGTGGGTGGGAGGGGGCAGAAGGAGATTGAGAGGGGTGCTGCAGATCCTAGGGGATAAAGACTCCAAAGGGAGGTGACAGGGGAGGGCTCACAGCAGTAGTAATAGCCCCTTTGATACACTGTTTTTCCTTTGAGGACATCCCTGGGCCTTGAATCCAGGCTGGGAGGGAAATGGTGTGGGGGGAGGAGTGTGCCGGCTGGAGAGAGGGTCATGAGGCCGGAAGTGAGAGCTGGGGCTGGCAGCCTGGCTCCCCTGGGGAGGCTGTGGGTGGGGGAGGGGGAGGCGGGCTGGGGAAGGGGTGGGGTGGTCACAGCCGCAGCGGGGGAGGGTGGGGCTGGGGACTCAAGGATGTGGGCTGGCGCTTCCCGGCACTGTGCACAGCAGGTTGGGGCCCCCAGCCCCCTCCCAGGCGGTTGGTGTCCCCATGGCAGACTCAGACACACTGACCCAGAAGCACACTGTCAGACAGAAGGACCCTTTTGACTTTGTTCACAGACATGGGATAGGTGGTGCCCTTGGGAGGGGTCCAAGAAAATGGCTGCCTGGGTGTGGTGGGGAGGGGAGCCAGCCGCTTCCCTCAGATCCTGGAGGCTGCTGGAGAGGGCAGTGGACAGAGTCAGGAGGTCTGGCGGGAGGACATGCCCAAAGGTCTTGGGGGGGGGGGTGGAACAGAAGCAATCACTGGAGAGGAGGTTTTCCCTTCTGCCAAGATCACACCCTCAGGGCCCCAAGTGGGAGGTCTCCAGAGCAGGGAGGCTTGGTGAGCCCCACCCTCAGGAAGGGAGGCATCGCAAAGACTCTCGGGAGCCACGGGTCAACCATACCAGGTCAACCATACCTTTGGAAATGGGACTTGGAGGGGCCAGGGTCTGCGCCCGTTCCCTCCTTCGTGAGCCTGTTACTCACAGTCCTTCTTGCAAGAGCAGTGGGTGAGATCCTGGCCTGGGAGGAGCCAGTCTGCAGCCTACAGCCTACAGCCTGGGCAAGAGCAGGACCCTGAGTGATGGAGCAGGCAAGACAGTGAGGGGCAACTGAGGCCTGGAACTGCAGAGGGAAAAGAGACAGTGGTCAGAGGGATGTTCTGTCTGAATAAGCAACCGAAGGGATCTCCCCAGGCCGTTTTGTGACCTTGGGCAAAGGCCCTTCCCTCTTTGGATCTCAGTTTCCTCATCTGTAAAATGGGAAGAGCACAAGGTGGCACCAGAACCTGATACCCATGAGGAAGCTGATTTAAAGTACAGATTCCCAGATGTCCCTTCAGATCTGTGAGTCAGACTCCCCTGGACGAGGGCCTGGGTATCTGGAATGTTACATAGCTCCCCCAGGCCCAGGGTTTGGAAGCCAAATGGCTTGGAGATTTTAAGGTTCCTCCCAGCCTTAAATTAAACCTCAGCTCTAGGAGCAGCGCCTTCAGGAGTGGCGGAGGGAGAGCTGCAGAGCTGGGAGGGGAAGCAGGCTTTGGGCTTGGGGCAGATTTAGGAATCCTGCCACTTTGCAGCTATGTGACTTCAGGCAAGTCCCACACCCAGCACTCCGAGCCTCCATGGGGATAATCGGCCCTGCCTCCTGGGATGCTGGGGAGATTCAGTGGGTCACATGTGTGGAAGTGCTTTGTAGGTTGCAAAGCACTGCCCACCACAGGAGAGTGGAAGAGCGTTCCTTTCCACACCATCTTGTCCCCGAGTCGGCTCCATGGTCTTCCTGAGCAGCTGGTGGGAGTCTGCATGTGTGTGTGGTGGGGGTGGGGGTGGGGGTTGACCCCGGGGGTCAGGTCAGAGCCAAACACTAAAGTGATCGGGGTCAAGCTTTCAGACCCTCCCCGTGGTCAGGGCCCCGAGTCCCCAGGCTCCCTTGGGAGTCAGACATGCCTGGATTGAAATCCCAGCTCTGCCCTGACCAGCTCAGGGAGTTAGTCAGTAAATATTTATGTAGCATCCAAAGCCCAGGCCCTGGGGTCAGAGGATACAGTGGTAAACAAGACAGACACAGGGCCTGTCCACGAAGGGCCCACATTCTGTGGGGGAGACTCGCCGAAAAGCCAGTCATACAAGTAGTTGGTTGCAATTGTGATAGATAGTGTGAAGGGGAAGTAGAGAGGCCTCCGAGAGTTCGCAGCAAGGGCCAGACTGTGGCCAGAGGTGCGATGGGGGGCGGGGGACGGTGAGGAGAGTCAGAGAGGGCCTCTCTGATAAAGGTGGGAGAGGGGCAGAGAACATCCCTTTCCACGTGCTTGTCCCTCACCCTCTCTCCACACCCTTCTTGGGTCCCACCTTTGGATCTCGAGAAGAATGAGAGAGAACCACCGGGGAAAAAGGCAGGGCTGATTGCTCTCTGCACCTCATTCATTCATTCATAAGAAACAGTTAATACTTCCTGAAGCACCCTTATGGGCCACGTGCGGGTCACGGTGTTGGGAGATACACACAGAAGTGAACAGATAGAAATCCCTGCCTTCGTGGGACTCACCGCCTTCCAGTGGCTGGTTTCCTCCTCTGTGAAGGTGGGAATGGTAATCCTACTGATCTCAGGTTTGCAGGGGGCTTAGATGAGATAATCCACATAAAGTGCTTATTAGCCCACTGTTTGGCAGTAGAGAAAGTGTCCCCAAAGTGTGTGAGCTTTTGTTGTTGTTGACTCCCTGGTATGATTGTCACACCTCTGACCTGAGGCACTCTTCACTTTTTCTTTACAGCTCTTATCCCACTAATAATTAAATCATTTATGATTATCTGATCACTGTCTGTCTACCCGGTCTTTGTGCAAAGTAGGCACTCCATAAGTAATGAGTATATGAATGAATGCTGTTCCTTCATCTCTGAGCCTCCATTTCTTCATCTGCAAGATGGGGTTATTAATAGCCCCTACCTCACAGGATTTGTATGAAGAATTAAGTGAAACGATGCCTGGACAGCTTCCAGCCCAGCGCCTGGCGCGCAGTAGGTGCTCACTAAACCTGAGCTGCGATGGTCCTTTCCAGGCGCTGTCCACGCCCCGAGGCCTGGGCTCAGGCCGAAGTTGCTCCACAGCACCCCCGGCTGACAGCCAGCAACGGGCGGAGCCCCCAGGCACGGGGGCCCTCTCTCTCCCAGGTCAGCAGGGTGCGTGCCCTGGAGGGAGCACCAGGGAGCTGGGGGTGGTGTGTGGAGGAGATCAGGCCAGTGGGCACAAATGGTTAGGCTGTGGCCACCTGACAATTCAGATCCCCTGTTTCCTGTCTTGTCGCCCACAGAGATCTCCAGTGTGACAGCCCAGGCGGCAGAGCCGAGGGTGAGTGGCCGGGCTTCTGAAATGGAGGTGGGGGGCAGGTGGTGGGTGGGTAAGAGGGAAAAGGTCATGCCCTGGGTAGGATTTCCTGGCCTTCTCCTTAAGTTTGATCTGGATAGAGTGGTCACCCCAGCCTGCTGATGGCCTTCCCTCGCCCAGGCAGGCATCCTCTTCTCTCTGAGCCCATAGCCAGGGTCTAGAAGAGGGTGAGCTTCCAACAAGTGGAACTGGGGCCCCTGAGGGGTTCCTGGTGCATGCGGTGGTTCGGGAAAAGGCTGGGAGTCAAAGCGGGGAATAGGGTTTGAGGGGACTCCCAGGAGGGGTGGCAGGGCCTCCCTGAGGATGTGGGAAGCCGAGGTCTTGGGCATTCCGTGAGGGCCTCCTTGCCCGTCCTGCCCCACAGGTCCTGGTCCCGGCTTCTCGCACCCTCATGTCAGCCCCGGCCCCGCCCGGCGGCCCGCGGAGGACAAGGTCAGGATGCGTGTGAAGCCCCAGGGCCTGGTGGTGACTTCCAGTGCCGTGTGCAGCTCTCCTGACTACCTCCGGGAGCCCAAGTACTACCCCGGCGGCCCCCCCACCCCACGGCCCTTGCTTCCCACCCGGCCCCCTGCCAGCCCACCCGACAAGGCCTTCGCCCACACCTTCTCTGAGAACCCACGCCCACCCCCACGCCGGGACCCCAGCACCCGGCGCCCACCAGTCCTTGCCAAGGGGGACGACCCGCTGCCCCCGAGGGCAGCCCGTCCCGTCTCCCAGGCCCGCTGCCCCACCCCCGCGGGAGATAGCAACAGCTCCCGACGGCGCTGGGACAACGGGCGGGTGAAGCTGCGTCCAGTAGTGCGGTTGATTGACATCATGAAGGACCTGACACGGCTCTCCCAGGACCTGCAGCACAGTGGTGTGCACCTGGACTGCGGTGGCCTCAGACTCAGCCGCCCCCCTGCCCCACCCCCCGGTGACCTTCAGTACAGCTTTTTCTCCTCACCCAGCCTGGCCAACAGCATCCGCAGCCCCGAGGAGCGGGCTGCCCCCCACGCCAAGTCAGAGAGGCCCAGCCATCCCCTGTATGAGCCTGAGCCCGAGCCTAGGGACAGCCCCCAGCCTGGCCAAGGCCACAGTCCTGGAGCCACAGCCGCGGCCACCGGGCTGCCCCCGGAGCCTGAGCCAGACGGCCCTGATTACTCGGAACTCGCTGACGCCGACATCCTCAGCGAGCTGGCCTCCCTCACTTGCCCCGAGGCCCAGCTGCTGGAGGCCCAGGCCCTTGAGCCACCATCTCCTGAGCCAGAGCCTCAGCTCCTGGACCCCCAGCCCCGCTTCCTGGACCCACAGGCACTAGAGCCGCTTGGGGAAGCTTTGGAGCTGCCACCCCTGCAACCCCTTGCTGATCCTCTGGGGCTACCAGGCCTGGCGCTCCAGGCTCTGGATACCCTGCCCGACTCCCTGGAGTCGCAGCTGCTCGACCCTCAGGCACTCGACCCGCTGCCCAAGTTGCTTGACGTCCCTGGCCGCCGTCTGGAGCCTCAGCAGCCCCTGGGGCCCTGCCCGTTGGGTGAGCCCTTGCGCCTGGACTTGTGTTCACCCCATGGCCCCCACGGGCCTGAGGGTCACCCCAAGTACGCCTTGCGGCGCACTGATAGGCCAAAGATCCTGTGTCGCCGGCGGAAAGCTGGACGGGGGCGCAAGGCTGACGCCGGACCGGAGGGCCGCCTGCTACCCCTGCCTATGCCCACGGGGCTGGCGGCCGCCTTGGCTGAGCCCCCGCCACCACCACCTCCACCACCTCCCGCCCTGCCAGGCCCGGCCCCAGTCCCAGAGCTGGAGCCAGAATCTTCCCAGACTCCCGTGGTCCCCGCCCGCAGAGGCAAGTGCCGGGGCGTGCGGCGCATGGTGGTGAAGATGGCCAAAATCCCCGTGTCGCTGGGGCGGCGGAACAAGACCACATACAAGGTGTCCTCTTTGAGCAGCAGTCTGAGCGTAGAGGGCAAGGAGCTGGGCCTGCGCGTGTCCGCGGAGCCCACCCCACTGCTGAAGATGAAGAACAATGGACGGAACGTGGTGGTGGTCTTCCCCCCTGGGGAGATGCCCATTATTCTTAAGCGGAAGCGCGGCCGCCCTCCGAAGAACCTGCTGCTGGGTCCCGGCAAGCCCAAGGAGCCAGCAGTGGTTGCAGCGGAAGCGGCCACCGTGGCTGCGGCCACCATGGCCATGCCGGAGGTGAAGAAACGGCGGCGGCGGAAGCAGAAGTTGGCCTCCCCCCAGCCATCATATGCAGCAGACGCCAATGACAGTAAGGCTGAGTACTCCGACGTGCTCGCCAAGCTGGCCTTCCTGAACCGCCAGAGCCAGTGCGCTGGGCGGTGCTCACCCCCCCGCTGCTGGACACCCAGCGAGCCCGAGTCGGTACACCAGGCACCCGACACGCAGAGCATCTCCCACTTCCTGCACCGGGTGCAGGGCTTCCGACGGCGGGGTGGTAAAGCAGGCGGTTTCGGTGGCCGGGGCGGGGGCCACGCTGCCAAGGCGGCCCGATGCTCCTTCAGTGACTTCTTTGAGGGCATCGGCAAGAAAAAGAAAGTGGTGGCGGTGGCAGCTGCTGGTGTTGGGGGTCCCAGCCTCACCGAATTGGGGCACCCACGCAAAAGGGGCCGAGGGGAGGTGGACGCCATTACCGGGAAGCCAAAACGCAAAAGGCGGTCCCGGAAGAATGGGACTCTATTCCCAGAGCAGGTGCCTAGTGGCCCAGGCTTTGGGGAGGCTGGCGCTGAGTGGGCCGGGGACAAGGGTGGTGGCTGGGCCCCTCACCATGGGCACCCAGGCGGGCAAGCTGGCCGAAACTGTGGGTTCCAGGGGACCGAGGCCCAGGCCTTTGCCTCCACTGGGCTTGAGAGTGGGGCCTCGGGCCGCAGCAGCTACTACGGTACCAGCGCGCCCACAGGCCAGACCGAGCTCAGCCAGGAGCGCCAGAACCTCTTCACCGGCTACTTCCGCTCACTGCTCGATTCGGATGACTCCTCCGACCTCTTAGACTTCGCCCTCTCAGCCTCTCGTCCCGAGTCCCGGAAGGCATCAGGCGCCTACGCAGGGCCCCCCACCAGCACCCTACCTGCCCAGCGGGGCCTGGCCACCTTCCCCAGCCGGGGGGCCAAGGCCAGCCCGGTGGCCGTGGGCAGCGGCGGGGCCGGTGCGGACCCCTCTTTCCAGCCCGTCCTGCCTGCTCGCCAGACCTTCCCGCCAGGCCGGGCGGCGAGCTACGGGATAACTCCAGCCACTTCAGACTGCCGGGCAGCCGAGACCTTCCCGAAGCTGGCTCCCCCGCCATCAGCCGTGGCCCGCTCGCCTACTGCCCACCCGCCCGCCACCACCTACCCACCTCAGTATGGTGGCTATGGGGCCGGACAGAGCGTTTTCGCCCCAGCGAAGCCCTTCACGGGCCAGGACTGTGCTAACAGCAAGGACTGCAGCTTCGCCTACGGCAGTGGCAATAGCCTGCCTGCCTCTCCCAGCAGCGCCCACAGCGCCGGCTACGCCCCACCGCCCACGGGTGGCCCTTGCCTGCCACCCGGCAAGGCCTCCTTCTTCAACAGCTCTGAGGGGGCCCCCTTCTCCGGGTCCGCCCCCACACCCCTGCGCTGTGACAGCCGGGCCAGCACCGTCTCTCCCGGCGGCTACATGGTACCCAAGGGCACCACGGCCTCGGCCACCTCTGCTGCCTCTGCCGCCTCCTCCTCCTCGTCCTCCTTCCAGCCCTCGCCTGAAAACTGTCGGCAGTTTGCGGGGGCTTCTCAGTGGCCTTTCCGGCAGGGCTATGGAGGCCTGGACTGGGCCTCAGAGGCCTTCAGTCAGCTCTACAATCCTGGTTTCGACTGCCATGTCAGCGAGCCCAACGTGATCCTGGACATCTCCAACTACACACCGCAGAAGGTGAAGCAGCAGACGGCTGTGTCCGAGACCTTCTCGGAATCGTCCTCCGACAGCACCCAGTTCAATCAGCCGGTCGGCGGCGGTTTCCGGCGCGCCAACAGCGAGGCCTCGAGCAGCGAGGGCCAGTCAAGCCTGTCCAGCCTGGAGAAACTGATGATGGACTGGAACGAGGCATCCTCTGCCCCCGGCTACAACTGGAACCAGAGCGTCCTCTTCCAGAGCAGCTCAAAGCCGGGCCGTGGACGGCGGAAGAAGGTGGACCTATTCGAGGCCTCACACCTGGGCTTCCCGTCCTCTGCCTCGGCCACTGCCTCAGGCTACCCATCCAAACGGAGCACCGGGCCCCGGCAGCCGCGGGGTGGACGGGGTGGTGGGGCCTGCTCAGCTAAGAAGGAGCGGGGCGGGGCGGCCGCCAAAGCCAAGTTTATCCCCAAGCCACAGCCCGTCAACCCCCTGTTCCAGGACAGCCCAGACCTCGGCCTGGACTACTACAGTGGGGACAGCAGCATGTCGCCACTGCCCTCCCAGTCGCGGGCCTTCAGTGTGGGTGAGCGAGACCCTTGTGACTTCATGGGACCCTACTCCATGAACCCGTCCACTCCTTCTGATGGCACCTTCGGCCAAGGCTTCCACTGCGACTCGCCCAGCCTGGGTGCCCCTGACCTAGATGGCAAGCATTTCCCACCTCTGGCGCACCCACCCACGGTGTTTGACGCTGGTCTGCAGAAGGCTTACTCACCCACCTGCTCACCCACGCTGGGCTTCAAGGAAGAGCTGCGGCCGCCACCCACAAAGCTGGCTGCCTGTGAGCCCCTCAAACATGGGCTCCAGGGGGCCAGTCTGGGCCACGCGGCTGCTGCCCAGGCCCACCTTAGCTGCCGGGACCTGCCACTGGGCCAGCCCCACTACGACTCCCCCAGCTGCAAGGGCACAGCTTATTGGTACCCGCCAGGCTCAGCTGCCCGCAGCCCACCCTATGAAGGGAAGGTGGGTACGGGGCTGCTGGCTGACTTCCTGGGCAGGACGGAGGCCGCGTGCCTCAGTGCCCCACACCTGGCTAGCCCGCCAGCCACACCCAAGGCCGACAAGGAGCCACTGGAGATGGCCCGGCCGCCTGGCCCACCCCGTGGCCCTGCCGCCGCCGCCGCTGGCTATGGCTGCCCGCTCCTTAGTGACTTGACCCTGTCCCCTGTGCCGAGGGACTCGCTGCTGCCCCTGCAGGATACCGCCTACAGGTATCCAGGCTTCATGCCGCAGGCGCATCCCGGCCTGGGTGGGGGCCCCAAGAGCGGCTTCCTGGGGCCCATGGCGGAACCTCACCCCGAGGACACATTCACCGTCACCTCCCTGTAGTGCCAACTGAAATGCCGACTGGACCTCGAGGTTTTGTTCCTGGGTGAGTCTGGGGGTGTGGGTAGAGTGGGGAGAGGCCTGGGTAGGCGTCTCGGGGCAGGGCGGGGGGGCGGCGATGAGGACATTAGCACTCGGGCAAGGGGAAGGGGTACAGAAGTGAGAAGGAGGGATTTAAGGACAAGATCGGGCATCCCAATAAGAGGAAGTTGGGATTCAGGAAGGCGCCTGGGGTTAGATGTTGGGGACAGTCTTCGGGAAGAGGTGGGGTGCTCGGGTGGGGAACCCACTCGGACATTCAGTCACTGAGATGGTTGGAGAACCCTAGGTTGGATGGGGCCATCTGGTTCAGTTCGTCAAATATTTATTTCCCTTGTCTGTGCTAGGTCCTGGGCAGGTGCTACCTGAATCCCCGGAAACACTCACCCCATGACCTCTTGCCAGGGAGGAGGGCATTTGCATGGCCCCGTGGGAGATGAGTGGAGAGTGAATGAAGCAGGGTGGATAATTGGCCTCCAGGGCCCACCCAGGTTGCTGACCCAGCCTGGCTAGCTAGTTTCTCTAGGAGCCACATTTACTTCAGGGTGCCTGGCCAGGGCCAGGCTGAGGGTGTGGTGACTATATCTTGGTTACACTCTGCAAGGGCTTTACAAAATGGTCTGAAGTGTCTTTCCTGGTCTCCTTCAGGGCCCACCCAAAGATTATTTTTCACTGTCTCTGACCCGAGGCGGGGCTCACAGTGGTCGGAGGCAAGTGGGATGGGGATCCGGAGGTGGACAAGGAAGGCTGAGGTCCTGCTTGTGCCTGACCAGCCCCCACCCACCCAGCGGCTCCATCCCCAGGCTGGATAGTTCCTGCCTAAGAAAAGCCAGTCTCCCTTTCCTACAGCCAAATGCTTTTCCAAGAGTTCAGTTAAATTTTGCTGGATGTTTTGATCCTGTGTTTTATCAGGCATGGTGTCCTCATGAGGTAGAGTCAAAGTTTTAGTATTCTCAAGGTTTTGTTTTCAGAAATGGAAAATAAAAGAGGGGAAACGCCCCCAAAATGGGTTTAAAGGGACAAGGTCAGAAGAATCATTTTTTCAAAGCACAAGGTGCTCCAAGAAACACAGCCACAACTGGCCTATCAGATCCCACTGCTTGGACAGTTCTGTTTGGACAGAATTGCCCCGGATGTGGTGGGTGCTGGGGAAGTGGCCTTGGGGCCTGTCTGAGCCCTTCGCCCTCCACCCCTGCTGCCACCGCAGCCTCTTGGGAGAGCCTCTTCCTGGAGAAGGAACAGCAGGGCTCCTGGAAAGTCCCATCCCTGTGCTGGGGAGGCCATTCAAGGCCAGGGTGACTCCAGGTCCTGAAGTCGTGTCAGTGGAAACTTATTATCCCCTTTCTGCCTGACCCCAGGTCCCTTGGTGCCTGAAGGTGGCCAGGGGCAGCACGTGGGAATTAGGAGGCCTAGGGAAGGACCATTCCCCAATTGGCCATCAACATGCTTCGTGTCCTTGACCACACTTTTACTCCCTCTGGCCCTGGGCCTCTGTTTCCCCATCTGTTCAAGAAATTTGGCTTTGATAATCTCGTAGGTTTTGCAATTCTGCGTGGCATGGACAGTGGACCAAACTTTTTCTTTTATTTTTTCCTTTTTTTTTTTTTTTTGGCAGCATATTTTCCTCCTAATGAAGCCAGGCCAAGATTAAAATGGCCTTCCATTCCCCATGCGGCTCACTGCAAGCCGCAGAGCTGCAGATCTGAAGCAGGCCAGGGAGAAGCTGCTTAGGGTTTAAAATGTCAAACTCTTGATCCTCCTCACTGGAGGGGAGATGTCTCGTGGATAATCCAGAAATGTGAAATAATCCAAAAACCGTTCCTCCTGGGCTCTGGATGGGAAAATAAAACGAGTGTGGGGGCTGGGTGTTTGAGCAGGTCACAGCTCAGTGAGATACATAATGGAACCATCCACTGAGGCCTGAACACAGGAGGAACTGGGATGCCATCCAGCCCCACATTCTGGCCACACTCCCCACTCAGGGCTGGGAGTTGATAGTGCTGTCCTCAGACTGATGCATTCAGTTCTGGAGACATCTGTCCATCCCCTGCCACGAAGCAGGCATTGGGGACACCCCACTTAGCACCACAGATGAAGTCCTGGTCCTCAGAGGGCTTTCAGTTGAGAGAGAAAGACAGTATGTAGGCTGACACAAAGCATTTGGTAAGGATTATCATAGGAAGGACTGCGAGGAGATTTCGGGAGCCTGCAGCAGGCTGACCAGATCCTGAAGTCGACACCTGAAGGATGAAGGGACACCGGCTAGACAGGGAGTGGGAAGGGCATTCTGGGCAGAGGGAATAGCAGTGGGTGAAGCGGGGGGCAGGAAGGAGCTCAACCTTGAGGAACCGATAAGAGGATAGTAATTACTCATTGAGTGAGCAGGCAAAGCAGGCAGGGTCAGATCATGTGGGCAGGGCACCGGAAGGAGTTTGAACTATATTCCAAACCCAGTGGGGAGCCACTGAAGTTATCAGCTAGAAGGCTAACCCCCATACCCACACATACAGCACCCCCCCCCCCGCCCCAGAGCAAGGGCTGAAGGTGGGAGACCTCATTCGCCAGCAGGCAGTGAGCATTCGGGTGTGGGGCACTGGAGAAGCACGGGTTCAGCTCCACCCCACATCTTGAGCCTTTTGCTGCCTGTCCTGATGCCAGGCACAGAGGAGACAAAGCAGACACGGTCCTGTCCTCAAGAGTTCAGCATCTACCCCAGGAAGATAAAACAGGTACACAAAGAACCGGAAAACAGCTGGTGGCAAGTGGCAGGTGCCCAAAGGCAGGGAGAAACAAAGTTTGTGTACCAGGAAGGTGGGTGTTCAGGTCAGAGGTCATCTCTCAAGAGTTTTTGGTGAGAAAAGGGACCTATGTCTGTGCTGGGCCCTTCATGCAACACTGCCCCACTAAGCCTTCATGGCAGGCTGGAAACGGTAGTGCCTGCCCCTTGTCACCCCATCAGAGAGTTGAGGAAGTGGGTGCAGCTGGGAAGCTTGCCCAGGGGATCCACAGTTAGTCTGGTGGAGTCGGGATTCGAACCCAGTAATGCCCCTCCCACCCAGAACCTGGGTACCCTGCCATACCACTCTCCCAACACCCCACACCTACTGATTCCCCATCTGCAAAATGACACTTTGGTTGGACACTCAAATGTTTCAGGGTCTGACATTTTATTTTATTTTTTAAGATTTTATTTATTTGAAAGTGAGAGAGAAAGCATGGGGGGAGGGTCAGAGGGAGAAGCAGACCCCCCCGCCGAGAAGGGAGCCCAATGCAGGAGTCAGTCCCGGGACTTTTGGATCATGACCTGAGCCAAAGGCAGTTGCCCAACCAGATGAGCCACCCAGGTGCGCTGGGTCTGACATTTTAAGCGGATTGTGAGGTTCTGTAGAAGACGCTGCATTTAAGCTCAGCTTTGAATAGGCAAGATTTGGATGGACAGAGACTTGAGGGGAAAGGTGTTCTAGGCAGAGGTAACTGTGGGCAAGGGGAGGGTCACACCCCACTATGAATTAGAAGAGGAAAGCTCAGGGGAGCCAGAATGGAGAATGTGGGACCCCCTTGGTCTGGGAGCTGAGCTGGTAGAACAGAGGGAAGAGGAAGAGGGTGGGGAGTGCTGGGGTCCCAGCGCAGACCTCTCCAGACCCTTAGGTGGAAGACCCAGCTAGGGAGACCGACTCCACATTGGGCCCTCATAGCTGAAGTCAGTCCTACCACACCCTGTGCCATTGGGAAGGGCCCTCCAAGGTGCTCAGGAGTCCCCCTCTCCGCCTTATTCCCTCTCCGGCATGGACCTGAGGCCAAGAGAAATGTCACAGGTCCTCCAAGGTTACACCAGCCTGGGGCCCAACCAGAGCAGGAAGCAGTTTCCCAGGCCTCCGGCCAACCAGGGTCAGCAGGCATGCCCGGACCTGGGCCAGGCCCCAGTTGCTCTGGGCTTTGTCTCTCTGCGTCTTGAAGCCTCAAGAGGTCACTTGATCTTGCCTCTGGCTCTGAGCAAGGAGCCCTCACGTCAGGGGTCAGCCATCCCTGCCCTGCCTCTTGTGGGCTTCTCTTCACACTCTGAGGTCGTCCTCCCTCCCATCCTATGTCTTGCCTCTCCCGCGGCCATTTTCAGGCCAAGCCTTCTTGTTCTGAGCCTTCATTTCCTGGAAATACAATCTCCCTGTGAACATACTCTCTCACACTCCTCCTCTCCCATCTCCCCACATCCCTGTGGACCCGGAAGAGCCCCAGGGAGTGAGGCTCTGGAAATGGAGGGGGCCAGCGAGGAGCATGCCGGAGGCACAGACCAGCGTTTGTGCAGGGCCTGGTTCCATCCCTTACCAGTTACGTGACCCGGTGAGTCACATCACCTTGCTGTGTCTCTAGTGAGAATTAATGAGATTACCCATGAAGCCCGGTCCCTGGCACACAGTAAGCACGTAGTCAGTGGATGGTACATGCGTGGACAAATGCCTCCCACCAGCTGAATTCTGTCACCCAGTCTGTGTGACTCATACACACCTCTGACCCTTTCCTCCTCGCTCAGGACTCTGTGGGTAGCCAGCCTCCTTCACCTGCTGTCCCTGTTGTCTCGTAGGACGGATTTTGTGTCTCACGTGGGTGTGGGTCCTTTGGTGGGAGGCTCTGAATCACCACCTAGTTTTTGGCCTTAGCAACTGGGCTGATTCCTCCCTGGGGGGCCCCGAGGCAAGGTAAGTCACCAATACATACACACCCCGCCCCCTGCCAAGGGACCTAAAGCCTGATGGGCAGCAGGACCCAGACCTCTACATGACCCCCGTCAGCCAGAAACCCTTCCCACGCAGGTCCTTACACCAATCCCCTCTCTCAGTGCCTCGTGTCTTTGTAAACACACCATGGTTATATCTTGACGGACTTGCCATCTTTGTCGCCATCACTTTTGCTGCCGTAGTGCCCTCTGTGCTAGAGGGCAGGACGAAGTAGTTTAAGTCTGTGCACAACACACGTGAACACCAGCCACCTGCCCCAGGCCAGGCACTATATCTGCTGCTGGGGAGACCACTGAACGCGACCAGCGGTGTCCTGCCCTCGTGGAGTTCACGGGCTGTCAACAGGTGTCCACTGAAAGTCTCCGTGGGAGCATCATTCTCCAGGACAGGGTCTGAAATGGGCCCCCTGGAAATTCCAGGGACCCCCCCACCTTGAACCATGAGCAGGGCAGGCTGCAAAAGCTTCCTGGAGCCAGAAAATCAGAAAATGAGTCTTGGGGGCGTCGGTTAAGTGTTGGATTCTTGATCTCAGCTCGGGTGTTGATCTCTGGGTTATGAATTCAAGCCCCGCGCTGGATGTAGAGCCTATTTTATTTTTATTTATTTATTTTTCAAGATATTTTTATTTCTTCATGTAACAGAGAGAGATCACAAGTAGGCAGAGAGGCAGGCAGAGAGAGAGGAAGGGAAGCAGGCTCCCTGCTGAGTAGAGAACCCGATGCGCTACTCCATCCCAGGACTTGAGCCCAAGACCCTGAGATCACCACCCAAGCCGAAGGCAGAGGCCCAACCCATTGAGCCACCCAGGTGCTCTGAGCCTTTTTTTTTTTTTTTTTAAGATTTTATTTATTTATTTATTTAACAGAGAGAGAGAACACAAGTAGACAGAGCAGCAGGCAGAGAGAGGGGGGAAGCAGGCTCCCTGCTGAGCAGAGAACCCGATGCGCTACTCCATCCCAGGACCCTGAGATTATGACCTGAGCCAAAGGCAGAGGTTCAACCCACTGAACTACCCCAGTGCCCCGCCTATTTTATTTTTTAAAAAAAAGAAGAAAGTGAAAAAAGAAAGTGGGTCTTGAACAAATTTAAAGCTTCAGAACTGTAGTCCTGTGTCAGTCGTCCAGTGGCTGCCGTGTTGCTGCCCTGACACCTGCCCCCAGCCCCGATCTGTTCCCCTCATTGTGGCCCCCAGAGTGCTAGTTCTTCAGCATTTCTGGACGCATGGTGTCTGGAGTCCCCCAGATATTTACTGGATGAATGGATTCCAGCCCATTTTCTCCTGTGCCTCCATTGCTTCCCATCTGTCGACTGCATCCCCTCCCCACCCCCACCCCCACCCCGCCCCTCCAGTCTCCTTGCCTGCAAAGTAAGGGCCCAGCCACTAGCCTGGTAGTCCAGATATTTTGCTCTTCCTTTTCTGCCCTGACCTCCTCCTCACATACCATCCCTTTCCCGCCCTAGAATGTGGAATTAGGAGGGAGCTTTCTTTACCCCAGTGTGCCCTGTGCCTTGTCCCTAGCTTTCCCTGGTCTGGGCTCCCCCTTTCCTGCCCACCATCCATCTCCCACCTGTCAGTTCCTATCTTTCATTCACATGTCACCTCCTCCAAGAAGCGCTCCAGGATCTTTCCCAGGCCCACTTAATCTCCAGCCCTTTATGCATCCATGACAGCCCTTCCCAGGAATGTCCTCACCACATCATCGGCTCCTTTAGTCTGGTTGCTCACTGCTGTGTGTGTTCCCTGTCTTCCTCAGCTCCCCCATGACCTGTTCAGCCCCCTACTTTACTTAAAGACTGAATCCCAGAGAGGGAGAGGACTTGCCCTAGGTGACACAGCACACCCGGCTCAGACGCTCAGGCGTTCTCTCTGCCTTCTGCTCTACTGCCTTGTTTGTGTTAGACCCCTTTCTGGAGGGCAGAGATCCTCAGGTGGAAGTGAGACCATAGCTCCCGGCCTGGCAGTCAGTGGGCGTGAATACCTGTCTGCTGGTCGCTGAAATGAGTGCACAGATGTGTGCGCCTTCTCGGGGGAGAGCTGCTCTCCGTGGACGGCCTGATTTATACGTGAGCTGAGCACTGCGAGTGCCTGCTCAGCTAGCCCCTGATGATCCCAGTGCCAGCCCCTCCTGACGGGCAGAGACCGCTTCCCACCTCGGCACCTCAGCCAATAAAACTGCTGGGCCCTGAGGACTCTGTAGAATGTGGCTCTGCAGTCCTCGATTATAGAGGCACTAAAAGGTTAAGTCTCAGAAACAATGGCTGGTGTCCTGGGGCGCCAGGCTCAGGCTGGCACTGGGGATAGAGAGGTACCGCATACAGGCATACAGGTCTCTGCCCTGGAGGAGCGTGGAAGGGAATGAGAAGTGCACCAGTAGCTATGGTAACAGGGTGGCCTTAGGAGGCATCCTGGAGGTGTGCAAGACCTGAGCTGGACCGCGCCGAGCCACTCAGACTTAGAGCGGTCATCACTCTGGCATTCAGTCAGCACCGTCTCGACCCCAGCGTGTGCTGGGCACCGTGCTCAACAGTGGCCTGAAAAGCAAGGGTTCCTCCTGCCAAGGCAGGGTTAGGTGCCCCACTTGGTGCTCCTGGAGCCCTCCGGACATCCCTTGGCACCTCCCCCATCTCTCTGCCTTGGGACTGCTGGCTCTGGGGTCTGCTTTGCTTCCCTCTAGACTCCGTGAGCCCCTCAAGGGCAGGGGCCAGATCTGCCGCCTCCCCTGTGTCCCCATTGCCCAGCGCGGGGCCTCGCCTGGCACCACAGCCTTAGTTCTGTTTTGTGGAGTTGAACCCAGTGAGGTCAGGGTCTCACGGGGCTACGGGGGATCCTCCCTTCTCCCGGCTCAGGACCCTCTGGAGTTGATTCTCTCCCCAGCCCTCACCCCCACCATCCCCACCATCCCCCAGATGCTGGCCAAGTCCTGAAAGGTGGGGAGGGCAGGGGGAGGAGGAAGGTGAGACAGGGAGGGCTGAGCAGAGGGCGAAAAAGCCTCCCTGCTGCCTGGCCGCAGGCACCGCGGGAACAGTTCTGGCAGGAGCTGCCTGCTGGGCTGAGATCACCATGGAGACCTGGCTTGGAGAGGGTCACTGGCAGTGGCTAAGGGCCGGAGGGGGCGGGGGCGACAGGGATTTGTGCAGAGGCTCCCAGCCTGCCCCGGGGCCCTTCTGGGGAGTAGGGAAGGCTGGGGCTTAGTATAGTCCACTTGCTGAGTGGTTTGGGGCAGCCGGTCCTGAATCTCCCCCTCATTTGTCACCCAGGCACACTCTACCTGTCGCCCCAGCAGAGGTTTCTTAGCTTGGCAGCTGTTCTTCAGCCGAAGTAAAGCTGCCCTACAGAAAAGGCCTCCAGCCCGCCCCCACCCCCGACGCCCTAGCTGAACACATTCCCCAGATACAGTCGTCCTGGCCCTAATGGATACCCTCCTTATGGCTCCAGGTGGTCTGCTTATCACCCAAACTGGAGGACTGTCCATCCCATTGGCACCCCTGGCCCCAAGAGCTGCTTTTCCACCATTTGCCCCAGTTCTGATGCAACTGCACCCTAAGAGGCGCACCCCTTCCCCCATCCTCCGCTCCATCCTCCATCCTGGATGGATACTCCATCCTCTGCTCCCTCGCTCCCTCCAGCCTCTGCTTGCCACCTGGGCTGATAGACTGGGATGGGGGCTGCCTCTACCTATTGGGAGCCCACCTGGTTCCCCTGGCCTTGGGTCGGGGGCGGGGGGAGTCCTGGCAAGTCCAGCCTCAGGACAAAAGTCTTCCCCAGGGCTGACTGCCCAGCAGACAGCAGCCGAGGCGGAGCAGAATTTAAATGTGGCCCTGTAGGGAAGGGGAGCCAAGAAAGGACAAGAGGAAAGGCTTTCTGTGGCCGCCTGCTTCCTGCAGGCGTGGGGGAGGGGGGGTGTTCTGCTAGGGGGTGTTAGAAGGCAGTTGTAGCTCCTACCACCCCTTAATTCTGGTGGGCTGGTCACTCACCGAGTGCAGGGACAGGGTCTTGAGAATAACGGAGTCCATCCCTGTCCCTCTGGGCATCTTCCCACTAGCCTCTGCAAAGCCTGGAGAAGGGATACTTCAGAGCTCCAGCATCTGGTGACTGTAGGGTCTGGGAGCTTGGAAGTTTCTGAGCCTCAGCAGCCAAACACAGATGGTATTGTGTTAGGCCATTTCTTTATTCCTTTATTCAGACAAACATCCCGGTCACCTTGCC
Organism: Mustela erminea; assembly: GCF_009829155.1. Taxonomy (NCBI): domain Eukaryota; kingdom Metazoa; phylum Chordata; class Mammalia; order Carnivora; family Mustelidae; genus Mustela; species Mustela erminea. The sequence goes on from NC_045623.1 coordinate 89,549,568, forward strand.
TTTGGAAGGAACCGAACGGCATTGGAGGGCACAGGGAAAGGGTTGGAATTAGAAGAAATGAAAGTGCACAGGTGTGCAGTTCATACCTGTCTGTGCTCAAGCCCTTTGCTCCCCACTGTGTCATTCCTCAAATAGCCTAGCTTGGAGGAATTACTAAACTCATTGTTACATGAGGAAACCGAGGCTTGGGGCACCTAGCCGGCTCAGGCCCCAGGAAAATAATAATGGTGTATAATCAGCATCATTTCTTATGTTTCCTGTACCAGGCTTAAGCCATCTTAAGCCTCTGAATCCTCCCAACAAACCTATGGGATAGTTTGATTATCAACTTTTTACAGATGAGTAAACTGAGGCTCATGGAGATGCACTGACTTGCCCAGCATCCTAGAGCTGTCCAGGGGTGGTGCTGGCATTCGAACTCAGCTGTGTCTGACTCAGGAGCCCAAGTCTCTGGCAGATTGCGCTGCCCGGAAACCCAACCCCTTGCCAGGAGCCTCCTTCCCCTCTCAGGGAGGCGGGCTGTGGATACAGACCTGTTTTACAAATGGGGAACCTGAGTTCCGAGAAGACCAGGAACAGTCCATTGTCTCACGAGGGGCTATTTGGAGTGCTCTGGGAGAAGGAACAATGTGATTAGCTTCTCCCAGCATCCTGGTAGGAACTGAGTGGGGGTCCCACTCTTAGCCTCTCTGTTCTTAGAGCTCAGTGTCTGTGCCCACCACTGACTTCTGCTTCTTCTTTTGTGTTTCTTTGCAGCTTTCAGAAAACCAACGCCAAGATCCCTCCCAGCGTCCGCATTGTCCTCTGGCAGGAGCGCTTGCCCCTCCACCTCCCCCCCCCACCCCACCTGTCCCCCTTGCACTACCATCTCCCCACCCCACCCCTCCCCGCCCATCTCCTCCACGCAGAAGCCGAAGGTGAGCCCTTTCTGCACAAAACCAGCAATTGTAAATACTTTTTAAAAATGTACAAAACTTAAAAACAAAACACAGTTTTAGAAAAAGACAAAAAAAAAAAGAGAGAGAGCGAGAGAGCGCGCGAGCGTGTGCAAGAGGTTGCGAGCGGGGGCCCCCCGAGGTGTCCAGAGCCCCTGCAAGTATGCACTGAGACATTTATCTACAGGTCGTTTGACAAAAATGAACAATATCCTATTTATTGTATATACTGTTTTATTATAAATCGTGGATTGTATATTGCATTCTGTAAACCTGCTGTGGTCCCGTGGTGTGCAAATTCGCATGGTGGGGGGGAGGGGCAGAACCTCTTGGGGGAGCTTTTTTTTTTCCCTTTCTTTCTTATTTTTCACTCTTTTGGGTTTTCTCTTCTGTTGTTGTTGTTGTTTTCTGTTTTGGCAGGACACACCCAAAGATCCAAGTTTGTATTAAAAAGAAATGAAAAAAAGCAAAAAAAAAAAAACAAAAAAAAACCTCGTGTCTTGTGAAAGGGGGTGAGGGGGTGAGTGAAGGGTGGATGGAATGGAAGGCATGGTTGGGTTTTGTCACCAGACACTGGCTCCCCAGAGTTGAAATACCCCTTCATGTGTTCCCACCTTCTGCCAGAGATCTGAGTCAGCTTTGCATTGGAGGGTACCAGACCCCTCCCAGATTACAGCCCAGGCCCTGGGTCTCCCCTGCCACAAGGGGATCCCAGCCTGCTCCCCAGGGCTTCTTGGCCCCTGCCCATGCTTTAGGTCCCAGACCCAGGGATTCTGCCTCCTAGACCCTGTCTTGGTCCTGGGTCTCCCCTGATTCTGAAACCCATGTTGTGTCCCATGCCCCAGGATCCCACAAGTACGGGAATGCTGGCGTCTTAGACCCCTTTTCTCCCCTTCTCCCCTCAAGTCCTATGTGTCCTCTCCTGGAGGGATCCCTGTTATAAATCAGGTCTCGAAGTTTCTTTGCTTCTGGAACCTCTCATTCCATCCTAGATCCCAGGTCTCTTGACTCCAGCCCTTTTTTCTTTTTTCTTTAATTTTTTTTTTTCAGCGTAACAGTATTCATTGTTTTTGCACCACACCCAGTGCTCCATGCAATCCGTGCCCTCTCTAATACCCACCACCTGGTTCCCCCAACCTCCCACCCCATCCCACCCCCCCCACCCCCCACCCCCCACCCGGACTCCAGCCCTTTCATTTGTACTGTGTCATCCCAGCTTCTGGGCCCTACAGTTCTCCTCTGGTTCAGGGGACACCTGTCCTTGAGATGCTCATGCCTTCCTAAACCGAAGAACTCTTATGGGGGAACCCCTTTTCCCACAAGGACTGGAGTACCCCCTGTTTATCTCTCATTCACCCCAGGTCCTTTGGCCTCCAGGCCCCCATTTTGCCTCAGCACACCTGATGTACCTGCTTCTGCCTGTGCAAAGTCCAGAGTTTGACTAGGCCAGTAACCCCAATATTTCTGCCTTCCCCGTTCTTACCCTGAACCCCAAATGCTGGGTCTGTTTCCTCCCAGCATTTGTAAACTATGTATAAAGAAAACTCAATCCTGTGCGTGTTTCTGGTGGACCTGGAAAGGCTAAATTGTTCCCCACTCCCTGACTTTGGGAGCTCTTGGCTGCCCTTAATCAAATTAATGCCCACTTTGGGCTGCCTGGTCTTTAGCAAGCAGCTTTTCCCATAGATCCGCTGCTGATTGTGGCTCTCTGTCTCCCCACTGAAGATCAGGGAGACCCTGAGGAACCCTCTGAGGGACACACACCCCCAGCTTCTGGGGACCCTTACCTGAGAGAGGATGTCTGAGGATTCAGATGGGGCAGGTAAAACAATCCCCCAAAACCACAGCCTCTCTGCCGAATGTGAGGCTTATCCACCCCCCAAGTCCCCTCTATGTGTCCCCAACTCTCAGATGAAAACATTGTCACCACACTCCCTGGTGAGGCAAAGACAACAACACAAGCTCAAGGCCACAAATCCAGTATGCTGTTGCAAGCGGAGGCAGGGAGCAGCAAGACCCAGTAAGAGTCGGGAAGGGGATCTTTTGTTCCCAGAGGAGTAAACAGCATGTGCAAAGGCCTGGGGGTGGGGGCGGTGGGGCAGGTGGCCACCACAGTAGGTAGGTCTGCACTTTGTGCTGGGGGAGAGGACAGGGAGAGGGCTTTGGCAAGGTCACTTTGGGGCCCAGCGGAGGCTGGTTGGAGTAGGTGGCATGGAAGAAACCAGTGCAGGAGGTGACAGAAGCTTGTTTTCAGCCCCTGAATCGCCTACAGGGAGAAAATAAGTGTGTTCGGCACTGCTGAGGAAGCAGAAGCAGCTTGGGGTCACTGTCCAGGTTGGGGCAGGTTGGGGGGGCGGTGCTCTGAAGGCTCCGTAGGGGGAGGGTGCCCAGAGGAGTTTCTGTGAGGAAAGGGGCAGGAGGGGGAATTCAGTGGAAGGGACTAGGGCTCTACTTGAAATGGGGAGAGAAGGAATGAAAGCTTGTGTGCCCAGGAATTGGTGGGGGTTGGGAGGGACAGCCCATGAAGGAAATGGGAGTTTAGGGAGGTGATTATAGCCCAGCGAGGGGGCTCATTAACTTGAAGAGGGTTTTGGAGGAAGGTGGGGATTCACTGCAAAGAGTAGAGCTACAGTTTCTGGGTTGGGAGAAAGAGTTGGAGAGGGAGCTCCTGGAAAGTGAATTTGGGGGGAGGGTGATGAGGAGAGAACAGGAGCTCAGGGAAAGGAGGGGCGCTCAGTCTGTGGCTTAGGGGTGAGGAGGGCAGAGGTGCATCTTGGAGAGCAGACTCGGGAGATCTGCCAGGACCAAGGGCCCAGCCTTTGGGATGGAAGGCTCTCTGACCCTGTCCAGGTGGGTGGGGCAGGGATGGGGGGTCACCCTATTCTGATCTGTTCTTTCAGAAATTTCAGCCTTACCACAGCCACAGCCCTGCACCTGATTGCAAAAAGCATCAAGACAATGTGGGTCCCAGATGTTTGGGTTTCACCACCATTAGTAAATACTTCCCTGTTTTTATTCCTTAAAACAATCCTTGAGGTAGAGAAGATACTCATCCCATTTATAGATGAGAAGACAGGTTCAGAGACCTGGAGTAAGTGACTTGTCCAAGATCACATGGGAAGTGGGAAGAAGTAGTCTGAGCCTTCCTCTTTCATAACAATTTAAAGAAAAAAATCCTGCTGAAAAAATTCACACAGAAAAAAGATTCGCTTAAAGGTTAAGTAAAAAAACAAGAATAGGAAATCATTTCTTTAATTATGTGCCAGGTACTATTCTAAACTATATAAAATTCATGCCGTCTCCACAACAATTCTATGATAAGGCTTTATTGTAATTATTCTCCTGTTTTACAGACCGGAAACTCAACTCATAGAGAGGTAATTTACAAAGACCACTCATTGTGATAAGAGGAGAGTTCAAACCCAAATAATTTGTTGTCGAGTCTGCTTGCTTTGCTGTCCTGTTAAAAGTGAAAACCCACTCTACCCACATCCCTGGTAATAACCTACATGTCTACATTTTCAGGTCCATTCATGGAGATCAGTGGTTCTCAGCCCAGAAGTTCTGATTTCATTGGGCTGGGTGGGGTCTGGACGATGAAATTTTTAAAAGCTTACACTGATGGTTCTGATGTGCCAAGTGGAGAACCACTAACCCAGCTATTGTGCTGACTGTTTACACACAAGCAGCCACCTGTGTGCACACACCTATATTTAATGTGTTATCCTAGGTGTTCAGGTGTTTGTAAGATGCTTTTCTTGTGTACGCACTGTGGTATCCATTAGTGCTTTTCACCGAGTGGCTGTAAATTACTATGGGTTTTCCGAGTGACTGTTAGAGGCACTGTAAACACATTCATTCAACAAATATTTCTTAAGCACCTACAGGATTCCAGGCAATAGCCCAGGCACTTGGGGATACAACAGTGAACAAAACAGATGGGGTGCCTGCCTTTGAGTGTATCATCTTTTGGAATTGACAGACTGGTCTTTTGTCTTTGCCTATGTGTGGCAGGGGGATAGCTGCCCTTGGAGGTTGCTGAAGGGTGAATGTCTAGCTGGGACATCTTAGGAGGGTGAGACATGCTGGTTGCTATGTGCTTGGGGCGGGGGAGGTGGCCGGGGGGCCTCTGGCCCTACTTGTAGAGAGTTAGAGAAGGAGACCTAGGGCATGTATCTAACTTTGAATGCGTGTGGCTGCCTATGTGGCATGTGTGTAAAGATGTGCATGAGCTGGACCTGTGAAAAGGTAGACAACAGGATGAAGGGGGTGTGATGGGGAAGGGCTGTGCACAAGGTAGGCACCAGCGCACATGCACACACACAAACACACATACAGCCAGCTGCTGCAAGGAGGATACTGGTTTCCAGTCCCAGGGCACCAACTCCCAGGGCCAGGAGAACTCTGCTCCTGCTCCGGGTATGTGGAGGAGGCACAGCTGGGGCTGGAAACTCCAGAGTGGGAGGAAGGGAGGGAGAGCGAGGGAGGGAGGCTGGGGAGCCACATCCTTGATCTCTGGTCTGTTTCAGCAGTTCCGGACTTGGTGCTCTGGGTCTCTGTGTGACTCTGGGTCTCCCTCTCTCTGATGTCCGGATATTGGCATTCTCTTTCTTTCTTCTGGGTCTTGGGCTCGGAGGCTGATCACATGACTCTGGGTCACCACCTCTCCAGCCTACTTGGCTCTCTGTCCCCACTCTAAGTCTGTCTCTGCCTCCATGTCTGACTCTGTCTCTGTGTCCTTCCTTGTCCTTGCCAGGTGGGGGGAAGGGGCCCAGTGCTCAGGGAGCAGGTGTCAGCTCACTCAGGCAGCAGGGAGTGAAGCCAAGGAGGGCACAGAGCCAGCAGCCCCTGGACACACAGCCACACTCCAGGACACACTGGGGTCGCTCACAGGAACGCACAATGACATATATGGAGAGATGGGTTCTCAGGGACATATACACAGGTGCGCAGTTCAACACACTGCTAAGCCCAGAAACCCAAGGGTGCCAGACAGAGGGTCACATGCAGATACCAAGGGGTCATGAACACACAAACTGATGAATACTTATTCAGGCACACACCAAAACAGTCACAGGCACAATCAGTGCATTTTTCTAGAGGAAAACCCAGAGCCATGGGCACACAAATGGAAACAAACATAAGCACACTTTCAGTCTTGGGCAGACACACAGGCTTAAAGATAGCAGACACAATCACTCACTGGAACACAGATGTCCAAAGGCCCAGGTACACTCTGTAACACCTGAGCTATCAACACCCAGAGCCACATATATTCAGGATAGGGACGCAAATGAGCACAGACAGGCAAATACCCTCAAGGACAACCCAAACCAGGGCAAGACAGGAGCACTGAGGGACACGCCCAGCAAAGGCGGAACATCCTCAGGTACACAACCCCCCTTGGGGCTCACTCGGGAGCACCTGGGGACACGCCCACAGGCGGCGGGAGCCTGGAGTGGGGAGCAGCGCGGCCCCAGCGCACCTGGCGCCCACGGCGAGCCCCCAGGCGCCCCGAGTGTGCGTGCCCGTGCGTGCGTGCGTGCGTGCGTACCCGCCCGTGCGCGCCGCCACCTGTGGGAGGAGAGGTGCGCACTGCGCCCGGGGCTGCCCGGCTGGCTCGGTGCGGATTGCGGGGGGAGCGGTTGCCATGGAGCGCAGAGCGCGGCAGCATACTAATGGGTCGGCCAGGGGCGCTGCCCTCTGGCCATCCGGGCTCCCTCCTCCCGCTCCTTCGTCCAGTTCCTCCAAAGTCACTCCTGCCCGCGGCCCGGCCGTCGACCCCCACTCCAAAGGCCGGAGCCCTGGGGGACGGTCAGGAGACCTGGCTCCCCGGACCCTTGTGGCCTCGACTTCCCGGGAGAAGGCCCAGACCCGTGGTGCGAAGCAGTGCGACGGGCGGAGGGAGGGCCTGGGACACTGCAGGGGCTGCCCCGCCTGGGCCTGGGCGCGGGCACCAAACAGGCGAGGCAGCTGGGAGCGCAGGTGCTGCCTTGGAATGGGGGTGGCTATCCTGGGAGGGTGGGAAATAAAGGGGGGAACGTAACCCTTTTGTCGCCAGAGGGCCCATCAATCTGTTGTCCTAAGGCTTGGCTGGGGATGGGGGGAGAGCCACAAAGACACTTGACCGATCTTAGTAGTAGTACAATCCACACTCCTCTCTCCATTTTCATTGCTCCAGTGTTGGCTTGACCTGCAGGAGAGGAGGGCATCAGTTCCCAACACTTCAGCTCTCTGCCTGTAGTGGGCCTGGTGATGCAGTGTGCGCTGAGGACTGAGGGGACGGGGGCAGAGGCACTGGAATGGTTAACACCTCCCCATACCTCGATCCCAGAGTCCCCCTTTCATACAGCCTTGACCCGTGCCCCCTTAGCCCCACTGTTTTAATTGGCATGGAGGGGCACGGTGGTACCCTGGCGATGGTACCCTGGCGGCGGGGGGAGCCAGCAGAGGGTTTGCAGGTAGAGAAAGTAGGAGGGGGGGCCTAATGGGGGGGGAAACCAGGCGGTTGCCTAGCAACCCCACAGCTGTCTGTTGACCTAGAAGAAGCTGTGCTGTCTTGACACAGCTGGTGTTTACATGTAACCGAGGCTCTGGCTTAGCGCTTGCTTGGAGGAAAGCTGAGGCAGGGCCCTCATGGCAGCCTGGCCCTGGCCCCCGGCTGCGGGTGGGCTCCGTGCCTGCCTGCCCTCTTTGCTTCAGCTCCCACCTCAAGTCCAACCAGGAGAGAGTGGGAGGGCAGATCTCAGACCTGGAGGCTTTGGAGCTGGGGAAAGTTGATGGACACACACACACACAACCACACACACATACTCAACCTGAGGTGTTTAACACAGAAAGGATGGGAGACTAAGAAAGGGACTAGGGAGGGGGGTGCCCAGTTTGTGCACAGATTTCAACCCGCACAGAGAACACCAACATTCTCAGGGACATGTGAACATACAGACCCACAAAATTAAACTGACTTAGGCACTCACACACACATGGGCACAGAGATGCCCACTGACACCATGATACCCAGACAGACAAACACAGAGAAACAAAGTAATCAAGTGGTTGAAACCCAGACACACCGACATCTTGATACAGAGGATAAACAGGTACGACCATCCGATGGGGACGCCTGGGTGGCTCAGTCGGTTAAGCATCTGCCTTTGGCTCAGGTCATGATCTCAGGCTCCTGGGATTGAGCCCCACATTAGGCAGGGAGCCTGCTTCTCCCCCCTGCTCCCCCTGCTTGTGCTCTCTCTCTTTCTCTCTCTGACAAATAAATAAAATTTTTAAAACAAACAAACACACTGACATGTATACAGAACCCCCCTCCATGGGTTCACACCAGCAACTGTCCCACGAACCCAGTTTATCCCAGCTAGAGTGTGCTGGTCTACGTCAGGGCCCCCGCATACAGAGTCACCCACACGCACACAGCGCACAGAAACCCGCAACTCTCCAAAGCTTTATTGATTGCCCAAGGCAGACAGTCACTGACACTACTGACAGAGGCAAAGACACACCCAGGAGCCCGACACGTGAAAAGGCACAGGTCCCTGAAAGACCACGGGCCCTGACTTGTCCCACCCGCTCCCACACAACTACTGTAGCACAAACACATGCCGGCCCAGGGTGTGGGCAGAGCAGAGACTCCTCCCCGCCCTGAGCATCAGCGTCTGTGCCTTGGGGTCAGAGAGCCCAAGTGGCCCCATGACAACTGCCAGATGAGCCCATGTGTCCTGTGCCCTATCCCCTGACCCTCAGCTCTAGGGAGAAAACCACCAGCTCTTTTACTGGGAGCCCCCAGACGGAGGGAAAAGATCCCGCTCACCACCACCACCCCCCGCTCCACCCTGGGAGCCCCTGTCTGAAGCGACATCCTCTGGAATCCCTGGACAAAAGAGGCACTGTCCTGCTCAGATGAGCTCCTGTCTGATGGAGGCCATATCTCTCTCCCAGGCAGCTCTGGACACCACAGATGGACGGACACACACACACACACACACACGCATACGCATGCACGTGTGAGAGAGCATGTGGCAGCTCCTGGGGGGTTCTCAAGGGCCTCCTGATGGAGGTGAGCCTCGGACCTGACTTTGGAGCCCACGGAGAAGTGGGGGAGGGAGTGTGCTGAAGAGAGAGCCTCCTTTTCTTACCCCAGACCCCGCCCCTCATCCAGCAGTTTCTGCTCCCCCCAGGGCCCCAGGGGCCGGCCAGGCCCCACAGCCCCAGCAGCCCAAGCAGTGAGCAGAGGAGGAGAGTGGATATTTTTAGCTTCTCTGCCACTGACATTTCGCAGCAGGCGACCTGGGGTGAAGCTGAGTGAGTGCTGAAGGCTGGGAGCAGCCGACAGCGCCTTCCCGCCCCCATGCACACGCACACACAACTGTGCACACACACAGCCCTGTCCCCCAACACCGCCGTGCTCACATGAGGGCCGCAGCTTCAAGCCCACAGTCACACACCTAGACACACACGTGTGCACCTATGCACACACTTGGTTCAGAGGCCTAAGACCTCACACACCTAGACACAACACGTGTCTATTCACACACCCAGATACACACACAGTTCATACCTAGAACCCACTTCCCACACCTGGCCAAGTGTACACACACTCCTTTGTCATTCAGTCAAGAAGGCAGTTCTGGTGACGACTGAGTTTTGGCACTCTTCTAAACGCCAGGGAGACTGTGAGCGAATTCAGCAAAAATTCTCCATCCCTCGCGGAGTTTATGTTATGTTCCCGTGAGGGAAGTAGGAAGTTTGACAACAAACAAAAAACAAATAAGCAAAGTATTGCTTCAGGAACCACATGTATAACCCAATCCCCCAAAATATACAACCGTACATGTGAATGGCTCCCTAACATTCGCTCCCTGACAAATACACACAACAGCACACACAGCCTGTGGCCAAGACTCACACAGACAACTCCACACTTACCTCACAACAGTTACCAACACGCACACTCTGCCACACACATCTGTAGTTACACGCTTCACAAACACTCATGCAACTCGAACACCTGACACAGGGCACAAACGTAGCCACACACACAGTGTGCAGAGCTGGACACGTTCTCCTTACCCACCTACGTGGAATAGAGCCTCCACAAGAGCCCATAAGTGCAGGATCACACAACTATGCCCCCGCACACACACACATGCACACCATTCCTTCAGGTCAAATTTCTCCCTCTGCCTATCGCTAACATACACATGCACACATTCCCATAATCCTGCTCCAACCCAGTGAAGTCCAGGTCTGCTTGCCACACGCTCATGGGTAAACACAGGGACTCCTGGCACACTCACGACTCAGACACAGACACACCCCACCTGCACAGTCTAAAGAGGCCGCGTACCCTAAGTCAACATAGACCCGATCTCCCACCCACAGTCCCTCCCTCATTTCTCAGGAGGTGAGTGTGGTCACTGCAGATCACACATGTACCCAGAACACCTCCAAGACTCTGATCCTGCTGTCTCCACACCAGTCCCCAAGGGGCTCAGCGTTTACCCCTGGTGCCCAGGCTAGAGGTGGAGGCAAAGGAGAAGCAATGCTTCTCAGATCGACCCCCTGCTCCCTCCTTCCATGTCCCTCCCCTCCTTCCTTGTTCCTTGAGTTTCTTTCCTTCTACTTCTCCGTCACCCCATCCCACCTCCCCAGTAGTCCTTGGCCCAAAACCTAATTTTCTTCTCTTCCAGGTTCTGCTGCCCTAGAAGACAATTTTTTTAAAAAAAGGCAAAAAAGCAAGAGTCATTGTCAAATCCTGAAGTCCTGGGAGGAAGAAAGAAAGAATGTGCCAAGGGAAGGAAGGATAGGACCAACCGGCCCATGGGCTAGCATGCACAGCTGGGAGAAGCAGCCCTGTGCGTTCCCAGGTCTGCTGTGTTACCCTGGGTCAGTGGCTATTCCTCTCTGGGTCTCCCTTCTGCCTCTGTACAAAGAGGGAGTTGCAGGGGATGATTCTGAGGCAGTGAGATTCTCAGAGGCACTCAGTGGCGGTATAAATAGGGAGAAGGCCTGGAGCCTTGGGAGTCTGATTAGAGCAAAGAAAGCCCCCTCCCCAGAGCTCCCCAACCAGAGCAGCCTCCTCCTTCAGGGCCTGGTTTCTGAGAGGCCAACAGCACCCCCTGTCCCCCCCAACACATATAAACACATGAGCACCCCTCAACCCTTGGCCATGTCCTCTGCCCTCTCTGGACCTTTGGCATCCAGGCTTGTGTATCTGGGGCTCACATTTGGGCTCTGTGCCGGTGAGCCAGTCTATGTGTGCACTGTCTGTCTGTCTGTCTGGTTGCCAGCAGCCTTCAGGCGCCAGGAGGGGAGGCAGCAGTCGGGGAGGTGGGGGTGGGGAAGGAGGTAGCGTTGACAAGTTCCAATGTCTGGCTTTCCCTCCTGGAAACCCCGAGCTGGGGCTGGCCCCCCCTTCCCTTCCTGTCTCTCTCGCTCAAGCACGTCCCTTCTAAGAGCCCCTCTCTGCAGACACCCCCAGTGGAACCAAGCCCAGATCTGCTGCCAAGAAGGCCGACATTTCTTAGACTTGCCACGTTAAAGGGGCCTGCACAGGCACGCACTCCAATCCCCCCTCCGTGTCCTCCTCCCGTGCACATTCAGACGACCCGAAACACACAAAGACACGGTTGGACACAGCGGCCACCTGTGCACACAGGAGGTAGCACGTGGAGCACATCTGACCCCGGGCTCCCAGACAAGTACAAACACAGCCACGTCCTCCCCCTCCTTCCCACACTCAGCTTACCACCGACTCAGAAGCACACACGGTTCCCAGCACACGGTGCTCACAGACACTCACAAACATGATCACACACAGGGCCTCGTTGTACAGAGAAACCAGTGCAAACCCATAGCATACTGTCTCCCTGCACAGCACCCACAGCCGCCGCCGCTGCCACCGTGCCCACCACTGCCATCGCCACCCCAGGCAGACGCAGCCCAGCGGCATGACGTCTGTGCCCGGTACACGCAGCCCAGCATGTCAGTCCCACACAGCAGCAATCCCCTGCCTCGCTTTAGGTAACCGCTCTGACAAAGGCCACTGGGCGCAGAGATACCGCAGAGCCACACCAGGGACATTTGGAGGAGCCCACATAGTCATGGACACATGCACACACTCACAACTACGTGCGGCTTCCTCTGGGCACGCACAGCCACTGCCCCCTGGGCACAGGCAGATGAGCTTCGACTCACAATTGTGTCATTAACCTCTTGTTGACAACAACAAATTCGCAGGGGCCCCAAACACACCCAGACAGGACGTACGTGAACTCAGGCACACGTACTGACCCTTCAGCACACACGCGGATTCCTCGTCACTCACAGTTGGCTTCCACGTGCACACACTGCTAGACACAGCATCTCTGGGAACACAGGCATGTGTTCAGACTCAGAACACATGTAGCTTCTCCTGGTGCTTACACAGACACACAGTGACCCCCTGTGTACGCACGAGCCAGCACACACACACACACACACACACACACACACACACACACGGCAGCATCTGTGCACGCCGAGGCAAACCCAGACTCACAAATCGCCCCCACATGCTCTTCTCTGTGTACGAAAGTATGCGTGCTCCCCACCAGACAGACCCAGCTCTCTGAACCTCACACAAGGACCCTCCAGCCCTCTGGCTCCCCACCCTAGGCTCCTGACTCCCTCCCTCGGCTGGTGAGCGTGAAGAAGGACCGGGAAGGCTGGGGGGCTGGCTCGGCCCTTGTTCCCTCCCTCTGCCGGCTGGCTCGCTCCCTCCTGTCTGGCAGAGTCGGCCAACCCAGCCCCGGCTCCAGCAGCCCTGGCTGTTCTGGGCAAACTCTCGGCGGGTTGGTCTCGGCTGATGCCGCCGCCGCAGCAGCAGCAGCAGCAGGGGCGAGAAGGGTGCAGGCGGCTGCCAACGTGGCAGACGGCGGGCAGGGCGGCAGGAAGGAAGCTGGGCCTGTTCTGCGCCCACTCACTGGGGGAGACAAAACCAAGGGGGCTGGATGAGCAAGCGATGCAGCTGGGCAGGGGGACCCAGTGCCCAGCCTGGGCTCTGGGCCCACACTGGCCCCAGATTCACTGGGTGACCTTGGGCAGCTTGCTCCCCCTCTCTGGTCCTGTTTCCTCCTTCAGTGAATAGTCTGGACTGGACACTTCTTTCATCTCCCAGACCTTGTATCCAATTCATCGCAGCAGGGAGCTTGTAGGAGGGAGACTGAGTTCACTCTATGGCCTCAGGCAGGTCCCTCCCCACCTCTGAAACTCAGCCTTTCAGTCCAACAGTAAAAATTCCTGAAATCTATACAGTTCTCACTGTTGACAAACCATTTTCATGCTACAAAGGTAGTACCATTTTACAGATAAGCAAACTAAAGGCCAAATGATGCACCCAAGGCTCCCCAGCAAGTGACTGGCAGAGGTGGGACAGGAGCTGGCCTTAGGAGTTTGCCTCTAAGGATCAAGGCTGCTTCCTCATCTTTCAGTCATCCCACGCCCCCACTGGTATCTGGGCTGGCCCCCCTGAGGCTCCCCACCTCCCAGCCCTGGACCCCACCAGCGCCACCTGGTTCTGCCCTGGGGAGTGAGGGTTCAAAGGCCAGACAGGCCTCCCACCAGCATTCCAGCTGCCACTGGGAACACAGCTGTCAGCAGGGCCAAGAGAGCCAAAAGCCGCCTCCTAAGCAGACCCACATAATTGGTACATTGTCAACTCAAAAACGGAGATGCTGTGGGATCCTGGGCAAGCCACAGTCCTCTCTGGGCCTTAGTTTCTTCATCTGGCCACGGTCGGTCGATTGGACTAGAAGAGTTCCAGGGGCCCTTTTGGCTTGGACGGTTGCCCAGGGAGTGACCAAGGAGAAACACAGTGGGGAGAGGCAGCTGTACCGAGGTCCCGGGTAGGCCATGGGTGTGTCTCAGGTGTCTGGACCCAAGAATCTGGCCTCTGCCTCACTTGTAGGCTGCGTTCACATCTGAGTCCTCTCTGAAGTCCCACTCAGAGTGTTTGCAAGATGGATGCATGGGCAGACAAGTGGACAAACAAAGGTATGAAAGACAGAAGGGAGCGGAAGCCCTCAACCAGTGTCCTAGGGCAAAGCACCCCCTGAGGAGGAAAGAGGACAAAAGGCAGAGGGAGGCTCTCAGACTACCTACCTCCTTTGTTTATTGGACAAACCTCTCTTGAAGGTCACTCTGCCCCACCCTGCAGGGCAGTCTTTGGGGAGGACAAATGTGGGGCAGCTAGAGGAGGGTGGTCAATGCGGAGGGAGCAGTCCCCCGGCTTGTGGAGGAGGCTCCTGGCTCATCTGGGAGGGGGAAGAAAAGCCTCGAGGAGTGAGGAGTCGAGGTGTTGAGTGCAGGCTTCCACGAGCAGTCTGAGCAAGCCCTGGGAAGGGAGCGCGCTCCAGTATGTGTCCAAGTGGGTGCAATTACCCTCCCATTTTGTGGATGGGGAAATCAATTCTCCGGAGCAGAGGGACAGAGCTAGGCAGTATGTCCAGGCCCGCCTGACTGCAAAGCCAGTGTTTTTTTGTGCTATGCCACGCTGCCTCCCGAAGGAGTGAATTGCTAATGGTGGCATTTCAGATTTCAGATGTAGTGACAGCAAACTAGGGAAGAGGTTCTGGACAGATGGTTCCCAATCGGGTCCCTGCCTCGGGCTAGCAGAGCAGAGGGTTGTCAGGGCAAGCGAAGCGCCCGCCCCTCCATTCCTCTTGTGTGTGGGATGCAAACGGGTCCCCCCACACACACTCTGCTCACCATCCCCCTCCAGCCCTTTGGCCCTGCCGGGGTGACCTGCATGAGCTCAGCTTCCCAGCAGCCCTGCGGAGGAGTCAGCCGGGGCAGAGGCTGCCTCTGCCCTCTCACGGCTTGGCAGTGCCAAGGGAGGCGGGGCCGGGGAGGGGCGGGGGAGGGGGAGCCTCGCCGCCACCAGACCTCTGGTCCTGTCCCCCAACTCAGGCGCCCCTGGGGTTTGCTGCAGAGGCCCAGCCTGGGACAGGTGGTGCGGGGCTGGGACATGCCGGTCAGGCCTGTCCCCGTTGCTGCAGCCTTGTTGAGCTGCCATTAACAAGTGGCCGGAGGTTGCCGTGTCTCCATGGAGACCAGACAGTCAGTGCGGCTCCGGGGTGAGGGCCGTGATTAGTGAGTGTCAGCTTTGCCAGCTCTGCTCTTCCCACCGCCCGCTGCTGGGCTCAGAGACAACAGGCCTGGCCCCGGGGGTGGGGGGGGGTGGGGAAGCACTCCCAAGCCCGGGCCCAGGTGCTGTGTCTTTGTCTCCCCCAGTGGCTCCTCAATTCCCCCTGCCTTCCCTCCCAATCAATCTTCCACACAGCCCCCAGGGGGGAGGCTTCTAAAACACCAGCTGAATCCTGACCTGGCCTTCCTTAAGAACTTTCCATGGCTCCTCATTCCCTCCAGGCCAAGAGTCAAATTCCTTCTCGCAGCCTTCAAGGCCTTCATTCATTCATTTCTTCATTCGCTCGCTCATTCCTGCAACAAATCTGGTTTGGCCCATCTGCTATGTGCCCGAGAGACTGCCAGGTAAGCCAGCAAGATCCCTGCCGTCCTGAAACTTCCAATCTAGTGAGGAAGACACACTCTAGACAAAATACAAATCAATAGATACTTGATTACAAGCATGGCAAGGACTGGGAAGAAATGGAGAGGATGTGCGGGCAGAGATTAATGCAGAGGGGGCTGGCCTACCTAGGACGGTCAGCGTGACTTCCTGCGAGGGAAGCGATCCACCAGTGGGGACACAGGGAGGAAGAGCTTTCCAGGGAAGAGCCTGGGCCAGCTCCCCAGTCTCTCGCCCGGGCCTGCTCCTCTCCCCACTCCCACCCCCATGTTTCCTTTTTTTTTTTTTTTTTTTTTTTTAAGGTTTTTATTTATTTATTTGAGAGAGAATGAGTGAGGTGGGGAGGAGCAGAGGGAGAGGGAGCAGCATAGTCCCTGCTGAGCAGAGAGTTGAGCAGGGAGCCTGATGCAGGGCTCAATCCCAGGACCCCGGGATTATGACCTGAGCTCAAAGCAGATGTTTATCCCACAGGCGTTCCCCCCACCTCCCCGCCATGTTTCCTGTCTTGGTTAAAGCATCAGGCTTACTCAAGGAAGAGACCTGCAAGTTAGGGCCAATTTTGACTCCCCACTCGTACACCCCCGCCTCCACCATGCTCCCCTCTCATCAGTCCCATGTCCTGTCAACTCTACCACCTTCCGCTGGTCTTCTCTCTCCTCGTTGCTACTTCGGACCCCATCCTTTTCACCCCAATCACACCTGCCTCCTAAGGAGCTTATCCATTCACTGGCTAGTTCCTTTGTCGCTCTGATCATGCGTTGAGCGCCCCCTATGTGCTGGGCCTGAGGCTGGGCCTTGCAGATGCACCGGTGAGCAGGAAGCACACAGTCCCTGAGTCTCGTCCAGGAGACGGGCAAGTCCACAGCAGTAGGAGTAGGAGGACCTAATCTGGGACAGGGGTGCCTAGAAGAGCTTTCCAAGAGAAAGTGGCTAAACGGAGACCTGAGGGAGGGTGAGGAATTTGCTGCAGAAAGAGAAGGGGAAGGTAGCCCACGCGGAGGAAAGAGCACGTGGGCAGGCCATGTGGGCAGGCAGAAGTAAGAGAGTCAGTCTCCTGTGCAGGCTGGAGGGGGCCACTGGGGGACTTGAACCCACAGGGGTGCACCCTCAGATCTGCTATCCATTTCACTCCATAAGCTTTGGCTAGAATCATCTTTCTACAGTTGGCACAACCATGCCCCTTCCCAGCTCTTAAAATCCTGCTCTGTCCACAGTCTTTTAAAGTCCAAACCTTGGGGGCACCTGGGTGGCTCAGTGGGTTAAAGCCTCTGCTTTCGGCTCAGGTCATGGTCCCAGGGTCTTGGGATCGAGCCCTGCATCGGGCTCTCTGCTCAGCAGGGAGCCTGCTTCCCTTCCTCTCTCTGCCTGCCTCTCTGCCTACTTGTGATCAAATAAATAAATAAAATCTTTTTAAAAATAAATAAATAAATAAATAAATAAAAATAAAATAAAGTCCAAACCTTGAGGAGCAAGTCACATGAGGCCCTTGAAACCCTCACTCCAGCCTCATTTCCTCCGATCACTTCTCCTGCCACTCCTCCTGCCGGCAGACTCTGCTCAGCCACACCCGAACAGGTCAGATCCTTTCCTGGCTCTGGGCCTTTGTCCTTGGAGTCCTTGTCCTTTGTCCTTGGAGTGCTCCCCTCCCTGAACGAACGCCCTCCCCCACTTCTCCAGGTGAAGTCTTCATACTTTGGGGACCCAACCCAGATGGGCCTCCTCCCCAAAGCCTCTCCTGACCCCTGTCCCCAGCAAGAGTAAGTTTCTCCTCTTGGCACCCATCACTTAATGACAGAGAGCTAATATTCAGTGGATGCTGTTTCCTCTCTGTTAGGCTTTACAGAAGTACTTCATGCTCACGATATTCTTTAGGAACGTGTCTTATCATCAGCCCCGTTTTACTCATGTGAAACTGGGGCTCAGAAACTTGAAGGGACTAACCTAGTTTCCAAAGTGACAGAGCAGGGACTCAACCCCAGGCGGCTGACTGCCACAGCTCATGTGCTTAATCCCTAGGCCCCCTCACCCTCTAATAAGGTTTTCTAGCAACGTACGTGCCTCCCTGAGCAGACTAGCAGCACGTGGAGGTCAGTGTCCAAGTCCAATTCATCTAGGCTCCCCGGGATCCAGCATATGGCTCTACGCACAGGAACAGGTTCAAATGTGTGTAGAGCGAATAAAAAATGAGCTAGAAGGCTACTATAGGGTTGCACTCTGGGCACACAGACAGCTTTCCTTTTTCTTTTCTTTCTTCCTTTTTTTTTTTTTTTAAGATTTATTTATTTATTTTGGAGAGAGAGAAAGAGAGCACATTTTGGAGAAAGAGAAAGAGGGACAGAGGGAGAGGAGAGAGAATCTCAAGCAGACTCCCTCCTGAGACCATGACCCAAGTCTAAACCAAGAGTCAGACATTCAATCGACTGAGCCACCAGGCACCCCCAAAGACAGCTTTCTGAGGATGGGTTAGACCCCCTCCATCCTGTGTGGGTCTGGTCATCATCCTGGGACAGACACTGAGCCCAGTCCAGCACCTAGCTCCTGGCCCAAAGCCAATAAGGGTCTGCTGGTGACCTCGAGATTCCCATCCCTTAGGGGACAGCCCCTTTGGAATCAGATGGATCCAGGTCTGAATTTCAGCTCTGTTTGTTTTTGTTTTTTTTTTAAGATTTTATTTATTTATTTGACAGAGAGAGACACAGCAAGAGAGGGAACACAAGCAGGGGAGCAGCAGAGAGAGAGGGAGAAGCAGGCTTCTCACCGAGCAAGGAACCCTATGCAGGGCTCGATTCCAGGACTCTGGGATCATGACCTGAGCCGAAGGCATATGCTTAACGACTGAGCCACCCAGACGCCCCACATATAGCTGTGTTACCCCAAACAAATGGCTTACCTCTCTGAGTCTCAGTTCCTTCATCTTCAAAATGGGCTCAGTAGTGCCACTTTTATTTTAATTTTTTTAAGATTTCATTTATTTATTTGAGAGAGAGAGAGAGAGACAGCACGAGGGGGGGAAGGTCAGAGGGAGAAGACGACTCCCCATGGAGCTGGACCCTGATGCGAAACTCAATCCCGCAACTCCGGGATCATGACCTGAGCCGAAGGCAGTTGCTTAACTACTGAGCCACCCAGGTGACCCAGCAGGGGCTGCTTTTAAATGTTGGTGGTGAAGATAATGAATGGCAGCCTATCTTATTATTCCCCACGTGTCTACTATGTGCTGTGCTGGGCTTTGTTGTTTATTCTTGAGTAGTGTGACCCTTAAGCCAGGCAAATGGGGAGGCGGGAGCCCCTGCATTTCAGAGCCCACTCTGGCCCTCTGCTGGGCCCTTCCCTGTGGAGCCAGGAGTCAGAGAGGGCAAGAGGCCACACCCACCTCTACCCACTTCTAGACCATCTCTGGGTTCCCAGATCCCATAATCCTTTGAGCTAGCTTCCCAGGGCCTGGACCGGCCCTTGCTGAATCCAAACGTCATTGCCAGTGTAGATTTCCAGGGCTGAGGGGTGACCAAGGGACAGCTAGTTGCTGGGAGTGGGTGAGTAGACCTTGAACTTGCTGGGGGTAGAGCATGGATGGAGTGGAGGAGAAGAAGGGCCTCTGGTACACTCTCATTAGGGACCAGCTTGCCCTTACTGATCTTTACAAATGTCCCCAAAGGAAGGAATTCCTGGTGCCATTGTAGAGAAGAAGAAACTGAGGCTCAGACTGGAGGAATGACTCCAAAGCCTGTTCATTGGCTTGGCCCTGAGGCGGCCATGCTTTATGTCTCTCATCTCACTTCATCCTCATGACAACCTTCTGATAAAGCAATATTGGCATCCCACATTACAGATGAGGAAACCAGGGCACAGAAGGATTAGGGGACTTGTCTGAAGCCATGCAGCTTGGAAGTGGCAGAGCTGGGGGTTGAATCTTGGCAGTCCAGCTCTTAACGTTGAGCTCTTCTATCTTACCATTACCAGAGTTCTAATTGGCTTCCTTAACTTGGCTGGCCACCACTCTGCCTCAGTTATCTGTCTGAGGAATGGGTATGGTAAAAATGCCTCCCACCTCCAGACCATAAAGCCAGGAAGAGGCAGAGATGGGATCCAGGCTGAAGTGGGGCCATATGGCAGCTGCTGGGGGAGTGGGGCTTACCTCTGCTCCTCACCCCCCTGCCCTGCAGGCCCAGGATAGCTGAACAGGGTCCTGGGGGCGGCTCAGAGAGAGGCCCCTCTGGCTTGGGCTCACTACTGTGCCCTCCCTCCCAGCCTGTGGCCAGAGAACACGGAGTTTTCTCAGGGCCAGAGGCAGAGGAGGCAGCCCCCCTCTTCCTCTCCAAAGCCCAGCTGCGGGGCGGCTGCCCAAGCTCCCACCAGCCCCGCCTCTCCTACTCCCCAGCCAAGTTGCTGCTCTGTGGTCACCTGGACCCAATTTCCTCCTTCCTGCCTCCTCCCATCTCTGGGAAGCGCCCCTGGGCTGCCCTGCCAATTTCCAAAGTCTTCTCCCCCAGGAAGCCTTCTCTGTCTTCCCCCCACCCCCACTCCCAGGTCTCCTACCCCTACTTGGAACACTCCAGCTCCTCTCCCTTCAGCCCCACACACAGAGAATCATCTGGACCATGAGCCCATTTTCCATTTGGTTCCTGGCTGAACATTGGGTCTCCTTGGCCAGACTGCGAGTTCTCTTCCCCAAGGCCGTTATCACATCGTGTGCTTCCCTCTCCCCCTACAGTGCCAGGTAGGGAGGAGCCCAGGGCCAGAGTGGTCCATACCCTAGGAGCTGAACCTTGGTGCTTAGATACCTGAAACCAGCATCACTGTTAAGCTTTTGAGATCTAAGTACCCCTCCTCTTAGGTGAAGAAACCCTGAAAGTGCAGGGAGGAGAAGGGACTTGCCCAAGGTCACCCAGAGGCCAGGCCAGTACTCAAACCCAGGTCTTCTGGCTCTCAGGTGCAGGTTTCTGACACTCGACCTGACCTGAAGCAAGTTTCTAATCCTCCCGGGGTCCTCATTTTCAGGCAGGAGACCAAAAGAGTTCCCAACGATGTATTATCAGAACCTGGGGCGTTAATTCTGCCTCACATGCCAGATCTGGAAAAGTCCCAAATCCAAGCTCTCTCTATCTACCTTCATTTCATAAACAAGCAAACTGAGACCCCAATAGCAGAAGGGACCTCCTCAAGGTCACACCAAGTTGGGGCTGGAGTCAAGACTGGATTCTATGTCAAGTTCTTTGAAGAAAAATTAAGTATCACCAACTAATCCATTGATTCCACAAAGGGGTTGTATGTGTATGTGTGTATGTGTGTGTATGTGTGTATGTGTGTGTGTGTGTGTGTGTGTGTGTGTGTATTTTGAGAGTCTAATAATGCTAGGCTCTATGCCGGTTGCTAAGAATATAAGAGTAAAAAAGACAGTCAAAGCTGGTAGGGATATGAGGGGCCTCCTGGGCAGGAAATGTTCTGCATCTTGATCTGGGTACATGCTACATCGGTGTGTTCAGTTTGTGAAAATTCATTGAGCTGTACATTTTGGTATGTGCACTCTTCTGAACGTATATTTCAAATAAATTTTTTAAAAGATTTTATTTATTCATTTGAGACAGATACAGAGAGAAAGAGAGAGAGCACAAGCAATGGGAGAGGCAGAGGGAGAGGGAGAAGCAGACTCTCCTCAGAGCAGGGAGTCTTATGTGGGACTTGATCCCAGGACCTGGAGATCATGACCTGAGCTGAAGGCAGATGCCCAACCATCTGAGCTGCTCAGGTGCCCCTAAAAACATTAAAAAAAAAAAAAAACAGTCGCAAGCATTGAGTTTACAGAGCTAAAGTATAGTAGAGGAGGTGAGATGTTAACTAATTACACCAATAATTGATTAATTACAATTGTGACAAGCGCGACAATGAAAGTAGAGGGTGCTAAGTGCTGTGGAGTAGCCCTTAGCTCACGTCGGGGTCGTCAGGGAAGGTGTCTCAAAGGAAGTGAGGGATAAGCTGAACTGTACAGAGTGACCAGGAATTTAGAGAACAGGAATGATTCCCAACCCCTACCTTACACCGCCCCAAAATTAATTCAAGATGGGGCGCCTGGCTGGCTCAGCAGTAGAGCGTGCGGCTCTTGATCTTGGGGTCGTGAGTTTGAGCCCACACTGGGTGTAGAGCTTACTTAAAAAAATAAGAATTCAAGATGAATCACAAACCTAAATGTGTTAACACTATAAAACTTCTAGAAGAAGATGTATGGGAATATCTCCATGATCTTGGGATAGGCAAAAATTTCCTAGGGATCAAAAATACTAAACATAAAACAGAATTGTCAGGGGATGGGGAAAAGCATTCAAGGCACAGAAAACAATGTGTGAAGGCCCAGAGGAAGGAAGAGGCAAGATATGTTAGAAAAACTGAGAAAAGGCCAGAAGCAAAGGCAGGGGGAGAGTGAAGTGTGGGAGAATCCAAGAGGAGGTAGGGGTCCAAGCCAGGGCGAGGGTGTTATAAGCTGGGTTAGGAACTAGGAGTTTATCCTGACAGTGGTAGGCAGGCAGAGAAGGTTTTTTTTAAGTTTCTTTTTTCTTTTTTCTTTTCTTTCTTTTTTAATTTAAGTCATCTCTACACCCAATATGGGTCTTGAACTCACGACCCTGAGATCAAGCATCCCATGCCCTTTTGACTAAGCCAGCTCGGGCATCCCAAGAGAAGGGTTTTTAGTAGGGGGAGTGGCAGGAGCAGCAATTGAAACAACAGTTAGGGATAATATGACTGTCACCTGGGTTTGCAAAATCAAGAATTACCTTATTTGATGTGCCCAGGACTACAAGATATGGTCTATGTAGAACCACGAATGAAAGGGAACATCCCCCTTTCTCCCTGCTCGGCAACAAGACAAAGCCAGGCCTGGGTTTTGCTTCCTTGCAAATCAAGATGTAGCTTTACAACTTGAAAAGTCACTTAATCCAGGTGCCAGGATGAGGCGGGGTATGGCAGGCGGGGACTTGGGGTGCGAGGCCCTGTCCTGCCAGGCCCAGCCCAGGTCTTAGAAGAGCTGGAGTCTGCCAGCTCCCACCCACACCCCAGCTCTTGCTACAGCCCCACCCACTTTACCCCTGCTCAGCACCTGGACCTTATCATGTCTTCTTCCCTCTTTCCCTTCCTTAGAGGACCAAAGGGTCTCACCAGGAAGAGCCCAGAGGTCAGGAGTTTCCTTCGCCCCCTCCGCCTGCCACTCCCTGCCACCAGTATCCCCAGCACCAGGCCCCCGCAGACTCCAGCTGTCTCACCACTCAGGCCTTCTCCCTGCAAGGTGGTCGCCAAGCCACAGCGACCCCCTTCAATTCAACCAACATTTACTGAGCACCTGCTGTGTGCCAGGCAGGGCCTTAAGGAAAACGGTATTTATTCCTCCTCTCCAGGAAATCTTGGGGTAATGGGGGAAAGAGAGAGCAAAATTTACAAGGGCTTTATAGAAGAGCAAATGCAAGCAAGTGTAGAAAGTGAGACTGACTTCACCTGCGGAATAGGGTGTGAATATCAAGGAAAATTTCCTCTAAGAGGTGACATTTGAGCTGGGTCATAAAGAATAAGTAAAACAGACAGAAAGAAATGCTCTTTGTGACAGTGGAGAGTATAAGAATTATAGTGACCATAGTGGATGTCAGATACTGGGCTCAGCCAATACCTTCTGTATTCATTGACTCCTTACAATGACTCTGCGAAGTAGGTATTAGAAATATGCCCATTTTCTAGATGCAGTAACTCAAGGCTTAGAAAGGGGAAGTGATTTGCTTACAGACTCTCATGACTGTACTGGCAGAACCAAGACTTGAACCTGGGTCTCTCTGCTTCTGTGTTGTTGTTGTTGTTGTTGTTTTTTAAAGATTTTATGTATTTATTTATTTGACAGAGAGAGAGAGATCACGAGTAGGCAGAGAGGCAGGCAGAGAGGGGGAAGCAGGCTCCCCGCTGAGCAGAGAGCCCAATGTGGGGCTCAATCCCAGGACCCTGAGATCACTACCCAAAGGCAGAGGTTTAACTCACTGAGCCACCAAGGCACCCCTGCTTCCGTGCTCTTTAACATCTACTACATAGAGCAGCTTGAACGGAGGACATGTGGAGGAGGGGGGTAGGGGGAAAACTGGAGGGGTGGAGGCAGGGCTTGGTGGCAGAAGTCTTGGTGAGGAGTATGGACTTTATCCAGAGAGCCGTGAGGCCAGGGAAGGCTCATTAGTGAAGGACGGGGTGAAGAGGGACAGCACCCACACTCAGCTTTCTACACTGAGAGCCCACTTTGAAGGAGGAGAAGTTAGAGATGGAGAAACTGGTAAAGCAGTTGCTACAAAAATCCAAAAGGGGGCCTGGCTGGTTCAGTCAGTAGAGCATGTGCCTCTTGTTCTTCGGGTCATGAGTTCAATCTCCACATTTGGGTAGAGAGCTCACTAAAAAAAAAAAAATCCAAGAAAGAGATGAGGGTTGAGGGATGGAGAAGAGGAGGTACACTGAGGAGAAACCAAGCAGAACTTGGGGATGAGATGGAAGGGCTTCTGGCCCAAGTGTGCCCTCCAGAGGGAAGCCCAATAGTTGGTCTTTCACAATTTATTGGGCACCCCGTCCCCCAACCATGGCTCAGCTCCACACTTGGCACCTGCAGAACTCACTCCTGGAAGGTGCTTTGTTTTTCTCCAAAATGTATCTTCCTCATCCGTTTGTGTATTCATTCACACTGAGCACCTACTGTATACTGGCTGTTCTGGGAGCCGGGGAGGAGCCGGGAACAAGCTCAGCCTGCCTTATTTGAGGGGTAATGGTTACAGCCTGGGGTCTGGATTTGAATCCCGGTTCTGCAACTCTGGTTCTCCGTCCTGAGGAACCTCCAGCTGGCTGTGAATTCAGGTAAGTCACCGAACCTCTCATTGTCTCAGGTGGCTCATCCATAAGACAGGGGAATGGACAGTCCCTGCCACAGGGACTCAGTGGGCTGGTAAGTGTAAGGTCCCCGGTACTGGGTAAGTATTGGGTGTCAGCTATTACTTGAGTTCACATTGTAGTGGGGAGACAGATCCAATTACACAATTAATTATTTAATTACAACAGTGATAAATACCCTGAAGGAGCAGTGCGGTCTGGAGGTGAGGGAAGGCTCCCTAGAGCGAGGGACGGTCCTGCTGAGCCGAGCTGAGTGAGTTGGGGCTGGCCAGGTGAAGCTCGAGGAAGGAGCGAGGGTCGGGTGAGGCAGAGGGCTGTCTGAGTAGGCAGACCCGCAGGCAGAAGGAGGCGCCGAGAGAGGTCTGTATTTCTGTAACTTTACCTCTTTGGAGCCCCCACATAATGTTGAGAAGTAGGTCAGGCAAATCCTTGGCTCCCATTTTCTAGAAAGGGCACTATGGCCCAGAGAGGGACGGCGACTTAGCTGGTCTGTAACCAAGCCTCTGGGTCGATGCTCTGCCCCCACTGATCCAGGGAGCTGGAGGGGATCAGCCTGAGAAGAGGCCTTTGTCCCCGCGCCCACTGGGGTGGGAGCGGCAGGAGCGGAGGCTGCAGCTGGCCACCAGCGGCTGTGGCGGCCAGAGCTGCATTCCTTCCCCTGCCAACAGAGCAAGTCCAGGCTCATGGCAGGGGCCTGGAACGTTCTTTTTTGTCTTAAAAAAAAAAAAAAAGAGAGAGAGAGAGAGAGAAAGAAGGAAAAGAAAAGCACTTTAGTCAACATTAAGTCTTGACTTCAAAGGACACAGCTTCCAACTGTCTCCCCTAACCCTGGGTCTCTCTCTCCCACTCCCTGGGGTAAGGCCCCCTGGCAGCCAAGTTTCTGGGAAAGGGAATGAGGACTGGACTTGGAGCCCAAAGACTTTGTGGTGAGCCCTGGCTCAGCCTCCAACTTGCTGTGTGACCTCCGGTAGGTCAACAGCCCTCTCTGGGCCTGAGGGTCCCCAGCCAAACAGGGAAGGGAGGGTTGGATGACATCAGGTGGGGTGGGGAGTCCAGAAACCGGCTCCAGCCAGCTGCAGCAGCTTTGCTGCCCTTCAAGTCTGAGGCACTGGGGCCTCGGGGGTCCGGAAGCTGGGGACAGGCAGCCTTTCATCTCTGCTGGCCCAGGGTCGCTGCAGGTTGGCAGGCCCCACATCCCGAGATCGCGTTTCAGGCTGGAAGGGGCCTTCCTGTGACCTCAGCTGGCCAGCCCTGCCCCTGCCCCCCCTCCTCCCCGTTCTCACCAGAGGGAAGCAGGCAGCATCCCGCCCAAGGTCACCGACCAGCAAGTGGCTGTCCTTCGGCCTGCCCTTCCCTCCCACCCGAGCCAGCACCCCCCCAGCCCCCCCACCGGCCTCCCACAGTAAAGCCTCAGGTCTCCTGGGCCATTAGGAATCTGCCAGGCGAGGCGTGGTCTTCTTCCTCTCTCTTGTTTCTTGGCTTGTTTTCCCGGTTCTCCAACAGCCGCCTCCTGCAAAAGCCTCCGGGTGCGTGTACAGGAACATTTTTCTTTAAAAAAAAAAAAAAAGACAGAGAGAGAGAAAGAGAGAGAGAGAGAGAGAGAAATGCAGCCACAGTTTGGGTAAAAAAGCAACCAACTCCTTAATCCTTCCCTGTAACCTCTGGCTCCTCAGACGGGTTGGCTCAGGCCGCTGGGAGGGAAGGCCCTGTTGGGCAGAGGCCTGTCCCTCGCGCCCTCCTCACCCGCCTCTGCTCTCCTTCAGGGTTGGGTCTGACTTCTGGAGCCAGGAGAAGCCAAGCTGCAGGGTTCGGCAGGCCTGGGAAAGCACGAGGGGCTGAAGGGCTTGGCTGGGCCTTTTGCCCCTCTGCCTACTTGGCCGCCTTCTCCGGAGGTTACAAGATGAGGATTTTATACCCCTTGCCCATTGCCTCTGCCCCCGTTTTCATTCCTTTATTCTCCTGTCTTAGGAACCTCTGGCCTCTTCACAGCAAAGAGCCTCCCACCTCAGGGCCTCACTGTCGGGCACCGGGCTTGGCTGGCTCTCTCTGCGGGGCCTTCCACGCTCCAAGCCTTTGTCCAGCCAAACCCACTGTCTGGTGGCCATCAGTGTCCCTGCCCGCCAAGCCCTTAATTATCTGCGGCAGCCCCGGCACCTGGGTCAGTGCTTGAAGCCTAGTAGGTACACAGGGTCTCTGGACTGAATGGATTCAAACCGGAAATAGGACTCTAGAAATATTCAGAGTGAGCTCTCGCAGAAGGGACCCTGGATTATGATGTATCCCAGTTAAAGCCCTTTCGTGCCTCCAGCTCCCTGAAAATCCAGACCGATTCTCTATTGCCACCTCTTCCCACTTGCCAGCTCTCATCAAAGGATTTCCTTTTTCTCCAAAGTGCCATCTTTCCTTTTGCCTCTGGGCCTTTGCCTGTGAAATTCCCGTTGCTTTCCACACCCCTCTCCACCTCTCACCTGGATGACTCCCTCTGGCCTATCACCCTGTCCGATTACCCAATCAGCAAACCGAGCACGTGTTTAGGGCACCAGCAAAGCAGAGACACTAAAAATATATACATATATTATTTTTTAAAAAATATTATTTTATTTATTGACTTATGGGGGGGTATGAGGTGGGAGGGGCAGGAGGCGAGCAGACTCCTCACTGAGCAGGGTGCCTGCCTCTTGCTGTGTGAAGCCTGATAGATCCGGGGACCCTGAGATCATGACCTGAGCCGAAGGTGGATGGTTAATCCACTGAGCCACCCAGGCGCCCCAAAATATTATTTTTTTAAAAAACTAATTTGATGTTCGGGGCACCTGGGTGGCTCAGTGGGTTAGGGCCTCTGCCTTCAACTCAGGTCATGATCCCGGGGTCCTGGGATCGAGCCTCACATCGGGCTCTCTGCTCAGCAGGGAACCTGCTTCCTCCTCTCTCTCTGCCTGCTTCTCTGCCTACTTGTGATCTCTGTCAAATAAATAAATAAATAAAATCGTAAAAAAAAAAACCTAATTTGATGTTTGATAATTAAAAAAAACATTTAAAGAGCACTCATGGGAAAAAATAGAACTTTATTGGGGTTTCTTACTCTTATAGTCAACACTGTTTTTTTGTTTTTTTTTTAAAGATTTTATTTATTTAATTTGACAGACAGAGATCACAAGTAGGCAGAAAGAGAGGGGAAAGCAGGCTCCCCGTTGAGATGATGTGGGGCTTGATCCCAGGACCCTGGCATCATGACCTGAGCTGAAGGCAAAGGCTTTAACCCACGCCACCCAGGCACCCTGCCAGCACTGTTTTTGTGGCTGGGTGGCAGTAGGTTACATCATGGGGCTCTGCTCTTTAAGTCTTAGCCTGGACATCAGCACCTCTCCAGGAAGCTTTCACTGACCCCATGACAAGTTTAGTTCTCTTTTAGGTAATCTTAAAGCCCCTCTGGGTCTGTCTGTCTGTCTTTCTTTCTTTCTTTCTTTCTTTCCTTCTTTCTTTTAAAGATTTTATTTATTTATTTGACAGACAAAGATCACAAGTAGGCAGAGAGGCAGGCAGAGAGAGAGGAAGGAAAACAGGATTCCCGCCGAGCAGAATCCTGTGGGGCTTGATCCCAGGATCCTGAGATCATGACCTGAGCCCAAGGTAGAGGCTTTAACCCACTGAGCCACCCAGGCGCTTGACACGGGGAGAGAGAGAGAGAGAGAGAGATTACAAGTAGGCAGAGCAGCAGGCAGAGGGTGGGGGGGAAGCAGGCTGCCTGCTGAGCAGAGAGCCCAATGCGGGGCTCGATCCCAGGACCCTGAGATCATAACCTGAGCTGAAGGCAGTGGCTTAACCCACTGAGCCACCCAGGCGCCCCTGGGTTTTTCTTTAATATAGATATTTTTGCTTTACTTGTGGCTTTCTGTCCCCCCCATCCCCCCCCACCCCCGTCCCACACCAAGTCTGGAAGCATCTTCAGGGCCCAATTACTCTCTCTCCACCTCTATACCTGCAGCATATACAGTACAGGGTCTGACCCCAAATATATTACTCTCTAACCTTTATTTATCCAGTCCCCTTTGCAGGATCTGCACTACACATCATATTCTTTTTTTTTTTGTTTTCTTTTTTTAAAGATTTTACTTATTTGACAGAGAGAGAGAGCACAAGCAGGCAGAGAGGCAGAGAGGAAGGGAAGCAGACTCCCTGCTGAGCAGAGAGTCCGATGAGGGGCTCGATCCCAGGGCCCTGAGATCATGACCTGAGCCAAAGGCAGAGGCTTAACCCACTGAGCCACCCAGGCGCCCCAATAAATAAAATTTTTAAAAGAAAAAAAAAAAAAGAACTGTATCTGAGGAACTCCTACTCACCCTTCAAGGTTCCACCCAACCTTGAACCTCCTCTATGAACCTGCTCAATCCGTCAGTTGTGTTAGGTTGAGGGTTTTGTGAGCTTACAGCTCCTGCTGTAATTGGTGTCTCCCTCTTTTATGGTAATTTTTATGTACATAGAGGCACTTCAGTGGCTCCGTTGGTTCAGCCTCTGCCTTTAGTTCAGGTCACAATCCCAGGGTCCTGGGATAGAGTCCCACATTGGGCTCCTTGCTCGGCGGGGAGCCTGTTTTTCCTCTGCCACTCACCCTGCCTATGTTCTCTCTCTCTCTCTCAAATTAATAAATTTTTAAAAAAAGATTTTATTTATTTATTGACAGAGAGAGAGAGAGAGAGAGATCACAAATAGGCAGAGAGACAGGCAGAGAGAGAGGGGAAGCAGGCTCACTGCTGAGCAGAGAGCCCGATGCGGGACTCGATCCCAGACCCTAAGATCATGACCTGAGCTGAAGGCAGAGGCTTAACCCACTAAGCCACCCAGGCGCCCCTCAAATAAATAAATTTTTTAAAATATATATTTTTTAATTTTTATTTTTTATTTTTTTTTAAATATTTTATTTATTTATTTGAGAGACAGAGATTACAAGTAGGCAGAGAAGCAGGCAGAGAGAGGAGGAAGCAGGCTCCCCGCTGAGCAGAAAGCCCTATGGGGGGAGGGGGCTTGATCCCAGGAGCCTGGAATCATGACCTGAGCCGAAGGCAGAGGCTTTAACCCACTGAGCCACCCGGGAACCCCAATCTTTTTTTTTTTTTTTAATTTAATTTATTTATTTGACAGAGAGAGAGACAGCGAGAGCAAGAACACAAGCAGGGGGAGTGGGAGAAAGAAAGCAGGCTTCTCACCAAGCAGGGAGCTTGAAGTAGGGCTTGATCCCAGGACCCTGAAACAAAATTTTTTTTAATGTATGTATTTTCTTCCCCACCATATTGGGAGCTGCTGAAAAACAGAGACTCGGTGGATGGATCACTGGTCCCTAGAGCCCTGGGTTGGGCTGGCCAGAGGAGAGAGCAATGTATGCTTTTTAAAGAAACAACCTGGAGGATGTCATGACGGAGGAAAAATTCAAGCAAGATTTTGAATGTGGGGGAAGAATAACATGTACTCACTGAGGGCACAGAGTCCGCGCCGATAAAAACAAATCAGAGCAACAATACCCCTGACAGCCAGTACTGAGCGTACCATAGTGTGGTGGGCAGAACGGAGATGAAGCTCTGCCTCTCACTGGCTGTGTCACCTTGGACAAGGTAGATCATCTCTCTGTGCCTCAGTTTTACCATCTATCAAAAGGGGAGATTAAGGGTACCTACCTTACCGAGAATTCAATGGGCGAGTATCTGCAAGGTGCTGAGAGCTGGGCCGGGCCTACGTGGTGCTTGTGAGTTTGCCCCATGGCCTAGCACCTTGGCTGTGCTAGGCATTTTCATCTGGCACCCCACTTAGCCCTCACAGCCGCCTGAAAGGCAGGGCTGTTTGTCCTTTTGCTGAGAAATGAGGTGTGTGGGGGCCAAAGGTTCTTGCTAAGGCCCGGCCAGTCACTGGGTAAGGGACAGGAATGGGATTTGAACCCATGTCTCCTTGGCCTGCCGCCCACCCATGTTCCTTGACTGTGGCACCTGCCTGCAGGAGGAGGGGGAGGAAGAGAAGATGGCACAGTGGGAAGGCAGGGAGGCTTCCCTGAGCGGGGCCTCCGGAGCAGAGAGGCAGGCATTTTTTTTCTAGAGCTTTCATTTCCGTCTGCCTCTTCTGAGCAGGTGAAAAACCCCACAGAGGGCCCTTCATGGAGTCCTCCCCCTCCTGATGCTGCTTCATCCCCCCACGCTGGGAGGGGGGGAGGTCAGGCATGCAGCGTGGGAGATGTAGGGGAGTGGAGTGAGGAGGAAGGGGAGCATCATTCCAGATCCTTTCCCTTCAGCACCCCCCTCTCCCCATCACAAGCGCTCCGGGAGGAGAGAGCATTCCAGGTGGAAGGAATGGCAAATGCAAAGGCTGTGGATTAAGGATGTGGAGGCGGGGAAAGCCTGTGAGCTTGGCTGGAACCGAGGTTCAGGGCCCCCTGGGATTGCTCAGTGGAGAAGAACTTGTTTGACGAGAAGGAGAGAGAGAGAGAGAGAGATGCAGTGGACCCAGCAAGAGCTGATGATTCTAGAGGTAGGGAAGTGGCTGCAGACTGTCCTGGGCTCTGAACACACTGGTCTCCATCTTCTTCCCCTCAACCAGGGTGGTGAAGATGGGTCACTGTGATTCTTCATGGTCCTTGTGATTTGTTTTTCCCTTAACACACTGGGTTCTGCCAGCTCTGTACCAGGAATTGGTTCATGGCTTTTTATGCATTCCCTCAGTGTTTTTCGCCCCAGCTGTACAATTGGTATTATTCACTCCATTTTATGGATGAGAAAACTGAGGCTCTGCCAGGTTTTATAACTTGCTCAAGGTCACACAGCGTGTAACAGGCAGATCCTGGACTCAAACCCAGGACTTTTTCTAGAGACGGCAATTTTGCCAGCTGTACTGGTTTAGGCTGCTTTCCCCAGGGTGTTTGCCATCCCCATAGCAACAATGAGAGGCCTGCCTGTGCTGACAGCACTTCATAGTTTACGCAGGCCTTATTCTTTTTGCTCCTCACAACAGCCCTGTAAGCAAGCTGCTATCATCCCTATTTCATAGATAAGGAAAATGAGGCTCAGAAAGGGGATGTGACTTGGCCAAGACTGTTGGTCCGGACTCAGACTCTAAACAACTTTTTGCTTTCCCTTGCAGTGGAAGAGGGTCTGTTACCTGCTCTAAGCTGCCTCGGAGGGCAGGGAACAAACAGGCAGGGGTTACATTTCAAAACTGGTGGGAAAGGAACGGGTTTGGCTTTCAGAGCCTAGGACTTGGCTACTGGCAGTGGATAATGTCATCCCTCCGGCGGTGATAACTCCTCGGAACTGCTGGGGTAGAGGAGGGAGGGCTTAACCTCAAGTGCAGTTAAGTCCATTCATGTTCAGAGGCTGGGTTCGAATTCCAGCTGTGCCTCCTGCAGACTGGGTGGCCTTGGGCAAGTCATTTAACCTCTTAGTGCTTCTTTTGTCTCATTTGTAAAATGATGGTAATGACAGGACCTCACTCATAGGGCTACTAGGAGGATTTATAAGTTAATGCATGGACAGCACTTAGCATGTGTTTGACACATAGGAAATGCTCCGTGTTAGTGCTTATTAATATGATTTCTCAAGTGTTCAGCACCATCCCCTCAGAAAGCAACTTGTCTATGTCTGTTGCCTAAAAGGAGAAACTATGGCTCTTGTTGTCAGACAACCTTCAAGCAAAAGCTCCAAAATCTTACCTAGGACAGGTGGTAATGCTGATATCGACAATAATAATTATTATTAAATTACTAATAAAGTTAGAGTTAATGACAATAATACTATTAAAGTTAATATTTAACAGCTGCTTACTATGTGCCAATCACTGTGTGAAGTGCTTTGCATTTATTTATTTATTTTTTAAAAGTTTGTTTTTTTGTTTAAAGATTTTATTTATTTATTAATGGGAGAGGAGACAGCATGAGGAGAGAGGTCAGCAGGAGAAGCAGACTCCCTGCTGAGCAGGGAGCCTGATGTGGGACTCGATCAGGACTCCAGGATCATGACCTGAGCCAAAGGCAGTCGCTTAACCAACTGAGCCACCCAGGCGCCCCAGTGCTTTGCATTTATTATCTCATTTAACTTTTACAGTTCCGGGAGATTGAGGCTCACAGAGGCAAAGTCACTTGCTCAAGGTCACACTGCTAGAAAGTGCTATAGTTACGATTTGAACCCAGGCTTGCCTGGTTTCAAAGTCTCACAAAACAATTACGGTCAGACGACAACTTGCCCAGTGTATGGATGCTTCCATCAGCTCTCTCCCAAACTTATCTGATGGATCTGCTGCCTCAGGCTCACCTCCCTCCATGCTGGGAAGAATGAGCACCTTTTATGCAGGGCCTTCTATGTGCCGGAACACTTTAGACACATTCCACATTGAGTCCTCACTGCCCCCCATGACACTTTATCATTATCCCCATTTCTTAGAAAAGGAGATGAGGCACAGAGAGGTGTGGTGACTGGACAAGGTCTGAAGTGAGATGGCAGAGCCAGGATGCAAACCCTGGGTTGGCCTCAAAGCTTGCATTCAGGGCCTACCAGAAAAGTACACAGACCCTTGGAAATGAGCCTCATTTCAAAGTCAGGTTCCCTCCCCTGTAACACCTCATTTGCTTAGGCCCCCAAATGAGCTCTGTCCTCCCTCCTCATTGCCACCTATTCCAACTGGCCTCGATGCCTTTCTCTTGGCCTGCAATCCTTCTTCCAGAGAGCTGCTGCCTCGTTCAGCCCCATTCACCAACTCACCCAGAGATATCACCTCTGCAGGAAGCCTCTTGTGGCCCCACCCCATTCCAACACGCACTCTCATAAACACCTTGTACTTTGCCTTCTCGTTCCTTACCAGTTTCTAACTCTATTTTGATTCATCTGGTCATTTGTTTTATGACTTACTTCCTTACTAAACTCCAAGCTCCATGAGGGTCTGTCTGTTTTGCCCACCATTGTAGCTGTACCACTGGCAGGCTGCCTATCCATAGTCAATGCTTAATAATTTTTAAAAAAAGATTTTATTATTTATTTGACAGACAGAGATCACAAGTAGGCAGAGAGGCAGGCAGAGAGAGAAGGGGAAGCAGGATCCCTGCTGAGCAGAGAGCCCGATGCTATGCGGGGTTCAATCCCAGGACCCTGAGATTATGACCAGAGCTAAAGGCGGAGGCTTAACCCACTAAGCCACCCAGGCACCCCAATTTTTTTTTTTAAAGTAAACCCTAGGGGCGACTGGGTGGCTCAGTGGGGTTAAAGCCTCTGCCTTCGGCTCAGGTCATGATCCCAGGGTCCTGGGATGGAGCCCTGCGTCGGGCTCTCTGCTTGGCAGGGAGCCTGCTTCCCTTCCTCTCTCTCTGCCTGCCTCTCTGCCTAATTGTCATCTCTGTCTGTCAAATAAATAAATAAATATAAAGTAGACCCTACACCCAACATAGGTCTCGAACTCACTGACTCTAAAATCAAGAGTCATATGCTCTACTGACTGAGCCCCAGCCAGGCACCCCGGTACTTAGTAATTTTTTACTGAATAGATGAATCTTTGAATGAATAGATAAATACCAGGTACTTTTTACACATGACTCATTAATTTCACAATTAACTCACTGAATCCTCACAACTGCCCTGCTGTCCCCATCTTATTTTTAATTTTTAATTTTTTTTTTTAGCTGTGATGTGGATATACATTTTTTTGGGCACTGATGTGGATATATATATATATATATATACAAATATGAAAATTTTTAAAGATTTTATTTCTTCATTTGACACGGAGAGCGGGAGCACAAGCAGGGGGGTGACTCGGGCAGAAGGAGGAGGACAAGTAGGTTCCCTGCTGAGCAAGGAGCCCCATGCAGGACTAGATCCCAGAACCCCCAGATCATGACCTGAGCTGAAGGCAGATGCCTAACCAATTGAGCCACCCAGATGCCCTGTTGTCCCCATTTTAGAGAAGACATAAATGAGGCTCAAAAAGCTATAAAGTGGTGGAGCTCGGATTCAATTTCAGGTCAGGCTAACCCAAAGACACTGACTTCTGCACAGCACCTGCTGCCTCCCAGCACCCAACGGCCACAGTCACGATTTAAATAGTCATTGGTTGTCAGACCACATGTCCCAATTTGAGCCCGGAGGTCACTGACTCAGCCAGCACTGAGGCTCTTTCAGCACCATGCACTTGGTGGTCTCCGCCCATTTAAAGGCTTAGGTGGCTCCCCCTCCCCCTCCCATCTTGGCCTCCTTCCTTTCCAGAGAGGGAAAAGGATTAGGAATTACAGCCAAGGAAGCCCTTCTGGGAAAAACAATCCTGTAATGAAAAGAGCCCTGTTCTGAGAGCAAAGAAACCTGGATTTAAGTCTTGGCATGGAGGCTGCCCTGCTGAGGGCCC
Source organism: Mustela erminea (assembly GCF_009829155.1). Lineage (NCBI taxonomy): Eukaryota > Metazoa > Chordata > Mammalia > Carnivora > Mustelidae > Mustela > Mustela erminea. The sequence continues at coordinate 89,584,338 of NC_045623.1, forward strand.
GCAATGGTGTCACAACCCCTGTGTCCTTGTTTGGGATTCTGTCTGGGTTGCTGACCCACCTGTCATACCCTACTCACCTCCTGATTCCTAGGTCCCTAGAAACAGCTAGGGCCTAGGGTAACCGGAGAGAGGGGAACTGTACTGGCACTCTCACGACACTCCCCGGAATGCTAAAGGGTTGGAGGAAGAACGTCTTTCTCAGGGGACACCAGGCCTGGGAGGAGAAATACAGAAATGGAAGACAAAAGATACAAGTTTGAGTCCTGGGGTTGTTTCATATTCCCTGGGTGACCCAGGGTAAGTCATGGAGTTTTCAGTTTTCTCTCCTGCAAAACGAAGACAATATCCGCCTTACAGAGTTGCTCGAAAGAACTAAATGAGAGATATTCGCTAACTTGTGAATTTGTCAAATGGTATCCAGCTGCAGCCTTTTATAATCAACAAGATTATAAAATAGTAACTTGGGTATATGCATATATATATATACCCAACTCAGGCGTGTAGCTTCAAAACGCCAGGGACATGAGGCCGACATGACTACTCCTATTTTGCAGAAGGACAAACTGAGACCCAGATAAGTTCAGGAAGTCGTCTGAGGTCGCAGAATGAGGTGACGCCTGACCAGGGTCTTGCTCACCTGACCCCGGCCTTTCAGAATCGGCTCCCAGTCCTAGGACCCCGGACCTCGCCCCGGAAGACTCGTTTAGCAGCGGGCCAGAGCCTATGACTCACTCTCCCCACCCTACTTTCGGTCGGGTCCGAGACCCGGGCAAAACTATCTGCAACTTGAGGGGTATCCACAGAAAGTTCATGGGTTTGGCCCCTTCCTTCCACCAAAAACCCTGGTTGTTTGAACTCTAACAAGTGAAATCCATATTTCAACACACTCTGTAGGAGTTTTTACACTTTCTTAGGTAGGATTTTCCTACCTTGAATTTAGGAGTTGACTCAGTTTAATCTCCACCCCCACTTCACTTGGTTTGCCCTCTCGCTGTTTACTCCGATTGCGGAAGTAGCTCGGGTGGAGCTCCCCAGACTGTACCCTTGAGTACGTCTTTTGCGTAGCTATTTAACTGGCATTCCACTCGGGCCAATGGAATGCCCGAAAGCCCCAGGAGGGTGGGGCAGAGAGCCAATCAGGGCCGTTGGCGGGGTGTGGCTGTGTCCTAGGGCGGGGAATCGCGTAATGGCGGACGCGGGCCGGGTGAGCGCGGCTGGGGGCGTAGCGCGCTGAGGGGGGTTTGGCTGTGTGGCATCTCCGGAGGCGGCCCACGGGAAGAGACCCCGTGCGGAGAAGGGCGGCTGGTAGGGCTCTCTGTCGCTGAGGGCGACCGCACGAGACCAGGTGAGCAACAAGTCCCCGCGGGCGGGCCCCGCCGTGAGGCGCCGGGCCCGGCCGCGCCGCCATCCCCCCACCCCCTGCCTCGAGCCTCGCGGGGTCCCGGAGGATTGGGTGGCGCACCTTCTGCCGCGGACCGGCCGGGGGAGCGGTCAGCGCGGGGTGGCCTCTTATTCTACACTCCCTTCCCCTGGGGAGGAGGTGTCCTGGAGGTCCCCTCGGAGACTTGGAGGGGCCGGCGAATCTGTGAGGCTGCGAAAGTGCCCCCATCCTGGCCTGGCGCTGGCACTAACTCGCTGTGTGACCTTGGGCAAGTCACTTCCCTCTCAGGGCCTCAGTTTCCCTACTTGTAAAACGAAGGCTTTGCAGGCAGTTGTACATGAGTTGGATCTCAGATGTTCTCGGAGATCTCGGGCAAGTTCTCCAGGCGGAGCTTTATTTTCCAAAGTGGGGCCATGAAGGAATTGTAGGGCTCTTTGAGATCCGTGGCCTGCTGAGTCGAGGAGTGGCGGAGAGGATTGTGTGTACGTACATGTGTGTATGTACGTATGTATGTATGTACGTATGTATGTTTGTGTACAGAATGGGTCTGCAGGGTAAGGAGACGAGTTGGCTAAGGGGGCTCTTCCATGAAGGCTGGATTGACCCCAGGCTATAATTAGGTAGACTCTGGTTGTCTTGGTCCTCTAGGGACCTAGAGCCTTTGAGATGGCAAAGTTTTATACACTGGGGCTCCATAGCATGGGAGGAGAGGAAAGTATCCTTGGAACCTCTTGGGGCAATGATTGAAAGTTAGTCCCCAAACAATTCAGGGGGGTTAGGAGTGGGAGGGGAAGCATTTATGGTGCTCTTACTATGTGCCAGCCCTTGTTTAGGCTTATGTTCTTAATTTTTACAGCTGCTTTTGGGAATTTACACTTAAGGAAACCGAGTTTCAGAGAAATTTAGTAACTTGTCCAAGGTCACACAAAGCTTACCAACCAACTGTAAGGTGGTTTCCTTTGAGAATCATCAGACAAGGGGGAAGTCATTATCCATTTAAAAGAAGTTTGCTGTGTCACAAATGGAGGGAGAGGTCTGGTCCTAGACACTTGAATTGACCTCTGGCATGGAGACAGGCTGGACCTTGAACTCTGGATGGCTAATTATAAGTGCATTCCCTTTTTTCAGTCTGTGAGTTGGAAAGGACTGTTTCTAAATAGTAAAGTTACTTTAAAGTTGTCAGAACCTCAAAGAACTCAATTTGAATCTTGAATGGGTGGCTTGTAAAAGGTCACCAACTGTTGGTGTATAGATTTGACTCTTGGCTCAGAGGGGAGCCAGCCCAGTAACTGTTTCTCCTCCCTAAATTTTCTCTGGATGAGAGAAATTTCCCATTTGTTCAAATTTCTTTGGATTCCTGGAACCAAAGGTTCAGTGCCCTGCCTGTGATGCAGCATAATGTTCCTTCCTTTCTTTGTGTTCCCTGTTATCTGACTTCTAGATGAGTGAAGATTGTGGACCTGGAGTCAGAGACTAGTAGTTGAATATGATAACTTGTAGCCCTTAATTTTTCTAAGCCTCAGCTTTTGGCTAATCAAAATGGTAGGACCGGCAGTGTGTATTGTTCTCATATGTCAATGGTAGGGAAGAAAATTGGAAGAGGAAGTTGCTGAGAAAGCGGGCGTTTCTTAGCAGTGGAGCCAATATGTATTTCTTTGTTTGAAATTCTAAAACCAGAAAAGCAGCAACTGAAGGAGGAAGGAAGGAAAGAACTGTGAAACTTCTTCCAATTCAGATATCTTTAAGAGCTGTTCCTGTTGCTCCCTGTCCAAAGCCCTGCTTTCACAGAAAAGGTTAATTGTAATTTGTTCAAAGTTTAGAAATTGTATTCTAGAATGATACTTTATTTATTTATAATTTTTTTAAAAACTTACTTATTTGAGATAGAGCACGACCAGAGGGAGTGGCAGGCAGAGGGAGAAGCAGGCTCCCCGCTTAGCCAAGGAACCTCATGCATAGGACCCAGGACACTGGGATCATGACCCCCCCCCACCACCAAGGCAGACGCTTAACTGACTGAGCCACCCAGGCGTCCCTAGAATGATAATTTTAGATATGAAACCCTTCGAGATAAATTTCTTAAAAATCAGAACATTTTACTGAGTTTCTTTATTTACCAGCGGATGATTCTTTTTCTCAACTTAATTGCCAGTTGCAGTCTTTTGGTCTATATTAACTGTGATTTAAATTAGTGAATTTCAGTCTAAGTAGGATTGATCTAGATACTGGATGATGTAAATATCACCATCACTTGAAAAAATATGTAAGGGTGTGTTTGAGTTTTGCATTTGTTAAAAGTCTTGTTAATGCTTTGTTTTAAGGGATTGTGTATGTGTGAATAGTTGTTAAGGCATTGAATTGATCTGAAGATCTACCTTCATTCTCTATATTAGTTACATTTTCTGTATAAGACTTAGTCTTTTTTTTTTTTTTTTTTAAGATTTTATTTATTTATTTGACAGGCAGAGAGGCAGACAGAGAGAGAAGAGGAAGCAGACCCCCCACTGAGCAGAGAGCCAGACAGGGGGCTCCATCCGGACCCTGGGATCATGACCCAGGCCAAAGGCAGAGGCTTCTTTTTTTTTTTTTTTTAAAGATTTTGTTTATTTATATGAGAGACAGAGAACATGACGGGGAGGATAGAGGGAGAGGCTGACTCATGGATCTGGGAGCCTGATGCGGGACTCAGTCCCGGGACTCCAGGATCATGACGTGAGCCGAAGGCAGTCGGTTAGCCAACTGAGACATCCAGGCACCCTATTGGTTTCTTCTTAAAAATTTTTTATTTGTTATTTTAAAGAGAGAGAGAATGGGGTGGGGGAGTAGAGGGAGAAGAACAAACAGACCCCACGCTGAGTGTGGGGCCTGGCCACAGGACTTGATCCCACAGACCTGAGATCATGACTAAAGCCGAAACCAAGAGTCAGATGCTTTAACCAGCTGAGCCACCCAGGTGCCCCTATATATTGGTTACTTTGTTGCTGGTCCTGGCATGCATTGGGTAGGGTGGAAGAGGACCCAAATTTTTTGGTAAGGTAAATTGACTTTTTTTTTTTTTTTTAAGTGATGGTGGGGGCGGGAAGGGGCAAAGGGAGAGGGAGAGAATCTTAAGCAGGCTCCATGCCTGGCAGAGAATCCAATGCAGGGCTCTGTCTCACAACCCTGAGATCATGACCTGAGCCAAAATCTACATTCTTTTTTTTTTTTTTAAAGATTTTATTTATTCATTTGAGAGAGAGAGAGAAAGAATGAGAATGAAAGCGAGCATGAGAGGAGAGAGGTCAGTGGGAGAAACAGACTCCCTGCCAAACAGGGAGTCCAATGCAGGACTCGATCCCAGGACTCCAGGATCATGACCTGAGCCAAAGGCAGTCACCTAACCAACTGAGCCACCTAGGCTCCTCAAAGTTAACATTCTTAACCAACTGAGATACCCAAGCATTCCAGCAAAATAGCTTTCTAAGATACTGATGCAGTTGGTAGATGTGGACCCATAGTTAGATAGATCATTGCCATTTAGTTGGTAGGCTGTGATTTTGTGACTTAGGCAGGATTAGACAGAGTCTGTGTCTGCAGGCAACTGAAAGTTTTATTTCTTTTTTTTTTTTTTTTTTTTAAAGATTTTATTTATTTATTTGACAGACAGAGATCACAAGTAGGCAGAGAGGCAGGCAGAGAGTGAGAGAGGGAAGCAGGCTCCCCGCTGAGCAGAGAGCCCGATGCGGGACTCGATCCCAGGACCCTGAGATCATGACCTGAGCCGAAGGCAGCGGCTTAACCCACTGAGCCACCCAGGCGCCCCGAAAGTTTTATTTCTGAGGTAGTGGTTTTACTTAGTAAGACTGATGAGGGTGACAGTTGCTAAACTGAGAATAGGTGCAAAGTGCAGTAATTGTTTGGGATTTGGGTGGGGGGGTGTTTTTTGTTGACTGAAGAAATGAGTGGTTCTTTATTTGGAAAGAGGCTCATAAGCTGTGAAATAAGATATTTCTGCTCTTCTGAACTGAACAAGATGTCATCTCCTCCATGAAGCCTGCCGGGGGAAAATTGAATGATTCCTTTGTATGTCCTCTCCTTTTTTTTTTAATAAAAAGAATTATTTATTTATTTATTTGACAGGCAGAGATCACAAGTAGGCAGAGAGGCAGAGAGAGAGGAGGAAGCAGGCTCCCTGCTGAGCAGAGAGCCCAATGCGGGGATCCATCCCAGGACCGTGGGATCATGACCCAAGCTGAAGGCAGAGGCTTTAACCCACTGAGCCACCCAGACACCCCCCCAAATAAAATCTTAGATAGATAACTGAATTTTTTTTTTAAAGATTTTTTTTTTTTAATTTATTTTATTTGACAGAGAGAGAGATCACAGGTAGGCAGAGAGGCAGGCAGAGAGAGAGGGGGAAGCAGGCTCCCTGCTGAGCAGAGAGCCTGATGCGGGGCTCGATCCCAGGACACTGAGATCATGACCTGAGCCATCCCAGGACACTGAGATCATGACCTGAGCCAAAGGCAGCGGCTCAATCCACTGAGCCACCCAGGCGCCCGGATAACTGAATTTTTATACAGATTTATGTAAATTTAGTTTCTACCACTGATTAGTGGAGTAAAGAACTACTAGACTATTACTACCTTGCATAAAAGATTTTCTCAGAAAAGCTCATAGCTGAAAAGTTTAACACCTAGAGAAAAATCAGTATTGGTTTTATAGAAAACTTGCTAGGACTTGTCAGGATTCTTCTTTGATAAATTTTGATGGCCCTGCATTTTTATAATTCTAAAAAAATTATGTTAAGCTAATGGGCACATTTTTCTAAGCTCAGTATTTTTTTGTGATAGGTAGATTGGTCAAGGCAATGGTTCTTGCCCTTGGGGCATTCATAAAGTGATTACAAGTTAGTAGTAACATTTGGGGACTTCACTGTCCTTTGACCAATCCTCCACAATATAACATTATAATCCTTCATGTCTTAGTCACCATTAAAGTGATGTTGAATGAGTTTTTTCCTGTTGCATTTGAAGTTGTGAATGGTACTCTGGAGAATTCAAATGTATAGTTATGAATGGTATCTCAGAATAGTTACCATTTATGCAAATGAAGCACACTTCTTAACTTAGAAACCAAACAGAATTGAATTAGAAAAGAGAAGAATAGAAACAAGAATTGTTGAATGCTTGCAGAGGAAATAATGTTCAGATATAGAAATATCTCAGAAAAATTTGCTCTTCATGATTTCTACACACCAATAAAGAAAATTAGTTTGAGATTGATGGGAGAGGCTATTAAACTTTGCCTGTAATATTACTTTTCAAGCTGTTTTTCTTTTCTGGTAAAATATGAGAGTCTGAAGCATACTCTGTTAGTTGTAAGATTAATTCCGGTTGAACAGAAGTAAGGTTCTTATTTTTAGAATATAGAAGCCCTTTTGAAAAGAAGCAGTGGTTCAGCTTAGTTCCAATTTGAGTGAATATGTGTGTGTATAAGCACACATACACATATACACATGTATATATGATGTGGCTTATAGTGATACTTAAACTTCATAATCGACATAATAAAATAATAATTCTTTTACTCTCAGGTATTCAAAAGTGAGACATTTTTCTCCCCTGATTATGCCATCATTGTAGCAAGTACTAAAAAGCAGTACAAAATCCTTTCTCTCTCTCTCTTTTAAATTTTTACTTATTTATTTATTTTTAAAGATTTTTATTTATGTATTTGACACACAGAGATCACAAGCAGGCAGAGAGGCAGGCCGAGAGAGAGGAGGAAGCAGGCTCCCCGCTGAGCAGAGAGCCCGATATGGGGCTCTATCCCAGCATCCTGGGATCATGACCTGAGCCGAAGGCAGAGGCTTAATCCACTGAGCCACCCAGGCGCCCCTACTTATTTATTTTTGAGAGAAAGAAGCAGACTTCCTGCTGAGGAGGGAGCCTGATGCAGGACTTGATCCCTGGACCCTGGAATCATGACTTTAGCCAAGGCAGACGCTTAATCAGCTGAGCCACCCGGGTGCCCCTGAAATAATATTTTGAGAAGTTGTGTTTAACTACGTAGAAGGAGGTCTTAGGTCATACCCATTGATGTTCCTTTTTGTTCATAATTGAGAACTCTTAATTTCCCTTTGTAGAATATTGATAGTCTTTAAAGAATAGTATTCCTGATACCAAAATCATTTGTGGAATTGTAAGAAGTAGAAGAACAATTTTGTCCCTTTTTACTTTTAAAACTCCTTTAGCATTCATTTGCAATGAAAAATTGCAAAGCACAGTGCTCCTACTTTGGTATATACCATTACAATCACTCCCCAGCACTTTAGATAAGTTATGTTAGTAGCTTCATTTTATAGGTAAACAAGCTCAGAAAGGTTAAGTAACTTCCTTTAAGTCACTCAACTAATAAATGGTAGAGTTGAGTCGAACAGTGTCTTTTTTCCCCCTTTGTACTCTACAGCCTCTGTGCATCTTTCTATTTGAAGTATAGTTGACACACAATGTTACATTAGTTCAAGTGCACAGCATAATGATTGGATAACTTCATGCTCACTACAGGTATAACTACCTTCTGTCATCATAACAGGGCTATTGCAGTACAGTTGACTATATTCCCTACCTTGTACCTTTCATCCCTGTAATGTATACATTCCATATCTGGAAGCCTGTATCTCTCACTCCCCTTCACCCATTTTGTCCATCCTCCCAGCCCTCTGTTCTTTATTTTTACTTTGTAATTAATTAATTAATTAATTAATCAACCTATTTATTATTTTTCAGGGAGGACATACAAGCCGGGGGCGCACACAAGCAGTGGGGAGTGGCAGACAGAGGGCTGAGCAGGGTGCCTGCCCAGGACTCTGAGATTATGCCCTGAGCCAAAAGCAGGCATTTAACCTACTGAGCCACCCAGGCATCCCTATGTTTAATATTTTAAAAAAGATTTTATTTATTTATTTATTTATTTGAGAGAAAGCAGAGCACATGCGTGAAGGCACGGGTGGGGAAGGGCAGAGAGAGAGGGAGAAGCAGGCTCCACACTGAGCACAGAGCCTCAGTGGGGCTTGATCCCAGGACACTGAGATCATGACCTTAGCTGAAATTAAGTCATATGCTTAACTGACTGAGCCACCCACAGGCCTCTGTCCTTTATTTTTTTAGTGAGATTTTTTTCTTTCTTTATTTGAATTTAATCAGATTTTTAATTTAATTTAATTTAATTTTTAAAAAGATTTTATTTATTTATTTATTTATTTATTTATTTGACAGCCAGAGATCACAAGTAGCCAGAGAGGCAGGCAGAGAGAGAAAGTGGGGAAGCAGGCTCCCTGCTGAGCAGAGAGCCTGATGCGGGGCTCGATCCCAGGACCCTGAGATGATGACCCAAGCTGAAGGCAGAGGCTTAACCCACTGAGTCACCCAGGCGCCCCTTTAATTTTATTTTTTAAGAAATATTTTATTTTATTTTTATTTGACAGAGAGAAAGCACAAGCAAGGAAGTGGCAGACAGAGGGAGAGGAAGAAGTAGGCTCCTTCAGAGCAGGGGGAGCCCTAAGTGGGACTGGATCCCAGGACCCTCGGATCGTGACTTGAGCTGAAGGCAGTCACTTAACCAACTGAGCCACCCAGTCTCCCTAATCAGATTTTTAAAAAAAATATTTTATTTATTTATTTGGCAGAGATCACAAGTAGGTAGAGAGGCAGGCAGAGAGAGAGGCTGAGCAGAGAGCCCGACGTGGGGCTCGATCCGAGGACCCAGGGATCATGACCTGAGCTGAAGGCAGAGACTTTAATCCACTGAGCCACCCGGGTGCCCCCCCAATCAGATTTTTTAATGATACAGTTTACATACTGTGTAATGGGCAGAAGCACAAGTATATAATTAGATGAGTTTTGACAAGTGTAAACACGTGTAGCCAACAGCCCAGTCAAGAGAGAGAACATTGCCATAACCTTTCAGTGTTCCCTCACACATCCTTCCAGTCTCCACTGTCTTAGGGGCAACCACTATTCTGATTTCTGTTGTTAAAAATTAATTTTGCCTGTTCTTGACTCCTACCATATATGCACTCTTTTGTGTCTCAATCTACAGTTTTTGTGATTCATCCACATTAATGTATGTCAGTATGAACCCAGGGTTTTGATGTGTATCCAGAGTTCTTTCCAACAAACTGCTGCTCCTCTAATTTGCTTAATCTTATATCACATCCTTTTTTTTTTTTTTTTTTTGCTTTGGTATTTGCATGTAATTTACTTCCCTTTTCTAATGCTTTAGATTTATTTGTTTTTAAAATCTCTGTGAAATTGCAAAAGTAATACATACTCATTGCAACAAACTACACAATTAGAAGTGAATAAAGAGTGAAAGTTACATTAGATTTATTTTTATTTATACCTTTTTCGAATGATGAGAATAATGAGTGCTCTTTGTAAAAAAAATTTTTTTAAATTGCCAAATCCAAAAAGTATGAAGCAGAGAATGAGAATCATCCATGATCCTACCAGTTAGCATTTATTTATTTAATTTTAAAGACGATTTATTTATTTATTTATTTAGTTCTTGACAGAGATCACAAGTAGGCAGAGAGGCAGGCGGGGGTGGGGGGGAGCAGGCTCCCTGCTAAGCAGAGAGCCCCATGCAAGGCTCCATTCCAGGACCCTGAGATCATGACCTGAGCCGAAGGCAGAGGCTTAACCCACTGAGCCACCCAGGTGCCCCTATTTATTTATTTTTTAAAATGTTTTATTTATTTGACAGAGCACAAGCAGGGGGAAGGGCAGGCAGAGGGAGAAGCAGGCTCCCTGCTGCGTGATCCCAGAAACCTGAGACTATGACCTGAGCCGCAACCAAGAGTCAGACATTTAACCTAACCTACCGAGCCACCTGGCTGTGCAGTACCAGTTAACATTTTGGCATATTTACCTCTTTCTCTGCATTTTGTTTACCATAGCTGAGTCCATAGTTTAGGGTTTTTTAGGTTTCCCTTCTTCATTAGGTTTGTCACATCCACGTTAGTCAGTTTTTGTTGTTTCAGTGTTTATGCTTTTGGCCATCCTAAATTTAAGTAGCTGGCAGTGATCTTGGCTAGGTTGGCCTCATTGGGTTTATTTATTTATTTATTAGATTTTATATATTTGAGAGAGAGAGCGCACCCAAGCTGGGTGGAGGGGAGGGGAAGAGGGAGAAGCAGGCTCTTTTCACCTAGCAGGGAGCCCGAATGGGGGCTCAGTCCAGGTTGCCAAGATCATGACCTAAGCCAAAGGGACTGAGCCACCTAGGTGACCCTATTTACGTATTAATTAATTAATTAATTAATCAAAAATTTTAACGTATTTGAGAGGGAGCGGGAGAGAGAGAGAATAAGCCTTGCATACTAGGAAACAGTATCGTTCTTTGGTTATGAGTGTAGATTCTGCAGTCCATCTGAGTTCAAATGAAGGCTCTTTCACTTACTAGCTCTGTATGAAATCTTGGGTAGTGACTCAGCCTCAGTTTTCTAATGTGTAAAATGGAGACCTGTGTAATTTTTCTATAAAATATAGAACATATCTCAAAGGATGTTAGAAGAATTAAATGACATCATTACTTGGTCCAGTGCTCAGTACTTGTTAACAGTTGTTATAAATTAGGAAATGGCATATTTGGTTGGATACATCATCTGTCTAGCCCCAAATTCTGCTTATGGGAAAGGGATGAAAATGTCACCTTCAAAATTTAGGACTATGTTGTCCAAACTTCATAATTTGTCTTAGGAATTTCTTATGGAAATGTTACCTGTGTATTTATCTAGACTGTGTAAATTATTTTTTCTTATATTCTGTACACCTCATCTGAGTAATGAGTTTTATTACTTTATATGCTGGATTGGGTAGTAAACTATTACCTTTTATTTGTCCCAATAAAAGCAGTAGCTGCTGAGTAGTAAATGTATACTATGTGCCAGACAGTGTGTACATTCCTCCTCACAACAGTCCTTTAAATTAGTTGTTATTTACAGTTGGGAAAAGTGAGGCTGGAAGAAGTTAAGTAGCATGCCCTTAGTCACAGCCAAGCCTCCTGGTACTAGAATTCAAAGCCTTTCTCCCTTCCTTCCTTTCCTTTTCTCTCCCCCCAACTCTTTGGTTTTTTTTTTTTTTTACATAAAATTCCTGATTCTAAAATCTGGGCTTAAAAAATAATTTAGTAAACGTTATTGTTTCTTTAGACTTCTGCTTTATAATTTCTAAGGTTTGATGCAGAATCTCTGTTTACCATTTCACACCCTCTTTGTTTTATTTATTTATTTATTAAGATTTTATTTTTATTTATTTGACAGAGAGAGATACACTGAAAGAGGGAACACAAGCAGGGGGAATGGGAGAGGGAGAAGCAGGCTTCCTGCTGAGCAGAGAGAACATGCGGGGCTTGATCCCTGGACCCTGGGATCATGACCTCAGCCAAAGGCAGATGCTTAACAACTGAGCCACCCAGGTACCCACATCCTCTTTGTTTTATATTAGTGTCCTATCTATCTATAATTTTTTTTTAAGATTTTATTTATTTATTTGACAGACAGAGATCACAAGTAGGCAGAGAGATGGAGAAGCAGGCTCCCTGCTGAGCAGAGAGCCCAATGCGGGGCTCCATCCCAGGACCCTGGGATCATGACCAGAGGCTTTAACCCACTAAGCCAGACGCCCTCTATCTAGAATTAAAAAAAAAAAAAAAAACATTTTATTTACTTATTTGCCAGAGAGGGAGAGAGAAAGGGAGAGTGCATGCGCAAGCATGGCCGATGGGGGATAGAGCAGCAGGCAGAGGGAGAAGCAGGCTCCCCGATGAGCAAGGAGCCAGGGGCTCATGACCTGAGCTGAAGGCAGATGCTTAACCGACTGAGCCACCCAGGCATTCCTATATATTATTTTTTAAAATCTGTAAGCGTACAGAAGCTCCTCTGGTCTTTTTGGATACCTTTATAGGCCTTCTTTATCTCCTTTACCTTTTTTGTGCAGTGATGACCACAGCTGCACATTCTCTTCTAGGTACAGATACACTTTGGTTTGTACAAGGGCAGGATAATGTGTTCTGTGTTTCCAGAGCTTTTATAATAACAGCGTTTTGTTGCATTTTGTAGCTGTATTCAGGATAAGCTTAGGGACTCTGAAACCCTTTTCTTATATGTTGTAACAGGTAGCTTTAGAGCTCATCATCTGATAATTATAGTTTGGACTATTTTTCCATTACTGCATTACCTTATTTTTATCTACATGGAAGCTATTTTCCACATTTCTCAACACACAACTTTGTACCATCATACTTCTAGCTACTGCTATAGAGTTATCTGCCAACAAAGAAGATTTTACTGGATAGTTTTCTGAGATAATTTCTAAAAATGTTACTTGGGATAAGTTTCAGCATCAATCCCTAGGGGACCCCTTTGTATATTCATCTTTATCTATAAGGGGCCTATATCCTAACTGTCTTATTCCTGTTTCTAAATGAGTTCTCTGGGGGAAAAAATTGGTTGTTTTTTTTGTTGTTTAATTTCATTAAGCAATGTTTACGAACAACCTGCAGCTCAAACACACAACCCCAAGATAGAGTTGCATGCTCTACCAACTGACCCAGCTGCTAGAGCGTGGTACTCTTTTTTGTTCTTTTTGTTTTGTTTTGTTTTTGTTTTAGAGCATGCTGTTCTTGATCTTGGGGTCTTAAGTTTGAGCCCCATGTTGGGGGTAGAGTTTACTTAAAAAATAAAACATGGATTGCTAAATTGGTTAAGCATCTGCCTTTGGTTCAGGTCATAATCTCAGGGTCATGGGATGGAGCCCCAGCATAGCACAGGTTCCCTGCTCAGCAGGGAGTCTGCTTCTCCAACTCTGACCCTCCCCTACCTGTGCACACTTGCTCTCTTGGTCTCTCAAATAAATAAATAAAATCTTTTTTTTTAAGTTACCTTTTTTTTTTTTAAGATTTTATTTATTTATTTGACAGACAGAGATTACAAGTAGGCAGAGGCAGGCAGAGAGAGAGGAGGGGAAGCAGGCTCCCCGCCAAGCAGAGAGCCCGATGCGGGGCTCGATCACAGGACCTTGGGATCATGACCTGAGCCGAAGGCAGAGGCTTTAACCCACTTAGCCACCCAGGTGCCCTTAAATAAAATCTTTTAAAAAATAAAAGATAAAAAAATTATTGAGTCTCCTGGCTGTCTCAGGAGCTGGTACATGCAAAAGAATAAAGTTGGAACCCTTACACTATAAATAAAAATTAACTCAAAATGGATCAAAGGCTTAACTATAAGGTCTAAAAATATGAAAATCTTAGAAGAAAACAGGTGTAAATCTTTACAATCTTAGATTAGGCAGTAGTTTCTTAGATATGACATCTAAAACACAAACCAAGAAAAAATAGATAAATTTCATCAAAATTAAAAATTTTTGTGCTTTATTTATTTTTTAAAGATTTTATTTATTTATTTGACAGAGAGAGAGAGATCACAAGTAGGCAGAGAGACAGGCAGAGAGAGAGGAGGAAGCAGGCTTCCCAGAGCAGAGAGCCCGATGCTGGGCTCGATCCCAGGACCCTGAGATCATGACCTGAGCCAAAGGCAGAGGCTTAACCCACTGAGCCACCCAGGTGCCCCTGTGCTTTATCTTTTATTTATTTTTAAAATATTTTATTTTATTTTATTTTATTTTGGGAGAGAGAGCAAGACACGAGAGGAGAGAGGTCAGCAGGAGAAGCAGACTCCCTGCCGAGCAGAGAGCCCGATGTGGGACTCAATCCCAGAACTCCAGAATTATGAACTGAGCTGAAGGCAGTTGCTTAACCAACTGAGCCACCCAGGCAACCAAAACTTTTGTGCTTTAAAGGGCATGATCAGAGTGCTTGGGTGGCTCAGTTAAAGTATACAACTCTTGATTTCAGCTCAGGTCTTGATCTCAGAGTCATGAGTTCAAGCCCAGCATTGGACTCCACACTGGGTATGGAGTTTACTTTAAAAAAAAAAAAAAAAATCTTGTTTTACTTACTGTAGAGAAAGAGCAAATGCCAGGGCTGTTGGGGCAGAGGGAGAGAGAGGGAATCTTAAGCAGGCTCCATGGTCAGAACAGAGCCAAACATGGGGCTTGACATGGGACTTGATCCCAGGAGTCTCAAATCATGATCTCAGCTGGAATCAAGAGTCGGATGCTTAACTGACTCAGCCACCCAGGCACCCCGGATGTATTTTTATTAAGTAATCTCTGCACCCGGCAAGGGGCTCTAATTTACAATCCTGAGATGAAGAGTTGCATGCTCCATTGAACGAGCTAGCCAGGCAACTCTGTTCCTCTTTTTCAGTATTGCTTTGACTACGCTGAATCTCTTGCACTTCCATCTGAATTTAGGCCCAGATTGTCAATTTCTGCAAAAAAAGCAGCTGGAATTTTGATAAGGGTTTCATTGAATCTGCAAATTAATTTGGGGAGTATTGCCATCTTAACAATATTAAATCTTCTCATACATTAGTATGGAATGTCCATTTATTTAAGTCTTTAAATTTTTCTGTGTATTGTAGTTTTTAGCATACAAGTCTTGTCTTTCTTCTGTTAAATTTATTTGTATTTTCTTTTATCTTTTTATCTTTTAAATCTCAGAACTACCTCAGGTATGGTGATTTGTGAGCATTAAATGGGTGGGCATCATTGTTTTGTTGTTCTTAGTTCTTGTGTTCTGAGTAATTCTTCTCAAATCTATATCTCTACATTTATACTGAATAGTTAACAGGATCCCTGAAAAAGAAAGTTTTTAAAAGATTTTATCTACTTAGGGGTGCCTCAGCTCGGGTCATGATCCCAGAGTCCTGGGTTGGAGCCCCAGCTTGGCACAGGCTTCCTGTTCTGCGGAGAGCCTGCTTTTCTCTCTCCCTCTGCCTGTCACTCTGCCTACTTGTATTCTCTCTCTCTGTCAAGTAAAAAACAAACAAACAAAAACTCTTTAAAAAAAAGATTTTAGGGGCACCTGGGTGGCTCAGTGGGTTAAAGCCTCTGCCTTCGGCTCAGGTCATGATCCCAGGGTCCTGGGATCGAGCCCCACATCGGGCTCTTTGCTCAGCGGGGAGCCTGCTTCCTCCTCTCTCTCTCTCTGTCTGCCTCTCCAGCTACTTGTGATCTCTGTCTGTTAAATAAATAAAATCTTTAAAAAAAAAAAAAAAAAAGATTTTATTTATTTGAAAGAGACAGCACGAATTGGGGGAGGGGCAGAGGGACAAGCAGACTCTTTGCTGAACAGGGGAGCCTCATGTGGGACTCAATCCCAGGACCTTGCAATCATGACTTGAATCAAAGTCAACCAACTGAGCTACTAGGTACCCCAAAAAGGATAAATTTCTAAAAATTTGGTACTTATATCAATGTATTTGTGTATCTCTAAGCTAATCCTCAAGCACTGTTTGGTCATAGAGCCTCAGTCACCTGTTTGTTTAAAGCTTGCTTCTAGGGATAAACCGTATATTATGAGTATATTTGAAAGTATTTGTATTTCATTTCTAAGTATTTTATTCTTTTGTTTTGTTTTAGGAGAGAGTGCGTGAGTGGGGGGTGGACACAGAGAGAGAAAGAATCTTTTTTTTAAGGTTTTATTTTATTTATTTGTTAGAGAGAGAGCACACATAAGCAGGGAGAGCAGCAGGCAGAGCAGGCAGAAGGAGAAACAAACTCCCTGCTGAGCAAGGAGTCTGACGTGGGTCTCAATCCCAGACCCTGGGATTATGACCTGAGCCAAAGGCAGATACTTAACTGATTCAACCACCCAGGCGTTCCATTTTTGTTGTTGTTGTTAAAGATTTTATTTATTTATTTGAGAGAGAGTGTGCGAGAGAGTGCGAGCAGGTTGAGGGGCAGAGGGAGAAGCAGATTCTCTGCTGAGCAGGGAGCTCAATGTGGGACTCAATCCCAGGACTCCAGGATAATGACCTGAGCCGAGGGAAGATGCTTAATGGACTGAGCCACCCAGGGGTCCCTCTGAAAGAGAGAATCCTCTTTTTTTTTTTTTTTTTTTTTAAAGATTTTATTTATTTATTTGACAGAGAGATTACGAGTAGGCAGAGAGGCAGGCAGAGAGAGAGGAGGAAGCAGGCTCCCTGCTGAGCAGAGAGCCCGATGCGGGACTCGATTCCAGGATCCTGAGATCATGACCTGAGCCGAAGGCAGCGGCTTAACCCACTGAGCCACCCAGGCGCCCCTTTTTTTCTTTTTTAAAGATTTTATTTATTTATTTGACAGAGGTCACAAATAGGCAGAGAGAGAGAGAGAGGAGGAAGCAGGCTCCCTGCCGAGCAGAGGGCCGGATGGGGGACTCGATCCCAGGATGCTGAGATCATGACCTGAGTCGAAGGCAGAGGCTTAACCCACTGAGCCACCCAGGCACCCTGAAAGAGAGACTCTTAAGCAGGCTCCATGCCCAGCATGGAGCTGGACGCCGGGCTTATCTCACAACCTTGAGATCATGACCAGAGCTGAAATCAGGAGTCAGACATTCAACCTACTGACCCACCCAGGCACCCTAGTATTTTATTCTTTTTGATGCTATTGTAAATGAAATTGTTTTAATTTCATTTTTGGATTGTTAATTGCCAGTGCATAGAAATACAATTGATTTTGTGTATTGATCTTATATTCTGTTACCTTGGTTCTAGCAGGGCTTTTGTTTTGTTTTGTTTTGTTTTGGTGGATTCCATAGCATTTTTTTAAAGATTTTATTTTATTTTTTTAAGATTATATTTATTTGGGGGCGCCTGGGTGGCTCAGTTGGTTAAGCCACTGCCTTCTGCTCAGGTCATGATCCCAATGTCCTGGGATTGAACCCCACATTGGGCTCCCTGCTCAGTGGGGAGCCTGCTTCACCCTCTCCCCCTGCTGCTCTGCCTGTTTGTGCTCTCTCACTCTGTCAAATAAATAAATAAAATCTTTTTTTAAGATTTAAAAAAATCTTAAAAAAAGATTTTATTTATTTGTCAGAGAAAGAGTGTGTGCAAACAGGGGAAGTGGCAGACAGGAGAAGCAGGCTCCCTGCTGAGCAAGGATTCCAGTGTGGCATGTAGATGCTTAACCAACTGAGCTACCCAGGTGCCCCAAAGATTCTATTTTTTAATAATCTCTGTACCCAGTATGGGGCTTGAACTCAGCCAGGCATCCCTCCTTAGCATTTTCTATATACAAGATCATGTCATCTACAAATAGAGTTTTATTTCTTCCTTTCCAGTTTTATACCTTTTATTTCCTTTTCTGTCTGATTGACCTGGCTAGAACCTCTGGTACACTGTTAAGTAGAAGTGATAAGACTGGACATCATAGTCTTGCCTGATCTTAGAAGGGAAAACCTGGCATATCAGAGTAATACTGGCTTCACAGAGTAAGTTCAGATATATTTGCCCTTATTACTTATGAAGCAGATTTCAGACTTCATTTCATTTGTATTTCAGCATATCTCTTTAAAATACAAGTATTCCCTCATTAGAACATAATTTTTTTTAAAGGTTTTGTTTTTACGTAATCTCTACACGCAACATGGGACTTGAAATTACTACCCCAAGATGAAGGGTTGCATGCTCTACTGACTGAGCCAGCCAGGTGCCCCGGAACATAATTATGTTAGCGCCGCCACACCATTTTATTTATTTATTTATTTATTTACTGTGTGTTCACCCCCATGACATCTTTATTTATTTATTTATTTTTAAAAAAGATTTTATTTATTTATTTGACTGACAGAGATCACAAGTAGGCAGAGAGGCAGGCAGAGAGGCAAGCAGAGAGAGACAGGGGAAGCAGGCACCCTGCTGAGCAGAGAGCCCAGTGTGGGGCTCCATCCCAGGAAACTGGGATCATGACCTGAGCCGAAGGCAGAGGCTTTAACCCACTGAGCCACCCAGGTGCCCCTCCCATGATATCTTTAAATATCCAGTCACTTAAAGAGTTTTAAGCAGGGGGTGGGTGTGGATGATATGATTTCCTTTCCTTTTGTTTTATTTTGTTATATTTTTGAGGGGGAGAGTGTGTGTGAGCAGGGGATGGAAGGAGAGGGGCAGAGGGAGAAGGAGAGAGAGAATCCTAAGCAGGTTCCATGTTCAGCCTGGAGCCTGACTCAGGGCTCAGTCTCATGACCCTGAGATCAAGACCTGAGCCGAAATCAAGAGTTGGTTGCTTAACTGACTGAGCCACCCAGGTGCCCCATATGATTTACATTTTTATTTTTATTTTATTTTTTATTTACTTAATTTTAATTTTTAAAAAATCTTATTTATTTATTTAGCAGAGAGAGAGAGAGAGGGAATACAAACGGGGAGTGGGAGAGGGAGAAGCAGGCCTCCTGCTGAGTAGGGAACCCGACGCGTGGCTCGATACCAGGACCCCAGGATCATGACCTGAGCTGAAGGCACCCAACAACTGAGCCATCCAGGTGCCCTGATTTACATTTTTTAAAGATTTATCCAGTTGCTGCAAAGAAAATGAATTATCTGGAGGCAGGAACTGATTGCAGTGAGTAATAGAAGGCTATTGCAGAAGTCTGAATAATGATAGAGACTTGAAATAGGTGGTGAAAGAAGAAATGGAGTGAAGTAGATGTATGTAGTCAGTATATATTTTGGAGGTAGAGCAGATAGGACTTCATGATGGATTAGGTATATGGGTCAGGGAAGAATGGAAGGATTGATTGAGCATGCCTTCCTTCTGGAAACTCTTAACCTCTACCACAAAGCATTGTTCTGATTCTCCTGCCTTCCTTGATGCTACCTTCTTTGTCAGTCTCTAAGTTGTCTTATGAACTTGCCTCTCTGTTTACGCTTTTGTGTTGGGAAGTCATCTACTCTCTCATGTCTTTAACTCCAACCTCCATGTAAAAGTCCCAAGTCTGTCTTTTCACTTCTGAACCCCAGTCCAGAATTTCTATTGGATCACTCTACCTGGGTATCCCTTCTGTACCTTCAGCTTTTCTTGGACTGTTTGCTTTGGGGAAACTATAGTCAGATTGGTACAGCTTGTCTCTCTCTGGCTTGGGAGACATGCTTACAGGTTTTTAAGCATGGATTTTTATACCTTTTATACATGTTTTAATGATGGAAGCTTTGCTTCTCTAGGAAATATATTTAGCATACCTGGGCAGCATTTTCTTTCAGGACCTCGATTTCCTCATAGGTTAAAATGAGAAAAAGGCTAAGCTTATCTTCTGCTCATTCCTCACCTCCATATCCGCTGACTTGCTGCCCTTTATTCTGACTCGCATATTTTTGTTTATTCATTCACTCTGTTAATTATTCAGCACATTTAAAAAAATATTTTATTTATTTATTTGGCAGAGAGTGGGAGTACATAAGCAGGGGGAGAGGGAGGGGGAGTAGGCTCCCCGCTCAGCAGGGAGCCCAATGTGGGGCTCGGTCCCAGGACCCTGGAGTCATGACCTGAGCCGAAACCAAGAGTCGGATCCTCAAGCAACTGAGCCACACAGATGCCCCTCAGCACATTTTAGGGCTGTGTTATATGTCTGCCAACATACCAAGCATTGGCTCCACTATTTTCCCAGTTCATCCAGATGTAAGGCTTTAGTTACTATTAACTTTTCTAAACTCCCTATCTTTTTTCATACCAAGACACTTAGGTCCTCTCCATGTCGTCTTCTACTACTGAAGTTCAGATCCTTTGTTAACCTTTGCCATGATTCTTGTCTCTAATTCTTTTTTTTTTTAAGATTTTATTTATTAATTTGACAGAGAGAGACACATCGAGAGAGGGAACACAAGCAAGGGGAGTGGGAGAGGGAGAAGCAGGCTCCCCGCTGAGCAGAGAGCCCGATGTGGGGCTCGATCCCAGGAACCTGGGACCATGACCTGAACAGAAGGCAGATGCTTAAGGAATGAGCCACCCAGGTGCCCCTCTTGTCCCTAATCCTAGTCTCCCTCTCCAGCTCTCTTCTCTTCTACTCTGCTTAAGTGAGATGTGTAACATCTTCCTAAATATTCTGTAATCTGTAACTCTATTTGTGTGACTCTCATCACTTACTAAATAAAGTATAAACTTGGGCTGTTTAAGATTCTGTGATCTGGCCCTACTTGTCTTTCCAGCCTTGCTTCTCACTACTTTTGCAATAATGTGCTCATCTTCATTCCCCAGAGATGTCTCATTATTTTCTGCTTATGTGCCTCTGCTCACATTGTCTGTCCACCTCCAGTATAGTACTTCTTTTCTCATATATCCAAATCCTGCCTATTTTTAGCTTTCAATTATATGGCACTTCTCTGTGATGCTTCTGTGATTTACTTAACCAAAAGTAAACCATAACTTACTCACTTTTTAAAATTTTTATTATTATTATTATTATTTTTTTAAAAGACTTTATTTATCCATTTGAAAGAGAGAGATCACAAGTAGATGCAGAGGCAGGCAGAGAGGGAGGGGGGAACAGGCTCCCTGCTGAGCAGAGAGCCCGATGCGGGACTCCATCCCAGGACCCTGAGATCATGACCCGAGCTGAAGGCAGCGGCTTAACCCACTGAACCACCCAGGCGCCCCTCATCACTTTTTTTTTTTAAATAAGATTTACTTATTTATTTATTTGACAGACAGAGATCACAAGTAGGCAGAGAGGCAGACAGAGGGGTGGGGGGAAGCAGGTTCCTCGCTGAGCAGAGAGCCTGATGCGGGGCTTGATCCCAGGACCCTGGGATCATGACCTGAGCCAAAGGCAGAGGCTTTAACTCACTGAGCCACCCAGGCGCCCCAGCTTCGTCACTTTTTTTTTTTTTTTTTTTTTAAAGATTTTATTTATTTATTTGACAGAGAGAGATCACAAGTAGGTAGAGAGGCAGACAGAGAGAGAGAGGAGGAAGCAGGCTCCCTGCAGAGCAGAGAGCCCGATGCGGGACTCGATCCCAGGACCCTGAGATCATGACCTGAGCTGAAGGCAGCGTCTTAACCCACTGAGCCACCCAGGCGCCCACTTCGTCACTTTTTATTTTGTTTTATATTTGTGTACTTTTCTCATTTCTCCTATATGACGGAACTCCTTAAATAGAAACTATTTCTTGTGTCTCTATACATCCACAGTGTTGGGGCCTTTGCGTAGTAGTAACTTAGTAAGTATGTGTTAAGTGGGGTAAAATTGAAGATAATGTTCCTGGAGGCAGAAAACTAGATGTAATGCCTCTTGAGGTACTGGCCAACCTTGTGATTTTCATAAATTTTGTAGACGGAATAACTTCTATTTCTAAAATTTTGAAGATTTTTTTTTTTTTTTTTTTTTCTTTGGGATCCCTGGGTGGCTCAGGTGGTTAAGCGTCTGCCTTTGGCTCAGTCATGATCCCAGGGTCCTGGGATTGAGGCCCGCATCAGGCTCCTTGGTCAGCGGGGAGCTTTCTCCTCCTCCCTGTGCCTGTTACTCCCCCTGCTTGCACACACACTCTCTCTCTGAAAAATAAATAAACAAAATCTTTTTTTTAATTTAAGGTTTTATTTATTTATTTGATAGAGGGAAAGAGAGAGCATGAGTGGGAGGAATCAGACTCCCCATTGAGCAGGGAAGCTCAATGCAGGACTCCTCCAGGGACTCCAGGATCATGACCTGAGCCCAAGGCAGTCACTTAACCAACTGAGCCACCCAGGCTCCCCAATAAACAAAATCCTAAAGAAAAAGAAAAAGATTTGTCTATTTGTTTTAAAAAAGAGAGAGAGAACAGGGTCAGGCAGAGAGAGGGGGAGAGAAGTCCTCAAGCATACTCCTTGCTAGCATGGAGCCCGCTGCAGGGGCTTGATCCCAGGACCCGGAGATCATGACCTGAGCCAAAATCAAGATCGGACACTTAACCAACTGAGCTATCTGGACACCCCTGTAAATTGAAAAACTTGTAGATAAACTTACATATAAACTTTTAGTAATCAGTAGAAAGAAAACATTGTTTTGAAAAATTTCAAACATATATAAATTTGGAGAGGACAGTGTCATGAACCTCTGTATGCTTATTGCTCAGCTTCAACAATGATCCACTCGTGGTCAATCTTGTTTCATCTGTACCACTTCGCTGCCTTCTCCCTCACCCTCTTTGGATTTTTTTTCTTTTCTTTTTTTTTTTTTTTAGAGAGAGAGAGAGAAAGAGAGTGCACATAAGCGGTGGCAACTGGGTGGAGGGAGAGGGAGTTTCAGGCTACCCGTGAGCAGGTTGCCCAGTGTGGGTGGAGGCCTCAATCCCAGGACCCTGGGATCATGACCTGAGCCCAAGGCAGATGCTTAACAAACTGATCCACCCAGGTGCACCAAGTAAAATTCATTTTAATAATTATTTTTTATTAATCCAACAGTTGTAAACTAGTTTCATTTCCACATGTGATTAATATAAGGAGTATTAATGAGAAATCTTACATTTTTTGAAATACTGAATCTTTGTGATTTTGTGTGTTACACCTACAGCACATATCAATTCAGGTGAACCACATTTCAAGTGCTCGATAACTGCATGTGCGTAATGGCTACTTGTTGGACAGCAGAGCTCTAGAGGCTTGGTCTGAGTTAGGTTTCCTGCCTTTTTTTTTTTTTTTTTTTTTTTTTAAGATTTTATTTATTTATTTGAGAGAGAGAGAGCGCACGCGCCGGAGAGAGGGAACACAAGCGGGGGAGTGGGAGAGAGACAGGTTTCCCGCTGAGCAGAGACCCCCATGGGGTCCAATCCCAGGACCCTGGGATCACGACTGGAGCTGAAGGCAGATGCATAAGGACTGAGCCACCCAGGCGCCCCCAGGTTTCCTGCTTTGACAGTAATGCTTCATAAGTGGTGTACCATCAGGAGGCTTATAATAGCCAGATGTCTCTTTCTGTGTTGTAAGTCATCATGGATAATGATTACCTAGATGTTTATTTCATTAGTTGTTTGCAAAATGATGATATTTCATCATTATTTATTTATTTATTAGCTGAAATACTACAAAAAAGAAAAACTTTCGTTTATCAACTCTTTGGTTACCATGAGGTTTGGTTTGTACAAGAAAGGCAGGATGAATACTTGATTCTTTCCCTTTCTCCTTTATTTACAATTTTTCAAAATAGTGGGTTAGTTCCCTGACATGCTGCAAAGGGGATCAGTAGATTGTTTTTTGTTGTTTTTGTTTTTTTTTTTTTTTAAGAATCATTATGAATTTATGGGTTTTAACATTTGATATGTTTTAATCCATTGTAGTTATTCTTACTGATGTTCATTTTATTCCATCTTAGATCAATGGGGACCTCTTCACATTGGCTCATGATTTCTTCTTTTTTTGTTTGAGAGAGAGAGAGTGCATGAGTGTGCAAGCTGGGTTGTGGGGAGGCTGTGAGGGGGCAGCAGAGAGAGAGGGAGAGAGAGGATCTCAAGCAGACTGCACCCTCGCCATGGAGGCTGACATGGGGCTCAATGCCATGACCCTGATATCATGACCTGAGCCGATATCAAGAGTTGGATGCTCAACCGACTGAGCCATGCAGGCGTCCAGCTTCTGATTTCTTTCTTTCTTTCTTTCTTTCTTTTTTAAAGAGCACACACCCAGAGGGAGAGTGGGAGAGGGAGAAATAAACTCCCCTGAACAGGGAGCCTGATGTGAGGCTCTATCCCAGAACCCTGGGATCGTGACCTGTGCTGAAAGGCAGACTGAGCCTGGCACCCTCCATCTGCTGATTTCTTTTGACGTAACTGCAGTAGTCTTTGATCAGTGTTTCTTGCTTGCCAGTATAGTTTTAGACTTGTCTTGCACATTTCCTATGTGTTAGCCAAAGAGCTCTGGATCCTTTTAGTGACCACATTCTTGGCTCCTTCATTTGGTAGATGAGATAACTGAAGGCTAGAGAAGTAGAGTGATTGAACCAGGATCACACAGATTCAGCAGTGTAATCTGGCGTAGTACCGTAGCCTTCTGGCTCTTAGCTCTATACCGTGGCCGTTTTGTCTTGTTTCTTCTATGTAGTTTCTAGGACTGATGATTTAACTCTGGGACTGATGGTTCAACTGCATTTGAGCTTCTACTCTAGCTTGTCAGGGGAAGATAGGTTTTGTGGGTCATCATTGGAGGTACAATCAAACCTCATTAATTTGGGCTAATTGGGGTAAATCCTAGTGAGAGTGTTGTCTTTTGTTTTTCTTTAGGTGCAGCTGTTTGAGTCACAGTAGCTGAAACTAGGCTAATAGTGTTACTAGGTTATTTTGTTAGGTAGAGGTCCTTGTACCTGGTTTAATGAATAGCTGAGAAGGATGTGCAGTTTAACTTTAATTGTATGTAAATTAGACTCCTGAAATGCTTAAAAACAGCTCATTAAACATTTCTCCCTGAAATCTTATTTATACTGTTTTCTTAGCCAGCCTTTTCTTTATTAGAGTGTGGAGGTAAACTTTATTTCAGGTCTGAATTTATCTGAAGTTGCAAATGTGTGGAGTCTATATTAATAAAGGGTTGCCATAAAGTTCAGAGAATTTTAGAAAGAATATTGAGAAAGTGCAGAGGAAGAGCATCTGAAAGTCAGACATCTGGCAGTTTTGGCCAACCAGAAGCTAACTTCTTGCATTTAAAAGTAAGCTAGAAGTGCTTTTGAGTGGCATAGAGCTTTCTTTCTTTCTTTCTTTCTTTTTTAAAGATTTTATTTATTTGTCAGAGAGAGAGAGAGGGAGAGAGAGCGAGCACAGGCATACAGAATGGCAGGCAGAGGCAGAGGGAGAAGCAGGCTCCCTGCCGAGCAAGGAGCCCGATGTGGGACTCGATCCCAGGACGCTGGGATCATGACCTGAGCCAAAGGCAGCTGCTCAACCACCTGAGCCACCCAGGTGTCCCGGCATAGAGCTTTCAAAATGCTTGTTCATTTTACCTCAAAAGTAGCATCACCCTAGGGCTTCACTCAGAGACAATTGTGTATGTTAAGGGACAGAGGATCCAGGTGTGTGAGGTTGGTGGTGTTGCCTGTTGGCTCTGTGGCCCAAAGTAAGTCACTTGACCTCTCTGAGCCTTAATTTATTCATCTATAATGAGGTAATTAAAATTGGGAGTGGTAATACATGTTCTTTTTGCATCACAGACTTTTGTGAGATTCAAATCAGCTAATTAATCAAATTATTTATTTGAATTAGATATTTATTGAATTAATGAGAGATGATATGAAAGGGGCCTTTTAGGGGCGCCTGGGTGGCTCAGTGGGTTAAGCCACTGCCTTCGGCTCTGGTCATGATCTCAGGGTCCTGGGATCGAGTCCCGCATCGGGCTCTCTGCTCAGCGGGGAGCCTGCTTCCCTCTCTCTCTCTCTCTGCCTGCCTCTCAGTGTACTTGTGATTTCTCTCTGTCAAATAAATAAATAAAATCTTTAAAAAAAAAAAAGGGGGGGCCTTTTAAAACCAGAAGCTTTGTAAGACTATAAGCATTATTAGAACAATATAGATAAGGGGTTCCTGGGTGGCTCAGTGGGTTAAGCATGTGACTCTTGATTTCAGCTCAGGTCATTGTCTCAGGATGGTGGGAACTGTGCTGGGCGTGGAGCCTGCTTAAGATTCTCTCTCTCTCTCTATGCCTGCATGTTCCAGTCGGTTAAGTGCCTTTGGCTCAGGTCATGATCCCAGGGTCCTGGGATCGAGCCCCACATCGGGCTCTTTGCTCAGCGGGGAGCCTGCTTCCTCCTCTCTCTCTCTCTGTCTGCCTCTCCAGCTACTTGTGATCTCTGTCTGTTAAATAAATAAAATCTTTAAAAAAAAAAAAAAAAAGATTTTATTTATTTGAAAGAGACAGCACGAATTGGGGGAGGGGCAGAGGGACAAGCAGACTCTTTGCTGAACAGGGGAGCCTCATGTGGGACTCAATCCCAGGACCTTGCAATCATGACTTGAATCAAAGTCAACCAACTGAGCTACTAGGTACCCCAAAAAGGATAAATTTCTAAAAATTTGGTACTTATATCAATGTATTTGTGTATCTCTAAGCTAATCCTCAAGCACTGTTTGGTCATAGAGCCTCAGTCACCTGTTTGTTTAAAGCTTGCTTCTAGGGATAAACCGTATATTATGAGTATATTTGAAAGTATTTGTATTTCATTTCTAAGTATTTTATTCTTTTGTTTTGTTTTAGGAGAGAGTGCGTGAGTGGGGGGTGGACACAGAGAGAGAAAGAATCTTTTTTTTAAGGTTTTATTTTATTTATTTGTTAGAGAGAGAGCACACATAAGCAGGGAGAGCAGCAGGCAGAGCAGGCAGAAGGAGAAACAAACTCCCTGCTGAGCAAGGAGTCTGACGTGGGTCTCAATCCCAGACCCTGGGATTATGACCTGAGCCAAAGGCAGATACTTAACTGATTCAACCACCCAGGCGTTCCATTTTTGTTGTTGTTGTTAAAGATTTTATTTATTTATTTGAGAGAGAGTGTGCGAGAGAGTGCGAGCAGGTTGAGGGGCAGAGGGAGAAGCAGATTCTCTGCTGAGCAGGGAGCTCAATGTGGGACTCAATCCCAGGACTCCAGGATAATGACCTGAGCCGAGGGAAGATGCTTAATGGACTGAGCCACCCAGGGGTCCCTCTGAAAGAGAGAATCCTCTTTTTTTTTTTTTTTTTTTTTAAAGATTTTATTTATTTATTTGACAGAGAGATTACGAGTAGGCAGAGAGGCAGGCAGAGAGAGAGGAGGAAGCAGGCTCCCTGCTGAGCAGAGAGCCCGATGCGGGACTCGATTCCAGGATCCTGAGATCATGACCTGAGCCGAAGGCAGCGGCTTAACCCACTGAGCCACCCAGGCGCCCCTTTTTTTCTTTTTTAAAGATTTTATTTATTTATTTGACAGAGGTCACAAATAGGCAGAGAGAGAGAGAGAGGAGGAAGCAGGCTCCCTGCCGAGCAGAGGGCCGGATGGGGGACTCGATCCCAGGATGCTGAGATCATGACCTGAGTCGAAGGCAGAGGCTTAACCCACTGAGCCACCCAGGCACCCTGAAAGAGAGACTCTTAAGCAGGCTCCATGCCCAGCATGGAGCTGGACGCCGGGCTTATCTCACAACCTTGAGATCATGACCAGAGCTGAAATCAGGAGTCAGACATTCAACCTACTGACCCACCCAGGCACCCTAGTATTTTATTCTTTTTGATGCTATTGTAAATGAAATTGTTTTAATTTCATTTTTGGATTGTTAATTGCCAGTGCATAGAAATACAATTGATTTTGTGTATTGATCTTATATTCTGTTACCTTGGTTCTAGCAGGGCTTTTGTTTTGTTTTGTTTTGTTTTGGTGGATTCCATAGCATTTTTTTAAAGATTTTATTTTATTTTTTTAAGATTATATTTATTTGGGGGCGCCTGGGTGGCTCAGTTGGTTAAGCCACTGCCTTCTGCTCAGGTCATGATCCCAATGTCCTGGGATTGAACCCCACATTGGGCTCCCTGCTCAGTGGGGAGCCTGCTTCACCCTCTCCCCCTGCTGCTCTGCCTGTTTGTGCTCTCTCACTCTGTCAAATAAATAAATAAAATCTTTTTTTAAGATTTAAAAAAATCTTAAAAAAAGATTTTATTTATTTGTCAGAGAAAGAGTGTGTGCAAACAGGGGAAGTGGCAGACAGGAGAAGCAGGCTCCCTGCTGAGCAAGGATTCCAGTGTGGCATGTAGATGCTTAACCAACTGAGCTACCCAGGTGCCCCAAAGATTCTATTTTTTAATAATCTCTGTACCCAGTATGGGGCTTGAACTCAGCCAGGCATCCCTCCTTAGCATTTTCTATATACAAGATCATGTCATCTACAAATAGAGTTTTATTTCTTCCTTTCCAGTTTTATACCTTTTATTTCCTTTTCTGTCTGATTGACCTGGCTAGAACCTCTGGTACACTGTTAAGTAGAAGTGATAAGACTGGACATCATAGTCTTGCCTGATCTTAGAAGGGAAAACCTGGCATATCAGAGTAATACTGGCTTCACAGAGTAAGTTCAGATATATTTGCCCTTATTACTTATGAAGCAGATTTCAGACTTCATTTCATTTGTATTTCAGCATATCTCTTTAAAATACAAGTATTCCCTCATTAGAACATAATTTTTTTTAAAGGTTTTGTTTTTACGTAATCTCTACACGCAACATGGGACTTGAAATTACTACCCCAAGATGAAGGGTTGCATGCTCTACTGACTGAGCCAGCCAGGTGCCCCGGAACATAATTATGTTAGCGCCGCCACACCATTTTATTTATTTATTTATTTATTTACTGTGTGTTCACCCCCATGACATCTTTATTTATTTATTTATTTTTAAAAAAGATTTTATTTATTTATTTGACTGACAGAGATCACAAGTAGGCAGAGAGGCAGGCAGAGAGGCAAGCAGAGAGAGACAGGGGAAGCAGGCACCCTGCTGAGCAGAGAGCCCAGTGTGGGGCTCCATCCCAGGAAACTGGGATCATGACCTGAGCCGAAGGCAGAGGCTTTAACCCACTGAGCCACCCAGGTGCCCCTCCCATGATATCTTTAAATATCCAGTCACTTAAAGAGTTTTAAGCAGGGGGTGGGTGTGGATGATATGATTTCCTTTCCTTTTGTTTTATTTTGTTATATTTTTGAGGGGGAGAGTGTGTGTGAGCAGGGGATGGAAGGAGAGGGGCAGAGGGAGAAGGAGAGAGAGAATCCTAAGCAGGTTCCATGTTCAGCCTGGAGCCTGACTCAGGGCTCAGTCTCATGACCCTGAGATCAAGACCTGAGCCGAAATCAAGAGTTGGTTGCTTAACTGACTGAGCCACCCAGGTGCCCCATATGATTTACATTTTTATTTTTATTTTATTTTTTATTTACTTAATTTTAATTTTTAAAAAATCTTATTTATTTATTTAGCAGAGAGAGAGAGAGAGGGAATACAAACGGGGAGTGGGAGAGGGAGAAGCAGGCCTCCTGCTGAGTAGGGAACCCGACGCGTGGCTCGATACCAGGACCCCAGGATCATGACCTGAGCTGAAGGCACCCAACAACTGAGCCATCCAGGTGCCCTGATTTACATTTTTTAAAGATTTATCCAGTTGCTGCAAAGAAAATGAATTATCTGGAGGCAGGAACTGATTGCAGTGAGTAATAGAAGGCTATTGCAGAAGTCTGAATAATGATAGAGACTTGAAATAGGTGGTGAAAGAAGAAATGGAGTGAAGTAGATGTATGTAGTCAGTATATATTTTGGAGGTAGAGCAGATAGGACTTCATGATGGATTAGGTATATGGGTCAGGGAAGAATGGAAGGATTGATTGAGCATGCCTTCCTTCTGGAAACTCTTAACCTCTACCACAAAGCATTGTTCTGATTCTCCTGCCTTCCTTGATGCTACCTTCTTTGTCAGTCTCTAAGTTGTCTTATGAACTTGCCTCTCTGTTTACGCTTTTGTGTTGGGAAGTCATCTACTCTCTCATGTCTTTAACTCCAACCTCCATGTAAAAGTCCCAAGTCTGTCTTTTCACTTCTGAACCCCAGTCCAGAATTTCTATTGGATCACTCTACCTGGGTATCCCTTCTGTACCTTCAGCTTTTCTTGGACTGTTTGCTTTGGGGAAACTATAGTCAGATTGGTACAGCTTGTCTCTCTCTGGCTTGGGAGACATGCTTACAGGTTTTTAAGCATGGATTTTTATACCTTTTATACATGTTTTAATGATGGAAGCTTTGCTTCTCTAGGAAATATATTTAGCATACCTGGGCAGCATTTTCTTTCAGGACCTCGATTTCCTCATAGGTTAAAATGAGAAAAAGGCTAAGCTTATCTTCTGCTCATTCCTCACCTCCATATCCGCTGACTTGCTGCCCTTTATTCTGACTCGCATATTTTTGTTTATTCATTCACTCTGTTAATTATTCAGCACATTTAAAAAAATATTTTATTTATTTATTTGGCAGAGAGTGGGAGTACATAAGCAGGGGGAGAGGGAGGGGGAGTAGGCTCCCCGCTCAGCAGGGAGCCCAATGTGGGGCTCGGTCCCAGGACCCTGGAGTCATGACCTGAGCCGAAACCAAGAGTCGGATCCTCAAGCAACTGAGCCACACAGATGCCCCTCAGCACATTTTAGGGCTGTGTTATATGTCTGCCAACATACCAAGCATTGGCTCCACTATTTTCCCAGTTCATCCAGATGTAAGGCTTTAGTTACTATTAACTTTTCTAAACTCCCTATCTTTTTTCATACCAAGACACTTAGGTCCTCTCCATGTCGTCTTCTACTACTGAAGTTCAGATCCTTTGTTAACCTTTGCCATGATTCTTGTCTCTAATTCTTTTTTTTTTTAAGATTTTATTTATTAATTTGACAGAGAGAGACACATCGAGAGAGGGAACACAAGCAAGGGGAGTGGGAGAGGGAGAAGCAGGCTCCCCGCTGAGCAGAGAGCCCGATGTGGGGCTCGATCCCAGGAACCTGGGACCATGACCTGAACAGAAGGCAGATGCTTAAGGAATGAGCCACCCAGGTGCCCCTCTTGTCCCTAATCCTAGTCTCCCTCTCCAGCTCTCTTCTCTTCTACTCTGCTTAAGTGAGATGTGTAACATCTTCCTAAATATTCTGTAATCTGTAACTCTATTTGTGTGACTCTCATCACTTACTAAATAAAGTATAAACTTGGGCTGTTTAAGATTCTGTGATCTGGCCCTACTTGTCTTTCCAGCCTTGCTTCTCACTACTTTTGCAATAATGTGCTCATCTTCATTCCCCAGAGATGTCTCATTATTTTCTGCTTATGTGCCTCTGCTCACATTGTCTGTCCACCTCCAGTATAGTACTTCTTTTCTCATATATCCAAATCCTGCCTATTTTTAGCTTTCAATTATATGGCACTTCTCTGTGATGCTTCTGTGATTTACTTAACCAAAAGTAAACCATAACTTACTCACTTTTTAAAATTTTTATTATTATTATTATTATTTTTTTAAAAGACTTTATTTATCCATTTGAAAGAGAGAGATCACAAGTAGATGCAGAGGCAGGCAGAGAGGGAGGGGGGAACAGGCTCCCTGCTGAGCAGAGAGCCCGATGCGGGACTCCATCCCAGGACCCTGAGATCATGACCCGAGCTGAAGGCAGCGGCTTAACCCACTGAACCACCCAGGCGCCCCTCATCACTTTTTTTTTTTAAATAAGATTTACTTATTTATTTATTTGACAGACAGAGATCACAAGTAGGCAGAGAGGCAGACAGAGGGGTGGGGGGAAGCAGGTTCCTCGCTGAGCAGAGAGCCTGATGCGGGGCTTGATCCCAGGACCCTGGGATCATGACCTGAGCCAAAGGCAGAGGCTTTAACTCACTGAGCCACCCAGGCGCCCCAGCTTCGTCACTTTTTTTTTTTTTTTTTTTTAAAGATTTTATTTATTTATTTGACAGAGAGAGATCACAAGTAGGTAGAGAGGCAGACAGAGAGAGAGAGGAGGAAGCAGGCTCCCTGCAGAGCAGAGAGCCCGATGCGGGACTCGATCCCAGGACCCTGAGATCATGACCTGAGCTGAAGGCAGCGTCTTAACCCACTGAGCCACCCAGGCGCCCACTTCGTCACTTTTTATTTTGTTTTATATTTGTGTACTTTTCTCATTTCTCCTATATGACGGAACTCCTTAAATAGAAACTATTTCTTGTGTCTCTATACATCCACAGTGTTGGGGCCTTTGCGTAGTAGTAACTTAGTAAGTATGTGTTAAGTGGGGTAAAATTGAAGATAATGTTCCTGGAGGCAGAAAACTAGATGTAATGCCTCTTGAGGTACTGGCCAACCTTGTGATTTTCATAAATTTTGTAGACGGAATAACTTCTATTTCTAAAATTTTGAAGAGTTTTTTTTTTTTTTTTTTTTCTTTGGGATCCCTGGGTGGCTCAGGTGGTTAAGCGTCTGCCTTTGGCTCAGTCATGATCCCAGGGTCCTGGGATTGAGGCCCGCATCAGGCTCCTTGGTCAGCGGGGAGCTTTCTCCTCCTCCCTGTGCCTGTTACTCCCCCTGCTTGCACACACACTCTCTCTCTGAAAAATAAATAAACAAAATCTTTTTTTTAATTTAAGGTTTTATTTATTTATTTGATAGAGGGAAAGAGAGAGCATGAGTGGGAGGAATCAGACTCCCCATTGAGCAGGGAAGCTCAATGCAGGACTCCTCCAGGGACTCCAGGATCATGACCTGAGCCCAAGGCAGTCACTTAACCAACTGAGCCACCCAGGCTCCCCAATAAACAAAATCCTAAAGAAAAAGAAAAAGATTTGTCTATTTGTTTTAAAAAAGAGAGAGAGAACAGGGTCAGGCAGAGAGAGGGGGAGAGAAGTCCTCAAGCATACTCCTTGCTAGCATGGAGCCCGCTGCAGGGGCTTGATCCCAGGACCCGGAGATCATGACCTGAGCCAAAATCAAGATCGGACACTTAACCAACTGAGCTATCTGGACACCCCTGTAAATTGAAAAACTTGTAGATAAACTTACATATAAACTTTTAGTAATCAGTAGAAAGAAAACATTGTTTTGAAAAATTTCAAACATATATAAATTTGGAGAGGACAGTGTCATGAACCTCTGTATGCTTATTGCTCAGCTTCAACAATGATCCACTCGTGGTCAATCTTGTTTCATCTGTACCACTTCGCTGCCTTCTCCCTCACCCTCTTTGGATTTTTTTTCTTTTCTTTTTTTTTTTTTTTAGAGAGAGAGAGAGAAAGAGAGTGCACATAAGCGGTGGCAACTGGGTGGAGGGAGAGGGAGTTTCAGGCTACCCGTGAGCAGGTTGCCCAGTGTGGGTGGAGGCCTCAATCCCAGGACCCTGGGATCATGACCTGAGCCCAAGGCAGATGCTTAACAAACTGATCCACCCAGGTGCACCAAGTAAAATTCATTTTAATAATTATTTTTTATTAATCCAACAGTTGTAAACTAGTTTCATTTCCACATGTGATTAATATAAGGAGTATTAATGAGAAATCTTACATTTTTTGAAATACTGAATCTTTGTGATTTTGTGTGTTACACCTACAGCACATATCAATTCAGGTGAACCACATTTCAAGTGCTCGATAACTGCATGTGCGTAATGGCTACTTGTTGGACAGCAGAGCTCTAGAGGCTTGGTCTGAGTTAGGTTTCCTGCCTTTTTTTTTTTTTTTTTTTTTTTTTTAAGATTTTATTTATTTATTTGAGAGAGAGAGAGCGCACGCGCCGGAGAGAGGGAACACAAGCGGGGGAGTGGGAGAGAGACAGGTTTCCCGCTGAGCAGAGACCCCCATGGGGTCCAATCCCAGGACCCTGGGATCACGACTGGAGCTGAAGGCAGATGCATAAGGACTGAGCCACCCAGGCGCCCCCAGGTTTCCTGCTTTGACAGTAATGCTTCATAAGTGGTGTACCATCAGGAGGCTTATAATAGCCAGATGTCTCTTTCTGTGTTGTAAGTCATCATGGATAATGATTACCTAGATGTTTATTTCATTAGTTGTTTGCAAAATGATGATATTTCATCATTATTTATTTATTTATTAGCTGAAATACTACAAAAAAGAAAAACTTTCGTTTATCAACTCTTTGGTTACCATGAGGTTTGGTTTGTACAAGAAAGGCAGGATGAATACTTGATTCTTTCCCTTTCTCCTTTATTTACAATTTTTCAAAATAGTGGGTTAGTTCCCTGACATGCTGCAAAGGGGATCAGTAGATTGTTTTTTGTTGTTTTTGTTTTTTTTTTTTTTTAAGAATCATTATGAATTTATGGGTTTTAACATTTGATATGTTTTAATCCATTGTAGTTATTCTTACTGATGTTCATTTTATTCCATCTTAGATCAATGGGGACCTCTTCACATTGGCTCATGATTTCTTCTTTTTTTGTTTGAGAGAGAGAGAGTGCATGAGTGTGCAAGCTGGGTTGTGGGGAGGCTGTGAGGGGGCAGCAGAGAGAGAGGGAGAGAGAGGATCTCAAGCAGACTGCACCCTCGCCATGGAGGCTGACATGGGGCTCAATGCCATGACCCTGATATCATGACCTGAGCCGATATCAAGAGTTGGATGCTCAACCGACTGAGCCATGCAGGCGTCCAGCTTCTGATTTCTTTCTTTCTTTCTTTCTTTCTTTTTTAAAGAGCACACACCCAGAGGGAGAGTGGGAGAGGGAGAAATAAACTCCCCTGAACAGGGAGCCTGATGTGAGGCTCTATCCCAGAACCCTGGGATCGTGACCTGTGCTGAAAGGCAGACTGAGCCTGGCACCCTCCATCTGCTGATTTCTTTTGACGTAACTGCAGTAGTCTTTGATCAGTGTTTCTTGCTTGCCAGTATAGTTTTAGACTTGTCTTGCACATTTCCTATGTGTTAGCCAAAGAGCTCTGGATCCTTTTAGTGACCACATTCTTGGCTCCTTCATTTGGTAGATGAGATAACTGAAGGCTAGAGAAGTAGAGTGATTGAACCAGGATCACACAGATTCAGCAGTGTAATCTGGCGTAGTACCGTAGCCTTCTGGCTCTTAGCTCTATACCGTGGCCGTTTTGTCTTGTTTCTTCTATGTAGTTTCTAGGACTGATGATTTAACTCTGGGACTGATGGTTCAACTGCATTTGAGCTTCTACTCTAGCTTGTCAGGGGAAGATAGGTTTTGTGGGTCATCATTGGAGGTACAATCAAACCTCATTAATTTGGGCTAATTGGGGTAAATCCTAGTGAGAGTGTTGTCTTTTGTTTTTCTTTAGGTGCAGCTGTTTGAGTCACAGTAGCTGAAACTAGGCTAATAGTGTTACTAGGTTATTTTGTTAGGTAGAGGTCCTTGTACCTGGTTTAATGAATAGCTGAGAAGGATGTGCAGTTTAACTTTAATTGTATGTAAATTAGACTCCTGAAATGCTTAAAAACAGCTCATTAAACATTTCTCCCTGAAATCTTATTTATACTGTTTTCTTAGCCAGCCTTTTCTTTATTAGAGTGTGGAGGTAAACTTTATTTCAGGTCTGAATTTATCTGAAGTTGCAAATGTGTGGAGTCTATATTAATAAAGGGTTGCCATAAAGTTCAGAGAATTTTAGAAAGAATATTGAGAAAGTGCAGAGGAAGAGCATCTGAAAGTCAGACATCTGGCAGTTTTGGCCAACCAGAAGCTAACTTCTTGCATTTAAAAGTAAGCTAGAAGTGCTTTTGAGTGGCATAGAGCTTTCTTTCTTTCTTTCTTTCTTTTTTAAAGATTTTATTTATTTGTCAGAGAGAGAGAGAGGGAGAGAGAGCGAGCACAGGCATACAGAATGGCAGGCAGAGGCAGAGGGAGAAGCAGGCTCCCTGCCGAGCAAGGAGCCCGATGTGGGACTCGATCCCAGGACGCTGGGATCATGACCTGAGCCAAAGGCAGCTGCTCAACCACCTGAGCCACCCAGGTGTCCCGGCATAGAGCTTTCAAAATGCTTGTTCATTTTACCTCAAAAGTAGCATCACCCTAGGGCTTCACTCAGAGACAATTGTGTATGTTAAGGGACAGAGGATCCAGGTGTGTGAGGTTGGTGGTGTTGCCTGTTGGCTCTGTGGCCCAAAGTAAGTCACTTGACCTCTCTGAGCCTTAATTTATTCATCTATAATGAGGTAATTAAAATTGGGAGTGGTAATACATGTTCTTTTTGCATCACAGACTTTTGTGAGATTCAAATCAGCTAATTAATCAAATTATTTATTTGAATTAGATATTTATTGAATTAATGAGAGATGATATGAAAGGGGCCTTTTAGGGGCGCCTGGGTGGCTCAGTGGGTTAAGCCACTGCCTTCGGCTCTGGTCATGATCTCAGGGTCCTGGGATCGAGTCCCGCATCGGGCTCTCTGCTCAGCGGGGAGCCTGCTTCCCTCTCTCTCTCTCTCTGCCTGCCTCTCAGTGTACTTGTGATTTCTCTCTGTCAAATAAATAAATAAAATCTTTAAAAAAAAAAAAGGGGGGGCCTTTTAAAACCAGAAGCTTTGTAAGACTATAAGCATTATTAGAACAATATAGATAAGGGGTTCCTGGGTGGCTCAGTGGGTTAAGCATGTGACTCTTGATTTCAGCTCAGGTCATTGTCTCAGGATGGTGGGAACTGTGCTGGGCGTGGAGCCTGCTTAAGATTCTCTCTCTCTCTCTATGCCTGCATGTTCCAGTCGGTTAAGTGCCTTTGGCTCAGGTCATGATCCCAGGGTCCTGAGATTGAGCCCCACTGCCAGCTCCTGCTTAGCAGGGAGTCTGCTTCTCCTACTCCCTCTCCCTCTTCCACTCCCTTTTTGTGTGTTCTCTCTCTCCCTCTATCAGATAAATAAATAAAATCTTTTTTTTTTTTTTTTTTTTTTTTTAAGATTTATTTGACAGAGGGGCACCTGGGTGGCTCATTTGTTAGGCATCTGCCTTCGGCTCAGGTAGTAATCCCATTGTCCTGGGATTGAGCCCCACATTGGGTTTCCTGCTCCACGGGAAACCTGCTTCTCCCTTTCCTACTCCCCCTGCGTGTGTTACTACTCTTGTTCTCTCTCTGTGTCAAATAAATAGATAAATAAATAAATAAATGTCTTAAACATTTTTATTTGACAGAGAGGGAGAGAGAGCGAGCAAGCACAAGTAGGGGGAATAGCAGGCAGAGGGAGAAGCAGGACTCGAGGCCGGACTCGATCCTGAGACTCCAGGATCATGACCCAAGCCCAAGGCAGTAGCTTAACTAACTGAGCCACTCAGGCGCCCTAAATAAAAAGAGAAAAAGAAAAAAAAAATAGAGAAAGAAGGGAGGAATAAATGTGGTAAAATGTTAGTAATTGGTGAACTTTAATGGAGGACTTAAGGGAGTCCTTTGTAATACTCTTGCAACTTTTTTCCAAGATTGAAATTATTTAAAAATAAATAGTAAAACAAACAAAAAAATTTCATGAGGTCACAGAGCTGAAGAGTTTGTTAGGAGGGCTGAGATTTGAACTCAAGCCATTTGATTCCAGTCCACTGTGTTTTTGATCACAGTGCTATTCTGCTGTTCTGTAAATCTGGACTGAATTTTAGTTGGGACTGTGATTGGATCCTGAACTTTGAGCTGTTATAGCAGCCCTACTCCTGGTTCTTTAGGGATAGGATGGTGTTATAATTAATTTATTGTATAAACCAGTTCACTTTTTTGTTTTTTAACCAGTTCACTTTTTTTTTTTTTTTTTTAAGATTTATTTGTTTGACAGAGAGATCACAAGCAGGCAGAGAGGCAGGCAGAGAGAGAGGAGGAAGCAGGCTCCCTGCTGAGCAGAGAGCCTGATGCGGGGCTCGATCCCAGGACCTGAGCTGAAGGCAGAGGCTTAACCCACTGAGTCACCCAGGCGCCCCTAACCAGTTCACTTTTAAGAGTCAAAGGAAATACTGTTAATAATTTGTGGGGGACTATTGATACAAACCAAGAAGAATGGACACCTTAAAAGGATACTGTTTGGCAGATTCCATGTTTAACAATGTGACAAGACATGATAATTGCTTCATTATAATTGAATTTTGTTTATCATGGATCCTAGTTTGCACAATACAGATACTTTTTTCTCTGCCGACAAACCTCAGGCCTTCACCTGACACATTTTCATATTCTTTCAATTTTGCTAATTCTTTTTCTTCCTTCCAGACCACTTGGGAAATACTTTGTCAAACCCCATTTCCTCCAAGACTGAAAAAATACCAGTAAGAATTTCTGTAACACTTGTCCAGTTTTTTAAAATATTGGCATTTAAAACCATAAATCTCCAAACATCTTTATTAATGTGATTTCTGCAGAGAGGGGCTGGTAAAATGCATCTATATTACTAGATTGGCAAAGAAGTATTACTGTTGTCAATTTCCCATAGATGTTTGGAAAAACCTTACTCTATGGTGCTGAAGGCTGTATTAATGTTAGTTAAAA
This sequence comes from Mustela erminea, assembly GCF_009829155.1. Taxonomy (NCBI): domain Eukaryota; kingdom Metazoa; phylum Chordata; class Mammalia; order Carnivora; family Mustelidae; genus Mustela; species Mustela erminea. Next base: position 89,622,541 of record NC_045623.1, read on the forward strand.
AGGATTATACCAGTGTAGAATCAGAGGCGGATGTGCTGTCTCATTGATCTGTTTCCCACGTAGTGTCCATTCCCATTTTTCCTATCATACTTATTTTCAGTTTCATTGTCCTGGAGCTCTGTCCAATGAAAGATGTTGACCTTCACTAATAGAGGACTAGTATTTTTTGGTCAATCTCTATAAACAGGCTTTCCAAATTATTCTAGTATAATCCGCTCTGGATTTTAAAGATCTAGCTATCTCTTTGTTTCTTTTTCCTCAAATGGAATATATTTAACCAAGTATACCTTCCCTAGAGCAGGAGAGGGAAAGACAGCAAGGACCCTGAAATTTAAATCAGGTAGTTTTCCTTCTAGTTAGCTTCTGTAGCTTAAGGTTTGGGGAAGGAATAGGTAAAACAAATGACTAGCATAATTTTTTTAAGCCACTTAAATAACTTTTGTTTAATATATCATGAAATGTGCTTTTATAGTATCAGTAGTCTTAATAATAATAATTACATTTTTATTTTTATTTTTATTTATTTTTAATTTTTATTTTTTTAAAAAGATTTTATTTATTTGACAGAGAGATCACAAGTAGGCAGAGAGGCAGGCAAAGAGAGAGAGGGAAGCAGATTCCCTGCGGAGCAGAGAGCCGATGCGGGGGCTCGATCCAGGACCCTGAGACCATGACCTGAGCCGAAGGCAGAGGCTTTAACCCACTGAGCCACCCGGGCGCCCCACATTTTTATTTTTAAAAACAACATGTATTGGGGTATCTGGGTGGCTTGGTGGGTTAAGCTTATCTTTGGCTCAGGTCATGATCTCAGGGTCCTGGGATCGAGCCTCACATTGGGCTTTCTGCTTAGTGGGGAGACTGCTTCCCCCTCTCTGCCTGCTTCTCTGCCTACTTGTGATCTCGCTGTCTGTCAAATAAATAAATAAAATCTTTTAAAAGAAAATAGCATGTGTTGTATAGTTCAAAGCTGTTAAATTTCTTCTCTTGATTTTTTCTTTAAATTCAGTGAATTGCTGTGTTTAAAGGGATAGATTTTTTAACAACTAATTTAATGAATGAGGGGCCTCTGAAACCAGTTTTTACTGAATTTTTTAAAAAAATATTTTATTTATTTATTTGACAGAGCACAAGTAGGCAGAGCTGCAGGCAGAGAAAGACAGAGAAGCAGGGAGCCCAATGTGGGGCTCGATTCTAGGACCCTGGGATCATGACCTGAGCCACCCAGGTGCCCCAATTTTTACTTAATTTAAAAGAACCTTTATTTTTAAAGACAACTGCAAGTGTCACTCTGGTCAGCCATGCATTAACCAAAATCAACTTATTAAAATAATACTGACTTGAATTATCAGTTTTGTATTTTTTAAAATATTTTTAAAAGATTATTTATTTATTTATTTATTTGACAGAGAGGGAGAGATCACAAGTTGGCAGAGAGGCAGGCAGAGAGAGAGGGTGAAGCAGGCTTTTTGCCAAGCAGAGAGCCCGATGCGGGGCTCCATCCCAGGAACCTGTAACCCACTGAGCCACCCAGGCGCCCCAGTTTTGTGTTTTTTGATATAGGAAATCAACAAATACTTTTGAGAATACATTATAAATGAAGGGGTAATGATCAGCATGATTGTGACATGATCCCATGTGGAAAAGAAGCCTATATTCTGGGAACACAGAGATACATGAAAATGTTGCAGTGTTGTGGACTCTTCGGATCTTTATGTCTTGGATCCTTATCTCTGCCATTATTCCATTCTTCTAGCCATTTTATCCCAGTAACAGTAATTTTTGCCACTCAGTTTAAAGAATACTATAATTACTCTCTTGGTTTATTTTGAAATTTAGATAAAATGGACAAACTCCTAGCAAAACATAACTTACCAAGATGCCTCAAGAAAAACTTGAAAATCTTTAACTATTAAATAAATTGAAGTTGTAGTTATCTTTCAGAAAACACCATGCCCAGATGAATTTCAAGGTACAGTCTAAGGTTTTACTTATTTTTCCCTTTTTTCAGGTTTTTATTTACATTCCAGTGAGTTTGCATACAGTGTAATAATAGTTTCAGATCTAGAATTTAGTTATTTCATCACTTACATACAACACCCAGTGCTCATCGCTACAAGTACCCTCCTTAACCCATCACCCATTTAAGTCACCCTCTCTCTCCTCCAGCAACCTTCAGTGTGCTAAGAGTCTGTTCCTAGCCTAAGTGGTTTAAGCCGCTGCCTTTGGCTCAGGTCATGATCTCAGGGTGCTGGGATCGAGTCCCGCATCGGGCTCTCTGCTCAGCGGGGAGCCTGCTTCCCTCTGTCTCTCTCTGTCTGCCTCTCCATCTACTTGCGATTTCTCTCTGTCAAATAAATAAATAAATAAATAAAATCTAGAATCAGTTATAAATTCTACTTTTCCATGCTGTTGGAAACGCCTTTAAGAAAGTAATTGCATGGTTTACATTTTCATTTCTTGGCCTTCCTGACATGGATCTTAATGTATTAAGGGGACCTAGTTGTCACAATTTATTCTTCATTAGCTCCCACTCCCTTTCTTCTCTCTTGCCTTTTCTCTCATTTCCTCTTCATAGTCAGCAAGAATCAGAAAGGATCTTTCCATTGTTTAGAGACTCATTTCCTCAGATTCTGCTCATCTTTCTTTCCACTTATCTAGTATTTTATGAGGGATTGATGGGTGACAGAAGTGCTGCTTAGCACCTCAGGATTTGAAAGATGGTACCTTCCCTCAAAGAGCTCACAGTCTATCCCTATTACAACTGTAATGTGGGATGGATGCTGTAATAGAGTAAAAGAATGCTATCAAAGCAGACTAGGGCTTGATGAATTCTTTCTAGGGAACAGGATCATAATGGCTTTGTGGAAGCACTTTATTTGAACTGGATAGGAAAGGATTAATAACATTTCAAGAAGCAGAGGGGGGAAAAAAACGAAAACGGATAAAAGGTGGGTATTCCAGGAAGCAGGAAATGTCTTGAATAATCACAGAGACGTGAGAGTACAGGAGGGCCTCTGTGGTGAGTAGTGGCTGAAGTGTAAGCGCACTGGAAAGCTGTGGCCATAAGGAGGCTAAAGTATGTCGAGGCCAGATACTGAAGCGTTTTAAATATCATATATTTGCCCTGATCATTCCCTCTCAATTTTTCTCTCAGCCCTTCTTCTTTTTTTTTTAGATTTTATTTATTTGAGAGAGAGAGAGCATGAGAAGGGGGAGGGTCAGAGGGAGAAGCAGACTCCCTGTTAAGCAGGGAGCCCAATGTGGGACTTGATCCCGAGACTCCAGGATCATCACCTGAGCTGAAGGCAGTCGCTTAACCAAATGAGCCACCCAGGTGCCCCCCCTCCCTTTTTTTTCTTTTTTTTTTAAGATTTTATTTATCTGAGAGAAAGAGAGAGCATGAGCAGGGGAAGGTGTAGAGGGAGAGGGAGAAGCAGCTCCCTACTGAGCAGGGAGCCCAATATGGGACTCAATCCCAGGATCCTGGAACCATGAACTAAGCTGAAGGCAGCCATTTAACCCGCTGAGCCACCCAGGTGCTCCATTAGTCTCAGTCCTTCTAAAATCCCTAACTCACCTTCAATTCTCAGATGAAAAATTTCAGATTTTTCTCTTTGTCAGGTGTCAGTAAGGCTGAGTATTTGGTTATACAGTTTTACCTTAGTGCTGAAGAAGACCAATCTTTATCTGGTTAATTACTGGGAGACAGCATTCTGAATGACCTGTAGCCATTCTAGGCTTTCAGAGAAGGTATTTGATCTTGGTGTTTTGGAAAAATAAAAAGCTCTTTCCAACCAAAAGGGTCAGGAGTGCTCAGCTTCATTAGCAGTCATCAGGGAAATGCAAATTAAAACTACAATGATACACTCTTTTATGTCCATCGAATTGGCAGAAACTAAAGTCTGACAAAAGATGTTGGTAAGGATATGAAGCAGCCAGAACCTGGCAAGCAGAAGTGTAAACCATTTTGGAAAACAGTTTGGCGTTATCTCAGAACTCAAGACTTAAATACCCCATGACCCAGCGATTCTACTCCTAGATATCTGCCTACCCTTAAGAACTCATCCACAGGGACGCCTGGGTGGCTCAGTTGGTTAAGCAGCTGCCTTTGGCTCAGGTCATGATCCCAGCGTCCTGGGATCGAGTCCCACATCGGGCTCCTTGCTCGGCAGGGAGCCTGCTTCTCCCTCTGCCTCTGCCTGCCATTCTGTCTGCCTGTGCTTGCTCTCTGGCCCTCTCTCTCTGATAAATAAATAAAATCTTTTAAAAAAAAAAAAAAGAAGAAGAAGAAGAACTCATCCACAATCACAGACCTGTACTCCTGGGGCTAATAATACATTGTATGTTTATAAAAAAATTTTTTTTTAATTATTTAAAAAAAAAAAAAAGAACTCTTACACAGGGCGCCTGGGTGGCTCAGTCAGTTAAGTATCTACCTTCAGCTCAGATCATGATCCCAGAGTTCTGGGATCAAGCCCCATGTTGGGCTCCCTCACCCACTCCCCCTGCTTGTGTTCATTCTTGCTGTCTCTCTCTACCAAATAAATAAATAAAATCATTAAGAAAAATCATAAAATTAAAAAAAAATTCTTACACATATGTATTGGGAGACATGTACAGAAATGTCCTTAGGAACACTGTTGGTGATAGCAAAACTTCCAAACTGGGAGAAATCACAGTATCTATCATCTTTAGATTGGATAAATAAGTCATAGTATAGCCGTACAATAGAATACCATATAACAGTGGAAATGAGTAAATTGCAGGTATAGCAGCATGAATTAATTTCAACAAATGGTAGAGTGAAAGATTGTAGAAGAATGTGTGTTAGGTTCATGTAAAGTTTAGAAACATGGGAAACCAAACTATGTTTAGAGATAGAAATATATATCTAAAGAAAAATGAGGGAATGTTAAACATATTTCTGGATAGTGTTATCAGAGTGAAAGGGAAGGAGATAGGTTTGGGGAGAGTCATGCAGGGGACTTTAAAGCTAATGGTGATATTCTTAGGTGACAGGGACACTGATACTTGCTGTATCATGATTTTGTTTTTGAAGTTTGTTTGTTTATTTAAGTAATCTCTGTACCTGTTGTAGGGCTTGAACTCAGAGACCCTGAAATCAAGTCACAACATACTCTTCAGACTGAGCCAACCAAGCCCCCCATCATAATTTTTTATACCTTACATGTATTTTTTTTTAAAGATTTTATTTATTTATTTGACAGAGATCACAGGTAGGCAGAGAGGCAGGCAGAGAGAGGAAGGGAAGCAGGCTCCCTGCAGAGCAGAGAGCCCGACGCGGGGCTCGATCCCAGAACCCTGGGATCATGACATGAGCCGAAGGCAGAGAGGCTTTAATCCACTGAACCACCCAGGTGCCCCTTACATGTATTTTTTAAAAATTTTTGTATCTACAAATTTTAAAGCATTAAGGTAAGGTGGTTGATATTGGACCTAGTCTGGTGTGCCCCCTAGTAATACTTCCACAAACAAATTTTTCAGAATGTAAAAACGGAGGCCCAGAGAGATTAAGTAATTTAATTGTTCAAGAGGGAAAGCTTATCAGTGACAGCCTGGTTTCAAACTTTGTAGAGAGAGCACTTTCTGTCATTTTATGTTGCAACTCTCCCATTATGTAGATTCTGTCGATCAATTAGAAGTGCTTCCACTTGGATTACTGCCTCAGTCTTTCACCCCTTCATGTAGTATGTTCTCCACACTGCTGCCAGAGAGAGCTTTCTAAATGCAAATCCGATCATGTCACTCTCTGGCCTCAATCTTAAATAGTTCCCAGTAGCCTTCAGCACACCCCAAGTGCTGTAGTGTGGCAGGCAAAGCTCTCTGTACCTCGGCTTCCGTCTGCCTTATTAGCTTCATCACTCATGACTTCTTTTACTTCAGCCACACCAAGCTATTTGCTGTTCTTGGAGCATTGTTTGCCTCTGCGCACACTGCTGCCTCCATCCACAACTTCTTCTCTTACTAAATTTTTTGTCCTTTAAGACAGCCCCCCCCAAAAAAAGACAGCCCCCCCAAAAGACAGCCCCCCCACTTTGTTTTGTTTTGTTTTTAAATAAAAGTACCCTTTCTTTCTTTTAAAATATGTTTTTTAAAGATTTTATTTATTTATTTGACAGGGATCACAAGTAGGCAAAGAGGCAGGCAGAGAGGGGGGAAGCAGGCTCCCTGCTGAGCAGAGAGCCTGATGCGGGGCTCGATCCCAGGACCCTGAGATCATGACCTGAGCCGAAGGCAGAGGCCTAACCCGCTGAGCCACCCAGGCGCCCCAAAGATACCCTTTCTTAATGATATTCTCTGCTGTCAGCCTCATCCAGTCTGAGCTGGATGCTTTCATTAAAACCTTGAACTTAATGTTTTTTGTTTTTCTTTTTTAAAGATTTGCTTATTTGACAGAGACAGCAAGAAAGGGAACACAGGCAGGGGGAGTAGGAGAGGAAGAAGCTGGCTCCTCACTGAGCAGGGAGCCCGATGTGGGGCTTGATCCCAGGACCTTGGGACCATGACCCTAGCTGAAGACAGATGCCTAACAACTGAGCCACCTAGGCACCCCGAACTTAATGTTCATAGTGACACCACAGAATATTTTTGTCCCCTTCGGTAGCTTTCAAGCTTCATGAGGGCAGGGCTTTGTTGAATTTATCCAGTGTGTGGCACAGTGCCTGATGTATAAGGTTCATGGAAGGAAGGGAGGGAGCAAAGGAAGGGAAGGAAGGAAAAAATAAGTGGATATCACTTTATATAAGTCTAATATGTAGCTAGAAGTTGTCATTTGTTGGGGTGCCAGGTGGCTCAGTCATTAAATGTCTGCCTTTGGTTCACATCATGATCCCATGCTCCTGGGATCGAGCCCCACATCAGGCTCCCTGCTCAGTGGAAAGCCTGCTTCTCCCTCTCCCACTTCCCCTGCTTGTGTTCCCTCTCTCGCCGTCTCTCTCTCCCCCCCTCTGTCAGATAAAAAAATAATAATAATTAAAAAATAAATGCTTAAAAAAAAAGTTATCATTTGTTTGCCAGATTCTCACCAGCTCTATCTGTATTTATAAAGGTAGGAAGGAAGGGAAAGAAAGAAAGGCAGAGAGGCTGGTGGATGGGTAAGTTGGTGGGGACAAAGTATTGGGAGGAGCAAGAAGCTGATTTGGTGGGGGAAGGAAAGTTTCAGAGGCTTATTAACATTTTAGGACTTAGGCCTGCAGATTTTAGTGAGAGCCTGGATTTCTTTCAAGCCTGGATATGTGCTGATTTTCCTGACTTAACCTATTCTGACCGACCTTAGCCTTTTTAGAAGTGTGTCTCCTTTGGCTGGTAACTCTTAACATGATAATTTTTTTTAAAGATTTTTATTTATTTATTTGACAGAGAGAGAAAGCACATAAGCGGTGGGGAGCTGCAGGCAGAGGTACGGGAGAAGCAACCTCCCTGCTGAGCAGGGAGCCCGATGTGGGGCTCGATCCCAGAATCCTGGGATCATGACCTGAACCGAATGCACATGCCTAACCCACTGAGCCACCCAGGCACCCCAGTTTTTCTCTCTTTACATTGGAAGGTAAAAGCTTTGAGGTACATGAATAAAAGGGAGGTGGCAGGTAACTCATGTTGGTTGGGGTGACCTTGGTTTTCTTGTCTGTTTTTAATTTAAAAAATTTTGTTTCTTTTTTAAATTTTTTAAAATTGTATTTATTTATTTGAGAGAGAGAAAGAGAGCATGTACATGTGGGGGAGGAGCAGAGAGAGGAAGAGGCAGACTCCCCACTGAGCAGGGAGCCCAGTGACTCAGGTCTCCATCCCGGACTCTAGAGTCATGACCTGAGCCAAAGGCCAGACGCTCAACTGACTGAGCCCCCCAGATACCCTGGTTTTTTTTTTTTTTTTAAAGATTTTATTTATTTATCAGAGAGAGAGAAGAGCAAGCACAGGCAGACAGAATGGCAGACAGAGGCAGAGGGAGAAGCAGGCTCCCTGACGAGCAAGGAGCCCGATGTGGGACTCGATCCCAGGACGCTGGGATCATGACCTGAGCCGAAGGCAGCTGCTTAACCAACTGAGCCACCCAGGCGTCCCAGTACCCTGGTTTTTAATGTCTCACTGTGCTTTGTACCAGATTAGACCCCTGGCCATTTCCTACAAGAGTATATGTAGATCCTTTCTTGTGATCTGGTGAGCTACCAGGAATCTTAATTCTAAAATAGAGGTTGAGTTTGGGCTACTCAGATGGAATTCTCTTCCCTCAGAAAGCAGTACTATAAGACTGGAGGGTCAGATATCTTCTCTGTCCTCACCTTCGTGAGGGCCAGAGCACAAGAGCTGCTAACTTCATTCGTTCGATTAATAGTTACTGAGCATTCTCTCTGTGCGTGGTGGTGGGCAGTAAGATTAGAGGTGATTGATCACCAGCCTTAAAGAATTCACAATCTAGTGGGAGAGCAAGTAAGAAAATCAGTCATTTTAATGCAGTGTGGTAGGGAAGGCATGCACTGGGTGTTATGGAAGTTTAAAAAGTGTGTAGGGAGGGACATCAACTCCTTTGGGGCAAGACATGTCAAGAGACGATTTCATTTGAACTCAGTCTTAGAAGACCTTAGACGTTGTTGGGGGCGGGTGGGTGGTCACACTGGAGCAAAAGTAGGGAGGCAAGGGAGAAAACGATGCAATGGGGAGCCATGCGAGGGTCTGTGGGACTTCAGGGAAGGGTATGTATATATGAAGATGTGATAGGAGATGGGACTAGAGCCATATAAAGGGACCATATTGTGAATGACCTTTTCTACTTTCCTAAATAAAAGGAATTACCAGTAGAAGTGTTTTCATTCATCCAGTGTTAAATGTTTAGTGTTTCTCTTACTGTTGTCTCTTGAGCAACTGAGTTTTATTGTGTTTTATTTCTTTGATTTGTTCTTTTTATGATACCTAAATTTGGAGTCCTCTTTCTTTTCATGCTTTAGATGAGTTCGCTTTGGGTACCATCTAGTCAAACCCCACACTCAGGCATTGTGGAATAGATGACGCATTCCTTTTAAGGCAGCTTGGAAGTAGGAGGATTTAAATGACCTTCAAAGACTAATGTCAGGCCCCCATGTCAATGTCACTGCAATTCATGCATGCATGGAGAGTAGGAAAGAGAACTTAATTATGGAGGAGGGGAATCGTAACCCTGCTTGAATGGGTAGTTGAAAGTCCTGGACCCGCCCCTTAGCCTCAAAAAAGGACTTTCTTACATTTGCTGCCAAAGAGGTCATAGGGAGAGCCCAGATAAATACCATCCTCCCTCTGGGGCGCGTGAGCCAGTCTTATTCTTTTGCTTCCACAGGTGCAGAATAGGTTCACCAAATAGTGTTCTGATCTCCATTGAACAGAATTTGGCATCTTACTGTCCTTCTCCAGAAAATCAATCCCTTTAAAGCATGGAATGTGGCAATTTTAGGTCAGCAGGCATTTAAAGACACCTTTTTAACTTTCAAGTGCTGGCCTAATAAGATACATTTTGTACAAAAATACCAGTGTTATCAAGATGAAACTTTAATCATTTAAATCCTGAAAGGAGCTAAGTTTTTGCTGCCGGTACACCTTTTACCTGTGAAATTACTTGTCTTTTAATGGTACTGTCCTGGAGGACTGTGATCATCATCAGATATCAGCTCCATTCCTTCTGCTAACCTTTGGTAACTGTTCAGAATCCATAACAGTGTTTGGAGATGAAGGTACCAAGAGTGACCCATGTCACTATCCTTTCAGACCATAAAATAGCTTTCCATAGTTAGCCTGGATCACACCAGAAGTCAGCCTTATGTAGCCAGGAACTGCTCCAGCATGGCTACAGTCTGAATGACTGAAGGAGTTAGTCATAGTCACCCTCCTCCATTTCATTAATTTATTTTAGGAAGTGGTATCCGTGTGGCAGAGCAGTGTCTTTGGTTCATTAATACAGGGTCTGAACAGGAAAATCTATTTCAGTGAAATTGAGAGTTGCTGAAAACATATAATGCTTCCTAGTACTTTATTTTTTCTTTTAAGATTTTATTTTTATGCCCACATCCAGCATGGGGCTTGAACACAACCCTGAGGTTGAGAGTCAAATGCTCAACTGACTGAGCCAAGCAGGCAGCCTGCTCCTTAGTACTTTAAGTAGAACTTTTTCTTTGGAGGGAAAGTGTTGTACAAACATGGCCCTGGTTGTTAACCTGTACAACGTAAATATTTATATAGTTCTTCCTGTGTCTAAAGTTTAGAGAAAGTTCTGTGTTAAACTAAATAAAATTTTATTTTTTCTAAATAGATATTCACATCTTTTTATTTTATTTTGAGAAAGAGAGAGCATGCACCTGGGATGGCAGAGGAAGAGGGAGAGAGAACCCTAAGCAAGCTCCATGCCCAGCACTGAGCCCAACATGGGGCTCGATCTCACGATCCTGAGATCATGACCTGAGCTGTAGTCAGGAGTCGGTTGCCTAACTGACTGAGCCACCCACACACTCCTCAGTAAGTGTTATTTTACAATAAGAATATATATTTAGGGTCACATGAGTGACTCAGTCTGCTTGGGATTCTCTCTCTCCGTCTTCCTCTGCCTCTGCCACCCATGTGTGTGAGCGCTCTCTCTCTCTCTAAAAAGCAATACCCAGGGGCACCTGGGTGGCTCAGTGGGTTAAGCCGCTGCCTTCGGCTCAGGTCATGATCTCAGAGTCCTGGGATTGAGTCCCGCATTGGGCTCTCTGCTCAGCAGGGAGCCTGCTTCCCCCTCTCTCTGCCTGCCTCTCTGTCTACTTGAGATCTCTCTCTGTCAAATAAATAAATAAAATCTTAAAAAAAAAAAAAAAGAAACTCCGTGACAGATTTTGGTAGGAGGTGGAAAAACAAAGTACAGTCTTCTTAATTCCTCATCTGTGTAAGCCTTTTCCCTCCATTTTAATAGAAGTTTTTCAGGGCACAGACCATGGCAGAGCCCATTTTCAAAGCACTTCATAGAGATTTATCTTTGCAATTTATTTGCCCTTGGTTCCAAAAAAGAGTAAAAACCAAAGAACCAGGTGGCTGCTGAGGGAAAATGTAACAGCAAACTTGAAGGGCTAGAGACCAGAGAGCAAGGAGAATGCTTCGGGTGGTCTTAGGGAGCTAAGATGGTAGTAACAGAATATAAATTAGGTAACAGAAAACTTAGGCTACATACTTAAAAGACATTCTTCTGACCAATTTTGGCTTGGAATTGTCTTTCTAAGTAATGCTTCTGTGAGGATACGAATGCCACAGAATTCATCTCTTGGCTTTTTGTCCCAGAAGGCACTAGAAACAGACCCTTTAACATGATATATGGCAGACAAGAAATACAAGTTCAGTTAGGGCAGGTGGTATTTAATTACCCCATTCTGTGGGAGTTGGGCTGTTCTCACTAAAATTTTTTGTAGGTGAAATCATAACAAAGATCCATAAGGTACAGCTTTGGTATATTTTTAAAAAGAGACCTCAGTTTCTTGCATTTTTCTAGTGTCAGAGGTTAATTTAAAATATTAATGCTGAAGAGATTAATTTAAGATATTAAATCTAGGCAAGAATACATGTACATATTGTAATTACTTCCTTTTTACAATTAAAGTAATTGGATTATATTTAATGAGCTATTTACATTTAATAATTAAAAAAGACTTATCTTCTCAGTATTCCCCATATGCAGAAAGAGATGGGGGAAAACACACTTCTGATATAATCATCTTTACTTGGGCTAAAAAGGGAAAACAACTATGCTTTTTTGGAAAAAGAGTCAGAAGAATATTATTTTAAAATAGACATACACAGTTTAGGAATTACCCATAGGAATGTGTTTTGGTTCATTGTAAAAGAGAAAAGATTAGGTACTTAAAAAAAAAAAAAAAAAAAAAAAGGTCCCTGATGACAAGATTTGATGAGCCAAACAGTGCACAGAGAATGAAACTTAAAGTGATTTTCAGGGACCCTGTAGATAAAAGTAACTCGTCAAAAGTGCTGGAACCCCAAATGCCTGGTTGTTTGAAAACAGGAGTTTGTTTGAAAAGCAGTAGCATCTGAGCATGTTATCTGAGGCTGGCACTTTAAATGAGCCAGTGTTTATGTTGTTTAAAGTGAAAGATGTGAAGCCCCTGAGCAGCTGGCTAAAATTGGGTGTAGAGGGGGAGAAAGCAGTGTGTTATCCTCATTAACACCATTTCAGTTGGAGGGTAAATATGTCAGGAAGGCTTTCTTGTGTTAGCATGCAGTCTTTTTTTCAAGGGAAAAGAAACTAGTCTGGGTTTGGTGGCACTTGTATGTGAAAATGAGAAATACGAGCATGTTTGTCTAACTTCTTGGTTTGGGTGTTTTGTGAAGAGTCAGTGTGATGTCATGGCAAAGGCATAAACTTTTGACAGGGTTGGACCTGAGTTTTAAAAGCTGACTGCGTGACTTTGATGAAGTTACAGGACTGTTCTTAGTTTTAGTTCTCTCACCTGTAAAATCAGAACATTAGTACTTACCTTACAGTACTGTTTTGAGGATTAGAGATATATAAGGAAATGTGAATAAATACCTGGCATGTTTTAGAAATTCAGCAAACATTTATTGAAGAGACATTATAATAATACAGAGATATTTGAAGAATCCCACCCTTAGCTGCTGCTGTTACTACCTACTCCTGTTAAGTTTAAAGATACTTTGTTTTTCTGTTCCCATATTCAAAGAATTGTACACTCCAAAAATCTGTACTACAAAATAGAATGTAGTGATTGCCATGAAAAAGGTTCCACATACCTCTTTGGCGCTTTTGGAAAGGGAAAAATGACTTCAGACTGGAAGAGTCAAGGAAGGCTTCTTAGAAGTGGTGACATTTGCCTTGGGCCTTTAAGATGAAAGAATTTTTTAAAAAGAAATGCCACAATCCAGATAATAGTCCCTTTGAGATTGTTTTTCTCTCAGAGTACATAAAGTGAAAATAGTGAATCGATTCTTGACTATGATTTGGAATACTGATATCCTTTATCTTAATCTTTAAAATTGGCATAATATGGGACACCTGGGTGGCTCAGTTGGTTAAGCAGCTGCCTTCGGCTCAGGTCATGATCCCAGCGTCCTGGGATCGAGTCCCACATCGGGCTCCTTGCTCGTCAGAGAGCCTGCTTCTCCCTCTGCCTCTGCCTGCCATTCTGTCTGCCTGTGCTCGCTCGCTCGCTCGCTCTCTGATAAATAAATAAAATCTTTAAAAAAAAAAAATTGGCATAATATAAGCAGAGGCCATCCATTTCTTTCCCAGCATTTGTTTCCACACTCCCAGAGAGCCTGTCTCAGAAGGTAAGAGATCCACCCACTACTTGGCCTCCACTGAGACCAAAGAAGAGAGGACCAATTAGGAGAGCCCTTTGTGCAGTGTTCAATGCTGTTTAATCTGACCTGCTGTCCTTAAATTATTTCATTACTGCTGGGAGGTAAGTCTAAACAAACTCTGCATTTCTTTGAATTAATAGTAATGAGAGCTGTCAGTTACTGAGTACCTACTGGGTGTTAGATATCCCTTTAGAAGGCTCACATCTGTTATCTTATTTTTCTCTTTAGGACCATTGTATGAGGTAGGTTTTATTTTTCCCATTGTACAGATGAGGTTTGGAGAAATTAACCAGTGCAAAATCATGTAACTAGTGGCTTAGGAAATCCTTGAATTTCTTGGCGGATCATGCCTCTGGGTTCACCAAGCTATATTGATTTTTGAAGGTGGTGGGTACCTATATGAGTAGGAGCTTTAAGAAAAGAACTTTCTATCATTGCTCTCAATTCTGATCATTCAAAAAATTAATTAAATGTTATCCAGATATGTCACATGCTTATAGTGATGGTGTGCTACCTGTTGGCAGTGCTTTCTTTGATTTTGTTTGATTTCAGGACACCTGTTTTTTCCTGTTCCTAAAAGTACTCCATAGTACATACTTGAAAATAAATTGAAATTAACCTGACTTTAAGAATTTTATAATACTTCTTTACTGTTGAGGGCCTTGCAAAATACAGTGGAAATCAACCCTGACCTAAACAGGAAGCACAGGGCTGTGATCCCTGTGAGAAGGAAAATAGGGGAGGCAAGCACTGTGATTACCTTGGCTTTTCTCTCTAGATTTCTCTTCTAATCATGGAGCAGGGAGGGCGATTCCTAGCAGAGCACACTCGTCTTTGCTGAACTGAAGAGACATTATAGTTCAAGGAAAGCTAAAGCAACTGAAAGCTGTGAGGATGACTTCTGGAAAGGGGGAAGAGATAAAGACGAACTGCCTAGAAATCTCAGAGTCTCCTTGAATCGTTGCTGACCCCACACATGACTGGGGTCACCCTGAGGGAGATTGGGGAGGAAAGAGTGACCAGGAAGATGTGAGTTAACTGGTTCCCAGAGCAGGGAGGTGTTTGAGTTCCTACCAGCCAGAGTGGAAAGCCCATGCTGTGCTCGGTGGGAGCGTCCAGTATTGATCACAGGGGACCACATCTTTGCCCTGGGGCTAAAATATCCATAGAGTATAGGCTACTCTAGAGCCACCCTAACAAAACTTAAAAACAAGCCTCACACATACCAAACTGAACCAAAAGTAACTTAACTGCCTACCAGAATAAAGTCCAACACATTTGAAACCAAGACAACAATACTAGATATTTAGCCTTGTAAAATCATGTCTGCTATCCAATCAGAAGTTACCATATTTACCAGGAAATGTGGTCCATAACTAGGAGAAAAATCAGTACAAACAGAAATGACAGAGATGATGGAATTAGCAAAATAAGGATATTAAAACAGCGATTATAACTATGTTCAAGTATATAAAGGAAAATTAGAACATACTAATTAGGACATAAATATTGTAGCCTTCCAAATAATTAGTGGAGTAAGGTTCCACACTCTCATTGTTTATTATCTTTATTCTTCCTGTGGTATTGATGGTTTGGTGAAATTTGAATATTCTCTTAAAAGTCTAAGTTCAAGAATCATCCATAGCATTTTTGGGTTGGAGAGACCTTTTATAAGTCATCTTGTCTGCCCTCTCATAATACAGAAAAAGTATATTTCATTGATTCTGAGATGTATGTTTTCTCCACATTTTAACATCTTTTGAATCTTAACACATCTCATACATGTCACAGTCAAAGTGGCATCTTAGATTTGAAGAAGTGTGGTAAAACAAGCCCATTAGAATTGTGACCTTTCCATAAATTCTTAGTGGTAGAGTTCAAGACTTCTGCTTATATTACCCCCGCCCCCGCTAGAAAACCTTCCTTCTTTATTATTACTTTTTAAATGTTTGAGATGTATTTTTTTTAAGATTTTATTTTTTTAAGATTTTTTTTTTTTAATTTATTTGACGGACAGAGATCACAAGTAGGCAGAGAGGCAGGCAGAGAGAGAGGAAAGGAAGCAGGCTCCCTGCTGAGCAGAGAGCCTGATGTGGGGCTCCATCCTAGGTCCCTAGGATCATGACCTGAGCCGAAGGCAGAGGCTTTAACCCACTGAGCCACCCAGGCGCCCCTAAGATTTTATTTTTAGTAACTTCTTTACCCCTGTGTGGGGCTTGAACTCACAACTCCAAGATCAAGAGGTACATGCTCTACCAACTGAGCCAGCCAGATGCCCCAGATCTATTTTGTTTTTTAAAGATTTTATTTATTTATTTGACAGACAAAGATCACAAGTAGGCAGAGAGAGAGGAAGAAGTAGGCTCCCTGCTGAGCAGAGAGTACGATGGGGGCTCGATCCCAGGACCCTGGGATTATGACCCGAGCCAAAGGCAGAGGCTTTAACCCACTGAGCCACCCAGGCGCCCCTCCAGATCTGTTTTTTAAATTAAGTTTTTAATTTTAATTCCAGTATAGTTAACATACAGTGTTATATTAGTTTCAGGTGTATAGCATAGCAATTCAACAGTTCTATACATTACTCAGGATTCATCATGATAAGGGTTCTGCTCTTTGTTATATCCAAATCCTGCCCAGATCTTTATTCCCAGAAGTCCGTACAGTCCCTTCAGTTTACAGTGATCTTTTCATGCTTTTTTTTTTTTTTTTAAGATTTTATTTATTTATTTGAGAGAGAGAGAGAGAGAGAGCATGAGAGGAAAGAGGTCAGTGGGAGAAGCAGACTCCCTGCCGAGCAGGGAGCCCGATGTGGGACTTGATCCCGGGACTCCAGGATCATGACCTGAGCCGAAGGCAGTTGCTCAACTAACTAAGCCACCCAGGCGCCCCTCTTTTCATCCTTTCTGTTGCCATCATTGAATACATCATTCATTTGATAACTGAACTTCCGTTTATTTGCTATATTGTTACTTACCTGTGGTTTTATCTGTCTTCTCAATTAAATTATAAGCTCATAGAGTCAGGGGACAGATTTATACTTCTTTGTGTCTTTTAGTGTCTACTTGATAAATATTCATTGATTGATAAGGGTACTATAATTAAGTATTAATACAACTTGAAACTTATTAATAGTTTTGTTTAATGGCTGAGAGAACCACATATAAAACATTTGGAACAGTACCTTGCACATGGTTAAATGCTAAGTACATGTAGAACTAGTACTTAAACTACTACTACTACTACTATTACTATTACTACAACAATCACTACAGCTTTTTTTTTTTTTTTTTTTTTTTAAGTAAGTTGTATGTCCAATGTGGGGTTTGAACTCACAGCCCCAAGATAAAGAGTCACATGCTCTACCGAATGAGGCAGCCAGGTACCCATCTCCATGACTATTATTATTATTATTATTTTGTGGGGTGCACTGTGTTAAGCATTTTATATATGCATTATTTCACATTTCTTCACAACAACCTTACAAACTAGGAATCATTATGCTATAGCAGACTAGGAAACAAGAGATTTCACTGCTTGCCAAGGTCCCAAAGCTAAAATTTGGAATAGTGAGTTGAAACCCGTCCCTCTGTGTCGTGCAGTCCATACTCTTGCTGTTCTACATCACTGCTGATTAGGTTTTGAGGGTTTGGGTGACTGCCTAGTAAACTGAGGGTAGAAAGAAAAGAATGGGTACTTACTTTCCTTTTGCTCAAGGACTTTTCCCTATAAATGTCATCTTTTCAGTGAACAGACCTTGTGAGAGGAAGTAGATATACAGTTGCCCTTTGCTGCTAACTCTTAGTTGCTGGCGGCTTGGCCATTAGTGACAGATGAGTGTGTGACACTTCTTCAGGAATGAATTCTTGTTACAGCTGGCAGAGTAGAACAGTTGTTATGGAATTGCATGGCAGTTTGCTCCATAATTCCACTCCTGGTGCTCAGATGCGGTTGTGATTTCTAGGTCTCTCTCTTACTTAGGCTGGTGTATTAACAGTCCCATCTGGGTCTGCTGCTTCTGCCTGCTCCATGACCACACGGTGTGTTTGTATGTTGCTCTGAGCTGTCAGCAGAACATTTTGCTGAATCCCCTTTTTTGTTGTTGCTCTGCAACCTTTTTTCCCCTGGCCTTTCTCAGTTGTGTAAAGTCAGTTTCTTTTTCGGCATTTCCATCCCAGAGAGGGAGCCGTTACCCCAGAGAGAAGCTTGAAATATGAAGTGAGGCACCATAGAGATTACAATGAAGAGTTAGGGGTGCCTGGCTGACTTGGTCAGAAGAGCGTGCGACTCTTGATCTCAGGGTTGTGAGTTTGAGCCCCACATTGGGTGTAGAGATTACTTAAAAATAAAAAAAAAATAAATAAATAAAAATGAATGAGTAGACAGCTGGCAGGATGTCAGTGCCTGATATGTGATTCAGTTCTGAATGTCTCCTTCCTCCCTCTTTTTCAAACACACCTCTGTATCTAATTTACCAGTGGTTGCTCCAGTGACTTGTCTGTAGGGATCTTAACCTAGTATAGTACTCACTGCTACTTGTAAGAACCAGGAAAAAAAGGTTACACTTAGCCCCATCCTTTTTACCTTTGTATAAGGTAGTAAAGTGGGATTAGATATTTTTCTGGAAAAACCAACAGTGTGTTCCCATATGTAGCACAAGTCTGGGTACTTAGAGAGGAATGCTTTTTTTTTAAAGATTTGTTTTATTTATTTATTTAAAAAGATTTTATTTGGGCGCCTGGGTGGCTCAGTGGTTGAGCCGACCGTTTCCCCCTCTCTCTCGGACTGCCTCTCTGCCTACTTGTGATCTCTCTTTCTCTGTCAAATAAATAAATAAATAAAATATTTTTTTTAAAAAGATTTTATTTATTTATTTGACAGAGAGAGACACAGTGAGAGAGAGAATACAAGCAGGAGGAGTGGGAGAGGGAGAAACCTGTTTCCTGCTGAGCAGGGAGCCCTGTGAGGGCCATGATCTCAGAAGCCTGGGATCATGACCTGAGCCGAAGGCAGACACTTCACGACTAAGCTACCCAGGCACCCTATTTATTTATTTTAGAGAGAGAGAGAAAGAGAGACCATTTGCATAAGCAGGGGGAGGGGCAGGGGGAGGGAGGGAGAGAGAATCTCAAGCACCACAGTGAGCCCCATGCTGGGTTCTATCTCACAACCCCAAGATCATGACCTGAGTGGAATCAAGAGTCAGTCACTTAACTGACTGAGCCACCCAGGTGTCCCAAGAGAAATGCATTTTGTATCTATCCTCTTACCTCAGATTTTTAGGGACCACTAACTAGAGATCGATCTCTCTCTCTCTCTCTCTTAAGATTTTATTTATTTGTGGGAAAGAGTGTGTGCATCAACAGGCAGAGGGAGAAGCAGACTTTCCACCAAGCAGGGAGCCTGACATGGGACTCAATCCCAGAACCCTGGGACCATGACCCCAGCCGAAGGCAGACACCTAACCTACTGAGTCATCCAGGCACCCTTGGAGATCATTCTGTCATGGGAGATAAATAAAAAAGGAAGCTCTTATAAATGTAGGATTCTTGGGATGCCTGGGCAGCTCAGTTGGTTAAGCTGCTGCCTTCGGCTCAGGTCGTGATCCCAGGGTCCTGGGATCGAGTCCCACATTGGGCTCCTTGCTCGGCGGGGAGCCTGCTTCTCTCACTGCCTCTGCCTGCCTCTCTGCCTGCTTGTGTGTACTCTCTCTCTCTATCTCTGGCAAATTAACAAAATCTTTAAAAAAAATAAAAATAAAATAAAATAAATGTAGGATTCTTTACTGGGGCTTGTATGAGTTATTGGCATGTTTCTAATCTTGGCTCTAAATGAATTGTAGAGGTTTGATTTTTTTTTTTTAAGATTTTATTTATTTGAGAGAGAACGGTCTAGCACAAACTGGGGAGCAGCAGAGAGAGAGGGAGAACAGCCTCCCAACTGAGCAAGGAGCCCGATGCGGGACTCGATACCAGGGTCCTGGGATCATGACTGGAGCCAAAGGCAGATGCCCAATGGACTGAGCCACTCAGGCACCCTGATATTTTGTTTTGTTTTGTGTGTTGGGTATTTGTTTTTCAGAGCAGCTTAGTTGTTTTTCATGTTAAACTTCTGTGCAATTTTTTTTCTTTCCAGTTTTTTATTTGAATTCTAGTTAGTTAAACTCCTGTGTGAATTTAATGCTGAATTAATGGCTGTAGCTGAAAGAAATCTGGTACTTGAGTACCCACAAATACCAGGGGTAAGATTTCTCCGTTTCTGAATAAAATCATTCAAAATTTATATGTATTCAATCAGTAGAAGTAAGCCCATTTCGATGAATAGTTTGGAGTATTTCAGACCATTGCAATTTGATGAATTGAGTATTGCTAGAAATTGGCATTAGATTGGAAATGTGAAATGAACTTTGTGTTTGTAACTGAAAGTCATCAGTGATAACATTTTTGATCCTATGTATTGTAAGTGGATAGGTTAACAGGGAACCTGGGCAGGGATAGAGATGTAAGAAATATTTTATGTGAGTAAATCTTTTCTTTGGAGACCGGAATACTTTGGGAAAAAATTTCAGTTTAATACACATCTTTTGAGCATTTTTTTAGTGTAGCCCAAAGCTAAACTAGAAGAATGAATTGAAATTTTTTCCCCATTTGCCAGTCATCATTAGATTAAGAACTAGAATCCAGGTTTCTTCCTCTACTGTTTAAGTGTATTTTCTGGGGTGCCTGGGTGGCACAGGGGGTTGGGCCTTTGCCTTTGGCTGGGGTCAGGGTCTCAGGGTCCTGGGATTGAGCCCTGCACTGGGCTCTCTGCTCAGCGGGGAGCCTACATTACCCTCTCTCTTTGCCTGCCTCTCTGCCTGCTTGTAATCTCTCTCTCTAATAAGTAAATAAAATCTTAAAAAAAAAAAATGTATTTTCTTTTGGACAACCAGACGATCACACTGAAAAAAAAAAAAGCCTCATTTTGGCCATTTAAGAGGCCAAAAAGTGATTCCCCCCAGTTTTAGGCTTAAGAGCAGAGCTATGATTAGAGCCTAAAGAGTAATAAAGGTAAGAACAAAAGGTGGTATTGCCCCCAGAAGGTAATAGAAAGTTATGGAATTACCAGATGTGAATGGTTCTTGATAGATGTACAGTGTGCTCAAGGAGTAAAATACTGGAATTCAGAAGTCGTATTTCCTGGGCCACTTTCCCCAGACCAAATCAAGACAAGAAGGAGCCTTAGATTTATTGAATGTAGGTTCATAGCCATTGTCATTACTTTAGGAAATTGGAAATTTCTCCTCGTTTTAGATCACAAGTAAGCCTTTTTTGTTTCTCTGTCCACTATTCGAACTCCATTCCTGTCTCGCTGTCTCTTTTAGACATTGCTCTAGTGACCTAAACTGATTTGTAATTCCTTGTGTTTGGAGGGAGTCTAGTTATATTTGTAGGTTCAGCCTCACCCTGTATTTCAGCAGGAAGTGGGCGGGTGCTTAAGTCTATAATGAGGCATTTTTCCTTGTGGTTGCTGCATGGTAGTGAGGACTGCTGTATGCAACAGTAAGTTCATACTTCTTTAAACATTTTAGTAGACAGATTTAGATTACAGTAAGCCTGTGTGTTGTCTGTCATTTTGAAATAAAATTATTTGACTTTTCAATTGAAATTTTTGCACCCCTGTGGAATGCATATTCTTTAACATAAAGAAGTTTGTTTATTGAAAGAGGAAACTGGTCTACAATGGTCTACAATGTAAAGCTCTTCTCATGTGCCCCCATCCAAAGTGCTGTTAACTACAGAACAGTGGGAAATGCTGAAGTGAAAGCAGAAGTCCTAATTGCCACACATATAACATCCCCACATGTTTGCATCCCCTGCTACTGCTGATCAGCATTTTGGGGGAGGGGGAGTGTTTCAAAGAGGAACTGCCTTGAGAAGCATTTCTGTTGTTATGGTTATTGCTATAGCTCAGATACACTTACTTTTGGATGCAACCTAAGAAATTTGCAGGTGCTATCAGTGACCTTGGCTATAAATGAAGTATTATATATTTATTTATAATAAACGGCTAGTAATAAATATTACTGCCAGAATGAGCAGTCATCTGTCTTCTTTCCTGGTGGTGACAGGAATTCAGAGTGGGATACAAATGAGTGTGTCCTGTCTCAACGTGTAGCCTTCCTTCATTACCTTCTACCTCCCTCTCAGTCTTTCTCACCTCACTGCACTTCAGCCTCAGGGTGTTGGGATCAGAGTTGTAAGAATGTAGGGCAGATCTCAAAGTCTCCTTTTGACTTTGCACTGACCACATACGATATATAAATATTTCATGATAACTTCTAATTTACAGATTTGTGGAACCTTACTGTGGAAGAGACCTGAGAGAACACCTCATCCAGTTTCCACTTCAAAGCTTGAATCCCACCATGGTACTGACAGTCTAGACTGGTCCATATGCTGCCAGGCCGTGGCTAGGGAGGGATGCCTAAAGTCTTCTGTTTGTTCTCAGACTCATTCTCAAGTCCCTTAGGCTGAAAATAGCCAGGAGTAAAGATGGGGTTGCTGCTGAGTCTGGCTGCATGTCTGGAACTATTCCAGAGCCAATTTTTTCTTTAGACTTACTTGGGTAGCCAACTCCCAGATCAGTCTGGGAGCCTCTCAGGGTGTAAATAACTTAACCTCAGGACTCTGTCTGGAACATCCTTTGGACCATTCTGTATCCTGTAGGTCCTAGTAACTAGATGGATCTAGATCTGGAGAAGGGTTTGATTCATAGCTATAATCCATCCCTCTCTACATTTCTTAAACTTGCCTCTAGCCTTGTGTTCAAAATGCAGTGGAGGTTGGATATTGGATGTTGGTCAGTGAGGAGGTTATGGCAACTTAGGTAGGAGCAAATCTAGGAATTTTAGAACTTCTTAAAAATCATCAGACTTAGTCCCTTTATTTTGCTGATGAAGCAGCTGAAGCCCAGAGTGAGAATTACATTATCTTTGGTTTAGAAGGCATTGTAGAAGTCATCCAGTCTGACCTCTCAACATCAGCATCTTACAATCTGGGAATATCTCCCCCAGCATTCTTGATAGCTGGTCATCCAGAGGATTGTCCTGCGAACTCATAACCTCTGAAGAAAACCTATTCTAATATAGAACAGCTCTAAGTAAAAGGAACTAACTAAATTGACATCTATTTCCCTGTAACTTTTATCTTCTCAGTGGTTCTAATTCCTTTCCTATGTAACATCTCCCAAGGTGTAAGACCTCAGACCCCCAAATTAGCAGATATCAGCATATCGTTTCCCTAATCAGAGTAAAATAGAACTGAAAAAGAACTTGATTGATACTATGAAGACAGGTCATTCACTCTTTTTTTTTTAAAGATTTTATTTATTTTTTGACAGAGAGAGAGATCACAAGTAGGCAGGCAGGCAGAGAGGGGGGAGGAAGCAAGGCTCCCTGCTGAGCAGAGAGCCCGATGCGCATGGCTCGATCCCAGGACCCTGAGATCATGACCTGAGCTGAAGGCAGCCTTGTAACCCACTGAGCCACCCAGGCGCCCCCAGGTCATTCACTCTTTCGTGGATCCAAAATTTCTTTTTCCAGCTGAGAACCACTGCCTTCTTAGATTTCTTCACTTTCTCTTCTGTCACTGGCACTAACATTTACCCTTTTTCATGGTACTTTTAATAAAGAAACATACGTTTTATCACTTTGTGAATATACCTGTGTTCCAGAGTATCAGGAGAAAGCAAATAGGACTGGAAAGGGCAGACTCACCCCTGCAAACTGGCTTCTCCGTTCATATTTGCTAGCCGTAGTTGGCCTCTCCATTTCTATTGTCTTTTTCTTAGCCTGTGAGGAGTCCTAACTGATCTGTTTACCTCCAGCCTTCTCCTGCCCAAATATAACATCTTTGCTTCTGTTAGAATGATTTGTCTAAATGCAAATTTGACCATGTCACTTCCTTGATTCAGTGGTTTCTAAACACCCAGTACTCTACAAGTTTTCCACTAAATGACTACTGATGATAGAGGAGCCTTTCTCAACTGGATTTCCATGAGAGAATTAAACCCTAATGCCATTAGGCATCCATTGTATGTAATGTATTAACTTTTTCTCCAATGCATCTGGAATGGTGCTAGTTATGTATAGTCTTGAGGAGAATTGAGAAAATAGTCACTCTAATCATTTTCTTTGTTCTGTGGATCAGATGAGGAACTGAGTGTGAAAGAGTGGGGAGAGAATGTATGTTCTTCAGGAGATCAGAAGCCTGGCTGGGAGCAACCTCAAAGAAAAACAAAACAAAACACACTAAATGTCATAAAAGTTTAGGGCTTCATCTTTAAATTTGTGTAGAATAGAATGTCCATAGTTAAAAGTGTTTAAAAAATATTTGTGAATGAACGTACTGATTTTATAGGAAGGTTTCCTAGGGCCCATGGAACTACATATATAACTACCTTTTTTCTCTTAGCCCTGTAGTGGGCATTTTATATGTGTTAAATTACTTAATGTCTCTAAGAAACTTGCCCAAGATTGTACAGCTAGTAAGGTGTCAGAGTCCAGGTACTAACCCAAGTATGTTTCAACTCCACAGCTTGAAGCTGAATTGAGTCAAGAGCCTTAGAAGTTTTTTTCGAAGTTTATCTTCACCAGAATGTAGGCCTTTTTTTTTTTTTTTTTTTTAATCCCCTTGGTCAAGTTAACTGTTGTGTTTCAGATCAAGCATAATTCTGTACTTCTTATGCTGAATATAACTAACTTTGATTATCCAAAAGGAAAATGAACAGTGACTCTGGTAATTTCATATAACAGGCAGTTTTGTCTGTCTTTGGTGGTTCTGAAACATACTAAATGGCTTTATTTATTTATTTATTTATTTATTTTTAAATATTTTATTTCCTTATTTGAAAGAGAGAGAGAGAGTGGGGTGAGGGGCAGAGGGAGAAGCAGACACTCTGCTGAGCAGGGAGCTGCGGGGCTAGATCTTGGGGACTCGGGAGGGAATCATGGCCTGAGCTGGAGGCAGACACTAACCAAGGGACTGAGCCACCCAGGTGCCGCTAAATGACTTTGTTTTGTAGCAGATTTACTTTTCTAATGGCAGCTAGCTTTTTTCATAAGAGGAAACCATCTTGCTATTGAAAACTTGGTTCCCCACCCATATGACATAGAGTTGACTCCATTTGTATCTGCTTACTCAAGGCCCTTGGGAAAGCATAAATGCTAAACTACCAAGGTATTAGAAGCATCCCCTGCCTGGCCTCCAGTTTTACGTGTACCTGACCCTCTGGAATCCAGTTTCCGATAAGTGTCCAGTGAGAACGTCTGGAATGTCTTGTCAGTGGCCACGTTCAGCACAGAATTTCAAGGGGATCTGGCTTCTTTAGTTCTCTGAGAAGCTGGAACAGATACTGAAATGATTGCTAATAGAGGGAGCTACAGTGACTGTTTTCAATCCTTCTCTGGCTGCACCATTGAATTTCTGGTTCCTTCAGAAAGCTTGAAATTTGGGAGTCTAAGAGCATCCAGAGGATGGTGTACAGATCCCTGTGAGGTTCAGTTTGTAGCCTCCTGCCTCCTTTCTTGTTAGAAACTCTTCACCAGTGAGTTACTAATTGATTGCATCTTAGTACCTGATAACCTTCTACATCATGTAAAAGAGAGGTTAGACTGGAAGGGAAAGTCCAGAGTTTGGATTAGAAAACCTGTTGAGTCAAAGGGGAACTTAGCAGAGGAACGGAATGAAAATTATTTCCTTAGACAGTAGACAAATATTCAGGAAACACCTCTGCACCCCAAAGATAGGCACAGCTGCCACACAGTGACTATTAAAGGGAGGTTCAAAGTTATGAGCAAACAGCTGATTCTCTTGGTTCTTGGGCTGTTGCTGTTGGTGACAGGAAATCTTGTTCCCCAAGCTGCTGGCTTCCTGTTTTATTTTTACTCTTAGTAGATCAGAATGTCCATAACAAGGAGCAGTCTGTTCCAAAGGGTTCTTCTCCCCCTTTGAGCCTGAAGGGCTTTTTTTTTGCCTTTTGGTCAGACAATATGTTGGTTCACTTTTAAGATCTATGATATTTAGCTTGGTTTAAGCATTTTCTATTCATAATCAACTTTTTTTTGGTGATGAGCTGGTGTTTTAAGATTTGATGTAAGTAAACCTCTGCTTTGCTTGTTCTGAAATGTATATAGAGAAAGAGAGGGAGGGAGGAGTTTGCGATTTGGGGTATGTTACCTTTGTGCTTTACCTTTTCATTTGAAGTGAATTGGCATTTCCCCTAGCATGAAAACCATTAGGTTGTACATTTCTTTAGTTTCACAAGATACAGAAACAGGACCTGCCAGCCCAGTGTGCCTTTGGCTGTAGCCAGTACCTGTTTTGTTGAGACTAAAACCTCCTCTATCCTTGTAAAGCTAGGAATTTGGTAATCTAATTCTAAAACAATAGCTCAGCATGAACCTGAAGTGGTGGGGGATTTCCTAGGGAAAGGGGCTCAGCTGACAGGATAAGAAACGGTAACCGGAAGGTTTCCGGATCTGCTCCAGACACTTCCTGCTGTCTCAAGAGCCTTTTGGCCCAGGTGTGTTGAACCGGATGTGAGAGAGAGAGAAAGAGAGAGAGAGAAAGGGAGCTGTTGGGTAGAAGAGAAAGGACTGGGGAATCTTATAGAACAGTTTGCTCAGCATCATGTTTGACATATTGAACATGTAAAATTTTCCTTGATATTCTTTAATTCTGTCAGTGTACAGACAAAACTTTAGTAGTGTTAATAGACACTGGGAGCTAGTGTTTAGTTGTACATTAACAGTCATCTATCAGGGAAGAACTGGAGAAGTTACGTTGGGATGTAGATCAGTGGAATCAGTATTGACAGCTTAATTCCATTGTGGAGATTATCGGATGACAGGAGCTCTTTTTTGATCCTTGTAATTGATCATCTGGAATCTGATCTGTGCTGATTATGGACACACCAAGGATGGGATCCGTCCAGACCATTCAGAGCCTGCTGAATGGACTGTTTTCTGACCATGCCTCTTTGACTCTTGTTGGTTGGAGTGCAGTTGTTATTTTAAGGTTTTTAGGTTTTTATGCTCCCGGTGTAACTCAGCCAGCAGTCACCAGTTCAGAATTTCTAAACGTATCCAGCATGCCTTCTAATAGCAAATCTTAAAGATTGAAGGGAATGGGGTGGGGGCTTAAAAAAGAAAAAAATGATGGGGGAGAAAAGATTTTTTAAAAGCTGTTTTAGATCAGAGCAAGACAAAAGGAAAAAAAAAAGACTGACACAGCCCTAGTGTGCCTGGAATTTGTGGTTGAGTAATACTTTCCTGTTACTTCTTTTCTAGGTTGTTTTTCATCATTCAGAGCATTGCCTGAAGCAGGTCCACCATGCCGTTAGTAACGAGGAACATCGAGCCAAGGCACCTGTGCCGTCAGACGTTGCCTAGCGTTAGAAGCGAGCTGGAATGCGTGACCAACATCACCCTGGCAAATGTCATCCGACAGCTGGGCAGCCTGAGTGAGTGCCGCAGAGAGCCTGTGCTTTGCCCTCAGGGGTCGTTGGTGCTCTTTATTTAGTTTCCTTCTCCTCCTGTGTTCCTGTTTCTCCCCCATCTGCCTTTCCTAGGTAATGTGAAAATGTATCCCCCCACCTTCCTGAAAGAGAGGTCCCTTTTTGGTACAGATTCTTCCCCTCAACCCTTTCTTCATCTACCGCCACCCTTTAGGTTCCCTCCACCTCCCCCTCCACCTGCTTCAAAAGAAATCTGTGGGAAGGGTAGCAGGAAGGGCTGCAGCAGAAACTGCAGATGGAATGACAGAGCAGAATTCTCTGTGTGTAAAGTGGGAGGTTCACAGAGCAGTATCTTGGTTGGGGAATGTGCCTGTAATTGCACGAGCTGTTCGATGTAGCTGACTTCGTCGAAGCCTCAAATGTGCCAGTAGTCTTTATCTGTCCGACACCCCCCTCCCCCCCAACTTTTCTTCCCAAAGAGGAGTAAAGCAAACATACACTCAGATTCTAGCCGACTTGTCTACCCTGGTAGACATTTAATTGTGCTGCAAGCCCCCAGGTCCAAGTTCAGGGTACAAATTACTTTTGCAGTCTCTGGGGTATTGGGAGTTTTGCAAGCTGCATTTACACACAATGACACAAAGTGTAGCTGGAGCCATTCTTCTTTAGGAGGAAGATGGGGTTTTAGTCCAGTCTGTTTTGGAGCTGAGGGAAAACCAGCTCAATGATTTTTTTTTTTTTTTTTTAATTGGCAAGAATGAATGAGATTGCCTTGGGTGGGGTGTATGCATGGGTTTGGATTTCACTCTGAATCAAGCTGATTTTGTTTGAAGCTGAGGTATGGGAAGGGCAGATGCTTGGATAGGCTCTGCATTTGTCTAGTGCCACTCTAGCTCCCATAAGAATGACCATCAAATTGCCATTTTAGCAAAGGCATCTTGGTATGAATTATTTCAGACACTCACCCTTCCTATCGTATCACTGCTCTTAGTAAAGGCAGTGGGACATCAGGAAAGCCTACCTTCCCCCAGATAGTATCAGGCCGTCCTTTAAAACAGGGCCCTGAGGAGACAGAGTTCTGTGACCATATGATGTATGGGGTCTGAGATTCCTAAGCCTTTACCTAGCTCACTTGATCCAGGGCTTAGGGAAACTTGGATGGGGTGTCAGGAAGAAATGAAACCCTGCCAGTGCCTGTCTTATACAAAGGAACACTGACAGCAGTGCAGCTGACGAGGAAGCACGTGAAGGTGGCAGAGAGCCTCACTGCTTCTTAAAAGCATCATTTCTGCTTCTGTCACCCTGAGAAGGCCAAATGGGTGGAAGTCAATCACACACTGGTTCCTTCTCCATAGGACAAAGGACATCTAGCTAATGATGCTTCTTACTCTCCCTCGGCAGGAGTTACGCTCTCTCTCAGGTGTTTTTCCAGGGTAGTGTTGATGGATGTCATTGCTCACTCTCCCACTTGTGATCAGACCACTCCTGTCTGGAGGAAGCCAGTCTGAGGGCCAGGGTTGGTTTGTGCCTATGGAAACAAGATTTCCTCACATTGTGGCGCTAACTGACCCTTTATTCATCCAGTAAATATGTATTGAACATATTTTATGTGCCAGATGCTGAGGGAATATAGCGATAATAAGAAATGGTCTCCGCCTTCCAGGAGCTCATAATCTACCAGAGGAGACAGAAATGAATAATTCTTACGGGGAGAGGGTGAGAGGGGAACTCATATTTGTTGATTGCCTACTTTACACCAAGTTTTAGTAGGATATTGACATAGATGTCAAGTAATTCCCCTGGGTGATCCTTTGAGGGTAGGTGGTGGTATTCCCATTTTTCAGGTGAGGAAATAAAGGCTCAGAAAAGTAGGGTGACTTGCCTAGAGAGACAGCAGCCAGTAAGAGGTAAAGTCAGACTTCCAAAGACTTTCTCAGCTCTGTCCTGTACTCTCTGTCTCTGCCAACACACTGCCCTGGTTCAGACCTCTGTTGACTTTTACCTGAACGATTGCCTTATCCTCCCTTTGGCTTCCTTTTCTCTGATCAACCCTCCTAAATCTATAAACCTAAAAATCTTGTGAATCTTAAGCCTATATCCCTGCCAGAGTGGTCTGCTTAAAACACAAATCTCACTTTTTACTTTTATAATTCTCAATTGTTTGAATTTTTGAAAATTAAGACTGTTAACTTTTGCAATTTAAAAAGTATGTGTTTTTTTTTTTAAGATTTTGTTTATTTGAGAGACAGAGTAGAGAGAACACAAGCAGGGAGGAGGGGAGGAGCAGAGAGAGGAGGGAGCAGCAGGCTTCCTATTGAACAAGGAACCTGACGTGGGGGTTCCATCCCAGGACCCTAAGATCATGACCTGAGCTGAAAGCAAACACCCAACCAAGCCACACAGGTGCCCTTAAAAAGTGTTTTTTTTTTTTTCTTTTTTTAAATGATTTTATTTATTTGACAGAGATCACAAGTAGGCAGAGAGGCAGGCAGAGATCACAAGTAGGCAGAGAGGCAGGCAGAGAGAGAGGAGGAAGCAGGCGCCCCACGGAGCAGAGAGCCCAATGTGGGGCTCGATTCCAGGACCCTGGGATCATGACCTGAGCCGAAAGCAGAGGCTCCAACCCACTGAGCCACCCAGGCGCCCCTTTACTTACTTTTTAAAAGAGTTTGTTTATTTGTCAGAGACTGCACGCACACCGCACACCGCCAGCAAGCCACAGCAGGGAGCTGCAGGCCGAGGGAGAAGCAGGCTCCCTGCTGAGAAGGAGCCCAGTGTGGGACTCCATCCTGGGACTCTGGAATCACGGCCTGGGCTGAAGGCAGCGGCTTAACCAGCTGAGCCACCTAGGTGTCCCTAAAAAGTGTTTTTATTTTTTTAAGATTTTGATTATTTATTTGACAGACAGAGGTCACAAGTAGGAAGAGAGGCAAGCAGAGAGAGAGGGAGAAGCAGGTTCCCCGCTGAGAAGGAGCCCAATGCGGCACTTGATCCCAGGATCCTGAGATCATGACCTGAGACGAAGGCAGAGGCTTAAGCCACTGAGCCACCCAGGCGCCCTTAAAAAGTGTTTTTAAGTAAGAGTACAGGGGCACCTGGGTGGCTCAGTCATTAAGCATCTGCCTTCAGCTCAGGTCATGATCCCAGGGTCCTGGGATGGAGCCTTGTGTCGGGCTCCCTGGTCAGTGGAGAAAGCCTGCTTCTCCCTTTCCCAATCCCCCTGCTTGTATCCCTGCTCTCACTGTCTTTCTCTGTCAAATAAATAAACAAAATCTTAAAAAAAAAAAAAAAGATTCCAGATCCTTTAAAATAAATAAACAAACAAATAAATGTACAAATGTTAAAAGTCTCCCCTGTTCCTCACTGTGGGATTGTATAAGTTTCTTGGTCTTGCATTCGAGACTTTTCAAGACTTGCCTTCCTTTCTAATCATTGTTCTTTTTCTTTTTCTTTTTTTTAAAGATTTTATTTATTTATTTGACAGAGAACACAAGTAGGCGGGGCGGGGGGCAGGCTCCCCGCCGAGCAGAGAGCCAAACGTGGGGCTAGATCCCAGGACCCTGAGATCATGACCTGAGCTGAAGGCAGACGCTTAATGACTGAGCCACCCAGGCGCCCTCCAGTGATTTTTTTTGCAATCCATCTTCTCCCAGGGATTTTACAATCTTCAAAAAAAAATTTTTTTTTAATGAAAAAGGAGGAAAGGGGGGGGAAAGGAAGGAAGAAAAAATGAATTATCAACTACTTGTAGTACTTCTGAGATAGACCACAGTCTCTCATACGGTGCCCTTGCTATTGTTTCTCCTGCCTGTAGATACCTCACAGTCCTTGTAGCTGATCTTCAAGGCCTAGCTCAAGGACCTCCTCCTCCAGGCTGGACTAAGTGCTTCTCTGAGCTCCTATTACGTGCCTGTAATTACTACCTACCACATTATATTGAAAATTATCTGTATCTCTTACACTAAATTAAAAGTTCTCTGATGGCAGAAATCATGTCTTGTTTGTTCTTAAACCCCAGTGTTTATCCTGCGTAGTATCTGGCATCCAATAGAAGCTCAGTAAATGTTTGTTGAATAATTCATGCCTATATTCTCGCCACCATTCCATGCTGTTGGTGCATAGAGAATACAGGGAAGGAGGTAATACTCCTGTGGGGAGTCAGTGCATGGTGTGGGAGTATAGGGAGAGTTAGGGAATGCTTCACAGAGGAGATAGATTTGAATCAGACCTTGAACGATGACTAGAATTTCATCTTGCAGACAGTGGGGCAGGAATAGGCTCATATGTGCTTCACATTCATGACCTTGGCCTCATGGCCTCATGTACTACCGCCAGAAGTGCTTGGTCTGGTAGGCACAATCCGATTATGGAATGGATAAAGCACAAAACTAAAAATTCCACAGTCTTGGATTGCTTCGTGATAGCATATCCAGAGTTTTTATTTTCCCTCAGTGCAGAGAGATTGGCATTTCACATATTAGGTTGCCGTATCTTAGGAAATATAGGCACAGCCAGCCAGCCTGTACTTTTGAGTCAGTATCCTGACCACCTGGTAGAATGGAATCCTCACTTGGGTAAATTAAGAAATTATGCTGTGATACTGGGTTTTCTGAGTGTAGAGGGGCCATGCCACTGGGGGACTACTCCAAGACTTTTAGACCTCAAGCAAAAGCAGTGCCATATTTGTAAAAATCAGATTTAACCTGTTCGTGTCTGCCTAAGATTCCATTTGAACAGTTCTGCTAATGGGGGGGCGGGGGAGGGCGGGGATTGAAGACTGCTTTGGAATCTCTTGCAAAAATATGGTTACCAACCATATTGTGAATGTCCTGATGTGATAGTGGATCTGTTTTGGTAATCTGAATGAATGAAATTTAACTCTGACCAAGGTACTTTAGTTTTCTCCTTATTATAAGTGTGTCACACTCCTATTTTCAGAGATTGGGGTAATATTTAGTACCTGAAGAATAGGAACTATCATATTACTGACTGGAATTATATCTTAAATTTCCTGTAAGTGTAAAATGGCATATTTAAATAACTCATAGTCTTGAAAGTCATCTGATGTGGTTGGGCAGTTTCATTGTAACAACCTAACATTTTTTAGCCCATTTATCCTATGACAGTTTGGTAAGGTTACAGATGAGGAAATTGAGGCTGAGACATTGTAACTTGCTGAAGAGTATGTAGGTATAAATAGAAAGAACTGAGATTAACTCCAGGTTTTTCTGATTGAAGTCTGCTGAGACTTACATGAATAAACCCAGGGTGGGCCTGATGTGATGATGTGAGGTGGGGAAACCTTCACACCACCTCCCTCCATCTTCAGATAGCATTCTCAGTGTTTACATGTTTATATGTTGGGGGTAAGATTTATCTTGAAAATCGCTTTCACATTCAGCCACTGCTCACACTACCACTACTCCCTTCACCAAGGAGCAGGAAATCCCAGGTATTCTTGGTGCCTTAAGGATGGGTTGCTTTGGGGTTTTCTTTTCCTCCAGAATAGCTAGTCAGTTAACAGGTTTTTTTTTTTCCCCTTAGTAATCCCATTGTGGGCTCAGACTCACGACCCCAAGATCAAAAGTCACATGCTCTACCAACTGATCCAGCCAGGTGCCCTGGTTAACAGATATTTTTGAGCCTGGTTTATTTTTCATAAGTAATGTTGTATGTTTATCTGCTTTAGCTTTCCAATCACAGTTTTCCATTACCTGAATGAACACGATGCAGTGTGGTTTTTATAGGAACTTAGCTGTATTATGGACAGGGATCAGATAACATTGTCAGCCTGCGGAACAGAAATTCAGCTTCGTTAGCCAGTTTGTGTCTTTGAACCCAGGAGCTTCCCATGGTTGTTTAAATCACAGGATCGTTCAGTATGCAAAAACTTGTTCTTTCCTTGATTAGAAACTCCTTATTGACTAAATTTACCAGCAATTCAAAATATGTTGTTGATTGTTCTTATCCTTACTCTCCAGGTTACACTGGGAAGGTGAGCTGCAGTTCACCATAAAGGTGCAGTTTTGGCCTTTTGACTAATATTTTCCCCCTCAAGTGTAGACTAAGCACAAACAAAGTTTAAAAGCTAAAAGTCAGAACCTACTTAAAATAGTTCTCAGTAGTTTTTTTGGTTGGGCACCATCACCTATGCCTACCTTCACCTTGCAAGTAAGAAACTCAGTATATTTATTCATGTGTGCCGCTTTTCATTCCTAGCAAGAATGTGCTTTGTGGCTTGGAATGACAATATGGAGGTAGTGTCAAATTGCTGGTAGGTTTCTTTGGCTGCAAATTCTCATTGCATTCCAGGGTTGAAAGTACGGAACTCTTTTCTTTTTCTAAAAAATAAGATACTGTGGAAAGAGACCACTGGTATGTTTGGTTTTCAGGCAGGGCTTGAAAATTTCAGCTTTTCACTTGTTCCCTCAGATGTAGATTTGAAGGATTATAACCTAAAGCAAAGACTTCCAAAGTTGCAGGTTACAGAACATAAAATAACCTTTTCACCTCTTAGAAAAAGTTTTAACTCTGTTTTGAGTCGTTGATAAATTCAAGGCCCCTCAAAGATACCACAACTCATCATGGTTATTGAATGTACTTCGAAGGTTCCATTGAGGATGTAATTTTTTATTTTTCATGTAAATTGTAGACACCTACAAGGTCCTCGTAACTCCCATTCTGTTTTCAAGAACATTTTACAAGGTGCTTTTACAGAGGAGCAAGGGGTGAAGGGCTATAGGCAAATGTGTAGACATTGTCTACTCTTCCAGGATTAGTTTTTTGTATTGCACCTTTTGATATTATTCAGCCTGCATTGAGTTCGTGACCATTCAGAGTTTGCCAAGAAGACTGTTAGAGAACAAATGCAGACTGCTCAGGCTATGGAGGGCGCATCTCCCATCTCCAAGAGCAAGCATCTGCATGTAACCCAAACTGTCCTGGAGGTGGGTGGGTTTGTCTTGGGGAGGTTGGGAATAAGATCTTTAGTAGCAAGTTTTTCTAATCATTTATGTCATTCTTATGCTCTAGTGACTTGGTTTCTTTGCTCTGTCAGGTAAATATGCAGAGGACATTGTTGGAGAGCTCTTTACTCAGGCAAATACCTTTGCCTCTCGGGTAAGTTCCCTTGCTGAGAGGGTCGACCGCCTACAAGTTAAAGTCACTCAGCTGGATCCCAAGGAAGAAGAAGGTAAGGAAGCTGAGCTCAGCATTTGCAGGCTTTGCTGAGCAGTTTCTTAAGATTTTTTTCTCCGGATTTATAAAAAAGTGAGGGGAAAAAATCACAGAGACCTATGGAGTTCTGCTTTGAAATGACACAAGCCCGGGTGGTGTAAAGAAACCTTTTTAGCTCTACCACACCCCCACATGCTCCCTTTCTCCCATTCCCCCAGTTCTTGCTCAGATCCCCCCTCCCCCAATCGTATTTTGTTACCATAAAAGTACTTGGAAGATTCATTCCTCCTAAGGAGAGGCCTGCTAGATCTGGCCACATAGTAAACCTTTGTGTTGCCTCATTTTGTTCAGTCGTGAAATGGCTGGGCTGCTGACAGCCTTGTGGGGCTTCCCCAGAGGGGGAGAAAAAAAACCTGGCTGCAGACAGCCGCAGCCAAGAAACTGCAGCTGAGGCCTCTCAGACTGGTGTGACTCAGTGTTTGCTCAAATAGCCTGTCGTCCATTTTCTCCTGCCTTCCATCTTCTCTCAGTGTCACTGCAAGGAATCAACACCCGGAAGGCCTTCAGAAGCTCTACTATTCAAGACCAGAAGCTTTTTGACAGAAACTCTCTCCCAGTACCTGTCTTGGAAACATATAACACCTGTGATACTCCTCCACCTCTAAATAATCTGACCCCTTACAGGTAACTTCGCTAGTTCTTCCCTTTGTTGACCTGTGGTTAACAGCACTAGATTGGCATTTTAGTTAAAGATGTTTGCATCAGAGGATTGTGTCCAGAAGCTTACTACCTACCCCAGAGTTGTTTGTGGCTGCAGCAGCTAATGTTTACCATATAAACACTTGTCACTTATTATTGTTTGGTTTCTGAAATTCATAGTAAATACAATATATATTGAAAGTTTGCTCTAGCATTGCATGTTGCAGAGTTTAATTTGGTATAAGCCAGGTCCATCCTGGATTCCATCCAAGGAATTTAGTTATTACAGAACCAAAAGGACTTTGTTACAAAGCAGTCCTAGAGCTTGCATCCCAGGGGCAGCATTCGAGCAAGGCTCCCACTTACTCTGAAACCACTAGATTACCAGATGTTTAGGTGTGTTAGTAGAGTTAGCCTTGTGGACTGGCTGCTCTGGGCCCTCAGGGTCCTTCCAAAGCTTAAGGAATAATTGGCTTTCTTCCAAATGAGTGTCGTTTACTTTGTTTAGAACATCCTTTTGACATTGCCCTCTGCTAGGCCCTATACTGCTGCAGCTAAACTTGAGATAGACAACTTAAAGCCCCTCCCCCTCCAGGGGTCTGTAGTATGATCATCTTGCAGAAAACCACTGAGCAGGGGCAGAAAGTGAATATTTATCTTGCTTGTATCCATAAATATCTTTGGAACAGGTAAAAAGTAATTACAGATAGCTGGAGGCAGATGTCTTCTGCGAGACATGGGTATACTGCAAAGTAGGATGTGTGTGTGTGTGCAGAACTCAAGGACAACCACCTGATCCAGGGAGCCTGGAAATAGGAGCGTGGAAGCTATTCACACAGATAAAAGTACACAGCATCTATCCCATAGCGTCTATCCTGTGTTATTATGTAAAATTATGTTTATACCTTGGCTTTCAAAGGGGCTAGCTACCAGAGCAGGACAGAGTTTTGACTCTGTAGCCTCCATTATTTATCAAGTTGGATTTGGGCAGAGAGGTTTCAGGGCAAGAAGGGAGTGTACACCTGATACTGAAGGGAGTGTGACATATGACATGGGGCTTGTGTGATAGAATAGGATAAACAAATGATATTAAGATGAAGTTTATTTTTCAGTTAATGATATTTTCCTTTTTATCATTCTCCTCTCAGTTATCTGGATTTGGCCTAACAGAAATGAGCAGTGGTGTAGCTAACTCAAAACAAGATTTAATATAAAAGTCATTAGTGTTTGATTCGGAAATGCTTTCTGTGTGTCATGACAGGCCAGGGAATAGAATTGCCTTTCTAATAAATGTCCATCCCTAGCACATGCTTTCTGGAAAGAGAGAGAGACTTAGTCATGCCAAAGTGCAGGATTCCAACCAGGACTATCAAATCTGGTAGGTAACCCTTACATGGACACTCAGTAGCTCTCTTGGTTACTTCTGTTGCAGCCACTAAATGATGGTAATTAAATCTCATCATAAAACAGCTGGCCTCTGTTCTCACTGGGGCCCCCTTGTGGTTGGGGCTAGGGTGGGGGTACTGAGCTATTCTAGAAGGGAGCAGGAGCAGGAAGGTGGATTGCTATGGTGACCTGTTCTTACAGAGCAATAACAGCTGCATACATAAACACTTTCATGTATATGTGTATCTATACATAAGGTACACATGTGTGCCTGCACATACATGTACAGGCTTCAGGTGGGTGGGAAGCCACTAATGCTTCCTGGAGAGTCCTGGGGAATTGGTGGAGGAAGGGGAACCAATGGCAGAAATCCCCTCTGATGTGCCAGGATATCAGGTTATCCTCAGGGAGATGTCTGTAGCCATGCAGATCATTAGAAATAATCAGGATCCCTGCTGCTCTAGCCTGTTCTTGCCCTGACCATGCAGATTCCTCTACCAGGAATTGAAAGTAAGGCTAAGTTTCTTAAAAAGCCAGATAAATAAAGAGGTGCCATTCTGGGGGCACTGGAATGCTGATGTGAAGAGGAAATTTGAAGCAGTCAATTTGAATGACTTCTTGATTCCTCAGTGTAAAAACTGCTAACTGGTGGGTATTTGGAATATTGGATTTGGTTGGGAGCTCATCTCTCTACTGACAGCTACTTGTCTTCATTTCTATCCCAGGGACGATGGGAAAGAGGCACTCAAATTCTACACAGACCCTTCGTACTTCTTTGATCTTTGGAAGGAGAAGATGCTGCAGGACACCAAGGATATCATGAAAGAGAAGAGAAAGCATAGGGTGAGGGGAAAGGGGCCTCTGTTCTACACATCAGTAGGCACGATTGTGGAGGGGGGATAAAAAGGAAGCCAGTCTTATATGAAGTAATCATTCTGAGTGGCTGCTTGCTTGGATGCCAGGTGAAACTCTTTAAAAAATGTGTCCACTCCAAGCACAACCAAGATGAAAGTATAAATCACACCAAAAATGTGTTTGTTCCCCCTAGTGCTATTAACAATTGAGTATATTCAGGCTGAGTTTTAGAAATTGACTTTTCTATTCACCATTTATTTCTCTTGCAATTTGCACCTGACTCTGCTGGACACTCAAGCTAGGCTAGTCCCTTCCCCGCCAGTTTTGCAGCTCATTTCTCAGAGAGCAGCACAGGGCTCCACAGTGTTTGATTTACAAACAGGAACGGTTTAACACCTTCACTACTGATTGGGTAGGGCTGGGTGAGGGCATAGGCCTAATATTGGGAGCTGTTCCTCTCCCCTTAGACCTTCAGTGATGTGTGTAAGCGTATGACCAACCACTTGCAACGTCACAATCCCATTAGCATGGCTGCCGGGAGGCCCAAGAGAGCACCAGGGGCGAGTGCAGCTGAACAGGCTGAGGAACTCCTCATTGGTTGTTTGATTTTGTTTTGTTAACTGTTTCCTTATATCTGTCCCAGAGACAGTGACTGACCTTTGTGGCAGAGCAAGTAACAAATAGCTTTTTACTAACTTGCTAACAATTAGAGCTGCTCAGAAACATGAATGAGTTACCCAAAAAGGTAGTGAGTTTCCCATCTGTAGAGGTGTCTGAGTGTTGAACTGAGTGAATGTGTTTGACCTTGGGAGGTGGTTTGGACTAGATGACCTCTGGGTCACTCCAAAACGGGTAATTCTATAAATTCTCTAGTTACTGTGTGTTGTCAAGGCACGTCGTCTCTTGGGTGTGCATCCCTGAAGGTGGATGGAATTTTAATGAAGGACTTTGGAATAATGTTTTACAAAGGTTTTTCTGTTTCTTTTCATTATAGAAAGAAAAGAAAGATAATCCAAATAGAGGGAATGTAAATCCACGTAAAATCAAGACACGGAAGGAAGAGTGGGAGAAGATGAAGATGGGACAGGAGTTTGTGGAATCTAAAGAAAAGCTGGGGCCTTCTGGGTAGGTAATGCTTTCGTATTATTGGTAGCCTTTCTGAAGGGCCTGGGGCCATGGGGGTAACAGCCTGGCAGCTCTGGTGTGGCACCTTTCACACCCCCCTGAAGTCTGGCTGTGTGGCTAAGATCAATATCACTGTTAATCAGCTACCTTAACGTGCATCCATCTGGTGATAAAAATTTGCTGAATAAATCAAGAGACTCAGCAGTTTTAAATGAGATAACTGTAGTAGTTCGGAAAAGAAGGCCCACAACTTCTAGTGCCCTTGCTCTGCCAGACGCTAGTATGTCTGTGGGCCCCAAAGGAAAGACTGGAAAGAAAAGAAAAGTGGTCTTGGGAGCCCTTTGCCTCCAGAGCATTGATTTGAAGGTCATGCCTAAGAGCTGGGCATTTCACAGGACTGGAAAGGGCCCGGTAGAGAATTTGTGCACATCACCGAAGCAACTTTTCAGTCAGCCTTTGTCAGTCTCGGGAGAGAGGCTAGCCAAGGGACTGAAAGCAGACCTCAGAGACAGTGTGGGAAAGGTCGCTTGGCCAGTATTGAGGCTATATATCTCCATCGGGAAACAGTAGATGTCAGTCCGACCCATTTCCCAATACCAAATCACACTGGAGATTTAAAAGGGGGAAAAAAATGGTTTTGAGCTTGGTTTGATGCTTATCCTGGTGTCCGACCTGTGTGACATTCAAAGCCAAGTCACCACGACTGCTTGGCATGAATGTTGCCCTGTTTTTTTCTCTAAATACATTGCATCCTGGCTGTCAGAGAACCATGCCAGCCCATGCCGGGTGTCTAGGAATGATAAAAGGAAAGAGTTGAGTTGTTCTTGCTTTTAGGAATAACTCTACCATGAAAATCTTGACTTTTAAAAATCTTGACATTTCTGACACTAGTTCTTCTTGGATTAAGAGATTTGTTTTAAAGAGTGATGAAGATGGTGAGAGAAAAAAATAAACCTTTCTCTCTACAGGGAAATCAGACCTGAGGGCACCTTCATTACATTCACCTCCCAGTAAAAGGGGCCATTTGTTCTGTGGCCCCATCCTGTTCAGACAGGCCTTGTCCTAGGTTCTGTGACTGTAAGGCCAGAAACTTGCACGTTCAGAATGCTAGCTATTATGCATTTGGTTTTTGTTGTGTTTGTGTGTGTGGAATGAGACTAGTGAAAATGAGGACTTTGCCTCCCATTTTCCTGTTGTCCAAGAAGTTTGGGATTGGGCTACGTGGCGGTCTACCTGGATGTGCTTGTTGGTGAACCTATAAAGAGATGTACCAAGCCTGCAGGGCTCCAGGCCTTGGGGATTTTCTGCATCAGAGCATCATTTGACTCGTTAGTTCCCTCCAGCTCTCTTCTCTCCGGGGTCTGTTTGAGATGAGTTCTTTAGAACCCAGCAGTAGTGGAGAGAAGGGGGAGATGGAGCAGATCCAACCATCTTTTGCTGGCTGCTGTTTGTTGTATTCGTGTCATTTGGAGGTTTGTTGTTCACCCAAGGCCCAGTGCTCTGAGCGACAGGTTTGCGTGAGGCACAGGCCCTAGTACCCTCCTTAAGTTGGCAGCTCGTCATACTGGATAAGAGACCTGGCAGGGAGACCGAGTCTAGCTCCCACACAGCAACTTGCATTTGTCCTTAGCTT
Source organism: Mustela erminea (assembly GCF_009829155.1). Taxonomy (NCBI): domain Eukaryota; kingdom Metazoa; phylum Chordata; class Mammalia; order Carnivora; family Mustelidae; genus Mustela; species Mustela erminea. Next base: position 89,662,253 of record NC_045623.1, read on the forward strand.
GGTTTTGCAATCAAATGCCTCCTTGGCCTTTGAGTACTCCAGAGGCTTGCTGACCTCCACACCAGGCTGTGTGCCAGTCACGTGTTTGCAGCTCACTAGCCTTGGGGCTCAGCTTTGCCCTTTGCCACAAGACAGACTTTGGGATTTTGCGTATAGGCTGCTCTTAACATTTGGGAGAGAATTTAAAAGAACTGCTGCTTTGACAAGGCCAGCCAGCACTGGGAAAGGAGCAGCATGGTTTTGATTATCCATGTTGAATCCCATTCCTCTGAATCCAGCAGGAATAGCCGGGAGAGACTTAACAATAGAATTCAGTACTAAATTTTAATCCTGAATTTAGTCCTAGAATAAGGTTTCAGAATAGCAGAAAATATGTGGGAATATTCTTATTTCTTTCCTCCTAAAAGCTTTTTATCAAATGCATTTTTGTAGGGTCTCTTAAAAAAAAAAAAAAAAAAAAAAGAGTACCACTCACACTCTTTAAATGACAGTTTTGGCATTGGGTTCATTGTCAGGTATCCACCCACCTTGGTGTACCAGAACGGCAGTATTGGCTCTGTTGAAAATGTGGACGCAAACAGCTACCCACCACCACCGCTGTCAGACTCCACCTCTCCACCTTCTCCATCCTTCTCTGAGGACAGCTTGCCTCCCCCACCAGCAGAATTCAGGTAAATGGTGCTCTCTCTCCTGTCTACTCTGGGTGGTTACATACTCAAGAACAAAATAAGTGTACCTCAGGCTGCCTGCCTGGCTCAGTCAGTGCAGCACGCAACTCTTGATCTCAGGGTTGTGAGTTCGAGTCCCGTGTTGGGTGTAGAGATTACTTTTAAAAAAAAAAGTCTTAAGGGAAAAAAACCAACAAAATAATTGTTCCAAATTCAGGGCAGGACCAGTAAAATAACTTGAAGCAGGTCTGTCTAGATAATAGAAATAATTAACATTTTATTAATTGTCTGTGAGGTGCCAGGCATTATGCCAAACACTGTATATATTGCTTCATCCTCACAACAGCGCTCCTGAGATAGGTACCCATTTTACAGATGAGTAAATGGTGAGGCACAAAGAGGTCAATGAATTCACCTAAGGTCACACAGCCAGTCAGAGACAGGGCCTTGATTGGAAAGCAGATCATTCTGCCTGCAGAGCCCGTATTCTTTCTTTTTTAAACTTTTTTTTTTTTTTTTTTGGTAAGATTTTATTTATTTATTTGTCAGAGAGAGTGAGAGTGAGCAACAGAGTAGGCCGAGAGAGAAACAAGCAGGCTCCCTGCCAAGCAAGGAACCTGATGCAGGTCTCGATTCCAGGACCCTGGGATCGTGACCTGATCCAGAGGCAGATGCTTAACCTACTAAGCCACCTACGTGTCTCGAGAGAGCCTGTATTCTTTTTTTTTTTTTTTTTCTTTGAAGATTTTATTTATTATTTGACAGGCAGGCAGGCAGAGGGGGAGGGGGGTAGCAGGCTCCCTGCTGAGCAGAGAGCCCGATGTGGGGCTCAATCCCAGGACCCTAAGATCATGACCTGGGCCGAAGGCAGAGACTTAACCCACTGAGCCACCCAGGTGCCCTGAGAGCCCATATTCTTAACAATTAGCTGTACTGGAGCAGATAGAGATTACCAGCTTACCTCTCGTTCTTTAACTCAGCATGGAATAAAGTGGTATATCATCTGCGGTCCTTAAAATATTTAACAGACACCTTGCCCAGTTATCGAGGAACTAAGCAATCAGTCACCTTTCTACCGTGTTCTGGTTCAGTTCACTGCCGGAAAGAATGAAACAAAGGAAAAGGGGAGGTGAAACTTCGACTTTGTCCGTACTGATGTTTGGCAGAGATGTACAGGGGAAGAGTTAGAATATGGCTGGGAAGGGGTCTGTCTGAGGAGTGTTCAGATTTCAGTGTTTGCTTACAGTTACTTTTCCCTTTCTGATGCCTGACAAACGAGAGCTTTGAAAGGTGCACTGTTCTCCGTGGACACTGTTTAATCAGAGATGAGATATGTTGAAGACCCCTCAGCCGGACACCTAGAGCAGTGCTGGAACTCCTCCCCTAACCCGGCCTCATTCTTGGTGGCTCTTGACAGCATTCCTCCCAGAGTGCTTTTGGCTGGCGGCCCTGTCAGGTGCAGCTAAGGCTTGAAGGTCTGTGGAAGATTCCAAGATGGATGCTTTTTTCTGAGGAGTAGCTATTAGTGGAGGGTAGGCACAACGGTGGAAAAAGAAACCTTTCAGCCTCACACATGGTCTGAGACCTTACAGCTGCAGCCAAGCCTATCTGACCCGGGAGCGGTGCCCCTTAGTTGTCTCTCAGCCCAGGCACAGTCTGGTGGCACATTTATTTCCCATCTCTGCTGACCCTCGGATCTTCATCCCTTCTCAGGACTTTCCTCATGAACACTGGAGGTGCATTTATCTCAATCTGTGACCTGTTCAGGTTTGGTCAGCTTAGCTTGGGTTTCCTGCTCACGAGATCTGGTGAATGGTAATAGCCTGAGGACTAGAGCCCAGTGGGTGGGTGACATTTGGCTTTTTTTTTTTTTTTTTTTTAAGATTTTATTTATTTATTTATTTATTTGACAGACACAGATCACAGGAAGGCAGAGAGGCAAGCAGAGAGAGAGGAGGAAGCAGGCTCACTGCTGAGCAGAGCCCTGCACGCCTTCTTGGTCCTGGTTCCACAATTAAACTGACTGTCTGTCCTAGAGGAGGGTTCAAGAGGGTGTCTTCCCTTGGAAGGAAGCTAGAAGGTTTGAGGGGGACCTAGGTGATGACCTTGGCCAACCCTTACCTGATAGAGGAATCCCAGTCTAAACTTCTTTCAAATAGCTTTTCTCAATTTCTGCTTAATCCCCCTGCTGATGAGAAGAAGCTCATTGCGTTACAAGACTCATTGATTGTTGGTCTGTTCTGACCATTCTCAGGTGTTTTCTGTTTGAGCGAAAATGAAATGATAGCAGTCAACGAAAATGAACCTAGTTTCATAGATAAGCTTTCTTAGAGATGGGTATTGGCATGCTGAGAGTGATGGTGGGTCTCTTCTTTGTCCTTTCAGCTGCCCAGCAGACAGCAACCAAAGAGGGCCTGGCTTAGCTGGACCCAAAAGATCCAGCATGGTCAGCCCAAGCCACCCACCACCAGCTCCTCCGCTGGGCTCCCCACCTGGCTCCAAACCCGGGTTTGCTCCACCGCCTGCCCCTCCGCCGCCTCCTCCAATGATGGGCGTTCCACCCCCGCCACCGCCTGGAGGATTTGGGCCTCCAGGGACCCCACCACCACCTTCACCCTCATCTTTCCCACCTCACCCCGATTTTGCTGCCCCTCCACCTCCTCCCCCACCGCCCACAGCTGACTACCCAACTCTGCCACCACCTCCCTTGCCCCAACCAGGAGGAGGTGCACCTCCCCCTCCCCCCCCCTCCTCCTCCTCCGGGGCCCCCTCCTTTCCCTTCCAGTGGTGCAGAAAACCCGTCTGTTGCACCACCACCACTTTCTGACGCCACCAAGCCTAAGTCGTCCTTGCCTCCTGTGAGTGATGCCCGCAGCGACTTACTTTCAGCCATACGTCAAGGTAATTCCCAGTGCTGGGTCCAGGACCTTGAGGCCCTGTCTTTCTGCAGCCAGGATGACTGGTTGGAGATTGGGCTAGGGGCTCCATGCCCTTGGGTGGGGACAGATAGGGACGGATCTCAGGCCTCAGATCACCCTAAAGAAAGGCTTAACTCTAAAAATATAAAAAATGTAGATTTCTTTCCACCTTAGTTTAAAGTAAAGGATTCTTGGCTTCAGAAGAGCTAGTGACTCTTGATCTTGGCGTCATGAGTTTGAGCCCCACCTTGGGTGCAGTGGTTACTTTAAATAATAAGTAAGTAAGTAAAGTTAGGGATACTTAACTTGGGTCTTTGACCTCATTGACAAGAGATGTTTTGCCTGTGTTTGCATTCATTTTGTGCCTCAGAGAAAACCAAGCATCACTACCCTAGAAGGTACTTCTCTGGCCACACTCAGTCATGCCCTGTCCTCCACTTCTGTGCCTTTCATCTCCGTCCTCCCTTTTCTCTTCTCTTTTCTCACCCTGTCCTCCTCGGCCTTTTTCTCCTATCCCCTTCCTGCTCTGTCTCCTTCCCTTCCTTCTTTCCCCCCTTCCTGCCCTCCCTCATCATCTCACTGTTGGGGAGCATTTATTCTCTTTCTGTCAGAGGTTAGGTCTGGTCCCAGTGGGTTAGAGTGGTTTCTGCTCTTTGTGAGCCTTCTTAGAACTAAAGGATTGTCTGGGGGAGAGGAGTTGAGCTCAGCGGTAATCAGCTGGGCAGACTGCGTGCCCAGTGGGTACAGTTCGGTGACCACTCCCCACCTAGACCCTCGTGGGAAGTGCCATCCTCACCAGCCTGCCAGTGTGGAAATGGAAAGAATGGCAGGCTTCCTTTTTGACACGCCTATAGCACTGGGGCCAGAATTGGATAAACCCTCACCTTTCTTTCTTTCCTTGCTTCCCCCTTTCCCTTTTTGCTTTCTCAGAGTATCTTTCTTCCCCTGACCTGTTCCCCTGACTCCGTCCACCCCTAGTCACTCCCCCTTCCTCAGGCCTGTGTGGATTCTGAGACCTTTTGAGATTGACTCACCTTCTAAACCTCTCTCTCTCTCTCTCTCTCTCTCTCTCACACATCAGGCTTCCAGCTGCGCAGGGTTGAGGAGCAGCAAGAACAAGAGAAGCGTGATGTTGTGGGCAACGACGTAGCCACCATCTTGTCCCGTCGAATTGCCGTGGAGTATAGCGATTCGGAAGATGATTCCTCTGAATTTGATGAGGATGACTGGTCGGATTAACTCTTTCTGCCTGCTGCCCACCTCTTCTTTCTTTCTTCCTGCTGCTTTCTTTGATGCATATCCCAGCAGTCTAATGCAGGGGGAAAGGGAGGAAAAAGAATTTCAAGGGGCCAAAGTCTTCCCTGAAGCAACCAAAGATATATCCAAGTGCTTCCTCCAAATCAACATATATTTTCCCATTTCCCCATAGACAGGTCCCCAGATTCGGTAGCTGAGATCTTCCCTCTTCTCTTCAAGTAACTGTTACATATTGAGAGAAGGAAATACTCCAAAGCAGATCCCTTCGATTGGGTTTAGATTGGAGTTAATAACTTCCCTTGGGAGCCATGTTCAACTGTGGTCCTCTTCCAAAATTCTTACCCTTCAAATAATACCAGCCATCTTCTGGTCCTAAAGCCTGCCCCTTTAGGGGCAGCCCCTATCCTTGCAGCCCCTTTCCTGCGCACCAAGAGGGCTGAGCAGGCCACATGCCCGAGCAGCCAGACTGCCACACCTTTCTGCCCTGGTCAGCAAGATGAGCTTCCCTTTGCTAAGCCATGTCTATGTCTGGACGCCCTTTATTCTAGAAGCCATGAGGCCCTAAGGAGTGTCTTCCCCTTTGCCCAGAAATGGTGCCTTCTGAAGGCTGAGTCTGTTGCCTCCTTACCAAGCCCTTTCTCCAGAGTGTGGTGTTCAGGTGTCCCGTAAATGGCCCTCCCTCGCTACCAGGTGCTCTAGCTACCATGGCCCAGTTCAAACTTCTAATACCGATGACCAAACTAGCCCCAGTGCGCAGGGATCTGACCTCTGCTGACTGTCAGGAGCCAAGCTTAGAGACTCAGGACTGCAGAACTGGTGGAACTCCTTGGAATCCTACGCCCTTAATGACGCTGAAATGTAGAAATGGGAAATGACTTGCTCTGGGTCATACTTTGGATGGTGACAGAACTCTAGAGCCCAGAATTCCCGATTCCAAGTCACCTCTGCCTTCTGGGACCAAATAGTGAGCACTTGCTAGAATCTAGGCAGAACAGTCTTGGCTCTGTGCTACTCCAGACCTCACCGTAGGTGGGAGTCCAGTAGGAGAGCTCAGAGCCAGTGCCAGGCCTATCCGTGCTGCTCAGAGCCTGTAGCCTGTCTTATAATTCCCTGCTCCCCCTTTACTATCACCACTGAACCACATGACCTTGGGAGCTGCCCTTCTGGGGGACCAGAGGTAGTGAGAGAAGGAAGGGGATACACAGCTTTGACAGGTGCTGTTTTCAATTCCTCTGCAACTTGTCCCCCTTTTATTTCCCCAGTTCAAGCATAGGTTCTGCCAGCTGTAGAAACTTCAGTCCCTCGGGCTCATGGCTGCCGCAGGTAGCTGCCTAGGGGGGCCTGGCAGCCGTGAGGAGGGCTGAAAGGCAGAGGGGCTCTGGCTGTCGTTTCCAGCTCCCACCTCAGCGCGTGCAGTGATGTTCCCTCCCACGCTCCCCCTCTTCCCAGAGCTAATACACAGGTGCTATTATTCAGAAAAAACTGGTCAGCTTTGGCCAACAGTGAGGTTTCTTCTCTTCTGCCCTAACTATTGTGTAGCCTCTTATGCTGAAACCGGCTTCTCCTGGCTTCTCTGGCTTTCAGAGCCCTGAAACAAAGAGAAACAGGATCTGTCTCTACCCAGCACAGCAAATGGTTGTAGTAATTGCCAAAGCCCTCATAAAGCCCTCCGGCTTGAGGAGTGCGTGTAATCATGGCTACTACCGCTGTGCCCGGGCTGGCTGCTCCCCCCTGCCTCCTCTCTGTGAACTCCCAGTGCGGGGGGCCAAGCCTGTAGGGGCCCTCGTGCCCTCCTGCTGGGGCTGCTGCCGAGTGGACTCTCCTCCCCCTCCTCACATCAGGTGTCTGGCACAGGGCTGGCCTCATGCTCTGGTGCTGAGCAGTCCAGGCTGTGTGTGCTCCCGCCTGGCACATTGGAAGCTGAAGGTGCTTTCTTCAGAACCCTAAAATGGCTGTTGAAGGTGTCCCTGGCTGCAGCCCAGCGGTGGCTGGAGAGGCAGGTGGAGGGCAGTGGTTCTCCCAAACAGGAGTCCTGGGGCCTGGCCAGGCCAGGGTTTGGGCCTTAAGGGCTTTGACTAAATTACCCCCATCCCCCTCCGTTCCAGAAAAGGGGGAGCCAGAGCCACATTCTATCATTCTGCTCTGACCTTGAAGGGGGCGGTGTTGGCCTGGCTTCTGGAATGGACACAGTCCGCCCTGGAAAGGGCTGGGGGCAGAAGGGGGGGCACTGCCTGCGGAAGGTAGGATTAGATCATTAGCTCAGTGACCTCCTAGGGTTTCGATGTGCTGTGTTCTCATCCTACAGCTGGTTTGGTAATGATCTGCAAGTCCCGGAGAGCAACAGCACAGCTCTGCCTGACGCTCTCATTAAAATCTATGCAGCCAAGCTCAGCTTTGTAGCAGCCGGCCTTGTGCAGCCTCCTCAGCTCGGGGGGCTGGGGACCCAGTCAGCCGAGAGGCCCTCTGGGCTCTCTTTATGCATATGTGTACCAAAAAACCAAAAAACAAAACAAAAAAAACCCCACTTCCTTAAACCCAGAGCCCTTTAAGATGATAAAGGACCTTATGCAGGTAATTGTGTGTCTTTAGAATCCTGTAATTGTAGAATGCAAAGTTTAGTGATACTTAAACTGGGCCGAAGCTGGGGAGTGTGTGCAGCAGTGGCTCCTGAGGACTCTTAAGCGCTGAAGGCAAGGAGCCACCTCCCTTCCCCAGTCTGCCCAGCCCCGGAGACCTGCCCCCATTCCTGCGGCCCAGGGACCCAGCTTCCATCGGCAGTGTCAGAAGTGACTTGTGGCTTTGCCATGGTTGTGAGAGGACTACATTCCAAAGGAGCGGTCACAGGGAGGGGGCAGGCTGTGCGATCCCTCGGAGGCTCAGAGCAGCTGGCCCAAGCTCCAGCTCGCCTCCAGCGGAAGCTCAAGCGCCCTCAGAAACGACCCTGGCCAATGTCACCGCAGAGCCGAGGCGGTGTTGTCAGGGCTAATGTGAAATCTCTTCCCGTGGCGCCGGTCCTCCGGCTCTGCAGCGCCAGCTTGGACAGATTGAGGTCTCTGTGGCTTTGGTGACCCTGCTTAAGCATTCCCACCGTGTCCCAGCTTTGCTCTCAGCCTGCCTCCCTCCGCAGTCCCCCTCACCTGACCTCCGGGCCTGGGGAGGGGGCCGGTGCCCCAGGGTGAGGGGCTTTTGCTCAGGAGAGATGTCAGGCCTCTTGGGGGCTTCAGGCTTTGAGGTCTCCTGGGGTCCAGCAGACCTGGGACCAGGTGTCACTAGGAGATACGCCTCATTCTGTGCCTCATTGAGGGCTAGGGAACAATTCTGTTACTGTATTAACTTGACTCAGTTAACTCACTTGAGAAACTAACCAATTTTTACTTCCTGTCTAGAATGATGTACATGTAGAAGCGTGAGCTGTTATGCTCCCAAAGTGCCTTGTTTTCTCTGATATGAATATATTTATAAGGACCTATTCCAGTGGATTCTGGGTGTGGTTGCCATGTCGATTTCAGGGAGTGGGCATCTGTGTAGTAGGGATACAGTCTGGAAGTGCATCCCTCTCCCATGAGGGTAGGATTAAACCAAATCCCTGAGGTGACCCCTTCTTCACCCTACTCCTCTTAGACCCCTAGGAGGATGTCCAGTTTTTTAAAGCCCTGTGGCTCCAAGCCTGGTCTCCTTTGTTTCCCTGCCAGGCCCATGTGTGGACCACATTAGCACCCGGTGACCTGAGGATTCCAAGTAACGATTTTATGTTATACATGCATATATGTAAATGCCAACATTTTAAATAATTTGATAAATCTTTGTAGCTACTCAGCCACGTCTGGCATGTGTGTGTCTGTCTCTAAGGGGGAAAGTGTTTGGAAGGGGACAACATTAATAGCCACAGGTGGTGGCCAGAGCTCTGGAGGGAGGACTGGTTGGGGGTGGGGGGAGGCTCAAGGAGCAGGAGCCCTTGGGGTCTGGATGGTGTACCCTGTGTGGGAGGTGGAGATGAAGGCCGGAAACCATTTTGGTATAGAAGGTTGGGGGACCTAGAAGCCCAGATCCCCGGCCTTCAGCCAGCAAGGGCTGTGTGTTGGGGCCAAGGGAGAGTAGCTATTGGCCACTTGCATCAGGCAGAAGAGGAGCACTGGCGGAATGCTGATGTTGCCTCCCAACATCTGGCCGGCATCTTGTCTGCCTCTCAGACCCAAGCAACTTACCTTAAATAGAATGATTTTCAGCGGAATCCGATAAAAAGTTTTTAGGCTGCTGTACACCCCCTCTCCTGCCTGGGAAGGCAAAGGGGCTGAGTTTCTATGCTGACCTGAAAAAATGACCTACCCAGGAAGCAACGGTTGTTCCGAGCACAGCTGCTGCGGGTGACAGTCCCTGGGGGTAATTTATGGGCAGACACCCAGTTCCAGTTCCGGGCTCAGCGGACCTAGTGGGGTGGCCCCGGGAGAGGGGCGGGGAGCAAGGTTGGTGACTCCACTGGTCACGCCTTCTTTTCAGGGAGAGAGAGTCACCCACCATCGTCCCAGGAGAGGGGGCAGAAGTTTTGAATTGTCAGCAGTTGCTGCGCCAGTCGCTCTGAGCTCATCGCTGGAGGTGGGGGTGCAGGGGAGGGGGCGCAGGAGCCGGCTCGCCCCGGCGGAGCCCCTCGCTCCACCCTCCTGCTCAGGCCTGTGTTTAGTCAGCACTTGGCTTCCCGAGGCCTGTGACTGACAGGCAGCCAGACGCCCGCCCTGGGAGAAGACAAAATGGTGGTGTCGGGAGCCGCCCTTGCTGGGGAATTGGAGGGGAGGAATGTGGTTCTGGGAAGCAGGCGGCCCCAGCTTAAATTCCAGCTCCTCCACTTGGGAGCCGTGACCCCATGCTTCACCTCGCAGGGCTAATCCTGAGAAGAATGAGCATTTGCTGAGCGCCTACTACCTGCCCAAGACTGCACACACTTTATCTCAACCTTACGAGGCAAGGGTCTCATGGCACACATGAGAAAAACAAGTTCAGAGGTTGAGTTGCCTGAGATCGTGCAGCTGGAGGCACGCTTCAAACCGGAGTCTCTTCTCAAGCCAGAGATCACGCTCTGTCCACCATGCAACTGAAACAGCTTTCGGATTCTCCCCCAGACCAGAGTCCTGGTCTTTAGCGTCCTAAGCGGCAAGCTAGGGTTTTCCGTTCTGGTCTGCCCCACCCTCTGGTGCCCAAGTTTACAGGTACCTGTTGTTTTTGCTCCTGCTCCAAAGTCAAGTGGGCCAGACTGAGGGCCCAACTATCCTAGACGGTGAGAGTTGGTATCTCGCACCCTGAACTGCCGGGGTACACAGTGGGTCCCTAGGCGCGGGTTCGGGCTTCCCGCAGGCACACCGTGCCCAGGACCCGCGCGTGCGCGTGCGCCCGCCCCCCCCCCCCTGAAGATTGCACGTTCAGGCACAAAGACATGCAGACACACACAAGGTGACACCACACGTGAGCGGGCACACTTGAGATCCCAGGCCCAGGGACGTGCACACACCGTACCTAGAGCCCTGCCCTTGTGCAAACAAGGACACAGATCAGCACACAGTTACAGGAACACATAATCGCAGGCCAGCCTCGCGCGGTCCTCAGGAGTCACCCCTCCCTTCGCGCTGCCGCCGCCAGTTCCTCACTGCCCCCTCCTGGCCGCCCAGTGGCCAGGGCAACCTGGCAGCTTTTCCTGTGAGTTCTGCTCTGGGTGGTTGTCAGCTAGTTCCCTTCTCCATAATGAGGCTGGGAGCAGTTTCAGGCGCTCTTCATGGTCCCTCAGCCCCAGGAGATGACGGTGTCTAGTGGGAGGTCTGAAGCTGGAGGACAGAACAAAAAAAGAAAGAAAGAAGGAAGGAAGGAAAGAAGGAAAAAGGCTTTCACAGCCAGAAGAATCTCTCATGGTAGAATTCTCAGTACAAGTGTTGGCAAGAGGCCTGCATAGACCACCCCCCACACCCTAGGCAGGCAGCCATCCGCCCTTGCCTGGGGCATTGTGCGCACCTGCTCTCACCATACGCAGATTTCAAGAGAAGCGGACCTCCCGGCCGACAAGGCAGAGGTCAGGCTTTCTAGCTCCCACATCACTGCTCCCTCTCTGGGCCTCAGCTTCCTCACCTATTCGGTAAAGAGTTAAGTTGACCGCAATGCATGTGACCCTCCACCCTGGAGTCTCACCATCTTGGGACACCTCTCCCAAAAGTCACATGCCTGAGTAAAGCACATCCATAAACACGACCCCATGCATTCTTCAGGCTGGTCCTGGGAGGATTTCCAAAACAAAGCTTTTTAAGTGCTATTTTATGGTTGAGGAAACCAGGCACAGTGGGGCACAGCAACTTACCCAAAGTCACACAGCAAATTGGCAGCAGGAACGGAAAGAGAAATCCTCTTCTTGTGGGCCCCAAGCTGCCTACAGAGTAGAACTCTCCCTTTGGGCTCAGGCCCAGAGCCAAAGAGACAGAACAACAGAGACTAAAGCTAGAAGCTCCGCCCCTCCCTTTTTTTTTTTTTTTTTTTTTTTTTGGTTAAAGTTTCCCGTCTTGTTCTGTTTTGTTCTGTTTTGTTCAGTAATCTCTATACCCAACATGGGGTTTGAACTCACAACCCCAAGATCAAGAGTCTCATGCTCCACTGACTGAGCCAGCCAGGCGCCCCAGAAGTTCTGCCCTTCTGTCGAGCCCTGAAGGCCAAGGGGAACCCAACAGAGGTCCCAGGTTCCATGTTGAGATGGAGACTGGGAATCAGCAACTTGCACCCCAGGGGGTTCCACCACTCCCTACCCCTACTGGCAGTCTACGCAAAGCCAGAGGCAGGCTAAAAAGGCACCCTACTCCGTGGCCACTTAGTAGTCTGTTCATCAAGGTACCACACACGTGAGTGGTATGTGCATGAAATCATGCACATGTGAGTGGTATGTGCATGTATGCCTGGACTCCACGGGTGTGTACTCACATGTCAATGCATGTTCATATGTGCCTACAAGTACACTTAGGAGCATATTCATAGGTCTGTGTAGGATGACATCCTAGGTATACAGGCTTGCAAGGCGTGTTTTGATGTACATGAATAAATGGTTTCTGTGTATCTGGCAGGTAAATTTATGCACATGTCAGATGTTGCTTGCACACGTATTGGGTTTGTTCATGAATGCACTTTTGGGTATGTGCGAATGTTCACATGCATTTGCGTAAAAAAGTGGAGTGAATCAGTCTATGCCCATGACAGCTGAGTGTGTGTAAGTGTGTGTGCAGGGAAGGCTCCATGTGACTGTGTACCCATGACTCATAGGGGTGCCCTCTGCAGAGAATATCATGGCAGTGTTCCCCTAAGCTCTGGTACCGGTGTGCACTGCTGGCTGTAGCCAGGCACTGGGCTCGCAGCACCCCCACCCGACCTCGGCTTTCTATTCCCCAGACCCATCCTGCTTGGCCAATTTGCAGCCTCTCGCTCCCAGCTCCTGAGAAGGCCTGCAGCAAAGTCAAGGGGCTGGTGGCCAATTAGCGAGGGGGTTAATCAGGGATCTGGGGACCCCTGGGGGGCGGGAAGCCGAAGGCAGGCATTGAGGTTGGCAGGAGCACTTACTGCCTGTCATGGAGGTGGGGGAGGGGAGAGACAAGGAGGGGAGGCTGAGCCTGCCTGGTGGCTGGAAACCAAGGGTCTGCCTGGGAATTCATGATTGCTGAGCACTGATAGCAGTGGGGAGCCTGTGTGACTGTGTGTGCAAAGGGGCATACATACATGCATTTGCGTCCTTGAATGTGGTCCTATGTGCAATGTGTGTACCCGATGGGATACCATCTGTTTAAACATGTGCAGTTTTGTGTCTGTATATGTGGGTGTGCGATGATGTGCAAGTGGGCCTGGGTATGCAAGCATGCTTGGACCCATGTGCACACACGTATACAAGGCCAAGCCTGTGTGTGCATACTCGTGCATGCAAGGGTGTGTGCACACATCAACAAATGTGCTCCCATGCAAACACAGGCACATGAAGATGACATGGCCCGCTAATATGTGTGCAATGGTGTGTGTGTGTGTGTGTGTGTGTACCAGTGTGCAGATACACCTGGCTAGACATGCATGTCCAGATGTATGTGCATGTGTGTGTTCTCTGAACGGCCTGCGTGTGCCCGTGTGTGTATGCCCGTAGGTATGCACGTATACAGGTCTCAGCGTGTCAGGAGTTGGGGAATGTGGGGCTGGCGGGCTCTGGGCTCCAGGAGAGAATCTGACAGACGACCAGACTTGCCGCAGCCCCCAGCCCCGGGAGCCTGTTTTCCAGCCTGCGGAAGCTGTGAGCCCGTGAACTCATCTTATATTAATAGCTGCTGTCTCCTCACTTATTGCAGGGAGAGGCGGTCATGGCCCCGGCGGGGGCTCAGCACTCGGGGCTCCTCCCCTCCCCCACACAGGACCTGGGAAGAAGGGAGGGAAAGATGGGCCCTAGGGCTTACCCAGGCAAGAAGGCAGGGCTCAGGGCTCCAGCCCTTGCCTCCCCCAATCCATTGCCCAGCTCACCTCCCAGGCCTCTGTAGCTGGTAGTATCAGGCGTGGGGGTAGAAAAGCGTCAGGGCCTCGGACACCCCCCACCCCCCAAACAACCCCCTCCCCACACACATATGCACCAGACATGCACTCACCAGTGCTGAGTAGCTCCAGGCTGAGAACCAGATGAATCTAAGACAGTAAGAGACAGAGAAGTCTTTAGTTTGAGAGGGCAGACATGTTCCTTCTCTCAAGGACCCTCCACTGGAGGGGGACACACAGCCCTGCGTTCAGGGGCCCCTATGCTGATGAAGAGGGCAAGACTTCTCTATAATATTTACTTGAGAAGTATAGCAAGGTGTTTTGTATAAACCACATCTTCATGGTCACAAGAGGACTTAGCCAAGGAGACTTCCTGGAGGAAGCAGAGGATAGGGGTGCAGGGAGGACCTGAGCTGTATCTACAGAATCCCTGGAGGACGGAGAAGCCAGCCAACCCCACCATGCACATGCGCTCCAACCCGAGAAGCAGACTGAGATATCCCTCAGGTTGAGCCCAGAACCCAAGGCAGAGAGACGCCAGATATGGACTTCCAGCAATGTCTCAGGTCCACCATACTACCAGGGGCAGGCAAACAGACTAGGGCCCACAGCGTGGCAGCCTACCCCAGGCTCCTAGACAAAGAGCTTTGGCTTTGCTGAGCTCTGGAGCCAGGAGCTGGGATGGGGGAGGCAAAGGGCCAAGCCTGCCAGAATAGTATGGGCACTTGGACCCTCTCCTTCTGGTCCGTCCTCCCACCCCCTTGCTGGTGGAGGCTCCTTGGGAACATGGGTGAGGCAGCAAGGAGGCCCTTCTTCACACCGCCCCTCCCAAAGGTGTGGGGGCGCCCAGAGACCTCCAACTTCTCCCCAGCCTGGGGACAGGGCTCTTTGCCCGGGGTTTCCTTGCTTGCTGTTTCTGAATTCCTCTTGAAACTCACTCCCTTACCCCAGATAGAAACAGATTTGGAGTCAAATGGACCCAAATTCAAATCCCAGTTTGGCCCTTTGCTATGTGACTTTAGGTAGATCTGTTGTCACCTTCAGTGAGGCCTTTCTTGGGATTCCTTCCTTTAAAGATTACACGTACTCCCCATGCCCTTTCCCTGCTTTATTTCTCCCCCTCTGCTCTCTGACATGACCAAATCTTAAACTTGGTTCTTTATTACAGTCTCCTCTATGAAACTGAAGTTGTCTGCAAGGAGGGCAGTGAATGAGTGAGGGCTTTTATTCTCAGAGCCTCAACTTCCTCTTCTGTAAAATGGGGAGAACAATACCACCCAAAGGGTCATGGTGATGTGTGAAATATTTGGGCCAAAGCTTGGCATGGAGAGGTGCTTGCTGAGTGGGTGTCTTTTCCCGCGGACCTTCCAGGAAGGTGGGGAAAGAAGTCTCCCCCTGACCTGGTGGGACCCCCTGCTTTGTATTTGGAATGGAGCTGTGTGTAGCTCAGCCTAGGTCTGCCTTCCACCAGCTCTGACCCTGCCCCTGTTGGCAGGTCCACTCCCCTTGGGGTCTTGTGGCCAGTGTTGGGGAGGAGCCTTGAACACTAGGTGTAAGGGCTCTTGGCCAGGGAAATGGAGAAAGACCTGAGTCTTAGCCTGGCACAGCTGTGTGGGTTTGAGCAATGACTGTTCGACATCAGGCCTCAGTCTCCCTGTCTGTATAATGGGGGGGGGAGTGTTCTAAGAGTTCCTTCTCCAGGTTTTGCATACCTGGGAGCCCTGGGAGGCTGAGAGGCCTTGAAAGCCAAGAAACAGCTTCCTCTTCAGCCACACTTCCAAACCTGTGCCTGCCCTTGCCTGGTGAACATACTCTTTCTTGTTCTGAAACACTATTACTTGGGACCCGCACACTTATGTCCTCAAATGCACACACTTACCATCACTGGCCTTTGGATAGGAAAGAAGCTCTTTCAGTTCCAGAATGACCATAGTCCCTCCAACCTCCTCCCAAATGTGGCCTCTGGCTCCAAGAATGAATCCCAACACAAATCAGGGTCCAGAATGTCCTGAGCTCCAGGCTTGGGAAGGAAGGAGAGGAGAGGCCATTGGCTAATGGAGCACAGGTTGTGGAAATAGATGTTCCCTCGGGCCAGTCACTAACCCTCCCATGACCTCAGTTTTCTCATCTGTAAAATGGAGAAGATACTGCTGGTCCCATGGGAGGCTTGTTCAGCATAAAAGAGGTAACATAGGCAGTACACTCGGCGTAGTGCCTGTCACACAGTAAACACCCACAGTTAGAAGGAGCTGTTATTAAGGAGATGGATATGCTTTGAGCATCAACTTCACGCCAAAGCTCCAAACAAAAGTGCATTCTCAACCGGAGAAGGGGTTAGCACCCGGGTTCCTGTCCTCAGAAAAAGATGGGATCCTTGGGATGCCTGGGTGGCTCAGTTGGCTGAGTCGCTGCCTTCTGGTTGATTCATGATCCTGGGGTCCTGGGTTGGAGTTCTGCATGGGGGCTCCCTGCTCAGCTAGGAGCTTGCTTCTCCCTCTGCCTCCCGTTCCCCCAGCTTGTGCACGTGGGTGCTCTCCTTCTGACAAAAAAATAAACAAAATATTAAAAAAAAGAAAGGTAGGGTCCTTGCCTGGCAGTGCCTGGGTCTGAGCAGAGCAGAGGGGCCCATTAGCTCAGCCTCTAAAGGGGCGGGGGTGTCACCTGTCAGCCTCACTCCTCCCTGCCTCTGGAGCTTCCCCAGATCCCTCCACAGGCTCCCAGGTCTGATCTAATCCCCTGCCATTCCAGGCTCTCCGCCCACATCGGGCCCACTCCAGCCCCTCCACGTATAGAGACAGAAACAGACTTATCACAAAATCATTCTTTATTGAGCAATGGGTTGGGGATAGGGATAGGGGAGCACTGGAGGCCATACCCCGGTTGGCAGAGGGGTCAGGTGTTGGCTCACACCCTGCCTCCTCTAGGGCACCGCAAGGTGGGGCCTGGCCCCCAGGTCCTGGCTGTGGCGCTGGATGCCAGGCTGGAGTGGACTTGGGGTGGCGCGTGTTCTGGTCCCGGCTGCCTGGCCGGGCTGCAGTTTCCCCCGAACGGCCACCAGAGGGCAGCCGGCCCCCAGCGCAGAGGAATTCTCGGTTGCTCAGGTGATGGCTTCTTAAAAAAATAAAAAACCAGAGGCTGGTGTGTTCTCCCAGCAAACCCGAGAGGGGCGGGCCTGGGGAGAAGGCTCTGGTTTCTATGATCTCTTTGATAAAAAATAAGCAAAAATAATAACAAAATACGTGGTTTCTCTTTCTCCCTTTCCCCCTTCTAGGAACTGAGGTCAGCAATGGGGATGTGGGGACTGGGGGGGTACCCTGGTATGGCCTGGATTTCAAGGTGTGGGTCTCTTTTTTTTCCCCTTACCGGCCATAAATAAATAAGTAAATAAATAGGTAAATAAATAAATTATAAATAGATACTCTTTTTGTATGTGCACATAGAAATAGATACATTTTTCTTTCTCCTATCTAGGCAACTGAGTGATTAACCTCTCTGACTCTTTAGCTCGGAAACCCGAAAGTAAAGTGACATGATTAAGGTCAAAAGGGGGGTGGGGGGAGATCAGGGACTTGGAATGGCACTATAAAACACCCAGCAGCATTCTGGAACTCCAAGCCAGCTGGGTTGTGGGACATTTCTGAGTGGAACCCTGGCCACCTGAACATTCTAGAACCATGGAGCCAGCTGGGCCCTGTAGGGATCTGGACAGAATCTTGTGAAACATCCGGTCCTAGAACTCCAGAACCAGCTGGGTCTTGGAGGTGTGGAGCTGGGAGGTTGGAAAAAAGCCCTGGAGGACCTAACATTCTGGAATTCTGTAGTGATCAGGGCTGGAGGGTCACCAGTATAGGACTAGACGTCACTGGGGGAACGGGATCGGAAGGGGATCTTGGAAGAGGAACAACAGCAGCAGATGGCCCACAGCACCTTCTGCACGTCCTGGTTGCGGAAGGCGTAGATGATGGGGTTGATCATGGAGTTATAGGTCGCGGGGAGAAGGGTGAGATAGGTGTAGAGGGGTGGAGAGTGGGCGTCACCCAGCAGGCAGTAGACAGTGAAGGGCAGCCAACAGGCGGCAAAGGCGCCAAGCACCACAGCCAGCGTGGCAATGCCCTTTCGGGTGGCCACATAGTGGGAGGCAGGCAGCAGATGCCGTTGGAGGGCAATCTGCTGGGCATGGCGGCAGACGATGCGGCAGATCTGGGCATAGAGCTGCAACATGATGCCAAACACCATGAAGAAGGCAACGGCCAGGACCACCAGATGGTTCTTGGAGAGCGGATATACCACACCACATGTGGCCCGGGCATCCAGACAGTTCCAGGCCAGCACAGGCAGCAGCCCCAGGCCCAGTGCGCCCCCCCACACTAGGGCCAGCATCACATAGGTCCGAGTCACTGTTGTCTCTGAGTAGTAGGTGAGGGCATTGTACAGGGAAAGGTAGCGGTCGACGGTGATGGCCAGCAGGCTGCCCACGCTGGCAGTAAAGGCCATCGCCAGCACGCCAACCAGCACCAGGCTCATTTCCACCGAGCCAATGCAGAACACAGCAGCGAAGTGCAGGACCAGGCCCAGGCCCGCCAGCAGGTCGGCCACAGCCAGGCTGCCCACCAGCAGGAACATGGGGGCACGGAACGTGGGAGTGCCCACAATGATGGCCACCACCAGCGCGTTCTCACAGGACACCAGGGTGCCTGAGATGCACAGCACCACGTCCCAGGCCTTGGGGGAGGGCAGCGGGGCGGCTGGGCCTGTGGACCCCTCTGTTGAGCCCACGCTGCTCACATTCACGTTGCCTGAGCCGGCGGAGAGCCAAGCCAGGGGGCTGCCTGCACCCCACATCATGGTACCTGTAGGAGAAAGGCCCTGTGAGAAGCTGGAGGGCTGGGTGCTGGGCGAAGGTGTCTGAACCGGACAAGGTGCCACTCGGGATACATTGTGAGTGTGTCTCCTCAGGATACCTGGTTGGGTCCCAGTGCCTTGTCCCCCACTCATGACCCAGGGCTCCTTCCAGGATACCATTGTCTCCCCCTGCCCACCCCCACCCTCACCCCAGGAGGGACCTATTTTCCTCTCACTGTACTGGGTCCCTCCACTCTCCCTTCCAACTCCCTGAGCCCCACAGGCCTCTTTCTCCCACGTGTGTGACCAGCAGAGAACCAGGTGAAGGACTACCATAAGTGGATGGGGGGCCGGTAGGATTCTGGAGATGCCAGGTAGGCCTAGGACTGGGGAAGGGAAACACATCTCTAAACTGAGGGTAGCTCTGCTCCCTCCCCATCAGGGAGGATGACGCTTAGTTTCTGAGGCTTGCCAGACCCCTCACGAGTCTCAGTACAGCCAGCCCGAGGCTCCGCCCCCAGAGAATGCGCGTGAAGCTCCCTCCAGCCCCCACCCTGCACTCCTGGGGTAACACCACCTAGAAACTCAGCCCCACCCCCAACACACACGAGCCCAGAGCCCAGACTTCTGTCTCCGCCAGACCCCTCTTTCTGCCTGATCCTCCAGGTCTTTGGAACAGACACCCTCTGCTGGAGGCCCGGATCCCTGAGTCAGAACCCTCCTTCTGCCCAGACACCTGGATCTTGGGCCTGACTCCGCATCCTGCCCCTGTGTCTAGATCCTTAAGTGAGACACCTCTTGCTCGGACACCTGGGGCCCTGCCTCCGATGACTCCTGCCAGCCCAATCTCAGAGGACCATCAGTCCCTCCAGGGCCTTGGGCCTTGGAGGAGAGCGCACCCACGCGGGGTCACCCAGATGACGGTTCTCAACACTCCGGACACTGGGTCCCCGCCTGCTAACCCAGATTCTGGATTCTCGGTCTTAACCTCCGACCTCTGCCGGCCGCCGGGAGCCTGTCCGCTGGCCCTGCTCCCCAGCATCCTGCGTGCCCTTCCGGATGCCTCATGCCTACAGCGGGGCCCCCTACTTACCTCTCGGGACCTGGTGCGGCTGGGCCGCGTGGAGGCTCTGCTCGGGTCCGGGCGGCGAAAGGTTTCCGCGGACCCGGAGAAGCCCCCGCGGCCGCGGGAGAAGCGGCGTGAGTCACCCGCCCCGCCCCGCCCCCGGCCCCTGGTTCGGTGACGTCAGCGGCCCGATGGGCCAATGGGTGCGTCGCGCCGGGGCGCAGCGCGCGTCGGCGAGGCATAGTAATGAGGCCTCGCACCGCCCGCTCCCCCATTCATAAAAAGCGACCGTGGCCGCGGCCCCGCCCCCTCCCCACTCAGCCCGCGCTGTCCTTGACGCGGCGCCCTCTGCGGGCCGGGATTTCTGGGGCGGGGGGGCGGGCGCCGGTGGGATACCTTAGAGAAGTCTTAGGAAGGTTGCGGGGAATATATAAGGGGAAGCAGAAAGGGGCCCTGGAAAGACTGTGGGGGTGATGGGACCCTCAGGTGGCAGGGACCGACGGAATTCGGGTGACGGAGACGGAGTGATGAAGCTGAATGGGCGTCCTCCGTGAGGATGATGGGGGTTGCCAAGATGATGGGGCCCTGAGGTGGTGGTGACAGCAGCACGAAGGAGCAGGGAAGTGGGTGGCAGTGACAGTATGAGCAAGGTGACAGGATCCTGGGGGATGGTGGCCATGAGACGCTGCCAAAGAAAGAGAAGCCCCCAGGGCAACCATAGCAGTGTCAGGGTGACTGTGACATGATGGAGCTCAGGGATCCCAGGGTGGCAGAGGTGATGGCAAGGAAAAGAGAAGATGGAGTGTCCAGATGATAGGACTTCAGGTCACCATAACCCTGTCACAAGTGCTGAGGTACCCAGGGGACAAAACACAGTGAAGAGGGTTGTAAGGTAGCTTGGAATGAAGATACCGGGTGACTGTGGTGAATGAGCTCCAGGGTGAGAGGGACAAGGTAGAGAGTCTGCACTGACAGTGACCAGGCAGGTGAGGTGCTGCCTGGGAAGGTCCTCGTGATGCTGGGGCTGGGATAAGGAGTTGCATGACGTCACTCATGTCAGCCCAATAGCGCCCTCCCAGTGCGGGAGGGGTGGGTCTGGCAAGATTTCAAAACCTGAATTATTTATTCAGGGATCTGGAAAGCCAGCAAGGGGGGGGGCACTTCCCCGAAGCAGCAGGAGAGGGGGAGCTAGGAAGAACTTGGAAGCAGAAAACCTGGCAGCACAGTCCCCAGGGCAGGCACCTCTCACAACCCCCCATCTTAGGCATTCTGGCAGGGTAGGGCACGGAGAAGGAGCTCCATCTTCCCCAGCCCTGCCTGTCCTTTGTCCCAGGAAAATACACCATTCAGCTGACTTTTCTAGAGGTGACAGATGTGCCCAGAGGGAGAGAAACTGGCTGCTTCTTCCTCTGTCTCTAGCTTTGATCCTCAGTGGATCCCTCCAGGCCTGTGGGATGGTGGTGGAGGACAGGGATCAGGTTAGGGCTTCAGGAAACCAGAGGGGCTCGGATCCCAGGCCCCACTGACTTCTCCCCTGACCGTGGCACTGCTGTAGTTCCCTCAGTCAGTGTGGGGCAGGGGGAAGGAGGTGACGGGCCAGCAGCAGAGTACAAGGAAAGAGGAGAGCGTAGGGGCTGGGGAAGATGATGCATTTCCAGTTGGATGTGGTGAGTTGGGGGTAGAGGTGGTCAAATCCTAGTTCCTGCCTTTCCTCGCTGTTTTACTTTGGGGGAATTTCTTCAGCACTCTGCGCCTGTCTTCTCATCTGTAAGAGAGGGTAATGTTAGTATCTACCTCAGGACTGGTGGGAGGGCCCGGCACATTCTCAGCACTATGTTAGCTACCAGTAGCGTATCTGGCAGAAGGAGGACATCTGGAAGGCATAGGTGTGCAGGTAGTAATTGAGTTTCTAGGGCTAGATGATCTCAGTCAATGAGCAGAAAAGCCCCAGGGAACGCCGCCACTGAGGGCACAGATTGTGGGTGAATGTGTCCTTGCAAAGGGTCCTGGCCTTCCCTTCGCCCAGAACCCCTTCACTTCATTCAAGCCTCTGCCTTCAAGTCAACCCTGAAACAGGCTCCTGAACCTCTGTCCTAAATCACCCCACCTGCTCTCCCCTCTTTCCTTGAGTTATTATTTCTCAGAGCTTCGCATTCCTAAATTTGTGTTTATTTATGTATTTTCTTTTTTACCTCACATCGGCCTCACCAGAATATAAGCTCCATGAGGGGAGAGACTTTGTTCTGTTTCATGCCACCACAGCACCCAGCACTATAGCAGGATGCTTGGAGTAAAAAGCAGCGTCTAGAGAAAGTGGAGAGTACTGATATGCCCAGTGTCCAGAATGGGGGGGGGACGCAAAATAGAGAGCATACAGGGGCATCAGTCCCCCAAAACTCAAGTGTCTGCTCTCTTCCCCATCTGAGCTGGGTTCCAGCAACTTCGCCTCTGGTCTCTGGGTTGGGAGAAGGTGGCCGGCAGGTTGGCAGGAAAGAGCTATGTGAGAGATTATCTTCTGCTATTCTGAGTGGCAGTAATAGTTCTTCATTTTATTTTTTATTTTTTTTTTTTTTACAAATGTTCAAGTTAATTAATCCTCTTATGAAACGTCTGCACAATCACCACAGATAAAGTCACTGCAGAGTCTCTAGTCCTTTTGGCCTGAGCCAGCAAGGGCCCGTGTGGTGCCTGACATTCTTTATTCTGTTCTCATGTCCTACTTGCTCTTTTCTTGAGGTCTTTTTCTTCTCAAGCTGACCATGTCTTGCAAGGCTGTCTTTGGGTTCATTTTTCTTTCACAATCCAAGGAATTGTAAATCACGCCCAAGCCAGTTGCTGCGCCACTGTCAACATGGGTTCTGACTCCAAATATAAAGATGACATCTGGAATGGTCTTATACTATTTTGGCTAGTCTTCCCCCGATGTTCTGCCTTAGATACTGTTGCCTTCTCGCTGTGAAGAACATCAACGACCACATTTCCACTGAAGTAGTTGGTTGGCTAAAACTTCCTGATGCAGAGAGCCACAGGGTCGTTCCAAATGGAAGGTGATCCTCAGGCAGTCGGGGGAGGAAAAGAGTACAGTGATATTTCTAGCCATGAGAAACCCCAGACACCCAAGAGACTCAAGTGAAGCTATGGATTTTCCCACGGGCGCTCCCTCCATGCTTCAAAACTGCCCGATGCCAATGGGACAATGGAGGCCATCACTGCCACCTGGGTCTCTCTTCCCCAAAGATCCGCTATCTAGAGAAAGAGCTGTCCCTTCCTCTTTTATCCTCCTCATGTCCTCTGCCCTATCTCCTTGTTCCTCCCCACTACTGATACCCTGTCCAGTCCTTCCCACCTACCAGGTGCCAGACCAGATCCCAGGGCTTTGAACAACCCTGTATCCCCATTTCATGGGTGAGGCCTAGAGAAGATGAAGGACTTGGCCCCAGTCACACAGTATATGGCAGAGCTGGGACGTGAAGCTGGTTTATCTGCAAATCCAGTGTGCCTTCCATTCCATCCTAAACTCACCTGGGAGTCGTTTGACGAGGGCGGACAACACCTGTAGTTCCCGAGGTGACCACCAGGTGGCTATGAGCGCTCGATTCCAGGTAAGACTTCTTCCCTTACCATTCTCTCTTCAATTTGGGGAATCCCATGGGCCTATGTCTTCATGGAAGATGGGTGTGTATCTGAGGCACAGATAATATCCACACAAGCCCCTGCTCAAGCCCCAAGAATCTGGGCATCGTCTGTGCACACATTCTTAACACAGACCCATTTGTTCATTCACCTGATATTTACTGACAGTTCCCTGGGCTTTGAGTGGGTGTTATGGACAAAGAGATGATCTGGCCACATCCCTGCATTTTTTTCTTTTTTCTTTCTTTTAATTCTTTCTTTTCTTAAGTAAACTCCATGCCACACATGGGGCTCAAACTCACAACCCGGAGATCAAGTCACATGCTGAACCAGCCCAGCGCCACCACATCCCTGCATTTTCAATGTTCAGTAAAGTTTTACTGAGCATGTGCTACTTTCCGGGCATGGTTCTAGGGACAGAGGATAAGGCAATGAACAAAAATCCTTGATTTCACAGAGCGCCATTCTGATGGGGAAAGATGGACAATCTACAAATAAACACTTAAAATGATTCTAAGTAGGGGGCCCCTTGAGGGTCTCACAGACCAGAAGGACAGGACAAACATACAGTCACAACATGATAGAATCTGTTTATTTAATAAACACCTACTTAGCCCTTAAGTGTAGAGGGAGTTAACTGCAGAAGAAGATAAACATGGCTCCTGCTTTCATAGAAATTACAGCCTAGGATACAAAAGAGTAATTAATTACACATTTGATACCTGTTTTTTTTTTTTAAGATTTTATTTATTTATTTGACAGACAGAGACCACAGGTAGGCAGAGAGGGAGGGAGGAAGCAGGCTCCCTGCTGAGCAGAGAGCCCAATGTGGGGCTCCATCTCAGGACCCTGAGATCATGACCTGAGCCGAAGGCAGAGGCTTTAACCCACTGAGCCACCCAGGTGCCCTGATACGTGTTTTGAAGGAAAAAGGAAGTATTGTGATTGGGGAAGAGAAATGGGGCAGTTTTAGGGGTCTGGGACACACTCAGGTGAAGGTGCCCAGGAAGCAGATGGACCCACTGGGTCCTGGGTTCACATCCTATCCCCCCTCATTGTAACCATGTGCCCATGGGCAGGTGATTTTACTTCTTTTTTTTAAAGTTTATTTATTTATTTTCTTATTTTAGTTATCTCTACACCCATGACCCCAAGATCAAGAACCACCAGCTCTTCTGACTGAGCCTGCCAGGTGCCGGATTTTACTCCTGAAGCCCACAAACTGGGGATAACAAAGCCATGCCTAGAGGGTAGTCATGGACATTAGATGAGAAGCTGCAAGTAAGCTCTTAATGGAATGTATACTCTACTAAGAGTAAGAGGTCAGTAGTGTGAACTATGTATTATTAGTTACAGGTGGCAGCTGGGGAGGGAACACTGGGCTGGAGATGGAGATAGGGGACCTGATGGCTTTCAGATCAGAGCCAATGGCAGAGGAATGGCCAAATTGGTGCCAGGAGAGGCGGAATAGGTCTCAGGAAGGAATTGGGCCACCAGGAAGAAGAGGGGGAAGGAGGAAAAGGAGAGGCAGCAGAGAAGGGGAAAGAGAGTGGAGGTGAAAGAGAAGGGGGAAAAAGAGGGGATGCCCTCTAAGGAACCCGAGGAGAAGATACAGAGGGGGAAGGAACAAGAAGAGGCCGGTGCCAGGGCAGGAGTTGATGCGGAAGGAAGTCTGTGGACACCTCCAATTGTCCTACTAATAATGAGACCAATAACTTGGTCGGAGGGCGTGGTGGGAAGCTGAGGAGCAGAAGAGAGTAGGGTGCAAGGGGTGAAGCGAGGTGGGCGGTCAGAGTCCAGCGGCCGGGCGAAACCAGTCCCCCGGCGTGGGGCCTATTTGGGTTCACTCAACAAGGTCCGGCCTGCGGGAAAGTCACCTCGCTTCGAATCCAGATTTTGCACTGTGACCTCCGCCTACTCACTCACCTTTCCTGAGCCTTAGTTTCCTCACCTGTGAAGTAGGGATCCTAACTACCCCGCGAAGTTTTCGGGAAGCTGCTGGCGAGGACTCCCAGGACCAGGCGTTGCTACTACACCTGGATCCCGCCTCCTTTTGTCCGAGCCCCCGCCCAGATCGCGGAACCAGGCTCGGCAAGGCCGCGCCCACCACTCACGCCCCCACATGACCCCGCCCCCGACGGCCGGGCCCCACCCCGACTGTGGGCCCGGCCCCGCCCCAGAATGACCCCGCCCACCTGGCCACGCCCAGGTTGCCTGGGTCTCGCTCCCCACATCCCAGCCGAACCGAGTCCGGGAGGGACGCACCACAGCAGCTCTCCGCCGACCCCGGCCCCGCCCCGCCCATGGCCGCGCCGGGACCCCGCGCCTTACGGGTCGCGCTCTGTGGCGGCTGCTGCTGCCTTCTCCTGTGTGCCCAGCTCGCTGTGGCTGGTAACGCGCGGACCAGGGTCTGGTTGGAGGCCCAGCCCGGGCAGGGTCAGGCGGAACCTGCCTTCGTCCAGCCGCCGGTTCTGGAGCGGTCTGGGCTGGGGGGCGGGGGGGCTGGAGGGGACTTTTCAGAGAGTTCAGGGCTCAAGCGGTGGGTGAAGGGGGTTCTAGCCATGTGTGGAGCATCGTATATAATAGGCTCCAAGTGTTCGGAAGTGAAGGAACCCCAGATATGTCTGGGGTAGGCAGCTCCACATCTATCAGGGAACCCCAGGTGTATGCAAAGGGAGGGGACTCTGGGTGAATGTGGGGGAGGTTGGGGTGTCTGCAACCGTGTGCTTGTGGAAACTCCAGGTATGTAGTGGGCCTTAGGGGATCCAGGTGAGTGTATGTGTGCAAAAGGGTGAGCACCACAGTAGCAGGGAAGGGCTGATGCAGCTCAGTTTCAAGGAGTTGCTCCCACTCCCAGGTAAAGGAGCTCGAGGCTTTGGGCGGGGAGCTCTGCTCCGCATGAACATCTGGCCAGCTGTCCGAGGGGCCTGCAAACAGCTCAAGCTCTGTGAGCATTGTGTGGAGGGGCACAAAGCACACAATCTCTCCGGCTGCGTGTGGGAGCAGTGCCGGCCTGAGGAGCCAGGTATGGAGGTGGGCCCTCCCCAAATCGAGTGCCCCCAGTTCAGAACCCCAGGGCCTTGGCCCCTCTCCCCAAATCTCTCCCCTATACCTTCTCCTACCAGGACACTGTGTGGCCCAAGCTGAGGTGGCCAAGGAAGGTTGCTCTGTCTATAACCGCTCGGAGTCGTGTCCAGGTAAGGGGACTCCTGCTGACCTAAGCTGAGTTGGAGAGAGGGGGCTGAGGTGTCCCCAGACAGAGCCTTCCCTCCAGGAAGGAACCAGCTGCTCTCGGGGAGCAGACTATGCTCATGAACACCTGGGTCCACTTTCAGTTCTGCCTTTAGCTCATTGAGAAGTTCCTTCCCCTCTCTGGCTTATTTCCCCATTTAAAAATTGGCACAGCCAAAGGATCCAGGACAGATGTGTGGAGGGGTTGGAGAAGCGAGCTCATCTAATTTAAAACAGTGAGGACTTCAGAATCCGAATTTCAGAAGAGAATGGAGGGAGGGCTTTCTGGAGGAGGTGTCATCAAAGATGACCCTTAAAAGAAATGGAGAGAGGGCACATCTGGTGGAAGGAACTGTATGAACTGAGGCTTGAAAGTATGTTAGCTGGACCTGGATCTGGAACAGGGGTCCTGATATGAGTCAGAAGTCCAGCTGTTGGCCTGGATTGGGTTCTTGGTGGGAGTCAGGGAGTCGGAGAGGTGATTTAGTATGGATTCCCTGTCTTTCCAGCTGCCCACCACTACCCCACCTATGAACCAAAGACAGTCACGACAGGTAGGTGCTACCCGGGAGAATGGGAGCTGTGGAAGGACTAGAGGGGCCAGCAAAGACAGCTGGGCTCAGGCACTGACATGCCCTGTGACCTCAGCCCTGTGACTTCTCCTGCTGAGACTGTTCCCACATCTGTAAAATGGGTTGGGTAATACCTCACAGAATTGTGGCTCGGATTTTACAAGCAGGTGTAGAGAGCCTAGTTCAGTGTCTGATGCATAGAAAGAGATGAGGAAGTGATGGTTCCTGTCCCTCTCCCCAGACCAGTTCTGGGAGCTCAGGCTGACCCTCTCAGGACCTGCCCTTGGTGCTGAAGCATTTGTGGCTGGCTCAGGCCACCAGGGAGGTGTAGTTCAGTGACTACCTCACAAGGCAGGCTCCTGGCAGAGCAGAAGCAAGAACTCTGCCCCTTGGTTCCCACTGCCCCTCAGGGCCCAGAGGTCACCAGGCTTGATAGGGATGACTGCAGAGGCTTTGGTTAATTAAAGCCAGAAACTTGATCTTGGAGGCTGAATTATTGATGACTCAGCTCCTTCTGGCTGAGCCCTAGATCGGTCTTGGGCAGCTCATTTCTTCCCTCTCCTACTTTTCCCCCAGTGTCCTTCTCTGGGGCTCCCTGTGGTGTAGCTGGGACCACCCTTTGCCCTTCATATTCTCCGACCCCCTTACACAAGCTATACCCACCAAGAGGTGCAGCCAGCTCCCAGCTGGGCCCCTCTCCACTGCCCCAGAATCACCTTCCGCCACCAGCCCTGCCCTGGCACCTGGCCTAGGGCCTGAAATCGAATCCCTAGTGGGAGTTGATGGCTAACGTGGCACAGGTGGGAGCCACCCAGACAGCCTGGCAACTGGGCGCTAAGATGGGCCTGGGCGGCGGCCGGGGGGTGGGGAGGAGCAGAAATGTTTAATGTTTAGAGGACACTGTGTGACTGGCTCTGTCTTAACTGTGAGGTGACTTTGGGCAGGTCTGGTCCTCAGAACCCAGCTTCTCCCTCTGATGTACATCACCTAGTCTCCATTTATGTACTTGGTAGGGCATGGGCCCCCACTTCTTCCTTCTGTAAGGGCTCTGACATCGGGTGACTCCAGGGTGTCAGGACTTCGGAGTATTGAAAAGGGACAGTATCATCTGCATTTTGGCTTTGAACCCTGAGAACCAAGGCCAAAAGAAATTGAGCCAAAGGGGTCTGGAGGCCCAGCTTCTGGGTCCATCCTTACCTCACCCGGCCAGAGTGGGATAGGGAGGCTAGAAGGGAGCTCATTGCTCTCAGGACCTTGCCGTCCTGAGCCCAGAGAGGATGTAAAAAGACATCAAGGCACAGAGCAACTGCAGCAGAGCCAGGGCTGGAGCCAAGCCCCCCCGCCCCGCCCCCGCCACTAGCCAGGCACTGTCCCTCCCACCGGGCACTTCCCAGCTGGCCACAGGATCTGGGCCAAACTTTTTCTTTTTTTTTAATTTAATTTAATTTTTTCAGTGTTCCAAGATTCATTGTTTATGCACCACACCCTGTGCTCCATGCAGTCTGTGCCCTCCTTAATACCCACCGCAAGGCTCACCCATCCCCCAGTTTCCCTCCCCTCCAAAACCCTCAGTTTGTTTCTCAGAGTCCACAGTCTCTCATGCTTCATCTCCCCCTCCGATTTCCCCCAATTCACTTCTCCTTTCCTTCTCCTAATGTCCTTCGTGTTATTCCTTATGCTCCGCAAGTAAGTGAAATCATATAATTGACTCTGTCTGCTTGACTTAGTTCACTCAGCATCATCTCCTCCAGTCCTGTCCATGTTGATACAAGTGTTGGGTATTCATCCTTTCTGATGGAGGCATAATACTCCATTGTACATATGGACCATATCTTCTTTATCCGTTCATCTGTTGAAGGGCACCTTGGCTCTTTCCACAGTTTGGCGGCTGTGACCATTGCTGCTATGAACATTGGGGTACAGATTGGGCCGAACTTCTGAGCCTGCTGCTTGAGGCTCCCATTGTGAGGACTGGGGCCTCCAGGAGGCCTGCGCTGGTTATCGGGGTGGGGTTGGGATCCTGGTCCACAGTGACCCGCTATGACCTGCACCCTGCAGGGAGCCCCCCAGTTCCCGAAGCCCACAGCCCTGGCTTTGATGGGGCCAGCTTCATTGGGGGCGTCGTGCTGGTGCTGAGCCTGCAGGCAGCGGCCTTCTTCGTCTTACGCTTCCTCAAGGCCAAGGACAGCACCTACCAGACACTGTGAGTACCTGGCCAGCCAGCGGAGTCCCAGCTCCCTTCCCCCACCCCACTCTTGCCCTTTGGGTCCCTTTTAGTGCCAGTTTGCAGTCTTTTCAACAGGGTGGCCCTAAGGGTAATGTCTTCCTCCTGACGTCACCCATGGGAACCACACCTCTCCCTCCTCAACGCATGGGGTTCCCTCTGTCCCCTGTTGGCTGGGGCCAGGACTCAGCCTGGACCTGCGTCTGAGAACGCAACTGAGCCCACTTATCTTTGTCCCTCATGCTGCCGGCAGGGAGGAGAACCAGTAGGTGACACCCCAGGCAAGCCTTCATTTTGCAGCCCTGTGGCCACAGGCAGGAGCCTGGGACACGTGTGTGGTTTGGTTTTCCTCTAGGAAGGGGATCCGCCCTGAGGCCCCTGTGTGCCCGTGTG
The DNA here is from genome assembly GCF_009829155.1 of Mustela erminea. NCBI lineage: Eukaryota > Metazoa > Chordata > Mammalia > Carnivora > Mustelidae > Mustela > Mustela erminea. The sequence continues at coordinate 89,691,577 of NC_045623.1, forward strand.
TGCAGTGGGGCGGGTCGCTGTGGCCTCCCTTAACGTGTGTGCTTCCGGCCACTGCCTGCCGTCAGGGGGTGGGGGTTTTCGCTCAGCCGAGGCAGCACCACCGCCCTTAGTGCCCTCTCTGTCTGGCCTCCGCAGAATCTGACCCCCTTCAGGCCTGGATTCCACAGGAGAAGGAGGACGAAGAGGGTGCCCTTTTGGCCCTCTTGTAGGCACTGGGGGTGGGAAAAACTTTGGCCACCCATGTCTGGCCCCTGTGGGCTGTCAAGCAGGTTCAGTGCCTCCTGTCCCAGGCCTGGTACCTGCAGCGGAGAACATTCTTCAGCCATCTCCTGTCTTACCCATCATGTCTGCGGGCCCCTTGCCTGGCATGGGGTCTGTGCCTGCCTCTTCCCATCCGCCTGGCCTAGCACTGCCCTCAAATAAAAGAACTCTTTGCAGCACTGTGCTCCATGTCCCGCGTCTTGGGCTGTGTGTACATCTGTGGGGGGTGGGGTGAGCATCGTCCTCTCCTTCATGAGAATTCAGCCTTGAACTGCTACTATCACCTCTCTCTCGCTCTCTCTTTTTTTTTTTTTTTAAGATTTTATTTATTTATTTGACAGAGAAAGAGAGCACAAGCATGAGCAGGGGGAGCAGCAGTAAGAAGGAGTGGGAGAAGCAGGCTCCCCTCTGAGCTGGGAACCTGATTCAGGGTTCGATCCCAGGACCTTGGGATCATGACCTGAACCAAAGGCAGACACAACCAACTTAGCCACCCAGGTGCCCCAATCACCTTTTAAAACCTTTCTATTTGTTATATGTGTTTAACCCTCCCCGTGCTGTCCGGCCCTTTATAGATAAGTCTATAGAGACTCAGCAAGGTCAGTACACTTGCTCAAGATCACACACGGGGATGGGGCAGGGCTGGGCTTGGAATCTAGGTTTTTCTGCTCCAGAATAAGCAGAAGGTCAGAATTCCCCTGCAGAGGCATTTCCAGGCTCTCTCAGCGACTAACGTTAAGTCCCCACCCCAGTGCCTGCCAAGGTGGAGATGCCCCTTGCACTCAACAGCGACTTCTGCACCACTGGCCTTCCTCACCCAGGGCTTCCTGGAAAGCCCCTGCCCTCCCGTGCCCACCTCCTCCCCCACCCCCATCCAGAAGCCCTCCTTGGCTGATAACATCCCCCATGGCTGGGCACCAGCTGGAAACAGGACACGTGGCTGAGAGGGACAGTGTTATCTGATTTCATCCCATGATTGTCCAATGTAGTAGAGGGACCAGAGAGGGTCACGGTGGCAGCGGCGAGGTCAGCCTGTGGAGCCCTGCAGCTCTGTGTGAATCAGAGGAAGAGATTTCCCAGCTCTGGCCCTGCTTTCCCATCTGTAAAGCAGGGTCACAGCAGGGTCTGTCTCAGTGGCATGCGGGACAACTCAGAGCAGGTGCACGTGCTCCGTCAGCACCCAGGTCACCGTCACCCTTCCAGCTGTGTAGCCTGCATAGCCTTCAGCTTCTGCCTCCCCCAGGTCCAGCCTCTCTGCACTCCAGCTGGATGGGCTCTGAGGGACCCGGGGCGTCAGGGAGAGCCCACAGCAGTTCCTGCTCCTCCTTGGCCTCCCAGCTCACCCGTGCCGCCACTGCCATGCAGTCCGTCTCCTCACCCCCAACATAAGAGCCCCGATCTCCGGCATCAGCCTCCCCTTTGAGCACTGCTCTCTCCATACTTGCATCTCCCTCTTGCTACCCGGCCCGTCTTGCTTTCTGTCTGTTCCAAGCCTTTGCACACACAGCTTCTCCTGCCTGGCCCCCACCCCCTTCCCCTGGCTTCGCCAGCCAGCACCTAAGTGCAGGCAGGGAGAATGCGCCTTCTTTCCAGGGCTGAGGGAGGAAATGCCCCCACCACCTTCTGGTTTTCCACGCAGTTAAGGACCTTTCTTTATCCAGGGGCACCTGGGTGGCTCAGAGGGTTAAGCCTCTGTGTTTGACTCAGGTCATGATCTCAGGGTCCTGGGATCGAGCCCCATCGAGCCCCACATCGGGCTTTCTGCTCAGTGGGGAGCCTGCTTCCCCGCACCCTCTCTCTGCCACCCTCTCTCTGATCTCTGTCTGCCAAATAAATAAAGTCTTAAAAAAAAATTCAAGAATAGGCAAAACTAAAAAAAATTAAAATAAAAGGATCTTTCTTTATCAGATGTTTGTTTTTTCCAAAATAGTAAATGCCTGCAGGAAACAAAAGGTCTGTACAGGAATGGATATGAAGAGTGAGGAACACTCCCCCCCCCCCCGCCCCACTCCCCAGAAATAACTAAGCTTAACAGTACGTTTCAGACCCTTTTTGTAAATTTACACCATACATACATGTGTTCCGTGTTCTTAAAACACAAAGTGGGATCAGGCTATATGTATTGTTCCACAACTTTGCCCCTTCCATTAGAGCTCGGGTTTGCCCTATGACATGTTCCGTGTCGATTTTTTTTTTTTTAAGATTTTTTTTTAGAGAGGGGCGCCTGTGTAGCTCAGTGGATTAAAGTTTCTGCCTTCGGTTCAGGTCATGATCCCACAGTCCTGAGATTGAGCCCCGCATCGGGCTCTCTGCTCGGCAAGGAGCCTGCTTCCTCCTCTCTCTCTGCCTTCCCTCTCTGCTTACTTGTGATCTCTCTCTGTCTGTCAAATAAGTAAATAAAATCTTTTAAAAAAAAAAAGATTTTTTTTAGAGAGCACATGCAGAGGGAGAGGTGGAGGGAGCAGGGGGAAGCAGACTCTCCACTGAGTGGGGACTCCCACGCAGGGCTCAATACCCAGGACCCCGAGATCATGACCTGAGCTAAAGTCACACACTCAACGTACTGAGGCACCCAGGAGCCCCCATGTTAATTACTATAAAGAGCACATGACAATTTTTTAAAATTAAGTAACCTCTATGCCCAACATGGGGCTCCAACTCACAAGGCCAAGATCAGGAGTCACATGAGTCACACCAACTGAGCCAGCCAGGTGCCCCATTCAAAAAAAAAATTATTATAAGTAACACATGCTGGGGCTCCTGGGTGGCTCAGTCAGTTAAGCATCCAACTCTTGCTTTTGGATCAGGTCATGATCTCGGGGTTGTGAGATCGAGCCCCACGTCTGGCTCTGTGCTCAGCGTGGAGTCTGCTTGAGACTCTCCCTCTCCCTCTGCCCCTCCCACTCGTGATCTCTCTCTCTCTCTCTCAAATAAATAAGTACATCTTTTTTTTTTTTTTTTAAATAACACGTGACTAAAAAAAAATAACACATGGTAACTAGGCTTGTCTGCAGATCTTAGCACACCTGCGGGAGAGTTTGCGGGGGAGAGATCCCTGGAATTGGAACTTCACCATCTCAGAGAGTCCCTCTCATGGATTCATCCTGTCTGGCAAACTTGGCCCTACCTTCCCCGACACCCCCTGCTACCGTAGACCTCCCCTGCCCCACGAGTGCTGGGCCCGGCATAGAGAAGGCCTCCAGCGCAAGCTTGATGAACTAATGACCAAGTGGATGGAGGAGTGAACGAACAAGCCAATGAGGCTTCCCTCCCCTTTGCTATCCCCTGAGGATTCTCTCCAGGTCAGATTACAACCCTCACATCTGGCCTGTGGCGGCTGCCTCCTCACTGGCCTCCCAGCCTCCAGGCCTGCCCCGCACAGTCGCCCACTCAGTGGCCCGCCTATATTAGCGTCTATTTCCTAGGTGCTGCCGGGGGCTCCCCAGCAGACTTGAGAGTGGGCATGAAGTCACTTTGCCAAGAGTGTGTCTGCCCAGTAGGGAGCTTCAGCCAAATCTCTGTGGCTCTGAGCACATAAGTGCCAGGTAGTGAGCAAGCCATGTCCTGTCTCTGGGCCTCAGTTTCTCCTTGTTGTTGAATGAAAAAAATTCATTTAACCAATATTTATTGAGTGCCTGCTTTGTGCCAGGCCTATAACCCAGGGCCAGGAATGACTACATGCCAGACTGTGTCCGAACCAGAGGCCACACACAGACCACACCCAGCAGGACTCGTGGAGTGCAGTAGGTACCCAGTAAATGGTAGTCATGGCCATAACCCTTGACAAAGACTGGGGAGGGGCCCCCGGAGGAGATGACGGTAGGGCTGGACCTCTACAGACAGTTGGGGCTTCGCAGGGAAAAACAGAGAGGAGGGCATCCCACATGGAGGGCACAGAACAAGTGAAGGGGCAAAGGCGGAAAACCCTATGTGACTCCAAAGGTCTGGAGAGATGACTGCAGAGACCCAGAAGCCAGGACCAGAAGTTAGGACTCCATCCTGGCCTCCAGGGCTGAGGGAGGAAATGCCTCTAGCAGCTGCTGGCTCTAGCCTGGGTGGGGTGTCCCTGGGGAGGGACAATGGGCAGGAGTCTTGCTTCATGTTCTCCCACCAGCCTGGCCCCTTTATAAACTGACACCAGCAAGATGGGGCTACTGTGGACCCCATTCTCCCTTTATATTCTCCTTGCTTGGGAAGCCGGCCTGCCTAAGGACCCAGGGCCACCCCAGCTGCCCAGGTAGCAGCCTAGGATGTCCTCCCCACCAACCGTCACTCCTTCCCTGGGTGCCCTTCTCCCATCCAGGCGCATTAGCCTCAAGGAGCAAGGTGGGAGTTTGATCATCTGGGCTATGTGCTGTAAATTTATGAAAATAGATGCAAATAGTGCAAACCCTTGACCCTTGGCAGCTCTGGAGGCAAGGGTCCTGACAGCTGGAATCTGGGAGATGGAAAGAGAACCACATATCTGGAGGAGATAAGCCCACTCCCCCCTGCCCAACCTGGGGCCGCCCGGCCCTGCATCTTCCTGCAGAACCCGGGAGCTGGAAGCCAGCAAAACTGTCTTCCAGTTGTCCTGGAGCCCCAGGAAGTCATGGAGAGAAAAGGGCTCCAGGCCCTTAAGCTAAGGGATCCTGGGAAGCAGGCAGGGACCTGGAGTGAAATGAGGCAGGGGACACAGCAATTACTGTCTCTGCTGAGAGGGCATGACCAAGGGGCAAGGAACCCAATGTGTGCCCGGCCCCAGGCTGGGCTCCCAGCACCCCAGGGTTGGCTCTGTGAGGTAGCTGGTTTTCTCCCCATTTTGCTGAGTGGGGAAAGTCAGGTCTGGAGACGATGAGCTGGGCGGTCATGATCTCAGAGCCAGTAAGGAGCCACTTCTGGCTCTGTGTCCCTCATTGCCCTGGGCACAGGGTGGGACTTAAGACACCTTGGCCTCTGGCCTTTTGGGGAAACATGGACCACCTGGCAAGATGGGCCCTGGGGTGAGCCTGGTGAGTGGGTGGCACCATGGCCGTCCTCTGCTCTCTTTGTTTTCTGTCCCCAGGACTAGAGAGGGCTGTCTCTGCTTGGCTGCTGTTGAATGAGCCACTGTGATTGCCCCCTACCCCCAGGGGGCATGGAAGGCTAGAGAAGTGGGGAGGGTGAGGAGAGAGGTCTGGTGTGTGGGCCTTGGAAGTACTCAGACCTCAGAGCCAACACTCTGCCTTTTCCTCTGGTTCACAGAGCCAGGAACACGGCCTCAGGCGGTGCTGGTGCTGGGTAGCGGTGGGCCACCAGACGTGGCCCAGCCCTCTGTAGAGAGTCTCTTCAGGGGCCCAGTGGAGTCGCCAGAGCTCCCGGGGTCCCACCCTTGGCCTGTTCCATTGCCTGCAGGGTGAGGGTTGGGGACTGCCTTGGCAATTCCTGTCAGCTCACCTCCCCTTCCATAAGCCCCAGAAGCTGTCAGGAGCTGCTGAGCGGGCCTGCCACATTGAGTGGCTGGTGCTCTCTGAGCCAATGAAGGGCAGAGCCCCCCCAGCTTTTTGTGACGAAGACCCCAAAGAGGGCCGCTGGCTGGTGAGAGTGTCTGGAGGCTCAAAGGGCTCGAGGCCAGGCCCAGTGGGCGCTTTTCCCTTGGCCCCTAGGGGGAGCCAGAGCCCACCGGAGAGGCTGCCCTCCTCCCCCTCCCCTGCACGACCAACTATTACTGAGCCCCCAGAGGGTCTGAAGAAGTCTGAGAAGGCTTCTCAGAGGCAATGCCGTTTGAAAGGGCCTTGAATGCTGAGTAGAAGTTCTCTAGATAGATGGGGGTGCTGAAGGGCATTCCAGTTAGCCAGAAAGACAAACACACAGGGAGGCAGGAGAGGCCAAGAGGGTTTGAAGAGATCCTGTGAATGGACTGGTACAGGTCAAGCGTGGATTTAGGGCCTCCGCAGAGGCCAGTGCATGGAGGGCACGGGATGGCTGACTGAGGAATGCGGGAGGCGATGGAGAGCCATGGAAGCATCATAAGCTGAGGGCGACCAAGTCAGACTTCTATTTTAGGAAAAAGACTCAGGTTGCACTGTGGAAGGTGGTCTGCAGCTGCGGATGGGGTAGAGTCAGGGACGCAGGTTAGGAGGACCACAGGGGTCCGGGCCACTGTGGAAGGAGAGGCCCTTAGACTGAAGGATATTGAGGAGAGAAACTGTAGTTTCTGGGTGGTTCTCTGCAGCGCCTGGATGGTTAAGTGGGTTAAGGCTTTGCCTTCAGCTCAGGTCATGATCTCAAGGTCCTGGGATTGAGCCCCATACCGGGCTCTCTGCTCAGCAGGGAGCCTGCTTCCCCCTCTCCCTCTGCCTGCCTCTCTGCCTACTTGTGATTTCTGTTAAATAAATAAATAAAATCTTAAAAAAAGAAAGAAAGAAAGAAAGAAAGAAAGAAACTCTGTAGGGCCTGGGGACTGCTTGGCTTGCGGCGGGAGGTGGGGGGCATCAGGATAAGGCTGGGACGTGAGCATGGGACTCTGGAGTGACTTCTCTGCTATAAGATCTTGATTTTCCTAGTAACTCAAAGCAGGTTGTTTTGAACCGACTCCCAGCAGGACTGACCATCCTCCAAGGGCAGGCCCGACTTTTCTCTCCTGTTAGTCACCCAGACTCACATGTTATCAACAAGTCCCCAATCCAAAGAGGAGGCAGGTGTCTGTCCACCCCTCCCAGTGAACCCACTCTCCACGGCCACTGCTCCCTGCTTCTCTTCGTCTCCTGCCCAGCCTGGAAAACTGGCAACACAAATTGCTGTGTTGGTTGGCCTTCTCTGCCTCCCTAAGTGTTCCAGAAGTAACAGGATGGTTCTGCTCTTGGTCCTACAAAGCAGGTTTTGGGAGCCAGGAGTCTGAATTCTGGCTGGGGAATGAGAATTTGCACCAGTTCACTCTGCAGGGTAAGTTACCAGCAGGGCCCCTGGAGCCTGGGGGTACTGGGGAGGGCATTTTGCTGATACTCTGGGATCTGAGGATTCCTCTGTCCCTGCCTCCTCCTTCCCCCCAGGGACCTGGGAGCTGCAGGGGGAGCTGGAGGACTTTATTGGCAACCACACTTTTGCCCACAAGGAGGCCTCCTGCCTCCCTGGGGAGTCAGATCGCTTCCAGCTGGTGGGGGCAAGTTCTCAGAGGGCACAGCAGGCACGTGACCCTAAGGTGGCTCAGAGCAGGAGAAGAAGGGGAGGGAGAGGAGGGAGTCTGGATCCTTTCCCAGTGCTACCATGGCCTCCATAAATGACCCAGGGCAATTTCTTCCCCTCTGTGGGCCTCAGTCTCCTCACCTGAGAAATGGCAATCATGAGGCAGAATGGTGCAGGAGTGAACACGTTGAGCTCAGGGGGCAAAAGTTCTGAGTTTGAATACGGCTCTTTCACTTACTACTAACCATGTGACCTTGGCCAAATGCCTTCCGAAAGGTCAGTTTCCTCCCCTGCAAAATGGGCAAGGAGGCGAGGAGGGAGGCTGTGGGACCCATCTGAGGCCCTGCTGAGTGTCTGTGTTATCTGCTTCGGAAGAGGAACCGGGAAAGGGTTTTTTGGTTTTGGGTGTGTGTATGTGTGTGCGTTTTCATCAGAGAAACAGTGACTGTTGAGAGACTTCCAAGAGGGAAGTGGTTATGAGGAGGTGCCTCAGGATGCCTCTTGCTGGGGGCAGGCACTGGGAAGTCCCTCCCTGCTCTGTCCCACCTGACCCTGCAGAGTTGTTCAGGCTGCTGGTGGGAGCTGGGGATTTGGGGAGGGGACAAGGCGGGGGTCAGGGGAAGGAGCTAGTGGCTTTGGAGCCACAGTCCTGAGTTCAAGTGCCTGTAACCCTGTGACTGGCCAAGTGATCTGGGGAAAAACCTCTGGCTCCGAAGGGCTGCTGTTTTCTCCCAGGGCCTGCTAACACCCACCTCATGGTTGCTCTGAGACCCCTGTGAGAGCATCTCTTTAAGGGTGCCTGCATGGCGTCCCACTCCAGGATGACTCCACCCCCTCCTGGCCAACCGGGGGGCTTCCTGAGCTTCCATAATGGGGAAGTGGGAAGCCCTTTACCACCCATGATGCAAGCAAGAGCAAGGGTGCTGTGATTGTCTGTGGTGCCGGGTGGGGCGGATCGAGCCACCAGTCCAGTTTCTCGGAGGCCACCGCCCCCAAGTATGGCACCGACTGGGCCTCAGGCCAGGGCGTGGGCCACCCTTACCGCAAGGTTCACATGATGCTCACCAGGATAACCTGGCAGCAGGTCCCCTTATCTCTCCCATCCCCTTATCTCTCCTGTACAGCTTCCGGACCCTCAGCTACCCTCCCCATTGCTAACTGCCTCTGCTCACCTGTCCTCATTTAAAAATAAAATCACTTTGGGGCGCCTGGGTGGCTCAGTGGGTTGGGCCACTGCCTTCGGCTCAGGTCATGATCTCAGGGTCCTGGGCTCAAGCCCCGCATCAGGCTCCTTGCTCAGTGGGAAGCCTGCTTCTTTCTCTGCCTCTGCCTGCCTCTCTGCCTGCTTGTGCTCTCTCTCTCTGTGTCAAACAAATAAATAAATAAAATCTTTTTTAAAAAATCACTTTAACCCTTTCCTGACTTGTAGGACTCTTCTGGCTACTGGGAAAAACCCAGGAGGGCAGAGCAGAGACACAGGGTTCAGCTCCATTCAAGGAAGACCTTCCTTCCAGTCAGGAAGATGGAAGGGTTGGCCTCATAAGGTAGTGAGGCTTCCACCCCTGGAGGAATGCAAGCCAAGGTCAGAGGAGCATGTAGTGGAGGGGCTGGAAGGATTCAAGCATCCACTGACAGCCCCCGGTGCCCTCCAGGTCCTACAGGTGGATGGTTTTGTGGGGACACCTGCACAGCATCTCACCCTGTTAACCCATGTCTGGGCCTTCTAAGTCATCTGTTTTCCACACCTGCCTCTCTTGTGAGCCAAGTCTCATTCCCTGCTACTTCCTGCCTGTCCCATTAGGGGCTGATTTGAACTCCGAGTCAAGCCAGGGAAGGTGCATTTTACTTCCACAGGGTAACAGTCACCAAGCAGTTAACTTGCTAGACTCACATTCTAGAAATTGGCCGAGCAACACACACTTAAGACTGTGATAACTCCAGCCTGATGGGTGGTCCTGGGTTTGCACACTGCTCTGTCACGGAGGTGAGTGAGCTTGGAGACTGAGTCCCCAGGTCCTGATTCCAGAACCCACTGAGGTTTACACCCGACTGTGGCCTCCCTAACTCACACTGGAAGGCTAGGGATTTGGGGAGCTGTGCCGTTGTGGTAGCTCAAGTGCTGAGGTTTCTAGATCTTTTTCAGATAGGTAGAGAAATGTTTGTATGGAGATTCAGGTCCCATGGTCATGTTTGGGTGGAGGTCAGAGGTCAGCAGATTAGATTATGGGGAAAGCAGTTCCCCCTGGTGAAAGGGCCAAGGCCTGGGCTCAGATGCCAAGTACCATGTTCCTGGCAGGCTGAGAAGCCCGCTTCCCCCATTCTGGTTCTTCCCCACCTGCACAACAGGGCCCCAAAGGATGTAGGCTCTTTGATGTGTTTTGCACACCCTTCTGTCTCTGGAGATGCCTTCATTCAACAGATCCCCGCCGGGCAGTTCCTGCAGTTCCCAACTCCCCCCTAGTCCCGGCCTGGGCACACATCCCCTAGGTGCCCGCTCTGAGCCATCCACACTGGTTGGCCTGCGCGGGGGCACAAGCTGTTCCGGAAGCCGCCAGTCTCAGTGGTTCTGGCGGTAGAGGAGGGAGGGGAGAGGCCAAGTCCTGGGGCCGCGAGGGAGCGGCGCTGCCCCAGGGCCGAGGGTGGAGCTTTCCCAGTTGGCCGGGAAAGGGCTGGGCCCGCCCTACATGTGAGGGCAGGGGAGAGCGACGGCAGACTCTTTCCTGCGGTGTCCCGGTGCCCCGGGATCCCCTACGTGACTCTGGGCCGCGGATCACTGGATGTCCCAGATTCTCTGGACCCAATCCCTGACTTCAGATCCTCAGGACCTTGCAAGTCGGACCCCGGATTTCGCCCTGGGCTCCAGATCCCGGAACAGGACTTCTGGCAAGAGTTTGGATTTCCAGATCCCGTACCAGGTTCCCGATCCTGAGATCCCTGGATCCGTAGCCACTGGCTCCTGCCCCTCCCCGGGTGCCCACAGCCGGGCGCCCGACACCTGAGCGCCCCCGCACGGCAGGGCCGTGCTTGCGGTCCGGAGCCCTGGAGCGCGCTGGCAGCTGCTGGCAGGACCCGCTGGCCGAGGCGCTGAGCCGGGGCCGGCCCCATGCCGCTCCCCCGGGCCGGGGCTACGCGCGAAGCCGGCCGCTCAGCGTGGTCTACGTGCTGACCCGGGAGCCGCAGCCCGGGGTGGAGTCCGAGGCGGAGCCGCTGCCCCTGCGCTGCTTGCGCGAGGCCTGCGCGCAGCTCTCCGGGCCGCGGCCGCGACCGCAGCTGCGCAGCCTGCCCTTCGGGACGCTGGCGCTGGGAGACACAGCGGCGCTGGATTCCTTCTACAACGCGGGTGAGCTCGTGCTGGGGGCGGGCCGGGGCCGGGCTTAGAGTCCGGAGGAGGGCCGAAAGGGGCGTGGTTCGGCGACGCCGGGGAGACCTCGAGACGGGTGTGGGGTCCGGGGAGCACAAAGTGAGCTAGGCTGAGTGGTTCGAGATAGGGGCATGATAAAAGCGGAATTTAGGGGATCTGGAGCACGGCCGGGCTCGGGCTGGGACCTAGTAGATCCAGGCCCGGAGCCTTCGGGGTTCAGGGTTGGGGCTTAAAGCACTCTGGAGTCGGCACCGTGCCTGGGGAGCGGGGTTAGGACTGCGGCGAGGCTGGGAGCCGATCAGAGTGTAGTATCTCAAGAGTGGGGTTGGAGGGCTGAGCCTCAAGTCGATCTCGCGCGGAGCTCGTGAGGGCGGATCCGGGGAGGTGGAGCTTGGACTAGGGAAAGGGGCGGTCCTTGGGGGGGCGCTGGAGTCCAGGGACGGTAACACACTACTTCCGAGGCTCGGTCTAGAGAGGCAGAAAGAGAAACGAAGGGACCCTTCGGCGCGGGATTCTGGGCGAAGTTTAGGTTATGAGGCCCCAGAAGTTGCGAGGTAGTGGGCGGAGCTGGAGGCTGAGCAGGGTTGCTAGGGGGCGGGGCCAGAAAGGTGGCTAGTCCCGTGCTGGTCACCCCTCCCTTCCGCCAAGCCGGACGCCCCGCCCCGACACTTATTTGTTCATCCAGGAATCTGGGAACCAAGTTTATCTGACGGCCCTAAACTCACAGCCTAAAGATGAAGGCTGACTCGATCTCGAGGACACAAAGACCCACACAGCCTTAGACTCCCACGTCGCACATATGTTGACACACCGGCCCTCACAGACACTGTAACACACAGAGATAGAAACAGCTCTACACACAGGCACAGCACCGTGCCCCGTACTCGCAGGCTCTAAGCAGTGGGATGAGGGGCCCAGCCCGTGGAGTTCAAGCCTCTCCTGCAACACCGCAGATAATATCCGTTCTGTGTAAGAGCCAGAGGACCTAGAAAGGGGAAACTGAGGCCAGAGCGAAACTGTACCCTGCTGGAGTCAAATGGGGAGGCCATCTAAGCCAGGACAGCCTCCCAGGCTCTTCCCCTGCCTGCGGAGCTGGGCTTCCGGGCTCAGGGCCTCCGCCTGTGCCCCCACAGACGTGGTGGTGCTGGAGGTGAGCAGCTCCCTGGCGCAGCCCTCGCTCTTCTACCACCTTGGTGTGCGGGAGAGCTTCAGCATGACCAACAACGTGCTGCTCTGCTCCCAGGCTGACCTCCCGGACCTGCAGGCCCTTCGGGTAGGAGGCGGGGTGTCTGGGGGTGGGGGCAGGCGGGGGCAGGGGGCCAGCGGCTACCTAGGATACTGATTGGATTGTCCTCTGCAGGAGGATGTTTTCCAGAAGAACTCGGTGAGCAGAATCCACTCTTCGCTCCATTATGCCCTTCCACCGCCACTACCTTTCCTGGCCTCCTCAGTCACCTCTGACCCAATTCCCTTGACATCCATGTGGCCTTCTGTTCCCTATTGCCAAGCTCACGACGTGTGCCCTTTCTCTGCTGTTCCAGTCCCCTCTGGTGCTGACCTCTCACCTCCTCCTGTCGCTCTATAACCGGGTGCTGACCTCTGATCTGCCCTGATTGCTGCCTCCCTCCCCCCAGGATTGTGTCGGCAGCTACACACTGATTCCCTATGTGGTGACAGCCGCAGGCCGAGTGCTGTGCGGTGATGCGGGCCTCCTGAGGGGACTGGCTGATGGGCTGGTCCAGGCCGGGGTGGGCACTGAGGCCCTGCTTACCCCCCTCGTGGGCCGGCTGGTCCGGCTGCTGGAGACCACGCCTACCGACTCTTGGTAATGGGGTACAGAGAGGGGGCACCAGGAGGAGGCTGGCGAGAGCACAACTGGCCTGGCTGAGGGACAGGCCCCATCATTCTCTCCCCCTCCTTCGCTCCCTCCTCTGCCGGGGCCCTCAGTGGCTACTTCCGGGAGACCATCCGGCAGGACATCCGGAGGGCCCGGGAGCGCTTCTGCGGGGAGCAGCTGCGGCAGGAGCTGGCTCGCTTGCAGCGGAGGCTGGACAGCGTGGAGCTGCTGAGCCCCGACATTGTCATGAACCTGCTGCTCTCCTACCGCGACGTGCAGGTGTGTGGCGCACAGGAAGGCAGGTGGGGCAGCCGCACCCCACTTCAGAAAAGACCCATTCCCTCTCCTGGTTGTGCCACTCACGCGCTGGTGGCTTTGAGCAGAGGGGCTCATGTCTCTGAGCCTCAGTTTCATTGTCTGTAATAGGGGTCTCCCAGCATGGGGAAGTGGAGGCCCACAGCGGGTTCTCTGTGTCAGCTGTGGGGGTGGGAAGATGGGGTTTCAGGGATGGGAGGGGACCCCAAACTCAAGGTTTCCCTTAGTGCCTAGGGGGGTGATGGGACCCCCCCCCCAGAGGCCATCGTTCCAGTGTGCACTGTCCCCCTCCGCAGGACTACTCGGCCATCATTGAGCTGGTAGAGACCCTGAAGGCCTTGCCTACCTGCGACGTGGCCGAGCAGCACAACGTCTGCTTCCACTATACTTTTGCCCTAAACCGGTGAGTGGTAGAACAAGGCTCAGGTCCTAGCCTCCTAGGGACATGGGTCTCTGCCATGCGAGGTCCCTGCTGAGTGGGATTCGTGCTGTTCAAGGACTTTGCTGACTGGGATCCCACTGATGGCACATGGGACTACCGCCTGGGGGGTCGGCAGATCTAGGCGGTCATGGCTAGAGTGGGGTGGGGTCATCAGGTAAGGCCCCGGCCCGTGCTCCCCTTTCCCTAGGAGGAACAGGCCTGGGGACCGGGAGAAAGCATTGGCCGTGCTGCTGCCGCTGGTCCAGAGCGAGGGCTCCGTGGTGCCTGACCTCTGCTGCATGTGCGGCCGTGTCTACAAGGACATGTTCTTCAGCTCTGGCTTCCAGGATGCTGGGTACCGGGAGCAGGCCTACCACTGGTAAGGGGCACCAGCGAGTGGACCGTGGGCTGGAGAATGGGGCTGTGGGCCTCGGGCCAGCCCTGAAGCCCCACCCCCACCTCCACCCCAGGTATCGAAAGGCTTTTGACGTAGAGCCCAGCCTCCACTCGGGCATCAATGCGGCTGTGCTGCTCATCGCTGCAGGCCAGCGCTTCGAGGACTCTGAGGAGCTCCAGCTCATAGGTGAGTCCCAGCCCTGGACGGGCCAGGGGAGAGCGCGGGCAGAGAGGACACCGGGCTGGCCTTGTCCCTTTTGGACCTATTCTGCCAGAACCCACACCTGCACCCTCATACCCGTCCTGGGCCCTCATGAGCCCTTGAGGCCACAAGTGTGCCAAAGCCCACACCTGTGCTCCTTACACACCAAATTTGACAGACACTAGTTCCCTAGACCTTCCTTGTGCCCGAGCTCCTACTCCCACCTGAGAGTCATACCTAAGTTTTCACCCTTTTTTTTTTTTTTTTTTACAATGTGTTTATTTACTTGAGAGAGAGAGGGAGTCAGAGCAGGGGAAGGGGCAGAGGGAGAGAGAATCCCAGGCAGACTCCATACTGAGCGTGGAGCCTAATGCAGGGCTTGATCTCTCGACCCGAAGATCATGATCTGAGTGAAACCCAAGAGTTGGATGCTTAACCAACTGTGCCACCCAGGTGCCCCTCACCTGTTTCTGTGTTCCTGCCCACATGGATGTCGTGGCCCACACCTGGGCTTTGCCCAAACCCACAGCCACACTCCCTAGGTCCCACACCCCTCTTTCCCAGGCATGAAGCTGGGCTGCCTGCTGGCCCGAAAAGGCTCTGTGGAGAAGATGCAGTATTACTGGGATGTAGGCTTCTACCTGGGAGCTCAGATCCTCGCCAATGACCTTGCCCAGGTGGCGCTGGCCGCAGAGCAGCTCTACAAGCTCGATGCTCCCATATGGTAGGTGGCCTCCTCTGCAGTCTGGGCCCGGCCTCAGCTGCCTGCTCCTGCACACATGTACCCCCGCATTCTAGCCTAAGTCCTGAGCCGGTGACATGGCCCCTTCCAGACCAGGGCCCACCACACCCGGTGCCCACGTTCTGGCTTCCTCCAAGCCGGTTTGCTCTCCCAGGCAGTGCTAGTTGGGGCCTGGGCTGAGTTGAGGACAAGACTATGCTGGCAGGTACCTGGTGTCCATGATGGAAACCTTCCTGCTGTACCAGCACTTCAGACCTACGCTGGAGCTTCCCGAAGGACCCCCGCACCGTGCCCACTTCTGGCTCCACTTCTTGCTGCAGTCCTGTCAGCCACTCAAGACGGCCTGTCCCCAAGGGGACCAGTGCTTGGTGAGGCTGCCCAGTGCGGTTGTGGGACCTGGGAGAGGGGCGGGGCCTCTCTAACCCACCCCCTTCCTCATCATGTGCAGGTGCTGGTCTTGGAGATGAACAAGGTGCTGCTGCCTGCCAGGCTGGAGATTCAGGGTACCGACCCAGTGAGCGCAGTGACCCTGAGCCTGCTGGAGCCCGAACCCCAGGTGAAGTCACTGCTGGGCCTCCCTTCCCCAAACCACTCTCCGAGTCCCCCAGCACCCTCCTCAGACCCAGCTTCTTCTGCCAGGACGTTCCCTCCAGCTGGACTTTCCCAGTGGCTTCCATCTGCGGGGTCAGGTGAGAGGCGAGGCCTCCGGCGGGGTCCCCGGAGTGGGGTGCCGCGGGCCCACTAGCCCTCACTGTGGCTCTTCCTCCCTTCCCAGCTCCTCCAAGCGGGATGAGCGCTGCTGCTTCCTCTACGCGCTGCCCCCGGCGCAGGACGTGCAGCTCTGCTTCCCCAGCGTGGGGCACTGCCAGTGGTGCGCGTGGCCTCTGGGATGGCTGGGGTGCCCGGGGAGTGAGGGAAGGGAAGGGACATGTTCCTTGGGTGCTCTCGGCCGCGGAGGGGACAGTTTCCGCCCAAGGTGCCCCTCCCCTCGGCCTGACCTCCCCCACCCTCAGGTTCTGCGGCCTGATCCAAGCCTTGGTGACAAATCCAGATTCCACAACGCCCTCGGAAGAGGCAGAGGGTGTGGGGGAGGTGCTGGAGGTGAGGAGCAGGGCCTGGGAGCGCCGGAAGTGGGGGTGGGGAAGGGCTGGGGGGCCTCACTGAGCCCCCATATCGCCCGTCTCCCACAGTTTGATTATGAGTACACGGAGACGGGTGAGCGACTGGTGCTGGGCAAGGGCACCTACGGGGTGGTGTACGCGGGCCGCGAGCGGCACACGCGGGTGCGCATAGCCATTAAGGAGATCCCGGAGCGGGACAGCAGGTGCGGTGTGCAGGGGCCCAGGGGCGGGCGGGGCCCAGGGCCCGAGGGGAGGGGGTCTTGTGGGCAGAATGGCAGGGAACACGCGGGGCGGTGAGGTCTGAAGGGGGCCTGTGGGCTGGGTAATACGGAGGAGAAGGTCAGAGAGAGGCCTGTGGCTGGGGCAGGTCCTGGGGGCCCGGCCTGCCTGGCGCTGGAGCTGGGTGAGCATCTCTGCCCCAAAGTGGCCTGTTCCTCTCTTGCTCCCCACTCCCAGGTTCTCTCAGCCCCTGCATGAAGAGATTGCTCTGCACAAGCGCCTTCGCCACAAGAATATCGTGCGCTACCTGGGCTCCACCAGCCAGGACGGCTACCTCAAGATCTTTATGGAGGAAGTGCCTGGAGGTACGTGCCCAGTGTGGGATGGCAGTGGAACTGGAAGTGTGGGGCAGGGGGATGGGGCCAGGAAGGGGGTGGAGAACCCTAGGGGAAAATGAATCCTAGCCTGCGTGGGTGGGGTAGCTCAGAATTAGCTGACACTGTGCACTTGGGTGGGGATGGAGTCTGGGCCATGGCTGGGGTGTGCCTGGGCCTTGAGCAGAGAGCTGAAGGCCGGAGTCAGGGGGTGCCCGTGATGATGATCCTGGACTGCGTCTGCCTAGGCAGCCTGTCCTCCTTGCTGCGGTCGGTGTGGGGCCCCCTGCAGGACAATGAGAGCACCATCAGTTTCTACACCCGCCAGACCCTGCAGGGCCTCAGCTACCTGCATGACAACCACATAGTGCATCGAGACATCAAGGTAATCCTGAGACATCAAAGTGAGTCCTGTTGCTGGTGGGGGGGGGGGGATTGATGGGAACACAGGGGTCCAGACAGAGGACAGCAATTTGCATTCAGAAGGCTGACCCCTTTGCAAAGGGTGAGGGAATTCACCAGGGAGGCTCCCAAGGGAATGAGAGAACTTCAGACCTGAAGCCAAAGCAGGTGCCAGCACCCAGGAAGTCATAAGTGGGGTGGCAGAGGGAGGAGGTTGACAGAGGCAGGGTCAGGCTGCGATCGTAGGAGGTGGGATCCAGGGACAGGGTCCAGTTCCACCATCAGGAGCCCAGCCTGATTTCCACTGAGCACAAGGTCCACTCTTCTCAGGGGGACAATGTGCTGATCAACACCTTCAGTGGGCTGCTCAAGATTTCTGACTTTGGCACCTCCAAGAGGCTGGCGGGCATCACACCTTGCACTGAGACCTTCACAGGTAATGGGGTGTGGGGTGGGGAGTGGGGATGCTGACCTGGGACAGAAGAACTCTTAGGACCTTCCGGGGAATGGTGTTTCTCCTGGCTGTGGAGTTAGAGCCTTCATGGGACATGGAACCAAGGGCCGGTGACTGCGCCGGGGGTGAGGTGATAGAGTCTAGAACTAGAGCTTAGTAGTCCACGATGGTGAATTTAGTGTCTGAAATGTACCTAGTAAGTGTCAGTGTGGGCAGAAGTGTGTGATGGGTTCAGAGTGGATGACGCTGTCCCGGATGTGTGGTGGGCCGTACTGTGCGTGAGGGAGTCGGAACATGACCGAGCCCAAGATGAGTGAGGAAACTCAGGATAGGTGTTTGACCCCCAGGGTACGTGATGGGGATTATCTGGATGACAGAGTTCAGGGTGGGCGCAGGTGACTAGAGGATGAGAGCCCCTTTCACCCCATGTCGTCTAATGCCTAGATGAGCATTAAGGGCTCGGCTTCTACCACAGGGACCCTCCAGTATATGGCACCAGAAATCATTGACCAGGGCCCACGAGGGTATGGGAAGGCAGCTGACATCTGGTCACTGGGCTGCACTGTTATCGAGATGGCAACAGGCCGCCCCCCCTTCCATGAGCTAGGGAGCCCGCAGGCGGCCATGTTTAAGGTGAGACCCCTCACTCATGGCCTGGCTCACAGGGCGGGGGGCATGGTGACAGACCGAGCCCTGGACACCTCGAAACTTGACCTTTTTCCGTCCTCCCTGACCCCTCCCAGGTGGGCATGTACAAGGTGCATCCGCCAATGCCCACTTCTCTGTCAGCGGAGGCCCAAGCCTTTCTTCTCCGAACGTTTGAGCCAGACCCCCGCCTCCGAGCCAGTGCTCAAGCACTGCTGGGGGACCCCTTCCTGCAGCCAGGGAGGAGGAGCCGCAGCCCTGGCTCCCCACGACATGCACTACATGCACTGCAGCCCTCAGGTAAGATGCAGGTGGAGGGAGTGGGTGCACGGGGCTGAGGGAGAGGAGCTGTGGAGGTGAGAGGGCTGATTGGGGGCCCAGGCTGACAGCCTCCTCCCTCCCTCAGATGCCCCTTCAGCCAGCCCCACTCCTTCAGCTGACCCGACCACCCAGCCCCAGACATTCCCACGCCCTCAGGCGCCCTTTCAGCACCCACCCAGTCCCCCGAAGCGCTGCCTCAGTTACGGAGACACCAGCCAGCTCCGGTGAGAGCCCAGGGTCTTGGCAGGGCTTCGCCTCATCTGGGTTTGCTCTTGTACTCCCTCGGCGGGGAAAGCCCCCCTCAGGGCCCTGGGTGCCTCCCACCACTTGTAAGGATGGCAGTGGGGGCCTCCTCGCCGATGCTCCGACTTGCATTTCTTGTGCCACCTCAGTGCCAGGCTCCTCTCTCTTACCCCTGGGGGGCTGGCCTCAAAAGAGCCAGGATTCAGACCCTGGGGTGGAGGCGGCCGGGCGCCGTGGCCACCTGCCCTCCATCCGCAGCTCCCCGGTTGCACTAGGGTGCCTGAGGAACCGGGGGCCGAGGAGCCCACGTCCCCTGAGGAGAGTTCCGGGCTGAGCCTGCTGCACCAAGAGAGCAAGCGCAGGGCCATGCTGGCCGCGGTGCTGGAGCAGGAGCTGCCCTCGCTGGCGGAGAGTCTGGGCCTGAAGCAGGAACAGGTGGGTGTGCGCGTCCCAACCACCACCACCAACAGCCACACACCACCACCCTCCTCCCCAGGTTGGTGGTGAGGCCAGGCCAGCAAGTCCGCAGAGGGCTTCCCCTATGCCTGCACCCTCACCTGCCACTCTCTTGACTCAGGGGGAAATCCACCCATGACAACCTCTCTTCCTCCCCAGGGGCCCCGGCTGGGCAGGAATCATGTGGAACAGCTACTGCGCTGCCTCGGGGCGCACATCCACACTCCCAACCGCAGGCAGCTGGCCCAGGAGCTGCGGGCTCTGCAAGGGCAGCTGCGGGCCCAAGGCCTCCGGCCTGCACTTCTGCACGGACCGCTCTTCGCCTTCCCGGACGCGGTGAGGGAGCCTTCTCGCGGTTCGGGCTGCCCACTAAGATGTAGTCAGCTCCCTGTGCCTGGGAATATGCAGGGACTTGTTGCAAGGTCGCACGTCTTCCCCGTGAAGATAGAGCCGTCAAGAAAGGGACATCTATCCCGTCCTAGTTTCCCAGCTCCTCCCTCTGCCCCAAGCCTGTCTACCCGACTCGCCTCTGGCTCAAGACTTTCTAGGCCTTTCGGACTCGAGCCCCACCTCTGAGTCCCGCCGCGCCCTTTCTCCCTTTCCAGGTGAAGCAGATCCTCCGCCGGCGCCAGATCCGCCCACACTGGATGTTCGTGCTGGACTCGCTGCTCAGCCGAGCGGTGCGGGTAGCCCTCGCCGTGTTGGGCCCAGGTAACCCCAGAAGTGGAGCTATCCTGCCTGCCCCCGGCGAGGGTGTGACCCCCTTGGGGGCTTGACAGGCACGCCAGGGGCCGGTAGGGGGCGTGGTTGGTGGGGGTTAAGCTCAACCCGGGCGGGAATGAATGGCTGGGTACCCAGATCCGTGCGCCCTCTGCCGGGTGTCTGGGGAAGTGTCCCAAATGGGCGTTCTCTCTCCCTGCGGGAGCTCACCCCAGTCACTTGGATTGGCAGAAGAGGAGACAGAGGAGGTCCCACCGAGGTCAGAGGAGGAACCCCAGTCCAAGCAGAAGGAGACCATCAGCCGGCTCCCGGGGGAACCAGAGAAGGCACCCCCAACCCCAGTGGTGCAGCTGGGCCTCTTGCGAGCAGAGACTGACAGGTAAAGCCCAGGGGACTTGCCTGCACCCTCTGGGCCAGCTTCACCTTCCCTCTCCTCTCCATCGTACTGGCCCCGCCTCTGCGCTCTCCTACAGGCTCCGAGAAGTCCTGGCCGAGAAGGAGCGGGAGTGCCAGGCCCTGGTGCAGCAAGCTCTGGAGCGGGTACACAGGGAGACAGGGACCTGCACCCTGGCCCCAGAGCCCCCTGGTGAGTGTGCCACAGCTGGAGAACACTCAAGGCAAGTGCCAGGAAGCTTCTGCCAGGAGGTACCCCTGGACTGACCGCCTGTCTTCTCCTCCACAGCTGCTTTCACGGTGGACCAGGGCTTGGTGCAGTGGCTACAGGGACTGAATGTGGATTCAGGCACTATCCAGATGGTGAGGGGGAGAGTGCTGGCCAAGTCCTTGACCCCCACCCACCAGAGACTCCATCTCTGCCCATCTTTCAGCTCTTCTCACTCTTTCCCTCATGCGGAGAATCTCAGTACACAAGACCACTTAGTGTACCCCCCATGGTGCAGATGAGGAAACAAGCGCCAAGGGGCATTGGCTGCCGTGTAGCACATTAGTAGCCCCACAGAGCTAGTACCTGGGTCTCTGGACACATCTCTCTCTGATTTTCTTTTCTACTGTTTTCTTTCTTTTCTACTGTGTCTTTGTCCACAACCAGCTGCTGAACCACAGCTTCACCCTCCATATCCTGCTGACCTGTGCCACTCGAGATGACCTCATCTACACCCGCATCAGGTATGTCCTGAGCCCTCCAGGGACCCACGCATATGGCTTCTTGGTGGCTAGAGTCTGGCCACCCCCCCCACCAGGCTGCATGTCTGCTTCAGTTCCTCCCTGGAAGTTACATGGACACAGTGTCCCCAGGGGGGCAGGAGGCATATCAGGCAGACAGTGGGGTAGGCCATATTCTGGCTGAGCCACACTGAACCTGCTCTCCCCAGGGGAGGAATGGTGTGCCGTATCTGGAGAGCCATCTTGGCCCAGCGAGCAGGAGCTACGCCAGTCACCCCTGGCCAACAGGAGGCTGAATGAGAGCTCAGAGATAGAAGGCAGGACCCAAGGATGGCTGCATGGAGAAGATACAAGCAGCTTCTGATACACCTCACCTACCCCAGGACTCAGGGCCAACAGGAGGAGGCCAGGCGGGTGGGGGCAGGGTAGGGCCCAGACCTAGCGATATTGGGGGGGGATCAACCATAGAGATACCCCCAAGCCTATCAAGTATGGCCAGGCAGACTATTAAACAGAATACCTTTGTATGCTTGGGTCTTGGCAACTTATTTATTTTTTTTAAGATTTTATTTATTTATCTGACAGAGATCACAAGTAGGCAGAGGCAGGCAGAGAGAGGGGGGGAAGCAGGCTCCCTGCTGAGCAGAGAGCCCAATGCGGGGCTCGATCCCTGGACCCTGAGATCATGACCTGAACTGAAGGCAGAGGCTTAACCCACTGAGCCACCCAGATACCCCAGATCTTGGCAACTTCTGAGGTATAGGGGGCCGGGGGTCCTGGGACCAGCTTCCTAAGGTCTTTCCAAGTCTGAAGTCTCTTCACCTGTTCCCTCTCACTTCCCTCACCCATTCCTGCCATTGCCCTTGCTGCCCAAAAACAGACATCAGCCTCTTGCTGCCCTTAGAATAGACTTTATTGGTTTTGGCCAAGGGCAGGCCCTGAGATGGGGGTCCAGAGAGGAGTGTGGTGGAGCTTGTAGGGCAGCTATGTCCTGGGGACCAGGTCGGTTCTGAGGGGCAGAAGGCCATCCACCCACTCACATGGTCGCTCCAGAAGCATCTGCCACAGCTGCTTCTCCTCTGCTGTGGAATCCATCCAGGGTACCTGGAGCCCGTAGCTGCTCCCTGGATATGTGCAGACAGGGGTGAAGGACATGGTTACCCTGGACACCCTAGGTCCCAAGGAATGCCTGCTGGGTCCCAGATTACCCACTGCCACTCCCAGCTCACAGTGGATATCAAAGCTCAGGGAAGGGTGGAGAAGTGCCCAAGGCCACACACTAAGCCGGGTCTCAGCATCAGGTCTCCCGGGGCCCTGCCCCACTTACCAGTGCCCAGGCTGAGGCGTGTGCCGCCCAGCTGGCGGCTGGTCAGGGCCCCATGGTCCCAGAGGGAAAGCTCAGCACAGGCCTGGTGCAGGTCAGCAGGCCTGAAGCCATCGTAAACCATCGTATGGTTGAACACAGGGCTGAGGCTGCGTCGTACAACCCTTGTCCGTTGGCGGCTGGCGTGGCTGTCATCGGGCAGCACTGAACTGTGGGGCAGGTAGGCTGGCAGTCAAGTGGCTATCCCTTCACGCTCCCCAGAACCAACCAGTCACCAGATCCTACTCATTCTCCCTCACAATGTCCGTGCCCTCTGGCTCCCGCCTACGTCCTGAACTCAAACCTTCACTATTTGTGGACCTTTGGGCCAGCTACCTCTCAGGCTCTTGTCTTTAAAAGTTACAACTTTTATTCGTAGGACCCCAGAGTACAGTCTCTGAAATACAGTTCTGCTACTTCCCTGCACAATGACCTTCATTGGCTCCCTGTTGCCCCCAGAAGTAGTTTCCAAACTTTTTAAAGCCTCAGAACCCACCCTGCAAGATAAAACATTACCCAGAAGTAAAAGAAAACAACGTCTGTGCATGAAATCAGGGCTGGGAACTTAGAACCTGACCGGTTCGACATATTTCACTCTCTGAGTGTGGGGCAGCACCCAGAGGCACCCCTAGAGGTCCCCCAGAGCTTACTTTGAAAATCACTGAACTGCAAGTTCAGGGCCAAGCCCCACAGCCTGACCTTCCAGGTCTTTTCATGGAAGAGCCCCTGTGACCTCCCAGGTCCCCAGCCTCGGCTCTCCAACAAGTCCTATGGCTTGTTACTCTGAAATGCAGCTCCTGAAGGAAGTCTTTAACTTTTCTGACTCTGGGCTTTTGTTCAAGTTGTCCCCTTCACCCCTGCACAGTGGTCGAAGATCAGACTGGGGGCGGATCAAGAACGGTTGACGACGAGGGGTTTGTCAGAGGTGGGGAGCTCCAGAGCGCGTGGGCGGTGGGGGAGGGCGGGGAGGAAGGGTAGCCAGGACGGCCCGAAGCCCCTCACCACTGTACGTAGGTATCCGGGGTTCCTGAGCGCAGCGGCACGAGGTCCTGAGCTTCCTTCACCCAGAAGTGCAGCTCCCCGCTGGGGGGCAGTCCCGCGCCTGCCCAGAGACTCGGCTCAGACCCTGCCGCCGCCCGCCCTCGCCTGATGCCCCTCGCCCTCGCCAGACCGGAGGCCCCCTCCTTCCAGGTCCCGTCCAGCGTGGCCTCTCACGGGGCACTCACCCTCGGAGCCGGCGGGGACGTACTTGAGGGAAAGGGAGAGCAGCCCGCGGCTGGGGAGGTCGTCGGGAGAGTGTGGGACCTGCGAGAGGCGGTCAGGTCAGAGGCGGGAGCCGGCCCCAGCGAAAGCGGCCATCGAGGGGTGAGGTCTCCAGACCCGGATGGGGCGCACCTAGCCGGGGGACCCAACCGCCGCCGGGGGGCAGTAGGGTTGCAAGGCCGAGGGGAGGCTCGGCCAAAAGCGGGGTCAGAGGGGGCTGGAGCAAAGGAAAGGGGGGGTAGGCGGGGGAGGGTGCAGGCGGGACACCTGCGTCGCTGGGTCTCCCCACGCGGGCAGGCTGCCTCACCCGGGCCTGCAGAGGGAGCCAGGTGGGCTCAGAGTCCCAGTCCCACGTGTCCAGAGGCACTTCGACTTCCCCCAGAAAGATGTTGCGACCCAGGCTCTCGCGGTGCCACACGGACAGGCTCAGCACACGGCCCCTGAGCTCGGCCTGCGGGATGGAGTACTGGGGACAAGAGGTGCGCTTTAAGGGACCACGGCGGCTGGCGCTGGCTTCAGCGCTGCGGCAGTGTGGACGGGGGGGGGGGGGGGGTGGGGGGTGGGGGTGGGGGTGGGGGGTGGGTGCTGTCCTACCGCGCTCCTTGCACGACGGAATCTGGGGGAGCCCCGAAGGGCCTTAATGGGAGGTCTGGACTAGCGCCATGCCCAGCACTGGGCTGACCCACTGGGGAACGCACGAACGGAGGGCCGCCCTGCCGTTCCTCCGGCACAACGGAGGGTCCAAGCGACGGGCAACGACCATATCCTGGCTGCCCCAGTCACCAGGCCCCCGCAGGAAGGGGCGTTGGGTTCACGCATGGGGGGCCGCCCGGTCGTCGCAGCCTCACCCTCAGAGTCTCGTTGAAGACCGGGTTCAGATTCCGTTTCTTCACCGCCGTCTTGCGCTTGCTCTGCTTATCCGGGAGGAGGTAGCTTTTGACGTAGCTGGAGCGTGGGAGGAGAGGAGAGGACCGGAGCTGAATGGGGGCCCCTCTCAGCGCCTACCACCCCCCCCGGGGGGCCTCCCCAGCCCCAGCCCCTAGCACGGCTTCCGGGCAGCGCTTTCCAGGAGTTCTCTCACTCAACCCCCGCGCCTCCCAAGGACGTTGATACTCCCACTTCGAAGACGGACAAAAATAGGCCAAGAAGAGTGGCGGGGTGGGGGTGCGGCGAGAGCGGGTTGGGCACTCACGGATCGGAGCGGCGGCGTCGCGCGGCAGCCAGGCCCTGGCACTGGATCACGTGCACGCGCAGCTCGGCGGTGCCCGGCTCGTAGCGTAGCCCGAAGTGCACGGAGCCGCGCACCTGCACCGCGCCCGCCTCGGCCTCCCCGGACAGGCTCAGCAGGCTGCCGCTCAGCTGCGGGCGGGGTGGAGGTCAGCGCGGGGCGGGGGGTGTTGCTCAGATCAGGGGACCAGGGAGGGGTGAGGCCGGGGCTACGCGCGGGGATATGGAAGGGTGGCATCCCCCACCCGTCTCCTTCGTCCCCAGGCCATAGCCCTCACCCCTCACCGTGGAGGAGTTGAGGCTGGACACGGAGGAGCTGCTGCTGAGCATGCGGTCGAGGGAGGGGCTGGGCCCGGGAGCCTCCTCTCCGTTCTGCAAGATCTCGGGTGCCGTCTGGGTCTGGGGAGCGCGGGGCAGGGGTAAGTGACGGGGCGTCTTCTCTTTCCCAGCCCTTCCCCCGACGGCTCTCAGCCTGGTGCACGGGCACTCCCCGCCGAGAATCCGCTCCGGGTCTTGGGAGCAGCCGCCGGCCGCTCCCGCCTACCTGGCCTGGGGGTGGCGGCGACTCCGCTCCCCGCGGCCGTGGCTCCGGCTCCGGGTCCGCCTCCTCCGTGTAGACCTGTGGGGCCCCGGAGCCCGGGGCTGGGGTGGGGCATGAGCTACTGAGCGTGGCCCTCTCTTGCCCGCCCCTAAGCAAATTTGGAGGGACTGTTTTGCCACTCCCGTGACCTGCGGATTCAGGCTCCAGTCCTGCGGGAAGCCCTTGAGACCGCACACGCACACGCATATACACGCACCAAGGAGAGAGTAGGATGGGGAAGGAAGGTGAACACAGGTGGTTGGGGTCACTTCAGAGATGCCTCTGGTCCCTGAAACCTCTCTGTAGTCCCCAACACACACCCTCCCGCTCACCTTCCTGGGACTGGGGCTCTTCCTCATGATCTGAAGACTTTAGGGGGACATATGGTGAAGGGGAATCAGGTTTCTGAAAAAAGCAAGGAGATCACAGTGGGGACTAGTGACAAAGGAGTCAAAGGTCACGATAGGGTCAGAGGCCAGAGGCTCCAGCTGGCTATCCCAGATGGATTTAGCACAGCCCTCCAGGCAGGGCTGGTAACCAGCTAACCAGTTGCCAAACCAGTGGGGCCTGCATGTCACACCCCGTCCCGTGTCACGGCATGCCCTGTCTGACTCCGTCCCACTGGTGGCAGACAGTAACTTCTGAGTCCTAAACCTCACCTAGCTCAGTCCCCCACCACCCCTAAGAGCCAGATTCTGAGATTCCCTTAGAGGCCAGGTCCCTGTCCCCATTTGACAGAGGAGGATTACAGTGGCCCAGACCAGGGTCTCCTGAGTCTCACTTCCCACCTCCTCTTCAGGGTCACTCATTACTCACCTCAGCCTTGCTGAGCGTCTCTTGGGGTGCCTTGTCCACGACGAGCCTAGGAGAAGGGAGAGGTGGTTGTCAGGGGATAGACCCCAGAGGACTGGTAGGCACCCTCCTCTCCCCCTGCCAGGCCTCCTCACCTGGGCTCCGGCTCCTCTTCAATTTCTTTCTCGGCAGCTTCAGCCTCCCCATCGCTGCCTGGAGCCTGATCTCCTGTGCCCGGGTGAGAAGCTCTGTGAACCCTGGATCTCAGGAAGTCTGACCTTTGGAGAAACTCACTCACCTCCAGGAGCTCATGGAGGGGTGGTTCCCACCCAAAGACACACAGTACCAGGGGCCCTCTCTTACTGTACATGCATAGCCAGTGCCCTGGGCTCTGTGTAGCCAGTCTCACCCCGGGGATCTCCTCTCACCCATGGAGCTCTTCTTTCTGCGGATAGAGGCTCGGACAAGATCAGAGCCAAGGTGGGCATGGTGGTGCCGTTGTGAGCGCGCTTCCTGGAACCAGTCTCCTGTCAGGATCTTCAGCTGCCCAGGGTCTGCCAGCGAGGCCCGGAGCTTGCTGGGGGATAGGGGAGGGTGTGGCTGTCATCCAAACCACATTCCTGCTACCCACTCTGTGCCAGGCCTTGTACCTGGGGCCAGGGACACAAGAGCAAATCAGACTCAATCCTTACTCTGGATCAAGGAGCTCAGGTTGATGGGGAGACTGGATCCAGAACAGACAAGTACACTATAATGAGGTGGGTGCCATGATGGATGTGAGAAGGGCCAGCTTTGCCGGTGGGAATCCAGGAGGGCTTCCCAGAGGAGGTGACATTTGACTAGGTTCTTGAAGGACAAATTGGAGTTTTCCAGGCAGAGAAGGAGAATAATTATCATTCATTAAGTGACTACTGTGCATAATGCCCCCTCCTAATTCCAGGAGGTAGTGCTCCTTAGCCCCATTTTACAGATGAGGAGAGTGCTGGGGAGGTCAGGAGAGTTGCCCTAGGTTACACAGCTAAGAGGTGTCTTCCTGTCCCCAAACACTACTTTTAAGTCACATGCTCCTCTGCCACTGTGCTCTTCCAGGGAGAAGGAACAGCATAGAAGGCTGTATTCAAGGACTCTGACACTCTTGAGTGGCTCGAGTGGACATTCTGGGTATGTGTATCAGGGGCGGGGCTTACTGGTGGAGGATGAAACTGGGGAGGCTGGCAGGGACTAATCAGGGAGGCTTTGCAGGCGCACTTAGGAGCTGGCTCCTGACATGAGGTGCTGAGGAACCATGGGCGGTTTCAGCAGGGGACATTAAGGACAGATCTGGGGAGCTCCAGCTGCAGCATGACCAGTGGGTCAGAGAGGGTGAGCCTGGAGGCAGGAAGGCAGCTGCCTCAGGTGAGGTGGAGAGCTGCGCTGGTTAAGGGTGGAGGTGACCAGAGGACGAAAACAGGAACCACCCAGATATCTGACAGGCCACACACTGGGAGGCAGCAGGGGCACACTGGGGCTCCCAGTGCCTGATGTCCCGTTCTCCCGGGCTCCCCTGCCCTGCCTCACCTGACGCGGCCCTCCTCCAACTGGCGAAGGCGGGCATCTCGCTTCAGGACATCAGCAATGGCCTCCTGCTCCTCCTCTGTCAGGAAGCTGAGGTCCAAGAGTGCATCAGCCTCAGGCTGTGGCCCGTGCGCCATGAGGCGGCTGGGCAGGGCCCAGAGCCTCTCCTGAAATGGGTGTCCCCTCTGGGGCATCAGCTGGGACAGTGCCCCATCAGCTGGGGCACATGTGGCGACCTGGGGGCAGATCAGGGGGCAGGTCAAGCCCTGCCCAAACACAGGGCCCATCCTGGAGCTGACTGCTCTTTTCTGCCCAAATACATGCCTGGGCGGTGGGCACAGTACAACTCCAGGAAGGCTGAGCTCGAGGTGGCATGAGATACACCCATGGACCCATGGGCCCAGGTACACACTGGCTCACAGACATACAGACACCCTTGAAGATGTGTAGACACGCCCACCCACAGTGAGACGTCCGCCTGATCACACGGGCGCCCCGCCATCTGTATGGACAGGCCAGTGCACACCTGTCCCGCACCAAGGACCCTATGCGGTCTTGGTCCCAGACCCTGGCCCACACCAGGGACATGCCTGACATATTCTGAACCGTGCACGCGAGGCCCCACAGAATGTATAACTTGGGACAAAAACATGACCCGAGATACACACAAATCACACTGAGTGTTGCACGCACATTGCCCCTCCTCCGACTGGATTGTGAGCTCCTTGAAGACAGAGACAGCGCCTCACCTCAAAAGCCCGTATGTTGCCCACAACAGACAGTGGTAAAGGCTTGGTTAATTGAATGCAGAAATACGCCTGTACACACGTGGGGAAGGCTACACACACAAACACACACCCAGATCTGCTCACTGCTCCCCCCCACCTCACCTCCACCCTGCCCTGGCCCATTTGGCCTTCCTGTCTGAGGCAACCTCCTCCCCAGCCCACACCCCCACTTCCTCCCCACTGAGGTAACCACTTTACCCACTCCCCCTGAGGCCTCCAGCCAGGGATGCCCTCTTGCCTGCAACCCCTGGGCACCTCTGCTCTGGCCACATGGGTTCTCCCCCTTCTCCTGACCCAGGACCTGGCCAGGAGCCTGGCGGCAGAGGCCAAGGGCTGCAAAGCAGCTCAGGCTGCCTGGGCACCATGCTGACTCCGGAAGGAAAACATTTGCCCAGCTCCGAGGGGCATGTGGACGTGGCGGGGGGCCCCGGGACAGAGTTGTGGGCAGAGCGGAGGCATGGCCTGAGCCCACTGGGCCATCTCTCCTCCCCTGCTGCCCCTCCCACCCCCTCCCAGGCCAGGTCAGGGCACCAGGCAGGCCCAAGATGGGAAGAGGGTTCTCTGGCAGGCAAGTCCTAGCTTGTGACCGCTGCTGCCTGAGCTGTGCCGTCCCTGCTGAGTCTGTGTCCAAGCCTGAGCACGCCTTCTCCCTCTGCTGCCTGCACCGCGGGCTTGGTGTGGCTCTCTTTACAGAGTGCCCGGTCTGATCCTGCGTGAACACCCCTGTGAATGCCCGTGTGCCCCGCATTAGCACTACTTCCCGAACATCTGCCCTGTTCAGTGCTGGGTGCTGCCCGCACACAGCTCGGGGCTCTTCTGTGGCCCGGGGCCCAAGCCTATGTGACATTGTGCCCTTGCGAGGGTCTCAGACCAACACAACACAGCTCTGCACACGGAGGCGTCTATGAGGCTGTTTGTTTTGTGGGTGTGAAGATTGTGTCACTGCCTGTGTGTCGGTGCACCATGTCCCAGTGTGACGCCGCGTGGGTGACTGTTGTTCACCTTCAGTGACTTTCGGGTGACAGCATGGTGTGGTATGTGCCCTGTGTACTTCATCCTCTGCTGGATGCGTGTCTGGGCTGTGTCGTGCTATGTGCTGGGGGGCCCCAGGGGTCCTCTGGGGGTGTATGTAGGAGTACGGAGGTGGGGAAATGTCCTGCAGGTCTGCCTGGTCTGGGCTGTGGGCATCTGAGCCTAGGGTCCCCAGCAGCAACCCCTCCCTGTAGTTCCTTCTTCTAGAGCCAGAATCCAGCGTCCGGTTCTTCCCACTCCCATTCAACACTATGGGACAGACCCATTGGTCAATGTTCCAGTCCCAGACCCGCTCCCACCTGCCCCGACCCCTAAGGCCCCAGAGGGTACCCAGGAGACCAGGTGGCAATGTCTGCCCCTTGGGACCCTGGCAAGGAAACTTCGCCCTGAGGTGTGTTACCTGTAGGGGTCCAGTAGGGATCAGACACCTTCGCAGGGTGACCTGGGCTCTCCTGAACTCCTGGCAGCTGAGTTTCAGAGCAGAACTTGGGGAGCGGAGCAGAGAGGGACTAAGGCTGACTCAACCAGCAGCCCAGAGGAGCTGCCCCAGAGGAGGAGGAAACACTTCTGAGCAGGGCCTGCTGCAAAACCGGGCCTGGACTCCCGGCACCCTGGGGGTGCACCCAAGCCTTGGCTTTCAGAGCTCTGAGCTGATCTGCTGGGTGGGAGACACCAGGGGCTTGGCCCCAGCTCTGCTGCCCACTTGTTCTGTAACTGCTGTGAGCAGCACAGGCACCAACCCCTGAGAGCCTCGGTGGCCTCATCCCTAGAGTGGGTGGCCGCCCCTCCCCGCCGGCGGAGTTGCTGAGAGGAACTTGCTTTGAAAGCAAGGTTAGAAATCTTTCTAAGAAGCAGGGTCAAGGAGGGATCACAGACTGCGGGTCAGAGGACCCTAAGTAGAGTTTCTCCTCTGCCACTGTGTGACCTTAAGCAGGTGTCTCCACCATGCTGAGCTGCAATTTCCTCCTATGCAAACTGGGGGTGGAGGTGTGAAGAGCCTGTTCCAAGGGCCAGAAAGGGCCCAGCCAGCATAGAGAGGGTACCAGGGGGCCCCCCTCCAGCAGTCTCTCTCTCTTTTTTTTAAAGATTTTATTTATTTATCAGAGAGAGAGAGAGGGAGAGAGCGAGCACAGGCAGACAGAATGGCAGGCAGAGGCAGAAGGAGAAGCAAGGCTCCCTGCTGAGCAAGGACCCCCGATGTGGGACTCGATCCCAGGACGCTGGGGTCATGACCTGAGCCGAAGGCAGCTGCTTAACCAACTGAGCCACCCAGGCGTCCCCAACAGTCTCTTTTGACAACCACTGCCCCTCCCTGTCCACATGTGCCTCCTGAGCGGCGTTAGCCCCAGCCCCGCTGCTCTGGACCCTAACTCTGTATCCTCCTCCCCCAACCAAGTCTTCTCTTGTGTCCAAGTTCCCACTGCTACAAACAGCCCCCCTGCTGCCAGCGCCCAGACTGCCCCCTCTCCCACCCCCAGCTATCCCCCATTGCTGTTGCTCCTGCACTGCCCAGATGTTAGTACCAGCCCAGCCTCTTCTGGAACCTTCCTCCTCCCTGTCTCCTGGCCTCCACACAGCCCCTCTAGTCCTGCCTATGCAAGGCTGTTGGAGGGGTCTTTCAGTGCCCTGCTTTGATCTGTCATTCCTCAGCTCTGGAATGTGCTGGCAAACAACCAGGTTGACCCTGTGGCTGGTTCACAAAAGTGCTCCCAACCAGTCCAGCCTCCCTTAGACACTTTGACTAACTCTTGGGCCGCACCTACTCCTCAGCCTGACTCCCAGGCCCTCCCCGTAAGTGTGGCTCTGATGTCCTTGTCTCCCACATCCTTAGAAGCCTACCCAAAGACTCTGCTTCCATTGGTGCTCCCTAGTCCCCAGCTGCAGGAGTGCTCTCCCCACTTGCCGCTGCCCCTCCCAGGGCTCCCCTGCCTCCAGGATGTGCACTGGGCTTAGGTGAGAAGGCAGTAACCTGGAGGCCAACAGGTCTGGCTTAAACTTCTGGCTCTGGTGCCTGGTCCCTGGTGGGCCTAGATCAGTGACAATCTCTATAAGCCTCACTCTCTGCCTTTATAAAACAAAGGCAGTGACAGCAGCCATCTCTGAGACGGCTGCAGGGGAGTGTCCCCTGGCTTGCCTCCAGCATGCATTCTCCCTTCTCTGTGGTCACAGTAGCCAGCCCTTTGGAAAACAGCCTCTCTCTGCTTTACCCCTTGTGCTCCGGCCACAGCATGGTTGTGAGTGGGGGCTCTGGAAGTAGGTTAGGCTACTGGACTTGAACATGGGTCCACTCTTCCTACCTCTGTGCCCTTGAGCAAATCACTTTACCTCTCTGTGCTTACTTCATCTATAAAATGGGGATGGTAGCATTAACCTCACTGGGCTGTGGTGAGGATAAATGACACTTTATTATGAGGCCTAGCACACACTAAGCACTCAGCCACCTCTTTATATCTTGTTTCCCCAAGGCTAATTTAAAGTTCTGCTGGGGTGCACCTGGGTAGCTCAGTTGTTAGGCATCTGCCTTTGGCTGGGGTCATGATCCCAGTGTCCTGGGATGGAGTCCCACGTTGGGCTTTCTGCCCAACAATCTGCTTCTCCCTCTTCCTCTGCCCCTCCCCTCCTCAGCTCCAGCTCTTTCTCTTTCAAATAAATAAATAAAATATTTTTTTAAAAAGTTCTGCTGGGCGGATCAAGCCTTACTACTTTTGTCTGCCCACTTCACTGTGGTTGTCCTCCATACTGGAACTTTCTCCCTTCAGCCAACTCTCAGATGAGTCCCTGTATGCAAAATTGATTTTGAAAATGGAATTGCTGGGACGCCTGGGTGGCTCAGTTGGTTGGACGACTGCCTTCGGCTCAGGTCATGATCCCGGAGTCCCGGGATCGAGTCCCACATCGGGCTCCCAGCTCCATGGGGAGTCTGTTTCGCTCTCTGACCTTCTCCTCACTCATGCTCTCTCTCACTGTCTCTCTCTCAAATAAATAAATAAAATCTTTAAAAAAAAAAAAAAAAAGAAAATGGAATTGCTACGAAGGGACGGGGGTGGGGGGCTCTGTCTTGCCCTGGAGAAACTCCAGCTCCAAAGGGTGATAAGCTTATAGGCCCCTCCAGGGCCATGGGGGCCAGCCGCTACAGCTGTCCTCAAGGCTGCCGTCAGGATGAACACCAAAGATCCTCGGGATTCAGGGACCAAATCCTTTGCGAGTTCAACTAAAATGACACATAACATAGAGCAGGGTTAGGAAAGACGTCACCAAGGAAGAGGCTTTGAAGCCAAGTCTTGGAAACGAGGGCCACAATTTCAACAGGTGGAAAGCAAAGGACCAGAAATGAGCAGGTTCTGGCGTCTTGCTGGAGGGCGGGGCCGTGACCTGATCGCTGGGGGTCAGCACCGGGAACCTAGCAATATGACCGATGGATACGGGGCAGAGGCCAGGGGCTCGGTGATCCTCCTGGCTTATCCCAGACGGTGCAGCCCTGGCTGAGGGGACAGGTCAGGGCACTGGTCTGCCCAGCCCCACCTCCCAGTGCTCTGCCAGTTCTTCCCAACAAGCAGTGTGGGAGGGTTTCATACTCACTTGCCTTGAGAAGGCTCTGGGAGAGTGGATCTGGAAGGGTGGGGAGTTCCCACAGCCTGGGCCCAGGACAGGAGGTACCTGAGGGAAGTGGACATCCCCGTAAGCTCTGCCTGAGGTAGGCATTGGACGAGGACTCAACCATGGCTTTGCCAGTCAGGGCCCCCATCAGGGAGAAAACAAGGACAAGACACCTTCTGGAGTCAAACTCTTTATTGCCCAGAGAGCCCCGCGCAAGGAATCCTCAGAGCAGGGGTGAGGGGCCGCACATGCCCTTTCCACAACTTGAAGTTAAGGGGAACTGTGGCAGGTGGGAGGAAACAGCTCCCCTCCCGCTCCCTGACGGCACTGGCTGCCCTGATGGCTGGCCCCCAGCATCCCGGACCCATGCGGCCATCAGCAGTGCGCCTGTGCAAGGCCCATGCCTGGGGCTGAAGCCAAGCTCCGTTTACATTGCTCTGGTCTACAGAGGGTCACTCAGGGCATGTCAGCATCACTCATCTCCCTGGGCTGGCTGGGGGAGCCCCGACCCCCAACTGCAGGGGGAGATGGACTCACGTGCTGGGAAGCCCAGGGAGAAGAGGAAGCAGGGTCTGCAGGGGCTGGAGGACACCAGGAGATGGGGCACGAACTGCCCCTAGTGCAGCTTCTGGTAGACATCTGACTGGGGGCCCACCCAGTCCTATTAGACCATTCTAGAGACTAGTGGTGAAGGTCCCAGGGCAGCTTAGCTTATGGAAACTTCTCAGTGTACTCCACCCACCCTGGGACCAGAGCCCTGGCAGGCGGCTGCGCTCCAAATCCAGCTCTGGCCCCTGTGCGGCCTTGTCCGGTGGTCCAAACGTGCTCCCCTTCCCCACCGGGCACTGGGCTGAGGCAGAGGGAGCCCAGTGGGCAGTGGCAGGAGTAGCTCTACAGAGGCAAGCTAAGGCCTTTCCAACAGGTGACCAAAGAGGGTACCTCAAGGGCGGGTGTCACAAGTCTGGGAAGGAGGGGACAGGGAGCTTCTCAGTGACCAGTGAGACACAACAAGCAAACACCCCCCGCCCCATGTTCCTCTTCAGCCATTGTTCAGTCCATCTGGCCCAGACCACTGGGTCAAAACGAGCAAACCCATCCCTGCCTTTTGGGGTGAGAAGAAAAAATCTGGAACCAAAAAGGGTGGCGACTGCCTCCTCAGGAACCTGGTGGGCTCAGGGCCAGGAGGCAGCCATCACCGAAGGTTGAAGACGAGGCTGACAGTTAGGATGATGCCCAGGAGGAGGACGAACGGCAGCCAGGTCTTCACGAAGGCCCCCACGCTGACAGAGAGGAGAGACGGGAGTCCGAATGGGAAGGGCCCGAGGAGTGGGGTGTGTTTCATGGAGCCCTGTCCGCCCACCGGCCCAGATGGGGCTGCTGCTCCTAAGGAAGCTCCCGGAACCACTCCCTCACCCCCAGACTTGGTCAGTCAAGGGAACAGGCCCAGCCTGGCTCGACGCCGACGATGCAGAGTCACCAGTTACTATCCCGGGCAGGGGCTGTTCCAGGTTTCTGGCAGACATCTGACACCACACTGGGCCAGCACGAGAGACGCACCCACCCCTCTCTGGGCCTCACCGCTCCCTCCACAATGAGCTCTCTCTGGGGAGGTCTTGAGTCTCGGTGTGGAAGCCCTCTAATGAGGCCCTCTGGGAAGCGAGGGGTGGGAGGAGTCAGCACAGTGCTGTGGCTGGAGCAGAGGGGCTGGGAGTCAGGGCTCTGTCTCAATGTCTGGGTGACTGCGGTTACAGTCTTCTCTGGGGACCGCTAAAGGACTTTCGGAATTTAAAAAAAAAAAAAAAAGACCCCTAAGAGTCTCTTTTTCAGAAGCTCTTAATGATGCATGTGGCTAGCGGGAGGGCTGGAGAGGTGGCTGGGGAGGGGGGGACCAGGCCCATGCTGGCGCCCAGGTGGGTGCATCAGTCAAGCTCTCTGAGTCCCCTTACCTAAAAACTGGAATAATGCCTTTGACCTTACAGGTTGAGGCTGTGGTTTCAAAGGTCCTCCCCGGCCACCACGGAGGCCACCTGCCCAGAACCCTGCCTCTGATGAGGAAGAGTAGGAAGGGAGTCCCGTGGGGTCAGTTACCAGCCCTTCCTGCGAGGGTCTCCATGTTCGCCTGACCTATGCACGGGGCTCTGAGGGCTCACAGCCTCTCCGAGGGGCCACAACCATCAGCTCCATTTTGCCAAGGGCAGCTGCAGCTTAGAGAGGCCAAGGCAGGAGGCTGAGATCACATGGGTCTGGGGTTGGACCCAGGTGGACCTAGATTTCAGCACAGTCACCTTCCTCTCCAACCAGGAACTCAGCTAATTACTCTAGAACCTTCATGGCTCCAACCAGCATCTGCTTTGGCCCTGTTGGCTGCAGAATTCCACAGAGGGCCCTGACGGGGTCCTCGGGAGACCACGGCCCCAGGGGTGAGCAGTGGCTGGACGGCTTACCTGACGTACTTCCCGTACAGCAGGCAGAAGAAGCAGAGCGTCACCATGTTCCAGTTGGTGCTGTTGTTATAGCGCATCAAGTTCAAGGCCAACGCCACATGTGAGTGGCAGTTGTCACAGCAGAGACTGTGCTAGAGACATGGGAAGGGCTGGGTCAGGCTGGACGGTGGGGGACCTTCCACCCCGGGTCCTGCTATGGCGAGTGGCCCACCTACCATGCGGTGCTTGTACTCCTCGGAGGCGTCGTGCACGGCTGTGTCCCATGCATTGGGCCCGCTAGCGTACACCTGAGCAGGATCCAGCTTCCAGTACCTGGGAGGAGAGAGGGGGTCCTGGGCACTGGCTCTCCTCTCTTACCATCACTCAGCCTCTCAAATGTTCTGGACACCTGCTCTGTGCAGGGTCCAGAGAAGGGGCGGAGGCTGCAGGGGTGAGAAATGCCCAGGGCAAGAGGCACACAGTGGGCACCTGTCACACAGTGCCATGTGGATGCTGGGGAAGGCGGGGACTAACTCATTTGCGGGGTTGTGAGAGGCTTCTGGGGTGACACCTCCATCTCGTGTGAAGGAACAGTGGTTACCTGTGCCCAGCAGAGGGCGGAGCACGCACAGAGGGAGTCACAGACTTATGCGGTTCATACAGGAGTGGGGTGGGGGGGGTGGTTAAGAGTGGGCACTGCTGGAGGAGTCAGAGGGAGAAAGATGCAGGCCAGGCCACGTGCTGGGGGACTTGAATGTCACCCAGAGTTTATCCATAGCACAAGTTCTCTGCCCCCGCTCCCACATGGGAGACTGGGGAGCAGGAGAAGAGCCCGTTCGGCTAAAATCTCACTGATCTCAAGCTAGATGCGAGCAGCTGTGCTAACAACGGAGTGCCCAGCGGGGCTCCAGAAGGGAATGCGGGGAGGGCAGGGCGCCCTCTGGCTGCTCCGTGGGGAACGGCTTGGATATGGGGCTGCACAGGGGTTCCTGCCTAGAAATGGGTGCCCAGAAAACGGACCCAGAAAAGCAGCCTGGCACAGACATCCAGCCCAGAGGTCCACGGCCAACATCTCCGCCTGCCTGTGGAAGTCAGCAGGGGGCGGGGAACCAGTGCAGGCTGTTTCGCTGTGCGGGTACCACCTCCTCCCTGGGGCCTGACTTGGCTGGGGAAGCCTCAGACCACAGGGGCTGTTCTCAGCATACCAATGACTAAGACCTTGTCACCAGGCCCAAAGCTGAGTGGGCCCCCAAGACAGAAGAAATAAAAGGGTACCTGGCTGGCTCAGTTAACAGAGCATGAGACTTTTGATCTTGGGGGTTGTGAGTTCAAGCCCCATACTGGGTATAGAGATTACTTAAAAAAAAAAAAAAAAAAAAGAAAAAGAAAAAGGAAGGAAGGGAGAGAGAGAGGGAGGGAGACAGACCAAAGATTCCAAATACCCAAACACAGCAATAGCTCCCAGAGGGTCTGACTACTTTTATTCTAACCAGAACTTTCCAGCTGAGTTCCAAGCAGTGCCTCCTTTACATCTTAAATGGCTTGTTCACTCCCAAGGGGCAGAAAAATCTAGATTTTGGAATGAGACATCTAGGTGTGAGTCTCAGCTCTGCCACTTCCTGTGTGATCATGACTAGCCCTTTCTCCTTCCTTATCCTTCCAAAGGAGCTGCAAACAACCTCGCAGAGCTGAGGCAAAGTCTAGATGGTCTGTGGGTAAAAAGGCAGCCAGGACTAGGGCAGATGCTCGGCATGGGTACTATGCTCGGTGCACCCTGGCTCTCCCAGCCTTCATCCCATCCTCAGGGTGCTGATTCCCGCCGCATCCCAGAAGGCCCGGCCCTAGGGCTTGTCACATGGGTGCTCATCACTTACTTGGCAGGCTTCCCGAAGGCCATGTTGTCTTCCTGCAGAAGGACAAGAGCAAAAGTGAGTGGAGAACCTGGTAGACAGACGTGTCCGTGGTGCAAGTGCAGTGACTAAGAAGGTGGTAGGTCAGGGGGGCAGAAGCGGAGTCTGGGCCCCACTCGGGCTGGCACAGCATCTAAAGGGCCAGCAGCAGCTTTTCTGGGAGAAGGCCACATCACAGCAGGAGTGCCCAGAGCGCTGCATCCAGAAACCAAAGACTGGAGTGCCAGCCATGACAGCCCCTCTGTGTGGCTCCCGGGTACTTCTCTCACCCTCTCTGGTCCTCATTTGCTCCAAGTTCTCTGGCCAATCTCTGAGTGATCACAGGGAGGCAGTTTCCTTTGTGGTACAAATGACAACACCCTCTGACCTCCTGACCTGACAACAGGGCCCACATGGGGCTCCTGTGTCTGGCTGCCTGACCGCATCATTCAGAGGAGGCCTGGTGTTTGAGGAGGGGGCTTGAGAGGCTTCCAATGACAGACATGTTTCACCCAAGCCCTGGACCTCCTACATAAGGAGTCAGGGCAGATTCTGGGTTCAGAATCAGGAAGACCCAGCTGACAGAGCAGGTCAAAGAGAAACTACCATAAAATATACAAAAGACCTCTGTCATGACATCTATTAATATAAACAAGCTGGTACCATCACGGCTCCTCATTCCAGCCTCTCACGGAGACGAAGCCACACCCCAGCAATAGGCAGCGCGCTGCCTGCTCGTCTGGAGCTGGCCCCCTGCCCCCACCTCAGGCACATCCCCAGGAAACAGACCTAAGAATATAGCTGGTTCGTTCTAGAAGCCCCACCCCATTTTCTCCATGGCCACACCCAGGGAACCACATCAGCCTCCCCGGTGTCCCCACCTTGTGACTCCCACCTTCTGAAGGTCCAGATGTGGTTCCTGGATGGTCTGACTCTCCACTCTTGCCTCTAATCCCTACCCATGTCTTGGTACCCCAGGGGTGGGCTAAGGACTGGGTCAGTTACTTAAGAATCCTTCTGGCCACACTGCCCTCCTGGCCTGTCCTGGAGGTAAGAGAAGGGGGAAAGGGGTCAGACACTGGTGAAGAGCAGAGGGCCAGGGCCAGGACTGTCTGGTATTTGCATTGTCCTGGGGAGACTGGAAAGCTGCCTCAGGCCAGCCAGGCCAGCCTCCCACTGAAGCCTCAGAACCTACCAGAGCAGGGCAGAATGGGAACTCACCGAGACAAAGTAGGGGCCGGCAAAGTCCCGAATGACTCCCGTGGATGTGCAGATGCCCATGTGGCCGATGATGGGGAAAAACCACCTGTGAAAAAAAGGACAGAGAAGGGACAAAACTTAGGGGGTCTTCGACTGGTTAGGCAGACGCTGGGGACACTCCACCCAGTGTGAGACTACGTGAATATAACATTGTGCAGTGAGTGCCAACTAGGGTGGCTGGGGAGGGCTGCGGAGGCACAGACAAGGGGCGAGGGCAAATGAATAGCACAATGAAACACCATTGCATCCCACAGAATGGCGACCCCCAAAGGATGGTGTGTGGCAAGGGTGGGGTGTGGAGAGGATGGGGGGCAATGGCAGTTGTTTCTACTGCCTTCAAAACCGGCAATTACTCTATGCCTCAGCAAACCACTTCAGAGTGTACGCCCAGCAGAAACAAATGCTTATGTCCACCAATGCCAAGAAAATCCATAGCACCTCTGTTCAACATCGCTGGAAACATTTGTCAAGGCTCACTGAACCGCACACTTAAAATGTATGCACTTCACTGTATATACAATACATCCCAATAAAGATGAATCTTCCCCCAATTGTTTATCTCAATTCCAGCTAGGTAACACACTGAGCAATACGAGTTTCGGGTGCAGGATTCAGAGATTCATCACTCGCGTGCACCAGCTGGTATCATCATAACTGCCCCGCTTAGTACCTGGCACCTGTTCAACCACCCCCCCCAATAAAGTTGATTTTAAAAATAACTAGAAATAATCCATATGTCCAACAAGAGTAAAATGAGTAAGTAAATTAGTCATGAAATGAAATAATATGTAACAATGAACAAATAACACACTTCGGCTACATACAACACCCGTTCTCTCAGACATTAGGCAGTGAAAGAACCTTCCACAAAAGTTCATGCATAAAACTCTGCTTATATGAACTACAAGAAGAGGTAAAACTAACCTATGGTGCTCAAGGGCAAAAGAGGGGTGATTTTTTTGGCAGAATTAACTGGTACAAGGGAGTCTTTAGGGTAGTGGAAATGTTATCTTCACCTGGGTGACATGAATATATATATATATATATATGCGCAAAAATTCACTGAGCCATATACTTAAGATTTGTCCACTTTGCAGTGTATCTCAGCAAAAAAGTTTAAAAATAGGGGTGCCTGGATGGCTCAGTGGTTTAAAGCCTCTGCCTTCTGCTCAGGTCATGATCTCAGGGTATTGGGATGGAGCCTGGAGTCCGGCTCTCTGCTCAGCGGAGAGCCTGCTTCTCCCCCTACCCCCACCTGCCTCTTAAAAAAAACAGGGGGTTAAAAAATTAAAAAGTGAGGGGGAGGCATTTAAACCAATCTGGGGGGTGCCTGGGTGGCTCTGTCCTGGGCTGGAGCCCTGCGCCGGGCTCCTTGCTCAGTGGGGAGTCTGCTTCTCCTTCTCCCTCTGCCTGCGCTCCCCCTGCTTGTGCTGTCACTCTCTCTCTCTCTCTCTGTCAAATAAATAAATAAATAAAATCTTAAGGAAAGACAACAACACCAAAACACCAATCTGGGTGTGGGCGGGGAGGGTTTCAGGGACGGCTGCTTAGAGGAAATGAGGAAGTTAACAGTAGGTGGAAGGACAGCGATGAGGACGAAAGCATGGTGCAGCCCAGGAACTTCAAGTCCAGATTTT
The DNA here is from genome assembly GCF_009829155.1 of Mustela erminea. NCBI lineage: Eukaryota > Metazoa > Chordata > Mammalia > Carnivora > Mustelidae > Mustela > Mustela erminea. The sequence continues at coordinate 89,731,737 of NC_045623.1, forward strand.
TTTCTTTTTTTTAAAGATTTTATTTATTTATTTGTCAGAGAGAGAGAGGGAGAGAGCGTGAGCACAGGCAGACAGAATGGCAGGCAGAGGCAGAGGGAGAAGCAGGCTCCCTGCCGAGCAAGGAGCCCGATGTGGGACTCGATCCCAGGACGCTGGGATCATGACCTGAGCCGAAGGCAGCTGCTTAACCAACTGAGCCACCCAGGCGTCCCTCAAGTCCAGATTTTTTAAAAAACCAAAATCTCGGGGCGCCTGGGCGGCTCAGTGGGTTAAGCCGCTGCCTTCGGCTCAGGTCATGATCTCAGGGTCCTGGGATCGAGTCCCGCATCAGGCTCTCTGCTCAGCAGGGAGCCTGCTTCCCTCTCTCTCTCTCTGCCTGCCTCTCCGTCTACTTGTGATTTCTCTCTGTCAAATAAATAAATAAAATCTTAAAAAAAAACCAAAAAAACCCCCAAAATCTCAGTTGGGCCCCAATATGCAAAATATATAGAAGCCCCTGATCTGTCTGTAGCATGGGAACCAGGGCGCTACAGGGCCTCGGTGCTGAACAGACTGGTCCAGTTTAAGGACTCCCAGGGGGAAAATATGACTCATTCCAGGGCCAGTGGCCAGCACTGGGTTCAAAGCTGCACCCTGCTCGGGAAGCGGAGGCAAAACCTGGAGGTGCAGCGCAAGGAAGCGATTATTAGGGGCTGGAGCAGTCAGCAAAAACCAGAACTCTGCTTGTGTTTGGAGAAGGTGAGGGGACAAGAGTGGAGGGAAGCGGGTGGCCAGTTCAGAGGCTATTCTGGAATACTGGCAAGAGATGATGGTGATCCCGACTAGAGCACTGGTGGTAAGGTAGTAAGAAGCAGATGGATTCAAAAGATCCTTAAAAGGAACACTGGGCAGTTTTATGACTGATGGGACAGAGGCCTTCCTAGGTCTGCTGCCCGGGGGAATCTGAAAGGATAGTGGGGTCAGAGCGGTCTCTTGAGAACGTAATTCAGGTTCCATCAATCCCTTGCTCCACACCCATTAATGGCTTCCTGTTACACTTAAAACTCCTTCCAACAGTTTGGCCCTGCTTATCCCTTGAAATCACCTCAACCCTCTTTCTAGCGACATTGCCTGCTTCTGGTTCCCCAAACACACCACATCTTCCCACCTCAGTGATCTTTTTCATTTGCCTTCATCTGGAACACTCTTCCTCTAGAGCTTCACACAGCTGGCTGCTCTTTGTCATTTAGGCCTCAGCTTTAGCTGTCTACTTGGGAGGTCTTCCCTGACCATGCCTTCAAGAGTAGCCACACAATGGGGCGCCTGGGTGGCTCAGTGGGTTAAGCCTCTGCTTTAGGCTCAGGTCACGATCTCAGGGTCCTGGGATCAAGCCCCACATCGGGCTCTTTGCTCAGCTGGGAGCCTGCTTCCTCTGCTCTTTCTGCCTATTTGTGATCTCTCTCTCTCTGTCAAATACATAAATAAGTAAAATCTTAAAAAAAAAAGAGTAGCCACACATCACCCCAGGAACCCCAGATCTCATTACTCTGCTTTAATATCTTCATAGTATCAACTACTATCTGGAACTAATCTTGTTAACTTCTATGGTTGTGGTCTTTCCCCACTAGGACGTAAACTCCAAGACAGCATGGATTTTCTTATTTATTATATCCCCAGGGCAGTGCCTAGCATGCAGTTGGAGGTATGAATTCACCGACTGATAAATGATGAATGAATGAATGTCCTGAATTTAAGAGTGGAGTCAGGCTCTGAAGTTGGAGCTGGGCTGAGTCTTGACTTTGTTTTGGGGCAAGTTACTCATTCCCAACTTTGTCAGTGAGAGGAGGTGGATAGTAATAATGACCTCAGTGTGGGGGCTACTGTGAGGATTAAACAGGCTCTTCTTGCAAAGTGCCCGACACACTTCCTTGCATTTGGTAGTCGCTCAGTATTGTTACCATGAGCTGTTCCATAAACCCTTGCTATCTCATTGGCTGGACCAGCACAGAATAAATTGCTAAAGAGCTACAGTGGCCACAGAATGGGCACCAGAATTATGGGAAAGTAGCTCCTCTGGCTTCTCAGACCCTGATCTCAGAACAACCCCCCTACCCTTTGCCTCTGCCCCAGTTCCTTTCATCTGGTTGGGGAGAAGGTCTGGGTTTGACCAGTAACCCACATATCACAGCTATGCCGGAAATCTGTAAAGTCCAGAGACAACAGCAGAGCCCTGAGCCTATGGAGGCCACAGAGAAGAAACTCTCCAAGTATCAGTCAGTCTGGAAATCCCATGAAGGCAAGCTCCAAAGCTGCTTTGTGGACTGCTGTCTATTCAGACCAAGTACATAACAGACCCTCAATAACTGTTCATGGAACGAAGGAACGGCAGGAGGGAAGGAGTTACTGACCCTGGAGATCTCTACCTGGTAAGGTAGACTATCTCAGTGGAAATAGCCCCACGTAGGCTTCTAAGCCTTTATTTCCTCATCTACAAAATGGGGATGACAGTATCTATTTTCATTAGGTTGACGTAAGGATCAAGGACCAAATGAGATGATGAATATAAGATGTTTAGAGTATGTATCCAATCCTAGCTGCTTTTGCTAGCAGCAGGAGCTATTATCTGGCTTTTCATGCAGAATTATCTACACCTCTGAGGGGGTGGACAGAGTTTTAGTTTCAGTTGCCTCCTCTCTGCTCCCCTTTCCAAAGACAGAGGACAGTTCCTTGTGCCACATCTATTCCCAGCTCTGCACCCTAGGTCAGCAATCATCACGATGCACTACGATGGTTCGTTCATCTGTCTTCCCTTCCTGCTGCAGGTTCCACAGAGGGGCTATGGCTTATTTATCTATTGAACACATGCACATAGATGCAAACAGAAATGGGGTGCGAGCTGCTCCTGGCCCAGGTGACTAGGGATTATGGTGCCCCCATTTCATGTTGCTAGCAGCTCTCTGAAGAGCAGAGGACTCTATGAATGTTTTTCTGACAACAGGGAAAAACAAGAGATCTTAAAGAAAGAAGACATGTTTCTAGTAAAACCAGTATATTCCCTGACTATCCCTTCCAGTTATTCTCATGTAAACATTTTATTTTCTTCGCAGCACTAATCACTATCAGAAGTTCTCTTCCTAGGGGCGCCTGGGTGGCTCAGTGGGTTAAGCCGCTGCCTTCGGCTCAGGTCATGATCTCAGGGTCCTGGGATCGAGTCCCGCATCGGGCTCTCTGCTCAGTGGGGAGCCTGCTTCCCTCTCTCTCTGCCTGCCTCTCTGACTACTTGTGATTTCTCTCTGTCAAATAAATAAAAAAAAAATCTAAAAAAAAAAAAAGAAGTTCTCTTCCTAGCTTGTTTACCGTCTATCTCCTTTCACCAGGATTTAAATTCCGTGACAGGGGCGCCTAGGTGGCTTAGGGGGTTAAGGCCTCTGCCTTCAGCTCAGGTCATGATCCCATGGTCCCGGATTGAGCCCCACATTGGGCTCTCTGCTCAGCGGGGAGCCTGTTTCCTCCCTCGCCCCCGCCTGCTCTCTGCCTACCTGTGATCTCTGTCAAATAAATAACATCTTAAAATAAATAAATAAATAAACTCCATGACAGTGAGGATCCTATCTGTTTCATCTGTGACTTTATATTGTTATCACTTAAAGCTACTCTGGGCACAAAGGAGTCATTCAGCAAATGTGTTACAAGAACACTGAATGAATGAATGAATGAATGAATGAATGAACACACTTTCTTAAAATTTTTATTTTTTAAAAGAATCAGACTTGGATGCTTTTAAATGAATGCATAAGCATTTAAAACCACAAACAAGTGAAGTATTTTAACATAATACAAAAATTAAGGTCATTTTTGTATCATCAACATATAAGGCCAAAAAATGGTCCCTTCACAACACTTGGCTGCTTATGATACAGGGAATAAATTTGTCTCATCAGGTGAGGGGAGATAGTCAAAAGAGAGCATGTTCCGGAGTCCGAAGACTGAGTTTGGGATGCCTTCGCTCATGGCTTGTGAAGCTGACCAAGACCTTTAATGGTACAGAGGAAGCTCAGTTTCATCATCTCAGAAATCCCTACCTTAGAAAATGACTGTGAAAGAGCCTGGCCAATTGTCCACCACTGTGAAGCCTGTTTTTATCAGTTGTCAAGGCTGAAGTAGGAGAGCAAACCAGCTCCCCTGACCCAGGAGCTCCTCCTCCTTAAAAGGCGGCCACACTACAGGAGCACCTGCTCTCTCTCCTGACAAAGGACGAGGCCATGGAAGGAACACTGCTTTGGGAGGTAGATACCCTGGGACCTAAATTCGCTTTGCAACTGAAATAGTGTGTGATCTCCAACCTCATCACCTACGAGACAAACGGCTGGACTCCCAGATGTCTGGGGGCTTTTTCAATGTTGACATCTCAGGAGTCAGTGTGGTCTCAGCCACACTCCCACTCCCGCCTCTGGACTCAGTCTAGCCTATAGGAAGTGATCAGCAAGCTTTCGCTCAATGAATGAAGCACTGAATGAATGAAGATGTCTCCTCAGACCCGGTGAGGGGCCCCTCTTCTGCACGGCCACAGGTTCTGCGCTTCCCAGCCACAGAACCTTGCCCGCCGGTCTACGACTGCCCTGCTCCCTCACTAGGCCAGGTGTAACGAGGGCGAGGAGGGTGTCCCATCCGTCAGCAGAAATTGGCACCGCGTAGGTGGCGGGGTTCTGGTGACTGGGCGAGGGGTGCGGGCCGGACTCGAGGGAAGGGCTTGCAGCACGTCGAAACCGGAGGCTGGCCCGGGGCCGCCCGACTCTCCCCGTCCCTGGGCGGAAGCCGGGGGAGACTCACGTGAGCACCGGGATGGGCGTCCACACCACGCAGTAGGGAAAACGGCTCCGGTCCACGTCCATGGTGCTGCCGCCCGAGCCGCTGAAAGGCTTCTTGTCCGTCTCGGCCGCCGTCGGCACCTCCACTTCCGCCATCCCGGGCGGGGGTGGCGGCGGCGGCAACAGGAGCGGCGAACTCCCTTCCGCTTCCGCCATGCTGCGCGCGCCCCGCTCCGGCCGGCCCCTGCTCTAGCGCCGCTCACCGGGTGGCGTCACTTCCCGGAGGTGGGGTCCGCCGGCTTCGCCTTCCCCCCGGGAATTGGGGCCGCATCCCTCTGGGCCCGGCCCGCCTGGCCCCCTGCCTCGGCGCCCCTTGGCCCCGCGTGTTTGCGCCCGCGCTGCAGCGCTGAGGAGGGGATGCCTTCAGGCGGCGCGCAGTCTAGCGCGAGAGACCGACCGACAACTTCGTAATTCAGTACGCTGAGGCCTCCCAAGAGGTGTGGTACAGCCGCTGTTTATTGAGCGCTTCCTAGGTGCCAAGCACTTGACATACACTGTTTTTAATCCCCATAGACTGGTTCGACATGCGAATTTAGCTATTTCCCCTAGGTTACATGTGAGAAACTGAGGCCCAAGAGGTGAGGTGAGTGGCCAAGACTCAAACCCAAGTCTGCGTCCCTTGTCCTTTCCATTCTGTGGGCTCTCATGAGGCAGTGGCAGCGGAGAGAGGAAGGTCAGGCTAAAATGCTGTGTGGTGTGCGTGTGCGCAGGGGAGGCTTGCCGGGAGGTATTTGAGCTGTCTCGATGTTTGCCAGGTGGCACGGGGGTGGGGGTGCAGGGATGCGTGCAGCCGTGCAAAGCAAGAGGCTTTGCAGAGCGCAGTGTGCAGGAGTGTGAATATCACCTTGGTTGGAATAAATCTCAAACCTTAGATGTGCTCCGATCCCTTCATGGAGCAAATGGAGAAACTGAGGCTCGGGGAAGTTCATTAATTGTCCGAGATGACACACAACCAATATAAAGCAGGCAGGCTTAAATCTTGGATTCTTTGGGTTTTTTAAAGGATGCCAAGATAGCCAAAGAAAACGGAATCTGTTGGGATGGGAAGGGAAAATACGGGGACAAGAAGGAAGGTAGCAGCTAAAAATTGGGCTGGGAGGAGGTAGGGACAAAATCAGAAAAATGGGCGCTATGCCTTTTTAGGAACGTCTTTTTCTTCCATTGAATTACCCTTCCTCCCATAGAAACCCTGCTCTCCTGTTAGTAGCACTTAATATTTTAATGCATTTTGGGGGGTATGTCTGTTATGAAATCTAAGTTCCTTGACTTCAGTAGCTATCGTATAACTCCTAGTACGGAGCAGATGCCCACTAGATGTTTCTTGATTTAATGATTGAACGGATGTTTTATAAAGGCCTTACAGATATCACAACTGAAAACGATTCTTGAGTAGGTTTGTGCCTCTCCTGTGACCCATGTGTCGTGCATTATCTTTGCAGAGCAACACCAGCATCTAGCACAGAGTTTGGCATAGATTAGGTGTGCAGTGTATGTTTGTTGAATGAATAAATTACATTACTTCTTGACTCATCACGATACCTAATCTCTTCCATATCACAGGCTCTAAGGAAGGTCTTTGCCTTAGATATTCCTCCATCATCACTGTCAATCCATAATTCTAGCACAGGGTTGGTGGGTGCCCTTTAGTCATTTATTTTACATATATTGATGAATAAACAACCAAAGTTAAGTCTTTCTTAGGGTCTGCCACAATTTGGTAGTAGTAACACAAGGACCACCTTTATTCTGCCAGCCTTCAGCGGCTTCTCCCTATACTTAGGATAAAACATAAATATCTAATCATAGCTTACAAGGCCCTGCATCTTGCCTTTTTTCTTACTTGTTCACTACACTACGGGCCACAGGCCTCTTTATCAGTTCCTCTCACGTGCCACACTCTTTCATGCCCCCAGGGACTTGGCTTACATTCCTCTGCTGACTGTTCCCCACCCCCTTAAAGAGGCTAACTTCTATTTATCCTTCAAGTCTCAGATTAAATGTGGCTTTCTCCAAGAGTCCTTCCCAATCAAAATCAGAAAGCCCGTTAATCTCCCTTGAGACATCCTCTTCCTTTCCTTCATAGCACATTTGTAGCTCTGCATTCTTGGATTCCCCCACTAGGCTGGAAACTCCTTGAGAGCAGAGACTATCCTTGTCCTGTTTACTTCTGCAAACGTAGTGCCTAGTAGTGTTGAGTATATTTGCAAAAACGAATGAATGGCATACACTTAAAAGCTGGGTATCATATGTTGGGTACACACAGTCCGAGGGCAGGAACCTAGCTCATCACCTGCTACCTCTTGGTGTCCCAAGCTTTTTAAAGGGGCCCGTGGGTGTTGCTGGGCACAGTGCTCAGGAGTAGTGTCTGATCAGAGATCCTTAGCTCCTCGGCCTAGGCAGCTACAGAAGCAGAGGCATGAAGATGGCCAGGTTCCTGGAGAAAGCAGCCAGCTCCTCTGACTTCTCTGGGGCCTCTCCCCCAAACTTCTCCCCCTGCCATCCGTTAACCTGTCCACACAGCCCCCTCTCATATGCACACATCACCTGGGTTTTCTCACCCAATGTAAAAGCCTCCCTAGCCTGTGCCTTGCCTACTCTGCTGCTGCCACCTCTATCACCCACAGACAGATGGGAAATCTCCATCAAAGACTAACACTTCCTTCCAGGCTCAGAGGATCACAGCAGGGTCCTGGAAGAAGCTCCTCTGACAGCTCAGGAAAGGATTGATAGGACTCATTGCTACCCCTCCCCTCAACACACACACCGACCTAAAATAGGAATGACCATCTGGATCCACTTACAGGGCTGGCTGGGGGAGGGAAGGATAGGAGAGCCGGAACTGTCAAACTGGGAAATCTTCGAGGGCAAGATGCTGCTTGTTTGAAGGGTGAACTCAGGGCACATTCTCTTGGTGGGAGTCAGCCCTCCCCACATTGGCCCCATCTCTGAGTCCCCCAGGCTCACACACCACCTTCCTCAGACTGTCTCACTCCTCATCCTGGTATTCAAGACCCCCATGGTCTGGCTCTAAACCCCAGCCTACTTTACAAGCCTCATCTCTCACTGTGCCCCTCGGGATTTGCTCGGAGTTAACCTCGCTGGGCTGTTTGCCCTTCAGAAAATGATTCCTGCACTTCATACCTCATGTCTTTGCTCACACTGTTCCTTTAGTGGAATGCCCTTCCCCTAGTCTCCTATACTACTTTCAAGGTTTCTGGCAAATGTTCCCTCTTTGCTCCCAGAGCACGAAGGCTGTGTTTCTACCTATTGAATATTCATGTGTACTTGCATTAGCATTAGCTGTTTACATGTCTGTCTCCCCTGAGGGACTGTGAACTCCTTGAGAAGGGGTCTGAATGGATCTATTGGTCCCTGTAGCCAAGCACAGCACCCGGAAGATAGGAAGTGCTCAGGGAATGTCACCGTTGCTATTTGTTGATCATAGATGGTCTCCTTAATGACTCTGGGGAAGAATCACCTCAATCAATAACCCCGGGCAGCAGGGCTGAGCCAGGGGCGGTCACCGGTCACCACCAGCAGGCTGGAGTTGCTGCTGGGCATCATGCAGTGTCTGGAGTGTGGAAGGGCAGAGTCCTCTCTTCAGCCTTTTGTTTCTACTTCAGCTTTTCTGTTTCTACTCCACTCATTACCTTCTCTGGCTCTTGATGATTGGGATTCTCCCCATTAAGCCCTGAACTATCTTCCAGGATGGCTCCAAACCTTTCCATGGTAGGGAGAGGACCATCTGAGAACAGACACTCTGACCCTTTGGACATTAGAGTTTACAAAATGACTTCCTTCTCTGTTCGGTTTTATAGATGGGCAAACTTGCCCAAGATTATCAAAAGCACAGCTAGGACCAGAAGCTAAGTCTCCTACTCCCGGTGGGCAGTAAAGCAAGACAGTTACATATGTGAATTCTGGAGTCAGCCAACAAACCCAGTGTTTCCACCTAAGCCCTGTCAGTGGTTGTCCTTTGGAAAGTAACTGAGCCTGTTGCAATCAGTTTCTGCATATCTAAAACGGGAAACCATAATTCACATCTTAGAGAGGTCTTGTGAGGTTTATTTGACCAGCTAGACCTGAACAGTTCCTGGCCCCAAATACACACTCAATGTTAGCTACTGTAGCAGTGAAAACCACACAACTATAGAACTCCTACTTAAAAAGCACTTTGATGCACATAATCTCACTGTGATTTGGGGTCTTTTACAATGTAGTGAAATAACCAGAGCAGGTATCAAAATACCCATTTTATTGATCGGGAATATGAGCCCAGAAAGGTTCAGGAGCTTTTCTGAGATCTAAGGACCTATTAGACAGAGTTGGGGTTTGGAGCCTTCTTGACCCTGGCTCTCTCTGCTGGTAAGCCGGCTTAGGTCTACTGAAGAATGATAAGGCTGAGACCAGCCTGAGATTCTGTAAATCACAAAACAGGTGCAAACTATAGCCTCATTAGGACCAGGCTAGTTTATATATATAAGAAAGAAATGAGAGCAGGAAGCAGAACAAGATAGAATAGAGTAGCGCATGCCTGCCATCATGTCCATCAGAATGCTTTCCTCCCACACCACCCTTGCCTGACACAGAGCCTAGCAAATGGTGGGGAACTCCATGGCAGAAGGTACAGGGGAGGACTTATGATTCCCAGGGAAATTCAATTTACAGGGACCATGCACAATCTGCATTTCTAGCCCACATCTTCCAGATAATGTGGAGGTTCCAGGAGGTCAGGGATTAGTCTGTTGTTTGCACTTTTATTAAGCCAGGGCTTGGTACAGAGGAAGAGCTCAAAAAGTGTCACAACATTTAAATAATAAAATGATTTTTAAACACTTGGACTAGGAATCAGAGATTAGGGATCCAGTCCTGGTTTTGTTTCTGAGGTCCTTGCACAGCCCTTCCCTTTTTCCTGCCCCTCTTTGGAACTCCTTCTCTCTCTTTCAAAAACGTGGAGTTTAGGGATAGATCAGTGATCCTCAGCTCTGGCCATACTTAGAATGAATCTGGGATGCTTAAAAATAATGGTTGGATGCCTGGGTCTTACCTCAGATCAATTAAAACAATCTCTGGGGTGGGACAGTTTTAGTTTTTAAAGTATACTGGGTGAGGGGCGCCTGGGTGGCTCAGTTCGACCCTTGATTTTGGCTCAGGTCATGATCTCAGGGTCATGAGATCAAGCTCCATGGTGGGCCCCATACTGAGCACGGATGGGAGGCTGCCTCAGACTCTCTTCCTACCTCCCTTTCTGTGGCACTCCCACCCTCTTGAAAGAAAGAAGAATGAATGAATGAATGAATGAATGAATGAATGAATGAATGAATGAATGAAAGAATGAATGAATGAATCCTGGGTGATTCTGATAGCATAGCCAGAGTGGAGAACTCTGAGCTAGATGGTTTCTCATTGCCCTTTACATTCTGCAGCATATTTCAGCATGTGCTGAAGCACAGAGACAGTGGAGCAGGCCTCTAGGGCCACACCTACCCACCACAAACACAGGTGGCCCAATTCTTTTTAGTAGGCTCCCTGCCCAGTGTGGAGCCCAGCATGGCGACAGGGGCTTAAACTCATGACCCTACAGTTAAGACTCAGACGCTTGCCAACTGAGCCACCCAGGTTCCCCACAGTGGGGCCAATTCCAATGTCCGTTTTGCTTGCCAGGGTTGGCTCAGTCGGTAGAGCCTGCAACTCTTGATCTTGAGGTTGTGAGTTCTAGCCCCGCATTGGCTGGGTGTAGAGATTTCTTAAAAATAAAAAAATCTAGGGCGCCTGGGTGGCTCAGTCAGTTAAGTGTCTGCCTTTAGCTCAGGTCATGATCCCAGGGTCCTGGGAGTGAGTCCCCATCAGGCTCCCTGCTCAGTGGGGAGCCTGCTTCTTCCTCTCCCTCTGCTGTTCTGCCTGCTTGTGCTCTCTCGCTCTGTCAAATAAATAAAATCTTTAAAAAATATATATTTGCTATGCATTCACTGGGAGGGCTTATCTGATCCCACCTCTCTCGTTTTTATCAAAGTTTGGTTTTTTAAAAAATATTTGTCAGAGAAAGAGTGAGAGTGAGCACAAGCAGGGGGTACAGCAGGCAGAGGGAGAAGCAGACTCCTGGCTGAGCAAGAAGCCCAATATGGAACTTGATCCCAGGACCCTAGTATCATGACCTGAGCTGAAGGCAGATGCTTAACCAACTGAGACACCCACGCATCCCTGAACCCGCCTCTTATCAGTAAGGCTGGTGAGAGTTTTGGGTGAGTCACACAAGCAGAAACATATTAAAAATGGAGTACCATGCAACCTTTCTTACTCCAGTTTTGCCTTTTCCACAATGTCATATAGTTGGAATCATACAGCATGACTTTCAGGCTGGATTTTTTCATAAAGCAATATGCATTTAGGTGTCCCCCATATTTTTGTGGCTTGATAGCTCATTTCTTCTTATCACTGAATAACAGTGTGTCTGTATCACAACTTATCAGTTCACCCTTTGCAGGACTTCCTGGTTGCTTCAAGTTTGGGGAATTATGAAGCTGCAACAAACATCTGTATGCAGGTTTTTGCACAGATGTAAGTTTTCAACTCATTTGGTTAAATACTAAGAAGAACGATTGCTGGGTCCTACAGTAAGACTATATTCAGCTTTGTAAGAAACTGCCAAACTGTCTTTTCAAGTGGCTGTACCATTTCTGCATTCTCACCAGCAATGAGAATTCCTGGTGCTCCACATCTCTGTCAGCGTTTGGTAATGTCAGTTTTTGAAATCCAGCCATCCTAATAGGTATGTAATGAGATTTCACTGTTGATTTAATTTGCAATCCCCTAATAACATAATGCTGAGCATCTTTTTGTATGCTCATTAGTCCCCTGTATATCCTTTTTGGGTGAAGTATCTATTCAGATCTTTTGCCCATTTTAAAATTGGGTTGTTCTGTATTCATATTGTTGAATATTTAGAGTTCTTTGTAGATCTTTGTGTATGTTGGGGTATCTTTTATTTTACATTTATATTTATATTTATATTTATCTGACATGTTTCGCAAATTATTTTCTCAGTCCTTGGTCTGTCTTTTTCATTCTTGTATGACTTCATGGAGAAGTTTTTAATGAAACCCGATTTATCAATTCGCTCATGGACTGTGCTTTAGATGTTTCTAAAAACTCATCACCAAACCCAAGGTGACCCAGATTTTCTCCTATTTATCTTCTAGACTAGAAGTCTCTTTTACATTTGGGTCTATGATCCCTTTTGAGTTAACATTTGTGAATGGTGTATGGTGTTTATTTATTTATTTTTATTTTTTAAAAGATTAAAAAAAATCTATCTATCTATCTATTTATTTATTTTTAAAAGATTTTATTTATTTGACAGATCACAAGTAGACAGAGAGGCAGGCAGAAAGAGAGAGAGGAGGAAGCAGGCTTTCTGCGGAGCAGACCACCCGATGTGGGGCTCGATCCCAGGACACTGGGATTCTGACCTGAGCCGAAGGCAGAGGCTTTAACCCACTGAGCCACCCAGGCGCCCCAGATTTTAAAAATTTATTGGACAGACAGAGATCACAAGTAGACAGAGAGGGGGAAGCAGGCTCCCCGCTGAGTAGAGAGCCTGACATGGAGCTCTATCCCAGAATCCTGGGATCACAACCCGAGCTGAAGGCAGAGGCCTTAACCCACTGAGCCACCCAGGCGCCCTTGGTGTACAGTGTTTAAATCCAGCACCACTTATTGAAAAGACTGTCCTTTTTTTCATTGAACTGACTTTGCTCCTTTGGCAAGGATCAGCTGACTGTATTTATGTGATCTACTTTTGGGTTCTCCACTCATTCCATTGATGTTTGTCTAGTCCTTCGCCAGTACCACACTGTCTTTACTATTATAGCTTTAGGATAAATAGTAAAGTTGGGTAATGCCAATCCTCCTCTGTTTTTCTTTGACTTCATTATTGTCGTTGGCTATTCTGGGTCTTTTGCCTCTCTATAAACTTTAGAATCCATTTGCCAATGTTCTCAAAACTAGTTGCTGGGATTTTGATTGGGATTTCACTGAAACTATAGATGAAGTTGGGAAGAAATGACATCTTAATAATATTGAGCCTTTCCATACATAAGCATGGGTTATTTCTTCATTTATTTTGATTTTCCTTGATTTCTTTCATCAGCATTTTATAGTTTTCCTCATATAGATCTTGTACATATTTTGTCAGATTCATTCCTAAGGGGTGTGTGTGTGAACAGCTGGGGCACAGGGGATTTTTTTTTGTTTTTTGTTTTTTTTAGATTTTATTTATTTATTTGGCAGACAGAGATCACAAGTAGGCAGAGAGGCAGGCAGAGAGGCAGAGAGAGAGGAGGAAGCAGGCTTCCCGCTGAGCAGAGAGCCTGATGCAGGGCTTGATCCCAGGACCCTGGGATCATGACCTGAGCTGAGGGCAGAGGCTTTAATCCACTGAGCCACCCAGGTGCCCTCGCACAGGGGATTTTTAGGACAGAAACTATTCTGTATGACAGTGTAATGATGGATACATGACATTATGCATTTGTCAAAACCCACAGAACTATAAAGAAAGTGACCTTACGGGCTTTAGTTAATAATGATGTATTAGTATTGGTTCATTAATTGTAGTAAATGCACTACAGTATTGCAAGACGTTAATAATAGGGGAAACTGAGCCAGGGAGAGAGGGGGATATATGGGAGTCTTACCGAATGTAAGCCTTAAAGTGCTCTGAAAGACAGGGGCGCCTGGGTGGCTCAGTGGGTTAAACCTCTGCCTTCAGCTCAGGCCCTGATCTCAGGGTCCTGGGATCAAGCCCTGCATCAGGCTTGCTGCTCAGTGGGGAGCCTGCTTCCCCCCCCCCTCTCTGCCTACTTGTGATCTCTCTCTCTGTGTCAAATAAATAAAATCTTTTAAAAAAAATTAAAAAAAAAAAGTGCTCTGAAAGACAAAGTCTACTTACAAAAAGGGTGTGTGGGGGAGTACCAATTCCAAGTGAAAGGGAGCCCCTTGTGAATGAAGTCTTCCAGTGGCTCCTTCTTGCTTCCAGGGTCCAGCCTACAGCCCCTCATCAAGCATGGGGAGCCCTCTGCAGCTGGACTGCCCCTTCAGCCCATGAGCCACTCCTCCCTGAACAGTGCAGCTGAACTGAATCACTTGGGCTCCAGGAGGGAACCAGCGACTTTACACTAGTCTCTTGACCTGGGACACTGTCCCCTCCCTTGCCTGGTCTGCAAATGTCTTGAGGAAGTTTCTAAAGACTTCATGCTGGGGGTGCCTGGGTGGCTCAGTGTGTTAAGCCTCCGCCTTCAGCTCATGTCATGATCTCAGGGTCCAGGGACTGAGCCCCGCATTGGGCTCTCTGCTCAGTGGGGAGCCTGCTTCTCCCTCTCTTTCTGCCTACTTGTGATCTCTCTCTCTGTCAAAAGAATAAAGACTTCATCTTGGACACAAAGAAGTGACACTGGTCCAAAACACCTGCTTCATAACACCACCTACTGTGCTTCTGTTTCTGTCAGGATCTCCTTCCTGTCTCCTGAATTAAACCGAGAATACCCTAGCATACCCTGCTGCCTTCCCATCATGCTGTTCTTTCCAAATGTACAAACAGAAGAATGACAAAATTTCAGTAGTGAAGCTATTGTTCCCACAATACTGAATCACAGCCCTGAAACTGTGCATCAACAACCTTGGCAGGCCCCAACAAGTTCACAGAGCACATGGTAGGGGATTTTAAATTTGGGAGACACTCAACATCTGTTGGCTATGGAGAGATCTAGTAGTTCAAGGTAGATCACAGTTTCATCATTAGGTTTAGATACATTCCTTTGGTTAGATCATCTTAGAAGCTGGGTTTTTGGTGGTCGCTATTGTGAAAAGCAACTCAAAGTCAGTGTGGAATAGGTAGTACCATCCAATGGGATTAGAAAGTTTGAGAAGCTTTATAGTGCCCAACAAGCACACAGATCCCATTAGTTATTGTATTTAAGAATGAAATAAAAATACCGTTTCTTCTAGTTTATAAGTACTTTAAAAAAAAGTGACTTGGTACCACATAGTTCTTATTATGTAATTTGAGTATAATTACTTGATAAATAGACCTCTTGGGCATTTCTTTTGGTTTAGAGGCTCCATGAGAAAATTACTGAGCCACGAATGCTGGGTGAGTGCTATGAGCTGGGAAAGTCTCGGAACCTCTGGTCTAAGATACCCTCTAATCCAGGGCACATCACATTGTGAAATTAGTGGGTTATGGCCAGCCTTCTTTTGCCTTAGTAAAACAGAATGGTCACTAGAACACACTGCATGTAGCAACGGTAAATATTATTGTGTAAAGCTTATGTTCATTATATACACACAAATAAGCATGGGTATCTTGGATCACAATGTAGAATGTGTATTTCTTGTTTGGGTTGATTTTAGAAGTTTGAAAAGCCACTAAGACTTCAACCTCCTTATTTCAGAGATGAGAAAACAGCTTGGAGAGTGAAAGCTGATTACTGCAATTCACAGCCACCGGGGCCAGGCGCTGCTGCACTCAGCCTCACTGTGCTGGGAGGCCACTGCTCACAGGGATCCTCCAAGGCAGGCCTCATTCTACCCAGCAGAGGTGTGGTTACTCAAAGTCACATAGCTACAGCGGTGAGGATCAGGTACCCTCACTTTGGTTCCAAGACCCATTTGCACCCCACAAATGCCAGCAGCCACACCTAGAACAAAATGGTTTTAATCAATTGCGTCACCCTCACTCTCCTGGGAGCGGAGCAACAAAAAGGCTCGGCTCCTGCCCCCAGAGGACAGTAAGGCTTATGTGTCTCTCCACACTGCAGGGCCCAGGCTGGGCAGGTGGGGGGGTGGGGGGGGGACAGATGGGGGACACAGGACGGGCGGGCAGGAGGCAGAGAGGAAATGGCAGGTGGCTCGAACACAGGAAAGCAAAAGGGGCCCCTGCTGGTCCTTGGGCCCCAGGGCCCAGCCCCAGTACTCCTGCTTTCCCCTCCCTGGCTCGAGAAAGGTCATGGAGAAGAGACAGGGGAGCAAGTCCCAGCAGCAGGAAAAGCAGCAGCAGCTGTTTCCTTCACCAATAAATATACTTCATTACCAAGCTAGAAGAGGGGGTGGGAGAGGGACTGGGTGGGGAGGAGGGGGGAGAAGCTGCCACCTGTGTTGCTGGGATTAAAGCAATGACGAGATGGTGCCAGACCCCCCACCACTATCCTCACCCCCCGTCTTCTTAAAACTGTGAAAAAGCTTTTAACGTGGCCCTCCTGTCTCCAGGGCTGCTCGGAAGCCTGGCTGAGAGGAGGCACCTGGCAGAGACCAGGCGGAGGGAGGGAAGGACGGAGGGAGGGAAGGAGGGAGGCTGCTGCTCCCCAGAGGCTGCAGCTGGAGGGCTGGAGCCAAGTAAGCACTGAGGGGAGAAGGAGGGAGAAGGGGAGGAGGCTGAGCAACTGTCAGGAGAGGCTCCCAGCTGAGAGCCGAGGGGGCAGAGAGCGGCTTGGTGAGTGGTGGGGTGACTGCTGTCCAGTGTTAAGCTTGGAGCTGCTGAGGAGGGAGGGGGCCAAGTTAGGGATTTTCCCATCTGAGTGGCTCAGGAGACCCACCCCCTCCCCCCAGAGCAGCAGGGGGACAGAGAAAAGCCATCACTTCTTTGGTCTTTGTGGCGGCTCAGCATGTGGGGTGGGAGGAAGGGCAGAAAGGGCCCTTAGCAGGGAGCGCCACCTCAGCAGAGTGGGCCTGGCTGGGAGCTCTGGCAGAAAGGTCACAGTGAGGCCAAGGAGCCCCCAGAAAGGGGAGTGGGAGTGGTCATAGTGCAGTGCAGAAGGCTATGGCGTGTTGCCCCACCCTCTGCCAGGGCCCTTGGGAAAGGCTAAGCCCCCGGAGGTGGCCAGTGAGCGCAGGCGCAGGGTCCGGAGCCAGCACTGGGAGAAGGGCGAGGACACTCTCCTGCCCAGGCAGGGGCCTGGCCTTGCCTACTGCAGGACTCCCACCTTCCTTCGGCTTCCACCCTGACACGGTGGCTCTGGAGGGAGGGTGGGACCCCATCCTTTTTCAGAACCTTCCCTGAAGCCACAGAGGAGCTAGCCTTGCCCTAGGAGCAAGCGTGGCAACAGGTCAAGGCTAGCCCTTACGGACTGGAATTCCACCCCCTTCCTGCCGCCAACTGAAGTGTAGGGCAGTCCTTGAAGACAGCTTTGGCCCTTGCCTCCCAACCTGAGGCGGGCCAGAGCCCTCCAGGGACATGGGAGGTGGGTGGTGTCTGGAGGGGCTTCCCCTCCTGCTCTTCTGCTCAGAGCTGAGGCCAATCAAGGGGCAATCTGCCCCAAAGTCTGAAAGCCAGCGAGTTGTAGCAACCCCCCACCCCCAATGCCAAACTAACAAACAAAACAGGGAAATGAAAAAAATGGGGGGAGGGGGGAAGACAAACCAAAACAGAACCCCCTGACCTCCTGCCCATGGTGGAGGGTCCAGCCAGTAGCAGGGGCCAGGGACCAGAGCTTGGAGGGTCTAGCTGGGCCGGCACTGAACCTGGCCCTCGGAGCTGTCCTCGTCATCAGAGGCCCCCGCACCCCCACTGCTCAGGCCTGTGATCCGGTAGCCCATGTTGAGCAGCATCACCTCCAGTGGGTCGGCGTTCATGCGCCGCTGGTTGGCCTGGGAAGCACCCTCCATGTCCTCCACAACTCGGCCTGTGAGGTCTTCGCTCTGTGGGGAAGGCACATAGCACCGGGAGAGAAGTGTGTGAGGGAGGTTGGCAAACACACACACACACAGAGGGGGCGGTATACATAGAGGTGGCTGGACACATCAAGAGATGTACATGGGGCTGTACGTATATCCTATGTAGATGCGGATGCAGGGAACCCACATATGGGGATACGTACAGGACACGTGCTTACCAGGATACAGATATGAGGGAGACAAGCCATGTGGGGTTATACATATGGGGCCCATCTGGTAGTACACACTGGAAGGGGACACAATACACTGAGATATATATGGAGGTGCCCATGCTGGGATACACACTGGGGGGGGCATACTCCTATGGGGGTACATATTGGCGGGGCCCCATACAGGAAATGGTGGGGCTTACCACATGGGGTTACACACATGGGGGGCCCATACATGGATATATGTGGGAGGACTTGCACCAGGGTCTGCTGGGCACACCTACTAGATACTCAAGGCAGGAGGAACAGGCAACACCCCCCATCCTACTCTTCTGTCATCACTCCCAACAACCCTTCCTTTATCCTTCTATTTCCCTCCCCTCATGGGAGAGGCCTGTAGGGTTCTCTTTAAAATTCACAGTAAATTGCCTCTGTAATTAGATACACCACTTGACTTCTGTTTTGCTGGCTAGAAAGGGGGAGGGAAGTGGGGCAGAGGGCAGGGGAGGCCTCAGGCCAGCCTGCCTGGCTACCCACCCTGGGAGTAGAGGGGACCACATCCTCCTAAGTGTCCCTGTGGACTAGACACTTCACAGGCATCACTTCTTTATCCTTAAAGCAACGTTTTGAGGTGGTGCTGTCATACCCATTCCAATGTACAGATAAAAACCTGGTCCAGAGATGGTTAAGTCCCTTAGGCAGTGAGTGAAGGGGCCAGGATTCAAACTTAGGCTCGCCAAGATTCCGAAGCCTGCATACTTACCATGTAACCAAGGTACTGGCTTTTGTCCAGCTTCTGGGGGACACAACACAGTGGTATATGAGGTCCCTAGGGAGCCCCTGAGGGGCTGTTCTCATGAGGTGGCACTGGGGCTGCTCCAGTTCCCTCCCGGCCTCCTGCAGCCTGTCCTTGGTTACTGTTTCCTGTATGGGAGTCTCATCCCCTCAGCTTGCTCAGGGATGTGCCTTGAGAAGGCAGGTGCCTACTCTTCCCCCTGGGACTGCCTACTGCATTTGGAATTGATGGCTCCCACCTTGACACAGTGCTGGGCCCTCAGGTAGGAGTTCACTCATCCCAGCAGCTTCCATGTCTGAATGACTCATTTCTCTCCCCAATCTTCCCAGGCCCAGCCGGAGGCCTTGCCAGGGTCCAGCCCAACCTTTGTCCCTGTCCAGTTTGGGCCATTTTCTCCACACCCTTACCTCTGGCCGGGGGTTCCAGAGCCGCACAACAGGGTCAATGCCGCTGGTGGCCAGGAAGCAGTAGCTGGGGTGTGGCTGCAGGCAGTTGACGATGGACTCATCCCCTTGGAGCACGCGGACCAGGTTGGTGGTCTCCTTTTCCCAGATGAAGAAGGAGCCATCGTCAGAGCCACTGACGATGTACTGAGCGTTGCTGGCAGAGGGGCAAAGGGCAGGGAGGTCAGGTGGGGTACTGCCCTACAGCCTCAAGTAGAGGCTGTACGGCTTACGGCAAGGGGAGCAGGGAACTCTGGGGTCTTCACTTGACTCAGAACTCCCACACACGGCAATCCTCTCCATACTGCACAGCCTTAGTCGCTGTCCAGCTATTAAGCTTAAGATCAGGGACTGCTTGGGTGCCTCCAAGATACTCTCCCTCAACACAAGTTATAAGCTCCCTGGGTGCGGGATCAATCCTGCATCTCTTCGATCTCTGGGAACACTCTTGTCTAAGCCTTCCCAGCAGTCCTTGCTTCCTGGGTCCACAACCCCCTTACACACCACTGACACTTAGAGGGGATCTCGACGGAGAGACTCTCAAAACTCAAGAGTTTCACTTACCCCAAGAAGGTATACCATATACAAAGGAGGGTTGGGGGTGACGGGGTCTGAGACATGGGCTATGTACCACAGTACCAGGGGCACAGCTCTGAGAACACAAGTGTGCTAAGACTGCCAGCTTTTGAGGGCTCTGGCCTTATACCCCAGCAGAAGGAAGCTCCAAGCATCCACATCAAGACCAAGCTCTGGCACATGGAGACAGAGGGAGAGGAGGCAGGGGATAAAGGCAGAGTCCAGACCCCATGCTGGATGCTCTATGGATTACCTCACAAATCCTCATTATGGCCCCATGAGTGGGGATGGCTTGTTTCATTTTATAGATGAAGAGACAGGCCCACAGAGGTGAAGCCATTTGGTTAAGGATACAGAGGCAGAACTGGGATTTGAGACTTTTCTGAAAGCATTATGCCCCCACAACCCCCCAGTCTCCTGCTGCCAACCAGGCTGTGCCCTCCTCCTCTTCAGGGCCTCGGACCTGCCAAAGAAATTGGCCTCCTTGATATCCGTGGTGGTGTTGCAGTGGCCGCAGTAGCGGAACTGGTAGTCGTAGCTTCGCTCCCGCAGCACCATTTCATCCTCTGAGATGGAGTCCTTGCGGCTCGTACTGCGGAGGCGGACAGGGCCACCGCCGCCACCGCCAGCTCCCTTCTTCTCCTCTATGGTCAGAGAGCAAGGAAAGGTGAGACCTGTCCTTATTTTCCCTCCCCTACCTTGTCTCTACCCCGGCCCTGTTTTCAGCTCAAGTGCTGACAATGTAGGGCTATCTGCCTCTACCCCTACCCTTGAAAGCTGAGAATGACTGTGAGGAAGAAGCATTTTTGGACCTAACCCTTGAGGATGTTCAAGAGGGGACTTTGGATGCTAGAAGGGCCTTTGCTCAGGTCCCAGAACAATGTCTGGAAGCCCCAAGGATGCACAGGCCCACAGTCTGTTTCTGTGGAGGTAAGAGGCAGGGAGGAGGTGAAGCACTACTGAGAGACTTGAAAGGGTAATTTTTCCAAGTAGACCTACAGCTCTGAAAGGAGTAAAGTCTAAGCCCTTCCTCACTGGAAGATGAGTTATAGATCCCAAATGAGGCACTGATCAGTTCAGTGCCTTGGGTAAAATCACAAAGTTTTCTCAGTGCCTTAAAAGTGCCTTGATTCTGCCTGCCTCAGGGCCTTTGCATGTGCTGGTTCCTAGGCCAGAAATCTTTACCTCCCACAGGTATACTTTTTATCTAGTTACCTCTTCTTCCCCATCCCTGAGATCTCAGATTAAATGTCTCCTCCTCTAGAACCCTAGCCTGACATTAAGCTCTGCCCCAGGCACCTGCACCGTATCAGCCCCCCATGGCACTCATCACATTGTTTCTCCTTCATTGCTTGGTTCCTTTGCTAGGGCTGTAAACTCCACGAATCCCATCTGACTTGTCCACAGCTGTACACCCACAACCCAGCACAGTGCCTAGCATGTGGTAGATGCTGGATAACTACTCAAACAATGCATCAGTCGCATGGTTAGTAAATTGCATAGGAGAGAGGTGAGGGTCCATGTCTTCATCACAAATACCCAGCTCACCCTCCAATGCTACTGAGCAGAGCTGGACAGGACTTCAAATGAGCTCTGTGGAGGCAAGGCCGTGGGGTCAGGGAGGCTGTGTGTTACCTTAGGTCACATGGTTACCACACGGCAGAGCTGCATGCGTGAGGCATTTCCACTGCCCTCCACTGCTGCCTCTGCTGCAATCAGCCAGACTGGAAGGAGTACAACCCCCCACTGCTGCCTCTTACTCAGATGTCCAATGGAACAGCTAAGACCCTGTCTCTGTGAGCCGGTGAGAAGGCCCAGCTGGAGCTATGCAGACTGGGCTCAGTTTCTTCCTGTCCTGAGTCCTAGGCATTAAGCCAGGTGCTTTAAACATACTATTGTTAATCCTCAAGAGAAACCTTAAATGGGAGGTGCTATCATTCCCCCTTTACAGTTGGGGAAACTGAGTCTCAAAGAGACCAAGTGAGTGTCCCAATCTCACATAATTTCTGAATCAGCCTAAGAATCCAGGCCTCTCTAATCTCAGAACCATGTCTTCTCCAGCATGTCACACAGGACCTCAAAGTAATAGCAACCCCTCCTCAGTGCCCACTCACCACCGTCATTTTTGGAGAAGAGGGCTGCCGTGATGTCGCGGCCCAATGCGTCACAAGCACTACTGTGGGCCTGCTCCGGGAACTTCCCTTTGAAGTCGTCCAGGCACTCCAGGGCCTCAGCCACGTACTTGAGCTCAAAGAGGCAGCGGGCCAGGCGGAAGTGTGCCTTCAGGTGGCACGGGTTTAGGGAGATGGCCTTGAGGCAGTCTCTCAGGGCATCGTAGTGGTCACCATCCCTGGGAAGGCAGGGGAGTGTGGCTTAGAGGTAGGACCGTGTGGCAAGCAAGGAGTCCACCCAGTCTCCTCTGAGGTGGGCCACCTCAGCCCACCTCTGACAGATTTCAGGGCAAGGGTGCTTGTAAAAGAAAAGAACCCTGGCTCAGCCCAGACCCTGCTCCCCAGGAGACAGAGTATGTTAAGGAGATGAGTCAGGAACCCTGAAGTCTTGGTGGGGGGTGGAGGGATGGTGTGCGCGCACCAGGGTGCGCGCATGTGTGAAAGAAAAAACAGTGTCAGGCTGCCCTCTGCTGGGAACAGAGTGCAACTGCACACTGGCTCACCCCAGGCCCCTGCAGCTCTGCAGCAGAAGGCCTGGCACCTTGCCCACTTCAGGCTCCCCAAGCCCTCCTTCTCTCTTCCTCCAACTACCTCCTCAAATCCCCCCGGCTGGTCTTCAAAGCCCTGCCCAAGGCAGGGGGCCCTCAAGGACAGTTCGGCGGTCTGGGGAAGCCAGAAGTGCCAGGCTGGGGACTCAGGGTCTGACCAGCAGGCAGCAAGCCCTCAGCCAGACCCCCCTCTGTCCTGGCTGACTGATCCACAGCAGCTGTGGCCTCTACCTCCCGGGGCTGAAGGATGGGGCCTGACAGACTGGCAGAGTCAGCTCTCTGGAAGCTGATGGCAAAGGGGGGTGTGCATGCCAGGAACTCCAAATCATCCCCACTCGCTACCTTCAACCTCCCAAAGCATGGATGAAGGGAGATGGGGATGGTTTTCAGTTTTCGGGGGGACAGCAAGAAGGGAGGGGTCTTAAGGAAGTCCCCTGCTCTCCCACCCTGTGCCAGAATATAGGATACACTCCTCTAGTACCTCTCATCTGTTCCCACCTGTCGTTTATAGATCAGACAGGTCACAGGACTTCTCCTTTAGTAGCCTTCCCGCCACCCCCCCTTTTCCCTGCTGGGCTGAAATGGGCCTAGGACCCAACTGTGACAAGCAGCATTCCCCAAAACTGATGCTCTTTCCACCAAGGCACAGCTCACAACCCTCCTGCACAGGGTCAAAGCAGGCCCGACAGGGGAAATGTCCTCCTGACCCTCCTCTCCTACAGCACTCAGAGCGAGCATTCAGCCCTTGCAACAGCCATACTCAGATTGGGAACAAGCAGCTCACCAGCGTGGGAGCAGGCAGGGGACAGAGTGCTTTGAAGGCCTGGCCTGCGTTAGAACGACGGGCTATGATGAAGGAGCAGGCACTGTTTGGAAACCCAATTACCACCTGCAAAGTGCCCCTCAGAGCTCCTGGAGAGAGCCAGACAGAGACCAACCAGGAGCCAGAGGGTGACAGCTCCCACTGCACCCAGGAGCAGATGGCAGCCCTGGAGAGACTGGCCTGGGACAGAATGCGACATTCTGGGGTCACTGGCAGGCGTGTGGGGATGGGGAGAGTGGGCTGGCTCTAGGGTTCACCTATCCACCAGACTCACTGCCAGATCAATCTCCCTGAAAGGACAGCCCTCAGCACATCCCTCTCCTGCTCAGAACCCTTCAGTAGCTGCCCATCACCCCACTGAATCCAGGCCAAAACAGCCACCGCTCTGCATTCCAAGTCCTTCCCAGGCCGGCCCCAGGCTACCTCACAGACTCATCTCCTGCCAGTCCCTTCCAGAACTCTCTGCTCCAGCCAAATGGATTTGTTGTTCTGCAAACAAGCTCTTCAGTCAGTCCCCCACCCCCACGCCTTTGTTCGTACCATCTCCCAGGGAATGTCCTTCCCCCATAATCCCTTCCTCCTTTTCCCTTCCTTGCCTAAGTCTGCCCACACTCAAAGCCCATCAGATACCTCATCTTCCTGACACTTCCCTGACCCCAGCTGAAGTGACTTAACTTTTCTTAGTGCCCACAGCCTTTTACTTGACCACGCAAAGACTCACTGCTTCCTGACTCTTTGACAAAGAGAACCATGATCATGTCTTTGTCCTCTGCCCAGAAGCTGGGGACTCTGGAGCACAGGAACTCAAAGTGAAGAACTTTGTGTCCCCGGTATCTAGTGCATAGTAGGAGTTCAGAGAACATGTCAAGGGCTTTATCAGCCTCTCTTAGCAAGAATGCAAGAGTGAAACAGCTCTCAGTCTAAAGCCTGGATGAGGACACTGCATATTCTACCCAGCTCTTGGGACAGAGAGGCCAAACACCTCAGGATGGCTCCCAAACCATCACCTCCTCAGTCAGGTTACCATCTGAGTCTTTGGCAAACTCTTGACGCCTGAGCTAAGGCCAGTGGGGTAGCATCTTTCCAAACCTCCATCTACCATCCTGTTAACTTGGGTGGGTTTCTTAAGCTTCCCTCTCTGGCCTGCCTTGTTGCAGCCAGACGATGGCACACCAGCTGGCCTGTCTGTCTGGGCAGAGCCGACGGATGCCAGACGGAGCAGAAATGGCTGTGGGCCCAGCTCTATCCATCTCCAGTCCTGGCCCCGACTGGGGGATGGGGCCTGCTTGCCTGCTGGTGCTGTAGGCAGAAGGGCTAGGAGCCCTGATGGTCTCCAAAGATAGCAGGTTCTTCAGGATATGGACCCCACCCCTTTACCACCAGCCACTATGACCCAACATGACCCACAGCCAGCTTCAGATCTCTGGTATCTTGTTTGTGCTTAGTCCAAAGGTCTAAGAGCATAGAAAAGCAAGCTCCAAGGTCAAGGAGCTGCAGAATCATTTCAGACAGATACCAAGTGAATTCACCAAATGCCTCTTTCCTATGTAGCAAGAATTCCACTGTTCCTTCAGAGTCCCAATTCAAGGCACAATTATCCAACAGTTGGGATTAATCAATCTCTCAAGTCCTACTTATCCAGTGGCCACATCACTTTACAACAAAACACCACTACTTAACAAAACTATTTCACTGTGACCTTCCTTGGTGCTTGAGAATTCCTGACTTCCAGTCTGGAGATGGGGAGAAGCAGCCTGGGGCTAAGGAGCCCTAGGAGGCAGTGGGATGCCACTGCCACTTTGCCTGGAGGCCTCAGCAACTTGGCTTCATCAGGCCCCCTGTCTTCATCCCCCGTCCTAAGGTCCACTCACCACTTGCGCTTCATGTAGGCAGCAGCTCGGTTCCCGTAGAGCATGGCATTGTGAGGGGCCCTCTGCACGGCCTTGCTGTAAAGCTGAATGGCCTGGGTCCACTGCTGGCAGGCAAAGGCCTCGTTGGCTTGCTGTTTCACGCGCTCCAAGTATGGGGGCAGCTCTACCTGGGGACTACGGGGAAGGAGAGCCAAGTTAGACCAGCCAAGAAGGTCAGAGCAGTCTCTCAGGAAGTCTATAGCCTTGCCTGAGGGCCACCTGTTATTTTCTTGGTCCCTGGGATCTGCACTGTCATTTAGAAGAGGGGCGCACTTCCATTCTTGGTCTGGGTTACTGCAATAGGTAATGGGCGGAAGTCCCCATACTCTGAACCAGTGAAAAAACAAGAGGAACTGTCAGGCAACTCTCTCTCTCTTTTTTAAAAATTAAACTCTAAGTAAACTCTATGCCCCCAACATGGGGCTCAAACTCATGACCCCAAGATCAAGAGCTGCATCCTCCACTGACTGAGCCAGGCAGGCACCCCAAAGGCGATTCAATTTGATTCTATTTATTAGAAAGAGTGCGAGTGTGTGTGAGCTTGCATGCGCGAGCGGGGAGTGGGCAGAGGGAGGAGGAGAGAATCTCAAGCCAACTTGTGCTGAGTGCAAAGTTTAACAGGGCGCTCAATTTCATGAGCCTGAGAGCATGACCTGAGCTGAAATCAAGAGCTGGGTGCCTAACTGGTTGAGCTACCCAGGTGCTCCCCACAGGCAATTCTTAATCAAATTCCTGAGCATGATAATAGTTAACCACCCACCCCCACACTGAGCTGAACCTTGTGACCACCCAAGTTCCTCCCATGTATCTCTTTATAGAGACTTCTCTTTCTCTCAAAGTTTAGAGGCTTTGAACACCTCGATACCCAGCATTGGGCTTGGTAGAGAATAGAGGCCAAAAGATAATATGGGACAAAGAAAAATACAATGGGGGAAGAATATCTATGTAGAACACCTTTAAGAGAGAGCTCAGTACTAAGAGACAGCTGATCCCCTGGTCCTGACCCAGCTATGGATACCAAGGGACTGGAGCTTCAGTCTGAGCATGACTGGAATCCTACCAGGTAGGAGCAGTATTGGAACCACTAGCCACATCCAGAAATACTCCATTACTCCATTATATCCCTTGCCCCAGTCCCCAGACTTGGAAGTATGTACCTGGATGGACGGTTTACAAAACATGCTCTTATATCCCTTCAATTATACTGTAAGGTACCATAAGGTGTTAATTGGGACTGGAAGGGCTGGACAAGTCAGACTGGCCTCACCTGACATGTCCCCTACTCTCCGGCAGCCGGAAGCCATTGCTATGAAGGTGCAGGCCATTGGACACGCCGTTGGATACACCATTGGTGGACATCTTGCCGTTCTGAACTTCTGGCAGGGATGGGGAGAAAGAACAGCAACAACTCAGGAGGAGTTCCCCATTGCTCCTCAGCAGCCCTCCAGCTTCCATCAGAAGATATGATGGTTCCACTGTGGGCCATCCTCCTGGGGTGAGACCCCTTCCCAGAAAGCAAGTTTTGACGCCGGTAGGCAAGTGCATAAAGAAAAGCCTGTGCGCCCTCTGCTGGTTGGAGAGGGACACAGCTTTAACTTGGCATTACCCTTAGGTGGGATTTGGGGGGATGTGGGGTGGGCGGGGGTGTGTGTGTGTGTGGGGGGAGAACGGGACTTGTAGAGGTGCCTAAATCAACTGCAGGCCCCAGGAAAGAGTCAGTGAGGAGACTGACCCAGGATGAGAAAGGAAGGGCAACTACTTGATGTCCTTAAGAGACAAGCCACGCAAAGTGCTTTTTCAGAGGGAAGGTATCTCTGACCTACTGTTCTCTTCCTTCTTACTGTACACAGAGCGTTCTTTCAGAGAATCGAGTCTTTTGGGGGCACAGCCACAGCACAGGGAAGGGGCAGCTTTCTCAGCAGAAGTGGCAAATGCTCAAGCTCCCCAGCAGAGATAACCCTACCCCAAGAGAGAACTTACCCCCTGAGGAGTGGCATTTTCTAGGCAAGAGAAAGGTGTACGGCCGCTGCTTGTAAGTCAGGTCAAACAAATAGACCTAGGGTGGAAGGGTCAAGAAAAGAGATGGAGGCTGTGAGGTAAGAAAGTGGCCGGCCAGAAGTAAGGCCTTGGTGGCTTGATGGCTCTCAGGAACACAGTGAGTATTGAGTAGGGAGCCATCCAGCAAGGCCAGGAGGTGTTCTACGGAACAAACCTCAGACAGGAACATCTTCCCAGTTCCCAGTCCCGAGGGTGGACTGCTTAAAACACCGCCATTAATTAGAATCACGTGTTTAAGTTTGAAAGGTCCTCAGAGGTCACAAAGCCAAATTTCTCATTTTATAGATGGGAAAACTGAAACCTCAGAGAAGGGAAGCAATTTGCCCAAAGCATCATTGCTATTTACTTCTCTCAGTGAACATAAAATTATTATTATTTAACGTTTTTTTCAATTCTTACTTTGCTTTAGGAACTTGGCTAAATGTTTTATAGGACTTACCTCATTTCATCCTAGAAACCACCTCATAAAGAAGTACTATTATTTTTTTAGTTTATTGTTTTTAGTTATCTCTATACCCAACATAGGACTCTGAACTCACGGCCCCAGGGATCAAGAGTTGCATGCTCTTCTGACAGAGTCAGCCAAGTCAGCCCAAGAAGTACTATTATTATCAACCCCTTTACAGACAAAGAAATATGGGCTGAGCCTTTATTTACCCACGGCCATAAAAGTAGTATGTGGCACAGCCAAGACCCAAAACCAAGTCTGTCTGGCTCTAAGCCACTCTGCTACACTGCATCACTATTCATCCTAATGCTACCTTCAGGCCAGGTGATGGCCCAGCAATCTGAAGCCAGGACCAGTTCTCCATTCCAGTCCTCTGGTACATAGTCCGCCTTGCCTTGTTCATCAGCTGCTTCACCTGCCATGTCTCCTGTCAACCTGGGCTGCATCATACTTCACCTCTGTCTCCTTCATGTTTATAATAATGCTAGTCCCAGAGTAAGTGCTCAGTGAGTGTTTGTAGAATAAATGGATTTAAGCAAGGCTTACTAAATATCCTGACCGAGAACACGCAAAGAGAAGGGTTAGTAGCCTGCCATTACCAAGGAACACTCCTACAGGCTGACTCAGCCCCAGGGTTTCCTCCTAGGAAAATGGAGGATGAGGAAATCGAGGCTCAGAAGAATGAAGACCCTCACAGTTCAAACTCCCAGCACACAGAAGGCCAGCATTTGAAGACCGGTCCGTCAGTTCTAATGCTTCAGAAAAAGCCAAGGCCAGGGCACCTCTCTGGGAATTCCAATGATGCCAGGTTGCTCCTACTATGAAGTAATTTACAATAAGGCTGTTGCTTGTCTGCCTCATGGCAGTGGAAGTGAGGTGTTAAGCCCTGGCTGCCGACTGTAGGGTGAAGGAGGGTAGAGCTACCTCGGGCGGCCGGACATACCTGCTCCCCTCCCATGTTGACCAGCAGCTCTGTGCCATTGGGGCTGAAGGTCACATAGGTGGCGACCAACACTCTCAGACGGTTGTTGTAATCAGGCAGCTTCACAGGCAGGTGACCTGTGGGGAGAAGCTCAGTTACCCTAATGTGAAGCTCCCCATCTTCCCCCAGAGGGGCAGGGAGTTGTGTGAAGTCAATCATATCAATAATGGTAGCAATTACCTTCATCATAAAAGCAGCTGCAAGTGTTGAGCACTCACTATATGCACTAGGCTAGCTGCTTTATATACTTTATTTCATCATTACGATGCCATTTTATGGAAAAGGAATTAAGACTCATCAAGGGTAAATACTTTGCCAAAGTTCACAGGATGGCTGGTCAGTGGCAGTCAGGATTAAAGCCCACATCTGCCTTACTCTAAAACCCTTTCTCTTGACCACCATGCCATGCTGTCTCCCTGCACCACCCCAGAGTCAGCACCCAGCCAAGAATGTGGGGCCAGGGCTGGACTGAGCCCTACCTGCTACGTAATACTGGGCGGCACCATCCGGAAGGGGCTTCTGCCGGTCACAGAAGGTGTGGACACCTGCCGAAGGGCTCTGCTTCATGCTCTTCCTGGTGGGAAGGCAAACCATATAGGTTATAACCCCTAGCACTACCCTTGGCTAGTCTAGATCACACTCCCTAGAGGAAAACCTAAATTTTTACCTCTGAAAGGAGATACCTTTCTTCCTTACCTGAACAACCCCAAAGTTTCACCAATTAGACAGCCATGGCCGTACACATTACAGTGCTTTACAAGTAAGTCCTATCCATTGTCTTGGTCCTCATGACCACCCTATTATTCTCATTTTACAGATGATGGAGTTAAGGTTCAAGGTCCACTCCACGTCACGTAGTGTATGAGGAGCAGCAGTGGTCGCCCAAACCCACAAATGAAAGTCTAGCAGGCCAGACACCCCTGTGCCTGTCCCAGGAGTTGACTGAAAACCCAGGCTGGCAGAGCTGCTCAGGTCTGCAACTTAGGTGGAGGTTCTGAGTATATTATACATTTGCTTAAAAAATAATAAAATTAAATGTACAAAAAAGAATTACATGTATAAGATTATAATTCTGCACGAATACTCATAGTAAGAGAACAAGTGAAAATATTATACACAGTGATTTGTTTCAGGTGGTGGATTATGGGTAGTTTTTTCATTATATTTTCCATATTTTACAAAATAAACATGGATTACATTTTTTAAAAAATCACAAGAATTTAAAGACCCATCTCAGAAAGAAGAGGGCATGGCAATGGGGGAAAGGGGCAGCAGGTTCCCAGGGATCTGGCCATGGGAGGCCGAGCTATTCATACCTGTGGTTATGAATCATGCGAATGTCATAGAGCCTCACAAAGGGCCCACTGGCCCCTACTGCCAGGCAGTTGTTGTCCTGGGGGTTGACGGTGAGGCACTTGGCCTCCACCAGCTGGCCACAGTACTCTGTCAGGTCAATCAGCACCTCCGAGTGTTTGCTGTTCTCCCGAAGGTCATACTGGCTGTGAGAGAGGACAGCGTTAGGGGATGGGGGTTGGGTCCTCCTGTGAGGCAGGGGAGAAGCTAAGGCCTTGTTATACAAAGGGACTGAGAGCAGCTCTGACCTGTTCCTAAATAATAAGAATGTCAAAAACCACTATTTTTTTTTTGAAAGATTTTTATTTTTTAAGTACTCTCCACACCCAGTGTGGGGCTTGAACTCAGGACCCTGAGATCAAGAGCAGAATGCTCCTCTGACTTAGCCAGCCAGGCGCCCTGAAAAACCATTCCCATTTCCCTAGTGGTCACGATGGGCCAGGCACCTAAAATAGGCTTCTCATACAATCTGTTTTATTCTTTATGTAACTATTTACGGTAAATACTACTGTAATGTTTTTTGTTTGTCTTCTACAGGTATCAGTGATATTAAGTACTATTACTAGTGATTACTAAAAATGAGAAACTGCTTTGTGTCCAGTGCTATCTGTAAATGTTGCACATGGATTATCTCATTAAATCCTCATGCCATTCCCAGGTACCATTACAACACTGAGGCCGAAGGCAGCTGAACAGCCTGTCTGGGATGACACCGCCAGTAAATGTGAAGCTGGGATAGTGCAGAGCTGGGGAGACAGCCTTTAACCACCTGGCTTCGCTCCTTAACTCTACTTTTAATCTAATTTCTTACAGGAAACAAAGAAGTATGGAGGTGACTGAAAGGAGAATCTAGAGGTCACCTAAGAGCGATCTAGAAACACTTAGCATCAAGACAAGCCTGAGTCCCACTCAGGAGGTTAAAGGTCATGTCAGACATCCCCCGCAGCAGCAACCCCCTTCACGGCAGTTTGGAGGACTGCTGTGCTGCCACTACACAGGCACAGAGAATGGGGAGGATGTGCCCCGTGTGCTCACCCACCTCCTGCCTAGACACTGGCAATAATCTCCACCCTGTCCGCCTCACCTTTCTATGCCCACCTCATCAGATTGCTCTTCCTAAAATACTGTTTTTGTTACATCACTCTCCTGCTCAAAAACCTGAGGGGATACCTCAATACTTCTAGCTTACTGTTAGTAAACATTGACCAAACTCATCAGTCTGGTTTCTAAGACCCAATTTCAAGCTAATATCGTCCCTCAGCTTCCTAACTGCGCCGATGACAAATATCCCCCATGTGGCTATCTTACCCCTGCCTCCACGAACTCTGCTTAAGTTGGCGAGTCCACTCAGCTTTTCCTTGCCCATCCAAATCCTGCCTATTCTGCAAGGTCCAGTGTATGCTCACCTTCTTCTAGGACACTTTCCCTGACTGTACCTTTGCCTAAGTGCCACTCAGGCTCTGACTCTAGGTGCTTTGCCTATCCCTGCTGCCCTGGCACAGTCCGGTTAGTGAGGGTCAACAAGGGTAACACGGAATTGTACCTGCCACTGACCAAAGTGCTTTTTGTCTTCCAAGTACTCTCCTAAGGTTTTATAGGCACTATCTTGATTTTAATGCTCAGGCCAAGGGAGATATTATGATAATTTCCATTATAGATGATGAAACTGAGATTCAGGGGTAAAGTGACTTGCCCCAAATACTGAGTGACAGAGGTAGGACTTGATCCCAGGTCTGTCTGACATCAGTGCCCTGTTTCTAACTGCTGTTTTATAGTTCATGTGATCTAGATCTCTATTCTTTTGTAATGGGGAAGAGGGTATAAAGTCCTACAAGATCTCAAGGGAGACATTAAATCAGGTTGGAGAGACAAGGAAAAAGTTCTAAAGTCACCTCTGAAGAAAGGAGTTAAAGGGCAATGAGACCATTTTAGGATGAAGGAAAGTAGAAGCAAAGTTGTCATAACCTAGGCCACTGGGAAGGGGGAAAGCCCATGTGACCATTTCTGGCCCACTGATCAACTCTTTGAGAGAATGTATCAAGCACCTCTACGTACTAGGCACAGTGCTGGGCTCCAGGAACAAAACCAGGGATGAGAGAGAGATGGAGATGCTCTGGCAGCTCACTGTTCAGTGAGTGATACAGACAAAAAGATAAACTAATGAGTAAATAAAATTAAAGAACTACAGATAGTGATTGGAGTTAGAGAGGATACAATTAGTGTGCTGAGACAGAATGAAAGAACTGGGGACAGAGAAAACTAGGTGGAGGGAACACCAAGTGTGAAAGTCCAGAGGAGGCTGACTGCTGGGTGACAGCAGGCCTGCAGGCCTGGATATAGTGGATATAGGACAAGCAATGTTCCCAGTTTTATATTCACAGAAAACTGCCCTGGGCAGACACAGGAGGCTGAACTCTGCTGACAGGAAGGAACCAGGCCTATGGAAGGAAGCGGTGGGGCGGATGGGATGGGGAGCCAACATGCAGGGGGAGCAGGGGAGGCACAGGCCCCACTCCATGCCTTAGGCCCTTACCGGATAAGCCCGTCCTCAGCAGCACTCCAGAATGTGTTGGGCCACATGGGCGCTGTGGCGATGCGTTTCACTCGGTTTGTATGGTCTCCAAACATGTGGATTGTTTCCTTTACTGTCAGGTCGTGGACATGCACTTTGGAGTCGGCTGCCCCCGTGATCAAGATGCGGTCCCCAGCGTGAGGCAGGAACTGCTCCAGAGAGATCGAAGAAGAGATTGGCAGGCAGTGTGGGTCGGGCTGGCCAGGAAAGAAGACTAGCCTGGATGTCAGCACCCTCTTTCCTTCATTTTGGGTAAGAAAATGAGCCCATCCAAGACACTCCACTAAGGAAACTGCATCAAGCATCAGCCCACAGGCCCAAAGGTAAAAATTGGGACATACGCCTTTATTTCGGTGGAGTAGTCCTGACTTATGCCAAACTGAACTACCTAAGAAAGCCTTTTCCTCTGACCCTTCCCCAGGTAAGAGCTGAGCAGGTGACAGTCACAGTTGTTACCATTTACTAAGTATTTACCATGTGCCAGACACCTGGGCAGGTTCCTTATCTTACCAATATTTTAAATAACCCACTTAAAATTGAGGTTCAGCACTAACACTGAGTTAACTCGAGTCTGTCTGATTCTCATGTGAATACTGCCTCATGAGGACCATTTGATAACCTGAGAATTACATAACAAAGTAGGCTTAAAATGAAAAGGACTTCCAGTGTTTTAAGAAGAAAGTAGTATTTTAAGTTGGGTTCAAATATTTCTGGAGAACAATCTGGCAATAGGTAACAAAGTAAAAGATGTTTCTATCTTTTAATCCCACACTTCCACTCTTGAGAAATTTCTATTAGGAAAAAGGGACCTGTGCAGAAATGCTCAGAGCAGCACTCCTCGTAATGACAAATACTGGAAATGGCTCAAATGTTGGGCCCGGGGGAAGGGTTGAGCATCAGGAGGAAACATCTCCCTGCAGCTGTTACAAAGAATGAGAACCCCACCATTCAGATGAAGTTGAGAATAAAATATTCCAGATGACATGTCGTAAGAACAAAACAGCCATAAATACAGCTCTGAACAGAGTAATCTTTAAAAGGTGTGCGGTTCTATCACCTAGCTTTGAGGAAAAAAAATGTTTGGGTATGGCGTTAGTTGACTTTTTCTCTTCTTTCTTGAGTTAAAAAAATTTAATTATCTTCTTTCTTAACTGAAAAGTTCCTCCCAAACCACAACAAGGCTGAACCGGTGCTGGGGTTGGGGCATTAGTCTGCATTTAAAGAGCTCCAGTCCTACTTGACTTAATTGTTCAGGAAAGAGCAACAATTCACTCTTCCCACACATCACTGTCTAAGGGCTCACCAGAACAAGGGCTGGATGAAACAGACGGAATTCCATCATTTTTAGAGGCAACCAGTAGTCTTTAATCCCGTCTGGAAACAGCATGTACTTCAGGCACAACAGAAGAGGGAGCTCTTGAGGCCTCACACACTGTAGTTGCCACCAGGGGGGGCTTGTGGGTTAAATAAAAATACCTTCATTGTTACTACCGGAAGAGAGAAGAATCCTTTTCTACACTTTCACAGGAGGCTGAGGGTCTGTGAATTTAATTTTGGGCCTTGCCCCAAATCTCACTATTAGTATCAAGACCACTGTCAAATTCTTGTTCTTGAACTCAACGTTTTGTACTCTACGATGCCAAAGCTGATGGCATAGATCCCATTCCCAGATCCCACCCCACAGATTCAAATTAAACCTAATAACAATTTTCAGGGGGCAGAAAACAGTCTGTTTGCCATGCAAGAGGTGAATCAGCACTGTTCTGTCTCTAAAAACTGCAGAAAGTTATCTAGGACTGGTCTCTGGAACAGGAGGTGAAAATGAGAGCTTGGGAAGAGGGCAGGGTTTAGGGAAATAAGTAGGTTCTCAGCTCTCAAATCTACCTTCTTCATGTATCTTGTAATTCTTCTTGATACTAATTAGGAAAATATTTCTCAGATTAGTGAGGCTTTCCAAAGAACAGCCTCTCTCACACACATTCATTACAGAAATTCAGGGCTGGACAGGTCCTTAAAGGTCATTTCCTCCAACCTTAAACCTGTCAGATAAGTTCCTGTTGTGGAGAGTACCTCAGTGCTTGGACATTTACAACCTTCTCAAAGGGCCCATTCTACCTTTTCCAAATTGCTCTAAGCGCTAGACCTGTCTCTCCATTAGACCCACATTTGCTTCTGTGGACCATTAATCCCACATCTGTTTTCTGAGATCAAAAGGCAGAAACTTCTTGTCATTTCCACCTACAGGGCTTCAGAGGTATGAAGACATTTTTAAATCCCGTTCCCACCTCTCCTTAGCTCACTTTCACCAACAAATCTGTAGCTCAAATGTAGAATCGCTAGAAGTACATATGCCAGCTGCCTTTTTACAATCATCTCATTGAACTATAATACTAAGCCTATGGAGTGCTGCTTCCCTTTTAAAATTAAAGGCCTATTTATTCATTTACTCATGAATCCAGGGGATTTTTCTAAGCTACTTTGTATTTACAGATGAGTAACAGGGCTCAGAGAGGTCAGGTGACTTGCCTAGGTCACACAGCTTCTAAAAGGCAGATTAAGAGGGTCAAACATAGGTCTTCCTGCTATCTAAGTTCATGCTTGGAACCATACCCCACCATAACCACTCAAATAAATATAAATTCACCTGGAGCTGGCCTTGTGGCTCTAAGTGAGGAAGGAGAACATGGAAAGGAGATGGGGTTTCAGGAATCACAGTCAGATAGCTCAGATCACAAAGGTGTCTGTGACCCCAGGGGGTATGTGGAACCCAAATGGGCAAATACAACCATGTACACAACCCAGTCATGCCTCTTACTTGCTCTATGCCTTATCCTGCTCACCTTGACAGAGAAGATATTTGCTGTGTGTCCCGTGTGCATGGAGAGCAGCTTCTTGTGGTGCAGCGGGTCCCACACAATCGTGTGCTGGTCATCGGAACCAGAGGCCAGCAAACTGCAAGCAGAATGAAGGTTTCTGACGTCTCTTCAAGTTCCTAGGCCCTACTCCCCTACCCCACCTCCCCTGTTCATAGGGAATGAAGCCAAGGAGAGTGTGACGGAGATATCTCGGAATACAAGGTTATCTTGTATTCAACCTTGTAATACAAGGTTATCACCCCACCTCCCCTGTTCATGGGGAATGAAGCCACAGAGAGTGTGACAGAGATATCTCGGAATACAAGGTTATCTTGTAAACATTAGTTGAGTCTCTTCTATTTTGTCCTAAGGATTTATCACTATTCCTTAAAGGCATTAGATTACATAAACAAACAAACAAACCAGGGTTTGGGTAGTCATCCAATTCATTGTTCAACTGTGTGTTGATAGTGATGGACTAAACTTAAGTACACAGAAAAGTCTCTTTTCCTTAGATCTACTAAGGAGGAGGAAAGTCCCTTCTCCCAGCCTCCCCACTCCCGTCCCCAGCACCTTCTCAGATGCTCTAGCTCATACTCACTCTCCTTTTTCGTTCCACTCCAGACAGTTGACACATCCTGAGTGACCCTGGGGGAGCAAATGGAAAGGGACAAGAAGAGAGCCAGTTAAGAGATTCTCTTGGGAAACAAAACACCAAGAAGTAGAACTAAATAGGTAAACTGGCCTTTCCATCATTAGTGTTTTGCTGGTGCATGTGAATGACCAGAATTGAATTAAACTGCCTAGTATCTTACAATATATAAGCTGCCTAGTATCTTACAATATATAAAGTATTTTCATAATCATGATCTCACTTAATACTGAACACCTCAGCCTGTTTTTTTTTTTTTTTTCTTTTAAAGACTTTATTTATTTGAGAGAGAGAGAAAGAGAGAGCACAAGCAGGGGGAGCAGCAAAGGGAGAGAGAGAAGCAGGCTCCTTGTTGAGCACGGAGCCTGATGCAGGGCTCGATCCCAGGACTGTGAGGATCGAACCCTGAGCCAAAAGCAGATGTTTAGCTGCCGGAGCCACCCAGGAGCCCCCACCTGAGCCTTTTAAATAAGGCCACATTTCATTGATCCTATTTTGCAGAAAAGTAAACTAAAGTTCAGACCAAAGTAAGCCATGGAAGTGAGATCAAACTTCTGCTCCTACCACTAAAATGGGCATGTCCCCTTCCAGGGACATCCCCCTCAGCCACAGAAAATTTGCCCAGAGGAATACCTGACCCAAAGGCAGTCAATTAACTAGAAGGTTGATCTTTTGTCCATTCGGCATATAATTTAATTTGTCAGGCACCCACTGCATATCAGGTACTGTTTGGCACTGGGGATACAGCAGTATACAAAACAAAGTCCCTGATCTCCTGGAGCTTACTTCAAGTAGGTGGAGCCTGGTATAGTAAGGTTATTTGGGACAGAGTCTTGAGCTTTGGGGGTCTGAACTGAGAAACATGGAGAGAGAGAGGCAGTTAGTAGCAGACACTGAAGGCGAAAGCATCCACAGAGAGGAATCATGGTAAAGCCAGAGCAATGAGGAAAGAAAACCCATGAAAAACAGAAGGTATCAAGTGGCAGAAGTGAGTCTTACATGGGAGAAGGAAGGAACAAGTCACCAGGCACTCCTATATACTATTGTCTGTTTTCCCACCCTCCTTCATTCCTAACAGTACCTAGATTTTCATTTACTTAATTCCCTATTCCAAATAAGACCATGTGTTTCAGCGAGTATAAACCCACTGTCCTTGCCATACTGATAGGTTTAGCAACTTAGGCCTTAGCCAAATTGGACATGGCATTCACCTGGGCACAGGGATTGGCTCAGAAGTAAGCCTGTGACCCCAATCAGATGCCAGGGACACAGCTGCTGGGAGGATTCTGAAAAGGCATTTCCTCATTCTCAGAAGAATCTATGAGAGATGCCTTTCTTCCTCGGATGCTGGGTGTATAGCTGGACACTTGGAATTGCCACACAAGGGAAACCAGCCTGAGAGTGACGTCAACACACAGAAGACAACCCAGTCAAAGGGAATCACACAAAAATAGAGCAAGGGTGACTGACCAGAGTAACCAATACTGACGCCTACTCTACTTCTGGACTTTCGGTTAAATGAGACACTCAGTTCATTATTAAGGTCTTCTGACTTGGGTTGTTACTTGTAGCCCAACGCATGCCAACTGGTAGTTCCAGCTCAGCTCCCAGTTTATGGATACTTCCTTCAAGATGCCTTTCCTGTCCTGTAAATTTGGGAAGGAGATACACCCTTCCTTGTGGGCTCCTCCTGTCACACTGGACTATGGCTCTGTGTTGACATGATTTTGTTTTTTAAAGATTTCATTTCTTGGGCACCTGGGTGGCTCAGTGGGTTAAAGCCTCTGCCTTTGGCTCAAGTCATGATCCCAGGGGCCTGGGATGGAGCCCCACATCGGGCTCCCTGCTCAGCAGGGAGCTTGCTTCCCCCTCTCTCTGTCTGCCTCTCTGCCTACTTGTGATGTCTGTCAAATAAAATCTTTAAAAAAAAGATTTTATTTCTTTGAAAGGGAGCATGAGAGTGGGGAGGGTCAGAGGGAGAAGGAGGCTCCCCACTGAGCAAGGAGCCCGATGCAGGACTTGATCTTGACACTCCATGATCATGACCTGAGCTGAAGGCAGTCGCCCAAACAACTGAACCATCTAGGCACCCTCTCTGTGACATGAATGTCCACTAGACTGAGCCTGAGAAAGCAGGCTTTGTGTCTTGTATTCATCGTATCCCCAAGGCTAGATACAGAGCCTAGAACATTATCTGTTGCCTGAATGAACAAATGAGTCCAGTGGGACAAGCAGGAAGGATTGAGAAATATGAACAAACCTAATTCCCAAGTATCTGGTTAGGCTTATGATATTTTTTAAGATTTTATTTATTTAAAGGAGAGAGAGAGTGTGCACCCACAAGTAGGGGGAGGAGCAGAGGCTGAGAGAGGACCAGACTCCCTGCTGAGCAGGGAGACCAATATGGGGCTCAATCCCAGGACCCTGAGATCATGACCTGAGTCAAAGGCAGAGGCTTAACTGACTGAGCTACCCAGGTGTGCCCGCAACTATCTGGTTAGAAAAGCTTTTCTTCTGCCTTCTCCATCCCTCTTACACTTTGCCCTATAAAGATTCTCATCTTGGTTGAACCACATTTCTTTCCGGGTTCTGCACTTACGTGCATTCACTCTGTTCAGACTTGTCAGACCACTTGCTGACCTGAACCTCTCTCACATTCCCATGGCACTCAGCTGAAACTCCCACACGTGGCTCTGGTCACTCTTTTTGGGTCAGAATAACTTCTGGCCTCAGCAGTTTCAATTTCCCACCAGGATGTAAATTCCTGTGCCTAGGGTCGCTTCACATCACAGGCCTTCAGTAATCGCCACTTAGTGAGGGCTTACAAAGAGCAAGCACAGTGCTAGCTAACTACTTGTGGTAGGCAGAAAAATGGCCCCTGATGTCTGTGTCCTGATCCTCTGGAACTTAAGAATATGTAATGTCTGGTGGCAAAGGAGACTTTGCAGATGAGATTAAAGTTAAGGTCTTTGAAATGGGAGAGTATTCTAGGTTATCCAAGTGGTCACAATATGATCACATGAGTCCTTAAAATCAGAGAATCTCTCCTGGCTGCAGAGAACTTGAGAGATGTAGTTGTGAAAGGGATCTGTCTTGTTATTCTGGCTTTGAAGATGGAAGAAGGGGCTTATGGGTCAAGAATTGCAGCAGCCTCTAGAAGTTGGGAATTGGAAAGGAACAGATTCTACCCTGCAGCCTCCAGGAGGAACACAGCACTGTCAAGATCTTGCTTTTAGCTAGTAAAACCTGGGTCAGACTTCTGATCTACAGAAATGAGATAAGAAATTTGTGTTGCTTTGAGCCACTAAGTTTGTGGTAACTTTGTATGGCAGTGACAGGACACTAATACAGCACTCTATTTCCATTAACCTATTTAAGAAACAGGTATCACTACTCATTTCACAGATAAGAAAA
This sequence comes from Mustela erminea, assembly GCF_009829155.1. NCBI lineage: Eukaryota > Metazoa > Chordata > Mammalia > Carnivora > Mustelidae > Mustela > Mustela erminea. Next base: position 89,771,060 of record NC_045623.1, read on the forward strand.
GCAATACTCAGAGAGGTTAGGTAACCTGCTGTGATATTGTAATTTATAAAAGAAATACATATTTGGGGGCGCCTGGGTGGCTCAGTGGGTTAAAGCCTCTGCCTTCGGCTCAGGTCATGATCCCAGGGTCCTGGGATCGAGCCCCACATCTGGCTCTCTGTTCAGCAGGAAGCCTGCTTCCTCCTCTCTCTCTGCCTGCCTCTCTGCCTACTTGCAATCTATCTGTCAAATAAATGAATAAAATCTTAAAAAAAAAAAAAGAAATACATAATACATATTTGGTCTTCTTTGCCATTTCTGAGCCCCTAGAAGCCCTTGGGATTTCCTAGTGATAACAAAGAAAAACATGTCTTGATGTTCATAACAAATCCCTTTTAACTTTAACACCTGAGTTTACGTATTAAGTGATTTTGGGAAAGCACCTAAGGATGGGGGCTGGTTTCCAGAGGAACCAACCATATGATTGGAGGGTTAGAACCTTCAGTCCCAGGGGTGCCTGGGTGGCTCAGGTGGTTGGGTATCTGCCTTTGGCTCAGGTCATGATCCCAGGGTCCTGGGACTAAGCCCCTTGTCAGGCTCCCTGCTCATGCTCTGTCACTATCTCTGTCTCTCTCAAATGAATAAATAAAATCTTAAAAAAAAAAAAAAAACTTTCAGTCCTACTCCCCAGAGGTCAGAGAGGAACTGGAGGTTGACTATGTCACCAATGGCCAATATTTTAGTCAGTTATGCCTATGTACATGAAGCCTTCACAGAAACCCAAAAGAACTAGGTTCAGAGAGCTTATGCATTAGTAAACATGTGGAGATTTGGTGGAGAGTGGCACATTCCAAGAGGGTGTGGAAGCTCTGTACTCCTTCCTACATACCTTGTCCTAGGCATCTCTTCTATCTGGCTGTTCCTGAATTATATCCTTTCAGAATAAAGGGTAATCTGGTAAGTAAAATTTTCTGAGTTCTGTGAGCGACTCTAGCAAATTAATCAAATCCAAGGAGGAAGTTGCTGGAACCTCCAATCTATAGATGGTGAGTCAGAAGCACAGGTGACAACCTGGACTTGTGATTGGCATCTGAAGGTCGTGGTGCAAGGGGCGGGGCCATCTTAGAGGACTAAGCCCTTCACCTGTGCAATGTGATGCTATCTATCCCCAGATTGACAGTGTCAGAATTGAGTTATATTATAGGGCACCCATTTGGTGCTGGAGAGTTGCTTGATGGTGTGTAAAAAGAACCCCCCCGCCCCAAAACACACTGGACCTGGCACCACTAACAGAATAGGAAGCAGGATTTTTCACTTGAGAGCCTGAGCTCTTAACTACTGTCTTAGAAATGGATGAATGTCTCTAGAATTACTGTTTATTTGTCCTCAAGTCGGTAATGCCTCTCAAGTACAGAAGACAGAGGCCAAGTTGATAAACATGATACTTAGGATTAATTTTCACATGGTATAACCTAGCTTAGAGGTGGCTAAGTTGAAGAGAGTATAGAGAGAAAGCTCAAACCAGATTCTACAAAAATACAAAGTAACTATTGACAAAAAGTATTAATAAAGGACTTTATAAGTTAAAACACCTGTTTGGGAAGCTACTTTATAAGGAATAGAGTGTTTAAGAGGAGTTATTTTGGCCCTGATAACTAAAGCTGGCTTAGATATATGGTCACATCTATAATTACATCGTAGAATACAACGGGAGAAAATATGCCTATGACATATCAGAATTAAAATGTGAGTAAAAAATAAAGGGATAAAGCCTCAAACTTTTAAGAAAGTGAGAAGAGGGACTGAACAGAGAAGGCTCCCTAGAGAGGAACAGACCTCTGTGTGCCTCCCCGGACCCTTGGAAATACTGCTGTTTGGGGTGAGCTTTGCACATCAGGGACCTAGAGGAAACCGAAAGTGCACAGACAGAGAACCTGCAAGAAAAGATTAAATCTCATTTACACTCCAAGTTACAACCTCTTAGTTCCTGTTTAATTTTTTAAAATATTGATTATAATTACAATTTTTGTTAAGTCCCTATAATTTGCTGAGTGGTGTGATATATGGGAGGAGGAGGAGGCAGGAAGAAGTATTTTATCCTAACACTTCTCAGAATTGTAGGTGCCCAATGATGATAAAAAGCAAACAGAATTACAGTGGGTTTTATTACTGCTTTTACATTCTTTACAGACTACGTAACCCACGGGCTTATATCCTGCACTACAGCCCCCACCTTCATATGCCTCTAGTATGTAGAACACTAGCTATTACTACACATGATCTCATTATCACTCCCTTTCCACAGGTAAGACTAAGTCTCAGCGATACAAAATTATTTACCTGGGGTTGCACAAATGATAAACATCAAAGTCCAGCTGGGAACCCAGGTCAATAGAACTCCAAAGTTATTTCTCAGGCTATGCTGGATACCTCAGATGTCATGATTATTACTGCCCATTTAAAAAGAAATCTCACTGCTACCATCACTTAAAGACTGTTTGGCAGTTTCATGTAAAGTTAAGCTTACATCTACCCTATGACCCAGAAATTCCATTCCTAGGTAATTACTGACTGACATAAGGGCACCTGGATGGCTCAGTGGGTTAAAGCCTCTGCCTTCGGCTCAGGTCATGGTCTTAGGGTCCTGGGATCGAGCCCCACATTGGGCTCTCTGCTCAGCAGGGAGCCTGCTTCCCCCACTCCCCACCTGACTCTCTGCCTACTTGTGATCTCTGTCTGTCAAATAAATAAATAAAAATCTTTAAAAAAAAAAAAAAAGAACTGACGTAAGAATATCCACAGATGCTTTATTTTTAAAAGCTCCAGGAGCACCCAGCTGGCTCAGTTGGTAGAAGTGTATGATTCTTATTTATTTATTTATTTATTTGTCAGAGAGAGAGAGAGAGAGAGAGCACTGGCAGACAGAGGCAGAGGGAGAAGCAGACTCCCTGCCGAGCGAAGAGCCCGATGTGGGACTCGATCCCAGGATGCTGGGATCATGACCTGAGCCAAAGGCAGCTGCTTAACCAACTGAGCCACCCAGGCGTCCCGAAGTGTATGATTCTTGATCTTGGGTTTGTAAGGTGGAGACCCACGCTGGGTATAGGAAGTACTTAAAAATAAAATCTTAGAGGGACACCTGGGTGGCTCAGTTGGTTAAGCGGCTGCCTTCAGTTCAGGTCAGGATCCCACATCGGATTGAGTCCCACATCGGTCCTCTTGCTTGGCAGGGAGCCTGCTTCTCCCTCTGCCTCTGCCTACCACTTTGCCTGTGCTCGCTTGCTCACTCTCTCTCTCTTTCTAACAAATAAATAAAATCTTTAAAATAAATAAATAGGGCGCCTGGGTGGCTCAGTGGGTTAAGCCGCTGCCTTCGGCTCAGGTCATGATCTCAGAGTCCTGGGATCGAGTCCCGCATCGGGCTCTCTGCTGAGCAGAGAGCCTGCTTCCCTCTCTCTCTCTCTCTCTGGCTGCCTCTCCGTCTACTTGTGATTTCTCTCTGTCAAATTAATAAATAAAATCTTTAAAAAAAAAAAAAATTAAAAAAAAATAAATAAATAAATAAAATATTGGGGGGGGTAGATAAAAGCTCTAAACTGGAATTAAGCTAAAGGGTCATCCATGGAAAAGGGATCAATAAAATAAGTCTATCCACATAGTGGAATACTATGCAGGAACGAAAAGGAATGGACTATAAATACATGTAACAACATGGATGAAACTTAAAAAACATTATGCTAAGCAAGAGAAGCCAAACACATGCAAAAATATACTATCTAATTCAATTTACATTAAGTAAAGAACAGGCAAAACTAATCTTTGGAGACAAAAGCCAAAAAGTGGTTGCTCTGAGGCAGGAGGGTTGACTGGAAAGGGCACCACGAGAACTTTCTATGGTGATGGAAGTACTTTCCAATTTGTTGCAGACAGTAGTTATACAAGTGTCAAAACTCACCTAACTCAATACCTGAGACCTCTGCACTGTATTTTTGTGTAAATCATACCTCAATAAAGAGAGAAAAAAAGTGGTAATAATAATAATAGCAATAGTAACAGTTGATATATACTGGGCACTATCTCACCATGTACCAGGGACACTACTGTGCCCGTCACATACACTTTTATTTTTATTTATTTTTTAAAGATTTTTATGTACTTCTTTGAGAGAGAGAGCACAAGTGGTGGGGGGCATGGGGGCAGAGAGAGAGGGAGAGGGAAAAGCAGGCTCCCCGCTGAGCAGAGAGTCCAACATGGGGCTCAGTGTCAGGACCCTGGGATCATGACCCAAGCTGAAGGCAGATGCTTAACTGACTGAGCCACAAGGCGACCATATATATATGCTTTTAGTTAATCTTTACAACTGTCTTATGATGGAAGCATCATTATTTTCATTTTTCTGATGAGGAAATTGTGTAAATAGTGCAGCCGCATACTGTGTAAATAGTATAGCCAGATTATGAACCCATGTCTGACAAATTCCGAACTTGGCTAACTGTTAACCATGATGTCAGATTGCCTTTTTAAATTCTGAGCTGTCTCTCCTAAAACTTAAATGCTATGTGCCTGCAAGTATTGTGTGGGCTCAGAGAGACATGACTGAGTCAGACAGACACATCTGTCCTCACAGAACTGATGAGGTTTTGTTTTCTCCTTTTCTCTAAACATGCAACATTATTAGCCTTTGTGTATGTTATTATAATCACATACACATTACTTCAAATGGCTAAGGAATATTCCTCCAAAGGTTAAACCATATCTACCTCTACCTTAGTGTTGTACATATTAGTTAGTTGCAAATTTGGTGAGTTGATGTGCTTTTAAAAAATATTTTATTTATTTATTTGACAGAAAGGGGGGGAACAGCATAAGCAGGGGGAGCAGTAGGCAGAGGGAGAAGCAGGCTCCCTGCTGAGCAAGGAGCTCAACTGGATCCCAGGATCCTGGGACTCATGACCTGAGCTGAAGGGAGATGCCTAACTGACTGGGTCATCCAGGTGTCCCGAGTTGATGTATTTTAAAATTGTAGTGGGAAAAGGACATTTATAGGTGACTGGTCAGCCCAGACTAGGACTAATGTCATGGTTTTGTTTTTTTGTGCGTGTGTTTTGGCGTTTGACTGGAAATATATAAAATCTGTGTCTTTTTTAAAGATTTATTTATTAACTGAGAGAGACAGAGAGACAGAGAGAGGGAGGAGGGGTGTATAGGGAGAGAGAGAATCTCTTGGGAGAAAGTCCCAGTGGACTCCCTGCTGAGCAATGCAGTGGGATGTGGGACTCAATGTCATGCCTGTAAGATCATGACCTGAGCTGAAATCAAGAGTCAGACACTCAACTGACTGAGCCCCCAGGGATCCCTATAAAATCTGTGTTGTAATGCGAAGTATCACCTGTGCTACTCAAGAGCCTGATAAGCAGTAATGGTGTGGAAAACTATTAGAATGGGAAACATTATTAACAAATGCAAGTTAGTAGGGGCGCCTGGGTGGCTCAGTCAGTTAAGCATCTGACTCTTCATTTTGACCCAGGTCATGATTTCAGGGTCATGATACTGAGTCCCATGTCAAGCTCCACACTCAGCATGGAGTCTGCTTGTCTCTCTCCCTCTTCCCCCATTTGTGTGTGCATCTTCTCTCCTCTCTCTCAAATCAATCAATAAATAAAATCTTCGGGGCGCCTGGGTGGCTCAGTGGGTTAAAGCCTCTGCCTTCAGCTCAGGTCATGATCCCAGGGTCCTGGGACTGAGCCCCACAGTGGATCAAGGACCTACATACAAGATCTAAAAAGTATAAAGTCCTGGGATTGAGCCCCGAATCGGGCTCTCTGCTCCACGAAGAGCCTGCTTCCTCCTCTCTCTCTGCCTGTCTCTCTGCCTACTAGTGATCTCTATCAAATAAAAAAATAAAAAAATAAATTTTAAAAATAAATAAATAATCTTTGAAAATAAATAAGTACAAGTTAGTAGACAGCAATCTATTAAAATATGGGATCCACAGGGGAAAAATAATAAAAGTCATTCATTTCTAGAGGAAAAAAAAATAGGAACCATTTTATAAGGGAGTAAGAAAAAAAGAAGAGAAGCAAAGAGCTACAAATCAGTGTGTATCCTGGTATAACAAAAGGGTCTAGAGAGCCTTTTGTCTTAATTTATTTTTTACAAGCAGCAGGCCTAGGCTGATTAGTGACAATCAGAATTGTACAGTAAAAAGAGATGTCAGGCAGGGTTCAACTCTGGCTTGGCCTCTTCCAAGGTCTATGAGTAGTCATGTAAGAGTCCCAAAACCGGGATGCCTGGGTGGCTCACTGGGTTAAGCATCTGCCTTTCACTCAGGCCATGATCCCAGAGTCCTGGGAAGCAGGAAGAGTGGGGCTATAACTGATGATTAATGGTTTCTTAAACATATAAATCATATATATGATAAGGGTCTAGTATCCAAGACGTATAAAGAATTTTTACAGCTCAACAATAAAAAGACAAAAAGCTCAATTAATAGGGGCGCCTGGGTGGCTCAGTGGGTTAAGCCGCTGCCTTCGGCTCAGGTCATGATCTCAGAGTCCTGGGATCGAGCCCCGCATCAGGCTCTCTGCTCAGCGGGGTGGCCTGCTTCCTCCTCTCTCTCTGCCTGCCTCTCTGCCTGCTTGTGATCTCTGTCAAATAAATAAATAAAATCTTTTAAAAAAAAAAAAAACCTCAATTAATAAATGGTTAAAAAGAGGAGCACATGGGTGGCTCGGTGGGTTAAGCCTCTGCCTTCAGCTCAGGTCATGATCTCAGGGTCCTGGGATCGAGCCCTACATCAGGCTCTCTGCTCAGCGGGAAGCCTGCTTCTCTCTCTCCCACTCCCCCTGCTTTTGTTCCCTCTCTCACAGTGTCTCTGTCAAATAAATAAATAAAATCTTTAAAAAAAAAATGGTTAAAGAAGGGGTGCCGGAGTGGCGCAGTTGGTTAAGCATCTGATTCTTGGTCACAGCTCAGGTCTCGATGTCAGGGTGGAGTTCAGGCTCTGCATTGGGCTCCACAATGCACATGGAGCCTACTTTAAAAAAAAAAAAGAAAGAAAGAAAGGATAAAGGATCTAAATAGATATTTCTCCACATGAAATATACAATGGCCAATAAGAACATGAAAAGATGCTCAAGGGGCACCTGGTGGTTCAGCAGGTTAAGCATCTGCCTTTGGCTCAGGTCATGATCCCAGGGTCCTGGGACCGAGCCCCACAGTGCATCAAGGACCTACATATAAGATCTAAAAAGTATAAAACTCTTAGAAGGAAACATGGGTATAAATCTTTGTGACCTTGGATTAGGCAAAAGTTTTTTTGTCACCCGCCCTTTTTCTGATAGTGCGGCTACAAATGATGGTTAATGGTTTCTTTTTTAAATTATTTTTATTAACATATAATGTATTATTTGCCCCAGGGGTACAGGTCTGTGAATCATCAGGCTTACACATTTCACAGCACTCACCATAGCACATACCCTCTCCAATGTCCACAACCAATCACCCTCTCCCTCCCTCTCCCCCCAGTGACTCTCAGTTTGTTTCCTGAGATTAAGAGTCTCTTATGGTTTGTCTCCCTCCTGATCCCATATTGTTTCATTTTTTCATTCCCTACCTCCCAAGCCCCCGCCCTGCCTCTCAAATTCCTCATATCAGGGAGATCATAGGATAATTGTCTTTCTCTGATTGACTTATTTTGCTCAGCATAATACCCTCTAGTTTCATCCACGTAGTTGTAAATGGCAAGATATAATTTCTTTTTTTTTTTTTTTAAGATTTTATTTATTTATTTGACAAAGAGAGATCACAAGTAGGCAGAGAGGCAGGCAGAGAGAGAGGAGGAAGCAGGCTCCCTCCTGAGCAGAGAGCCCAATGCGGGGCTCGATCCCAGGACCCCGAGATCATGACCCGAGCTGAAGGCAGCGGCTTAACCCACTGAGCCACCCAGGCACCCCAGATATAATTTCTTTTGATGGCTGCATGGTATTCCACTGTATGTATGTATGTATATATACATATGTATCTCCACATTTTCTTTATCCATTCATCTGTTGATGGACATTTAGGTTCGTTCCATAGTTTGGCTACTGTGGACATTGCTGCTATAAATATTTGGGTGTACTTGTCCCTTCGGATCACTATATTTGTATCTTTAGGGTAAATACCCAGTAGTGTGATTGCTGGGTTGAAGGGTAGCTCTACTTTCAACTTTTTGAGGATCCTCCATACTGTTTTCCGGAGTAGCTGCACCAGCTTGCATTCCCACCAACAGTGTAGGAGGGTTCCCCTTTTTCCTCATCCTCACCAGCATCTGTCATTTCCTGACTTGTTAATTTTAGCTATTTTAACTGGTATGAGGTGGTAGGTGATTAATGGTTTCTTAAACATGACACCAAAAGCACAAGTGATAAATGGAAACAAATAACTTGGGCTTCATTAAAAATAAAAACTTCTGTGTCAAAGGTGCTATCAAGTAAGTGAAAGGACAATCCACAAAATGGGAGAAAACCATTTAAAATCATGCATGTGAGGATATGGAGAAACTAAAACTGTCATACATTTTTCCTGGGAAAGTAAAATGGTGCTGCCACTTTGAAAAATAGTTTGGCAGTTCCTCAAAAAATTGAACATAAAAACAAACAAAAAACATATGATCCAGCAATTCCACCCTTAGGTATATACCTAAGGGAACTGAACATGTATGACCACATAAAAGCTTGTACACAATGTTCACAGCAGCATTATTCATAGCTAAAAGATGGAAATAACCAAATGTCCACCAACAACAAATGGATAAACAAAATGTGGTATATCCATATAACAGAATGCTATTGGCTATAAAAAGGAATGAAGGACTGATTCATGCTATAACATGGATGAATCTTGAAGACATCATGCTAAGTAAAAGAAGCCAGATACAAAAAAGCCAGGTATTGTATAATTCCATTTTTATGAGATGTCTAGAATAGGAAAATCCACAGAGACAAAAAGTAGACTAGTGGCTGCCAGAGATAGGTAGTAACTACTAATATGGATAAAGGGTTTCCTTTGGGGACAACAAAAATGTCTAGAATTAGATAGTGGTGAGAGCTGCACAATTTTGTGACTATATTAAAAACGACACTGAATTGTACACTTGAATAAAATAAAAAATAAACTAAAAACAAGCTAACAAACTGGTGGCAGGCGGGATTTGGCCCACAGACCATACTTTACTGAACCCTGATCTAAAGGATATTCCTTGAAATCTCTTCCAAAGTCAGGTCTCGGGGCACCTGGCTGGCTCAATGGGTTAAAGCCTCTGCCTTCAGCTCGGGTCATGATCCCAGGACTCTGGGATCGAGCCCCGCATCGGGCTCTCTGCTCAGCAGGGAGTCTGCTTCCCTTCCCCTCTCTCTGCGTGCCTCTCTGCCTACTTGTGATCTCTGTCAAATAAATAAATAAAATCTTAAAAAAAAAAAAGAGGTCCATCTTTTTCTTTGTGGGTGACTATTTAATAAACTTTGTATATAATTTACTTCTCTATAAGGTATTATTTAAAAAACCACTCTGACAAGTCTTTATTAGTGTAAGGTTATACTCTGATAAAACTTCCATGGTCTACTAACTGTATTCAAAAAGAAAACCAATCTAGTTTGATATTACTTGTTTCTAGTGAATTTATGCTCAAATTATGTATGAAACAAAACTGGAACAAAAAAGCAATCAAGCCAGATTGTGAAGGTGAGATACGTAATTTTGCAACTTATATGGAAAATATTAAGAAAACTAGTATGGCAAGAGAATGAATCCACCAAGCCAAGAACTATTTGTTAATCAACGAACTAACTAACAATTCATTGATTAAAGTAAGCTCTACACCCAGTGTAGAACAAAACAGGAGGGGCTTGACCTCACAATGCAGAGATCGAACTGCATGCTGAACCAGCCAGGTGCTGGTAAACCCTTTCTAAAAAGAAGACACATGGTTGAGGTAGAAAGAATTATAAACTATGGGGCCAGACAGGCCTGACAGAATCTTATTAATCTTATTATTAATTTATTAATTATATATATTATTAATCTTATTTTTTTTAAGATTTTATTTATTTATCAGAGAGAGAGAGAGAGAGAGAGGGAGAGAGAGAGCGAGCATAGGCAGACAGAATGGCAGGCAGAGGCAGAGGGAGAAGCAGGCTCCCTGCTGAGCAAGGAGCCCGATGTGGGACTCAATCCCAGGACGCCGGGATGATGACCCGAGCCGAAGGCAGCTGCTTAACCAACTGAGCCACCCAGGCGTCCCTTATTAATCTTATTTTTATCACTTATGTGACCTTGGAAATGCTCAATTTTATTCTCCTTATTTGTGAAGTAAGATTCCTTTCCTCTCCCTCTCTCTACCATGTGTGGAACATTGTGCTAAGAAATCCCACAAGTGAAAGGAATAGAATGGATCAAAATGTGGACAAAACTTTAAAGTGTCCTTGGAAGGGGCGCCTGTGTGGCTCAGTGAATTAAGCTGCTGCCTTCAGCTCAGGTCATGATCTCAGGGTCCTAAAATCGAGCCCCGCATCGGGCTCTCTGCTCAGCAGGGAGCCTGCTTCCTCTCTCTCTCTCTGCCTCTCTGCCTACTTGTGATTGTTCTTTCTCTGTCAAATAAATAAATAAAATCTTAAAAAAAAAAAAAAAGTGTCTTTGGAAGATCCTGGTGATGCAAGCAAAAATGAAAGTGCCTCCCCCAAAAGTGAGGACTGCAGGCTACAAACTGGAATCCAAGGATATTTGGCTCCTGTCTGGTTCTGACATTAAAACTCACTAAGACAAGATGAGCTAGCACATGTAACTAAAGCGGGATGTGAAATGCTGAGCAAAGATGTCCATGGAAAATATATACCAAAACATCATAGATTTAATCCTAATTAGTATTAAATTTAAATCCTGTAATATCAACTTCCTTTCTGCCTCTCTTACTTAGTTGCTGCCAATATACCAGTTCTTTATATACACATATAAGATTTTATCTATTTATTTGAAAGAGAGAGAGAGAGAGAGAGAAAGCACAAGAAGAGGGGAACAGCAGAGGGAGAGGGAGAAGAAGGCCCCCCTCTAAGCAGGGAGCCAGACTTGATCCCAGGACCCTAAGATCATCACCTGAACCACAGGCAGACTGACTGAGCCCCCCAGGGCACCCCTAAAGTTTATCTTTAGAATACATATACTCGAAGAATATATATATATTCAAATATATATATATATATTTATATTTCATATATATTTATATTTCATATATATATATTTAGAATACATATACACGAAGAATATATATAGTCAAAGTACTGTGTTAAAAAATTACTTGGGTTAGTTGGCATCGCTCTCCCCATCGTTGTTTTTATTTACTTTTTGAATGTGTGAACCTCAACGTGGTTCTAAAAGTAAAAACTCTACAGAAAGGTCCAGAAAAAGGTTACTCCCTTTTATCTACCTCTCCACCCCTATATCTTCCATCCACTAAAGGATAACCCATTTCATTAGTTTCTGCTTAACCATTCTGTGCTTGTGTTTGCAAAAATATGCAGGTACCTATATAAATTCTTAAACCAAAATCAGCAAAAATTATATTAAAATAGCCTTTAAACATATGGAATAGATATTCAATTTCACTCATAAGAGAAATATAACTTAAAACTACATTGAGATACTATTTTTCACCTGTTAGAATGGTAAAAAAAATTCTAAAGCTTAACCACACAGTCTGTTATTGAATTGTGGAGAAGCAGGCACTCTCCTGCATTACAACTGGGAAAACAAAATGGTGCAACTCCCATGGAAGAAAATTTGGCAATGTCTAACAAAATCATATATGCATTTACCCTTTGGTCAGCACTTCTACTTTCAGGTTTTTACCCTAAAGATACACCTCTAGCAATACTAAAATACTTACACGTAAGGTTAGTCATCATGGTATTGTTGTAGTTGTAACTATTAGAAACAACCCTAAGAGTCCATACAGGGGATATTCACTGAATAAATCTGGGCTCATCTACATAATACAGTATTATGCAGCTATGAAGAACTCTATGCACTGATACAGGTGATTTCCAAGATACCTTGGCAAGTGAAAAGAGTGTGTGTATATATATACATATACAATCTTAAGTCATGCCTCACTGATTTTTCATCCTCAAAAAAATCTTCCAAGTCCAGGGGCACCTAGGTGGCTCAGTGGGTTAAGCTGTTGCCTTCGGCTCAGTTCATGATCTCAGGGTCCTGGGATTAAGTCCCGCATCAGGCTCTCTGCTTGGCGGGGAGCCTGCTTCCCTCTTCCTCTCTGCCTGCTTCTCTGTCTACTGTGATCCCTCTCTGTCAAATAAATAAATAAAATCTTTAAAAAAAAAATCCTCCGCTTTCTGCCCGTGGATGCCGCCGAGTAAGCATCGTTAAAGTCTCCCCTCCCACCACCATCATGTCGAAGTCAGAGTCTCCCAAAGAGCCCGAACAGCTGCGGAAGCTCTTCATCGGAGGTCTGAGCTTTGAAACAACCGATCAGAGTCTGAGGAGCCATTTTGAGCAATGGGGAACACTTACGGACTGTGTGGTAATGAGAGATCCGAACACCAAGCGCTCCAGAGGCTTTGGGTTTGTCACATATGCCACTGTGGAGGAGGTGGATGCAGCCATGAATGCAAGGCCACACAAGGTGGATGGAAGAGTTGTGGAACCAAAGAGGGCTGTCTCAAGAGAAGATTCTCAAAGACCTGGTGCCCACTTAACTGTGAAAAAGATTTTTGTTGGTGGCATTAAAGAAGACACTGAAGAACATCATCTAAGAGATTATTTTGAACAGTATGGGAAAATCGAAGTGATTGAGATCATGACTGACCGAGGCAGTGGCAAAAAGAGGGGTTTTGCTTTTGTAACATTTGATGACCATGATTCTATAGACAAGATTGTCATTCAAAAATACTATACTGTGAATGGCCACAACTGTGAAGTAAGGAAAGCGCTCTCTAAGCAAGAGATGGCTAGTGCTTCATCCAGCCAAAGAGGTCGAAGTGGTTCTGGAAACTTCGGTGGTGGTCGTGGAGGTGGTTTTGGTGGGAATGACAACTTTGGTCGCGGAGGAAACTTCAGTGGTCGAGGTGGCTTTGGTGGCAGTCGAGGTGGTGGTGGATATGGTGGCAGTGGGGATGGCTATAACGGATTTGGTAATGATGGAAGCAACTTTGGAGGTGGCGGAAGCTATAATGATTTTGGCAATTACAACAATCAATCCTCAAATTTGGACCCATGAAAGGAGGCAATTTTGGAGGCAGAAGCTCTGGCCCTTATGGTGGTGGAGGCCAATACTTCGCCAAACCACGAAACCAAGGTGGCTATGGTGGTTCCAGCAGCAGCAGCAGCTATGGCAGTGGCAGAAGGTTTTAATTACTGCCAGGAAACAAAGCTTATCAGGAGAAGAGAGCCAGAGAAGTGACAGGGAAGCTACAGGTTACAACAGATTTGTGCCAAGCACAGTGGTGGCAGGGCCTAGCTGCTACAAAGAAGACATGTTTTAGACAATACTCATGTGTATGGGCAAAAAACTCGAGGACTGTATTTGTGACTAATTGTATAACAGGTTATTTTAGTTTCTGTTCTGTGGAAAGTGTAAAGCATTCCAACAAAGGGTTTTAATGTAGATTTTTTTTTTTGCACCCATGCTGTTGATTGCTAAATGTAATAGTCTGATCATGACGCTGAAAAAAAAAAAAAATCCTCCAAGTCCAGCCAACCCCTTTATTCTCTTTACATGCTGCATCATGTCTTTATTTCCCTTCCTATTCCCCTAAGAATCCATGATTCATTACTAAAATCATTCTCTTGCAACATTCATTTGACAAACCCCCAACCCTAAATGATACTCTAGTTCTCCTGCATCTTTAACTTTCCCTTTCTCCACTAATTCCTTCCCCTTGGAATTAAACAAGCACAAGTTCCTCTAATCTAGAAAAGTACTTCTTTGATGCCAAATCTGCATCTAGCTATGGCCTTCCATTTCTATTCCCCTTTGTAGCCAGACCAAAAGAGTAGCCTATACTCAGTATTTTCACTTCCTTACTTCCCAGTAATTCCTCAATCCACTTCTATCATCTATACCACACACCACAAAAATGGCTCTTGCCAAGGTTACTATTGTAGCTTCCTTGCCCTAAATCAATGGACATTTCTTAATCCTTATCTTACTTGGACCCTGGCAGTATTTTATACTTCTACCTCAATACAACTTTCTTCTGGGTTCTGTGACATCACCATCTCTCTCTGTTTTCCTTCCTACTCCTCTAGTTACTCTTTCTTGGTACCCTTTGCATATTCTTTGTTCACATGGCCCTTATGTTGGTCTTCTTTATGTCTCTATCCAAGGCTTTCCCTCCACTCTGCATATTCCCCAGAGGTGATTACAACTTTTCCATTGTTCCAATCTCTATGATGTTCCCTGCTCTCACATCAACATCTCCGAAGTGTACCTATATCTTAGGCTCAGAGTCAAGTATTCCAACTACCTATCCAGAAAGCACTAGATAATGTACAACATACAGCTCCAGAACATCCATACTGAGCTTGTTATCTTCCCCCCAAACCTATTCTTTTTCCAGTGCTTCCTTAGCCTAGTGAATGATACTATCATTTACTCTGCCAGTCAAGTCAGAAACTTGACCTTCACCCTTGACTCTTCTTTCCTAACTTTTCACATCAAGTCACCAAGAATTCTGTTTATTCTATCTCTTAAATGTTTTGCAAATTCACTGACTTCTCTCTATCCAAATTACCATTATCTAGGGTCAGGTTATCTAACACCTCTTCCTGAATCACAGCCACAGTCCCTTAAACTGGTCTGGCTATATTTACTTATTAATTGTTATTAATTTTAAAGGTTGATTTATTTATTTGAGAGAGAGAGAGAGAGTGCATGAGCAGAGGGAAGGATAGAGGGAGAGGAGAAAGCACTGTGATGGACCCCATGAGATCAATCCCACAGCCCATGAGAACAAGACCTGAGCAGAAAACAAGAGTAAGACGCTTAGCCAACTGAGCCACCCAGGAGCCCCTAGTCTGGCTATATTTAAACCTGTGCAATCTTCATTTTGAAGCCAAGATAATTTTTTTTTTTTTTTGCCAAGGTAATTTTAAAGCTTAATTCTGATCATTTGCTCCTACTGTAAAAACCATTCAGTGGTTCTCCACTGACCTTAGGATAAAGTCCATGGTCTTCAACATAGTTTACAATGTCTTCTTAGGAGCATTTCGCCCACACTCATCTCACCAACCTCATCTGTCATCCTTCTCCCACTTGTATTTTGTGACTGCCTGTTCTCCTGAACTGAGTACCCTCTACTCTCTCTCGCATCACTCATAACCCCAACCTAGCACTTTTTCTCTCCCTACCAATCCCCAAATCTAGCTCCTCCCATCCAGCTCTCAGGCATCAATGTGGACTACATTTCTTTTAGGAAACTAAGCTGTGATTTCTCCAGCCCATCAAGTTTCACCCATTTGTGAAATTTCTCAGAATAATGGGGGACACATAGAGGAATAGAGACTGGGGTTGGGGAGAGAACATTTGTTGAGCAGTGCTCTAAGAATGAAGGAATGTAAAAGATGTACAATTTAGTACAAACTCCATGAAAGATAATTTTGTTTTTTAAGATTTTATTTAACAAAGAGAGGGAACACAAGCAGGGGGAGGGCACAGGGAGAAGGAGAAGCAGGCTCGCTGAGGGACTCAATCCCAGGACGCTGGGATCATGACCTAAGCCCAAGGCAGATGCTTAACTACGTGAACCACCCATGTGCCCATGAAAGGTAATTTTGATAATAATTATCCAAAAATCACAGATATGTGTACCCTCTGACCTACTAATTCCACTCATAGGTTTTATCCACCATATCCATATTTTATCCATATTTTTAGACACCAATATGTGCCAGTGATACTGCAAGCAATAATGTAGGTACAAAAGACTGTAGGTAATCTACATGTCTGTCAACAGGAACAGTTTAAATGAATTACTCTGAAGCCATGAAAGAATTAGAAATTAGAAATATCTTTATGTACTGATATACTAAAATCATAAAACATTTTTAAAATAAAAAACTTAAGGTACAAAGCAGTAAATATGTTATGCTAACATTTGTGAGAAAGGGTGAGAACGCATAAAATTCCTCTGGAATGATACTAAAACTGACTAGTTGATTCCAGGGAAGTAAATTAGGTGGCTGGGAAAGAATGGGAAGGAGATGATCTTTTAAACTTTTAAGATTACAACTATATGAATGTTTACCTAATCAAAAATAAGTAAATAAAAAAGGAAAGGACCTAATAGTCAGATGCTAGGTTGAAGGAAAAAAGCATCATTCATGTCATCCACCCAAACCTCCAGGTCAAAGAAGAGATGCTAATGCTAAGTACTGTGTTAAGTACTCTGATTTTTTATTGCAGTACAATGAGTTTTGATCATGATTTAGTTTAAACATTTTTAAGTGCCAAGATCTGAGAGTATTTTTTTTTAAAAGATTTTATTTATTTATTTGGCAGACAGAGATCACAGTAGGCAGAGAGAGAGGGGAAGCAGGCTCCCCGCTGAGCAGAGAGCCCCATGCGGGGCTCAATCCCAGGACCCTGAGATCATGACCTGAGCTGAAGGCAGAGGTTTAACCCACTGAGCCACCCAGGCGCCCCAAGATCTGAGAGTATTAAGGACAATTTCCTAATACAAAAGAGAGATGAATACAACAGATTGATGTACTTCTTGATTCAGATCTTCCTTAGGAAGAAACAACTAGGAAAAAAATTAATTCAGGTAAAGTGGATGGAAACCAGTCTCAGAAAACAACATTCAGGAAAGAAGTATGAAAAATAAAGAAAATCAGCTTTGCAAAGTATTTTCAGAAGCTTACAGAACCCGCAGAATGAATGCAATGGAAAGAATATCCAAGAAATAAAGTTATCAATGTTAACTTGGATGCTTTTTAAATAGGCATCTCTTCTGGTATAAATTCTACATATACAGGAAAAGTAACAAAATACCAGACCGGTTAAACTCAAAAGGCAAACTAGAAAGTCAGAAAGTAAAAACAGGGAAGGATTATTAACCTGGAAAGTAGAGAAGTGGTATGTGAATAAGATTAAAAAAGCAAACTCTAGGGGCACCTGGGTAGCTCAGTGGGTTAAAGCCGGGGGTGCCTTCAGCTCAGGTCATGATCCCAGGGTCCTGGTATCTCAAGCCCTGCATAGCATGGAGCTCTCTGCTCAGCAGGGAACCTGCTTTCCTTCCTCTCTGCCTGCCTCTCTGCCTACTTGTGATCTCTGTCTGTCAAATAAATAGATAAAACCTTTAAAAAGAAAAAGAAAAAGAAAAAGAGAACTCTAATAAGAAAATTAAAAAAAAACAAACAAATACCAATCAAACCAACAGGTTTTTTTGTGAACATCTACTAAATGTTCAGTGCTCTGTCCTAGGAGTTCTCTTTAAGTTATCCTTTAGAGTTTTTCAAAAGCATACAAAGTAGTAAATTAGGAGATCCAGGAAAAAAAAATCTTCCCCAGATAATAAAGAATATTATTATCAATAACCACAAAAAGGCAGGAGCTTTTACTGTTGATTTTACCTCTTTTATCCCACCTCAAACCCCAAGTAAGCTCCTCTTCCTAATGCTAGAAATGAACTGCTGTTAACTAACACAGAATCCATATGTGACAATGGGTAGGAAATAAAACAAGGAAAGGAAATGACAGTAAAGTGTTTAAAAAATAATACCAGCTAATATTTGAGTGCTATATAATATGAGTTTTACGATATGCTAGGCACCGTGCTAAGTACTTTACACAAATTAACTTGTTTCTCCCTCCTCACAAACCTAACAAACAGGATATGGATATTATTTTACTGATGAAGAAATGGGTGCTTAAGTTAGACTTATCTAACCAAGGTCATATGACTCATAATGGTATCTTAATTACTATTTGTCAGGCGGGACAGTCACAAAAAGATATCCCCTCCAACCTCAAACTAGGAAAGAGGGAAATAAGACGGCCTTTTGGGAGTTAAGACTCTAAAACTCAGTACTGTTGAACTTTACCTCCTCCTTGGCTTCCCCGATAACCATGTGCTCCTATCTCTATGTCTATTCTTTCTGGTTCCCGTGGATAGAGGAAGAGCAGTAACAGGCAATCTCTAAATGTTCCAACCACCTTGGTTCCTTCCTGGTCCTGAACTTGCTTCTCTCACTTTCTACTTTGTCCCCAAGTGACATTACCCAGTCATCCTGTTTCCCGGCTTTTATATAGAGCAGTGGTTCTCAAACCTCTTAGTCAAGACCACACTATCAAAAATTACTGAGGATCCCAAAGAGCTTTTTTTATAGGCGTTATATTTACTGATATTTATACCATATTAGAAATTAAAATGGAAATATTTTGTACTATTTTCTTTTGAAAATAATAAAAACGGTAAATTAACACTTTTTTTTTTTTAAGATTTTATTTATTTATTTGGCAGAGAGAAATCGCAAGTAGATGGAGAGGCAGGCAGAGAGAGAGAGGGAAGCAGGCTCCCCACCGAGCAGAGAACCCAATGCGGGACTTGATCCCAGGACCCTGAGATCATGACCCGAGCCAAAGGCAGCGGCTTAACCCACTGAGCCACCCAGGCGCCCCAAATTAACACATTTTAAATGAAATGTAAATATATTTTCTTTTTAAGATTTCATTTATTTATTTGACAGAGAGAGAGAGAGATCACAGGCAGGCAGAGAGGCAGGCAGAGAAAGGGAGAAAGCAGGCTCCCTGCTGAGCAAAAAGCCCAATGCGGGCCTCGATCCCAGGACCCTGAGACTATGTGCTGAGCTGAAGGCAGAGACTTAACCCACTGAGCCACCCAGGCGCCTGTAGTAAATATATTTTCTAAGACAAAAGAATTTAATAAAAAGAGCTTTGCATAATATCTAGCTTAATGGAAGGTAACTGGTCTCACACCTATTTTTGTATTGTCTGTTGCAATGTTATTTTGGCTAAAGTATATAACGAAAATACAGCCTCACAAAGACAAGTAGTTGCAATAGGGAGGAGTATTTTAACAGCCTTATAATTATAGATATCCTTCTTTGATACTGCACCATAACTCCACAAGTAATGGTTTCTTAAGTTACAATCCAGAATCTGAAACCACAGAAAGGAACTATTGGTACCCTCCTATTGTTAAAGAGCATTGGTCTAGTTTGTATTATGCATAGGTGTTTTACACATGTATTATATATAGTTGTTTTACACGTTTGTATTACGTATAGGTGTATCACACATGTATGTTTTACACAGTGTTACATCAAACACTGGTCATTTTGAAAACACTGACTCACTGAATTTAAAGATCTTCAATGTTAACATTCATTATACAACACTGTTGACATCTGTTTTATCACCACAGACCTCGTCAAAAAAGCTTTATAAGTATTGAGAAGTTATCAAGCTCACCACAACAGATAAAATTTTTCCTATATTCTCTCTTTTCTTGGCTTAGAAGTTCAAGTTTTATTCTTGGCAACAAATACTATCAGTTGTCTTTCCTGAAGTGACAGCTCAGTTCATTCATTTTTTAAAGAAAATGTCTGCTAAGTACTCTTATTTGAATAACTACAGTTTTTGTCTGGTTCTTTCAGGTAGTGCTTCATGAAAAGTAGTGGGGCTTGCAACTCGAACAACTGCACAAGTGCTTTTTCCTCCAGGCAACCATCATAGTGGGTTTGCAGGAGTACTTCACGGGTACTTCCCATCCCGTAATACAGGATACTAAAGAGATACTTAACAGTTGAGATTTAATAAAACTAGTAATTTCTGTTGCTTCACATCAAGCACATTTTAAGTAAAACCTGCTTTTTTTGGTTACTGCAAATGCATGGCATTAGTAAGTCAATTGATGCTATTTGCCTTAATCCATGCTAAGGTGAGAGTAGTTTTACTCACTTTTTCTTTTTGCAAATTTTATTTACTTATTTTTTAAGAACATATTTACTTATTTGATAGAGAAAGAGAGAGAACAGAAGCAGGGAAGGGGCAGAGAGAGAAGACGACTCCCTAATGAGCCGGGAGCCCAAGGCAGGGCTTTGATCCCAGGACCCTGAAATCATGACCTAAGCCAAAGGCAGATGCTTACCGTCAGAGCCACTCTGGCACCCCATTTTTTGCAAATTTTAAATGAATTAATTTTTGTTTTGCAAACAGCATCTTGATACTACTATGAAAGTAGTTTTGACCACAGACTTCCTTGAAAAAGTCGTGGGGATTCCCAGGGGTCTGCAGACAACACTTTGAAAACTGCTACTACAGACTCTCTCTCTCTGTCAATGAATGACACTTCAGTTTTTATTCCAGTCTATGCTTCTCTCCTATCCTAGACCCACTGGACCCTTTAACAATGATAGAAATGTCTTGGCTTTTATCAAAGGCCTGAACTGTTTGAACTCTTGAATCCCATCGCCTCCAGCCTTCCCCAGCACTTTGCTCCTTCAATTATTGTCCTACTACATCAGCAAACCTTCCCCTGCCATCAACATAATCACATGCTTGTATTTCTTCCATTCTTATTAATCTCCCTTGATCCCATAGACCCAGCCACTCATCCAGTTCTCCACTTCCTTTTGTAAACAAAGTTTTTTCAAGAGTTGTGTAGACAACTCTGTAAAGTGGAAAACAAAAACAAAATAAAATGACTTTGAAGGAAAGAAATGAGAGAATAAAGAAGACATCATTCGGGGAGCCTGGGTGGCTCAGTGGGTTAAAGCCTCTGCCTTTTGGCTCACGTCATGATCCCAGGGTCCTGGGATCGAGCCCCGCATCAGGCTCTCTGCTTAGCAGGGAGTCTGCTTCCTCCTCTCTCTCTGCCTACTTGTGATCTCTGTAAAAAAAAAAAAAAAGAAAAGAAAAGAAAAGAAAAAAAGATGCCATTCTTCCTCCATCTTCTGAAATGAGCCCCCCACCAACAATTGGTTAAAGCCAACTCAAAGACAGGAGGACAAGAGAGCTGAAGGAAGTTAAATAGTAGATATAGATGACCAAGAGAAGGTATCTTTTATAGTTTACCCTTTCTACTGATTATATCCTACCTCCTCTCATCTGGGGGGAAAGTTTGTATTAAATAAATTAATAGATAGGGCGCCTGGGTGGCTCAGTGGGTTAAGCCGCTGCCTTCGGCTCAGGTCATGATCTCAGGGTCCTGGGATCGAGTCCCGCATCGGGCTCTCTGCTCAGCAGGGAGCCTGCTTCCTTCTCTCTCTCTCTGCCTGCCTCTCAGTATACTTGTGATTTCTCTCTGTCAAATAAATAAATAAAATCTTTTTAAAAATTAATCAATTAATTGATTAATTAATTAATTAATAGATAAACTTCCATCTCTCTTTAAAGAAAGAAAAACCAAGAAAGCTGTCTATGATATGGTTGTCACTTCTTTACCTCCAATTCCCTCTCACAACCCCTCCGATCTAGCGTCTATTCCCACCACTCCAGAAAAATTGCTCCAGTAAAGACCACATGCATTGTTCTGTCCTCATCTTACCCAGCCTTTCAAAAGCACTGAGTAGAAGTGACCACTCCTTCTTTCTTAAAATATTCTCATTACGTGGCCTTTACACTCTCCTGGTTCTGTTTCCTTTCTACTTCACTGATGACTTCCTTGGGTAACTTTTTATCTTCTTAGCTTGTAATCAACTTCTAAAAGCTGGAATGTCTCCATAGCTAAGTCTTGGGCCCTAATCTCTATCCCTCCTAGAGTTGAGTCTTCGGATTTCTCCCTCCTGTCCATAGCTCTCTCCCAATTAGTACCATCAATGCCTACTTACTTGACATCTCCATAAAGTTATCCAACAGGGTTCCAAATTTAATATGTCCAACCCCTGAAACTCTCCCAAACCCATTCTTTCCATCTGCTCTCACTTCTCTAAGTCTCACAAGTGGCAAAGCTGGGATTTAAACTAGAGTTTTTTTTTTGTTTTTTTTTTAAAGATTTTATTTATTTATTTGACAGAGAGAGATCACAGGTAGGCAGAGAAGCAGGCAGAGAGAGAGAGAGAGGAGGAAGCAGGCTCCCCGCTGAGCAGAGAGCCCGATATGGGACTCGATCCCAGGACCCTGAGATCATGACCCGAGCCGAAGGCAGCGGCTTAACCCACTGAGCCACCCAGGCGCCCTAAACTAGAGTTTTTGTTTCTTTTCTTTTCTTTCTTTCTTTCTTTTTTTTTTTTTTTAAGCATCGAAATCTGTACATACTATGTAGGTTAGGGAAGTGCAAATTGAAACATTTCATCTTAATGTAATTTTGTACTTGAGCTCCAAACTTTGGGAAACAATAGATGGGATCCTGTTTTGTGTTTATAAAAGCTTCTAAGTCTATTTCGGACCAATTACTTAACTAGGAAGAGATAGGAGAGAATATGGGTTGGCTGGAGGCATGGCTGAAAGAGTGAGCCCAGCCAGCCAGTGACCACTGTCCACTCAGCATCCAGCAGAGCAGGGTTTCTCAACCACATCATTGTTGGCATTTGGGCTGCATAATTCTTTACTGCACATTCTTTGTTGCTGTACTGGGTGTTGTAGGAGGTCTAGCAGCATCCCTATCCCCTGTCCACTATATGCTAGCAGTACCCTTCTCATCTGGCCAACCAAAACTGTTTCTACATATTGCTAAATATCCCCTTGGAGGTAAAAATCTTTCATGCCCTGTCCCCAGATGCACCAGAAGGAAGTACTTTGAGTTATGTTCTGAAGGAAATATGGAAAGAAACTCCAAATCAATAAAGGATAAATAAATGTCTTAAAAATTATGTTTTCAAAGAATTTTTAGAAATATGTAAGCAATCATGATATAAAAGTATATATAAAAGAGTTTACCAAACTATTTAAATGGTATGAGCCTCATTTTGTAGGCAAAAAAAAAATTTGTATTAAAAAACTGGAAGGGGGCGCCTGGGTGGCTCAGCAGATTAAAGCCTCTGCCTTCAGCTCAGGTCATGTTCCCAGGGTCCTGGGATCGAGCCCCACATTGGGCTCTCTGCTCAGCAGGGAACCTGCTTCCTCCTCTCTCTCTCTCTCTGCCTACTTGTAATCTCTATCTGTCAAATAAATAAATTAAGAAAAAAACCTTGAAGACTTAAGAATCATGAACTAGCTTTCTATGATCCAGGCACTGTGTTGTTAGTGCTTCACACAAATCTCATTTAATCATCACAACAATTCTCAGTTACTGCTCTACTTCACACATCAGGAAACTAGGGTAACCCGCACAAGACCATATAGCTAGTGAGGAAACAAGTTATACTTTTTTTTTTTTTTTTTAGATTTTACTTATTTATCTATTTGACAGAGACAGAGATAGGGAGAGAAGGAACACAAGCATAGGGAGTGAGAGAGGGAGAAGCAGGCTTCCTGCTGAGCATGGAGCTTGACTCAGGGCTCGATCCCAGGACCCGGGGATCATGTCCTGAGCCCAAGGCAGACACTTAACGACTAAGCCACCCAGGTGTCCAGGAAAAAGGTTTTAAAACTAAATTTAGAGGCACCTGGGTGGCCCGATGCGGGGTTTGATCCCAGGACCCTGGGATCATGACCAGAGCTGATCTATGATCTGCCCAAAGCCACCCAGGCATCCCAGCAAAGAGAATTCCAACTCAACCCACTGATAACACTAAGTTGGATAGGACATCTAAAACTCAGATTCAAAACATGGTCTGGAAGAAGGAAAGGACTGGAACTAACATCATAACATTATAGAGTGTCTCTGTGTTGGACATAATGAAAAAGCTGAACTTCTGGACTGAAGGCCTGGCTTTCCACGGACTGGTCAGGACAACACTGGACAAGGTGCTTGACCTTTCTAAACTTTTTTTTTTTTTTTAAGTTTTTATTTATTTATTGGACACAGAGAGAGAGAGACCGCAAGTAGGCAGAGAGGCAGGCAGAGAGAGAGGGGGAAGCAGGCTCCCCGCTGAGCAGAGAGCCCGACGCGGGGCTCGATCTCAGGACCCTGAGATCATAACCTGAGCCGAAGGCAGAGGCTCAACCCCCTGAGCCACCCAGGTGCCCCTAAACCTTTTTTTTTAATACCCATTCCCTAGAACCCCACAACATTACTTTGAAGCTAAAATGAGAAAGCGTGCGTGTGTGTGTGTGTGTGTAAGTTAAAACACTGTGTAGACTCTAACTTCTTTTGCAAAGGTAGAATAATTATTGGCCAAGCCAATAGTAAAAACAGTGGCACACATTTCAACAATCTTTTTTCCAAGCACACAGCAAATAATATATGATCAAGAAACAACTTCTGCATGATCATACCAATCACTAACCTTGATTCACCTGCCTATTTTTACCTGCCTAATAAAACTGTTGGAAAGGAGAGGTAACCATCAGGTGTGACCTGCAGAGAAAAATTTTTTTATGCCTTGAATAATGCAGAGTGTTCTCTACAGACAGAAAATGGGAGACCCAGCCATCTGCATCTAGTATGCAAACTGGATTTCTTACCTGTAGCTCTGCTTCCAGGCCCAGCCGCCTGATAAAGGGGTCAGTGACATGGTAGTGCCGCTCAAAGCTCAGGGCACCCCGCTCCTGGGGGACAGATACAAACTCACAGTTTCATTAATTTAATCCAACATGATTTCCCATGTACCTATTATGTACCCAGCACTGTGCTGGGCACCATAGGATCTACAAAAGTAACAAGAAATTGGTCTGCAGGAGTCTGCACTATACTTGGGTAAGGGTTAGAGAATAATAATAAAAGAGTATAAAATTAAGCACAAAGTTGTGCTGTTGGGTTACAAAAAAAGGAGGAGGAGGAGGAGGAGGAAAAGAAAAAATGAAAAAAAACTGAAAACAACAAATAGGGAGTTTGCATTGTTAGGATGGAGTGGGTGGGCACCATCTTTAGGACACATATTGTGGGGTATATTCATAGGAAAAAAAATAACTTCATCGTCTCTTCAATTCTGATTCTGTGCCTCTAGGAAATGGTCCTTGCCCTTGAGGGCCATCCAGTCCAATGAAATTACAAAAAAACCCACAAATGGACAAAGCCTCCAAAGGATTCAGGGATGCAGGGGAAAAATACATGAAACAGATT
Organism: Mustela erminea; assembly: GCF_009829155.1. Taxonomy (NCBI): domain Eukaryota; kingdom Metazoa; phylum Chordata; class Mammalia; order Carnivora; family Mustelidae; genus Mustela; species Mustela erminea. The sequence goes on from NC_045623.1 coordinate 89,796,160, forward strand.
GATGTGTACCAAGTACACAGCTCATGTAGAGGCATATACTCAATCCTTTTAGATGATGATCACAGCATATGCTGCATGCCACTGACTTTTTAAAGATTTTTAATTAAAAAATTTTTTTAGCACTTAGCCTTTACAAAGAACTTTCAGATTTCATTCTCTATGATCTGCCCAAAGGCAGACATTATTATCATTTAACAACAGAAAACAAAAGGAAGTAAAATGACTCAAGTCTTATAAGTAATTAGGGTCTTAAGCTCCTGATCCCAGCTTGGGGTTCTTACTACAGAAGCACATCAAGCCTTCATGGAAACTCTTCCATTAAATCCCTGTGGTCTTTAAAAAAAAAAAAAAAAAAATCAATCAATCCATCAATCAATCAATCCCTGTGCTCCTAACAAAGCCTGGGCTACCCAGCTAAATGAACTTGACTGCCTGGTCATTCATTCATCTCACAGAATGTACCAACTGCATAGCTCAGGTGCAGGAGACCCTTAAAGAAAAGAAGAGTTTAAGCTGAACTAGGACTAAGACTCTTCCAGGTTCTGTTTTGTGCACAACTCGGCAGCTAGAACAACATGAAGATGCCGTATTTTCTCCTGCTGTAGCGCCCCCCACAAAAACCTACATATGCACACACCGTTGTGTATGCACATGCACAACACACAGATGGCTCCCTTCCCTCACCAACTTTCATTAATTTCAGCAGCCCAGGTACAAAGCACTAGGACAGAGGAGTCTCCATGAGTTCCATGTTCGTGGGCAAAAGAAGATGGGAGTCAAGAGACTTTGATTCTAGTCCTGGGTCTGCCACTAAGTAGCTGTGTGACTTCAGGCAAGTCAAGGTCTTCAGACCTCAGCTTCTTCCCCCGTCTGTTAGGAAGAAAGAACCTCATGCTCTTGTACAAAGGTCTAAGGTGCTTACCTTGATCTGCCTACGGATGAGGTCTCTAGTTATGTTGACTTTTGCCATCTTCTCTTAATGGAATTCAACAGCAGGAAGCTATAGAAGGATCTTCAGGACCCTTGAGCATTCCAGCCAAGCCCAGGTCCACAAGACACACATTTAATTACCTGGAGGGAAAAAAAACCATCAAACCTTAAGGGATGGAATAGGGTGGCTTCAGGGCCCTAGTTCTATCCCCTGAAACAGTTCCAACAGCCTACTTAGTGAACTGGCTATTGCCTATGATTTATAACACGGTGAGTTGGCCCTGCTACATAGTGCTGAAGAGCCTTTGGAAGATGAAAAGGGTGGGAAAGGGGAAACAATGAATCTGAGCCACAGGAAGCAACAAACACTGAAGAGGTCACGTATGCTTCACCAGAAAATGGAGGGCTGGATAGAAGTACGAAGGAAGATGGGAGCATATCCTGAAAATAAGACTAAGACATGTAGCAAGAAAGATGTCAAGTTTCACTTGCTCAGTATGCATCTGTGGCAACCAGTCTTTTAATTATACTTTGAACCCTCGACCCTCATCTTGGCTCTCCCCAAAACTAAATTAGTATCACAGACAACACTAAACCCTCTAATAGATTCACAAAACCATGGGCGCCTGGGTGGCTCAGTGGGTTGAGCCGCTGCCTTCGGCTCGGGTCATGATCTCAGGGTCCTGGGATCGAGTCCCGCATCGGGTTCTCTGCTCCACGGGGAGCCTGCTTCCTCCTCTGTCTCTCTCTGCCTGCCTCTCTGCCTACTGGTGATCTCTATGTGTCAAATGAATAAATAAAATCTTTAAAAAAAAAAAAAAAAAGATTCACAAAACCAAAGGTGGACAGGAAAGGTAAAGGTGATCATGTCTAAGATTCAATGTGATAAAGAAATCCCTCTTCAATATCCTGGTAGGTAGGCTTTCAGTCTCACCTCTTGAAGCAGAGTACTCCTTTGTTATAAACTCTGATGGTTAGAAAAACCTACTAATTTTATTTATTAGAACTTATCAGTAGAAAATGCAAAATACAAGAAACACAAAACTTCTATACCCAAGCATATTCATCAAAGATTTTGTTTTATTTTATTTTTTTAAGTAGGCTCCATGCCCAACGTGGGGCTCAAACTCAGGACCCTGAGATCAAGAATTACATGTTCTACCCATCACAGATTTTCTAAAAATAAAAAAATTAAAAGGACCCAAATTTCCAATGATAGAGTAATGGCTAAACAATGCATAGTCATTTGATATTAAGCAGAATTAGAAATGCTACTTATTAAAAAAATGCTACTTATGAAGGAAAAATGCTTACATCACACCAAATGTTTATATGATAACATGATGCTTTTTTAATAAATACTACTACCAAAACTGTGTTTTAAAAAGGAAATACAGGGGTGCCTGGGTGGCTCAGTGGGTTAGGTCTCTGCCTTTGGCTCAGGTCATGATCTCAGGGTCCTGGGATCGAGCCCACATCGGGCTCTCTGCTTGGCAGGGAGCCTGCTTCCCCTCTCTCTATGCCTGCCTCTCTGCCTACTTGTGATCTCTGTCAAATAAATAAATAAAATATTTTTTAAAAAATAAAATAAAAAATTAAAAAGGAAATATATAAATGGGGCACCTGGGTGCCTCAGTTGGTTAAGTGTCTGCCTTCAGCTCAGGTCATGAATTCAGGATTGAGCCTCGCAAAGGGCTCCCTGTTGGCAGGGAGCCTGTTTCTCCCTCTCCACTGCTTGTGTTCTCTTGCATTCTCTCTCTCACAAATAATATAAATAAATAAAAATAAAATCTTTAAAAAATAAAAAAGGAAATAGAACAACAGCCATCTTTTTTTTTTTTTAAAGATTTTATTTATTTATTTGTCAGAGAGAGAGGAGTGAGAGTGAGCACAGGCAGACAGAGTGGCAGGCAGAGGCAGAGGGAGAAGGAGGCTCCCTGCCAAGCAAGGAGCCCGATGTGGGACTCGATCCCAGGACGCTGGGATCATGACCTGAGCTGAAGGCAGCTGCTTAACCAACTGAGCCACCCAGGCGTCCCAACAACAGCCATCTTTGAATAGTAGTGTGACTGATTTTTTTCCTTCTGCTTTGTGATATTTTCAATTCTCTTCTACAAAATCACATTAATATTGAAATCAGAAAAAAAAAAAGAAGAAAAAAAAAGGAATGCTAGAGCCAAAAAACCCCACTAGGCTTTGAAAGAAAGTTCTGCTCCCTGTTATTTCCAACTTTTGGTCCTGGTTCCACCACTGAAGCTACACAGGAAGTTTAGTCTTTCTTCTCCAGTATGGCTGGGATGATGGCTTTCAGGGCCAAGCCTCTCTGCCAACCCCCTAAGCCAGAAGGATTCCCAAGACCACTTCTCGATCTCCTGGCCCAGGTTTTCCATCAGTGGCACTCCTATAGATTCCTAGCACACCCTCCTGAAATCGTCTCTCCTTCTTTTCCTTTGATATTTAATCACAAAAGAAACTCTATATAAACACTTTGCTATTGCAGATTTTTTTCTAGCATTAGGCACACAGTAGGACAATAAAAATCCTGCTACCTGATTAGATGTTCCCATTCAGCCCAAGTTCTTTGGGGTTTATGCAAATACATCAAAATGATATCTTTTGGGATCATAAGCTCTTAAAAGGGCAAAAGCCTTCCCCATAATGTGGGAGACATCCAGCATTGCATCTTAGTGAGCATCACCAGGGAGATATGTAAGTCACTGGCACTGTTTAGGATCACAAAACATGTAACCATGAAAAACACTTAAGGATGCCAACTGGGAACAGCTATAGTTTCATGAAAACTTTCCTAGGGGTCTCAGGCAACCAAATTAAAAATGTGAATTTGGACAAATTGGCATACACTAATGCTGGCCTGCAATTATGTTTATGGCTCTGCTTTGTGATATAATGGTCAACCTCCTCTTCCCCTCCCCCCCACAAAAAATACGCAACAGTAATTTCCCTCACAATCACCAAGAATATAGGGTGAGATTTATTGTAACAGAAAGAACACTAAAGTCAGTGAGAATATCTGGTAATAGTAAGTAGGTGGCCTTGGTCAAATCTCAGGCTCTCCACATAGGTGCTCACTGCTGCGTCTCACAGGCACACACTGAAGTGGCCACATATGCCTCACCAGAAAAAGGCCCATAGGCTTCACCCCCAACACCTTTTTTCTTGGAAGACTAAAAAGGTCAAATGATATAATGCAGGTAATGTTGTTTTTTATTTAATGTTATTTTTAAAAGAATATAAATACTATGGTCAACTAATCTTCAACAAAGCAGAAAAGAATATCCATAAAAAAAGACAGTCTCTTCAACAAATGTTGAGAAAACTAGACAACCACATGCACAAGAATGAAACTAGACCATTTCCTTAAATCATACACAAAAACAGACTCAAAACAGATGGAAGACCTAAATGTGAGACAGGAATCCATCAAAATCCTAGAGGACAACACAACCAGCAACCTCTGTAACCCCAGCCACAGCAAATTCTTGCTAGACACGTCTCCACAGGGCAAGGGAAACAAAGGCAAAAACGAACTATTGGGACTTCATCAAGATCAACTTTTGCACAGCCAAGGAAACAGTCAACAAAACCAAAAGACAACCAGCAGAATGGGAGAAGATATTTGCAGATGACATATCAGAGAAAGGGCTAGTATCCAAAATCTATAAAGAACTTACCAAACTCAACACCCAAAGAACAAATAATCCAGTCACAACAGGGCAGAAGACACGAACATACATTACTCCAAAGAAGACATCCAAATGGCCAACAGACACATGAAAAAATACTCAACATCACTTGGCATCAGGGAAATACAAACCAAAGCCACAATGAGATACGACCTCACACCAGTCAGAATGGCTTAAACCAACAAGTGAGGAAACAACAGATGTTGGCGAGGATGCAGAGAAAAGGGAGCCCTGCTACACTGTTGGGAATGCAAGTTGGTGCAGCCACTCTGGAAAATAGTAGAGGTACCTCAAAAAGTTGAAAGTAGAGCTACCATATGACCCAGTAATTGCGCTACTGGTATCTATCCCAAAGGCACAAATGTAGTGATGCAAAGGGGCACCTGCACCCCAATGTTTATAGCAGCAATGTCCATAACACCCCATCTATGGAAAGATGCCCATTGACAAATGAAAGGATCAAGAAGATGTGGTGTATATACACATAATGGAATATTATGCAGCCATAAAAAGGAAATCCTGCCATTTGCAATAACGTGGATGGAACTAGAGGGTATTATGCTAAGCAAAATAAGTCAATTAGAGAAAAGCAATTATTGTATGCTCTCAATGATATGTGGAATTCAAGAAACAAGGCAAAGGATCATAGGGAAAGAAAGGAAAAAATGAAACAAGATGAAACCAGAGAGGGAGACAAACCATGAGAGACTCTTAATCTCAGGAAACAAACTGAAGATTGCTGGAGGACAGAAGGGTGGAGGGATGGGGTCACTGGGTGATGGACACTGGGGAGGGCATGTGTTGTAATGAGCACTGGGTATTATATAAGACTGATGAATCACAGACCTGTACCACTGAAACAAATAATATATTATATGTTAATTAATTAAATTTAAGTGAAAAAGAATATAAATACTTTTATCTCCTAAGAAATAGTAAGTTGCCAAATGTACATTTACTACGTACCAGGAACTGTGCTAATGGCTTTATATGTTTATTCATTCTTGGGCTCATAAATGAGCACAAGAAGCTTCTCCTGTATGCCAGGTAGTATTCCAGGCCCAGGGGATTCAGCAGTGAACAAAAGTTCCTTAAATTTCATGGTACTAACATTCTAGGAGGAGGGGACAGATAATAAACAATAATACAAATACAATAAGAATATATCCAGTAGGGAAAAGTGCTGTGATGAAAACAGAAAAAGTTGATATTAAAGTGATTGATGGGTTACTTTTAGATGTGAGGTCAAAGAAGATGAAGTACACATTTGTGGAGTTTTCTAGCTGCTCAGCATTTGAAACCCTTCCATAAGTTGGGAGTCTCCCACCCAGTAGTCTGGCAGAAGACAGAATGCCTCCCACTATGAGGTGGGAACGGCAGAGACTAAGATTCTCGGAGGTCCCTTACAGCTAGAGTGCGCGCATATGGCCCAGGCTGTTCCAACCTGACACATCAGCCCCAGACCTTTACTGGAATCTGGTATCAGAGAATCAGAGGACCAGAGGGAGGGAGTTCATGCTGGCAGCAAGGCGTGGCTATAGTAGCCAGTAAAGCCCAGTCAACTGGTGGTAATGGTGTAAGCTGTGTAAGTGTCAGCAGTGACCTCATGGTTTGGTTTTGTGAATGATTTTGGCTAAAAGTCCTGGCTGCTACCCAACTTCTCTTGTTCTAGCTCATTCTTCAAACCTGGCTTTGTGGCCTTCCTTGATATTTTGTGAGTTTCCCTTATAACCTTTCAAAAATCAGCCAGAGTTGGTTTCTGTTGCTTACACCTATAAATCCCTCCTGATAACAGAGGAGCCCTCAGATGACAATCAAGCTGAAACACGAATGACAGGAAGTCACAAAGGACTTGGGGAGGTTGCTTCTGAGGAGAGAGAACCACCACTGTTAAGGGGAAGACTGGTTCAAAAAGCTTGCATGGTGGATGTTATTACTATCATCATCTTACAGAAAAGGAAACAGAGTCATGACATGAAACAATTTTCACAATGTCACACAGGTAATAAGTGAAGCTGGGACAGGGACTCAAACCAGAGCTGTATGTACACTCTTAACCACTTTGTATATGAGAATAAATTATTAGGGTACATAATTTCCTAGAGTAATGATCACTACGAATCAACTAAGTTGTTCCTACTCATTCATTAATTTTCCTAAATTATTAACCTGGTTTGTACCAAGTACCAGGTACTGGACTAGACATGGGGGAATACTGACTGGGATCAAAGACACAGCACCTAAGAAATCAGAGAATCAAAGGCAAGGGACTTTAGCTAAGATAGGTACATACTTAGAGAAACTAAAAGGAACAAAAAAAGTGAAAAAGCAGAGAAAATAGACAAATATAAAAAACCCTCACTACAAGTCAGGTAAATGGTAAAATGGAAAGTAGGATTTAATACAGTATCAGACTGGTAGGCAGAGGTTTAAAAACCAAAATATCAAATTTAATACAACTACTGCTCAGTATTTTGGTGAACATTTCTGTTCCCATCCTGAGAAGAAATGGTAGCACACCAACAGACAGTTCATTCTAGAGCACAGCCCATCTCCCCTCTTTCAGGCAACATGGATTCAGTGCCTTCCACAAACTTTTTTAGGCAGGCAAGCATAACTGGAAACCCTTCTAAGTAGAGATTTACTTAAAAGGTTTACATTAGGTGGGAAATACCCCCAAATCTATAGGGGGCATAATCAGTTTCATACTTTGATTAAAAAATCTCTCAAACACAAATATTCAAATCAATAAAGGAACAGTTATTTGAATATGAGGAGATTTAATCACAGTCAAATTTTAAAAGCATTATTTTAAAGCGTGTTCTGGAATTGTCAATTCTATAGAACAAAGAGAACTCACAGATATGGAACGACATGATGGAGACATTTGGAATTGAAGAAAGGAAGTCATATATTTATGATTAAACATTAGAAAAGACTATATTGAGGGGATTTCTATCTCTGGTGCAGTATGCAAATTATATGTTCAGTTCTGCTGAGATGCAAAAGACTGAAATAAGTGACTTCAAGAATCCATAAGATAACATTTCAATGCCTATTATGTCAGCACCCCACTTGACTTTGAAAAAACAGCAAAGCAGCAGCCAAACACAGACCCTTCTCTTCAAGAGCACTTCATATAGTTGTCATGAATTGAATATATCAATAGCACCAAGGCTATTGTGACCATTAATACCGTAGATATACTGAAAAAGGCTAATTTAACCGAAGGACCAAAATGAATAGCTAGCACAGTAAATTCAAAAGGAACAATAGGAATAATAAATTAAATCTTATTTATACTAATTTATTCATACATCTTAGAAGAAAGCACAAAAATGACAGGAGGGGAAACAAACTAAACATAAGGCAGGAGGGGCACCTGGGTGGCTTAGTCATTAAGCATTTGCCTTTGGCTCAGGTCTTGATCCCAGGGTGCTGGGATCGAGCTCCGCATTGGGCTCCCTGCTAGGCAGGAAGCCTACTTCTCCCTCTCTCACTCCCCCTGTTTGTGTCCCTGCTCTCACTGTCTGTGTCAAATAAATAAATAAAATCTTAAAAAATAAATAAATAAACATGGCAGGAGAGCAAGAGAGGAGACATGTAAATCACCAGCAAAAAAAACTAGGACAGTAACAGACCACAAGCAACTTTATATGTGTATTCTTCATTCTAAGACTAGCACAGTGAACTGAGTATACCTTTATGTTCACCCTTAAAGCTCTAATGACACTGAAGGCTAATTTGCAGAACATGAAAGCTCAATAAAAAATCTCTCTAGCTAAAGTACAAAGGTTTAGGAATGGCATCTGCTGTCATTGAGGATACTGCAGGCTGGCTCTAGTTGACACTCAATAAAAGGAGGAAGAAGGAAGCTAGTTTCTGGGAATATGAAAAACATAAAAATGACTAAAAGGCACAGAGGAAAACATATGACATAATGTTACAAAGAAAATATGAGCTGCCATGCGCAAGATACGCCTCCCTAAAGATATTCTACTCTTTGAGCCTAAAATGTGTAGCATGTCACCACCTAACGCTATTCGTTCTACAAACTTTTAACTCAGGCTATTGGGGGTGGGGGTGCCTGGGTGGCTCAGTCGGTTAAAGCCTCTGCCTACGGCTCTGGTCATGATCTCAGAGTCCTGAGATCGAGCCCCACATTGGGCTCTCTGCTCAGCAGGAGTCTGCTTCCCTTCCACTCTCTCTGCCTACTTATGATCTCTATCAGTCAAATAAATAAAATCTTTAAAAAAAAAAAAAAAACCAAAACCCTAAAACTCAGGCTATTTGGAACTCTTCTTCCATAGGCAGACCTGTATATTATAAAGGAGGCTAGTAAGAAAATTCATTTAACAGCTCAATTTGGAGGAATTAATCTCCTTCATAATGCAAGGGGTATCAGTAATATAATAGCCCAAGGTTAACAAGCCTTAGAACAAAGTACACCTGGCAAAGATTACTCACCTGGAACCAATGATTGAATGGTAATTTCCAAAATAAACACGAGGAACCACCCATTTCAGGTGTGCCACAGTCCTTGGTTGGGCTCTAGTTAATGTAGCAGAAAGGGAAGCAGATTTAAAATACTTAGGCACTTGGGCCTGAAGTCCAGCCCCCTTGTTGTACCAATTAGTACCTACTTAGGCAAGTTACTCAACCTTTCTGAGTTTCAAGTTCCTCATGTGTAATGGGGATGCTCATCGACTTCAATTGGTTGTTGTGAGGAATAAAAGTGATCAAATATATATGAAGGTACAAAATAGTGCCTGGATTACAGTAGGTTCTCAACAGACATTATCAGCCAAATCTGAACTCCAGTAAGGCTTAGCTTCTGATCTATGCGCAGTGCCACGGTTACATTTCTCCCTTACTTCCTTCCCTACCAGAGCGACAAAGCTGACACTGGGAATTCCGTTGTAGGGTGGTGGGGCACACAAAGTGGGATGACTTTCTCACTTCTGCTGAAGGAACTCCATACAACAGTATGGAGTTAACTCCATACAACTCCATACCAGAAGGGTTATACAGGATTATTCATAATAGCTAAAAGGCAGAAACCCAAATGCTCATCAACTGATGAATGGACTAACAAAATGTGATGTAGCTATACAATGGAATGTTATCTGGCCATAAGAAGCAGTGAAGTGCTGATACGTGTTACAGTATGGGTGAACCTTGAAGACATTATGCTAAGTGAAAGAAGGCCATGAGCTGAGCCGTATCCAGGTTTCTCCAGCTATCCAAAAGTAAAGCATTCCTATGAAATCTATCCTAAGCTGCAATGACATAAAGTGAAGAAGCAGTTACCACTAGTTTATATGGAAAGTTTTTGAGCTTTCCCCGACCCCCCAAAAAAACCTCTCTTCGGCTTTTCCGCTATCATCTTGCTAACGGATAAAAAAAAAAAAAACCCACTAAATGAAGATAAAGCACAGAGGCTCAGAGTTCAAAGCTATGGTGGCTTGATGCGGAGTGTAGTTCCCAGGGGAGAAGCTGGGAGGTGCCATCCTCGCTTCTCACGGCAAAACAAATGACGAACACGGTATCTGATTTTCACCCTTTTCATAAAAGCAAAAATCCTCTTCAGATTTCCTTCGGTTAGCGAGAAAAAGGTGCTAAACGTAGGTCTTTCATAAAAGTGAAGTGGCATAATGTGAACTTTCAAGAATCAAGGGATGCCTATAATTCCACTTAAGTGCAAGGCCCAGAATAGGCAAATCTACAGAAATAGAAGATTTGTGGTTCCTTGGGGTTGGGGTGATGGGGTTTAGAGTAGTAATAGCTAAAGGATATGTATTTCCCTTTTTTTTTTTTTTAAATTTGAGTGAGGGACGCCTGGGTGGCTCAGTTCGTTAAGCAGCTGCCTTCGGCTCAGGTCATGATCCCAGCGTCCTGGGATCGAGTCCCACATCGGGCTCCTTGCTCCCCGGGGAGCCTGCTTCTCCCTCTGACTCTGCCTTCCACTCTGTCTGCCTGTGCTCGCTCTCGCTCGCTCTCTCTCATTCTCTCTCTGACAAATAAATAAATAAAATCTTTAAAAAAAAATAATAAAAAAAAAAATAAAATTTGAGTGAAACTCACATAATAAAAATTAACCATTTTAAAGTGTACAATTCAGTGGTATTTAGTACACTCACAGTGTTATGCAACCATCACTTCTAGGTAGTTCCAAGACATTTCCATCGCACCAAAAGAAAATCATACTTATTAAGTAGTCAGTCCCTCTTCCATCCTCCCCCTCATACCTGGCAACCACCAATTAACTTTCCACATCTATGAATTTACCTATCCTATATAATTTTATATAGGATTTTAAATACAATTTTAATATAAATTTATATATGATAGATATAAAATTATATTTCATATAAATAAAATCCTACAATAGGTGGCCTTTTGTGACTGGCTTCTTTCACTTATGAAATATTTTGAGGTCCCATTACTCTAGCACGTTATCAGTACTTTGTTCCTTTCTATGGCTGAATACTATTCCATTGCACTGCTATTATCACATAGTGTTTATCCATTCATCTGCTGGCTGTTGTTAATAGTGCTGCTTATGAACATTTGTATATATTATCTGTTTGACTACCTGTTTTCAATTCTTTTGTGTATATACCTTGGAGTGGAATTCCCGAGTCATATGGTAATGCTACATTTAACTTTTTTGAGAAATGGCCAAACTGATTTCCATAGTGGCTGCACCATTTTACAATTTCACCAGCAATGTACAAGATTCCAATTTATCCACATCCTTAACACACTTTTTTAAAAAGATTTTATTTATTTGACAGAGATAGCACAAGCAAGGGGAGCAGCAGGCAGAGGGAGAGGGAGAAGCAGGCTCCCCACTGAGCAGGGACCCTGATGCCAGCTTGATTCCAGGACCCTGGGATCATGACCTGAGCCCAAAGCAGAGACTTAATGACCAAGCCACCCAGATGCCCCAAAGTTATTATATTTTTAAAAAGGAACTACTGATACAGCTAACAATATGGGTGAATCTCACATATTCTGAGCAAGCAAGACATAAAAAAGTACATACCAGGGGTGCCTGGGTACACACTGGGGTGCCTGGGTGTCTGGGTGCTCAGTTGGTTCTGACTCTTGATTTTGGCTCAGGTTGTGATCTCAGGTTTGTGAGACTGAGCCCCTCTCGGGCTCTGTGCTCAGCATGGAGCCTGCTTGTCCCTCTCCCTCTGCTCCTCCCCAGCTCACTCTCTCTCTAATAAATAAATAAAATATTTTTAAAAAGTACATATTATATGATTTCATTTACTGTTGACCTTTGAACAACACAAGTTTGAACTATGTGCATCCAGTTATATGTGGATTATTTTCAATAAATACAGTATAGTACTGTAAGTGTATGATTTTCTTTTTTTTTTTTTTAAAGATTTTATTTATTTATTTGACAGAGAGAGATCACAAGTAGACAGAGAGGCAGGCAGAGAGGGAGAGAGAAGGAAGCAGGCTCCCTGCTGAGCAGAGAGCCCGATGCGGGACTCGATCCCAGGACCCTGAGATCATGACCTGAGCCGAAGGCAGTGGTTTAATCCACTGAGCCACCCAGGCGCCCCAGTGTATGATTTTCTTAATAAAATTTTATTTTCTCTGCTTTATTATAAGAATACAGTTTATAATACTTAATACAAAACATGTGTCAATTGTTATCAGTAAGGCTTCCAGTCAATAGAAGGCTATTAGTAGCTAAGTTTTGGTGAAGTCAAAAGTTATATGTGAATTTCTGACTACATGGAGGGGCACAGGGTTGGTACTCCTAACCCCCACACTGTTCAAGAGTCAACTGTATATGAAGTTCTAGAATAGGCAAAAATATAGTTAAAAAAAAAGTGTTGCTTGGGTGCATGGAGATCGACAAGGAAAGGACACCTGAGATTTTCTAGAGTGACAGAAAGGTTCTACATAGTGGTGAGAGTTATGGTCACATGAGTATTGGGGAGATGGGTTACATGAGTATATCCATTTGTCAAAACTGCACAATCAAGATTAGTAAATTTTAATATTTGTAAATTTTACTTAAAAAAATAGAATGGAGGCGTAGCTGGGTGCCTCAGTGGGTTAAAGCCTCTGCCTTCGGCTCAGGTCATGGTCTCAGGGTCCTGGGATCGAGCCCCACATCAGGCTCTCTGCTCGCCAGGGAACCTTCTTCCTCCCCTCTCTCATTGCCTGCCTCTCCACCTACTTGTGATCTCTGTCTGTCAAATAAATAAATAGAATCTTAAAAAAAAAAAAAAAAGAATGGAAGTGGGAAGCAGAGGAGGTACAGATAAGAATGGCAGAATTTTGACTGTTGTTGAAATAGGATAACAGATATATGGGAGTTCAATATTCTGTTTACTTCATATATATTTGAAATTCTCTCTAATAAAGTTCTTTTAAAAAATATTTATTTTAGAGAGAGTGTGTGAACAGGAGGGGCAGAGGGAGAGAGGGAGAGAAAATCTCAAGCAAACTCCATGCTGAGTGTGGAGTCTGATGCAGGGTTTGATCTCATGACTCTGAGGTCATGGCTTGAGCCCAAACCAAGACTCAGACACTTAAACAACTGTGCCATGTCAGTGCCCTTCTAATAAAATCCTTTAAAAAATCTTTCTTATTACAGAGTCATTCAAAACATGGAAGACTGATTAATGAAACACAAAACCAGATTTAAGAAAATCAAATTTAAGTCATACCTACAGCTATCTTAGCCCTGGAGGGGAAAAAAAAACCTAGAAGTGTACGTATCTACAATGTTATAACAAGGATATGTATAAAAAATGTGCCAGTGGTCTTCTCTGGTAAGACAACAGGTGATATACACATATATAAATGTATTTTTTTCTGTTCCTCTGTACTTTCCAAGTATTCTGTTGTGAACATTAATTGTTTTTATAATAATACAGAAACAGCCCTTAGGAACCTGCTTCAAACTGAAAGAAATGAGTCTGAATCTGGTTCTACTATATACTAGGTTGTATGAGCTTGGGTAAAATTATTTACGTTTAAGCTCCTGGGGGTTTTTTGTTTGTTTGTTAATCGTTTTACCTGTCATGTAGGTATACATAGTAATTTTTACCTCACAGGGTTATTGGGAACATTAATGAGATAATGCATTACAAAACACTTAGTACAATACCTGGCATGTGGTAAGCACTCAAGAAAGACTGGCTATTTTTCATCTGTTACATGAAGGTAACAACAGCACCTACCTCAGAGATGCTGTGAGGATTATACAGGATAACTGGCACACTGTAAATACTTACTAAGTATGACAATAAGGAAAAAGTGTTTAAGAAAAGCTTCCTCTCTGGGTGCCTGGGTGGCTCAGTCAGTTAAGTGTCCGACTCTCGCTTTCGGGTCAGGTCATGATCTCAGGGTCTCGACATCAAATCCCATCCTGGGTTCCCCACTGAGCACGGAGCCTGCTTACGATTCTCTCTACCTCTCCCTCTTCCCCCCACCCCTCCCCTCTTTCCCTCTCAAAAGAAAGAAAGGGAGGGAGGGAGGGAGGAAAAGAGGAAGGAAGGAAGGAAAGAAGGAAAGAGCCTCCTCTTAAAAAGTTAAATATAGTTACTATATGACCTAGAAAATTCCACTCCTAGGTATAACCTAAGAAAAATGAAAACATAAGTCTACACAAAAACTCATAAATCAATGTTCACAGCCCTAAAGTAGAAACAACCCAAATGTCTACCAATGGTAAATGTCCATAAATGGGTAAGTAAAATGTGATATAGCCATATAATCGAGTATTAATCAGCTGTAAAAAGGAATGAAACACTGATTCATGCTGCAACAGGGATGAAACTTAAGAATATTATTTGAAACAAGTCACAAAAGGCCACATATTTTATGAATCCATTTATATTAAACGTCAAGAATAGCAAAAGCTGGGGCACCTGGGTGGCTTAGTCGTTAAGCATCTGTCTTCGGCTCAGGTCATGATCCCAGGGTCCTGGGATCGAGCCCCATGTTGGGCTCCCTGCTCCACACTGGGAAGCCTGCTTCTCCCTCCCCCACTTCACTGCTTGTGTTCCCTCTCTAGCTGGGTCTCTGTCAAATAAATAAGTAAAATCTTTTTTTTTTTTTTAAAGATTTTATTTATTTATTTGACAGACAGAGATCACAAGTAGGCAGAGAGGCAGGCAGAGAAAGAGAGAGAGAGGGAAGCAGGCTCCCTGCTGAGCAGAGAGCCCGATGCGGGGCTCGATCCCAGGACCCTGAGATCATGACCGGAGCCAAAGGCAGCGGCTTAACCCACTGAGCCACCCAGGCGCCCCTTAATAAGTAAAATCTTAAAAAAAAAAAAAAAAAAGAATAGCAAAAGCTACAGGGACAGGAAGTATACTACGGGTTCCTTGGAATTGAGGAAGAAGATGGGAGTGACTGCGGTGGTTGTGATAGCTAAAGAATATGGGTTTCTTTGGGGCATGATGAAAATGTTCTGGAATTAGATAGTGGTGAAGGATGCACAACTTTGTGGTATATTAAAAAGGACAGAATTGTATACATTAAAAGGGTAAACGTTATAGCACATGAATTATACCTCAATAAGAGATCAAGTCCCCAAACCCTTTTCTTTTCTCTGCCTCAAAATCAGAACTTGGGAAAATTCAGTTCTCACCCTTTTCTTCGCCTATCTCCTGCCCTGAACTGTAATTATTTTTGTGGGGCTTCTCTTCTTTAAAAGACTAAAAGAATCCTGAGGGCTAGTTCTTCATCTGATTAATCTACTGACCCTCCTAGGTCTCCAAGGACTGATGCGGGCTTAGCAGACACCAGTAAGTACTTGCTGAATGAATGATAGCATGACGATCTTGTGTACATACAGTGCTATATACCTATCAGAGTGCTGATCATTTCATTTATGCTTTTACCTTGAACTTCACAACAATCCTGTGAGGAAGCTAGGAAGCTATTATCATCCCTTTTAACAAGGGAGAACTGAAGCACAGTGCTATGTGGTACTGAGGAATAAGCACTGGACCAGGATTTAGGATCTTGTGCTCCAGGCAGGGGCTCTGCCTCTAACTGGCCGAAAAACCCTGTGTGAGGCGTTTCACTCTCTCAGACTGTTTCCCCATCTGTAAAATGAGAGGTAGACTCTGAGATGAGCTACAAAACTTCTTCCAATGCCTCTACCCCATGATTCTAAGAACACACTCCTAGGAGCAGTAGAGTGGAGATGGAACCCCAGTCATCTGTATTCTTTTTCCTCTGAACATGCAGCCTCTCACTGTGGAGAGATGCCCCCAACCAGAGTGACCACTGGCCCCCTTTCAACATTCTGAATTATGCAAAAGATGTATGCAAGTTTCCTTTCACTCTATTTGCAGTGGTCTACCTACTGGAGCAATCCTACAGAAGAGAAATACACTTCCAAAGGATAAAGGTCATTGCAAGTAGCATAATAAAATAAAGAGTTGGGCACTGGAGTCCAACAGACCTAAGGTTCAAATCCTAGTTCTGCCACCTATTTTCTGTGTGGCCGCATTTCTAAACCTCAGCTTCCTAATCTGCAAAACAACGACGATAATGCCTACTTTCAGAGAGTGAAGAGCTATACACGTAAAATGCCTGATACTAAGCCTGGTAAAAATATTTAGGGAACATTCAAAGCATTTCTTTCTTTCTTTTTTTAATGAACCGCTTTTTTTTTTTAAGATTTTATTTATTTATTTGACAGAGAGATAGAGAGCACAAGTAAGCAGAGTGGCAGGCAGAAGCTGAAGAGAGAAGCAGGATCTCTGCTCATCAGGAAGCCCGATGTGGGGCTTAATCCCAGGACCCCGGAATCATGACCCGAGCTGAAGGAAGCTGCCTAACCAACTGAACCACCCAGGTGCCCCTTCAAAGCATTTCTTTCTTTCTTTTTTTTTTTAAGATTTTATTTATTTATTTGACAAAAAGAGAGGTCACAAGTAGGCAGAGAGGCAGGCAGAGAGTGAGAGGGAAGCAGGCTTCCTGCTGAGCAGAGAGCCTGATGTTGGGCTCGATCCCAGGACCCTGGGATCATGACCTGAGCTGAAGGCAGAGGATTAACCCACTGAGCCACCCAGGTGCCCCCTTCAAAGCATTTCTTAAGGATGTGAGGGCGATCTGGCTGCGACATCTGTCACCCCGTTGATCGCCAGGGTTGATTTGGCTGATCTGGCTGGCTAGGCGGGTGTCCCCTTCCTCCCTCACCACTCCATGTGCGTCCCTCCCGAAGCTGCCCGCTCGGTCGAAGGGGACGACCTTCCCCGACAGAGGAGAGGACCATTCTTCCGTCAAGGGTAAACGATTAGCTGCGCTCCCCTGCTAGAACCTCCAAACAAGCTCTCAAAGCATTTCTTAGTATTCTGACAGATTGCTCATAAACCTATGAGGCAGGTACTATTATTATCCCCACATTTCAGATGAAAGCTCTGAGGTGGAGAGAAGTTAGTTTGCCTAAAGTTATAGTTTTTAAATGGAGAATCAAACTAGATAGTTTAATTCTAAGACCCCGGTCACTGACAACTAAAAAATAGTTACTACTTTTAATCAGATCATGTGCAAGCAGTTACCTCAAAGAAGCTCTTAGCATTCCTTAGGGTTAAGCTAAGGAATCAAAATCACCTTGACTCTGCCAGTGTCAAAGCATAAAAAGTTCCCGGTGTATTTCAGGGTCATGGACTAAGCTGGCACAAGGAGAGCATCTGGGAAAGGTTTGGTTGGCAGGATAGGCCCATCAACAAAGCACCTTTGGAAAAGTTCTTTGCCATCTTTGAGACTCCTGGCTCAAACGACTCCATATGGGGTTGGCTAAAGCTTTCTCTGTGAAGTCTATCTTAAGAAATGTTTCACTTTGTGGGAAACTCTGGATGAAAACTCACCTCTATGGCTTCTCTACATTCGTGCTTTGTGAAAATTTTTTCTTGATGTTTTTAGAACAATGTTTTTCAGTGATTACAGCTAATTTATCTGCTTTTTCCTAGGGCCACAATTACCTTAAGGTAGTGAAAGGGAACAGGTAGACAAAGGGAGCATACTTTGAAAATGCTGTCCTCTCTTACTGTATATATGAGCATCTGCAGTCTTGGATTTTTCCTTTAACTTGCATCTTTCCAAATTTTGGCATGATTCAATGTACCTCTCATAGGGAAGTCTTTGAAGTTTCACCCTGTAACTTTCTTTCTAGCAGAGAAGTTAAGGAAAACTAAGCCAGTTAGTGTGGAAATGCTTCCTTTCCAACTCAGTTGCAGTTGTGTTACACCCAGATGTCTGACTCAAGAAGGAAATCAGGCAGGCCACCGGTACCCAAATATTCAGGGCTCAACTGAGGGCTCAAGTTGAAACTCCAAGACCAGAAATGCCTGACTCCCATTCTAAGAAAGGCTCTCTAAAGGTATATGGAAAAGCACAGTCTTGTGCTTTCTGAAAATAGAATCGGGGGGTTATGAACAAGGATAAAATTCTGCCAACGTCCTGAGAGCCCCTGGATAGCTACCTGGGTAACGTCTGATCCTGCTCTGCCCCATTCCCCAAGAAAATGGGGTTAATACCTCCCCAGATGGCTACAGGAAGGATTAAGGGTTATTATTCTTGGCATCCAGCTCTATCACAGCTCTGACAATTGTGACCTTGTTCATTTTAAAATAAGACATTAAATATAAAAATGCAAACAGTGATCCCTGAATCTGACTCTATAGTAGGGTGAGGAATTTTTTTCCACAAGACCTCTGACACTGCCTCCTATACTCCAACCTACTGGCTGAACCTTCCTCTTACTCAAGCCTCAAGTTTTTAAGGTATTAGTCACTAATGCCACAAAGCCCATCAAGGAGTCAGCAGCTATTACAAATAGTACACAGAGCGAACCCCAGAATTCTCAGGGTGTCACCCTAAAGAAACAAAATGGTACCCTTTTACCCCAAACCCAAGCTCTCAAGGGCAATCAGTGAGGTCTAGCAAAAAGTGTATATTACAACAGTTAGTACTCATAAAACCACTACAAGGAAGGTACTGTCACAAATCTCATTTCACATATGAGGAAACTAAAGCTCAGAGAGGACACATGATTTACCCTACGTCACACAGCTAAGAAGGTACAAAGGTTCAAATATCAGTCCTACTTCTAGCTGTGTCACCTAACAGGTTAGGTTTTTTTTTTTTTTAACTTTCTGGAACCTCAGTTTCCTCATTTGTAAAGTGGGGGTAATGAGGGACGCCTGGGTGGTTCAGCTGGTTAAGTACCTGCCTTCAGCTCAGGTCATGAGTCTATAAAGTCCTGGGATCGAGTCCTGCATCGGGTTCCTTGCTCCGTGGGGAGGCTACTGCTCCCCCTGCCTACTGCCCTCCCTGCTTGTGCTCTCTCCCTGACAAATAAACTAATAAAGTGGGGATAATGACAGTTCCTTCATAGGGATCTAAGGATTAAATGAAATATCGTAGAAAAAGTATCTAACAAGTGCCTGGCACACAGTAAGGATGAAATATGAGTTAGTTCTTTTACAGATCAATATGGCAGGAGTTTGACATTCCCATGTAATAACAGGGTTTAAAATACTGAATAACTAATTAGTCCAGTTACCTACATAAGTATGAACTCCTCTACCAAATCCTTTATAAGAAGTGGAAAAGCCTCTGCTTGAATACCTACAATGACAAGTAACTCATTCCCTCACAGGGTGGTCGATTTTGCTTTTAGAAAGCCAAATTTTCTCCTACCAAGCCAACGTCTCCTCTTTTGGAATTTCTATCCCTTGATCCTAGTGCTGCTTTCCAGAATCACACAGAGAAAGTCCAGTTCTCTTTCTACATAACAGTTCTTCAAATACTTGAAGGCAGGTTTTGTGTTCTCCCAAGCTCTTAGCATTGGTCCTTTCAGATCTTCAGGCATCACAGCCTCAAAGGAGACAGGCCCTGGTTTGAATTCTAAACATTTCCTATATTTGCTGTGTGACCTTAAGAAAGTTATTTAACCTCTCTGTACCTGTATCTTCATATGTATAATAGGGAAAATGATCTTTGCCTCACAGGCAGTTATGAGGGCTAAATTAGATAAAGTAAAACACTAACTAGCACACATCCCAACATATACCAGGCGCTCAATATATGTCAGTTACTTCTTAGAATGTATTCTAATTAGTAAATATCTCTCAAAGCTAGACACAATTAAATGTAACACCAAGGAATTGGTTTCTGATGGAAAATACCAGGGCCTGTGTTTTTATAGCCAAGGAGTTACGTGAGTCCCTCTGCAACGGTGGCCCAAAGATGCAGCGGAATCCAGAAAGGTAAGGATAAAAGAAGAAAGGAATCAGGATCATTCAATCAGAGACCCCCAAAAAAGCTAAGTATCACCATATTACATGTTGTTTATGATTCCCTCTTTAAGAACCAGGACTGCACATGTGGGTCACACTCCCTAATTCAAAAAGGAGTGAAGAAAATAATTTAAAAATTGTTGAAGTCATAGTTCTGGGTCTTTGCAGCAGCTGGCCCCTCAAAGTCCAAAGATGTTTAGCAGAGGGCTTTAAAATCTTCAGTTGTATCCTTCCAGGTCCAGAAGTCTAGGTGTGTGAAAAAACCCTAATTTGATGTCCCATGAGTCACTACTGACTTCCTTCCAGCTAGAAAATTTGTCAGCTGCATGACAACTCTAAAAATCCCCAAGTGGCAAATCGCCAATGTTAATACCATCACCATAATCACTACACATATTCTTTTCCTTTCAGTAACTCCAAGAGAAGGAGTGTTAGGCAGAAATACGGATTGTTGTTCTGTTATTCTTCAGAATTGACCCAAAATTGTAGACTGCTTCTACAAATTGACAGGTGGCTTGAACATAAGTGTCCCCAAATAGGTCAAAATACCCCAGTATTAAAGCAGCAGGATCACAAACTATGGCAGAAAATGTTTCTCCGTCTGCCAATGAAATACAACAACCTGCACTGGAAATCCACTGTTAAGTCTCAACATTGTCAGCACAATCGAGCCTTTCTAGTTACTCCCCGGTCTACGCTAGAGGATCCAGTTATTATACTCAGCAGACAAGATTCTTCAATCCAGAAACAGCCATAAATAGTTCCTTCACTTCAAGAAGACACTAGCCACTCAGGAGGGGCTGTAAGGTACAGAAAAGCTTCGTTCAGATCACTGGACATTCCTGTGCCCTAGGCAGAGATTTCATAACGTCTTTGAGTCTGGAGGGGTCCTCTGAATAGTTTCTTCTGAAAACTGTTTCAGGCTTTGTTAAAAGGGAACACTTAACTGCCACTTTACCCTGATCATCTACCTCATCCTTGGGAAGAATGGGGAAGTTACAGACACCCTATCAGGTTTCTAAACTCATAAACTTAAGAAGAAAACTTTAAAGTTTCTCTACCACTACCTCAGGAAGTTCTAAAAAAAAAAAAAAAAAAAAGTCACAGAAGAAAAGGACTTTGAGGAAAATAATCAAATTAGGCAGTCAGACTTTAGTCGTAAGTCCTGATACCTCTTTTCTAGAGTCCCTGGTGGTACACCTACAGAGGAGAGGCAGAGGTCACTAAGCAAAGTCAATCTGTCTGGCAAGGAGTGGGGGCGTCCCACTGCACCGTTTCAGACTTGGTACCTGATGGTTCACAGTTTCTCTCCTATTCTACACTTCCTATTTCCCTTTTAAGTGGGTTACTGAATAGCCCGTTCCCAAGTAAAGGCCCTCTGTAAGGGCGTTACGGTCGCCTGGTGGAAACACCTTAGGAGTTCTGCTTAGTGCCAGGATGGGCCACTGAAGGCATCTGCGGCTGCAAGAAGCCTGGCCACGGACGGACGGACACACACACACACACTCACTCACTCACTCACTCACAGAGAAAGAGAGCGGGAGAGAGAGACAGACAGAGACAGAGCGCGAGAGCAAGCGAGACAGAGCGAGAGCAGGAGAGCAGGAAACTAAGAGAGCAGGTCAGGTCAACGTAGCCCTCCCGGCATTTCCACCTGCCCCCTTCTTCCTGAGACCGGCGCCAGATCAGATGTCAAACAAAAACTCCGCAAAAAAGTCCCGTGATGGGATGACTTCCACCTCTCCCTTGGCAAAGCCCCCTGGACTCCCAAAGCCTCCCCCACCACCCACGTCCCGGCCGGCCCTCCATCCCCACCCCGCCCCCGGCCCACTCTGCCCTTCGCCCCTGCGAGGCCTCCCCCCTCTCGGGACACCCCGGAGCCCCGAGGCTGGCGGCCTCAGGGCCCCCGGGCCGGCAAGGCTGCGGCCGGCCCAGAGCGGGCGGCCCGTGTGCCGGGACTGCGGGAGCCGGTTCTCGCTTCGGCGCCCGGCGAGGGCAGGGGGCGGTGGCTACCAGTACCTGTCAGGCCTCTTCCCAGGACCAGCGGCGGCGCAACTTCAGGAGCCCATGTCCGTCCGGGGGGCCCGGCCCCTCTCCCGGGAGGGGGGGGCGCGGATCCCGGGGAGGGGGCTGGGGGGCCCGGGCAGCTCTAGCCCCTTCCCATGCTCCCCGCCCGGCGCCTGGCCGGGGCCGGACAGCGCCTCCGCCCGCCCCTGCGCACCGCCTCACACCCGCGCTCACACACACTCACACTCCCTCGCGCGCTCTCACACACGCACTCCCCTCCCTCCTCCTCCTCTGTTTATCTCCTCCAGCTGTCTGGGGACCCAGGAGAAGCCCAGCACCGCGCCTGCGCCACGCAGTCTCCGCCTCCGCCCCGCGCCTCACAGCCGGCGGCTACGCTACGGAGAGAGCGTCCGGCGGTTTCCAGAATGGCTAGCCGGGCCCCTCCCCCGCCCCGCGCGCCCGGTCAACGTCTGCTGCCGGCGGTGCCTACTAACCTGCTAGTGGGGGAGCCCCGCACCGCCGCGACCAATCCACTCCTGCGCTCGCCAGACCCGCAGCCAGTGGGCAGGCGGGAAAGCCGGGCTAAGCCCCAGGGCATCCTGGGAATCGTAGTTTTTCCCCGTCGAAGAGCTCCTGCCCAGTGGGCTCACCCCGCCCAGTTGCCATTAGTTACCCTGACGCACCTCCCACCCCACATCCAGGGAAAATGGTCCCTCACGTTGCTTCTGGGACACCCCTAACACTCACCCATTGCCCCTCAGAGCCCGACACAGTCTCCTGAGAGCCTCACCAAGACTTCCTCAGAGCCCGTGAACTGGGAGACTTTTCAGGCTGGGGCCCCAATGCCCCCGATCCCCCAGAGCCCAGCTTCCTCTTACTCTTTCCTGCCCTGGGGGGCTGCTGAGTGGCACATTCCTCACTCTTGCTCCTGGGCCTGAAGAAAGAGGATAAAACGTAATCAGTCCTACAACCGAGTGGCTTGGAGGGGAGCCAACCACACACTACGGAAACCCTCAGGCTGACCGAAAGAGACAGAGATGAGGTCCTTCTGAGACTAACTGGTGGAGGCACTACTGTTCCCCCCTCTAAGGAAGAGGCAGTTCCAGCCTAGTGGAGTGCCACGTCTGCAGAGGCACCGTCCTAAGGAAGTGCTCAAGGTGACAAGGGAGGCATCAGGTGTAACTTCTGAAAGCAGAGACCAGGCCCCACCCATGAGGCGCCTCAGGTCAGAAAAAGGAAAAATTGTCATCATTTTCTGAGAATGGAAACTTGGCACTCACCCATAGGGTGGGTGCCATTTGTCAGATAACAGTAATTCTCTCTTATTTAGTATTTACCATGTCCCCACTGTATTGAGTACAATTTCTTAGATACTCCTACTCTTATGGTGTTTTGCAGAAAAGAAAAGAAAGCTGAAGCACAAAGAGATTAAAAGCAACTTGCCCAGGGTCACAGAGCCTGGAACCAAACTGGGATTTGAACCTAAATCAGCCTTACTCCAGAGTCCGAACCTTGGAACACTACCTCTCTCCCTCCAGTGAGAACCAGGCAGCACCTACTCTCAGGAAGGACTATGTATATTTACCATCCACAGTGTTTGTTCCATGTTTATCACTCCATGAGTTGCTTTTTTCCTACTTCTGCTCACATCAAGTATATAAATTAGTCTGTGAGCTCCCAAAGGGTGATTTCTTCCCATTTGGAGGAGTTAGAACCTATTTGTGAATTCAGCTTTGTGAAATGCTTTTCTCTTATAAATGTGGGTCATTCTTCCTGATGTCTCCCCCACAGATGTTCCACTGAATATAAAATATCATAAATTTGGGGACTAGAAGAAAACTGAAATTATCCATAGCTCCCCAGGTTCAGGCTGAAAGCCTGGTTAGGGGTCACTGGCTCAATTAAAATGAAAAATAACTAATATATGTGGAGTATTTACCATGAGAGAGAAATTCTTATCAGGGAATTAAACAGGCCTCACAAATTGCATAGCTAGGAAGTGTGGTACAGTTGGGATTCAAACCCAGATTATTTGAATCCAGAATTCCCATTTTAAACCTTTGCTCTATGCCGGCAATGTCACAGGGGCTCTTAGAAATACCAACAGAGGGCGCCTGGGTGGCTCAGTGGGTTAAGCCTCTGCCTTCAGCTCAGGTCATGATCTCAGGGTCCTGGAATCGAGTCCCTCGTCGGGCTCTCTGCTCAGCAGGGAGCCTGCTTCCTCCTCTCTCTCTGCCTGACTCTCTGCTTACTCATGATCTCTCTCTGTCAAATAAATAAATAAAATCTTAAAAACAAATAAAAGAAAGAAAGAAATACCAACAGAGAAGTGTGGGTGATGTACCTGTGGCTCCTAGCACAGTAGATAGTAAAAAATGGTTGGCAGAATGAACTTTTGTTGGTAAGGAATGGGTGATAGTGTATGGTTTTGGAATATAGGCGAGGTTCAGTGGAGTGAGGTCTGGAGCCAATGATCAAGAAATAATTCTTGGGACGCCTGGGTGGCTCAGTTGGTTGGACGACTGCCTTAGGCTCAGGTCATGATCCCGGAGTCCCGGGATCGAGTCCCGCTTCGGGCTCCCAGCTCCATGGGGAGTCTGCTTCTCCCTCTGACCTCCTCACTCATGCTCTCTCTCACTGTCTCTCTCTCTCAAATAAATAAAATCTTAAAAAAAAAAAAAAGAAATAATTCTTGAGGGTGCGTGGGTGGCTCAGTGGGTTAAAGCCTCTGCCTTCGGCTCAGGTCATGATCCCAGCGTCGGGCTCACTGCTCAGCAGGAAACCTGCTTCCTCCTCTCTCTCTGTCTGCCTCTGCCTACTTGTGATCTCTGTCTGTCAAATAAATAAATAAAATCTTAAAAAAAAAAAAAAAAAGAAAGAAAGAAAATTCTTGAGACATCTTTGGTGCAAAATGGTGTTCTTTTTAGAGCACAGAGACAAAACCCGTTAGCACAAAGAGCTGTGGCACAGGGGTATTGAGGAGTGGCTCATTATATACTTGCAAGTTGGGGGAGGTAAGGAAAAGGGAGGTTTCAAAAGAACTTTCATATGCTAAAGAGGACCCACCTAAAAGATCTTTGCAAGATACCAGAGGCCAGGTGCCATTGTCAAGTTAAGGTTGTTTTCCCTTCTAGCAAGGTATTAACATTAAAACAATTGGGAGATTCCTAGAAGAAAGTCACACGTGTCCCACCCAGGAGTGGGGGCTGGCGGGAGGTTGCAGGGTGTCCACTTATGCTTTTGTTTTCAGCTAGCCTCCACTCCCTCATCAATAAGATGAAGAATATTAATAATAGCTGAGAGGTGCCTGGGTGGTTCAGTTGCTTAAGGATCTGACTTTGGGGGGTGGGGGTGGGGGGGGTTGGGTGACTCAGTGGTTTATGCCTCTGCCTTCAGCTCAGGTCATGATCTCAGGGTCCTGGGATCGAGCCCCACATTGGGCTCTCTGCTCAGCGGGGAGCCTGCTTCCCCCTCTCTCTCTGCCTGCCTCTCTGCCTACTTGTGATCTCTCTCTGTCTATCAAAATAAATAAATAAATAAATAAAAGAAGGATCTGACTACAGCTCAGGTCATGATCTTGGGGTTCTGGGATTGAACCCCATGTTGAGCTCCACATCAGGCTCTGCTTGTCCTTGTCCCTCTTCCTCTGACAACCCCCCTTCTCTCGCTCTCAAATATATAAGTAAAATCTTAAAAAATAATAGCTGCAGCTAAAATTGATTATTTTCTTTAAAAATAATATAAAATAAAAATAATTATTTTCTACCAGGAACTCACTTGCCCTCCCATGCACTCTTTCTTTTCTACATATACGCGTATATGCTACATGAGTATATTTCATATGTATACATGTATATACATTTGCATATGTATATGTGCATACATTTATCTATGTATACACACATTCACACACACTAATTCATTTGATTCCCATAACCCATTTGATTGAATTAGGTATTATTCTTACTCGCATTTTTACGTAGAAAAAACAGGCTCACAGGAGACTTAATTAAGTTCAGAATCAGGCACCCCTCCCAGCCAGAAATGTTTTTAGATAATTTTAAATAATTTAAGAGAAAAATTTCCTACTTCTAGAACTGAGCTTCTTTGGGAAGTTGTAAACTCTGTTTTTGATAGTATTCAAGAATAGGATGTATAATCACTTGTCCAGAATACTGTGGAAGCAATCGTTTTATTGGGTCCATATTTAATATTCTCTTGTTTGGCTTTTGGAAGAAGACCAATTATTATTTGAATAATAAGACTTGTGACAATTAAGGTAGCTCCTTTTCCTCTCCTAAGTGCACTAGATAATCCCCCAGCTGATCAGCTCTGCAGAGCTAGTCACTGATAACAACCGTTTTCATCCCTGGGTTGGACTCCTGGACAAAAGGAGGCATCGGCAACCTAAAATTGAAGATGCCCTTGTTCTATAACCTAGAAGTTTTACTTCTAATATTTTAAAGGAACTGTTGCACGTGTGTACAGGAAGACATGGGCAAGGAACACGACTTCCAGCCTTTTTATAATAGCAAAAAAAAAAAAAAAAGGTCAAAACAACCTAACTGTCCTTCTGTAGGGGAAAGGATGGATGAATTATCATTTGTTCATACAGTGAAGTATTACACAGCCAATTAAATTATTTATGTGCTATCAAGATAGATACATGTTTAAAACATAATGATGACTGGAAAAAAGGAAGTTGAAAGATGATGCATTCAGTATGATATTTGTGTAAAATTTAACACAAAAAATGCCACATATTATAGATGCATGCAGTAAAAGTACAAAAATTGACATGGGAGAGACACACAGCAATTTTGAGAGAATAGTTGCCACTGAGAAAAAGGAAGAAAGAAGAGCTGAGGGATGAGGTTTTAGCTGTATTTGTAATATTTTATATCTTAAGAGATTAGAAGTAAATATAGCAAAATATTCAAATATTAAAATTTTATCTTGGGATTATATTATTATCTGTACTTTTCTGAAGGTTTAAAATAGTTTGTAATTATTTATAAAAAATTTAAAGATTAAGTAAGGGGCAAAGAAATCCATTTCAACACAGGCACCAGCCTTGTCTAAAAGTTGAAGGTCTATTAAAAAGAAAAAAGTTAAAGGTCTATATCTGTACACTGGTAATTATTATTATACAAGAATCTCATTGTTTAAAAAAAAAACAGGTACTACCTCCATGTATTTTCTTTAGGACTTAGAGTTGCAAACATTTGGCATACAATCTGGGTCACTATAAGAAAAGGTTGAGTCTTGCTGGTTTCAGTTGGTCCCTTCATTTACTGAGGAGAAAATGGTGGCCTAAAACAGTACACAAATTGCCAAAGTCCCAATCTGTCCACTCCGGTCCAACTGGTCCATCCAGAGTATCCAAACTCATCTTAAAGACACTGAGGCATTGTTCAAGTTCTTCCCTTCACTTGAGGGGAACCATACTCCTACTCTCATTTACCTAACTGGTCTGTTCTTTCTCCAAAACTCTACTTGGCTAGGCTAAGAAAGAATTAGCCAATCTCACTCCCCAAACTGAATGTTAAAGTTGAGCGGGCTCTAAAGGGTTCCCCTGCTAGGCACCGTCAGTTCTCTGATCAGCCCTTCCCAGGAAGGCACGTTCTCTGTCTCACGGGGCAACATTTTTGTGTTTGAACTACACTGATCATGGGAAAGCCCTTAATAATAAAGTTCTTATTTGTCTCAACTCTGTTCTCTGTAACAACATAGATTTTGTATATTAAATGGTGGTGTTTGTGTAAACTCTAAAGGCCTAGAGTGGGTGAGGGGTAGCAAGAGTGGCGGTCATAATAATCTCTTTTCCTACTAAAAAAGCTTCAGCTAATGAATAACAGCTCTCACGTCCCCAGTGAGTCTTTTCTTTCCTAAACAAAATACATCCATTTCCTTCTGATACACTCCAAAAAAGGGGGGCAAAGATTGACACTAGTGAGGACATTCAAAAGAATATGTCAAGGAACCCTATGACATTTCTAAAAGAAGCATTCCAAAAATATCGACGACAGGATAGCCCCACTAGAAGGGTTAGCAAGTGGAGACTGTTTTCAGTTACAGGTAATGTATAACCTGGCCAGCAGTGGCTTTAAGACGTGGGGGTGAGAGTTCTCACATTAACAAGAGGGCTTGAGGCAGGTAATTGCTGTAATTAGTTCAGCTGTTTAACGTAATTCATTTCTATTTTTTCTGCTCCAGGATCTTTAGTTTTGGTTTCTCACTCTAGTAATAATGGCTACTGCAGCACCAAGCATCATATCTATGGTAAAGGCAAGAAGAATCAGAGGGAGGGGGCAGGCATCACCAGCTGCCTTTTATTAAGAAAGCAAAAACTTTTTAGAAGTCCCCAACAGGGGGTTGTATCTTAGTTGCCAGACTGTCTTATAACTACCTAAAAGGTAGGTTTGGAAAAGTCTGGAAAACAATTATTTAGCATTTCCAGCCTCTCTATTGCAAGAGGAGGCCAAGGAAATGAGATTAATAAATAGATATTAGGCTAGCCACACCAGGAATATCTGCTATAGAAACTTTCAAGATGATAGTTTGGGGCATAATTCAGAGTGCGGGGGTCACACCCAATTCTATACGGTTAGACTCCCCGACAGTCCCAGGGTTCCTAGTATGAATCAAAGTCAGGGGGATAACTTCTGATCATCAAACTCAGAAAAAAACAGATCAAATAAAATTCCAGTGTTTTAATGTACATAGGGAAGAGTTAACCTTGCAGATGATGGACCAAGTTTCCTTCCCCTGGGACAGGTTAGTGCACCAAAGCACTAGAAAGCCAAGACTCTCCTACCTGTTGGACAAGCAGGTTATTTAGCCTCTTTATGTTCTGTAAATAGAGTACACCATATGCCACCATCTACTTGACAAGAGTTATAAATAGAAATTAGCAGTATGTATGTAGAACACATTGAATTTGTGGCACTCGAATTTTAAAACACCAGTGAATTGGAGGACTAACACTGCCCAACTTCAAGACTTATTTTAAAGCTATAACAATCAAGACAGCATGGTACTGGCACAAGCATAAACAAATACATTAACAAAACAGAATAGAGAACCCCGAAAAAGACCCACACAAGTGTAGTCAACTGTTTGTTGACAAAGAAGCAAAGACTATTTAATGGAGAAAATGTATTCCTCTCAAAAAATGGTGCTGGAATAACTTGGACATTCACATACTAAAAAGAAGGAGGGGGAATCTAGATACTGCCTTTATTTATTTTTTTTTTAAAGATTTTATCCATTTATTTGACAGACAGAGATGACAAGTAGGCAGAGAGAGAGAGGAGGAAGCAGGCTCCCTGCTGAGCAGAGAGCCCGAAGCGGGACTCGATCCCGGGACCCCGAGATCATGACCTGAGCCGAAGGCAGAGGCTTAACCCACTGAGCCACCCAGGCGCCCTAGATACTGCCTTTATATCTTTCACAAAAATTAACTCATAATGGATCATAGATTTAATGTAAAACATAAAACTATAAAACTTCTTGAAGGTAACAAAGGAGAAAATTTAGGTAACCCTGAGTGGGGTGATGAGTTTTTAGATCCATGAAAGAAAAACATGAAAACCTAGACATCATTAAAATTAAAAACTTCTGCTCTGCAAAAGACATTGTTAAGAGGATGAAAAGACAAGGCCCAGGCTGGGGGAAAAAAAATTTGCAAAACAGATATCAGCTAATGGACGTGTATTCAAATTATATAAAGATCTCTAAAAACTCAACGAAAAAATAAACAACCCAGTTAAAAAATGGACAAAGATCTGGACATCTCACAAAAGAAGATCTATAAGCATATATATGAAAAGATGATTTCAAGATTCTCAACATCAGATGTCATTAAAGAATTGCAACCTGAGGGGCGCCTGGGTGGTTCAGTGGGTTAAAGCCTCTGCCTTCGGCTGGTGTCATGATCCCAGGGTCCTGGGATCGTGCCCCACATCGAGCTTTCTGCTCAGCGGGGAGCCTGCTTCCTCCTTTCTCTTTGCCTACTTGTGATCTCTCTCTGTCAAATAAATAAAAAAAAAAAAAAAAAAAAAAGAATTGCAACCTGAGTGCCTGGGTGGCTCACTTAGTTAAGTGTCTTTCTTTGGTCATGGTCTCAGGATCGTGGGATCAAGTCCTACCTCAGGCCCTCTGCTCAGTGAGGAGTCTGCTTCTCTCGCTCCAGTAAATAAATAAAACCATTTTTAAAAGAGAGAATTGCAACTTAAAACAACAAGGTAGCACTACAAACCTATGAGAATGGCTAAAATCCAAAAAAACTAACCAAACCAAATGCTGACAAGGATGTAACACAATAGTAACTTTTTGTTTGCTTGTTAACTAGTTGGCTGATTTTTTTTTAATTTAAATTCAATTAGATAACATAGAATGTATTATCATTTTCAGATGTAGAGGTCAGTGATTCATCAGTCTGTTATTTTATTTCATTTACTTATTTATTTATTTGTTTGTTTTTTGTCATTTGTTGTTGTGTGTTTTTTTTTGTTTGTTTTGTTTTGTTTTTTTGGTGGGTAGTAAAGCAGGGTTTATTGAGCCATAGCAAAGTGATGGTACAAAGCTCCCAAGAAGGGAGGGGACCCAAGGGGGTTGCCACCAGAGTTTCTACCTCTAAGGGTTTTTATGGGCTTGTTGGCAGATGGTTTTAATCTGATTAACCCTCACAGTGCCGTCATCCAATCAGGTGTTTGGTAAACCTATCATATGGGAAAGGGTGGACGGCTCCTTCCAGAGTGTCATAAAAATCCTTTTAAGGGTGGTTTCCTCTTACAGCGTGGGCATCCTAGTCCTTGCCTGCCTGCCTTCCAATTGTCCTTCATCATTCCCCTCTCTGAAGAGGTAGCCCTAACTACTGTTAGGGAAGATGGGCAACAATTGATTGTAGCTACTTCCTGAAGTCTTTTTTTTCTTTCTCTTTTATTTATTTATTTATTTATTTATTTATTTATTTATTTTAAAGATTTTATTTATTTATTTGACAGAGAGAAATTACAAGTACACTGAGAGGCAGGCAGAGAGAGAGAGAGAAGGAAGCAGGCTCCCTGCTGAGCAGAGAGCCGGATGCAGGACTCGATCCCAGGACCCTGAGATCACGACCCGAGCCAAAGGCAGCGGCTTAACCCACTGAGCCACCCAGGCGCCCCTCTCTTTTATTTTTTTTAAGATTTTATTTATTTATTTGAGAGAGAGAGAAGAAGCCAGGGGAAGTGGCAGTGGGAGAGGGATAAGCAGAATCCCCACTGTGCAGGGAGTCTGAAGCAGGGCTCATTCCCAGGACCCTGAGATCATGACCTGAGCTGAAGGCAGACGCTTAACTGACTGAGCCACTCAGGTGCCCCCATCGGTCTTATATATAATACCCAGTGCCCATTACATCACATGCCCTCTTTAATGTCCATCATCCAGTTATCACATCCCCTACTCCCCCCTCCCTCCAGCAGCCCTCAATAAGAGTCTCTTACGGTTTGTCTCCCTCTCTCATTTTGTCTTGTTTAATTTTTTCTTCTCTTCCCCTATGATCCTTTGTTCCTTTTTTTTTTTTTAAAGATTTAATTTATTTATTTGACAGACAGAGATCACAAGTAGGCAGAGAGGCAGGCGGAGAGAGAGGGAAGCAGGCTCTCCGCTGAGCAGAGAGCCCGATGCGGGGCTCGATACCAGGACCCTGAGATCATGACCTGAACTTAAGGCAGAGGCTTTAACCCACTGAGCCACCCAGGTGCCCCTGATCCTTTGTTTCTTAAATTCCACATATGAATAGGATCATATAATTGTCTTTCTCTGACATATTTCGCTTAACATAATACCCTTTAGTTCCATCCACATCACTGCAAACGGCAAGATTTCTTTTTTTCCCCCCTTGATGGCTGAGTAGTATTCCATTGTATATATACACCACATCTTCTTGATCTATTCATCTGTCAATGGATATCTGGGCTCTATCCATAGATCTGCTATTGAGGGCATTGCTGCTATAAACATTGGGGTACAGGAACCCCTTCACATCACATTTATATCTTTGGGATAAATACTCAGTAGTGCAATTCCCGGGTAGCTCTATTTTCAACTTTCTAAAAAATATTTTATTTATTTATTTGACAGAGAGAGATCACAAGTAGGCAGAGAGAGAAAGAGGGAAGCATGCTCCCTGTTGAGCAGAGAGCCCGATGTGGGGCTCAATCCCAGGACCTTGAGATCATGACCTGAGCCAAAGGCAGGCTTAACCCATTGAGCCACCCAGGCACTCCTATTTTCAACTTTTTGAGGAAACTCCATACTGTTTCCCAGAGTGGCTACACCAACTTGTATTCCCAACAGTGCAGGGTGTTCTTTCTCTACATCCTTGCCAACATCTGTTGTTTTCTGACTTGTTAATTTTAGCCATTCTGACCAGTGTGAGGTGGTATGTCATGTAGTTTTGATTTGTATTTCCCTGATGCTGAGTGATGTTGAGCATTTTTTCATTTGGATGTCTTCTTTGGAGAAATGTCTGTTTTTGTCTTCTGCCCTGTCGTGATTAGATTATTTGTTCTTTGGGTGTTGAGTTTGATAAGTTCTTTATATTTTGGATACTAGCCCTTTCTCTGATATGTCATCTGCAAATATCTTCCCCCATTCTGTCAGTTGTCTTTTGGTTTTGTTGACTGTTTCCTTTGCTGTGCAAAAGCTTTTGATCTTGATGAAGTCCCAATAGTTTGTTTTTGCTTTTGTTTCCCTTGCCCTTGGAGACGTGTCTAGCAAGAAGTTGCTGCAGCTGAGGTCAGAGGTTGCTGGTTGTGTTGTCCTCTAGGATTTTGATGGATTCCTGTCTCACATTTAGGTCTTTCATCCGTTTTGAATCTATTTTTGTGTATGATTTAAGGAAATGGTCTAGTTTCATTCTTCTGCATGTGGCTGTCCAATTTTCCCAGCACCATTTGTTGAAGAGACTCTATTTCATTCGATATTCTTTCCTGCTTTGTTGAAGATCAGTTGACCATAGAGTTGAGGGTCGATTTCTGAGTTCTCTGTTCATTTCATTGATCTATGTGTCTGTTTTTGTGTCAGTACCATACTGTCTTGATTATTATAGCTTTGTAATAGAGCTTGAAGTCCGGAATTGTGATACCACCAGCTTTGGTTTTCTTTTTCAACATTCCTTTGGCTATGGGGAGTCTTTCCTGGTTCCATACAAATTTTAGGATTATTTGTTCTAGCTCTATGAAAAAAGTTAATAGTATTTTAAAAAGGATTGCTCTGAATGTATAGATTGCTTGAGGTAGCATAGACATTTTAACAATATTTGTTCTTCCAATCCATGAGCATGGAATGTTTTTCCATTTCTTTGTGTCTTCCTCAATTTCTTTCATGAACATTCTATAGTTTTCCGAGTACGCATCCTTTGCCTCTTTGATTAGGTTTATTCCTAGGTATCTCATGATTTTGGGTGAAATTGTAAATAAGACTGACTCCTTAATTTCTCTTTCTTCTGTCTCATCATTAGTGTATAGAAATGCAACTGATTTCTGTGCCTTGATTTTATATCCTGTCACTTTGCTGAATTCCTGTGTTAGTTCTAACAATTTGGGGGTGGAATCTTTTGGGTTTTTCACATAGAATATCATGTCTATGAAGAGTGAGAGTTTGACTTCTTCTTTGCCAATTGGGATGACTTTTATTTCTTTTTGTTGTCTGAATGCTAGGACTTCTAGTACTATGTTTCTTTTTTCTTTTTCTCTTCTAATACTTTTTATTTTCTTCTAGTACTATGTCTAAGAGCAGTAGTGACAGTGGACATTCCTGCCATGTTCCTGGCCTTAGGGGAAAATCTCTCAGTTTTTCCCCATTGAGAAGGATATTTGCTGTGGACTTTGCATATATGGCTTTTATGATTTTGCGGTATTTTCCCTCTACCTCTACACTGTGAAAAGTTTTAATCAAGAAAGAATGCTATCTTTTGTCAAATACTTTTTTTGTATCTATTGAGAGGATCATATAGTTTTTGTCCTTTCTTTTATTTATGTAGTGTATCACATCGTTTGATATGCAGATGTTGAACCACCCTTATAGCCCAGGAGTAAATCCCACTTGGTCATGGTGAATAATCCTTTTAATGTACTGTTGGATCCTCTTGGCTGGTATTTGGTGAGAATTGTATGCATCCATATAATTCTCCCTTTTGGTAGGGTTTTTGTCAGGTTATAGGATCAAGGCAATGCTGTCCTTGTAGAATGATTTTGGAAGTTTTCCTGTAATCTCTATTTTTTGAAATAGCTTCAGAAGAATAGGTATTCTTATTTAAATGTTTGGTAGAATTCCCCTGGCCCTGGACTGTTGTTTTCTTTGGCAGATTTTTATTACTGCTTCAACTTCCTTGCTGGTTGTGGGTCTGTTCAGATTTTCTATTTCTTCCTGGTTCAGTTTTGGTAGTTTATATGCCTCTAGGAATGCATCTATTTCTTCAAGATTGCCTAATTTGTTGGCATATCTCATAATATATTCTTATAATTATTTGTATTCCTTTGGTGTTGGTTGTGATCTCACCTCTTTTATTCATGATTTTATTTATGTGGGTCCTTTCTCTTTTCTTTTTGATAAGTCTGGCCAGGGGTTTATCAACCTTACCATTTTTTTTTTTTTTTCGAAGAACTAGCTCTGAGTTTTGTTGCTCTCTCCTACTATTATTTTGGTTTTTATTTCATTGATTTCTGCTCTAATCTTTATTAATTCTCTTCTCCTGTTGAGTTTTTGCTTTTCTTTCTCCAGCTCCTTTAGGTGTAAGGTTAGGTTGTTTATTTGAGACATTCCTTGTTTCTTGAGAAAGGCTTGTATTGGTGTATATTTTCCTCTTAGGACTACCTTTCTTGCATCCCAAAGGTTTTGAACAGTAGTGTTTTCATTTTCATTTGTTTCCATGAGTTTTTTAAATTCTTTTTTAATTTCCTCATTGACCCATTCATTCTTCAGTTGGATGCTCTTTAGCCTCCATGTTTTTGAGTTCTTTCCAAATTTCCTTTTGTGGTTAAGTTGCAGTTTCAAAGCTTTATGGTCCAAAAATAAGGAGGGAATGATCCCAATCTTCTGATACCTGTTGAGACCTCATTTGTGACCCAGTATGTGATCTATTCTGGAGAATGTTCCATGTGCACTTGAGAAGAATTTGTATTCTGTTGTTTTAAGATGGAATGCTCTGAATATATCTGTGAAGTCCATCTGGTCCAGTGTGTCATTCAAAGCTCTTGTTTCCTTGTTGATCTTCTGCTTAGATGACCTGTCCATTGCAGTGAGTGGGGTGTTAAAATCCCCTACTATTATTGCATTATTATTGACATGTCTCCATAGTTTTGTTATTAATTTATTTAGACAATTGCCCCTCCCCTGTTAGGGGCATAAATATTTACAGTTGTTAGATCTTCTTGTTGGGTAGACACTTTAATTATGATATGGTGTCTTCCTCATCTCTTATTACAGCATTTGGTTTAAAATATAAATTGTTGATGGGGTGCTTGGGGGGCTCAATCATTAAGCATCTGCCTTTGGCTCAGGTCATGAGCCCAGGGTCCCAGGATCAAGCCCTGAATCAGACTCCTTGCTCAGCGGGAAGCCTGCTTCTCCCTCTCCCACTCCCCCTGCTTGTATTCCCTTTCTTGCTACCTCTCTCTCTGTTAAATAAATAAATGAAATTATATATATATATATATATATATATATATTTTCAGATATAAGGATTTCCACCCCAGCTTTCTTTTTTTTTTTTTTTAAGATTTTATTTTATTTATGACAGAGAGAGATAGCAAGAGAGGGAGCATAAGCACAGGGGATCTGGAGAGGGAGAAGCAGGCTCCCTGCAGGGAGCCTGATGCAGGACTCAATCCCAGGACCCTGGGACCACGACCTGAGCTGAAGGCAGACGATCAATGACTGAGCCACCCAGGCACCCACCACAGTTTTCTTGTGATGTCCATTAGCATGATAAATGGTTTCCCACCCCCTAACTTTAAGTATGGAGGTATATTTGGGTCCAAAATGAGTCTCTCACAGACAGCATCTTGCTTTTTTATCCAATCTGATACCTTGTTTTTTTTATTGGGTCTTTTGATTAGCTCATTTACATTCAGAGTAACTATTGAAAGATATGAATTTAGTGCCATTGTATTACCTGTAAAGTCACTGTTTCTATATATTATCTCTGTTCCTTTCTGGTCTATATTACATTTGGGCTTTCTGCTTACCTAAAGGATCCCTTTTACTATTTCCTGTAAGGCTGGTTTGATTATCACAAATGTTTTTAGTTTCTATTTGTCCTGGAAACTTTTTATCTCTCCTATGCTGGATGACATCCTAGCTGGATAAAGTATTCTTGGCTAGAGCAATAGTAACTTTCATTCATTACTGGTGGGAATGTAAAGTGGCATAGCCTCTTTGGAAGACAGCCTGGCAGTTTATTAGAAAGCTAAATATAGTCTTACCATATGATTCTGTGATTGTATTCCTAGGTATTCACCCAAATGAGTTGAAACTTATGTCAAAACAAAAACCTGCATATAGATATTTACAACAGCTTTATTCATAACTGCCAAAAAGTAGAAGCAACCAAAATAGCCTTCAAATAATAAGTGGATAAATAAGCCATGGTACATCCATACAATGGAATATTAATCGATGATAAAAAGAAATGAGTTATCATAAAATATGGAAGCAACCCAAATGTCCATCTATAAATGAATGGATGAGTAAGATGTCATATACATACATATATATATATATATATATATATATGCTATTTGCAAATGGCAGGATTTCATTCTTTTTTATGACTGAGTAATATTCCATTGTACATATATAGATATATAGATACACACATATTCACATACATATCCATATCACATATATACATATATGGATACATATATACATATATATGGATACATATGCATATAGATACATATATCTCTATATATCCATATATATGTATGTGAGGTGTGTGTGTGTGTGTGTGCATGTATATCTATATATATGGAAAAAAGTCAAAGACAAATACCATAGGATTTCACTCTTATGCAACCAAAGATAAAAAGACACAAACAAAAAGACTCTCTCTCTCTCTTTTTTTTTAGACTCTTAAATATGGAAAACAACCTGGTGGTTACCAGAGGGAGGGTGCATGGGGGGGATGCATGAAATAGGTGACGGGGGTTAAGAGTACACTCATCATCATGAGCACTGAGTAAAGTATAAAATGGTTGAATCACTATATTGTACACCTGGAACTAATATACCACTGTATGTTAACTATACCAGAATTTAAAATAAATACAAAAATTAAAAATGTGTGATTAAAAAAAGAAAAGACAAAACGAGATGAGCTATCAAGCCACAAAGGACATGGGGGAAACTTAAATGCATATCACTTAGTGAAAGAAACCAATCTGAAAAGGCTACATATTATATGATTCCAACTATATGATATTCTGGAAAAGGCAAAATTATAGAGATAATAAAAAGATCAGTGTTTTTTAGGGGTTTGGGGAGGAGTTAGAAAGGGAGGGATGGGGTGCCTGGGTGGTTCAGTGGGTTAAGCCGCTGCCTTTGGCACAGGTCATGATGCAGCATCCTGGGATCAAGTCCTGCATTGGACTCTCTGCTCAGTGGGGAGCCTGCTTCCATCTCTCTCTCTGCCTGCCTCTCTGTCTACTTGTGATCTCTCTCTGTCAAATGAATAAATAAAATAAATTTTTTTTTAAATCTTAAAAAAAAAAAGAAAGGGAGGGATGAAAAGATTTTAGGGGCAGTGAAACTATTCTATATAATCTTGTAATGATAGATATTATATTATGTATTTATCAAAACCCATTTGCTATACACAACCAAACAGTGAATCCTAATGTAATCTATGGACTTTAGTTAATATAGCAATATTGGCTCTACTGTAACAAATGTACCATATGAATGCAAAATATTAATAATAGGAGAAACTGTTGGGGAGGATAGAAAAGGGATATATGGGCCTCTCTGTACTATCTACCCAGTTTTATATAAAGCTTAAACTGTACTAAAAAATAAAATCTGTTAATTAAAAAAGAGAGAGAGAGATGTTTTTTGACATATTTTTTTAAAATTACATTTTGGGGGCGCCTGGGTGGCTCAGTGTGTTAAGCCGCTGCCTTCGGCTCAGGTCATGATCTCAGGGTCCTGGGATCGAGTCCCGCATCGGGCTCTCTGCTCAGCATGGAGCCTGCTTCCCTTCCTCTTTCTCTGCCTGCCTCTCTGCCTACTTGTGATCTCTCTCTGTCAAATAAATAAATAAAATCTTTTTAAAAAAAAAATAAATAAATAAATAAAATTCCATTTTGATGCTGACAAAGATGGAGAAGGATGGGCAACCTTACAGCTGCTTAAATAAAACAGGAAGAGAACACCTGGGTGGCTCGGTTGTCAAGCATCTGCCATTGGCTCAGGTCATGATCCCAGGGTCCTGGGATTGAGCCCATATCAGGCTGCCTGCTCAGCAGGAGGCCTGCTTTCTCCTTCTCCCACTCCCCTTGCTTGTTCCCTCTCTCACTAAATCTCTCTCTGAAAATAAATAAATAAAATCTTTAAAAATATAATAATTTTAAAAAACAAGGAGAAAAAGTTGCAACATATATAAATGAAAAGAATTCATATTCAGAATATATAAAGAATTACTACAAGTCATACACACAAAAAAAAATTACTACAAATCAATGAGGACAGATGTCCTTAAAAATAAAGGGCGAGATAGGGTGTCTGGCTGGCTCTGTCGGAAGAGCATAAGACTCCTGATCCTGGGGTCATGAGATTGAGCCCCACATTGGATGTAGATTACTTAAAAATAAATAAATAAACTCAATAAAATAAAGGGCAAGATAAAAATAAGACAAGATGCTTGGATAGGCGTATACAGGAAGAGGATATTCATATGGCCATTAAACGTGCGAAAAATTGGTCAACCTCAGTCATGAGGTTGCAAATGAAAACTGCATGAGATCTCTTGGGGTGCCTGGGTGGCTCAGTCGGTTAAGCATCTGCCTTCAGCTCAGGTCATGATCCCAGAGTCATGGGATCAGTGTCTTTGGCTATTTTAAACAATGTTGCAATGGGATTGATTTCATGTAACTTTCCAAACCAATTTCTTATGAGACAAAAAGCATTTACGTATTGAATAAATATGGGATGTACATGATGTAATATTTGATTTCAGAATTTTAGCTGGTGGGCCACAAAACAAGTGAAGGCCCGGCAGGATGAGCAGTTTGGCAGACAGGCCTAATGAGGTGACTATCTTGGCTACTTTTAGAGTTCCCAGAGGACCAGTTTGGATAGGGAAATTGAGGGTGATTTTTGTTGTTGTTGTTGTTGTTTTCTTTTTGTTTTTGTTTTTGATATTTATTTATTTATTTATTTGAGAGGGGACAGAGAGACAGTGGGGTGGGGAGGCACAGAGGGAGAGGGAGAGAGATAATCCCAAACTGACTTCCTGCTGAGCGCAGAGCCTGATTTAGGGCTCAATCTCAGGATACTGGTATCAGGACCTAAGCTGAAATCAAGAGCCAGAAGCTTAACCGACTGAGCCACCCAGGTACCCATAGGAAAGTTGAGTTTGTTTGTTTGTTTGTTTAAATATTTTATTTATTTGAGGGCACCTGGGTGGCTCAGCTGTTAAGCATCTGCCTTCAGCTCAGGTCATGATCCCAGGGACCTGGGATTGAGCCCTGTATCAGGCTTCCTGCTTGGTAGGGAGTCTGTTTCTCCTTCTTCCTCTGCCTGCTTCTTCCCCTGCTGTGCAGAAAAATGTGGGAAAATTAAATGCATTGAAGCAGTTTAAAGCAGTACATTTGCTAAGTTTTGTAGAAGTTTATGTAGAGTTTGCCAACAGGAAGGAGCAATACATTCTGTTTTGTTGGGGAGAGCCAGGAAGGGGTTCAAAGTGAGCTGGAGTTTGACAAAGAGAAAAGGTAAGGGATGACAAGAAATCAGAAACTCAGAGAGCTCATATTCAAGAAGTGGCTACCCCATAGGTGAGGAACAGTGTGGCTCTGGGACTGGGGAAGAAAGGAGGTTTACCTTTTATTCTATCTTTTAGTGCTTTTGAATTTTGCACATGCATTAGTAAATTGTCCAAAGTTCTACAGAAGTTCTGTACACCTATGCTCTTAGTCATCACACTAGGTTGCCTCCCAATAATTCCAAGCCTTATCTACTTGGAAGAGAGAAGAGAGGTAGAGAAGATTTCGTGGCATTGACTCTGAGGGATAAAAGAAACAGATCTCAAACAGAATCCTTATTTTGAATGCTGGGTCACTGAAGGAGAGACGCCCTAATGACCAAAACAAGCACCCTGGGAAGTCCTATTAATATGGGGAGGAAGACGAAGAGTTTGTTTTGGAAAGGGTGAATTTGAAATTGGCAGAACCCTTTAAACAGAAATATCCTATGGACTGATCCCCAAGACCATTTCAGGGAGTCTGCATATTCAAACCAATATCCATAATAGTGCTAAAAAGTTATTTGCTGGGGCCCTGGGTGGCTGAGTCACTTAAACATCAACCTTCAGCTCAGGTCATGATCCCAGAGTTCTAGGATCCAGTCCCACATTGGGATACTTGCTCAGCAGGGCTGCTTCTTCCTCTCCCTCTGCCTGCCATTCCCCGTGCTTGTGCTCTCTTGGTATCTCTCTCTCTATCTCTGTCAAAAAATAAGTAAAATCTTTAAAAAAAAAAAGTTATTTTCTTTCTCCACTGTCATAGTGTACAGTATACACAGTGTACGGAGGTCACCAAACATGGTAATGAGATCGATCTGATGGCTAATGGTATGCATGCTTGTGTACATCTGTAATTTAAAATTTTCTGTTTAATTTCTCATGGCAAATAGCAATAGCTATAACCAGCCAAAGCAAAGTTTTTGAGGTTTTCAATATTTCTTAAAATTGTAAAGTAGTCCTGAAACCAAAAAGTTTGAGATCCTCCATTGGTCAGTGGCTTTCAAACTTCCTAAGGTCTCACAGAGGGAACCCATTTTACATCCTGGCCCAGGATCCACCCATATACACAGAAGTACAATCAGAGGAGTTCC
This sequence comes from Mustela erminea, assembly GCF_009829155.1. Lineage (NCBI taxonomy): Eukaryota > Metazoa > Chordata > Mammalia > Carnivora > Mustelidae > Mustela > Mustela erminea. Next base: position 89,837,201 of record NC_045623.1, read on the forward strand.
ACAAACCAATATTCTGGCTCCCTTTTCGGGATATACATGGTGTTTTCTTTTCTTTTCTTTTTTTAAGATTTTATTTATTAGAGAGAGAACAAGAGAGAGCACAAGCAGGGGGGGAGGGAGAGAGGGAGAGGAAGAAGCAGGCTCCCCACTAAGCAGGGAGACCAACACGAGTCTTGAACTCAGGACCCTGGGATCATGACCTGAGTCAAAGGCAGACACTTAACTGACTGAGCCACCCAGAGGCCTATACATGGTGTTCTCTATCTCATTTTAAAAATTAAAATGCTGATAACATCTCACTAAATTGATTTCATGACTCACTAATGGGTAAGGACCTGCAACCTGAAAAACACTGCTCTAGAGCCTAGATGATTGGAAGTATGGAAGGAAGCTGGAACATTTGCAGAGGCCACACTCAGTAGAACATAGTGTATATTTAATATTTGTTGAGGAAGTCCATGGAGGAAATGTCTTATTCCTCAAACTTCCAGTTCTCCAACTATGCAACATTTGCATAAAGCAAATAAGTAGCTTATTGTGAAGATCAAGTAAGAAAAATGTAGATGAAGTATTTGTGTATACTGCAAAATACTACAGAGACAGGAGGGTTTGCTGTTATAAAAAGCTGATCGAGGGGTGTCTTGGTGGCTCAATGGGTTAAGGTCTCTGCCTTCGGCACAGGTCATGATCCCAGGGTCCTGGGATTGAGCCCCACATCAGGCTCTCTGCTCAGTGGGGAGCCTGCTTCCCTCTCTTTCTCTGCCTACTTGTGATCTCTGTCTGTCAAATAAATAAATAAAATCTTAAAAAAAAAAAAGCTGATGGAAATGTGTAAATATTACTGGCCTTAGAATCGGAAAGCTTAGGTTTAAATCTTAGCACCACCATGACTAATTCTGTGACTTGGGTATCACTACTAATAACAACTAACATTTATTGAGTGCTTACTGTATAACTGACACAGTGCTAAGCTTTAGTAAATGTTTATCTTCTTTAATCCTTGCCACGACTTTATTCTTTGGGAATTGTCTTGGATTGTACTCATTCACATACATGGAAAACACAGTTTGGAGAGCTCAGATCATTACAGGTATTTATTTTAGAAGACTTTTTTCTCTGTTTGCCTCTTTGCCTATCCAGTATCCAGTCTCTTTTCTTCTTTGAAAAATACCTGGATTTTACCCCAGGGAACCCCTTCACCTACACACCTAGTCCACGTGGCTCAAGGACACTGGCTCTATCTTGTCTTCAGTTCTGCTCGTTTGACGGTGTCAGTCCAGCCAAGTGACCTCGTCCTCCAGTGGGCCACAGCAGTTGGTCGAGGGATGGTCATTTGACTCAGGTGGGACCAATCAGAGCGAGTTCAGGGGCTTTTCCTTCAACATTGGAAGGGAGGTGTCTCTTTCTCCGGGACTGGTGGCAGTGTTCCTCTAATGCTGGAGCTGCCATGACCAAGGCTGAGTGAAGAGGTCAGTCCCCTGGAGATGGGTCAACACGGAGCAGAGTAGAACAGAGATGTGGGAGCGAGAGGGAAGAGAAAGAGAACGAAAGAACTAATGATACACTTTGAGCTGCTGGATCCAGCCTGCAGACAGATACCCATGAACTTTTACCCAAGAGCTAAAACATTCCCTTTTGTTCTTAAGTCAGTTAAATTTTTTAAAAGAGTTTATTTATTTATTTATGAGAGAGAGAGAGCGCACAAGCAAGCAGAGTGGCAGGCAGAGGCAGAGAGAGAGAAGCAGTCTCCCTACTGAGCAAGGAGCCCTATTCGGGCCTCAATTCCAGGACCCTGGAATCATGACCTGAGCTGAAGGCAGCAACTTAATCGACCTAGCCACCCAGATGTCCCAACTCAGTTAACTTTTATTTATTTTTTATTTTTTATTTTTTTTAAAGATTTTATTTATTTATTTGACAGGGAGAAATCACAAGTAGGCAGAGAGGCAGGCAGAGAGAGAGGAGGAAGCAGGCTCCCTGCTGAGCAGAGAGCCCGATGCGGGACTCGATCCCAGCATCCTGAGATCATGACCTGAGCCGAAGGCAGCGGCTTAACCCACTGAGCCACCCAGGCGCCCAACTCAGTTAACTTTTAAAAAAAAGATTTTATTTATTTATTTGACAGGGAAATTGAAAGACAGCATGAATGGAGGGGGAGGGACAAAGGAAGAGGGAGAACCAGATTCCTTGCTGAGCAGGGAGCCCAATCATGACCTGAGCCAAAGGCAGACACTTAACTGACTGGGACACCCAGCACCTCCCCCCTTTTTAAAGATTTTATTTATTTATTTGTCAGAGAGAGCACAAGCAGAGGGAACAGCAGGCAGGCAGAGCAGGCAGAGGGAGAAGCAGGTGCCCCACCGAGCAAGGAGCCGGGTGCGGGACTCAATTCCAGGACTCTGGGATCATGACCTGAGCTGAAGGCTGACGCTTAACCAACTGAGCCACCCAGGCATCCCTCCAGGCACCCCTTAAGTCAGTTAATTTAATTTAGTTGCTTAACATGCGCTTATGTAGCTGCGGGAACTACTCTAAGCAGTTAACAAATATTAACTAGTTTATTCTTCATGACAACCCTATGAAAGGAGGTGATACAGTTATTTTCATTTAAAAAAAAATGAGAAAACCAAGGCATAGGATAGCTGAACAGCGTGTCCGGCTTTCTGTTGGGATGTTTGCCTTTAGAACCTAGCCAAGATTCGATCTAAGTCCAGAGGGATCCCACATGTTTACTCCTTTGCCAGGATTTCTCCAACTCTCCTCACTTACCTTCCATCTTTGTCATTATTACCAAAGTCACGGACCTTCTGCACTATTATTCATCTAAGAGTTTCCCTTAAGTCCACTTTAAATCAAGTCACTTCTTTGAATTGTCCCAAGCTATAATATCAGTGACATCATGAGCTGGATGTTTTGTAGGAGAAAACATGTTAACTCTTAACATGTAAAATTTTTATCCATGTGTCAGCTAAAATCATCGAGTCCCCCCACACCCCCTGACCCTTCTGCGCTGCCTCCCACTTCCCTCACTGATGCGCTGTGTCTTCATCTGTAAATAGGGCTCATGATAGGGATTGTTGTTTAAAATAAATGAGGAGCCCCAGTGAGGAACCTCATATAGAGCTCCCCACTTAGCAGGGAGTCTGCTTCTCCCTCTGTCCCTCCGCCCACTTGTCCTCATGCTCTCTCTCAAATAGATAAATAAAATCTTTAAAAAATAAATAAAATAGGGGCGCCTGGGTGGCTCAGCGGGTTAAGCCTCTGCCTCTGACTCAGGTCATGGTCCCAGGGTCCTGGGATCGAGCCCCACATTGGGCTCTCTGCTCAGCAATGAGCCTGCTTCCCCCTCTCTCTCTGCCTACTTGTGATGTCTCTCTCTCTGTCAAATAAATAAATAAAATCTTTTTAATTAATTAATTAAATGAGGAAATAACTCAGGCACTACTTTGTTGATTTTAAATTATGAAACACAAGGCAGGTACAACAGCTGTTAAGAGGACAAACTCCTCAAGGGCAAGTGTGAGGATGTGGGGGTTTTGACCTCTTAAATCTCATTTTACACAAGTCTCTTTCTCTTGGCTATGTGCCAGTCTTCCTAAGGTTGTGTTTATGCCCTCAGGTGGGCTCTGCCTTCTCCCCTTAGAAGATTTTTGCTCAAGCATTCTCTACTCTGTTACACTTCTCCCACTGGGGCAGAGTGTGTTTTCAACACCGGCCACAGCGATATTTTCTGTCCCATGGTTATTCTATGCTAATAAGGTTTTGGAGGAATTTGATATGTGTCCATAGTAACTAGGATACCTCCTCTGTTTGCCTGGCTAACTCCTACTTCTTCTTCAGCTCTCAGATGAAAGGCCTCTTCTAGAAGGCCTTTCCTTGAGCGAAACAGGGTGGCTCCCTGGTCATAATCTCCCATGGCATCTTCTGCTTCCCCTTTTGTGACACTTACCCCAGCTGCCATGATTTTTTTTTTTTTTTCCACTGTCAGCTTTTGCTCTACTGTGAGCCCTCTGAAGGCAGGGACCAGCTGCGGGCGGGATCTCCAGCAGCTAGCCTAATGGGTGCCTGCACACAGGAGGCTCTTAGTACTTACTGAGGGAATTAATAAGTATAGAACTGAATGAGACTGATGATAAGTTGCAGCTTCATGAGGGAGGCTGAGACAAAGATTTTTCTCTCTCTCTCTCTTTTTTTTTTTTTAGATTTATTTATTTATTTTAGAGAGAGGGAATGCAGGAGCAGGAGGGAGAAAGGGAGAGAGAGAGAGAATCTCAGGCAGACTCCATGCTGAGTGCAGAGCTTGATGTGGGACTCGATCTCAAAACTCAGAAACCATGATCTGAGCTGAAACCAAGAGACAGACGCTTAACCGACTGTGCCACCCAGGTGCCCCTGAGACAAAGATTTTAAAGGAAAGACAAGGTAGCATGAACAATGCCAGGCTATGGAAGTGTGAGGAAGGATAGAGGCCCAGTTTACAGGTTCCACCCCAGACCTACTGAACCAGAAACTGTATTCTAACTAGATAAATTAGACGCCTTCAAGTTTAAGGAAGGGTACCTTCATTGCAGGAGCTATGGTTTTTGGACTCAGTACCATAGGCACATTAGAATGTCAGTTCCACGAAGGCAGAATTTTTACCCATCTTATTCTCTTCCCAGTGCTTTTGTGTGGTTCAAAACTCAGGATGAGAGCTGGGAAACCTTATGCATTTAGTCTTATACTCTCCAGTGCTCTTGCAGAGGACCCATTGGATACTGAACCTGGGAGGACCTCAGCTACCAGTCAATGCTGTCTGTTAGAACTATCCACAACAAGGAAGATGTTCCTTATCTGTGCTGTCAAAACCATAGCCCCCACCCATAACTGTCTACCGAGAACATGAAATGTTGGCTAGTATAACTAAGATTGGAATTTTAAATTGTAATTCGCTTTTCTTAAGGCCTTTTTTTTTTAAAGATTTATTTATTTTAGAGAGAGAGAGAGCGTAGTGGAGGAGGGGTAGAGAGAGAGGCAGAGAAAATACCAGGCAGACTCCCTACTGAGTGTGGAGCTGGACACAGGGTTCAATCTCATGACCCTGAGATCACGACCTGAGCCAAAATCAAGAGTTGTATGCTCAACAGACTGAGCCACCAGGGCACTCAAAATTGTAGTTAGTTTTAATTCATTTAAATTTAAATAGCCACATGGGGCTAGTGGCTACCACACTGACATCACAGGCCTAGACACATTTTTTTTTTTTTTATTCAATGGACAGGAAGTCTAGGCTTGAAAAAATGTCAGTGACTTGAGTAAGATCACATTGTGAGTAGAAGGGCACCTAGATGTGATTTGGTGAGCACTGAAGGTGAAATGCACAGAACTGAGAAAGAGACAGATGTAGGTCTCTGGTAGTGGTTTCTGGCCCAAGAAACTGGGCAACTTGGATAATTTCTGGGGGCCTCACATCTCTCTGTAAAAGGAGGCTTTTACTTTATGTTTGCTTGCTCTAAAATGCCTTCTAATTATTCATGTTGAAAGGTTCTAGGGGCATCTGGGTGGCTCAGTGGGTTAAGCATCTGACTTGGGCTCAGGTCATAACCTTGGGGTCCTAAGATCTAGCCCCACATTGAGTCCCCACTCAGCGGGGAGTCTGGTTCTCTCCCTCTGCCCCTCCCCCCCACTCATGCATGCTCTCTCTCTCAAATAAATAAATAAAATCTTTAAATAAGGGGGGGGCAGTTCTTGGTGGGAATGCAAGGTGGTACAACCACTCTGGAAAACAGCGTGGATGTTCCTCAAAAAGTTGAAAATATAGCTACCCTATGACCCAGCAATTGCACTACTGGGTATTTACCCTAAAGATACAAACGTAGTGATCCGGAAGGGCATGTGCACCTGAATGTTTATAGCAGCAAAGTCCACAATGGCCAAACTATGGAAGGAACATAGATGTCCATCAACAGATGAGTGGATAAAGAAGATGTGGTACACACACACACACACACACACACACACACAATGGAATACTATGCAGTCATCAAAAGAAATGAAATCTTTCCATTTGCAATGATGTGGATGGAACTAGAGGGTATTATGCTTAGTGAAATAAGTCAATCAGAGAAAGACAACTATCATATGATCTCCCTGATATGAGGAAGTTGAGAAGCAGCATGGGGCGTTTGGAGAGTAGGAAAAGAATAAATGAAACAAGATGGTATCAGGAGGGAGCCAAACCTCTGAATAAGAGACTCTGAATCTCACAAAACAAACTGAGGGTTGCTAGGGGAAGAGGGGTAGGGAGAGGGTGGCAGGGTTATAGACACTGGGGAAGGTTTGTGCTATGCTGAGTGCTGTGAAGTGTGTAAACCTGGTGATTCAAAGACCTGTACACCTGGGGCTAATAATACATTATATGTTAACAAAAAAATAAAAAATTATTTAAAAAGGGGGGGATTCTAATTGGGTAATTTTTTGGTCTTCCTTGCACAGTGCCACCTAGTGGTGCACTATGAACCCTGCATCTCCTTCTTCTGAGTGAATCTCTTGGCCAAAGAGGAGGAAACTTCTGTGAGGGGACCACTCTCTTCCTCTGCCTAATTTGGCCATGAGATCCCACTTCAGTCTGCTTTCCTCACAGACTTGGGCAAGCAGTTCAGTGCTGACACTGATAGATTTCCCTGGGCTTTTCCAGATCACATTCCACAGCTTCCATCCACAGGCACAGACTTTGTGACCCTGCTCTTGGTGGAGCCATACCCAACTTACAGGTCAAAAGTCTCTCCCTGTGTCTGGTCCATGGCATGGCAACCACCTCCTCTGCGAGTCCCCCAGTTTGATTTTATTTTTCTTTCTCTAGACACAGCTCAACTGATGACCAAGCAAAGAGTCAGCAGGTGGAAACCTATGTCCCCTCAACATCGAGCTGGGGACAGTGCAAGAAAGATTCTCAAGGTTCTTACCCATAAGATCATAACAGCTCTGTGAACTTGAACAGGTTATTTAATTTTTCCGAGCCTTAGTTTACACAGCGGAGATAAAAAATACCTATCTCATGGGTAGTTTTGAGCCTTAGAATTAATACATAAAGTACTTAGTGCATAACAGGTGATCAATAAATGATAGTTGGCTATAATTACAGTAATAACATACACCTTCTATTTGCTTGGGACCAATATCGAACTCTAGGGGATGCAGAAGGGGTGTAGAAGATGTGATCCCAGCAGGCTGCTACACAGAAGCAAGAACAGATCATTGGAGACAGGGTATAATTAAGTGCAAAATGGTGGGTCATGGCCCGAGAGTGCTGTGGGAGCACAGAGCCAGGGAAGATAATAATCATCCACATGTCTACATAACACTTCAGTGTTTACACTGTCCTTTAACATCTATAATTTTACTTATAACAACTGTGAGGTGGAAATTAATGTTGTCATCTCCCTTTTTACAGAGGGAACTGAGGCTCTTGGAGGCAACGTAACTACCCAAGGTCGCACTAAGAAGTAGCAAAGGTGGGACTTGAGTTAGGGGCACCCTGACTCAGTGACATGCTTCTTTTCACTCCCCAGAAGGTTTTCTGGGTAAGTCTGAACTTGAGATGGGTCTTGAAAGGGGAGAAGCATTGGAGAATCAGTGGAGTTTCTTCAAGCAGGGACACCCGTTAAGAATGCAGGGGGAGGGGCGCCTGGGTGGCTCAGTGGGTTAAAGCCTCTGCCTTCAGCTCAGGTCATGATCCAGGGTCATGGGATCAAGCCCTGCATCAGGGTCTCTGCTCCTCAGGGAGCGTGCTTCCCCCCTCTCTCTGCCTGCCTCTCTGCCTACTTGTGATTTCTGTTTGTCAAATCAATAAATAAAATCTTTAAAAAAAAAAAAAAAAAGGATGCAGGGGGAGTGGGTATGAAATTGGACCAGATGACCACTGGGATCCCTCTGGGTGAGGAGAAAGCCCTGATTCTATATACCAACGATTGCTGAACCAGCCTGATGGGGCAAAAGAGGTTGGGGAGGGCTTCCTGCAGAAAGCGGCATTTAGGCTGAGACGTGTACGATGATCAGGCGTTGGCCAGAGCTCCCAGGCTAAAAGAAATATGAGCACATTTAGGGAACTGGAAGTAGTTCAACCAGGCAGAAGCAGAGTGCATTAGAAGTGAGGCTGTGGCCAGATGGGCAGGGCCTTGTAAGCCACTTTAAAATCTTAGACTTTATTTCAGGCCACTGAGAAATCAATGGGGTGTTTACCCCGGGAATTTGAGCTTTAGACCAATCACTTTAATTGCGAAGTGGAAACTGAATGGCAGGGGCCAACTGGTGGCAAAGGCTGGTGAGGAGGCTGATGCAGCATATAGGCAAGAACGGAGGACTGCCTGGTGGAGGGAGCATTGCAGGGATTGGGAGACATGGCAGATCTGGGAAACAATTTAAGAGGAAGAATGGATTGGAGTTGGTGATTGATTGGAAACTGAGGGTGTGTAGGGGGGAGTCAGGCAGAATCAAAGAAGGAGTTGAGGATGACTTCTGGTTTCTGGCTTGGAGCAGCTGCGTGGGTGGCTGTGTCTATCCCTGGGCTGGAGAAGAAGAGGGAGAAGTAGTCCCTGAAGGGAGACCAGAGGGGAGGGGCTTCAAAGGGCAAAGGGATTTAGCAACTGATGGGGAGTAAGGGAGCGGGGTCAAGTACTCTTTGTGGAAGGAAGCAGAATTTCCTCTTTTTATTCATTCAATATATTAGGGACCTACTGTGTGTCAGACACTGGGAATACAGGAGGGAACCTCCTCATGGAGTTTCCATTCTAGAGGGTGGAGACAGACAAGAAGCAAAAAAATAAGTACATTAAGGTGCCATGAATGACACAGAGTAAGGGGATGTGGGTGATGAAGGCTGCCGTTTCGAAGGCTTCTCTGACTTTTAGGCAGACATGAAAGAAGAGAGGGAGTGATATGGGGAGCAGGGGTCACCCTACTGGGTAGAAAGAAGGGTAAGGCTTAGAGGTTCCCTGTATGCGGGGGCCACTCTAGCCACAGCAGGGATTGAGGTCAGAAACTGGTTTTGCTTCCTCCCAGTGATGCCGCTCTCCAGCTACATGACCTGAGGCATGTCACTTAATCTTCACTGAGCCTCAGCTTTCTCATCTATAAAATGGGTACACTAATACAGCGGGCTAAATGAAGTTAGGCATAGTGCCTGGCAAAGAACAGATTCTTCAAAGATTTAACCTTTCGTTTTCTTTTTCCGTGGAGGTACTAAAAGATATGGGATGGGGAAAACTGGTCTAACTGAGGCAAGGTGAGAATCTGATAAATTCTAGAATTGAACTCTCATGGCTATGATGGAAGGAGGGAAAAGTGTACACCAATATATACGTTCCTTCACCACATTTTCCTCTCCTCTCTTTTCCTCCCCTAGCTTCTGACCTGGACTTAACTTGTGTTTCCAAGCAAGCCTGTTGAAGAGAGACTGATAACAGACACTTCTGATGGCACAGTCTCCTAGGTTCAGTCTTCAGGTCCCTCCTCTGTCACCGAGTCCCCTGTCCAGTACCGATTAATTGGTTTCATTTCACTCTGGGAAGCAGAAATGAGCAGAGGGGGTGTGGTGGAAAAAATGACTCAACCTAGAGTTTGGTGATTGGTGCAATAAAGCTCCATCCTGCCAGGGGGTCTCCATGCTGGGTGGGAGGCTCCCGCCTTTATCAGGTGTGGCATATTGAGATTCTAACTGCCGAACCTCTAAGGACCACTGAACAGCTCAGAGTGGGGGTGGCAGCATGCGAAGTGGAGGCGATCACTTCTGTGCTAATGACTTAGATTCTTGTCAGAGGTTGGCCTCTGTGGGCAAAGAAGGAAGAGCATGTGGAAGGAAGGGGCATCAGGAGGGGAGAGCTGTAGGGGGACCTCCGGAAGCTGAACTGTGTGAACTTGGCTGAGTCATTATGTAATTAGCTACACCCTTGCATAATAGCCTTCTGTGCTTCTCCACGGCCACAGGATAAAGTCCTAAAGTCTTAACCAGAACCCAGCCTACCCCCTCCCATGCTTCCTACAGTGCTCTCTACTTGGAATAAGCAAGACCTTTTTTTTTTTTTTTCTGATGCCTTTCCCTCATTTCTGATGCCATTCCCATTCATTTCATTTCACACATCATATACAGGATATATAAAAACAACCTTTTCTTTGAGAGTACTTTTAGATTTAAAGAAAAGGTACAGAGATGGTCAAGCGAGTTTCCCTGTACGCCTCACCCAGCTTCCCCTACTATTAATGTCTGACATTGCCAAGGTGCATTCCTCAAAAGAACTCAGCACTAATATATTTCATTAGCTAAACTCCAGATGTATTCAGATTTCACTAGTTTTCCCACAAATGCCTTTTTTTTTTTTTTTTTTTTTTTGGGTTCAGGCTCCCACCTAGGACACCCATTGCACTTACTTCTCAGGTCTCCATAGTCTGATCAGGTCTGGGAAAGCTTCTGTCTTTCTCGTCCCTATGACTTGGATAGTCTTCAGAAGCGCTGATCAGATCTTTGGCAGAATGTCCTTAACATGGGTTTATCTGATGCTTTCCTCATGGCTAGACAGAATTACGGGTTTACAGAAAGAATAGCACAGAGGTGAAGTGTCTTCTCACATCCAATCTGGGGCACGTGTGACCCACATCACTTATTACTGGTAACATAAACAGTGGATCACTCCATGATATTTTCCAGGTTTCTCTACTGTGAAGATACTTCCATCCACTCCCACGTCCTACTCCCTGGCCCCCTCTGCTATTTCCATACTCTATTCTTTTTTTTTTTTTTAAAGATTTTATTTATTTGACAGAGAGAAATTACAAGTACACTGAGAGGCAGGCAGAGAGAGAGAGAAGGAAGCAGGCTCCCTGCTGAGCAGAGAGCCCGATGCGGGACTCGATCCCAGGACCCTGAGATCATGACCTGAGCCGAAGGCAGCGGCTTAACCCACTGAGCCACCCAGGCGCCCCTCCATACTCTATTCTTAAGCAAGTCACCAAGTCCAGCCCACACTCAAGAGGTAGAGAGTGGGATTAAGCTCTACCTTCCGGAAGGGGGAACAACTGCATAATTTGGAATTCTTCTTTAAAGTTTAAAAATTCTTCTTCCCTATTCATTTATTCAATTATTTATTCATATCAATGTGGACTCAACTCCTATATATTTATTTCATGCTTTGGGCTATAATCCAATACTATGTTATTTATTTTGTTTCTCCAGTTGTCCCAGCTTTGGTCATTGGGCGTTCTTTCAGGTTGACTACTATGTCCCTTTGGATGCCCCCATCCTTTTGTTTTTTGAGTGCTTCCTTCCTTTCTGATACTACAAGATGCTCTGGGCTCATCTTGCCTTTTTTCTGCCCCAGCCCTTCAATGGTCCCCCACTGCCACAGGATAAAATCCTAAAGTCTAGAATCAGTTTCTCCAAAGATCCTTGGTTCATTCTATCTAAAAATCTATTTATCTATCTATCAAAGATTTCATTTATTTGACAGAGACAGTGAGAGAGGGAACGCAAGCAGGGGTGGTGGAAGAGGGAGAAGCAGGCTTCCCGCCGAGCAGGGAGCCCGATGTGGGGCTCTATGCAGGGCTCAATCCCAGGACCTTGGGATCATGACCTGAGCCGAAGGCAGACGCTTAACGACTGAGCCAAACAGGTGCCCCCTTGGTTCTTTTTATTGGAGAATATTTTTTAGAACCCAAAATCTAGATGTTGGATCCTTGCTTATTGCTACTGGGGAGTAGACCTTTTTTTTTGTTTTTTTAAGATTTTTTTTTTTTAATTTATTTGACAGAGAGAGATCACAATTAGGCAGAGAGGCAGGCAGAGAGAGAGGTGGAAGCAGGCTCTCCACCGAGCAGAGAGCGCGATGCGGGTCTCGAACCCAGGACCCTGAGATCATGACCTGAGCCAAAGGCAGATGCTTAACCCACTGAGTCACCCCGGCACCCCCTCATATGAGCATTTGTACCACCTGATGCTTATACCTATGGCGATTCTGTATTAATGCATGTTCATGGTAAACAAGTTGAAAGACTCAGATGTTAAGGAAGAAATCAAGCCAGCATTTCTGCTGTCCTGGGGAAAACTTTCTAACTCACCAGAGTCATCTGAGGATGTAATGGGCTTGCTTTAGATCTGTGCTTCATTCATTAGCCACATGGGGCCAGTGAGTACAAGAACCATGGCTGGATCTGAGTTGGGATGATCTGATACAAAAAAAGAATGTAGGGGCACCTGGGTGGCTCAGTGCGTTGAGGCCTCTGCCTTCTGCTCGGGTTGTGCTCTTGGGGTCTTGGGATCGAATTCCGCATCAGGCTCTCTGCCTGGCAGGAAGCCTGCTTCCCCCACCCCACCCCGCCGCCACCTCTCTCTGTCTGCCTCTCTGTGTATTTTTAATTTGTCTGTCAAATAAATAAATGAAATCTTAAAATAAAAAGAGAATGGGCACCTAGGTGGCTCAGTGGGTTCTGCCTTCACCTCAGGTCATGATCCCGGAGTCCTGGGATTGAGCCCTGAATCAGGCTCTCTGCTTGGCAGGGAGCCTGCTTCCTCCTCTCTCTCTCTGCCTGCCTCTCTGCCTACTTGTGATCTCTGTCTGTCAAATAAATAAATTAAATCTTTAAAAAAAAGAACAGAGAATGTAAAATATCTATTTAACAGCTTCTTATATTGATTACTTGTTAAAAGGATGATACTTTGGATATGTGGAATTAACTAAAACATTGTGAAAATTAATTTGACTTTTTTGGTATTTTTTAAAAAGACTTTATTTATTTATTTGACAGAGAGAGAAATCACAAGTAGGCAGAGCAGCATGCAGAGAGAGAGTGGGAAGCAGGCTCCCCGCTAAGCAGAGAGCATGATGTGGGGCTCGATCCCAGGACCCTGGGATCATGACCTAAGCCAAAGGCAGAGGCTTAATCCACTGTGCCACACAGACACCCCTTTTTTTTGGTATTTAACAGAAAAATTTAAATTATGTACATGGCCTCCATTATATTTCTATCAGACAGGGTGTCCCCATGACCAGATATATTTGAGCACTGATTTTGTTAGAGTGGTGATTGGCTTCATTGGAGATGGGATTAGGTGGTATTTATTTATTTATTTATTTAAGTATAATAATATATAATGTTCTATTAGTTTCAGGTATACAATATAATAATTCAACAATTCTGTAAATTACTCAGTGCCCTTGATCCCCTTTACCTATTTCTCCCTTCCCCCTACCCACCTCCCCTCTGGCAACCATCAATTTGTTCCTCTGTATTTAAGAGTCTGCTTTTTTTGTTGTTGTTTGTTCCTTTTTTCTTTCTTTGTTTCTTTTTTTTTTTTTTTTTTTTTTTTAAGATTTTTTATTTATTTATTTGACAGAGAGAAATCACAAGTAGATGGAGAGGCAGGCAGAGAGAGAGAGAGGGAAGCAGGCTCCCTGCTGAGCAGAGAGCCCGATGCGGGACTCGATCCCAGGACCCTGAGATCATGACCTGAGCCGAAGGCAGCGGCCCAACCCACTGAGCCACCCAGGCGCCCCTCTTTTTTTTTTTTTAAGGTTTTATTTATCTATTTGACAGACAGAGATTGCAGGTAAGCAGAGAGGCAGTCAGAGAGAGGAGGAAGCAGGCTCCCTGCTGAGCAGAGAGCCCGATGTGGGGCTCGATCCCAGGACCCTGGGATCATGACCCGAGCCGAAGGCAGAGGCTTTAACCCACTGAGCCACCCAGGTGCCCCCCTCTTTGTTTGTTTCTTAAACTCCACATCTGAATGATATTATATGGTATTGTCTTTCTCTGCTTTCTTTTTTTTTTTTAAAGATTTTATTTATTTATTTGACAGAGAGAGATCACAAGTAGGCATAGAGGCAGGCAGAGAGAGAGAGAGAGGAGGAAGCAGGCTCCCTGCTGAGCAGAGAGCCCGATGTGGGACTCGATCCCAGGACCCTGAGATCATGACCTGAGCCGAACGCAGCGGCTTAACCCACTGAGCCACCAAGGTGCTCTCTCTGATTTATTTCACTTTGCAGTATACCCTCGTGAGATATATATATATATAGATAGGTCTATCTATCTATCTATCTATCTATATCTCACATCTTTTTTATCCATTCATCAGTGGGTGGACACTTGGGCTGCTCCCATGTCTTGGCTATTGCAAATACTGCTGCAATGAATATAGACATGGATATCTCCTTTCAAATTCATGTTTTTATATTCTTCGGGTAAATACCCACTAGTGAAATTATTGGATCGTACGGTGATTCCATTTATGATTTTTTGAGGAACCTGTTTTCTACAGTGTTTTCCACAGTAGCTGCACCAATTTGCATCCCCAAAAACAGAACACAAGAGTTCCCTTTTCTCCACATCCTCATCAACACTTGTTATTTCTTGTCTTTTTTATTTTAGCCATCCCAACAGGTATAAGGTGCTAAGTCATCGTGATTGTGGTTTACATTTCTCTGATGAGTGATGTTGAGCATCTTCTCAAGTGCCTGTTGACCATCTGTATTTCTTCTTTGGAAAAATATATATTCAGTCCTTGCCCATTTTTAATTGGATTATTTATTTATTTATTTTGGTATTAGGTTGTATAAGTTCTTTATATATTTTGGATATTAGCCCCTTGTTAGATACATTTGCAAATATCTTCTCCCATTCAGCAGGTTGCCTTTTGTTTTGTTGATGGTTTTTTTTCACTCTGCAGAAGCTTTTTATTTTGGTGTAGTCCCAATAGTTTAATTTTGCTTTTGTTTCCCTTACCTCAGAAGACATATGTATCTAGAAAAATGTTTCTATGGCTGATGGTAAAAGAAATTACTGTCTATGTTTTCTTCTAGGAGTTTTATGGTTTCAGGTCTTACATTTAAGTCCTTAACCTATTTTAAGTTTATTTTTGTGATTAGTGTAAGAAAGCGGTCTGGTTTCATTCTTGTGCATGGAGCTGTCCAATTTTCCCAGCACCATTTGTTGAAGAGACTCTCTTTTCCCCATTGTATATTCTTGCCTCTACTGTCATAGATTTATTGACCATATAAGCGTGGGTTTATTTCTGGGCTCGTTACTCTGTCCTTATTGATCTGTGTCTATTTTTTGTGCGAGTACCATACTGTTTGGCTTATTGCAGCTTTGTCGTACATGTTGGGATTGTGATACCTCCAGCTTGTTCTTCTTTCTCAAGATTGCTTTGCTTATTCAGCGTCTTCTGTGATTCCATACAATTTTTAGTACTATTCATTCTAGTTCTAGTGAAAAATGTTGTTGGTATTTTAATTAGGATTGCACTAAATCTGTAGATTGCTTTCGGCAGTATGGACATTTTAACAATATTGGTTCTTCCAATCTGCGAATGTGGAATAACTTTTCATCTCTGTGTTATCTTCAATTGATGTTATCATATTTTATGATTTTTTTTAAAGTTTTATATTTATTTTTATGTAATCTCCACACCCAACATAGGGCTCAAACTCATGACCCCAAGATCAAGAGTTGCATGCTTTTCTACCCGAGCCAGGCAGACGCCCCAGGATTAGGTGATCTTTAACGTAGATTTTATCCTGGAGACTTTAGATTCTATGTCTTCAGCCTTTCTCCCACACTTTACCTTTGCCTACATTCTGCTTCTACTACATTGTTCTTGTCCTCCTAACATGCCCTTTGATTATTTGTTTCTGAGCCTCTGTTTATCCAGTATGCGCCATCTAGAATGCCTTCTCTCCTATCTCTCCTGTCAGAACCCTACCGAACCTGAAAAGCAGCTCACATGCTGCCTCAGTCATGAAGCCTTTCCTGGCTGCTCACAGCCAGATTGAACTCTGTAACATCTCCAGAACTACTACTCACCAACCCCTCCATATATTCTGTACTTTGGCAATTTGCTGACTTCCATCTCCTACTAGATTGGGAGCGCCTGGAGGGCAGAGATAAATGACACAGATAATTCCAAGGACTGATGTCAGATCCTCAAATTTGGGCTGTTTCCGAAAATCCATCTGGAGAATACATGGAGTCCAGGGCCCTCTTCTTTCCTATCTCCCCTTCTTATGCTTTACAGAAGTCACTCAACCCAGGTCTTTAGGGGGACCTGCGTGGCTCAACTAGTTAAGCATTTGCCTCGGCTGGGGTCAGGATCTCAGGGTCCTGGGATTGAGTACCCTGTCAGGCTCCCTGCTCAGCGGGGAGTCTGCTTCTCCATCTCCCTGCTCTGGAATTCCTGCTCTTACGCTCTTGCATGAGTGCCCGCTCTCTTTTCCTCTCACATAAACAAACAAATAAATAAAGTGTTTTAAAAAACCCAGACAACCCAAATTTTTGCCCACAGCATTGGGGGTGGAGATGTTATGCCTTCAGGGCACCAACCAAAGGTGAAGGATTCTGATGACTGAATAATAAGGCATTTTGCAAATCAGGCAGTTGCTAGTTCCTTGCTTTTAATACAGTTTAAGGAGGTTCTCATTTTGTTGTCGTTAAAAATAACTTTTGAGGGACGCCTGGGTGGCTCAGTCAGTTAAGCC
The DNA here is from genome assembly GCF_009829155.1 of Mustela erminea. NCBI lineage: Eukaryota > Metazoa > Chordata > Mammalia > Carnivora > Mustelidae > Mustela > Mustela erminea. Next base: position 89,853,700 of record NC_045623.1, read on the forward strand.
GCTGCCTTCAGCTCAGGTCGTGATCCTAAGATCCTGGGATTGAGTCTCACATCGGGCTCCTTGCTCAGTGGGGAGCCTGCTTCTCTCTGCCTCTGCCTGCCACTCTGCCTGCTTGTGCTTGCTCTCTCTCTGACAAATAAATAATTTAAAATTCTTAAGAAAAATAAAAAATAATAAAATTATAAAACTTTTGATGATCGATCACTATGTGATTTTTGGCATGTAACTCAGAAGGAATTCAAATAATTAAGTGACATTATTATAATAAAACTCTGCCCATTCTCATCTTACCTATGGTAACATGGTTTCTCAGTGATTCTACTTACAGAAATAAAAAATTGATATAAAATTGTGGCAGAACCCAGCCTTATTCCAACAATAAGTAATATTTATCCAGAAATATGTAAACTCATAGCAAAAAGTCTATCTCTCTCTCTCTTTTTTTTTTTTTTTTAAAGATTTTATATATTTAGGGGTGCCGGGGTGGTGGCTCAGTGGTTTAAAGCCTCTGCCTTGATCTGCCATGATCCCAGGGTCCTGGGATCGAGCCCCAGATAGGGCTCTCTGCTCGGCAGGGAGCCTGCTTCCCTTCTCTCTCTGCCTACCTCTCTGCGTACTTGTGATCTCTGTCTGTCAAATAAATAAATAAAATCTTTAAAAAAAGAAAAAAAAGATTTTATTTATTTATTTGACACAGGAAGAGAGAGCACAAGCAGGGGGAGCAGCAGAGGAAGTGGGAGAAGCAGGCTCTTCACTGAGTGGGGAGCCAGACATGGGACTCGATCCCAGGACCCTGGGATCATGACTTGAGCCAAAGGCACAGGCTTTAACCCACTGAGCCACCCAGGTGCCCCTAAATTTCAAAAAAAAATTTTTTTTTTAAGATTTTATTTATTTATTTGACAGAGAGAAATCACAAGTAGATGGAGAGGCAGACAGAGAGAGAGAGAGAGGGAAGCAGGCTCCCTGCTGAGCAGAGAGCCCGATGCGGGACTCGATCCCAGGACCCTGAGATCATGACCTGAGCCCAAGGCAGCGGCTTAACCCACTGAGACACCCAGGCGCCCCAAAATTTTTAAACTGTAACTTTACGTATAAATTTCTGTTGAAGTATGATTTAGGTAATCAATAACAGACTTCCGAGCATAAAATACATCAGCCTAAGATAATATTGTGTTAGAGGAAGCAAAATGTAACTAGCTATACATTCAAGAAGGGAAAAAAAAATGGTACGCCATTTGTGTCTGTTAAAGTAGAGCTTTTGTTCTAGTATTTTCTTGGAATGAATGATAGTATGTTGATGGTGTAACAGTTTTATTTAAAATATTGATATTTACAATATGCTAGGAAGGATATCCTTTGCAACAATTTACATTTATGATGAACATTTTAGTTGTCAATCAAAAATATGTCAGAGGGGCACCTGGGTGGCTCAGTCGGTCCAGCGTCTGCCTTCTGCTCAGGTCCTGATCTCCTGGTCCTGTGATCGGGTCCCACCTCCCCGCTCAGCGGGAGTCCTGCTTCTCCCTCTCCCCTCGCTTGTGTTCCCCCTCTCGCTGTCTCCCTGTCAAAATGAAATCTTTAAAAAAAAAAAAAAAACTTGAAAATATGCCAGATATCCTGCCTATGGACCTGAGACCCCTTCTTCACCCTCCTCCCCCCTTCTTCTGCCCTAGTTGGCTCACTGGAGATCAAGGATAGATAGTTGGAAGGCAGGCAGGGAGAAGCGTGCCCCGCCCCGCAAGCGGAAACCACGCTTTAAAGGATTTTACCCCACCCTGGAAGGAGCCCTCCACCCTTTCTCACGTGATAGATGACAAAAACCTGGTTGGATGACAGGCACAGGGAGGGTTACTCAGATTAAAACAGCCTGGCAGCAAGCCCATAAAACCCCCTAGACTTAGAAGCTGCAGTGGCGGCCCTCTCAGGTCCCTTCTCTCTTTGGGAGCTTCCTACTCTATCATTCAGTAAAGGTAACTATCGCTCAATAAACTTTGCTGCTTGTCTGCTCTACCTCTTTATTCTTCAAAGTGGTGGGACCAAGAACTGCAGGGCATTAAAAATCTGACAACACTTGGGTGGAGAACATCAACAGCTCTGTGACTTTTCTTTTTTCTTTTTTTTGGTGGGCAGCAAAGCAGGGTTTATTGAGCGATAGCAAAGTGATAGAGAGGGTTGCCCAGCTCTGTGACTTCTGGCCATGGCTTGGGTTTGGTAAATGGGGAGTCTTAGCAGGCGGGCAAGAAAGTGAGGTCAAGGTCTCTATTGCCTTGGTTCCTACCTCTGCAAGTCTAGTTGGTTTGACCTTGTCCTTGGACAGGGCGTTAATGCTGTTTTTCAGCAGAGGGACTGCCTCTCTAGGTCTCTGGTGGTAACAGCCTGGTGGCTGCCTGTGCCAGCTTCCTGCATGATCCCTGGTGATTTTTTCTACCTTGACCACGCCTTCTAAATTACCACTTTGTGTATACTATAACCGTCTTGAATTGCCTTAATTTGAGTGTGCCACTTGTTTCCTGTTGGTATCCTCACAAATACGGAAGGGATGCAGAATTTTTTAAAATCCCTGAAGGGGCCACAAAAGTAAAAAATCTGAAGACCACTGATCCAGACTATAGCCTCATCCATTCATTCAATAAATAGTGGATTGTGCCCAGGGCTCCACTACAGAAGTGAATTACATGGGGTTTTTCAACAAGGGGTCCCCTATTATTAAGTAATAATAACTCATTGGAACAGAAGATACACAAATAATTAAGCAAAGGGCAACAGAATGGTCTGTGATAAGTGCTTTACTAAAGATTTGGGCAATAAGTTGTGGGAGCACTGTGGAGAGAGCAATCATCTAATTTTACTTGGGAGAATTGGGGATAACCACAGTGGAGGTTTCATTGGTTTTATGGCAGCAAAGATAAGTAGCTTGCCTGAGAGGGAAAGGGAGAAAGGGCGTTCAAGGCCAAGGGGCAACATGAATAGAGAACCAAAGGTTAGCAGAGGATTGCCGAGTCATGGCTGGGTTTCCAAAGGTGATTCGACAAGCACAAAGAATAAAGGAAATAATGTGTAAATATGATTAGGTTAAAATAAGGAACTTATAAGTGGCAAAAGGCATTGTAAACAGAGTGAAAACATTAAAGGGCTCCCTGGAAGAAGATAATTGCAATTCATATATAAAGAACACCTAGGAATCAGTAAGAACTAAAGATAAGCAAGCAAGTTGAAAGATCGGCAAAGCACAGGAACAGGCAATCCTGGGAGAGGAAGTCCTAAGAGAAATGCAGATTTTTTTTTTTTAAAGATTTTATTTATTTATTTGACAGAGAGAAATCACAAGTAGGCAGAGAGGCAGTCAGAGAGAGAGGGGGAAGCAGGCTCCCTGCTGAGCAGAGAGGCCGATGTGGGACTCGATCCCAGGACTCTGAGATCATGACCTGAGCCGAAGGCAGCGGCTTAACCCACTGAGCCACCCAGGCGCCCCGAGAAATGCAGATTAACATAATTAGGGACTGCTTCCGAAGAGCAGAGTGTGTGACAAGGGGAAAAATAACTGCGCGGTGGAGAAACCTGGAAACACCACATTAATCAGGCGCTCAAGGGTCATAACGTCACCAGTAACAAGTCACAACAAGTCACATGGACAGCTTATGCCCTGGGGTTGGATGTGCCAAGAAGAGCACTTCACCTCCGTGCTATTCTTCTCGAAAACCCATAACCTAGTCATGAGGAAAACATCAGATAAGCTCATATTAAGGACATTCTGCCAAAGATGTGATCAGCGCTCCTGAAGACTCTTCAAGTCATAGGGACGGGAAAGACTGAGAAGCTGTCCCAGACCTGAGGAGACTAAATGCTGTGTAGTGACCCAGATGGGAGCTTGGACCAGGAAAAGTTCCAAGTGAAATCTGAATTAATCTCAAATTTAATTAAGAGTAATAAACCAGGGCCCCTGGCTGGCTCAGTAGATAGAGCTTGGGACTCTTGATCTCAGGGTTGTGAGTTTGAACCCCAACTGGGTATAAAGATTGCTTTAAAAAATTTAAAAAAAAAATAAAAATAGTCATATGCCAATGTTGGTGTCTTAGTTTTGACAAATCTGTCATGGTAATGTAAGATGTTAAATTAAGGGAAACTGAGGAGTATTTGGGAACTCTCTTGACTATGTTTGCAACTTTTCTGTTGATCTAAAGATACACCAATAATAAATACTCCAAATAAAAAAAAGTTTATTTAAAAAAATGTGGAGGCACACCTGGGTGGTGCAGTTGGTTAAGCCTCCAGCTCTTGGTTTTGGCTCAGGTTGTGATCTCAGATGAAGCCCCGTGTTGGGCTCTGCACTCAGCGCAGTCAGCTTGAGATTCTCTCTCTCTCTCACCCCGTGCTCATCCTGCTCATGCTCTCACTCTCTCTCTCTCAGATAAATAAATCTTTAAAAAAAAATGCTGGGACACTATTTTACTACCCATCAAATTAACAAAGAATAAAAAAGTCTGACTCAAGCAAGTATTGAGAAGATATGGGTAAAGTAGCTCTTTCATACTTGCAGAAGGGAGGGCAAAAGATACCTTAGGAAGGGGCACCTGCTGGCTTGTCTGGTAGAACACGTGACTCTTGATCTTGGGGTTGTGAGTTTGAGTCCCACATAGGGCATAGAGATTTTTTTAAAAAAGATATTTTAGGAAAGCACTTTAGGAAATCAGAGAATGTACAAACCTTACAATCTGGAAATAATTTTCAAGTATAGAGGGAGAATTCTTAAGCGCTTATGTGCATTAAGAGATACGTATAAAGGCAGTTGATATGATATTGTTCACAAAAACAAAATTAGAGCATCTTGAATGTCCATCAGTAGGGAAACAGATTTAAACATTGAGATATGTTGGGGTGTCTGGGTGATATAGTTGGTTAGGTGTCTGACTCTTGGTTTTGGCCCAGGTTGTGATCTCAGGGTCATGAGATTGAGCCCCACATTGGACTCTACAGACATTCAATGTGGAGTCTGCTTGTGATTCTCTTTCCCTCTGCCCCTCCCACTCATGCTCACTCACACTCTCTCTCTCTCTCTGAAATAAATAAATAAATCTTTACTTAAAAATTGAGATATATTGGAGCACATGGGTGGCTCAGTAGCTTAAGCCTCTGTCTTCAGCTTGGGTCATGATCTCAGGGTCCTGGGATCGAGCCCTGTGTTGCGCTCTCTGCTCAGCGGGGAGCCTACTTCCCCCTTCTCTCTACCTGGCTCTCTGCCTATTTGTGATCTCTCTCTGTCAAATGAATAAATAAAATCTTAAAAAAATTAAAAAAATAAAAATTGAGATATATTAATATGATGAAATATTTTCTATAGAGCAGTTCAAAGGAAAGAACAAGATCTATACATATTAACATGGCTAGATGTTAAAAATATAATATTGAATGAAAAAGTAACAAGGAAGAAGGATAAATATGATGCCATGGATATAAATTTAACAGACACACAAACATATCATATTGGTTTTTTAAAAGATTTTATTTATTTAATTGTGAGAGAGAGGGAGAGAGAACGCAGGCGCACTGGCACACATGAGCAGGGGGAAGGGGCAGAGGGAGGAGCAGAATCCCCGCTGAGCAGGGATTTCCCATGTGGGGCTCGATCCCAGGACTCCAGGTTCATGACCTGAGCTGAAGGCAGACACTTTAACCGTCTAAGCCCCCCGGGCGCCCCACCATATATTGTTTATGTTTACATGTACCTTAATTCATTCATCTAATAGAACTTTCATGAGTGCCTTAGTACGTGCCAAGTGCAATTTTCAGTTCTGAGGATACAGCAGTGAACAATAATAGCTGACAATTATATAGGACTTGCTGTGAGCCAAGCACTCCGTAATAATAATAATTAGTAATAATAATAACAGCAAACACTTATGTAGCATTTACTACAGAGCAGGTATAATTCTAACAACTTCACATGCATTAGCTCATTGAATCCTCATAGTAACCTATGACATAGGTTCTCTTATTGCTCCCATCTCATAGTGCAGCACTGTGGAGTGAGCGTGCCTAGGGTCACATGTCTAGACCGCGATAGTGAGGGCATTCAGATCCAGCCAGCCTGGCTCCGAGGCTGTCCTACCAATCATTATGCTCTTTGCCTTGAATCTGTGATGGCAAGACAGGCTACACAAATGTGTAGGGTATGTAGTGTGTAGACAGTGGAAGAGCTGTGGAGAAAAATAATGAAGGGGAGGAAAGAGGGAGAAAGGAGTGGGGGTATTACATTTAAGGAGGGGATGTGGCATTCAGGAACAGCCTCCCTGAGAGACAACGACTGAGCAAAGATTCCCAAGGAAGGAGAAAACCATGCAGCTTTCTGGGGGTGACTGCATTCCTGACAGAGGGAACAGCAAAGTCGAAGGCTCTGAGGAAGCTCTGAACCTGGAGTATTTGAAAAATAAGTGGCAAGGAAGCCTGGGTGGCTAAAGCAGAGAGAAGAAGGGGAAAAGGTCAGAGGTGAGGCCCAGGAGATGTGGGGGTTACAGTGGGGGGATGCTTAGAAGTCACAATGAAGACCTTGGAGGGGTCTGAGCAGGGGGTAGCAGCACTCGACTGAGGCTTTAGAGGGCTTCCTCTGGCTGCTTTGTTGAGATGGGACCGCTCAGAGGCTTTTGTAGTAACCTGGCAAGAAATGGTGGTGGCTTGAACCAGAATGGTTGCTCTGGGGGTGCGAAGAAGTGGTTGGGTCCTGGACATATTTTGCAGATCCAGTTGGTAGTATTTGCTGAGGATGGACATGAAAGAAAGGAAGGATTCTAGGGTGACTCGGGTTTTTGGCCTGAGTAAGGTGGAAGATGGAAGGACTGTTTCTTGGATAGAGAAACAGTGTGGGAAGTGGGTATGGGGATGGCCTAGAGCTCCGTTTTGGATGTCCTGAGTTTGAGGTTTCTGTTGGACAAGCAGGTAGTCATGTGCTGTATCCAGCTGGACACAGTAGTCTGGACTGTAGAACAGAAGAGATTAAAAAAAAAAATCTGTGTATGGTCTGCAGATAGATGTTATCTGAAACCACAAGAAAGGGTGAGATCACCAGAGACGTGAGTGTAGATACAGAGCGGTGCAAAGGTGAGAACCAAGCCCTGGGCCCTCAGCATGTAGAGATCGTGCAGGAAGGGAGGATTCGGCAACAGGAGACTGAGAAGGAACAGCTGGAAGGGCAGAGGAAAACTGGGGGGAGGGGGAGAACCGGGAGGGAGCAGTTCCATCAGCTGATGGAAGAAAGGGGTTTGAGGAGCAAGTGATCAAATGTATGGAAGGCTCTGGTAGGTAAACAAAGACAAGGACTCAGGAATGGCTGATTGAGGAACACGGAAGTGTAGAGGGCAGAGTACGATACCCCAAAATATGCCGCTTTGGGGTAAAAACCGTTTTGAGCTGAAGGCAACTGATCGAAGGGAGGCTTTCTGTCCTCCCTCTCTTCAGATGAAAGAAGGACAAAGATTTACAAAGGTATCCCTGCTCCTTCTCCACCAGGAAGGACGAGAGTTAATCCCCGAGACAGCTTTAGACCCTTAGCTGGAACTAGTACCCCAAGAGTCTATACAACAAACTTCACTAAGGAGCCATTCTCTGTCATTAGTTTCCTCTGTTTGCCTTCGCACAATTTGCTGTCCCTGGAGACAGGTTCTTTTCCTTTGTCTTGTCGCATGCCTAAAAATGTATTGTTCCTGTGCTAAGATTATATATAAGCCCAAGATCTAACTAGACCTTTGAGTCATTCATCTGTGGGTACATGATACACGTGTCCACAAACTTCTCTTCTCTTTTCTTTTTTTTCTTTTAATACATTTTTAAAGATTTTATTTATTTATTTGACAGACAGAGATCACAAGTAGGGAGAGAGGCAGGCGGGGGCGGCGGGGAAGCAGGCTCCCTGCTGAGCAGAGAGCCTGATGTGGGGCTTAATCCCAGGACCCTAAGATCATGACCTGAGCCAAGAGGCTCAGGGTTTAGGTACAGCATTTGGGGGTGAAAACCTAACTGGGCTGGATTTTGGAGAATGGGAGGAGAGATGATGCGGACAGTCCAGAAAGTTCTCCCAGGTTTTGGCCGTAGCTGGAGGCAGTGCAGAGTGAAGAGATGTGTATTGAAGTGTCCAAATAATACTTTACACTCATGACAGAAGCTGCCTGTCATTGCTAGAAGTTGATGTACATTACATTCATATAGAGGTTGATGCCAAAACAGGTTCTAAGAGACTTTTTAAGATTTACGGTACATATATCTGTGAAAAAAAAAAAAAAAAACCCATCACAAATAATTGTATGTTGAAAACAAATACAAGAAACTGTAACAGCTGATAATTCAGAAGTGAAAATTTTGCTTGTTTGTTATGTTATCTTTGTACTTTCAAATTGTCTTATGAATAATTAGGGGGGAAATTTGTGGGCCTGAATGTATGAAGTTGTGTGCTATGCGGAGAATGGGGATGGGGTATGCAGCTGTCTAAACAGAGGCTCAGAAAGTTCTCTGTGAAAGCTGTGTGTGTGTCCCACTTGCCTATAGCCAAATGGAGATGGGAGCAATACAGTGTTTACATTTTGGGTGTGGGGGAAGGAGAGAAGGGGTGGGGGGGGGGAGGGACAGGGAAGGGGAGAGAGGCAGAGCCCAACTCAGGGCTTGATCTCACAACCCTGAGATCATGACCGGAACCAAAATCAAGAGCCAGACATCTAACCAACTGAGCTAGAAATGATTAAGCTTAATGAAGAAGTCACATAGAAAGCCAAGCGAGGCCTCTCATGTCAGCCAGATTGTGAACACAAAGGAAAAGTTCTAGAAGGAAATTAAAAGTGTATTCCAGTGGGGATACCTGGATGGCTCAGCTGCCTTCAGCTCAGGTCATGATCCCAGGGTCCTGGGGTTGAGTCCCAGGGAGCATGGGGCTCCCTGCTCATCAAGGAGCCTGCCTCTCCCTCTCCTTCTGCTTGCTGCTCCCCCTGCTTGTGTTCTCTCTCTCTGGCAAATAAACAAATAAAATATTTTAAAAAAAAAAAGTGTATTCCAGTGAGCACACAAATGATAAGAAACTGAAAACAACCTTATTGCTGATGTAGAGAAAGTTTGAGTGGTCTGGGTAAGCAATCAAACCAGCGGCAAATCTACTCCTGGTGAAGGCAAAACCTAATTCAGAGCAAGGCCCTCACTCTCTTCAATTCTGTAAAGGCTGAGAGAGGGGAGGAAGCTGCAGAAGGAAAGTCTGAAGCTAGCAGAGGCTGGTTCATGAGGTTTAAGGAAAGAAGCCATCTCCATAAAATAAAAGTGTGAGGGGAAGCTGAAGCAGCAGGTGCTGATGTAGAAACTGCAGAAATTTCTCCAGAAGATCTGGCTCAGATCTGTGATCAGTGATCAGGTGACTATCCTAAACAACAGATTTTCAACGTAGATGAAACAGCTTTCTACTGGAAGAAGATGCCATCCAGGACTTCCATAGCTGGAGAGGAGAAGTCAATGCCTGGCTTCAAAACTTCAAAGGACAGGCTGACTCTCTCATTAGGGGCTAGAGCAGCTGGTGATTTTAAGTTAAAACCAATGCTCATTTCCATTCCCAAACTCCTTAAAAACAATGCCAAATCTCCCATTCAAGTACTAACCAGGCCCGACCCTGCTTAGCTTCCGAGATCAGACGAGATGGGGCGCGTTCAGGGTGGTATGGCCATAGACAAAACAATGCCAAATCTATTCTGCCTGTGCCCTATCAATGGAACCACAAAGCCTGGATGTCGGCACATCTCTTTACAACCTGGTTTACTGAATATTTTAAGTCCACTATTGAGACGTACCACTCAGAAAAAACATTCATTTCAAAAACATTGCCTGACAATGCACTGGTCACCCGTAAGCCCTGATGGAGATGTATATCAGGATTAATGTTGTTCTCATGCCTGCTAATACAACATCCATTCTACAGCCCATGAATCTGGGAACAATTTTGACTTTCAAGCCTTATTATTTAAGAAATTCATTTAAAAATTATATTTCATATGGCTATGGTTGCTTTAGATGGTAATTCCTCTGATGGACCAGGCAAAGTAAATTGAAAACCTTCTAGGGGCGCCTGGGTGGCTCAGTGGGTTAAAGCCTCTGCTTTCGGCTCAGGTCATGATCCCAGGGTCCTGGGATCGAGCCTCACATCGGGCTCTCTGCTCAGCAGGGAGCCTGCTTCCTCCTCTCTCTGCCTGCCTCTCTGCCTACTTGTGATCTCTGTCTGTCAAATAAATAAATAAAATCTTTATAAAAAAAGAAAAGAAAACCTTCTAGAAGGGATTCATCATTCTAAATGTCATTAAGAACATTCACGATCCATGGGAGGGAGTCCAAATATCAACATTAATGGGAATTTGGAAGAAGTTGATTCCCACTCTCATGGATGACTGTGAGGCTTCAAGACTTTAGTGGGGGATGTAGCTGCAGATGGGGTGTTAACAGCAAGAGAACTAGAATGAGAAGCGGAGCTTGAAGACAGGACGGAATGCTGTGAGCTCATGAGAAAACTTTAATGGATGAGGAGCTGCTTCTTATGGATGAGTAAAAAAGTGCTTTCTTGGGATGGAATCTACTGGTGAAGATGCTGTGAAGACTGTCAAAATGACAACAAATGATGTAGAATATTAGTTAAACTGAGTTGATGAAGCAGCGGCAGAGTTTGAGAACATTGACTCCAAATTTAGAAGAAATTCTACTGTGGGTAACATGCTATCAAACAGCCTTGTATGTTCCAGAGAAGTCATCATGAAAGGAAGAGTCAATAAATGCAGCAAACTTCATGGTTGTCTTATTTTAAGAAATTGCCCCAGCCACCGCAGCCTTCAGCACCCACCACTCGGATCAGTCAGCAGCTATTAGCATGGAAGCAAGACCCTCTACCAACAAAAAGAATATAACTTGCTGAAAACTCAGATCATGGTTAGCATTTTTAGCCATAAAGGTTTTTTCCTACAGGGGAGGGTGGAGTTGTCTGTCAAGTGATCCTCTTAAAAAAAAATATGTTATTAAACTTACTTAAAAAAAAAAAAAACCATGACGTTTGCTGCATTGATTGACTCTTCCTTTCATGATGATTTCTCTGGAACCAACTTGGGGCTCAGACTCACAACCCTGAGATCAAGAGTCACATGTTTTACTGATTGAGCCAGCCAAGTGCCCCAAATGATCCTTTATTAAAATATTTTCCTCTGTAGTCTTAACTAGCTCGGCATTCCACTGTACCTCTATTGATGTCATCTATGATGTCATGAGGGTGGTGGCCATGAACATTGCAACCCACAGACTGGGCTGTCCCAGGATTCTTTAATGGTTCTGGAGAGCTCTGTGGCTAAAGATCCATGCAGCACCTGTTGAGCAATTTTGACAATCTCATCAAAAGTGATATTTCCAGGGGCGCCTGAATGGCTCAGTGGGTTGAGCCTCTGCCTTCGGCTCGGGTCATGATCTCAGGGTCCTGGGATGGAGTCCCACATTGGGCTCTCTGCTCAGCGGGGAGCCTGCTTTCCTCTCTCTCTCTGCCTGCCTCTCTGCCTACTTGTGATCTCTCTCTGTCATATAAATAAAATCTTTATCTTTTAAAAAAAAGTGATATTTCCATTGTGCTTAATGTTTTTCTTCTTTCTGTCTCTTGACAGTTCCTTGAGGGCTTTGATAATTAGGGCCAAGAGTGAAAGTATCTTTTCAGTCTGGGTCTGTCTGTTCTGAGTGGTCAGTATCCCTGTAATCCTCAGACCTTTCCAGTCACAGGTTGCCTTGGTGATGTCATCAGCAACATTTTCTGGATCTAGACCCGGGGAAGACGGATCAGGGCCAGGACAGATGTGGCATTGATTTTCCCAGCAGTGTACCTCAGGTATACAACTTTGATCTCATTGGGGTCAAAGTGACATGGCATTGGTGGTGGTGGGGGGTTGGTGTCAGATTTGGGACCATGGAAGACAACTGCACCTTCATCTCCTCTAAGCTGAAAGCCAAAAAAGCCATAAAGTATTTTTTTAAATTAAGAATTATTTATTTATTTGAGAGAGCATATGCACAAGCAGGGGGAAGAGAAGAGGGAGGGGGAGAGAGACAGAAGCAGACTCCCTGTTCTGGGACCATGGAGCCCAACACGGGCTTAATCTCACAACCCTGAGATCATGACCTAAGTGAAATCAATCAGATGCTTAACTGACTGAGCCAACCAGGCATCCCCACAAAGTGTTTTTTAATAAAGGTATGCACAGGGGGGCCTGGCTGATTCAGTTGGTAGAGCATGTGACTCTTGATCTCAGGGTTGTGAGTTCAAGCCTGGGCATAGAGCCTATGCCTGGGCATAGAGCTTACTTAAAAAAAAAAAAAAAAAAAAAAAGGTATGGACAGTGTTTTGTTTTGTTTTTATTGAACAATTTTTTTTAGACATCATGCTATTGCACACTTAACAGACTACACTCTAGTATAAACATCACTTTTACATGCACTGGGAAATAAAAAAATTGATCTGATTTGGTTTATTGTGATTTTGCAGTGGTCTAGAACTAAATCTGCAGTATCTCTCAGGTATGTCTATATTAATGACCCTACTCGCTTTCTCTCTTTTTTTTTTTTAATAAAAACTTTTGTTTATTTGACAGAGACATAGCAAGAGAGGGAACACAAGCAGGGGGAGTGGGAAAGGGAGAGGCTGAACGGGGGGCCTGATGTGGGGCTCGATCCCAGGACCCTGAGATCATGACCTGAGCGGAAGGCAGAGGCTTTAACTCATTGAGCCACCCAGACGCCCCTGTCTTGTTCTTTAAACCACCCAGTTTGTGGTATTTTGTTACGGCAGCTCTAGCAAACTAATATAACTATACACTAGTTAAGGAATTCTCCTATTTTCTTATCTGCAAAACTGGAACCATAATAATGGTTTTATTGGCCAGGCTCTATTCTAAACCCTTTAGGTAGATTATCTCATTTGGTCATCATAGCATCGCTCCGAAATAGGCACATCTACTATGTCCCCTGTTCAGATAAGAAAACTAGGGAACAGAGAAGTTAAGTAACTCGTTCAAGGTCATATAGTAACTAAATACATAAGATAAAATACATCCTTTGAGAGCTCTTCATGAGACTGCTGGTGTCTAGTGAAAGCGCTTTGTAAATAGTAAAGCATTCCACCCGTGTTAGTTAGAATCTCAGGGGATTCAATCCTCCTCCCCGCCCCCCGCCCCGCCTTTTTTTTTTTTTTTTTTTTTTGTTAACTTCTGACTCGTCCTCTTCCTACCGGTAGTTCCTTCCCTTGGCGACAGTGGTCGCTGCGGTGCGCGGGCGCTGACAGGTCCCTCTAGCCCGCTGCGCTGGCTGCTCGCTGGTGTCTATAAATAGCAGTGCCGGGCTCAGCCGGGCATCAGTCCGCCGCTGCCGCCGGGTTAGGGGCTGGGGCTGGGGCTGCAATTGTCGCTGGAGCTGGACGCGGCGGAGCTGAAGCTGGGCCGGGGCGGAGTGCAGCGCCGCGCCGGGGCCGCAAGGAGGGGTGTGTTGCTGCCGGCCCACCGCGAGCCGCCCCCAGCCCGCGCCGAAGCACCCTCCCGCCAGGCCGCCTACCTCCGCCTTCCGCCTCCCTCCATTTCCCCGGAATTTAAGCCCGGCGCGCCTGCACCCCGGCCCTTCTCTGGGTGGGGAAACTCCCGGCCCCTTTCCGGCTTCACTCCTTCCTCGCAGGCTGGGCTCCCAGCCCCCTCTCTTCTTTTCCTGGACTGGCTCCCACCCCCCACCCCTCCTTTGGTCCCCTTCCCTTAGGTCAGGCTCCCTGCCGCTTCTCTTAGCTGAGTCCTGGCTCGTCAGTCACTTTCCTCAGCCAAGGGTCCCAGCTTTCCCCTTTCCTTTTCTTTGCCTGGGGTCCAACCTCTTCTGTCCCTTCCTCTGTCCCTAGGGTGCAATCCCTCTCTCCCCCCCTCACCCCCCACGCATCCCCCCCAGGCCTGGAGTTCCAGACCTATTGGACTCCTGTGGTCTTTTCTGGGTCCTTGGCCCCTTTCCCCAGTTTGGAGTTCTCCATTGCAAACCCAGCCTCCTTCTACCCCCCAGAGATCTGCTTCCACGTAAATACCTCTCTAAAACATGAACTTTTCCTAGGGACGGCCCTAGTCTGTCTTCCACCTGCTGACCCCTTGCTACCTATGTCCCACGTCTTACTCTCACTTTGCTAAGGGTCAAGGCCTGCTGAACCAAGGGATCAGCATGATGCTTCTGTGGTCTGGCATCTGCGGCCGCGCTCCCCCGCGAATCTTCCCTTCGTTGCTGGTTGTGGTAGCTTTGGTGGGGCTGCTGCCTGTTCTCAGGAGCCATGGCCTCCAGCCCAGCCCTACGGCCAGCACCATCCGAGGCTCAGAGCCCCCACGGGAACGCTCTATTGGGGATGTCACCACCGCCCCACCGGAGATCGCCCCCGAGAGCCGCCCTGTTAACCATTCCGTCACTGAACACGGCATGAAGACTCGAAAGGCCTTTCCGGTCCTGGGCATCGACTACACACATGTGCGCACACCCTTTGAGATCTCACTCTGGATCCTGCTGGCCTGCCTCATGAAGATAGGTAAGTCCACTTACCTGGACACTTCTGTGGCCCAAACTGGTGAGCTTCTTGCCCCATCCTTACCACTTGAGACTACCCGGGAATAAAGAGGTGGACCACTCCAGTAAAGTAGGCAGCCTCTGTCCTGCCATCTTGGTCTTTCTCAAACTTGGGCTCTGTGGTCTCAGGGCTCCCAAGATTGGAGCCAGCTTATGTGCAAGGGGGAAAGCAGGATTAGAGCATGGGATGCTTCTTATACGAGGTACGTCCGGCAAGGGTTCCAGGCCTGCAGGTCTCCTCTGGCTGGGCCAGACCCCAAGGGGAGCCAGACGAGTGTCTTCCAGCAAGTGGCACAGTCGACTCTGTCAACAGCAGCCGCGGCAATTACATGCTTCATGGGAGGGCATTCCAGAATGGAGTGTTTATCTACTTGGCCTGTCTGAGGAGTTTAAGTATAGTAGGGGACCTGTGTGCTGGACCTGCGGGATCCCCACAGTATCACCTTCCTTTATTCCCAGAATGTTATCTGTCAGCTTTGCCTGCCCAGGCTGGCCGGGAGCCCCTGAGTCAGTTTCCTGCCCAGGAATGCCATCTTTACACAGTGTATGGGACTGGGGCCCTGGAAGTTTCTGAAGTCTGTTTTGGAGGTGGGGGGGGAGTGGAGGAGGTTGAAGCTTGGTCTGGTCCCCCCAATCACCTGCACATTGGCACCTCGCTGTGTCTCAAGGTGCTGCATGGGCTGGCCAGTCACGTTGTCTGGCTACTCAACCAAGTGGGAGAGGGACAGGTGATGGGCTCAGGATATTCTGGTCCAAAGAGACTTTGAAATGTTCTTGTGGGGAGAAGGAACCAGAAAAGTTGTTCCCTCCCCTCCCTGGTCTTCCTCCCTGCTAGGCATGGACACTCTGTTCTGCTGGGTGATTGATGGAGTTCCCCGGAGCCTGCATAGCCCAGAAGTCCCTGGAAGTGTGTCTGGGGCGGCTTTGAAAGCTGCCTTAGCTTTGTTAGCCTCCTATCTGTGGAAGACATGAGGATCTGGGATTCTGCTGGTTTGGGTTTGGGGAGTTTGTGACTCTTGGTAGGAAGCCTTGCAGCTTTCCCAAGGACATGCAGGAGCTGAGTGGTGATGCTAGGCTGGTGTGAGGCAGGCTCTGGGACATGCCGCAGCAGGACACTCTGTTTTGACAGAGCCAGTTGCTGGCATGGAGCTTTGGTGCTGTGACAGTAGGAGGGCTTGTGCATGGAGCTGGACCACCAGCTCCACGTACCTGTATCCTGATGGCAGCCAGCTTCCTGGTAAAAATCAAGGACTGGGCAAGGGGAGCTATGTGTACTGATTCGGACAGCAACATGACCTTGAACCAGCTGGGGCCTTTTTCTGCAGGTCTTGCCCAGCTGTGAGACTGGCAAGAATCTCTAAATTTGACCATTACCAATTGAATCATGAAAACTGTGTCTTGTTGTTGTTGTTGTTGTTGTTGTTGTTGTTTTTTGTAAGAAACTAGTGACCGTGATGTGTCATTTGCCTATATGAGACCTGGAAGAGACCTCACGGTCACTGTCTAGAAATTGTCCTTCTCTCTGCAACTCCCTCACCTTCCAGCAACACCCGGCATTGTGTTAGGGCGCTGGGGGGCTGGTACACACACAACAAGTCTCAGTGTCTTCTCTTGGTGTGACCACAGAGATCCTACTCCAGGGAGGAAGGAGTTTGTCCCTGAAGGCCTGATATCTGTGTCTAATGGGGTCAGGCTTGGCCTGCTTTGTCCCCATCAGAACCCGTACCAGGGACCCTGAGCAGCTGGAGAACAGAGAGGGTGGCATGGCCAGGCCATCAGTCTAGAAGTTAGGAAACTTGGCTTCTCATGCCATCTCCCTCTGTGACCTTGGCCCAGTCACGCCTCCCCACCTGTCAGCTGATCTTTGGCCCCTTCCAGGTCTGACATTTCTGCCATTCATTCCACTGACTCGGGTATCCCTGGCAAGTCACTCAGCCTTGGGCCTCAGTTTTCCCATTCTAAAATGAGGAGACTGGATATGATGTCTGAGAACGTTTGCAGTTCCAAAAGCTGGTGTCTCTGGCTTGGAAGGGCATTCGGAAAACAGAGGAGCCCTAGCATCTGGCTCTTCTGGGGAAGAGAATTACGACCAAAAGATCCCAAGGTCCCTGTTCGGGTGGCAAAAGTGAACGACCATTTCTTCCTTTCCCTTTGCAGTGGAGAACTGAGGTTAGATGCAGGCACCTCTGCTCTGCCACTGAGCCTTTCTGAGCCTCTGCTTCCTCAGGTATAAAATGGGGGGAATAATAGTACTTAGAGTGCTGCCGATGTGACAGTGACCCCAGTTAACACATATGAAGCTGCCTTTATACCTACTGGAAGTACTCAGTGAGTGACAGCTGCCCCTGTTGGGACTTATTTTATTTTGTTTATTAGAGAGCCCGTGCACGCATGTAGGCTCCCCACTGAGCAGGGAGCCTGATGCAGGGCTCATCCCAGCACCCTGCGATAATGACCTGAGCCGAAGGCTGAAGCTTAACCGACTGAGCCACCCCGGTGTCCACACCTGTTGGGATTTGAAGCACCAAAGGCAAATGCATCTCTATCTCAGCCTCCCAACATACAGTCTTTGTGTGAAGCTGGAAGATTACAAATCTCTCAACCCTAGGCTGCCACAGGGCGTCCTTCCTTAAGGTTTAGGTGTGTTGGGTGTGTCCTACCAATTTTGTTCTTTCACTTTAGCTGCCTCCAGGGCAGGTTCTAGAGGGGGAGGGGAGAGAGCACCAACTGACTTCGGGGACAGGTCTTGGGGCTGAGGCCATGCTCCCTGTGCACGCTCAGATATCCAGGAATCTAGGAGTTCATTCTGGGGTCTTGCCTACTCCCTCAGCGCCTCTGTGTGGGTAGGAACCGAGTCGGAGCCCTCATTCTGTCATGTCTGGCAGCTGCTTGCCTTGCAAGGTGCCCCTCCGTTAAGAATAGAAAGTGCTGTGTGCAGTTCGCCTTCCTGTCCTCATCAGTGAGCGGAGCCTTAGGTTGGCCCCGTCAGAGATGGCTGTGGGAGGCTGAAGTTCTAGAGGAATGCTTCTGGGTTCTCTGCTGACTGGCTCCATGGGTGACATGAGGCCCTGCTCTGGTCCTTTTTGCTTGCTCTGATGGTCAGGGATTCTTGCCTTGTCTTTGACAGGGAGGGGCTGGTGGGAGGAGGGGGGTTTAGACTGTTGGGAGACCTGTGAGCATGACCCCAAACCTTAGGTTAGGTTTGCTTCCCCACCCCCCCACCTTGTGATTTGGGCCCTGCATGAATTCCGCTTTGTCTCCAGTTCACCCAGCTGCCACTCTAGTGCTTGTTCCAAGGGAGAGCCCAGCTGTAACCTGGCCTGCCACTGGTACCCCCTATGTTTGTTTGCCCATATCCCTGATCTGGAACTCCTGGCAGAGGCTCGAGAGCCCATAAAGCAGGTATTCTTCTTGTCTCCTGACCAGAGACAAAAAAGCCTTCCTTTGTCTCTTCATGTCTTATAGCTTTTGTTTTGTTTTGTTTTGTTTTGGTCTTTGCAAGGCATATCCTGTCATTTCCTCCTTAAACAGGTCTGTAAGTAGGGGAGGTGGGGGTGGGGGTCACTGCCTCCCACTTCACATGCATGGCTATCAGCCCCAGCAACTGGCTTCCTGTAAAATAAGACAAGAACTCACCTCTCCCACTTCTAAGAAGGAGAGAGGAACAACTTTAAAGGTCATGTTGAAATTGTCTCAAGAAGCCCAGACGGCCTTCTCTAAAAAGAAAGGGGCGACTTTTTCCTCTTTGGGCAGAGAGCTGACTGCAGGACGATGGGAGGAGAGGGTCAGCCAGGGGCTGGGAGGAGGCCTTCAGGTAGGACATGTGTCTCCAGAAGCATCCGGGCTCTTGGAGGGCTCCTGACTGGTCACGTTGCAGTCACGTTGGACTTCATTCCGCAGAGCTCCCACGAGGCATGCCTCTCTTCTCATTCCCACCCAGCTCCTCCAGCTCTGGGAAAGCAAAGACATGGTCAGAACTCCTGGGCTTCTGCCCCTGCCCCACAGTACCAGTGTCCGTGCCAGGTGCCTTGTTTCTCTGGACCCGATTTGCCTCATTGGTAGTGATGATGCCATCTCTACCTTCCTTCTAAGACGGGTGTAGAGGACACCCTTGGGAGTGCCCAGCACTGTGCCCCGCTGTTCAGGCCGCTTCTAGGGCCTGTTCAGACTCCACCCCTCTGGGCGGTCTTCCCAGCCCACTCCAGCCCACAGCAGTTGCTCTCGCTTCTCCCCCTGAACCCGTTTCCCTTATTGTTTATCCACAATTTTGGCACGAGGCCTAGCCTGCCCTGTGACATCTCTTCTGTTGGGTGTGTTTGTGTTTTAATCAGAATTACCATTTATTGAGTATCTACAGAGTAGTGTCAGGCACTTTATAAAAGTGATCTCATTTAATTCCTACTAAAATCATATGAAATAAAAGGCTATCTCTGTTTTTCAGATGAGGAAACAGCTCATAGAGGTTATCCTCCATGATGCTGAACTGCTGTTTCTTTTCTGTTTGAGTCTTGGCATAACCTCCTAGAGGAGTGCGCCTGTCTCTCCGGCCCCTCACAGACCCGGGGCAGAGGCATACATGGCCTTCCGCGGAGTTGGAGCCCAGCCTCCTGCGCTTGGACTCCCTCTTGGGATGCGGCGGATGTCAATGGTGGGAGCCCTCTCTCTGTCCTGAGAAAGGGGTTCAGTGCCTAGCTTTGGGCCTATCCCCTGTCTGCATGAGTTGCATAGATAAAGGCTGGGCCTGTGCCTGGTCCTCTGGTAGTGACCTCCCTGTCCTCTCTTGGGAGGTGCCCTCTTTGTGGTCTGACTAGAGCTCATTTCTTCCCACCTTGGGCAGGGGAGTGCCAGTGAAAGAGCCAGGAGGGGCTCTTCTGCCTCTTGGCAGAGAGGGTGCTCAGGGCTCAGCAGGATCCCCTGAGAGGCAACCTCTGTGTTGGGAGCAGATGGCACAAATTTCTTTAGCCCTAGAAGGCAGGCAGAATCTAGTAGTAACTATCATTACTACTGTAACTGGTTTCCAAAGCACTTACGTATGTAGTAGTTAATTCTGATTGTCTCAGTGGGTTAGCAGGTGGTTGATGTGCCCATTGTACATCTAAAGAACCCAAGGTCACGTAGCAAGTAAGTGCCAAAGGACGCAATTCTGGACTTCTAACCCAGGACCCCATCCTCTTTCCTTCCTGGCTGACATGCTATGTCCTTATAAAGATCAAGGGAGACCAAGAGATCCAAAGGGGTTTTGACGAGAGTAAGTGACTAGGCACATCCACATTGGTAACTGGAGTGGTTGTCAGAAGGGACACCAGCTCCCCCAGTAGGAGGGAGAGCTGAAGGAGCAGGGCAGTCTGGGGTGGTCTGGAGCCCAGGCCAGATCAGCAACTAGAGCTAACGAAGAGTGTGAGGGGCCTGTCATTCTCAGGGCCTGTCATTCGCTCAATGGAACAGCAAACCTTTGCAATAGAGGGCTTTTCCTTTTCCTTAAAGTGTTGTAGGCCCTCCCGGAGAAGAAAGGAGAGGCAGAGAAGTGAACTACAACCAAAAACATGCTGAATGGGTAGGAATGAGGAAGTCAAGAAACTTGAGATCTGGTCTTAGTTCTTTGCTGAGCTGTGTGCCCTTAGGAAAGGCACAACCTCTCTGAGCTCCTGTTAGGGATTACCTGTAGTAGTTTTGTCAAATTTTGCAAATTACCTTAGCTGCTGCTTATTGAGCTCCTATTTCAGAAGCTTTGTCGGGTACTTGCACAGCTAGATTGGGATTTAAGCCCAGATATTTCCGACTCCAGAGCCTATGTTCCTCATTATGCCCCGGCTCCCTTTCAATTCAGAAGTTTTATTTTTCCCATAATCATTTTGAACAAGAAAGTTTTACAGTTTTACTATTTCAAGTCTTAATGGCTCTGTGTGGATCATTTCTTGGGTTTAGGAAAAAACTGTGACCTCCCCTCCCCACAAGTTCCACTGTGAATTAAATCGTCCTTCTCTGAGGGGTTGGCATTGAGAAACACAGGAGAGGCCGGGAACTGGAGTGGAGGGGCCCCAGACTCCCTTTGGGAATGCCAGCCTGGACGGAGCTGGCTGGCCTGCCTCCTTCCGCCCTCTCCTCCCCTGCCCCCTTTCTTTCTTTCCGTGGTGGGGAAAGAAGGCTCACTCAGCAAACCCAGGACCTGGATTATTCCTGAGTCATCCATCGCCTGTGTGGGCCTCATTTTGCAGCATTCACACCCCCTGCAAACATCTGAGTCAGACATGTCTCCCCAAGGTTGTCTGCACACACCGCCCTGAGCCAGACCATGTCTTTAGATGCCGATAAACATCAACTCATACTTTTAGGCAGCCCGTGATTATGTGTGGGTATTTTTAATCTTATAGGCTAATCTAATTTTAACTGAACTAAGTTTTGAGTCGGGCCCAGAGCAGTGGGCTCTCTCCCTTCTTTGGGATCCTGCTGACTTCATTTTCTTCCCCCAAAGCTCGTCTAACTTATGGGGCCAGTTCGGGGGTCTGTTAGGGCAGACCTGACCCCTGACTTCTGATACTGACTTGCTGAGAATTTGGAGTTCCCCACATCACCCCCAGCAAGTTCTTTTCTGAAAAGATACGTCCTTAAGCAGCTTGGAGCAAGGTTCAGGATGAGAAATCCTGTTCCTCCCCAGGCCCCCTTTCCAGTCCCTTGGGGGGACACTTAATTCAGTCTGGCCCTTCCTCAGTACTCAGACTGTTGGTGACCAGGCCACCGCAGGCAGAGAGGTGACATCACAGCTGTGTGTCCACAATCTCACCAAAATGAATAGCTAACAACATTTAACACACTCGCCGTGTGGCAGGCAGAGCTTACAAGCGCTGTCTTTGTATTGGTCAGCCAGGACCTAGAGCAGCTAATTAATTTGTCTCATCAAGCTGGGATCCAAGAGGCAAGTCAGTCGAAATCAGCCACCAGGCATTTAGCTTGTGGCCCATCAGGGAACCAAGAAGAGTGAAACCCCCAGCCCTGCTGGTTAGGAGCTTTGAGTGTGCTTAGGAGAAGATGGTGTGTTTCACACAGAGGGGATGGGCAGACTCCCGGCAGGCAGAGTTCAGGGAACGGCGGTCCCTGAGGGCAGGGGTGAGTAGGGGAGGCTTCTCAGGGGAAGTGGAACTTGAGCCAGTCTTGAAGGATGGCGAGGAATGAGATAACCATGCAGGACCAAGAGAGTTATTCTTAGCACACAATTCCCACAAGCATGTCAGCCCTTGAGGACAGGGCCTTTGTTTGCTTCCTTCTGTGTGCCTGGCGCAGAGTTAAGAGCTGAGTATCCGGGGATTGAAGGAGTGCGGGACTGCCTTCCATGTGGAGATGGGGTCCATGTGAAGCATGGGGCAGACAGGAAACGAGTTTGACGGCTCCGAGAGGAAGGAGAGCAAGGGTTGGAGAGGCTAGTCACCAGACTGGAGGCCAGGCCAGGAGTTTAGCTGAGCTCCAAAAGTCACACTCAGAGTGCTTGGATCAGCCCGTGTATGAGCCGTGCTGCCAAGGCCACCTCCCTCTCTGGCCACCTCCCTGGGCTTGGCTCTAATGGAGGGTCTCTAAGGGCATCCTCTCTGGGCTGGGTGGGGTCTCCCTGGGAAAGTCTGGGTCTGTTTGGTCTGCCCCCAATTTGTGTAAGTAAAAGCAAGATACCAGAGCTTCCTCTGGGAGCTGCCAAGAGCCCTAATTGAATTAAACTTTCCCCGGGAAGATTCTTCAAGCCATCACTGCACCGTGACTGTGAATGAATGAGACCAGTGGCCATAAACCACACCGAGAAGGCAATCTCACTAATTTATGGTTGTGCCCGGACAGGTTGACGTGTGGCTTCTCTTTGTTTTTATGTGTGTTGGGAGTGGGCCGGGGCCAGAATCTCCTTTCTGTGGCAGATTTATTTTGAAAATATGAATAAATAAAACGTGTTTCTGGTCCAAACGAAACAAAAAGAAATAAAACAGTACAGAAGGGTATTAAGGTAAAAAGTAAAAGTTCCCCTCCTCACTTCTCTGATAACCCAGCTGGTCATAACTCCCCAAAGTTAATGCTCTCAGTGCTGCTTTTCATAAATTCTCTCTGTGTATATGAGCGTGGGAGTAGGAGGAAAGATTTGGTTTTCATAAAACCATTTGTGTAAAGGAAAAGAGATCTAGGCTGGGACCTGAGTCCTAGTCCAAGCTCTGCCTCTTTCTTGCATATCGACCTAGAGTAAGTCATTTTGCCTCTCTGGGCCTTAATTTTCCTATCTGTCGATTTCAGTTGTTGAAGGGCCTCTCTGGGACTTTCCAGCAGGAAAGGCAGTCATCCCAGAGGAGCCCCTACTCTGCTGAGGCCCAGGGCCGACTGAGACCCTTTGGTAGGTGGGCCACTCCTGTTGTTAGCCCTGGCTTCAGAGCACAGAATTCTCAAACACAGGATCATGGTCCGCTCCAGCTCAGGGTTATGGGATTAAACGAACAGGTTCGCAGAGAGCCAGCTCTGTCGCGGCGGAAGGGAAGTAAGACAACGGACAGAAAGGAGGAAGCACAGGTGGGAAAGTGTGTGGCTTGAGCTGGGATGATGGGCTTTGGATTGGAGCAGGAGAGATGAGGGAAGGTTTCCTAAAGGAGTAGTCCTGAGGAGTGGGCCAGGTGGAGAAGAGGAAGATTGTCTGATAAGACTTTTTTTTTTTAAGAGTTTATTTATTTATTTGTCAGAGAGAGAGAAAGGGAGAGAGGGAGAGAACACACAAGCAGGGAGAGGCAGGCAGAGGGAGAAGCAGGCTCCTTGCTGAGGAAGGATATCGATGTGGGATTCAATCCCAGAACCTTGGGATCCACGACCTGGGACAGAGGCAGATGCTTAATGGACTAAGCCGCCCACCAGTAAGGCTTGCTTTTGGAAGGGAATCGGGCTTGGGTGGGAGACGGGACTGGATGACCTGCTTTTCTTTTAGGATCTAGGTTTCTAAGAATCTTTTTTTTCTTTTTTTTTTTTAAGTGAGCTCTACACCCAGTGTGGGGCTCGAGCTCACAACAAGAGTCGCAGGCTTCACCGGCTGAGCCCGCTAGGTGTCCCTCAGGGTCTTTCTGAATCCATGGTGGAGTTCAGGGGTCTTGCGGACCCCCCAAAATAGTCTGCAGACATTGTATGTGTGTGTTTTTATCAGAGAGAACAGTGCTAGCCACAGATTTTCTGAGGGGTCTGTGGCCCCAAAGAGTTGAAGAGCTTTGGCACTTCGTGCTATGAAAATCTGAAGGAAGGTAAAAGACTCCCCTTGGGTGAAGTGTAATACTGAAACCTGGGATGAGTGTCGGAACTCATCCTGGGTGAGAAAAACGAACCCTGTCAGAATGAGTAAGCTGTGTCCTGGGAAAAGGAAAAGGAGATTGACCCTGTAGAGTAGAGAAAAGCTTTTCTGGATTGGGAATCAAAGTAGACGCAGCCCACTCCTCCTGCCGTGCCCTCCTTTCAGGCAGGGAAGGTGCTGGACTCCTTCTGCCCCAGCAGGGTCTGCTGGGTTTCTGTGGTGAGTCCACACCCCAGAAGGTAATTCAGGCCTCTCCCCGTTTTTCCTAAAGTGGATAGGGCCCGGCCACACCTCTGAGTCTCTGCTACGGGAAGCAGCTATCTGAGGCAGCAGAAACAAGGGATTGCCTCTGGAGGGGACAGGCTTTGAGGGCACAGTGCTGGGCAGCCCTGATTGGCCTCTGCTGTTCTCTGGACTGAGGATGCTTTGCTCTCCCCCTGTTTCTGGGTGTGAGAGTAGAGAATATTTTTCTACCTGCAGAATACTAGTGGTAGAAAGAACCTTATGGTAACTTGGGGCCCGAGGCCCCAGAGGGGAGATGGAGATGTTTTGATGCCATCCCCTCATTTCCCAGCTGAGGCCCAGAGTGGATGTCCAGAGTGGATGTCCCCGGAGCCACACGGGAGTTTAGTGGCAGAGGAAGGGGTTCCCTTGCTCTCATAACTAATAACCCAGGGGTCTCTGGGCAGTAGGAGCTGGATCAATAGGAGGGGTTGTGGCCTTTGTCCTGGATGTTGGTTTCTAAGCATTGGTAACTCTGATGGGCCCTTGAAACCTAAGAAGGGCAGCCTCCTGCTGGAGTATCTGTCTGAGAGCTGTTCCTGGCAGGGGAGCCATGTGGCCTTTGGCCGTACAGCCCCTTGCAGGGGAACCAAGTGCAAGGCTTTGGACTCTGTCACAAGCCAGTGTCGAGCCTGGGTGCTGTGCTTTTTATAGCATCTTTGCCATCAAACTAGGCAGGGCATCAAGATCTTATCTGTTGGGTCCTGGGCCAGGGCCTGCGGGAATCTGGATGCTGTACCAAGCAGGCGGGATGCCTGCTTGAGGCGGAGCCAGTTCACCTCACCGAGCACAGCCCGAGACTCCTGTTAAAACTCCTAGGAGGAGGGGGGGCCGGCGGTCCAGCAGGTGGACCAAGCAAAGGTGCACGAGAACCACTTCTTTTGAGGAGCTCAGGGGTGGGTCTGAGGAATGCCAGATGGGCACAGCCCAGTTAGGCAGTAGCAGGTGGGAGTGATTTGAGGTGCAGGTGGATTTCTACGAGGGTTTAGAAGAGGCAGAAAGACCTACCACCTGTGACGGTCGGGGGAGGGGGTTTTGTGGGAGTGACAGAGTGACTGTTGGACTAACCCTTGAAGAATAAGTAGGAATTAGATGAGACACTTGAGTGAAACGGGTCTCACTGGGCACAGCCAGAAGGTTCTACCTGGGGCAGGACCTTTGAATTACAGAGTGTCCCAGAGCAGCTCCCTTTGGAAATGTGGTGGTTAGGAACACAGGCCGGGCCACAGACTTGGGTTCAAATCTCTGCTCTACCACCCTGTGGCACCGTGACTTTGGGCAAGTCACTTTCCCTCTTTTCTTGTCTCAGTTTAATCCCCTGCAACATGGTGTAACACCTGGCAGCGATGTCGGAAGGATTTGGGGAGAGTACCCTCATAAGAGTGTTGTCACAGAATTTGACATGTTCCAGACACATGATAAATGGAGGCACTCAGGAATCCCTCTAGGATCAGGGGGAAGAGAAATACTGGCTTGTTATCTCCGACTCCTGAATCTCCCAGCAACTGAATAATCACTTAGCGAGACTTACTGATGCCCTGCTGTGTGTCCAGCTCTGCGCTCAGCACAGGGGTGAGACGGCTCTGGGTAAATAATATTTATCCTTTTTTAATGAGTACACTCCTAAGGTGCTAGAGCACTTTCCAGCATGCGTCAGGAAACCTTCTGGGGAGTTGCTGTTCTCCTTTTTACGGGTGCGGAAACTGAGGTCCCCAGAGGTCGGGCGACTCCGCCTAGGAGCCTAAAGCCCGACTGTGACACAGCTGGAGCCAGACCCAGGGCTTCTCATTCCGAGTCCTGTGCCGTTTCTCCTACATGACAGTCATTTCACCATCTAGCTGTAGTAGCAAGACTTATCACTTGAAACATTTAATGAGCAAAGCACGATTCTGTATGACAACTTGATGTGTAGCTCTAAAAGCACGAAATTTTGCAGAGCAGATGATGGTGTTTAAAATAGGCCCCGCTGTGATACCAGGTGAACTGTGCCAGTATGAAGGACAGAAGGTTCTGCCGCTTTGTAACTCCACCACCCTGGCTGAGCCTCAGTTTCTCCACTGCAGCGGGGAACATGTGTTAAGCTCCAGGTGCATCATAAGCACTCGGAAATGGGAGTTGCCTCTGTGCCTGTAGCCTCAAGGGAAGAGGAAACACAAATGACTGGAAGATGGTTTTAGGCATGAGCGCCAGAGGCCATTGGTGACTGTCACCAAGACCGGCATGGGCGCGCAGATGGGCCCTGCACTGAGTGTTTGAGTGTTGTCCTCAGCTGGGAGGGGGAAACACATCCAACAAATACCGATCTGTGGCTCGTGAGTGCCATTCCGTGAGTGCCATTCCGGAGATGGGAAGACGGATGAAGATAATCCCAGCCTCCCAGGAGAGACTGACACGTAAGGAGGCACGTGTGACACGCTGTGAGAAACCGCCGCAGGGCCCTGCAGGCTATGGGTGCACGGGAGGGGACGGGTGGGGGTGGCTCAGAGAGGGCTTCCCAGTGCTTGCTGCTGAGCCTTGAAGGTTAAGCAGGAGTTGGCTGGCAGGGTGGGTGGAGCTGGAGCAGGGCACAGAGATGGGATTAACGCAGAACCATAGGTAATGCAGAGCCATTGACCTTTGCTTGTGAAACCCACTGGGGCATTTTTCACCACAGCCCCAGACGTAGTCACCTACCTGTGTTGCGGGGCAGAGAAGCCAAGCCTCCCTGCAGGGCTGTGGGCACCAGGTGCTGGGTGTGGCTGGTGTGGCTGGGTGTGGTGGCCACGAGGGAGCTGTGTTGTCCGGGAACTCCCCAGTGCCTGGCCTTGTGCTCAGGGCTCTGCGGGGTACATTGCTGTCCGAGTGTCATGGCTGCCCTCAAGAGTACGAGTCCTGGGGTGTGCCTTTAGCCGGCTTTAGAGCCACCTCAGGGAATAAAAGTGCCCAGCGATTGCTGTGCCACTGCCTCAAAGCCTGGAAGGACTTCAGGGAGAGGAGGGATGTGGCCAGAATGAGGACAGAGCAGAGGCCTTTGTGCAGGTGTCTTCACAAGACCTAGACAAGGGGAGGGTGAATCAGGTGACAGTCGCAGCACCAGCTGAAGCTCTGAGCAGTGGGCGCAAGTGGGTGGGCCGCCAGAGGAGGGGGAGATGAGGGTCTAGCCAGTGTCTGAGTTGGGTGTCAGTGAGAAATAAGTCTGGGTGGGTGGGCTAGGACTCCAGCAGAGAGCTCCTCAAGCTGCTGGAAAGCGTGGCCGCTCAGATCCTAGCCTTGCCCTTCACTCCATTTCCCCGTCTGCTCCCCCTGCTCAAGCCCTGAGGTCTCTAACCAGGTGACTCCAGGGGCCTCCTGGGTGGGCTCCTGGCTGCAACGCCCCTCTACCTGTATTCAGCTCTCCACGAAATAGCCAGCAGGATTGTTCAGAAGTGTAAACCAGAGCTGAGCCTTCCCCTGCTTCAAACCTTTCAAGTGCTTCCTGATAAATTTTGGATGAAATAAAATTCCAGAGAGGTGTGGCTACACCCATCTCGACTTTACTGCCTGCTGTCCCTCCCCTGCCTCGCTCACACCAGCCAGCCTGGGTTTCTCAGGTGCACGGGGCTTGCCAGGCCTGTCCCCCACTCAGGACCCCTGCACTTGCTCTCTCCCTCCTGGAACACTGCCGCAGCCCTGCTCCCTGTCCAAGCCCTGGATCAGAGGTTATCTCTTCAGAGAGGCCTCCCCGGCCACCGAGTCTGATGTGTAGCGCCCCCCTCCTCCCACATCAGACACTCTTCTGGGTGCTGAGGACACAGCCAGGAGCAAGACAAGGAGGCTCCTGGAGTCAGGGGGCTCGCAGGCCAGTGTGGGGTGTTGGGCAGTGGACACAACAGTGTCAGGCAGTGATAAGTATCCTGGAGAAAATAAATATGAGAGAGATGTGCTCCTTTGGATGGTCAGCGTAGGCATCTGTAAGGAGGAGTCTTCTGAGCTGAGCAAATGACAAGAAGGAGCTTGTCTTTCAAAGACTGGGGCCCCTGGGGAGGGCATGTCTGAGGAACCTGGAGTAGGGGGGTGGGGAAGGGAGGTATGGTGTGAGAGTGGAAAGGAGGGCAGGAGTCAGATCTGCTTGGGTTGGCCTTGGGTTGGATTCTAGGTGCTATGTGGTGCCATTGAAGGCTTTTGATTAGGGTGACATGGCCTGACCCGGGGAGGGATGAGCAGAGGAGCCTGGGAGTCAGAGATGGGGAGTTGGCTCTGGCTTGGCACTGGCTTCAGTGAGCTGAGCAGAGCTGGTCCCTGGCCCACAGCCACTCGGCCCAGGTCTGTGAGAGCAACAGGTGCAAAGCTTCCAAGCAGGCACCTGTGGCTGGGCCGGCAGTGGGACGGAAGCTCCAGCCTGGGAGAGCCGTTCCCACGTAGGGGTACCAGGGAGCGGGAGCGGGAGTGGGAGCAGGGCAGGAGGGGATGAGGGCACAGGTGGAAGGGAGGGGCTGAGTGGACGCCAGGCTCTGCTGGGACTCCTGCCTCCCCCTCCCCCTCCCCCTCCCCCGCCCCACCCTAGTGCCTGCGGCAGGCGGTCACCAGACCTGTCTAGTGCACGCCTTGCTGTGGCCAAGTACCAGGGCTCTGACATGCCTGCTGAATCTTGGGCTCCCACGTGACCTCTGGGGGGCTGCCAGGCCTCGAATCAGAGAATCAGACTTTATTATTGGGAAGGATGCTAGGGACCAAGGAAGGGATCCAGGTGGTTAAGATGGAGAAAGAGAAGGGTTTTGGGGATCAAGAGGCTTGGCTCTTACAGCAATGGGGCCTGGCGTGCTGACCTGGGGAGGGTCACCGACAGTGCCATGGAGAGCACTCGGCAGTAAGCCTGGCCAGGGCTTGCTGAGCGGTGATAGAGCTGGCCCAACCCCCTCATTGCACAGAGGAGGAAGCAAAAGACCAGAGAGGAAATGACTTGCCCACAGGCCACATGGCAACAGAGCTGGGGTTGGTTCAGGTCTCCTGAACCCCTAATCCCTTGTGTAATGGTATCAGAGGGTCTCCTTTTCCCCACCGTTCCCTCGGGACCAGCCCTCGTCATTCCCTCTGCAGGTGAGGGCTGCCCATGGGCACCCCGGCTTCCCTTCAGCTGGTCTCTGAGCACCTGCTGTGTGCCAGCACAGCTGTGCTGGCAGGAGCTCCCCACCCCCCCAGCCCCATGGTGCAGACAGTCGTGTGCCGGAGATAGACGTGCGAACAGCCACGGTGCAGGCTGAAGTGGCTCAGGAAGGCGACACAGTGTGGCGTGGGCCCTGGTGGCAGACGGGTCTTGGTTCTGGCACTGCCACTTAAACTGTAGTGGTGACGAGCCCTGAACCTAAATTGGGAAAGATCAGGAAGGCCTGTGACTCAACGTAGAGGAGTGTGGACTCTGTCTTGTAGTGACAGGAGCCAGAGAGGTTTTGTGGTGGAGCCTGATCACGGCTGGCCTGTGTTGAGGGTGCAGGCTCTCCTAGCAGGTGGAAAATGCACTAGATGAAGTTTCTCCCAGTGTTCTTGGCTCTGGGAATTCTCCGCCTCCTCCCTCCATAGATAATTATCCTTCCTAAGAAACTGATCAGATGGGAAACTGCAGGAAATGGTTTGGGACAGGGATTGTGTAGGAGTTGGGGGTGGGGGAATGAAAAGGATGTAGCAGGAGGGGGAACCGAGCCTAGCAGCAGGAGATGGCTGCCTTGGGAGGAGGGAGGGAGCCTGGGCAGACGAGGAATTTAAAGCAGAGTGGGTGGCTCCGGAGAAGCCAAGTTCCTCAAAGTTCCTCTGCTCCCCTGGTGAGGAAGAGGGGGGAGAGACTGACTGGCAGGCCCAGCTCTGCTGCTCAGCGGTCCTTCCACATCAGAAATTCCATCACCGCAGGCTGGGGCTGATGATGGCACGTGGGCACACACCAGGGTACCCCCTCTTGGCATAGAGCACACCTCCTGTCCCCGCTCCAGGCGGGCCCAAAGCTCTAGTGGTGGGCCCGGCCTCTGCTCCCCATGGGCCTTGCTGGTGAAACAGCAGCTCTCAGTGTGCTGAGGCTTCCACGGAGCAAGGCTGCTGTCCACGTGAGCAGGTGACAGAACCACAGCCACCGTGATCGGCAGGAGGAAAAGCAGAGGCAGGGCCTGGATGGGATAGAGGGCATCCTTTGGTACAGTCCGTATAGAGTCAGGAGAGCCTGGGGGCTTAAGGTCGTCATGGTCCAGCAGACCTGGCTTTGAACCCTAGCTGCACCACCTTGCGAGCTCTCGGACGTAGGCTGAGACATGAACATCATTGGTCTGGACGTGATCCTCCCTTGCATGTTTTCTTGAACCCTTTCCCCCTCTAACTGAGGGATAACATGCATAAGTACATACAATAGACCATGCTTATCTTAAAGTGAACAACTCAGTGATTATGTACAAATGTTTGCGATCATGTTAACAAATCGGTCATGATAGAGGATATCTATGTACCCCCACCCAGGATCCCCTCTTGCCCTTCCCGGTCTGTACCCCCGCATGCCTCTGAGGTAACCAGGATTCTGAGATCTGTTGGCATCAGTTGGTTGAATCTGTTTTTAACCTTGGCACAACTGGAGTCAGACCACGGGTACTCTGTTGCGTCTGGCGTCTTTGGCTTGGCTTATCCAGGAGGTTCCTTTCTGTCGTCAGATGCCCAAGAACCTGTTCCTTTTGTCGCTGTGCAGCATTGCCTGGTATGAAGAAGCCACAGCGGCTCCCTCCCCTGCTGGTCGGCATCCGGGTTCGTACCCATTGTTGACAGTTAATGAATGAAGCTGCTCTGGTCATTCTTAGACTCCACAGGGTTTTGTGAAAATTGAATGAAATAATCTGTTACAGTAAAGTGTTTAATACTGAGTTTAGACTTAGAGCAGGTGCTCAAAAAATTTTTCTCCAAGATTTTTTTGTTGTTGTTCATAAAAAGGAAACAAAAATTCCAACACTACCTAAGTGTGTAAAGAAAACATACAAGCCCTATCCCTCATACTCACCAGCTTGTTAGAGCCGATCACCTCACAGTTCAGTGTGTTTGCCTGGACTTTGCTGTTGTGTGAAGTTCTTCTTCTTCTTCTTTTTTTTTTTTTAAGATTTTATTTATTTATTTGACACAGAGAGAGAGAGAGAGATCACAGGTAGGTAGAGCAGCAGGCAGAGAGAGAGGGGTAAGCAGGCTCCCAGCTGAGCAGAGAGCCCAATGTGGGGCTTGATCCCAGGACCCTGGGATCATGACCTGAGCCGAAGGCAGAGGCTTAACCCACTGAGCCACCCAGGTGCCCCTTCTTCTTCTTCTTCTTTTTTTTTTTTTTAAGATTTATTCATTTATTTTTAGAGAGAGTGTGTGTTTATGGTGGGGGCAGGGTGCAGAGGGAAAGAGAAACTTAAGCAGACTCAGAGCTGAGTGTGGAGCCTGATGTGGGGCTTGAGTTCACCACTGTAAATCACGACCTGAGCCAAAACCAAGAATTGGACGCTTGACCAACTGAGCCACCCAGGCGCCCCTGAAGTTCTTTTTAATAAGAATAGTTTCATAGTAGTAATGATGCTATTCCTACTCTTTTGCAATTTACTTTCTTTTATTAAGTCTGACTTTTTAAGAGTCCCCTTATCTGCACTGAAGGAGCAGCTTCAAGAGGAACAGGCTGGGATGAGCTCCTGAAACAGTCCATCGGGGGCCTTCCACTCTGGCCTGGCAGGGCTGCTTTCAGGTTTTCCTGCATGTGGAACCCTGGGTGCAAGTTCCTGGCTCTCTTGTGCCTCTTTGGGTGTGTTCTTGGGCTTCAGTGCGCTGAGCTTTGGTTTTCTCATCTTTAATGCAGGAGAACCCACACCTGCCCAGTACGGATGCTGTGAAGTCCAAATCTAAATGTGATAACGTACAGGAAAGATCAATGTTAGGGTAGAAGATAACCTATAGCAAAGTACAAAGTGGAAAGTACAAGGTGGAAAGTGACGCATGTGTGCTGCTTAGTATGTAAAATCACGGGCTGTCAGAGCTAGGGGTCTCTGAGAGGCGAGCCCAGCCTGCCCTCTTACCTGGGAGGGAACCACAGCCCAGGGAAGGCTGCAGAGCCAGCAGACATCGGCCTCACAGCTTCCAAGCAGCACCAGCCTCCCAGTGGAGGATGTGCCCACCATCCTCTGGTCCTAGAGGGTGGGGAAGCAGGAAGGTAGGGCAGAGGCACGGGGACTTGGGTGGGGAAGGAGATGCTGTCCCCATCTGGGCTACAGCACCTTCTCCATCCTAACTGTGCCCCTAAACCCAGACTACTGTCCATTCCTTGGCCCCACAGATTTCACTTCCTCCCCCTAAAGAGCCAAACCAGCACCCCTGCTCCCTGCCCCCGTCCTGCAGGTAACAGCCCGGAGTGCCGTAGTCTCTGAGGCTTTTTACAGCTTGGTGTTCGGATCTCCTGAGCCTTCACCCCCCACCTCCCAGCTTTTATAAGGATAGAGAGGGCTTCCCCCAGGCCTGTGAGCTGATGGCCTAGACTGAGGTCAGGAATCCGGAAGCAAAACCCTGACCAGCTTGGGCTGGGGCCTGTGCCTCATTCACCCTGTGCCTCCCCAGGTAGAATAGGCACGATAAGATTGGCACAGAACCGGCCCAGGCGGGCTCCAATCTCCCCTGTATTTGGCCAGC
Source organism: Mustela erminea (assembly GCF_009829155.1). Classification (NCBI taxonomy): domain Eukaryota; kingdom Metazoa; phylum Chordata; class Mammalia; order Carnivora; family Mustelidae; genus Mustela; species Mustela erminea. The sequence continues at coordinate 89,886,518 of NC_045623.1, forward strand.
GCACTCAGTACCAGGCGCACGGAGGCAGAAGCAGCTCCTTGTGCCTGGGTTCCCCCCTCCTTGGGAGCTGTCGCTCATTACTAAAAGCACCCGTGGTGGCGATATCAGGTTGCTGGGCAGGGCGGCCGGGAGTGCCCTGTTGGTCCAGGGTGGGGTGGGAGACCTCGGGTCCCCTTTCAGGGCGAGGCTGTGCAGTGACGCGTGTTCTAGTGGCAGAGAATGGTGACGTCACAGGAGTCCCACACGAAGACTAGGAGGTCCTGCCCCCTCATGCTGGAGCTCTCACCTTGAGTGGCCCTGCTTTGGGCTCTCTGCCTTCAGCATCTTGGGTGGGTGACCCTGTGTGGCGAGTGGAGTTGTCCTCATTTTATAAATGAGGACCCCAAGGACTGGAGAGGTTAACTGACTCATCCAGGGTCACACACACAAGAAAGTGGTGGAACTGACTGACCTTGAATCCTAGGAACCCAGAGTGAAGGAACCATGAGGTTCCCTGGACCTGTCACCACATGACTGAGCACACCCCAGACCCTGAATGCAGACCTGTGGGGATTGGCACCCAGGGCCAATGTTCTTTCCATTCCGTGGGTAACATCCACAGTTAGGATCGGAGTGACCCCTTTGAACATTCTGAAACAGTCCAGTCAGGGCCTTCGCTTGGAGAGTTGACAACATAGTCATCCAGCTTCTGTTTTCTGTGGCTCCGATGAGGAGCTTGGTTGAGAAGTGCCCCGAGGACAAGCCCCCGGCAGCTCTGGAGTCTGCCTCCTGGTCTTGAACCCTGCTTCGCCCTGCCCCCTGCCAGCGACACGGCCTTGGGCAGGTAGCCTAGCCCCTCTGAGTTGCTGGTTCCTCATTGGTGATGTGAGTGTGCTAGTGCCCCCCTCACCGGATGGCTTCAGGGTTAAGGAATCCTCAGTGAATGCCGTGATCACACATGTCCCCATCTCAGGGAGACACTGAGCTCATCTCATGGCTGAGCTGATTGGAACCAGGCCTCCAGCCTGAGTTCAGGGCCTTCTTGTTGCTTCCTGGTTCCTTCCGCCACAGGCGTCCCCACCTCTGCACCGTGTGCACAATCGCCCAATGGGGCCTGCTCAGCTGGAAGCAGGTGCTGCTGGTGGCTTTCTTCGCTTCTTCCCAGGCGCGGGACTGTGACTTCTGTGGGGCACACTAGCAGCAGGCAGGTAGGCAGGCCGGTAGCCTCTCTTCTTGTCTGGGGCCTCGTCCCATGTGCTTGGCTCATCACAGATGGGCTCCCAGCCTCCAGCTGGGCCCTCACTGCACAGCCCCATGTGGGCTGGACTCTAGAACCTGTGGCCTACGGAAGAGAGCAACGGCAGGAAGCAGTGACAGGTCATTTCCTATTGAGCAGCCTGGCATGAGGGCAGAGCTCAGCTTCTGGGGTCAGGCCATCCTGGGATCAAGTATCTGCTTTGTTGCTTCCTGTCTGGATGCCACGTGGGCAAGTTCTTTAAGCCGTAAGCCTCAGTTTCTCCTCTGGAAAACGGAAATAGTGCCTACCTTATGGTGTTGCTGAGGCCAAACGAGTAAACAGAGGGCTTGGTGACAGTTCTCCCTTCTCCTATTGGCACACAGCTTGTGGCCACGCTGTGTCCCCCAAGGCAGTGCCTGCAGGTGGTATGCAGGGGCTTTGTGGGCGGGCCTCCCTCCCCCAGGGGTACCAGACAGGTCTCCCCGGCAGATCACACACAGAACCAGGCCCTGTTGGTTCTGCTGGGGATCTTAGAGGGACACAAGAGTTTAGAGTGGGTGGGTGTCTCACTTGCAAGGTCACACGGCAAGCAAGTGACATCCTGAAGTGAGCCGGGCCTCCTGTTTCCAGCCCAGCAGGATAGAAAGCCAGGGCTCAGGGCCGGGGGAAGTATACTCAGGGTGAGAGGAAGCATGCTGGGCTGTGGCTCTGGAGTCAGAAAGACCCAACTGCACGGCCTTGGTTAAGTCTCTTCACTGCTTCCTGCCTCAGTTTCCCCAGCTGGAGAAAGATACCGAGGTCGGAGGACCTTTAGGGGTCTCATGCACTGAAGGTGTACGGCTCATCCAGCAAAGTGCTCAGTAAAGGGTACTTGTAAGAAGAAAAGGTGGGAGTAATGAGGGATGCAGTGTCCACGTGAGGACTGGCTTTGGAGTATGAGGCCTCACCTTGCTGTGTGACCTTGGCTGAGGCCCTGTCCTCTCTGGGCTTTATTCTTGCATCTGTGGAATGGAGGGGTTTGACTGGAATGGCCTCAGGAGGCCCTGTCTCCTTGGACCTCCTATGGCTTCTTACTGAGGTTCTTTCTGAACCCTAGGAGAGGCCTGACCTCCCTTTGCTGTTCCCATAGCCCTGGGCCCTCCTGGCACCAGGACCAAGGCCTGCAGCCAGCCGTGTCCTCCTCTTTTCTCTGCAGTGTCCTCTGAAGGGCACCCTCCTCTGAGCATGCTCAGCTCCCCCGTCCACTCAGTACGTCTCCTGGCTCGTAGAGGCCTGAGGTGACAGACTGTCCCAATGGGCAGGGGTAGCCCCTCCAAGCATGCCCTTTCTGTCTCCCTCCTCATGATGCTCAGCCAGCTGGGCTGTTGTCAAAGTGTGTAGGAGACTTTCAGGGCATCCCCAGGAGATGGCTGCCTTGGGCACCTGCTTGGGGGAAGCTCTGGCCTCCCACCTCGCCATCCTGCCCTGGAATCTGGCACACCGAAGTTTTAGGGACCCTGCCTCTGCCCAGCCCGGCTCCATCCACAGCTCCTGTGACCTGTCCTCAGGTACCCTAGAAGGCAGTTTTCACAGATTTCAAAGGGAACAAGAAACAGATTCCATGGGGATCCAGAAGACTTCTGCCTCCTCTCAGCCTCCCTCCATGCTCCCTTTCTGTCTCCCCTCTGCCTGGACCCAGCCTCCCCCTGGCCTCTGCTCAGCCTCACCCCAGCTTCCCCCTCCACCTCGCCTCCTGCCTCCCCTCTCCTCCTTGACCCTTCCCCTCAGCCTCCTTGAGCACCTTTGTCAGCTTCTGCCAGCCAGGCTCGGCCTGGAATGAATGATAACAGGGACAGGATAGTAAGCCCTGTTTCAGAGAGGCTGCCTTGGAGGGTGGCCCCATCTCCTGACTGTGGCTGCTTCCCGGGCATCTGTGCCCTGGTGCCAGCAGGCCCTCTGTGGGCCTGGGGATGCAGGGTACAGAGGTGAGACTGTGCCCTTTGCTGAGCATTTGCTCTAGTGGTTCTTTGCTCCAGACACATAATCTCATTGGATCCTCGGAATGGCCCTTGAGATAGAAATGATTATGAGCCTGCTTTTCAGATGAAGAAACTGAGAGTCACCTGAGACTCAGAGCTTCTGCCAAGGAGGAACTCCGCTCCTAGGTCGCAGAGCCAGGAGACCACCACCGGTTCTCAGGACTGTGCTTTCTCTTAACCACAGGGCTCCCTAATGGCTGAGTTTGGGTTGAAACCTTGGACAGATCTCCAAGGCAACCGGAGCCCTGCTTGCTTTTCCAGAGGTCACCTTTCCCAGCTGTGTCACTGTGGATCTTCCAGCCTGCACGTGGGACGGCCTCCCCTGGCTCAGGCCCCATTGCTCTGCCTCAGACCTCCAGAGCTCCGGCTGGGTCCTCCTCTCAATACAACCTGGCTCCAGTGGAGGGCCCAGCCCCTCTGATGGTGTGATCTTTCCACTGCGCTCCTGCAGAACCCCAGTCAGAGGCAGCCATGCTGAGCTGCAGAGTAGGCCAGCCCTGGAGAGCAGACACGCTCTGCTCCCCGGGAACAGGGGGGCTCCTCGCCGTCCTACCCCTCCATCTAAGACCAGCCTTACTCTTTGCCACGGCCACCTAGCACCATGAACTTTGCTTATCGCCATGCTGGAGGGAAAGGAAATGGGGCTCAGGGCAGTCCTGTGATTTGCCAGAGATCCCAGCGAAGTTCAGGTTCAGAGCTGGGACAGCAGCCAGCTCCTGGGTTGGCAGACCAGAGCTCTTGACACCAGCCCGTGCTTCGGGCTATCTTACTCCTCATGAAGACTGTCCTGGGCCCCGATACTGTGCTTGTTGGCGTAAACGGGGTTGGTGAGTGTGGAGTACTTCGTACAACAACAGAGCTCATTGGTTGGATGTCAGAGCTGGAAAAGCTCTCAACATGCCGCTGAGAATGGGGAAGGCCACGGAAAGGCATGGGCTGGTTCAAAGCACCTAGTAAGGTGGTAGCAGGGTCTCGATTAGAACCCAGGTCTACAGATCCGCAGTCTGGGCTTGGCTCGGCCTCTTCCTCTCCCCAGATGTAGCTTCCTGGTCTCCTGAGGCATGTGGCGGTGGACCAGGGGCTGGCTTGCCCATCCTGCTGGAAGCTGCAGGAGGCAATGCGGGCTGTCCCCGGAGCCTAGACTTAACAACTCTGTGGCTGGACCATTCTGCCCACTCCAGGGTGCTAAGATGGCCAGCCCCATCTCCCATTATTTTTTTGCCGGGGTGCTTGCAGATAGGATTTCCACATTATCCCAGACCACAGCCTTTTGGTGACTGCCTGAGCACTGGATTGGGAGTCTGCAGTCCCAGGTTTGTGACCTGGCTCTGCTGCTACCCATGTGAACTTGGGAGAGTGTCTGGACCTTTCTGAACTTCTGTTTCTTCATCTGTTATGTACTGCCCAGAGAAATGGCTGCTTTGTGCCCACCTAGGTCATCACTTCCTTTCCAGCCTTCACAGTCAGCTGTGCCCAGGAGAAACCCGCTACCTACGCCATGCTTATTCCTCACACCTCCTGCCTTTTCACATGCTGCTGCTTTGCCCAGAAGCCCTCCCAGTGCCCTCCTAACCCAGGTCTGCCTGCAGGCTCATGGCAGATCATCTGCACCGAGCCTACTGCCATATGCTGGAGACGAGGTTCAGTCAGACTGGAATTCTGCCCTTGGATAGTCATGCAGGCTCAACAAAGAAGTCTTGGTCTTTGCCACATCCCAGGCTCTGTACCAAGTGCCGGAGTGTCAAAGAGGACTAGGACAGGGTCCCTGCCCTTGAGAGCCGTCTGGAGGGGGAGACAGCCCGCCAGCCACACAGTGTGAGCAGACTTTCCGTGCAGGGCTTCAGGATTCCACATGCAAGTGTGACAAGTTTCTGCTCTGGGGGCCATTGAGGGAAAGCTGCTGGAGTGACTGGAGTGCTTTGCTTCTCCAGTAACCCACCAAACAAAGCCTCTGGTTTGCTCAGTGCTCTCCTGTCTGTGGTCCCATGTGGTCCTCACAGCAGCCTTGCTAGGTCATCAAGACAAAAGACGATCAGATGAGCAAGTAGTGGTAGTGAGCCTGCTGTGTGGGCACAGCTCTGGGTGCTGGGGGTACAGTGGCAGTCGCGACAGTCCGCCCTCAGGTAGAGGACAGGGGACCCATCCACAAGCACATACCTCTGTTAGTGGTGAGCGCTGCAGAGAAAGATAAAGCAGGGTGAGTGGATAGAAGCCAGGGGAAGACCTCCCTGAGGAGGTGGCATTTGAGCAGGGACCTGAAAGATGGAGGAAATCTGTCGCTCAGCTCTGTGGTACAGAGTGTATCAGGTAGAAGGAAGAGTAAATGCAAAGGCCCTGGGGTGGAATTGTTCTGTTCAAGGAAAAGCAAGGAGGCCGTAGAGTCAGAGGGAAGTTTGCCATTCAGTTTGGGGTTGGGGGAGGTATAAGAGAAAGGACGATTACAGGGCTTGGCATCTGAGCAACTGAATGATACTGGGGCAGCGGGGACCACTGTAGGAGGAGCGGTCTGGTGGTGGGAAAATGAGAGTTTTCAGCTCCTGTGTCCTTGCCACTTCGAGTTCACCCCATGCGTACTCAGATACACCAGCCTCCGGGTCACCCATGCCCACCCCTCTGGGCAGCCTCCTCATCTTCTCAGGCCTTACTCCAATCATCGACGTCTTTCCGGCCCTTCTGAGAGGTCACCAAAAAGCCCAAGTTGAGGTGTAGCTGACACCTCTTCTCTGTTGCTGCCCCCAGATGCTGCGAAGCGCTGACGGAGCTGGGAGGGGCAGAAGGGGCTCCCCGGATGCTTCCCTAGGCGCTGTCCTCTCTCTCCTACCCAGCCAGCGCCTCTGAAGTCTTACCTTGTTCTCCCTTCGAAGCGTGCCCCCTCCCTCCCCTGGAGCAGCTGAAAATGGGACGCTGGGCCTCGCTTTCCACAGGGCTGTTGTCCTGGAAATGGTAGAATTTCTCTTTGTGTTGCTTTGATGGTATTGTGAGTAAGTTCAAGTTATATATAATGGATCTAATTCATTGTTAAGCTTCAAAGCTAAGTGACTTTCCCCTGGAAGGGACACTAAGGACTACAGGTATTTAGTATACTGGATTTCAGTTTTCTCCCAAATTTGCATTTTGCAAACTCTACCCCACCCCCACTAAAGAAAAAGAAAAGAGAAATCCAGCTTTCCCAAGGTCTAAAGTTTCTGGAAATGGAACATCTTTTACAGAGCATCTTGTTTCTTCCCTTACCCCTGGTGTGGGCAGCTGTGCTAGGCGCTCCTGCTGTGGCCTGCAGGTCCCAATAACACTCTGGCAGGAGGAGGGCTTCAGACAGGGATGGAAGGGAGAGGGGAAAGCCTTGCACCTGGGGAGCCACGCACGGGGCACCTGGAGAGGAAGGGGGGTGGCTTGAATCCAGACGAAGTCCAGGTTCTTTTCTACCTCAAGCCAGCTGCAGGGGCAGGGCCTGCCTGGGGCTCTTTGTGGAGGATCTCAGTACCACCCTTCATCCTGATGCCGTCCTGGAGGGACTGTTCTGTATACTGCGGCCCTGGGCAAGGCAGGGATAGGGTGAGGGCGCTCCACGGGGCGCTGGGGAGGCCGTGGGAGGGGAGGGAATCTTGGTTCTAAAATGCTGCCCTGGACCTTGGGGCACGTAGGTGGTCATCCCTCCGATGCTCTCTATCCTTATCTTAAAATGGGGGTTAATAATGATACCTGCTACATTTGAGTTGTTGAGAAAATTAAATGAGACACTTCAGTAAAGGGTTTGGGGCAGCCTCTGCCCCAGGAAGCATAGCCCAGGATGTAGAATACGCCCCTTATCCCAAATTTTAAAACTATAGATACAGAAAAGTTTGGAATTTTCTGTACCAGACTGGTCACAGTGTGGATTTGAGGGCTGAAGGGTGTCTTATGTAGTGGGTAGCGAAAGGAGGAGAATCATGAGGAGAGCCCCCTCCTCCTCCTTCCGTACTTAGATCTGTTGGGAAAAGTTTTAAAGGACCGTGCATTCTGTTTACAGTCATCAAAGCCCTGTGTTTCCATTTTGAAAACAATCAAAAGAAACCAGTATGTATAGCAAGAACCTGCCAGGGACCCAAACCAGCCAATCGGAACCTGAGGTCCTCCCCACCCCCCTGGCCATCCTTACTGGCTGCCTGGAAACCTCTGGCTTGCCAAGCGCTGTTGTGGCCTCCTGGAGCTCTGTATCTTGTCAACACACACGGGCTGTTTACTGCTAGTCCCTGGTCCCTGTCCCTACCCCCCCTCCTCGTGTGACTCATCCTCCACCTCCCAACACAGGGACTCACAACCTGGAGCCTTTCCTGTGGGGGGTGGGGAAAGTCTGCTGGACTGAAGTTCTTTCAGCCAATGTTTGTGGGGCGTTTAGGTGATCAGGGGGCTGGGCTGGGTACCAAGAAGAGTCGCCCCAGTGGAGTGAGAGATGGGGTCGGGGCTGCTGAGATGCATCCTTGAGACCCAGGGAAAAGACTAGAGAGAGTGGAAGGCAGGGTGGGAGTAGAGCCTGGCTCAAGGCCGGGTCAGGAGCTTTGGGGGTCAGATCTCAAGGTCAGGGGACCCTCGGAGGCCTGCAGCACCAGCTGGGGCCCCAACTCAGTTCCTTGCGTGGCCTGCCAGCTCCAGCTGTGAGTCGGGGTCTCCCTCCCCATAGGGTCTCACTCCCACACTGACTGGAGGCTTCAGGGTCCTCAGAAGACTACGGAGATCCCCTGTCCGCTCATTTGTTCACACTGTTCCCCCTCCAGTCTCCTGCTCATACGGCCCAGCTTCAACCCCACAATCTTAAAGAAGCTTCCATCATTCCCCAAACCTCCTTTTCCTGAGCATCACCCGTGGGCCCCAAGACCGTGTGCTGGGATGCCAAGTGGACTAGAAGACCCAACTAAAGAGCTCCTGGGTCCATGGTTAGGAGCAGCACCTGACTCAGCTTGGGGAGCTCGGGAAAGACTTCTCAGAGGAGGTGACACCGCCACCGTTGGGGCAATTAGGTTTTGAAAGGTTGGTGGAAGTTCAAGGTGAAAAATAGTTTTCCTCTGTGTGCACAGAGTTGGGGTTTGAGGACTTTAGGCAAGTGGAGTTCAGGGATTGGGGATGGTAGGTTAAGTGCTGAGGGTTAACCCTGAACTCCGCCAGCTCCCCAACCCTGGAAACCTGATCGCAGCACCCGCTCTGGTGCACCTCTCTCCTGAGGTCTCTGAGAGGGCGCAGCTGTCGCTGTGTCACTCTGCTGATTGCTTTCAAGTCTCCTCGGCTACCAGGTCCCCTCCAGCCCAGGTGGCATCTCTGTTCTTCCCTCTTCTTCATCTCTGATGTTAGGCTGTTGCTTCACGAAGTATGTGTTGCTTTTGTGTCCAAGCCCTTGATTCTCACTTGTCTACACACGAGGCATCTGAGGCTGGTCTGTTGGGCGATGAATTGCCCAGAGCATGGTGGTTACTAGAGGGCAGAGCTGGGCCTCGAATCCAGGTGTCGGCCTCCTGGCCCCGTCTTCTTTTCTCCGCGCCTCAGGCAGCCTGATACATGCTGTTTGTGTTCTCAGAGAGCTTTTTTAGCTCATTTTCTACCCACACTTGATGTTCCCGGGGGGTGGAGCCCTGTCTCCCTGTGATATGGAGCGAAACAAGCAAGAAATAGAGGTGCCGTGTGGAAGACGAGAGGGGGAGGCACAGAGAGCCCGACGCCCCCGGCCTGGGAGACGATTCCCGCCCAGGTACTTGGAACAGACTTATTTATGGCTGCATCCTCGGTGGAGGCATATTGCAAACTGGAATGCTCTCCCCCTTGATCCCGACAGGCTTTGCTTCCATCGACACAGCATGGCGCAGAAGGCCGGCAATCCGGAGACCTGGGTTCTAATTTTGCCTCTGCCACTTGCCGACTAGGTAGCCTTGGGCAAGTCACTTCACCTCTCTGTGCCTCAGTCCCTTCATCTATCAAATGAGGATCTGGATACAAGAGAGGAAATGAGAGGAGCTCATAGACGCCCCAGCGCAGGGCCTCGTATCAGACCCTCGGGAGTGTCTAGTATGTGCTTTCTTCTCCGTGCTAGACAGTGTATGTTCAAGTGCGTCATGATCAAATACGGTATCACTGAGTGGCCACTATCAGTTTACATGTTTAAAGATTGTCATTCACTGGGTGACTCCCAGAGGCCAGGAGCTCTAAGTTATCTCCATGACATTTACACAGCTCCCCTGGGGGTGGCAGCGTCACCCCAGGTACAGAGTAAGGACCGAGATTCAAAGACACATGCGACATCTGTCATGTAACATCTCCCGTGCTCTTCACAACAGCACTCATATTTGGATATTGGCAAAGGATTGGTGAAGACAGCCTCCCTTCCTCTTTCTCTTTCTTTTTCCTTGTTTTTCACTTATTCATTACCCTTAACATCTTTCTCTATGTGCAGGATTCTTGTCCTGGGCAGTTCAGAGGATACAGACCCTAGAATGGTTCTTCTTCTGCTCCTCTCTTTCTTTCTCTCTGGCAAACTTCTACTGATCCCTCAAAGCCCAGTCCAAATGGTCCCAGCCCTGGGAGCATCACCTGCTCTTGAAATTTAGTCATCCCCGCCTCCTTCCTCTTTCCTACACTTGACATCTAAAAGGCAGCTTTACCTTAGTTCACAGAGAGTTAATAATGCCTACTCTGTGCTGGAAGCTGGAGACCCAGAAGACTCTGGAAAATTTCCATCCTTAGGGAGCTTAATGTCCACTGATGGACAAGTTTACACCAACAGATCTTCATAATGTAGAGTGATTCATGTTAAACTTCAGTTTTGGAGAAAAATTATACGAATAGTGGTCACCACTTTTTGGTGACATTGAGCGCCAGCATTGTTTGGCATGCTTTGCCCCGATTACTTCCTCTCGTGCTCCAGACACCCTCTGAAATGGGCTTCTACACAGATGGGGAAACTGAGAGTAGAAGACAAACTTAAATGCCCAAGGCTGCCCAGCCCAGAACCCTGACTGGAACCCTGGGAGGCCTGGCTCTCATGTCTTTGTCTCTGCTGGTCTGTTCGTCAACCTGCTGGGATGCTAGCTAAGTGTGTTGTGAGTATGTCCTTTATCCTTGGTTCTCATAGCTCATGTTGATGGTGGAAAGACTCAGACTAAAGAAGAATAAGAACTCCTCCTACCCCAGAGGAGCCTCCAGCCCCAGCGGAGACCAGAGCTGAATATAGATCCAGCAGACGGGCTGAGCAGTCTGATTGTTTCCACCTGCTGCCTTAGAAATCTAGCCGATAAGACTGAGTACTTCTGGCTGAGTTAACTTGGGAGCGCTTCCTGGAGGGGGCAGACCTGAAAGATAGGAAGGATTTTCCAAGGTTTTTACTAGCCACTGGACTGGAAGGGGAACAGTGGTGAGACTTCCCTAGAGGAAAGCTCATGGAAAAGAATGCCATCTCTGGGGCACCTGGTGGCTCAGTGGGTTAAGCTCTGCCTTCGGCTCAGGTCATGATCTTGGGGTCCTGGGATTGAGTCCCACATCAGGCTCTCTTGCTCAGCAGGAAGACTGCTTCCTCCTCTCTCTCTCTGCCTGCCTCTCTACCTACTTATGATCTCTGTCAAATAAATAAATGCAATCTTTAAAAAAAAAAGAAAAAGAATGCTATCTCTGGCCCTCTCAGAGCCTCTTTGGGCCTGAGCACTGACAGTCCCCATAGATGCAAAATTAAAAGCAAGAGATGATGCTTTGAATGGCTAAGAACACAAACTCTGGAGTCAGACTGCCTGGGTTTGAGGCAATATCAGCTACCTGACTTTGAGCAAGTTGCTTAACCTTTCTGTCCCTCAGTTTCCTCATCTGTGAAATGGGGGACGGCTGTCGTGACCTTCCTGAGGTGTGGTGAGGTGCAAATGAGATAAAAAGCATTTGAGCACGCTGCTGTGAACTGTGGAGTGCCAGGTTCTCGTTGCGAGGTATTACCTTTCAGGCCTGTAGTTGAGACTGGTTGCTGGGGCAGTTGAAGAGGGAGTTAGAGAAATGGAATCATGTGCAACCAGGAATCCCTTGGGACCCGGCCGAGTTGCAGCCCCAGAGCAGTCCTCAGACCTGGAACTAGGGCGGCAGAGCCCCTCACACACCCCGGGGTCTCTGGTGACCGGCACGGGTGGGCCAAGGAGGCCCCCTCTTCCCGGCACTCCCCTCTGACTGCCCAGGCCAGGGGAGAGACAGCGGAAAGTGGGATCAGGGGTGTCCGGTCACCCCGGCAACCGAGGGTGGTGTGGAAAAGCTTTGTCTGCCGCTCCGCTGCCTGAGCCTCAGCCGATGGGGACCATCCCAGGAGACGGAAGTAAAACATTCTCATGGTGGAGCACCGAGAAGCTCCAGAGGCGCTGGGAGCCCCTTGCCAGTTTGATGTTAGCTCAAGGGTCTGTTCAGTGTGCCTGTGCGTGTGTGTGAGAGAGAGAGAGTGTATGTGTAAGAAAGGGTGAGAATGAATGTGTGTAAGAGTGTTATAAGCTAGAGTGTGGATGAGTGTAAGAGGGAGTGTGTGTGTGTGTAAGAGTATGAGGAGTGTGTGTAAGAGATAATGAGGGTGAGTATGTGTACAAGGGAGTGTGTAAGTGGGAGCACACGTGAGAGTCGTGTGTGGGAGAGAATGTGTGTGGTGAGTGTGTAAGAGGGAGTTGGTGAGCGTGTAAGACAGCGAGACTCTGGGTGAGCGTGTGTGTCCCTCTGTTCCTGCAGTCGTCCACCAGCCCCCATCCGGGACATGCAGAGTTGCTTCTGCCTTGCGGTGCAGGGGACTGTGGGGGTGGGTCGCTGGGTGGCCCTGAGATGAGGAATTCCACACCTTCTTGCGTCCCTGCACCGGGAGGACTGGATGCCCTCCCAGGAGGCCATGTGGTTTTGAGTGATGGCTGAGCCTTGAGCTTCCTGCCTTCTCACGGCGGAAGGGTCAAGTGATGCTGGCAGGTCACTGGTTGTCTTTGAGTCTCAGTTTCCCTGTCGGAGGAGCAGAGGACTTGGGTGATCTCCAGGCTCTGTTCCAGCTCTGGCTTTGACTCTCACTGCCTCTGCCTCACCCCAGATTCCATCCTGATGACATCACTGTGGCCACAAAGCTTGGACCTTGGAAGTTTTGCCTTAGTTCTTGGCATCTTGGGATCTCGCCTTAAGGCTGGGCTTTTGTCAGGGGACTTGGGACTCCAACCGTGCCCCTTTCACCACACCTGGTGTCAGCAACCTTCCTGGATTTTAAGGAGACTCTTCAGGGCTGGGGGGTGGGAACAGCTGGTGGAGTCAGGGCCTTGGAAGAGGGACAAGCCCGAACAGGCCCACGGGGCCCCGCTTCCCTGCACCACTGCACCCTCCCTCCTGGAAGCTTGCTTTTCGGTAATGGGCCGCCTACTGGAGGTAAGGAGCCAAGAGTGGATCCCAGACCTGCCTCTTCAGCCGGGGCCCCTCCCTCCCTTGCCTTTACCCGTCAGGGCCTGCCCACCAAGAGGCAGGGCCAACACAGGAAGACCCTGGGGAACCAGCTCTGGGAACATGGCTCTAGCCCCAGGTTCTGTGGGAGCCAGCTTCTGTGGAAGGAGGTGCTCTGCACCCAGGTCAGGAGGCCCGGGACCTTGCCGTCCTGGGTGGCCTTGGCCTGTCCTGCCTCTTCTGAGCTCCAGGTTTTCTTCTGTCACACAGGAATGCCAGCTGTCTCTTAACCTAGTGAGGGAGGCCTGATGGTCCGAAGGTCCTGAGACTGGGAAAAGCCATTCCTGTGAGTTGGTCATGGATGTTCTGATTCCGCGTCACCTCCGTGTCCCCAGTGCACAGCACAACCTGGCTTACAGAAAATGTCCACGTTGGAATGTAGGATTGACTCGCTTCCTCTGCTACAGATATGCTAAGCTAGGGTAGACTGCTTCCCTTCGACTCTGGGGAAGCCAGTGAATCTTGCCAGGCCCCAGCTTTCTCTGCTACAAAGTGGGGACAATACGAACCCCACAGGGCAGTCGCGAGGGCCAAACAGCTGCTATGTGTCAGGCTCCCAGCACAGTGCCTGGTTCGCGTGCACCTCCGGGAATAATGAGCGTTCTACATGTTACCACTCTTGGCTTGCGTCACTTGTCCTCTTACCCCGTTTCTCCGTGTGGTCCCCGACTCTGGGTCTGCAATCACACGGTGTGGCTCTTTCGGGGGCCAGGCAAGCTTTGTGGATTGGACTGATGGCAGAGAGGGGTGGGGAGGCATTTGTAAAGTTTAGCATGCTGGTGGAGGTGGGGCTGTCATCTGCTTTCCCTGGGCTGTCTCTTCAGCCTGTGCCTTCTCCTCTTAGTGCTCAATTCCAGGGGAGGGTGTCGAGGTCAGCTGGCTGGGCCTGGAGTGGGACTCCTGGCCTCAAGAAGCTGGTTCCTGATGGCTGCAGGAGCTCTGCTCTCCACCACCCCTTGGCCATCCTATCTTCCCTCCAGGACAGTGCAGGTCTCTGGGTGTTCTACCATTGTCCTGTCTCCCTGCTCCTGCCTGGGTTGTCTGACCTCACTGGGTGCCAAGGAGAGAGAGGAATTGGGGCAGTGACTGTGGATTGAAGGTTCGAGAAGGAGAGGCACCAGAGGAGTCCTGCCCTACCATGAGCAGACAGAGGTGGTCAGGGAATGCTTCCAGGAACAGGAGGCAGGTAGAAGCATGTGACATCAGCCACATGCAGTAGGGATAGAGGTACAGGAATAGTGTTCTGGAGAGACAGACTAGACCAGGCAGATATCTGCAGGCAAAAGAGGATGTGGCTCGTTTGGGGGAAAATGCCCCTTCCATGCACCAGCCTGTTGAACACTGGGGCTTACTGGTAGACACTCCAAAGACTGGGGAATTTTCAGCAAGAGTTGAGGTTGGTCAGGTCCATTTTGAAGCCCGGAGAATGCACGTGGTGGCTCTGGGGTTCTCTCTTGGCCTGGGATGGAGATGTGTTTTTTTCCACCACGTTTTGAGTGTCTCCTGGGAGCCTGGCACTGTGCCAGTGTTCTGGGCCTAGCTAGTGTTTCGAGTGTGAGTCTTGACTTGTAGCTCTGCTGGCACTACCCAGATCAGTACTCGAGAGTGGGAGGGGCTTTGGGCATGGGGAACGAAGTTTCTTCTCCTTCCCAAGGATCTCAGGGGTAATGAGAGCCAAAGCCTGGCCAGATGGGTTATCAGGAATTATGTGAGTAATGGCCTAGCCCTGTGCATTTCCAAATCAGTAGATACTTACTGAGTACCAACTGTGTCCCTAGCCCTGGGCATCCGATTATAAACGGAATCTGCCTGCGCAGAGCGCATGGGCTAGGGAGGGGAGGAAGAAAGCGAGAGCTTTTTCACTTGAATAAAGTATCATACTTTTTTTTTTTTTTTAAGATTTTACTTATTTATTTGAGGGAGAGAGAGGGAGAGAGAGAGAGAGAACGAAAGCATGAGAGGGGAGAAGGTCAGAGGGAGAAGCAGACTCCCCGTGGAGCTGGGAGCCTGATAGGGGACTCAATCCGGGGACTCCAGGATCATGACCTGAGCTGAAGACATGGCTTCCCCAACTGAGCCACCCAGGCACCCAAGTATCATACTTTCTTAACCAAGCTGACCCTGGGGTTTTTGGTGCCCAAAATGCAGATAGGTGCTGGGGTCTTCCTACCCCAAACAAAAACAAAACCCATTAGGGAGCTTGGGCCCAAACCTGGCATTGAGAGAATACCTCCCAGAAGGGAATTTTTGCTACTCCCCAGCTCTGGATTTGGGGGCCCCAGGGTGGGCCAGTACTGCAGCCTCGGGGAGGGGGTTGACAGGTCTCAGGTGGGGGTGAGGGGGGGTATGTTCATGCCTTGATGAGGAGGGGGAGCAGGGGTCGACTTAGAGAACTTCAGTTTGATGGGAGCTGGGGGGTCAGACCTGGGTCCTCTCCCGGTTCTGCTACTAATTTGCTGTGTGTCCTTGGGCAAGTCCTTTCCCCTTTCTGAGCCTTAGTTGCTCCATCTCTAAAGTGGAGGCAGGGGTTAAGCTAGAAACAGATGGCAGCTAGGTTTTATCTCACATGCAAAACTGATTGCTCATTGTTTGGCTTCTGGAACAGCTCTGTGGGCTCGGCAGGAGAGTGCACGAGTCTGAGTGGAGGTGGAGGTGATGCCTTTGGACACCTGGAGCCTCAGTAATCAGTGGCTCCTCTCTGCCTTCTGGAGGCATAGAGAGCTGCTTCTTTCTACCACTCTATGACCGAGGCAGAGATAATCTGTACATACAGCCTTTGAAAAAACCCTTCAAAAACATTGTCACTTCGTGTATACAGCAAACCCTGGGAAGCTGGTATTACCATTGGCATGTCACAGGCGAGGAAGCCGAGGCTCAGAGAGCTACCAAAGTGGCCCTCTGAGGCCAAGCCCCTGTCACCAGCTGCTCTTCTCTCCAGCCCCGTCCCCAGCCTCGCCTCCTGGTTCGCCGCAAGCCCACAGCCTCCCGTTCTCTCGCCCTCTGCAGGTTTCCACGTGATCCCCACTATCTCGAGCATCGTTCCGGAGAGCTGCCTGCTGATCGTAGTGGGGCTGCTGGTGGGGGGCCTGATCAAGGGCGTGGGCGAGACGCCCCCTTTCCTGCAGTCCGACGTCTTCTTCCTCTTCCTGCTGCCACCCATCATCCTGGACGCCGGCTACTTCCTGCCGCTGCGGCAGTTCACGGAGAACCTGGGCACCATTCTGATCTTCGCCGTGGTGGGCACGCTGTGGAACGCCTTCTTCCTGGGCGGTCTCATGTACGCCGTGTGCCTGGTGGGCGGCGAGCAGATCAACAACATCGGGCTCCTGGACAACCTGCTCTTTGGCAGCATCATCTCTGCCGTGGACCCTGTGGCCGTGCTGGCCGTCTTTGAGGAGATCCACATCAATGAGCTGCTGCACATCCTTGTCTTTGGGGAGTCCCTGCTCAACGACGCCGTCACTGTGGTGAGGGGCCCAGACCCGAATCCAGGTCCAGACTGGATCCCACCTCCACCCGCTCATTGCAGTAGCGAAACCGTAAATCTCCCTTCCCGCTGGCTGTGTGCCAGGCATCGTGCTCAGCATGTGGCATGCGCTACCTCTTTCAGTCCCCGGGGTGCCCTTGGGAGGAGTTTCCCACTTTCGCACTACAGAGAAAGCAGCAGGGCCCCCGAAGTCAGACGACTTGCTCACAGGTGGCAGAACCAAGGTTAGAAGCCAGATCTGTCAGATGTCAGGTCCTGAGCTCCTGGCCTTTACAGGCCAGACCCTCTCTGTCCCTGACTCGGACTGTGATGTGAACTTGGTGAAATTCTGTATCACCTTTAGACTTTAGTTTACCCTTCGTAGGCCGTTGAGTCTTGGGGGGCCAGTTCAGCCCTCCTGTTGGCTGAGTCCTGAGTTATAGTTCAGTTTGTGTAGAGTTCAAGGGCAGCCGTGGTGGAAAGGACCCTGCCCCCCAAACCTCTAGGAAGGGCGCCTGGCTGGCTCAGTCAGTAGAGCATGTGATTCTCGACCTCACGAATCACAAGTTCCAGCCCCATGTTCAGCATGGAGCCTATTTAAAAAAAAATAAAAATAAAATTTGTTGTAAAAACAACAAACAAACAAACAAAACCCTCCAGAAAGTGGTTAATAAAATGGATTGGCCTGAGGTTGGCCACTATTATTATATTACTATATTAATTAATATTAATATATTTATTATTGTTGTTGTTATTGTTATTATGTGGTCTTAGGCAAGTGACTATACCGCTCTGGGCCTCAGCTTTGCTAGCTGCAAAGTGGCTGAGTGGGCCATGCTTTCCTCTCAGGGGCTAGGAAGGACAGATGCCCCCAGCGCAGTCCGCACACAGCCACGCTATATGTGCTAACACAAGCTCTTCCTCCCGGCTGATTTCCTCAGGAAAGGCGTACGTGTATGTGCACACTCATGTCGTGTTGTGAAAACACCCCATGCTCCGAGTCAGACCCCTCAGAGAGCAGCTGTTTACGTAAGGAAACACAAGGACACGTGTGCATGCCAGGGCACGCTCATTCACACACTCCCTCTTCACCCACCCCGCGTCCCTCAGGAAGCCACACTTCTAAGAGACACGGTAGTGGTTGGCTTGCTGCAGGCAGCCTCAGCTTCCTCCCCTCTCCTCTTCCTCTTCCTCCCCTGCTGCCTTCGTGGGGTCCTTATGGGGCTGAGAGAGCAGCAGCTTGATCTAAGCAAGCAGGCCCCAGTGCTGGTTCTTCTGGAACCAGCTCTTGCCTCAGTTTCTCCATCTGTAACAAGGATTGCAGTACCCAGCCTGACATCCTCCCAAGGTTCAGACTGGTGTCACGCCAGTGGGTACCACAGACAAAGCCCTCCCCAGTTGGGTCTGGGTGTTGGGGTTCAGGTTGGCCTTTCTGGGGAGTAGTGGGATGTGGTTATGTCAATGGGGTATTGCAGGCTTGGCCAACCAGGCCTCCCCTGGTGGTGGCTGTGCTGGTAGTCCTTGCTCATGCTCACTTCCTGTCTGAGCACTTCCTGTCAATGAGCACGTATTGCCTCATCTAATCCACAGAGAAACTCCACGAGGTTGGCACTGTGATTATCCCATTTTTCCAAGCAAGGAAACTAAGCTACTGGTCTAGGTTAGGGAACTCGTCCAGGGTCACATTAGCTGGTAAGTGATTGCAAGTGACTACACAGTGGGAGCACAGCCTGCACACTTACCACTCTGCTGCGCTGCCTCCCTGGTCCCTTTGACAGTACACCCAGGTGGGAAAGGAGGACCTTGCCCCGTCCACCTGCCCCATTAGTCCACGTGGTAGACCCTGGGACCCATGAATCTCCTCAGACCAGGAGTAAGTGTAGGTAGCCCAGAGCTGAGAATGCACCTGTTACCCGCCACTGGAGCCCTGCCCTGTCTGCCAGACAGCTATGGCCCAGGCGGCATCAGGGACAGGCCAGTGCTTGGCATCTCCCCTTCTTGCTTGGCCCACCTCAGGCCCTTTCTAGAGCTCTGGGCATGAAGGCGAGTGCCCTGTTTCCCGACATTAAAGCTGAAGGCAGCCCCTGAGCCGCCTGGTCTCAGGTCCCCTCCCATCTCTCCCAGCTCCCTGGCCTGGAAAGCCCTCAGCTGGCTTCCTGGCAAGCTGTGTGTGAGTAGGCCCAGTAGCCAGAGAGCTGACACAGAAGCTGCCCCTGTCCAGGAGGGCCCACCTACTGCTCCAGGGAGCAAGTTCTGGGCCTGACGCTCCTGCCGGGGCCTGGGACCCTTTGTCAAGTCACTCCACCACACTGAGCTTCTGTTTGGGAAAGCAACGGGCAACTTTGGCTCCCTGCCTACCTAATGAGACAACACACGTGATGTGTGCCGAGCAGGACAGCCACTGTCCATGGGCTTTATCATGTGTGACATGCCCCTGAAACATCTGACCATCTGGTGACAGCACTACACTGACAGTTCCCGGCCCAGGAGGTGGGGAAGCCTCAATGCCTCTGCTGGTTCCACTACCTCTGAACTTGGCTGTTGGTGGTAACCACCTGGAGA
Organism: Mustela erminea; assembly: GCF_009829155.1. Lineage (NCBI taxonomy): Eukaryota > Metazoa > Chordata > Mammalia > Carnivora > Mustelidae > Mustela > Mustela erminea. The sequence goes on from NC_045623.1 coordinate 89,905,224, forward strand.
CCTTGTTGAGCAGAGATTTCTGGGCCCCACCTCCTGAGAAAGAACCCAAGTGGGGGTATGGCCCGGCTGTGTGTATTTTCAGAAATTTCCAGAAGCTAAGAAGTCCTGTTCTGGTTTGTGGTCTGAACTTTCTCTGCTTTGTGCTGAAGGAGAGACTGAAAGCCAGACAGGGACATGATGTGCCTAAGTCAAATGGTGAGAGGGGCCACTGGGTAGCGCCAGTGGTAGCTGATACCGTGATGGGCCTGGTTCTGTGCACTTGGCTTTGATGAACTAGTTTCATCCTCACAGTGGCCCTATAAGGTTGGTACCGTTACCCCATTTTATGGCGAGGAAAAGTGAAGCGCGGGGAGATGGAGTAATTTGTCCCACGTAGACAGCCGGGAGCAAGAGGGCCACAGTTCCAGCCCAGCTCGTTTGGCTTCAGAGTATGTGCTCTTACCCAGCACAGCACGCTGTAGCCCTGACACAAGGCCCTCCAGGCCCTTGGCCACTGGTTTTGACCACCTCCTTGGCACCGTGGTTCTCTGCTATCATGTGGCCGCCTCCTGTGGCCGTGGTTCAGTGGAGGGCATGCGATAGCCCTAGCAGACCCCAGGGAGCTGGGGTGGGGGGCGGAGCCAGGGCCCTGCCCTCCTGCCAACCAGCCTACACCCCCTCCCCAGGTCCTGTATCACCTCTTTGAGGAGTTTGCCAACTATGACCGAGTGGGCATTGTGGACATCGTCCTCGGCTTCCTGAGCTTCTTCGTGGTGTCCCTGGGCGGGGTGTTTGTGGGTGTGGTCTACGGGGTCATCGCAGCCTTCACCTCCCGATTCACGGCCCACATCCGCGTCATCGAGCCGCTGTTCGTCTTCCTCTACAGCTACATGGCCTACCTGTCAGCTGAGCTCTTCCACCTGTCAGGCATCATGGCGTGAGTCTGGGTGCAGCCTGGGGGGAGGGGTGCCAACCTCGATTCCCCGTGCTTGCAGGGGTCACAAGGGAGTTCCCCAGGCCCGGCTTCCAGCCCTGGGATGAGACTCACGCACCAGGCAACTGCCCCTGGAACCATTGAGTTTAAAGTTCTGGAAAACTTTAGCGCTGCTACTTTCTGCTTCGAAGGGAGTTCCCTTGGTTGTAGCTAGCCACAGGCTCTCACATTCACTGTGCCCTTCCACAGCCCCAGCAAGGAGGCCTGGCACCTCCATTGCCATGAGGATTCCTGAAGGTCCTGGGGCCTCAGCCAGGTCTTGAAATCTAGGGACTGTGGAGAGGCAGTGAGATGCAAAGGTTTGCCCAGTAGGGGAACACATTGGAAATACAAAGGGCAGGCCAGATTGGGGGATATGGGGTAACCTTTTTAAAAATTTAAAAATTTTTTAATTTTAATTTTTTTCATTCCAACTTTTCCTTTTCTTTTTATTTACCTCTTTTTATTAACATGTAGTGTATTATTGCCCTAGGGGTACAGGTCAGTGAACCATCAGACTTATTTATACATTTCACAGCACTCAACCATAGCACATACCCTCCCCAATGTCCATCACCCAGCCACCCTCCCTACTCCCTCACCCCTCAGCAACCCTCAGTTTGTTTTGTGAGATTAAGGGTTCCTTATGGTCTCTCTCCCTCCCGATCCCATCGGATTCGGGGTAACCTTGAGGAGGCCGGGTCAGCAGGAGCAGAGCCAGGTATGGACGCCAGGCAGGGAGCAGGTGCCTGGGACAGAGCTGCCTAGGGAGACCTCCATGTGGGAGAGACACTGTGCTCGGGGGGAATAAAGCAAGGCCATGGACATTTGTAACTGACTCCTGTTAGACGGCAGCATGGCCGGGGCAGGGCAGCGGTGGGGGAGGCACAGGCTTTAGAGTTGGGCAGACCTTAGTTTGCATCTTAGCTCACTGGCAGGGTGACAGTGGACAGGCAACAATCTCTCTGCCTCCCAGATCCTTCATCTGCCCACGTCTGGAGGGTTGAGTGAGAGGATGGAGATAAAAAAGTTAGGTAGAGCCCACAGCGGGTTCTGACCTGTCGGGGGCACCTGTCCGCCTCCCCAGCCATGGAAGGGCTCTGAGAAGGTGCAGATCCACTGAGCCCTGAACTCTGCTCTTCCCTGACCCCAGGCTCATCGCCTCGGGAGTGGTGATGCGCCCGTACGTGGAGGCCAACATCTCCCACAAGTCCCACACGACCATCAAATATTTCCTGAAGATGTGGAGCAGCGTCAGTGAGACCCTCATTTTCATCTTCCTTGGCGTCTCCACCGTGGCTGGGTCCCACCACTGGAACTGGACCTTTGTCATCAGCACCCTGCTCTTCTGCCTCATCGCCCGAGTGCTGGGTGAGGTCCCGGGCTGGAGCAGGGGAGAGGTGTGTGCGTGCGTGCGCGTCTGTGTGCGCATGCGTGTACCCTGTGTGCGCGTGCTGTGGAGGCAGGAACTGGGCTGGGGTGGGAGACCCCGTATGAAGGGCCCAGCTGGGTCAGCTGCTGGCGACTCCCCTCACAGCTGCACAGCTGGGGCTTCCCTGCCCCTCTCTGCCATGCTGAGGCTTTGGTGGGCCTCCTGATGGCTCACGGGGAGTCTGTGATCTCTGGGAAGATGGTTGTGTGTGAGAACGGAGGGGCCTCAGGGACCCCTGATCTGTGAATGTTCTCTGCATTGTCTCGGGGCGCAGATGAGTTGAGCGCTTGCAGACCCATCTATGCCGCCGGCCCCGGCCACGTATAGGGACCAGGCCTCCGGTCCTTGGGTTCTGCTTGTGCTTTCCAGACACACCTCAACTCAGGGACGCGTCACTTCCCCTTCCAGATCTCACTCTACTCCTCTCAGTCCCTGCCCCTGACTGGCTATCGCATCTGCTTGATAGACTGGAAATCTGTTCAGTCCTGGGCCTCATCCTCCAGAGATCCTAGCTCCGTGGGTTGAGGTTGAATCCAGATCTCTGCATTTATTTATTTTTAAAGATTTTATATTTATTTGACAGACAGAGATCACAAGTAGGCAGAGAGGCAGGCAGAGAGAGGTGGGGAAGCAGGCTCCCTGCTGAGCAGAGAGCCCGATACCGGGCTCAATTCCAGGACCCTGGGATCGTGACCTGAGCTGAAGGCAGAGGTTTTAACCCACTGAGCCACCCAGGCACCCCAAGATCTCTGCATTTTTTTTTAAAAAGCTTTCTATTATGGAAAATTTGAAGCCTGTGGAAAAGTAAATCCCATGAACCCATCAAAATGACTAGATACCAACTTGGGGCCAGTCTTGTTTCAGCTCTTCCCCCAGCTCCCTGCTGACTTTCAGTCTCTGGAAGCGGCTGTGACGCTCTCTAGAGCGCACCCAGGTTGGGAGAGCCCCTTGAGAATCCGGCTCTTCGCTGAGGGACCCAGGAAGGGAGTGCACTGGGTGGGCGTGCTCGCGGGGCTGCCTCCAGGCAGAGCAGCTGTGGGTGCAGCAGCCAGGAAGGCCTGGGGACAGGCTGACGCTCTCCTTGCCCTTCCTGCTAGGGGTGCTGGGCCTGACCTGGTTCATCAACAAGTTCCGAATCGTGAAGTTGACCCCCAAGGACCAGTTCATCATTGCGTACGGGGGCCTGCGCGGGGCCATCGCCTTCTCCCTGGGCTACCTCCTGGACAAGAAGCACTTCCCCATGTGTGACCTGTTCCTCACTGCCATCATCACGGTCATCTTCTTCACCGTCTTTGTGCAGGTGCTGGACAAGGCAGAGCAGCCCCGCCTGGGGACCCTGACTCTGCCAGTGGAAGGAAGAGATGCCCAACCTGACAGGGGGCCACGGGTTCTAGTCTGCCAAAAACTTGCTACGTGGTCTTGGGCAAGGCGCTCCCCCTTCAGGTCCTCACTTAACTTAATTGTGAAGGGGGAGTTAGGATAATGAGCGACCAGTCAGAACACTGTCTAACTTAGAAATCCAGACAGTGCTGAGAGAAGTAGGCAGAGTCAGCAGGCCCATGGTGCCCGGTACAGGGCTTTAGGGAAATGATTTGCTATTTTAGGATCTCAGTTTCTGTGCCTGTAAAATGGAAATAATAGCACAAAATGTGGGGGTGGAGCGAGATAAGTTGCTGAGCTGGGCAGTAGGTCTGGAGTCAGTGTGGGTTCTGCTGGGAAGGACCTTCCTCCCATTTCTGGGTCTTGGTTCCCCACCTGCGAAGTGAGAGGGTTGGCCTAGATGATCCTGGAGTCCTTCCAGCCTCTGGCCAGTGATCTCCATGCATTTAAATGACCCTGGCTTAGGGGAGAGTCCCCTACCCTTTTCAGAATCCCCAAGGAAACCCAGCCTGGATGGCATCAGTGCTCCATCTTACCTGACCTGTGACTTTGGGCAAATGAGAAACAAGTCTGTCCAGGCCTCCGTTTCTCTATCCCTTCCGTCTTTCGTAGACGCAAATCTTGGCAAAGCTTTATTTATTTATTTATTTATTTATTTATATTTTATTTATTTATTTGACAGAGAGAGATCACAAATAGGCAGAGAGGCAAACAGAGAGAGATAGGGGGGAAGCAGGCTCCCCGCTGAGCGGAGAGCTCGATGCGGGACTCAATCCCAGGACCCCAAGACCATGACCTGAGCCAAAAGCAGAGGCTTAACCCACTGAGCCACCCAGGTGCCCCTTGGCAAAGCTTTAGATGGGAAACAGCATTGCCTAGGCATCCTCCTGGGGCCAGACTCCCCTTCTGTCCCTTCTAAGGATAGGGGACTGCCTCTTTTGCCCTCTTGCACTGTTTCCATTGTCAAAAATATTTTATCACCTTGACTTGGCAGTTGTATACGCTGATGGCTTACCAAGTCCATTTTCAATGAAGTCCGCACTGAGAGAGGGGCCTCCCTGCCTGGGTGTGAATCCAGCTTTACTACTAGTTCTGTAAGCTCTGGGAAAGTTACTTAATCTCTCACCTATAAGATAGAAACAGTGGAAGAACCTACCTCTCAGGGTCCATGTGGGCATGCCGGAGCGAATACTTAAGTAAGTCACCCCTGGCTCTGGCAGAGGGCATACACACGATGAGATTAGCTGCTCCCGCTGCTGTTCTGGACTGGGCAGCTACAGTCCTGTGAAGTGGTTTTCCCTATCAGCCGGCCCCGACTTCTCTGGGGTTGCAACGCATGTTTGTGGTGGAGCCCACATTTGAACCCAGGCCCTCTGACCCCTCACCCGGGCTAGATGACCGGTGTGTGAGTCATTTAGCTGGAAGGGGCTGTGTCCTTGGGAGGAAGCAGATCTTAGATAGGACCTGCCTTTGAGCCATGGCTGACATGCAGGTTGGGAAAGTGGGGACCTCAGAGCAGAGGGCATCCTGGCTTCAGGGGCTCTAGGGGTGAGGGAGGCGGGACACCCCGTGGTCTCCCTGCCAGGATAGCAGACCGCAAGTGCCTAACGCCCACCTGCCCCCCAGGGCATGACCATTCGGCCCCTGGTAGACCTGTTGGCTGTGAAGAAAAAGCAAGAGACAAAGCGCTCTATCAACGAGGAGATCCACACACAGGTACTGGAAACTAGGCCTTGGCCTTGGTTGTAGGAGAAGGCTCAGGGAGCTGGGGGGCAACTAGGCCTCACGTCAGTTTCCTCACTTGGCCCCCTCCTCCCTCATCCCAGTTCCGGGTGGTCCTTTAGCTGCTTGAGGTCGCCCGATCGAACCATAGGCAGGTGTGGTGTGGGCAACCAGGAGCCTTAGGAGGGGGTGTCATGCCATCTCTACCTCTAGTAGGAACCTATCCCAAGCGTTGGGCTCATGTGGATTCAGGGAAGGGGGCTCCGCTGGGGTGTGATAGGGAGGGGTTTGAGGTGCTGCGAGTTCAGGATGAGTGAGATGTTGGTGCCACCTCCTGGCTGCTCCTGGAACTGCAAGGCTGGGCTGAGCAGAGCTGCACTAGGGTGGAAAATGGGGGCCCATTCAGAAGTCTTGGTAGGGAAGCAGCCCAGTAGTGAGGCTTGACTTGGCCTTGGGCCCATTTCAGTTCCTGGACCACCTTCTGACAGGCATCGAGGACATCTGTGGCCATTACGGCCACCACCACTGGAAGGACAAGTAGGTGGCAGGCCTGGTGGGCAGGTGGGTGGGGAGGGGCAGGGGAGGGTCTCTCCGGGCCTGGGTGTCTCCCCACCCTGAGGAGCTGGCTCCACACCTCTCCTCCCTGCCTCCACCAGGCTCAACCGGTTTAACAAGAAGTACGTGAAGAAGTGTCTGATAGCCGGGGAGCGCTCCAAGGAGCCACAGCTCATTGCCTTCTACCACAAGATGGAGATGAAGCAGGCCATCGAGCTGGTGGAGAGCGGGGGCATGGGCAAGATCCCTTCTGCTGTCTCCACTGTCTCCATGCAGTGAGTGCCAATGATGACGCTGGCAGCTTTTGCACCCACACCCAACCCCTGCCCAGAAACCTAGAAGGCCACCCACCAGGGGAGGGGGTTCTGGGAGGGGTGGTGGCAGGCCAGGTGTTGTCCAGGCAGGGTGGGTGAGAGAGCCACAGGGCCACAGAGGACACCTCCCCCGCCCCCACCCAGGCCAGCCTGACTTCCTGGCCCAGCCCAGCAGGCTCCAGGGTCACAGGAGTTTCTTGGGGACCTAACCTGTGCCTTGTCGTCCAGGAACATCCACCCCAAGTCCCTGCCTGCAGAGCGCATCCTGCCGGCACTGTCCAAGGACAAGGAGGAAGAGATCCGCAAAATCCTGAGGAACAACTTGCAGAAGACCAGGCAGCGGGTGAGGGGTTGCTCCCTGCCCGGCACCCCTACAGCAGGGCAGGCCCTCTGCTCCAGCCCTGGCCCCCACCGGGCCCGGCTTCTGGGGCCTGAAAGCTGTTCCCCCCACAGCTGCGGTCTTACAACAGACACACACTCCAGCCCTGGCCCCCACCGGGCCCGGCTTCTGGGGCCTGAAAGCTGTTCCCCCCACAGCTGCGGTCTTACAACAGACACACACTGGTGGCAGATCCCTACGAGGAGGCCTGGAACCAGATGCTGCTCCGCAGACAGAAGGCCCGGCAGCTAGAGCAGAAGGTGGGTGAGGGCCTGGAGCTGGCTCCTGCCTTTCACGGGGAGTCTGGGTTCTTCCTCCCACATCCCTGCCCCTAAGCCCCTTTGAAGAGAGAGCCACTGCCCATGTTTTTTGGCCTCCTCTGCTTGTCTCTCGAAGACAGAGCCCCAGGACAGGTTCCAGAAAGCTGCCTCCTCCTCTACCTCCCCACTCAGGGCAGCAAAGACACCCACTCACTGCACCCGCAGGCCTCTGAGTCTATCTGTGTGCTCGGACCACGCATTTCTTCCCAAAAAAACTAAGGCCCGGGGAAAGATCACAAAGCAAGGCATACGTGTGCTCGATCGTTTGCTCAGGAACAGTTTTTGAGTGGTTCCCAAGTGCTGTGCAGCAGAGTGGCCTCTGTGGGCACAGTGGTGCATCAGCCCAGTCCATGCCTTGCTAAGCTTCTCATGTAGTGACCCAGGCAGGACAGGAAGTGCAAGGGGCCGGGAGCACTCCGGGCAGGGGGGCAGGCAGGGGAAGCTCAGGAACAGGGCCAAAAGGAAGGCAGTGTGGGCAGAGGAAGACCCAGGCTGTGTGCCTCAGTTCCCAGTCACAGAACATGGCCCACTGTAGCAACTGAGAGGGTTCCGCTTTCTAGAAAGCTTGTTAGCGGTGTCAGGCTTTGGGCTTTATGCCAAGGGCATGGAGAGCCGTGAAGGGGTCTGAGCAAGGGGCTAACTTGGGAAGGGATGGGGGGTGGCCTGGATTAGTGAGGTGGGCTGTGGGAAGAGGGAAGAGGAGTCCTCTCCAGCCTTCTGGTCTGGGGTGTTGGGAGTGGTGGTTTCAGTAGGGGGTGCGGAGAATGGCATCAACAAGGTCTTGAGGGAAGAGAAGAATCCGAGTTTAGTTCCAGCCTATTGCACTGAGATACCTGGCGGCCAGTTGGGGTCCAGGTGCCAACTCCTGAGCTGACTTTATGGGTCTGGACCTCTGGGGCAAGTGTGGACAGGAATAGAGACGGGCGGGGGTGCTGTGGGAGAGGCAGGGCTGTTTAAGCCTGCTCCAGAGATCATACAGCTTGACAGAGGCTGGGCCAAGCCTTCAGGAACCCCTGAAGGGCCAGCATGGCTTCTGTGCTGGCAGAGACAGACGATGAGCCCGAAGAGGAACCACCAGAGAGGCCGCGGGCCCCAAACATGCCAAAGGAGGCGGTGACTCAGCCTCGGGCGCCATCCCGAGGGGCTGCCTGTGCTTATGCCTGTCTTGCCCTTTCTCTGTCAGATCAACAACTACCTGACGGTGCCGGCCCACAAGCTGGACTCCCCCACCATGTCGAGGGCCCGCATTGGCTCAGGTGAGCTGGGACACAGGGAGCCTGGAGAGGGGTCTGGAGGGCACACACTCAGTGCCACTGTCCCTTGAGGGTGAGACTCCAGCAGGAATGGGCCTCAGAGAGCCACTGGAGAGGACAGGCTTCTCCCGCTGACCTCCTCCTACGCCATGAGCTCCTTCTAAATCAGGTGGACCTGGGGGTTCCCCCAACTGTTCTTCCCAGGGACAGAGGTGCTCCATATGGGGCTTATGGGGAGAACTGTGAAGGGGTTTGATGGCTGGCAAGGAGGCAGGAAGAGTCTGCGCCACTGGGATGTTCAGCACGTGGGCGAGACAGTGACAGGCCTTCTTCAGGCCCTGGGGGCACATGGTGACTCAGGAGAGGGCTCTAATGGTCTGGGCGGGGTTACCTAGGGAGCCCCTGGTGTGCAGAGAGGGACATAGTCCTACCTTCTGGGGCCTAGTGTGAGGGGAAGAGAAACTGCTCATCAGGCCTCATCCAGGTCCACGCGAGTGATCCTGAAACATGGCAGCATGGCTGCCCTCACAGGAAGGTTCTGTGGGAATTGCTGGCACGTGCCAAGGAGGGGGCACTGCTGGGCAGGGCTTGGGGCAGAAGCCAGCTTGGGTTTTGCTCTTGGTCCCCAGATCCACTGGCTTACGAGCCGAAGGCCGACTTGCCAGTTATCACCATCGACCCAGCCTCCCCGCAGTCGCCCGAGTCCGTGGACCTGGTGAATGAGGAGCTGAAGGGGAAGGTCTTGGGGCTGAACCGGGATCCAGCCAGGGTGGCGGAGGAGGATGAGGATGATGATGGGGGCATTGTGATGCGGACCAAGGAGCCCTCTTCCCCTGGCACGGATGATGTCTTCACCCCTGCGCCAAGTGACAGCCCCAGCTCCCAGAGGATACAGCGCTGCCTCAGTGACCCAGGTCCCCACCCTGAGCCTGGGGAGGGAGAGCCTTTCATCCCCAAGGGGCAGTAGCGCTGGGGTCCGTGGGCAGTGCCCATCCCAACACAGACTCTCCCACCAGAGCAGGGGCTGCTGGGGGAGCTGGGGGCTCCCTTCATTCTTCCTGACTTGGATTGGCCCTGCCCCTCCCCCAACCGCATGGCAGCTGGGCCCACAGCCCCCACCGCAGCACGGCTTCCCCCTGCCTCCTGGGAAGCACCCTCCCTCCCACCAGAACTGCCTTCCCAATCCGTTTGGCAGAACTGTCGGGCTGTGAGGCAGATCCTGCCCCTTCCCGATTCAGGCTCTCTCCCAGACCTGGCCTAGGGCCTCGAGAGTCCCAGCCCTCGGAGGCCTGCCGCCCACTCCATCCACCTCCTCATTCAGACCAATCTTAGTTCCTAACCAAAGAGCCTCTGGCTCAGCCTTGGTCCCACCTGGAAAGGGAAGGAGCCAAGACCTCTCCTGGCCTAGGCCAGGCCCTGCTTTAACAGCGGAAAGACTGGGGGACCAGGAATCCGACTGGCGTAGGGGTCAGTGACACCCGGCAGACCTGCGCTCCTCCTGCCAGCTCTGTCCCCCTGGCCAGCCCCCAACCTGTCCAGCTCAGAGCTGCAGGCTAACGGCATCTCTGAGCTTCTCTGACTAGAGCTGGGGCGCTTTGGACAGTCTGGACTACCCCAGTGCGGACCACCGGACCCTCCAGGGGTGACTGTCAGGAGAAGGACTGTTGGCTCCAGAAAGTGCTGCCTTTTTATCTGTTCTGTTTGTTCACACTCCATGTATGATTCAATTTGCACAGAGGGCATTCCTGTTTTTAAAACATTTTGAAAACCCCTGGCTTACCAGAGCTCTAGCCCTCCTACTCCAGAGAATTACCCCTCCTCGTCTGTGCCTATCCTGCCCAACACTCCCCTAAGTCGGTCCTCTGCCTCCTGGGCTCTTAACTATGGCCCCAAGGCTATGATTTTAGAAGTGACCTCCTTCACTCCAGTTCCCGATTCTAACTTACTGATGCTGGGCCTTCTAGCACTTTCTGTGCTCTTGGGCCTGACCCTCAGTTCCTGCTGGCCTGTTCTTTTCTCTCATCCCTCTCCACACCCTGGGACCCCAGACCTCTTCTGTGCACTGCACCCAGCCTGCTGTGGAGCCCAGTCCTTAGGGGAGAAGGCCTCCCCAAGCCTCTCCCACCCCACCAGGACTGGTGGGTGGGCAGAGTCCTGGGCCCCCAGAGGCCCTTGCTCACAGGCACACACTCCCACCCCCACAGCCACCATGGCCAGGCCTGGGCCTGGTGGTGTCTGTCCTTCCCCAGGATTGTGCAATAGTCAGAGTGTCCCTCTCCCGGACTGGGCAGTGGGTGCTCCTCTGTCTCCCCCTCCTTCTCTCCATGCAAGTGCTGTTTGGGGCAGGAGTCACCACGCAAGGGTGATGTTGACAACCGTGTTCCAAGCCACCACAGCTGCTGCTGCTCTGCCTCCCGTAGGGAAGAAACCGGATCTTTTTCATATTCTAATAAATCGGTGTGAGTTTTTTACACAGTTGAGGGCTGCTTCCTAGGGACATCGGGGAAGGAGGGTGGCCTGGGGACTTGAAGGACTTAGCTCCTGGGGGCCTGAAGGTCTTAGCTCAGTGTCTGGCATGGCAGCTGGTGGTGCTGTGTGCCCAGAGAGAGAGAAAATATGAATAAAGCACAGCAGGGCGCTCCCTGCCCTCAGGCACCTTTAGCCTCCGCAGCTTGGAAAACCCAGTGTGTTTGTGAATGACAGTGAATGGGGGGTGGGGGGCAAGGGGGACTGTCCTGAGTCAACTTAAGGAAGGACTAGAAAATGAGCTGAGGTTAATCAGGTGAAGAAGGTTTCAGAGAGTTCCTGAATATTCTAACTGGGAGCTGCACAAAGACCTAGGATCTGAGAAGAGGCTGGTGTGGCTGAGTCCAGAGGGTGATAGGAAGGGAGGCAAAGATAGGACCCAATGGTCCTTTGTTACAGATTTTGATTTATTATGAAGGGCCACGGGAAGGTTCTGTCACCTGTGAAGTGGGGACAATATGCGTGGGTGAAAGTGCTCTGGTGGGTAAGGGTCAGCACTGTGCCGGGTCCTGGGGGTTCAGTTTGGTGGTGGATCCCCGAGGTGCATTTCCAGGATCTGACCGCCAGAGGGCAGTGGGGGCTTGGCACATACCCCGGGCACCCCTGGCAACTGGGCTGCCCAGGGAAAGCGGCTCATTTGCTCAGACCGGGAGTCCAGAGTGGTCAGTAGCAAAAGGACTATAGGGAAGGACCAAAGCACCCATTCCTGTATCAGCCGCTGCCCCCAAAAAGAAAAACAGATGGTACATTGCAAGGGGTAGCAACGAGCCTTCAACTAAAAGTTTCTTGACAGAGGTGTGGGTAGGGTGAAGGGAACCTCGCAGACATGGGGCCCCGGGGGCTCACACTACAGCGAAGCTGTTATAACCCCTTGACCCAAAGAGCCAGAGGAGGGAGTAACATAGCTGTTACTGTGGGAGGGGACTGCCCTGCCCATCTGAAAGTCAGAAGGGAAGGCCCCCGAGTGACTTCACCGGGTTCAGCCCACAGAGGTCAGCCTTGCAGTAAATGGAGCAAGGGGAGAGTGGGTTTGGGGGACAGGATATCCAAGCAGAGCCGTTCCCTTTGCCCCTCCACCACTCACCCACCCTTCAGATGAAAAACTCATGTCCCTATTGCTTAGTGATTACTCTGTTTGGGAAGTAACTTGTGGTGATGGCTGCACAGCATTGTGAAGATATGAAATGCTCAGGATCGTTCACTTTAAAATGGCTCTTTTTAAGTTATGTGCATTTCAGTTCCATTTTTGTAAAACTGGAAGGAAAGCTCATCATCCCCCAACAGGAGAACCAGTCTCGTCAGCCCCTACCTCCCTGTCAAACACCATATTCTTGTCCTCCTTCAGTCATACCCTTTAACTTAAAATGTTAGTCATCACTGGGCTCTTTCAGTAAGGTGGGGGGTGGTTTTGCAGAAAACAACAGAAACCCACCACGGCACCCCATTCTGCAGCTGCTCCCAAGGCTTAGTTTAGCTCTCGAGGGCATCCGCCTACTCCCTTCTATGCCCCTTTTACCAGCCAGCTCTCGGGCCGCTTGGGCTCTTTACCTGGTGGGGTGGCCTAAATAAGCCTTTATTCCTATGCAGCTCAGGTTCTTCTTGGTCTTAGGTTCGTTGGGTTGCCCAGTTTCCCATTGACGGCTGTTATGGGACATGGGAGATCTAAGAGGGACCCAGCAGATCCTCTGGATTCCAGATGTAGCTTTCCTGCCCATCCCCCATTTTCCTTCCGGTAATCTAGATTAATCACACTATCTGGTACAGTTGCCCCCACGCCTTTAGGTTAAGTAACATACAGAGCTCAAAATGACCCAAGGGAAGACTACTTCCAGTTTAAAGGAAGGACATATGTATTCCCTGGAGGAAGCATTACTCCTTTGGGCACTAAGGTCTCCAGGCCCACTGAGCACAAAGTTGAGGGGATGGAAAGCAAAAACTCCCCAGGAGTTTATCTGGAATAATATTGAGAGGAGCCACTCCTATTCCCTATCCCCTCGGTCCCTGGGCATCTGCGTTCTGGCTACGAGCACTGCGGCCAGATATTGGGCACCGATTGAAAGCATGGATGTCCTACTGCCCGCCCACCTGAACTTGCACAGTGGTATCTCCCAGCTGGGGCTGTAATGGTGTTCTATCCATTCGACGGCTTCTGAGTGTCAGGCCACATTGTAAGTCTGATGCATTAAGACCATTGCTGTATGCCCCTCACCACAGAATGAAGCTGGGCAATGTGTGGGATAGCGTAGCGATGAATAAGGTGTTCTGGAAAGTCCAGAGACAACCGTGCTAGCTGAAGTCTTGCAGGCAGGGAAGGGAAGTTCATATCAGAAATACATATTTACTGCCATGAGCTGATAAGCAACTGTTCCCTCTGTAAAAGTAGGGGTTAGTGCCAATGGGTAGCTGGATGGTCCCCCTAGAACAGTGGTTCTTAAGGTTTTGGTGTCAGAAATACTTTACATTCTTAAAAATTATTGAAATAGCATACTCTTAAAAATTATAAAGCGCTTTTGTAGGGGCTGTATTTATTTTACTGAATGTAAAATAAATGATTTACTGAATGTAAATAAAGATTTACTGAAATCTTTAAAGTTAAGCTTTAAAGATTTTATTTATTTGTCAGAGAGAGAGAGTGCAAGCTGAGGGAGAAGCAGGCTCCCTGCTGAGCAAGGAGCCTGATGCAGGAGTTGGTCCCAGGACCCTGGCATCATGACCTGAGCTGAAGGCAGATGTTTAACTGACTGAGCCACCCAGGTGTCCTCAGGAAATTAAGCTTGAAAATAGTTATTTATTTATTTATTTTAAAGATTTTATTTATTTATTTGACAGAGACAGCGGGAGAGGGAACACAAGCAGGGGGACAGGGAGAGGGAGAAGCAGGCTTTCTGCTGAGCAGGGAGCCCAGCGTGAGGCACAAACCCAGGACCCTGGGATCATGACCTGAGCTGAAGGCAGATGCTTAACGACTGAGCCACCCAGGTGCCCCTAAAATAGTTATTTAAAATGAATAAATCTATTATTTATTAATATAAATACAAAGTTTTGAATGAAAAACAAGTTTCAAAACAAAAACTATAAGGAGAGCGGCATTACTCAACATTTTCACAAATCTCTAAAGAGATTTGGCTTAATGTGAGACAGCTAGATTCTCAGATCTGCTTCAGCATTTAGGCTGTTGTACATATGTCAGCTCTCTGAAAAATTCCACTATACACTCATGAAAGAATGACAATGGAATAGGCAAAGAATGCCTTAGTATGAATACGAAAGTAAATGTGACCTCATAGAACTGAAAGAATCTTGGGGAGCCCCCAGGGGTTCCTCATTCACACTTTGAAACCATCGCACCAGGGACTGGGGCCACGTAGGAAGTTCAGCTTGGTCTTTGCTGCTGTCAATTGTTGGGTCACTCAGCAGGGCCGGTTGCCCGTCAGAATCAGTGAGGGAAATACGTGGAGCCTCTATGTATTAGTTTCCTATGGCTGCTGTAATAAATTCCCACACATTTAGTGGCTTCAAACAATACAAATTTATTACCTTGCAGTTCTGGAGGTCAGAAGCTTGACATAAGCCTTACTGGGCTGAAACTAAGGTGTCAGCAAGGCTACACCCCTTCCTAAGTCTCAAGAGAATCTTTTTCTTGCTTCTAAAGGCTATCTGCATTCCTCCCACATCACACCGCTCTGACACCGACTACCTCCTGCTTCCACATTTAAAAACCCTTGTGATCACATTGGGCCCATCCAGATAATGCAGGAGACTCTGCCAAGTTTTACAGTCTGCTGTTTAGAACCTTATTTCTATCTGCTACTTTAATTCACCTTTGCCATATAAAATGTATTCACAGATCCATAGAATTGGAACATCTCTGGGATGTCATTATTCTGCTTCCCTTAACTATGAACAGCCCCCATCCCTGCCACCACGGCTGCTTCGTATGTGGGCCCGTTGAGCAAGGACCAAGGTAGCCAGGGAGATAGCTGGGAAAAGAAGCTCACATCCACAGAATGGGCCTCATCCACCTGCTTACTGACAGCCTTCTTCATAACAGGTGCTCTCTCGAGGCATTTGTGTAGGTCAAAAATAGCTTCACCACCCGTGCCCATTTCGAGAAGTTCTTCCATATATTTCCGCCCTAGACCTCACCACCAATCTCCCGATCTTGTCATTTTCGGGTTTCTGACCAGCCAGCGAACTTGTTCGCCACTGCTCGTGTATCAGTGTCGATCTGTACCTCTCCTTCCATGCAGAATGGACAGCCAACATAACCGGAAGATCTACCCTGATGCTCTGAGAGGTTACGCCTTCATTGCTTTTAGAGACACCCCGAGTGTGGCTTTAATGCAGTGCTTGTCCATTTGTGGCTGGTGCTTCCCTACCGTGCAGACTCACTTGGAAGTCATGTCTGTGTTTTCTCCCCCATGCTAACTGCTCATAGCAGCTTCCCCAACTTGAGGGAGAAGCAGTGAAGCAGTAAGAGAGAAGGTACCATGGGAGTTTGAACCACCTGCTCGTGCAATTTCCCTGTGCCTTCTGGGCTTGCTCAGACCCGATCTCATATATACCATTTAATAATAGAATGCTACCATGCACGTCCAATTTCATGATTAGTGGGATCAGACAATATCCGGTTCTGGAGGCATGGGTCATTCGGTGTCCACGGTCCAGTCGTGAGCCAGGAGCTGTTTTCAAATGGAGAATAGTTACTGGCAGAAGAGAGTGTGAATTAACCTAAAACCCTAAGGGTCTGTAACTGTCCTGTGCATTTTCTGTTGGAGCTTGTCTGCACAGCAGCTTTTTCGCCATTGTCACTTGCAGATCATAAGCTCACAGGACAGGGAAGCTTGCTCTGCAGTCTGGACTGGCCACGGTCTTATGTTGCTATAGGCCTTCCTTGAAATGTGCAGTCTTCCAGGTGTCTCGATAAACACATAGAACAGCACAGCCCAGTGGAATATATGTTGCTCTGAAAATCTATAACCCCATCAAACACTTTGCCTCTTTCTTTGCAGGGGGCTTTAAAGTGTTCAGCAACTTGTCTTTCGTTTTACAGGAGATTATCTTGACATGCCCCAGACCACCAGATACCCTAGAAAATTCACAGACATGACGTGCCTCTGAAATTTTTGTGCAGTTTATCACCCTTTGGCGTACACATGTTCTACCAAGAATCTCAGGGGCTCCCGATTTCCTGCTCAGTAGGTGCAGATACCACAATCTCATCAATGTGATGAACCAGCATAGTGTTCTGAACTATATCAAGGTGATGATTGCCACTTTGGACTGTATTTTGACAAATCCGCAGAACAGACAAAACCCTGAGGAAGTAGAGGGAAGGTGTGTGCTGTCTTTACTAGACAAAGGCAGGTGATTTCAGATTATCTTTAGTGAGTGGAATAGAAAAGAAAGCATCAGGGTGCCTGGGTGGCTCAGTCGGTTAAGTGTCTCAGGTCCTGATCCCGGGGTCCTGGGATCAAGCCCCACATCAGGCTCCCTGCTTAGAGGGAACCCTCTTTTCCTCTCCCACTCCCTCTGCTTATATTCCTGTTCTCACTGTCTCTCTCTGTCAAATAAATTTTTAAAAATCTCTAAAAAAAAGGGAAAAGAAAAAACATCTTGGGTCAAAGATGTACATCAAACCAGGCGATGCATTGATTTGTTCCGGTAAAATTTTCATGTGTAGAACCACAGCGATAATTGGTATGATAGCTTATCTAGAGTCCTTCCCCAAGACCCAGTGGGTTTTGGCACCAGCTGAACAAGTGCCATAAACTGAGTCTTGAGAGGAATGACAATCTGAGTATTTCAGATCTTTGATGGTGGCACTAATTTCTGAAATTCCCTGAGGGTCCTTTGATGGTGGTGACATTGCCGAGGGCTTCCATTTGGCCCTTCTACCCCTGAGAGCCTCCTTGAGTCAGGAAGTTAGCGGGGGTGGGGGGGGGGATTCTTTCAGTCAATTTACAAACATAGGATCTGCAGTCCCTTGGATCCACCAGGGCTAAGAACAGATTGAAAGCCTTGAACTCATGTCTCCATGCAAGAGAGGAAATTCAGAAAGGCCCCAGAGTGACTCTGAAGGAATCTTCACTCTCCGGTGGTGACAGCACAGATATGGCAGAGAACCAAGCCCAAGCCCTCTCTGTCAAAATCCCAGGGTTGCAGAGTCAATGAAATGTGCCACCCCAAGGTACCTTATGCTAAGGGAAGAGTACTGGTTCAGAAGGCCTGGGACCCTTGGGCGTGGGATGGGGATATCTGGGTAGAACTTTGAGCCCTCAACACACCCTCAATCTTCCCTGTTGGTGAGGGCAGAAGGCCCCACCCTCAGTCTGAGGAAACCAGCCTTTCCTAGCATAAAAGCCATTCAGTGACCTCATGAGGGGAAGTTGTTGCCTCACAAGCGATGCTGATTTTCCTCAGAAGGCACCTATCACCTCTCATCGGCCTCAAGGCAAATACTGTGAACTTTCCCCCTAATGTAGCCCAGTTTAAGGCTTTCAGTCTGTTTTTTTTTCCTTTGTGGACATCTCCTAGGGCAATCAGATGGAAAGTCAGAAGGCCACTCCAGTCTGTAAGCACGACTGTCACCATGGTGACTAAGTGCCAGAGATACTTGATCTCTCAAAGTCTTCCCTGTCCACCTCTTGCCACCACCGGCCCTGACGTCAGTGGCTGTGATGCTGCCGACTGCCACAGATGGCTGACGTCCGTCACCCCCTGTGGAGGAGGCTGCTCAAGGCTAATCAAGATGTGTGAGCAGCCCAATTGCGGATGTCAGCTTCGCATCCAAGGATCTGTTTCCCGGGGCTATTCTGGTGTCAGTTCTTAGAGCCATCGGGGCCCGGATGGAAACAGATGGCACATTTAAAGAGGGTCATGGAAAAGGGTTTGAGGAAGGGACTTTTACAAAGCGATGGGCAGAGTTGAAGAAGCCAGGAAAGGCTGGTTCACTGAGGGCTAGCAGCAGCAAGAAGCCTTTATCACCTGGGGAACAAGGGAAGGTTCCAGAACCTGATGAGAGCTGCGTCCTTGGGAAAGATCGGCCTCCACTGACCAGTGCAGAATGGAGAAAGATGAAGAGTGAGCCTGTAGAGTGAGCAGCTGACACGATGCCCCGTTTTACAAACAAAGATACCAAGACTTGGCTGTCCCCATGCAATTCAGCAGGTAGGCCCGAAATGTGCAGGCATGTGTGTGTGTGCACATGCGCGTGTGTGTAAAGGGAGGGAAGCACCCCTGTCCTGGGGCAGACACCCACACTCAGCTTCATTTCCTCATCTGTGACAGTCTTCTTAATTTCTACCCACATCGTAAGCTCAATAAAAGGATCAGGTGAGAACCAGGAAAGTAATTTTTCCATTAAGGAATATTTTTTGAGGACCCACTACAGTCTATACTATGTGCTCAGGGGAAGGATGGAGGGTAGAGGGGGGCACTTGTGGAGAGTTGAGATACCCCCTGTTCTTAGTTCCCAGGATGTCCTAGAGGGGGGACTTCAGGAAGGGAAACCACAAGAATTGGATACGTGGAAGGTGGAAAGTCTGGGGGCCGCAGAGAGAGAGAAACAGGCAGCCTTGGTCATGCATCAGTGGGGCTGTTTCTCCTTCCGTGTCCCAGAGAAGCCCCTGCTTTGACCCTGCGTCGGGAAACGGGAAAGGTCAGGTCAGAGGTGGCTCTAAAGCGAGGTAGATGGCAGGTGGTCAGAGAAGATTTTGCTCGAATGTGGTCTATGTCTGCTGGCCTGGCCGTGTGGCCCACAGGATGGCAGCCAGACTCTCTGCTTCTGCAGACCACTTGTCCGGGGGCCCACTGGCTGGCCTTCCAGGCCCACAAGCCACTGCGCCTAGATCCCCCCCTGATGCCTCGCCTGTTCCACTGGTCCTACTCTGCCGGAGCGTCTGAATTTGAGCACAAACCATATGATGTTAGATGTGTGTTAGTTTAAGCTCAACTGCAGGAGAGACCGTTGCTCTGACGGAATCCACATGGAGGGGTGAGGGTGGAGGTTTTCGGCCCCATTGCTCAGCAGGGCAGTTCTCTCACCCCGGCCACAAGAACCGAGCTTCTTTCATTTCCCATCAACCCCAGCGGCTGTGCCAGTTAGCACACTGGTATTAGAAATGGGCCTCACTGCTGAAAATAATGGTGTCAAGACATTGGGACTGGCTGGGATGTTATAAAAACACTCCGCCTACTTTGCCTGGACAGCGTATGAAAATACAGCCACCAGGGGGCGCCTGGCTGGCTCAGTGGGTGGAGTGTGAGACGCTCTATCTCAAGGTTGTGAGTTCAAGTCCCACAATGGATGTAGAGATTACTAAAAAATATATATTTTTTTAATTAAAAAAAAATCCATCTACCAACAGTAGTTTATGTGAGTTCAGGGATTGACTGAAAGGGGACCAGAGGAAATTTCTGGGGTGAGGGAAATATTCTCTATCTTCACCAGAGTGTTGTCACTTAGGATTTGTGTGTATTACTACATATACCTACTATGTCCATGTTTTAAAAGTAATACCAGGGGTGCCTGGGTGGCTCAGTGGGTTGAGCCTCTGCCTACGGCTCAGGTCATGATCTCAGGGTACTGGGATCTAGCCCCACATTGGGCTCTCTGCTCAGCAGGGAGCCTGCTTCCTCCTCTCTCTCTCTACCTGCCTCTCTGCCTACTTGTGATCTCTGTCTGTCAAACAAATAAATAAAATCTTTTTAAAAAGATTAAAAAATAAAAGTGATATCTAGCCACCGGCCCTGGAGTTGACATTCCGCACAATCTCTGCAGCACCCAGCATTCTGCTGCTGCTGGGGAAGGTTCTAGGAGCCTGGCTGGGTAGCTGTCAGCCTAGTCATAAATGTACAGCTGGAGCGGGGGTCCATTCTCTACAGGCTCACCACTCTTGCAGAGGTGAGAGAGACCGTGGTCTGGTAGAGCAGATGGACACTGGACACGGGCACACATCAGTGTCTGTGTGCTCAGTGTGCTGGAGGAGACAGAGAATAATAGGAGGGAGCCCTTCGGATCCAGGGGGAATCTGCGTAAGCTGCAGCTAAAGGGAAAGAAGGCACCAGCTATGCTGAGTCGTACAGAGAATGTTCGTCTGGAGAGATGGGCTGGACTCTGACATTTCTCAGGACCCAAGAGAAGGCCTTTTGCAGCAGGAGAGCAGGGAGGAAAGCACAGAAGCATAGGAGAGTGGGGAGTGATTCTATTTCAGTCCCATGATTTAGGCAGGGCAGTTACATTATCTGGTGTGTGCTTTGAAAGGATGACTTTGAGCCATGTGGGAAATTGATTGAAGCCGATCTAGAATGGAAGCAGAAAGTAAGGAGACTGGGCCAGTGTCCCAGGTCAAGGTGACAGTAGCCAGGACTAAGGTGCAGACAGTGTTGATGTGAATGTGTATCATTTAGAGACTAATGACAGACCCTGATGGGCTGCAGAGAAGACGTGAGAGAAAGGCAGGAATCAAGGAAAACTCTAGCATCCAGGCTCCAGTGGCTGGGTGGGAGCTGCTGCTGTTCACTCAGAGGGAGAGCCAGTCTGGAAAGCCAGAAATTCAGAATTGCCTTTAGCACAGTTTGAGTCTGAGACGCTGGTGGGAGAGCTGAGCAGACCAATCAAGTAAGTCTTCATAGAAATGATCTGGAACGCAGAAGAGGGCTGGGCTAGAGGAGAAAGGGTGTGAGTCTTACTGTATGTACATGGCGTTAAAAGCCGCAGAAGCAGATGAACTGACCCAGGGACAGCGGGTGGGTAGAGAGGGATGGAGGGCCCAGCCAGGGCCCCAAGGAACCACTAGTGTTTCCAGTTTGGGCGGAAGAGGAGCAAACTGCAGGACTGAAGAGGACTGGCCAGAGACCCGGAAGGAAGGTCAAGAGCATGTGGTATTCTCAAAAGAAGACTATCTCAAGGAGGTGAAAATGGGCAGCAGCACTGAAGGTGGCTGGGACGGGGAGTCTGATGATAACAGAAAAGGGCCCCTTGGGCAGAGGAACCCGTGATAACAACATAGGGGTTCAAGCAGCCAAAGCCAGAAGGTGGGGAATTCTGAAACAATGACCATATGTCTTTAAAAAATAAGTGGCAAGACCAAAAACTCAAAAGTAAAAAAGAGGATTATTGTAGATTAAATGAACTATAAGGACTCTATCAAGCAAATACAATGAATGGCTCTTGTTTTGATCTTGATTCAAACCACCATGCTGCAAAAAACATTTATGGAGCAGTCAGGGAAATGTGATGATGTATTAGTTAACACTGAGAAACTACTGTTATTTTCGTATTGACAATGCTACTGTGCTCATATTTTAAATCTTTTTTTTTTAAAGATTTTATTTATTCACTTGACAGACAGAGATCACAAGTAGGCAGAGAGGCAGGCAGAGAGAGAGAGGAGGAAGCAGGCTCTCTGCAGAGCAGAGAGCCCAATGCGGGGCTCGATCCCAGGACCCTGAGACCATGACCTGAGCCGAAGGCAGAGGCTTAACCCACTGAGCCACCCAGGCACACCAATGTGCTCATATTTTAAAAGTCATTGTTAGGCCACCTGGGTGGCTCAGTGGGTTAAGCCTCTGACTCTTGATTTTGGCTCAAGTCATGATCTCAGGGTCATGCGATTGAGCTCTGCATTGGGCTCTGTGCTGGGCTTGGAGCCTGTTTGGAATTCTCTCTCTCCCTCTGCCCCTCCACTGGGTCTCTCTCTCTTTTTCTAAATAAATAAATAAATAAAATAAAAGTCATTCTCTTAGGAGCGCTTGGCTGGCTCAGTCGGTGGAGCATGCAAGCCTTGATCTCAGAATTGTGAGTTCAAGCCCCACGCTGGGTTTAGAAATTACTTAAAAATCAAATCTTTAAAAAAAAAAAGTCATTGTCTTAGAAATCCATACTAAAGTCCTGATTTATTTACTAATAGTTAAATAACTTGGATTTGCCTTAAAATGGCTAGAAGACTAGAGGAGAGAGAAGTGCTTGGGCAGAGATAGGATATTAACCACACATTGATGTTGGAGCCGAGTGTTTGAGTTCATGGACATTCACTGTATTATTCTATTTTACTTACGTTTGAAATATTCCATAATAAAAAAAGTAAAAGAAGAAATTCAAAAAGGAAAATGCCTGTTGGATTTGGCAAGATGGATACCAGGAACTTGATGAGGGAAATCTCAACAAATGGAAACCAGATTGGTGAGGGTTGAGGAGTGCATGGGACTCGTTGAGTCTAGACTGCACTTATAAGTTTGCTGTGTTAGGGAGAGGGGATCGAGGCAGTAACTGCAGGAGGTAAGAGCCAAGGGCTGCTGTGATAGGCAGAATTCTAAGATGGCCCCTGAGATTCCTGCTTCCTGGTGTTCATGCCTTGTATAATACCCCCCCCACACGAGTGTGGGCAGAAATTATCATGGGACATCACACCTGTAATTAGGTTACATTATATGGCAAAGGTGAAGGATCTTCTAAATATAATTAAAGTCCCTAATTGGTTGACTTGAAGTTAATCGTAAGGTAGAGTATCCTGGTGGGCCTGACCTAATCAGGGGAGTCAGTAAAAGAAAGAGATTCTACTCCTGGCCTTGAAAAAGCAAACTGCCATGCTGTGAAGAGGGCCACATGGCCACATGGCAGAGAACAACTGGTGGCCTCCAGGAGCTAAGAATGGCCCCCAGGTGACAGAAGAAAGTGGGCACCCCACAACTGCAAGGAGCTAAATTCTGCCACCAGCTAGTGAGCCTGGAAGAGGAACCTGACCGCCAGAAGAGACCCACAGCCTTGCCCAATAGCTTGTTTTCACCCTGGGCAGAGAGCCCAGCGAAACTGTGCTGGACTTATGACCCAAAGAACCTGTGGTGCGATCTGGGTTGTTCTAAGCCACTGAGTCTGGGGATGTGGTTGAGATAAAACAGGAAACCAGTACAGACGTTTGTTTTGTTTTATTGGGGAAGATGGGAGATGTTAGAGGTGGTCATACACTGTTGGGAAATGACCCAGTAGGCAAGGAAACACTTTGAGAAAGTCAAAGGGGTAAAGATTCAGAGTCACATGCCCTGGGGAAAAGCAGGGACAGCTTGTCCAGAGCGGGTGCAAGCAGATGGGTTTGCAGACTTGGTTGGCAGAAGCTGAAACTGTGTCGGTGGGAGAGGGCTAAAGCTGTCTGAGTAAAGAGAGAGGCAAAGTCACCCAATGAGAATCTATCTAGGAAAGGAGGTAGAGAATCTGAGGAACAAGGAAAAGGAATACAAGAATCATCTCAAGAGAGTGGAGAAGAAGGAATTCGTTCTTATTAAAAAGAAAGGGCTTCCTGGGTGGCTCAGTGGGTTAAGCCTTTGCCTACGGCTCAGGTCATGATCTCAGGGTCCTGGGATGGAGCCCCACATCTGGCTTTCTGCTCTGCGGGGAGCCTGCTTCCTCCTCTCTGCCTGCCTCTCTGCCTACTTGTGATCTCTCTCTCTCTCTGTCAAATAAATAAATAAATTCTTTAAAAAAAAAAAAAAGTAAAATTTCCCATTTTGGGTCCATTGGATGTTTGAAAATAAGAAACGGTTCAGCTTCGGTGCACCTGGGTGGCTCAGTGGGTTAAAGCCTCTGCCTTCGGCTCGGGTCATGGTCCCAGGGTCCTGGGATTGAGCCCCGCATTGGGCTCTCTGCTCTATGGGTAGCCTGCTTCCTCCTCTCTCTCTGCCGGCTTCTCTGCCTACTTGTGATCTCTGTTTGACAAATAAATAAATAAAATCTTAAAAAAAACAAAGAAAGAAAGAAAAGAAAAAAAGAAAAAAAGGAAACCGGTCAGCCTCATTGTATGATGTTCTCAGTGATCTTCAGAGACTTGAGCGCAGGTACCAAAATGGCTTTTACCAAGTAAGCAAGACGAAACGAAGGCAAGGCTAAGGAGTTCATATTTACAGGGACACAATTATAATAATAAACCATAGAATCTAGAAGAGATCCAAAGAGAACCAAATTTTGAAAGAAGCGGATGGGAACTAGGGTGCAGGGCCTGGACATCTCCGTGTGATGCAAACATTATTAAGCGGGCGTGTATGGTTAGGGAAAAGGCTAACGTGCTGTAACAAAGATTTCCCCAGGTACATGGACTTAACGGAGTTTTTTTTTTTTTTCCACGTAACAGTCCTGAGATAAGTGATCCAGATTGTGGGGCCACTGTTCTCCTTGCAGACATTCAGCGACCAGGTCCCGTCTATCTTTTTTTTTTTTTTTTAAGATTTTTTTTTTTTTTTAATTTGACAGACAGAGATCTCAAGTAGGCAGAGAGGCAGGCAGAGAGAGAGGAAGGGAAGCACGCTCTCCACTGAGCAGAGAGCCCTATGCGGGGCTCTATCCCAGGACACTGGGATCATGACCTGAGCCAAAGGCAGAGGCTCAACCCACTGAGCCACCCAGGCGCCCCTGGTCCCTTCCATCTTATTGCTCTGACATCCCCCAAGGTGTTGTCTTCATGCTCATTGTCAAAACAGGGTCCATGCTCAGCCTCCCGGAAGGGAAATGGACATGAAAGAGAATGCGGATGAAATTTCAAGGTGTGTGTTAGGAGGTGCCCACATCACTTCTGTTCACATATATTGACAGTAGCCCATGATAAATCCTTACCCAGCCACAAGGGAGTCTTGGAAATACAGCTGCTACCTGGGCAGCTACATAGCTGTTCTCTATGCCAAAGGAGAGAAGAGGTTTTGGTAGCCATCCAGCAGTCCTTGCCAGATATTATGACAAGCGGGTATTTGAGAAAACAAGCATGGTAATTGCCATAGGGCGATCATAACTTAATAATTCCCCTCACTTGAACATTACCTGTTCTACCCAATTTTTACGTACTATAATTAGTTTACCAATTTAACATCTCAGTACGAAAGTCTTTGGGAGGGAAGTTTCCGGTAAGCACCTTCTTCAAAACACCTTCTTGAGAAGAGCTGACAAGCTGATCATGAATAACCAGGAAAAATTCAAGTGGAGTGAGAGATGGAAGCCAAGCTTTGGAGGTCACGTGCCCACTAGATACACAGGGACTTTGGATTTGTTTGGTCTCACGAAAACCAGGACCTAACCAAGAAGGAGAATCTTATAAGAGACCCCAAAGGACTGCGCTCTCAGTGCAAGGGTGAACGAGAAGAAAGCGCTTCTGTACCCCCAGGGGGCAGCAGGGGAACCGCCACAGTGTCACAAAGAGCAGGAGAGGAAAATACTATCCCGGAAGAGCTGCATCCTGGAGCTGCCTTATGCAGAACTGCGAGCCGAATTCATATCTACCACAGTCCGCAAATTTTTAGACTGTAAATTTACTTTAAAATGATCCTGGGCTTCTAAAGCCCCTAGCATCTGCTAGAAGCAAATGCAAATGCCACCTGAAGGAATGTGCCACCACCTTAAGCCTCAAGAATTTCAACAAATTATGTTTTAAAAACATGAACTGTTGGGGTGCTTGGATGGCTTAGTTAAGCGTCTGACTTCTGCTCATTCAGTGATGATCTCAGGGTCCTGGGATTGAGCCCTGCGTGTTGCCCAGAGTCATGGTCAGGTTCTGTATTCAGTGAGGAGTCTGCTTGTCCCTCTCTCTCTGCCCCCCCACTCATTCTCCACCCCCATAAATAAATAAATAAATAAACAAATAAATAAATAAACTTTTAAAAAATTGTACACTGTTAACCATGAAAGCAAGGGAACAAGCTACTGTGAGTGACCGTAAAGGGAAAGATAGATACATTTGATTATGTAAAAATTCAGAAATTCCATAGAGAATAAAAAAGACAAGCCATGCAATGGAGTAATACTGGAAACTATAGAACAGCTAATGGAGTCCTATCTGGAATATGTAAAGAACTCCAGAAATCAACAAGAAGACGAACCCACCCTATAGAAACACGGTCAGAGAAATTTGATACACACTTCATCAAAAAAAGGAAATCCACACATCCAATAAACATACAGAAAAGTCCTTAACTGTAAAAAAAAACCAGGAAAGTGCAAAAACTGTAATGAGATGTCATTCCATGCAAGTCTGTGGGGTAAAATTAAAAAATCTGACAAGACCGAGAGTGACGAGGATATGGCGCAACAGGACCTCTCACAGACAACTCAGTGAATATCAGCCTCACGGTTTGGGGGAAAGTGTGACATTTTCCAGTGAGAGTGATATAAACATACCCTGTGACTTCCAAAAAAATGCCCTAAAGAGTGCACGCACTATACTCCAGGACACGTGCACAAAAATGTTCGGGGAAGAATGATGTATATAGCCCCAACTGAAAACAATCAAAACACCTGTCACTAGTAAAGTGGATAAACAAATGTTGTTACAATCCCAGCATGGAATACTAAACAACAATGAAAATAAACCAGAATCTCACAACAGCACACACTAATGTTATCAACTAATGCTATACATGGGGAATTATGCCATCTGATCTTTTGGAAAATCAAAAAAAGAAAAAAGTCCAGGGGCATCTGGGTGGCTCAGTGGGTTAAGCCTCTGCCTTTGGCTCAGGTCATGATCTCAGGGTCCTGGGATCAAGCCCCGCATCAGGCTTGCTGCTCAGCGGGGAGCCTGCTTCCCCCTCTCTCTCTGCCTGCCTCTCTGCCTGCTTGTGATCTCTATCTCTGTCAAATAAATAAATAAAATATTTTTTTAAAAAAAGAAAGAAAAAGTCCAAACTGTATCCCATATGGCTGGACAAAATAAAGAACGATAAAACTATAACACTGGCCAGGGATTACCATAAAGATACAAAAACAATTACCCCGAAGAGGAAGGGAGAGGATGTGCTTGAAAATGGGTGCAAGTGGATTCTAGTGGGGCTGGCAATACTTGATTTCTTGGCTTTGGTGGTGATTACATGGGTGTTTGCTTTATAACTATATGTTATATCATGCATTTATATTTTATGCACCTTTCTGTGAGTTATATTTCACAATCAAGTTTTTTTTAAACAGAAAGCAGATATTATGACAAACTTTAAGACAACTTATTTGAAAATTTAGTTAATATGGACAAATTTCTAGAAATTTCTAGAAAACGTTCCAAAACTGAATTCCCCCAAAAAAGATATCTGAATAGTTCCATAACGAGTACTCTATTGCTATGTGACAATTATGATCAACTTAGCAACTTAAGTTTACACAAGTCATGCCAGACCCAAACTCTGACATACTGCTATGGACTCTACGGATCACTTCTGAAAGGTGTTGTAGGGGAGGGAGAAACCCAGACCAAACTGTTCTCAAGGGCCAGTGTCCTCTGTCCTTCCCCACAGAAGAGAGCTGGCACCAGGGGCTGAGGAGAGGCTGGCAGGACTCGGGGTCAGGGATTGCTCTAACTGTCCCAGTCTAGCCACCACCACCCTCCAGAGGACCCACCAGCAGGCTTCTGATCCTACTGGTCCTCTAAGGGCCGTGTTTCTCTCTGGCTCTACCTCCTTCACGTTCCTTTCGCCCACAGCCAGCACAGCGGGGGAGGATCCATTCATAACTCACCCTAGTAGGGTGAGAATCCTCCACTCACTTGACCACTGGGTCTGGAGGAAGGCGATGCCCCAGATGGCTCCACCCCACCTCCACCCCCCCCCCCCCCGCTCTCTCCAGATTCTTCCCTATCTGTTTAATAGCCGCCTCTGTCTGTTTTTCATAGCCAAGGTCAACCCCCTAGCCAACACCAAAACCCACTTTATGATCTTTTTCTCAGTGCCCGGTGACAGTCTCAGCTTCCACTTCAAAGGAATCAGTTTTGCATCTCTTTCTCTTTTTAAAAAATATTTTATTTATTTATATGACAGAAATTACAAGTAGGCAGAGAGGCAGGCAGAGAGAGCAGGGGAAGCAGGCTCCTTGCTGAGCAGAGAGCCTGATGCAGGCTCAATCCCAGGACCCTGAGATCATGACCTGAGTCAAAGGCAGAAGCTTAACCCACTGAGCCACCCAGGCACCTGTTTTTGTTTGTTTATTTGTTTGTTTGTTTTAAAGATTTATTTATTTAGGAACACCTGGATAGCTCAGTCAGTTAAGCACCTGCCTTCAGTTCAGATCATGATCCCAGAGTCTTGGGATTGAGCTCTGTATGGGGCTCCCTGTTCAGTGGGGAGCCTGTTCTCCCTCTCCCTCTGCCTCGTCCCCCGGCTTATGCTCTCTCTCTCAAATAAATAAATAAAATCTTAAGATTTTATCTTTATAAGATTCATTTATTTATTTGAGAGAGCGTGCACGTGTATGCTCCCGAGCAGAGGGAGGGGCAGAGGAAGAGAGAGAGAGAAATCCCCAAGCAGATTCGCCGCTGAGCGCAGAGCCCCAGATCCTACAGAGGGCTGATCCCAGGACCCTGAGATCATGACCTGAGATCATGACCTGAGCCGAAACCAAGAACCTGCCACTTAAAAGACTGAGCCCCAAGGAGTCCCCACTTGAGCATCTCTCTTTTTTTTTTTTTTAAGATTTTATTTATTTATTTGTCAGAGAGAGAGCGAGCAAGAGCTAGCACAGGCAGACAGAGTGGAAGGCAGAGTCAGAGGGAGAAGCAGCCTCCCTGCGGAGCAAGGAGCCCGATGTGGGACTCGATCCCAGGACACTGGGATCATGACCTGAGCCGAAGGCAGCTGCTTAACCAACTGAGCCACCCAGGCGTCCCCACTTGAGCATCTCTTGATAGACCAGGTTCAACCCCTGGGTGCTAGGTACGGAGCACTCCCACAGGAGAGCCAGCATCACCCCGAGTTGTTACCAGCTCAGCACACAGTCCACAACCTGCAGACCAGCGGGCCCCAGGAGGTGCTGGCTCTCAGCGCACGCCACAGCTGAGCCCACGGTAGGCCCTTCCGCCATGCTTTAAGTCCATCTCATCCGGGTGAGGGGCACAAGGACAGACCCCACGGCCTCCCCTGAGCACTGGCCTATTGGTGCACGTCTTTGGTCTTCACGGAAACGTCAACTTCTTGGTGAGACAAAAGTTGTGTTAGATAGTGCCACGAACTGCCACGAACTGGGCAAACTGCGGGGCCTCCATCTACTAGGGTCTTGACCAGCTGTGGCTTATGGCAGACACAGAACTCATGCCATCGCCATGGAACAGTTTGTCCTCCTCTTGGGAAGCAGATGGAATTAACAAACTGTGACTTTAAGCAAGTTATAGCAGAAGATAAATTATACATATTGCATCAAGGGGAAAGAGAACATGTGATGTTTGCAAAATTCTTACGGGAATTTGTCCTTGTCCTGGGGGAAAAAAAAAATGCTGGCTTGCTGTTTAACATTTCTATTAGAAAGCTGAAGCTCTTTGTGCCTCAAATAAGGCAAGAAAGTCATGCTGGGATGTCACCTCTGAAGCTGCCTCAAATGAAGAGTCACGACCCAGCTCTGCCCAGCTCTGTTCCCAGGGGTAATGAGCAAACGTGGCTCAGCGTTATCTTAGATCAGAGTAACGGGACAGGAAAAAGCCCATGAATGGTCTGTATCTCTTGTCGTAAAATGTAAGTCTCATCGCAATTAGCGGTATCAGAGGGAAGGCCTAGCTGAGGTTGAAAGATCTTGAATTTCGTCGAAGTCCCAAAAACAGAGAAGGGAAGGTAGGATTAAGAGCTTCCTTTCAGGGGCGCCTGGGTGGCTCAGTGGGTTAGGCCGCTGCCTTCGGCTCAGACCATGATCTCAGGGTCCCAGGATCGAGTCCCGCATTGGGCTCTCTGCTCAGCAGGGAGCCTGCTTCCTCCTCTCTCTGCCTGCCTCTCTGCCTACTTGTGGTCTCTTTCTGTCAAATAAATAAATAAAATCTTTAAAAAAAGAAAAAAAAAGAGCTTCCTTTCAAGGGGGGTTCTTTGGAGGACAGTCACTCGGGACAAGCGCTCTCTTGCCACCTGGGCCCGTTCCGACCTAATCCCAGGGGACCTCCTCGTCACCCATCCTCCGATGTCTCTCCTTCCAAGGCCCTGTCCCCTGGGCACGACCACGGGCCACTACCCAGAGCTGATATAGAGCCTGACCTCAGGCCACTTCTCCATCCATGCCAAATGGACAATAAACTAGTACTGGGAGTTCTGGAAGGGCTTCCTGTCACTGGCGCTGCCGGAAATGGGCCACAGCAATCGATTTCTGGCTGGGGCTGGTTGCTTGCGGAACCATCTGTTAACAGGCTGTGGAGAGAGCTCAGAATTGTCTGAGAAATGACCTCGAAGGCTCATCCTGGGTTGCCTGGCAACTAGCAAGCCAGGACCGCTGGCTCCCTGTCCCTGAAGGAGGGGCTGGGCCCGAGCTCATTCTCATGGGGGATGAGGGTGAGGTAAGGCCCAGGGACCCCCCTGAACCCCCCCAACCCCGTTCCCTGGCTTTCAGGCCATCGTTTTCCCAAATAGCTGACCCCTAAGTACCCACTGCTTAGCGTGTATTCCCCTCACTCCAACGCCCCCAAGGTCATTCTCACACTTGCCTTTGGAAATGGAGAACATGGCAGGGGAGAAGGGTCCCTCTGTCCCCCACGGTGCCTTCAGCCTCAGACAGGGAACCCGCGCCTGCTGGCACTCTGCCTGTGAGCCCGGCCCTCACTGACTGCTGCTGCCCGTGTCCCCCGAGCTCTCTGCTTGGCCAGGGCTCGAGTGAGCCTTCAGTCTTTGGGCAACTGATCATGGGACCTGCAGCTGAGGTGTGAGGGAAGGGACTCCGGGGAGTGAGATGGCTGCTCGGCGGCTTGCCCAGACTTTAGGACGTGCCTGGGCCCAGCCCTTCTCCCATGTGTGCCTTCTCCCCTTGACGACAGATGCCACTGGGCACACCTGACTTTGTGGCAAGGTCAGACAGCATTCAGCTGTCATCACCTGGTCCCCAGGTGCCTCGTGTCAGGCTTTCAGTCTCCCCGGGGCCCAACAGCTTATGAAAGGCCTGAGCTGTGTCTCAAAAGGAGAACAACAGCTTGCAGAAGAGGGCACGGCTTTGCACTAAAATCCTGGCTCCTGAGCTGAGATTGGGCTCCTGGGGCTGGTCCTGGACTCCATGAGAGCATCTCGAGATGCCATAGATGCTCGGGCTTCAGAGCACTCGGGCTTGGGAGCAACTGCCACGTGAAAACACAGGGCTGAGGAAGCAGCTGGTCCCTCTACCATCCAAGACCCTAGGGGACACAGCTGCCTCCAGAGAGATGCCTGCCCAGCATCTGCCACGGGGAGGGGGTGGGTTCGGATTCCTTGAAGGCTGGACTCTTGACCCCTCCCCTTAGACTCCCTCCTCCCCAGAAGCCCCTTGTGTCAGGCCCCTGAGTTCTACCTGCCTTTACTTCCACCCAAAGGATCACAATGGTCTCCTGCTTTTTCTTAAGACTTGCACGAAGAAGGAGAATGACAGGCTGTGTTCCCACTTGAGTGTACATCAGAACCCTCTGGGGGAGCAGTTTGCTTAAAATAGAATTTGCCCAAGCTTCAACTGTAGAGAGTCTAAATCAGCAGAGCAGAAGTGGGACACGGAACCATGCATTTGACCCAAGCTCCCCACCCTGTGATCTGGTTCACGTAGTCTGCCACGTCTGTACTGGTGGAGTGCCTCAGGGCCAGGCAAGCCTGGGTCCAAACCCCAGTTCTGGTCCTGTATGAGTCTGGAATCCTTTCACTTAGGAGTGATGGATATCCAAATAACAGGGGTCTTGAGGAACTTGGCTGGCGTGACCCTTGATTTCGGGGTCATAAGTTCAAGCCCCACAATAGGTATAGACTTGACTTTAAAAAAAAAAATTAAATCTTTAAAAAAAAATGTTAAAAGCACGTCCAAACAAGACAGAAGTTTACTTCTGTCATGTAATGTCTGGAAATATAAGTCCAGGCTGGTATGGTAGTACCACATCATTAAGGACCTAGATTTTTTTCTCCCAAATCCTCCACATGTGGCTTTTGCCTGATGGTCCAAAATGGCTGCTCCAGCTCCGGCTATCATGGCTATTTTCATCTAGCAGAAAAGAAGAAAAAGGAGGAGGAGAAAGGTACAATCCTTCCACCCGAGGGCAGTTCCTGAAAGTTGTGCATACCACTTCTACTTACATTCCATTGGTCGCAGAGCTAGATGTGTTAGAAGGGAGGGCAGAAAATGTAGATATTTATTTGAGTCTTGGTAAATGGTGATTTAAGACACAGACTGTCCAAAGGAGCTGAAACAGAGGGAGAGGGTGGTGGAAAGGAAAAATAAAATTAGCTAACATTAATTGTATACTTACTGAATGCCTGTCAGTGTTCTAAGCACTTTACATGCAACCTTGAATTGAATTCTTCCAACAATCCTGTGAGGTAGGTTCTACTATTATTCCTTGTTTGTCACACATGCACCCCCAAACCACATGGATTGAGAGATTAGCCTTGCCTTAGTCCTTGAGTGACTCTGAGCAAGTTCAAGGTTGGCCAAAGGGAACAGAACCATACATACTTAGCTGAGACCAGACACAATTTACACACCCTCCTCGCTCCCCAGACTGGGGTACATTGCCCCCAAAACCTTGAAAAGTCAGACCTCTGCCAGCCAGGAAGAAATTTTACGTGCCATTCTGACGTCTCTAAACCCCATGTCGGCCGGGGTGCCATAAAAGACTAAGGTTTTACTCAAGCCCCACCTTATGCTCTGTGGACATGCTAGGGGGTTTCTAGCTCTGGCTTCTTCTTTCTGCTGAAGTGTTTTGTCTGTGGGTATTTGGAACCTGGAGTATTTGCTGGGCTCCAGCACCTCTAGGGAAAATTGTTGTGGACATAATCCTGGGCACAAAGTAGATGCTCATTAAATGCTTGTTGAAAAATAATAACCATCATTTGAGTAAGTGTTCACCATGTGCCAGGTGCTGGGCTAAGAACTTAACTAATATCAGGCCATTTGTGGCAAACAACGGCCAAGATGTTCCTTTTACCAAAGAAAGAACTGAGCTTCACAAAGGTAAGGTACTGGCCAACGGTCTCATACCTGGTGTGGATGTGGCAGAGCTAGGATGTGAAGTCACAAATTTTTCATGATAATGCTCACATGTCAACAACCTCAAAGAGCCACCCCTGCACTAACCACACTTATCATGGATGTCCCAGGAGCCTGGGGTCAAGGCTGTTGGTTCCATGTACAGACTTTTGCAAGAAGAATGAGTTCTGTGTGTGTTTCTGAGGATTCGAACCACTGCCAGAGACTCCTGACCATCTTTTCTATCTCCTCCCCCAGCTCCCCAGGCCCCCCGCCCGAGGGAACCTGCACAGCACAGAATGGAAGGCATTTGCACTGTGGAGTGAGGGAGGGAGGCCTTTCATCCACTGGGCGCTTGGCAACAATTTCTAGAAAAGCAACATAGTACAGAGTTGAGAGGCTGGACTCCAGCCTGACACTCCTCTGCTTCGTGACCTTGGCCAGGCTAGTGAGGATTAAATGACTTGATACATGTCACATAAAGCTCTGAGAAAGGTTGCCAGCACACAACCAACAGTGTCCCAGTGTCCAGCCATCGTTATGACTATTTCGGCTAATATCGGTACCGGCCGAGGGCAGACAGCCAGAGAGGACTGTGTTCTGGCCCCCTTCTTTCTTTTTATACATAATAAAATTGTCTTTTAAGTAAGAAGTGATATATTATCAACTGGTAGAAAGTGCAAAACTTCAGATTAAAAAAAAATCACCCACAATCCCACTCTCCAAAGATCATCTTTCCATTCTTCTATTTAACGAGTATCACGGTGCTGACCTGGTTCTGTTTGTTTTCTTTCCCAGAGGGTGACCAGGATCTGTGGTCCTCCCGGCCCCATCAGCTTCCCAGTCACCTTGGTCCCAAACAGTCACTCCAGCCTCTGGCTTTCCTCATGGCAGGGGGCGATGTCTCAGAGACAAGAGAAAGAGGCCGAGGGGGCAGGCGGACAAGGGCCTCCAGCTCGTTCCTCAGCCACCTGGAACATTTTATGAACAAAGTGTTTCTGTGTTTCCTTTTTTTTTCTTTCCATGATTTTTAAATGGCCCATCAGTGCTACCACTCCTGCTTACAATCTTTCAAAACTTTCTGTTGCACTTAACCAAAGGCCAAGATCTCCAGTGCCGGGACCCAATGGCCTGAGTCTGAATCCTGAATCCAAGTTACTTAAACCTCTCTGTGCCTCTGTTTCCTCATCTATAAACTGGGCATCATGGAACCTATGCCCTAGAACTGTTACGAGGTGAAACATGCTTCGTGCTTAGGGCAGCACCTGGCCTGTGGAAAGCTCTTGGTAACTGGCGGCAACTATTACTCGTATAATTCCCTCCTTTCTTCCCTTTGTCATCTACCCAAGGACACACAGCCTGACTGCACAGCCCCCACTTTTAAGCCCTCTGCTGCATGGCCTCGGGCAGCATCCAAAAGCAAAAAGGACAGGGACGCCTGGGTGGCTCAGTCAGTTAAGCGTAGGCCTTCAGCTCAGGTCTTGATTCCAGCGTCCCAGGATGGAGCCCTGCGGTCTGTGGGGAGCCTGCTTCTCCCTCTACTTGAAGATTCCCCCTGCTTGTACTCTTTCTCTCACTCTGTGAGAAGTAAGTAAAATAGTAAAAAAAAAAAAAAAAAAAAAAAAGTCCTGAGCAAGCTTTCTCCTCGGGTGTCTTTCTTGTTTTATAAATGATGGGGATTTTTCCGGAACCCTCTTCTGTCTCTTTGAGCAAAGCAGGGTCCCACACCTGTCCCTCAAAGACTAACAACGTCCTAGTTACAGAACACCTGTGCGAAATCGGCTGCCATTAGCTTTGACCGTGCTTCTCAAACTCCAGGTGCATCAGAATCCTCCAGAGGGTTAGGAAAAACTCAGATTTCTAGGCCCCGCCCCCCTGGGTTAGATGAAGTGGGCTTGAGGTGGGGTCAGGAATTTGCACCTTCAGGAGTTTCCAGATGCTGCTGGTCCTGGGACCACATTTTGAGAATCTTGACACAGAGAAGGATCAGGGTCTGCCCCCAGGATGTAACCCAGGGTCCAGCTGTAGTCTTGGCCCCTGGAGACTGAGACAGGTGTGTGCAAACTCTGTGACCATGGCTGTGGCCATGGCTGTAGCCATGCAAAGACCTCCCGGAGATTTCTGCCGGTCATCAGGGCTGATGGTCTCATGGCCACTGTCCTGCTTCTGCTGATTTCTTGCAGCCGTTGCCTTTTTTTGTACCCTGGAATTGACCCAAATGAGGGACAAGGGATGAGAATACTTTCCCTGGCTCCCGGAGCAGTCCTGGGGACAGGCTGTTGTGTGACTTACTGAAGACAAGCACACCATACAAAGAGGCTCAAGAGACATTGTGTTTCTAAAAGCCCTGCGGCCACCTGACCCTGGGGTTCCTACATTCTCACAGGTCCTTCACTCCATGCGGGGCCAGCCAGCTCTGGTCCCTTGCTCCTCTCAAACTCTCCCCTCCCTCCTAGTTGCCCTTGGGGCTGCTCCCTCCAACCCCCTTCTGCTCAGTCAGGCCTGTGGCCAACCCCTAACCTCCACCCCTGCACCGAGAGCCCAGGGCAGAAGAGAGGAGTAAACGCCTGTGGGATACTGTGAGTTGTGAGTGACGACAATGATTTTTAAATGGCCCATCAGTGCTACCACTCCTGCTTACAATCCTGAGCCCCGCCGCCTGGGAAGGGGGTGTTTCTTACCTGAGGGTGGACAGTGGGTAGATGAGGCTTGAGTCTGGGTCCATCCCTGGGAGTTTGGGTGAGGGTGCTTGGGGACGAGTTCGGGACTCTGCCCACCTCCTCGTGAGCTGGAGTGGGGACTGGGCTTCCCTTCTCACCTACCCTGGTCCCGAGATAATTTTAGGAACCTTGGTTCCTAAATGCTGGGACTTCTTCAAAAGTGTGGCAGGAAATCTCCCGCCTTCTCCCTCAGCTCTCAAAGCCACTCATGACAGGCTCCCAAAAGGCATCTCTGAAGCTTTTGAGCTTCAGAGGCAGAAAACTTGCGAGCCAGGCAGAGGAACCCCATGGAAGCATCCAGAAGCATCAGTTTGAAGGACAGTGTTTGAGAAAACTCAAGAAGGACAGTGTCTTTCTAATGCGGCTTGATTTTACCTCCCCAGGTACTGGGAAAGTGGCTGTGTCCTTTACAGTGAACTTTGAGGGTGTTTAGGCAGGTCCCCACACTGGGAGGACTCTCTCCACTGTCAGCTTGTTCTGAAATTTGAATTTCCGATGCACCTGGAGGAGTCCAGAAGGGGGCCATTGTTATTTATAACCACAGCTTCCTTCTCAAGAGAGTAAATCCTGCTTTATTAAATAAAAGGCCCCTTTGTTCTGAGGCCTCTTGTTGGGTCTGGTCCAGCAGAGACCGCCTGGTCACCAGTGGGGAGGAGAAGGCGGGTCTGGGAGGCCCAACCACCCCACCGTTTGGTGTCACGTGTCATGGGAGGATTGGGAGCCCCTGGGGCCTTGCGTTGGTGGGAGCCGTGCCGGAGGCCAGGTGGAAGATGAGGGGCTGGCAGCAGGGAGGGGCGGGGATTGTGGGGAGGAAGGGAGGGTGCGGGGCCTGGTGGCCACAGCTTTTTAAGAACAGGAATGTCGGGGCACCTGGGTGGCTCAGTCGTTAAGCGTCTGCCTTTGGCTCAGGTCATGATCCCAGAGTCCTGGGATCGAGCCCCGTGTTGGGTTCCTGCTCCGTGGAGAACTGGCTTCTCTTCTCCGTCTCCCTGCCGCTCTGCTGCTTGTGCTCTCTCTCTCACTGTCTGTCAAATAAATAAATAAAGTCTTGGGAAAAAAAAAAAAAAGAACAGGAATGTCCTAGTGCCACTTTCAGTCGTGTGCTGAGCAGCGCTAAACTTCCTCAAAGTGACACATCCTCCGTGAAATTCAGCTCACAGAGCAGCCTGGTATTCACGGCTTCTTGGGAGAAGAAATGGGCTGCATCCTGTGTTTGAGTCAATTCCAGGGCAGAAATAAAGGGAACAGCTGCTAGAATTCAGCAGAAGCCGGAAACCAGAGCCACACAATTGAAGCCTGAGACTTCCCAGAAGTCCTGGGGAGGGTGAGGGATGGAGGGCGAGGGAGGGGTCCGAGCCAGCTTCATTTCAAGCTGGGAGCCTCCAGTTAAGCCTGGCTTCTGCCCTGGGGCAGACGTTTGTTCCCTGCTTCCTCCCTAAAAGAAGCCCCTTTTGTTCAGGTGTGAGGGCAGTGTGCCCACCGCCAGGGGAGGAGGACTGGTCCCTCTGTGTCCCCACTCCCCTCTGAGGTGACTGGGTCCATACGTGACCCTGTTCTGGTCAATGAGACAGAGGGGATGTGGGTTGGCGGCTTCTGGGAAGGATTTCCCTCTCTAATAAAAGCAGAGCTCGTCCTTTGAAGGCAAGCCATGCCCCAGCTTTCCTTTCCTGGGCTGCTGTCTGCGACAGAGTGGCCCCGGCGATCAAAGAGGGGGGGCTCCAAGGTCAGGGTAGAAGCATGACTCTGCCTCTAATGAGCCGTGCGGTCCTGAACAAGTTCCTCCATCTTCTGCCTCGTGTTCCTCGTCTGCAGAGTGACAGTCATAATGGCACTTCCTCATAGGATGGTCTTGAAGATCCAGTGAGCACGCACACCTCAAATGTCTGCAGAGTTCAGACACGTGATAAGCACTTCACACATGAGGGCCACGATTACTATTTTTGTCATCTGTGGATATGATGCTTAGAGCTGCGGTACTGTCTTTCAGCCATGAAGGAGGGAGCCTGACGGGGAAGACGGGGAGGGCAGAAAGAAGGAAGGGCATTAATTCAAAACAGCTTACCTCAAGACCTCTTAAGATAACAAAATCCCCAGCTCTTCAGGCAACTTTTAGTTGAATGTTATTACTTGCAGCCTAAAGCATCCTAGCCAAGTCATATGTAAAAGTTGAATGCCCATTATTGATTTAGAATGAGAAATAAGAGCGCTTGATCTAAGAGACACTCACATTTTTGATGAGAATATTCACCTTGGAGGCAGACTATGGCATTGACTGCCAGTTATTCTCAAATATTTTGTTTCTCCTTCTTTCTTCAGTAAGAACTGCCATGTTTTAACTGGGTACATGCTACTTGGCTAGAAACTACATTTCCCAGGCTCCTTTGCAACTAAGGAGGCCATACACCCAAGTTTTAGCTGAAGGAAAATGAATAGAAGCGATGAGCACGGCTTATAGGTTTTGCCCTTAAAAGGCTGGGCATGCGTGCCCTCATTCTTATCTCTTCTTGCTGGTGGGAAGATAACAAGAGCTGGAGCAATCACCTTGGGCCTAGAAATGGAAAAGTCATTCTGAAGGTGGACAGAGTTGCCCCACCAGCCTGAAACCACCTACCTCTGACCTCTTATATGCAAGAAAAATAAACAATCTGTTTAAGCCACTATATTTTTGGATTGCTTCCCTATAGTAGATCTGCATGGGGTTCCAGAATACCAAGGGGAAACAGTAGCACAGA
The DNA here is from genome assembly GCF_009829155.1 of Mustela erminea. Classification (NCBI taxonomy): domain Eukaryota; kingdom Metazoa; phylum Chordata; class Mammalia; order Carnivora; family Mustelidae; genus Mustela; species Mustela erminea. The sequence continues at coordinate 89,943,407 of NC_045623.1, forward strand.
AACATTGTTCTGTGACTCTATGACTCTAGGTGTCAGTTTGCTGTTGCTGCATAACAAACCACCCAATATTTAGGACTTAAAACGATGTATTTCTTATGATTAAGATTATGAATATTCTTATATGATTATGATTAAGATTATTCTTATGTGATTATGATTATTCTTATGATTAAGATTTCTTTTTTTAAAAAAATTTTATTTATTTATTTGACAGATAGAGATCACAAGTAGGCAGAGAGGCAGGCAGAGAGAAGAGAGAGAGGAGGAGGAAGCAGGCTCCCTGCTGAGCAGAGAGCCTGATGTGGGGCTCGATCCCAGGACCCTGGGATCATGACCTGAGCTGAAGGCAGAGGCTTTAACCCACTGAGCCACCCAGGCGCCCCTTATGATTAAGATTTCCTATGATTATTTCTTATGATTCTGTAGGCTGGCTGCGTTCTTCTGTTGATCTTCCCAGGGCTTCCTTGTGCAGCTGCATTCAGCTGGAGAAATGGACCAGGCTGGATTCAGCTGGGACATTGGGGATGGTTAGACTCTCTCTCCATGTGGTCTTTTGTCCCCGAGGAAGATAGTCCAGGCTAGGTTTCCTCGCATGGTGTTTCCATGAGCATTTGTGAGAGGAAGCCGCAAAGCACAAACACTCATCGGGCCCCTGTTTGTGTCTTGGTTCCTGATACTTCACTGGATAAAGCAAGTCACATGGCCAAGCTCAGCCTCCCTGTGGGAGGGGCCTACACAAGGGTGCAGCTACTAGGAGGCTTGATTCATTGGGCCATTTGGGTAACAATCAACCTCACCCTATTGTGCCCCATGAATTTTGGAAGCTCATTATGGGTAATTAGAAATCCTAGTACAGTGCTCATTAGGCCCATCTGCACAGGGACTAATAACCCCCTAGGAACTGGGACAATTAAAATTCATTCCTTTATTTGGTTATTCATCACCAACCTCCAAAAAGGGGCTTCAGGTTGTTTATGTAAACACAAAAGATTTTTAAATGACAAAATAAAATTTAAAAAGAGTATTGGAAAGAATCCAAACAGAAAGAAAATGAGGGTAGGAAAAAAAAAATGCAAAAGATGGTGTCAGGAGTGTGTGTGTGTGTGTGTGTGTGTGTCCGTGTGTCTGGCGGGCCGTGCTGCTGCGAGGGACAGAAGGGTCACTGGTGAGAGCCTGACAAGATCAAGGAGATGGCCAGGGAATGGGGCTTGGGGGGGCTGGGATGAGGTTGACTGCCAAGCACTCAAATGCATCACTTCTTACCCTTTGCTGTGTGTTGGGCTCACCTGCAGAGTGGGTTTATTTTTTATTTTTATTTTTTTAAAGATTTTATTTATTTATTTATTTGACAGAGAGAGATCACAAGCAGGCAGAGAGGCAGGCAGAGAGAGAGAGAGGCCGAGCAGAGAGCCCGATGTGGGACTCGATCCCAGGACCCTGAGATCATGACCCGAGCCGAAGGCAGCGGCTTAACCCACTGAGCCACCCAGGCGCCCCAGAGTGGGTTTAAATACAGATTCTGAGACCCAATCCCTAGAACCTGTTTTTTGTTGTTGTTGTTGTTTTTAAGATTTTATTTATTTGACCGAGAGAAACAGCGAGAGAGGGAACACAAGCAGGGGGAGGGGGAGAGGGAGAAGCAGGCTCTGCAGTGAGCAGGGAGCCCCATGCAGGAATGAATCGTTCCCTGGACCCTGGGATCATGACCTGAGCCGGAGGCAGATGCCCAATGGCTGAGTCATGCAAGGGCCCCTAGAATCTGGATTTTTAACAAGCTTCCCAGGTGATTCTGAAGTAGGTGGTCTTTGAACCACATTTTGAAGTGACTTTATTTATTTATTTATTTATTTTTTAAAGATTTTATTTATTTATTTGACAGAGAGAAATTACAAGTACACTGAGAGGCAGGCAGAGAGAGAGAGGTGGAAGCAGGCTCCCTGCTGAGCAGAGAGCCCGATGTGGGACTCGATCCCAGGACCCTGAGATCATGACCTGAGCCGAAGGCAGCGGCTTAACCCACTGAGCCACCCAGGCGCCCCTTGAAGTGACTTTAAAGCCCATAAGCTGGTGCCAGCTTGTAGGCAGGATACTGAGAGGGGAAAAACAAGCAAGAGGAAAGCTTGAATAAGTGAATGGCTGTCAGAGTCCCAGGAAGATTCCAGAAAGGGGAAAGGGATACTATGTGATTTTTGAGCTTTCTAATATTTCAGATACTTTATTTCTTCATAGAACAAACCTGAATGGGTATCTCCTAGTGGGTCTCAGCCCTCAGCAGCATTACCCCCCCAGGACCTGTCCTCATCAAAACCCGTCATGGCAGGGAGTCCACCCATTCCCCGGCCACTGCTGATTGGACTGGAGTGGGCACCTGACTCAAGCTGGATTAATCAATTTTCTCTGCCAGGAAATTGGAGAGAGATGAGGGTCTTTGATATTGTGTCCGTTGATGGCTGTGTTCCACAGCGACAGCCCACAAAACTCTGTTGTTAAGAGACGGAATTGCCGGGTCCCTGCCTTTCCTGGATCCTGGCTCTGCAGCTTCCCTCCATCTTGTGACACACTCTGGCATCCTTCTACGAAATTCCACTTTTGCCTGAGTCAGCTTCTGTTCCTGGCCTCCGAAAGCACCTGAACTACTAGAGGCTGGCAGAGTTGAGATGGGATCAGGGCTACTGTGTCTGATGTGGTCCCCATGATTCCAAACTGGGCTGTCCCTAAGCAACGGGCCCGTTTGGTCAGTTCCCTGGAGAAACCAGAAAATACCAAAGACATGGTGTTGAAAGAGCTGTGGAAGCCTGGGAAAGATGCTTGGTGCTGCAGCGAGAGATCACTGCTGAGATGCAGACAGAAGATCAGTGAGGGGAACAGGAAGAAGCCAATGGGAGGTTGGCGGGGCCCACTCTGGGTATCACCCTCCTCCCTCTTCCGACAGAGCCCACCAGGGGACAAAAGAGACGCTTAAGATCACTTAACTAGTTGTGGGAGACAGGGAAACTTCAGTGAATATACCAGGACTGCTGAGTGTCCCTCCTAAGGCTAGTGAGAGATCCACTATTTCTTCTCCAGAGGTGAGTCCAAGCATCCCAGAATGTCTACCAGCCCAAGGAAGGCCATCCTGGTTAGTTTTTCTTGGTATCAGAAGAAACCAGAAAATCAGGTACTAGACCACTGAGGGGGCCCATTTTCACCCGCACAGCTTTCCCCAAACCAGAAGTCCCGACAGTTTCTCAAAGCATGTCTGAGAAAATGAAATATTGCCTTCACAAAACACCCAGGGATCTATCTAAAGGAACAACTCAGGGATGTCCTGATTCATCAGAGCAAAGAAGCCCAGACCATTGACCCAAGCTGCCCTCCTGGAATGCTGAGTCAGGCTGCATGCTTCTCCAGAAAGAAGGGGAGACTCAAGGTTGGGTTCATGAGCCTTCCTCCTTTTCCTGCCTTCTCATTCTCCTCCTGCCCGCCCCCCCGCCCTCATCTCTACTTCACACCTGCCACATCTCACTGCCTGCAGGCCCAGGGTGCTCACATACCAGGGCCTCCCCCCACCCCACACCCCGAGGATCCATTTCCAAATAGTCCCACTCTTTTGTCTCAAAGATTTTCTGTCAGGAAATTCCTGAGGGACCTGACAATGGCATTTGGTGACTTCAGTCCTGCTGGTGTCAAGGTCATGGTGTGTGTGGGGGGGCCCTACCTAACTCACTCCCCACGCATGGTGGGAGGAAGGTTTTCTTCCACAATCCAGGACCCAGCATACAGGGAAGGGCCAAGGAGCTAGAGCAGAACCCTCCTGGGAACTGCTGCCGAGTCCCCCGGGGGACAGGTGCGCCCTCTGGTGGCCGCACGCGGCACCCCCGCCCCCCACCTCCGACCCCGAACCCCACCCTGCTCTTGTGCCCCAGCGCAGACCTCATTCACCACCCACGGCCTTCAGGACCCTGCCTGCCTATCTCCAGCCTGATAGAGAGCTGGCAGCCTTTCTAGCAAAGCAGGGGCCTCAGCTGAGAAGGGAAGTGGCGTCACTCCAGAGTTCCTTGTCTGCGGAGCTGGGTGACACTGAGTTGACAGTTATTCACACTATATTCTGCAGAAATTTTGAGACCCAGGGGAAGGGCAGGGAGGTTCCTTTTATGCTGCAGGCATCTGTGAGGGTCAGCATAGGAAGGTCAGGGAAGTGAGGTCTGGGGCGGCATCTCAGCGGTCCTCAGGCCTTGAGGGATGGAGGCAAGGCCTTCCCACACAGCCAGAACAATGCCGGGTGAGGAGGAGTCTGCTCTCTCATTGGAAAATGGGAATAATAAGATCTTTAAAGGAGATTATAGAAGTAAAGCCTTTTATTCAACCTCGGATGAGGTGACTTTCCCGGAGTGGGGGTTGGGGACAAGCGCACTGGTAGGCAGGGCAGGAGCCGGGTGGAGTGAGATTTCAGAATTTCAGGCGGCTCCAAATCCCGGCAGCAAAGTCAGGCAAGCAAAGACAAGGACTGATCCTTTGATACATGTGAGTTTCTGTCTGGAGAACCTCAAGAACATGACTTGTGGGCCCAGGCACAAGTGTTGAATGAAAAAAATTACTGAATCAGTGAATGACTAAACCAACACCTCTAGGTGGAAACGGCCCTCCGACATTCTGCAATCGTGAAATCTGACTGCTGGAGACCAGCAAGGGCCAAAAATTGGGAGCTGCCACTGAGTTCCCAGACCCACAGCTCCCTACGGAGCAGCTGAGAATGTGGCTCAGCACCACCTGCTGGTGAGCACTGATGGTGGCCGGCTCCTGCCCACCCGGAAAGTCTGTCCCCTCGGTGCCAGGCATAGCGGAAGGCTGAGACCAAGTCTCTCTCCAGGTGACGCGCTCCCTAGGAATGGCTGCTCCCTAATTTATCCTGATCTTCCCAAGGGTCTGTCAAGAAAGCATATCAAAGCTTGGAAAAGTCATGAGGGAGTCATGGTGTCCTTTCAGAGGAAGTCTGGGCGACCGCTGCAAGTCCTCGGATGATCCTGATTGCCTAGAGTTGTATGCTAATGACTATTTGATTGACTATTTAACTCTGTAGGATGGAGGTAAGTTGTAAAAAACAGATAATCATGGAAATGATTCCTGCCCTTCACAAGCAAAGGAGTCCTGTTCATAACACAAACAAGATTTGCTCTCAGTGGAGTCTTCGTTTGAGGTTGTGTTAACATTTTGCAAGTTCCCTGTCAGAGAATGAGCTAGAGAAAATCTCTGACATGGGTGCCCTTATTTTGACTGCAGGAGGGTCGTGATTTTACCTTTTAGAAATGATATTTGCACAGGGGCACCTGGGTGGCTCAGTGGGTTAAAGCCTCTGCTTTCAGCTCAGGTCATGATCCCAGGATTCTGGGATCGAGCCCCACATGAGGCGCTCTGCTCTGTGGGGAGCCTGCTTCCTCCTCTCTCTGCCAGTCTCTCTGCCTACTTGTGATCTCTGTCTATCAAATAAATAAATTAAAATCTTTTTAAAAAAAGAAAGAAATGATATTTACACAGCTCATTGATCCTTAAGAAGTCTACAACGTATCTCCCACCTTCCATCCCCTTTGTCCCCCAGCCTGTTCAGGTGGCACCAGCAACCGCAGCCTCTGGGTCGCCACTCTGCCCAGCATGGACCTTGAGGGCAAGCTGTCCTTGTATGCTTCTGTACCAGCGTCTCCCTCCAGACTGCCAGCTCCCAAGGGCAGGGGCCAGGTCTGATTCTTGCTGGATCTGCAGAGCTCAGTCAATGCTGTTGAGTGAATTTACAAATACACTCAGTTTGGACCACACCTCGCTGCTGGCGAAGGAGGCTGGTGCATGGGAAAGGGCAATGCATTCATGTGGCCTAGCACTGCTGAGCCTCAGTTCCTGCGTGTGTGAAATGAGGCTATTTCCTACGTGCTGATGGGAAGGAACTGCTGCATGTTTTCCATTTCCCTCTTTTGCTTTCTCCTGCCACCTCCCCTGCCCCTCCAGGATACTATGAACAGAAACAGGGTCATTTCTTCTGGCTCTCTACCCAGCAAGGCCCCCAAGAAGTGTTCAGTTAAGCACCCCTGCCTGGTTCATGAATGAGAAGGGGAAGGGGTTGATGACTGGAGGGGCCAAGGTGTTCGTATGGGGCAGACAAGGAGCAGGACCTACCCGGCGGAAGCCTTGGACTTCAGTGCTGGGGGTTGAGGGGAAAGGGAGGGCTGATCTCTGAACACGGACAAGAACCCCCGGAGGAAACTGAAGGAAGAGAATGACTGGAACAGGCTGGACTTCAAGTAGCCGAAAGTCCCAGCCCTGGCCCCGGCCCCAGCCCCAGCGGATCTCACACCACAGAACTCACTTGCTTCTCCTGGCCCTACTTCCCTAAGGGGCTTCATCTGCTGAGAAAGCAGACTCCGGAATAACTGGGGTTCTGGCGCCATCTCGTGGCCATTTATGGAACTGTCCATCCAAGCTAAGCAGAGCCCAGAGGAGCAGCAGGGAAGGGAGCAGGGCCAACACTCCCCCGACTTTCCCGGCCTCCATCCTCTTCGTCCTCATCTTCTCCCGGATAATATTCCTGGCTTAGTGTTCAGTCCCTTTCAGGCCTGTAGTACATTTAATTCTTAGAACAATCTTAAAAGGCAGGTAATACTTAGCACCGTTTTACAAATGAAGAAACCGAGGCACAGAGAATTTTCTGTGTTTTCCCAAGGCCGCGTAGCTAAGAAGGTGGAGAGAAGAGCTCCTCTCTACACAGGAGAGGGTCTGTGAGGCGCTCGATCCTGCTGCTGAACAGACAGTTGGCTTTGGGGCCATTTAGTTCTAATTCGAATATGTTTTTGGTGCCGACTCTGCCACTCCCTACACGGACGGGGCGCTGGGACCTCCAGTCTTCCTCTCAGCCCCGTGAGTCCCCTCCATGGCACTCATCACCGTTTGTTTGTCCGGCCCGAGTTCCTCCTTCAAGGTCGGTCTCCCACCAAGACTGTTGGCTTCCTGAGAGCAGGCAACTGTATAGACTGTTTTCTTAGCTGCTGTGACTCTCGAGCTCAGAATTGATCTCAGAACACAGGATAGGTGCTCCATAAATGCTTGTGAATGAATACAGGATTTCTTAAAAAACAAAAACAAAAACACCTAAAAAAAAAAAACCAAAACTAAACTAAAGCAAAATAAAACCCACAAACTAGTCCCCATCCTCAAGGCACTGACAGTCTAGTAAGGAAGGTTGATTGGTAAAGGGCAGATGTGTTCCTAACCCTCTCCCCCGCGCCCCTCCCTCCACCCCCACACACCCCATGTTCCCTCAGGGCTTTCTCTGAAGGAAGCACAGAGTGACCAGAGCCCAGAGACGGCTCCTAACTTCCCCCTGCCCTGAGGCCCCAAGGCCAATGCAGCAGAGCTGAGGCCTATAGAGGAAGGAAGGGGAAAGGCATGGCAAGTGGAGGCCACCGCCTGAGGGCCTGGACTGGAGAACCTGCTTGGTGACACGTGGTGAGACCGAGAGCTCTCAGCCTCAAGGAAGAACGTGGAGGAAGGAGGGGAGGTCTGCAGGGAAGTCATCCAGAAGCAAACTAGAAGCCACTAGAAGCAAATCCCTCCTTTGACTCTGCCTCAAGAGTCCTCCTCCACAAAATGGGAATGAGATGAAGAGAAAATGAGACACAGGGCCTGGCACACCGAAGGGAAGCTCAGGTCTCCCTAGCTGGTTGCGCCACCACTCCAGATGCCCTCAGGGGCCAGTAGCTGGCAGTCTTCCCTGCCTCAGCCTCCCGCCCCCCACCAGCTCCACCCTAGGCCACCAGGAAGCAGCCTGAGACTCGAACTGGAGGGGACCACAGCGCCATCTGGTTTAAATCAGCGCTCAGAAATGGTACACCAGGAGATCCCTGAGTCCAAGTACCCAACCCCACAAGACAACAGATCCTCTCTGTAATGAAGGCAAAGGCATGGGGTTGGGGAACTGGGGTGAGCCTCGCAGGAAGGGTACTGGAGAGAGACCACCCAATAATTCATTCTTATTTCTTAAGTACCTTCTGTGTTCCCCCAGGTAGAAGCCCTGGTGAAGCAGCAGACAGTAAGCCAGTGTAGTGTGTGTAGCATGGAAAATGTCTTTTAGGGAGAAAAACAAAAATAGGAAGGGGACTAGGGACTGTTGGTTTGGAATTTTAGATAAGATGGTACAGGGGAGTCTCTGGAGAAGAGACCTTCAAACAGAGACCAGAAGGTGTGGTGTAGGAGAAAGCAGGGAGGATCTCTGAGGGAGGAGGGTCCCTGGCAGAGAAGAAAGGAGGTGCAAATGCCCTGGGGCAGGCATTGTGCCTGCTGCCATCAAGGAGCAGTAAAGAAGCCAGAGGGGTGGCTGAGTAGGGAGCAGTGGTGGCCAAATGGATTAGGGCCTTGTAAGCTGCTGGGAAGCCCAAATGAGGGTATAACGTGCAGCAACAGAGGTACAGGGTGGGAGAGAAGCCCAGAGCCTCTCATTAGGCAACTCTAAACTTGTGTCTCATTCCCCAGCCACACCTCCCGCAGTGCACTATGAATTAATATTTTCTATAAATCCTGTAATTATCTTGTGAATAGCACAATTATATTGTATTTGGTGTGTTAAAAGCATTCATTTGTTAAATGTAAACATTTAAAGTATACCATGTATTATGTGGCTCTTTTTACTTTTTTATTTAATCAACTGGAAGCCTTCAGTTGGAAGCGGGGGGTGGGGGGGCTCTTCTTACCCTCCAAGAGTCCCCTGGAGGCAAGTCTAGTGTCACACTCACCCACACCCTCACCTACACACAATACTCACTCACCCGCCGTGCCCAGCCAGAACGCAGGGCTAGAAGACAGACACCTGCTCATCTGCCCCCTTGGGGGGCCACGGACAGGTGGATAGGTCCCTGCCACGTCTTCCACTACCTCTGCCCCAACTCGCCCAGCCCATTTGACAGAAAGCATCCCCATTCTCACAGACCTTCACTACAAAATGGGCAGGGATTATTGTGTCCATTTTACAGGAGGATAAACAGAGGCTCTGAGAGGTGCCTGCTCAAAGTGGCTGAGGACAGAGCAGAGTCTGCAGGAAGCAAGAGGGGGATGGGGAAGGCTTCAAAGTTTAAAGGTGGGGAGAGGAGCAGGAGAGCGCCATGGCTAACCCTGGACAGACCTGGGTTTGAATCCCAGCCCCACCATTTATTTACCTTGGGTAAATTCCTGAAACTCCCTGAGCCTCAGTTTTCAAATCTTTGCAGTGGGACTAATGATAGTATTCACCTCGTGGTTTTGTTGTGTGGATTCAGTGAGATAGCATGGCTGTTATTATTGTTATTTCCAGTCCCACCAAGTGCTGGGGTTTAGAGGCGGGGTGGGGGGGAGGGAGGCCGCGCTGGTGACTCCCCACCCGGCCACAGCCTCACGCTCGTATCCTCCTCCTGAATTGCTTCCTCTGCCCATGGAGATGGCAGTTACTGTCACTGTGGACTGTCACAGCCCAACCTTTCCCACCACCCCTGCTCTGTAGTTTTTAAAGCGCTTTTGTCCATTCATTCAGCATTTCCCGAGTGCCTCCTGTATAGACTGGCCCAGGGCTGGGTCCTGCATATCTCCTGGTGAGTGAGGCAGGCACCGTCCAGGCACCCAGGGAGCTGACATCAGTACCTCATCCCACAAATGAACGGATGGGTAGAAACTGGGTTAAGAGCTGGGGGAGAACCGTACACAGTCAGGAGAGAGAATCACAGACGGCCTGATTCAATCTTGACCAAACCGCACAGCAGTGGACAAGGATAACTTACTCCCGTTGCCTCGGTGGAGACCCCGAATCTCAGACCAGGGCAGGGACTCGCCCAAGGACACCAACCAGGGAGGTGGGGGAAGGAACCAGGGGCCAGCACACCCAGCTGGCTCCTTCTCCCACTCAAGCTGCCCCAGGGGAAGGACAGCTCCACCCAAGGCTCCTCTTTGGAGCGAGGCATGGAGGGGCTGCCGGGAAAGTAAGCGAGCCTTTGTGGACGCCTGCATTTTCTTCACCTCTGCTTCGCCTCCCCTGAGGGGTGGGGAACCAGCTCAGGCCCCCAGAGACGGGCAGAGGACACTGGTCCCTCCCATGGACATCAGCCTGGATACCTGTGCCCACCCTTTGGGCAGAGCTGTCCTGAGCATAGGCTCGGGGGTTGGGGGCTCTGAGGAGGGGCAGGACTGCTCCCCAGGAGACGCTGTGCCAGGCCAGCTCAGCAGCACGCCTGCCTGTGGATAGAACAGGCTGGAGGTTGTGCTGGGCTCTGAATTGAGTCTGTTGAGCTACTGTTTGGTAATGACCCCAGACCCCCTAGCTTGTGGGCTATTTTGCCTCCCGAAAAGCCCTGGCACAACTCTTATCTCTTTGGTCCTCACCAAAAACCTGGTGGGAGAGAAAAGGCACTGGATCTGGAGCTGAAAGACCGGGGTTCAAGTCCTAGCAAATACTGGATGTCTGTCATTCAGTCATTCAACAAACATTCACGAAGCATCTACCGGTGTACTGGGTTCTAGGCTGAGTGCAGTGAGCAAAACAGACGGACAAGGTCCCTGTTCTCCTGGACAAAAAAGACAGAAAGTAATCAAATAGTCACATCAGGGCATCTGTCAGCTCTCTACCTTCTCCAGACCCTGTGCACCCTCTTCTCGCCCAGCCCACAGCAGCACCATCTCTCCTCAGGATGGTGGCCCTCTCCTGAGAACAAGGCCGCCCACTTCCCCACTGCTCGGTTCTCCACTCACCAGACGGCGCTGAGAGCCTCCTAAACACTTTCTCTCTGCCTCCCATCAGCTTCCCACTTGGGACAAAATCCAAACTCTTTCCTGTGCCTTCCAAGGCCCTGAGTGCCCGGTGTCCTTTTACCTCTGCCGTTTCATTTCCTGTCGCTCTGGCCCCCGTTCTTTCCCTTCCGGACATACTGGCCTCCCTGTTTCTCACATTCATGGTCCTGGGGCCCCTGACCCTTGCTGTTCCCTCTGCCTGGAATGTTCCAACTCAGACTCTTCTGTGGTTTCCTCTCATGTCAGCCAGCTCTCAGAACAGAGAGCGTGTCCTCTCCTTCTATCCTTTGTCCTATCCGTTCTTCCACAGCACGGATCACCACTTCACAGGGTGTGTGTTCTACCGCCGGTGTCCTCTTCTAGAGCAGACCCGGGACGTAGGAGGTACTGAACCAAAGAGGAAGACAATTATGGAGTGGAGTAAGGGCTTCCAATGAAAAGCGCAGGAGGCCTAACAGATGAGGGAACAGGAGGCCTCCACTGATCGGTGGCAGGGTGTCAGAAATGGTTCCCCGGGGAGCTGGGACAGGCCTTCAAACTGAGGCAAGGGGGCCAAGCCTTTGAGCCTCCCTGTTGACCAGTCACGGGCCACCCCTAGAGAAGGGGGCCTTGTCCTGGGAAAGGGACATCTGAGTGGAAACCCGAAGCGTGGAACAGAGCGCCCAGGGCAGACGGAAGAGTCCGTGTGAAAGCCAGAAGGCCGCAGCGGCCCAGCCATGGGGGCAGCTGACAAGAGAGTGAGGGGAGCCCGTGGGAGGGGAGTGGGGCTGCTTGTGTCAGGAGCTCCCTTGTCCTAGAAAGGAAGATGGGCAGCCTGGGGGAGCTAGACATCAGAGGGGCAGGGTTAGCTTTGAAGTTCCTTGAGACCCTCAGGCTGCCCTGCAGAGGAAAAGCCGGAGAGGAGGGGAAACCAACCTGGAATCTTCGGTGATTCCCACATGGGATGACTCTAGGCCTCAGGTGGTGGCTCTGGAGATGGAAAGAGGAGGCAGGGAGTCCGAGCTGTGGGGTATCTTGGGTGGGTGCCACGCGGAGCCTCACCCACGGCTGGATGGCTGTCAGGCACCGTTGCATCTGGCCTCAGGTTCCTTGAGGCAGACACGGAGGTGAGATTTTTGTGCAGGAGGCTTACTGGGGGCTGCTTGCAGGCATGACTCGTGTGAGGGAGTGAAGAAAGTAGCAGCCACGACAGAGGCCCCGGCCTATCCCCTGAGGAGCTGACCCAAACTGAGGCAAAGAAGCCAGAACTTGAGCGTCCCCAGGGACCCGTCACGGAACACAGGCTGCCCCCAGGGAAGGGACATAATCTTGTCCCAGATAGCTTCTGGGGAATGAGTGTCCCAGTCCTGAAAGGGGTCTGGGTGGTACCCCCAGCATCCATAAGCAGTTCCTTCCTATGACCCCCAGAGGGGCTCTTCTGACCCCAGCTTAACTGTGGAAAATTGAAACCTTTCACAAAGCTCTTCCCCATTCCCCACATTTGTGGGAACTTGGTGGTTAATAAGTCCAGGAACCCACCTTGCTCAGCCCCAGCTGTGGGTACTACTCAGCCTCGTATGCAGTAAGCACTCACTAACTGCTGCACGACCAGACCAGAATGTGGATGGAGGAGTAAAGGACAAGTCGAGGGGGACTCCCAGCTTTCTTCCCAGTTTGGGCCCCTGGCTCAGATGGAGGCTACACTGGGGAGAGGGGTTGTGGTGCGGTTGGGACATGCCAAGTTCACGGTGTGACTGAGACACCTGAGGCCCGAGTCCGATGCCAGCTCCCGAGGAGCCTTACCAGATGGGGTGAGAGGGAGAAGAGGCAAGGAGATGGCAGCAGGGAGGGGAACCAGGACAGAACCAGGAGTCTCAGCGTCCAGGGATTGGGTAATGCTCTCAACACTAAGAGGGCGGAGAAGGGGGGGCCCCCTCGGGAACACAGCAGGCCTGAGGGAGGAGGGTGGAAGCTTGGGAGGGGGGCTTGGTGAGGGGCTTGGGGCTCAGTGAAGGCATGAGAGGTCCTGGTGCAGTCGTAGAGGAAGAGGCAGGGAAAACAAGGCCCTCTGGAGAGCAGCTAACAAGGAGGCCTGCCCCAGAGCTCTGTCCTTTCTCAAGAACCCAGAAGCCCCCAATTCCACTCCCTCAGAGTGCAGAGTCAATACCCCTCCTTCCTCTACCATCTCTCCTGAGGTCCCCCTGGCAAGTCTCCCAGCTAAGGAGGGGATGGCCAAATTCAGGCCAGACAACAGGAAGGACTTCCTGGCTGGGAGGGAAGGGAGGTCCTGCACAAGGTGAATGGGGGCATTTCTATCCCAAGACAAGGCAAAGGATGCAGTGACTTCTGGAGGCCCCCTTTCTAATCAGTGGGCAAAAAGAGCAGAGTATTCTCCAACCTGGACCGGAGCGGGGAGGAAATGGAACTTCTGAGAATGGGGGAAGCACTTGCTGATGAAAAGCATCAGCGTCCAGAGCTCAGACTTGAGCAGGACTCCCAGGGTTAAAATCCCAGCTCTGTCACTAACCGGCTGTGTAACCTTGGATAAGCTTCTTAACCTCTCTGTGCCTTGGTTTCATCTGTGAAATGGGAGCAAAAGTAGTACCTATATCTTAGGCCTCTTAGGAAGTTTGAATTAATAAGCTGAAGGGGCACGTGGCTGGCTCAGTCAGTAGATCATGTGACTCTTGACCACAGAGTTGTGAGCTCAAGCCCCACGTTGAGCATGAAGCCTACTTTCATATAAATAAGTAAAACAAATAAATAAATAAACGGAAACTTGTAGGATGCTCAGAACAGTGCCTGGCACAAAGTGAACACTATATAAATATTTAAAAAAATGAAAGATACTGGCGACTTCCATCTGGACCGGGTTCTTTATATCACCTCTACTCCCCACGTTCCCCTATAAGATAGGTCTCATTATTTCCATTTCACAGACGAAGAAACTGAGCCCTAGAAAAATGAAATCACTTGCCAAGGTTGACCTAGGCTGACTCTATCAGCATTCTTCTTCTTCTTCTTCTTTTTTTTTTTAGATTTGTTTTAGTAACCTCTACACCCAACATGGGGTTCAAACCCCTAACCCCAAGATCAAGAGCCACATGCTCCACCGACTGAGCCAGCAGGACCCCCTCTATCAGCACCCTTAATGACAACTATAACCTTCTGTCGATTTTCTCCATCACAAAGGCAGGGGACGCCCCAGCCACACCCACAGCAGCAGACCCCTCCAGTCTATGAACTCACTTCAGCCTCGTCAGAGCCCAGGAAGATTTCCTAGTAACTAATGACTCCAAGCTGCAACCATCTCATTAGGCAATTACCTCCGTGAGCGCCAAGGCCAGGAAGTGACCTCACTGGCCACTCAACACCGCCCTGCCGCTGGGGACAGAGGTAATGAGGGTAATCATGGCGGTGGTGACAGTGACATGGTGACGTTGTCAAGTGACGGAGAACCGGATGGCTCTGTCAGATCTTGGCTCGGTGGAGGGGGCGACGGTGCTGGTAATTAACTTGATGGTGGTTAAGGGGGTGGCTAGTGGGGGTGGCAGAGCCTAGCGTTGATGGAGAGGTGACGGCGGCCGTGACGATCTGTCAGGTGGACCTGGTGGCGGGGGTGCTCCCAGCCTCCATTCCACCCTCCAGACGGCGAGCCTGGAAAGCAAACGACTACGTTTTCCTCCCATGCCGTGTTTCCATGTGGACCGAGCTCCAGCCGTTTGATTCCACGGGGCTGGATCTGGAACACTGAGGAGAGGCACGATCCTGCGTTTTCTCATTTACAAAAGAGGAACAATTAAAGAACAGTGCCTGGCATGTGACAAGCACTCAGTGTGTACGTGTTAGCTGTTCATGCTGTTGTTCAGGGCGGGGGGATGTTTGTATGTGGTTTTTAATTTCTTGCCACCTCTGGGCTGCTCCTGCCGGACAGCAACGTCACAGTAACACGAGGTTTTTCTGCAGCAGCATGCTGGGGCTGGGTCTCCAGCATTCCAGAAAGGACACAAAGCCTGAGGTCCAGGTCAGATGAAGGGCAGAGAGCAAGGAAGTGACAGTATTGGACAGACCAGGCCCCACTGCAAGATACCTGGATAGGACTGTCACCATCAGACACTACACTGACCACTGCCACCACGTTCTGAGCAAATTCTAGGCCCTCCTGTCCTTGGATGATTCACTTGAGATTTACAGTCCTGGGCTACACCATCCACTTGGCTGGGCCCAGGTTTTGGGCCCCCGTCTGACCTGGAAGGGCCACCGGGAGGGGTCTGCGGTCCCCTTCAGCTTCAGTGGTGGGTGATGGGGCCTCCCACGGTGGGACCTTCTCCCTAATGGAAAGGGGATTTGGAGGAAGGACAGCCAAAAAATGATGGATGTCCACACAGTATGGAAGCCTGGTGGTTATGATGGAATAAAGAAGCTGCTGCCTTCTTTATTAAAACCAAACCAAAGAGGAAGGTGACTGGACTTTTCAACCCTGGCCAGACCCAAAGCCCCTTGAGATCAGACCCGCCAGCTTCAACTGCCACCACCTCAGGGGCCCCTGTGGGACACTGGTCCATCTTTTACACTTTGGTCAAGTACACATGGGACAATTTGCCCCTTCCCTTTACAGCCCAGAAACCAGGTGTAGACATTCAAAACCAGATGTCATCACTGGCCCAGGGAGAACAAAGAAGAAAGAAACATGGACATCTAGGGGCCCCTGGGTGGCTCAGTCAGTTAAGCGTCTGTCTTCAGCTCAGGTCATGATCCCGGGGTCCTGGGATGGAGCCCTGCTTTGGGCTCCCAGGTGGGAGCGTGTTTCTCTCTCTCCCTCTGCTGCTCCCCTGCTTGTACTCTCTCGCTCTCTGTCAAATAAATAAATAAATAAATAAAATCTTTGTAAAATAAAATTTAAGAAAGAAAGAAACACCGACATCTATTGACTGATTCCACACCCACTTATTTGGCACCAGCTGGGTACCAATATGGCAGAGCGTGCGGTCCCTACCCCATGGGGCTCACTGTCTCGTGAGAAGACAGTCAAACCGGTGACCGGTGACACATAAGTAGATGAGGCCACTGTGGGGCCTGAAGCACAAGCAGGACGGAACTGAGGGGAAGTGGGGAGCCCTTCAGAGGGAGAGGCCAGGGGAGGCCTCTTGCTGTTGCAGCCGGGAGGCAGCCAAATGTGCAGAGACCGGCGTCAGTCCTGGGCTCCAAGTCCCTGAGGCAGGACCAAGCTTCCAGAACAGAATCCGGGCCAGTGTAGCTGGAGTATATAAGAAGTCCAGTGGGAGGAGGGGTGGATTAAGAATGGGCATCTTATTCCGGGCCAATGTGAAGCCACCACCGAGGGCTGTTTTTTTGTTTTGTTTTGTTTTGCTTTGTTTTTTCAAGATATATTTATTTATTTGAGAGAGAGACTGTGGGGGGCGGGCGGAGGGAAAGGATCTCAAACGGACACCCCACAGAGTGCAGAGCTGGATGCGGAGGAGCTCAATGTCAAGACCAAAGAGATACGACCTGAGCTGGAACCAAGAGTCAGACACTTAACTGACTGAGCCACCCAGGCGCTCCCAGGGCTATTTTCTCCCTCTCTCTCTCTCTCTTTTTTTTTTTTTTAAATAAGAGGAGGGACTTG
The DNA here is from genome assembly GCF_009829155.1 of Mustela erminea. NCBI lineage: Eukaryota > Metazoa > Chordata > Mammalia > Carnivora > Mustelidae > Mustela > Mustela erminea. Next base: position 89,959,785 of record NC_045623.1, read on the forward strand.
TCCTTAAGCAGAAATCGGGAAGAAAGGGGAGATGCACACATTCCAAGGAGGGGCACGGGTCCAGCAGTGGTAAGGTGAGGGCTTCCCCCACGCTCAGCTCCCATTTCCCCAGGGACATGAGGCTAGGTCATCACTGGGCAGGGGGAGGGGCTAGGAGCAGGACACGTGTCCATTAGACCCCTTCAGGTTTCCAGTGTCCCCATGGAGTCATGATCCAGCCCCAAAGTGGCCGGGGGCCTAATTTGCCCTGCCCTTGAGCTCCTAGGTACCTCCTAGCGGCTTCTCAGGGCGATGGAGGAATGTCCTTACCCGCCCCTCCCCTGTCACTGAAAAGAGGCCAACGAAAGCCTCAGTCATCACAAGCACAATGTCAGCTACAGCCACCATCATACTCGACATCAGCTTCACGAGGACAGGCTGTCATGTCCCTGACCTGTGAGTTAACAGGACCCTGTAAGCTAGCATGCTGGGCCCTGAGGAAGGCGCAGTCCTGGGACAGAGCGGGCCGTGCCCTGGAGTTGGAGCCCTTCTGGCTTGTGAGTGCCGGTACTGGAAATGTCTTCCCAGCTCTGATTCATCACCCGGGTAGCCTGAGATCAAGCAGAGTGGAGGACTTTTAGAAACACATTCGCCACTGTACCTCTGGACGGAGCCCTGAGGTTAGTGTGAGATGCCAAGCCCACCACTGGCCCATGTAATCTCCAGAGCCTGGAGCAGGATCTGTGGGAGGAGGTAGCCAACCCCATCCATAGGGCCTGGAGGGGTGTGGATGGAGATAGGAGGTCACCTGCCCCCAGTACATACCTGAGAGGGGACCAGAGACCCTGGACATTAGCTCTGGGACCTCACCTTTACCAGAGCCTCTGCCCCAGCCCAGGACCCTAAAGGCCTGTGGGCTCCCAGCCAGGCTGCCTGACTCACCGTCCCAGAGTCAGAATTGTGGGCTGGCTCCGTCCTTGAAGGGCTGCTTCTCCCTGTTCCCTGATCTCAGGATGAGCCCTGACCCTGGTCACAAACTGGTCCTGAGCCTGGTGACAAAGATCTCCTCCCAGGCCCAGACAGAGCCCCACCCTGGTTCTGGGTTGGGCTCTATCGGCTGCAGAAAACACTCTCTCCTCCGTCTGCACTCAGGCTCTGGCTCAGCCCTGGAATTGGGGCCCCTGAGCCCAAAGGGGAGCAGGCCTGGAGAGGGGTTGGCTCAGCACCGGTCACCTCTGCTGTCCTCCTGCTTGGGGAAGCAAACTGTGAAAAAACAAAACAAAATTAAAACTCACCACTAGCTCCTCCTGGCTTTGGTGACACATCTTTGTCTTAGGAAATAAAGCCTGAAGGCAAAGCACATTTTCTAAGGCCTAACCCCTTCCCACCCTTGCCAGGCTCCCTCTTTGATTTGGAGGATTCTTGCCATAACCATCCCTCCCCACTGTCCAGGGAACACAGGGCTCCCTGTTGCCAGGAGGAGAGGGAGCTGTGAGAGACCCAGGAACTTCATCTGAGAGCCTCGGGGGTGGAGGCCAGGATCTGATCTGGCTTAAAGACTTGGGCAAGATTCTTCCCCTCTCCAGATCTCAGTTTTTCCATCTGCACCGTGAGAGATTTAGCCCTCTGGCCCTGATATCCAAAGTTAGGGAAGCTGACAAAAATTTAGGGCCCCATGTTCAAACATTGGAAGAGTCGTATTTTCTGGATAATTCAGACCCAGGGGATCCACAAGACCGAGGAAACTTTTCCTAAAACATGTACAGGATACCAGGTCCAAGTCTAGGCATACCCTTTTGGCTCAAGTACCTTGGGCTAGTGACTTGACGTCTCTGGGCCTCAGTTTTCTCATCTGTCAAATGGCAATAATACCAAGTTTGTGAGGGTTAAATGAGATGGTGACCAGAAAAGTGCTTTGTAAGCTGTAGGGTGCAGTCCTCCTGGGAGAGAGGGGCACTTATTATTGTCGTTTTGGGTTAATGCTCCAGCAGAGCCCAGAAAGTGGATTAGTCTGCCTAAGCTCTCAAGTGGGAGACCTCCTCGAATTCTCCCCAGGATCCACTACCTCAGCCCTGCCCAGAACCAGCTTGAGCCCAGCATAAGCCTTCTACCCGGATTCCCCACTTCAGAATTAGATAAATCTTCCTCACTGGCCCCTGTGGATCACAGACTTTGGAGTTGGCCCAGCCCTGGGGATCCTCAGATCCCATCACTTTTGTTATTTATTTTTAAGATTGTATTTATTTATTCGTCAGAGAGAGAGAGAGAGAGGGAGAGCACAAACAGGGGAGCAGCAGGCAGAGAGAGAAGCAGGCTCCCCGCTCAGCGGGGAGTCCCATGTGGGACTCGATCTCAGGACCCTGGGGTCATGACCTGAGCTGAAGGCAGATAGTTAACCTACTGAGCCACCCAGGTGCCCCCCATCGCTTTATAGTAGCCCAGATAGGAAAGGGGCTTCCCAGGAGGCCCATAGCATGTTTATGGCAAAGTGAGGCTAAAAGCCAGGCCTTTCCGTCCTACAATACTCTTTCATCTAATCTCGGCCCCCAAAACAATTCCCCAAGTCAGCAGGCCCTGGCCAGGCTGGGGTCTCTGGGAGAGACGGGCTGTCCGGGACACCCCTCCACAGCCTTCATGCTCTGCTGGGCTCCTGCCTCCTCCAGAAAGCCTCCCCTGATTGGCATCCACAAAGCTGAAAGTGAGTTTCCTCCCACCTCCCTCTTTTGACAGAAAACCGGCTTAAAGATGAACGGTGTCTGCCTGCCTGTCTGCTAACCCGTACACAGAGTTTCTCAGGGTAGACAAGAGCTGGATTCATCTGGGCTCCCCACCACAGGAGCCTACCCCAAAAGGAGGGCAAAGGGAACAAGAGAAGAGGAGACAGCAAATGCTCAGTGCCCTGGGATTGAGGGATCCCAGCGGCCGACGGAAGGGAAGAGGATGGGACTGGCGAGGCGGGGGAACATAGAAGCCCCGCCCCCCTTGGACGTCAATTCCCGGGGACTCCCTCCCTCCCCCGCGGCCCATTCCCCAGGGCGGGCTCCTCCCGTGGGAACTGCTGTCTCTGCAGCGGCAGCGGGCTCCCGGCTACCTGGCTGCCAGGAATGAGGCTGGGCAGCGGGAGGGGCGGGCCTGGACGGGGCTGCCCCTTGCTCGAGCTGGAGAGGGGGCGGCTCTGGGCGGAGGCCTGCAGGGAGGGCGGCTGCGTGGGCCCAGGGAGCTGGAAGCATCCTTCTCCTGCCAAGAAGCAGCAGCCGGACAGCACCTGGGAGCTGGTTAGAGATGCAGACTCTCAGGTCCTTCTCCGGACCTGCTGATTCAGAATCTGCATTTTAACAAGATCCCTAGTTGATTCCTATGCACATTCCAATTTGAGAAGTCCTGTTCTAACAAGAGTCTGCCTGTATACTTACAGGTTAAAGAAAAGACACCTACACACTTCCGGTTATAAAATAAATAAGTCACATAAGAGATGTAATGTATGGCATAGTGAGTAGAATTAAGACTACTGTACTATAATTGAAGAATTGCTAAGAGTAGATCTTGAAAGTTCTCACCAAAAGAGAAAAAAATTGTAACTGGTGATAGATGTTAACTAAACTTGTTGTGGCGATCGTTTTGCAGTATACACAAATATCACGTTGTACCTGAAACTTATATAATGTTATATGTCAATTATATCTCAAAATTTTAAAAAGATTTTATTTGTCAGAGAGAGGGAGCGCGCCCAAGACCGAATGAGCCACCCAGTTGTCCCTATATCTCCATTTTAAAAATTAAACCATGAGGGGTGCCTGGGTGGCTCAGTCAGTTAAGCATCAGTCAGTTAAGCATCTCAGGTCTTGGGGTCCTAGGGTGGAGCCCTAAGCCCTACACTGGGCTAGGGCTCCCTGCTCAGCAGGGAGCCTGTTTCTCCCTCTGCTCCTACACCCTCCCCCCACCCGCCTCACCACGCATGTGCTCTCTCTCTCAAATAAATTAAATCTTTAAAAAAAATTAAATCATGAGAAAAAAGACATATATCACCTTCCTTTTATTTTTCCTTTATGTTTCAGATAGGGCATTTTTTTTCCCAAGTTAGGAATATATAGATGGAATACATTACCTACGAATTGGATTCCATTACAGGAAAGAAATACTCTAGAATATTTGTTATAAAATGGAATGTGGAGTCGGTGGGGCTGGAAACCCACTGATGAGAACCCACTCCTGTTTTCAGACAGCAACCTCAGCCCTGAGGAGACAGAAATGGGGGCGAGCAGCCCTTGAACTTGAGGAGCTTCTACTCTAGCGTGAGAGAAGAGACAGACTCATATCACTACCTTCCTGAGCCTCAGTTTCCTCACCCATGAAATGGGCATAATTAATCCTCAGTCATTGCTGCTTCTGACAGATTCTAACCAGCTTGGGGACAGGGAGGGGCCTTTTGGGCAGCCTTGAACCTGAGGGAAGTGAGGTCCCAGAGTGCCCTGCTCGCAGCTCTGCCTGCTGGGGCCTCTTCCTGTCCTTCAGGATCCAGCCCCCAGCCCTCCTGGTCCTCCCCACTAGAACCTCATCTTCATCTATGGTCTTACCCTTCTTCCTTCCTCTTTGACATCCCCCAAATCCCCTGTCTGAACCTTGCTCCCATTTGGCAAATTAGCACTGTTTCCAGGAGGAGCAGCACTCACACACTGGGTCTTTTATGCCCAAGTTACAACTCAAGCTTTTGGCTCCCACTACAGCAGGCTTCCTCAGCTGGAAAACAGGAACCAACTTTCTCAGTGAACCTGGGGAACACTCAGATTCAAGACCTGCCTCAGCGATCCGGCTGTGGCCACATAGTACCACTCCCTGCAAGACCTGCTTCTAGAAGGTGCTTCTTCCTCCTTTCCTCAAGCACCCCTTCCCTTAGTCCATGACTATTTATTGAATGCCGAATAACCAGCAACGACAGTTCTGGGAACTGGGGTACACAGAAAACAAAAACAGGCAAATCTTCTGCCCTCCTGGGGCTTCTGTTCTGACAGGGAAAAGGGCAGTAAGTCAACACAGTCTGATGTGTGGATGGCACTGGGGGCTGTGGAAACAACAAAGCAGAGGAGAGGACAGCTCGGGGGGGAGGTCGCCATGCTCATTGCTTAGTGAGTGAGGCCTCAGTGAGAAAAAGAAGCTGGAGGAATGGAGGAGAAGCCGGGTGGCTCTCAGGAGTGAGCCCGGCAGATGACAGAGTGATCACAAAGGCCCTGAGGTGAGACGGGAGCATCCGGGAAGCCAGTGCACCTGCAACAGAGGAGTGAGGGGAGAGGAGACAAGGCTGGGGGTATCCTGCAGAACCTTGTGATTGGAAGGACTTTGGCTTGCTTCCAAGTGAGATGGAGGCATTAAAATGGCATGATCTGGGGGGCTCAGTTGGCTAAGTGTCCTACTCTTGGTTTCGGCTCAGGTCGTGATCTCAGGGTTGTGGGGTTGGGCCCCACATTGGACTCCCTTCTGGAGTCTACTTGTCCCTCTCCCTCTGCTCCTTCCTTCCCCTTCTCTAAAATAAACAAATGTTGTATAAAGTCTTGGAGGAAAAAATTTAAAGAAAAGTTATAGGATCACTCAGGCTGCTGGGTTGAAAGCAGACTGCAGGAGACAAGCCCAATCGGGCAGAAGGGCGAAAGCCGTGAGGTGGCAGTGGGTTGCGGCCCCGGGGTGAGATGTGGGCAGATTCTGACTGTGTTCTGCAGGTACAGCCAACAAGGCTTGCCGACAAACTTGACATGGGATTTGAGACAAAAAGAAGTAAAAAAGGGGCACCTGGGTGGCTCAGTGGGTTAAAGCATCTGCCTTTGGTTCAGGTCATGATCTCAGGGTCCTGGGATGGAGCCCCGCATTGGGCTCTCTGCTCAGCAGGGAGCCTGCTTCCTCCTCTCTCTCTGCCTGCCTCTCTGCCTATTTGTGATCTCTGTCTGTCAAATAAATATGTTAAATCTTTAAAAAAAAATTAAAAAAAATAAAATGGTTTTTTCAGGACGGAACCTCATTGTAAGTCGAGGAAGAGCCATGGAGATGTTGAGTACAATTAATAATTGAGCCTAGAATTGGAAAGAGAGCTCTGGGCTGGAACAGGCAAAGCTGGGATTTGCCCACACACACACATGGCATTTACAGCTTGAAACTGAATGAAATCACCAAAGGAATGAGTGCAGGCAGAAAAGACAAGAGGACCAGAGAGTGAGTTCTGGGCGTTTCACTGTCTAGTGGGTGAGGGAATGAGGAGACACCAAAGCAGCAAAATCAGGGCAAGAGACTGTCTTACTTGTCAAGTGCTAAAAACTATTTCAAGGAGGAAGGAGTGATCAGCTGTGCCACAGGCAATCTATAGGTTTAGTGAAATATGTGGATTAAGAATTGACCATTAGAATGGAAGGAATTTTGCAAATCATATATCCAATAAAGAAAGACCTTATATCTAGAATATATAAAGAACTCTTGAAACTCAACCGTAACGTTAAAATAATGTAATTACAAAATGAGCAAAGAATTTAACAGACATTTCTCCAAAGACAGAGATGGCCAATAAACACATGAAAAGACATTTTTTTTATTTACTGGAGAGAGAGAGAGCGTGCACACAGAGGGAGAGGGAAAAGCAGACTCTGCTGAGCAGGGAGCCCAACACCGGGCTCAATCCCAGGACCCCAGGATCACGACCTGAGCCGAAGGCAGACACTTAACGACTGAGCCACGCAGGCACCCCAGAAGTAATAAAAAATATTCTAAAATTGATTATGGTACTGGCTGACCAACTCTGTGAGTGTGCAAAAAAAACCACTGAATTGTATGCGTTATATGGGTAAGTGTACCCTTTGCGAATTATATCTCAATAAAGCTATTACTAAAAGACATTGATGATTGGATTTAGCAATGTGAAGGTAACCAAAGGCAGAGGCAGTTTTGGTGCAGTGGTGGGGACAAAGCCTAACTGAACTGTGTTCAAGAAAGAGCAAAATAACCGAAGACTGCAAGCACAGACATTGAAGATTTGCTACATAGAGAAATGGGAAGAACACCTTTGTTTTGTTGGGCTTTGTTGTTGTTGTTTTTTTTAAGATGCAAGAAATACTGTTTTCACGTTAACTGGAATGTTTAGAGAAGGAAAAATCACCAGGGTGAAGGTGGTCTCACCTGCTCAAGGACTTCACCCTGGCAACTTACCTGGCACCCAGGTAAGTGCCTGGGAAGCCGTGGGGAGGAAGAAGCGGGTTCACTCAAGGCACCAGGAGGGAAGCTACAAATGAGGCACAGACCCAGGGATTGGGTAGGCATTGAGAGTCTATGGAAATTTTCCTTTGTGGGATGCCTGGGTGGCTCAGTGGCTTAAAGCCTCTGCCTTCAGATCAGGTCATGATCCCAGGGTCCTGGGATTGAGCCCCACATCAGGCTCTCTGCTCAGTGGGGAGCCTGCTTCCCCCTCTCTCTCTCTGCCTGCCTCTCTGCCTGCGTATGATCTCTGTCAAATAAATAAATATAATCTAAAAAAAAAAAAAAAAGAAATTCTCCTTTGAGTTCTTCTATTTCCTCAATGTAGGAACCAAGGTCCTCCACTGAGAGGGGACAGGGGAGGAGCTGTCCAGGGTTGAGGTTTTGGGAGGATAGGAATTGTCTCAGGACCTCAGGGGAGTGAAAGCAGCTGGTCCTATGGTAGGCTTGCCAGAGGGTGCTACGGGGCCCCTGGAGAGGATAAAGACCCAGATTCGATGTTCAGGTGAGACCTGTCAGCAGGGCTGTCTTTGTCCAGCTTCAGTCAACTGTGGGATACAAACCCAGCTGGATTAACCAGGGTGTGGTTTTGCCAGGTGAGAGCAGCAAGGGGGTGAGGGTGTGTGCAAGGCAGTAATTATAATGATGGTCCATGGAAGCAAAGCTGGTTAAGGAGGCTAGAAACAGTGGGGAAAGTGGGAGGATCCATGGATTGAAGAGCCTAGGGAATCAGGAGCCATTGGAGTCGAGGTTCTAGAAGCAGTGAGCACGAAAGACAGGAGGTGGTGTTAGGAGGATGGGATACCTGCTATTGAAATTGCACAGGATACTGACAAGGTCCAGGAAAGTGCCTTGGCCATGAGGGGCTGAGGCAGGGTGGAGGACTAGAACCATAGAGGGACCATCTCTGAACAAACCAAGTCATGCTCAGAGACATGACCCTGGCCAGGGCATGGGCCTGGGGTTCAGCTGGACCTGGGTGTGAAGCCTGTCCTTCCAACTGTGGGGCCCTGCGCAAATTAATTTGTTTCTCAGAGCCGTAGTTTCCTCTCATGCAAAGTGAGAGATCACTCCTTTGTCAAAAGATTGTGTTCTGCAGGCACCTGGGTGGCTCAGCTGGTTAAGCGTCTGTCTCTTGATTTCAGCCCAAATCATGATCTCAGAGTCATGAGACAGAGCCCCATATCGGCTCTGTACTCAGCATGGAGTTTGCTTGAGATTCTCTTGCTCCCTTTCCCTCTGAACCTCCCCCTGTTCATGCTATAAATAAATAAATACATCCATACATAAAATCTTTAAAAAAAAGAAAAGATTGTGTTCCAAAAATTAGGTAAGAAACTGTATGGAAACGGCCTTCATGTGGTTCCAAACAGGGTGCTCAGTAATGTGGGCTGATTCCAGAATGCTCTTGGCTGGAGTCCAGAGCAGAGGCGGGGCCCGATGTAGAGGCCAACACTCTCTTCAGGACCCCTTCTCTTTCCCATCACTTCGAATCACAGGTGAATGGAAAAACCTGACTCCTATTTCACCGCCATTTTACAGACTAGGAAACTGAGGCCCAGAAAGGGAGAGTGACTTAGCTATGTCACTACAACTCAGTTATCATAGAAAGTAACTAAATCAGAGTGACGAAAATCGGAGTCAGGATTAAGAAGGGAAATATGTATGGGAGGGAAAAGGCTTGCATATAATGTTTGAAAGCCAGATGGACTCTTCAGAAGCTACCCCAGCCTTCATTTCCACCATTCACTGGGACAATTAGAAGTTGCTCTTGGTGAAGGTAAAAACCCTCCTGAGTATACCCCCTGCTTCTCGCCTTCCTTCTTTCCTTCCTACATTCCCTTAGTTAACTCCCATAGTTAAGTAAACAAAGAAATAAAACATTTCAGATAATGCGAAGAAAATAAAACGGAATGGGAAAGAGAGCAACCATGAGTATACGTGGAGTGAGAGAGGGAGAGTTTTAAGTAAACTAAGTTTACTTAACTACATTCTTTTTATACTAGAATGTCAGCTCTAGGGTAGGGACCTTATCCATCATATCTTGGGCCTAACCCAGCACCTGGTACACAGTGCTTAGTATATATATGTTGGTTGATGAATGAATGAACGAATGAATGAATGAATGGATACATCTTGAGGGTGGTACCAGGGCTGTGCCAAGCAGGGTACTGTGATCTGTGCCAACTCTTCCACGAGTAGCTGTTGGAAAATAGGGCTCTGGAGTCAGGAGACCTGGATTCAAGTCCCACCCTGACAATTAGTGGTTGTATGACCATGTCACTTGACTTCTCTAAGCCCCAGTTTCTTCATCGGCAAATTGAGGATAATGATCCCACATCTTGAGCTGTATTTTAGAAATTAGAGGTCATGTATGTAAAGTGACCTGGTACATAGTAGGTCTTCAGTATATGTTAGTTTCCTTTCTCTTCCTTCCTCTGCTGGGGCCATGAAAGTCAAGGGTTTGGGGACTCTGGGTTCAGCAAAGGACGTTTCTCATATATTTCTTCTCTTTCAAAAGAAGGTAAAACAAAACAGTAAGCAACTTCACTGAGGACAGTGCAATGACTTGCCCATAGTCACACAATCAAGCACTAGAGCAAGCAACAGGTCCCCTACCAGGGGGCTGGAGGAAGCCCCTGATCCCAGACAAAAGGGAGGGAGGGGACAAAGGCAGGATCTTGCTTGTGCTGGCCTTCAGAAAGAGGAAGTGATTGCTCTAGTCTGAGAGTCAGGCTTGAGTTCTAGGTCCAGGTCTGTCGGAGACAAACTGGTGACCCTGGAATGTAGTTTATCATCCATAGGTCTTGATTTCCTCTTCTGTAACATTGGGAATATTACTCCCTGCTGAGCCTGCCTTGTAGGACCGGGCAGTATTAGAAGAATGACATTTAATCTAAGAAAAAATATTTTAGGGGCACCTGGGTGGCTCAGTGGGTTAAGCCTCTGCCTTCGGCTCAGGTCATGGTCCCAGGGTCCTGGGATCAAGCCCCGCATCGGGCTCTCTGCTCGGCAGGGAGCCTGCTTCCCCCCTCTCTCTGCCTGCCTTTCTGCCTACTTGTGATCTCTGTCTGTTAAATAAATAAATAAAATATTAAAAAAAAAAAGAAAAAATATTTTAGTGTTAAATCAAGCAGATTCAATTTCCGAAATCCCACCTCAGGTACGTAGATTTAAAATCAGAAGAAAAAGTGAATTCAAAAGTAACAATAAACCTCATCCCTCTAGGCTCTGTAAAGTGGGAAAGGAAAACATGTAAAAATATTATTTCAAGAGAACATATGAAAATGGGGGCGCCTGGGTGGCTCAGTCGTTGAGTGTCTGCCTCCGGCTCAGGTCATGATTCCAGGGTCCTGGAACGGAGCCCCGCATTGGCTCCCTGCTCAGCGGGGAGCTTGCTTCTCCCTCTCCCATGCCCCCTGCTTGCGTTCTCTCTCTCGCTGTTACTCTCTCTGTCAAATGAATAAATAAAATATTTAGGGGGGAAAATAATATATGAAAATGTGGGGTTTTTAAAAAATTTTTTTTTAAGATTTTATTTATTTATTTGACAGAGAGAAATCACAAGTAAGCAGAGAGGCAGGCAGAGAGAGGAGGAAGCAGGCTCCCTGCGGAGCAGAGAGCCAGATGTGGGGCTCCATCCCAGGACACTGGGATCATGACCTGAGCAGAAGGCAGAGGCTTTAACCCACTGAGCCACCCAGGTGCCATGTGGGTTTTTTTTTTAAAGATTTTATTTACCTATTTGACAGAGAGAGAGATCACAAGTAGGCAGAGAGGAAAGCGAGAGGGGGAAGCAGGCTCCCCGCTAAGCAGAGAGCCCCATGCGGGGCTCGATTCCAGGACCCCGGGATCATGACCTGAGCCGAAGGCAGAAGCTTCAACCCACCGAGCCACCCAGGCACCCCTGAAAATGTTTTCGCAAAAAAAAAAAAAAGAAAACGTTTTTGCCAACTATAAGTAATCAAATCAAAATTTTAAAAAAATGTTTATTGAACATCTTCTCTGGGACAGAAAAGGAAACTGGCTTAGGAGGGGTTACTGACTTGCCTGAGGGCACACAGGACCTGATGAGGCTGAGAAGCTGGAAGAAAAGACTTCCACCAGCTGCTCAGGAAGCCCCTACCAGAACCGGCTACAGAGGAGCCCAAGACGCAGGGTCAAGAAAACCAACTTCCCATTTCCAGCTGCCCTCCATCCTCCAGCCCCTAAAGGCCCTGGGTCTGCACAAACGTAACAGAAAGAGCATGTGCTATAGATTCTATGTTCACACCGGGGCCCCAACTCATTTGCTGTGTAACCTTGAAGGAGTCACGCTCCCTCTCTGAACAGGTGTCCCCTCCCCTCAATAGGAACATTAACGCTGGCGAGTCTGTGGTTGACAAGGGCCAATCAGGAGTGCGTTAAATAGCATCTACCTCGGTATACACAGAGTTTGTTACCTTTCCTCGATTCTGGAAGAACAGGAGGAGCGGTGTGTGGAGTTGAACAGGCGGCGCAGGGTCTCTGGGCTTCTGAAAATAGCGGATGACCAGGGCCAGACGAACTCTAAATCCCTTCCAGCGTCAAAAGGAATCCTGGAGCTTCTTAGTGGTCCAACTCTGTTACAGACTCCACGGGTCACTTCCCTCCCGTCTGCCGCTGGAGGGCGCAGTCCCTTTAAGTCTCGGCCTGCTTCCTCGCGGGCCAATCACTGCGAACAGAAGTTCTTTAAGGCCCAAAGGAGGGAATTCTGCCTGGGCCGGAGGGCGGGGCAGGGGCATGCCAGCCAGCCAATCGGAATCTCTCTGGCTACTAGTGACTCACGTGCCAAATTCTGCTGACCAATGGCAGGGGAGTAAAGAGGCAAGGCGCACCCACTGTGTGACAGCTGTCTAGACCAATGGGCATGTCGCCCGCGGCCTATAAGAGTCAGCTGGGCCCTGGGTTACAGGCTCTAGGGTCGGTTGGTCGTCGCCGTCGGAGGTGTGCCCTGAGTTTGCCTCGCCGTCGCTGCCATCCAGTCCCTGCAGCCGCGCCCCTCGCCTTGGCCCCAGCCCAGCTGCTCTCCCTGCCCTTCTCCCCTTAGTCACCCCCCCGGTTTCTGCCGTCGGGGCCCCGGGGCCGGGCTAATGATGCCGTCGGAGAGTGGAGCTGAGAGTCTGGACCAGGCAGCTGCGCAGGTGGGGACGGCTGCGGCCTCGGCGGTGGCCACGGCCGCCCCGGCAGGCGGCGGCCCCGACCCGGAGGCCTCATCGGCCTCCCTCGGACGGCACCTGAGTGGGCTAGGCTGGCCACAGGTGAAGCGACTGGACGCGCTCCTGAAAGAACCGATTCCCATTCACGGGCGCGGCAACTTCCCCACTCTGAGCGTGCAGCCCCGGCAGATTGTGCAGGTGAGTGGGCCCTGGGAAGGGGGTGGGGAGTTATGGGGTCTCCAGCCTGACAGATTCTTGAGCTAGGAGGCACCCAGAGTCTGTTCGATTCTCTGCACTGCTAGGGAAAATGAGACTTAGAGATGGACAGGGACTGTAACAAAATCCAACACAGAGCATGAGTAGTAGTAGACCATGCTCCCTCGATTTGGCTTTCCCTTCCTCTGCCTCAGGAGAGCCTCGATTCCTCCCGCACCATTCACCCTGGCCCTGGTGAGGTAATGGGAGGAGAATGGGGCGGGACTTGGCTGCGGTGGTGCTTGGGGTGGGGGGGGGGGGGGCAGCAGGAGAGCGGCCCTGTCTGCTGAGACTAAGGATACCAGGAAGCCCTGGATGGGTAGGTGTGCGTGCTTGGGTTCAAAATAGGTTTTTTTAATCCCCAAATCTTCATCGTTGGGCTTCACCACCCCCCAAGACACACACACACACACTCCTTCCCTCTCTGGAGGTTCTTGGGGCAGACTTTGTCCTGTGCTTCCTCAGCCCTGGCTCAAGAACTTTGTGGCTAAGTGGAAAATCCCAGAAATCTCAAAAAGGACTCCGTCCCTCTCAGCTGGGGTTGTGGCAGGAGATTAACTAAGCACCAAACCAGACCTGATGCCTGCGTGGTGGAGGCGACATCGGGTGTCCAGTGTCCTTCCCCAGAACTGGAAGTGAAGGTTGGCCGTGGTGTCTCCTGAGGAGCAGAAAAAGAGAATTCTGGTAGCCTTCTCTCCTTCCTTAGATTCCCTCTTCCTTTTACCTAACTTTTGACACCCCTCAAATTGCTCTTTCTTTTTTCTTTTTTCTATTTATTTGACACACACACAGAGAGAGAGAGAGAGAGAGATCACAGGCAGAGAGGCAGGCAGAGAGAGAGGGGGAAGTAGGCTTCCTGGCAAGCAGAGAGCCCGATGCGGGGCTTGATCCCAGGACCTTGAGATCAGGACCTGCGCCAAAGGCAGAGACCTAACCCACTGAGCCATCCTGGTGCCCTTCAAATTGCTCTTTTATCTGTATAACCTAGGTGCTGGTATACTCTGAAATGCCAGAATGGCAATCACTATACCCATTTTGTGGCTGGGGAAGCTGAGGCTCCAAGGGGGGGCTGTCTAAGAGTACCTAAAGAGGTAAAAAGCAAACCTGGAGGATCATGGGTCTTCCTGGGAGATACCTGCTCAGGTTCAAGTCTTCCTACCTCTTCCCCACCTCCCAAGACTCAACTTCTAAGTATTAGGGAAGTCTTCTTATAGAAACCAGAAAATCCAGCCACAATTCTTGTATATTTCTGCCAGTAGATGGACTTTCTTTCTGGGGAGCTATCCACAGAAGCTAGTGAAGCCAGCCACTCCCCTGTCTCCTATGGTCTCGGCCTCCACTGAGGAGGAGGGGTGTCTGCTAAGGGATTACCTCGCCCTCCCTCCCAGGGAATGGGAGGGGGTGGGGGCAGATTCCCCAGAACTGACTCACCCACAGCCCCAGTGGTGCTCACTGAGGCATTCCTCTGCTGCCCGCTGTCATGGGGTAATTAGGAAACCAGTTGAGGCTTTTCTTCCCAGGACACTCAGGTCAACCTTGGGGCTCCAACTACTGTCTCTCCAGGACTGTTTCTGACATGAGGGAAGGAGGAGCCCCGTGTGGAAACTCCCCTCTGCGGGGACGAAGTGTGCCCTGGAGGGGAAGTCCCTGCCCAGTGCCTTTACTAGTGTCTGCTCTGTGCCAATCCCTAGTCGGGACACCAGGGCTCTAGATATGCCTGGGACCCAGCCTCTCTGCCCTTCAGGTGCTCCCTGCCAGGTGGTGAGGACTGCAGGCCAATAGGAACTGACTTCCTGAGCCCCTAATAGGAGAGTGTTCTAGACTAAGGGCAAAGATATCACAGAGCAGGGAGCTGCTGGCTGTGGTGGAGAGAGGCAGCCGATATTTCAGAGCTGGCCTGGGAGGCTGGACATCTGGCTTCAGGACCTAGAGTACTGTCCGTTCCCTTTGCTGGGCCCAGTGTCCCTATCTGTTCAATGCTGAGGAGTTGGACTACTCTACCACACCCTTTCAGGTTCCAGAATCCAAAGGGAACAGTGCCTTCCCCTGGCCTGTACAGTGCATCCCCAGGGAAGAAGGTCCATCTCCTGGCAGGAATCTGCAGCTCGTAGTTTCACAAACTGGTGGGGGTGCTGTGTGTATATGGGGCATGGAGAGAGGTGCTTGGTGTGCATGGGGATGAGGGCCATCCGGGCTGCCTATATGAGGAGGTGGGGGGTTGCTGGGGTGGGGTGGAGGGAAGGATGCTAGGTGTGTGTCATGCGGGATGCTGGTTGTCCATGATTTAAGAATTAGAACCTTTCTCCCTCTGTTTTCCCATAAGACTTTGCCTACAGCAGCAATCTGAGCAGCTAGAGATGCTCATCTTGCTTGGACCTGAGCTAGAGGGACCCATTCCCCTGTAGGAGTCTCCCCTGCCCATAGCTCTGGGAGGCCCTGTTCTAATTAAACTTAGCCACTTAACTAGCTGTGTGACCTTGGATAAGTCCTTCGCTCTCTCTGGGCCCAGGGAACTGAATGAGACAATCTGATCTCTCTAGTTGCATCAAGAGGGCCTGCATTAGTCAGCTCCAGATTGGAGTTTTGTGAGCCTGCTCGCTGACAGCACCCATAGTCCCCCCCCACCCCCGCCACCCGCTGTAGGTCTTGGCAGTGGCCCAGGAACAGAGCGATTCTGGGGAGGCCCTTGGCACAGGAGAAAGGAGGGTGCAGCCACTGCCCCCTTCATGGCTGGAAAGTCTGATTCAGGAGACTCTAAGCTGCCCTGCAGTCTTTGGGTGTGGCGGTATCTGGGGTCCGCCTGCCAGGCGGGCTGTAGTCACACCTGGGAGAGGGACAACAGCTGCCGGCTGGCTGACACAGCCAGCCCCACGGCCTGACGCAGGCGGTTTAACAAGGGTACTGCTACCTACTCACCAGGCCAGATGCCATGCCCTGGGGTGAGCAGCAGCCTGGGAGCTGGTGCTGGCACTGAGTAAGGCTCCGTCAGCTCTACTGGGATCTGGGGAGGGGGCTGGTCCACTTTGTAAGTCTGGCAGGGTCCTGGGGACAAGGTCTTGTCTGTTTCTCTCCTTGGCCTACATGGGCATAGCTGCCAGCTTCCAGGGTGTGGGTGAGAAGTCCCACAGGCCGGGCTGTAGCAACTGGCCCCTTACCTCCAGCCTTCCCAGTTTATCTGGCCAAGGCATCTCCCAACCCCACCCTCCCATTCCTAACTACCTTGACTCAGCTTTAGTGACTGGAGGGTCGCCCTCACTTTGAAGTTTTGAAAGAGAGGGAGTGTTAGAACCCTAGGGTCTAGTCTCTGCTCCTTCCAAACCCTGGGGGCAATATGAGGGGAGGAGAGTCAGCCACACCTGGATTTGAAGGCGCCTGTACGTGATCTCGGGCAGATGATGACACTTCTGTGAGCCTTGTTTTCCCCAGCTATAACTTGGAGATCATAGAGAACCATCACCCATCTGGGGATCTGGCTGGTTCAGTCAATGAAGCATGTAGCTCTTGATCCCGGGTTGTGAGTTGGAGCCCCATGTGGGGTATAGAGATTACTTAAAAATAAAATCTTTAAAAAGAAAAAAAAAGAGAGAGAGCATCGATTCCTCCATAGATTCTGGTGAGAAGGTCCAGGTATTCAATAGGTGCCTAATGGGTGTTCCTCCCTGCCCTCCCTGCCCCCAGCTCCTCCCACAGCATGTTCCTGATGGCCAGTTGCTTACCCTTGTAGCCATTACAATACCTTCCCCTAGTCTGGGTCCTCCTCCCGGAAGCCTTCCTGGAGGGAGCCGCCCGCCTCAGATTGCCCCACTGCGGCTTGCCTCCTCAGCACTTAAGTGCATTCTTTGCAGTAATTCCCTGAGAAGAGAGGAGGGCAGCCCAGCCCAGTGCTGGGCGCTGACTTGGCAGCAAGGCGGGGTTGCAGAATCACTCAAGGCAGGAATGCTGCCTGGTCACTTTCAGGACGGTGCCTGGAGTACACTGGGTTGCTGAGAAAACTGAACGTCTGGGCCCAGCTCGGTTCTTCTCCCCAACATGGTCCTAGCCCCAGAAAGATGCCTCTGGCCAAAGGAACAGATTCAAGATTGAAGATGATTGGTTTGCTGGGGTCTGCGGCATCTCTTCCCACTTGGGCTGGGCGCTGAGCGCTTTCTGAGATGATCACCCTCTCCTGTCCCAAGAGCAGAAAGGGTCTGGGTTTTCAGTGCCAGCCCTGCCACTTCTTAATGCCTCCCCACCTCGAATCTCAGGGGTTGCACCACTGCAAACCACAGTTTCCTCCGCTCTAAAACAAGGGCAACATTTGTCTCACAGGGTCCTTGTGCATTAAGATGCATTAAGGTGAATATGTGCTAGTCAAAAGAACTTAAATGGACTGGAGAATCCAGTTGGCCTGGGTTCCAGTCTCCGCCTGGCTACTCTCTGACCTTGGACATGTTACTTAACCTCTCTGTGCCTGTGGTCCCCCATCTATAAACTGGGACAATAATGCCTAAATGCAGGATTATTGTGAGGGTTAATGTAGTAATGCACATGAATTGCAATTACATGCCTAACACATCTGAGCAGTTAGTATCATGGCTGACGCAAAGCGAAGTGTTTTACTTGAAGTTTTAGAGAGGTAGAATACCGCAGTGAGTAAGACCTGAACTCCCCAAGTTTAATTCCCTGGCTGTATGACCTTGGATGAGTTACTTTCCTCCTCTGTGCTTCTGTTTTCCCCTCTGTAAAATGGGAATAATAGTACCTACCTTATAGCATAGGTAACTGTGAGAATTATACGAGTTTATATCCGAATGTATAAAGTGCTTGGATCAGGACCTGGCATTTAGTAAATTCTGTGTATGTGTTTGCTGTCATTAGCGCTGTTCTTCTGGAGTCTTTGCTCCCAGGAGCCATTCTCCAGATTAGGAAATCAAAGCTTTAGAGGGTTAAAAAAAATTAAAAGACTTTCCAAAGGCATGGTAGCTGGCGTGATTATTACATGGACGCATGGAGGGGAACCCAGGGGCCCAGGCTCCTGACCCCTCTCCGCCCTGCCGTCTCTTCTGCAGGTGGTCCGCAGCCGCCTGGAGGAGCGGGGACTACACGTGCACGGGGTGCGGTTACACGGCTCGGCCGCCAGCCACGTGCTGCACCCTGAGAGTGGCCTGGGCTACAAGGACCTGGACCTGGTGTTCCGCGTGGACCTGCGCAGCGAGGCATCCTTCCAGCTGACCAAGGAGGTGGTGCTGGCCTGCCTGCTGGACTTCCTGCCGGCCGGTGTGAACCGGGCCAAGATCACCCCGCTGACGCTCAAGGAGGCATACGTGCAGAAGCTGGTGAAGGTGTGCACAGACACGGACCGCTGGAGCCTCATCTCGTTGTCCAACAAGAGCGGCAAGAACATGGAGCTCAAGTTTGTGGACTCGGTCCGGCGCCAGTTTGAATTCAGCGTGGACTCCTTCCAGATCATCCTGGACTCCCTGCTGCTCTTTGGCCAGTGCTCATCCACGCCCATGTCTGAGGCCTTCCACCCGACCGTGACTGGTGAGAGCCTGTACGGGGACTTTGCCGAGGCCCTGGACCACCTGCGGCGCCGCATCATTGCCACACGCAGCCCGGAAGAGATCCGTGGCGGTGGCCTCCTCAAGTACTGCCACCTGCTGGTGCGGGGCTTCCGGCCTCAGCCGGGCACTGATGCGCGCGCCCTGCAACGGTACATGTGCTCCCGCTTTTTCATCGATTTCCCAGACCTGGTGGAGCAGCAGCGCACACTGGAGCGCTACCTGGAGGCTCATTTCAGCGGAGCCGACTCGGCCCGCCGCTACGCCTGCCTGGTGACACTGCACCGGGTGGTCAATGAGAGCACTGTGTGCCTCATGAGCCACGAGCGTCGCCAGACACTGGACCTCATTGCCATGCTGGCGCTCCAGGCGCTGGCCGAGCAGGGCCCGGCTGCAGCTGCTGCCCTGGCCTGGCGCCCCCTGGGCCCCGACGGGGTCATGCCTGCCACCGTCAGTTACTACGTGACTCCTGTGCAGCCTCTGCTGGCTCGGGCCCACTCGTATCCCACCTGGCTGCCTTGTAACTGACTCAGACCCTGGCCAGAAGGTGCTTGGCCTTTCCTCAGGATGTGGGGCCTCCAGGAGTGTGTAGGAGATGTGACCAGAGACCAGCAGCCTGTGCCAAGTGGCCCAGCACTGCTGTAGGGTTGGGCCTTTGACTGAACAGACCAGACACGGCTCATCCCCGAATGAGGCCCCTGTGGGGGTTCAGGCCAGGCCGGGATTCTTGATAGACCTGTGGGTTATGGTACCCCACTTTTGGACCAGCATGATGGTGGGGTGCAGGGGCTGTTTGTCTTGGGGGTCCATTGCCTTCAGGAGACAAAGCATGTTTGGGCTGGCAGCCTCAATGCTCATCACCTTAGGTTGATTTCTGTGGCCTAGAAGGTCTCAGGTTGATTTCTGTGGCCCAGAAAGGGTCTTTTTGGGGCAAGCCAGCCCACAGTGATCCCAGCAGCCTCAGAAGGCCTGCAGCCCACACAATGGCTAAAATATGGTATGTTATAGGAACTACTCACTCTGGGTACTCTGGGTTGGGCTAAACCCCTGCCGGGACAATCCAGCCGGACTAGGCACTGGGAAGAGGGAAGCTGAGGCAGGACACAGCTACCTGGGTTTGCAGAGGGATAGGGTTAGCCCACCCTTACTCCAAGCTGTCCAGGTGCATGGGCGAGCAGGAGCTGAGCTGCCAGCGTACGACACGGCCCATGCCCCTTCTAGAGTATTGCTCCCTTCCCCTATGGTGTGGGGATCCCTCTGCCTAGGAGTTCATTCTTTGAAGGGTGCTGGGCCCAAAGTGACCAGTCAAGTGCTCCCACCCCAGTGGCTGGTTACTTCACTCGGAGGAAGGGAACCATGCCCCCACCTCCTTTCCCATCCCTCTGGATTTGTCACCATTTTGCACTCTTAACACCTGCCAATAAAGATCGTCTACACTAAACCTAGCACCATGATTTCTCCTGGGAGAAGGAACTTCCATGGCTGTGGGGGCTCTGGCTGCCTCTCCCACCCCTCCTCTGGCTTGTATTTGGGGGTTAGGGACATTGGGGTGGCTTGGAGTCTGAGTCCTGGGCTGTAGCTGGGGAGTTTCTCCTCCTTCCCTCAACACCAGCCCCAGCTGGAGAACTGTGCTAGGAGCTCATGTCTACACATGTGACTTGTACCTGCAAATTGCCTCGGCAAGTCTCTTGTTAAAGAGTAAATATTTCAGCATTTTCCCACCTGGAGTCCTGATGACCCTGGGCTTGGCCTCACACTCCAGTGCTCAGGGCTTCTTGACCCTTGGCCCACCCAACCCCAGTCCTTCTCAGGAAGCCGGTGGAGGACAAGCTGAGTGAATATGGATTGGAGAGCCCTTCAGTGGTGGGTGCCGAGACTCGGGGACTCCTAGCGTCCTCCAGAGCGAGAGCCCAGGTTTGGCCTCCCTACCTAGGAGGAAGGTTCCATCCATCCTCTATTATTCCCAGGTGCGATGGGCACACTCTGGCCTTTTCTAAACGGGTCCCCTAGAAGGGCGGGGTCTCCTTTCCAAACCCAGCTGGGGGCCATGCCAGGCTCCCCGGGAGCGCTTCCCTCGGGCCATCAGCCAGTCACTGGCCTGGACGCTGCCCACTGTTTACCCAGCCCCTTTGATCCAGGGATGGCAAAGCCCTTAACATATTCAGCCTCATTAGTGGTTTCTGAAGTGGTGGCTTTGATGGTTCCATCCAGGCTGAAAAAAACAAGGCCTCCGAGGAGGCCCCAGGTGACCTGGGTGAGTCCAGTCACCTCATCTGCTCAGTGAGTCCCCTCAGGGCTCAAAAGGGCTAGAAGGGTGAGTAGTTAAGACTTTCTTGGCTTGGTGACTGAAAACAGCCCCTCCCACCCCAACCCTTGTTGCGCCCACCCAGCTGGGGGCTTGGGAGAGATTGTTTCTCCCAGATCCTGGTGTGGGCATGAAGGGACGTCCACCGTGTATAAAGCAAGCAGTAGGAGCTGGAATCAATCCGCAAACAAAAGACCAAGATTCCTGACTCTCCTGAAGATTACACTCCAATACGATAGACAGAAAATAAACTAAATCTTAGTCTTAGTCTTAGAAGGTCAATGGATGCTTAAAAGTACGTGGCAGGGTAAAGGATTGGAAGTGCCAGGGTACGTGACTTTAAAAAGGGTGGACCTCATCAAGAGGGTGACATTTGATCAAAGACACAAAGGCTAGTGGCTGGCAAGCCCTGCGACGTCTGGGGAGAGAGCTTCCGGGCAGAGGGAATCTGTTCATGGGCACATGCAACCAGCAGGCGTGTCTGGGGGAGGGCGCATGTGCCTGAGGGTGTCTGGCTGGCCTTGCACAGGCATGCACGCTCTCGCCACTGCGACACACATGGGTGTGAGGTGTGGGAGAGCATGAGCCTGGAGCTCCCAGGAGCAGCTGCCCTTTCTGGAGTCTTCTCTCAGGGCCAAGCACTAAGCTGAAGTCTTCACGGTCACTACCTTCCACTTCATCCTTGAGAGAAGAGCAATTATTTCCACTTTTACAGACAAGGAAGCTGGTGCCGGAGAGGTCAGGGAAGTGTGGGCATGTTCCTGTCAACCCCTGCACCCTCCGGCCCCTCCGCTCTGATTCCATGTGGCTGAGCGGGACCCTCTGCCCCCGCCCACATACATGATGAGGCGTGCTTTGCAGGTGACGGTTTGTACTTCTGTGCATTGACCATTTTGGGGAGGGCAGCGGAGCAGTGTGGGGAGAGGTACATTTTCTTGATGTACATGACACCAGCCGTGGCTTGGGGTGATGATGCCAAAGGCCCATGGTGGCAGCAGGTGCGCCTGTAGGTGTGTTTGGGGCTGGTGCAGTGTTTCTGGGTGTGAGGAAAACAATGACTCAGTGGCTGGCATTGTTCTCTCATGGACAGTTCCCGCAGCCACCTCAGATGCCAGGACAGGCGGAAATCCAGAACTAGGAATCAGAGCCAGAGAGGGGAAAGCTGGGGGAGGAAAGCCCACCCCCATCACCCCACAGGGCTCCCCAGCCACAGTTCACCTGCCCCTATGGGCCACGGAGGGTGGGGGCGCTCCAAAGGGAGAAGAGGCACCACTGTGAACTTTGGGAAGCAGAAGACATGCCCTCAGGCAGCGATATGATGAGTTGGCCCCTCCAGCCCCAAGCTCTCCACCCTTCACTAAGCTCCGAGCCCGGGAGGCTGACCTCTGTGGACTGTGCGTCAATGACTCCCTTGTTCTCAGCCTTCCTGTTGCCTTCGGCCAGTGAGAGGCCCCGGCAGGAGACTGAAAGGAGAATGGGGTGTTTATTCCGCCTGTTTCCTCCCCACCAGGCTGCCATGCTTGGCTGCATCTCTCAACCAAAGGCCATTGCTCCCCATCAGGGGCGCTCCCCACACAGCTACACGCTCAGTCCTGTGCCCTCCCTCCTCACCGTAAAGGCTCCCCACTGTTGCCAGCCCTGGAGAGCTGCACCATCCCTTGCCCCTTTCTTAAGACCACATTTTTGGAAATAATCCCTTTTGAAATCTCTTCCCAGTTTGAGGGTGCCCTGCCTCCTGCTGGGGCCCTGACAGGACAAACAGGCCCTTGTGGTCACCAGCACAGTCACACACAATCTTTCACGGATCACCACACTGCCCTGTCATCACAGATGGGTGCCACCTTCCTGCGTGGGTCCCAGTCCCCTCCCCCAGCTTCCTCATCCCACCCTTCACTGGGGGAGACTTCCTGGAGAGGGTCAGCCCAGAGCCAGATCCAGGGGGAAAGCAGTCTGCAGTCAGTCAACAGGGCCAGATTGCCTCAAGGAACCGCTAACCTAAAGAGTCATGAGAGACACATAGAAAGGAAAGGCAGTAGGGACACTTGCAAAGCAAACCTCAAAATCACATGCCTTTGTCTCACATTATTTGAAATTTATTCTTCCTGAATGTGTAAATCAGGAGACTGATTCAAGAGACATTCATTTCGCGAATAATACAAGTTATGGGTTGTGTGTGAGTAAATGTGCCCCCCCTTCCCTTTTTTATCAGGATATTTGAATAAATATGCTCCCTTTTTTCATTTTAAATGTTACTTCCAATTTTTACGCTGCCGTTGCCGCTGTGTCTCTCTGAGGAAGAGGTGCCCCTCCCCCTGAGCCAGCAGCAGGCCATTTTTCTGAGAGTCCACAGCCACTCCCTAGTCAGAGAGGACAAGGACAGTGGGGGAAGGAAGCAGGGATTTCTCAGACCAACGTTTCCTCTCAAATAGGCCTCCCAGCATTGTTAGAGTGAGAAGCCATGACATTGACCAAAATGCAGACCCCAGCTGCACTGTGACTGAAGAACAATGACTATATTTAAAAAAGAAATCCTTCTCATGTTCACATTACAAATGTTTGCTGCTTTCTTAAATAATCTGATTGCATCTCAGAGGACCTGTTGTGACATTTCCAAGCATATAGTGTCAGCCAAAATCAAATGTGGCTTATTAAGGAAACTCAGAGTAAAGGAACCTTCCCCAGAACCCAGCACCTTGCCACTGTTAAGTGCAAGGCGTCTGTGAAGGGAGGACAGTGCCAAGATAGTATGGGATCAATTCCGTTGGGTAGGGTTGTGGGACGTCTTCCTGAAGGAGATGCCCACGGCAGGAGCTCAATCCAGGAGTCCAGATCCGTAGAGTGGTGGTTCTGAGGAACTGGGAGGAGCTGGAAAGAATAATTTCAAGAGCTTTAATTACCTCCTTCCCACAGTGACCAGCCCCACCCAAACCCTTCAACATCTGCGTCAAGAGGGCCCACTGTGGAGACAAGGTACAGGATAATATTATGGAGCAGGGCTCCATGGCTCCCGTCCTGGAAGAGGTGGGGGCTCCTGGGGTAAGAAGAGGTTCCCTTGGGCCTTTTTCCTTGGCTGAGATCCCCACGGGTCTGAGCAGCTGGAATGGAATGTTCCTGGGAAGAAAAGCCTGCCCCTCCTCCACCTCTCTCCTTATGGAGTTCCCCAGGGCACACAGTGTGGGGAGAAGGAGGATCATTCCAGGGATTCCTGATATGGCGATGATCTGGGAAAGCCAAGCCCCAAAGCGACGCCTGGGGTCTCTGCCCTAGCAGCCTCTCCTGGGCTAGGCAGATTGCCTCTATCAAACATTTATGAATCTCCACTATGTGCTTAGTGTGACCTCTCATTCAACAGTCAGGAGTTATCCTCTCTCCAGCTCCCCAATAAAACACACATACACACACAACTGGCCCAGAGAAGGGAAGTCATTTGTCCAACTTCTTCCAGCTGAGAAGTTATAGGCAAACACTGAATCCCAGATCTGTCTTATTCCAAGCTCGGGGCGCTTTCTGCCCTCACCATGGAGCCTGTCACCCTTCTCCCCTGCCATCCCAGGCTCTCTACTCTCCTTGGCATGACACCTTTCAGCCAGGTGTGCAGGGAGAGGAGGTAGCCCTCCAGGCAAGCCCAGGCCCTGAGCATCATTGGCCTGCCCTTGCCTGAAGCTAGGTGTGCTGACTCAACCTGACTCACCCCCAAGAGCCCAGACAACCAGGGACAGGAGCCAGCTTCTGGGTATGTGCCCAGACCTTGGCGGTGGTGACTGGGGAGGGGGATACACCTTCTGCCACCCTTCCAGCATTTCATTACATCCCTCCCAGATCTGAGGACCAGGGGCCATGGTATTTAGACATAAAGGGTAAGAGCCCAGAAAGCCCCTCAAATGGAGCCCTTACTATCCTGGTAAATGAAAAGCCACATAATGTTTAAAGGACCCTTCATTTACAGGTTCTAGGTCCTTAGGCAAGTCATCTGCCCTACCTGATCCTCAGTTTCCTCATCCATGGAAATGGGGATAGTAACCCCTACTTTTCAGAGTAGCTAGGAGGAATAAAACAGATAAAGTGCTCAGCACAGTGCCTAGTGTGGAGATGGGTAATATATTCCAGAACCAAAGAATCTGGCCAGGCTTCGGTCAAGCACTAATGCAGGAAGAAATAGGCTGGAGATTTCCGACTTTCCCCCTTCCCCTGGCTGTAAAGCAAGAGCCTCTCTTTTATCTCTGAGAAGGCTGGGCTATTGGGTTTTCTCTAGGGACCTGGCGAGGGCGGCGGGGGGTGGGGGGTGAGTGGGGTGTGCAGAGGCGGAAGCTTCCGTGAGACTGCCCGCTACAGGTTTGGAGCACCACAGTTGTGACCTGTTTAAGCCTGATCTCTAGGAAGTCACCGTGGTCCCCAGATGGCTGCAGAATGCATTCTGATCAATTATTAGTGTAACAAATCAGATGGAGACCGCCAACAGGGGCAACCTTTTTTCCAGGAAAGTCTTTCTTGATGAACCTTCCTCCTGAAGTCCGGGGCCGGTCGCAACCACAGGCCCAACATTACGTCTCTTCTCCGAACGACTGCCACGCCCCGCTCATTCTGCCAGACCCTTAACTCGAGGCCTAGGAAGGCTAGGCAGGCGGGGACCAAGCCTGATCCAGGCCACACCCCCAAGCCCCCAAGCCCCGGGAAACAGCCCCACACTGCCCTCTGGTGGCACCGCCCAGAGACGCCTTCACTGGGCTAAGGCCCTCCAAAAAAGGGAAGGGCTCATCCAGGGGAAGGGCCAAGTTCTAGAACACTGAACCCTCAGCCCCAAAAGCTGGCCTGAAGAAGGGCTCCCGTTCTCATTTCCCCTTGCTGAAACCCCAGATTCCCTGCTGATCATGGAAGTTCTTAAGACCCCCAACGCTGGGGCCATCAAGAAAGTATTCCGGAGGCGGGGTGGGCTAGAGGGGTGTCAGTCTCCAGATCCAGGGACTATAGTTATTTGTGAAGGCCTAAAAATAGCCCTCTAACAACACAAATTGCCCAGCCCCAGAGGGTCCCCTGGGATAGTGATTCCCAGGGAAGGCTGCCTAGATGAAGGCTGGAACCCTTAAAAAAGCAGAGACCCTCTGAAATCGGTGCCCCTTCCTGAGCCCCTGGTAGATACCAGTGCTTGTTGACTGAGGAGAAAATGGAGCCTCCTAGAGGGGGCTGGGAGACTCAGACAGGGGTGGGAAAATGACTTTTGTTAGTTGGCTGAGGAGTAGTGGGCAGAGCACTGAACCATGAGCTGAGGTTCAAGTCACTGAGCACTGTATTCCCCAGGTCAAGGCCTTTGGTGAAAGGCAGTGGAACATCTAGAAGGGGGGAGGGGGACAGGGCTGCCTGTGACACTAGGATGAATCTCCATCTCCCACACACATGCATCACTTTCTCCATCAAGAGCTGTCTCTAATCCCTCATTCCCCACCCCCTCTCCAAATCAGGACAAAGCTGATGATGCTAAATCCTAGAGAAAGGCAACACTGATGGCACAGAGCACTTTACACCACTAGCTAAAAGCTGCTCTGGACTAAGCGTCCCTCTCCCGTACAACGCAGAAAACCACCAGTCCTGGCTGCAGCCCAGCACTGCAGCTGGAGCTCCTCGCTGTCACCTCCAAGAAGTCCTTGTTCTCTCTGGGCCTTTAGACCCTGAATGAACTGAGTAGTTTCAGAAGGTTCTCCCTCTTCACGGAGGCCAGAGGATGCCAGGGCCCCTCATTGCTCTCCTGGTCCCCATGCTCTCTCAGACTCCTTGAGACCTCCTCCTGGACTTCCCTACTCCAGCTAAGAATGAGGTTTGGAAAGGCCTAGATGTTAGAAACCAGCCCAAAGTTTGTACCCAAAGAGAGGAAAAGGAAGGGCTAAAGAGAGTCAGGTGAGGGCCCCCCGGGGTCTGCCTTTCATAGCAGTGCACTGACCCTCAAGACTCTAAGATTAAACCAGATTCCTAGGACTCTGACATTCTCATCCTACCCCCTCTCCCCTATTCCCAAGCCCTGACATGAGGAAGGACAGCTATGTCCAGAGAGGGACTGAGGAATCTGACCCAGAGAGGAGGCAGAGTTGTTCCAGGTCTCACAGCAGACAGGCTGGACACCAGCTCCCTGTAGCCCCTGCCCCTGGGCAGGAAGGAGACACCATGGGGAAGACACACACAGGCCTGGGACCTAGTTCTGTCCAGTGCTGGCATGTGACCTTGCCACTCTGTAAAATGAGGACTTTAAATTGGTTCCTAGCTCCAGCAGCAAAAGCAGTGCCTGTTTCTAGGTGTGATTTGAAAGAATAAACCATTCCGCCTGTGACTTAAGGGGGAAGAAGACAGACCTCTCCCTGTGTTAACCTCACTATAGCCCTTCCCAGAGCTGAGGACAACCACTTCACAGGCTGACAAGGGAGGCTGCAGTCCAATCAGGTGATAAGCGGCACAGCAGCAGCCAGGCAATTCATAGCTGGGGGGGGGGGGGGGGTGAGGGGGGTGGGGGGGGTGGTTCCTGAAGGGCATGTGGACAGGAAGAGAAGTCAATCTCATTTCAGGTCTGGCCCTTTAAGGCCCCCCCTTTCTAGAAGCAAATGACATACCTGCCCTCTTGGGGCCTGTTAAAGGATGTATGTAACCTGGCTCCATCCCTGGCAAAGCCATCTTAGAGACAGGTTGGGAGGGGGTCCCCTAGGAGAGCAGGTGAGGCCTTTGGTAGTTACCAAATACCCCACCCTGGTCATCTAAGTTACTTTTGGCAAAACTGCTTGAGACAATGAGAAAAGATCTGTCTCCTACAAGTGGAAGGGCCTAAGTATGATGGAAACAAATCCATAACCTCCCTGAGATGCCACCCCCTCCAAATGGGAAACAGGGGCTTAGGAGAGAATTCAGTGGTACATCGCTGGCCCAGCACCCCACCCCATTTTGGGACCTGTTTATTCTGTCCTCCCCAAAGGTGTGGAGCTGGGCAGTGCCAGAAAGCAGCAGTCTCAAGGGCAAGACTCTTCTTAGAGCCACAAGGGACCCAGGAAAGGCAACGCGGGTTGGTGGGGGAGGGCGGCGGCGAGGGGAGCGGAGGGGAAGAGGCCGGGTCAGTGCAGCAGGCTCCGACTGGTAATAAAAGTTTGCCGGCAAACCCCTCTTGGAATCTGAGCATCTTCAATTTCCCCAACTCTATAATGGGGACTTGGTGCTACCACCTCACCCCCCCGGGAGGACTGGGAGAGGCCGTTACAAAGTGGCCAGCTTTACTGGGGACCCAGAAGACTCCATTAGCCCCAGGGAAGGGAGATCCGGGGCCCGGTACCACCCCGCCCCGCCCCCTCAGATGCACTAGCCGCTCAGACCGCACCTCAGCCTCCTTTACTGGGCCCCTGGCCCCCCGACTGTGTCTTCTTGGGGTCCGTCAGTCCGTCCATCCGCGTCGGTGATGCCGTCCATCCAGCGGACGTCCCAATCTGTCGGCCGGCCCCTCGGCGATGGCCTGTCGGGAGTGGCCAGGGCCCCCCACGCTGAGGTCAGCGCTGGGGGGAAGCGGGGCCGCGGGGCGGGCTTCGGCGGAAGGGCGAGTCGGGCTCCGGGCCGTGGCCCCGCCGCAAGCGCCCAGCACCCCAGGGCACGCAGCCTCCCAGGCCTAACGCCGAGGCGAGCAGCGCAGGCGGGCGGCCCCGGCGGCCGCGGCGCGGGCCCTTCTTGAGGCGCGAGCCGTGCGCTGCCAGGTAGAGCTCGGCCTGCGCCACGCCGCCGCTCAGGCGGCCCAGGCTCTCGGCGCGGTGCGCTAGGCGCAGCTCGGCCGCCAAGAAGACGCGGTGCAGCTGCAGCACACGGCTCTCCAGCTCCGACACCAGGCGCCTGCGGCCCTCCACCTCCAGCAGTCGCCGGCGCGCTTCGGCCAGCTCCAGCGCTCGGCCCCCGGCTGCCCCCGCCGCCGCCGCGCCCCCTGCCGGCGCGGTAGCCCCCGCGCCCCCGTTAGCGCCCTGGCGCCAGCGCTGCAGCTCCTGCCCCTCCGCCGAGCCCGCCCACGCCGGGGCCGAGTCGGCCGGCGCCGAGACCGAAGCCGGGGTCGGAGTCAAGGTCGGAGATGGGGGCGGGGGCTGAGGGGACGACACGAGCTCCCGGGGCGGCGGCGGCGGGGACCCCGGTTCCGCGGTCCCTTCCTGGGCCCCCGGGCCGCAGGCGCTGATGCGGCAGCCCGGCATCCCCCGCCCCCCGGCGGTCTGTTGCTATGTGTCCTCGGGTCAGGCCAGCTGCCCCCGCGAAGGGGAGGACTGAAGCCGCGCACGCGAGAGAGATGCCGCGGCAGCCCCCGCCCGAGCCGCGGGTGCATCTTATAGAGCACGGGGCGGAGCGAAGCGCAATACAGCCAATCAGAGACTGGCATGCCTGAGCCCGCCTCCCCTGCCCCGCCTTCTCAGGACACCGCCCTAACCCTTCGGGTCCCTGGTCCTCTGTCCCGCTCTGCCTAGCTGGGGCACCCAGTTCCCATCCACCTCCCCCCTAATTTAGGGTAGAAAGAGGAACGCATATTCTCTGGTCTAGTCCCTGAGTCATAAGCTCTGGCAGTTGATGCTTAGAAATAATGGACTCCAGTAGCAAGTCAGTGGCTGACTTTCGCAGCGAAAGGTCGGGCGCGGGGGTGCCTAAGGCCACACTGAGTGCCAGTGAGAGTCTGGACTAGAACTCTAGGGACTTGACTCCTTGCGCAGTGCTCCTTCCCAAACCGCACCCTGCCGCTTGGCCGAATCGGTTTTGGGGCCACAAGTCTCTCCAGGACCCCATCTCCAATCTCCCTGGGTCAGTGAAGAGGTTAATGTAGAGCGGTGTGACCCGGCGTTCAGATGGAGATCTGGCCCGGTTGGGTCCCCACCGAAGAAGCCCTTGCAGAACAAACCACAGCGCAGCTGCTGAGCCTGGGGCGGCTTTCTCAAAGGAGCCCCAGACCCAACGGTGTGCAAAATTCTTTCTGTGCCCTTGTTCCTTTTTGCTCCTCCCAGTAGGTAGGCATCCCCACATCTAGAAATAGAGGAGGGAAACAGACACAGAAGGTACAGAGGTGCCTTGCCGGAGACCACATTGCAAGTCAGTGGCTGAATCTGGACCACTGAATGGGACCAACTGGACCATTCATGCCCTCTGGGAACTCAGATAAGACCCTCCTTAAATGGGATTTTAGTCATCCTGGTAAAATAGTAGGACTGAGCCCAGCCCATTTTTCTCTGAACTAGAGGAGACCCTGCCCTACCACCTCCAAACACTGGCCCAGACACCATGGCCCTGCCTCAGTTTCTATCCACTCCAAGATGCCATGAGAGATGGGAGGTGTCTGTTGTGGGTGGGGCAGGGGCTGGAGGGCCAGGAACCAGTTCTGAGACTGACTGGGAAGAATCCCAGCAAACCTTAGACTCAGGAGGACTTGCCAAAAAGGTGCAACCAGTGTGACTACTGCCCCAGCCTGAAGAGGAAGCTCATGGGGGAGCAGCACTCACTTGATGTGGAGGAGGAGGATTTCCTGTGGAGGAGGAGGAGGATGGAGGACCCTCCTCTGCTCCTGTGTTCTCTTACTATTTTCAGGTGCCTTAGACTGAGTGAGGGGAACTTGTGGGTGAGAAGGCTTAGCTCATCATCAGACAGATCACCACTCCCAACTTCTGGGGGACAAATCAAGGGGAATAAGACTAGAATTTGCCCCCCATCATCACCCAGATCCAAAGACCCAGCCAGACCTGAGTTCAAACCCCATACAGATTGCCCATTTGGGCAAGTTGTTTCTCTCAATAGGAGATAATCAACCCATATTTATTGAATGGATGAATGTTCTCTATAGCCTCATGGCATCCCTAGAGACAGGCATCAGCAACATCTTCTTCCTGATAAGAAACCAAAGCCCAGGGGCGCCTGGGTGACTCAGTGGGTTAAAGCCTCTGCCTTCGGCTCAGGTCAGGATCCCAGGGTCCTGGGATTGAGCTCCACATCGGGCTCTCTGCTCAGCTGGAGCCTGCTTCCCTTCCTCTCTCTCTGCCTGCCTCTCTGCCTACTTGTGATCTCTGTCAAATAAATAAATAAAATCTAAAAAAAAAAAAAAAATGAAAGAAAGAAAGAGAAACCAAAGCCCAGGGAAGTGAAGAAGTTTGCCCAAGACCAAACAGCAGATGAGTGGCCAAGAACTAATTCAAACGTGGATCTGACCCATTCCAAAGTCATCCTTCACCGCCCTATAATTCTGATCTGTCCCGTGTTCCTATTCTCTATGGCACTTCCTGCAGGTTATGTTTATATATTTGTTTACTTGTTCATTAGTCTCTCTCCCTAGGTCAATTTTGCTTATCACTAGAATCACCTCAAGTTAAGTAGAGAGCCAGTCAATAAGTGTTTATTTGAGGGGCACCTGGGTGGCTCAGTGGGTTAAGCCTCTGCCTTCGGCTCAGGTCATGATCCCAGGGTCCTGGGATCGAGCCCCACATCGGGCTCTCTGCTCTGCAGGGAGCCTGCTTCCTCCTCTCTCTCTGCTTGCCTCTCTGCCTACTTGTAATCTCTGTCAGATAAATTAAAAAAAAAATCTTAAAAAAAAAAAAGTGTTTATTTGAGTTGAAAAATAATGCAAGGGTAGAGCTTGTTAAGAATGTAGAAACCTCTTTCCCTTCTTTCCTTCCTCCCTCCCCCCTTCCCTCCTTCCTCTCATTCAACAAATTTGAGGGGCACCTGGGAGGCTCAGTTGGTTAAATGTCTACCTTTTGCCCAGAGTCCTGGGATTACCAGCTTTAGGCTCTGATTCTCCTTCTGTCCTGCCCCCTTGTGCTCCCTCTCCCTCTCTCAAGTAAATAAATAAAATTTTTTTTAAAAATTTAATCATTATCGGGGCGCCTGGGTGGCTCAGTGGGTTAAAGCCTCTGCCTTCGGCTCAGGTCATGATCCCAGGAGCCCCACATCAGGCTCTCTGCTCAGCAGGGAGCCTGCTTCCTCCTCCTCTTTCTCTCTCTCTGCCTGCCTCTCTGCCTGCTTATGATCTCTGTTAAGTAAATAAATAAAATCTTTTTTAAAAATTTAATCATTATCTCTTTGTTAGGCTGACTGCTGGAGGTACAGCCATGATCAGATGGGGATCTGCTCTTAGGGGACACACAGTCTAGTCGAGGGGACACAACCGGGTGATGGCATTTCAGTGAGATATCTACTGGGATGGGGGGGTACACAGAGACTGTGGGGACATAGAACAAACACTGAGCCCAGCTGGATGGGGAGGGGTTCAGGAGAGTTCCCTGCAGGAGATGATATTTAAACTGAGACCCAGAGGATGAGTCAAATCTAGAGGTGACCAGATGGGTGTGGGGGTGGGGACAGGAAGGGAGGAAGGGAAACTGTGTATAAAGGACCAGAGGTGAGAGACCTTTGGCACCTGCCAGCTTCCTTCCCGGAGTCCTTAACTGGCCTGCACTTCTGCGCCTGGGAGTGGACGGGGCCATAAGCAACCACCTGTAAGGACACAGCCAGCCTGGCAAACATGACATCTGGAATTACGGAACAGGTTTTTAAACTATAATGATTACTGGCTTTTCTGGTCTTATAAAAGTTATCCATTCCTTTTATAGAAAAAATGAGAAATAACATATTAAATTAAAAGAATTAGGGAGGGAGAGGAAAGGCATCTGGAATTAGAGAGACTTCAGTCTGAATTGAAGCTCAGTCTGTTCCCAGCTATGCAGCCCTGAGAAAGGTACTTCTTCTCTGTGACCTTCAGGCTCTAGGGAATGTACTGGACCATACCCCCAGCACTGACAAGGACACAGATACAAGGATTTGTCCAAGGTCCCACGAGCTGGTCGTATCTGTCTGTGGTCTGATTCAGAGACAGTAAAGAGAAGAGGCAGCTCTAGAGTCCAGTCCATTATTTTTTTTTTAAGATTTTATTTATTTATTTGACAGACAGAGATCACAAGTAGGCAGAGAGACAGGCAGAGAGAGAGGAGGAAGCAGGCTCCCCGCTGAGCAGAGAGCCCAGTGTGGGGCTGAAATCATGACCTGAGCTGAAGGCAGAGGCTTTAACCCACTGAGCCACCCGGGCACCCAGTCCTGTCCATTATTATAACCACGCTCCTACCAAGACAGAAGCCAGTGGAGAGAGACAGATCCTGACAGAAGCTAGGGTCCAAGACAGGATTCCCCTGCATCAGCTGAGAGTAGAGTGGGGCAGGAGGTCAAGGCCTGAGGAGTCTGCTGGCATCCCAGTCTCAGCCTAGAAGATTCGAGGCCTCACCAAGAGATGCAGCCCCTCCTTTTCAGTCTCTTCCTGGCAACCTGGCCTGGCACCCCCTAGGATGTGATATCCGTTTAATAATTTAGCAGATGCAGACAAAGATAGCAGCTCTGAAAATAAACCAGCTAGGCCCCGGCCTCCATCTCCTCTTTCCTCAACAGACTCCCCTACCCTCCCTGAAAGGTTTCCGGTTGCCCCACACCTGTCAGTTCCCCAGCCTGCCAAGGAGCACGTGACACCTCCTTCTCCATCTCCTCCCTCCTACTCACCTCCTTCTTCTCTCCATTCTCATGTTAAGAGCTTTCATATTAATTAGGGCTCAAAGGAGTCTTGGCTTTAAGTCACAAGGCCTTGAGCAAGTCCCATCATTCTAAGCCTCTCTTCGCACAATCAGAAAATGAGGCCTCCAGATTCCTAGATGTAGCATGAAGAAAATGTCTGGAAGGTGGCAATTATTTGGACTGGGGACTGGACCTCTTTTCCAGGAAGGCACAAGTCCAGTGTCAGTTCTGTTTCAGTCCGCAGCGGTGCAACCCACCCTGCCGCTCCCTCCTGAAAGCTACAGATTCTTTGTTTTTCACTTCTCTTGTGATGAAAATTTTGCCCTGGTTTGTATTCCTAGAATAAAAGGCTATGACTTGGGGCATCTGGGTGGCTCAGTGGGTTAAAGCCTCTGCCTTCGGCTCAAGTCATGATCTCAGGTTCCTGGGATCGAGCCCCGCATTGGGCTCTCTGCTTGGCAGGAAGCCTGCTTCCCCCTCTCTCTCTCTGCCTGCCTCTCTGCCTACTTGTGATCTCTCTGTGTCAAATAAATAAATAAAATCTTAAAAAAAAAAAAAGGCTATGACTTGTGTTCACAGTGGATGCAACAGGTCTGATGTGGGAAACAAAGGGAGAAGAAAAATGATTAAATTTCCTTACTACCTACAGCCCATTGACAAGTCCTTCAAACAGTGTGATGAAGTCCCAGAACCTAAGTCGGGTTCGGTGGGGTGAGGTTCGGAGCTGACGACTAAAGAAAGAATTCTTAAGACATCTTTGGTGCAAAATGGTGGTTTATTAAAGCACGGGGACAGGACCCATGGGCAGGAAGAGCTGCTGCGCCGGGCATGTGAGGAGTGGCTGGTTATATACACAGGAGTTGGGTAGGTGAGGACAAAGGGTTGTTCAGAAGGGCTATTAGGGTAAAGAAGACTGTCAGGATATTGAAGGCCTGGTTACTATCAAGCCAAGGCCACTTTCCCTCTAATGAGGCACTAACATAAAGACAATTGGGAGTCTCCTGGTGGAATGTTACATTCCTGCTATCAAACGTCCTTGTTAGTGAGATTTAGGTTTAGAAGAAATTTAACTTTATTTACTTTTCTTTCTACCTCCGCCTCCTTCGGTTTTTTATGGATGGGAGGGTGACATTAGGGCTTGAGGAACTGAGTTATGTGTCTTTGGAAATTGGGCTATTGATAAGGTAACTTCTTTGTTGTAAATCTCAAGGACATTTGTAAACCAAGAGAGACTCCTGCCTTGCAGGACTGTGATCTCTGCAAGATAACCATTTGTTCTTCTTTTAGGGCAGTCAGGAGTGCCTGTGGAATGTCACACATATTACCAAGGGGAGTGGGTGGAGAGGGGGTGCAAGGCACCAGCCCCTGCTCCATCCTCAGCCAGCCTCCTGCTCCCTCATCAAGTGCACTATCTATCTTCCTCTAGGGACTCAACTTCCCCCACGTTAATACTTTGCTAAGGACAAAAGGCAATCTTAGCCCTGAAATGCCAATAGAGTATTACCCCCACCTTAAAAGACCACCAGAGACGTGAGTCAAAGCCAATCAGCAAGGGTCGTTTATTGCAGGTTCGAACCTGGACCTCTGCGCCGCTCGTTGCCGCCGAGAGGTCCAGAGCTGGGTTGGTGCAGGGTTTTTATAGACAGGTACAAACAAGTTTCGGGTGGGGCTGAGCTGACTGATTGACAGTTTGAACAGGCATACTTGGCGTCAGTGAATTGGGTCAGGGGACCCCGTGCGAAAGCAGACAAAGCAATCTTACAGAAGCAGAACTGGCCGGTTAGCCCACGCATGCGAAAAAAGCACTACCAGGATATTGAAGGCCTGGTTACTTATCAAGTAAAGACAATTGGGAGTCTCCTGGTGGAATGTTACATTCCTGCTATCAAGCATCCTTGTTAATGAGATTTAGGTTTAGAAGAAATTTAACTTTATTTACTTTTCCTTCTACCTCCGCCTCTTCAGTGTTTTATGGAGGGGAGGGTGACATTAGGGCTATTGATAAGGTAACTTCTTTGTTGTAAATCTCAAGGACATTTGCAAACCAAGGGAGACTCCTACCTTGCAGGACTGTGATCTCTACAAGTTAACTATTTATCGTTTTATGGCAGTCAGGGGTGCCTGAGGAATGCTACACATATGGAGGGGAGCGGGTGAAGGGGGGGTGCAAGGCGCCAGCTTTTGCTTTGTCCTCAGCCAGCCTCCTGCTCCTTCATTCCCCCCTGAACAACTTTGACCCTTAAATCTTTAAGGGGGTTGAAGGTGGAAGGTCTCATCTTCTATAACTTCTTCGTGCTGAATAGGGGCGTAGAGCTGTCCCTACCTACTGGGGTCGATATTGATCAGGGTAGGAATGTATAAGGGAGTTATGAAAGGTGGAGGCAGCTGAATCCAGCGCTGACAGTGAAGAGGCGTCCTCGCGCGCGACAAGGATCGTCTGTCGTGGTGTAGTCATTGTAGCAATGGAGTCTCGGCACCAAGTAGAGAAACATGGAACAAAGCAACGTATTAAGGTTAATAAGGCGATAAGAATAAGAAGCCCAAAAAGGAGATTTGGCCATAGCCCTCCTCCAAGCCAGGAACTTAACCAATCACTAAAAGAGAGAGAGGGACCTTGTAGAGCCTTAATCTGGGCATTCATATCCTTTATTAGTCCTGTGATATTTTTGTGATAGTCTGGGATGTACACACAACATTCTGTCTTGATAATTGCATATGTGCCACCCTGGGCTGCTGTCAGGGCATATAAGGCATCCTATTTTCTGGAGTGCCTTGGTATCTGTGAGACTTCGGTATTAAGTAGGGAGATGTCATTTAGTGAATCATTGAGTGCCTTTGTAGTATATTTATTAAGGGCTTCTACATGCCACATGACATCCTCTAGTCCCGCGGATGGAACAAAAATGGATGCTAAGTGATCATACCACTTAAAAACAGATCGTGTCCATCTTTGTTTTGAAAGACTCGCGGATCCCCTTACCCAAGAATTCAACACTGCCACAGGATGCAAACAGCAAGAGGTTCTTTATTGTTACACAGGCGCCTGCGGGTGGTCAGTAGCGCCTGCGGGTGGTCAGCAGTTCCTGCTAGCTGAGCACACCAGGCTGGGGTGGTGTAGGATTTTTATAGACAGGTACAAACAAGTTTTGGATGGGATGAAGCTGATAGGCTGACAACTTGAACAATTTTTAAAAAGCATACTTGGTGTTAGCGGATTGGCCTTGGAAGACCCCCATCTCGGCCAGTCACCGCTCAGATAGTGTACAGTAGGGGTACGGGTTGATTTGCACGTTTCTAACCTTTATCTATATACGTGCTGAACCGCACGTCTCCAGCTAGCGTACGTGCTGAACCGCACGTCTCCGGCCTTGGTACGGGAGACAACCCTTATCAATTTTACTTAGGAGTAGGGGAAATTCTTAACAAGGGGGGGGTATAACTTTATTT
Source organism: Mustela erminea (assembly GCF_009829155.1). Taxonomy (NCBI): domain Eukaryota; kingdom Metazoa; phylum Chordata; class Mammalia; order Carnivora; family Mustelidae; genus Mustela; species Mustela erminea. The sequence continues at coordinate 89,996,240 of NC_045623.1, forward strand.
GATTACACAGCGAGCGAGGGTTTAAGCAATTTTTCATTTCTTAGCAAAGCATTAGAAGCACTATTATACAGAAGCCAGAAACAGCTGGGTTAAACACAGATTTTTTGCTATTCGTTATCCTGTTATGCTGCTTGCTGACTCCCTGATCTATGGTCAGCTGGCCACAGTTTCTTAGTTAGCATAAGCTGGTTATAAAAAGAATGTTAAAACTTATAGGCTATAGTATAGTTCTGACCTGGGGTCCTTCAGTTTCAAGTTGGGGAGATTAGCTGGAGTTGTAATGGTTTTAGTAATGCGCCCATGAATCCAGGCAAATCCTAAAGTATAGCGACCTATCCACCCTGGAGGAAGCCAGGCCCACAGGTTAGTTCCACATATCCAGTGGGTTCTGTTTGGAGCTGGCCATCTAATGCCAGGTCGCCTTGCCCAGTCAGTAGCAAACCAGTCAGTAGCCTGGAGTACTATTACTTGGGAACACATTTCTAGTGAGCCATCCTAGACATTGTGTGTTATTTGCCCAAGTACCACTCGTATGATTCCTTTGTTCCCAGCATAAAACTGCCTTCTGACTGAGCCGTCCAATCGTGGGTGTGAGCCACAGATATGTATCCCAGATTTGATATATACCATCCTTAGTATAGCGATAAGGAGGGTTTCGTAACTTAGGCCCATATTTGATTGGGGAGTTATGGCTTGATAGCAATCCCCTTTCCTTCCAAATAGCTCCATGGGCATGTAGTACCAGGAAAGCATAGTTGGAGTCAGTGTTAATGTTTATTCTTAGGCTTTGGCAATTGCAAAGTGCTAGTGAGCACTATGGCACACCTAGCTTTTCTTATTTTTTTCTATGAAAACTACTGGCATCAGAAAATCAACTGTCATTCGTATTTTTAACAGGGGCATCTTAAATCTGGACAAATAAAGTAAGCAAGATCAATAACCTTTTTTGCTCTATAGAGAAAGAAGTACAGTGGTCAGGTTCAGGCATACAGGTAACTAGGTTTAAAGTCTGACAAGTTTTAAGTATTAATTCTGGCATATCTATAAGTATAGTCCAATATTTAATTAGTTGGTTTCTATCATCCACTGATGGCCTTTGAATTCTAAGACAAATCTGGACCTGATGTGAAGTCATTACAGTCAGGGACTGTTTTATAGTGAGCTTTGAGGCTCTTTTTATGAGGAGGGCTGTTCTATGCTTAGCTAAAGCATCTGTTTGCAACTGCACCTCAAAAGAGGTGGCCTCTAGGATAAATATGACTAAGGGATGAAACCAGTAAGAAGACCTTTGAGTGGTCCAACCTTAACAATATCCTGATTACAGAGGATCACTGGCAAGTGAGAAAACTTGTCAAGAGATAAGAGGAGTCCCCCATGGATCATTCAATCCACTCAAAGAAAGTGGGGTCATCCATTATCTCCACAAGTCCATAGTTAATCCTATGGAGTGCGGTATGCTGGCTTTTAGGCAATTTCATTATCCCAGTTGTTTCATCATGTGCCGTGGGGTCTGCTAATATCCCCACAGAACAGTAAGATCGACTAAAGAAGCTATTGTGTAACTTCTCTGAAGTTTACCTCAAATTGTTTAGCTTAGGTAAACATTTAAAGACAATCAAATCTAGAATTTAACATCCATAAAGGTGTGTTACTAAAACAATTTTTCTCTCTAAAATAACCCTCATTTACAGAGATAGCCAAATCAGGACTAATTCACTTGTGAAACAAGTCCAGTTTTGACAAACTTGGCCCATTATTTACATAAGCTCAGCAAGAACAGTTGAGTGTGATCATATAGATCTTCTAGAATCTGCTTTGCTGGAACTTCTTATAAGGAATCTCTAGGTTGAACTTTTAGTAGCCTCTCCGGGCCAGAAGCCAAGCCCTGTACTTGCCATCAGGCATGCCTGCAATACCTGTAGATTTGGGCGAGTTCCTCTTCTGAGACTCTGCAACCTACCAAAGAGTGACATTCTTTACTCACCTGGTGAGGCTGCTGGGAACTCTGTAAGCAAGGTATCAGGCCAACAGTCCCAAGGGGCTTTATGGCTCCAGGTTTCATAAAGTCAACCTTAGTTCCTTAAAGCTGTCTGGTCATATCTGAGTCTATGCATGTCTTTCTCAAATATGACATTCCAGTCAAAGCCTTGGTAAAATAACCAGTTCTCAATGGTGTCCTGTTAAAGGAGAACAGATTCTTACTGAACTTACGCAAATGACTGATTGCCATGGAAGAAAGAATACTTACTGAGACCTTTTGGTTTCAGAGGGTTCAGATAGAGAGAAAATTTGAATGCCTTGAGCACTTTTACATCTCTGTAAGTTACAGATAACTAGGAGGGAGTATCCCTAGTCTGTAAGAGCAAACATTAAAGAGAACCAGCAATGTTTAAAGTAAGACAAAACATTAAGAGACACAACACTATAACCTTTTAGTTCACTTAGTCCCATGTTACTAATTCTGGTGAATGTGGCTTTAGTCAGTTTTGGAAATTCTTACCCATTTCAGTTTTAGAATTTTCAAGTATATCAAATATCTCTATTTGTCCTGAAAGTCCTTTATAGGAATCTCCTTGAAGATAAAACTCATTTTACAAGAGAATTAAAACAATTATAAATGACAAAAACTCAGAATGGATATGGTTAGAGCTAAAGAGTCACGGGAGCTTACAATTTAGCTGCAAGGAAATCAGGTTATTTCTGAGATACATAACATTTCCATAATTACAGTATCAAGCAGTGATCTCTCAAAACATTAAAACTTTAGGAAGTGCGTAGAATCTCTAGAATAGTTATAGCATTTTCCCAAATGTAATCCAAGGTTTATCATTGGTTCAGTAGTACTTCATGAGCAACTTCACATACCAAGGAAAAGCCTGAGTTAAAGAGATTTACAATTTAAATCTTGTCAACATTTCCTAAAATCTTAGAAAGTGTTGAAGCACATGCCTAAATATAATTAGGGATGTTAAACACCTGATAAAACTGAACATAGAAACTGGTTTTTCTGGGCAGGCAAAGAAAACCATTTACATTTTCTTAACAGCAGATCAATTGATCTAAGAAAACATTGTCCTTTTGAACAGAGACAATTTCAGTCTTGTACCAATGTACCTTTAAAACCCATTCATTTCAATCTTAATCCATTCTTGACCATAGATAAAATTTCTTTTCTGAAGATTTCCCTTCACAACCCATCTACAACTTTCCTTTGCATTCAGGTTTTGTCCCAAGCCATTTCCTTCCGAACAACCATCTCATTTAGGACAAAATTACCTTCCCTTACCTTCAACAAAATGTATTCCCATTCCTTAAATCTTTCTTACATATCTCCTACTTTCCTACATACAGAGTTTCCTTTTATTTCCATCAGTCTTAGTTACACTAAGCAGAACTTTGTATTCTTAGAAACACCTTTAGTTATTAACCAATTGTGAACTGCTACAACAGAATTCTTCAGGTGGCAAATTTATGAATCAGTTAAGTGGCAAACAAGTTTACCAACAGATTTAAATACTCTTAGTTTCTTTGCAGTAAGAAGTCAAAAAGCACAAACCTACATCCAGTAATTAACGACTTAGCATTTTATCCTGTTTGGTTAAGACCTAGATGTCCACAATTCAATTCCATTTGTCATCCAAGCAAAACTTTAAAACTTTCAGATTACCAAAGACTTTGAAAGCTACTTCAGCAATTACCCATTAGAACTTTGAGACAGACAATTAACCATCAGTTTAGTTATTTCTTTGCTAACAAATTTTAATAACACAAGCTTATTTGACCTTCAGTAAACTTTGATAGAATAAAAACTTCACATTTACTGCTGTTAACTTCAAAGACAGGTCTTATCTTAATTAAACCAACAAACTTAACTTAGTTCCAACACTGATTTACGTTCCACCTGGACCCACTCCACTTTGAATGTTTAACTGAGACATGGTTGGGAAGATCTGGAGTGGGGGTGTTAGGTCCAGGGGGTGCTCTTCTTGCTCCTCGACAGTGAAGAGAGGAGCTATGGTGCATGATCTAGAGGCTAGTCATGCAGGCTGCACACACGTTGGTACAGAAACACGTAAGGGTGAAACAGAAGAAACAAAGTGCCGCCAGGAGGCAGAGAAAAGATTCCCGGTTTTAGAGCTCATAAGGCCCAACAGAGGAGCAGACACCACGCTTTCCCATCAGCTAGGGGGGAGGGGTTAGGCAGTCCAAGTCAGGCCAGAGAACACAGGGAAACTTCCCCGAAACAAAGAGTTTCGGCAGCTGCTTGGGAATGCTGCTTGGGAATATTCCTTATAGTCTCTGTCTCGAGTTAGACCAACCCCAGTTGGCTCCAGTTATAGCCATTAAGACGGGAAGTGAGTGAGGGAGAAGCCCCCATATCTATTAGGAGAAACAGAGAGAAATAAAGCCAGAATCCCCTTTGCTAGGGATGGCCCAGCAACCTGGGTTTACTAGAAGAAGGCTTATTTACGTAATTATCATCCAGTATGTCAGGAGGAAATTTACTAGCTGACTCATTGAATCTGGTTTTAGCTCTTAATACCTATCTTAATACCTATCTCTTATATTCCCTCCCGATATGTACGATGTTGCAGACAAGGGGAGGGGGACCTTTCAGGTGCTGTCCTGCTCGCGTCCCTCGCGGGAACTTAGGAGTGTCTTAGCTAAGGTCTATCCGTATAAACCCCAGACCAGGCTACTCCATGGAGTAGATGACCGTTATGCCGTATGACACTCCGCGAGACTCAGGGTGCAGCCCACTCAGACTCCATAGCCGAAGCGGTGGAGCCGCACAAACACATTCATACAGTCAGGCATTCCTCAGATTCAAACCGGTTAGACACCCTCCCCTTAAACAGAATGTAACCTTCATAACCAGTACAAGGAACACATATCCACATTTAAAGACATAACATGGAGACATACATGAAGACATACATTGTTGGCCTCCGAGGTGGGACTCGAACCCACGATCTCTGAGAGGCCCCGCCGGCCCCCGAGGTGGGACTCGAACCCACGATCTCTGAGAAGCCGTTCCCGCCGGGCACGAGTGACGTCTCCGTCGGCCCGCTGGCAACCCTATAGCGCGTCCGCCAGGGCATATTTGCCAGTCACCGCCCTGGGACTCTAACCCAGGAATACAGAAAGGACAAGACACAAAACACAAAACCAGGGCATAAGAACGAAGCAAAGGAAAAACAGAGACAAAAGACAAAGCCGGCTTTCTTACCGATCGGTTGCAGCGACCCGTTGGCCAGTTGTCTGGTGGGCTTGAAGGGGAGATCTCGGTGGGACCTCCAAATGAAATGCCAATAGAGTATTACCCCCACCTTAAAAGACCACCAGAGACGTGAGTCAAAGCCAATCAGCAAGGGTCCTTTATTGCAGGTTCGAACCTGGACCTCTGCGCCGCTCGTTGCCGATAACGCCGAGAGGTCCAGAGCTGGGTTGGTGCAGGGTTTTTATAGACAGGTACAAACAAGTTTTGGGTGGGGCTGAGCTGACTGATTGACAGTTTGAACAGGCATACTTGGCGTCAGTGAATTGGGTCAGGGGACCCCGCGCGAAAGCAGACAAAGCAATCTTACAGAAGCAGAACTGGCCGGTTAGCCCACGCATGCGGAAAAAAGCACTACCAGGATACTGAAGGCCTGGTTACTTATCAAGTAAAGACAATTGGGAGTCTCCTGGTGGAATGTTACATTCCTGCTATCAAGCATCTTTGTTAATGAGATTTAGGTTTAGAAGAAATTTAACTTTATTTACTTTTCCTTCTACCTCCGCCTCTTCAGTGTTTTATGGAGGGGAGGGTGACATTAGGGCTATTGATAAGGTAACTTCTTTGTTGTAAATCTCAAGGACATTTGCAAACCAAGGGAGACTCCTACCTTGCAGGACTGTGATCTCTACAAGTTAACTATTTATCGTTTTATGGCAGTCAGGGGTGCCTGAGGAATGCTACACATATGGAGGGGAGCGGGTGAAGGGGGAGGTGCAAGGCGCCAGCTTTTGCTTTGTCCTCAGCCAGCCTCCTGCTCCTTCAGCCCAACCCTCCAGGATCCTGTAAATCTACTCCAACATATACACTCCTCCAAATTCCTTTGGGGGAGATGCCTGGGTGGCTCAGTTAGCTAAGCACCTGCCTTTAGTTCAGGCAATGATCCCAGGGTTCTGGGATGGAGTCCTGCATCAGGCTCCCTGCTCAGCGGGAGCCTGCTCTCCCTCTCCCTCTACCCTTCCCTAGTTTGTGCGCTCTCACTCACTCTCTCTCTCAAATAAATAAAAATAAATTTTAAAAATAAATTCTTAAAAAATTCTTTTGGAAATTCCTTTATCTCTACTCTCCTCCACCCCAGGATATATGCCAGGATATAAACATCTTCAAAGCATATGACCCACTGATATACATCTGAAGAGTCTCATGACTCAGCTTTTACTAAACAGTAATAAATGACCTTTCCCCAAAATAGCTAGCCCCTGAGCTCCCCCAACCCCCAGGATCCTGGAAACCTTGTTTCCAAAATACCTGGGAGGCTTACACTATCCCCAACCCCCTCCTAACTTGAAAGCATGTAAAAGGCCACTCCTCATGACCCCAGTGCAGCTCTTTCTGCCCACGGGTCCTGTCTCTGTGCTTTAATAAAACCACCTTTTGGCACCAAAGATGTCTCAAGAATTCTTTCTTGGCCATTGGCTTCGAACCCAAATGTCTTCCCTGTATCAGGGCACATGCATTTGGGGCTCCATCACATTTCTGACAAATAGAAATGTTACTTCCTTCTGGGAAGTTGGGAAGAGCACTACCCCTCCCTCCTCAAAGTTCTGCTCAAACCACTTGATCTTTTTTTTTTTTTTAAGATTTTATTATTTATTTGACAGAGATCACAAGTAGGCAGAGGCAGAGAGAGAGAAAGGAGGAAGCAGGCTCCCCGCTGAGCAGAGAGCCCAATGCAGGGCTCAATCCCAGGACCCTGAGATCATGACCTGAGCCGAAGGCAAAGGCTTAACCCACTGAGCCACCCAGGTGCCCCAAACCACTCGATCTTTAGGGATCTCTATTTCTACATCTCTAAAGTGGCCAGGTGCCAAAAGGTAAGTAGAACAAAGTCAGACTCTGGGATCTCCAGACTGTGAGCTCCAAAAGGCATGAGTGAGATTGCATCTGTGTTCATGCATTCATTCAACAACGGAATCAAGCACTTGCTGCTAGGAACCGGCCGCTGGGCAAGGTGCATGGCAGTAAATAAAAGAAGCACAACCCCTAATCCCCCAAAGCTTAAATTTCAGAAATCAAAATAACTAAGACCCAAGAAGGGTGCCAGGAAGAAAATACCTGCTAATTTTTACCTAGTGGTTACTCTGCGCCAGGAAATAATCTTCCCGGCGGCCGCTGTTCTTAGCACACCCCATTCTATAGATGAAGAAACTTTAGAACAAGCTGACTGAGTAAGTGTGGCCAAGGTCACAAGGAGTGGCCAAGCTAGGATTCAGCCCAGACAATCTGCCTGCAGAATCTATTTTCAACCATGATGCTATCTACAGTGAGTGCTTCCCTAGAACAAGGAATCACCCTGTGACATGATAGAAAGAGGAGTCAGGGAGGGCTTCTCCTTAGAATGTGACGTTTAAACGGAGACTTGAGAGAGGAGCAGGAGTCAGTCATGTGGAATTAAGGAAAGAGATTTCCCAGCAGGAAAAAAAATATATGTGCAAAGGTCCTGAGACAGAAAGATCGGTGTGCTCAGTGCCTGGTAAACCAATAGGAGAATGGGGTCAGAGCTGAGGTCAGGGTGAGGATTAGTGCAGGGGAAGCCTTTGAAAGGCTTAAGTGGGGATCAACATGATCTGATTTGTTTTTAAAAAGATTGTGCTGTTTGCCGTGTGGAGAGTGACCTGCAAGGGAACAGGAGGAGGATGAGGGAGACCAGTTAGAAGATTACTGCAGTAATCCAGCTGAAAGGATGTGGCTAGGCCAGGAGTAATGGCAAGAGGTGGGAGGGAGAATGGATTTGAGCTTTATTTGGAGGTGAACCGATGGATTAGTGGGAGTGGGGGTGGGGTTAGGGCAGAGAATGCCCTCCGGGTTTGTGGACAGAGCAGCAGAATGGATTGTGATGCCCTTGACTGAGATGGAAAAGAGCAAGGGAGGGACAGGTTTCATGGAGAAATCAAGGTCAAGAGGTATTTTTCTTTTTATTTTCTCTAAATGTTAATTGCTTTATCACAAAAATAAGAACAAAGGGGTTCTATGGGAATAACCCATTATATCTTCCCATTTTTTAGCCCAGCTAAATATATCTCACAGGGGTTATACACTCATTTTCAAAGGCAAAAGATTACTTGAAATAAGTGGCATTGGGTCGCCTGGGTGGCTCAGTGGGTTAAGCCTCTGCCTTCGGCTCAGGTCATGATCTCAGGGTCCTGGGATTGAGCCCCTCATCGGGCTCTCTGCTCAGCGGGGAGCCTGCTTCCCCGTCTCTCTCTGCCTGCCTCTCTGTCTACTTGTGATCTCTTTCTGTCAAATAAATAAATAAAATCTTTAAAGAAAAAAATAAGTGGCATTAACACAGCATTCAGAGAGTAAGTTTTGAATTACTGCGCGCTGGAAAATGGAAATATAACGTAAAATCATGTCCATTAAGTATCAGTCTAATGTAGAAAGGCAAAACTTAAAAAAAAAATAGGGAAAAAATATATTTCTGGTAAACTCTAATAGTTCCCACACTTACCAATTCTACCAGTTCCTAGTAGTTTCCACACCCACCAATTCTCCAACACCAGCTGGGTGTCCTGTAATTCGATTCAATTGTGATACCAACTGGAGATCGTGTAGACTGCCCAGGACAAGGCTCCTTTCCACAAGACTGTTCTCCATTTCAGACCGCAGTCACAAGTACTAGGACCTCAGGTTCCCCGCAGCTCTTGACGGACTTGACAAATCAGAGTTTCCCAGGAGCCACTCCTTGGATTCAGTCATTTGCTAGACTAGCTCACAGAAGTGAGGCTCACATTTATCTTGACCAGTTTATTATATAATAAAGGATGTGATGAAAGATACCACTGAACAGTCAGAAGAAGAGATACGGGATGCCTGGGTGGCTCAGTTGGTTAAGGGGCTGCCTTTGGCTCAGGTCATGATCCCAGCGTCCTGGGATCGAGTCCCACATTGGGCTCCTTGCTCGGCAGGGAGCCTGCTTCTCCCTCTGCCTCTGCCTGCCACTCTATCTGCCTGTGCTCGCTCTCTCTCTCTCTCTCTCTGACAAATAATAAATAAAATTAAAAAGAAGAAGAAGAAGAAGAGATACATAGGGCGCGATCCAGAAGGCCCTCAAGCGCCGGAGTTTCTGTCTCCCGGAAATTAGGGTGTACTGTCCTCCAAGCATGTGGATATTTTCACCAACCCAAAGCTCTCCAAAACCCATACTTTGGAATTATTTATGGAGCCTTCATTATGGAGGTATGATCTATTTATTTATTTATTTATTTTAAAAAAGATTTTATTTGACACAGAGAGAGCAATCACAAGTAGGCAGAGAGGCAGACGGGGGGTAAGGAGGAAATGCAGACTCTCTGCTGAGGAGAGAGCCTGACCCCAAGACCCTGAGATCATGACCTGAGCCGAAGGCAGAGGCTTAACCCACTGAGCCACCCAGGTATCCCATGATCTATTTTTTAAAAGATGTTATTTATTTATTTGGGAGGGAAGCATGTGCTGGGGGGTGATGGGCAGCAGGGAGGAAGTGGGAGAGAGAGAGAGGGAGAAGCAGACTTCCCTCTGAGCAAAAGGCCTGATGTGAGGTTTGATTCCAGGACCCTGAGATCATAACCTGAGCGGAAGTCAGACTTAACCGACTGAGCCACCCAGTTTCTCTCTGCTTGGATGGGGCTGAAAGTTTCAAGCTTCTAATCATGGCTTGGTGTTTCTGGTGACCTGCTCCCCTCTCTGAAGCTATCTAGGAGCCCACCAAGGGTCACCTCATTAGAGTAAAATATGCTCCTGTGACCCAGGAAACTCCAAGGGCTCTAGGAGCTCTGTGCCAGGAACTAGGGTCAAAGATTAAATATTGGAGCAAAAGGATGTTTCTTATGCTCTCATCACTTGGGAAATTGCAAGGATTTTAAGAGTCCTGTGCCAGGAACTAGGAGTACAGACCTATATATATTTTTTTCTTCTTTTATTTCATAACACCCAAATTGGATATCCATGATAAGTAAGCAGGTGTATAGATACATCTGGAAGTCAGGACTGGAGGCTTAAATTTGTCATCAACATATAGAGGGCACTGAAAGCATGGGGCAAAGGGAGAAAGTGCTGATAGAGGAGAGAAGCAGAGGTGCCATATTTAGATGTCAAGGTGATGGTGAGGAACCAGCAAAGGACCCTGAGCAGGAGTGGTTGGTAATAAAAAGGTAAAATAAGAGAGTGACTGAATAAATTGAGAGTGAGGAAGCATCCTGGCAAAAGTAGACTACTCTTCTGTGAAGTTTTGTTTTGGAAAGAAACAGAGAAGTGGGCTGGCAGCAGGCAAGAAACTAGGGTTGAACAGGAATTCTGTAAAATGGAAGCTACACCTTGATACACTGATGGGATTGATCCAGTGGCGAAGGGCATCGGGCTGCCTGGCATGAACCCCCCTTGGAAGATGCTTAAGAAAGCAAGAGAGGATGGCTTTCTGGAAAGCTCATTCTTGCCCAAAGCCTTTATTAAGTGCTTACTCTGTGCTCTAAGAGCTAGAATATAGCAGTGATCAAGAGGGCCGTGGTGCCTGTGCTCTGAGCACTCTTGATGCAGAGGGAAAGAAGAAGGCCACAAGGAATCAATGCAAATACCATTTCAGATCGGCTTACCTGCATGCTTTGAAGGAAGTAAACAGGGGGATGTGACAGGGAGTAATCAAGAGGATGTCCTTTAGTTCAAGGAGTCAAGGATGATGGATTGAGCAGCTGTGGTTTTTGCCTTCCCGTCATTCACTTATCCTACTTCTGACATTGCCTTTATTTTGAAGGGACACAACCTCTCTGACAAACTCAATGCATGTTCTTTGTGGGACTGACCCTAGCCCATCTCCAGATCGGACTTGTGATCCTGGCCCGGCCAACAAAACTCAACCCTAGGATGTTTGCTAGAACTTCTGGGGAAGAGAGACTTTCTTTGCCCAGGAATTGTTGACCAGATTTTGGACCTGGAGCTGCAGGAGGTCAGCTTGTCACCACAAAGGAAGTGCCTACCTGCCTGGTGCCTGGCAGGCGAGCCCGGAAACAGAGAGACCTCATAAGTGGAAAAATTACATGAGCACCTGATTCTAGCTCTACCTGAAGGTGGCACACCCCTTGGCCTTTTCTATTAAATGTTTTGTTTTGTTTTCCCTTAAGCTATTTTGAGCTAGGGTTTCTATCAGTTATAATTGAACAAATCCTGGTTGATAAAGAAGTCCTGAAGGATACGAAGGAGCCAGGCTTAGAAGTGCCAGGGAGAAACAATCCAGGTGCAAGGAGCAGGGCACATAAGATTCTTTGCAGAACAGAGTTTGGCCGTTGGGGAACACAAAGGAAGCAAGTGAACCTGGAGTATAATGAACTCGGTGATGGAATGAAATGGGATAGAACCACAGGAAGAAATTCCATTTCTAACAAAGTGGGAGAAAGGGAAGCAGAGAAACACTTCCCCATATATCCTCTTTAAAAAACAATGGATGCATTTTTAAAATTATCTTTTGTAAAGCATCAATGAGCTGCCCACAAAGTAAGGGAAATAAGAGAGGCCAGAAATGACAAGCAAGGACAATTCCTCAGGAATAAAAGAGTCTTTTAGCTGGTATTTGCCCTAAAGGCACCAACTGAAACCCAAAGCCTCACCAAACTTTTTTACTTCAACACATGATAAGACATTTTACAATAGGATTCAGTAAGCAGATGGGAGATTCATGAACAATACTTTACCCTATTCACATGTGAGAGACACTTCTATTTCCCGGTCTAATCTATTCTGTGTTATTCTATTTCTTTTCTTTTTCCTTTTTTTTTTTTCTAAGATTTTATTTATTTATTTGACAGAGATCACAAGTAGGCAAAGAGGCAGGCAGAGAGAGAGAGATGGAAGCAAGCTCCCTGCTGAGCAGAGAGCCCTATGCGGGGCTCAATCCCAGGCCCCGGGATCATGACCTGAGCTGAAAGCAGAGGCTTTAACCCACTGAGCCACCCAGGCACCCTTAAAACAACATCTTAAAAAAAAAAAAGTTCTGGTTGAGCTCCATCAAATGATGTCATTCCAGGAGCTGCAGAACCTTCTCTCTGGGAAGGGGGAGCCAAGTTGCAATCAAGTTTCAAGCTGCAATCAGGAAGCATTCAGAAGAAAGGGACCCTTTGAGTTCCAGCATTTTGTTGGATTTTTCTTCCCTAGAGAGTTAAATTTTGGCCCTGTGGAGTTCTAAATACCTATTAGACAGATATTCAAGTGGAAATTTTGAATGGGCATTGAATTTGCATGTCTGGAGCTCAAGAGAGAAGAGTAGGCTGCAGATGTGAATTCCAAATTCTCGCGACATAGGCAGTCTTTAGTGGGACCATGGGATGAAGAAGGGAAAGAGGGAGAGAGCCCCAAAGACTGAGCCTGGGCACGCAACTGGCAAGCAGCTCTTACTCCTTTTCCCCATCCTGCAGCCAGAAACGGGGAGGTGATGGGTGTTAGCGAGAAACTTAAGACAAAGGTCTCATTCTGGGGATAGTAGAACAGTGGGGGTCTATTGCTTCCAGCTGTAACTAATTCTGAACTGATACAGGAACAAAACTGAGACATTCCTGGGAAGACTGGTCAAAAATCAAGAAAGAGGGGTGCCTGGGTGGGCTCAGTGGGTTAAAGCCTCTGCCTTCAGCTCAGGTCATAATCCCAGGGTCCTGGAATTGAGCCCTGCATCGGGCTCTCTGCTCGGCGAGGAGCCTGCTCCCCCCACCCCACACCTGCCTCTCTGCCTACTTGTGATCTCTGTCTGTGAAATAAATAAATAAAATCTTTAAAAAAAAAAAATCAAGAAAGAAAAGGAAGGCAGCACAATTCAACAGTGTTGGACTTGAAAAACAGACTAGGGAACTGTAGCAGTAGCCAAAATTTAAAAGATAACAGAGGAATATTGCAGATAATTTTATGACAATGAACTTGAAGCAAAGGTAAACTCAGCAAATGCCTGGAAAAATAAAAATTTACATCAAAAACAGTCAAGGACGGGGCGCCTGGGTGACTCAGTCTGTTGGAGCGATGGAGCGTCTGGCTCTTGATTTCAGCTCAGGTCATGATCTCAGGGTCCCCAGATTGAGCCCCACATCGGGCTCCAAGCTCAGTGGGGGACAGGGTGTATGCCTGAGATTCTCTCTCTCCCTCTTCCTATGCCCCTACCCCTGCTCAATTTACGTGTGGACTCTGTCTCTCTCTCTAAAAATAAACAAACAGGGGCATCTTGGTGGCTCATTGGGTTAAAACCTCTTCCTTCAGGTCATGATCCCAGGGTCCTGGGATTGAGTCCCACATGGGGCTCACTGCTCAGCGGGAGTCTTCTTCCCCCCTCTCTCTCTGCCTACGTGTGATCTCTATCTGTCAAATAAATAAATAAAATCTTTTAAAAAAATATATAAACAAATCTTTTAAAAAAGAAAACAGCCAAGGACAGTGTAAGAAAGAAAAATTACAGACCAATGTTACTTAAGAACATAGATGTTAATGCCCTCAATGATATCAGCAACTTCAATCTAGCAATGTATTCAAAAGATAATAAACATGTCATGACTAAGTTGAGCTTATTCTAGGAAGGTTGATTCAACATCAGAAAATCTACTAGTGGAATTAATCATATTAGCATGCTAGTGGAGAAAAACCAAGTAACCTTTTCAACTTATACAGAAAATGCACTTGATAATTCATTATTTGTGTTAAAAATTCTTAGCAACCTAAGCATAAAGCGCTGTTAACCCATTTGTTCAATCATCTCTGATTTTAGAAGGAAACATTTTTTTAAAGATTTTATTTATTTATTTGACAGGCAGAGATCACAAGTAGGCAGAGAGAGGCAGGCAGAGAGAGAGAGAGAGAGAGAGAGAGCGGTGGATGCAGGCTGCCTGCTGAGCAGAGAGGCCCATGCGGGGCTCGATCCCAGGACCCTGGTATCACGACCTGAGCCGAAGGCAGAGGCTTTAACTCACTGAGCCACCCAGGTGTTCCAGAAGGAAACATTTTTATAGGCTTCTAGAAATGTTATGGGTCTTAGGTGATGAGTCCAATGGATGAATCTGCCCAAACATTAAGGGAATGATGGACACCATTTTCAAGATGGTATTTTTCTCTGGGAGGATGAGAAAGGGGAGGCAACAGAAGAGGACCATACATGGGCTTCAAAGGTAGGGACATGTCCAATTAAACTAGTTGGGGGTGCCCGGATGCTCCTTTTTGTTTTTCCCTAAGCTTAACCGACTGAGCCACCCAGGCGCCCTCTTTACTCTTTAAATGGTACATATACTTTTATATAGAGACAGGTATAAATATATATACAATTGACCCTTGAACAGTGTGGGGACCGGGGTGCTGTCAAAAATCCATGTATAATTTCTGACTCTCCAAAAACTTAACTACTAAGAGCCTACTCTTCTTCCTAATAACACAAACAGTCAATTAACACACATTTTGTGTGTTATTTGTCTCATATACCGTTTTCTCCCCTTGAGCCCAGGGCCTAGACCCACCTGTTCCCGGGTACTGGGGAACCTGAACTGCCACTCCCACCCCACCAGAGAAAAGGATGGGGAAGACTCTCGCATTCTGGTCCCTAGAAGCCCTAGGCAATTGTCTGTCCCTCTGGCCCCTGAGTCAGGGGATCTGTCCCTTAGCAGAGTCCCTGTTCCTTTGCAGCCTATCGCTGAGCAGCCAGTGCCAGCCCAGCAAACCCTCCAGGGCCTGGAGACTCTAGATCCAGCTGGCTGAGCAGGGAGCCCATCCCCAGGACCCCAGGATCATGACCTGAGCCCAAGGCAGATGCTTAACCGCCTGAGCCACCCAGATGCCCCTCTGAGTAAATTTTTAAACATACCTTATTTTCAGGCACATGATGGCTCAGTGGACTGAGTATTTGACTCTTGATTTTGGCTGGGGTCAAGATCTCATGTAGGGCTCAGAGGGGAGTCTGTTCCTCTCCCTCCCCCTCTGCTCCACCCCTGCTCGCTTCCAGGGCTAGCTCTTGCTCTATATCTGAAATAAATAAATCTTTAAAAAATAATGTAAATAATAACAGCCTATTTTCTTGCCTGCCTGAATGCATGTACCCATATTCATACCCACCACACCTGCTTCTGCCCCCCCCTTCTCTCTCTTTCAGACTCTCTATCTCTACCTCCTTCTCCAGGCTTTTCTCTGATTCTGCCTTCTCCTCCCCCCAACTCCCTTCTTCCCCCCTCAACCCCCCACCCCTGCCCCTGCACCCAGCTCCCAGTCTCTCCCTGGGGCTGGCTTCCAGCCCCACTGCAGAGCACTCTGGGTCCAAGGAAAAGAGGCTTTGGCTGTGAGTGCATCAGATGCCAGGACCTGCCCTCCCGCTTCCCTCTTCCTGCCTCAGCCCGGACTTAGCGGCCACCGCCCTGCTGCCTCCAGACAGGCTGGGGGGAAGGAGCAACAGGGCTCCAGCGCTCAAGGGGGGGCGGCTGGGGGCCCAGCTGGCTTTTGTGTTATTGAGCTCCTGGGCTGGTGGCTCCGCTTGGCAGAGCTCTGGGGACTCTGGGCACCAGCCTAGAAGAGTGGGAAAAATTCCAGGTCTCTCAGGCTGAGGCTGAGCTAGACCAGCCCCCAAGCTTCTAGCCTCCCTCCATCCCTGCCCTGAGCACCCAGAGCTAAGCCTGACAAGCCCTGACCCTTCCCAGCTAGCCAGAGGTACCCCAGGCCCTCCCCTGACCCTGACCTCTGTTCCTTAACTTCCACACAGTTCCCCTCCATCCTTCATCCTTCAGACCATGTTCTCCCACCTCCACAGAGAGGGAGGGGGCGAGGGCTGGACTCCACAGGAGGGTTCTTAGGGCAAGACTGGGGTTTTCTGCTCAGACTAGGGGCTCCATGTCTGGGTTTGCCCATCTCTAGTCCATGTCACCACCTCCCTTTATGTCCCCTCACAAGGCTCTGCCTGCTCCAGGAGGCACAAATCTAGGACACACAGCAGGGAGGGGCACCCCGCCGCAGCTCCCACACCAGCCCCTCCAGGCATTCCTGTGAGTTCGGGAGAAAGCTGTTCTTTCCACACCTTCCCTATGATTTTGGCAAGTATTGAACATAGTTGAAAAAAGCACAAGATGTGAGGAGTCAGATCTGGGTAGAACGGCTTCCCCACTCTGACCCTCAGTTTGCTCATCCATCAAATGGGAAGAAAAGTATCTGCAGATGGTCTTCCCAGAGCCCACCTGTGGGTCTACTTTCACCCCTTCACTGCCAGACCCAGAGGGCAGTTGACCCAGGCTGGGGTCCAGGCTGGATTCCGCCTGCTCCAGCTCCCAAATCTTGTCTGACCAACTATGTATTCTTCTAGTACTCTGCCGCTGGGAACCACTCAGGAATCCCTCCCCTGAGACCCTGGACACACTTCCACCGCCGCACTAAGCCGTCTCCTCTCACGCCCTGTTGGTGCTTCTGGGAATGATCTGTCTTCCCCACACACTGTGCATTCCTCGAGGTCACATGCCAAGTCTCATTCCTCTCTGTGTCCACAGTGCTCAGGCCAGGGCAAGGCACAGAGTAGGCACTCGTGATGCCTGTTCAGTGAGAACGGCCTGGACATTTTTCACGTTCTCTGCCTTGATTCCCACACCTACGCAACCTGTGCCTCGCCATACCTGCCTCAGGGCTTTGTGTCTCCACTGCTGCCAGTCTCCTGGGCCCCCTGTCCTCCTCAGTGTCTCACTTGGAAGGTCCTGGGGAAGAACAATGCACCACCCCAGGACTTCTGTTGAACTCTGGTTTGTTTGTTTAAAGATTTTATTTATTTATTTGACAAAGAGAGATCACAAGTAGGCAGAGAGGCAGGCAGAGAGAGAGGGGGAAGCAGGTTCCCCATTGGGCAGAAAGCCCGATGTGGGGCTCATTCCCAGGACCCTGGGATCATGACCTGAGCCGAAGGCAGAGGCTTTAACCCACTGAGCCACCCAGGCACCCCTGAACCCTGGTTTTTCTCCCTTACCCTTGAATTTCCTGAGGAAATTCCAGTTCCTCAGGCCACAAACCCGGGGTGAGTGGGGGAGGTGCCCAACTGTCACACTAGTGGCTCTCATGAACTGGGTCTGCTGGTATGCATGCCCCCTTGTGGGCACCCTCCCATGTTGACTCCAGGCTTGGCTTTATGACTTGCTTTAGCCAATGGGACATCAAGAAGCGTGAATGGGAGACTTGACAGGCACTTGCACACTGGGGTCTGTCCTCCCGGAAGCCAGCCGCTGCCCTGTAAGATGGTCAGCTAGACCGTCAGGTGAGGAGAGGTCCTGGGTGATTTGGTAAGCCAACCCCAGCCGCCCCCAGCTGAATGCAACCCCAGCAGCCACCCCAGGCGAAACCAGCTGAACCGGCCAGCTAACCCCAGCCAAACCACAGACTTTCCAGAAATAATATATTCTTGTTTTAAGCCACTGCGTTTTAGGATGGTTTATTTCCCAGCAATAGATAACTGAAGCAAGGCCCAATCCTGCCTCTTCTCTGTCCTTCTCCTCCACATACAGTCCTGTGGAATCCATTCCCAGAATACATCGTATGTCTGACCACTTCTCACCACATCTCCAGACGCCCGCCTGGTCCAGACAGCCATCATCTCTCGCCTGGACCACGGCCACAGCCTCCTCACTGGGCTCCCTGCTTCCAGTCTTACCCTCGCCTCCAGTCACCCTCCAGTGACCAAAATGAAGGTTTTGAGGTTTGGGTCTGATCAAGCCACACACCTGCTTAAGACCCTCCAGTCAGTTCCCCACACAGAGTCCTCCGTAGCCTTCAAAGCCCTGTGTAGTAGAGCCGTGCCTGCCACGTCACCATCCCCAACCCCAGGGTCTCTCCGGAGCCCTTGCTCACTGCACCCCAGCGACACCGGCTTCCTTTCTGTTTCTTGAACATGTCCAGCATATCCCCACCTTGGGGGCTTTACGCTATGGGTCTTTCTGCCTAGATCTTTCTGTTGGCAGCTTACATGTCCCCTCAGGAAGCCCACCTATAGAAGAGGAAACTGAGGCTTGGAGAAGTGAGCTCATTTCCCATGTTCACACAATTAGGAAGAGGCCGGGGTGACAGTCCATCCGGGGTCTGTATGACCGTCTCCCCCGCCCACACACTGTAGGGCTCTTTCTGCCGCATCAGCGGTTTTGGAGGATGATGGTGGTGGTCGTGGGCGCCTGAGAAAGGACAGGGGTTAGAGGGGCCTCCTCCTTCAATTACTCCTTCTAAAAACACTCCTGGCTGTAGCCTTTGGACCCTGCCCTGGGCTGGGTGCTGGGGACTCAGAGATGAATTCGACCAGACTTTGCCCTCTTGGAGCTCCCATCTGGGAACAGGGAAAGCAGCAGAGTAGGTCAAGGGCAACAGAGGGGTTCAGGCAGCCTTTGGGGATACCTCAGGAAGGCAGCCTTCAAGCTGGGAGCTCTCCAGGAAGGCTTAATGGAGATGCCAGGTTGGTTGCAGGGGACAGCCAGAAAGTAGGGCTGGTGTTCAGTAGCCAGAGCTGACTGCCCTATAAGTCCTACCCTGACTGTTCCCTGTAAGTGTCCAGAAGACTCAGCGCTGGCCATGGGTATCCATGCCCACTGTGTGTGTGTGTGTGTGTGTGTGTGTGTGTGTGTGTGTGAAGAGAGTGAGGGAGCAGTACCGGGGCGAGGTGGAGGATAGACAAGAAAAGGGTGGAATGAATAAACAGATTTTACTGATGTGGAAACTCAAGGCCAGAGAGGCTGAGCCTCTCGCCCCAGCTCACAAAGCCACTAGGTGATAAAGGCAGGACTGGAACCCAGACCTCTCTTGCCACCGCACAGAGCAGCATGGGAGCAGAATCCACCCCCTCTGGGCCCTGCTGCTTATTCACTATCCAATCTCAGCTAAGGTCATTCCCCTCACGGGCCTCATTTCCAGGGAACTGGATGAAGATACTTTCAACACAAGGACTCTGCAGAAAATACTTCCACTGGAATCAAATTCAGGACCAAAGAAACAGCCTTTGCCTCAGCCTGGTACAGGAGGGCTCCTTGGCCTGCAGGTCCCTTGAGGACCAGCAACTGGCAGCTGTGCTAACAGAAGCCGGGGAGCCCCAGGAATCCCCCAGTGTCACGTGGACTTGGGATTTCCTACCCAGCTGTCTACCTAGAGTTCCAGAAGCCACCACAGCCCAGCTCCTTAGAATCCCTATGCACATCTCTATGTATCTCTATGTATGTCATCCTCTCGGCCCAGACCCCAACTCACTGGCCCTCACTCCCAGCATAACTTCCAGACTTCCTGGGTTTTTCTCAGCCTCCAGGACACACCACCCTTTGGCCAATGAAGGAAAGGGGAGAGGCAACTCACTGGCCAACTGTCTGACCTGTACAGACACATCTGACTAACCAGAGGAGCCAAGATGGCTTCAGCTCCCATTTTCCAATTCCACTCATGCTCCACCATTCTGTCCCCTTCCACACGGAAGGGTTCCCTTTCACTGGTTCCATTCCATTTATTCTACTCGGAATCTCAGGAAATTCTACCAGGAAAAGAGAGACATGGTGAACGGAACCAGAGCTGATCACAGAAGGGAATTCTTGAGGGCAGATTCCCCAACTCTGCTGGGGCCTGGAACAATGTCCAGGGCCCAATTTCTGGGGTATCCAGAGGAACCCCAGCAGGAGCTCAGGCTCTCTGTTCAGAATGAACTCTGGGCTCTACCATTTACTGGCTGTGTGACCTTGGGCAAGCAGCTTAAATCTCTGAGCCTCTGATCTCTTAGCTATAAAATGGGGATTTGGGACCTATTCACTGAGTGATGGTGAGAATTACATGGAATAAGGCACAGAAGATACCTAACATGTAACAGGTGGTCATGGGCAGCAGCAGTAACAGGTTTTCCTGTTTATTCTCAGGGGCGGTGGCCTTGTCCCAGACAGTCCTGGCCCCAGCATGGCTGGGGAGGCAGAGAAGGAAGAAGGGGTTAAAATAATCTATCATTTACTTAACATTTACTACCTGCCAGCCTCTGTTGTAATCAATTCAATAACTTGGCCAAAGTCACACAGCTAGCAAGTGGCAGAACAGGGACACAAATTCAGACCCCCTGGCTGCAGAATTCACACTCTGAGCCACCGTACTATCCTACCTCACAGGAAACCCATTTTCAGATGAGACATGCTGAGGTTGCAAGAGCTTCAATTCAGACTCAGAGCCTAGCTCAGTATTCTGGCAATTTCCACTGTTGCATGCTGCCCCCTAGTGCCCCTATGGGAGACGCACACCAGAAGCCGGCAGCAGACAGCCCTGCAGCCTGATCCACACTCCTCTGACCCACTGCTCTTGCCCGTGACCCAATCTGCACATCTTAGAGGTTCCAAATAGCACTCTGAATGCCAGCTACATATACAATCATGATATTTTTTGGCTATCTCACAAACCCTCACATTCTTTTTTTAAAAAGATTTTATTTATTTATTTGACAGAGAGAGACGTGGTGAGAGAAGGAACACAAGCAGAGCGAGTGGGAGAGGGAGAAGCAGGCCTCCTGCCGAGCAGAGAGCCTGAGGCAGAACGCTGGAATCTTGACTTGAGCTGAAGGTAGACGCTTAACGACTGAGCCACCCAGGTGCCTCACAAATCATCAAATTCAACAAATCTAACTCCAAGTTTATACTTTTACACCCAGACTTGTCCTCCTTAGTCATCTCCAGCCAGCCAGTGGCATAAGCCAGAACCCACCCCCCACCCCAGCCTGTCTCCAACCAAGTAGCCTGAATGGCAGCTGATGAAGGAGTCGGGAGAAGCAGACATCAAACCGAGTTAAGCAACAGATGAGGGCCCCTGGTCACAGCCAAGAGGCAAAACTGAGCTCAGGAAGCTCTGGTTAGAAAAGTAGGCCTTTCTGCTTAGAAAGAAGCCCAAACACAGCTCTGAGGGCTGGGAGGAGGTCACACTGAGGAGTATGAAACTGGGAGCCAGAGGCCTGGGTACTGCTCTGTCACAGTATGCCCTTGGGACTTAAATGAGCCTCAGTTTCCCCATCTGTGAAATGAATATGACAATGCCTATCTCAGCCTCTTGTAAGGATAAAATTTAAGTGTTTTCTTTGTAAACTGAGAAGGGAAGTACACAGGAGAGGTTTGTTGTTATCTGGGAAATCGTCCAGTAGATGTTTCCTTTGTTGCACTGAATACTGGGCCCATAAGTTATTTTGTTTTGTTTTCAAAGGGACTCATCAGGACACCGGGGTGGCTCAGTCCGTTAAGTGTCCAGTTCTTCAGCCCAGGTCATAATCTCAGGGTCCTGGGATAGAGTCCTACATTGGGCTCCTCGTTCAGCGGGGAGTTACCTTGAGATTCTCTCTCCTTCCCCCTCTGTCCCTTCTTTAGCTTGTGCACTCATTGTCTCTCTCAAATAAATAATCTTTTTAAAAAGAGGTCATAATTTTGTGGGGTATGTTTAATTATGGTAAAAGAAAATATATAGGGGTGCCTGGGTGGCTCAGATGGTTAAGTGTCTTAATCTCAGGTCTTAATCTCAGAGTTGTGGGATCGAGTCCCACATCGGGCTCCCTGCTCAGTGGCGTGTTTGCGAGTTTGTTTCTCCCCTCTGCTCGTACTCTCTCTCTCAAATGAATAAATAAAATCTTTTTTAAAAAAAGGAAATGGATAAAACATAAAAATTGCCATTTTAACCACTTTTAAGTGTACGATGTGGCATTAATTACATTCACACTGTTGCACAACCACCGCCATGATCTATTTTCAAAATTTTTCATCATTCCAAATAGAAACTCTGTACCCATTAAGCAATAACTTCCCATTTCCCCCCTCCCTCCAGTACCTGGTAACCTCTAATCTCTGTCTTAATAAATTAGTCTGTTCTAAATATTTAATGTAAGTGGAATCAGAATTTTTGTCTTTCTGTGTCTGGCTTATTTCACTTAGCATAATGTCT
Organism: Mustela erminea; assembly: GCF_009829155.1. NCBI lineage: Eukaryota > Metazoa > Chordata > Mammalia > Carnivora > Mustelidae > Mustela > Mustela erminea. Next base: position 90,018,384 of record NC_045623.1, read on the forward strand.
TTAAAATTCATCTATGCTGGGGCTCCTGGCTGGTTCAGTCAGTGGAGTGTGCAACTCCTGATCTCAGGGCTGTATGTTCAAGCCCCATGTTGGGTGTAGAGATTACTTAAAAATAAAATCTTAAAAAATATTCCTCTATCCTGTAGTATGTATCGGAACATCATTTTGTTTTTTTAAGATTTTTTTTTTTAAGTAAATCATGATTGTGGTGTTGAGTCATAAAATTGCATGAACATTTAAAGACTCACAGGGATGAGCCTGTGTGACTCAGTTGGTTAAGCATCTGTCTGTGTTCAGTTCAGGTCATGATCCCAGGGTCCTGGGATCGAGTCCCACTTTGGGTTCCTGGTTCCTCTGGGAGCCCGCTTCTCCCTCTGTCTGCTGCTCCCTCTGCCTGTGCTCTCTCTCTCTTTCTGATAAACAAATAAACAAAATCTTAAAAAAAAAATCAAAGACCTAGAGATCTGTACACTAAAAAGGTGAGTTATAAGGTAAAACATACCTTAACCTTAAAAAAAAGAATAAATAAATGAGTGGGAGAAAAACTAAGACTCTAGACTCTCACATTTTTGCTACCTTGAGAACTTTGCAAGTGACAACAGCCTTCATTATTTACAGCATAAATGTATACTTTTTCATTCATTCATTCATGATAAAAATGAAAGTACTTGAACCTATCATCCAACCCAAGAATTACAAAATCACTAAAAACTATCTATTTACTGTTCCTCCCCCCACCCCCAGGTAATCACTATTCTGAATTTTGTGTTCTTCATTCTCTTGCTTTTTTTTTTTTTTTTTAGTAGTTTTTTTCCCCACACATAAAATAGGCTGGGCCTTATGAATTTGCCCTTTTTATAGGTCAAAACAGGTCACAACCCAGCAGCTTTATGAAGTTCAACCCCAATATTATGCCTAAATTTAGTAGTTCTGGTTATATTTGAATTTTACAAAACGGGTATCATTCCATCTATGCTCTTCTGGGACTTGCATTTTTTTCTTAATCAATTAATTTTTTTTTTTCAGTAATCTCTTTAGTAAGCAGGGCCAGAACTCACAACACTGAGATCAAGAATCACATGCTCTTCTGACTGAGTTTTCACTCAATATTATATCACCACGATTCAGCTGTATTGCTGTTTTTTCATTCATTTTCTATTGTTGTATAATTATTCCACATCTCTTCATTTCCTGTCAATGGTATTTCAGTGTTTTTGGTTTGGGGATACCATGAACAATGTTTCTGCTACCATTCTTATCCATGGCTCCTGGCACATATGTGCCCTTTTTTTTTTTTTTCTTAAGATTTACTTTATTTTATTTTTTTAAAGTATTTTTATTTATTTTTGTGAGAGAGAGAGAGAATGAGTGGTGGTGGGAGGGGCAGAGAGAGAAGCAGGCTCCCCAACGAGCAGGAAGTCTGATTCAGGACTTGATCCCAGGACCCTGAGATCATGACCCGAGCTGAAAGCAATCACTTAACCGACTGAGCCACCCAAGTGCCCCTTATTTATTTATTTTAGAGAGAGAGCATGCACGAGCGAGGAGAGGGACAGAGGGAGAGGGAGAGAGAAAGAATCCCAAGTAGACTCCCTGCTGACACTAAGCCCACATGGGGCTTCATCCTAGGACCCTGAGATCATGACCTGAGCTAAAATCAAGAGCTGGATGCTTAACCTAACTGTGCCACCCAGGCACCCCGTATGTGTGCCATTCTTGTGGTTGTACCCAGGAATGGACTTGCTGGTCTTAGGATACACAGATTTCAGCTATACACACGGCGACTCACTTTCTGAGCTCCAAATGAGGATACACTGTACCATTTGCCCCCAGGTAAGAATGTGGACAAGATGTGGTGGGAGTTGCAGAGGGTTTCTCGTGGAATTGAACACCTGCTGTATGGATATGGTAAGGGACCCACAGAATGAGATGATGGTGCCCTGAGGGGTGAGACAGGAAAAGAAACGCTCCAGTTGCCATGGAATGATCTTCCAAGGAGTGGTCCACCCTGGCTGGACAAAGGGAGGGCTTGAGACCCAAACAGAGCAGACAAAGATCTCTATCCTAGTCAGCAGGATCTCCGTCTATGGTTGGGAGGATGTGTACCAGTACATGAAGGGCGAGAGACCTAGGCAGTGCTGAATTCTTCCTACCTACCAATCCTTACCCCAAAGATCTCTCCACATATCCTTGATCTCACTTTGCATCCATTATCTTTTTTAATTTTCCCAGCCAGAGAGAGGTATTATTATCTCCACAGATAGGCTTAGAGAAGGAGAGTGTGTTGCCCAAACTCACACGTTTTTTTCCCAACTGCCTGAACAAATAATTTCCCCTTCCTTCCTTATTCTGTTTCCACATCTGTAAAATGGGAATGATAACACCTAACCCACCTCACAGACTCGTGGGAGGATTAAATAATACTATGCAAGCATGAGTCCTGGAGCTGCTCCTTGAACATCACGTGTTCAAAAAAAAGAAAAGGAAGAAAGTCATTTGTTTATTGGTACTGTTGTTATTATTCTTTTGGAGAGCAGGAACCCAAGAGAGTCTGAGCCCTGACTTCTTGCCACCCAGTGATGGTCCCTCTTCCAGAGACTCCATGGGATGTGGTAGTCATGGTAGTCTGTGGCTCTGTGATATGTCTTTCAGGACTGGACAGTCCAGCCCCCTCCTCCACCCTGCTTCTAGGCCCCAGAATAGAGATAGTTGATCTTCCCTGCAGACTTTCCCAAACGGAGGTGAACTGCGCAGCTGAGCAGAGGACGCACACCCCCTATTTTGTCTCAGGGCAAAGGAAAAACTCGGGGAGCCCAGCGGTTCATTCAATCGAGAAAATCTGCTGAGCACCTAGTATGCGCCCGTCCTGCACTGGGCAGCGGGAGCATTGGGAACAAGACCAGACTGTGTCCTAAAGTCAGAAAAGGAGGAGTCACAAGACAAGAAAACTGTGTGCTGAATATTATGATAACGAAGTAGGGAGAACTGTTCTATATAACAGGAAACCAGACAGGCCTAGGGGCCAGGGAAGGCATCCCAGGAGATACACACCCTTGGAGCTGCGCCTTTAAGAGCTGGCAAGAGCTCCCCAGGTGCTCGCAGACTGCTCGGACTACCTGCCCATTCAACGGAAGAGGAGACTGAACCGCCAGCGTCGGTCTACCCTGCCAGCGTCGGTCTACCCTGCCCGCCTCACTTAGCCAGACCAGGCTGAGCACCGCTTGGAGGGCGTAGACACAGTGCGCGAGCCAGGCCTCAGGCCCCCCACCCCTACCCCGCCGCCACCCTCGGCGCCCAGGGCGGGGCCTCAGCCCAGGTGCGCGGCGGCGGCGGCGGCGGCAGAGCTTCGCGGAGGGAGGAAGTGTGTCCCCAGCGGCGGCCCGTGCCGCGCTCCCGCGAGACGCTCACCTGCGCTCCAGGTGAGCGGCGAAGGGCGCGGGGGGAGGGGCCGAGCCGGAGGCGGCTCACCTGGCGGGACAGGTAAGCCCCGCGCGGGCCCGTGGGGGCGCGAAGCACGGCGGCACTGGTGTGGAGAGACCCCTGAGGCTGCGCCTGGGCGGGGGAGGGTCCCGGGACCAGTTCCTCGGGCGCCACCCTCCCACTTCCGGGGTGTGCGGGCCCGGCCTAGGAGCGGCCCGAGCGGGCGCCGGGGCTGGGCGGGCAGAGTGGGGTGGGAGGGCCGCGGTCGCCCTCAGGGCTCCGCTGGCTGGGGGCGGGAGCCGTGCTGGCCCGGGGAGGCAGGGTCGGGAGGGGGCGGGAGACCGTGCACCCCCGGAGGAAAGATGTCAGGTGGGGAGAGGGGCTGCGTCTGCCCGCTGGCGGAGGGCCGCTGCAGCTGGAGAGGGTGGTGCTCGCCCCGAGGGCCCTGCTGGTGTAGGGGCTGTGCTGATCCGAGGGGCAGTGCCGGGGTCTGGTTCTCCCGTGCCTCGCGAGTAGGTGTCCCCGGATGCCGGAGTCACAGGCTGAGCCCTCGGGGCAGGAAATAGAGGGTGCGGGGACTCCGGGTGCGAGAGCAGAAGGCTGTTTCTCCGAGCAGGGCTGGGGTGCCCCTCTCGGTGGGCTGTGCTAGACTGGGCTAGGTACAGGGGTGGGGCCTGTCCTGGGGACCTTGGGAGGAGGGGAATAGTACAGAGACAGACCCGTGTGTGTGTTCTCAGGGACTAGGGAAGGGGGAAGACCATCAAGAGAAGTTTGCTGAGGGTGGGTTAGGACCTTTTGACTCTGAGGAAGATCCCTGCAGCGACTTGGGGCGCCCAGCTTCCAAGCCCCTCCCACTCCATGCACCACACCAAGCAGCCTGCACAGAATAACTCGTTTAAACCTCAGCAGTGGCCCAGGAAGATACTCCTCTTTTCTCTTGTTAAAGAGGAGAAGACTGAGGCCCAGAGTCTTGCTCCAGGCCACAGTAGGAGCGGGGGCCCTGCCTTCACTCAACCAAGTGACCAGTGTTCCTAGGGCTTGGGAGGTGGGGACAGCAGCAGTTAGGGGAAGATAGAACCTGAAAAAAATGGGCTGAGATTGACTTCAGGAGGTTTCTGGACCTAGAGGGGGAAACTGAGAGGAGCTATTGTCCTTACCCTAGGTCTTGCTCCCCACTTCCCTCTGTCTCACCCCATTCCAGGTATGTGGCACAAAACAAAGTACATGGGCTCCAGAGTCTGGCAGACCACAGCACAAATCCTGTTCCATCCCTTTCCAGCTCGGTGTCTCTGGGCAAGTCACTTGTGAGCTTCTGCTTCCTGATCTGTAAAGTGGAGATACACTACTTCCTGAGCAGGTGTGACTGTTAGGTAAAGTGAAAGTCCTCTTGGGTCGGAGCCTGTTTCTGGCCCATTCCCTGCCATTTCCCCAGCATTTAGCACAGTGCTGGACACATGGTAGTGTTCAATAAATATTTGGTGGGTGAATTTAATGAATAGTAGCAAATCCTTAAGCCTTGGAGGTAGAGAAGGAGTGACCCAGACCATCATCAGTAACCCCTTGATGTTTTTAGAAACCCCAGGTCCCCCAGAGCTCAGTGTGGTTCAAACAATGTAGAGACACCCAACCTCCTCATCCAAGGCCTGAGCCTAGAAGACTCAGGGCTTCCTCTGTGGTCTCCATGGGTTCAGACTTGTCCATGGAGCTGGCAGCTGGCCAGCTTGCCCCCTTCCTTCCAAGTAATAGATGGGATGAGGTAGTGGGTAAGAATCTGGGCCAGGCTGCTTGGGTACAAATAGTTGTGTGGCTTGAACAATTTATTTAACTTATCTGGGCCTCTCGGTGTATAGTAACAACAACAACAACAATAATACCTACAAATAAGGTTGTGAGAATTGGTGGGGTTTTTTTTTTTTTAAGATTTTATTTATTTATTTGACAGAGATATCACAAGTAGGCAGAGAGAGGAGGGAAGCAAGCTCCCTGCTGAGCAGAGAGCCTGATATGGGGCTCGATCACAGCACCCTGAGATCATGACCTGCGCCAAAGGCAGAGGCTTAACCCACTGAGCGATCCAGGTGCCCCAAGAATTGGTTTAATACATTCACAGCACATAGAACAATGTAAGCCATCAATAATTAACTCATTCACTAGAATGCAGATTTAGGTCTGCAGATTAGGTAATTTTGTCTCTTTTACCACTGTATCCACCAAATCTAGAACAATGCCTGGCATTCAGTATGCCCTCACTAAGTATTTGTTAATTAAGTGAATGAATGATTCCATACTCACCCCCCAAGGCAAAGGTTTTAAACCACTGGCCTGTCTGGATCATGAGGGACTTCCAAGTCACCTGTTAGAGTCTCTGTGTACACACTTTTGGAGAGGGGATTTCATCCTTCTTCCCTGAGCCTGCTGCTACTCCTAGTCTGGTCAGCCTAGAGCCTAAGTCCTTTTTCTTCCTACCCAATGGTCCTGATTCTACTCCGAGTTGACACAGAATGTGTCGGTCCCCTGAAGCACTTACTGTACCCAACCCTGTTCCAACACCGAGCCAGAAAGCAGTCAGACACAGTCACAGTCCCTGCCCCTTGGGGTCATATAGGCTTATCTTCAAACAGTGGGTTCAAGGCCAACCCAGCTGACAGAGCCCAGCAGAAAGCTGTGGGGAGAAGGGCTCCCATCTGCTTGGGGAGCTGGAGGGGTCTTGGAGAAGGAGTGAAGAATGGGGTCAGGGGAGTGAATTCTATAATGGCAGGCATAAAGAACTCCTGTATCCTCTTACCAGCTGCCCTGGCTAGCATTCCTTCCTCCCTCCCTTACTTCCTTGAGACACACGCATCTTCTGATTTTCTTGGGAAACTTTTGAGATTAGCTTGTTGACATCATGCTCCAGTGTATACTTCCTGAGACTAAGAACGTTGTCTTATATAACCGTAGTAATCAAATTCAGGAAATTTAACATTGGCATATTACTGTAATATACAGTCTACTTCCAAATTTTACCACTTATCCACATTATCCAGTATCCAATTTCTCCTCTTGATCCAGGATCCAATCCAGGATCACACATTGCATTTGGTTGTCATTCCCTTAAGTTGGACTTTTCTGACATCTCTTCATGATTACGTTCAGGTTATGCATTTGGGGTAGAAGTACTTCTTAAGTGATGTGGTTTCCTTCTTAGTGCTGAGTACCAGGAGGCACAGGATGTCAGTTCATCCCTTTACTGAGGATTGTTAACTTTCGTCGTTTGGTTACAGTGGAATATGCCAGGTTTCGCCAGATTTTTAAAGTTCTCCCTGGCTGCAGCAAGTAGAAGGGAATGTAGGTGGCCAGAACGGGAGCCTTGATAGTACCTGGGTGAGAGATGATTTAAAGAAGTGACATTTAGGGGCGCCTGGGTGGCTCAGTGGGTTAAGCCGCTGCCTTCGGCTCAGGTCATGATCTCAGGGTCCTGGGATCGAGCCCCACGTCGGGCTCTCTGCTCAGCAGGGGGCCTGCTTCCCTTCCTCTCTCTCTGCCTCTCTGCCTACTGTGATCTCTCTCTGTCAAATAAAAAAAAAAAAAAAAAAGAAGTGACATTTATTTGTCCAAAGCACATTGTCTGTTCGAGCCACAATTGGGACTAGAACACAGATCTCCTGATGTCTACTCCCAGGCTCCTCACACATCACCAGTTCTGGGACCCCAGTGCCATTAAATCAGGGATAAACAGATAAAGAATCAGTGTTGCAAAAAATCCAAGTTGTTGTATGGCAGATCCCTACATGGGATCAAGAACCTTCCGTACATGACTACATAAGGTTCTCTGACTCCCTTAGGCATAGTTATTCATTCCCAAAATGCCTCATATAACCTACATGTCCCATCTTAGGAGATTTTAAGCATCTGTTTTTCCTACAAAACTATGAGTGAATCACAAGAACAGGGTCTGTAGTTTATTCATCTGTGTATGGTTTTTTTTTTTTTTTTTAAGATTTTATTTATTTGAGAGAGATAGAGAGAGCACAGCAGGGCGAGCAGCAGGCAGAGGGAGAGGGAGAAGCAGGCTCACTAAGCAGGGAGCAGATGTGGCGCTTGACCCCAGGACTATGGGACCATGACCTGAGCCAAAGGCAGATCATCCGTGGTTTTACAGTGCCTAACGTGGGGCCGGGCTCCGTGATTATGGAATGAATGAAGTCTTCACTCTGAGCTTGCTAGCAACCAAGTCAAGAAGGAAAAGAAAGTGTATTTTGTGGCTTGGCTTTCTTGTCTAATCAAAGGAAGCAAAAGAATGCTTGGTGTTAAATATTGCTAGGAGAGCAAATCTCACCCCAACTGAAACATTGACAGGGGAACTGTCACATTCCCATGACTGATTTGAAGGCAAAGGGGAAGGGAAGGTAGTGATGGTCAGGTTCACATGGAAAGCATGTGTTGAGAGCCTCAGAGACTCTGTTGGGTGGGATTACCAACAGAGGGGATAAACTGAGGGAGACCATTCCCCGGAAAGGGAGATCTCTGGAGATTTTTCTTTTCATGTGGTAAAATGTACATTATATAAAATTTGCCACTTAAAATGTTTTTTTACCACGTTAACCATTCAGTCCTGCGGCATTAAACACATTCACATTGTTGGGTATTGTTTGACCACCGCTATCATCCATCTCCAGAACGTTTTCGTCTTCTTAAAGTGGAAATCTACCCATTACACAGTAACTTCCCATTTGCCCCTGCCTTCAGCCCCTGGCAACCACTGTTTTACTTTCTTGTCCTAAGAATTTGTTCTAGATATTTCGTATAAGTGGGACCATACAATATGTGTCCTTTGTGTCAGGTTTCTTTCCTTTAGCATAATGTCCCAGAGCTCATCGGTGTTGTGGCACATATCAGTCTCACTCCTTTTTAGGGCTGAATAATACTCCATTGTAAGTATATGTGGCATTTTGTTTATTCATACATCTGTCAGTGAACATATGGGTGGTTCCTACCTTTTGCCTATTGCAAATAATGCTGCTGTGTGGACACTGGCATGCAAATGTCTGTTTCGGTTCCTGCTTTCTGTCCTTTTGGGGGACTGCAGGCAGGGATGGCGGGCCCATGTGGCAGTCCTGTGTCTGATTTTTGGAGGCACTGCTGTGCTGTCTGCTACAGCCACACCATTCTCCAAGGGCTCCTCCATCCCCACGTCTCCAGTGCCTTTCATTTTCTGCTTTTTCAATGGTAGCCACCCCACTACATCCCTGGGTGTGAAATCTCAGGACACTTTTTAAATTTTTTAAAATTTTTATTTAAATTCAATTAATTAACATGTAATGTATTTTTCATTTCAGAGGTAAAGGTCAGTGATTCATCAGTCTTATATAATACACAGGACATCTTTTTAAAAGATTGATTTATTTATTTGAGAGGATGGCAGAGGGAGAGGGAGAGAGAATCCCAAGCCGACTGTGCACTGAGCATGGAGCCCGACATGGGGCTTGATCCCAGGACCCTGAGATCATGACCTGAGCAGAAATCAAGAGTCAGACGCTTAACTGACTGAGCCACCCAGGTGCCCTGTCCCGGGAAATTTTGAAATGTAGGTTAGACCAGAGACAGAATTTCTTCTTTGGAGAGGGAGGGACGCTAGGTGAGGGTTCCTGGGCCTAACTGCACCCTTGAATGTGACTCCTTCCTGGCCTCTCCTCCCTAGGTGCCTGGCTGCAACAAATCATGCAATGAGCCATGCCCCGCCCTGGACACCCCCGCCCATCATCTGGGCCCCCACGCTTGGGACCCTGGGAGCGGCCAACAGAACTATGCGTGGAGACTTTTGATGAGCCATCCCAACCCCCACCAAGCCGCCGCACCCGCAGGCCAGACCCCAAGGACCCTGGCCACCATGGGCCCGAGAGCCTTACCTTCATCTCCAGCTCTCCTGAGTCTGCTGCTGAGCCCCCGGCCTGCTGCCTGCCCTGGAGACCGTGGGTGTGGGACTGGTGCCGGGCTGCCTTCTGCTTCCGCCGCTGCCGGAGTTGCCTCCAGCGATGCGGGGCCTGCATGCGGGGCTGCAGCCTCTGCTTGTCTGCTGGCGACTCCCCTGAGGGGGCTGCTGAAGCCAGCTGGGCCAAAGAACACAATGGAGTACCCCCCAGCCCCGATCGCGCACCTCCCAGCCGGCGGGACGGCCAGCGGCTCAAGTCAACCATGGGTAGCAGTTTCAGCTACCCTGACGTCAAGCTCAAAGGCATCCCTGTGTATCCCTACCGCAGCACCACCTCCCCAGCCCCTGATGCGGACTCCTGCTGCAAGGAGCCACTGGCTGAACCCCCACCCATGCGGCACAGCCTGCCTAGCACCCTCGCCAGCAGCCCTCGTGGCTCCGAAGAGTACTACTCCTTCCATGAGTCGGACCTGGACCTGCCTGAGATAGGAAGCGGCTCCATGTCCAGCCGAGAGATCGATGTGCTCATCTTCAAGAAGCTGACCGAGTTATTCAGTGTACACCAGATTGACGAGCTGGCCAAGTGCACATCAGACACTGTGTTCCTGGAGAAGACCAGTAAGATCTCGGACCTTATCAGCAGCATCACCCAGGACTACCACCTGGATGAGCAGGATGCCGAGGGCCGCCTGGTTCGCGGCATCATTCGCATCAGTACCCGCAAGAGCCGAGCCCGCCCGCAGACCACAGAGGGCCGCTCCGTGCGGGGTGCAGCCCCTGCTGCTGCCCCTGACAGTGGCCACGAGACCATGGTGGGCTCAGGGCTCAGCCAGGATGGTAGGTGGGGTTCCCTGTGGCTGAGGGACAGAGTGGAGGAGACTCTGGCCAAGGGAGGGCTACACTGGGTGGTTGGCCACTGTGGGTCCACCCTCGGCCAGTCCCTGCTCTCCTTTGTCCTCTCATGTCCCCTAAGAGGCTCCTCTGTCCCCTGGTACAAGCTGCCGGAGTTTGCAGGCCTAGCCTGGTTAACAGATCCAGGATCCCATATGAATTTAGACCTGGGCCCTGGCCTAACCAAATCCCCCACCCAGACACCACTACGCACACGCACACGCACACGCACATGCACACGCATACGCATATGCTAGTTGTGTCTTTGTTTTAAATATTGTTTCTCAAGCCCGGCCCAGGTGTAGATGATCCCTCCCTCATCAGGCTGGGAGCTGAAGTTGGGGTTAGGGTTGAAAGGATGTGATAATGACCACTGCCCCCTCCTGTTCCCTCCCTAGAACTCACAGTGCAGATCTCCCAGGAGACCACTGCAGATGTCATCGCCAGGAGGCTGAGGCCTTATGGAGCCCCAGGTTTGGTCCTGACCTGATGAGTACAGAGAGGAAACTGCCCTCGGGCCTCCCCTCCACGCCCCCCCCCACCCCTGCCATGGCCCTCTCCCAGCTTCCTCTGGGGATGCGTGGGGATGGGATCAGAAAGGAACCAGAAGCCTGAGCAGCCTAGACCCCATCCTGATCCTACAAGCTGGCTTCAAGGGTTCACCTGGGAGATATTCAGGGGGCAGGTGCCCAGAGGTTGCATCTGAGCCCCCCCGCCAGTCACTGGGGAGGACAGTGTAGGGCAGAGGCCATGCACTGGAGCTGAAAAGGCACCCTGTGTGCCATCTACTGCTGCCGCCGTGGTTTTCAGAGACCCCAGGAGTGGGGTCATTCCCCTTTGACAGACAGCAAGGCTGGGGCTCAGAGAGGTCAAGAACCTGAGTGGGATCCAGTCAGGATCGGACTGAGATCAGACTGACCCACGCTTGAGTCCTACTCCGCTCCTTGACAGGCTTCTCCCTGTCCGTGGGACCTGGATGAGCTCCTTCCCTCTAAGCCTCTGTTTCCTCTTCCCTTCCCCTCAGGATACCCAGCCAGCCACGATTCATCCTTCCAGGGCACAGACACAGACTCGTCAGGAGCACCGCTGCTCCAGGTGTACTGCTAACCCTTCTGGGAGAAGTAGAGCCCACAGCCAGAAGAGGGGAAGCAAGCCCCCCTTTGGAGGAGGCTGGGTCCCCTGGCCCCTCCCACTTCAGCTGACTGGTTCCTGGACCATGTGCATTTCACTGAGCGACGGGTGCCCACATCACCCTGGATCCCTCGCTGGCCTGACCCCTGCCTGGGCCTGTTCCTTCCTGCCCACGGTCTTCAGGCAGCCTGGATCATGGAAGGCAAAGACTTAGAGGAGTTACCATCTGGGACTGAATCCCAGCTCTACTGTAACCAGTCAAGCAAACTCCCCTCTCCCCAGGATGAGGGTAGCACGTGAGAGGGTGACAGTTCAAAGCAGCTTATCTTAAATGGATTGGGTTGGGGGGCAGGCAGGGCCTCTTGTCTCAAATTCTGTGGGCAGTGCCCACTCCACATTATGTTCTATTCGTTCTTGGCTTATGTTCTATATGCTAACATGACAGTAGTTTCAAGTACAAAGATAGTAGATGACTGCCTGGACATCTCGGCTGTGATAATGCTCTTTCTGTCCAATCTGCTTGACCGATACACAGAGCAAGAGACAGGATAGAGCGCCCAGCCTGCCTTAGTGTTGTGGGGTCAAAGTCAGAAGACTAAAATGAGAACAAGAATGTCCACCTCTCAGGTTCACTGAATTCCAGTGAGCCAGTTTCTATAGTTTACGTACCTGAGAAAGGTCTGACAAGTGGTTTCTGTCATTGTTCAGAGGTTCTTCTAGGTAGGCCTACCCGGACCCCTCAGTTCACCCAGTTCACTGCCTACAGCCTGGCCTGCTTCTCGCCATCCCTGCAGTTGCCCCAAATCCTTGAGGATGGGTCAGCCCCCTCCCAGCCTCAAATGAGGCTGCTTCCACCTCTCCCTGGTTCTGATAGAGCACTGCAGTCTACTGGGACCTTCTTGACCTTCCCAGTAACCCTGGAGTGGGGTCAGGACTAGGAGGCTGGGGCTCAGAGGGGTCAAGGAACTTGTCACACAGCTAGTAACTGGCCCTGGACCTGAAAGCTGGCCTCTTAGCAGTTCTGCCCCAAAGCTGGCAAGCTGACCTGCTTGAGGCAGAAGGAGGTCCCCGTTTGGACACAAGCCCAACTGGGTTCAGAAAAATCCTACTTAGCTACTCCTCACATGCACGAGTGTCTGTCCTCAGCAGTGAGGACAGAGCAGGCCCACAAGCCCATTCTTGGCTGAACGAATTAGGTGCCCACGATCCCTACCTACTCACCTATAGCTCCCATACCTTACCTTTTTATTGTCCCCACAGGCCCTTTTGGGAAGTGACAATTAGACAAACTACTTATCCAGCTCCCTATCAGACACACAGGACGGTCCCCTTGGGGTCTGTAACAAGGCCCCAGTGCTAGTGACAAAACTGGCCCTTTGCTTTCAGCTCTATCATGCATGTCAAGGCCTCTCCAAGACTCAGAATGTCCACAGTGAGAAATGGTCTTAGAGATGAAAATGGAATCAAGTCCAGTTGGTCTTAAATTTTGCTGAGTGATGCGCCCCTTTAAGAATATGACAATATATTCTGGTCCGTGTAACCAGAAAAACTCACTTTTGCTCTGTCACACACAGACTAAAAAGCCTTGTTTTAATTCTCCCTTTAAGTAATGAAAAACAGCCCCAGAGAGGTCTAAGGCCTTGCTCTAGGTCACATGGCAGAATCTGGGCTAGAAGCCAAGCCCCCAACAGCAGCAAGAAGAGAGGCCTGTTCCCTGGGGAAAGGCCAGAGGGAAGAAGAGACACAGGTGGAGTAAATAGTTTTAATGTGTAACAGCAGGCCAACCGGGGAAGATAAGACACCCCCCAACAAGGCCCCAGCCCTTCTCCCATGATGCCCTAGGACCAGTGTGCCTGAGCCAGTCCCATGCCTGCCCCAACCCCGAGGCCCCCAAGTCCCAGGGGAGGGTAGGAAAAGAGGATAGATGGCTGGGGGCTCAGCCCCAAGAGTTCAGGGAGGCAAACACAGGGCCTAGTTGAATTTGGCCTTGGAAAAATCCATCTCCGGATGCTGATCCATGAACCTGGGAAGGGAAAGGAGGAAGAAGGTAAAACAGGCCATCCAGTCCTGTGAAGTTAGCCCCTTTCTCCCAGCCCCTCAACATCAGGTCTAATTTCTTTAGAACCCTGAGCAACTTGGAGCCAGGCCCGACAGTGGTAGGGCCTCAGGATCTTCTGTAGGTGGCAATGACTGTGTTACCCCTTCCCACCCAGAGGTACCTTTGCCCTCGAGATGACCTCAGAAAGTGATTAGGGTAGGCAAGCTGCGGCTATAAATCCATATACTTGGCTGGCTTAACCCAGAAGGGAAAAGGCAACTCCTGTCTCCTACTCAACAACCCACTGACTGTCACCCAGGTCCAGGCCCAACACCGACCTCTCCCAAGCCCACCCCCATCTCTGCCTTGCTCACTTCTTCAGAATCTCCTGCTTTTTCTGCTCATCCGAGGTGGGCAGCCCCATGGACTTCTGCCTCTGGTCGTACATCATCTTTTCCACCATGCTGCGGGTCTCACTGTCCAAGTCTGACAACTAAAGACAGGCAGAAACAGGGACAGGTGAAGCTCTGGGACCACCTATGCCCTCCCGCCCCCCACAACCAGCCAGAGCTCACCTTGGAGTTCTCAGGGTTGATCTTCTTGGTATTGATCTCAGGGTCACTGGACACTAAGCGGCTCCACCACTCCATCTTGTTGATCTGTGAGGAGGGGAACCACCGGGGGACTGGAGGTCGCTCCCTCTGTGCCCTAGGATCCACCCCTCAACCTTTCAAGGACCCAACTCGCTCCCATCCACATCCTGCACCAGGGACCCACAAAGACCTGTGTAGGGACCTAGGATGCAGATGGGCAAGGCCTCTCCCTTCCCCAGTGGCTGGGGGAAATGGACGAGACGGTCACAGATCAGCGTCACTGGGGCAAAAATCAAGCACGGGGAGCTACTCATCCAGGGCAGAGAGCGAGAAGTTAGAGCGGCACCTGGGCTGGGCCAGAGGGACACACAGTACACCTAATGAAAAAGCAGGGCAGGGATTCCAGCTGGGAGGATAAACAAGTACAAGGGAACAGAGAGGTGACAGAGAGGCAGGTAGGCTAGGCCAGGCCTTAGGGAAGCCTTCCTGGGACCCATGACACTTTAGAGAGACATTTATTTACATTACGTGTACTGCCCCATCTCTGAGGGGAATGACCATGACCGGAGGCCTTCCGAGGACAACTCGCTACATTTTGTCCCCTGCTCTCTCCCCAGCATTTAGAACACTCTGGCATGTAGTAGGTATTCATGTATTCGCTGAACCGAATGCATGTACAAACCAAAGGAAGATGGTTTGGTCCCAAAGAATTTCCATCTTGATTCCACCCCTACCTAGAGAGAGGGGGCTGGCAGATCTCTTGAGCTGCCCTTTTCCTGACTCTAAAATGGGACAGACCTATATTAAAAATCTTGGGCAGACTAAACATGTCCGCCAGACTCCCCCATATGGTCCCCAGGTGAAATGAGCAGACACCCGCCCTCCTTTTTCCATCAAGACGCAGAGGAGACCAGGCCGTTCGCACCTTCTCCAGATGCACTGTCACCACCTTGCCGTCCTCGATGAGCCACGAGCTCTCCTCCACCTTCACCTCGTTGTACAGCTCCCCGTCAATGACTGCTGGCTGTCCCTTGAGGCCCACCCGCAGGTGCCGCCGATGGATGTCCACTACCACATCCTTTCCCTTCAGCCGGAAGTTCACACGGAAGGGCAAGGCCAGCTGCACGAGGCAGGAGAAGTCAGAAGGAGCCCCAGGCTGGCTCCCTAACCTCCCAACCCTCACCCCAGTCACTCACGTCCAGCTCGGACAAGGTCTGCGTCCAGCGGTAATTGGGCAAGTCGGCCCCGTTGCCAAGGTTAGGCTTCAGTTTCCCTTTGTCTTTCTCGTCCTCCTCCTCCTCGTCCTCCTCAGCCTCCTGCTCACAGTTGGGGTGCTCAGTTACTTACCTGACACAGACTGCACCCCACTGAGCCAGGCCCAGGGCTGGCACTAGGCATACAGCCGCAAGATAAAACAGACCCAGTCCCTGCCCACTCCATGGCCCACTGAGAGCCACTGGTTACAAAATGGTTCTGATCGCTGCCTGAGAGGAGCAGCAGGCCATGTGACAAAGGACACAGCTGGGGAACAGGGACAGTCAGAGATGGACCCATAGAACCTAGCTCGAGATTCAAGCCAAGGGACTTGGAAAGAAAGCCCAGCCCAGAACAGAAGGTCACAGGGTAGCCATGAGCATGGCGGTTCTAAAACAAAACCAGGCTGCCCGACGATTAATTCTCTTCTGTCTGTAGGGCTGAGACACTAAGTGTCAGACCAGAAACTCTGGAGAGCCAAATCAATGTCCCAAGGATTGTTTAGGAAGCTGGACTTGTGTCAGAGGGAGGAGCCCTGAGGGGTATATCCCCCAGATGTATCAGAGTAGTCCCCCCACAACAGGGCCAGGCTGGGCACACAGACCCCAGCCCAACCCAAATGATACCTGTCCAGGCACTGCCCTCTGGCTCTTGGGCTTTCCTACCAAGGCTTTAAGGCCAGCGGATTGTTTCTTTTAAACCTGGTCCTGTGGTCCAATGTCTATGAGCGGGATCTGAAACTTTGGGGAGGACCCCCAAAGCTAAGGGAGAGGGTATAGGGGGAGGCAGGCATTCCAGAGACAGAGAAAGGCCAGAAAGTGCCAGGAAGTTCCCAAGCTGACAAGCCTCAGGCACCCCCTATGCCTCTCACCTGCTTCCCCGGGGAGCCGAGACTGCCGTTCTTGAGTTGGGCCTCGTGATTCTCTGCATCCTTTTTCTGTGGCGAAAGGCACAGCAGTTGGCAAGAGAATCCTTGCTGCCAGTGCCCACGGGGAGGGCGTCAGGGATGGGGAGGCCCGCGCATACCTGGTCAATCTCCAGCTGCAGCCTCTCTGCCTCCTCATCAGTCAGCTCCTTGATCTGGGGCCCAGAGCTCTCGGACTTGGCCTCCTTGGCCAGCCTGGCTGCCCGCTCGGCCTTCTCCCGCCGGTCAGTCTCTTGCCGAGCTCTCTTCTCCCGCCGGGCCTTCTGTGCCAGCTGATTATGGTGGTTGAAGGTCTGTGTGATGAGCTGGGGAAGGGAGAGAAGGCGATGAGGCACTGGAGCTCTGGCTGGTGGCCCAACGCCTGGAATTCAGTCCCACCTCTATGCACTGGATGCCTGGGCACGGCACTGTACTCGACCTCGGTTCCTCATTTATAAAATGGGGATCACACTGTACACACCGGTCTCAGAGCTGTTATGAGAATACCTGCAAGTCCCTGGCGGGATAAATAGTGGCTATTTAAAAAAACAGTCTAGGGGTGCCTGGATGGCTCAGTTGGCTAAGTGTCTGCCTTCGGCTTAGGTCATGATCCTGGGGGTCCTGGGATGAGCTCAGCAGGAAGCCTCCTTCTCCCTCTCCTTGTGCCTGCCGCTCTCCCTGCTTGTGCACTCACACTCTCTCTCTGTCAAATAAATAAAATCTTTAAAAAAACAAAACAGGGGCGCCTGAGTGGCTCAGTGGGTTAGGCCTCTGCCTTCAGCTCAGGTCATGATCTCAGGGTCCTGGGATCCAGCCCCACACTGGGCTCTCTGCTCAGTGGGGAGCCTGCTCCCCCCACCCCGCCTCTCTGCCTACTTGTGACCTCTCTTTCTGTTAAATAAATAATCTTTTAAAATTAATTAATTAATTAATTAAAAAAAAAAAAAAAAAAAAACCACAACAAGAAAATCAGTCTAGTGACTAAAAACACAGACAGGGAAGGCGGACAGGCTGCGTTCTCAACCAGGCTACTGTATTTTTGGCAAAGGACCCAGCCTGGAAGCGCTTCAGACTTCTCATCTGCTTGGAGTCCCTCCTGACAGAGCTGGGCTGTTAGAAGCTGAACTCCTGAGCTCGCAGCCCCGCGCAGCCCCGCGCAGCCCCGCGCAGCCCCGCGCAGCCCCGCGCAGCCCCGCGCAGCCCCGCGCAGCCCCGCTCACTGCTCTCTTCCCCGCACACCATCTCCAGGACAGCAGACCCAGCACCGCCCTGACCTGCCATATCAGCAGGGAGCCAGGGAGAGCTTTCTTTTCTTTTCTTCTTTTTTTTAAAATATTTTATTTATTTATTTGACAGAGAGATCACAAGTAGGCAGAGAGGCAGGCAAAGAGAGAGGAGGAAGCAGGCCCCCTGCCGAGCAGAGAGCCCGATGTAGGGCTCGATCCCAGGACCCTGGGATCATGACCTGAGCTGAAGGCAGAGGTTTTAACCCACTGAGCCACCCAGGTGCCCCCAGGGAGAGCTTTCTTGAGCCAAGAGGCTAGAACCTGCCCTCAGCCTGCAAGCTATCAGTATCGAATCCCTCCTCTTCCACTGTGCCTCCCCAGAACGCTTCCAACTCACATCCAGCTGCCACTGTCACTATCTGGCTGTGCAGCCTTGGACCAGCGAAGGACTCGGACAGCTTTTAAGCCCGATCTTCTCACCTGTCATGAGGATCGAACACGACAGACGCTTACAGAGGCTGGCCCGGTCCCGGCCAAATCACAGCCACATTCAAAGTGTTAGCTTCCCAACATCCCTTGCCTGACTCAGGCTAACCCAGTGTCAGCGGGTTAGGGGTGGAACAGGTACATTCCATGCTATAAAAAAACAATGGGAGAGATGGCTCACCTGTTAATACCGACCGGTCTCCAAATGTGGTTCCACTCCAGACCTACTGAATCTGGGGTAGGGCTCAGCATCCTATTTTGTTTGTTTGTTTGAAGATTTATTTATTTGAGCGAGAGCGTGCACACAAGCACGCGAGCATAGGTAGGAGGCCGGGGGGAGATAGGCAGAGGGAGAGAGAATCCTGAAGCAGACTCCCCACTGAGCACGGAAATTGACGGAGGAGCCAGAGTTCCCATCCCAGGAGCCAGAGTTCCAGACCTGAGCAGAAATCAAGCGTTGGCCGGGCCACTTAACTGAGAGCCACCCAGGCACCCTGACAGTCTGTATTTTTAACAAGCCCTCCTGCCCACGTCTCAAGCAGACCAGAAGAGTCATACCTAGACAGCAGGTCCCAGACCACTCCGACCTCTGTGACCCTAAGGTCATCACTCTGTGCTTCTATTTCATTATTTTCAAAAAGCAATCTTGCATAAGCTGTTCTTTGCCTAGAACGTCCTTGTCCCTACTCCCAGGTCATCCGGCCATCTCCTGCTCACCCTCTAGGACCAGCTCCAGTGTCTCCAGAGCCGCACCTCCTTACCTTCAGCAGGCCCAGGACACACCCAACTCAGGAGACCCAACCATGTCTACCCACACACCTGGAACAGGCCTTGCAGGGCACTCACCACAGGATCAGTGGTCAATTTACCATCTTCCAAACATCTCTGAGCCAGAGTGGGAGGGAGGGAAGGGTCTCCAAGAGCTGAGAGGCCTGCATGGGGCTCAGGGTCACCAAAGTCACCCATGGGCTCCTAGACCTAGGTTCTGGCAAATGTCCCATGGCTTCTCATTCATTTGGTGCCAATTCCTCTTGTTACCTCGGAACTCCCAACTTCATGCCATACTGGGGTAGTTCCATCCTCTGCAAGGCTAACGGGCACCAAAAGCATCCCCTAAATCAAATGGGTTGACAAAATGGAGCACATGTGAAACAGAAATGAGTCACCCGAAGGCCATTCTGCTGTCAATAGAATCAGTCATGAGACAATTACGCCAGCGGAGGCTGTTCCACCACAGGGCCTTGGTCCCAAATCCCTAATCGGGAAGACCTTGAACTCAAGCCATTTGCCAACCAGTGGTCACAGGGAGGCGGGCGCAGGGCCCTCCCCTCTCCCAGATCCAGTGAATCATGTTACATCCCATTTGTCCTGTTCCTTCCTAACTCCTGGAGGTTAGGTGAGGGCAGAGCTGAACCACCAGGCACAGTCAAGGCCAATCACAGCAGACTCTGACCCCTCCTCCCAATCTCCTCCTACCAGCTTTACCCAGGCCCAGGCCCAGGCAGAGACCCCTGAGGGCATGCAGCCTACTCTGCGATGCCAACTGGCAGGCTGTCGCAGAGCCAAGCATCGGTCACTGGACACATCTTCGGGAACCACAGCCCAGCAGAGTGGGGAAGGGATGAGGACAGTTGTACTAGTTCTAGAAGACAGGCCCCATACCCAAACACAGGCTTTCCCTGACCTAGGCTAGGTGATCGGGGAGTAAAGAGTGGTTCCCCCCAGCCTGGCCAGGAGAGACAGGGAGATATTAAACCTGAACATGGCAAGGGGGGGGGGGGCGGGGGCAGGGTGTGTGTGTGTGTGTGTGTGTGTGTGTGTGTGTGTATAACACACACGAGAGACAACACACTCCTGTTCTAGAACTTCATATGAATGACCTCATTCAATAAGTACTCTTAAGTGTGTGTCTTCCTTTAATAGGCTGACCAATATTCCACTAGATCAATTACACATATACATGACACTCTTTACTCATCCATCAGCAGAAGCTTGAACTGCTTCCACCTCTCAGCTCTTGTGCACAGTGCTGCTGTGAACACGGGTGTACAAATCTCTCAAGAACCTGCTCTCAGTTCTTTTGGGTATGTACCTAGAAGCCGGATCACTGGACCATACAGTAGTTTTATTTTTAATTTTTGAGGAAGCACCATGCTGTTTCCCATAGCAGTTGTACCATTTTGTATTCCCATCAATAATGCACAAATGTGCCAATTTCTCTGCACCCTTGCCAATACGTGGGATTTTTCTGCTTGTTGTTTTTTTTTTAATAGAAGCCATCCTAATGGGTGTGAAGTGATATTTCAGCATGGCTGATTTGTTATTTCCCTGATTAGTGATGTTGAGCATCTTTTATAATAAAAAATTGGGGAGCACCTGGGTAACTCAGTGGATTAAGCCTTTGCCTTCAGCTCAGCTTATGATCTCAGGGTCCTGGGATCGAGTCCTGCATCAGGCTCCTTGCTCAGCAGGAAGCCTGCTTCCCTGCCCTCCCCCTAACCTGCCTCTCTGCCTACTTGTGATCTCTGTCTATTTATGATCTCATAAATAAAATCCAAAATAAAAATAAAAATAAAAAAATTTTAAAGAGCCATAATAATTCACTTTTACCAGAAATATCTGAAGATTACCCTATTTTCCACATCCCTGTAAGCAATGCTTTTTGTGGGTCTTTTTATGCTTTCATCAGCTTGGCAGGAAAAAAAGGAATCTCACTATTTCTTCTAGATTTCCTAGATTACTAGGAAATATGCTCTTTGGGTCTTCTCCTCTTGGAATTGCCTAACTTTCTGCTTATCCTTTTCTTGTCAATTTATAAGCTCCTGCATATTAAATTAGTCATTAAATTTTCTGTCCTCTGTAGTGAACATTTTTTCTAAATCTACTGTTTTCCAATTAACTTTATATGTCTCTTTTGCCAGACACACACAGTTTTCAACGTTTGAAGAGGCAACAAGCTACCTTTTCTTTTATAGCTTCCAGGTTTCTAATTTTGCAAGGCCTCTCCCACACAAGATCATATGGTTTCCTAACTTTCCTTACCGGACTCTTCTTGGTCTGCAATTTATTTTTACATATGAGTAAAACAGATGGTATACTTGTAGTTCTTTACAGATAAATAGCCAGTTGTAGCAGCAACGACATATTCAATCATTCTTTGCCTACAGAACTGAATTACTACATCAGACGTGTACTGAATTCTCATATGCTAGACTTTTTCTAGGTTCTCTACTCTAATTCACTGTCCCACTTTTCTCTTCCTATGTCAATAACATACTGATTTCATCATTACGGCTTTCCTCAAATCCACAATCCCTTATCCTGAATTCCCAGCCCCCAAAGCTATAAAAACCATGAAAAGTGTTTTTGGACTTACCAGTCTGTGGCCTGAAGGTATTTATAGTCCTCCTATCTCCCACTTGGTATGAATATTGATACATATTTCTCTACAGAAATACTAATGCTTCATTACAGGATGCCTCTAACTCACGTAGCATATGCTACATACATTACTGCACTGTAACAAATTACTCTGTGTATAGTATAAGTCTTGTATCACTTCCTAAAATCCAAAGAATTCCAAATCCCAAAATACATCTGGCCCCAAGAGGTTCAAAAAAAGGAGCACGGGGGTGCCTGGGTGGCTCAGTCAGTTAAGCATCTCTCTTCGGCTCAGGTCATGATCCCAGGATTGAGCTTCACACTGGGGAACAGGGAGCCTGCTTTCTCCCTCTCCCTGCCACTGCCCCCCCCTTGTGCTCTCTCTTTCCCTCTCGCTGTCAAATAAATACAATCTTTGGAAAAAAAAAAAAAAAAAAAAAAAAAAAGACCATGAACTTGGTGCGCCTGGGCAGCTCAGCTGGTTGGGAGTCGAACTCTTGATTACAGCTCAGGTCATGGTCTTGGGGTCACAAGATCAAGCCCCGCATCAGGTTCCCCACTGAGTAGGGAGTCTGCTTCTCTACCTCTTCCTCTCCGCCCTCTGTCCCTTCCTTCGTGCACTCTCTTTCTCTCAAATAAATAAATCTTAAAAAAACACACCATGGGGACGCCTGGGTGGCTCAGTTCGTTGGGCAGCTGCCTTCGGCTCGGTCATGATCCCATCCTCCTGGGATCAAGTCCCAAATCGGGTTCCTTGCTCAGCAGGGAGCCTGCTTCTCCCTCTGCCTCTGCCTGCCACTCTATCTGCCTGTGCTCACTCTCTCTGTCAAATAAATAAATAAAATCTTTCAAAAAAAAAACCACCAAACACACCATAAACTTGTATACTCAAACACCAGCCACTTTATCCACATGACCTCTTTTTACCCTCACAACAGCCCTATGAGATAAGGATTAAGACCACTTTACAGGGGCGCCTGGGTGGCTCAGTGGGTTGAGGGCTCTGCTTTCGGCTCAGGTCATGATCCCGGGGTTCTGGGATAGAGCCCCGTGTCGGGCTCTCTGCTCAGCGGGGGGCCTGCTTCCTCCTCTCTCTCTCTCTCTGCCTGCCTCTCTGTGATCTCAGTCTGTCAAATAAATAAATATATTAAAAAAAAAAAAAAAGACCACTTTACAGATAAGAAAATATGATTCACCAGTGTCACAAAGTTGCTGGGCGGGGAGGTGGGTGATGGACCAGGGACTGGGATTCTAACTCACATCTGGCTGACTCCAGAGCCCATGCTCCTAACCACTGCACTTGAAAATGATGTAGCTGGTGGCCTGCACACAGTAAGCACGCAATTTAAAAGTTATTGTGTTACAAATGGAGACCAGGTGGGAAGGCTGGACAGGTTTTTGCCTGCCCCTGAGTCGGACCAATTTTCTGGGGAACAGCTTTGGTTCTAAGGAACAAAGAACCAAGGAGCCCCCATCCTAGGTTAGTCCCCACTTAATGCTCACATCCAGCACACATCCAATGTACGGCAGCTACCATCATCCCCAGACTTTTTTTTAAAGATTTTCTTTATTTATTTGACAGAGAGACAGAGATCACAAGGCAGCAAGAGGCAGGCAGAGAGAGAGGGGGAAGCAGGCTCCCCACCGAGCAGAGAGCCCGATGTGGGGCCCGATCCCAGAACCCTGAGGTCATGACCCAAGCCAAAGGCAGAGGCCTAACCCACTGTGCCACCGAGGCACCCCAAGATGCCACTTTTTAAAAAGATTTCATTTATTTGCAGGGGGGCAGAAGGATAGGGAGAGAGAGTCTGTCGAGCAGACTCCTAGCTAAGCACAGAGCTCAATGTGGGCTCCATCTCATGACCCCGAGATCACGATCCAAGCCAAATCCAAGAGTCGTGGACACTTAACCAAAGGAGCCACTCAGGCGCCCCAATACCTCTTCTTTGTATCACTCACCTCTCTCCCTTCATGCAGCTACCTCTTACTCATCCTTCAAACTTCAAGCACCACTGCCTCAGAAAGTCTCCCTTGAACCCCCATCCTAGGTTAGTCCGCACTTAACGCTCCCAGGGCTTTTCCCTAACTCCCATGACTTCCATGTTTTGGGGGCAGGGGCAAGGTGCTGCACCGTGAGATCCATGAAAACAAAAACCACATCTGTATTCACCTCTGTAATCCCAAAGGAGCTGGTATAATACCTACCACAAACAAAGCATTAAGTGTCTGATAAATATTCATTGAATGAATGACTATTAGAAGGCAGTCTTGGCCACTGAAAAACAGGAGGGGCTGAGCTAACACAGAAAGAACATTGGAGCCAGAAGGAGCCTACAGGTAGGTCCTTCTTCCATTTTGCAGACATAGAGACTGAAAGAACCACAGTACCAATGGGAAATCAACCAACCCACATAGCTGGGCCAAGATCCCAGGACTCTCCACTCCCAGGCTACTGTGTCCATAACAGAGTGGCCTCAGATCATCAAGACAGTATAGAACATTCCAGCTTGTCAGATCCCTGAAGCCACAGAAAGCAGTTTTCAAAGTGTCTCTTCCTTGTCACCATGTCTCTGTGAGTGAAAACAAGTAACAAGGTCCTAAAAGTCCTTCAGTGAGGTAACATCTTCATGACTTACCAATCTTCAAAAATATAGCTATAACCTAAGGAATCAAAAGGAAGTTCAAGGTCTCAAAGCCTGTAGCACAAAGCACAATACCCAAATCCATGAACTTCGGGTCACAGTGCCTGGGAAGATTGGAACTGGATGGCTTTAAGTTTTCCTGCATTTATTTTCTTTTTTTTTCCCTCTTTTTTTTTTTTTTTTTAATTCATTTGACAGAGATCACGAGTAGGCAGAGAGGCAGGCAGAGAGAGAGTGGGAAGCAGGCTCCCCGCTGAGCAGGGAGCCCGATGTGGGGCTAGATCCCAGGACCCTGGGATCACGACCTGAGCTGAAGGCAGAGTCTTTAACCCACTGAGCCACCCAGACACCCCCTGCATTTATTTTCTAAGCTCAATTTCTAACATGCCCACTCTCATCTCAGCTAATCAGATAAAACCTCCTTGATGCAAAAGGAACCAAGAAGTGTGGTGTCAAGGGCAGAAGGCAGTTTTACAACAGAGTCTGGTTCCAACCCTGGCTCTTCTACAGCTTAGCTCAGGATTTTGGACAAAGTCCCACAGCCTGGGTGGCGCAGTTGGTAAAGCATCCACTCTTGGTTTCGGCTCAAGTCGTGATCTTAGGGCTGTGAGATCGAGCCTAGAGGCGGGTTCTGAGCTCAGCCAGCCAGTCTGCTTAAGACTCTCCCTCACCCTTGGCCCCTCCCCCCAGCTCATACATGTGCATATGTGCACACTTACTCTTGCTCTCAAATAAATAAACAAACCTTTAAAAAAACAAACAAACAAACAAAACAGACAGACAGACTTTGGACAAAGTGCCAAACACTTTGAGCCAATTTCTTCATTTGCAAAATGGGAATAGTAACACCTGCCCTACTGAAGCCACCGAAGGATCATAGGTAAAGCGCCTGGCAAGGAGAAGGGCTTCAGTACATGACAGTTTGCTTCCCTTCTCCAACTCTTCACCCTTGGCATTTTACTCCACTGAAGGTTATTACCATGCCAAGGTAAGATCAGGTGAGCTTTTCTTCTGAAGAAACAGAGGTTCCAAAGGGACCACAGGCTCCAACACTCACCTTCTCTGCCATTCCTTCTTCTCCTCCAACAAAAAAGTCTGTTTTGCGTCGAAGGAAGCTGAAGAAAGTGTTGACAAGCTGAAAGACAGAAGGAAACCGAAGCTGTGGAGATGCCATTATCAGGAACCCCTCAAGTGCACAGAAACCAGATTCTAGTCCAGGAGGGAGCTCGGGACTGGACTGTTTCACCCTGAGCCTCTCATCTGAGGAGACAGCCTCCCCAACAGGCCCGACCTTAGTGACTTCCACTAGGAAGCCCAACCTTATTCAGATCGCCCAAGAGACAGATTTTTCATTTCTCCTGCGTATGTGTACATGCATTTCACATTCTTTGAGGTGCTAGAAATAGCCTAAGGATATAGAATACTCCTCTGCATCCAGGGCTTGAAACACCTAGGCCCGGCTTTCCTTCCAGGTACTAAAAAGTCCATCCAGACTGGCACTGCCTGAGTTACTAGGGCAGAGCCAAAGAGGGGAGCAAATGAAGCCACTTCAAAGGGTAAAACCAACGAACTCTGGCCAGTTAACCAGAGTATTCAAGTGGGTAGGCACATGGGTTTGAGTATCAGACCGATACATATTAGCTGTCATCCTGGGGAAGTTTCTTAACTCTAGAACAGAAATAGCAGCAGGACCCATTTCTAGGAACCTAGTGAGGATCCAGTGAGACACTGGAGGTGAGGGCCTTGAGCAGTGTCCCACCCAGAACAAGAGACCTCCTGCCAGAATGTACTCCTCACACCTAGGTATGATGAACTGTGGCTTCTTCATCCCCAAAGCTTGGCACCAGATCTGGCTCGGTGCATATGCTCACTAAAACTTCTGCTGAATGAAAAGATCTAGTGGTGACCTAGAGTTAGCATATACAAGCCCTTTTATTTACTCAAACGAGTGGTTCTAAGGCTGATGCTAGAACTTAATCTTCATGGTTGAATTTCTACTTTTAGATACTTTTTTGATTCACTCAAAAACGCACTCCCAAATCCAATTTAGGGTCAACAATTTAGGAGGATGGGGGAGGGAATCTTTACACACATGCAGATTAGTAACTCTGCCCAATTCAAAGGGTTTGGGAGTCCTCGGTTTCCACCCAGACCTGGGTAAAAGAATGGGAATGGAAAGCTCAAAGAAAACATGTTCCCAGTGAGATAAAGAATCAGCAATAAACTGTGGAAAGCAAGTGGGCCTAAGGAATGTGGTCCTAAGTCAGGAACACGGTGGGTGATTTTGAGCAAGTTCCTTTGGTTTCTTTTCAGAATGAGAGTTCTTGACAGGCTTTCCTACTTCTAACTTTCCATGTTTTTGGTCCAAAACACCAACTCCATAGAATCTATACCAGTTGGTCTATGTGTTACTGTGTGGTCAGTATGCACGATTATGCTTTTGAAAAGCTCTTTTCAAGCTCCATCAGGGCAAGGACAGACTTCTGCTCGCATCTATATACCTAGGACCCAGTCCGGGGAGTGTCTGGAACATTACTGACAACTCATTACTGTCCTTCACTTCAAGACACTACTCTCCTCACTACTCAGAAAATAGGAGATTCATAGCTCTGTCTCAAAGACAAAGGAACTGAGCCTTGCAGATGTGCAACGGTCCCTTGTGGGTAGGTGGTGGAAACAAAGTGTGAACCCAGGCTTCCTATTCCCCATTCAAGGCCTGAAAGGACCACGTGCTAACATCACCCCCCCCACCTCCACCCCACCCCCCACACGCACATTCGTCGGCTCGGTCTCAGTCTTGATAGATGCAAATCCCGAAGTCTAGGATGGTTCATCCTAAGAAATGCTCTTCGGGGGCGGCCATCAGAGAGGAAATGAGGCCGGAAGCATGTGTAAAACTGGGGGACCAGCTACGGGGAGCGCTGCGGGATTTCCAGGGCCGCGTTCGGAGACGCAGGAGTTGCTAAGACTCCTTAGCCGAGTCTTAGTCAGTTGCTAAGACTCCAGTGCGGCGCCGGAGGCCCGGGACAGAAGTGCGGTGGGGAGGCCAGACCGGAAGCTGGGACATAGTGGGAATGGAGGAGGATCACAAGAACCCGCGAAGCCCTAGGGTGGATCTCGGCCCCCGAAGGCAGGGAAGTGGAGTGAGGGTGTCTAGGGCCGCGCGGGTGGGCGAGCGCGGCGACACCAGGCAAGGCCGACGCCGCGCGGGCGGTTACCTCCTGCACGCCGCCCTCGTGCTGCTGCGCCATGGCCAGCAACATGCCGTCGAACCGCTCCTCCTCCTGCTCTCCGCCCATCGCGCCTGCCACTAGCCACGCTCCGAGATCCTAGCACCTCACTCGCGTCCCGCGCTCTCCCGGTTCCTTCGTGTCGTGTCCGGCCCAACCGCTCCAGTCGTCCGCCTTCCGCAGCGGAGCCGGAAACACGCACGCGCCGCACCGCCCAGGCCCGCCTTCTCCCCCTCTCTTCCCGCCTCCCTCCCGGCCCGCGACCAGTGACTGCGCGGCAAACAGCCCGCTTCACCCACCATTGGTCGACTCGCTGAGCCAATCGACGAGCGCGTCCAGGGAGGCGGTGGGCGGAGCCCAGGGTCCCGGAGTTTGGCGTGAGTTGCTATGGTCACCAGATGATTGGAGCTTTCCAGAAAATCCTGAGCTACGTTCTGGTGGAGTTGAAAAAAAGGACAAACGGCGCTTCTGCCTCTAGAGTAATTTACCATTTTATTGAACGGTGGAACTGAAAATGTCTTTAGTTATCTCCTCCAATGTTTCCATGAGGCAATGGAGGCCCAGAAAGAAGGCTGAAGTCTGAAGGATAGCCTACCTCTGTCATCATCGCCAGGATCAGCTTCTTGGAATTACAAACTGTAGAGTCGCGCGGGCCTCGGTCTTGAAAGCGCTCCGTGCTTGGTTTTAATGTTCTTCTGATGCAGTGCTGAAAATCTTAATTTTTGAACAAGAGACAACACGTTTTGCACTGGGCTCTGCAAATTATGTAATGGTTGCTGTATATGACCTTCACCTTTATTAATGTGGGGGACATGTCCCAGCTATCTAAGGCCAACCCCTCCATGTTTGCAGTGAATTTAATCATCTTAGTCTTGTTACTATCCCCCCCCTTTTTTTTTTAATTTAAAATTTCCTGCATCACAAATTTCTTCTGGATCATTCCCTTCAACTTACAAACATGCTCTAATGTCATTCTTTTTTTTTTTTTACTGTTCTGTGACCCCCTTTTCTCTTTCTACCACCACAATTTTCAGTTCTCGTTTTCAGCAAAAGTTGAAAACATTGCTATACTTATCTTTTCCCTTTGTTACCTTCCATCTTTCCTCAGTTTATTCTAATTAGTTATTTCTGAAAAGACTAGCCAAGGGTACAATGACCTTGTGTTGCCAAAGCCCATGGACCACTATTATTTTCTTCAACTTCTCAGCTGCATTTGACTTAGTTTACCCCTTCTAGAAACATTTGGCGGGGGGGGGGGGGGTTCATTTAGTTAAGCATCTGCGTTTGGCTCAGGTCAGGGTCCCAGGGTCCTGGAATTGAGCCCCTGGGTCAGGCTCTCTGCTCAGCAGGGAGTCTGCCTCTCCCTCGGCTAAGATCAAGTGTAGTATCTGTTCTTATCAGTTTAATATCTGATACGTCCTCTACCCGTTTCTCCCTCTCCCTCTGCCTGCTGCTCCTCCTGCTTGTGTGTTCTCTCCCTCCATACCAAATAAATAAAACCTTAAGAAATAAACACTTCCCCCCCCAGGCTTCTGATAATGGAATTGTGTTCCCCAAAATTCATATGTTGAAACCCCCAATGTGACATTTTGGAGAAAGGGCCATTTAAAGAGGTAATTATGGTTGAATGAATTCACAAGGATGGGGCCCTAATCACAACTGAAAGAGTGTCCTTACAAGAAGAGGAAGAGATCCCCAGGACATCATGGGTACACAAAGGAAAGGCCATGGGTGACAGCCTTCTGCAAGCCCAAGAGAGAGGCTGTGTGAGAAAGCAAACACTTGATCCTGGACTTCCAGCCTCCTGAACTGAGAAAATACATTTCTGTTGCATAAGTCACACTGTCTGGGCTATTTTGTTATGGCAGCCCTCGCAAACTAATGGAGCTTCTGTCACCACACTGACCTGGTTTTCTTTCCACTGCACTAACACTTTCTCAGTGTCCTCTTCTACCTAGACTAGTAAATGTTGGTGGCTCTGTCCTTTGCTCTCTCATCTTCCCTCTCTACACTTTCTTCTTAGGTGATCTCATGGTATCTCTGGCCCAGACCTTGCCTGAGCTCCTGGTTCTTCTAACTACCTCCTGGACAACTCCCCCTGATGACTGATAGGTATCTCAAAACTCGCCTTGGCTTTGGGAAGGTGATGAAGTTCTGGAGACACATGGTGGTGGTGGTTACACAATAATGTGAATG
This sequence comes from Mustela erminea, assembly GCF_009829155.1. NCBI lineage: Eukaryota > Metazoa > Chordata > Mammalia > Carnivora > Mustelidae > Mustela > Mustela erminea. The sequence goes on from NC_045623.1 coordinate 90,047,687, forward strand.
TACTTAATGCCACTGAACTGTATACTTAAAAATGGTTAAAATGGTAAATTTAACATATATTTTACTACAATAAAGAAATTTATAATTTTATGAGACAATATAAAATTTGAACTCTGACTAGGAATTTGATTATATTGAAGAATTATTGTTTTAAAAAGACTAACATGGCCAACATCGATATTCTCCCCACACACACAAATTAATTCCTCCCCAAATCCCCACTGAGTAAGATGACCCCTTCTAGCACCAATTTGCCCAAGCCCAAAGCTCCACTCATCCACCTGTTTGCACAGGCCAGAATCTAGTCTCATCTAATCCTTTTGTAAGCCTTGTCAGCTTTTCCTCCAAACTATATCCTCTTTCCCCTTCTCACCTTGCTGTGTGAAGCAAGGTGTTGTTACTCTAGTCCAAACCAGCATCAACTCTCACATCCTAGCTTGTCCCCTTACCTCCTTTCTTGTCCCTTTCTGGTCCATCCTCTACTCAGCAGCCTAAGCAATTCTTCTAAAAGACAAGCCAGAGCTTATTACTCTTTTGCTTAAAATTAGTTCTTATGGATTGCCACTGCATTCAGGGTAAGTTCCAAACTCCCAACCATGATCTCTGAGGAGTCACACCATCAAGGCCCTAGCCACCTCTCCAGATACTCTTTGTCCCAGGATCCCCTTCACTCACCAGGCTCCCTCGTTGGCTTCTTTCCCTTCCTCCAATGCTCTGTCCTAGTTCTGAGGCCTTTGCCAGTCAACTTCTTTCTGTCCATCAGGTCTCAACCGAAATGCCACTTCCTCTGTGAGGCCTTTTACTAACCCTGATGTACAGATTAAGTCCCTACCTCCATGATTCTTGCTTTCAAAATGCCCTGTGCTCATCCTCTGTAATTACTTGTATATTACTTATAGCTGGCCCCTCAGTTAGTCTGAGGGCTCTGTACACAAGGGGAGCAAACATGGGCACCCCGGCCATAGGATTGCAGAGCATTTTCATATGCATTATCTTATGGGGTGCCCTTTAATTTCACAGATGACACCCACCCAGTGCCTGACACACAGTAGATGCTCAATAAGCCTCAGTCATTATAATTCTTGGTGATGACTGTTGCTCCTGCTTGGGTAGGAACCCCTTCATCCCTTTGTCGTTTGAGGATTAACTGAGATCACTGCAGTGAAAATACTTTGTAAACCAGAGAGCGCTGTACAGGGAAAGTGTTGTCAGGAACTTTTCCTCCAGAAAGCCTTCCAGATTCAAGTTACTCTGCCCAGCTGCCCGTTTTAGCATCCTTGTCCATTGTTGGTGTGGGTGCCCCACATCCCCTTTTGGAACTACTGAAATCAGGACTGTCTCTCCCTCCTCAGAATGGGGACCCTTCAGGGCTGGCCTGTGTCTCTCCAACAGACTGAAGACTCCCCCTTGAATGGGGACTCCCGAAGGTTGACCTGTGTTTCTGCCTTCAGAATGAAGGCAGGATCCGGGCAGAGGGCTGCTGATGGGCCATCTCCCCCACAGAGGCCTCCCACCCCCTTGAGAGGATAGCCTCAGTCACGCCCCAGGCTGAGAGAGCCCTGCTGAGGCTGTTCCTTGTCCTCCAGGACCGCCACAACTGACACCTTGGTCTTCAGGCCACACACAATGCTCAGAAAACACAGTTCTCCACTGATTTTGTGCAAACAAAAACAAACAAACAAAAACGCAAGATGAAACCTGGGGGGTCCAGCTTTACTGTACACACCCTGCCCCCAGCCAAGAGATCTCTCTTCTCTGGGTCTCCTCCTCAACTGCCTCCTCTAGAAAATGCGGGTGAGACCAACAACAATAGTGACGACCACTGCCCTTCCTTCACAGAGCACTGGCTGTGTGCCAAGTTCTTGGTCTCTTGGTGTCCTGACAAACACCCAGAAAAGATGCTACTATGGGTAGATTTTCCATGAAGCTTCACGAGTACATCCAAGGTCTTGGAAGAAACCCAGCAATGTCTTCTAGATAGACAGATGTAGATATAGCCTTGTATGTTATATTACATATAATACATATGTATTCTTTTTAATTTGCAAAAATTTTATTTATTTATTTATTTGACAGAGAGAGGCAGTGAGAGAGGGAACACAAGCAGGGGAAGTGGGAGAGGGAGAAGCAGGCTTCCCACTGATCACGGAGCCCAATGTGGGGCTCGATCCCAGAACCCTGGAATTATGACCTGAGCCCAAGGCAGGGGCTTAAGGACTGAGCCACCCAGGTGCCCCACAAAAATAAAATTTTAAAACTACAATTGCTTAAGACCACCCTTTCTTTCCACCCTATCCCACTTCCCAATATGAATGATTCCCAAGACACCTGGAAGTTCGTGGGTGGTGGGGGAGAAAGAAGGATCTGTAAAGAGCAAGAAGCCAATCTCTGCAAAATTCTTTCAATCATCACTAAATTGTCTGTCATTTAATAGTGATGCCAACTCAGGAAGGAAGTTCTCTCCTATAAGGAATATGCAGCCTACGCAATTACAAATACTCCATGCATATCTTTCATTTTTGATAGTAATCACACAAAGTAGAATTTATCAGAATTCCGACTACACACCTCTAAGCACTACTACAAGTATCAGAAACATCTATGTGTGAAATGGCATATTTACATATCCTGGCTATCAAGAAGAAAACATGTTTATATTACTAAAGAAAAAGAGAGAGAGAGAAGAAGACTTGGTTTTTTAAAAAGATGTATTTATTTACTTAAGACAGAGTGAGAGAGAGACAGCACATGCAAGCGGGGAGAAGGGTAGAGGGAGTGGGAGAGAGAATCCAGAAGCAGACTCCCTGCTAAGCATGGAACCCGATGCAGAGCTCAATCCTAGGACCCTGAGATCATGACCTGAGCAGAAACCAAGAGTCGGTCGCTTAACTGACTGAGCCACCCAGGTGCTCCTAAAACTTGTTTTTGATCAACCATGCAAGAGGAAAGACAGAATCACCTCTCCATTTTCACTGGAGAATTTTACTTTTAAGATTCATGGACAATTTTACTTCTTCACCTTCCTTCTTGTCCTGAAAATTTCAGTCCTAAAACTATTAAGCAGAGCAGAACAGGAGGGAAGCATGTGACCGAGGGGGAGGGAGCCACTGTGGCCCAGAGCAAAAGTCAGAGCCCCAGCAGGGTAAAGAGGGTGTCCACATGGCATGGGGTCCAGCAAAGTGAAGAAGGCGTCCCTGAGTGGGAGGGGGCATCCCGACACAAGGTATTAGAGCCCAAGTGGGGTGAGGAGGGCATTTCATAGGGGATGGGGTCGTGGCAAAGATGGGAGATTGGTTAGAAATAGGGGTTGATCCAAAAAGTGAAGGAATTCAGAATAACGGAAGCCAGATTTCTTGGTGTTGAGGAAGGGAGGTATAAATATAGAAGGGGGGGACCTAGAATGAACCCCCGCATATGGATTAGAATTTCAGGTGATAGTCTGAACTAAAAAAAAAAATTTTAGTATGTATAAATAGATATAGAAATAAATATAACTAGGGGCATGCCTGGGTGGCTCAATCGGTTAAGCATCTGCCTTCAGCTCAGGTCATGATCCCAAGGTCCTGGGATCGAGTCCCAGTCCCTTGCGTGAGCAAGGAGCCTGCTTCTCTCTCTGTCTCCCACTCCCCCCTGCTTGTGTGCATTCTCCCTCTCTCTCTCTCACCAAATAAATAAATAAGATATTTCAAAAAAATATAACTGTAAATTGTGTGTGTGTGTGTTTAGACTCCTTAGCTCTGGAAGGGCCTGGGAAGCATGACACCTTCATAACAGTGAGTAGGTCTTTGTTTCTAATTATCATCCTGGCACCCAGATCACGGTTTTTAAATAATATTCCACTCCATTAAAAATTGAATCAGAGATTCTTGGAGTACTGGTCGATTCTAGGGGCTTGAAAAGAGGTATCTTCTTTTTTTTTAAAGATTTTATTTATTTATTTGACAGACAGAGATCACAAGTAGGCAGAGCAGCAGGCAGAGAGAGAGGGGGAAGCAGGCTCCCCGCTGAGCAGAATGCCTGATGCGGGCCGATCCCAGGACCCCGGGATCATCACCCGAGCCGAAGGCAGAGGCCCAACCCACTGAGCCACCCAGGCGCCCCAAGAGGTATCTTCTTATATCAGAAAACAAAAGATAGTCACAGAATAATGGGGCATGTCAAAGGGACAGACTCCAGCTTAAAGAAGCTCCCATTGGACTAATCTGTGACAATCTGAGCATTAAAAAATAATGATAATAATAGATTACAAGCTATTGAACAAAAGAGGAGAACATGAGTTCATAACTAAATGCACACATATAGGGGTGCCTGGGTGGCTCAGTTGGTTAAGCATCTGCCTTTGGCTCAGGTTGTGATCCCAGGGTCCCAGGATCCCTCCCCACATGGGGCTCCCTGCCCAGTGGGGAGTCTGCTTCTCCCTCTCCCTCTGCTCCTCTCCCTGTTCATGTTCTCTCGCTAGCTCACTCAAACAAATAAAATCTTTGAAAAATAATAAATAAATAAATAATACATTCAAACTAGGAAACGGTATACCCAGGGATGCCTGGGTGGCTCAGTCCTTAAGTGTCTGCCTTTGGCTTGGGTTGTGATCCCAGGGTCCTGGGATCAAGCCCTGCATCAAGCTCACTTCTCAACAGGAAGCCTGCTTCTCCCTCTCCCACTCCTCCTCCGTGTGTTCCCTCTCTCACTGTTTCTCCCTATCAAAATAAATATTTTTTTTAAAAAAAGTTATATCTGCATAGTTTCAAAATACCTCCTCACAAACTACCAATTCCTTATAAAGGGAAAAGAGTAAGTAAGTGGAGAAGCCTGGCAGACATCAAGTGACCAAAGTGAAACACGGGACAGATGGAAATATGTGCTACCTAATAAAATGTATCAAAAAGAACACAACAGTGGGGCGCCTGGGTGGCTCATCGGTTGAGCATTTGACTCTTGATTTCAGCTCAGGTTAGGAGCTCACGGTCATGAGATCAAGCCCCGTGTTGGGCTCCACACAGTGCAGAGTCGGCTTGTCCCTCACCTCTGCTCTTCCCCCACCCACTTTCTCTCTCTCTCAAATAAATAAGATGTTTAAAAAGAAAAAAAAAAAGGAGCACCTGGGGGGCTGAGTCGGTAAGCCTCTGGCTCTTGGTATCAACTCAGGTCATGATCCCATGGGTAGTGAGATCAAGCCCCACAGAGGGGGGAGGCCCTCTACTCGCCGCAGAGAGTCTGCTTGCAGATTCTCTCCACCACCCTCCGAATAAATAAATAAATAAATATTTTTTTAAAGTTTTAAAATTTTATTTATTTATTTGACAGAGAGAGAGAGAGACAGAGACAGAGACAGAGATCACAAGTAGACAGAGAGGCAGGCAGAGAGAGAGGGGGAAGCAGGCTCCCCGCTGAGCAGAGAGCCTGACTGAGGGCTGGATCCCAGGACCCAGAGATTATGACCTGAGCCGAAGGCAGAGGCTTAACCCACGGAGCCACCCAGGCACCCTGTAGAGAAATGTTCTTAAACGCAGGAATTATACACTCAAGTATTTGAAAGCAATGGGCAGCGGGTTGGCAATTTACTCTCAAATGGTTCAAGTTGAAAAAAATTCTCTGTACTGTACTTGCAACCTTTCTGTGTTTGTGATGGTTTCAAAATAAATCTCATGTGAAGAGGCAAGCAAAAACATGCAGCTAAAACAAATAGGCAAATATCATCAATAATTAATCAAAGTATTTTGATTTTTCAGTCAGCTTATTTTAGTTTATGATTGGTCATGATTTGTTTGGTCATTTTATTTTCTTTATTTTTAAAGGTTTTATTTATTTACTTGACAGAGAGGAGAGCACAAGTAAGCAGAGCGGCAGACAGAGAGGAAGAAGCAGGCTCCCCGCTGAGCAGGGAGCCAGACTCAGGATTTGATCCCAGAACCCTGGGATCATAACCTGAGCCGAAGGCAGACGTTTAACCCACTGACCCATCCAGGTGCCCCTATGTTATTTTAAAGATTTTTTTTTTTTAAGGGGCGCCTGGGTGGCTCAGTGGGTTAAGCCTCTGCCTTCGGCTCAGGTCATGATCTCAGGGTCTTGGGATCAAGTCCCGCAACGGGCTCTCTGCTTGGCAGGGAGCCTGCTTCCTCCTCTCTCTCTCTCTCTGCCTGCCTCTCTGCCTACTTGTGGTCTCTCTCTCTGCCAAATAAATAAATAAATAATCTTTTTTTAAAAAAAGATTTTTTTGTATTTTTAAGTAATCTCAACACCCAACGTGCAGCTTGAACTCTCTGCCCCAAGATCAAGAATGAACCTGCTCTACCAACTGAACGAGCCAGGTGGCCCCTGCCTCCATTTTCTCATTTTAAATATTCACTTTCATTCCTGATTTTCTATTCCTGAAGAGGGAACCGCCAAATTATATAAATGTCAGGCCCCATAAAACTGCTATCCATTATTGGCCTTTTTTGTGCCTTTTGAAGATGAGGGAACTGAGGCACAGAAATATAAAGTGACTTGTCCAATGGTCATTAAGTGATAAAGCAGAATTAGAACCCAGGCAGTATGACTCCAGAGTCTCCGTGGAGGGAACTCCGAAGACTCAGGGAGATAAAAGGATACGAGAGGAACTTCAAAAGTGAAAGGATTAAGATCACTCACAATCGAATGAAAGATGCACACGTGTTTGTCTGCTGGGCCTTGGTTCCCTCAGGCAGAGAAGAGGGAGGAGGAAAGTCCTCTCACCCTATGCCAGAGACTGCTTGGCATTTCAAGTCCAAGACCTCACTTTGTTATTGTCCCAGATGAAGCACCTGAGGCCCACAGGGATCAGCCCAAGGTCACACACCTGGAAAATGATAGAGCCAGGAGCCAGTGCCAAGGGTGGTGATGGCTGCCGGACAGTGTGCTAGCAGAAGGCTTGCCAAGCTGGGCTTGCCAAGGTCCACGGACACGACACAGCCGAGGACCTTCCCACCCTCTCTCACACCCCATGCCCCACCATCCAGAGACAGACGCCCAGGACAGATTTGCCATGTGGCTGGCGGCAGCGCAACATGTCTGCCCAGACGATAAGTAGGCAACGTCTGTAGACCAGGCAGCTTCAAGGTGGGAACCCAGGTGGCCACTAGCTCTGGGGAACTAAGGTCACACAGCTTGGGCCGCACCACTGGGCCAGTGGGTCTAGGGGAACAAGCAAGGACTTTAGAGTCAGACAGATCTGGGCTCTGGTCTTTCTTAGTGGTGTAACCTTGGGCAAGTCACTTCACCTCTTTGAGTTTCAAAAAGTAAGAATCTTGCCTCCTGGGGAAGCTCCAAGGATTAGAACGGGAAGGGCATACAGCAGGCGCTCAGTAAATAGCAGCCGTTCTTCATTAGCATTCTGCTAGGACTTCTCAGCAGATACAGCCTTTCAGGAACTTTCGGAATCCAAGCTGAGAAGAGAGAGTTCTTAAGGACCTTATTTCTGCAGGGCCCCCAGAACTGGAGTCAGGGGAGGGAGGCCTCCTAGCCTGCACAGTGGGCAAAGTCCTCCCAGCCCCCTGGGGTCCTGGCTCCCTTCCCCATAGCCTGTTCCTTACCAACAACAGGAGCAAAGCCCCAAGGTTAGGCAAACAAGTCAGTGATAAGGCACTTCCAGGTTGGGCCTTGCATTCAAGGTTCGTCCAGCTCCGGGGCTGGCTTCCAAGCTTAGTGAGAGTCCTGCAGGCACCAGTAGGGACACCTGCAATGGCCACCTGCTGATTGTGCTCCTGAGGCCTTGGTGCCCTGGTACAGCCCGGGTTAATGACCCTGTTTATTCACTTGAGTCATCCGATAAGGGGCAGCGCGGCGGGCGGGCAGGTGGCCCTGTGTCCTGCACAGGGTGCTTCATTGACTGAAGCAGTATCAGCGCCACGTGGAACTCCCAAAACCTCCTCCCCTGCCACTTCCCCACCAATCCTGCAGGCCGGTGCAGGATTTTTTTTTTTTTTTTCAATGAACATGACTTCTGGAGTCAAGGTTGTCAGGCCATCCCCTCCACTCTACCGTCCCTCCCACTGGGGATATATATAGCACCCAGTGGGGCAGAGCGGAGGGCGGGAGGGCCAGGAGGAAGGAAGAGCAGCTCCTCAACCATGAGCTCCAGCCAGCCAGGGACCTGCCCATGCCAGGGTGCTGCAGGCCGCCCAGCCATTCTGTACGCGCTTCTGAGCCCTAGCCTCAGGGCTAGGCCCTCTGTGCCCCCGGCTCGGAGTCACTGCCTGTGCAGACAGCATCGGCCCGTCCGGCTGTGCGCTCCGCATCGCACCTGCCGGGAGGCCTTGGATGTTCTGGCCAGGACAGTAGGCTTCCTCAGGAATCTGCCAGCCTTCTGCCAGCTGCCCCCTCAGGATCAGCAGCGGCTGCTGCGGGGCTGCTGGGGCCCCCTCTTCCTGCTGGGGTTGGCCCAAGACACCGTGACTTTCGAGGTGGCCGAGGCCCCGGTCCCCAGCATACTCAAGAAGATCTTGCTGGAGGAGCCCAGTAGCAGCACAGGCGGCGGCCAGCTGCCGGATCGGCCCCAACCCTCACTGGCAGCGGTGCAGTGGCTTCGGGGCTGCCTGGAGTCCTTCTGGAGCCTGGAGCTGGGCCCCAAGGAATATGCCTTCCTGAAAGAGACCATCCTCTTCAATCCTGGTGAGCTTCCAGACACTCCTGGATGGGGGCCCAGCCAGGGAAGGCACCTTCTGAGGGCTTGACACCTATTATCTCTTTGGGTCCTCATTATCGCTGAAAGTCACTGACAAAAGAGGCTCAGAGAGGTTAAGTGAATTGCTGAAGGTCACACAGCCTCGTAGAACCAACACAGGGATGGGAATTCAGGCTTATTCACTCCAGAGGCTGGTCCTTGCCACTCTGCTTAAGAAACTTGCCCTTGACCCTCCGGGAAGGTGGGCAGACACAGCTGTGCCTCAGTCACAGGTAAAACTCTGTGGGTTCAGAAAGACCCCATAGAGAAGAATGAAAATGTAAGATGAAAATTCCTCACCAAAAAGACCTCATGGAATATATAAACTATAGTAACAAATACTAGTGATAGTGATGAATATTCATATTACATTCACCATATGCTAGGCCCAGTTAAAAGGGTTTTGCAGATACTAGCTGATTTAAACTTCCTAACATGCCTAGGAGATAGGTGTTATTATCCCCATTTTACAGATGAGGAAACCGAGGCACAGATATTAATTTATCTGAGGTCATGCAGCTAATAAGTAACAGCATAGGATTCAAAAAGGCAGCCTGGCTCTTAACCATTACTCTGGGCTGCCCCATAAAAAGGATAAATAAATAAATAAATAAATAAATAAATAAATAAATAAATGGAAGAGGTAGTAATGGGGCCTCAAAGACAAAACCAGTGACCTCAGGTCTTGGGTCAGTACTGCTGCCTGGGAGTGGGGTACTCAGCCGCCCTCTTCCCCCTCTCTGCCCACAGACGTGCCAGGCCTCCGTGCCTCCTCCCACATCGGACACCTGCAGCAAGAGGCTCACCATGCACTGTGGGAGGTCCTGGAGCCCTGCTGCCCCGCTGGCCAAGGCCGCTTGGCCCGTGTCCTCCTCACAGCCTCCACCCTCAAGTCCATCTCACCCAGCCTGCTTGGGGACCTCTTCTTCCGCCCGATCATTGGAGACATTGACATCGCTGGCCTCCTTGAGGACATGCTTTTGCTGAGCCAACCTATTCCAGCCCAGGCTGAGATCAAGTGTAGGTGGGGCAGAGGCTGGCAGCCCTGACTTGGGCCAGATGTTCCCAGGGGTGACCCAGTGCTCTCGGGATGGGGGGCAGTCTGTATAGGCAGGCTTCAGCTCCCCTGGAATAAGCTGGCTGTGGCCCAACAAGATGGGCTCTGGGGCCCCTCCCTCACCACAACCCCTCTTGGCCTTTCTTGGTTTGACATGGTGCTCCAGCTGTCTGGCCATCCCTTAGTGGTCCTCAGAGCCTCTGGGCCAAGACTCCTGACCTCTCCTGAGATGGGGATGGAAGCTTAGATTACTCGTTGGGACAAGAGTCCTACTGACTTTGTACAGAAGTGATTTAAGTTATTGGTTTTTGTAATAAAAGGCATGACACCCTTGGAGCCTGACCCTGTAATTTGTACATGTGGAAGGGACTGTCCCACCTCCATGGTCCACCCCGCCCCTATCAGAAGGAGTTTGAGAGGAAAGAGCCATAAGGAGCACTGGAGCCAGGCTTCAAGGAACTGGGATATTCGTTTTTCAGAGTGGGAGGATTATTCCATTTGGGGGAATGAGATTTATTTTGCACAGGTCTGAATCCAGGGCAGAGGATCAGTTCAGGCCTCCTAACTTCCTTGCCTTTATCTTTGGGGGGTGTCATTTCCCTATCTCCAAGTCCCCCAGTGAACCCTCCCTTGGCTTTGGACCCCTGCAGGCTCCCTCTCTCCTCAACAGAGTCAGATCACAGCCAGTAAGAAATACGAAGCAGCCCATTCCCATACTAAAACAGGCAAGGTCACTGGAATTTCTGCAGTTTGGGATCCTCCACATCCCCATTCCTGCAGGTGACCGAAGAAGACAGTCCACTCTGTCTCAATGGCAGGAGCAAGGACACTCAGGGCTGGCCTGGTGCAGCTGCGTGGAGGTCAAGGCCTCCCAAAGTTTAGCTGCCACCTTAGCTGTTAAAGTCTGAGACTCTTCCATGGCACTTGATTCACAGCTATGGCCCTGAGCCCTCCTGAGTTCCCCCTTCCATGGCCCCTCTGTCCCAGTCCTTCTCCTGGAATCCAACCTCGTTGGCCAGCAACCAGAGATGTGGTGTCTGGCATCTCGGTGGCCTCCAGAACTGCTCCATTCAGTGTGTGGCTTGTGTCTGTTCTGACAGGTCAATGTCTGCGCCTCCCTGTTGGTTAAAGATTTTGAGTATCACCCAGGTTGGGCTGACTGACCTGCTGGTAGGAGGGAATGATAACAACACGCATGCCTACAGGACCCCCTTGCACGTCCCCTCCTTTCTTTAGCGGCAAGGCCCCTGCCCATACCAGTCCCACCCCCGTCACCACCAGTTTGGATCCTCTTCATGGGGCCAAGTTAATTATTGCTCAATGCGAGGTCATTCACTCAGGGACAACAGTCGAAGAGTTGTCATTCAGGACTCTTCTGAAGGCCCCCAGGATAGGACAATGCCCTCGTGCCAGCAGCAAGGGCACCCCTGTCCCTTACCCAATCAGCCACTCACCACTCAGACACCAGAGTGACAGAAACATACAGCTCACACCACACACACACAACTCAGACCTACAACTCTCTCTCTCTCTCTCCATCCTACACACACACACACACACACACACACACACACACACACACACACGTCAAGACATACAAGTCAGACACACTTACAAAGACCCATAAAAAAGACCCACCATCCACCCACACGCAGCATGGAAATGCACAGCCAAGATACACGCACTCAGTGACATACAGCAGACCCACACACATGACAATAGACACCCGCATGGAAGCCAGATGTTCACACACTCATCCCCATGCCCAAGGGCGGGGCACACAATATGGGGACACCCTCATACTGGGGCATGTTCTCCATTTTCTGTATGTCACAAGAGAAAGAAAAGGGGCCCCCAATGTAAGCCGACCAATGTCTCCACATCTTCAGGGTCTACCCAGAGCCTGCTAATCCAGACCACACTGCTCTGCTTGGTATTTGGGGCCTCAACTAACCAATCACCCCCTTGCCCCATGGTGACCCCAACGTCTACCTTCCTCTCAGACAGGTCATCCCCTGTTCAACAGCTCCCCCAAGCCAGGACCTAATCAAAGTCCCAAATAGAAGCATCCTTTAAAGCCCAGAGCAGGCCTTGCTGTCTTCAGCTCCCTAACCTTCCGCCAGCACTCCCAGACTCAGAGCTCAGGCCCCTAGGCCTCTCTCCCTGCCTGCCCTTGCCAGCACTTGGACACACACTGCCCATATCACCACGCAGATGCAGGTGGGAACTCTTCCAACTGCAGCTGCCTTGTCTCTCCAAAGGAGCCAAATCCAGAGGATTCGGGGGGTTCGGGTCATTCTTTTATGTTCCTTTACTAACCGCCCCCATCAGTGTACTGTTGCACCTCTCTGAACCTGAGGCTGAATCTTCCTGCCCCTCACCCCCTCCCTCCCCCTACCTTGAACAGCCACTAGAAAGTGCTCCTCTCCACTACCCACCCCAGCATTTCCCCTCAACTTATCTAATGTTTCTATCATCTCAAGAGCTTCCCTGATTAGCACTGCCTTGCTCCTTTGCAAACGTCTCCCCTGTCCCCTTCACGTGGTTGGGGAACTACACTTCTGCTTCTCGTCTGTATCTCCTGTGCCCTGTGCCCTAGCCAAACCTTCTGCAAGGAAGATCAAGAAAAATCTAGCAAAACTAAAGAGAGAGTTATAATACAATAAGGAAATGGATGCTTTCTCCATGAGACAAAAGTGGGGGACTGTGTCTCCATTAACAGCAGCTTAGAAGTGGGAACCGTGCCTCATCAGCCAGAGAGGGTAGAGAAGGAAACAGGCTCTGACAGTGTATGCAACTTACTCAGTGTTTGGACCGATCACTACCTGTGCTGAGATTTGAACTCAGACTTGTGTGACTGTGGAGACCAGGCTCACCAGCACAGGCTGACATGAGCCACGGCCAGGATCAGGCTGTCTGGATCCACCTCAGCCACTGCTTACTGACCATCTGCCCTCTCAGCCATGATCCCTGTCCTCAGGCTCAGTCAGGGATGACTCCCTAGGAATCAGGAGAGGGCTCAGCTTTGGGTATCATTTTATTATCACCATTATCCCTACCTTCATTAGCCGAATCATCAACTGCTTAATAAGCAGTCAGGGTGCCTTGGCCAAGACACCCTGCCTTTGGGTTTCCTAGAACCTCTGATGTCAGCAAAAAGCCACACCTACCATCTATCAATCCATCCATCCATTCATGCCATCATTCAACATCTCTCTTGATGACCACTCGTACCAGACCCTGTGCTAGATGCTAAGAGACTCAAAATACCAAGATTTAGCTTCTGCCTTCACTGAACATCCTGCTGTGGCAGAGAGAGATACAGAATTAAGTGCAACCCCAAGAAATCTGAACCATGATAGAGAGATGTTTAGAGAGCAGCAGGAGCTCAGAAGAGGGAACGATTAAATCTGCCTGGAGGTGGGAAGAATGCTTCAGCCCCATGGTGACTGCTCTGAGCTAAAGAGAATGAATAGGGGTTCGCCAGGCAACCAAGGGATGGGCATTCCACAAAGAGGGAATGAGAGGTGCAAAAACACCGAGGTGACAGAGAGCAAGGGTGTTCAGCTAACTGCAAATGGCCTGGGGTAACTTGGGCTCAGAGCAGCAAGAGATGGGCCTGGAAAGGCAGACAGGCACCATGTCCCAGAACAAGGCCACAGAGAAAGGCCAGCCCAGTGAAGCTGCTGGAGGCAACAAGGCTAAGGTCTCAGGGGAATCGGGGTTAACAAGGGGAATCACTCAATCCTGGTGGGTCATTCAAGGTCATACCAAACAATAACCAGCTAACAATGCCGAGCCACACCCAGTGGCACATCCCCACATTGGTGCCAGGAGTAATCATTCAAAATCAATGGCGATTTTCTGTGTCTCTTCCATATCGAGCATCAGTGCAAGGTTCTGGAAATTTAGGCCCACAAATGGCAATTGTGTGGAACCCTAAGTGCATAATTTCTTGGGTCAGCTAACAGCTTTTCCAGAGCACACAACTTGTGTGCTGTAAAACACTTATTTTTTTATTTTCAGATTTTTCAAAATATAGTTTTAATTCAACCTTTTCTGTATGATGAACAGAAAAGCACACAAATCATACATGTACAGCTTAATGAGTTATCACAAAATGAACACCTGGCTGTAACCACCACCCAGCTCAAGAAATAGAGCTTTAGAAACGCTCCCCATCTCCACCCTCTCCTTCCTCCTGAAATGGTATCACTATCCCTGATTTCCAACATAAGTAAGATTATTTGTCTTAAACTTTATATAAATGGAATCATATAGAGCATGAACTCTTTTGTGTTTGTCTTTCACTTAATGTTGTATCAGATTCATTCTGACCTATTCATTTTCATTGCTATAAAGTATCTCATTACATCACAATTCATTTAGCCAAGATAGTGCCGATAACCGTTTGGTTAATCAAATAATATTGTTAGGATTATTCCTGCACATCTTTTGGCACACAGATGTTTCCAGGTATGTTGTTATATAACAAGAACTGGAATTACCAGGTCATAGAAGGTATGCTCAATTTAAGTAGATCTTGCCAAATTTTCCAAAGTGGTTGTGCCAATTACACTTGCCTCAGCAGATTTTAAAATCTAGATATGTATAACAATCCTAGATGCAAATACCCAGACTTTCATTAAAACAGTTTTTATTTTTTTCTTTCTCAAATAGGTGTATATATGTGATCAACACCAAACGAACACTTGCTTTATTGTTTTTGGAAATGAGTTATTTTCCCTTTTAAGATGTTTCATTAAAATTGAGTAAGAGAAAATAACATTTATAAAATATATTAAGTGTAAAGAATAACAGTACAATGAACCTTCATCATGTCCCATCAACTTTGAAGTCCTTTTCTAAATCTATCACCTCCTCCCAAAGGTAATGATTACCCTGAATTTGGGGTTAATCATTTCCTTACTTTTCTTTATGATTTTATTTTATTATTTTTAAAAAAGATTTTAAAAGCGAGAGCAGGAACACAAGCAGAGGTAGTGGGAGAAGGAGAAGCAGGCTTCCGGCCGAGCAGGGAGGCCCATGTGCTGCTCGATCCCAGGACCCAAGGATCATGAACTGAGCCAAAGGCAGATGCTTAACAACTGAGCCATCCAGGGGCTGCTCTTTATGATTTTAATGCATACTTACTTAAGTATCCCCAAGAAACACTTTTGTTTGTATTTTTGAACTTTTCATATAAATAAATCCCATTTTCTGACTTAGTTCCCCTCAACATTATATAACTGCTGAACAGTACTAAATGCTGATTTTTTGCTCTTGCGAACAATTTAGCTACAAATATTCATATGTAAAGAGAGACTTCATTTTAAATGATTATTGCAAGAGAGGAAAGGAACTATTGCAAGGGAGAAAGAAGCTCTTGCAATGGGACTGTGAGAACTACCTGCACCTTCAAGGATTCAGCAAAAGGAGTCCATCGTTCATAAGAAGAGTAAACAAGGCTAGAAAAAAACGGGATGTGAGGAAGTGGGATGACCGGGAATGGCACGACAGGACAGTAGATCAGAAAATATTTTACCCTGAAGCCAGCCTATTCTCAGGAGGGGTTGTGTGCTGGCTCAAACTTGGGGGGGTGGGTAGGGGAGGCAAAGTTCAGGGACCTAGGGGAAGGAGAAAAGCTTAACCAAAGTGCATTTTGCTCTGATTGATCAGTGGGGACAAGCAGTTCATCTAAGCGTTTACAAGGCAAAGAACTGGAATTTGGAGTCTGTTGCTAGCCTTGACATAGGTAAACAAGGGGGGCACCCATGAGTTTTATCTAAGTCATATAAAGGAGCGTGTTTCTTTGCTGTAAGCTGTGTTCCCCAACACAAAAGGGTGGGATGGAGTTTCTTAACCTTCGCTCTTCCCCCATATCACAGGGCAGCGAGAAATTTAATATTGCCAATACAGAGATATATGCAAGAATTTCTTTTAAGTATATACATAGTAGTGGAATTGCTGGGTCAGTGGATGTGGGTAGCTTCACTTCTACCGGGTATTATCAAATTCTTTTCCAGAGTGTTTCTTCTAGCTTGCACTCCCCAACAGTATACGGGAGATCTAGTTGTTCTACACTGTCACAGACACTTGAGGATTTACAATTTTTCGCCAGTCTGATGTAGGTTAAGTGGGTCTCACTGCATTTCATTTACTACCAAGGAGATTGAGGCTCTTTTCTGTGAAGTGTCTTCGGTCCACTTTTCAATAGGATTATCTTTTCCTTAGAAATTTGTGGGAAGGCATGAATATGCTTTGGAAGAATAAGTGGATGAACAACTCAACAGGCTCTGAGCGGAGAAAGCTGAGATTCGGTGTGGGAAATCCCCAATAAACAAAAACCTTAAAAAAAACTGCCTCGGGGCGCCTGGGTGGTTCAGTGGGTTAAAGCCTCTGCCTTCGGCTCAGGTCATGATCCCAGCATCCTGGGATCGAGCCTCGCATCGGGCTCTCTGCTCAGAGGGAAGCCTGCTTCTCTTTCTCTCTGCCTGCCTCTCTATTTGTGATCTCTGTCAAATAAATAAATTAAAAGCAAAAACAAAAAACTGCCTCTCCCGCAGGCTTCTGATTTTATCATCACTAACGCCTTATGAAAGAGATCTGTAAACCCATTTCTCAGGTGAGTGTTCTCATCATTGTTGGCTTCTCCCTGTCGGAAAGCGACCCGAACGACACACACCAACACTTCTCAGCTCCTCGACCACCACCCGCCCAACTAATCACGGGTTACTCAACATCCCGCAGAAGAGACTGCAGCGCCGCTTGTCGTATTCTCGCGAGAATTAGTTCCAGCCGATCATGTGACAGTCCAAGATGGCGGTGCCCAGCGAGGCGGAGGAGGAGGCGACAATCTACTTAATAGTGAGCGGTATTCCCGCGTGTTTGCGCTCGGCCCATCTCCGGAGCTACTTTAGCCAGTTCCGGGAACAGCGCGGCTGTGGCTTCCTGTGTTTCCACTACCGACATCGGCCTGAGCGGGGTCCTTCCCAGGCTCCTCCCGAGTCAGCCCTAACTCCTGTCGGCCAGGTTCTCGCCCAGAGTTCGGTTACCGATGCCCACGCTCTCTCCACTCCGGACTGTGCTCCCGCCCAGATCCGCACTTGCTGCTGCGTCATCTCGGTACGGGGGGCAACTCAAGCTCAGCGGCTTCTTCGCATGTACTCGGGCCGCCGGTGGCTGGATTCTCAGGGAACTTGGCTGCCGGGTCGTTGTTTGATCCGCAGACTGCGGTTACCTACTGAGGCATCAGGTACGCGTGGGAAAGATAATAGGCTGAGCCTACCGGCCCTGGAACAGAGACATCTTTCTTGAGGGATGACGGGGATAAGTCAGGTCTCTGATTATCAGACTTTTTAAGAGTTTAGGTCATTTCTGGACAGCCTCAGACTCAACTGCATGTTAGTCTGACTTACAGGGGAAAGAACGGTAAGAGGTCTAATGGGATGATTCTTCATTTTCCAATTTATTAGATTACTTCTGAGACCCTTTATCTGAGAGGTTGATATTCCACTGACACGGAAGGAAGAAAAGGAAATGAGGTTTCTAATCCTCTTACTGTCATTTATCAAAAGATTTTGTCAGAGAGCGCGCGCGCGCTCAAGCAGGGGGAGTGGCAGGCAGAGAGAGAAGCAGGCTCCCCGCCAAGCAAGGAGGCGATGCGGGCCTTGACCCCAGAACCTCAAGATCACAACCCTAACCAAAGGCAGACGCTTAACTGACTTAAGCACCCAGGCGTCCCTTATTTTCTGTCTTTATTGTATTCTTCATTGCTTCCTATCCGGCCCTGTCTTGAGAAGACACAAATGAAAAGACAATCTCTTGTCTCTGGACACTCCCATTTTCATGGGAAATCACTGATGGGGTAACAGAAAACACTTAGGAGTCCTCTAATTTATTCATTCAACAAATCAAGCTTATATGCTACACTTAGTGTGACTGTAGCACCTGTGCAGAGAACAGTTAGACACAGTGTGTGCTCAGGATTCAGAGAGGAAGACAGATTTGTAAAAAGGTAATTGTCACAGAGATGCCATTCTAATTGCTAACATTTACTGAGCACTTCCTGTGTACTTACTAGGCACTGTTCTAAGCCTTTCATTTTCTTATTGACTTCTTGCGGCAATCCTATAAAGTCGAAGTTGTTGTTACCCATTTTATAGGTGATGATACTGAAGGGTACTGAAATTATGTTACCTGCCCAAGGTTACAGAGCTAGGAAGTGGCAGAGTCACAATACAAACCTAGGCATATTGTTCCAGAGCCTATGCTCTTTATTACCAAGTGTTGAGGGATGACAGGGAAGGGAGAAACTGATCTAGAGGGATCAGGAAATGTGGCTTTTCACCTGGATCCGAAAGAGAAACAGGAGTTTGTAGGAAGGAACGGTGTTTAAAGTAAATGGCATTTGCAGACACAGAAAGATGTGAAAGTCCATGGAACTTTCAGGACATGTTAAATTGTTTGGTGTGGTTGAAGCACATGATATGAGAATGTGCAGGGAGTGGGGCTGGTGGCAGTTGAGAATCAAAAAGTCAACAGGAACCAGATCTGAAAGAAACTTGTGTGCTCCGCTGAGGTGATGAGAAATGCCATGAAATTATTAGGTGGTTTTGGTCAGGGAATGGAGGAAGTTACTCTGGAGAAGTCTGAAAGGGAGAAAGATCATTAGCCTAAAACAGCTAAACAGATTTCTGGCTCAAGTGTTGCTGAAGGCTTCTAGGTTTCAAGAGCTCTTCTTTCCTCTGCTTTCCAAGGTTTGGGCTCCTTTCCTTTCAAAACCCGGAAGGAGCTGCAGAGTCGGAAAGCTAAGAGTGAAGCCTTCACTCTGGCCGATCTGAGGCAACTGCCAGAGTTGAACCCACCAGTGCTGATGCCCAATGGGAACGTGGGGACTCCTCTGCGGGTCTTTCTGGAGTTAATTCGAGCCTGCCGCCTACCACCGAGGATCATCACCCAACTGCAGCTCCAGTTCCCCAAGACAGGTTCTTCCCGGCGCTATGGCAATGTACCATTCAAGTATGAGGACTCTGAGACTGTGGAGCAGGAAGAGCTTGTGTATACAGCTGAAGGCGAAGAAATACCCCAGGGAACTTGCCTAGCAGACGTACCAGCCTGCTCCCATGGAGAGCCAGAGGAGGAAGGGGAAAAGGAGGAGGAAGAGTCACACTCAGATGATGTGAGTACAGTGAGCTACCCTGTCTTTGCTGGCAGCTTGGAGAGACTAAAGCTTTAACACTATCACTCTTCAGTTGTATATTACAATAGTTCTAAACGTGCAGGCTTCTTAGGAGGGTTCCAGAGAGTTAGAACTCCCTGACATTGAACATAAAACTGCATTTGTATTGCAAATATGCACTTCTTCGAGGAGAGGGGCCAGAGTTTTTATCAGAATATTCTCAAAGGGGTCGACTTTGCATTCCACATAGAAGGAATGTGAGGAGCGTCCTTTTTTTTTTTTTTTAAAGATTTTATTTATTTATTTGGCAGAGATCACAAGTAGGCAGAAAAGCAGGCAGAGAGAGAGAGCGAAAGGGAGGAAGCAGACTCCCTGCTGAGCCGAGAGCCCAACTCAGGGCTCGATCCCAGGACCCTGGGATCATGACCTGAGCCAAAGGCAGAGGCTTTAACCCACTGAGTCACCCAGGTACCCCAGGAGCGTCCTTTTCATAGATGGAAATGTGCGATCTAAGAGATAAAAGTCATGTAAGGAAGCAGAGGCAGAGCTGGGATGTGAACTTGGCCCCCTTTGCTGCTTGTCTAACCTCTATGTGCTTTCAGTATGTGGCTGAGATGTCACCTCTATTTTCTGACCCTGAGTCTGTGGCTTGGACACTAGCCTCCACTCTAATTTTATTAATGAAATAGCCGTTTCTTCTTCCTCTTTCTCCAAATTCAGTTGTTCATCCATAAAACCAGGAAAGGTGTGCTTTTTTTGGGAAACCTTTTGGTGTGCATACTCTGGGTAAAAAAAAAAAGTCATCTACGTCTTCAAAACTGCCAGCCCAGAGTTGCTAACATCTGTACCACATCCTTGGTATAGACATCTGGACTGGTCCCCAGCACCTGCTCTGCAGCAGTGATCCCTGAGGCCTCTTGGGAGTTTTAACTAGACAGGGGCCCCCAAGATTTCAAGCCAGGAGTCATCCTATCATTCTGCAAGTCTAGATGAGCAGCTGTGCACAAGCTAGTGCAGGATTCCAGAGACATTCCAAGATCCATTTCCTGCCTTGAAAGAGGCAAGAAGCAGCATCAGGAAAGGCTGTATGGTATGAAGACCTGGGTTTGAACACTGGCTCTGCCACTCTCATGGTGAACCATCGTAGGCAAATCACTTTACTCCTCTGAATCCAGGCCTCCTCATTTGTAGAACAGGAATGATGGTACTCACCTCACAGCGTTGTTGGGGTGATCAAAGGAACTAACTTATGAGAAGGGTCCAACACACAGTAGACAATAGGTATTAGTTGTTATCCCCTCTTTATTTATGATGTAATGTATAGAGGCCTAAACAGTTCTTGCCAATTACCTCCAAACTGAAGAGTTTGGAGGCCGGCAAGAATGCTGTGGGCCTCGGTGTGGGGGCTTCGTGTAGGACTGCAGAACTTGAAGGATGAGGGTTTACCAGGCGAAGAAGAGAAAGCAGTGGGAGAGGAGAGCAGCTGTTTCCAGCAGGAGGAACAACATGGCTGAAAGCACAGAGGCTAAGAGGGAGTCAGGCTTGGAGGAAAGTGCCAGGTATGCTGAGACACAAGGGATGGAGAAATGTGTTGGGCAAGGCCGCAGGGGCCAAAGAGAAATTTGGAAGAATGGGCTGAGCGCCTGTCTCACAGACTTCCTGGGCTCTGAGCTGCCCCCCTTGCGCACTTGAGGCCAGGAGGCTGGACAGGCAGGTCACCTCTCCCTGCCTTCTCCCAGGATGATGACCGGGGTGAGGAGTGGGAGCGTCACGAAGCACTGCACGAGGACGTGACCGGGCAGGAGCGTACCACCGAGCGGCTCTTTGAGGAGGAGATTGAGCTCAAGTGGGAGAAGGGCGGCTCTGGCCTGGTGTTCTACACAGACGCTCAGTTCTGGCAGGAGGAAGAAGGAGGTAATGCTGGCTGATCCCTGATCCATTCAGTCAGGGTTCTCCATTCCATGTGGTGGGTTTTCTGGCAGTGAGGCCTGATAAAGGGCTAGTGAACAGGCTTACCCATCATTCCTTTTTAGGGGCGGTGGATCAGTGGAGAAAAAATGACCCCCGCCCCAGAGCAGAGATTTAAAAATCAACAAAAAGCTCCAAGTTCTAGAACACAGGGCTAAGTTTAGATTTAACTCTCAACAGAACTGTGAGTCCTTCGCTTACTCTGTTTAATGTTTTTTATCTGCAGACTTTGATGAACAGACAGCTGATGACTGGGACGTGGACATGAGTGTGTACTACGACACAGGTACTGGGCCGGGGATTGTAGTACAGGGATGGGGGACTGGTGCCCTGGCCTTGCACTGACACTTACCAGGCCTGCTGAGCAGAGGCTAAGAAAGGACCAGTTCCCTTGGGGCTGCCCACTGAGAGGGTTCCTCTTTTCAGACATCTCCACCTGTGTGCATTAAGTGCTGCTTGTGGGCAGAGCTTTTTTTTTTTCTTTTTTCTGTGGAGTCAGCCCTCAGGGTGCTCTGGTTCTGATGGACAGACCCTGGTAGAGTGGGCGGGTCAGGAGCTCAGGCTCTTGTTAAGAGTTTAGATTCTGGAATCAAAAATGACCTGGGCGGGATGCCTGGGTGGCTCAGTCGGTTAAGCCGCTGCCTTTGGCTCAGGTCATGATCCCAGGGTCCTGGGATCAAGTCCCGCATCAGGCTCCTAGTCCAGCAGGGAGCCTGCTTCTCTCTCTGCCTCTGTCTGCCACTCTGCCTACTTGTGCTCTCTCTCTCTCTGACAAATAAATAAATAAATAAATAAATAAATAAAATGACCTGGGGTGACGGTGGGAGGGGACGATCTGGGTTCTAATTCCACTTCTCATCTTTTGGCTCTATAACTTTTGTGCACCAGTTTTCTCATCTGTAAGATGGGAAAGCCAGGGTTCCTACTCTTGGTGAGCTCCCAGTTAATGAGAAATAATAATAAAATAATAAAACACCAGGGGCTTCTGGGTGGCTCATTTGAATGCCTGCCTTCGGCTCAGGTCATGATCCCAGGGTCCTGGGACCGAGTCTTGAGCTGGGCTCCCTGCTCAGCAGGGAATCTTCTTGTCCCTCTCCCTATACCCCTCCCCCTGCTTGTGTTCTTTCTTAAATAAATAAAATTTTTTTTAAAAAGTAAGGGGCGCCTGGGTGGCTCAGTGGGTTAAGCCTCCGCCTTTGGCTCAGGTCATGATCTCAGGGTCCTGGGATCAAGCCCCGCATCACATCGGGCTCTCTGCTCAGTGGGGAGCCTGTTTCCTCCACCCCCTCTGCCTGCCTCTCTGCCTACTTGTGATCTCTTTCTCTGTGTCAAATAAATGAATAAAATCATTTTTAAAAAGTAATAAAAACCCTAAAGACGAATATGTAAATCTTGTGAGGAGGTCCTAGAAACCTGATTATTTTCCCCCGCTCTCTGCTGAGAGAGGCCCTTCTGCAAACTGAGTTCTACTTCCTCAGATGGTGGCGACAAGGATGCCCGAGACTCTGTCCAAATGCGTCTGGAAAGAAGACTCCGTGACGGCCAGGAGGACGGCTCTGTGATCAGATGCCAAGTGGGCACCTTTGAGCGCCACACCAAGGTGAGTACTGTGCCTAGCCCACTGACCCCTCTGTTTTCCTTCTCTGTCCCCATTCCTCCTCCCCTCCACCCCCAACAAGGAACCCGTTATACTCTAGAGTCTTCTCTCTTCCCTGCACAGGGCATTGGACGGAAGGTGATGGAGCGGCAGGGCTGGGCTGAGGGCCAGGGTCTGGGAAGCCAGTGTTCAGGGGTGCCTGAGGCCCTGGATAGTGATGGCCAGCACCCAAGATGCAAGCGTGGATTGGGGTGAGTATGACCCAGGGACTTCCCTGGGGGACCCAGCTAGCCTTTTGTCTATATCCTGGTTTCCCCCTAACTTCTTCCATCCGAGGGGATGAATTTCAAAGCAGAATTAAAAGGAAAACGTAGGTCTGGCACTTTTTTTTTTTTTTTCTTTTTAAGACCAAGCCCTAAGGCTTGACAAGATCATTGATCTTTAGGACAGTCATACCCCATGATCTGAGGAGTTTGGACTTGATGATTGCTGTTAGGGAGTGCTTGTAAGTCACAGAATGGTGACAGTTTTTCTAAACTCTGTGTACTATTTAAAATGAAAGCAGTATGTGAAACCCCAGGTTGCCGGCACTGTCACTGAATAGATAAGGAGGCTGAAGAGCAAAGATCCATATTTAAAGGCTCTGTCTTTGGAACAAACCAGCCATGTAAGAGCTGCTTCTCTGCCCTTTCCCAACCTAATAAAGAGTTTGAGAGCAGCCCTCTCACTGTGAGCCCTCATTAATGCAGGTACCATGGAGAGAAGCTACAGCCATTTGGGCAACTGAAGAGGCCCCGTGGAACTGGCTTGGGGCTCATCTCCACCATCTATGATGAGCCCCTACCTCAAGACCAGGGGGAGTCACTGCTGCGACGCCAACCACCCACCAGCATGAAGTTTCGGCCAGATATGACCTTTGTGAGGAGTTCCAGCTGTGCCTTGGACAAGCCTTCAGAGCCTGAGTGACAGTTTCTGGGCCTTTCTTCTATCACTCATAACTGCACAGGGGCAGCTCTCTGCCTTGGCCTTATCTCCCACCACAGCCTAAAGAACTTGGGGATCAGCAATCTGTGCAGCATGTTCAGGTGCTTTATTCTGAACTTGCCTTCTGGCTCTCTACCTCAAGGGCATTTTTCCCCAAAGCTCCCTAACGTCCTCTTTTACTGTAGGGCTTAATGACCTCTCATTGGTTTCCTAACTCCAGCCCCTGTTTGAGCTTGCCCACGTTGCCTCCCCCAGTACCTTGAACAGCTGTATTGACTGAAGTTCTCAGCACAATCTTCGTCGTGGGGGCGGGGTATCACTATAAAGGTCAGAAAGAGGATGGAATGGACCTGGAAGAGGAAAGGACTCGTGGTGCTTGGAAGAGACGATCTTGGGGCGGGCGCTCCTTGCCTCCTCCCCTAACTGGCTGGGACAGGCAGCGGCAAGGCCGCGGGAGGTGGCCCCGGTCTGCGACCTAACGGGAGAATAAATAAGTTCACTACTGGATTTGCCTTTTTTCTTCCAGTTTGGGCCGGGGTGACGGTCGGGAAAACCTGGGTTGGAGTCGCCCACGAGATCCCAGCGCCGCCCGCAGGCACCACCCCAGGCTCGGGTAGAAATGCTGCGCGTCGCCACGCCCCCCGACGCCAAGTTGCGCCCACGTCAGGGGGCGGGACTTCCTCTCCGGGCCCCGCCGTTTCCGACGTCGTCCGGAAGTCGGGTGCTAGTCCGGTTAGTACCGGGTCATTGGTCCCCTTTCAGTGCGCGGGTACCTGCACTTCTTCCAGGGATCAACGTCGACCCCCATCGAACTGCACTCCGGGGATCCCGTCTCCTTCGGCTCGTGTCGCTGCCGAGCTTATCTGCCCCGCACGGGTCAGCGTGCCGCCCATGGCGGGGGCCGCCCCGACCACGGCCTTTGGGCAGGCGGTAATCGGCCCGCCCGGCTCTGGGAAGACCACGTACTGCCTGGGCATGAGTGAGTTCCTGCGCGCGCTGGGCCGGCGCGTGGCGGTGGTGAACCTGGACCCAGCCAACGAGGGGCTGCCTTACGAGTGCGCCGTGGACGTGGGCGAGCTGGTGGGGCTGGGCGACGTGATGGAAGCGCTGCGGCTGGGGCCCAACGGCGGCCTGCTCTACTGCATGGAGTACCTGGAGGCCAACCTGGACTGGCTGCGTGCCAAGCTAGATCCCCTCCGCGGCCACTACTTCCTCTTCGACTGCCCGGGCCAGGTGGAGCTCTGCACGCACCACGGCGCCCTGCGCAGCATCTTCTCCCAGATGGCGCAGTGGGACCTCAGGGTGCGTCTTGGGTCGAGCAGGCTCCTTTTGCAGATGGAGGAACTGAGACAGGGAGGACAGATGCCACGCCCCCATGTCACACAGCGAGGTAGGGGCCGAGTTGCTTTGGAGTAAAACTGGTGTGAGTTCGAATTCAGGCTCTGCCACTGACTCGCTGTGTGGACCTGGGTAAGTCAGTTTCTTTCTCTGAACCTCAGTTTTCTCATCTGCAGAATGGATGTGCTAGTACCCAATTTGGGATTATTGGAAGTGTGGAAGGCATTATGTAGAAAGCGGTATGGTGATTGTTGTGACTTGCTGGGCAAAAGTAAATGAAATAGAGTCAGGTGCGATCAGAATTGAGCCAGTTGACCACCGGGAGGCACAGTACAGGGCATCTTGTAAGGAAAAATGCTCCTTATTTCCTGGCAGAAGGAAATGAGTGTCGCTATGAGAATGAAGCTGAAGCAGGAGGACACTGATGGGGAAGGCTTGCACTCTGTCCTCAGGAGTCCCCAGTCTTTGGGGAAATACATAGGCCCTGATGTTTCCTGCTTCACCAGGCCTTTCACTCTGTCTCTTCCTCCTTTTCCAGCTGACTGCCGTTCACCTGGTGGATTCTCATTACTGCACAGACCCGGCCAAGTTCATCTCCGTACTGTGTACGTCCCTGGCCACCATGCTGCATGTGGAGCTGCCCCATGTCAACCTCCTCTCCAAGATGGACCTCATTGAGCACTATGGGAAGCTGGGTGAGGACTCCTCTTCTGGGCAGGCAGGGAGTCAGGAGTGAAACAGATCTCAGCTGACGAGAGCTGCCTCCAGGGACCATGCATGGCTTATTTATCATAGCCACAGGCAGGTTCTGAGTCCTGCCTGTTCGTTTTGTGCCACTCTGGGCCAGAGATTATTCCAGGCTTTGGGGACAAGAGAGCTATATAGTCGGTGATATGTACTGCAAAGGAATTCAAATAAAATGAGTGGTTGGCAGTGAGGGGAGTGAGCGGTGCTACCTGAGCTGAGACCCGAATGGTGTGAAGGAGCCTGCCAAGGCAAGACTGTCCTCGGTGGAGGGACCAGTAGGAGGAAAGGCCCTTAGGGAAAGAGCTGTTTGTGTTCACGGAAAAAGTGGAGGGCAGAGAGGGGAAACTCCGGGTAGTGAGGTAGTAGTCAGGAATGGGTGGTAGGAAATGAGCTCAGAGAGGTAGACAGGGGCCAAAACCTATACTGTTGAAGCACCAGGGAAAGCCATTGATGAATATCAAGTAAGGAAATTGCATGAACTAAGAACGTCATTTTGGCTGTTTTGTGGGGCATGAATTGAAATGAGCAAGAATGCAAACAAAGATCCTTGAGGAGGTTTTTGCAGCAGTCTAAACAGTGGTAGTGGGAATGGAGAGAAGTAGATTGATCCAAAACTCACTCAAGAAATCGGATTTAGGGGGACCTGGGTGGCTCAGTCGTTGGGCATCTATCTTCAGCTCAGGTCCTATCCCAGCGTCCTGGGATTGAGCCCCACATTGGGCTCCCTGCTCAGTGGGAAACCTGCTTCTCCCTCTCCCACTCCCCCTGCCTGTGTTCTCTCTCTCACTGTTTCTCTCTGTCAAATAAATACAATCTTAAAAAAAAAGAAAGAAAGAAAGAAACAGGGTTTCCTGGTGGATTGGACATGGAGACCAAGGAATTAAGGATCCCTGTCAGGTTTCTGTCCATGCCAGTGGACAGACAGAGGTGCCTTTTTCAGGGTGGGAAGGACTAAGGGAGAAGCGGGAGGCAGGGGAGTTGCCTAGGGGCATTTTGGCTACCACTTTATTCCTGCAAAATTAGTGTGCTGAGCTGGGGGCCTCAGTTCCCTAAATAGCTTTTCCAGCCACAAAGGAACCTGGAGAAGAAAAGCTGAAATGACAAGCAGTAAACAGGAAGAAAAGTTGTTAGGATCATGACAAGTCAGGGCGTTGTCCCGGGAGGCCCACTGGTTGTCAGTCAGGGCATGGAGGGATGCCAGCACCTTGGAGGGCCTGCCTCAGCCCAGAGTCCTGGTTCATCTCTTGGTGAGCCCCAAAGCCAAATTTTATCTATTCCTAGATTTGCAGTCTTCCCAAGCCCTTCTCCCCACCCACCTTCCTGGCCTCCAGCCCAGATGGCTATGTGGTGGTCCTTAACCTTTCTACCTCTGACTCTTGCCCATCATCCTCGTAAGAGACTGATGTGCAAATCAGATGAGGCCATTGAGGCCCAAAGACATTATGTCACACAGCTAGTATGTTAGCTGAGATGAAATCCAAACCCAGGTGCCCCTGGCTCCCAATTGCTTAATTCCTGGGGAAGAATGTACCTGTCAGGCAATCCAGGAAGTTTGTCGGAATGCCCAGGACATTGGTCCTTGCAGGCAGAGGGGTGACAGTTTCTGGTTAGAAGACAGGAGACCGAGGGGCCCCTGGCTGGCTCAGCTGGAGGAGCATGTGACTCTGATCTTGGGGTTGTGAGT
Source organism: Mustela erminea (assembly GCF_009829155.1). Lineage (NCBI taxonomy): Eukaryota > Metazoa > Chordata > Mammalia > Carnivora > Mustelidae > Mustela > Mustela erminea. The sequence continues at coordinate 90,074,923 of NC_045623.1, forward strand.
TTGAGCCCCATGTTGGGTGTAGGGAGTGAGTCAGTCAATCCAACAGCCTGATTGCCTCACCTCGTTCTGGGACAAACCAGTTGAGTAACCCAAGTGCTCGAGTTTTCCAGCAGAAATGGACAGTGCAGGGAGGCCTGCTTTCCTTCTCATAGAGGAAGTTTGCATTCCTAGAACTTGGAGTCATCTAGTCTGGTATCCTCATTTTACATTCAGAAGGAGCTGGCCCAGAAAGGGAAAGTGATTTATACCAGAAGTGCCCTGCGAGTCCTTATGGTGCATGTGCCAGGTCCTGGGGGGTGTGACTGCCTGACCATGCGGCAGGGACCCAGCACTGTGCTTGGGACACATTCAGTCCTGTTATTTATTACCATGGACCAAGTGCTTGTGTGTACCAGACACTGGGACTTAGAGCATTTAATTCTCACAGCAGTCCCATCTAGCTAGGAAATGACAGAGCCGATGGGTAAAACCAAGTATTTTCTTCTGAGTAAGCTCATTTCACTGCCTCAACAATTATTTGTTGAATGACTGAAGGAATGAATGAATGAGTGAATGAAGACAAAAGGAAGAAAGAAAGGAAATATGGTCCCTGTCCTCGGATCTTTTAGCCTCGTGTCGGCTGCTCCTGAACACCTAATTTCTCTCCTTAGCTTTCAACCTGGACTACTACACAGAGGTCCTGGACCTCTCCTACTTGCTCGACCACCTGGCTTCTGACCCTTTCTTCCGCCACTATCGTCAGCTCAATGAGAAACTCGTGCAGCTCATTGAAGACTACAGTCTGGTCTCCTTCATCCCTCTCAACATTCAGGTACTGGGGACTAAGAGGCGTAGCCATCACCTGGGCTCTGACAGTGCCTGGGATCTCACCAGCCCAGGGGAACAGGAGGCTTTGACAGTGGTCTTTGTCTTGGGTCTAACTATCATTCAGTCCCCTTGGTTTTATGACCAGTGGCTCTCATGGGCAGGATTCTAATAAAGAGGGTGGGTCAGAGTTTGGCCCTGTCGATTCTGTATTGCTGGGTTCTCTGAACACATGTTCCCTCATTAGTGCGAAAATGGGTGATTTCAGAAAATCGTCAGCAAGGGAGGTGACCAAGGCCTAAGGTCTCTCAGCCTCCTTCAGGATGGGCATCTAACGGTCTGTTGACTTTACCAAGTAGTGCCCAGCCCCTGTGTGTGGACTTGAGTAAGCTTGTCTCTTCCCTACTTAATGCCACAATTTTCTCCTCTAAAATGAGAAAGTGAAGTGTACAATATTAGTCATAACAACTGTCCCTTATTGAGCGCTTTCTGTCATCGTGCTGACGACTCATACGTGCATTATTTTCATCTCCTTCCCATCATGTGATGTATGAACTGTTCGTATCACTATTCTGAGCATGAGCAAATCCATCATATATATATTTATTGGGTGCCTACGGCTAGCTAAGGACTGTGCCAGGCACCAAGGATTACCTTAATTAATAAGTCCCTGACCTCATGGGGTACAAAGCCAAAGAGGGGAGGCAGATGAGTTAATAACTTGTCAGCAGTAAGCTGGTAGGATCCAAGCTATAAGAGGGTAGCCCCAGGGGACCGTGGGTGTGCAGAGAGGAGCTTACCTCTTCCAATTTGGGTGGGTTGGTGGACAGGAAGGCTTGGATGTAGCCAGGGCTCCAGGGACACGGAAAGCTACTCCGGGCGCAGGAGCCACAGGTCCAGAGGCTTCGTGAGCAAGGTCAAGGGGGATGTTTGGGGACTGCAGGCGGTTTGGTACAGCCTTAGTTCCACACACCTGTTTCACTCACAGAGCTGTCTCTCCCTTCCCTGGCCAGGACAAGGAGAGTATCCAGCGGGTCCTGCAGGCTGTGGATAAAGCCAATGGCTATTGCTTCGGGGTCCAAGAACAGCGAAGCCTAGAGGCCATGATGTCTGCTGCCATGGGAGCCGACTTCCATTTCTCCTCGTATCCTTGCTCTGTAGCCTCTTAGCCACAGCCAAGGGGAGACATGGGGCTCAGGAATGGCCACATCTACCCTTGTCGATGACTGATTCATGATGTCATGATGACCAGTTGGGCTCCCTGGTGACTGTCTCTCAGGTGCAAAGGCTGGTCCCTTAGGCTTCAGTATTGCTTGTACCTGAGGATAAGGGGGGAGAGACTGATTAGAAAGAACAGCAAGTACAGATGCTGAGAAATGAAAGGGCGGTGGTCATTTGGGAGAGATGCGAGGGCCTCAGTGTGCTTGGTGTCCTGACTGGGAAAGGGACAGGGGGATGTAGGGGTGCAGGGACAGTAGAGGGCTGGCAGCGGGGAGTTTGTGTGCCCTGCCAAGGAGTGTGGACGTCAGCTCGTGGGAGGGCCGTGAGAACCAGCATCATATGACTGCACAGTGTGACATGATCGGGCGTACATTTTTAAAAAGTCGTTCCAAGTGCAGAAATTGCATTTAAGGGATGTGAGTGGGGGCAGGAAAATGTTCACAGTCTGTAGTTGAGAATAGATGAAACATGAGTGGTGAGAATGGAGAGATGGGTGTGAATTGGATAAAAGGAGGTAGGCTACCAGAGTTGGCGACCGGATGGTTATGGGCTGAATGGAGGTAGAGCAGAAGTTCGACTTGCAGGTTTCCCGCTAATACAGTGGTATGGGTGGTTGTGTTGGCCCCGAGGCGAGGAAAGGGCAGGTTTGTCACATGGGTGGAAGGGATGGGCCCTGGCCCATGGGCTATGTTGGAGGGGACCATGAGGACAGCCAGAGCTGTCTGGGAGGCAGCTGGACCTTCAGAACTAGAGTTGTATTAGTGACCATTGGAGTGGAGCTAATGTCTTGTGTAGGTGCCTGTCAGGTCATGGAGGCCATGTGGGAGGCAGGACAGGGAAATGCAGGCCAGTTAGGATAGTTTCAGATATTCGATTCCTACGTGGCGTGCTGGTGACAAGGGGGCTCCAGAGTCCTGGGCATGGAGGAAGAGAATGCCAGCCAGTACCTAACGGATCTGTGGCAGGCCACAGGTGGGAGACCAAGCTCCCAGGGAAACAGACACATATAAGTGGTGGCAGTAGAGCGTGTAGGGCTCCAGGAAGGGGCTGTGTTGCTGCCTCACACTTGCAGTTACGGTCGGCAAGTGCAGCTGCGTGTGCTCAGCAAGAGAGAAGGGGCCGGGGGCGCCTGGGTGGCTCAGTGGGTTGAGCCGCTGCCTTCGGCTCGGGTCATGATCTCGGGGTCCTGGGATCGAGTCCCGCATCGGGCTCTCTGCTCAGCGGGGGGCCTGCTTCCCTTCCTCTCTATCTGCCTGCTTCTGTCTACTTGTAGTCTCTGTCTGTCAAATAAATAAATAAAATCTTAAAAAAAAAAAAAAGAGAGAGAGAGAAGGGGCCGTTCCAGTAGTGGCATGAGTTTTTGCACACGGTGCATTACTTTCTGCATTCGTAGTGTTAATCGTGCAGGATTCTATTTATAGAACTGTATACTTTTTTATAGATGATTTAAGGAATTTTCAAGGCTATTTTTTTTCTTTCTTTCTTTTTTTTTTTTTTTTTAAGATTTTACTTATTTATTTGACAGAGACCACAAGTAGGCAGAGAGGCAGGCAAAGGGAGAGTCGGGGGAAGCAGGGTCCACGCTGAAGCAGAGAGCCCGATGCGGGACTCGATTCCAGGACGCTGGGATCATGACCTGAGCCAAAGGCAGAGGCTTAACCCACTGAACCACCCAGGCGCCCCTCAAGGCTGGTTTTTAACCATACACATTTGTGCTGATTTTAGATTCTCCCCCATCTCCTAATCTTCTTAAGGTTCAACTTAACCCTATCTATAAGATGATTAAGGACTGGTATAGAGGAGGGGAAAGTCTGCTCTGCCAAGGAGTGGGTAGGTGTAGGTAAAGAAGGCTTTGTGGAGGGGGCGGCCCATGAGCTGTGTTATCTTCGAGTGAGGGTTAGCCAGGCTGAGGGAAAGGGAATTCAAGGCAGAGAGAACAGTAGATACAAAGGCCTGGCGGTTCAGGGGTGAGGTATGTCTGGGGGGTTGCAAGAAGAACAGCGTGACTCATAGGCAGGACAGGGCTTTGTCTGGGAGCAGAGATCGGCCTGGACAGGTGGTCAGACAGATGCAGGTTTTCGTGAGCCCTGCTCAGGAATGTAGACTACAGGTTGGAGACAAGGCACATTTCAGATTATTGCGCATCAAGCAGGATGGATTCCACTTATCCTGAGTGATCCTCAGGGATGCCTCGCACAGGAACATGGCATCACCTCCTGAGGAAAAGTGAAGGGGAAGGGGCGCGGGTTGCAGGTCAGTTTGAGTAGCAGTGGGATGGATTTTGGTGGCTGGATCCATAAGAGAGGGGAGAGAAAGACTATACCCTGAACATTATTCAGTCAGTGTGCTACGTACCCTGCTTGTAGGATCTTGTTTATGGGCGCCTGGGTGCCTCAGTGGGTTAAGCCGCTGCCTTCGGCTCAGATCATGATCTCAGGGTCCTGGGATCGAGTCCTGCATCGGGCTCTCTGCTCAGCAGGGAGCCTGCTTCCTCCTCTCTCTCTCTGCCTGCCTCTCTGCCTACTTGTGATCTCTCTCTGTCAAATAAATAAATAAAATCTTTAAAAAAAAATAAGTAAATAAACCTCATTAAGCACTCCCACCCTTTTTAAAATTTTATTTATTTGAAAAAGAACAAGCAGGCAGAAGGGGAGAGGGAGAGGGAGAAACACTCACTGCCATCTCCTGCTCAGACCTCAGGCCAGCGAGCCTCCCGGGGCGTCCTCGGCAGTGTCACAGTCTTTGTGAGTCTGATTTGTAGCCTTCCCGCTCCACTTCCCCACTGTCCCAGAGAGAGGTAGAAGGTACCCAATAGTCCAAGCAGAAATTTGTTGTCATCTTTGCACTCCGCTGAGTTTCCTCCCACAGCAGAAGAGAAGTCAGAAACCCTTACTAAGCAGTGCTGTGTGCCAGGTGCCCTACTAGGCACTTTGTATTCATTGTCTCATTTGATCCTCACAGCAACTCCCATTTTATGGACGAGAAGAGAGGAAGTGGCAAAATCAGGATTTAAACCCCCAGTGGTCTCGGTGGAGAGCACATGCCCTAACACAGCCAGAGGGTTCGTGCTCTCCAGTCCTTTGAGCCTCAGTGACGTGGAGAAGAGGCAAATACAGGAGCACTTGGGTCTGGATGTATCAAGGGGCTTCTCAGACCCAGCCCTGGAGCTATCAGGGCGAGAAAGGGAGAGGGTGGGAGCCCCTTGCCAGACGGGGTTGGGGAGCCAGATCCATAGAGGTCAGATCCTGCCCTGACCAGTTTTCGTCCTTCCCAGCACTACCAGCCTTGACTCAGCCTCCCTCAGTACCCTGGGCATCCAGGAGAAGTACCTGGCACCCTCTGACCAGTCCGTGGAGCAGGAAGCCATGCAGCTGTAGCAGCAAGCTGGAGGTCAAGAGGCGTAACCCTGCGCCAGAGAACACGGCAGCTCCCGTGACAGCGGACAGCTCAGCGGACTGCAGAGCCGCGAGTGATCTTCCCAGCCAGAGCCGAGCACCCACCACCCCTCAGTGGTCATGAGCTCTCGCTGCTGTTGCCAGGAATTTGGTGCTGGCCCCACTTGGCCTGTGATGGAACATGCTACAAATACAGCAGTTTATTTTCTACTTTTTGAAACTTTAAACTTTCTCTAACCATCCAGGCCCAGAGAGCTGAGGCAGAACGAGGGAATGCCACCTTTCCTCAGAAGAGTCGTTTCTTTATACGGGGCAGACTGTGCTAGAGACCTGACACGCGGACTCCAGTTGGGCGATTTTGTTAATAGTTGGTTTTAGCAGTGATACTCGAGCTTGAGTTTTCACAGGCAACGCTTCTGGCAGATCTGAACGTTTCATCTTAATGGTATTTATTTTACGGTTGTATTCCTTTTTGGCAGGTGTTAACTAGTTTTCCATTTGTACGAGTGATTAAAGGTTTACTTTGAAATTGTATATAAAAAGTGATTTATTTAAAGAAAAATATTAAGTATTCACATGACGTGAGGAGTGTGGCAAAAATGAACATGGTTTGGGAGTTGAAACGGTTTGCTTTTGCTATTGTTAACTGGTTGAGTGCAGTTCATACTTTTGGCCAATAGATGGCATCCCAGGCCTTTTTTTTTTTTTTTTCCCCCAGCCACAGCCTGGAGGCAGCAGGGGACAGATGGTGGTTGTGCCAGAAGTCGTATTTGCAGACAGTTGGTCTGTTAACACGCGAGAAGGGCTTGGCATTTTACAAAGTGCTTCCACACACATGCTTCTCATGGGGCTCTCACAGCAACTCCTGGAGATTGAGACAAGATAGAGTATTAGGAAGCCTCATCTTACCGTGAGGAAACAGATGAGGAGTTCAAACTTTGGTCAGCCTATCTCATTATTCACTTCGCTGACTTCTTAACTGTGAATTCTAGGTAGTGAAAAGCCACAGCTTTTCTCCCACAGGACCTGTAGCCCATCAGGAGACAGAATTTAAACACCTGTAGAGTATTACTGAATCAGCAATCAAAGGGATGCTAGGTCACTGGTGGTTTGGGCGACTGGAGAATTCGACTTGGGAAAATCTGTTCTGAAGTGGCATTAGACAGCAGAAGGCAGAAGAGTGAGGGGCCATGAGGACGCTGCTCTAGCTGGATATATATGAAATGTTTATAAGACCTCCACTCCCACGCTCAGCTGGATAGGGGCTAATAACTAGGTGCTGCTTCCCCAGCCTCTTTCATCTGAGAAGTTCAAAGCACCACACCCCTATTAACACCCTGCAGTAGGTGGGGAGTATCAACAGAGCAAGCCAGGGAAACTGAGGCCAGGAGGCACAGCCTGGGGACGACTGAGTCACCGGTGGGGCCTGGAGCCCAGGAATCCCGACGCCCAGGTTGCTGGACAAATCCCTCACCAGGTAAGCTGAGAGGGTGGGTGCTGTTTTTGAACATAGTACCAAGGGCTGTGGTCAGGGTTTCTGACGCTCACCCCGTCACCTTGGCTCTCACCAAAGCAAGCCAGCTGTAAGGAAGGTGTCATTTGAACTTTATGGCCTTGTAGCCAAGCCCTCTCAGCGTGTATTTGCCGTAGTCTTGAAGTGGGGAAGATGGAAGTCATCCAAAACTTAATTTTCAGGCCTTGGTGTGACAGCAAGGCTTTTTTTCTCCTCCATAAATGGACCTCTGTTCACCTTCTACTGATGGCAAAATGATTTTCTGCCATGCTGGGGAGGGGACAGCACAATGCGGAAAAGAAGAGACACCTGGATCTGTCTGTTCAGCGTGAAGTGGGCACGAGAAAGACAATCTTGCGATGTGGCTGGCAGGGGGCAACCATTCTTGAGATTTCTTTTTTTTCTTCCCTGATAGAAAAGTAAAAAACTTGGAAAATGAAAAAAAAGTCACCCATTATCCCATAACATATGAATAATCAAAAATACTTGTAATCTATAATAAATTTTCTACTCAAATGTTCAATATATTTTGTATTTTTCTTTTGGTCTTACTTTTCTGTATGTGCAAAGGGATAGCTATAGCATTTGTGTGACGGGAATATGCTCCACTTGCTTTGTAATCTGCTTTTTTTAGTTAACCCTATTTTGTGCAATTGAAAACATAAAGACAGGGCGCCTGGGTGGCTCAGTGGGTTAAAGCCTCTGCCTTCGGCTCAGGTCATGATCCCAGGGTCATCCCAGGGTCCTGGGATTGAGCCCAGCATCAGGCTCTCTGCTCAGCAGGGAGCCTGCCTCTCTGCCTACTTGTGATTTCTGTCAAATAAATAAATAAAATATTTTAAAAAATAAAAAACGTAAAGACCCTTTAAATGTTTATAAGATAATATTTCATGGTAAGGCAGTGACGTTCACCGTCCAGACTCCCATGGTTAACCGAAATTATTACCATTTTTTTGCTCTTGTTAATAGTGCTGTGATTACATCTTTGTGCTCAAATCTTTGAGTCTCTGATTTTTAGCTTATGATTACATCCTAGAAATGAAACAGCTGATGTTTCCCAGGTTCCAGATTCATAATGCCAAAATGCCTTCCAGAAAAGCAGCACTGTGCATCTCCCCGGCATTGTCTGAAAGTGCTCTTCTCACTTCCAGACCTCACTTGGCAATCATGACCAACCTCTGGAGGGAGGAAACCATCTCTGAGTGCCTTAGAAGGAACCTTCTTGGTCATCTCTGCTAACTACCGGTATTAGGATATGTGCATTTCCATTTATATGAGTGGTTAAAGGTTTACTTTGAAATTGTTTATAAAAAGTTATTTAAAGAAGTGGGGGAGGGGCGCGTGGGTGGCTCAGTGGGTTAAAACCTCTGTCTTCGGCTCAGGTCATGATCTCAGGGTCCTGGGATTGAGCCCCACATCAGGCTGTCTGCTCAGCAGGGAGCCTGCTTCCTCCTCTCTCTCTGCCTGCCTCTCTGCCTCCTTGTGATCTCTGTCTGTCAAATAGATAAATAAAATCTTAAAAAAAAAAAGTGGGGGACCCCCCCTCAAAAAAAAATTGGAAGATACTATTTGGAACTTATCAGAGGTCACAGCTAATTGGACAGGTTTCCAGCGCAGACAAAGAGGCTTAGGAGTGAGAGTGATGCCCTAAAACCCACAGTGCTGAAGCACAGCCAGTCTGCTCTCAGCTGTTTCTGAATTAGTAAAATGCTTACCCACAGTTGGCTGAGAAAGGAAGCCTGATCGCATTAGAGTCTGTGGGAAGGTCTACCTCAGAGATTCTCTCGCCTTTCCCAGGGCTACCGAGAAGGGGAGGGAAGTGATGGCAGACCCATCCTACCACTACTAAGATCCACCTTGTTTTTGAAATTTTTGAAAGCAATAGGGAGGCCCAGCCACCCCAGAATCCTAAAAAGAAATTCTCTAGCAGGCGGAGTAGTAGCCCCCTACTCCTTTTCCTTCACTTTTTCCCTCTCTCCTCCCTGGCTGTTGAGTGCTCACCTAGCCTTTAGAAAGAAGAGTCTGGATTAGCTCATACTTCGATGGCATCAGGCCTGCTGAGGGCAGGGGAAAGCATACACCTCATTTCCAGGCCACTGTGTCCTTCGTTTCCAGCCAAGTATCCAATTTCAGATGGCCCCAGAGATCCAGGTGGCCTAAGACTGAGGAGCTATGAGGGGACGGGCTGGGGATTTGGAGCCCAAATGAGGTGAGAAAATATGAGTACTGGGAAGACCCTCTGGACCAGAATACATAGCAAAGCTTCATTTTTTTTTTTCCATCCAAGACCTTGAAGTAGTTGTGCAAAATGAGAGGCCCCTACAAAGCCATCCTAAATAAATCTGCAGCTATCTTGCTTCAAGAATCGGAAATCAAGTTTTCCTCCAAACACACCAGACATTCGGACATTGGAGGATGTGTGCATGTGTGTGTGTGTGTATGAGTGTGGGGGGTGCTATCTGCTTGCTGTGCAAATACAACATCAAGAAATGTTCCCTCGTTTGGGGAGGGTATGTGCTATGGTGAGTGCTGTGAAGTTTTACTTCTACTTGTGTAAACCTGGCAATTCATAGACCTGTATCCCTGGGACTAATAATACATTATATGTTAATTAAAAAAAAAAAAAAAAGGAAAAAAGAAATGTTCCCTTGTGCTCCCCATCACACTGGATTACCACCTCTTCCCTTACATTAATCCTGAAGCCTTCACAGTCCTTGTGGAATGATCGAAACAGAGGTTAAGGAATACTGGAACAAGGGTAAGATCTCTCCCAACGTTATTTTTTTTTTCCTTTTAAGATTTTGTTTATTGGGGCGCCTGGGTGGCTCAGTGGGTTAAGCCTCTGCCTTCGGCTCAGATCATGATCCCAGGGTCCTGGGATCAAGCCCCACGTCTGTCGGGCTCTCTGCTCAGCAGAGAGCCTGCTTCTTCCCCGCCGCCCCCATCCCACCTGCCTCTCTGCCTACTTGTGATCTCTCTGTCAAATAAATAAAATCTTAAAAAAAAAAAAAAAGATTTAAAAATTTTTAAAAATATTTTATTTATTTACTTGGGGAGGACACAGAGGGAGAGGGAGAAGCAGACTCCCCACTGAGCAGGGACCCTGAGATCATGACCTGAGCCCAAGGCAGACACTTAATTGACTGAGCCACCCAGGAGCCCCTCTCCCAACTCTTCAGTCATACCCGTGGTTACGTAGCCTATTCTGAGCTAAAGATCAGGCCCCTCTACAGTCAGACAAGGATATTTCAGGTTAACTTTACTTGAGGAAAGAAAGCCAGGGGATGTGTCTTCCTTCTTCTCTTATAACAAATACTCCTTGAACGCCATAATCTGATGTACGCGGTATTATACCTAGCCACAGATTGAAGACTCCATGCTTTTCCGAGTCTGGAATTTCCTCTTTTATCTCTAGACAGATAATGAGTTAAATTTCCCAGAGAGCACTAAGGAGAAGATTGGGTGGAGATGAGAGATGAATCAGCCTCTGACACCCCCAGGGTGACATACCTGTCTGCTGCCCCCACAGACATTCCTGGCTCCTGACTCACTGGGTAGGTGGGGCGGGGACTGTTCTGAGAGGAGCGCACCTACCCTGCAGAAACCGGCCTCCCTCCCCTCACCCCTCCCACAGCAGGGACAGTGGGCTGGGGGAGCCCTCTGAACAGGGCGGAAAAACTGGAAAGGAACAAAGCATGTAACCAGGGGAAGGAACGTTTAACTTGGTGAACGTGCCAGGAAATTGGCCCCCTACACGGTCTTTCCCCATTGGAGACAATTCCTTTCTGCCGGGCCCTGGGGTGGCGGTTCGATGAAAAAGTCTGTTTTGATTCTTAGAAAGTCCAAGACACAAGCAGGGCAGCATAACATCATGTGGTTCTTTTGAAACTTATTTTTAACTCATGAAACTCCAGTATACAAAACAGACATATGTGTGACGATTTTAGCCAATGTGTGTGGGAACAGGGGAAACCCAGACTGCTGGCCTCCTGCCCTGTGGCAGTTTATGGGGAACCCTCTGAACACAATTTGGAAACAGCTGTTGTAGTTTAAGAATCATGGGCCTTGGATTTAGACCCTTTTCCACTCCCCAGACATGTAAGTAATTTTATAACCTTAGTTATCGGGTTATTTAGCCGCTCTGAGCCTCAGTCTCTTCAGAGGCAAAACAAAGATGCTATGTATTTCTGTGCGGGCGAGGTCCGACAGTGGCTGGCCCACGGCCGGCGCTCCAGCCGTTGTTATTACTGTACTCTCTAGGAAGAAGTGGGGCCTGTTGGTCAGATGGGCAGTCTCGGTGCAAGCATCCAAAATTAGGTTTTCTCAAAAAGGTGCTGGACATTTGGACACTGGACATGTGTGTGTAGGAGTGTCTTGCTTTTCTGGAAGGAGCCACTGTGGTCTGCCTGACCCCAGTGACTTGACCTCCCTAGGGTCCTGGTTAGTTCAAAGCCTTGCCCTTTATCTTCTACTCCTGGGGTTCTAGACAGCCAATTTGCATTTTGCTCTCTGAAGTAACTACATATGTGAGAAGAGTAGATACCTTCTTTAGAAAATTATAGGTTGTAGATTTTTCCTATATCCCTCAACTTCTTGGGAAAGGAAGATCTTTTCAAGCCCTTAGCCCCATTTCCTGGTGGGTCAGGTACTCTGGCAGGACAGGAAGGATAGGGCTGGGGTTACTGAATCTTTGTGAGCTCGAATCTCTGTCTAGACAGTCCTGCCTCATCCCAGAACCAGCTGTATTTCCATTTCCACAATAGAGGACCTGGCACTCCACTGGGTTTCCAGGCATTTGGGAGGATGGTTTAAAACTAAGTTCCGAGGGGCGCCTGGCTGGCTCAGTCCATGGAGCATGTGACTCTTGATTTCAGGATTTTAAGTTCTAGCCCCACACTGGGTATAGAGATTATTTATAAAACAACATTTTAAAAAATAAATACAAATAAATAAAACTAAGTTCTGAGCATAGTCCTGTACAAAAACCTTGCTGAAGGCACTGGAGGAAGAACATAAAAATAATGAGACAAAGTTACCATTTTTAGGAAGCTGTCTGAAGAGTTAAGAAATAGACCCAGCACATAGCTGCAAACCCAGAGGTGAAGTCAAGTAGATATGAAATCATAACTGAATAAATGTCCCTCTATAAAGGAAAGGAGTTGGTAGGATAGCATATCCAAAAGCTTTGTGTACATGTTAAAGGGAGAGGGGAGGCAACTAGTCATGTTCTGACCTGAAGCTGGGCTTTGGAAATTTAGAATTTGGCTTTGGAATTTGGAAAACTCCAGGAGAAAACACTTAAACTCAGATAAAATGCACATGCCATAAAAATCATCCCTCTCAAAAGACAAATACCGTATGATTTCACTCATATGTAAAATTTAAGAAACAAAACAGATGAACATAAGGGAAGGGAAGGAAAAAATAAAATAATATAAAAACAGAGAGCGAAGCAAACCATAGCAGACTCAACTACAGGAAGCCAACTAACATTTGTTGGAGGGGAGGTGGCTGGGGAGGTTGGGGCATTGGGATGATGGGCAGGAAGGAGGACACTTGATGTAAGCAGCACTGGGTGTTACATGCAACTGATGAATCACTAAATTCTACCCCTGAAACTAATAATACAGGATATATTAACTAAATCATGTTAAAAAAATTAATCCCCCTCAAGAGTACAGTTTAGTAGTTTTTAGTATATTCACAAAGTTGTGTAAATACCAACACTTTGGTGATTTTTTTTAAGTTTTTATTTATTATTTATTTAAGTAATCTCTACACACCATGTGGGACTTGAACTCACAACTCCGAGATCAAGAGTTGTACGTTCTTCAGACTGAGCTAGCTAGCCAGGCGCCAGTATCAACACTATTTGACTCTGGATCATTGCATCACTCCAAAAGAAATTCCGTACCCACTAACAGTAGGACTGAAAAAATGTAAATGTCAAATTTAGGTCAGGATGAGATGGCAAGAGATGCTCATTGAGATTCCGTGTTGGTAAGAAAGCTTTAGAGAGATTATGTCATAAACAGAAAGGTCTGGGACTTTCATGGTCAGAAGCTGGTGCCTAAGCTGGCTCACACCTAGCCATCTGATTTGGTGATATTCCAATCCACAGCATCTGCTTCTGGAATCTCTCAACGCCAACACATTACCTTAGGGGTAGCTCATTTCTTTCCCCATATAGGGCAACCATGAGTGGTGTAGGATAGACACAAGTCAGAGAGTGAGAGAAAAGAAAGAAGATCTCTTCCCGGGACCTACCCATTAAGAGAAAGTCACCAGACCTGTCTGGTAAGAGAAAATGGGTCACTTCCAGATCCGAGGGAGAGTCACTTGCCCTAATCCAGAGTCTCTGCCTGCTTGCCTTGAAAACCAACACCCTTCCAGGAAAGGAGAAGAGAAAACCCGGAACTCGGAAGGCAGCAGAGTGGTCCTGCCAGCTTCCCTTGTAGAAGTAGCTCTGATAAGAGTCCTTCAATTTCCAGTCCCATGGGTGTGACCAAACTTGGACTCTGGGGAACCTGAGGAGGCTGAACTGAGTTCCCTCTATCTTACCAGGTAGAGGAGTGACTACTTGATATCAGGACAGTATCCTCTGGTGGCCCAGTGAGCATGCAGGACAGCTTTGGCAATAAAGCTACTCCTGGTGGTGTCTGGGTGGCTCAGTGGGTTAAAGCCTCTGCCTTCCGCTCAGGTCCTGGAATCGAGCCCTGCACTGGGCTCTCTGCTCCACAGAGAGCCTGCTTTCCTCCTCACTCTTTCCGCCTACTTGTGATCTCTCTCTCTCTGTCATATAAATAAATAAAATTAAAAAAAAAACAACTTGAATTTAAAAAATAACAATAAAGCTACTCCTCTGGACCAGGCCTGACAATTGGTACGGAAACGGATCAACCCTAGACTACTGATGCTGGAAGGTTTAATAATAGCTAACATGTATTAAACATGCCCTGTCGACTACTTTAGGCACATTTATTTTCTCAAACTTCATAGCAACTCTTTATTTTTTTTTCTTTTTATATTTTATTTATTTACTTGACAGAGATATCACAAGTAGGCAGAGAGGCAGGCAGAGAGGGGGAAGCAGGCTCCCCGACGAGCAGAGAGCCCGATGCGGGGCTCGATCCCACGACCCTGAGATAGTGACCTGAGCCGAAAGCGAGGCTTAACCCATTGAGTCACCTAGGCGCCCCATAGCAATTCTTTAGGTACAGTTTTTCAATCCCCACTTTACAAAAGAAGGCACAAACGAAAAGCAGAGTCTTGACCAAGGGGGGCTGGGATTCAAACCCAAGGCAGTTTTGACACCCCCGTTTTTGTCAAGACTTTCGCCCAAACCCTTTGATACTGAGGGGGAACCTGAGACCCAGGGAAGGTTCTAATGGCTTTTCCAAGGTCGCAGAGCCAGTCGGGGACACAGTCCAAGCTCATCGATTCAGGGCTGCCTGGATCCTGGAAGGTAGTGGGGACGCACTGGTGGCCGGGCGGCCAACCCTGCCCGCCTGCCCAGGCCGGGCAACGCCAGCAGAGCAGATGACTCAAAGGGCGGGGACTCCTTTTGCCGCACGGCCCCGCCCGGTCCCGCTGCTCCGTGGATGCGGAGCTCTCGGGCTGAACGGGTGGCAACTTGTCTGAGTGAAACCGGGAAAGCGCTGCCCCTGGGGCTTGGCGTACTGCACAGGGAACCCCTCACTCCGGCTGAGCATCGAGACGCCAGCTGGGCCGGGCGGTCGGAGGGAAGACACACCCCGCGCGTTCCGCCGCGCTCTCCCCCATTGGCTCGTCGGGTTCCGGGGGCGGGTCCCTGAGCAGCTCTCTCCCGAGATTGGGCGATATAGGCCTCGGGCCCGCCTCCAGCCCCAGGCCGTGAAGGCGGGAGCGAGCCAGGCTGCAGAGGGTCCCGGCGTGTCGTAGCTGGCGGCCGGGGGCGGAGGCGGCGAGCTGGGTAGGCTTGGGTGGCCTCCGCTCCCCGCGGCCCTTCCCACCCAACTCGCGGCTCCTCCTCGCCTCCCCCTCTCATCTTGTCCCCGCGTCCGAGCGCTGGGGCGGGGGCATGCCCCTCTCAGATATGGGCTTTTAATGGCGGCGTCATGCCGCTGTCCAGATTGTGCTTCCCTTCTCTCGGATTGGAGCGCTTGTGGGACTCTTCCTCGTTTTCCGATCTGGGATGCTCCCTGCCGCTCGCTACAGCCTATCCCTGTAGCATGGACCTGACACTCCCTGCTTTCCTGTCTCCTCAGATCTTCGGCCTCCTGCCCTGGGCCCCTTCCGAGCAGCGTCAGAGCCGCCTTTGCGCTCTCCTGACCCTCCGGGGTCCAGACCAGTTTGTGGGGGACCCCCCTGGGAGGGCTGGAACCCCACCCCCCAGCCTCTCACCTGGAGTCACTGGCTCCAAAGTCTTGCCTGTGGGTCACTGAGCCAGCCCCATGAGAGGTCAGGGCCCTAAATCAGAAGCAAAAGTCAAGGTCTCTGAAAATCATAAGCCAGTCCCTGTCCCACCCCTCCACCAATAACTGGAAGAGACAGAAGGAGTGTCACAGGGGAACTTTATTGAGAGAAAACAGGGTCACACCCAGCAGACACGCTTTCCCTGTCATTCTGGGTCGTACACTCACTCGCTCTCACTCTCTCTCAGTCTTTCACACACTCATCCGCCACACAGTCCAGCTCTCAGCCGCAAGGGTGGGACACTCCTCAATTCCTAAGTTTCAGAGGCAAACGGGGTGGGAAAGAGTCAGGAGGGGTTAGAGGTGGCCCTGTTGGCGGTGGGGTTTGGAGGAGGGGTGCAGAGAGCAGAGGTGGGTGGGCTGACCCCTGGCGAGGAGCTCCCACAGCGGCAGGCAGAGCCGGACGCCCTGGCTCCAGCTGGCCTTAGCTCTGCTGGTCCCTCTCCTTGGAGCTCTTGTGAGCAGGGTGCAGAGCGTTCGGGGAGAGGGGTCGGCCCTCCCACCCCTACTAGTCCTCTCTGCCACGGTGGAGGTGCTGGGGAGGGCAGGGCTCGGCAGGGAGGGGGCGGGCTTGGCTCAGCTCTGGGGTTCCTCGGGAGCCTCGCCTGCCTCTTCCCCGGCGTTGTCGGCGGTCCACAGCGTCAGGTTGTCTCTCAGCAGCTGCATGATGAGGGTGCTGTCTTTGTAGGAGTCCTCGCTGAGGGTGTGCAGGTCGGCCATGGCCTCGTCGAAGGTGGTCTTGGCCAGTGAGATGGCCTCCTCGGGGCTGTTGGCGATCTCATAGTGGAAGACTGAAAAGTTCAGGGCCAGGCCCAGGCGGATGGGGTTGGTGGGCGGCATCTCCTTCTTGCTGATGTCCATGGCCTCCTGGTAGGCCGACCGGGCTGAGTCAATGATGCGCTTCTTGTCATCACCGGTGGCCACCTCAGCCAGGTAGCGGTAGTAGTCGCCCTTCATTTTCAGGTAGAACACCCGACTTTCAGCATCACCTGCCTCCTTGATGAGGTGGGTGTCCAGCAGGCCCAGCACCGTGTCACACACGCCCCGGAGCTCAGTCTCCACCTTCTCCCGGTACTCTCGCACCTCGGGGCCCTTCTCTTCCGAGCCCTCTTCGTTGCCTTTCTGCTCGATACTGGACAGGACCCTCCAGGCAGCCCTCTGGCCACCCACCACATTCTTGTAGGCCACTGACAGCAGGTTTCGCTCTTCGCAGGATAGCTCCTCGCCCTTTTCCACGGCACTCTTCATGAAGGCTGCCATGTCCTCATAGCGTTCAGCCTGCTCTGCCAGCTTGGCCTTCTGGATCAGACTGGCTCTCTCCATGGCTCTGGCGACAGACAGACAGGTGGCGGGCTAACTGGCTGCCTTGAAACCAACGCCGGATTCTGAGCCTCCCCTGCTCTCTGCCTGCCTTTTGGCTGGATGGCCAGGCCCCAGAGACGGGTGGGCAGGGACAGAGGGCGGGGCTGGGGCCCAGGACCTGCCTCCCTCTCCTTTTCTCCCCACACCCTTTCCGGCTCTTCCTTAAAGGTAAAAGGCTGGGCTATGGGGTGAGTCACAGGGGCAGTCAGCGGGAGAAATCGGCAGGGCGTTGGCCCCACCTGCACAGACACCTTTCCGGGCTCCAGGCTGCCCCCTCTTGTTCAGGGCTTCGATTACATGAATGCCCACAGAGCTGCCCCAGTTTCTCAAATCAGATCCTCCTTCGTGGTGTTCTTCCAGGGGCCAAGGATGGCTTCAACCAACTGGCTGCTTCAGCCTAGCTAGAGCCCATGAAGATCGGTGCACCCAAGAGGACGGATTCTTAATCCTACCAGGTACATGTCCCACCTTGGTTCAGGTGAGATAATTATGTTTAGGTAGGGCTGCAGTTTCCCAAGCACCTTCACATCCATGATTGAATTTAATCCCTACCATGTTTCTGTGAGACACACTGTGACTATTACTCCCACTTTAGAGATGGGAATGCTGAGGGATGAGATTTACTCAGGGTCACACAGCTACTAAGCCCCCTGCATCCTACTTCCTTCCTTTGGCTTCTCCTGTCAAGACCTCTGCCTTGTGAGGTCCAGGCTGTATTTAGAAGTGACATTCAGGCTTCTTCCGGAGTCTGCCTGAAGTGATTCTATCCCCTGGTCATCACTCCCCCTCAGGGTTCCCTCTGAGTTCCCAGGATGCACAGGTGGCATCACTCAGGGTGCCACTTAATGAAGTGTTTAACGAGCGGGCCCTGACGCTCCAGCCCAGCCTTTGTAATTAGTCACCCAGTAGGTTTGTTGGACACCTTCCCCATCACAGCACAATTTTCCCTTTCAAGTTGGTGGCCTGTTGCCACTTGTTTGAGGACCTACCCCCTGGCTCTCCACGCCAGGTCACCTACCCCCTCCAAGCCGCCTGCCATCATGTATCAATGGGGCTCACACAGGGTGGGGGCCCAGCTTTCCTGCCTGACTCAGCCTGCCCTCTGTCAAAGACTGGGAAGCAGGCCACTTGGGTGCTCAGCCCACTTTGGATCCCCAGCGGGGGACGCTAGCACCTGGGGAGAGAGGACCGAGATAAAGAAGGTGGTGGTGACACGTACCATTTTGTTTTATGGGGTAGCAGTCCCAGGTGAGTGCTGCCTCCCCCAGCCTGCCTCTTAGAAATTTCCCTGTCCCTTCCCTTTGACTGTGGCCCTCCCTCTGACCCCTGGCAGAGGCCTCAGAGATGGGATGCTTCTCTCTTGCCAACCTTCTGTCCCTCTTTGCTGGGATGCTGTTCTCATTCAGCCAGGAGTTTCACCTGAAGGTGTCGGCACCCTGCCCATGAGGGTAGGTTCCTCCTTATCTACCCCAC
This sequence comes from Mustela erminea, assembly GCF_009829155.1. Taxonomy (NCBI): domain Eukaryota; kingdom Metazoa; phylum Chordata; class Mammalia; order Carnivora; family Mustelidae; genus Mustela; species Mustela erminea. Next base: position 90,093,144 of record NC_045623.1, read on the forward strand.
CCCTAGCCAAAGCTCAGATGGGGCTCAAGGGTGGGGCTTCCCTCACTGGGATCCAGCCAGCTTAATTTGGGTGCCAGGGCCATTTCACAGGTCTGTCTCTCCCTGGTTCCTCTTGGTTGGAGCCTCAATGCCCACCTTCCCCTCCTGGAGGGAGGCTTAGGCCAGAACTCAGAACCAAAGAGGAGATCTGCCTCTTTGAAGGAAAAGTAGCAGCATGCCTAGGCAGATACTACAGGTTTTCCAAGGAAACAGAAGGGATTTTAGGCTTGACATCTCCAAGGCTTTGCTCAGATGGGATCACCCACACAGAAAATGATGGAAAGGAAATGCATTAAAGTACTAATTTAATAGAGCATATCTTTAGGTAGTGGCATTCCAAGTGATTTTTTTTTCCTTTTGATTTTCCTATTTTCTTCAACGGTAGATATGTATTATTTTCTATAAGAGCTAGAATAGCCTAGTATCTTTGGAATAAGATTGCCTGGGTTTAATTTTTAGAAGATGTATTGCCTTGGCCAAGTGACCTAACCTCTGTAAGCCTCTGTCTTCCTAAGTGTAAAAGGGGGTTTGTTGTGAAGATTAAATAAGTTGATGGAAAAGCACGTAGTAGAGTGAATGGTAACTGTTATTATCATATGAAAAAAATCCAACCAATCTTATTATTATAACCACATACCCTCGAAGCACTGACATGGAGCTGGGTTCTGTGAAATGACAACAGGGTCCCAAACCAAGCCTTACCTGAGGACTGGACCCTCCCCAGTTGAGTGTCCTTAGGAGAAAGAAGACAGATGAATGGTCAGATGTGCTCACTCAGCACTGTCTCCTCCCTCTCCAGCAGACATTCCTCTGGCCTACACAGGCCTGAGGCCCTCAAGGACCTTCCTTTGTACTAGTCATCCAGCTCAGGCTTTCCCAAGTCCTGGGGGAAAGCTAGAGATCCCAGAGCACCAGAAACCTGGAAGGCAGGGCCTGGCACGCCTAGGAATTTTGGAGGTGCTCTGTTTCTAGGAAGGCAGCATTCTCTTCCTGTCACTCAAGCCAGATGTGGTGGTGGAGACCACAAGCTCCATGCCCTCAGCACAGCCAGAAGAGAGAAGAGCGAAAGGAAGCCTCTTCACTCCTCCTCCCTTCGCCTGCCGAAGCTTAGGGGTGAATCTGGGAGCCAGGCTACCTCCTGCCCGCTCTAGCCTGTCGATCCTGACTCAGTTCCTGTCTCAGACACCTCCCTTTGCCTCCAGGCCTCCATTTCCCAAGTCCAGGAGCCCAGGCAGGCAGGAGACGGCAAGCCCTGGCAGGGTACGGAGCTCCACCGTCAGCAGCCTGAGTCAGCAGGACGGGAGTCGGGGCTGTGGCTCAAGGGGCTTTCCTCATCCTGCCCGCTCTCCTCCATATAGCATCCATCCCCACAGCATGTTCAAGAGGCAAGCGATAGTCACAGGCTTGTGACAGAGAAGGCAGCAGCCAGTTGCTATCTAGCTCCACTGAGAACAGACAGGACTCTTGAGTACAGCGGGAGGGAGTGATTAGAATCCAGAAAGGTCTTCCTATGAAATTTCTTCCAGTCTTGGAATGATCAAATTAAACAAGTGACTGGAGGGAGGTATGACACTTCTCCCCCTGGTTAGTTGTAAATAAGACGTCAGTTATCCAGTCAAGGGTTCATTCTACTAGTTGCCTTTGGGAGGGAATATTAGATTACTTTTAAATGACTCAGCGATCCCGAGTCTTCTTCTCCTCAAGGCTCTGTTTAGAGTATCCCACATCTAGACCAGTCCAGTCTAGGTCACAGAGTGGAGTTGGTGGAAAGAGAAGGGAATGTGGGGCTGTGGGACTGCATCCTAACTCTGTTTTAAGGCCTTTCGGGAGAAGGGAAGATCCCATCTTGCCTCTGAGCCTCAGTTTTCCCATCAGTACAAGGAGGCCAGCATAGATCACCTCTAAGCCCTCTGATGGCTGTGAATAACAGCTTCTAATTGGGTTTCTCCCTCTGAGAGGCCCTAATCCTGAAGGAGCCCTACTCATTCCTTGGGTAGTGTAGAGGGGTCAGAGGTTAGGGCAGAGATTGGGTTCAAATCCTCGATTTGCTGCTTTATCAGCTGGGAGATCCTGCACAACTCCTGTGCCTTCCTTATGCCTCAGTTCCCTCATCTGTAAAAAAAAAATGCTGACATCACCTTCCTCATAGGTTTAGGTGAAAAAAATGGGCCTGGCACTCGGTTAGCGCTTGCTAAATGGCTGCCGTAATTATTTTCTAGCTCTTAGCATACGGTGTGCATATCTCAATATGGGGCAGCAGCTGGGGGAAGGGAAGGTTCCATGAGATTGTTAACCTGGGCTAGGTTCAGTTCAAGGGTGACAGTCCCACCTTGGGTTGGCGCTGTTCAGAGTTGAGGTCACCTAAGGCTTGAAGGCCTCTGGCACTGAGACCAGTTCTAGAAGAGAAGACTGAAGAGGACACTGGCTACTCTTCTGGTGTCACTTCTGGCTTCACTGTGCCTCTTCTTTTAAATCTCCAGAAAGGGGGGGTGGGGCGCATAGGTGGCTCAGTAGGTTGAGTGACTGATTCTTGGTTTCCTCTTAGGATATAACCTCCCTGCATCTGGCTCCGTGCTCAGTGGGGACTTGATGTGAAGATTCTCTCCCTCTGCCCCTCCCCCCCAACCCCCTGCTAAATAAATCAATCTTTAAATCTCGGAATGGCACTAACCAACTAGAACAAAGCTGGCAGTGCGGGTAAGCCAGACCTTCCGCGCACTCATCACAGGCCTCACCCCCAGACCCCAGAGTAAAGGTGGCACCAGACATCCAAGGATATGGCAAGAAGAGGGAAATCTTTATTTCGGTTAAAAAAGGTACAGGACAGCAGACAAGCGGCCCCCAGCCGTGGACTGGGCAGATTTCCGGGGCCCAGCCCAGCTCCCTGGAGGTCCTCTGAAGAACGGGGGGCTGTCCGAGCCGGCTAGCTCAGGCCCTCAGCGCCTGGGGCAAAGGGAACAGGCGTCCTCCTTGCATCTTACCTACTCAGGGTAGTGGGGATGGAGGGGCCGTGGGAACAGTGTCAAACCGGTTGTGCTTAGAACAGTCACCAAACTTGTTCAGCAGCGTCCTCAACCAACACCCCAGAGGCTCCTGAAGAAACCTGCTCGGCCCCGCTACAGCTATGCCTGATTCTGGAAGGGGGCAGGCTGTAAGGCCAGATTCCTGAAGAGTCTCGACACCTTACAGATCTGGGGAAGGGGACGCGAAGTGGAAGGGGGGCAAGTTTCAGCAGAGTATTGTATCATTGTGCTGACAGCTGCGATATGGCTTTCTACACTCTGGCTGGCATGGAGTGGGGGTGGGGGCCAAGAGGCCGGCCCTTGCCCCCTGTTGGAGTGGGGGGCTCTGGAGAGCACACGTGTGGGGTAGGCTTGGGGGCAGACCCTGTAGGCACAGACGGTGGCAGATGGGCCACAGGTTAGGCAGGTGGAGGGGCCGGGTGCCTGGCTCCCCTCGGGCCGCTCCTGGAGAGGCAGAGAGCAGCGGTCCTCAGGAGGTCCTTAAGCCCCCGCACACACTGGAGATCCCAGCAGGACAGCAAAGAAGGAGAAGAGAAAGGGTTAGCGGGCTCGCGAGGATGGGGCAGGGGGCCTGCAGCGTTGCTGGCGGGGACAGGTGCTACCCCAGCACCTGCCTCTTCCCCACAGAAGGGCCGAGGCTTGGGCGGCAGGCCACGAAGCAGGAGAGAGCTCAGCAGGGACAGAAAGCCAGGACACAAGTGTTAGTGACTAAGGGCTCCTGCACACCAGGACACCACCAGGACAGGCCCCAGCACCTCAGAGCAGGAAGGCCACCCTCTCCCCAACCTCACCCTTCACCTCCTGCTCGAGTGGGAGAGCAGCTCTGCGTGAAGCTACTTCCTCAGTCCAGAGCAGGGCTGGGCTCTTAGCCCCGCCCTCAGGCCCCGATCCTTCTGTTTGGGGGGGAAGCCCTGGCGGCCCTACCACCGCCAGCACACGCACCACACCACACACCAGACAGATGAATGGGCTCCACGGGGTTGGCGAGGCATGCGATGAGGATGAGATGGTGTGTGAGGGGAGCGGGCAGTGCTGGCTGACGGGGGAGGTACGCTCTTACCAGCTAACCCTCTGCAAAGAGGCCTGTTAGCTCCCCTCAGGCTGTGCAGGAGATGGCAAAATCCTGACAGGTGTCCTCCTGGGGGAGATACCAGAGAGGCGGGCCGGAGTTATGAGTTGTCTGGCTGGGCCCTGCTGCCCAGGTGGGGCTGGGGGCCGGGGAGGCTCTGACTCACAAACTGGAAACTACGGTCTCAGAAACGGTTTCTTAGCTGGGCAGTCCCTGGGGATCCGAGTGAAAACACAGCAAGGAAAAAGAACTTGGGAGTCTCCAAGTCCCCGAGGCAGGGGAAAAACGGAGGGGACAAGGAGGGGCCAGGATGGCCTCTTCTTCCATGCCTGTGGGGACCTCGCCCCCTGACTCCACCTCAAGCAGGCAGACTCAGCCAGGAGAGGAGCACGTTAGCTGCATCTCTAGGCTTCCTGCCTCCTGCCTCCCCAGGAAAGACCGAGTTTGGCTGCCAGTTGGAGCCTCAGCAAAGAAAGAGCAAACAAAAACCAAACCAAAGCAAATCAACTCTTAAAAACAAAAGTTTTATTACAAGCAGGAACAAAGAATACTGGCTTAAATAAAAGGCACATGGGAGCCCCCTCCTCTAGCCAGCTCCCTCCCCACTGTAGCCTGGCCCAGGGTCCTGACACTAGGGTAGAGCTGCTTCTCCCAGAGGGGACCCTCTGGGGTTGCCCTTTCTCAGCTGCCTGTGACCCATTAGCCTTTGCAGCAAGGAAGGGCAAGACGCGAGGACTTCCTCTTCGGTTTCCAAGGCCTTCAGGCCACCTGAAGGGCCGAGGAGGGGGTGGGACAATTTCCTATCTATTTCGACAAGAAGCTATAATTTCCAGCAGAGAAGAGACATTCTTTGAGTTTCTGACCCAGATTTCGGCCAAACTTCACTTGCCTCTTGGACCACCCTGCTCTTTCCTCCCTTTTCTCTGGACGAGGTCCTCCAGTTGGCAGAGACTCCCCCTCTTCTGGCCACTGGCACTAGGTCCCACACTCAGAGCCCAGAGGAGGGAGTGTGGCTTATAGAACGGCAGCCGCTCCCCATAGCCATTACCCCATCCACCACGCCCAGCCTCAGCCTGTCTGGGCAGGTCCCAGGCTTCCTAATGTCCGAAGAGGAAGCAAAGACAGGAGGAAAGGGGCTGAGTTGTGGCAGGAACCCAGGGGGCTCCTGTGATCAAGGCACGGGATCCCTGTGGCCATGGCTCAGGCTGCTCCTGCTGCTGCTGGCTGATGCCGGAGGGGGATGGCAGGGAGAGGGGCGGCCTAGGGGATGTAGGGAAGTGGGAGCCAGCCACATTCGTACAGGAGCACACGCGAACACACACACACTCACACTCACACGTTCACAGCCAGAAGTTCTCTTATAAATTTATTAAAACCAACTTGCCTTCTGATAATCCTTAACCTGGCACTACACAGATAGCAACGTGGCTGACTTTTTTTTTTCTTCTTCCGTTTAAAAAAATGCTACGTAGAAAAGAGGTCTATAAAATTGTGCAAAATACCCAGCATTAATAAACCCATTTCAAGTATTGCCAGCATGAGTACAACCGCCCAGACCAAGAACCGACTTGGGAGAGAGATGGGGGGCCAGACTGGAATCTCTTAGAGAAACCCGCCACGGGCAGCAAGAGGTCAAGGCCCCCAGTTCCTAGCGTGCGGCCCAGGACCATGCAGGAGCTGAGGTTTTGGGTACCTGGCTGGCTGGTGTCGCTTCCTCTGACACAGGCTGTAGCCCACCTGCCCCCACCTCTGCCCTTTCTATCTGTACCCCCAGTTCTATCCTATTGGCCAACTCCATACAGAAAACAAGAACAAAAACAGAAGAACAATGATCATCACAGAAGGAATGAAGGAGCCCACACAGCACAGCAGCCCACAGAGGCGGCATCTTCTATAGCCTGCTGTCCAGAGCGGAATGCCCCTGGGTCCCGCTTCACCCCCAGGCGCCGGGCTGAGCAGAACCCAGCAGCGCCCCCACCTGGGAGGTATCGCACTCAGTCGGCTCCCTCACTCACGCGAGGCTTGCCCTGGCATAGCCAGAGACTTGGCAACGTCCCCTTGCAGCCTCAGGGTCCCTGGCCTCTCTCTCCTGTCACTCCTGCCACTAATCAGCTGGGGGGCATCTCGGGCCCAAGGCTGTGGGAACTTGGGTTTGGGGAGCAGAGGGTACAGCCATGGAAGTGTGGGGAAAGCCACGCAGGGTGGGAAATAAATACGAGAGTCTTTGGCAGCTCTGCTTCCCTTGGGTGGAATGGGGAGGGTCCCGGCAGGTGTGGAGGGCGGCAGGTGAGTGCGGAGGGGTGGACAGGCCAGCAGGTGGCGAGTGTGAGCCCAGGTCAGGGGTGGCCTCCTACCATGCTGGCGTCAGGCTTGGCTCCACAGGCTGGCTCATCGCTCCTGATGGGCGAGGGCAACACCGTGTCAGGCTCCACAAATCCCCTTCGGTCGATCAGGCTTCCAAAACACAAGAGGGGACACGTGAGGGCCCCTGCCCAACACCAGTGATGCAGGCCGGGGACTGAGTGGCAGAGTTCATTTCCCAGCCAAGGAAAAATCCAGTCCTACAAAGCCTGAGAAAGGGGAGCTGATCTCCAGTTGAGGATTCAAGACCCTTTCCTTCCAGAAAGGCCCTTTCTGCACTATGGACACCTGGTTTTGGCCACTGGATTTATTCACTCTTCATTCCAAGCGGCCCATTTGGCCATCTGGCTGCCATAGAGCCAGGCTGAGGGGAAGAGGAAGAGCAGGATGAAAGAGCGAGACGCCCACTGTTACCGACCCTGCCATCGCAAGCATGACAGAAGCAGGGTGGGGGGGTTGGGGTCGGGTGGACAGTGTGTGAAGTCTCCATCCGCAGGGGCCACTGCAACTTAACTCCTGTTCTGGCACTCTGGTGCCCCCTAGTGTGAAGACGGAAGGGCACTGCCCAGTGGGCCTGAGCCACCAGGGCTCTTCCTGCCAGGAGGGACCATGGAGGCATCAGCACCAGAAGGAGGGGTTGCTCAAGGGTGGCCAAAACACTTGTTGTGGTGATCCCTGGGGAATAAGATAATGGGATATCTAATATTCTTCTTCTTAATATTTTACACTTAATTTTTTTTCTACAGTGAGCTTATGTGATTTACAATCACATAGAATTCTTTTACGTGACAAACGCCTTGAGGTGCACTCTGCAGGGGATGGTGGACAGAGGGTTTCTATGGTGTGAGGAGAGGTCTGCTGCTTCCAGAACCTCTTTTGAGAGCTGTGGACTCCACAGGGCTGCCCCGCACTGGCCAGGCCAGGCCCTGCGACCTCTCTCTGGCACCCTGGCTTACCTGGGAGGTAGGGGGCCGCAGAGCACAGCACAGCAGTTGGTGATAACACTTTTATGGCTGTAGGGATTGACGGAGGCCTCACCGCCCCTCTTACTGGACCACGAGCCTTTGATCTGCCGGCAGGAAGGAGGTCTGAGTCAGGTACCTCCTTTTGCTTCCATTTGCTTTCTATTTCCTAGAGGCTGGGAAAAACTGGTGAATTCTGAAGCCAGCTCTGGATAGATTACTGGAGGGAATGTGCCTTTAACCCGGGCTATTCAGTGAGTGTGGGGGATTGCTGGATGTGGGAGGGCCCTGGCAGAGAGGAAGAAGCCCTAATCAGAACAGAAAACACAGCCCAGCCAGAGAAGTCTCCAAAGGCAACCTTCTGGGTGCAGCCTCTCTTCTCTGGCCAGCCACCCACGAGTGAAGGTCGTGCAAGGGGCCAGGGCTCAGGCTGACCTGCCCGTGAACACTGGCCCTGCCGCTGACACACTGATGACCCTGGGCAGGCCACTTCTCTAGATCTCAGTCCTCATTTGAAAAGTAGGGAACTCAGATACCATCAATGGAGCATTCGATGAAATCCTGCCCGTCTCTAGATTCGCGAAGCCAGCTATCAAAGACCCCGGGGAGTTTAGCAAGGAAGGATACCTGCTTGGCTTTAACCCAGAGTTTTCCAAACTTATTTGTCCATCACACGTCTTTCCACTTAACCCCTAGGAACATGCCGAAGATCTAGAGACAGCCTTGGGAGATGCTGGCTGAGATCATTTCTGCTCAGTACCAGTCACCCAGCACACGATCCCCCAACAGGAGTGCTCAGTTTTTTTTCCAGAATGAGAGGCTGAGGTGAAAAAATGTACTTTCTGTTGGTCACGGGCCTCTGAGCAGTATGTGATGGCGGCCTGGGCACAGATGCTCTCGTTTGCTTTCTTACTGTTTGCGAGACCAGGAAGGTGACGTCAGGGCCAGCCCAGGGCTAGGCATACAGGGGGTGCTCAAACAATGCTTGCTGGTGATCTGCAAGACAGCCTCACGGTCCTGTCCTCACTGTTTCCCTCAATAAGGGAGCCCCACAGATACCTTGACAACCGTCACAGCTCTTCTGGCTCTAAGGGCAGTGTGGTGGGGGCACAGCAAAGCCCAACCTTGGCTTCTGGCCATGACCCTGGTTGTGTCCCTTTCCAGCTGTGTGACCTTGGAGCAAGTCACTCAGCCATCAAACGGGAGAAAAGCATCCTTTTTCCTTCTGCCTCAGAGTTGGCAAAAGGAACCCAAAAGAACTCTGGAAACCGTCACACGCTGGCCAGTGTAATGGCTTACAGGGCAGCACTGCCTCTGGGTTAGCGAGAAAGCCTGTGCCAAGGGCCTGAGGCACGTAGGGGCCTTAGAAGCCTGCACTGGGTCTCCCAGGGCCAAGCCATGGGCACTGGAAGGCAACATCTGGCGGCCTTCCGTCTCCACCCATGTGACCCCTGCAGCCCGAGAGTCAGGTGCACTGCGGCTGCCACAAGCCCCCTCACCCTGCCTCCTTCCCAGGACCCTGCCCTGGGCATAGGGGTGGCTCCAGCCCTACTCACGTCTTCGTTAGTTGTCAGGTTGGAGGCGACGAGGTAAGTATGAAACCCTGAGAGGCCCAGGATGGACCAGATGGAGAAGAAGCAGATCACCAACTCCAGCACAGTGAGCAGGGTGGTCAAGGACCCACATGGGGACAGGGCTGAGAGCCTCCCTCGAGCCTGGAAGCTGGCCACGCCCCACCTTTCTCCACTATCCTTCTATGAGCTATTTCCTTAGAAAGAAAAGGAGTTTGTAACCTTCCTGTCCGCTCACCACTTCTCAGCAGGATCAACTCCTGGTCCCTACGGAGGGCTTGAGAGCCCCTTTAAGGGCAGAATGGGTGATGGACAGCAGAGGGAAATGAGGATTCCAGGTACCAAGAAACCCACACAGGACACAGTTCAGGGAGCTTGGTGTCCTAAGGGAAGACAGGGACTGTGGCTCCTGAGAGTTCTCGGCCACCCCAGCCCCCTGATCAGGCCACTGAGGATCAGTTCTAGCCTGGGCGGGAGCAGAAGCAGCTGGGACAGTGGATTATTCTTGAGGACAAACACTGGTTCTACACCATTCCCCTGTTTCCAGGAGGTGTGGGGACCCACCCCATTGAGGGGGCCTTGTTCCCACCAGCTGACAAAGGATATCTTGCTGGTGTCTCCTTCAGAGTGGAGAGGAAGTTGCTTCCCTGAGAGCCTGGGGAAGAAAAAAACAGGACAGGGCACAGCTCAGAGAGATGGTGACCACAGCCCCTTGACTTGGCTGAGCTTGCCGGCCTGCCCTTCCCCGCTCCCTCCCACCCCCAGCCCCCACTCACGCAGCGTCAGGTGGGTGACCACACAGGCGAAGATGAAGGCCGTCAGGAATGAGAGGGAGAGAATAAACGCATAGAAGAAGCGGTAGTTCCGTCTCCCCACGCAGTTGCCCACCCAGGGACAGTGATGGTCAAACCGTTCTGGAAAAGGGCCAGGGGAGATGGGTTAGTGTGCCTGGCCTGCAACCGGCACAGGTGTTTAGAGGCTGCATGCCACAGCTGGGGTTTTCCTCACCCCGACTCTTCTCTGCACCGGCCCACTCACAGGTCCTCGGATGCCCCCCACTTCTGGATCTTTCTGCACAGGTTCCTAGTGCCTCACATTCTCAGTCTCTTCACCTGGTTAAGCTGCATGTCTCATATCATGGATATCATGTCTCAGCTGCAAAGCCACTTCCTTACGAAAGCCTCCTCTGATCCTAGATGGGGGAGGGCTCTGTTATCCGCCTCGTGACTTATTTTTTGCAGCTCTTCGCCCGTGTGTTTTCATACTTATTTATAATAAGTGGCCTGCCCAAGGACCCCTGCTCAACTGTAAACTCCACGAGGGGGCCTGTTTTGGCCTCACACTGAGCTGATCCCCAGGGTCCAGCAGTGCCTGGTACAAAGATCCACAAAAAAGTACTTGTTGCCTGGCCTATGACCCTGGCCACATGGACCAATGATCCCCATTCCTTGTTCTAGAACTAGAGGCCCAGGGAGGGGCCGGGCTACTCTGTCACTTATGGCAGGCTGGCATGAGAGGCTCGAGCAGAGGGCTGAGCTCACACCAGCACTATGTCCCCAAGGGCAGGGGTCACGCCCAGACTGGTAAGGAAAGTCCTCTGTGAGAATATGGATGACAAGCCCACTGCAGGCCTCACACCAGGGCCAGCACTCTTCACAGGGGGCGGGTGGGGCGGATTCTCAGGGATGAGTAATGCTCACTGAGTCACCCCCTCCCTGCCTACCGTCATGGGTGTTCCCTGCTGTTCCGTCACTTGGAGAGTGCTGAGCTAATGTGAGGAGCTCACTGCCTAGGGACTGTGCACAGTCACCATGGCTCAGCTTGCCTGGGTCCTCCTGCATAGCATTTCCCTTAAGACAGCCTCCCAGGGGCACACCCTCAGTCCTCATCAGGGCCGCGGGGCCTCTGACGGGCACAGAGACAGACAAAACAGCCTCTGGTTCCCCAGCAACGACTGCAGTGGTGGGTCAGGAGCTTCCAATCCTGGCTCAGCTCTCCACCTTATCAGCTCGAACTCTGTTCCCAGATTCTTGTCCCTCCCAGACCCTGGAAATCAGATCAGAGTCATGTGGCTCCCTGCTGCCTCCCACTTACCCACACAGTTGTCACAGACACTGCAGTGTGAGGTCCGGGGTGGCCGAAACATCTTGCAGGTGAAGCAATACTTCAACTTGACCATCTGCCCGTTGATCATCACCTCCCGGGTCCGAGGCGGTGGCCGGTACGTGGAACTGCCTGTGTTATCTGAGGATGGGAGGAGAGGAAGATGGGGGATGTTCAAGCCTGGAGCCAGGAGCGCCAGCTTGGGTGGGAGGGGGCGGGTGTGAAGCCACTGTTGCTTCGAAGGGACAAGAGAAGCCTTAGGGAAGCTACTTCCTGGGAACAAGCCACTGGGATAAAATGCGGGCCCAAGGGGCGCCTGGGTGGCTCAGTGGGTTAAAGCCTCTGCCTTCGGCTCAGGTCATGATCCCGGGGTCCTGGGATCGAGCCCCGCATCGGGCTCTCTGCTCGGCGGGGAGCCTGCTTGTCCTCTCTCTCTGCCTGCCTCTCTGCCTGCTTGTGATCTCTGTCTGTCAAATAAATAAATAAAATCTTTAAAAAAAAAAATGCGGGCCCAAGGCAGGGACAGATACTAAGATCCACAACCACCTGCCAAAAGCAGCTGTGTGCCAAGCCCCGTGCTAAAGCTTTACACACTGGCTCTCACAGCACTGGCTTTACACAACTTTGAGAAAGAGCCCTGGGAAGACTTAGGGATATTAGAAATTTGGGAACTATTAATTTTCCTAGCTGTCATAAAGGAATTGTGGCCATGTGGGAGGCTGTCTCTAGATTTTGAAGATACATGTTGAAGTATTTATGGATAAAGTGTCTATAATGTCTATGATTTACTATGAAATGGCTTAATAAGAATCATAAGTACAGGGGCACCTGGCTGGCTCAGTCAGAAGGGCATGTGACTCTTGATCTCAGGATTGTGAGTTCTAGCCCCATGGCAGGTAGAGAGATTACTTAAAAATCTTTAAAAAAGGGACGCCTGGGTGGCTCAGTTGGTTAAGCAGCTGCCTTCGGCTCGGGTCATGATCCCAGCGTTCTGGGATCGAGTCCCACATCGGGCTCCTTGCTCGGCAGGGAGCCTGCTTCTCCCTCTGCCTCTAGCCTGCCACTCTGTCTGCCTGTGCTTGCGCTCTGTATCTCTCTCTCTAACAAATAAATAAAAATCTAAAAAAAAAAAAAAAAAAAAAAAAAAAAAAAAAAAATCTTTAAAAAAAAAAAAAATCTTTAAAAAAATTAATTAAAAGTAATTCTTAAGTATATATGATACAAATAAGAGACATTAAGAACAACTATTGAATCTAGATGGTGAACATGCAGAAATTCATTGTATTTCCCACTTTTCTGTATGTTTGAAATTTTTCATAATAAAAATTTTAAGAGGTAATGGAATGCAGAAATATATTGTATTCATGGGTTAAAAAACTCAGCATTAGAAAAGGATTTATTGGGGCGCCTGGGTGGCTCAGTGGGTTAAGCCGCTGCCTTCGGCTCGGGTCATGATCCCAGGGTCCTGGGATCGAGCCCCGCATCGGGCTCTCTGCTCAGCGGGGAGCCTGCTTCCTCCCCTCTCTCTGCCTGCCTCTCTGCCTGCTTGTCATCTCTCTCTGTCAAATAAATAAATAAATAATCTTAAAAAAAAAAAAAAAGGATTTATTCTTCCTAAATCAACCTGTACATTTACATAATGCCAGTCAAAAATCCCAGTATGTTTTTTGGGGTGGAGGGGAATGAAATTGACAAATTCAATCTAAAATTTATACAGAAATGCAAAGAACAAAGAATAGCCAAGGCATTCCTGAAGGGAAAAGCTAAAGGACCTACATGACTAGATATCAAGACTAATGATACGGGGCACCTGGGTGGCTCAGTGGGTTAAAGCATCTGCCTTCGGCTCAGGCCATGATCCCAAGGTAGGGATCAAGGCCCACATGGGACTCTCTGCTCAGCGGGGAGCCTGCTTCCCCTTCTCTCTCTGCCTGCCTCTCTGCCTACTTGTGATCTCTGTCAAATAAATAAATAAAATCTTTAACAACAACAACAAAAAAGAATGATAAAGTGCTAGTACTGAAGAAGGGCCTGGTTTGGGTACAAGGGTGGAAATGCTGACCAGGGCACCTGGGTGGCTCAGTGGGTTAAAGCCTCTGCTTTTGGCTTAGATCATGATCTTAGGGTCCTGGTAACAAGCCCCACATCAGGCTCTCTGCTCAGCAGGGAGCCTCCTTCCTCCTCTCTCTCTCTCTGCCTGCCTTTCTGCCTACTTGTGATCTCTGTCAAATAAATAAATAAAATCTTAAAAAAAAAAAAGAAAAAAGAAAAAAAAGAAATGCTGATCGACAAAACAGAAAAGAGAATCCAGAAAGAGACCCGACATGTAAATGATCAAGGGGTTCATGCCAACACCACAGTCACAGTGACATGAAGGAAGATGGTTTTCTCCCAACAAACAGGGCTAAGTCCACTGTGTACACAGATGGGGGAAAATGTTTCTGTACCCCCATTTCCCACCAAATGCAAATTCAATTTCAGATTATCATTCCAAATGCAAAAGTTTTGGATTAAAAATAATAAGAGAACAACTTCATGGCTCTGGAGTAGACAAAGATTTCTGAAACTAAGGGACAAATCATAAAAGGTGATTTGATATAACTGCACTACGTCGAAATTAAGATCTTGTGTTTAGGGCAACTGGCTGGCTTAATTGGTGAAGAGTACAATACTTGATCTGTTTAGGGCAACTGGCTGGCTTAATTGGTGAAGAGTACAATACTTGATCTCGGGGTTGTGAGTTCAAGCTCTGTGTTGGGTGTAGAGATTACATTAAAAAAAAAAAAAAGAACTTTTGTACAGGACGCCTGGGTGGCTCAGTCTGTTGAGTGTCTGCCTTCAGTTCAGGTCATGATCCCAGGGCCCTGGGAGCGAGTCCCACACTGGGCTCCTTGCAGGGAGCCTGCTTGTGTGCACACACTCTCTCTCCGACAAATAAATAAAATCTTAAAAAAAAAAAAAAAAGAACTTCCATTCATCTTAAAGAAGATTTGATTAAAAGAATGAAAAAGTGACCTTCAGAGGAGAAGCATATTTACAATATGCTTATTTGACCATGGACAAGGGATTTGTAACTAGAATATAAAAGAATTCCTATAAGTCAGTAAGAAAGAGCTCAGAATACTCAATTCAAATGTGCGCAAAAGATTCAAGCAGGCATTTTATAAAAGAAGCTACCCAATGGCTAAGAAGCATTTGAAAAGGTGCTCATGCTCATTCGTCATCAGAAACATGCAAATAAAAACCATCGTATGTTTTTTATACACATGTACGAGAATGTCTACAACGAAAGAAAAACATTTAAAAATCAAGTATTGGCAAAAATGTAAAGCAACTAGAAATCTCATATAACCACTCTGGAAACCTATTTGGCATCAACCCCTGAAATTCAACATAGGCACCCCCAGCAAGTCCACTCTGAGGTATCTCCCCAATAGAAATGTGCATGATTTTTTTTTTAAAAGAAATTTGTAAGTACACTCTATGCTCAATGTGTGGCTCAAACTCACAGCCTCGAGATCAAGAATCGCGTGCCCTGAGCCAGCCAGGCACCCTGAAATGTGCATGATTTGATGTGCCCCGAAAGACGTACAGGGATATTCACAGCAACACTCCCATAACAGCCAAAACCTGGAACTACCCAGAGGCCCATCAATAGTGGAACAGATTAACGAAATGTAGTATAGTCACACAACAGAGTTCTAGACAGCAAAGAATGAACGATCGTCAACCACACAGAGAATATTTACGTATCTCATAAATGTTGTGTAAAGTGAAGAAACCACACACGTAAGAACACAAAATGTTCAAAAACAACTGAAAGTAATCTACAGTGGTAGAAGTCAGAATCACGGTCACTCTTGGAGGGGCGATACTGACCAGAAAGAGGAACAAGGGGCCTTGTGGGATGCTGCTCATACAGTGTTTCTTGATCTGGGTGCCAATTACATGGGTGTGTTCCATTTGTGAACATTCAGCAGACAGAACACTTGGGATTTGTACACGTCTTGTAAGCCCATTACACTTTAGGGAAAACGTATCGAAAAGAAAGTTTTAAGTAACTTGTCTGAGGTCACAAAGCTCAGATGCTGGTGAGCAGGAATCCGAACCCTGCTCCGCCATAGGCAAAAGCCCACAATTCTACCCACTAAGCCTCTTGGTCCCCCAGGCCTCAAAGGACCAAAGTCCTCAAAGCAGTGGCTCCTTCCTGGATAGAATTTTGAGAGTTGGTAAGGCTGCCCGTGATCCCGACCCCTTAGCAACGCTCCCAGCCGCTGATTCCACCGGATCCACTCCCCAGATGGTACCTCCAGTTTGGCCACGTGCCTCCAACGCTAACTTACGAGCAGGCGCCTACCAGGTGCCAGGCACTATTCCAGGCGCTTGGCACGCATCAGTGAAGCAAACGGATTTGGGTCTCACATTCCAGTTACCAAACAGACTCTTGCTAGGCTGCTTGCCATCCCCCGAACCACTGCGTGTCTAAAATGGAGCTAAACACCCGAACATTTTTTCTTTAAAACCAGCGGCAGGGTAAAGGGCAGGGGTGTGAGGATGGTGGACACACTCTGCAAGTTGGTTTTGCTTCTCCCTGGTTATGTGACATGCTGAAGTCAAGGGAATGTCTCTGAGCCTCGGTTTTCTCACCTGTAAAATGGAAGCAACAGGTAGAATAGAGCATGCATCCTGGCCTCACCTCTTACTGGCTGCGTTTCTCCCAATATCATTTGCTAGATGTCTGACCTGGCCAATCATTTACTCTCTCTTGTGATCTTTGATCACCAAAATGGGGGTAATAATAGTACCGCTGGGACACCTGGGGGGCTCAGTGGGTTAAAGCCTCTGCCTTCGGCTCAGGTCATGATCTCAGGGTCCTGGGATCGAGTCCCGCATCAGGCTCTTTGCTCATCAGGGAGCCTGCTTCCCCCTCTCTCTCTGCCTGCCTCTCTGCCTACTTGTGATCTCTCTCTCTATCAAATAAATAAATAAAATCTTAAAAAAAATAATAGTACCCCCATCGTAGGGTTGTTGTGAGGGTTAAATTCGTTAATATACAGGAAGTAGCACAAAGCAAAGACTCACAAAGTGGACAGAATTACAAAGAGAAAGGAAGAGGCAGCGCTTCACTGAGCGCCTACTATGCGCTGAGCATGGTGCATAGTGTCTCTTTGAGCACTGAGAATGTCCCAGGAGCTAAGGCTATCATTACTCCCTCCAGGTTACAGTTAAGAAGACCTTTTTGAGTGAGGCGAAGTGCATACTCGAGGCCACTCCCAGCTAGGAAGCTGGAAGAACAAGGATGTGAACCCAAGTTTCCAAAACTTGGGTTGGAGGTCTTTTTGTACATTTTTTTTTAGATTCTATTTATTTATTTGACACAGAGATCACAAGTAGGCAGAGAGGCAGGCAGAGAGAGAGGGGGAAGCTGGCTCCCCGCTGAGCAGAGAGCCTGATGCGGGGCTTGATCCCAGGACCCTGGGGTCATGACCTGGGCCGAAGGCAGAGGCTTTAATCCACTGAGCCACCCAGGTGCCCCCTTTTTTGTACATTTTTAAAGTGTCACAGTAAGTGTTATATAATCCTGCCTGGTTCCTTATTTCTGCACAAGCCAAGAGCTGGAAAGAACCTCAAAGAAATAACACAGCTCCTAGCACAGAGTGGACAGTTGATAATGTCCCTTCACTGCCTGCCTCTCTTCTAACCCCTTCAGTTCACAAATGAGAAAACAGGACCAGAGAGGTTAGGGAAATTGCCCAAGGTCACAGAGCTACCGAGGGGCAGAGGCAGGGAAACTCTGTTCGGAGACCCTTTGCAGACTGTTCCTTCTCCCTTACCCCTTCCTGGCCAGTCGCTAGGTGTCATCAAGATCTTCCTTCATAGTCTTTCACTCTCCTCCCAGTACCCAAACCGAGGCCAGGCCCCCATCACCAAACAGCTTCCCCAGAAGGCTCCCTGCTTCTAGCCCCTCTGCCTTCAACCCCCCTTGCACACACCACATTTCTCTAAATTACCCCTTTTGGGTTACAAGCCTTCACTGGCCTCCCACAGAAAGGACAGCTTCCTGTCGTGACACTAGGGCCCTCCACAGTTGGGCCCGACCTTTGCTCCTGGCTTTTCTCTCAATGCTCTTCTCCCTGAGTCCCTGCAGCCTTGGATTCCTACCCCTCTTCCAATCAAGCCCTGGCCCCTGCCTGCTCCTTGTTCACCAGGACTCTCCTGGTCCCTGTCCAGTCTTCCAGCGGCTTCTCCAAGCACTGCTGCCATGGAGGCTCTTGTGCCTGGCACAGAGCGCCTGATCCCTGCGGGGCTATGATCGGACCGCGGTGTGTGGTGCTGTCTCACCACCTAGACAGCATGCCCCCTGAGGGCAGGGATGGGGAATTCACTGGCCCTCCCGGGCCTGTGAACCATGAAGAAGCGGGCACAGAGGAGAGAATATGTGTTCTGGACTTGGTCAGGCCTGAGGTTCAAATCCTGACCCTTCCATTTATGAGCTAGTGCCATGAGGGAAGTTTGAGGGAAGTTTCTGGACCTCTGTGAGCCTATGGATGCATCTGAAAAAGCAGACAAGTAACTGCCTAGAAGGCTCACGGAAGGATCAGAAACAGTATCTGGAAAGGAACCGGCACTTGATGAGTACTTACTAACAGCTATCCTCAGAGGGGTCACAAGAGACGGGCTCCGGGGTCTGCAAAACTAGGTTTGAATCATGATTTTGCTACCCACTTGCTACCAAAGGAAGTCCCTTCACTTCCTGGAGCCTCGATTTCCTCATCCATAAAATGGAGAGAAGACCATCTCTGTCTCACAGGGCCGTGATGAGTGCTCAGTGAGATGGCGCAGGACAGCCCTGAGCCTGGCGCTAGAGTCACAGTCCTGCCACACAGTTCATGCTGGGACACTCCAGCATGCAGCATTCTCCAGCTCTTTCCAAAACTCTTGATGCTACTCCAGACCCAACCTGTAACCCTACCCCATGGGCCCCAGGTCCAGCTCCCATCCCTGCCCACGGCTGGCTTCCAGGCTCGGACACAGGATCTGGAGCCGGACAGACATGTGGCCCAACCACAGTCAGGGACGTGATGTGGGTCAAGTGGCTTCACTTCTCTGTGCCCTCATCTGCTAAAAAAGAAAACGGGACATCATCAAACTTGCCTCCTCGTGTTGTGAAGGAAGACGAAGCAAGAACTCAGCAAGGGAGCTTATTAGCAAAACATCTAGCACTGGGTCAAAGCTAAAGGAACACGAGCCATTATTATTATCATTCTTTCTATGAAAAAACTTATATTCCAAACAACTTATTTACCAAACTTCAGAACCCAGCTCATCTGTGAGTGAAGGGCAGCCACAGACCCACCTAAAGAAAGAGGAGAAAATTTCCTGGAATCCTCCCTGGGTTCCCACAGGCCCTCAGGCAGGGAGGAGACTCTGACCAGCATATTGTGGCCTCCCGGGCCAAGCTTCCTCCTCTTGAGAACTCGGAGAAAGAGGAAGTGAAGCTCTGCACACCCAACTTCCTTGGGCTGCTAACAGTGGGGGGCGGGGGAGAGAAAGTGTCCCCCTAGAGCAAGGGAGTCCCCAGATGCACTCAACAATTTGGGCTAAAGGAGGCTTTGCAGGGATGCCCCTGTGGAGACAGGCCCCCACCTGGGAAGAAGGCAAGCCACTGTCGCACTGTTTATTCTCAGGCCAGACCATGCGGACCCAGGACATGGGTCTCATTACCACCAGGCCTCCACCCCAGACCCCGCCTCCACGCACTCCTGCCAGCAGCCAGGACCCGTCCCCTTGCTCTTGACCACAGGGCTCAGCCTCTTAAATTTCCATAGAGAAAAGCAATTTTCAAAGTACACTGATATGCCCAGATGCTCTGGGCTGGGCAAGGGGGTCTGTACCCACATATTACAGGTGAGGAAATGGACTCCGCTTTAGTATGTATTAGGTGGGGCTGGAATTAGAATCCTTGTCCTCCGAACGTTCTCTCAAACACTACCAACTACTGTGTCACGATAGTGTACAAGGTCTGGGTGGCAGGTGAGGGGAGAAGAGGCAAATACAGGCAGATAAGTCAAATATGGTTCCTTTAAAAAATTGTTTTAAGGGGCTCCTGGCTGGCTCAGTCAGTACAACACGCAACTCTTGACCTCAGGGTTTTAAGTGTGAGCCCCACATTGGGTATAGAGTACTTCAAATCAAATCAAATTAAGTGAAATTTTGGGGCTCCTGGGTGGCTCAGTCAGTTGAGCATCTGACTCTTGATCTCAGCTTGGGTTTGTTTTTTTTTTTTTAAGATTTTATTTTTTTATTTACTTATTTGACAGAGACTCAGTGAGAGAGGGAACACAAGCAGGGGGACTGGGAGACAGAGAAGCAAGCATCCTGTCAAGCAGGGAGCCTGATGCGGGGCTCAACCCCAGGACCCTGGGATCATGACCTGAGCCGAAGGCAGACGCTTAACGCTTAACCTGAGCCACCCGGGTGCCCTACAAGCTCAGGTCTTGATATCAAGGTTATGAGTTCAAGCCCTGCTTTGAGCTCCATGGCACAGAGCCCACTAAAACAAAAAACAAAAAACAGAGAACAAAAACCTTGAAAAATAAATTCATAAAAAAATGAAATTTAAACATAAATTAAAAATAAAAATTAGGAGAAAATGGGTGGGGGAGGTATGCTTGGCTGGCTGTCAGTAGAGTATCTGGCTCTTGATCTCAGGGCTATGAGTTCAAGCCCCAGGTTGGGCCTCGTGCTTCCTTTAAACTAGACAAAAAAAACCACCTTTGCTTTGTTCACCCAGTCTAGAGAATATTTGTTGAAGAAAAGAAGGAAGAATGGTGAGAGATGGTATCTCTGCCAGAAAGGAATCTAAGATCTTCTCCAAGGCTTTCTGCCTTAGGCTTTGTCCCAAGAAGTAAAAAGGCCCTTTCACGCCAGCAAGGCCTTCCGGCTGCCTTGCAGGTGGGACTTGAAAGCCCTTGGGGATGTGGTCAGGAGGGGCAAGGCTGATCCTCAGTGAACACCTGGGAGAAGCCAATGACTCACTCCGAAAGTTTCCCCCTCACCCAGGGGCATGCAATGGGTCTCCCCACCCCAACCGCAGCCAGTGGAGGGGGGCAGGCTGGCATTTTGCAGTCAGAGCCTGATGGCTGGCTCTGTGACGGAAGCCCCGGGGCTGGTAGGGACCCCAGCAGCTGGCACGAGCTACTGAACAGACTTTAGCGAAGGAAGGTTGGGATTGCCACCTGCTTTGCTGGGTCCTGACAACTGGTGTTCCGTTGCCCCCACCTGTGTAAGAAACACATGCAGGGCTGTGGTCCCCCCAGCTTCTCGGTCAGCTACAGTGCCCAAGTAATCCCTGCCTGACCGTTTCTGTTCACTCCAGAGGTTTACCGAACGCCCACCACCTACCTACCGCTGAGGGACAGGCTGGAGGACACAAGAAGAGCTTGGCCGGAGGGCAGAGGGAGTGGGTAAAGTGAGTAATTAGAGTTGGCGTGAGAGGCCCAGTGAGTCAAGTCCGGTAACTCTGGGGCCTGTCTGATCTCATTGTGAAACCTGGCCTGGCCACTTGCTGGCTGGTGACTTTGAGGAAGCTGCCTAGCCTCTCTGAGCCTCAGTTCCTCACGGGGTAATAACCCTATCAGACTTGGGAGATAGTGATGCGAATGAGAGATGAAAAGCTCGTGGATTAATGGTATTACTGGTGTCTATACTGAATACCTGGTGGCATTCAAGGTATTGAATACCTGGTGGCATTCAAGGAAGCAACAAAAGGGGAGGCCCAATTAAGCCGGATCAGGAGGAATGACCTGGCGGGCTCACCGGGGAGAGAGGGCAGGGGGGCTGCGTGAACACAGGCACGGACTGTGCCCAGCCTGGCTGGGGGGTCCTGGGGGCAGGGGCAGGTACACTGAGGTTGGCCTTGAGCCTGGGGCTCGTTTTCCAGAGGGTGGAAGAAGATCTATTTCCTTTCACAGCACACATAACACTGATTCACGTGAACAGAAAGTTATTCCCTTTTCAATTTTCTTTCAAGCCTGTGACTCCATCAAGGGGAAAACTATTAACTTCTACTACCTCAGAGCTGTGATCAGGCCTTATTTCTGCAGGCAACTATAACCACCAAGAATTCTGTAACATTGTTATCTTTGGTTTTTATGATTATGTTCTATTCAGAGTAAGAGGCTCTCTGCTTACAAGAGTGATATAAATTTTCCTTGTTAAGATACATTTAAACACAAGTCCCTTATTAAACACAAGTCCCTTAAAGGAAAATACTGAGGAAAAGAAGGTACAAGATGAGAGACAAAAAGGCAAAAATCATAAAGGCTGGACCCAAATGCCCAAACTTCAGGAAATGTTGCTGAGGCCACAAGGGAGTCACCCAAATTCTAAGCCAGGGAGGGCTGGAGCCAAATCTGGGTCTTGGAGAGAGAACTCTGATTGCAGGAAGAAGCCAGGTGCTGGGGCCTGGTCGGCAGAGCCAGTCCAGCAAGCAAATGAGGCAGGTCTGCCCTAGGGCAGTGGGCTTCAGAAGGACCTGAGGGAGAAACTTTGGCCCAGATGGGCTGCATCTGTGACCTGCTGGGTGGTGGCGGAGGGAGAGGCAGCCTTTATGCGTGTTCTGTGAGCTGTAAACGTGTCTAGGTCAGTGTCTGTCACTCCAATCTGGATGCTTCTGTCGTCTCCCTTCAGACTGGGAACCTCTTGTGGGCAATGTTAGCTTACCTCTTTTCCAACTTTCCAGAGCACCTGGACTCTATATGGCCCTGTACGGTGACCCAGCTGCATGGCTCGCTAGCTGACAAGTAAAGATCTCAGACCAGGGTGACCAACCGCCCTGGTCTGCCTATGACTGAGAGGTTTCCCAGGACACAAGGCTGGGAGGAGCTGGTCAGCCCACCTCAGACAGTCTTTGCAGGGTGGCAGCCCTGGGCTACAGCCTGTTGGGCTGGCATTGCTGGCCTATGGAGCCAAAGTGAGAAGCCCACAATTTGCATGGGCCCCGGTAATCATCAGTTCACGTTTGCGTGAACAGCACCATCCGCCTCAGAGCTGGTCCCCAACCTTCTCAAAAAGGCTTAGTGACCTTAGTCCTCTTTGAGAAAATATATTTCATTCTGATTAGACACCTCCTGGCCCCACCCTCAAATCTGGCTCCTGTTCAAGTTTCAGAGTTCAAAGGCCTCAAAGATGTCACTTTCCAGGCTTGGCAGCTGTTCTCAAAGAAAGTCTCCAACCCTGACATTTAGGGCCTCACGTGACTATTTCCACTCCATTCCCCAACCAGAACTTCTCTAATTCTCTGAAGTGTTCCTCTGTTCCAGCCAACAGGGCCTTCTCGGGGTTCCATGCCTGTCCCCCCTCCTGCCTGCTCTGCCTTCTCCTCCTCTGTTCCATCTGCCTGGAGGGCTCCCCTCACATATATTCCCATGCCTGAATTCCACCCAAACTTTAAGCTTTGACTCAAGGCGTCTCTTGGCGAAGACTCTCGGTACCCTCCAGGCCGAAGATACTCCTGGTTTCTCGGATCCTCTTCCAAAGCCTAATCTCACCTGGGGCAGCTGGTCACACCTGCAGGTATGGTCACACCTTGTGCACTGGCAGGTGGTCATACATTACATCACTTTGGACAGAGCTAGCCTAGAAACCACCAGAAGGCAAGGTCCACACCAGATTTGTTTTCAGCCTCCCACCTCCTCCCCCTGTGCTCAGGAGTTAGCATATAGAATTAACACATACATGATTAAAGCCATAATGCCTAATTGGGAGAACTTCCAACTATCTCTCCATCAGTCACCTGGGGACATCAAGGAGGGCCTCTACAGAGGCTCATCCATTCAGCCAACATCCCTGGACCCTCTAAGCGGCTGACTAGGTGAACAAGACCCAGAAGAGGCTGCTAGGCCTACCCAACAACTTTGTAACAATCACCATGCAAGGTGGCAGGGCCAAGAAAAAAAGGACAAGGAGCTCAAGGAATGTGTCACGTAAGGTCTGGCCCATCTGAGGTCATGAAAGCGTCGCAGAGTACAGAACACCTGGGTTGAGACATAAGAATGAAGACAGCGTGGCCCCCAAAGACTGGAGATGTGTCCCTGAGGCCATGTCAGAAGAGAAAGCAAGGGGTTTGGGAGTCAAGGCACATGGTCCGTCTCCGTGCCTCCACTCCCTGGCCATGTGCCAGCTTGCCTCAGTTTCTGCATCAGCACAGGAGGGCTGCTGGGAGGATTTGTGGGGATAATGGATGGGAAGCACTCGGTACAGGGTCAAGCACTCCCCACACATGGGGGATTACAGCTGTCATTATCACCCTCACCGCTCCCAGCAGGCCAGAGGATTCCAGGTGGCCAGATATCCAAGCTCAGGCTGAGCCAGAGCATAATCGTGCCCCAGGATGAGCCCCGACCTGGAGGGAGGAGAAACGGGCTGCCGCTGGGCAGCGGGGCCTCCCCTGCTGTCAGATGGACTGCTCAGGTCAGCCTGGCGGATTCAGAAGGAGCAGAGTTAGGTCTCGGGGGCCAAGTGGTGAGGGGCCTAGGGTAAAAGGGGGAGAGGAAGCTGATGCAGGCGGAGGAACACAGCGCGACCCAGGGTGTGGCCAAGGACAGGCCTAGACAGAGGAATGAGAGGAAGAACAAAGAGCGAGAACCTCCTTCCCCTTCCTGCCCACCCTCCCGAGCTGCTCCAGGGAACCAGCAGAACAACCTCCAGGGATGGATGCCTCCGACTCTTGACATCTATAGGCTACGGGGTCTCTTCAAGGCCAGTTAGATGCTTAAAAGCCTGTCTGGAAGCCACCCTGTTAAGGGAAGGAACTGACCGCGGACCGGAAACCCCTGAGGTGTGTAAACAGCCACGTCACTTCTCCCCAGGAAGGAGCTGGGGTGCAGCAAGCCAAGACTAAAATCCTGGCCCCAGCACCCAGCCTCCCAGGGGGACTCGCACGGGTCTGGGAGGAATCAAGGGCTGTCTGGGTGCCTGGGAGCATGGGTTCTCTCTAGCACACCGGCCCTCCTATTGTAGCTTAAACACATCAGCTTGTCCACTGCTCCAGGCTTCATTTTCACTGTTTCCGGACTGCGTATTACTGGCTCCCATCACACCATTCAGGGCTCCTGTCAAGTACTACCTCCTCCTAGAAGCTTTCCCGGATCGCCTACTCTAAATGAGCCCACTCCCTACACCAGATACCTCCAGATACCTCCAGATACCCACGGAGCTCAGTCCCTCATCTTTTCAAACCTTGTTCAGAAGTCACCTCCTTCACAGAGCCTTCCCTGATCACCCTATTTAAAACCATATACCTTCCCCCCAGCTCTCCTCCTTCCTCCCTGCTTTTCTCTTTGACATCCTAGATGTTTAACTGTTAACTGTCCTTCTCCTGCTGGAACGTCAGCTCCAAGAGGGCAGGGGATTGCTGCCCTCTATTTGCTCACTGCTGTATCATCAGCATCTGGAAGAGGGCCTGGCACATAACTGGGGTTCAACCGATGTCTGCTGAGAGAATGATTAAGTACACAAATGTTTAAGGGCAGAGATTCTGGTCAGACTGCATGAGATCTCATCCCAGCTCCTCCACCTACTGGGTGATCTTGGGCCGCTTACTTGATTCCTATGAGACTCAGTGTAATAGTAGAAAGACACTAACAACAGTCCTTGTCTCATGGGATCACGGAGGGATTCAAAAGATCATGCATGTAGACAGGTGGAAAGCCCGCCCGGCCCCCGTGAGCACTCAGAACTAAGCTGGCGACCACGGCAGCCTGCACTTGCCAGCGTCTCTTGCTAAGTTGCTCACTGGTTTAGCACGGGTTTCCACTCTGGGGTCAGCTCCAGCCTGCCTTACTGACTACCATGCCCTCAGTCTCTGGCAAGGTGCGGGAAGAGAACCTCAGGCCTCCTCTCAAATCAACGAGTGAGGAGCTGGGAGAGTCGGAGGCTCACCGATCTGTTTCTCCAGGGCGGCTGCCTCACAGACGGTGGCCCGGGGCAGGATCCCGGGGTCGGTGAAACTTGTCTGCAGCAGGCAGCTCATGACGAAGAAGAAGAGGATGGCGGCGATGATGGGGATGGCAAGGGTCAGCTGGCGGGCCAGGAAGGGACAGCTAGAGAGAGAGAGGAAGAGAGAGATGAGCAGATACCCAGAGGGCTCCCTGGGGCACAGGGTTACAGCACCTGGCAAGGTGTCGGCATCCCAGAAACACCACCTCTCTGCAGAGAGCCATCCCGGAAGATGACATCTCCTGCACCACGTCTGTGCAGAGAGCCATCCAGGAAGAAAGACAGCTCCTAGGCCAGTGCCTAGAGCAGACATCACTAATTGATCCTTGCACTTTCCCTCTGAGCCAATTGCAGACATGAGCAATAGATCCCAGCACTTTTTTTTTTTTTTTTTAATGAACTAAGGGAAGGGATCTAGATCCCAGCACCCTTAACCCCTGCACTTAGCTGCAGTCTCAGAATCCTTCTAAACACAAAGCTTCAGGAAGCCACTACCAACTCACTTGAGTTGACCATCCATGACAACGTTCACTCACTCACTCACTCCGCAAATATTTAGCGAGGTCCTCCATATGCCAGGCAACACCTTCCCCAAACAGCAGTGAGCAACAGCATTGTTCCCCACCCTCCATGAGGCTCCGGGCTCCTGGGGAAAAGAGACCTGTGAACGGAGAGGAGCCACACAGGACCGTGTGTGCTAACATGGGGAAAAGGAAAACAGCTGAACAGTCAGGAAAGCCTGGCTGAAGGAGCTCATGCCTAAGCTAAAATCTGAAGAATGGGAAGGGTCATCAGGGGAAGGGGGTTAGGATGAAGAGCACGGTCCAGGCACTGCCACTGTCCTCCAAGGGCTGGTATCCCAGGTTGGCACATTCAGGTCGGCGCTTTCAGGTCCCCGAGCCTAGCTGGTTTGGAGAACAGCCTATGCACCAGCTGACTTTAAGGCCTACCCACACGATTAACCTCTGTCCTGTGCTGTCCTCCCTCCCAAGGCGAGAGTGGCACCTGATGGGGTGAGGGCCTCCTACTCGGGAAATGACAGGCTGTTGGGAGGCCAGATTCAGCCAAGGAGCTGGCACAGCTGCGGAAAGCAGACGTGTGGACATCTGCACGCTCTTTCCAGAGCCTCCAGTGCCAGAGAGGCCCTTCCCTTGAAGAGCAGAGACTGCCAAGATCAAGAACTCCAATGACGGGGCACCTGGATGGCTCAGTGGGTTAAAGCCTCTGCCTTCCGCTCAGGTCATAATCCCAGGGGTCTGGGATGAAGCCCCACATCGGGCTCTCTGCTCAGCAGGGAGCTTGCTTCCCCCTCTCTCTCTGCCTGCCTCTCTGCCTACCTGTGATTTCTGTCTGTCAAATAAATATATAAAATCTTAAAAAAAAAAATACCTGAAAGACTTAAAAAAAAAAGAAAAGAACTCCAATGGCACCACACATTTTGCTCTGAACACCCGAGTGGTCCTTGGGTCTGAGCCTCAAACAAAGCTGGGCCCTCTGTGTCACCTACATCACAATCAACCAGTTTATAGAAAGCCAGGCTCTTCAGGGGATGGAGACTTACAGTCTGAGACTTGTAGAACCCTCAGAAACACCAAGTCCTGGTCCTCTGACTTTATAGAGGACTCTGAGGCCCACAGCCACATCCAAGGTTATCTAGCCAGCCAATGACAGGACTGGGGCCTCTGGGCCCTCAACAAATACTCTGCATTCATTCAACAAGTATTTCCTCTACTGAATGCCTACTACACACCAGGCCTGTTCCTGGCACTGAAGACACAACAGTGAGGGGAAAGAAGTCCTGCTGTGGTGAAGAGACAGGCAACAAACTGGCAGAAAGTATACACATAGTATGTTCAGATGGTGGCAAGTGCTTCCAGAGAATCAGCAGTCAGGGAAGAGGGATAAGGAGGCGGGGAGCAGTTTGTTATGTTACAGAGACAGTCAGGGAAGGAGGGAAGTGAGGGAATGAGCCACTGACACTATCTAAAGAAAGCCTATTCCAATCAGTGCAAAGGCCCTGAGGCAGGAATGTGCAAGGAGGCCAATGTGCCTGGAGGAGGATGGGAGGAGGGCGGGGAAGTGGGAGGAGAGGGACAGGGATGAAGCCCATTATCAGGGCTCTGGCTCTTATTCAGGAGCCACAGAGGATTCCAGGAGGGGACTAGGATCTGACTTAGAATTAAAGGGGCGCTTTGGCCTCCGTGTGGTGTGGGAAGTGCAGCAGAAGGCAGGCACCCTGCTGTCAGCCCTGTGCAATAATCTACCAAATCAAACAATGAAAGAAAAGAAAAGCCCTAGAGAGCCATCTCCCTTTCCCCCAGAGCAATGCAAGAATGTGGGCTTGCTCACATTGTTCCCTCGTGCCAGGTCTCTACTGAGGTTTCACCCCAGTTCAAACCCAGGGGTGCTCTCAGCCCAAACCCAAACCCTTCTGCCAACTCCACCAGCCCAAGTGAGGAAGAGCAGAGACAAGGCGAGATGATTCACAAGCCCTCCCCAAACCCAGAAGTCCTCCTTTCTCCCTTCTCTGGGGCACAAATCCGTCACCAGCCAAGATACCCATGCAGCCCAGAGAAGATCCCGTTTCTGAACTGACTGAACCCCACGCTGCAGGGTCACGGGGGTCAACTTCCTCCCGCCCAGGCTGCAGCCCCAGGAATACTGGAAAAGGAACTCTCAAAACACTCATGGGGGTCAGCCCAGTGAGATGGATCCGAAACTCAGCTCAGGGAACATGCTGGAGGCTGGGGGCTCCCCAGGGCTTCCGCTTGCTATATTATCCTGGAACTTGTTATCCACCCTGACTCAGAAAGCAAGGGGGAAAGGGAGAAGCTAATTTGTACAAAGTTCTCACCGTGCTTCAAGGGGAAACCCAAGGTTGCAGATACATGATCTGGCAGCTGGAAAGGGTCTCTGGGGGTGGTGTCTTGTGGTAGTCTTAGTGTGGCCACAGGCCCTTAGGAAGTGCTTTATGTTGAAGACAACAGCTAACAGCAGCAGCCAGCATGAAGTGCTTGTTCCTGGTCAAAAGCTTACACACATAACCTTGTGTCACACTCATGATGACCTATTATCAACCCCATTTTATAGATGAGGCCACTGGGGCTCTGAGGTGGAAGGACTGCCCCGAGGTCACGCAGTCTGCAGATGGGGTGTGGTGGGGCTGGGACTGGAACCAGGCCCACTGGCTCCAGAAATGGAGCTGTTCACCACACTGCAGCTAAGGAAGACCACAAGAGATGCAGAGAACAAGGAAGGGAAGTGTGAGTGTGTGTGCAAAGACTCACACTGCAGATGGCTCAAGCTAGAGACCAAGTTTCCCAAGGTGGAAAACTTCCGACACGAAAATGTGACCCTAGGGAGTGACAAGCATCCCCTCCTCCAAAGAGATACTCTGTGGGCCAATCCTGGGTCACTGGGGATCAAAAGCCCCCACGGGGGCATATAAGACCTGTCACACCAAAGCACTCTCGACTCTGGAGAAGTAACAAGGTCCTACAGCTGTTCCTTCTGTGGGACAGGCCGGGGGTATGCTCCAGAATGTTTGAAAAGGCAAAGAAAACCAGGAGGTCAGAGGTGGGGGGTGGCAGGGGCTTGGCAAAGTCGCAGGGAAGGCTGGGAAGGGCTGGGGATACTAAGGAAGGTGCTGGAGAGGGAAGGGAGGCCTGAGAGGCCCAGAGCTGTTTGGGAAGATTGCCTGAGGGCCTAGAGGGAAAAAGACTGAGGGGAAAGCGAAGGGGAAAGGTGTGAGCGTAGAGAGATAACAGGGGACCACAGACAGCGCCAGAAGGCAGCTAGATTTGTTATGGGGAATATAAAGCCAAAGGACACGGAAGAAATTCAAAAGTTGTCTGGAAGGGCCAGAAAGCAAAGTCACCTGGGGGGGTCGGAAAGAAGGGGTGCACAAGAGATGGTCCCAGGGAGAGGTGAGGGCAAGGAGGTCCAGGAGGCCTGAGCCAGGTTCTGAGAGGGCACAGAGGATGGGGCTGTGGAGGGATATGGGAGGGTGGTGCTCCTGGCAGAGCCTGGCAAAGGCAGTGTGCCAGGAAAAGGCAGGGAAGGATGCGGGGGGCCGGGGGGGAGCGGCCAGAGGCTGGGGCATCCAGAGGGGCGAGGGAGGATGGGGTGTGGGGGTGTGGGGGTAGGTGGAGAGGGCCCAGGAGGGCAGAGGAGAGATAGATATGCAAGGGGACTGGGAAGGCCTGGGGGTAGATCCTGAGCGGAGGGCACAGGCCCCGGAGGTGCTGGGAGGCGAAGGTGGCTGGCAGGTGCAGGGAAGGGTGGAGCCCCCGGGGATGTGGGAGAGGGCCGGGGGCCCAGCCGAGGCCCAGAGGGGCTGGCGTGCCCACGCAGAAGCTGGGCAGGAGGGGTGCGCGGCAGGGAGCTGAGGGGACCGGAGGGGTCGGGGCTTCCGAAGGGGCGGGGTCGGGGCGACGCCGGACTCACTCGAAGACGAAGAAGAGGACCGTGGTGGTGAGGATGAGCAGCAGCGTGAGCGCGAAGACGCCGCCGTGGCCGGCCAGCATGAGACGGCCGCCGCAGTAGAAGCGGTTGCGGCCCGGGAACACCTCCCACTTGCGCCGCGGGCGGCGGCCGATGCTCCCGCTGCCGCTGCCACTGCTGCTCCAGCGCGGCGCGGCGGCGGGCGGCGGGGGCCCGGGGCCCGGGCCGGGGGGCGCGGCGGGGCCGGGGCGGCGCGCCCCAGGGGAGGCGGGCGGCGGGGCGGCCCCGGGGCTGATCTGCTGGTACTCGCAGTCCTTCATGCGGCCGGCCGCGGGCCTCGCCTCGGAGCCCCGCGAGCCGGCCGGGCCGCACCGGGACCGGGGCCGAGCGGCGGAGGCGGTGGCGGTGGCTGGCGGCGCGGCGGCGCGGCGGCGGCGGCGCGCGCGCGGCGCTCGGTCGCTGGGGGCGGTCCCGCCGCCACCGCCCCGCCCCGCCCCGCCCCGCCCCCGCCCCCGCCCGGCGCGGCCTCCCGCCGCAGCGCCCCCTCCGCCTGGGTCCGGGACGGCGCTCGCGCGGGGCTGCGGGGTCTTTCTCCGCGGCGGGGCCCTGTCCTGTCTCTGCGGACTCAGAGCCGCGGCGGTCCCCTCTGCACGACCACGGGGCTGCAAATGCGCGTTCCGGGAGCTTTCTGTTGTTTTGCAGGGAAAGCATTTGTTGGGGGTCCCTTGTGTGCCAGGCACCTTGACGAACGCTGGGATTCGAGGGGTGGACTTCTTAATCCACTTCTGACACTCTGTAGTTTCAGGGCCAGGCTTCGCCCAGCTCTTAGGACGGACTGGATAGGTATTGGCGGGGGGGTAGGGGTGGGGACAATCTGCTGTGAAACAAATCCAGGGGCCTGGTTACGACTGTCTTGAAGTTCAAAGTGCCTTGCAGGTGTGTGTGGCACAACCTCTTGCCTCCCTCAGCCAGCTCTGTGATCGGGATCCCGACCAAGGGTTTTCTAGGTATTAGGGCTGACATAGGGTTGATGCCATACGGCCCCAGTCTTTTTCAAGAATTTTGGGTGTAAATTGCTGTGTAACAACTGGTCACAAATTTAGCGGCTTAAAACAGCACACATTGTTGTCTCATAGGTGCCAACTCAGGAGCGCTGGCCCAGTCGGCTGATCCTTTGCTCAGAGTCTCAGGCTGTAATCAAGGTCTCAGCCAGGCTGCATCCTCATCTGAGACTCAGCTGGGGAAGAACCCACCTGCAAGCCCAACCAGCGTTTGTGGGCAGAATTTACTTGATTTTGACTGTATGACTCAGGGCTTGGGGTTTTTGCTGGCTGTCAGCAGAGCAGCAAAAACAGGGCCAGGGGCCATCTGCAGTTCCTGAGGGTTCCGGCAGTTTCTTGCCATGTGGGCCTCTCCAGCATATGTGCTTACTTTGTCAGGCCCACAGGAGAGTCTCTAGTCCCAGTCTGCTAAGATTGAGTTTCACATAATGAAACTTATTATGCCTGTAGTGGGAGTGACAACTTTCCCATCACTTTTGCCATAGTCTATAGGTTAGAAGGAAGTCACAGATCCCACTTGAACTCAAAAAGAGGATCACACACCCTCGTGTGAAGACCAGGAAGCAGGTATCCCTGGGAGTTGCCTTAGGTCCTGTCCACCACAGAACCTATCGGGATTATTGGAAAACCTAAGGAAAAGTGTAAGAAAAGAGAGAGAGACTAGGATAGGAGAGAGAAAGAAAGAAAATCATAATACATGAGGCAGGGGCTCCTGGGTGAGTAAGTTGGTTGAGCATCTGACTCTTGGTTTCAGCTCAGGTCATGATCTCAGGGTCATGGAGTCTGCTTGCTCAGCGTGGAGTCTGCTTGGGATTCTCTCTCTCCCTCTGCCCCTCCCTCTGCACCATCTTGCTCTCTCTAGGATAAATCAACCTTAAAAAAAAGCACAAAACCATAATGCAGCAGGATACAAAGGTAACAACAGTGACTTCAAGGATCACTAATGGTTACACACACCAGAGGCTGCCCAGCCATGCCAGTGGTGCCAAAGATTCTGGGTTTGATGAGCCCCAGCTTGGAGGGATCCATGTTGTGGGCTTCCTCCTGTCTTGCTCCTTGGCTGTAGAACAAAGTTAAAAACTGGACATACTGGTTTCAGTGTAGAGTCCTGTTGTCCCACCCAGTTGGGTTCTTTTGCAACCCTGAACCTTTGCTTGTGCCTTGTCACTTTACAGAAACTCGAACTATCTTGCTTGATTTCAGCTTCCCTCCTCTCTACCTCAGAATTTCTCCCTATTTGCATCAATCCTTGTCTCTCATCTTAAAGATGTGGTCCTCTTTCTGCCTATGGCCAGCCTTCTCTCTCTCTCTCTTTACATAGAGATTGCAAACACACGCTCCACTCTCTCTCAGTTACAAAGCAGGGGCACTGAGTGGCTCAGTTGGTTAAGCCTTAGACTCTTGATTTTGGCTCATGTCAGTGATCTCAGGATCCTGAGATCGAGCCGCACATTAGGCTCAACGCTAGGCATGGAGCCTGCCCAAGATTCTCTCCCTCTCCCTCTGCCCCTCTCCCCCCTTGTGCAAGGGCGTGCATGCTCTCCCTCTCAAATAAATAAATAAATCTTTAAAAACAAACACAAACAAATAAATAGCAAAACTAAACAAAAATACCAACAACAGAAACAGCATTCCATGTGTGGCTACCTCCTCACTCTAGTGGCAGGGTAATCTTCCTCTCTCTCATTTAAAGAATAGCTCCCACCTCCATGTCACCTATTCACTTATTACTTTTTTTTTTAAGATTTTATTTATTTATTTGACAGACAGAGATCACACGTAGGCAGAGAGGCAGGCAGAGAGAGAGGAGGAAGCAGGCTCCCTGCTGAACAGAGAGCCCGATGCCGATGCGGGGCTCCATCCCAGGACTCTGGGATCATGACCAGAGCCAAAGGCAGAGGCTTTAACCCACTAAGCCACCCAGGCACCCCCACTTATTACTTTTTAAATTTAGCCTCTGTCTACATCACTCCCCTAAAACTCCTATTTTGGGGCCCCTGGCTGGCTTAGTGGGTAGAGCGTGCAACTCTGTCTCAGCATTGTAACTTAAAGCCCCACATTGGGTGTAGAGATTACTTAAAAATAGAACCTTTTAAAAAAAAAACCCACCTTCTATTTTAAATGTCACTAGTAGCCCATGTAATGCGACATAAACTATTCATTCTCACCAACACCCACAGTTCCCAGCCTCTCTTACAGATGGGTGTGACCAAGTGACTGAATTCCAGCTACTGGAATTCAAGCGAAAGTGACAAGGTGGCTCATAAAATTCTCAGGTGCTGATCTTTGCTCCCCTTCCTATCTGCTGCAGAATGGAGGAAACTCAGAGTCAAACCAGATGTGCCCATTCCAAATTTCAGGGTCCCGCTCCTCCTCAATCATCAGAAAGACTTAATAAGACTGAAATCAAGGGGCACCTGGGTGGCTCAGTCGGTTAACTCAGACCTCTAAATCTGGTGCTGGTGTTTCTGAGAGTGGATGCTTAACATCTGTCTTTGGCTCAGGTCATAATCAGAGGGTCCTGGGATCAAACCCAATGTCAGGCTCTCTGCTCAGCAGGGAACTTACTTCTCCTTTTTCCTCTGCCTGCGGCTCTCCCTGTTTGTGCTCTCTCTCTTTCTGTCAAATAAATAGATAACACCTTAAAAAAAAAAAAAAAGACCGAATTCAACTGTTGTATTTCTGCAACATATGTGATATTTTGTTTTATTTGTAGCAAGTAAACCTGGGGCTAGGAGGAATAAGAGATTCCCTTATGGTTATCCTGGAAGCTCTATGACTCTCTGACCATGACATAGGTTGAGAGTTTTAAAGACCCAAGTTTGTCATCTTCTTCGTGCAAAAACTCCAATGCATTCAGAAGCATGCCTGTCATACCAAGTCCCCATAGTCATCATCACTGCCCTAACAATTGAGTGCAACACTGGGGCCCCCAAGGCACTTGGCTAAGTTGGCACATCATCCCAAATAACCGCAGGTGATAATTTGATTAAGCATGATTCCACAGCATGCCGTGGATTGGTTGCTCTGCGTTTCTCACCGGCAAGGAGCTCAGTGCATTGAAACCCAATGACACCACCAAACCAATTCCCTAGTCCCATCTTTTGAGGTCTATTTTCTGCGACCCTTCCCAGTACCAACTTCTGTATCAGTCAGGGTCCAGCCAATGAGACAGAAACCATACCAGTTATTGGACAGAGGGAATTTAATATAAAGAATAGTTGAAGGAATTAACTAGGTATAAAGCTGTTAACTAACTGAAAAGGTAAAAAGACAACTCTGAGATACCATGGAGACAGCAACAGCAGGAGGCATCTATAATTCATAGAGCTAGGAAAACAAAGGGAAGCATCTGGAATTATGAAAACTTAGGAACTTAGAAGAGGGGCTCCACAGAGCGGAAACTCAAGACCTCTAAATCTGGTGCTCGTTTTTCTGAGAGTGGAGAAAGGGAGTGCCACTTGGCTGATGCTGATGTCTTTGACTGGTTTACCCTGAAGCTGGGTCTGCAAAACCAACTGTTGAAAAACTCTGCAAAGTGGATTCAACTGCTGCTGCAGGAAGGCTCCACCGCTGCCCAGGTGAAGGAGCTTTGCTAGAGTGACCTCACAGGAAAAGGAAACAAACAGAAGGGAAGCGGGTCTTCCTCCTCCGGACTCACTATCTCCCTCTAGTGGCCCTTGTTGGGGCGCTGTATGCATAGAGCCGGCACTATACGCATGGAGCCGGCTGACAAAGCAGAAATGTGATGTGCAGCAGGCTCCCAGCTCCCCTATCTCACAGGAGAAAGCAGAAGGGTGGGTTTAGAGCTGAGGGACAATAACCTACCAATGAACATGGGCGCTTTTAGAAAAGCATTTGAAGAAAGAGGTGAACTTAGGTGAGAATTAGCTGGTTTTTCAAGCAGAGATGGAAGGGAAATAATAATGGGCCTTTCAGAGTCAGAAAAGCTGACTGCTTCTAGACAACAAGTAGTATAAGACTGAAAAAACGGTCTTGAAAGATGTGAACACCGTTAGGGCAAATATCAGCTTAAGAGTGTGGCCTTCCTTCTTATTATTTCACATGACTTTGGTGTAGCCATCATTACATTAAGAGGGAGTTGGTGGGGGGCAGCGCCTGGGTGGCTCAGTTGGTGAGGCATTTGCCTTCCACTTGGGTCATGATGCCGGGGTTCTGAGATCGAGCCCCACATGGAGCCCCACATCAGGCACCTTGCTCAGCAAGGAGCCTGCTTCTCCCTTTCCCTCTGTGTCCACTACCCCCCCCGCCCCCCCAGCTTGTGCTCTTTCTCTCTCAAATAAGTAAATAAAATCTTTTAAAAAGAGTGAGGCAAGGGGTGGGGCGCCTGGGTGGCTCAGTTGGCTGAGCATCCAACTCTCCTTTCAGCTCCGGTTGTGATCTGAGAGTTGTGAGATCCAGCCCTCTGTCTGGTTCTGTGCTCAGCCCAGACTCTGCTTGAGATTCTCTCCCCTCTCCCTCTGCCCCTCCCCCCACCCACACTCACTTGTGTTCTTTCTCTCTCTCATTAAATAAACAAAACCTTTTAAAAAAGAGGTAAGGGGTGTCAAAGCAAATAAATATAGAAGCTTGAGAATTCCATCTAGGAGAGAGCTTGAGGGTGGTTAGTGTCACATGGAACTGACTGGAAGGAAATAGAGCAGAAACATCTTGTGTTAATTTTCCAGCCAGTCTGGCTAAGCCACAGTACACAGATATTTGGTCAAATACTATTCTAGATGTTTTTGTGAAGGTATTTTTAAGGTGAAATTAACATTTTTAAAAAATATTTTTTAAGTCATCTCCAGGAGCCCAATGGGGGGGCTCGAGCTCATGATCCCAAGGTCAAGAGTCACAGGCTCCACCAACTGAACCAGCCAGGTGCCCCATAAGGTGAGATTAACATTTAAATCAGTAGACTTTAGTAAAGCAGATTATTCTCCATAAAGTGGGTGGGCCCCATCCAATCAGTTGAAGGCTTAATAGAAAAAAAGATCGACATCTCTGAGAAAGAGGGAATGCTGTCAGCAGATTTGAATGGCAATAGCAGCTCCTCCATGGCCTACCCTGCAGATTTTGGACTTGCCAGCCTCAACAATCATGAGCCAGTTATCTCCCCTGCATTCATATATATGCGCGTGCACGCGCACATACACACACACACAACCCATTAGTTATGCTTCTCTGGAGAACCCTGACTTATACATCAAGAAGGTTTTGAGGTAACTGTGTTATCAGAGAAACCATGAGCCCAAATTTTAAAGAGGCTTTGTCTCCCTAAATTCATATAAAATCTCAAGGGATGCATGAATAGCCAAAACAATTTTGAACAAGAAGAATGCAATTGGAGGTCTCATACTTCCTGATTTCAAAATGCGCTACAAAGCTATAGGAAACAAAACAAAAAAGTATGGTAGTGGCACAAAGACAGACATATAGGCCAATGGAATAAAATAAAGAGCCCAGAAAAAAAACCTTGCATGGAGGGTCAAGTAATTCTGACAAGGGCTCCAAGACCACTCAATAAGGAGAAGAGTCTTTTCGACAAATGGTGCTGGGAAAACTGGAGATCCATATGCAAAAGAATGAAGTTAGATTTTCATCTCATACCACATATAAAAATTAATCCCCCATGGATAAAAGACTAAACGTAAGAACTAGAACCATAAAACTCTTAGAAGAAAACAAAGAGTTAAACTCATGATCCCAGATTTGGTGATGATTTCTTGCATATAACACTGGAAGTATAGGCAACAAGAGAAAAACAGATAAACTGGACTTCATCAAAATTAAACCTTTTGTATGTCAAAGGACACTATGACCAGAATGATAAGGCAACCAGGCAATCTATGGAATGGGAGAAAATATTTGCAAATCATACATCTGATTAATATCCAAAATACATGAAGAACTCCAGCAACTCAACAACAACAAAAACCAAGCAACCTGATTTTAAAATGGGCAAAGGATCTGAATAAACATTTCCTCCAAGATAAATATTCCCTGTGCCAGTAAGCACATGAAAAGATGTTCAACATCACTGATAATTATGGAATACAAATCAAAATGACAATGAGATACAATCTCATCCCCACTAGCATGGCTACTATTGAAGACAAAACAGGGGTGCCTGGCTGGCTCAGTCATAGAGCATGGCACTCTTAATCTCAGGGTCGTGAGTTCAAGTCCCATCTTGGGTGTGAAACCTACTTAAAAAAACAAAACAAGGGGCACCTGGGTGGCTCAGTCAGTTAAGCGTCTGCCTTCAGCTCAGGTCATGGTCCCAGCGTCCTGGGATCAAGCCCCACATCGGGCTCCTTGCTCAGCAGGGAGCCTGCTTCTCCCTTTCCCTCTGCCTGCCTGTCTGCCACTCCCCCTGCTTGTGCTCTGTCTCTCACTATCTCTCTCTGTGTGTCAAATAAATAAATAAAATCTTTAAAAAAAATAAATAAAACAAGTGCTGGTGAGGATGTGGAGAAATTTGAGCCCTTGGACATTGCTAGTAGGAATGTAAAATGGGGCAGCTGCTGTAGAACACAGCACAACAAAAAAATTAAACATATGATCCAGAAATTCCAATTCTGCGTATATACCCAAAAGAATTGAAAGCAGGGACTTGAACAGATACTTGTCTACCAATGTTCCTATCAGTATTATTCATAATAGTTAAAAGGCAGAAGCAAGGAAAATAACCATTGACAGATGAATGGATAAACAAAATGTGTATTCACACAATGGAATATTTCAGCCATATAAAGAAAGGACACTTTGACACATGCTACAATATGGATGAACCTTGAAGACACTACGTGAAATGAAATAAGCTCATTACAGAAGGACAAAGATGATGATAGAGTAGTCAGATTCATAGAGACAAAGCAGAATGATGATTGCTAGAGTCTGGGGGGTGGGTAGGGGGGATGGGGAGTTACTTTTGGGTATCAAGTTTTAGTTTGGGAAGATGAAGATGTTCCAGAGATGGATGGGGGTGATTATTGCATGACAACATGAATACACTAATGCCACTGAACTTTACAATTAGGGTGTAACTGATTAAATGATAAATTTTATGTTATGTATATTTTAATGCCCACCCACACGTGCATGGGTACCTCTGGCTGGCTAAGATTTAAAATAACTTTTAGGGGACACCTGGGTGGCTCAGCGGGTTAAGCCTCTCCCTTCAACTCGGGGTCCTGGGATCGAGCCCTGCATCGGGCTCTCTGCTCAGCCCGATGAGCTGAGGGGAGCCTGCTTCCCCGCTCCGCCTACTTGTGATCTTTCTCTGTCAAATAAATAAAAGCTTTAAAAAAACAAAATCAAATAACTTTTAGGCCCCCATGCTTGCACCAGCAGGAAGTGAACCGTGAGAGCTGCACATTCTCTGAGGAAGTCATACTCTGCAAAGCCCACCTGGGATGTGGCCATCAAGGATAGTCAAGGGGCCAGAGGGCACAGCCAGGAGGCGTGGAAAACATTGGATAAAGGAGTCCCTCCTAGAGCTAATCAAGGTCTAATCAAGCTGGCCAGGGAAGAGGGCTTTGTCAGTCTGACCAGCGGGGATTTGGAACTGCTTTGGACCAATTCTTTCCTTTCCTGGACCGATGTTTGTATTGAGGCTAGTCTTGGTCTATCATTGTATATTTTGTTTTTTTAATTCATAAGGAACCATATCGGAAGCTGACGGAGAGACTCGGAGCTGAATATAGTCACTAGATGGGGTGTGGGTCTATCTCCCTTGGGAAGGGGTGTGTTCTCTCTGTGAGAAGAGCAAAAACAGGTATCTGGCTCAGAAAGAGTGCCTGAGGCAGACGGCGACACACAAAAATCTCTCTTTTCTTCTTCTTAAACCCACATCCAGACTTCATGTTCCAGTAGGGTTGCCAGATTTAGCAAATAAAAACACAGGATGCCCAGTGAAATTTGAATTTCAGATAAACAACAAAGACTCTTTTAGTATGTCCTGTGGAACATTTGAGACATAATTCTACTGAAAAAAATATTTGTTTACCCCAAATTCAAATTTCACCAGGCATTCTGTGTCTCATCGGGCAGCCCTCCGTCCTGGCCTCCCTTTGCAATTAGATGTGGTGGGTGACTGAGGTCCGGCCGGTGGTGAGAAATGTGCCCTTCTCCCAGGCCTGGCCTCGTAAAACCTCTCCAAAAGCAGAGGACTCTGAGCATCTAGAGGAGGGGAGAGTCACACAATGGAAGGAGCCTGCACCCTGAATGAATGAGTAGAACAGGCCTCCCTCCCCAAACCTGCACTAGACCAGCAGTGAGTCTGTCTCGAATAATATCCCTAATCCTTAAATCCAATAGCTCTTCTCATCCTTTCCTTAACAGCATATGGCTTTGGTCACCATTTCTTTCTTTTGGAAACTCTCCCTTCCCTAATATTATTATTTTCTCATCCTCTAATGATGAGGAGGAGGAAGAGAAGGAAGAAGATAGGTGCCATGCACCAAGTTCTTACTATGGGCCAGGTGCTGCGCTAGTGCTTTATCTAGTATCTCATTTAATCCTCCTAACTTCTCTGTGTGGTACAATCACTCCCATTTTCAGGGTGAGACAACAGGTGTAGAGAAGTTGAGTCACTTGCCCAAGGTCTCACTGGCTCTGCTTCTCTCTCTACACTCTTCTTTTGACAGTCCATCCGATACTGGCCTCTGTAACGATCGTGTCTTGTATGGATGGCTCCCTGACCTCTCTCCTTGTCTCCACTTGCACATTTCCTGGCACATGAATGTGCTGACGGCATTAAACTCAGCACAGCCCAAGTGTGCAGCTACTCCTGTGTCATACTGTTCTCCATGCTTCTCCTTCAATTTCCACGACAACCCTGAGACATGTTATTCATAGCTAAGAGGTACAGTGTTATCCACATTTCACAGATGAGTGAACGAGGCTCAGAGAGTCAGGATCTGGCTCAGGTTTATACTCGAGTACACAGCAGCTCTCAGTGACAATACCTCAGTTCTACTCAAACTGAGCTCTCCCTGTCCTGTTTGGTTGCCTGCTTCCTATACTCACTTTCTACCTTTAACTTTCAAATCCTCCCCATCTTTCAGAGGCCAGCTCAAGGGCTATTTCCCCACCAATTCTGTTCGGGTATACCAAGCTTGAAGGGATCTCCACCTTGTGTGAATTTACAGAGGACTTACTCTGTATCTCACTTATCTTTTCGGAAGCATACAAGCAAAACTCTAACAAAGTTCAAGGGGAGAGGTACAGGGCAAGAAGTTTATGTGGCTCTTCGGTCCCAGAATTTACCAATTTCTTTCTTTTTTAAGATTTTATTTATATATTTGGGGGATGCCTGGGTGGTTCAGTCAGTTAAGTTGCTGCCTTCGGCTTGGGTCATGATCCCAGGGTTCTGGGATCGAATCCCACATCAGGCTCCTTGCTCCGTGGGGCGCCTGCTTCTCTCTCCACCTCTGCCTGCTTGTGTATGATCTCTCTCTCTCTCTCGGACAAAAAAATAAAATCTTTTTTTAAAAAAAGATTTTATTTATTTGGTAGAGAGAGAGACAGCACGAGTTGGGGGCAGAACAGAGGGAGAGGGACAGACTTCCTGCTGAGTGGGGAGCTGGATGGGGCGCTCGGTGCCAGGACCCCGAGATCATGACCTGAACCAAAGGCAGACACTTAACTGACTGAGCCACCCAGTTGCCCCTACCAGTTTCTATCTTGATGAAAGTTTCTGTGTATCTGCTACCAACTCTATTAGAGAATTATTTGAGGATGGGATGTGTGGCAAGTCATCTTCAGTCCCTAAAATAGCCATTCATAAATAATTGTTGAAAGAACTGATCAATTTCAAACCCTCTGAGCCTGCACACACTACATTTTTAGATGAAGGTGAGAAGGTCTGTTTAGGAAAAGTGATTTTTCCCCAAGGGGACTGGTAAAGACATGTCAAACACTCCCTTTCCTCCCACCTTCATTAGAGAACAAAAAAGCATCTACTTCTTAGGTGTATGAAGCGTCTGGTTTCTGTTTTAGCTGGGTCTCAGAAGGAAATGACTTTTCTCTGAAATTGTAGACGCCCAACCCAGCTGCAGCATTGTTAGGCCTCAGGGTAAACAGGAAGCTTCCTGCCTTGGGCCCTTCATGTCCCTCTCCCAGACTATTAAAGACTGTTAATAGGATGGTAAAAAGACAGCTGCTGGCCGTAAAAATCAGCCCATTCCTTAGATCCTTGGAGAATAGCAACTAGATCCCTCCAAGTTCAGAGAGAAAACTGTGTCCGTCTCCAGGTCACACACCAGGTGCCTTCACCAAGCCGGAGTCCTCAGTTATCTCCTCTATGATGAACTGGAGCCACAATGGCCTTGGCAGAATACCAAGAGTTTGGTACCTTCGGTTGCTTGGCATTAGTTGAGAAAGTAGTATTTCCATTTTTAGGTTTCTGGTCCTTGACATTATTTGTTTTGGGGAGCAATCCATCCTGAGTATCCCCCAAAAAGAGGTAAAGAGGAGAATCCAAGATAGCAAAGGATCTAGAGCTCCTACCTCTGCGGTACAGGGCTGAAACAGGCCCTCAAGTCTTCGTGCACACCGGGTGGAAGTCCCTGGATTTGCAGCTGTTGGTGAGGAGGGAGGGAACAGTTTCTGCCAGCTGGAGGGACACTAGGGCAGGGGTTATCCTCTTCTGCCAAGAAGGGCACTCGGGTGTCTTGGCAGAAGGCAGAGGGCTGCCCCGATCTGTGTGTACATTTTCAGAAGCATTTGACTCTGGACCAAATGCTCTCAGCTGTGCTAAAGCTGGGGCGATGGATGGGAAATGCTTATTGGCCAGGCTGACTAGAAGCTCTGACAGAGGGTGCTGGGGCTCAGCCAGGAGCTTCCCTGAAGCTGGCAAGTTTAGCTTTCTGTCATGGTCAGAGGGAGTGTGTCAAAATTCCAATTCTCAGTGCCCTCCAGAAGCTATGATTGCCCATCTATTTTAACATTTCTGCTTGTTGGAATTTCCAATAGGGAATGAGTGGTGATGCTGCAGAGCCTCTAACCTCACTCAAAGAACGAGCACAACAGCTCAGCAGGAGTCACTGCTCTTCCTACCAGTACAGTGATGGGCTCCTAACCAAATGGGGGCCAGGAAGACACTATTTCATTCAACCTTGGACTTAGCCACAATTTATCAATTCATGCTGCCTTGTTGGCTCCTCCGACCCATGTCTACCTATCAAGAAAGCACAGGCACTCGGGCACAGCAGGAAAACCAGTCACCACTTTGATCGTTTACTTGCCTGGCACAGATTTACTTCCACAGGAAGGGAGACTGATTGGCTATGTATCACTGCTTTCCCTCATTCAAAGGAAGGGTCACTTCAGTTACGCCTTGGAGTTGTACCTAAAAAGGGAGAGTTCTGAGCACTGAAAGCAAGAGAACTGGATAGCTTGTCCTAAAATCACGTTTGAGCCTCTCCATAAATATTCAGATTGGGAGGATGCCATTGCTTAAGGCAGGTCTCAAGATTTTTTTTTTTTTTTTTTTTTTTTAGATTTTATTATTTATTTGACAGACAGAGATCACAAGTAGGCAGAGAGGCAGGCAGAGAGAGAGAGGAGGAAGGAAGCAGGCTCCCCACGGAGCAGAGAGCCCGATGTGGGCTCGATCCCAGGACCCTGGGATCATGACCTGAGCCGAAGGCAGAGGCTTTAACCCACTGAGCCACCCAGGCGCCCCAGGTCTCAAGATCTTAGAGCCGAAAGGGATCTACTAGATTATATGGCCCACCCGCCTCGCCTCTTCCAGGAGGATAATATCAATTCCCCCAGTTTCGGAAGAGGTCAGTAAGGCTGTGAAAATTCTCCCGAGGTCACACAGCTAGTAAGTGGGGTTTTACTGAGAGGACCAGGTCTCCTGGTTCTTTGTACCATGTTCTTTTTACCGTGACTTTCCCCCTAAGTATTCCATATTATTTTTAAAAATGTAATTCAGGGACACCTGGGTGGCTCAGTCAGTTAAGTGTCTGCCTCCAGCTCAGGCCTTGATCCCACGGTCCTGGAATCGAGTTCCACATCGGGCTCCTGCTTCTCCTTCTGCCTGCCGTTCCCCCTACTTGTTGCTCTCTTTCTCTCTTGCTTGCTCTTTGAAAAATAAATAAAATCTAAAAAAAAAAAAAAAAAAAAAACAAAGCAAAGCAAAACAAAAACACATAATTCAGGGGCACCTGGGTGGCTTAGCCAGTTAAGTGTCCGACTCCTACTCTCAGCTCAGGTCTTGATCTTATAGTCAGTCATGAGTTCAAGTCCTTCCCAGTGTGAAGCCTACTTAAAAATAAACAAACAAACAAGCAAATAAATACATAAATCATTGCATGCATAACCAAAAGTTGTTTAATTTGCATATCTTTGTAAGATTTTTCATATATATAAATGAACAAATCATGAAAATATTCAGAAACAATGTTCCATTTTAAAAAGATGGTCCTACTTTACTTACTACTGCCAGTACATTGTTCAGGCCTCCACCATCATGTGTGGACTATTAGCAGCCCGTTAGCTAGAGCCTTTGATGAGACTGACATTAAGGCAGGTCTCAAGATGTGTTTACACTTACATTTACATTTTTATTTAAATACTTTAAAGTTTACAACTATCTCTGCTATGCTTGGTTGATGAGACAAATGCAAGTGTACTTTATTTAGACTTGGAGAATGAGATTTCTTCACTTACAGAGAAAATAGGTACTACTCTAAAATTTGCCATAGCCGGGACCAGACGGGGCTCTCCAGTGGCTCACACTTCTCCCATTCCTGACCAGCCTTCAGAGAGACTGGAGGTCCCCAAAGGACAGAGCAAGGGTCCTGGGGCAACACAGTCCCAATGTGGATCTGTACTTCCAAGCCCCTGAGACTCTGGGTCATGTCCAAGGTAGGAAGTTGCAATGTAGGAGCAGTCCCAGGAGCCAGTAAGACAGGAAGTAGCCCAGAATGCATCGTGTGACTAGAGAACAGGTTTTCCAGTTGTATAAAAGTCCCATGATGGAATTTCTGGGGACCATTTGTCCTGGTAGGGAGTCCCCTACACGGGGCTTCCAAGGCACGGTCTCTAGGGATCTCAGCAGTGGCTCCTGATTATGAAGCAAATAAGCTGGAAACCAGTACACGAGAGGAGTGGAGGAACCTAGAAACCTGGTGAGAACCTGGAAATCATAAGAGGGGGGAAAACCCACACATTTATTGGACCATCACTGCTTCACACTGGACCAGCCCGGGGCTTCCCTGCTGCTGGGTCAACT
Source organism: Mustela erminea (assembly GCF_009829155.1). Classification (NCBI taxonomy): domain Eukaryota; kingdom Metazoa; phylum Chordata; class Mammalia; order Carnivora; family Mustelidae; genus Mustela; species Mustela erminea. The sequence continues at coordinate 90,137,026 of NC_045623.1, forward strand.
ATAGCCCCATGACTAGAAAGGTATTGTTCTGGAAAAGGGATTCAGCAGAACTTAGGATCTGCCTTATAAAGAGCTCTGTGTGACACCAGCCAGGTGACCTCAATGCTACAAATAAGTAGAGCCACAGACTAATTACCACAGTCATCGGCCAATCAATACTAAAACCTACGAGGTCCAATTTTAGCCTAGGGCCTGGACTCTAACCACTAGGCTGTGACATGGGGCTTTGGGAACCTGAAGGGGTTCCCTCATGCCCTGGGGTTGGCAGAACAGAAGGAAAGGGGGCAGGGCATCCTGTGGTTCAACATTTTCCGTCCTAGGGGAGTTCAGAGCCAAGTCTCCACATGGCCTCCCTCATCTAAGCTGGAAACTCCAAGCTGTGCTGGCACTCGCTCTACCAGTTAATCCAGCTACAAACACAGAATGCTACTTTCTGTTTCCCCTGTGCCTCTTATCCACACAGCCCAGAGAACTTTACAAACAGCCAATGTGCGCCTCCAACAGGCAGAAGCTGTTAGGGAGCGGCTGGCATGGAGGACTACGACTTCCTCAGGGTTATGTGGGAACCGGGGCCAGAGCCAGGAATAAAAAAATGGAAAGTATCAAAGGCTTCCCACCCTTCTATTGCCCTCTCCCACCCCGAACATGACACAAGGGATCTCCTCGAAAGACTGAGCACCTGCCAGGGCTCAGAGTACCTTAAGTCAACACCCAAGGAGGCACTGGGCGTCGTAACCCGCGCAGTCGGGGAAGGTCTGTGCTGACTCCTTTATCTGTCACTTCAGGTCCTTCCACGACTGTCGCGTCTCTGCACGCACCCCTCATTTGCCCAGAATACTCTTCCTCTGCTTCTTAAATGCAATTCCTTCCTACTCTTTAGGACCCAGCCTTCATAGGACACCCTCCTCGACTCCTTCCGTCTATGAGCTACTTTTTCCTCTGTGTTTCCACAATCCTTTACCTCAAAACAGCAACTCTTCTTCCATCCGACTGAACTAGAATTTTATCTGTGAGTGTCTGTCTCCCCATTTCTACCATGAGACCCGCGACGGCAGCAATCCTGCCTCACTCATGTTCCATTCCTCAGTGGTCTCACCCAGGGTCTGGACAAAGAAAACCCCCTAATAGCTGGCAAATGAATAAATTAGGCACAGGTCAAATGGGAAGAAGCGAGCAGTCTTCCTTGACCCTGGCCCAGGGGTCTTGCCTGTATTCCCACCCTGACCCCGGCCAGGAACCCCCCTCACCTGAACGTGCATGCAGAGACCGCCAAACAGCGCCAGCGCCGTGGCATGGACCAGGTACACAAACACCCGAGGGCCGAGGAATCCGCGGTCGGGTTTCTCTGGGGTCTTACTGTGCTTGCTCCTTTGCATCCCCAGCGTAACGCAGAGCCAAGGGTGGGTGGTCACATATGTCCATGTTGCCCCGGCAACCAGGATAGCCATTGGTGTGGCCAGAAGGAAATTGGGCACCTGCTTGAGCTCATAATATCTCAAAAAGCCAACATTCCAGTAGATATCCTGGATATAGCTATATATTAGGGGCAGTTCCCAGGAGCACCAAGGTGGCTCATTTCCCTCCACAGTCCGGTAGCCTTTGTCCATGGCTAACTGCCGCAAGGGCTCCGGGATGGGGCGGACTGAGCCTGACAGACAGAACTGGGTATAGCCATAATACTGAAAGAGAGCAAAGGGAAGGCCAAGCGCGAACACAGACAGGAATACAGAGCCCATTAGTTTCAAGAGTGGTCTCAGAGGATTCAGCACCATGGGAGAGGACAGAAAGCCTTGGCACTGAGAATACACGAGGAAGCCAATGTTGACCAGCCCGTTGGAGCGTACACCAGTGGCAAGGGCAAACAGGAGGCCACTAGTCCAGCTTCGGCCCCTTTCCAGCTGTCCCATGGCACTGAACGTCAGGAGGGCAAACAAAGCTTCTGAGTAACCAGCTGCCAGGAAGACGTTGGCGGGGCTGAGGCAGAAGAGTAGGGCTCCATAAAAGGCCTGGCAGGGACAGCGCAAAACGAGACAGCCCAGGTCGTGAAGTGCGACAGCGGCCAGCACGGAGAACAAGGAATTGAGCAGCGCTACTGAGATTAACAGGCGACTTCGTAGGTTCAGCAATGGCCACAGGGGCCTCAGTAGTTCAGCTCCCACCAAGAGGGCCAGGGGGAAGCCAGGGAAGAAGGCGAAGTTGTGCTCATAGAGATAGCCACGCTCAGCAATGAATAGGAAGTGTTCAGCATCCCAGTGAGACAGGCCACCCAGAAGACCTTCGACGATTTGGTCCACAGAGCCTGAAGGGGTGAGGCGAGGAGGAGAGAAGGCTTCTGCATGGTGATCGGGGATGATGGCATTGAAGAGAGCCTGTGGGATGAAGGAGAACTAGGATTTCAGTTGAGCAAGTGAAGGAAAGAATTACCATATCATAAAATGAGGAAGAACAGACTTGCTGGAGGACAATCAGGAGTTCAGTTCTAGACTAGCGAAGTTTGAGCTACACATTCCAGGGCAGAGGTCAACGAGGCAGACACAGGAGTCTGACAGTCAGGAGAGCGATCAGGGCTGGAGACATAAATTCAGATGTCCTAAGTGCACAGAAGGTATTTAAAGGCGTGGGACTGAATGAGATCACCTGGGGAGGAAGGAAGCAGGGCTAGAGAAAAGAGATCTGAGGATTGGGCCCTGAATGTGTCAACGTTTAGAGGCCTGAAGGAGAGTGAGGATCCAGAATGAAGATAAAGAAGGAAAACCAGGAGAGCAAGGTGTCTTAGAACCAAGTGAAGCAAGGTTGTGATCAGTTCTGTTAAATGTTGCTAATAGGTCAAGGAAGATGGGGACTGGGGCGCCTGAGTGGATCAGTAGGTTAAGCCTCTGCCTTCGGCTCAGGTCATGATCTCAGGGTCCTGAGATCCTGCTCAGTAGGGAGCCTGCTCCTTCCTCTCTGCCTGCCTCTCTATTTGTGATCGCTCTCTGTGTCAAATAAATAAATAAAATCTTTAAAAAAAAAAAAAAAGGAAGATGGGGACTGAAAAGTGGCCGCTGGATTTAGAAATGTGTAGGTCACTAGTTAAGTTTGACAAGAGCTGTTTCAGTGGAGTGGAGAATAGAGAAGACTGCCGACACTGGGCTCAGCAGAGAAGGGGAGAAGGAAAGCAGGTAACTATCTGGACGAGTTTGGCTGCAAATGGGGTAGTAGGTGAATGACGACGGGGGAGAGAAGCATTTGTGAATGGGGATAATCCGGTGGAAAGGACACCACTAAGTATGCAGGGGCGAGGGAAGAATTGCTGGAGCCGGCACAAGGCAGGTAGGAACTGCTACATAGGCGGAGGAGCAAGCCTGAGGGAGGACAGCAGGGCTCGGCCTGCTTCAGCAGCAAAGGCACACGGGTGCCATGCATGGGATGAATGTGGGGGGAGCACACACAAGGTCAATTCTGATTACATCTATTTTTCTGAGTTTTCGCTCAGGGAAGCAAGCTGGGGAAAAGGTGTTAGAAACTTGAATTAAAAGATAAACATGTAGGGCACCTGGGTGGCTCAGTGGGTTAAAGCCTCTGCTTTCAGCTCGGGTCATGACCCCAGGGTCCTGGGATCAAGCCCCATATCAGGCTCTCTGCTCAGCAGGGAGCCTGCTTCCTCCTCTCTCTCTGCCTGCCTCTCTGCCTACTTGTGATCTCCGTCTGTCAAATAAATAAATAAATCTTTAAAAAAAAAAAAAAGATAAACATGTAAAGTAAGTCCTCTGTGACCCCTAGTTCTCCAAATAGGCTGTGCACTGGAATCATCCAGGGAGTTTCAAAAATACTGATGTCTGGATGGCTGGGTCCCTCCCCTACGGTTAATGATTTAACTGGTATGGGATACAGCCTGGGCATTGAGTTTTTTTGGTTTTTTGTGTTTTGTTTTTTAAGCTCCCCCAAGTGACTCTGATGTGCAGAACGATTTGAGCGAATGGCAAGGTGAATGGGCCAGGGAAATACACTAAGATCGCCAGGTAGCACTAAAGACTCATGTTGGCCAAAAATTTTGAAGAGAAAGCGACTAGTCAATACAGCTGTGTGTATCTCTCTGGGCATGATGCAGAAGTAGAGAGAGAACGAAACTGAACTGTGCCTGGGCCTCTGTCTTGTGACTAAGCCAGGGAGAAGGGAGCGCGCGAGTTGTGCCTGTGTGCCTGGTGGATCATGGAATCTAGCTGGGTAAGAAGGGGTGCGGAAGCCAGAAGGTAAATGAGGCACAGTGAAACAGTGGTAGAATCAGTGGACTGTAAGTCCTAAGGGGGTGGAAGAGCCGTTAGAACTGGGGTACTTAGAGGGAGTGAGCTGGAAAGATAGGAGATAGTGGTTAGTCCTATCAGCTTTATTAATATTGAGACCACCAAGAAATTAACAGGAGTGCTGGAAAGCGCAACAGTGTATCAGGAGCTTAAACCTTCAAGGAATGAAGAGGAATGAGCTGTCACTAACAGAGACGACAGCAAGAGTGAAGGGTAACTGGGGTGAACATCTGATGGCATGAGCATTAAAGCTAGAAGGGGGATGGGGGAGAGAGGGGGATAATGAAATAGCATTATTGTTAAATGTCTTTTTGCATCATCAGATTGTCAGCTACTCAAAGGATAAGAGACTGTGACTTTTCCTTCCCATCACCTAGCACAGTTCTTGGAACAGAGCACACACTTAATACGATCTGTGGTAGAATGAGAGGAGAGAACAGGAGACATACGCATTTCCAAATCACTATCTGAATTAGGCTTGCTTCCCTATCCCAGATGCCAGTTCACCAGGCCCCCCCAGGGGCCTGGTAATCACTCATCTGATACTGTTCAAAGCCATCATTGGGTCAGTTTTCCCAGCCCCACAACTGCGATATAACTCCATTCTTAAGACTTTCTCTTTTTGATCAGTTTCTTTATCAGGCCACTTTAAACAGTGAAAACGAATGGGACAGGAGTGACAGTCACAGATAACAGCCCTAGTCTCCAAGTTGAAGCTACTTTTAACTAAACCTGGGGCCCCGTAGAGGCTGCTAGGCGTCATAGTGCAGGAAGGGAGAAAGGAGGTTTCCAGAAAGGAGAAGGAGAACCCTGAGAAAATGGCATCTGTGGAAAAAGCACACAAAATTATGCTAATATAACACCACTAGATTGCTGACAGACTTTCAACAACAACACATACTGAGCACATACTAAGCACTGGGCACTGTGCTAGGCACCAGACAGAATTCATATATATGCAAAAATTGGTCAAAATATGTATCAAGAGGAGCCTTGGAGGGGAAAGGAAGTTGCAAAAGTGCAAATGCATTCTGAGGGTTGTGGTGGGTGAGGCACCTGGGGGAAGAGCTGGGGACATTGCTGACTAACTGAATACACACAGATGGTCCCAGGACAGTGCCTCTCAACTGACTGACACTGTGCTCAGTTTCCTGGTAAGGGGACTCAGGCCGATGCCTTGGGCTGTCGTGCCTTAAAGGCATCTCTGGTTACAGAAACTCATGGACCATTGGAAAGACCACTAGCTCAGGACTTAGGAAGGCTGGGGTCTGATTCTGGCCCTTCTCTAACTTGCTGTGCAACTTTATGGAAGCTACTGAATCTTTCTGGGCCTCTGTTTCTTCGTGTGTAAAGCAAATGATTAATAGACCATTTCTGGGGTGCCTGGCTGGCTCACTTGGCAGAGCATGCAACTCTTGATCTTGATAAGTTCGAGCTCCACGTTGGGCATGGAGTTTACTTTTTAAAATTAAATAAATTAAATCAAGGGACGCCTGGGTGGCTCAGTTGGTTAAGCAGCTGCCTTCGGCTCAGGTCATGATCCCAGCGTCCTGGGATCGAGTCCCACATCGGGCTCCTTGCTCAGCAGGGAGCCTGCTTCTCCCTCTGCCTCCAGCCTGCCACTCTGTCTGCCTGTGCTTGCGCTCTGTATCTCTCTCTCTCTCTCTCTAACAAATAAATAAAAATCTTTAAAAAAAATAAATAAATAAATAAAAATAAAATTAAATAAATTAAATCTTAAAAAAAAAAAAAAAAACAGACACCATTTCTAAGAGTCCTGCCCACCTTTCGGTTATCAGGTGTAGGTATCTATGGTTCCAACCACATGGAAGGACACACCTGGGAGGCAGAAAGAATGTGGGGATGATTCTTATTGCTAGCCCAGTCATGTGGCAACAGCAAGTTCAGGACAAAAGATCAGAGACTGACCTGCAGCACCAGAGTCAGGACACGGCAGCTGACTGCAAACCTCAGCACCTCTTTCCTGGATGGGTCCAGGGGCCACATCCTCTCACCACCGGGAACCCAGGGGTGTTGCTGCTCGGACTGAGCTCCCGCAGGCTTCTAAACTCCAAAACCCAAAGAGGAAACGTCACACATAGGCCGAAAGTAAATTACTGTTATTTTTTTTTCCACAAAAGTAAATTCTTGAAAGCATTCTTCACAGAAGATTCCCCCTTCAGCATTACATGGCAAACTTAATTGCCCAACTGTCCGGTCCAGATGAGGGAGAAGCATCTTGAAGGCAGACGGGACCTCTTGGGTGTCACTCGGAAGCACTGTATTTCAGGAAAATTCTAGACAGATAGGCATGAAATTAGTAGCTAGGCTCACAGAAAATCTTCAAAAGCCTGTTGGGTACCCCTGTGCAGGAACTAAAGACCTGGGTTCAAATCCTGACTTTGTTACTTGCAAGTTCTAATTCAGACCTTCTGAGCCTCAGGTCTTTAGGTATAAAATGGGATCAGACTGTTGTTGGTTTTTTTTTTTTTTTTTCCCCCAGACTATTTTCTCTCACAAAATTGTCACGATGGTGAAGGGGATGAAAGTGTGAAGAAGTACCACCAAATCCATGTTGTGGTTGCTATTATTTGGTGTCTGCCCTTTCCCTCTTGCCCAGAATAATAAACTAGATCCCAAACCAGAGTCCCAAAAGTGGGGCACAGGACTCAACTGGAAGACCATAATGACTACACACTGTAGCCTGGCTCTCTGATGTGTGTTCAGCTGGTCTGTTAAATTAAGTGGAGAAGGAAAAGAAAACCACCACTCAGCAGGGCTTCAGCCAGCTCACATTGCTAAAACAAACTGAGGGGGGAAGACAGTCGACTACTAGGGATGCAGAAAACTGTTATTTCCCCATCTCTTTGTTGGAATGGCAGCAATGTACAAACAACTGCGAAGCCACTCTGAGGCAAGGAATGAACTTCGAGGCTTTCTTTTTTTTTTTTTTTTTTTAAACGCAACTCCTTGGGCTAAAAGAAGTAGCAATGGCTCCTACCGAACATTCCAACACTAGTTTGGGAAATCAGAAGTGGGGGCCAGAGCACCAAAGGCAGCTCACTGATGATTTGGGGTGAACTATCCCTAAAGGAAGAAACATTTCAACTGGGAAATTAACAGCGAGGGTTGGAAGACTTTTCTTTCTTATCTGAGTAGTATCTATCAAATCTTTAGCTATTATTCGTTTCTGGAATTCTCTGATGCTGACTAGACTATATGATATGCTCTCATTGCACTGTGCTTCGTCGTCTTTACTGCTGTGACTTACTTATGTGGCTCGGGAGGGCAGGGGCTTTGTCATGCTCCCAATTACACCAGCTGGGTCCAGCATTACACACAGGCATTTCAAGCCTCCGTTTCTCACTGAGTGGAAGTGGCAAGAACAAGATACGGCATCACCAGTTCACTGGCTCGGGATATAAAATCACTGCTTTAAGTATTCTTCCCGCTACATCTCACGTCTTAGTTAAGACCTAAGTCACAGAAGCCACAGGAAAACAGTTTCTCCACCAAGGGCGCAAGACTGGCCAATAGCAACAGTACACTTTTCTCAGCACAAGGGGGCGCCTGCTGCTCACGCCATTACTAGGCGGCCTGGAGGAAGGGAGGGGCCGTCATCGCCACAAGGGTTTACTCATCAAAATTCAGTTCAAAGGCAAGCTTTTGAAAACCCCAGAGAGCGGCGGTAGTTTGTGAATCCATGCAGCATTTCCAGCATCTGACTCGCGGAATCGAGAGGAATTGTAGAAATCAGTACGGCCAGCTTCACATGGCCGCTGATTCCCCATCCCAGGGTGAATTCACTTTTTTCTTTCCTTCGCTTCCCACCCACATGCAGAAGAAAAGTTGGGGACAGAAAAGCACTTAACCCACCTCTGCCTCTTCACCAGGCTTCCATTCTTCCTTTCCTCTCTCCAGAGTCAAGCTCTAGCCCCAACGACCACAGGCTTCTTGTAACCTACACTTAGCTTATAGGTAAACCAAGTTAAAACAAAATAAAGCCAATGAGTTGTCCCTCTGGGCTAGTTGAAGACCTCGCTTCCCAACAACCCCTTTACAAAATCACAAACTCTTGAATTGGCAGGACGCTTAGGAGCAACTAGTTTTACTCTATTTTCCTGGGAGATAAATATGCCCAGAGTGGGGACTAATAAAAATCTCCACGGTTTAGACCGTGTGAGGCCAGTATAATTACCATCGCCGTTTTATGGATGTGGAAACTGAGGCTCATTGGGGTCATGTGACACACCCTGGGCTATATTTAAAGCGAATATCTCCTTTTTCCCTTCTGGAACCTCATGATCTTCCCACCGGCCCTCAACCAGGCCAAAGGGCATGTGCTCTTTCAGAGCCATGGTAACAACCCAGGACTCCCAACTCCGAGCCCAATACTTATCCAAAGACAGCGCATGCTCTTACTGGGTATGCTTAGAGAAGGGAGGGCCCTAGCTCAGACTCCGGAGAAGCCTGAATTGGAGCCCGGGACCCATGGGAGTAGGACAGCGTCCTCTGTACAATAGGGAAGTCTCCGTGACCCAGGGTCCTCGGGACCAGAGGCATCGCCGGCTGTCGCGAGCCAGGGGCCGCCTTCTGCCAACCCCAGCCAGGTCCGAAACCCATCCTAAGCCTTTCCTTTCGGACACAGTCCCAGGCGGGTAGTGGGAACCACCTCTCCCCAAAGGGGCCACGGTTCGGGGACACTCCCGAGGGGGCCGGTGGGGCCCGGCCAGAGCCGGCCTACGGCCGGAAGGCAGGGGAGGGCGGGAGGCTGTAAAGGAAGTGGCGGCATCGGGAGAACGCTATGGCGGAGGGGCGGGGCTCTCCGCTTCTCGGCGACCTCCGCCTCATTTCCCTCGGCCTCCGTTTGACAACTTCCCTCCTCCCCAAAAACTCCAATGCTCCCAAGCTGGCGCCGAGTCCGTAGCCCCAGCCCATCTCGACCTCCCAGGCGGAGCCCGAACCTCAGCTCCTTCATCCGGGACCCCGAGCGGCCTGCGCCTGCGCACCAGCTCCGCCAAGGCGGCCCCGCCCCCCTCCTGCCCGGTCTCGGAGCTGCCCCGCCCCCCTCCGCGGCGGCCATCTTGACTCCGGGCGCGCGGGGCGGGGACGCCTTAGCACCAAGAGTCTGTGCCCTCCGCCGTGGCACCTTCCCGCCTTGGTGACACCTGAAGAGTTCCCGCCGGCGCTTCGCGCGCCTCAGGTCCCCTCCCTAGCCTTCAGTTAGCCCGTCCGTGCTACTGTGGCAGAGTCGGCGTTCTCGCCCGGTTGCAGCCCACAAACATCCACTGAGTTCCCGACGTGTTTGTGCGGAGGAGGCTCTTGGGGCCTCTGCACCGAAGCCAGAGCCGCACTTTCCCTGCCGTCAGGCGTCAACCGCTCAGCACAGGGCCTGGCACACAATAGATGGTCTCTGAATAGAAAGAGGAGCCTTGGGGTTTCTGTGGCCAGCGTCCGGTGTGAGGAAAGTGGGGGGATCCCCCTGCCTTCCCCTTCCTCAAGATAACGGGGACCTAATTCGATCCTCAGCCCCACCTCAGGTGCTAATGAGGACGGTGCCGAGAACGCCCCCCAGGGCTCTTCCTCAAACAGTTGTCCTGGTAGGAAGTGGGGCCAAAAAAGAAGAAGCAACGCCCAAGAAGCCAACTCAACAAAAAAGGCTGTTAGGGAGGAGCGGCCAGTGGGTACCCCTGTAACGGAAACTGTTAGAACAACTTTGCACCCTCCTTCAAGGAAACAGATAATAAATCCTTCTCCGTTGGTGGATTTCTCGTTTCTCAGGATTCCAAAGCCTTCTGTGGTTTCAGTTATCGGTCGTCTAAACGGAGCTGGGGTCTGCGTTTGCCTCTGGCCACAGACCTGGCGAGGGAGGGGTTTATCTTCTGCCACAGCTATTAGTGTGGGTGGGAACAAAGGGATGGTTGCTATCTCTCCAGGCAAGCAAAACTGGCCTCCATCAGTTCTGTGGGGGCCAGGAAAGGCACTTTTTGATTCTAACTCATTTCAGACTCTGACACCCAAGCCGGCCTAAGATACTGTTGTGTGTGAGGTGGATATAGAAGAAATCACATGTCAGTCCTGAGTTGAAGAAGGGAAAAAAATGGAGAAGACTCTTCCGCAGTTTTTTTCACTGACACACACTTGTTCTCTGCTCCAAAGGCCTGTCAGTGAATCGGCAAGGCTGTGGTGCACACTCGTGACTGGGGCCTGAGGTTGTGGCTTGAATCTCTAGAACTCCATGAGGCTCCCAGCAGTACTCTGTTTGCAAGACAAAACCAAGCAATGAACTGTACTCGCTTTGTGAATTCACAAGGGAAAAAGACAGGCATTCTTAAGGGTTTCTCCATCCACACCAAATTCCCTCAAAAATCTGTCTGTAAAAAAGGACAGGGGTCTCTTGTGACAAGTCAGAATGTTTTCTAACAGCTCAACTGTCACCCGTTGAGAGGTAGAACTTTGTCCAGATCTTCAGCTCTACTTTCCAGCAATTTCTCCTTCCTTTCCTTCTCTGCTACCTCCCCCCCCCTTCCGCTCTGTTTCCTGTTTTATTTTCTGGCTCTTGCTCTGACAGGAAAACAAGAAAGCTGAACCTTGTGCTCTCAAAGCCCTGGCTTGTCAGAATGGAGGAAGACTAGGTGGGATGGGAGGGGGTTCTAGAAGGGTCTTCAAGGCCGTGGTTAAGTAATTGAGGAGGCAACTCTCTCCAGTCTGCTTTTGGAGTCTGCAGCTAAAATGGAGCCTGCATCCATCTACACAGGGAGCCAGCCGAGCAACCAGCACTGTGGGAGAGCCAGGGAGACAGAGACGTAGCCAAGGGTTCCAGAAAGATTCTATACCATCCAGTCACTTCCATGAAGAAGCAAATATCCCATACCACCAACAAATGATTTCATAATACAAATCCCTGACCTAAACAATACAAGCAGTGCATCACTGTTTCTGGAATCCTAGAAGGTAAAAGAGTTACAGCATTTCTGTGTCTCAGAATTGCCTGGCTCTGCTCTTGTGTTTCCTCTGCTTGAAATGCCTCACTGCCAGACCACCCTTTGGCCAGGCCGTTACCTTCAGGTCTCAGCTGAAAGGTGGCCTCCTCAGAGAAGCTCTCTCCCACTACCGAGCCACAACCAGCCCCCTGTACTATCCCATCACCCTGTTCTGTTATCTTCATAGCACCTCTCACCACCTAATTGTTCTGTTTATGAATTTTACTGCTCTCATTGTCTGGTTCCCTCTTACGGAATATAAGCTTGAGAGAGCGGGGGCCACATTCACTGAAGTATTACCAGCACTTACAACAGAACTTTGCGCGTTGTGTGTACTCAGTAAAGATCTGGTTTATAAACCAGTTTGTTTAACTGATACCTCTAGTTTATGGATGTGGGAACTAGGCTCAGAAAAGGGGGAAGTGGCCAGCCTTAAATGACACAGCTGGTGGCAAAGGCAAGACTTGCATTCAGATCTCCAGGCTGGCTTTTCTTCCTGCCACTCCACACTATTTTAAACTTTCTTGGGTTTACTTCTTTCCCTCTCGTCCTCTTGTTCCACACAACTAAGAATCTGTACAGGCTATGCCAAGAGCCTTGCATAGGGCATACCACATCTTAACAGCTCCTAACTACTCTTTCCTCTAATAAATTCCTATCTTATCTATTTGATTTAGTCCACAAAATTGGAGTTCCTACCATGTGACAGGGGATCAGGATGTAGCTCTGAGCAAGACAGACACAGTCCTTGTCCTCATGGAGATGGTATTAATATCTACCTCATGGATTTTCTAGTGCTTGGCCCAAAGTGCTTGATAAAGACAGGCTGCTGTCTTTATCATGGAGCCCTCACCATGCTGGGGCAACCTGACAACTCATTTCTTTCTGTAGCTGCCTTGCCTGGCTCCTGTACCATATCTGAAGATGCCCTTGGCCCCAGACTGAGTAGAGGAACAGACCTGTGTATCCATTCTCAGTAATTCAGTTTCATACACTAGACTTTCCACAGGCCCAGTCCCAGTCCCATGGGAATGATGGCATAGCTGACCCTGATCTTGGCTTTGAGGCCATGCCATTATGGGACAAAAGCAACCGCACTGGCCTCTGATTCTGTCACTGCCAACTTAGCAGGCAGGCAGGGGCTAATAACCTATGATGACAGGCAGCTGTGCCTTCCCAGAACTTTATCCTCTGTCTTTTCTCAGTGGGCATTCACTGGCAGTTTCCAAGGGTGCTGGGTGACATTTATATCCATCCTGAAATCTGGGGTGGCACCAATCAGGTTTTGGATGTTTCTTTTGGCCTCTGTTGTGTCATTTGAAGATGTCCATCCACAGCGGGACAAAGACCGCACTCGGCCTATCAACTGCAGGAGTCAAACACTGATCTTTTAAAGGCCATGGACACTAAATATTTTTCACCCTTCCGTCAGTGTTTGCCTTTCAGTAGTTAGAAAACCTTGACCCCACTGAGAGGCCTAGTGGGAAGGGCCTTAGCCGCTTGGGGGTGGCAGTGGCTGCAAGGCAAAAGAGCCAATGAGGTGGTGAGTATTGTTTGGGCCAGACTTGGCAGCTCTCCAGCTATGAAAGAAGGTTAAGGTCATTTGGGGGGTGGGGAGGGAGGAGCCTGGGAAAGAACTACTGGCCACACCCCTGGGTTCTCTACTGGCTAGGTTCTATTTACTTCTCAAAAGCAAATTACTCACAGCTCAGTGGCTAGCAGTTCTCTCAGTCTGTGGTAACTCCAGTCGGAAACTGGAGACCAGGGTAGGCTCCCCCTGCATTGCAGGGGAGCAGATGAAAGGAACCCAGGAAACCAAACTCCTAGGTAATGCTCCACACATAGCCCAGAAATGCACTTTCTAGACTAGAAATGGAGCTCAAGAGGCCCAGTACAAAAATAGTCATTAGCAACACAGCTCACCAAAATATAGATATGAAAAGTTTCCCATGTAGTTTTTTTCCCAGAAGGGTCCTAGGAAGGTGTCTTGGTTGACGAAGGTTAGCAATTGTCTCTACCTCCCCCTCAATCAATAGAGGAATACTGATTCTTGTCCCTGACCCAAATATTAACAACCGCACTTTAAAAGCACTTAGCTTGATGAACACTTGATTGAAATTCTTGGGACAATTTTTACCTCATGCTGACTACGACAAAAACCAATCTTGCCTGTTGAGCTCCGCGGCTAGATTCAGTTACTCCTGCCTGTCCTCTGACCCAGGAAGGAGGGCCTCGGTTGTGGAACCTCGCTTGGTGCTTGAGCTCAAACCAGCCGCTTTCCTCAACGGTAAAATGCGAGCCAGAATACTGAGTCCCAGGCACCGTCCTCGATCCCTTGCAGGATGATGTGATGAACAAAATCTGGTACACAAGTAGGTACTCACTAGAAAACTTGTTTCAGGTTTCCCTTCGAAGGGTCCACAACAACGTCATTTTCTGTTACTGCTTGTGGTCTCTTCATTGTTTCCCTAAGGAAGGAGATGAACAGAGAAGCTGTATATTGCAACATTAGCCTTATAAAAGTAACCACATCTGGCCAACATCTACAATTTCACTCAACAACTATTTAAGTAGTACCCTGTGTCATAGGACCCGGATGTAGCAGTGAACAAAATAATAAGGCTCTCATCTCACATTATAGTGGGAGACAACAGGTGAGTATGATATATGGTTGACCCTTAAACAACAGAGGGTTTGAACCGCGTGGGTCCACTTACACAGATTTTTTTTTGGATAAGTGCAGTGCTATAAGTGTATTCTCTCCTATCATTTTCTCCCTCTTCCTTGACTGTAGGCATACTGTCTATAATACATATAACCTACAAAATATGTGTTAATCCACTGTTAATTTATCAGTAAGGCTTCCAGTCAGCAGTAGGCTGTTAGTGTTCTGTTTTGGGGGAGTCAAATTATACATGTATTTCTGGGGGAGGGAGCACCTGGCTGGCCCAGTCAGGATGACTCTTGATCTTGGGGTCATATTTTCAAGCCCCAGGTTGTGGATAAAGATTACTTAAAAAACAAAAAGTAAAAATAAATAAAGGCAACATTTGTAAAATTTGAAAAAAAAGTATACGAGTATTTTTGCCCAGGGAGGGCGTTGGCAACCCTAGCCTCCTCACTGTTCAACTGTACAACAGGCTGGATGTAACAAGGGCTACAAAGAAGAAGGCAGAGAGGGAAATCAGGCAGGGGGGCAGAGATTGCTATTTTAAATAGGGCCGATAGGGAAGGGTTCACCCACACAATATTTGAGCAAAGACCTGAAAAAGAGGACTTCAGCCAAAGAGTTATCTGGTCAAAGAGTATTCTGGTCAGAGGGGATGGTAGATGCAAAGGCCCTAAGGCGGAAACGTCCCTGTGTGGGGGAGTGAGCAATGGGGAGGAGGAAAGGGGCCCAGAGGGCTAACAGCAAGCCAGACAACCAAGGGCCTTGCACGTCATTCTGAGGATCTGGACTTTACTCAGAGAAGACTGAAGGATTTTGTTTGTTTTTTTTAATGATTTTATTTGCTTATTTGACAGACAGAGATCACAAGTAGACAGAGGCAGGCAGAGAGAGAGGGAAGCAGGCTTCCTGCTGAGCAGAGAGCCCGATGTGGAACTCGATCCCAGGACCCTGAGATCATGACCCAAGCCGAAGGCAGCAGCTTAACCCACTGAGCCACCCCAGGCGCCCTGAAGGATTTTGATTGTAGGTTATAAAGGGAGTGTTCTGGTTGCTATGTCAATAGGTTCAACCAGGGGCGCCTGGGTGGCTCAGTGGGGTAAAGCCTCTGCCTTCAGCTCAGGTCGTGATCCGGGGGTCCTGGGATCGAGCCCCGCATCGGGCTCTCTGCTCAGCGGGGAGCCTGCTTCCCCTCTCTCTCTGCCTGCCTCTCTGCCTCCTTGTGATCTCTGCCTGTCAAATAAATAAATAAATATTTAAAGTTCTCTTGAAAGTCCAAAAAAAAAAAAATGCCTAATGTGATTTAAAAAAAAAAAATAAAGAAAAAAAAAGAATAGGTTCAACCAGGCAAAGCAGAAACAAGGTCAGTTTGGAGGAGATTTCAAGAATTTTACGATAGGGTAGTGTCTTGAACTATAGTGGTAGTGTCTCGACTGAGGGCTCTTTTTTGGAGAGTGCAAACAGACTGGGTTTGGAAATGAAAGTAGTTTTTTGTTTTGTTTTGTTTTGCCAAGCACTGGAGTTGCTGTTTACTGGGAAAAGTATGGGAAAAGCAGGTTTCTAGGGGAAGATAGGGCATTTTAGTTCAGGGGTGTTCAAGTTAAACTTTCACACAGTTAAGTTGGAGGCTGCCTTGAGATAAATGCTTGTCTTACTGTTAAAAATTTTCTCAGGGAATCTGGGTGGCTCAGTGAGTTAAGCCCTGCATCAGGCTCTGTTCCGCAGGGAGCCTGCTTCCCTGTCTCTGCCTGCCTCTCTGCCTACTTGTGATCTCTGTCAAATAAATAAAACCTTAAATTTTTTTTTTCCCCCTCAGGAAAGCAGATATCCTCCCTTAGTCAACGATTTCCAAAAAACCCCACTTTTTCCCTAGAGTATCATCAATTTCTTTGGCTACTTACACCCATTTTATTTCAAGGGGCAAAGGTGCCTTTTATGCCTTGGACTACCTATTGCAGATGAAATCATCGCAGCCACTTTCTTCGATTTACTTACACTGTGGAAGGTAGAGCGGAACATGGTGCAGAAACGACAGGGTCCAGGATGCCACCATTTAGGAAGAGAGCACACCCAGAGAGATTTCCAAGAACAGGACCAGCCATCCCCACCGCACCCTACCCTGCTCCCCCTGCCAAAGGTCAAGCTGTTAACTGGTTTGAAAACAGTAAAAAGCCTCACAAACGTCTTACCAAGATTTAATGTACATTTATTCTTAACACGTGGAACATATAGTATAAAGATTTCATACTGAATAAATGATATTCATTAAGCCAAAAAAGGAAAAAAGGAGGAATTTACATCAAGTTTTAGCTACATTGTTTGAAATACAAATATGCAGATTTTATCACTGAAAAAATCTCAATTGTGTTTCTTCATCAGGGAACTTCAACTGAACCTAGAACTTTTTCACACCTCGATTAGAAAGAAAACAAAACAAAACAAAAACCCAGAAAAAAATAAACTATAAGTTGATTGGCTGCTGAGACAGCAAGGACTTTTTACAGAGACCTGTACAGCATCGCGCCAAGAGGGGCGATGTCTGGCAAGAGATTAAATAGCTGTGTCTCGCTTTGTGCAGGTCACCAACTTGTTAACTCGTCATACTATAAAGGGGCAGCTGGGAGGGGGACCAAACTGTGGGGATCCAAGGGTATGTGCAATGTACAACGTCATATATATACACACGTGGCAGCGCAGCCGCTGCAGCTAAAGGTTAAAACCAGTTCTAAGAGGTGATCTCAGGGTTATTCATACAATCAAGGAGGAGAGAAAGAGGTCAGGGTGTTGTAGGTTCACACATGATACTTTGGGGGAAAAGCCTTTTTTTTTTTTTCTCCTCAACATTTAACTAAAAACATTTTTAAAAACTACAGCTTGCTGCTGACCCAGCGCTTCTCTTGTTTCCATGTGAGACATTATTATTACAGTATGTTTACAGTATCAGGTGTACAGTACAGTACATGGAAGGGTCTACACTCTACTGCACAGGCCTCTCCAGTGAACAGGGTCTGTCCACAGCTGCGAACTTCTCGGCTCCTGCAAGATTGTGAATGTACAACAATAAACCACACACAGTTCAGCAGTCACCTTTTTTGTCCTTCAGAGGTTTTTTTTTTTGTATTTTTTCCTTTTTTTTTTTTTACCATTAAAAACAGTTATGAAATGTGGCATCCCGTTGATGCAAGG
Organism: Mustela erminea; assembly: GCF_009829155.1. NCBI lineage: Eukaryota > Metazoa > Chordata > Mammalia > Carnivora > Mustelidae > Mustela > Mustela erminea. Next base: position 90,154,146 of record NC_045623.1, read on the forward strand.
GCCGGGAAAGCCATTTTTATTTTATTTTTTTTTCCCCAAACTCACTGTAAACGACAGTAACTTTGGTTAAAATAAAAAAGTCTTCTATGTAGGCAGAGCTTTGTCTTTTCAAACAGGGTGGGGTCCTCAGGGGGGTAAGGTGAGGACAAGGAACAGAAAGGTGTGAGGTGGGGGGTGAGGGGTGTGGAGAGGAGGAGGAAAGAGAAACAGGAGAGACTTTTTACCCAAGGGAGAAGCTGGACAGCACAGGGTAAACTGGATTCTGAGGTGGTTTTGCATAAATAAAGGGCAACAGTCAGTTTCTAAGTTCTCCACACACGCACACACACACAGGGAGGGAGGTGTCCCACGGCTGTCATGACTGGCCAATCAGAAACAGTACATCACAAATGACTTGTGAAACCAAGGAGTTCATCAGCGGCGATACTGAGATGTCCAACAGCCGTGACTCGTACAGCGTGAACTCCGAGTGGTTCTCGTCCACCTTGGCCAGGGCCAGCAGTGCGCGGGCAGCCCGCCGCATCATGTCCACACTCGTCGGCTCAAAGGGTGGGTTCTGCATGTGGAGCAGGCTGGCCTGGCTCTGCTGGAACTGCGTGGCGGCGAGGCTGTCCTCCAGGAAGCCGAGGAGGTTGCCGATGCTGCCCTTCTGCACGGCGATGGCGCGGGCTGCCAGGCTGTCGCCCTGAGCCAGGTTGGCCAGCAGCACCACGGCCATCTCCCGGCACACTGGGTTCTTTCGGTCACTGAGGAAGCGCACCATGGTGCTATACAACTTCTCCAGGCGGCTGAAGGGGGGTGTGGCCAGGATCAGGTCCACATTGTTGTCCTGGATGCTGAGTTTGCTAAGGGTTTCCAAGACCAGTCTCTGGGGGGAGAGGACGGCGTTGGGGCCCAGGGTGGAGAAGGGGTCCTGGGCTTCAGCGGAAGGGCAGACGGCCCAGTGTAGGAGTCCGTCCAGGACAGGCAGGCAAATGCTCTCAGGGTATGGGGAGAGGTCCAACTGGCCCGAGATGTTGGCAAGCGTGACCAAGGTGTTTTCCCGGAGCATCTCCAAGCAGTCCCACCACCACTCCACTTTGTTGCAGCTCACCCCTTGGTCCTGTTCCTCCTCCTTCTCGTAAGTCAGTGGTGCCTGCTTCCGCTCTGGGTGCTTATGGTGTAGGAGGATCAGCTTGCCCAGGATCAGCAGCAGCCCTGGGTGTTTGGACATCTCAAAGTCGTTGCCGGGCACAAACGACAGGCTTCGGATGGTATTGGAGACACAGACACAGCGCTTGGCGAGGGAATCCTGCCAGTCCAGAAGGGTACACAGTGGGGTCTCATCTTTACTGTGGGGTTCGTCCTCTAGGATCTTGATGTTTCGGTGGCTCTGTGCCGGGCTGATGCCGAATGGAAACTTGCTGCTCTCCTTGGTGGCCTCTGCACTCTTAGCTCCCTCCTCGGTCAATGTGCTAGACCGGGTGGACAACATGTCATCCATTGTGGCTGTGATCCGTTTCTCTGGAGGGCCATCAGGCGGGGGGCCCTCCTGTTCTGTTGTCCCTGGCATACCCTCTGCTGCCGTGACCTGTTTCCGGGTGACTGGTGGGCAGGGCACATGAGGCCGGGTCGGCAACAGCTCTGTCTTGCTCTCAAAGTGGGTCTGGATATGCTCAGTGGTATCCCCCCCACCAATCCGCCAGTGCAGCAGGCCACTGTCAAACTCCTGCACGCGCCCAAGCTTATCTGAGCAGTCCACCACAAACGGGTCATTCTTCTGCACGATCTTTACCGGAAGCTTGTCAAACTTACTAATCAGTTTCTCCTCACTACTCTCTGAGGCTGCCTTGTCCTTGCCCGAAAAGGCCATCTCCTCGTCATTTTCCACTACTTCCTCCTCTTCTTCCTCCTCTAGTTTAGGACCTAGAAGGTCTTCCTCCTCCTCCCCTTCCACGGGGGCTGGACTAGATGCCTTGCTGAGTCTCCCAGGGTCCAGTAGTGTTCTCTGTCCTGGGTCACCCACTTCATACTCCTTTAAAATGCCAAAGATCTCGATCAGGCAACGTCGGAAATATTCCACAAGGAGCTCTAGCAAACCTGGGAGCTATAAGAGAAAAACAGGAAATAAATGAAGAAAAGTGGGGCCAAAGGAGAGAATCCATGACCTGAGAGGCCTCCTGTGGTCTTCTACCTAATCTCCCCCTTTCCTTGTACGTCAGACGACCGTATCCCTGCGAGAGATGGAGTTGCTCCTTTCCCAAAGGATCTCCACAGAGCAAGTCATTCAATCTTTCCTGTGCCCAGCACACAGTTCTTCCTTCTGTTTGGCCGACCTTCTTGTAAGCCTGCCTCCAGCAGGAGGGACATGTTGACCAATAGCTCTGCACCTCACCATCTCTTGGCCTCCTCTTCCCAGCCAATCCCTGCTTTTCCTCACCAGGCCCAGCTTCCTACCTGCTGGTCATTGCCAATGTCCCTCTTAGGACACTCTCTATACTCCACTGCCAAGCACAACCCAAGGCTTCAAGACGAGCTGAGAAGGGGTTAAGCAGTGTGGACAGATGTTCACCTACTCTCTTCTCCAAGCTCCCCAACATTCCAGGAGGCTGGACCTCCATGAATCAATCAGGCAACATAGTGAGTGGGATGAGGTTCAGTCCTCCAAACATGGGACCAAGCTGGTGGTAGGCGGACCTAAGTTCCAGCTTGGATCCTGTATAGGCCATCTACCTCTAGAAGAAAACACTGAATCTCCAGTCAGATTCATCTCTGGCTGAAGAGAGTAAAGCAGAATGGAAAAAATAAGGGCTTTAGAATTAGAAAGATCTAGGTTTGCATTCTGGCTTTTCTAGGAACTAGCCATGTGACTTTAACTCTCCAACTTGTACTACTTCTATCTTTCCATTGAACACGAGGGTAATTCCTACACCTGACACGATTGTTCTGAGGTCTAAATGGAATATTCCAAATGCCTGGCATATGGAAACTGCTCAGTCAATAGCTGTTCCTTTGCCTTCTCATGGCAATTTTATGAAATGGACATAAAGTCAGGCTTTGGAATTGGAAAGACCATTGACAGCTGTGTGAACTTGGGCAAAGGTAAGACTCTGAGCCTCTTTACTCATCTCTAAGAGGTCATATTGTCTTGGAAGGCTGTTGTGAGTATGACATGAAAGAAAATACGAAGGACCTAGCACAAAGCAGCAGCACAAGAAACGGTTAACTCTTCAATGCCCCCTAGCTCAATAGACGGGTTGGTAGGTACTAAGGATGATCAAAAGAGTGGGATGGCGTAGCAGAAACTCTTCTCAGCTGTCGGGAAAACTCAAGGCGCACATCCTGTGGAGAGAGGACCTGGAGAACTGCTTCTGCAACAGTGTAGTTAAGATACTGCCACTATCGCCACCCACAAGCAGACTTCACTCCACTTCCCCTTTACGCATCAAGAGAATGGGGTCGATAAGGACCTCCGACGTGCACAGCAGATGAAGAGAGGGCAGAAGAAACTGCATGGCTCACTAATAAACACAGGTTTTTCTCGGTAGTCTTGAAAGTTGGTGTCTTCATTCACATCAACAGAATCTGCATTTCGTACCAGTACCAAAAGTTTCTCCCCAATTCCCTTTGAAGTCAATCCTGATACCTTACACAAAATTATTATTGTTCTCAGTGTTCTGGGCCCATGGCCAGTGGCAAAGTACTGGCATGGAATCAAAGCACTGGCACGGAAGATACCAGAGAGTGAGCGAGAGGGGAGACCATGTTGGCTGGGGCTGGCTTAACTCCCCATGTCACTCAGCGTAGTCTACTTCAAGAAGATCCCAGACCCTCCCATTCTGCCCATCTTTCCCAGGCACCTGTACTCACCTGACTGAGGTTGAAGGTCATGATGCTGTTGTCATCGTAGAGCAGGATGTTAATGGTGTCTAATGCCCACGTGCTCTCGGCCAGCAGCCCAGACTTGAGGGACATCATTACCCGCCATGCCTCCGGCGTTCCTGAAATAAACCTCCATGTCGCCCATCTACCAAGCCTAGGTTGGCTGGATGCTCCCCCAGGGCTGGCCCATCAGTCCAGCTACTCTGAAGGTTAACACATGGCGGGAGGCAGTTCCTAGCTAGGAGAGGACACGCATCTGCTTCTAGGCCCCCTTCTAGGACATCACTGTATGGAGCCTGCCTTTTGGTAAAGCTTGAAATAATCCTTTTTCCTTATCCAAAGTTCTCTGGCTCTATTTTAGACAACACTGTACTGGAATCTTATCCCATCCAGAATATTAGGATTGGAGACAGAAAAACAGACAAGATTTTTAGGGACAGATGAAGCAACCTAATCAGGGAGGTCTCCTTACCGATGTCTTTCATTGTGAGCCGCCTCCTCTGCTTCAACACAGGCTGTGTGGCTTCGACAGAGCCAGGTGGGAAGGTAATGTCCCGCCGGATCATGGGTGGCTGCACGGGGGCGGGTGCTATGTGCGAGGCAGGTACTGGGGGACCTGCCTTTTGCATCTTCATCCCAGAGTGTAGGAATGGAGACTTGCTAGGAGAGGTGCGATTCTCCATTGGCCGGGGCAGGGGAGCGGGGCTGGATACCTGAGGAATGTGATTCTGCATGCTTGGCGGGGGCTGGTAGTTGGATGGAGGGGGCCTTGTCATGGGGGGCACGGGGGCAGAGGGACCATATGGAGGCTGACGCGTGCCATGGGAAGGCCACGGGCCTTCATGGTTGGCCCTCTGATCCGTATGCAGCATTTCATCTGTTCGGTTCACGCCATGATAGGCGGGGCCCTGGGGGGCAGAGCCAGTGCTCTGCCTGTTGGTGTAATTGTAGGTCATGTCATTACGCCCCTGCCACATGGTGCCTTGCTGAGCGACCTCAGCCGATGCTTGGATGGGGCCGCCCATCATCTGCGGTGGCATGTTCTGCTGGGCATTGGAGCCGGGGGGTGCAGAGACACGGTCTCGGCCAAACTGGAATGGAAACTGGTTCTGGGGGCCACCCGCTGGTCGGCGCTCAGTAGCAGCGGCAGCAGTGGCAGGATAGGCGTTGCCATACTGGTTGTACACATCTTGCTGAGGGGAAGGCTGGGCAGCTTGCTGCTGGCTGGCAGGCTGGGGCTGGGCTGGGGGCAACTGCTGCTGCTGGGGCTGCCCCTGCCCCGTGCTGTACGGCACGCTGTACATCTCCCCTTCGTGCCGCTTGGCGGGAGGGCCGTACGTGCCATCCATTGGCCGTTTGTAATTCTAAGACAGGGACAAGCAGAGGGGAAGTTAGTATTCTGCGTGCAGGGACCCAAGACCCACAGCTGCCAAGACGGCTACAGCAGACCCTCGCCGGGCTTCTGTGCCTCCAGAAGAGGACACGGACTCCAAGGAAGAAAGGAATCACCTTTACAAATGATCTTTTGAAACTGTTTCTGAAAGCAAAAATCAGTCCCTATTTCCCCCTGGTTCTCCCTTGCTCTACGTAGAAAGACGTAGAAAAGTTCAAAAACCAAAACACGGTTGGTTTCTGGCTCTTTTGGGGGAACCGGAGAGATTGGACTGGAATCTAAACAGGGATGAGCTGGAGGGCTTGGCTCTTCAGCAGAACCATGTGGGTGGGAGAAAACTGAAGTATCTAGAACAAGCCCTTTTTACACTTTTCAACTTAGGCCTTGAACCGACTTCTAAGGGGAACCTGTGTGTCAGTGCGCCCTGCTATCCTCACCTGCTGCTGCTGCTGATACATTGTGGTCTGCTGGCTGGGGAAGGGGCTGCCGGAAGGGGTGCCTTGAGTGGAGAACTGATTGCCATAGGAATCATGTCTGTAGGAGGGAGAGAATCAGAGGATCAGGGTGGGAAATGGCAAAGCCTGAGCCAAAGAGACACTAACACCAGCCTTCCCTCACCGTTGCTGCTGCTGCTGCTGCTGCGGGGGGTAGCGGCTGGGAGAATACATCCCCGAGTCTGGGTTGGAAGGCATGAGATTCGGCTGTGGGGCTCCAGTGCCCATGTTTCCCTCGGGTCCTATTCCAGGCTCCGTCCTAAACACAATTGGAGAAGTGGACTGAGTCCACAACAGCTGTGGGGGGCGGGGTGGGACAGGAGCAGGGGCCATGCTCACCTCACTCTGTCATAAGGACCTCCATAGGGATAGTGCTGTCGCGGTCCCATCGCCACATTTCCCAGCCCAGGGCCGGCAGCTCGGCTGTAGGGGTCTCCCATTCCGCCATTGGGGCCCTGCCCTGAGGACATGAAGGGATCGCTCCCTGGCGCTGCACGTAGAAAGGAAAGCAGTGAGCAAACTGGTAAGCCAGCAAGCCTAGCAACACACACCTTGCCTGCCCCAAAGACCAAGCCCTCTTCAGGGCTTTGGCTTGTTCCTACGGTTTCCCTGACAGGCTCAAAGAGATCTAAAGAGGCTCCAATCAGCAAAGAGCTCCTACTTGTTGAGGTGTGATGAGGTGTGGCCAGGGAGAGGGACACAAGGAAGGAGGTAGGGATGAAGAGTGGTACTTAGGTCTGGGAAGGCCGTATCTCTAAGAATGGCTTGTCAAGAACAACCCTGAACCGCTCAAGATATCCCCCCATTTCCCTGGCTCTGTCCTCAAGCAGTTGGTCACCTTTCCTCATGCCGCCATAAGGATCCTTATTTGGCTCGTAGGACATGCGCCCCATCATGTCAGAGGTATTCATACTGGGCTGGTACCCAGGATTTGGAGTCATGGAATTCCGCTTCTGGAATGTGGGGTCACTTCCATCAGGAAAGGCATCCTGGATCCCGACCGAATTGCTCCTGCTCCAGAGTGAGGAAAGCCAATTAAACCCCAAATAAAGCAGTTCCTCCAGTAAGCAGGGCGTGTGAGAGTCCTTGGCTGGGCGGGCAGAGCAGGGACACCTCGGGCTGCACAGAAGCTCCTGCAGTTCCGCCCAGGTCCTCCCAAGCCCCTTGCTCCTGCTCCTGGCCTTACCTCATGCCTGGCAAGGGCGGGATCTGACTGTGTGGTGTGGATGCTGGAGTTGGTGGCTTCAGGTCTCCTCCTTCTGCCATGGAACTGCTAGTTGACTGAGGTGTCTGTGGCCCCTGCATAGACCCAGATCCCGCTGTGGATAGAGATGTGGGGTGAGCTGGCAAATCTTTAACTCTCACAGAAATACACAAATGCCCTGGGGTCTCTTTCGAAAGGATCCTTATAAGGCTAAAGCTGGGCTTCTTTAAAGTCTGAATCGCCCTTCTCAGCAGGGGATATGTAAGGCCAGATAATAAAGAAGGGAATTTTGAGTTTTCTTTTCCTTTTTTTTTTTTTTTTTTTAAACAAAGGCTCTGTGCCCACTGTGGATTCTGATGTGGGGTTTAAACTCATGACTCCGATCAAGACCTCAGCTGAGAGCAAGAGTCGGATGCTTAACTGACTGAGCCGCCCAGGTGCCCCGGGGAATCGGAGGTTTCTGTTGCTCCTTGCTACTGTTCACATCTGGAGACGAGGAGTAGCGCGGAGATGCCATCACCATGCTAGGGATTTCCTTGAGTCTCTGCCAGCTTCCCTGACTACTTTTCTTTACTTCCCCAAGGACCATTTCGAACCTACTAAACCCTGTAATGCTGTGTACAAGTTCCCAGTCAGAGCCCCTGGAATCCTAGGTAGGAAGGCTCCATCTTGTCCCAGACCTGCAGTGTACTTTAGGAACCTAGGCGCTCCCACTCAACAAACATCTAGCACAGTGTCACCTCTCAGGTTTCAATGTTCCTCCAAGCTGATGCGAGCAGAACTACCAGTAATTAATGTTTCCATGAGTTACCATCCCCGGCAGCAGATATCCCACTGCTTAGGCCTCCCCAGCTGATGAGTCATCTCAGGCACTCATTACACCCTCAGAGGTCAACACCAGGGCACATGTGTTTACACCCACCTTCTAGGAGCCCTGGCCTTCTTCCCTCCCCATGCTTGCTCAGGCCCCAGCCTCCTCTAGAAAGGAGGGTGGGCAGAGGCACTCCCATCAGCGAGTTCCATTCATATCCCCTCCCCAACCCCTCCTTCCCATTCATTAGCATCTCCGCTCCCTGGGGAATTCAGGGCTCTAGTCTGAGCTGCATTCTAAGGCGCTGACATCAGTGGGCCAAAGCTCCCAGATGGCCCTGCCTCACTGTGATTTGTCAGACTTCCCCACTCCTCTGGTGTCCCTCCTACTCGCTAGTTTACAAACATTTGGCAAGATGCCAGGTGCACAACGAAAATTAAAACTTAAGGGCTGCTACAGACTACCTCTCAAGGGAGTCGCCACTGGCCGCTGCTCTTCAGTTCGATCATCGCGGTTAAGGCCTGGGGTAGGGCAGGGCAGAGCAGCCGTCCCTAGGGCCAGGCACTGCTGCATAAAGGAGCCTGGACCCTTGAATGCTACCCGTGAAGGGTGAGCCTTAGTGGGCTGCGCACCAGATCCTTACCAGGAGAGGGAGGCTGGATCTTAGGCTGGGACTTCTTGGAATCAGCAGCTGCAAAGATGTCTGGGGGAGGGTCTTCTCCCCGTTCAATCTTGCACTCGAAGGCATAGAGACACTGGATGTACTGCTTTTTCAAGGAGCTGGCAGCACTGCTTGAGGTGCCCACGTTGAGGTTGGTCGCAAGTTCCCGCCATTTTTTGTTCTTGTTGACCTGTACAACCAACCAGAAGAGTCGAGGGCCATCTTCCACCTGGTCTTCCTGCTCACAAGCCCCAAACCCTGTCAGGCTAACACGCACTCATCTCTCATGGAATAGCAGTTAACCAAAGTTAAGCCCCCTTGGTGCAGAGTCCACAACAAGTGTTAAATCCATGGCTAGCTTCCCTCTACCCTTAGCAGGCTCTATTTACAGATCACAGCAACTAGCAGACAGTGCTTATTCAAAAAAGGGTAGATTTCACATCACTATTAATGGGAGAGAACAGAATTCAGAAGGTATGATGCTTAACACAAGTACAGTACTGAAAAGGGCTGTGCAAGTCACCATCAGATCCAAACCCCTTCAAAGGCAACAATAAAAATCAACATTTTCCAAAACAGAGGCATGGCAGTATCAGCTACCACTCTGCTTGACTTACTTCGTCAAACTGGAAGTTTCCATATCTGGGGTGTTTTCTCGTTGTGGGGCTCTTTGCAAATTTTACATTCTTGTGCCTCTGCTGTCCTGCTTTTCAGTGACATGTCACAAACTACAAGCTCCCTTTCCTCACCAGTCACTGTCCTGGTTGTCCAGGAGATCCCTCTAACTTCTCTGTGCCCTCCCAGCGGCCAGCCTACACGTGTCTCCTTTCCTAAGCTTCAGGACACACTGACCAAGACCATTCCCCAATCCCTACAATTAGATGGTCTTGCTGCTCTAGCCAGGTAGGTGTCCTTCTTCATGTATTCTCATGCTTAACTCATCCACCTCAAAGGCTGGGAACACCAGCTTTCTAGTCCCAGACCACACAGGAAGCTCAACATGCTGTGGTCTGTCTGCTGACCTGGTACCTACAATACTGGAGAGAAGAGTGATAAGGAAGCAAAGAGAGGGACAACCTACATGGTGGGGAGGTGACCAGGAACACTTCCAGAGCAGGCTACCATCTGAGCTGAAGCCTGAAGGTCGGAGATGGCGCTGGCCAGGTATATTCCAGACTCTCCTATATCTGTGCCATGCAGGCCGGTCAACTGGATGACCCCCTCCTCTATCTTCACAGAGGCTCAGGACTCATCTTCTGCCTTCTTGGAAGCTTGAAAAACTAACTCTCTCCTCTGAACTCGCACTGTCTTTAGCATTCAATTACATCCTAGCCCCTAAAAGGCTGGCATCCTTTCGCCAACCAGAAGACAGGCGCAGGCTTCGGGATTCCCTCTGGACCGCATCCTAGGTTCGGTGAATCCAAAAGCCCATCCAATCGAAAGTTTGCCGCACCTAACACCACGCACCACCCCCCTCCCCTTTCCCTACAGGCAGGAGAAGCCTGCTTTGGAGAACTCAATACCGGGGAGAATGACAGGAATAAGCCCAGGGTCACCTCAGAAGCCTGCTGTGGCTTTGCTTCCCACGCCAGTTATGTGGCGGTGTGCACGTGTCTTGTTTTGTTTTGTTTTCCTTTGTGGGGGAGGGGAATAAAGCCTGAAGGGAGAAGGAATTCATAACTGACTGTTGGTTGGCTTCATTCCAATCACTTTCTTTTCTGCTGGTGACAGCTGTTTTCCTCTTCTGATTTAGAAGGTTTGGAATACGTCTCTCCCCGCCACGCCTCCCCCTGAGCTCAGCCACAAACTCAGATCCAACAGCAGGCTCCTGATCTGATGACTACAGAATACACATAGGAGGAAAGTTTGCAAAGCACAGCACTGCCTCAACTCTTTGCCTCCTGGGCTGAGTGTGAAGCAAAGCTCTAAGGCCTCAGAGCAGGGGCAAGGTTCAGGGAGGTATTCAGTTCAGAGGTTTTTAGCACAGACTAATGCATTCACGTCAGTATGCCATATGGAGCACCTAAACACAACTTCCCCACCTACTTCATCCCGCATAAGCTATTTCTATCAAATAGCTCCTGAAATCCCATCTTCACTGGGATTGGAAGGGTCAGCAACTACCATACCATCTTACAGACCAATTTACACCGCAGACATCTTGCTGCAAGCTTTGAGTGTTAGTTCTAGCTTCTAATGGTCTAGCAGGATACACACTCTCCCTACTTTACAAGTAAGAAAGTTAGGGCTCAGAGTGGTCATACACCTTGATTAAGGTCACATGTGTTGTTAAGTGGCTAAGAAAGAATTCAAAACCAGACCCAGCTTTCCAAACCATGTCCTTGCTTACTATGCCAAACTGCCTCCCGCATTTTCCCTACCTTTGCACCCCAGTGAGACCCTAGACATATGGTAAACTCAATACTAATACATCATACTACCCAGGCAGGTCTCAGCCTCCTCTTTATCTTATCTTCTAGAAGCCCTGTGCTTCCAGTCTGTCAGTATGTGCCTCAGAGAGCAGGAGACGGTGATGTCCCTGTAGGAGGCTTGGCACCAGGTGAAGCCACTGAGTACCTAGAGAGAGGCTTGTTGAAACCACAGAGGAAGCCAAGTGCTAGGCACTCACCTGAGTCAATCCACCAATCTCCTTCACAGACACATAGAGGCGATAGAGGTCCAGAGGTTTCCTACCCACAGCAGGCAGATTTGTCATGCCCATGGCCTTCTCCTCCGTGAAGGCCAGATAACGGTCCACCCACATCTTCCTCTCAGGCTCACCACCCAGCTCATACAACTTGGTGATCTTCTCATTGGTTGTAGTAGAAGAACTGGATTTCTGGAAGGGGCAGGTCAAGATTCATAGGAACCGGTCAGATTCAAAGCCTATGCTAAGGGTGGTCTCAGAAGTCCTTTGATTAGGACGGTGGTAAAGCTTCTTATTCTGGGGCAGTCATTAACATGTACCTTGCCTTTTGCAAGGTCAAAAGACCAAATGGGAGCTAGAAATTCTTCCTGTAAAGGAAGGAAGCTAACATTGCCTATGTATTATGCATTGGGTGCCATGCTAGATGCCTTTATATATTAAGCATTATTAATTATCCTCCTCTTAAAAGATAAGGAAGCAGGCACAAGGAGCCCATTCCTAAAACTCACTGCTCTTAAGTAACAGAGCTAAGTGTCAAACCCTTATACACCTGACAACACTGTCACTATACTACCCCCGTGCTATTACCCAGGAGCCTGGGCATGCTGTCAGAGACTGTTTCGGAGAACTCAAGAAATTCAAAACGTGATTTCGAGACAATGGGATGGACTCAAATGAAAAGAAACTTCCTCCTGTCAAGAAAGGAAGGGTCTTCCTAACCTGCCTTAAAGGCTCTGGATGTTAATTGTCCTGTCCCAGATAGGAGGGTGGCTACGAGGGCCTGAGAGCCAGAGGTGAGGGTCCACAGAATGTGGCAGCTATACATTTTTATTTCCCCAGCTTTACGAGAAAGGGAAAATGGGGTATGACAAAGGGCAGAAATGTTTCAAACACTGAGCAGGTCCCCAGACTGCCATACAAGCCAACAGACAGCACCCTCAGGACCATCCTACTGGGAGGCCAGCAAGGACCCAAACCCCCACCTGCCTCATCCTCCTCTTTATAAAACACAGGGCACCAACCATTCCTGCTGCTCGGAGGAAGGTCCAGGAAGAGAAGAGCAACTAGTTGCCCATGGCACACACCACCTACCAATGCATGAGGACAGGGTGCACAGTTTCCCAAAGGGCAATACAGAGAATTCTACACTGCAGGCCTGGCATTTTCTCTATCACAGACAGCTATGAAAACATTGTGTTATTTCTATCAGGACCCTTTAGGCTAACTGAAATCTAATTCAATGAGCTATTAGCCTGGGACCCTCCCTTCATGATTAGAAGAGGCAAGAGCAGACTTTTCTGAGATCTAATCCGTGTCATAAAAGGCTAATCACCTTCTTTTCTTTTTCCTTCCTATCCCTGGAGAGGATGGGACAGAGAGGTGAGAGGAGTCAGGATATAAATCATTACCTTGGATTTGGATTCTGTCTTGGGTGTCCCATCTGCCTTATTGTTCATTTTGGTGGTTGGAGTTAACTTGACATCCCCAAGGCCCATCATCTCTGGGCTGGCTGCCATCCCTATAAAAAAGAAAAAAGATCAAAAGTCCAGTAAGTTTGAAATGAAGATCATTCTAGAAGAAATTCCTGGGTGAGCAAAGGCTTGGACTTACCTGCTGAATTGTTGGCCATGGTCCCACCCATGGGATACGGGGGTCCCTGAGGGTTGATCATGCCAGCCATACTATTAATCCCTTGTCCGTAGGGAGGTCCAGTTCCCATCATGCCCCCCTGGTTCATATTGGGGTAGCCTGGTGGCCTGAGGAAGAAGATGGAAAGTGACAGACAAGAGTTAGAGACACTGAGCTTTCAGATTTGGACCTGAGCTAAATAGTTTGTGAGCCAAGATCATCTAGTAAGGCTTCAAAGGAAAAAGTTTATGGGTTTCCTAAACCACAACCATGTACCACCTGACCTAGACATTCCTATCTACTACCTCCCATGAAAGGTTCTAAGATGGTTCAGGCTCCAAACAGGAAACCATAGCTCAATTTTAAAGGATACAATCCTTGAAGAAGGGACCCCTACCGTGTCTCTTAAGTACCATCTCCCTCCAGGCACTTCCAGTGTCAAATGTGTTTCCATTTAAGGGCCCTCTCTACGGCAAAAGGCCTAGATTTTACCACTTTGTCATGTCAAATCCCAACCAATCTGGACCCCTCACTGCATAGCACCTGGACGTGCTTTCTTGATGGATCTACTGCTCTATGCTTCCATCATTCTGAAGTACTACCAAACCCATCTCTTTACCACTAATTACCCTATTCTACCTTAGTTCATCAGCATTCCAGTAAGACAAGAGTCACTGTAAGAACTGTAGCCACCAACAATGGGGTACACAGACAGGGCCTTCAAAAGCCAATGGAATCATATTCACTGAAGTGAACAGCCACCAAAGTGAGTGTCCAAGGAAGAATGGATGAATCTTCAAGGTCATTAAACCAAATCACATGAACTCTCTGCACGTTAGTACCAGATTCAAACACAAAGAACCACACAGAACAGTAGAGAAATGGCAAACCACAACCCTACCATCCTCCATTTCTCACACTACAGATCCAAGTCATGTGTATCATTAAAATCCCTTGGGAGACCAAAAAAACTAGACTGACAGAAGAAACAGAGAAGCTCTGAAAACTTATTTTACTCATCAAAATAAGCTATGCTTTATAAAGTTCTTTACATACAATGTCTGGTCATGTGAAATTTGATATCAATTGAAGATGCTTAAGAATCAGCACTTTTGTTGGTTTTCTTTCCACTGCAAGGAAACCCAGTTTTCTAAAGAGCTCTCAATAAAATACATATTTACCAAAATGGCATGGTTCAGATCCAGAAGCATCTCAACAACCCAAATAACTTTGAAGTTTATTTCCTTCTGCTGACACCCTCTTCACTTCCTAGGCCTTACCTGTTTTGGATAGAGTTGGCAGCAACATGCATGGCGACAGCAGTTTCTTGAGTTTTCCGGTTCATGCCCCCTGGTGGGGGACACATCCCTGACCCAACCTGAGGTGGCATATTGGCCATGTTAGGGCCATAAGGCCGGTTGCCCATGGAGGGATGACTTATTCTCCCTGGAGGGAGTGTGCCATAAGGTGGGATGCCAGGTTGCCCATGCATCTGACCTCCAGCACCCATAGGGTTCATGCTTCCGGCCATGCCTGCACTGGGGTAGTTAGCATTGGGCAAGGCGTTATAGTTTGGCTGCCTGGGGTAGCCTCCTGGGAAGGAAAGAACAAGAGAAGACGCAGAGACTGGTTAGTGATTCACTAGCAATTCCTTAATCTTGCTCAGCTCTAAAACTCCAAAGATAATAAATGATAGGAATCGCTCGCTATTTGATTTGATAAAAGACCAACTTCATTGCAGCCTTCACCCCATTAAAAAAAAAAAGGCGGGGGGGTGGAGAGGCAAGAAACACAGAAAGGCAGGCCTCAATTGTCCTCTCATCCTAAAGCCAGCGCAGCACAGAGCAAGGCTGGCTGGCAGGCAAGAGTGGCTTTGCTGCTACCCAGGCCCCTCACCTCCCAGAACTCCTTCCTTTCTATATAGGTAATCCGCCATCTCTCCCGTGCTCTGCATGAGACATTCAGCTTTAGATCTGTCCAGAGCTCATTTTGAGCAAAGATACGTTCTATTAAGACTAACTTACTTTAATGGCCGTTAAGTGTCTGCCCAGTCTTGTGCAAAACGTCTTCTCCCCATTTTACAGATGAAAGAGAGGCTCAGGGATATTCAGGGACTTTCCCAGGGTGATAGTCCTGCCTTATTTTAGGGCCTGGCTTTGGTGGATTTAAGGCAAAGGGCAATCCTATTCTTAAAACCCAGAGAGCAGTGTATGTATACACCTCTGTGTACTCTTGACTGGGTAGCATACTCACCCTGTGGACCATACTGACTCCCCTGGGGACCGTAGCTCCCCATGGAGTTCTGCTGGTAGGAGCCCATGCCTGTGTGCATCTGTCCACCTGAAGGCTGACGCGGAGATAAGGCCGAGCCGGGCTGAGGGGAACTGTACTGGGGCATCTGGGGGTTCCTCTGCATGTAACCTATTTGTGGGAGTGTCCATATATTATTACCTCAGTATAATGAGAACAAATGTTCTCCCTTATCACAGGACCTCACCATCTACATTTTCTTTAGCAACTACTTGCAAGAAGTCTGTATCTTATTTGCTATATAATTATGTGCTCTTTTGGGCACCCTCCAAAGTGACATAGCCATTAACCAGGGTATGGCAACTGTTTCTATTAAATGCAGGTCTGAAAGACAAAGCACTGACAACAAAATGGGACAGCATTTAAAGAGTAAAGATTTCATGTCGAGTTTTCAATATTTGCTGACCAAATTAGATACTGTGTAGGGAGGAATTCAACAGAACACAAACAATGAAAAACACAATACTGGAGCCACCAGCATGGTCAAGCCCATTCTAATTTCACGATTCACTGCTGAGACTGTCCTAAGCTTCCTTGTCATACAGTTCTCAAAAAACTATTGCACGGGATAACCAAAAAGCTCCCTTAAACTTCCACACCTCCCTGAAAGCCCAGGGTCTTACCTCGATCTTGGGCAATGCTTGATTGGTTCATGGAAGGATGCATGATGCTGTCCGACTGGCCACTGGGTGGCCGAGGTGGCATCTGGTTGCCTGCTCAAAACACAGAAAGAAGCCAATCATGCCTAAGCCTGGAAATTCTAGGTAGGAGGTCATTTCAGAGCTGAAAATGGCTCCTGCAAGGCTAAATCTCCCAATACCACATACACAGAAGGACCCCACCAAAGGGGTCCCACCTCTCTTCTTCGAATGCTGAAGGGAAACTTCGTAGACATGAATTAGAGATGCTCTTTGTGGCAGGGGAAGGCTGGGGCCCTGCTATCACTGAGGGCCAGTACCTTTACCCTCTCCCCGAAGTCCAGCACTTGAAGGTACCTGGCACTGCAGCAGGCGAGAGTGGTCCTGAGCGAGACTGAGCAACACTGGCGGGAGAGCCAACAGGGGATGGGGAGGGGCCTCGGATGCCAGGCAGGTGAGGGGAGGTATGAGGAGAGAAAGGAGACTGAGCTGGATTACTCTGCTCTCCTTGGCTGCTGGAAATCCCTGATGTGCTCACTCCAGGACTCAGAGCTCCTTCTGTCCCCATTGGGAGATCGTCTATTGAACCAGACAGATCCTGAAACACACACAAGGATATGGATTAGCAATGTTAGGCAGAAAGACTCTTCTTTCAACAGTTGTACTACACAATTAATATTTTCCCTAGACAACCAAGAGCAAACACACTGCACAAGTTATGTAGTCATGATACTAAAGCTTACAGATGGCAAAGTATTCAGAGTCAGATAGAAAATACCTCAGACTCTGAGCCTTTAGTCTTTGTCACAACTATTCAACTCTGATACCATAGTACAAAAGCAGTCACAGATAATACATCAAAAAATTCATGGACTGTGTTCTAATAAAACTTTTATTTATAAAAACAAGTAACTAGGGGTGCCTGGGTGGCTCAGTGGGTTAAGCCTCTGCCTCTGGCCCAGGTCATCATCTCAGGGTCCAGAGACTGAGCCCCACATGGAGCTCTCTGCTTAGCAGGGAGCCTGCTTCCTCCTCTCTCTGCCTGCCTCTCTGCCTACTTGTGATCTCTCTGTGTCAAATAAATAAAATCTTTAAAAAAAATTAAAAACAAAACAAAACAAGTAACTAGCCCATAAGCTGTAGTTTGCTGACCCACGGTCTATCTACCAGAGCAGATCATCCAGCACTTTGATCTTCTTTCTTGTCCCCAACTTCTATAGTTGTAAGAAAGCTGCTCTTTCAGTAAGGCTTTAGTTCTTTCCGATGGGGAAACTTAACAAAACACTACCAGGATGGCACCAGGAGCTAGCTACAGGAGAATGTTAAACAAGTCTGGGCAATGTTCACAGATCCTCTCTCCATCAGATTCTTAAAACCTACATTTACCAAGGACACACTTGCTCCAAGTTACCACACGGTAAACATAAAGGATAGGATGTGGGAGAGGGATATATTGTATAGGAAAGATAATTCCTTAACTGCCAAGGAGATTTGGAACTATATTCCCAACAGCTGGCCCACAACAGGGATGAACAAATGCTTACCAACTGAACAAATCAGTTTTCCTTCTAGCTTTTTCAGTGAGAACTTGATGTTTAAGTGGGGGGCTTTGCTTACCTTGAATTCATCAGTAAAGAGTTCACTCTAGGTCAGTAAACTTCCCAGATTAGCAACCAGAAGCTCAATATGAGAAATGTTCACCACCGGAAATGCACACCCAGCCCCAACCTCATTCTCTAGCAGTATCACTGGTTCAACACCACACGTTAACTTCAGGCTGGGAACGACCGTATGCTGAACAAAGGATGAGAGCTTTAGGCAGGCGCTCAGATCTGGGAAACACCTAATGGTGAAATGGTTTAAAAAGTTCTTTTAAAGAAATACACCTGAAGAGAAAGGAGATCCGAAATGGCCTGAGTTAAGTCCATTCTTATTCCTACAACAAGCTCAACCTAATAAGATTAGTTCAAGATGACACGCATCCTGGAGTCTGACAATAACACTGAAGGCCAGAGGGTATCTCCTGGGCTCTCCCCCCATGTATCAGGTTGGTATCAGGTTGGCTGGACTTCCTGCAAACCATGTGGTTACTTCACTAAGCTGGGAACATTTCTGCTGAGTTCTATGGGAATAAAGCTTGCCCTGAAGGCAAGGCAGGCAGGTAAGTATGCATTTGTGCCTGTGTCCAGGTCTCCAGTGTTAGCTCAGAAGTCAGAAAATGCTAGCTTTCCTATAAGAAGCAGACCTAGCACACCATAGCATGCTTTAAATACTCAGTGAGAATTAGTCCCAGCATGGACAAGAAGGCTGTCCTGTAGGTAACACCAGAGGGTGTCTTTCCTTGCGAAGGACTGCAGTACCTGGAGCTCTGAGAAGCCCTGGGTTCATCCCGAGGAGGGAGGATTCCACTCTCATGTGGAGGGCTAAGCTATACCAGGGACATCTGGCTCCTGATACAAGGAGAATAAACTCAAAGAGGCAGCAAGAAGACAAGAGAAGCCAGTGGTGTAGAGCTTGAAAGCTACTTGTTAGGCCTGGATCAGTAACAGAAACCATAGCTCAAAGCTCTCGTTCAGGGACCACTAGGTTCCCTCAGCATTCCTTCCCTCAGTACCCACTCCTTATTGGTCTGCCAGCTCCCGGTGATATGAACTACTTGCTTACAGAGAAAAGAAATCAGTGTGTTTTGAAGCAGAATAGGAATCAAAGGTCCATCCATAAGAACTTGGCCCTATTCAAATGGCTTTGGAAAATTAAGTGTTTTGAACACCTTTGTTTTTATTTATTTATTTATTTATGAGGGAGAGAGGGAGAGGGGGAGAGAGAGAGAGAGAATACCAGCATGCCCCTGCTTGCACATGTAAGTGTGGGGGTGGGGGTGAGGGAGGGGGAAAGAGAATCCTCAAGCAGACTTGCCATGGAAAGCAGAGCCCCATGCAGGACTCAATCCCAGGACCCTGAGACCAGACCTGAGGCAAAACCAAGAGTGAGATGATCAACTGAGCCACCCAGGTACCCCTGAATATTTCTGTTTCTAATTAAACAAAACAGGAATATTCTCATGGCAAGAACAGTTCAGATAGTATAGGTAAAGAAAAAGTTCCCCTCTGTTCAACTTGGTATACACCCTTGGAAATCTTCCGAGGAACTGAAGAGGGCGGGATGGGGGATACCCAACAGCCCACCAAGCACTGCTATGGATCGGGACAGGGCCTATGGACGGCTCCTTCGGCCACACTTCTGTTAAAAACCAGGTTCTCCACAGATCCACAAGTGAATGTGTTAGTTCAGCTGAGAGATCCCAGGAGCATGAAGAAAACACTGGCAGCCGCTGGGACTGGGCTCTCAGGACCCTGGGGGTCTCTGAGGCAGCAGCGGGGAGGCCTCCCTCCCAGAGGCACTCTGAGGAGTGCCGTCAGTTTTGGTAAAGTGCCCTGAGCTCCTTGGAGAAAAAGTGTTAAATAAACCACTGTCAACAGCAGTCCCACCTGGGCAGGGATGCCTGGGCACAGAGTAATAGTGGGGAAGAAGGCAGCGTTAATCTTCTTATCTCTCTGACTTGGTTGGTTTGAGGCCAATCTCTCAAACTGTCATTTTCAGCAGATGGCAACTGGTCAGCATGAGGGTAGTTGATTTAAAAGGTTTTTTTTTTGTTTTTTTTTTTTTGTTTTTTGTTTTTAAATTGGGATGCCTGGGTGGCTCAGTTGTTAAGCGTCTGCCTTTGGCTCAGGTCATGATCCTGGGGTCCTGGGAGGAGCCCCACATCAGGCTTCCTGGTGGACAGAAAGCCTGCTTCTTCCTCTCCCACTCCCCCTGCCTGTGTTTTCTCCCTCTGTCAAATAAATAAATAAATGAAATCTTTAAAAAAAAAAAAAAAAGAGGGGCGCCTGGGTGGCTCAGTGGGTTAAGCCGCTGCCTTCGGCTCAGGTCATGATCTCAGGGTCCTGGGATCGAGTCCCGCATCGGGCTCTCTGCTCAGCAGGGAGCCTGCTCTTCCTTCTCTCTCTCTCTGCCTGCCTCTCAGTGTGCTTGTGATTTCTCTCTGTCAAATAAATAAATAAAATCTTTAAAAAAAAAAAAAAAGAGAGAGAGAGAGAGAGACAGAGATTTTATTTATTTATTGGTGGAGAGAGAGCTAGGAAGAACTAGAGAGAACACAAGTTGGCGGGAGGGGCAGAGGGAGAAGCAGGCTCCCCACTGAGCAAGGAGCCTGATGTGGGACTTGAGCTCAGGACCCTGAGATCATGACCTGAGCCAAAGGCAGTCACTTAACCGACTGAGCCACCCAGGCGCCGGTGTTTTTTGTTTTTTTTTTAAGAACCAGAATGTTAGCATAGAAAGGGACAAATCATTTGCCATTTGAGCATGTATAATGTGCCAGGCCCTTTATGGAGTTCCTTAATTTTCTACTATTCTTGGAAGCAGGTACTACTACCATTGACATGCTCAAGATGTGCATGTGAGCTCAGAGGGGTTGGGTTACATGCCCAAGTCACCCAACAAGTGAGTATCAGAAACTAGATTTTGAACAGGTCTGGTGAACCCCAAAGCCTATGTTCTCTCTCTCTCCATTATGCTGTGATACTATCCGGACTAAAAAAAAAAAAAAAAAAAAAAAAAACCACACCTTTGAGTTAGGAGACCAAGGCCTGGTTCTTGGTACTTATCAGTTATGGCCTTGGACAAGCTGGCAACAAGCTGGGCCTGGTTTTCTCAGTTACCCAAGAGGGGGACTGGACAAATCTGAGTTTGTGGTAACCCTGGGCCATATGCATGAAACTCCACTGGCACCATATGGTTGGGGCCATATGGAATATGCAGTACCAGCAGTTAACAGCCTGGAATGAGAGATATGACAACACATAAGCAGTGTAAGATGTAAGACATATCGATCAGTCCCAGTAGCTTAATCACAGTAAATGTCTTCATTGAGAAATGGCAGGGCCTGGTGGGGAGAAGACTCCAAAATAAGTGTCTCCCCTCTCTCTACACGAACAGATATTGCTCGGAAATCCATGTCCTTTTATTACATGGGACACACCTCTGCTTTCTACCCCACAAAAAGCCAGTTTTTCAGGTCTTTTGTTCCACAAAAAGCCGGATGTCTGGTTGTTGAGTCAGATCTCAGTGTGCTGAACAAGTCTGACCTTCCACAACACACCTATCACACAAAGTTCAATCAGCGCAAGCCCCTACTCTCCCTGGCAGGGGATACTTCGCATTTCAAAATTCAGGGTGTCTTGGTTCCTCCGAAAAGGCCCACCTAACAGGTATCTTCCAGGAGGTCTATTGAAAGAACTGTGGCAATGCCCCTTAAGAGGAAAGATTTCTTTTCCCAGGTTTGCTCTCTTCCAAGCATAATCCTGCTGGGAGATGGGAGGTGAGGATCAGCCCACTCAGTGCCCTGCCAGCTCCAAGGAAGCAGCAGGGCCAGGGAGAATTTCCTCACGTGTTTCCAACGTGTTTCATGCATTTTATTGCTCATCTACCATGCAGATCAAAAGCGCTGGAGCAAGTCCAACTATTTCACACAGAATCTCACACTCCAGGCTGGCTACAGCCCCGAAAGCCTTCGTTTCTTCACTTGAAATACTGCCCAATGTTATTTTGGGATGTGACCTGATAGAGGAAGCCCATAGGGACTCCATGACGATAACCGTTCCAGCTGTGATTGGCTGCCCAGCCCCAGCAAGTGCCAGCATGGGTTTGTCAGGCTCTGCTGACAAACAGAACTCGGCAGCTAACACCTTCTCTTCACACCACAACAAAACCATGCCTGAAATCACACAGTCCATACCTCGTTGAGGGGAGGGACGTTGGGGGAGGCCTGCTAGTGCTCTCACAGGAAGGGCTGCAAGTTCTAACATGAATTGGCTGCCTGATGAAGTACATTTTCAAGCAGGAAGATACCAGATCAGGGTTAGAGGAAGGGGGTTTAAACAGTCTCCTGACAGAGCCTGAGGATGACATCAGTTCATTCTGCCGAGCAGATTAAATAACACCAACAGGCAGGTCTAAAGAACAGGCTCATGAAAATGCTCAACTCAGGGTTTTCTCGTAAATTTGGATGAGTCCTCGAGAAATGGAGCTTTTGTTAACCCCCAGATGGAGTTCTTGTCCTCTTTCAGTTGAGAAGAGCTTCTGCCAAGTTGTGCTGACTATTGGCGGGGAAACCACCCACCAAGAGAACCAGGTAAATCCTACATATATACTTTTTTTTTTTAATTTTAAAGATTATTTATTTGACACAGAGAGAGAGATCACAAATAGGCAGAGAGGCAGGCAGAGAGAGGGGGAAGCAGGCTCCCCACTGAGCAGACAGCGTGATGCGGGGCTTGATCAGGACTCCAAGACCAGGACCCGAGCCGAAGGCAGAGGCTCAACCCACTGAGCCACCCAGATGCCCCCCTACATATATACTTATAGGGGTGTGTGTGTGTTTGTGTTGGGAACCTTGCAATTCAGCCATACTCATTTAAATGACTTTTCCTAGTATGAAAGAAGCCCCAAGGCACAGCCTGAGATGACCAATCTGGATCTGCACTGGCACTTCTCAGGTGCTCTCTGGCTGTGCACCTAACAGATCCATGGCCACAGCAGGACGCTGCTCCCATGCCGGGGAGTGGGAGGAAATCCTGAAGAACACAGAAAAGGTTGGGAGACCTGACCCTTGAAGAAAGGCAGACAGCACTTCTGTCTGGATAAAGGGGAGAAACTTCAAGGAAAAAGGAGTACAGCAAACACAAGGCAAGTAAGTTTTGGGGAGACCTTGTTTTTCATAGAGACTTCCTTAAGCAACTTGTTTGTCAAGTGTCAGGGGAGAAGAGGCTACCTCTACCAAACACTTCTAAGAAATATTCAGTACAATAAAGCTTCGTTCGTAGGTTCTCTTTTCCTCAGTCTTTGCTAAATGGAAGAAAGGGTAACCTGACCCCACAGACTGGCAGGGACTCCAGAGTTATAGAACTCTGATGAATGGTTACGGCCGCTGCCATCTCTGCCCAGGGAGCGGACTAGCTGGTGCTGGTGAAATGGCAAGAATGAATTAATACACAGCATAGGCTGCCTCTTACTACTGGTGGTACTTTCGAGTCAGGGGCTAAGCAGGTGGTTGAGAAGGGTAAAGGAAAGGCACAGAACCTGGCACCATCTTTCTAGCTTAGGACCAAACATCATCTCCTGCTTGAACTACACCCACCGTGTGGAACAGCAGAAACAGTTCTGGAGAAGAAAGGCTAAGAGAACCTGATTTCTTAACTCCTACCCCAAGTTTCCTAAAACGTATCACCATACTCCCTCTTCTCTTTTTCAACAGTAGGCTATTTCTTTGGGGGGATTAATGGGTCATTTCTTCCTGGTGACCTTCTGGCTGCCTGATGGGGGATGCACAGTAAAGAAAGGTAGAACTCTTCTAGTCTCCAGAATGCTTTTCATGGGCCCACCTCCAAGAGGAAATCCCCTAAATCTATACATCAGAATTCATAAATAAAACTCAGGGAGACCAAATCTCGAAATCCAAAGGATGCTGGAAAGAGGAATAAAGGAAGTCTCTTCGTGTCTCCCTCTTGAAGGGAAGCAGAGCGCAACACAAATGTGTCACTCTCATGTGCTTAGCCCTCAGGTACATGGCTGGCTCACATTTAATTCTTAGAACCATTTTCTAGGTGCAAGTCTCTTCCCTGTTTTACCAAAGCAAGAGCTCAGAAGTTAAACGGTGGTGCCCGAGGACAGAGAGCTGTCACACAGAAGAACTCGAGTTCAAACCCCGTTGCTCTGATTCCAGAGCTTGCGTTCTTCCTACTGTAAGGTGGAAGCTTGCCGCTATCAGAAGCGAGGTTCCGTGCTCCGAAGTCTGGCCACAACCTGTGTCTGGACATACTGAATGACTACCGCCATGGCTCTAACAAGTTAACCTCACTAGGCCTTGCTTGGTTCCTCTATAGAAATAAAGACCAGAATTAGATAATTTAACTCTACTAGACTACAATGCTACATACTCTCCTCTTGCCTAGTCACTTTTCCTATAAATCGTTCTTCCTTTCTAATCCTTTTTTCATGGTTTATTTCAAGTCAGCCCTTTCACTGGCTACACTAAATGGTTTAGTACATTTTCTCACCTCTGGGCCCTTAGAAGGGTACTTAATGTACATGGAGTAAGGGGAAGCGGGGGGGAGTGACTTAGAATCTAGGAAGACCCTTAGGAAGCTAAGGGTAGGTTGTAGGTTGTTATCTGCTGATATTCCTACTGAATGTGCTCTACCCCTATTATCGGGCGCAGGGGTGTGGCCCAGAGGGAGAAGTCAAAACATCCGAGGCCTCTAGATGGCCTCATCTCAGGTAATTTCAAATCCTCACCCAGCCCTGCTGTCACCCTTCCCAACTGCAGGACAATTAGGCCTTGTTTAAAGGGCCCATTCCCCAAACAAGCTTCAACCCCCTGTCCATAGCTGTGATCCACCAGGTGTGGGGGTAAGGAGAGGCACCAGAACTCTCCTCTAACACAGAAGGGTGGCCCATTTCCCAGTCACTGAAGAGAACTGGGTGGGAAGACCAAATACTTGAAGTCAAGCTACAGGTGCTATAAGACTAAAATCATTTTTGCCTTGGAGACAAGAAAAGCTTTGGGGGGACAAAGCCTCCACGGTCAGCACAAACTTCCTGGCCCTTCACCCCTCACCCAGGGGTGATGCTCAGAGTCCCTCCAAGGGGCTCCTCCTGGACCCACTGTCGCAGGACTGATGGCACTGTGCTGAATATGCCTGTGAGACGACAGCAGGACCAGGACAGGTCCTCCTATGTTGTTAGAGACCAGAAAAATGCTGGGCACACAAAAGACAACCTGTTTGAGAAGTTACTCAATGAATAATCTACTCAAAAGCATCCTCTGTAGACCCAATCTCTATCAGTCTTCTCTTTTTCCTTTAACCTTGATCCCCCCACCATAATCCCGTACCTGAGCTCTAGACCTCCACATGGAGGAAGGGACTCTTGGGTGCTGACATCAAGGGAATGAACTCTCCGGTCTAAAATTGTCAAGTACAAGCCCGAGTAGGCCCCGGCCACTTGGGTAAGAGCAGCTGATTGAACTGCAGTGCGGGGAAGGAACGTCTGGAAAGGAAGCTGTGGGGAGGCGGGGCTCTGTGTCACCAGAGAAATTTCAATCTAATTACAAAAATACAAGAACCTGCTGTTCTAATCCACCTCAGCAAAATCTCTTGAGGTAGGTCTGCCCCTTTGGGTGGGGGCTGAGGGCGTTTCTGAGGCGAGAAAGGAGAGAAGAAAGACTGTGGGGGGCTGCCTGCACTCCTGCGGTGGGAGCCCCTGCACACAGCAGCTTGGCCACTGCAGCAGCCATTGATTTTCCAAGGGTCGATATTCTGCTCCCACAGATCTGCACGGCTAGAGGTTTAATCACATTGAGTGCTTCTGCTCAACATCTCCCCTGCGCTTCCCCCTCCCCAAACCAATAAAACAAACACCAAACACAAGCAGAGTTGGCAATGGGTAGATGTCTCTGGCCACAACTGGCCTCCAACCTCAGAAAATCCTAAATACCAGCTCTGAGGGAGCCAAAGCTACATGCGCAGTCCACACGAAGCTGCAGGGACAGACCCACAGGTGCCAAAGAACTTTTTAACCCTTGGAACAACACTCCCATACAGATCCTTCTAAGAATTCTGAGATTTTACATTAAAAGCTTCCAGTTTCCCAACTCCTGAAAAAAATAGATCCTAGATAGATCCACAGTGTAGCAATCATTGAAACCTTGTTTTCCAACTTTGTCACAGCCCCCACCAGGCTTGTAAAATACCATGTTACGATCTGACCAGCCTTGGACACACACCCCTCCTCTGCAAAGGCTTCTCACTTGGGTCAGGAGAGAATGTCTTATCTAGTCAGAAACAACCTCTTGGCCAAAAACGTACAGTGTTTTAAGGGTCACTAGCTAACAGACTCAAATCTGAAAAAAAACAAAAAAACAAAAAAACAAAAACCCCGAAAAACAAAAAACAAAACAAAAAAACCCCCTGAAACTGGGTCAGAGCTGGGCCTGAGTTAGAGCAGTCAAGAACAGTGCATATTTATGGAAAGGGGCTGTTCTAATCCCAGCAGGAAACAAGCACTGTAAAGCTTGAGAAAGCAAAGAAGTTAGGAACTCCCTACTTTCCCCAAGTTAAGCATTTCCTGTTAGGAAAGTCAACCACATAGACCTTGTTCCACCAAGATCTTCAGCTGAAATCCTAGAACTTGAGCAAGGAAGGCAACAGGAGGGGTCGAGGAAAGGGAAGAGGAAAGAAACAGAAAAGAAGGAAGAGTTCTAGATATGAGAAGTGGAAGGGAGAGGGAATGTGTGGCCTTAGGCTTCCACCTCACCTAGCTGCCCCTCAGCAACCAGAAAACAATGAACGTGCGTAACTAGCGAAGGCAAGGATGGCACTGTGCTGAGCACAGTTTAGACCAAGGTCCAGGGAGCTCAATGCCCTTCTGGGTTTAGTATTTAACCCCTAAATATGTATTTGCCAGTGGTCCTCCCTCCCACGGCCTACTGTTCTAGATAAAATCCAAAGATTGGGGGGAAGGTATGCAACAAACAGATCTGAGAGTAGGGACTGAATAGCATCTTAAACCAAAACAGACAACCATCAACCCCAAAGGCCTTAAAACCAGAAGAACAACTCTGAACACAGGGAAAGACACAGTAAAGTTCGAAAAGCAGATGAGGGGAAAATGACCAAATATTCCTGATAACAGTTCCTCTGAATACTGACTGATTCAGTTTATTTGGAACTTGATTTTTCTCCTACCTTTCCCCAAATATCAGGAAATTACCTTCACTTATCTCCGTAAACAATATTTAATATTCCTCCCACATCAAAGCTGGCCTTAAAGGGACAGGTTTGCTGACTTTCAGCTTGAGCCTTCAACTCTTAGTTTCCATTTTCAACAAGGCATGGCTTCTTAGCTTCCTTGGGAAAGTCAAATGGGAAGCAAGCTAGCCGCTCGAAGGTGAGCTCCACCCAATGGCAATCAGAGACTATGTCACAATACCAGCCAATTCCGTACTGACACCAAGTGGGAAAGATGGAAGAGCTTCGGGCTGTGGAAGTGGATGGCGCAAGAGAACAAGCCCAAGTCCCCAAAGACTGAATGCCAAATATCCTAAAAACATGGAAAAAAGACAAAAGAACTCTCTATGCTTGATTTATCAGGTATGTTAACAAAGCTCCATACCCCGAGGTCCTCCCCTCTGGATGCAGTTTGGTGAAACAGTTTGTGCAAGCAGGCCCTAGTGGTTCTGAAGGACAGCATATGTAGGCGGGCGTGGCTTATTTCTTGTTCAAAAAGCCCAAACACCCCTTTAGCCCTCAGGACAGATGAGACACAGCTTGGCAATCACATATCTGGGAGGCCCCGTTTTTTTTATTTTGTTGGGTCTTTTTGGAGAAGGACAATGGCAGAAGCTGGGGCATGCACTTCACTGAGGTAATCTCCCAAAGAGCTTTGCAGAAGGTTTTATTTATTTATTTTTAGAGATTTTATTTATTTATTTGACAGAGAGAGATCACAAGCAGGCAGAGGGGCAGGCAGAGAGAGAGAGAGAGAGAGAGAGAGAAGGAAGCAGGCTCCCCGCTGAGCAGAGAGCCCGATGTGGGGCTCGATCCCAGGACCCTGAGATCATGACCTGAGCTGAAGGCAGCGGCTTAACCCACTGTGCCACCCAGGCGCCCCTTTGCAGAAGGTTTTAAAGCACCAACGGGGTGCTCCTTGGTGGCTTGGTTGGTTAAGTGTCTGCCTTCAGCTCAGGTCATGATTCCCGGAGTCCTGGGACTGAGCTGCACATCGGACTCCCTGCTCAGTGAGGAGTCTGCTTCTCCCTCCCCTCTTCTCCTGCTCATGCTCGCTTGCTGTCTCTCAAATAAATAAAATCTTAAAAAGAAAAGAAGAAAAAAAAAAGCACCAATAGGAGAGAAAGGGAAGTGCGGTGGGGGGAGGAGGGGTGGAAGAAAGCCATGATCACCAAGGCAACGGAGTTCATCCATATGCTGACTCAGGAATTGCAGGAAATTCTGGTTTTTGAGGTTTCTTCCTTCCAAAGTATTTCCTACATCTTCCTGGAGAGTAGATCTAAATCCAGAAACTATAGTATCACTACCTTTGCCTAAAAATCTCAGCCCCACATCTTTAAATACCTCCTCTTCCTCTCCAAAGGCAATATGGCATTCTTCTTTCTCATAAAGGAGCTTTTCCCTGATCCTTTATAGGAGTTGGTCCTAATAGTAAAAAGCACTGGACTGGAAGTCCAGAAATGGAATGTTCATTTACTGAATGACCTTGGGCAAGTCCTTTACCCGTTCTGGGTCTTAGGTTCCTCATATGTAAGGTTAGGGAGTAAGAGGAAGGGGTATCATGTTTGTGTTAGTGTAGTGAACTTTCTGTGGACCAGCTCATGCTGTCTCCATTCTACTCTTTTTTTTTTTTTTTTTAAAGATTTTATTTATTTATTTGATAGGAAGAGAGATCACAAGTAGGCAGAGAGGCAGGCAGAGAGCAGGGAAGAAAGCTCCCTGCTGAGCAGAGAGCCCATTGTGGGGGCTTGATCCCAGGACCCTGAGATCATGACCTGGGCTGAAGGCAGAGGCTTTTTTTTTTTTTTTTTTTAAAGATTTTATTTATTCATTTGACAGAGATCACAAGTAGGCAGAGAGGCAGGCAGAGAGAGAGAGGGGAAACAGACTCCCCGCTGAGCAGAGAGCACGATGCGGTGCTTGATCCCAGGACCCTGGGATCACGATCTGAGCTGAAGGCAGAGGCTTTAACCCACTGAGCCACCCAGGCGCCCCTGAAGGCAGAGGCTTAACCCACTGAGCCACCCAGGCACTTCCATGCTACTCTTTTCTTAATTGTAGGGGTTAAAAAGCTAAAAACCATGTTTCCCAAAACCCCCTGTGAATGGGTTTAGATGTAATTCAGGTTCTACTAATTAGGAGCAAACTCAAGATTAGATCAAAGTATGGCAGAGACCATATTTCTGTCTCCTTCATTTGTTCCTGCAACAGCATTTTGGCTTCCTCTTCCAGTAAACTGGGTGCTGGTTCTGGTGGCAGCAGCTGCTCCTTCTTGACTCTAGCTTACGCATCCCTGGACAGCAGATGTAGAGCAATTAATATAATATGATAGTGGTTTAAAGGTAGGAGTTTCCCGGGTGGGTGAAATCTAGTTTTAGGTCCTGCTCCTGAAGGACAAGCCTAGAGCATGCTTCCTCAATCTTTCTAGCAATTCTGTAAGCCCAAATCCCTATACTAAATCCCTCTCTATTCAACATACCTAGGCCTACGGTTCACTGTAGAAACCACTCCATCTGACGCAGGATTATCAGATGATCCCAAAAGAATAGTTGTGAAGGAAGAAGGGAGAACAGAGTTATTCACAAGGCATGTTCTCTGCCAAGTCGGCATCTTCTTGGGAAAAACGGGCAAGACGGAGGAGTTTTAGAACTTTAAAATACATTTGTCCAGAACAAGCTCCTTTACTTCTTCCCTTTTTTTTACAACCTCCCTGTACTTTCTCCCTCCCACTCTAATGCCAGAGTGGGGGTGGGGGGCTGCTGAACTGCTCACTCGGGACAGAAGGCTGAG
The DNA here is from genome assembly GCF_009829155.1 of Mustela erminea. Lineage (NCBI taxonomy): Eukaryota > Metazoa > Chordata > Mammalia > Carnivora > Mustelidae > Mustela > Mustela erminea. The sequence goes on from NC_045623.1 coordinate 90,183,431, forward strand.
TCAGCACATGCTTTCTTTCCATCTCTATACTCTCTGCAAGCTTTTACTCTGCTGAGGATAGCACTACCTGCCCAACCCCGTGTAAGTGTTCTCCAGACTTTAGGGAGGACTGGGCTAGACAGGGTACCAAGTATCTTCCGCAGTGGCGAGAAACACGTTTATAAGCTCCAGGTGATAGAGCAGCAATCCTGACAGCCCCCAGCAGCTGGGGAGTGAAGACAGGTTTAACTGCCAAAGATCCCAGCTCGTCTTCTTAGAGCAATTTCTGGTCTAAGCAACGAGCCACCAGCTTCCTATAGCAAGGCTGGGGACAACCTGAAGAACAAGTTCGAATCCAAGGGGTATGGTTTGCTTGGTGGGAAGGAGGTACTTCCTGCCAGCCCTCAGAAGGGCAAACTCACCCCAGGGGCCATCACACCAGAAGTGAGGCTCAGTTCGTTTTCAGAGTGAAGTTGTTCTGAAGAAAACAAAAGGTTCTAGCAAGAGGAATCTGTGTGAGACACACAGGCAGGAAGCAGAGCTGAGCCACCAGTGACTAGAATAGAAACAGGAAATGGGCCCAGGAACAAGCATACAGTAGTGCAGAGCAAGCCGCACAGGCTCCAGCAGGCACCAGGCAGTATTAGGGCCCGGCAGCGTGACTAAGATGGAGAAGTGGATTGGCCAGCCCTGCCCGAGAACCACCCGGAGAACCAGCGTTTGAGAGAAGGGACGGCTATTTGCACAAAGCACATGCTGCTCTGAGCAGTCTGGGCAGATCTGACAGAGGGGGTGGGGATTTCCTTTCTGAGACTTTTTGAGAGCACCTGGGCTACAATTCAAGGGGAACAAGCACAGATACACAGTCAGATATAAAGAAAACAGGTCATCAACCTCAGAAAGGCCCAGGTTCTCTGAGTACCAAAATTGCCAGTGGCATTTTTGTTATTAGCCCCTTGAAAATAAGCCATCAAAAAAGCCTAGGCAAAAAGTGTTGGCCTGTTTCCTTTTACCATGAAATGTGACAAAAGGCAACACAGTGTAAAATTTAAGTCCTTCAAGCATTTCAATTTTTTAAGCCTTCAGAGGATTTCTGTCACTTCCCCCAGTAAATCTAAACAAGAAGCAGGCCGCCAAGCTCAGGTGGGCAGCAAGAACCTGGACTGCTCAGCACAGGTTTCCCGAGTAGTCGGTTGCCTGGCCCAGGTGTTGGATGTGGACCCAATGCCCACGCAGAGGCACCCGCATGATGCCAGGCCAACAGGAAGAAACTGGGGGAATCCCAGAGAAAGTATTTCAGCTGGGTTTTGAAGCCAAAGCAGGAGTTTTGCCGGACATTAACAGAGCGGGAAGGTGGATGGGCAGACATCTTCAGTACGAAGACAATGGCAGGAAGGACTGGGGGCTGTGAGGAGCTTGAGGCACGCCCGAGTGGCTGGAGCTGAGGCTGCACAGGTCTGCTGGGAGCTGCAGGTGGTCCCACAAAGGGGTCTGGGCTGTAGGCATGGGGAACCAAAGCCCTCCAAAGTACCACAAAACAAATGGTGGTGGTCTCTCCCTCCAATGCCCCCCATGCAGAGTACTTAAATGTTACTAGACATCAGTAAAACTCATTGTATTCCAAAGTCCCCAGCTTGATATTCATCTGAAAATTTTACTCTCCGTTCTCAGGGTCTAACTCCTTGCTTCTAAACCATTAGATAAATGAATCACCTGGGGATCTTGTTAACACTGCTGGATTCAATAAAGCTGGGTGGGACCTGAGAACCTGTGGTTTTTTTTTTTTTTTTAAGATTTTAATTAATTAATTTATTTAATAAATAGAGATAGAGAGACAGTGAGAGGGGGAACACAAACAGGGGGAGTGGGAGAGGGAGAGGGAGAAGCAGGCTTCTTGCCAAGCAGGGAGTTTGACACAGGGCTCAATCCCAGGACTCTGGGATCACGACCTGAGCAAAAGGCAGATGCCCAAGTCTGAGCCACTCAGGTGCCCCAGAACCTGCATTTCTAAGACAATTCTCAGGTGATGTCTGTGCTGCTAGATAATGGACCACATTTTTTCAGTAACAAGGCTCTACCTGATTAACATTAGCCTTAATCAGGACACTGTGCTCTAAGAAGAAAGGCACAGAATAGGACGTGCTCCTGTCCAATTCAGGGGGAACCAAACTCTAGTCAGCTTTCCACTTTTTGAGGGGATTCCCTAGTTGGTTAGTTCCTCTAGCAGACCTGCCCTATGGACTTGGGCATGTTCCCTCTCCCACCCTTCCCTGTACCATAGCTGCCCTTTTCACAACTCATCTGTGCCTCCCTGACAAGAGGCCTGAGAAGGGATGCCTGAGTGGCTCAGTCAGTAAAGTGGCTGCCTTCAGCTCAGGTCATGATCCTAGGGTCCTGGGATCGAGTCCCACATGGGGCTCCTTTCTCGACAGGGAGCCTGCTTCTGCCTCTGCCTGCCTGTGCTCGCTCTCTCTCTGACAAATAAATAAAATATTAAAAAAAAAAAAAAAAAGGTGGCCTGAGAAAACAAAAGTGAAATGGAAATCCTTTCAGGACAAGTCTGGTAAATATTAAATGGCAAAGGGGTTGAGGCTTTTGGCTAAACCTGAATAGAGGATCAGATTGTCTTTTGCTGGGTGGGATGCTATGGAAATATTTCATCTGAAATATCAGAGATAGAGACTGGATTCAAATCCTGATTCTGACCCTTAGTTTCTTCTAATATAAAAAAGAAGTGGTTACTCAGTACATTTGAATTCCCGCTCTTCTAGGAGGACTGGTGTTGCCTGTAAGCTCCCTTCTTGGCCTTATTCCTGCCCTCTTAAGATTTGGATTCTACAGGAACAACATAGTTCCCTCCCATTTCCTCTTTCTAGATCACTATAACCCAAGCTCTCTGAGTATGAAAATACCACAGCAAGTAAAACACGAGTGCTAACAGCTACAGTTTTATTAAGTGAAATCTAAAGATGGGCTTGGAAATGCAAGTGATTTAAAAGAAAAAAACAAAAAACTACAGATAATTTAATAGAGATTAAAAATCCTAATCCTATTCTCCACCTCATTCCCAGCATCAGTAACTTCCACGCCTACCTCACTAGAAGAAACAAGTATGATCCAGCTCTTCAACGGCAGCCTCTCAGACTTTTCCAGTCAAGGGTACAGTGTCCTTTGTGAGCTAACCCAGTGAGTGCCCTTGATTCCTTTTTTCACAACTCCTGAAAGATAAGTCTGTTTATACCCTCCTAATATTCTGCCAGCATCGTCACCCTTCAATCTATCTGCATTATACACATGCGGGTCTTCAGATGAAGCAGAGGAATGCGGGCTGATTCAGCTGCCCCTTCCTTTCAATGCCTTTCAAGAATGCTCTTTACTTTTACGCCTTTCCCTTGTTCATTTCCTTTCCTCCAGCCCTCAGACATCAGGTCCTTTCCATACGTAAAAAGGAACCCCATAACGGGCTTCCTGACAAATCCAACTTCATATTCTCTGAACTATAAATGTGATGTGGACCATCCCCCGCCCCCCTACCCTGGGCTTCCATAAATAGACACAACCCTTCCTGGTCCTCCTCCAAGCTGACCAGCTATCTGCTGGGCGCTCCTACCTGGTGACCACAGACACTGTCCAGGACTCCTACTGGCTCCTCCCTCCATAAGCCAGTGCCTCGGAGGCCTCCTTCATTCTGCGCGTTAAGGATCAATCACTCCACAGACTGCTCTATGCTCTCTGACTTGACACACACTCAGCTCTTACCCAAGGTGCAGTCTCCTGTCTCCAACTAGCAGCTAAGCATTTGTTTTTAAACATTCCACTACACGGAACTTAGCTGTTCCTCAAAATGAGTTTTCCTATTAACCTTTCTATTTCTGTCAATGAGATCTCTTTCTCCCCACCCCTCTTCAAGATCATTACATTTTTCTACCCGCTTTCTCCCAGTTCTACAGAATCCTTCCTGCATAGCTCAGAACCAGGACTAGCGGGCTATGCAAACGGGACAGAGGGTGCACAACTCCAAACCTCTCACCAGAATTATTTCAACAGTTTAACTTCTCTCCTTGCTTCCAGGCTCTCCCCTTTTCAAACCACTTTATACATGAATGGATTTTTTGTAACATTAATTTTATCATGTTACTGGACAGCCTATCTGCAGGACTCTAAGATCAAATTCAAATGGCTTACTTGGCCCACCAGGGCCCTAACCCCTATAATCCAGCTTTTCCTCCTGCTACTCCCTATCCTCTGGAAGCCTGATCCTGACCAGTCCCCCAGTATCATCTATACTATACCTCACCTCCACCTGGCCTGTGCTCAGGCTATACTTTTCCTTCCCAACCACCCAAGTATGTCCGTATCTAGGTCATTCTAAAACTTCTGCCATGTTTTTCCTCAACTGTTTAGACATAAATGGTCACTGTCTTCCCCAAACTTGGAAAGCACCCATTGTAACATTCAGGCATACATTCTTCTGTTTTACTATATAAACAAAGAATACTTGAGGGCAGCAACGAAGTGATATTCAAATCACAGGCTACCTCAGAAATCATCAAAGTCTAACCCTTGTCTAATGCCTGTCTGCCTTCCATAGAATATCACAACAAACAGTGTACTAGCTTTCACTGGAGGGATGGGAAACTTTTTTATTTTTAGTATTTTATTTATTTATTTGACAGAGATCACAAGTAGGCAGAGAGACAGGCAAAGAGAGAGAAGGAAGCAGGCTCCCCGAGGAGCAGAGAGCCAGATGTGGGGTTCGATCCCAGTACCCTGGGATCATTACCTCAGTCAAAGGCAGAGAGAGGCTTTAACCCACTGCGCCACCCAGCCCCCCCCCATTTTGTTTTTTTAAATATCCTTATCCTCCAGATCACAAAAGAACTTGTGTCACACTTGGGCTTAAACCCATAGGCAACAGGTAGCCAGGTTTTTAAAGCAGTAATGTTCACTTGCCAGAATTTTTTTTTAAAGATCTATTTATTTATTTGAGAGTCAGAGAAAGAGACATAAGCAGACTCCCCACGGAGTGGGGAACCTGACAACGATGCAGGGCTCAATCCCAGATCCCTGAGATCATGACCTGACCCAAAACCAAAAGTCAGACATTTACCCGACTGGGTCACCCAGGTGCCCCCGGATTTGATTTTTTAAGATGAGTACTCAGGTGATTATGGTGAGGACAGACTTGGAAGGAAAAGGAATTAAACAGCCAGGGGCAAGACACTAGGTAGGAGGTAACAGGGTCCTTTTAAGGAAAAAAAAAAAAAAAAAAAAAGGCAATGGGTAGGACAGGGGGAACCAGATTCAAAAACCGTATCTGAGGTAGACTGGGATTTGGTGACCAACTTCTGGAAGGAATCCAGTGAGTGCCACAGAGAGAACCCCCAGGGTGGTACTGCAGTCAAAGGCTGCCCTACCCAGGAAGAGACTACACTGGGGCCATGGCTGCAGGCAGTCTGTTTTGCCCCAGTTTCTTTTCCTTCTACCATTTTCAAGCCACGGCCTTCCCTCCAGATCACCAAGAGTTACACTACCCAGATCACCAAGAGTTACACTACGTGTAAGTCACCACTGTTATTCAGTTACCACTGTGGCTTCCTAGTCTTGTGATTTTTTTTCTTCCCTTGTTAAAGGACTACTACTACCTAAACCCACTGTTATTCAAATATGGTTTTTGGAACTTTAGCACCAAGTGAGTGCTTGCTAGAAATGCAAATTCTTACTCCCACCTACTGAACTGGAATCTCTCTGGGTAGAGGTCAGTAATCTGTGTTTTAATTAATCTCCAGATGATTCTCACTGCATGCTGAAGTTTGGAGAAGCACTGATCTAGTTAACCTTTCCAGATCTGGGCTTTCAATCCTGTATCTATTTTCTACCACTGAATGGAAACTCTATCCCAAGTACACTTTCAGACTATAATGTAAATTTACAAATGTGCCCCAGTAAGAAAAAAATTGGGAAGCATTCATTATTCTAGGGAAACCACATACACTTGAGTGAATCATTTAAACAGAACCTTTTAAAGATGCAACTCCAAGTCATTCCCTGAAATAATTATAATCAAAAGTCAGATACTAATTTTCAGATGAGACCCTTAAAGATTTTGCCCCAAACTAAAGGAAATTAAAGACTAATGAAACACCTAGAGGTTTGCTTACCCATCCCTTACAAAGACCTTCTTACCGTAAGGTGAAGTAGTAGCTATTTTACAAGATAAGCCACAAACCCTAACTTCACTTCTTCCTAAAAACACTGTCAGGAAGAACAAATAAATTAATTTGTCCTCTAAAATGGAGTTTAGGCCTTCCCGTAAAGGCTGTGATACTTGTCTTTCCCTCACCGTGAAAACAACAATCTTACAGTATGGTCAAGCTGTCCCCTGTCAGACATACACTTTCTGAATGAACAATGTAATATATACTGCTCAGGTTCATTCGTTCCCTGAATTGGCGCCTACTTTATGCCAGGCACTATGATGGCCATGAGCAAGACAGAGACCGTCAGCCGTCACTGAGCTTGTGTCAAGTAAGTAATTGAAATTACACTTGAGATAAATACTGACAAAACACACGGGTGTTAAGACAGTCTATTTTAGCAAAGGAACCTGACACAGTTTGGATTAGTGGATCTCTACCAGGGCTACAAATCAGAATCACCAGGGACAGCTGGTCAACTGCTGTCAACCCCAAACAAGTCAGAACTCTGTGAACTCCAGCCACTGGTTTTTTGTTTTTTGTTTTTTGTTTTTTTAAAGATTTTATTTATTTGTTAGAGAGAGAGATACAGAGCGCAAGCACAGGCAGACAGAGTGGCAGGCTAGAGGCAGAGGGAGAAGCAGGCTCCCTGCCGAGCAAGGAGCCCGATGTGGGACTCGATCCCAGAACGCTGGGATCATGACCTGAGCCGAAGGCAGCTGCTTAACCAACTGAGCCACCCAGGCGTCCCCCAGCCACTGGTTTTTAAAGATCATTCACTCCCCAGATAATTCTAACATGTAGCCAAGGTAGAGAACCACTGGTCGGGGGCATCATGTGATAGATGTTGGGGGCACACAGGCCAGTAACACAGTGCCTGCTCTCCAGAAGCCTACCATCAAGTGACAGAGACCCAAGTGTTCAAGTATCAGCAAATTGCTCTGGTGACCTAAAGCAAAGAAACCTCAGATACAGGATAGTGTTTCTCCTGGTGTAAGGATGGGGAAGTGATCCCAGAGGACCATATAAGGTGCTTTTACCTATGCTAGCAAGGTTTGATTTTTTTTTTTTTAAGATTTTATTTTTCTTTATTTGGCAGAGAGAGACACAGCGAGAGAGGGAACACAAGATGGGGGAGTGGGAGAGGAAGAAGCAGGCTCCCTGCTGAGCAAGGAGCCTGATGTGGGGCTCGAGCCCAGGACCCTGAGATCACGACCTGAGATGAAGGCAGACGCTTAATGAACTCAGCCACCCAGGCATCCTGCAAGGTTTGATTTCTAAAGGTGGGTCATCAGGCCCTGAATCATTCTTTATACCTTTTAAAAAAAAAAAAAAAAAAGATTTTATTTATTTGACAGAGAGATCACAAGAAGACAGAGAAGCAGGCAGAGAGGGCAGGGGAAGCAGGTTCCCCGCTTAGCAGAGAGCCTGATGCCAGGCTCGATCCCAGAACACTAAGATCATGACCCAAGCCAAAGGCAGAGGCTTAACCCACTGAGCCACCCAGGTGGCACCCCTCTTTATACCTTTTAATACATCTTAAATATTGCAGTTTTTTGGTTTTTTAAATAAAAACTGACTTTAGTCAGTGAGGGCATCATAGAAGTTATTTAAGCTGAGTTTTGACATTTGATTAGGAAGGAGTTTTCTGAAGAAATAATCTTGAAGATGTAGCCTGAAATATGACTAGAGGAGTTAGGAGGAAATGTGTCTCAGGCAAAGGGAAGGGTCTGTGCAGAGGTGTGGAAGCAGAATAAAGCATGGAGCCTTACAAAACTGAGACAAAGTCAGTAACAAGGCAAAGGGCAAAACAGGATGAAGTGCAGGTTCTCAAAGTGCCATCCCTAGCCTACAGCATCAGCAGCATCAGCGGCATCAAGGAATTTGTTTCAAATGCAAAGTCTCAGGCCTCATTCCAGACCTAAATCAGAAGCAGGGGGCAGCCTACATAATATTAAGGATTTTGGATTTTATTCTAAGATTAATGAAAAACAATTGAGAGATTATAAACAGAGGGACAACATAATCAGGATAATAGCAGCTAAATGGTTTGGCATTAACAGCAGAGCAAAAACTCCTCAAAATCTAATTTTTGTAATAATCAGGATCAGAAACCAGGAGTCTTTACATCAAGGGTCACAATCATAAAGCCTTTAGGGCTGTGGTAAGGTGAATGAGCAAAGAGGAGGACGTGGAGAACTGGAGAGGCTGCCCTCCAGTCAGCCCAGCTTCCGTTCTGGAGCCCAGCACCAAGAGGCGCCTCACAAACACCCACTGAGAGAAGAAGCACAGCGGCAAACCTCGGGATCCCTTGACACAACTGCTTCGGGAAAGAGTGGGCCCCTTCTAGGGAATCCTGACTTCTCCTTTCTTCAAATATGACCGTTTCCCAGCCTGGCTAGGCAAATCTGGCATCAAACCAAAATTTCAAAGAATAACCACCTTTTGTTTCTTAGTCCAAATAGCAGAGGGATAAAAAGCAATTCAACAAACAAGATGCCAATAACCCAGCCAACTCACCTCCCACATAGAGCTTCTACCACAGAGCAAATGACCCATTTGGATGAATCTATAGGAGAAGCCTGAACTTGGGAAGGCTCCTTGTGATAGGCTGCCCAGGAACAATCCTCTCCTGGGCCCACGAAGCTGCCAGTGCCCTCACTTCGGCAGGTCAAATCAGAAGCTCTGGATGTGACGGTACAGGGCTCTCAACCCTGTTTGTACGCTAGGCTTCTCAGGACTGAAAAATGACACAGTTCCGCTGGAAGATTACCAGGAGCAAGCAGAAACTTTCTGCTTTTCGGGGAGCGACTTAAAGCAATGGCAAAAATCCACTGATTCGGTTTCTTGCCACAGTAGCACCTCACTCAGATTCAGTCAGCTACAGACCACAGATGAGGAGGGAGTAGGTACACACTTCTGACTCAACCAGGTTAAAAAACACATTCCAGTGAGGTCTGGGATGCAGAAAAGGATTGCAACAGTCCCTAATGAAAAGGGAACAAAGAGGGATTGCCTTATTCAGACACATCCTCACCCAATTCCTCAACTGAGAAAGTCCACAGTTTTGGGGCCCACGTGACAGTGGCTACGCCTGTGGCCCGGGATGCCTGCACAATAGGTACCGAGGGAATCCGAGACCTTGCCCCACGCAGGTTATGGCTCAGAGATCTTCAGGGGAAGCCAGGGGAGGCTTCATGATGAAGAGAGTTCCTGCCTCCTACTTATTCCTTAAAGATCCAGAGACCATTTTCTCCCAAGTCAGAAAAACTGAAGAGGTAGGCTTCAAATTGGAGTAGAATCAAAATTTCTAAAGACGTTTTTTTATCTAGACATGTGTGGCTGAATTTCTATTTACTAACCGAAGCAGGATTTATAATGGAGGGTTTGTCTACCAATGGTCTTACTAGATTTTAGAGCAGCCCATTTTATTCCCGTGCCCAGCAGATTAACTTTCAGAACCTGTGTGACTGGCCTGCACATAGTACCAGAGCTAAGACGAGGGGTAAGTGTTCCCAGAACCAGTCTACTTTTAACTAGTTGGTGCAGTCTCTCAGGTATCAAGTAGAGTCCCTACGTCCTCTGAGATGATAATGAGAATCTCTGACATTTAGGGAGTGCCCACAATGCCTGAGCACTCTACTTTAACCTATCTCATGTTAGCAACCACTCCATGATAGGATCATTTCACAGATGCAAAAACGAAGGCAGGAGAAGGTTAAGTGACTTGCCCAAGGGTACAGAGTTAGTGGCTGAGTCAAAATGCAGATCCAGGAGCTCTGGCTCTAGAGCCCGAGCTCTTCATCAGCAGACTGTACTGCCGTTCTCAGGATACAATCAGTTCATCCATAAACAGCAATCAAGCATCTGGGCACCAAGCACTCTACTAGACAAAAGCACCTATTCACACAAAACAACCAGAAAAACTGCTTTTACTCAGCCCATGCTCAAAGGGACCATCCAAGCTAAATGCACCCCAGCTCGTACTTCCTAGCTAAATACTAAGACAAAAACCTAAAAATTAAACACTCAAAAATAAGGTCAAAACAACCCTGAAACCTCTCTCAACTTTGACAGAGAGTGAACAGTGTTTCCAATATCTTTATCTTCTCTGTCCCTTACCTGGTTCATGCCTCAGGGCCCAAGATTTAAAAAAAATAAAAAACACAAAACCAGAAAACTCTAAATAGAGATCACCAAACCTATTCCCCAGGCAGCCAGCCAAAACAGATATTCCACAAGATCAGACCATAAATTCCTACTTAGAATTTTCAACCTGAATTCAAGGAATAGCTAATTGTTTATTTAGGTCATACCACCAAAACATCCAACCAGAAACTAGTTTTCTTTGCTTTCTTCTCTGCCCCATCATCTGTTAGAGGTTGGCAAGAATACTCACAGGCAAGCTTGAGGGTCTTGACTGAAGACTCAGGTTCATATCTTCTTGCCCTCCCTTACTGGAGGGGGCTGAGGATGCCTGAGACCCAAATGAATCTTGAGATAACTCCTAAAATAAGAAAAACAAAATGCTGTGAAGGCCTGGTATTGGTAAACCAGGCAAGCTTGCTTCATGGTGAAAGGGCTACGGAAGTGTCTCACAGAGGGCAGGCGGGACCAAGACTGCCCAACTACCCACGATATTCTCTGAAGGCAGAAAAATACAAGGTGTGGCTCTTAAGACAGGAAGGTCAGCGAGCACCAGGTGATGTATGGAAGGGTTCAATAACTACACTGTACACTTGAAACTAATATGACACTGTATGTAAACTAACTGGAATTAAAATAAAAACTTAAAAAAATAAAGTTAGTTTAATTAGAAGGAAAAAAAGAATGTCAACAGTGCATTTAAGACTCTGAACAGCACTGCTGACCATTTATCGGCACAGACAGCTATTCCTTGGGGTTAAACGCTGAAGTACAGCTAACTACAAGGGTTTTTATAATCTATCAAGGAATGAAACCAATTAATTAAAAAAAAACTCATGCTAGAAACTCTACAATAAAACGAGTACTGCTTCCTTCAAAATGAAACTGCCTTGGGATGTGATATTTATTCCAATACTGCCATCAATGCACAGAATCTTTAGTGGACCTGTCATCTGGTCACAGCTCCTCTTTTTTGCTCTTAAAATAATAAAGCCCAAATTGTTATTTTTAGGCTTTATCACCTACCTTGCTCACAGACATGGCTACAAAGGAATTTTAGCTATTTCCTAAAATCAAATCCACCTTCAACAAATCAAACTTGCCACCACTGAGACTGTTCTAAAGAATGTTCTAAGAATGTGCAGCTCCGATGGCAACTTCACATGAAGGGGTCCAAACTATCCTAAGCAATGGCAGAATGTAACGGCGGCTGGAATGAACGTACAGTACAGCCTCCCAAAGGCTTTTGGGACTTTTCAAAAAGAACCAAACTCACTTGGATGCTCAGTTCTGAATGCTCGTTTATAAAAACAAAAACAAAAACAAAAACAAAAACAAAACAAAACCAGTCCCATTATTTTTAATTTCTTATCAGTCTATGCAACTTCCCATTGCCCTATTTCTTCATCAGTAAGAAGAGCCACAGGTTTTTATGGAGTTAAGAAGGTTATGCCTTTATTAGTTCAATCAATCCAGTTAACATGTTTACCCAGAGTTTAATTGGTTTTTAAGTGCACATGAGAGAATAATTTGTATGGCAAAGTTCTCCTGACACCAAGCCCCAAGCTGTCTGTGGTCACACGGAGGCAAGGGCGAGAGGAGCGGCACCTTACCTGTGGTGGAGGGAAGCGCTGCTGGGAATAGGCAGTTTGCTGCGACTGCTGAGACTGGGGCTGAGGGTACGCAGCCTGCTGGGAGAGCGTCGAGGAGGCTGGCTGCTGAGGTTGCTGCTGCTGGTAGGGAGACTGTGCCTGCGGCTGTGAGTAAGGGGGCTGGCTCTGTGGGTGCTGCTGGGTGGTGGACTGCTGGGAGGGGTATGGAGTCGGGGACTGCTGATGTGGAGGCTGGGATGGCTGCTGGGAGTAGGGAGGCTGGGAAGCCTGGAGCTGTGGTGGCTGAGATTGCGGCTGCTGCTGATAGGAAGGCTGGGCGTGAGGATTCTGGGACGGTGGCTGCTGGGAGTATGGTGGCTGCTGCTGCTGGGGGTGAGGACTTTGCTGGTTGTAATACGGAGTCTGGCCCTGCTGACCATACCCACTGGGGCCTTGTTGTCCATAAGGAGGAATCTGTAGGAAAGGAAAGGATACTTTTAGCATAGACTCTTCTGGATGAAGAAGGGTATTCTATCTGACTACCGCTTGAGGATGGGTATAGGAAGTAGGCAAGCCCAGCCTCCTACTTAGAAGGCCCACGGTTTTTCCTACCAGCCCTCTCTAAACAGAGCCAGAAGGACAGCCCAGCTGGGTTACTAGTTGGTTTGTTTACAAGTGGATTGCATTTGTCTACAGAAAATTGACACTAATATCTGGGTAACTTTTAAGAGTTCGAGCGCAGCCGTTTTCATCAGTGAACCTCTTCTTTATCACAACCTAAACTGCTTTGTAAGTGCTAGGAATCTGTATCCTCGCCACAACGAATGGTCAGCAGCAGCCTGGCTCAGCTGACTAAAAACGCCGGGTTTAATAGCCCAGACAGTGTGCAAATCATTAAGCTACTCTGGTTCTCTTTTTCATTCAGTCTTCATTCAAAAAATATATAAGAGCCTACTTGCTTGATTGTACCAGGCTCAATTCTAGGCACTGGGGGTATATCTGGTAAGAAGGCAAAACAAAAAAACAACCAACCCCGTAATACCCATCCATCTTTCCTCCATCTCTCACCGGAAAAACAAAAACAACAAACAAGCCCCCCAAACAAACAAACAAACCCCAGAGTGACATTATTCTATTTTCCATATTTAAAGAGCTACTTTGCTTTAATGTCTTAGAAGTAAAGTTAGGTTTTATATTCTGTCCATCACCATTTTCAGTATGAGTATTACTCAAATATAAACGATAGGAAATGCTGTCAAAACAAAAAATGACAATAGATAATGGTGCAGATGACCAGACAAAAGGAGACAAGGGAAACCTTAACATTTTTAACAGCACTGTTTGCATCGCTACCGTTCAATCTTCCCTTTTTCTTCTATTCCCAGTCCCTCTTAATCTTTCCTTTTGAATGAGACAGCTATATGTCGAAGGCCTCTGGAAACACGAAGGGCCTTTTCCATTCCCAGGGCACAAGGCATGAGATGATTTTCCTGATTACAGTGGACAGGTGCCCAGCCCCTGCCTTTTTTCCCCCACATCCTTTGGAGATCACTATTCAGTGGTTGGTACAAGCAGGCCAGCCAGGTCAAAGGACACAGATGACACAGGTAACCGCCTATGGCCGGCAAACAGCTTTTCTTTGAGCACACATGGGATGATGCCCACAACCTTGGCCTTGTAAGCAGCATATACTGTAGACAACTGAGCCCACTGGCCTATGCTGCTGTTGAGAGGTTTAGATGCCAAAGACTCATTCTGAGTCTACAGCTCAAGACCAGATCATGGACAGCAACAAGGGTTAAGGTAATTGGAGTCACCATCTACCTGCTGTGCATAAGAGAGGCCGCCCATGGCACTCTGCGCCCGGCCCTGCATGGCCATTGGGTACCGCTGCGGAGTCTGGGACCCATATGGCTGCCCTGGGTACCCATGTCCTTGCTGCGGTCCTGATGAAGGTCCCTGTTGTTGCGAGTATGGGTTAGTCCCGCCATATGGCTGAGGTCTCATCTTGCCCATCTGATCCATTGGACTGGATGGCTACAAAATAAAAAGCATTTCATTAACCTGAAGCTTTGATAGCCTCTGGCCAATATGATCATAAACACAAGCGTACAGGTCTGTATGCCACATAGGAGAACAGTTATTGTGAAAAAGTAGTGGTACAGACCCAGTAATCCTCGGGCAAGTCATTTAACCTTCCTCATAACCTTGGTTTTACCCTATGTGAAATGAAAATACCACTATGAAAGCTATGCACTACTTTGTGACTGTGGCACTACTTGAGATCCAAGGAACAGGCCAGGTGTGAACCAGTGAATATATGCACCCTCTGGTGCAGAAAATCAGAACAAAGACCGTTCAGTTGCAAGAGGACAGTGTTGCTATGCTCTGCCATCATCTTGTTCAACACTATCGAAACTAATGCTTCAATACTGTGGTTGGGGATTCAAATACTTAAGTATCTAGATGCTTCCATTCTTTAAATGGTGGAATCTTTCTTCTTGCATGTCTGTAGCTTATTTACACTATGGCACAAGCAATTACGTTTATGCTTTCTTCTCAATGGGTAACATGGCTAAGTTACAGCTGTTGACTCTGAATTTAGAACCTTGGCCATCTCAACTGAAAAGTTCATCTCCTTTAATATTCAAAGGTTTGAATGTGTAAGGATAGAATTTTTATCTCCTTAAAGGACAAGATATACAGGTACACCGATAAGGAAGCTTAAAGTATACTTCACAAGTATTTGGCTACTAACATTTAGGCTTTCTTTCAGCTCTATGTGGGACAATAGGTTCAAACAGCTCATTCACTTTCTGACATAACTCTATCCTGTTGGAGCTATATATAGGACAGAGTCCAGCATGTTTTCCAGCCAGTGATGCCTACCTATACTGATGGGTGGGGTGTGTCGTTAAAGACCTTAAATAGATACACCAGAGTTGAAGAGTAGGCCTGGACTTGACAGAAAACTTGAAAACTGAATCTTAAATTGGGAATGGGGAATAGATATATTAACACTCTGGGCCTGTATAACATTAGCTCTCAAATTAAGGATTCAGTGGTTCTCAAACTTTAGAATGCATCAAAATCACCTACAGGGCTTTTTAAAACACAGACTGATGAGTCCCACCCCCAGAGTGTCTGACTCTACAGGTTCAGGGTCAGGCCTAAGCTATGCACTTGTAATAGATCCTCCTGATGTTGATGCTGCTGGTTCAGGAGCCATACTTTAAGAACCACTGATCTAGATTATACCTGGGGTCCTTCCTCTTCTGCTTTATATAGTTAGTGTTCTATAATTTAAGGTGGATAAGACCTTAAAAAACAACAAAAGCCCTCTAAGAAACGGGGAGGGAGGCACACTCAGATAACTGGTTCTCTGTACATGTCTTTTTTGTGGGACAGAGTACTACCTAAGTGCTTTATAACAGAGGGGAAAGTCAAGCTGTTATACAGAAAATGGTAAGACAAAAAGCCACAGAAACTGTCCTCCTAAACACCAAAAGGAAAAAAAGCAGAGGCAAAATTCTTAGGCTGCAGCAAACTCTCAGCTAAAAAGGTAACAGTGAGGATGGAAGTACCCTTCAAGTTTCTAGACTACAGTGAACCACAGTAAAACCGTTTACCAAATCACTACTACATGTCAATATTATTAAAGTGCTGTTTCCAACAATCATACCTACCAAATTTTTGCCCAAGTCCTGCCTCTGTAATAAGAAGCTCCAATGAAATCTCAATCATTAATTTTGGAGCTATGGGGATTCTTTTGGCGCTGCTTAGGAAATTCAAATTTAACAACTGGACTAGTAAGTAATAAATAGCAGGGGGTCTTCCCCAGATACACCTAGCAATGAGTCCCTCCTGCAAAGAGCTCAGGGGCTTACATGGCCACACGATGCCACACATAGTGACCAGATCCTCAGCTCACCCCCAACTGCAGCTGCTGTCCATGTGGCCCCCAGGTAAGGAGACTACACTTGCTCAACTGAAAGACCAGCGCACTCTAGGTATCTCTGTCAGATCAGGTCTCCCCACAACACAAGTGGGGCAGTTATTACCATGGTTACTGTGGAGCTTCTAGAGCAGTAGTTATCAACCAGGGCAACAGATCAGAATTTTCTGTGAGGCTGCACGAATGCTTGTGTCTCTCCCCAACTCCCTCCACTCCTTAGGATCCTTGGATGATTCTAATGTACACTAATGTAAGTGAGATCTGGAGACACACTGTCCAATAAAATTTTCTCTGACATGTGACTTAGGTACTTGAAATATGGCTAGTATGACTGAGGAACTGAATTATTTTTTTTTAAAAGATTTTCTTACTCATTTGAGAGTGAGAGCAAGCCAGCTAGAGCACAAGTGGGAGGGGAGGGGGGATGCAGAGGGAGAGGGAGAAGCAGACTCCCGCTGAGCAGGGAGCCCAATGTGGGCTCCACCCCAGCCCAGGATTAAGACCTGAGTCTAAGGCAGACATTTAATTGACTGAGCCATCCAGATGCCTGCAACTGAGTTATTTTTATTTACTTTTATTTAAATTCAAATAACCACCTGTAGCTAGTGACTATCATACTGGACTGACAGTTCTATAGCAGTGCTCACAAATCAATTTCCTCTTTCCCTGTTCACCAAGGGCTCCAAAATTCCTGTCTACATCCTGTACAGTATTGCACAGAAAGAACAAAGAATTTATAGACTTGGGTTCAAATCCTAACTCTATCACTGTCTAATCTTGAGCATAAGTCCATCTAAACAGTGAAAAAATTTTCACCTAAAATGCACATAACTGGGAGCGCCTGACTGGCTCAGCTGGTTAAGCATCCGACTCTTGGTTTCATCAGGTCATGATCTCAGGGTTGTGAGATCCAGCCCTGCCTTGGCCTCTCCCTCTCCCCCTCCCCCCAAATTAATCTCTCTCTCAATAAATCAATCAATCTTAAAAAAAATGTACATAACACACTACACACAGTACCATTTAAATGCCTAATAAATAGTAGCTATTATCAATAACGATTAACAGTGCTTCTGCCTGGCTCTGAAGTCCACAGTGTGCTGTAGTTCTATACTCTTCAGACTCAACCCACACAGGGGCATGCCCAGCTCCACACAGTGGTATCCTGCCCTGCCCTCCTGTCCACAATGGCTTCCACTAGCAGAAACCCAACCCTTCAACATAAAGGCACTTCCCATTCTTCAGCACACTCTGATCTCTCATATATCTAAACTTCCTATAGTAAATTCAAAATCCTAAGATTTGGCACTTAGTTGTCTAGCTGACTGCATCCGTCAAGACTATATTCTAGGGGGGCACCTGGGTGGCTCAGTGGGTTAAGCCTCTGCCTTCGGCTCAGGTCATGATCTCAGGGCCCTGGGATCAAGCCCTGGGCTCTCTGCTCAGCAGGGAGCCTGCTCCCCTCCCTGCTCCCCCCCCCCCCCCCCCGCCCCGCAACGGGCCTCTCTGCCTGCTTGTGATCTGTGAAATAAATAAATAAAATCTTGGGGGGGGGGGGCTGTTCTAGGAAGCCAGAGATCACCTTCAAAGTCCTCCCCCTCCACTCCCTGCTACAGAAAGCAGGTGCAGAGCTAGGGCCCAGTAACTTCAATGTGCCAGGCTGCCCTACTGTAAGAAGTAGGTAGGGGATACTATGGGGAGGAAAGCCCAGATCAAACCATCTAGCCATAGGCCAGGGGCACACCCTAAACCAGGTCATGACTTTGAGGGAAGAGGAAAAAAAATGTGGATTAAACCGAAAGAAAAAAGAGGGCAGGGTAGAACAAACAGCCAGGGGAGAAGCAGCACTTTTGAGAAGAATCTTATGTGCCATGCTGTACCAGAGAGATCCTCAAACTGCAAAGGCATCCCCAAACACAGCTTAGAAACAAAAGGCTAAAAGCAAGTTATCTCTTTCTCCCTCCTATCTAGGAACCTGTACTCCCAGTGGAGGACAGTTACTTAGAGGGGCCTAGTTAATAAAGCTTTCAAGGATTCTTTCATCAACTTTAGGAAATCTTTGCAGACCAAAAATTAATGCAAATCAAAGAAATCCTTATTCTAAAAATAAAATTTAGACATTGCCCCTCCTGGACATCAGATTTCTGACCCCCTCCCCTCACCAAAGGTTTATAATCAACAGAATATGCAGCTTTGCAAATTAAAACATATTCAGTTCAAACAATCCGATAACTCTGGTCTCATGTCAAAGCTAAACATCCGCTTATATCTGAAGGGGAGGTAAGTAGAGACCTAACTCACACTTCTGACATTTCAAACCACTGTGAAAGATTTGCGATTTGCAGTTATAGATGAAATGCCATCTTACAATCTCTCATAATAGAGAAGGGGCCTTAAATCATCACTAATCAGCTTTATTGGAAAATAGCAATTTCAAGCCAGAAAAATCCCTACTACATGCAAGACAGAAAAGCCAGTATCAGCAGTCTGCAGGCATCAAGGAAGAGGCAGGGAATGGGGAAACACCAAACTCTGGCTGCAAAGAGCCAGAGACTCCACTCTGGGAATGATGGAGAGGAAATCCTTTTTTCAATGGGAAACCACAGGAGTAGATTACTGTGATTATACTTCGAAAGCAAAGGCTCTGCCACAAAGACACATAAATGAGAAGAAAATGATGCCCCCTTGATCAGGGAAGTTGGGCCCCTTGCTATATATACTCTCCTGTATTCATAAAAAATAAAAATAAAAAAGGGGGAAGAACCAGAAGAAAAAAAAATCCATCTCCATCCACCGCTTACCTCTTTCCAGATCACTGGCCATGTTACAAACCGCCTGCCAAATAAAATGCATCAAAAGATGCAGTTGAGGGGCATCAAAGGCAAAGATGCCTAGTTGGCTGGACCCTCTGAATATAGTCAGAACAGCTTGTAGACTAACCATTCGCAGAGAGTCCCCCTAATCCAGGCAAAAGTAATTACATGCCCCTCCAGACCAGTGGGCTAATGGAATCCCTGACAACTTCTTATTGCACCAAGAAAAGCCATTAACAACCCTCAGGGATGCTGAGATAGAAGAAACTGGACTTCAAAATTCTCCAACTCCTGACCATGACTGATTGTGAAGAGAGCAGGGAAGATCGCCCCCAAGGCCCCCTCCTTCAAACTTCCAAGCAGAAAGATACTATTCACCAAAATGTATCACACCATGTTCCTGTGGCACCAAAGAAAGATCAACTTAATTTTCTTGAAATGAAAGTCCAAAAGCTCCAGGCTTCAGTCTCAATCCAAAGATACAGAAAGGATGTGACCAGGCGGCAGGCAAACCTAAGGAGCCAGACTTGGTACCCAAAGATTGGCAAGAACAGGAGTAGAAAGGGATGGGCCGAGGCTGCGGAAAAGCCGTCCATCAGAATGCAGAAGTCTTGACTACCACTTGTTCTGTCATCCTAAATGCCAAATAGCTGGGGCCAGTATAAACTTCGTGCCATAACCTGGAATTTGGACATCTAAATATTATTCCTTACTCCTTGTGCTTTCAATTCATTCCTGGCCAGATTTGTTGTATGACTTTTAATAATAACAATAAAAAAAAGCATCCCTGGCTCTTTAACCGAAAGAACCCCCTAATTGATTCCCACAGTAATTAACCTGCATTTTACCTCAGAGAGCGGTAGTTAAGGAAGTCGGCACTGCTATTTATAACTCATCTCAAATTGAGGGCAGACTGCCTAAAATCTAACACATCCCAGCTGTACTCCTGTTTGAACTGGGGCCAAGGGAATTTTTTAAAGCAATCTTGGCACCGAATGAATGACACCAACAGTATGAGAGCGCGAGCGGTTGTGTTGTGGTGACGTAGCACTGGAGGTGGAATGGGAGGGGGCCAGTGTACTGTGATCCCTCCCGTGCATGCCTGCTGCTCGAGAGTCCCAGTACAGTAAGCTGGGAACCGCCCACTGAGAGCCAAACACAGGAAAAGGCTTTTCCTGTGGAACGCCTTGAAGTGAGAAACACATGGCTAATCTGCATAAACGCGAAGCCACACCGCCCCTGCCAGGAAGGTTAGTGCTCGTAATCTCTGGCCATGAAGCTGGCTGCCTGGGAGGACTTGGACTGGCGCCTGATAACCCAGAAAGAGCCGAGAGAACAGATGGGTAAGGACCCCGGCAGAAAACAGCCCCAGGTCACGTGACTCGCCACATGGCCCCGCCAGCACAAACTATTGTCTGGCTGCGGAGCTCCCATACAAAGGCACCCGGCCTCGGCTTCCTGTGATCACAGGGACAGGCGGCAGCTGTTGATCCAGTTCCCGTTCAGGACCCTCCCCTGTTGAGGGGCATTCCAGGCAGGGACAAATATAAAAGGTAAGGCCTCTCCCAATCAACGCTTTCAGCTTCCCCCAAGCTCCACGTGGCTCCACTGGGATCCCAGGATGGACAGAATAGACTCCCCTAAAAAGAATCACCCTTTATACCCTGGTACACAGCAGCTAACCAGAATAAATCATTCTCATTGTGCCCTCTTCCCCCGCCACACAGACATCTGTATCTAAAGCCGCCTCATTCTCTTCTTACTCTTCCAGTATCTCATGGCTTTGAAAATTGGTCAAGGACCCCTACCCGAACTGAAGAGAAACTGCCCAGAAACCTGCTTGTTTAGTTCCATCCCCACACTCTGCCTCTTAAAATAAAGAGACTCCCTTCATTCTGTTTTGGATTTTAAACAGGTTTCCCTACTGTTTATGACCTAGGACAACAATAAGACATTCCTTAACCTCCTATCTGGTCTCACCAGAGACATTATTTAAGATTTTCTGAAGCTAAACTGATGATAGGAAAAGAAAAATACCTCTTCAGACATACCAACACTTGACCTAGGAAATTAAATCCACTAAGCCCAAGATTCTTATCCTTCTTAACCTAAGAATCATACCCCAAATTTTCTACAAGAGATGGAAAACATTCTAGTGCTAGTTCATCCAACTACTAAATGAACTGGTCATCTGCCTATGGTGAGACAAGTATTAACAACAACTACCTCTCCAAAGAGATTTTTTTTTTTAAGATTTTATTTATTTATTTGACACAGAGTGACCCAGGTGCCCCTCTCCAAAGAGATTAAAAAACAACAACAACAAAAAAAACACTTTCAAAATTCTGTTAAGTGTCCAACTAGAATATAAATTCAGAAATCCAAACTCAGGACACCTGGATGGCTCAGTTGTTAAGCTTCTGCCTTCAGCTCAGGTCATGATCCTGGGGTCCTGGTATAGAACCCCACATTGGGCTCCCTGCTCAGTGGAGAACCTGCTTCTCTCTCTCCCACTCCCCCTGCCTGTGGTCCCTCTCTCCATCTCCGTCAAATAAATAAATAAAATCTTCAAAAAAAAAAAAAAATGTTAAAAATCCAAACTCAAGGGTGCCTAGGTGGCTCAATCAGTTAAGTGTCTGCCTTCGGCTTGGGTCGTGACTCGAGTCCTGCATTGGGCTCCCGGGCTCCCTGCTCATCGGGGAGTCTGTTTCCCCCTCTCCCTCTGACCACTTGTGCTCTCTCTCAAATACATACATACATACATACATACATACATACATACAATCTTTAAAAAAACAACCCAAATTCAATGAAAAGTTCTATCAACCCTACTCTGTTTACAGAAATAGTTCTAGGAGATTAGGGCACACTCCTTTCTGCAGACTAAGAACTCATTTCAAAGCCACCACCTGAAGCACCAGCCTGACCAAACATCTAGGAGGGGCTGCAACCAGACATCAGACTTGATCTTCCAATTCACACTCTGTCTCTAAAAGTGATAGAGAACAAGGGGCTTCTCTCCCTGGCTCAGAGATTTTAGGCTACTGTGCTCCCTCCTTCTAGGTCAGATGATCACAGAAAACTTATGAAGGGTAGAAAAGAGACCAAAGGGTAAGAGTCACTGAATCATCTAGCAAAACTCAAACAGATTATGAGAGCCAACTGTAATAACCACCTCACAGCTGTCCACCCAGAAGAGGCATGCCAGAAAAACCACAACCAGGTGGCTGTATTTTCTTTATTTCTTCTTTGGTTCCAGAAAGAGCCCTTCAAATAGTGCAGCAACAGCACCAAACTAATGAACAACAAACGATGAGTCCTTCTTAACCAGCACACTTTCATTAGCCACCTTTCACAAAGAAAATGCTCTTCTGAAAATAATGAGGAGCACTTTTTTCAAAGACCAAATTTAGCTAACCAATCTCTCCCATTTCTAACGAATTACAAAAGCCTCTGAGGAAACCACACAACTTCTTGAGAAGGAATTCCTCGTTAGGTCCTGCTTCAATCCCAGGTTTTAAAAACAGTTAAGTCCCCAAGAAGATGATTAAAACAGGAACTGAAATGCCATTTGATAAAATTAAACATCCCCTCCTTAACAACTTTTTAATCTCAAGAGTAAGGCAGCAGCACAACATGGTGAAAAGTACTAGACTGATAAGACACCTGGGTTCCCATCCCAGTTCTCTGACCAGTTCCCTGGGGTGGGCTGGGGTTGGGGGGGATGGGCAAAGCACTAGCCAGGTTGTACCTTAACGTCCTCAGCAACACAATGGAATCCGGCCCTCCAGATTAGAACAGCAGCTCTGGGAGAGGGCCAGGAATCTCCTTAGGCAATTCTCCTGTCAAGTCTGGGAGCATTCGGGCTACAATGCCCTCTTTCCCAAACTCCTCCCATCTCTAGTACCAAGTGACTCTAGAGCTGAGATGCATGTTCAGTTTCCTTAGCCAAACAATGGTCTTAAGAGGGCAGTGCCTGGCCAATAGAGAAACCACCAGGAATGCATCTCAGACTCCAGGATTCCTAAATAAGCCGCAGTCTCAGTCAAAACCAAGCTTTCCGAAATTCATATACTGAGTCCCTGTGTTGTCTTGTTCACGTAAACACGTATCACTAACATACTATATACTTATGCTGCTCACATTCTGTATTCCAGGACAGTGAAGATGTGTGTGTAAAGCAACTTTCCTTCTTTAAAAGTAGGAAAGGAAAGGGGACTGTGGGGGCACCTGGGTGGCTCAGTGGGTTAAAGCCTCTGCCTTCAGCTCGGGTCATGAGCCCAGGGTCCTGGGATCGAGCCCCACGTCGGGCTCTCTGCTTGGCAGGGAGGCTGCTTCCCCCTCCCTCTCTGCCTGCCTCTCTGCCTACTTGTGACCTCTCTCTCTCTCTGTCAAATAAATAAAAAAAAATCTTAAAAAAAAAAAAAAAAAGAAAGAAAGAAAGAAAGGGGACTGTGGAAGGGAAAGTGAAATTCTAGAGGCCTTGTTAATTCCTAACCTCCTTCATGCAGAGGAAATGCTTTGGCCCTGGGTGGCCAGTCCTACACAATGGTTAAGAGCTCTGCCCTTGCAAGGCCTTCAACATCTCTGTCCCTCAGTTTCTGCATCAAGAGAACAGAGACAATAGTAGTAGCACCCTCGGGGCTGAATGAATGACTTAATACATTAAAACAAGACCCTCTTCTTCAAACCAACTGGACATGCTGCAGCCTCACCAACCTCTCCACCAGAAATACACTTTCCTCCTTCCAGTATTAGTATAGCTCTCTTCCACATCAAACAACACTTTAACGTGGCCTTCCCGGGTAAACCCATCCAGTATCTCAATCCTGCACAGCTCTTAGACCTGGTCCATGATTAACCGGTCTCCCAAGCATGTATCATTAGAATACTCTATGGTTTACTATTTATCTTGTTTAATGTCTATATCTTAGACTAAAATATATAAGCTAGTGGGTATATGTCTAGAGATACTAGAGGTATAAAGTGTGTTTCATTGACTGTTATATCCTCTAGCACCCAAAATGTTAGCTATTATCATCCTGCACAAGTCCCAGATTTCTAGAAACAAAGCTTAGCAACTAGAACACTTAAGGTCTCGTCCTATACACTCAAGACCAGAAACCCAAAGTGGTCAATTAGAGGTCAGCTAACAAATAAACTGAGGTTATGCTTTTTTAAAAAAGAGGGAAAAAAGCACAGGCTTTGATACTACATTGAGCAAGTCACTTCCCTTGCACCAGAATCATCTGTAAAACTGGGGGATTAAAAACTGTCTAACAAAGATATAAGACAGTTGAAATGATTAAATATGTGAAATGCTTGTTAAACATACAGGTTCATAAACTACACATACAGACATTACTTCCCTTTACCCTCAATGAGCGAAAAAGCAGAATGGGCTGTAAGCAGTTTCAAACTACCTGCTTAAAAATCAAGAACAACACAAGTCAGACATCGAAAGGGTTGATCAGTCCAGTTTTCAAGCTCTATCTACTTTCAGTCTTTTCTCCCAAAGGAATCCCAAGGAATCACCTCCCAAGAATCCTGACAGTAAAGCCCAATAGTTTTCAATCAGAACAATACTAATCCCCTGAGAAGTGTTTGGAAATAAATGTATTAAAGTGCCTTTTTTGTTGTTTTTTTTTGTTGTTGTTATCACATCAACTCTGTGGTGCTACTGGCATTTATTACCTGGGGAGCAGGATGCCAAATGTCCTGCAATGCATCTCCACACAAAGAAGAGCCTCGAGGAGAAACAATGGACTCTAGCCCATTACAAGTCCAATCTTAGATGGAGAATTTCCTGTAACACTTGACCCTGGAGCAGTGAAGGGAAAGGGAATCAGAACTGACCAGTACCCATCCCAAGAGCCCAGCATTACAAAGCCACCCAGTAGCCAAGGTAATCATATATAAAATTTACTTTAAAAAATAGTCAGAAGATAATTTACTGAAGGTCGCACTTCTCCCGCGCATTTATTACAACTTCATAATGGTTATTTGTAATTACTTACTTACATCTTCCCCCACTAGAAAGTACTCCACGGAAGCAGAAATTATGAATCCTATGTTCACAACACAGTGACTGATACATTGTAGAAGCTCAGTAAGTATTTGTTGCATTACTGTAAGCAACCTGCAAATGGAAGGTGGGTACTCACAGGTTTTCCAAAAAAAAAAGTTCTGCCATAGACTTCTTACATTGGCAAGTAAGTCCATAACAGGATTGGGCAATTAAGTGAGCTAAAAAGTTATTATCCCCCCAAATTCCTGAAAAATGGGGAATAGGATCAAAGTCTAGGAAATCCTGATGGTATGCAAGAAAGACAGGTTGGGATGTCGCATCCCAGTACTGCGCTCGATAATTAAAAACAATGTAGAGACCTTGCTACCCACATGAGGTGGTCTGGGTTGACACCAGGAAAAGGTACTTCCTCCCACAAACCATTCTTTGGTGTTTCTATTAGGAAAAGGACCTTAGTGTGGATGGACCACAAGCCCTACGGAGTGGCACGGTTTTTAAGACAGTTTCTGCCCTGCTTACTTGTCCCTTATCATGAAGTGATACAGTACACGTAAGGAATAGAGAGTCAAGGGTCATGTAACCTTACAAACACAGCTTCACCCAGGAGAGCACATAGCAACTTTTCAATAAAGACAACACTTCTAAATCATGCTTACTTCTTCTGACCTAGTTTCTGAAATACTCTTCCTTCTTCCATATTAAACTGCTTTGCAGATAACTGCTTAAAAACAAACAAAAAAGGCAAAGGCAAAAACTGCTCATAGTCGCAAAACTTTAAGGCCTCATTTGCTTTCTCTTTAAGAAGCTCTCATTTTCCCCCACTCCTTTTATTTTATCTGTAATTCCAAACTTGGACTGGTCTTGCATGGGTTATATAAAAAGATCCTAAATTTCTCTAAGTGCACAGTTCTACATCCTGCCAAAATTTCTCCTTCTGTACTAAAAAAGGTATCTGTGACACATCACTGAGCTGTAGGAACTTGATTTACATGCAGTCGGAGATTCCGTTTGTCATCAATCCAATCAAGTCCTGTAAAGACACTGTGAAGCAGCAATGCCACTGTGTTTAATTCCTAGGGCTGCCTTGGACCACTTTCCAAAAATGCCAGTCTTTCTCCTCGTCCCCCGAAATCTACTCTGAACTCTAACAGGCACAATCAAGTAAGTTAAAGAATGGCCCAGGGCACAGCCAACCTTATTAAGATTATAGATGCCTCTTAAATCCTCAGGCTTTTTTTAAGGTCAGCAATTCCCTGAATGAAAAGCCATACAGTCCTGTGAATTCTCCAGTTCTTTTCAAAGCTCCAAAAGCACGTTGGTACCAACCTCCTCTACACCACTGTTGACACAAATGTGTACAGGAGACCCTGGCTGGCTCCGTCAGTTACACCAGAAATATGCCTGGGCCAGACCAAAGTTACTAGCTATCTTTTCTGAAGTTTAGTTGTCTCTCCTCTTTATTTGCTATCTCTGGCCAGTATAATCAAATTGAGATGGATACCTGGCAAGCTAAGTTATGCAAATCTAGCTAAAATTTATCTTTTCCTCACCCCCACCCCCAAGTCTGTTTTCGTTTTAGCTCACACACTCTTTGGAGATTGTCTTATTCAAGGCACACAGAGTTTCCTTTTGGTGAATACGTCTGGGTGGGTGAACCCAGCTATCTCAATCTCATTTTATTTTAACCCAAAATACCATAATGAGACCACATATTGGTCACTTGAGGTTTCATGTAGGGGTTTTAAAGAAGCCGATTCAAAGCTGCACTGGGAAAGCAGAGGATTCAAATCACAGACTAGAAAGAAAAACAAAAATGTTACAATCTGTCCTGTACCAACACAACCCCAAAAACAGATTGAGGAAGGCTACAAAACAGTCTCCAGGCCAAAGGCAATAAAGTGGGAAAGAGAGTAGAAGAGGTAGAGATCATTTAGGAAAACTTCTGCTTGTTAGTTAATTAGACAAAGGCACTTCCTGCCTCTCCTTAGGGCAGGTACCTCCAACTGAGGCACACAGATAGCAGTTGATCTCAAAATGGTGTAAATTGCATCTCCAATAAAGACACTTTACCAGCTCTAGTATGGTAAAATTACTAGGCCTCCATGTGCTCTGCATTCTACCAACAGAGTTAGACATCAAAGAGGGAACGGAAAAGGTAAAAAACAAAAACTAGAGAAAATCAAGCTAGAAGGCAGAGGGATGACAAAGGGAGATTAAAACACACAAGCACACACAAAGAACATAGGACTCCCTACTAAAATTATTTGTCTGTACCCATAAATGTCAAATCACAGATCAAACTGTCAGTACACTGCCTCCTAGAAGCCTTGGCCTTCATGGCAGCCAGGTCACAGTGATCACAGCTTCACTCCTCAGACAGGAGGGAAAAGAGGCCTGGTACAAGGAAACTTGTTTTTAATGGGAACAATACAGAAACCGCATCAGGTTTTCAGAAAGTGCAGGTGTACTAAAACACTGGTTCTACACTATGTCTTTGCATTGTTACTGTTTATTCCTGGACCATTTCTCAAACTTCCACT
Organism: Mustela erminea; assembly: GCF_009829155.1. Taxonomy (NCBI): domain Eukaryota; kingdom Metazoa; phylum Chordata; class Mammalia; order Carnivora; family Mustelidae; genus Mustela; species Mustela erminea. The sequence continues at coordinate 90,210,678 of NC_045623.1, forward strand.
TCTGTGCCAAGCACAATCATTATTTATCAAGTCATACAACTTTTTGGCTCAAAAGTTCACTTCTCGGAGAGATCTCAACCACTTCAAAGATGGGCAGCTTGTCAGGAGTTGACTTAGAGAAGCTAGGACTTTAAGACAAGGGTCACAAGGAAAGACAAGGGTCACAAGGAAAGGAATCACAGCAAGACTCTGGCTAGCCACTGAAAGGCTAAGGTGTGAGAGAAGGAGGGAGGTCATTAAGGATGTCCTACTAAGAGACCAGTAGATCACCAAAGGCCCTGTTCTCAGATCAGTTGGCCATCACGAGCAGAAGGGACATCATGGCGTTTAATCAAAGCTCCCAAACTGGCCTCAGTGCCATTTTCAAGAATCACTTTCTTAGTCAATTTACTTGCCTGGTTATACCTGCTGACCACACAGTCACAATCCTAAAATGAACTTTTCCACCTTCATCAATCAGTACCACAGATTCAGATTATCCTCATTCTGCATGTCACCAAAGAGCTAAGAAAAAGAGAACTGGAAGGCAGGGAGTCCCTAAGACCTATAAGGAAACAGACCTGCTTGGTCACTGGAGTTTATCATTACTGCATAGCAGAAGATCCATCTCAAAAGTATTCCTTTCTTTTCCCCAACCCCACACATTTACCTTTTCTCTATCCAGTAATTCTCTCACATCTTGGAAGGGCAGATACATGTGAAACATTAGCCTATGGTATAATCTGGAAGGAGTCCCTCCCATAATTCAGATATACTCTGTAGCACAGCTGACCATAAATGCATAAACCCAGTAGTTCTAACTTGGGTATGCATCACAACGGCCTGGAGCGCTTGTTAAAACACCCTGCTAGAGTTCTGGATTCAGCAGGTCTGGATAAGTATTTGCATTCCTTTCTTTCTTTCTTTTAAGTAGGCTCCATACCCAGCATGGAGCCCAATGTGGGGCTTGAACTCATGACCCTGAGATCAAGACCCAAGCTGAAATCAAGAGCTGGACAGTTAACTGACTGAACTACCCAGGCGCCCCCTTACGTTTCTCAACAGGGTCCAGGTAATGCTGATGCTAATGGTTAGGGATCCCACAGAGAACCACTGGACTAATCTCTCAAACCAGAACAAAAGATGCGTAATAAAATCTGTTATTTTTTTTAAGCATTAATATAACTTATACGTAGCTAAGAACTATGGGATAGCTTTTAATTCAGTAAAGACCAAGTGTCCTTAACCATTCCCTACTATCCCCCTCTCAAACGGGCCTCTACCAACCAGGAGTCATGTTCAAATTTTATTTTGATAATAGTATCTTCATATATCTTATTAATATTTATTGAAACCTACAAGGTACATCTTTTTCCTCATTATATAGTTGAGGATACAGATTCAGAGAAGTTAAGTGACCTGCCTAAAGTCACACAGCATAAGGGAACTTTAAACCTTGGTTTTAGAGCTGACTCTGCTATGAAACTTTGTGTGAGGTACTCAATCTTCATGTGTTCACTTTCCCCGAGTGGAAATTAAGATCATAAACCTTGCCTTTCCTGCAAGTGCTCCAAGTCATAGAAAGTAAAATCAATCTGCAAATACTCTCATAAGGCAAGTTGCTCTTACTTAGATCACTTTGAGCCTCAATCCATCCATACCCTCACTCCTCTCAAAGGTCCCTCCCAAAAAGAAAAGTGGCCTGATGACCAAATGCCACCAATTCTTTGCATTGGGAATCACATGGCCATTCATCAGAAACTTAAATAAAATTCTAGATGGACAGAAATCTAGGCATAATGTAAAACTCTAACTAAAGGCTTTTCAGTCTTTCATCCCATTTAAGAGTCCCAAGCTACTGCAAAAATAATGTCCCAATAAGCCTTAGTGCTTGAATAATTTATTTTGAAGAAGCAAATTTAGTATTTTAAAATGTTACGGTGCTCAAGAATCAGACAAACCTTGATTCATATCAGAACTCTACCTTTTACTAGCTTTTTGCCCTAGGGCAAATTTCTCATTTTTACTCTATTTCCTCATCTGTAAAGTGGGAGGAGTAACAATAGAACCCACCTCTCATGGTTTTGAAGATTAAATAAGTAAATTCATAGAAAGACCCAGCACAGAGATTGGCACATGGTAAGTACGCAAATGCATGGCTGTTAACAGTAACACTCACCCTCAGTATCCCATCATTTGAAAACTGGAATTTCAGTGAGATTCTCAGCCTATCCCTAGCCCAGGACAAAGTTATGGATCAACTACCTATAGAATTGCTCCCCAAATCTTTTATAGTAGAGCTATCTTTGGCAGCCAGATTCCCATCTACTACTTTTTACATCTACTACTGCTGGAGCAACCGAAGAACTCCATCACCTGAGGATCGGAACAGAGATAGCAATCCGTACGCACCAGACCAGACACAGTAGCAAAGAGCAACTAATTCCCAGCATTTCTGCTTAGGTGACTTGTTCACTAAGGACAAGAGAAAGCCATAAGAAGGTCCACTCAGAAGGAGGGGGAAATCACTGTGCAAGAAGAGCCCAAACACGCATTTGTTTCCTCTAAGGGGAAGCACTCAGCACTATGTAGCCTTTAATCATCTACCATGTGGCTGAACTCACACTCTGCTTAAAGTCAAAGTATACCAGGCCTAAGTCAGTTGAGAGCAAACAGCTGGACCCAGATGCACTCATGCCCAACAAGCAAGTTGTGACCTCAAGGAAAACAGGAGGCAAAATAAAAAACACCACGCACACAGCAAATGGGTTTTTAAATGACTGATATCACACCAGCCCCTCAACTCCCCTGCTGCCGTCATGCTGGTGCTAGATCTTGAGCAGGGAGTTCCTTTTAACAGAGATGTCTATAAACAAGCAAGCTGAAAGCTAACAAGTTTAAGAGGGAAAAAGCATACAAAAATCTTGGCTGCTGGTGATGAGCCACAAAAAATCATGAATGTGCTCGTGCCAAGGGAGGAGGAAGTCTAATATCTAACATTGCAGACTTGGGAACCCAGAAGCAACGAAGCCATAAGGAAGCCCAAATGCAAAAGAGGAAAAAAAGCACATGGCACATTTCCTCTTCATATGGGTGGCAATTTAAGCAGCACTCTGGGCCTGCAGAGCACATAGCCCCGGTGCCCAAAGCCCCTTAGTATTTCATATCAACATTAGCTTCCTGGAGGGTGACAAAAATCTGTCCTGGATTACTGGGTGATTTCTAATATGTACCATAACCAACACTAAGTCAACATTTTAGGGATCAAATTTCCTACTCTGCAGCGTGTTGGAATGCATTCTTGGCATTGGACCTCTTACTGCAGCACACCCTTGGAATATGCAGAAGCCATTGGGAAATAAAGACTCAACCTGTCCCAAGATCATCTTCTGGCATGCACACATGACTAGCAAAAACACATGAAAGTTCACTCAGATGTCCCTTAACATTTAATAAAAACTAATCCCATCCCATTTGAATGGGGGGGGGGGGGACACAATTTCGTGAAGAATATTCAAGGTTGTTAAGTCAACATTCACCCTAACCTGGATTCCTCTAAAACCCAGACAGCCTAAGGAGTTCATCTTAGGCCCCTACTCCCCTGCTATCCATCACAGATGAGCCACCGAGCCTTAATTCTGAGTGCCTGGAAACTCGCTTTGCAAAATGCCAGAATGGCAAGGCAAAACAAGCTGGGAAAGAGATTTCTAGACTAGAATCTGTACTCAGGACTCTATACTTTTGTATACTGCAACAGTGTAACCTAGCCTTCTCTTCCAGGTGAACCCACGGTAGCGGCCTGGCACTGGACTCTCCAGGCATCTTCAGTGGTTAAGCATCCACTTACAGCCCTTGAAAAGTACCAGAAGTCATGTGTGGTCCAACTGCACATGGACCAGCAGGTAGAGAGAAACAAGAATCACTGCCATTTCAGAGGCTCCCATAGGAATAAGCATGTGTTTGCAGCATTTATGAGCTTTTTGGCCATAGCCAACCTAATCAAGAACAATATTAAAGGCCATTTCTCTGAACAGATGGGCAAACTGCACATGTGCTGCCTTACCCACCCATCAACCCTCAATATAAGGTCTGATCCAAGCAACTCAGCTTCAGCACAGCTCCCAACTTTTTAGAAATAGCAGCAGCCTAAGTGTCTGGACAGGTACTTCATGGCTCTCATTTTAAGAAAAGTCGATTAGCTCTGCCAAAAAAAGAAAAAAACCTAAGCTCTCCAACCAAAGTTGAACCACTGTCACTGCAGAGTTGTCCAGGGCACACAACTCTGAAGGTGACACAACCTTCGAAACCCAAAATTACTAAAAAAGAGCCCCTGAAACTGGCCAAGAACTTGGCAGGTTGTACTAAAGGCCTCACATAACCACAAGAACCACTAAGACCCTGGAGCCACTCTCTTTCACAGAATTTTATAGTGACAGTCCAAATTCTCAAAGTCACCAGAATGAAGCAACTACAGGTCTGGAGATGGTTGTGTAACATGGATCCTATAGAGCCTGTGGCACTCAGAGTAGCATTATGAAAAAGCAAATTAGTATTTTAACTTTCCCCCTCTTGAACATTAAGTTTCACGATTCACTGCCTCCGAAAACCTGTCCCAGGTTAACCCTGCCCAACTCTTACTGCTCCTTATTCTTGAATTCTTTCAGCCCACACACTTAGTTTGGTCTATACCCATTTAAAAAACCCTGCTTTGCAAGTTTTCCAGATGTGTGCACATAAGCATGCTTTGCCAAGAAAATGAAATTCCTCTGAAGCAGATACTGTCTCTTTTAAGTCCCTTCCTAGTATCTAACTGGCGTGTTCACAAAGGGCTATTTCCTACTCCCATCTGAACCTCCAAATCCCGGAGCCAGAAATCATACTTTCGGCAACAAGTCTGATGATCTAATACCCTTATCACCATGACACTGAGAAAGGCCTGTGCAACCAATGTCCGTGTCAACCCAAATTTTTGTATTTTGTTTTAGAACAAGCTGATAGCCTTTGGTAAGTCAGTGGAACCTAAAAATTATGGCCAGGGCCATAATGATATTCATATTCCCTACTACTATGCTAAGTCAAACAGGCACTTCCAGGACTCTGGTCTATAAAAACACTTCTTGTGAAGAAAACTGGTGTCAGAGTCAGTGGATTTTGTTTAAAAAGAGACTTTGAGGAGATAAATCTGGTCATCTCACAAGGCTACCAAAGCAGAATACTACAGGCACACAGCTAAAATACTTCTAAAATATTTCTTCCTCCACAAAAAGAATGTTTCACTGAAGGAACACAGAAATGTTTTTAATCCTAAAATGGCAATTTCAAAAACAAAGACTGAATCTACCCATATAACCCTTCAGGCAGTATTTAGTGAGTCCCCAAACATTTAGGCCTTGTACTAACCCAGGAACCTGGAAGCATTAATTTGAACATATATATGAAGAATGCACAGGAATCCAGTGAAAACTATACAAATAAACCCAGCCCATAAAGTGGGCTTCTAATCCTGAGAGCCACAGCAAAACAGATGCTGAGGAGGACGCTGAAGCTGCAGTATCTTTTTCTCCCCTCTCCTTTCTGGTATTCCAAAAATGCAAACCCAACCCTAAAAACATCTCACCAAACTACAAAACCTTTCCCAAAGAACAAGGCTTTGAAACTCAGTGTCTCATAAACCAAGCTTTTGGAGCACTTACCTCACTACTGAAACTTAGTATCTTCTTTCCAAACTTCTGTTTATTTTCACTCTGAAACTGCAATCCATTTTGAACAGGGGCTCCATGTGCCCTGAATTTAGCCTGGAGCCAGGACCATGGAGGCTTCTCTTCCAGGACAGCATCTTTTCACTTCCAATCTCTTTTAGATCATCTCTCCTTATCTCCACATCTCCACACACCCCCCCCCCTTACTATCCCCTTCCCTACCCACATTTCTTTTTCTCCAATGTTACTTATTCCCCCACATGAGAACAGACTAGCATTATCTTTGCTTGAAAACTGTTTATTAATTTGCCTGTCAAACATTCTATAGAGCCGTTTACATCTTACTACAGAAACCTCCTGGGTACATATTGACAGCTCAGCAAGTATTTACACAAAGCTCTGAAACATTTGGTTCCTTCAGAGAGGAAGAAGCTGCTGTGTCAAGCAGAGAATGATCAAACACCTTTTCCTCTACCTTTTCCCCTCTTTCATAAAGGGAAGCTTCCTTTTAGCATACTTCGAATATGCCTAAATTATCCTTCTAAACTACTAAGCCAGGAGGAGAAAGAAAGGAAATTCAGGTGTGCTGGAGAAGAGAGAGAACAGCATTTCCAGCATTTGGAAATCACACCATGTAGCTTAAAAAACCAAAGGTATGAGAAAAGGGCAACAGGCCTATGAAATTGACCCTGTAATGCTTGGCTTTTCCTGTTCCAGTCTCAGGAACGTTTGCTCCTCTCTCAGCAAAACTTACAGGACAAGTTCAGGCACTCAGATTACAACCAACTGCCCAAACCAGACCTAGACCTGCCCAAACACCCAAAGAGTCTGGAAAACTTAAAGAGACCTCTCTCACCTTCCTAACCTCCCCCTCCAAAAAGAAGCAGAGTGTTAATGTTATGAATATATCTATTCCCTACCCCACCCTGAATCTATTCCCCAAATCCCCTCTTGGAGATTTTGAAGCAACTATTTTTCAAGTCTTGCTTTAATGAAGTCTGCCCAATTTTTCCATTAATGTTTAGTGTTTTAACCACCAGCCAGGTAGAATGATTAATGATAAAGTTTCAAAGCAAAATAGTTTGGTAGGGCTTTTTCTGTAAAGGGCCACAGATCATCGTGGTACCCAATTGTTCAGAGCTTGCTCCTGTAAATCCTCAGGAGGAAACAGCCTTGAGTTCTTCAGGCCCAAGGGAAGACAGACAGTATCAAGACCCCTACCGGTACATGTATAGGAAAAAGTTGCCGTCATGTTAAGTCAGGTACGAAAGCACAGCCCAATGTGTAGCATCAGAGAAAGCGGCCACGCAATCCACCAATTTCACTTTACTGATGAAGAGACAACATCAACGGCTTGCCCCAAATCACACAGCTTAATCTAGAACTGAATGTGGAATCAAAGCCTCTTGCTCCTGAGCCTTGTGCTCTTTACCCCCCACCACTATGTGACACACAACTCAGTGTGCATCAATAATAATGATCAATCTAAACAAGGAGAAACCCAGAGATAAAAGCCATGGGAATCAGGACTCCATTTTAGAGACTGAGGTATCCCAGTTCACTGGCAGGAAAGAACAGTTCAGTGCCAATTTATTTTGAACACCATATTTTAACCATATATTTGCTCAGTTCGGTGGCTTCTAGAATTCTGTAATACAACCTTGGGAAGCGGGGTGTTGGGAATGGGCCTGCCATACTCTGTTAGCCTCTTTCCACATTTTCAAAAGTTCACTAACTTCGTTGCTAAAGCCTACTGTAGACATCACACCCTGAAGGAATCAATCCAACAGATGAATGTTTAATGCAACCCAAGACATCTTATTACAGCAGGTGCCACTTGTCGTGGTTACTCTGTGTCACACACAAAGGAAAGAAACCTTGAAAAGTCCTTACAGGGCCCAATACAAAGAAGCCAACCTTGGTCTTGGATGCTTTCTCTTCTCTTGCCACCAACCCAACCCCCATCACCCCTAGTTTTCTCATGGACAGTAGAGAAACATGAAGCCTCACAACTAAGTGCCATTTCAGTGTGGTTTTCCTGGTCCCTCCTACTTGAGAGAGCTCCAAGAGTCCTGTATTTTAGCCAGCCCAGAATTTCTGCCAGCAGGCATTCCCATAATAAGCCCAAGATTCCTGTATTTGTTTCCCAGGAATCGGAAATATCATCTGATATTTCCATAGCAAGAACAGCTAAACTTCTACAATCAAATTCATCTTGATCCTGGACCACATATTCTATTTCATTTTTTACTTTGATGAGCTGATACTCCTCTCAAGGTACTACAGCTAAAAGCATCCCAAATAAAAAGCTTCACATGAGGCTCAAGCACATAGGTGACCGAAAAATATTTCATCAGTAGCAGGATTCAACACCTGAAGCCACAGTGTTACATATGGAAAGCAATAAAGGAAAAGTTTGCTGGCTGGGATCTTCCTGCTCCTGTGAAAAAGACAGAGCCACAATACAAACACTTAGCTAATCTTTATTTCATAAAAGTAGAGTCAAATGAGAACATTACCATCTTAGCTGTGTCAATCAATTCTCTGCAAAACAGTCTTAATCCAAGACTGAGAAAGGGACAGAGCAAGACCCTCTTATTTAAGAATGCTTAAAAAGAAGGATTCGTGGTCTGACAAGAGCTTTATCCTTAAGTAGCAAAGAAGAATTTGTATCAAAATCTATCCATCTACATGGTTCATGGAGACTACCACAAAACTGAAAGTTGTATAGTCTCTTCCACAAGTGAATGCTCAAGAGCCCATTCTCTGGAGGTCAGGGAGTAGGCAACTGAAATGAAATTGAACAGGAACCTTGCATTAAGTGCTAGGTATGGTGATGTTAAAAGTGAATCCAGAAACTCATTGAGAGGTAGCACAGACAAGCTTTCAGACAGGGACGACATCTATTTTTCTACCATTTACTCAGCACAGAGCATAGTATCTAGCACACAAAGTGCTCAAATATTTAATGACTGAAAAACAGAAACCACTCTATGGCAAAAGTTTGTTTTATCCAGCTCCCCCCACCCCCTCAAAAAAACAAAGTGTTTGCCTGGATATCCCCAAACCAGCAGAATTCAAATTAATTTTTGCTTGTAAATGAGTCTTAACTTACCCCAAATTATTTCTTCTAATAGTTTAAGAAAGGTAAATGGCTCACATTTCCTCCCCTCAAGGGAAAAGAGATGTAATGTCTCTTATCCAGAAAGAAGAGGATGTTCTCTTCTCTAAGACAAAACTTATCCTCCAGAACCAGAAATTCCATATAAAATTCCCGTTTCTTGCCCCAACACAGAACATCATAGACAATGTGGAGTCAAGGCACAGAGCTCTAAATCTGCCATTTAACACAGCTATTTTCAAAACTCCCAGCTCAAGAGAAGAGAAAAGCAGTTCCAGGATGAGGAAGGAACACAGCTAATCAGTGAACAAAATCTCATAGCAGGAAGGTACCACTAGGTACTGCTGGGGGCTGGGGGCATGAAGAGCTTTTCCCCTTTCAAAAGATACCTACTCCACAGAATACCCAATATTCCTGACTAAAACACTGAAGAAAGAAAGATGCTAAGAGATACTAAGAGCAAAATAAAAATAAAATAGAATGCATAAAAATGTACCTAAAAGTTGTCATTTCTAAGCAAATACCATGTATCATTACAAGGTTTGGAAGATAGAAAAAAAATGGAACATACCTTAAAATGCAAAGAAAAAAATTAGATGACCTCTATTTCAAAGCTCTAAAGTGACTGATGACAAAACAGAAAACCAGCCTTTTTGATATCCCAGGAACAAATGATAAATTTCAACAAACCAGGCCTTTAGGAGAAAGTCCCACACAAGATCATAAAAGATGTCAGCTTCTTCTTTAAATCGGAGCTGCTCTCCCAAAGTTCAATTAACAAAGTGTTAACAAGATTCAACATGTAAACAAAGAATGAGGCCAGTCTTCCTTAAAACAGAACACTTGAACCTAATATGAAATTCTCTCAGAAAGCTTCCAGTTTAAGAAAAAAAAAAAAGTTTTCTCTTACACCCCTCCCATAAAGATCCCACATTTGCCACTCAATAAATAACCCCAATAAAATAATTTCGATTCTGAAAAGCGAACATGGTCAAAATTACTCAAGACAAATGCATCTTCAGAGCCATCAAAGAAGTCATTTATACCATCAGGAAAGTCACAAAACCAAAACAAACAGCAAACCCATTGTAGAGAAAAACTCAGCTACTGTTCTGACAACACAGAATCTATTTCAGGCTGCATAAAACATAACAAGCAAAATAAATCCAAGGTACAAGCAAAATGCCACTGCCTCCTCTTTTGTTTCGGCACAATGTAACAAGGGCAGCCTGTCTGGGGCTCTGCTCCTGCTGATACAGTATTGCTGCTTAAACCTCCCTCCTCAAGGTCACAGCCAATTTCAGCTCTGGAATAAAAGGCAGATAGTGGCAGCGATGGTTTGGGTTATCACTGGCAGAAAAGCAGAGTGTAAAAGTTTATGAGCTCATCAGGATTGTTGTACCATTACATCAGAGGCAATTATAAATGGCCAAGAGCAGGAGATGGGGAGCCAATCAGATCACAGATAGGATGTCAACCTAAGACCAACTGTCTCCTGGCTTTGACAGAAGGATTTTACCTCCATAATTCAAATCCCAAACCAAAGCAATCTGCACTTACTACTCCAATCACTCAGCTGTTTACCAGCACTTCCAGGGAGAAGCCCAGGCCACTGGGCCGACGGAGACTAAGACAGGAGATGGCCCGGGCTGCCCTGGGTGAGCCGCAGCCGGCCTCTAGCTGCCCCCAAGCAGGCCCCTGACCTCCCCCGAGGTACCCCAGAGCCCGAGGGGCCCCTCCTTGAAAGCACAGATGGGGAACGGCCTAGAGGAAGGCAGGAGGGCGGGCAGAGAGGAGCGGCAGGTGAGCAAAGAATTGTCCACTCAACCCCCGAGCTCATAGCACTGCACACCCCTAAGCTGAGCCCCCAGCACCCCCCTCACCCCGGGCCAGGCCCTTTCCCGCACATTCTGCCCTGCACCCCTCTGAAGACCCCAGGAGTTCGAAGGGACCAGGGGAGAGGGAGAAGGGGAGCATACACCTCAGGGAAAGCCCCACACAAAGGCTGAAGGAGGGAAGGAGAGGAAGGCAGACAGGCAGCCATTTTAAGAGAACAGCCAGACAATGGCAGCTCCCCAGCAGTGGGGGCCCCGGACTGGGGGTAGCCCAAGGCTGTGGCCTGCTCCCCGCAGCCGCCACCCACTCCCAGGACCCCGCTCACCCCAGCCCCCTCCCCACTCAGCTGTGTACCTGCGGGGTCCGGGCGAGCGGCTGCCCCCCGCCGCCGCTGCTCCCAGGGCTCATGGGCGCGTGGTGGCTCCTTTGTTGGGCCCCTCCCGAGGCGGCTGCTGCCGCCGCCGCCGCCGCCGCCGCAGCCCCCCAGCACTGCGAGGCCATGTCCGCCGGGCCCTTGCCGGCGCCCCCGTCCTGGGGCCCGCCGCCGTAGTCGCCCCCGGGGTAGCCCTGGTAGCCCCGGGCCGAGCTGGGCGACGTGAGCAGTTGGTTGAGGGTGGGGGTGGCGGTGGGCTGGGGGGTTCCCCCGCCGGCCGCTGAGGGGCCGCCTCCCCCCATGGCCCCGAAGCGCTGCTGAGCGAAGGACGAAGACGACGAGGAGGCGGAGGCGCTGGAGGAGGGAGGCGGCTTGGAGCCGGCGGCGGCCGCCGCGCCGGAGCCCGGAGTGCCACCTCTCGGGGAGCTCAGCGCGTAGGCCTGGGGGGGCGGGGGGTAGGCGCTGCGGTTGGGGTAGTAGGAGTTGTACTGGTGGTTTGGGAAGCCGTGGTCGTGCGAGTTCTGCTGGGGCCCCGCGTAGGGCTCCAGGCCCCCGCCGCCGCCGCCGCTCTGCAGCGCTGCCAGGCCAGGGCTTTGTTGTCCGCCATGTTGTTGGTGGAAGACGGCGGCCGCCGCGGCGGCGACGGCAGACGGGCTCCGGCCGTAGGGTTGCCCGAAGCCGTAGGCTGGGGGCGGCAAGGCGGCCGCGGCTGAGTGAGGAGGCGCCCCCACCCCATCGCTGCTGCCGCCGCCGCCGCCGCCGGGCGGCTCCGTGAGGTTATTGTTCAGGGCGGGCCTAGGGCCCGCGTTCCCGTTCGAGTTCTTCAGGTCCGGCTCCGCGCCGGGCCCGCCGCCGGCGCCGGCTCCACCGCCGCCGCCACCCCCATTGCTCTCGGCCCCGTCCTGCAGCTCCTTTCCCAGCGGCTGCGGCGGCCCCACGGCGGGGCCCTCGCTTTCCTGCCCGGCGGCTGCCTTCATTTCCCCGCGCTCGGCCGCTGCCGCCGCCGCCGCCTCGCCCCCCGCCTCCTCCCGCTGCTGCTGCTCCGCTTTCTTCAGCTCCGAGGGCGGCGGCGGCGGGTTGCCCAGGCTGCTGGCGGCGGCGGGGGCGACCTGCGCGGCCATGATCCCCGCTGTCTCGTCCGCGGAGAGACCCGGCCCTGTCTTCGTCTTCTCCCCCCCTCCCACCCCGCCCCGGGGCCGAGTCCCCCGGGCTGCCCTCCCCACCCGCCCGGGCGGGCCTCGCGGGGCTCCGCTGCTGCGCGGCGCTCGCTCGCTCGCTCCTCTCCCCCCCGCCCCGCCGGCTCAGGCTCCGGGCTGGCGGCGGCGGAGGAGGAGGAGGCGGCGGCGGCCGAGGCGCCGGCGGCTCAGCTGCTCCCGGCTCTGTAGGCTCGGGACCCGGCTCTCCCGGCTCATTCCCCCCAAGCCCTTGCCTGGGAATGAGGGGGGCGGTGGAGGCTCCGCTCCCCAGGGCCTGGCCCCGCTGTGACTCTCCGCTTTCTGCTGCCGGAGAAAGGAGGAGGGAGGGAGGGAGGGAGGGAGGCGAGGGGGAGGGGGCGGGGAGGGAGGGAGGGAGCGGGGGGAGGGGGACCCGGGACGGGCGGGCTGGAGGGCGCGCGGCAGCAGCCCGGGCGCCGGGAGGCAGAGTCGGAGCGCGGACCCGGCCGGGCGCCCTGCCTCCCCTCCCCGGCCGCGGCGCGGGCCGAGGCTGCTGCGCGGCAGCGGGCTGGCGAGCGGGCGGGCGGCCGGACTGAGCGGCTAGAGCGCCCCACTCTCCTCCGAGTCCCCCTCACTCCGACACGAGGCTCAGCACTGCCATTTTACCCAGCGCCGTCGCGGCCGCCTGGCAAACCCGGAACGGAGCGCGGAGCGGGTGCAGGCCATGGAACGGACTCGCTCCCTTCCCCTCACAAAGGAGGAGGGGAGAGAACGAGCCGCGGCGGCGGCAGGCCCTCTGCCGCTTTCGCTCGGCAGCGCCGCCGCCGAAGGCTTCGGGGAAAACCCGGCCCGGAGCCCACGCCTCTCCGGAGCCTGCGCCGCCTTCCTCTTGGCGTTCCTATCCGGGTCGGTCCCCTCCAGGCCGCACAGAGGGGAGCGGGCAGCGTGAACTTTACTCGCGGCTGCAAAATTGGCCTGAGCCCGAGACCGCGGCTGCCTCGGCCCAGGCCTGACCCCCTGGCAGCGGGCCTGGTCTCTTGGCTGCTACTTAGCACCTCTACAGCACTTTTCTTCAAAGCCTTTTACAAACCCGCTCTTAAAGACCCAGCTGAGTGAACGAGCAGGGCCTTACATTTTACCCCCTTTGCAAGCCCAAAGGAGTGACAGATCATTGTTCAGACTTTCCGTTTTTCCACTCCCCTCCCTCATTAGCCAGGCCTCATAAGGCCCTGGGGGCATGAGGTTCCGATTATCCCCATTTTATAGAATTGAAGACGGAGGGGAAGGGACTGCCCTGTCAGTCAAAGCACAGAGGAGGGTGATTTTTAAAAGCAGCAGAGTCCCCGTCCATTAAGCCTTAAAAGAAAAAAAAAAAAAAAAAAAAGCCGTCAAGTCCTCCCACATTCAACAATGTGATCAGAATATAAGAATGGGTTTGAGATCAAAGCTGAAAGCAGATCATCTCAACCTTAGATTATCTCAACACTAACATAAAATGACCACCATTGAAGCTATTTTGGGGACATATGACAGCCTTCTAGCAGGAGAACCCAAGGCCAATTTTTCCTCTTAAGAGAACTTAGGCCACAATGATCATAGCCCCAGTCTCTGAAGATAATACCTGTAAGACTGTGAACACTTGACACAAGAGGCTCCAGGGACTGAGGGAAACTGAGTGTTCAAAGGAACCACGGCAGAATGGGGATGGCCACAGAGAGGCCAACCATTTTCTCCTTATTTAAAGAGAGAAAAGGGGCAGTCTAACAGGTCACTTAAAAAATGGATGCAACCAAATTGTTTTCAACCCCCCAGTGTAAAGATTCTTCAAAGTTTACTATTATATTTCAAAAGGTGCCAGTTGAGCTAGAAACATACATAGAAAACTCTAGATCTCCAGCCCTACCAAATCCCAGCAGCAGCTTTTTCCGCCTCAAGCTGATTTGGAATGCTCTGACGTGACAGGCTGCAAAAGCCAGAGGGGATTCCAGCTCCTCACCAGGCCCAAGGCTGCCTTGGGAGAGGCCCAGGCCAGTGTAGTCACTAGACACCAGGGCCTCTTTTCCCCTCAGATTTTATAAATGGAGACGTCATAGCCACAGATTCATTATCTTAGAACTTCCAGATCCTGCAGGCCCCTTGGACAAACTCTGGTCATGCCGCTGGTCACCGTGAATAATTAAAAAAACCTGAAGTCATTCCTACTCTGAAGAAAACTTAATATCATCTTACACTAAAAAGACAAAACCTTTCTGTTAATCTAAGCCTGGTGGGTTCCCCCCCCCCCCCCTCAAGTCAAGAACCAAACTACCAGGCTCTGACCGACTGGAATGGGCCAGTGCCCTCCTTTCACTCACAGTCCTCAGGGGCAACTACTCTCCCGGTGCATTAGGTCCTAGAAACCAAATTATAGGCTGCCTCATAAATGGAGCTTGGCTATTTAATCAACTGCTTCTGAGCTGGCAAACAGTCCTGAGTCCTGCACACAAATGAGGAATTTTTACATGCAATTACCCTGCCATTTTCCTCAGAGCTGGAGTGTAATGGGAAACCTGGAGCCTAGTGAAAATCTGGAAGCCAGAATGGATTTGTCTCCAGAGAAAGCCCTCATCCCCCTTATTTTCAATGGCAGTGAAATTTGAAAAGTGCCAAAATCCCTTTCCTACACGTGGGCACGCTGTTTTGAAAACAGCCACCATTTTTATCTAGCAATAAGGTAAAGTGCGTAAAACTCTATCCACTTGGACTGGAGCAGGTAATGTAGGGTTTCTCCTTTACCATTTTTTTAAAAATTTCAAATCGTTTGGGGACCTCTCCCACCCCTACCTTTAGAGCCCCAGACCACTATCCCAGGGACTGCCGAGTTGAAGGGAACTTTCTTAGAAACTGGCCCATCAGCTTTCCCTAGGGGCAATGGCAGCGGGAAAGGGGGGGGAGGGGAGGAGCTGGGCACGTGGCTGGCCGGAGCTCCAAGACTCAGGTTTGGGGCTGCGGGTTCTCCCGGTGGAGTTTTCTCCCCCATAGCCCCAGTATTTTAACCCCACACCCAGGCAGCTCAGGAATCCCGGCGCAGATTGGAGAACTAGGACTAGGACGGCGCTACCCTCACGAAAGCGCCTCAGCCTCCAACAGCCTGATGGCAAATATGGACTGAATCGTTGACATGGAAACCGGACTAAAGTCTTGCTCGCTCCCTCACAAGAGAGTTCTTATCGCCATCCCCGACCGCACAGCACTTGGCAAATGTGGACTGGATCTCCCGCCCAGCGGATCAGGCGGAGTTTCTCCGCTCAGCTTTAACTCCAGCGGTTGCGGCAGCCAAGGAGGGGGGCAGGGCTGCCAGGACAAACCGACTGAAAATGGCAGAGGATGTGCTCTCATTTTATCCGGCTTGTACAGTGTGCAAGGATTGGGCCCGAAAATATAGGAACAACCTATTAAAATCCACGCAGTCAACTGCAAAATGTGGAACCGAGGCCTGGAGGGCTTGCTAAGAGAGGGAAACGTTTGCTGTAAGAACAGCCCTTCCTTTCTCACAATTTGCTTCCTTAAGGGTCCGAAATATAAGACTCAACAAACAAAAAAGATCGAGATCAGCTTCTTCCTTTCCCCACTTCTTTTGGGGGGAAGACGTTTTAAGCCCTGGGATCCTAGTGAGGGTTTGCCTCGGTTCTGAATAAGGCGCGAGGAATCGGAGGAGCGCCGGGTTGTGGCCCCCACACGCGTCCCCGCCGCGGCAAAGCAGCAGACACCCAGCGGAGCTCTCCCGAGTGCGAACTGGAGCTGCGAGTTTGAGCAAAAGGGCAACTATGTCAGTTGACGGAAGCCAGAAGCAGAGTTCAAATCCTGGCGTGGATTTCCGTCTGGAACTGCCTGCTTCTTAAAGTTTGTAACTCCGTGTTCAGAAACAGCCCCAGCGGAGGCTTTGGGAGCAGTGTGAAAGTCTAGCACTACCATCTGACAGCGAACAGCAAAACTTTGGGCTGCATATTAAGCGAGGAAAGTGGATTGAAGCGAGAGTCAAGGCAATTCATTATATTATCGGCTCCCAGACGGGAGTTGTAAGATACGAACTGGATCGCCAGGGAGAAAAATGGAATGGAGTCTAAATGGCGCTCAACAGCTCTTAGCGGTAAAATTGTGCCTGCCCAACGTCTAGAATCCTGAAGCAGCAACCCCAGAAGCATTGAGCTTGCCAGGCGCTCAACAACTGCTTGTGTAGATGCTTTCTTCCACCAATCTCAAAGTTTTAAAATAATTTGGAGAAATTCACATATGGAATAATAAGGAACACATTTTGAGAAATGTTCATTTCTGAATGAGGCTTTCTTTTTTTCCACTACCAGAAGAGTAGCTCTCCAAAAATACCTTAGGGTGTACATCAGTTTGCTTTATAAAATGAGAATTACCCTCACCATCACCTCTCCAAAAACTAAAATCAGAAATAAAGTAAAGATCCAGGCTGGTCTGATTTGTGGCAGATTTGAAACAAAATCTTACAACCCAGGTTCCATCTAACATGAGGAAATAGGTACCAACTCTCCCACTCTATTATGTACCTTTTCCTTATCCATCAACCTCATTGGTGAGCATGCTGTCTATTCTTTTGGAGATAACAGAGAGTAAAAGTACTGCCAATATTTTAAAGACAAACAAACATACCTGAACTGGAATTTTATAAAACCACTGGGCAGATCAGGAATTTGGACATTTCTGCTGAGGCTCACTGAAGGTTTGTATTCACCAACTGATACAAAAATAGTATATGAAAAAAATCTACTTGCCAAAAAAAAAAAAAAAAAAAGCCCCTTTATAGTCCATCAGAAGAGAAACTTCATGATTTTGTATTTGGTACTTATTATACTAAGTTGTTTTTGGATTTGGAGAGCTAAGTACCAACAATATTACCAAGAAAAGATAAGGTCATCGATCTTAATATTGAAGTCTATTGCTAGGGAACAGGAAAAGTCTGTTATCTTCGACTTCCCATATTAAATCAATGTAGGCTGCTTTTGTTTTGCTTTATTTTAAAACCAATCCAGGAAAATTTCACACACGTAAAAATGATTGGAAGAGAAATTTTTGGACGTTGAGGGTAGAGGAGAAAATCAGAAGGAAAATCAAATATTCTAGGTGGGTATTTCCTTCAGCCCTGATTGCATAAGGCTTTCTTACACTGCCATTTTACTGAGATAGGAGAAAGAGTCAGTGAGTGGGGAGGTTTCTCATAGCAATTCTGGAATGGATCTGGAATGGAGTCTTTTGCTCCAACATAAGTTCTGTAGAAGAGAGTGGGAAAGAGAAGAACTGTGTGAGCACTGACAAAATGGAGGGAGGCAGGCAGTCCTGTAAAACAGGATGGGAGGCTGAAACAGCAAATGTGCTGCCTGTTCTCTGCAACACAGCTACCTCAAGAGAATACTCCAGAATGATCATCCCGGGCTTTTTATGTGAGAATCAAAGAAAATCCAAAGGATCCTATTAGGCATAAGACAGGAAGTGAATGGCCCCTAAGGGAAAGCATTCTGACTAGCTTTAATAGAATTGAAACCCAGCTATCCCTACAGAAAGAAAATGGCTTCTTCCAAAGAGAAAAGAAAAGTGGACCAAACAAAAAAGGGAGCTGTGAGATACTGTGGTGGTAGTGTTGTGGCACTCCGGTGAAATGCAAACTTACCAATGACACCAAAGGAAAGCTGCCAGGAAAAACTACTGTGGGTTTTGGCACTTTTCCAAATTATCACTTTCTGCTTGGAAATTTAACAAAATTGGATTCAAAAGCAACCGGAGGGGCTGGAGGGTGGGCACTGGCAGGTTAGTGCTCATCGGCCTACCCCTCCAGAGAAACTCCTGGACATCTGTGTACAAGTGTGTTGTTCTGCCTGTCTTGCTGTGGAGGAAGAAGACAGGAAACAAAGGAGAAACAACCCAACACACTCCATCGAGCCTATCCGACAGGCCATTGAAAAACAGCACTGAACCCCCCGCCACACACACATACTCATACTGCTCTCTACCACAGTGTGTTTTCATCAATAGAGTCCATCCACAAACTATACTCAAACAAAAGAATACACCATGCCATTCAACGTTAGGGACTATTTTTGCCCCAAACACCAAGACCAGGATATAGATTATACATTTTGTCAATGTGAGGTCCTTTTTGACCCAGAACAGTCCAAGGGCTCTCTCTCTCTCTTTTTTTTTTTCCTCCTCAACCAACCAACCAACAGCTAACTAAGAATATGGATACTCTGTCCAGCAAAAACTGGAGTTGATGGCTGATGTTGTATTTCCCCTTTAGCCCAGCTAAAATTAGAAGTCCAAAGTATTCTAGAAAAGGAGTATTATAGTTGACTCCACACCTACTCTCTGTTTTTTTATGAACTAGCAACCAGTGTTTCTAAGATGGAATTGTGGGAGAATTAGAGTAGTACATCCTTCAAAAAGATCTTCTCTAGGAAAAAACAGATGTAAAGAGGTAACCCTGATTGGCTACTGAGGATTTTTAGTAATCCTTCATTAGCATGATTTATAACTGATCATGGAGAGGTTAGATAGAAACCATTTTTATAAACTTAACCAAATACCATAGATCAAGGGCACCCAGTTTCCTCCTTGAATACTCCCCTTTCATGAGGAGGCAACTTCACCATAGGCATCTGACCCTCCTCAGCAATCCTTGAGTTGCATGTGCTGTTCTGACCTAATTTATACCAGAATTGGTCTTCTGAAGCTCAGTAATCTTGTGAGCATGTTATTCTTTCAACTGGAAGTTAATTAAATGACTACTGCTAATAATAAGGTCATTCCAAAGCCATATTTATATACTTCATTCAGCACCATGTTCCTTGCTTTTTTTTTTTTTTTCTTTCTTAAGATTATTTACTTACTTGAGAAAGAGAGCACAAGTTGGGGAGGGGAGACACAGAGGCAGAGGGAGAAACAGACTCCCAGTTGAGCAAGGAACCCAATGCAAGGGTTTGATCCTAGGACCCTAAGATCATGACCTGAGTTTAAGGCAGATGCTTAACTGGCTCAGCCACCCAGACATCCTTCTTGTTCCTTGTTTTAACTATGTCCTAGAATACTTATTAATGCTGACATAGACTTTTTTTTTTTTTAAAGATTTATTTATTTATTTTTAGAGAAAGGGAGCACGAGCAGGAGAGGAAAAGGGAAAGAGAATCTCAAGCAGACTCCATGCTGAGTGTGGTGTCTGATGCAGGGATCGATCTCACCACCCTGAGATTTCCTGAGCCAAAGCCAAGAGGTGGACACCACCCAGATGCCTCTTTGTTATAGACATTTCTAAAGTCCCACAGTAAAACTCAAAAGACAGCCTTGTGATAGCAGGAGTTCTAGGAATAAATGCAATACCAAACAGGAACAGTCATGCTGAGCCGTAACCGTTCACTGACGTCACCTTTTGATTGCCTGTGTGCATGTTCATATTCTCAATGATCTGCTAATTAAAGATTATGTAATTTAATAGGTTCTTCACCACTGCACATTATAGGATGTGATCTAGTCTCTCCCTTACCTCTATCCCACATGCACACACATACACACACACACACTCTGACATCACATTTTGGTGTATGATGCCAAAACTAGAAAAATATTTAATAGGAACAACAGGGGAAACATTTTTTCTAAACAACTAAAAGGGGACTGGGTAATAAGAGATGCTTGTTTTCTACTTTATTTAAGGTTTTTACTTCTATACTTCAACCCCAGAACACACACAAACAGACACACACACACAGAGGAATATACACAAATATATACAAATATACATATTCTATATATGTAAAGAATTCAGCAAAATTCTTTATAAAATAGGTTTTTTTAGAAAAATTATCTTCAAATGTGTGTGTGTGTGTTTTAAGTGATTACTGATGCCAGCCAGGATTAAGGTTATACCAAACATTACCAAACATATTCTATACTGCCATTTTCCAAACTAAGTGAAACAGAAGAAAAACATGGGGAAGGAATTTACAGGAATGGAGTACTACAAAGACCATGGAAAACTCTGTTAGAGGTTTTATTTGGGAGATGAATGGGGGTAGCGATGGGTTAAGGAAAGACAAGATTTAAAGGAGGATGACCGACCTAATAGTCAAGGCAAAGAGCTTACCATTTGAGAGCTATCTCAACATTTGAGACAAATATCCAGACTTTCATTTTAAGTCAGATTTCCAAGTGGCTGTATTCATTTATAAGCTGTAATGATCAAGATTTCATTTCTTTTAAGATTTTATTTATTTATTTGAGAGAGAGCAGGAGAAGGGGGAAGGGCAGAGGGAGAGGGAGAAGTAGGCTCCCGCTGTGTAAGGAGCCTGATGCCCTGCGCTCAATCCCAGGACCTTGGGATCATGACCTGAGCTGAAGTCAGAGGGTTAGCCCACTGAGACACTCAGGTGCCCCCAAGATTTTAAATAGACTCAAGAAATCTAATCATATGAACTATGTGTGCTCAGATGTACCAGAAGAGAGGCTTTCCAGGAGTCAACTGACTGTCTCTGCACTATGATGCTTTGAAACCAGTCTAGAATTTTCCATTTTTTGATTTTGGATATAAATTCTGTCATTGAGTTTACTCTAAATGGAAGGCCCATTGACATCACTCTGCTGGGATGTACAATATTGTATATATACACAACCTTTGTACCGCCTATAAAGGACATTGTAGGCTGATGTCTAAGAGGAAAGACAATGCCTTCAAAATAATATTAGCTTTTTTCATTCAAAATTTATAAGTTCTTAGAGCTCAGGTCAAGGTCCCTCATTTTTTTTTTTTTAAGATTCTATTTATTTATTTGACAGACAGAGATCACAAGTAGGCAGAGAGGCAGGCAGAGAGAGAGAGAGGGAAGCAGGTTCCCCGCTGAGCAGAGAGCCCGATGTGGGGCTCAATTCCAGGATCCTGAGATCATGACCTGGGCTGAAGGCAGAGGCTTAACCCACTGAGCCACCCAGGTGCCCCAAGGTCCCTCATTTTCAAACAAAGTTAATGAGGAAAAAGAAAAGAGAAACAAACAAACAAAAAAACTTAAGATATGGCAATACCCATTCTATAGGACCTTGAGATTTGGGTGAGTATAAAGAAAATAATGGATGATAAAAGTATTGTGAAATCACTGGCCTAGTTATCAAAAGTATTATTATTAATAATATTAATGCTCTTATACGCAGGTTATATTTTAGTCATTCTTTTCCCCTAGGGAGAATTAAGAGAAATGAATCAAGATAACTTCTGCTCCTCCCTCTTTTCTCTCTTCTCTCTTTTGTTGTCTCAGTGTCACATAGGCTCTCACGTCAGGTAATTGTACTTGAACTAAACCATACAAAAATGTCCACGAGGTACAATTTATGCTACATGGCTGCTCTCAAAGCTCAAGTTCTTGTACATAACAACGCTCATAACGGGGACTTCTGCATAGATTGGAACCCAGTGCTCCTAAGGCAGCTGTGTGGAATGATGAGATACTTGTTCTATCTACTTGGCTGACTCCAAGTTTAGAATGGTCTTTGGTCTTTTTAACAAGAGAAGCAACTGTCCACCAAAACGAATAGCTAAGATGCACCAAATCAAAGAATATCCTTAATTGGACAGATGAGGAAGAAAAGAACAAGCGGGACTTAGCATCCATTTAATTGCAACTGTCCAACAGAACCCTGGTGCTGGATGAGGAAACAGAATACAGCCTTCCAACTGTTTGATCCTTGCTATTGAGGACAAGAATTTGATCTTTAAGTCAGTGTTTGGAGGTTTCAAAATTAGTGATCTGGGAAGTCCCCAGCCAGCAGCTAGCACTTCCTCACTCCATGAACATGAGGCTATTCCTTTCTGGGGACTGGTGTCTCCCGTTGAGTCTTTCTGAGCACCGCATGCAGCAGAACAGTTAACAGAAGAAATCCTAAATATTCAAAACCGCATGGAACAGGTAGAACCCCTCGTTTTCCCTTTCAAATTTGGAAAATATGTGTTTAAGAGTATTCTTTATAAAATAGTTTTTTTTTTTTCCAAAAAAGGGTGTCTTCAAAATCAGTTTTCAGTCGGAGTGATGTTTACCTTAAACTCTAAACATTATAAAGTTGGAGTGATGTTTACCTTAAACTCTAAACATTTACCAGCTGGCAGCATTAGAGTCGTCTATAATTTAAAAATCAAATAGAGAAGAAAACAAATTCTTGTCTCCATACTGCTTAGGCCTTCATATAGGTAATGAAGAGTACATGGTGATAGAATGTGTTGGCAAGAGTTTAAATTTATAGTGTAAAAAAGCGGTGTGTGGGGGGAATATTACTAAAGCTGCATGGCAGGAATTTGCCAATGATAACGTTTGCCTCATTTTCTTCCAGAAACCAGGAAAACCAAGAAGATGAAGTCAACCTAAAAGTCAAAAGCATATGAAAAGAAAAGTAAACATACACATTGGGCAGCCTCTGTGTCTCTGTAACTTCCAGAGAATAGACCAGGCATGACATGGAGGAACAAGGGACCTGGGCATTCACCTAGCGGTCTAGACCACGGACCTCCTAGGTCAGAGAGCCTCAAGAAGGAAGCGGCAGTCCTTGCTCCAGCCCAAGCAATGTGCCTGTGATGTCATGTCATTTGCAGCAGGAATCCCTCTTCCATGGGGAGCTATTAAGGAGCAACTCCAATCCAAAGCAGGGCTTTCCAAATTGCCTCTCTCTGTAGGCTTCCCTGAGGGCCAGGCATTAGGAGAACTTGCCTGCTGTACCGGTAAACAAAAAGGAAAATAACAGAGGCCCTAAAATGAAATTAAGCAACAGTTTGGAAATTTTTTTCAACAAAAGTAAAGATCGTTGTTGTTGAATTATTTCAGCTTCACACTTAAGAACCAAGGAGACTGGGTGCTTGGCTGGCTCAGTCAGAAGAGCATGTGACTCTTGATCTTGGAGTCATGAGTTCAAGTCCCATGTTGGGAATACAGATTACCTAAATAAATAAAAGGTTAAAAAAAAAAAAAAGAATCAAGGAGACCAAAATTCCTTATTGAATATCTGAACTTTCACTTTGAATTCCTTCATATCAGAACTAATAAAAAAAATCCATAGCTCTATCTATGAAAAATTATATTCCATATGCATTTTCCTAGAACTCTAAACAACATCTTTTTCAAATGGATGAAGAAAAAGAATCTTTTTTTTTTTTTAAGATTTTATTTATTTATTTGACAGACCGAGATCACAAGTAGGCAGAGAAGCAGGCTCCCTGCCGAGCAGAGAGCCCGACACGGGGCTGGATTCCAGGACCCAGGATCATAACCCAAGCCAAAGACAGAGGCTTTAACCCACTGAGCCAACCAGGCACTCCAAGTAAAAGAATCTTAAAGAAGCATCTCCTGGGATGCCTGGCTGGCTCAGTCAGTTAAGTGTCTGCCTTTAGTTCAGGTCATGATCCTAAGGTCCTAGGATTGAGCCCCATATCAGGCTCCCTGCTCAGTGGGAAGTCTGCTTCCACCTCTGCCCCTCCCCTGCTCATGCTCTCTCTCTCTCAAATAAATGAGTAAATAAATAAAATCTTTAAAAAGTAGTAATCTTATGATTGACCACTATGTATACACCATATAGTCTCTAGTACTCACAAAAATCCACTAAGATAAATAGCATTATCTCCAATCTATAATGAAGATACTGAAACTCAGATAATGTAATCCAAAGCCATGACTCTGGTAAATGACAGAGTCAGGATTCAAACCTAGTTCTCTTACAAATTCCAAATACTAACTTTTCAATAAAAATAGATAATAAATTCCACAGTGTACTTTAGTAATGTGCTTTTTCAAGATACTAGTATTAACTGTTATTAGAAGCATTATGTGTGTGTGTGTGTGTGTGTATATATATATATATATATATACACATATAAATGCCACTACCAAGTATGAGGTAAAAATAAAACTATTTAATTGGTCTTTTAACTTTATTATGATTTTTAAAGATTTATTTACTTATTTCGAAGGGAGAGAGTGCTAGCAGAGAGAGAGAGGTACTGGCAGAAAGAGAGGGAGAGAGAAACTCAAGCAGATTCCACACAGCATGGAGCCTGATGTGGGGCTCGATCTCACAACCCTGAGATCAGACCTGAGCAGAAACCAAGTCAGACATTTTAGCCAATGGCGCCACCCAGGCACCCCAGATCTCTTAACGTTAGTTCAGAGCTGACATAATATCGATCCCAATCAGGCAATAAACATAATTTCACTGGGTGTCTTAGAGTTTCTTCTCTCTATTCAAAATGTGATTCTACACACAAAAATAGACTCAAAATGGTTGAAAGATCTAAAGGTGAGACAAGAATCCATCAAAATCCTTGAGAAGAACACAGGCAACAACCTCCTCAGCCTCAGGCACAGCATTTTCCTGGACACATCGCCAAAGGCAAGGGAAGCAAGGGCAAAAATGAACTACTGGGACTTCATCCAGATAAAAAGCTTCTGAGCAGCAAAGGAAACAGTCAACAAAACCAAAAGACAACAGACATGGGAATGGGAGACAACAGACATGGACAGACAGACAAAGACAACAGACAACAGAATGGGAAAAGATATCTGCAAATGACATATCACATAAAGTGTTGGCATCCAAAATCTATAAAGAACTTATTGAACTCAACACCCAAAAAACAAATCACCCAATCAAGATATGGGCAGGAGAGATGAACAGACATTTCTGCAAAGAAGACATCCAACAGACACATGAAAAAGTGCTCAACATCACTCAGCATCAGGGAAATACAAATCAAAACCACAATGAGATACCACCTCACACCAGTGAGAATGGCTAAAATTAACAAGTCAGGAAACAACAGATGTTGGCAAGGATGCGGAGAAAGGGGAACCCTCCTACACTGTTGGTGGGAATGCAAGCTGGTGCAGCCACTCTGGAAAACAGCATGGAGGTTCCTCAAAAAGTTGAAAATAGAGCTACCCTATGACCCAACAATTGCACGACTGGGTATTTACCCTAAAGATACAAATGTAGTGATCTGAAGGGGCATGTGCACCTGAACGTTTATAGCAGCAATGTCCACAATAGCCAAACTATAGAAAGAGCCAAGATGCCCCTCAACAGATGAATGGTATATGCTATATACCACATCTTCTTTATATATACATCTATATATAGATGTGTGTATATATATATACACACACACCCACACACCCCACATACATATATATGTATATATACATATATGTATATGTATAAAGAAGATGTGGGGTGTGTATGTGTGTGTGTGTATACATCTATATATAGATGTATATATATACATGTATATATGTGTATATATATGTATAATGGAATATTATGGGGCCATCAAAAAATGAAATCTTGCCATTTGCAATGACACGGAAGCAAGTAGAGGGCATTATGTTAAGTCAGTCAGAGATAGACAAATATCATATGATCTCACTGATAGGAGGAATTTGAGAAACAAGGCAGAGGATCATCAGGGAGGGGAGGGAAAAATGAAATAAGACAAAACCAGAGAGAGAGAGAGAGAGAGAAACCATAAGAGATTCTTAATCTCAGGAAAGAAACTCAGGGTTGCTGGAGTGGAGGGGGGTGGGAGGGATGAGGTGGCCTGCTAATGGACTTCGGGGAGGGTATGTGCTATGATGAGCACTGTGAATTGTGTAAGACTGATGGATCACATACCTGCATCCCTGGAAGAAATAACACCTTATATGTTAATAAGAGTAAATAAATAAAAATTTTAACTTTAAGACTTGAAGCTTTAACTTCAAGACTTGAAGTTTCAGGATCACCTAGGAGTTTCTTAGAAATGCACAATGTCAGGTCCCATTTCAGACCTTCTGAAACATAATCTTCATTCTGACAAGATCCTTAGGTGCTTTGTATGCAACTTAAAATTTAAGTGGCACTGTCTTAGAGATGGGGGATTCCAGAAAAAGGGATGCCTCTCTCCCATACTGAGGCCCTCCTTGTTCCTAAGACCAGGGAGGGAGAGAATGGTAAGAATGCACTCACATTGTTACCTTTCTTCTCTGTTTTTTTTTTTTTAACTATATGTTCAAATGCACTCACAAATTACCTTTCTTCTCTGTTTTTTAACTATATGTTCATCATTCTTTTTTTTTTTTTCGTGACAGGTTTATTGAGGTATATTAAAACTCACCCATTAAAGTGCTATGGTTTTTAACTTACTCAGTTATGGTTTTTAACTTACTCAGAGTTGTGCAACTGTCACTGCAATCAATTTTAGGACATTTCATCACCCCCAAATGAAACCCCATACTCTTTTTAAAAGTCACCCCCAATCTCCCCAGCCCCAACCGTAGGCAACCACTAATCTTTCTGTCTCTACGGATTTTCTTCTTCTGGACCTACAATACAGTACAGTACAGTACAGTACAATACAATACATGGTCTTTTGTGATTGGCTTCTTTCCCTTACCATGTTCTCAGGCTTCATCCATGTTGTACATCAATGCGTCTTAATCGTTCCTCATAAGTGGTAGTTGCTCCTTCAACAGAGGTGGAGGTACCTGACAATGGGACCCATCAGCCACTCCTCCTTGTGCAACTCCTGAGTGCCACTGTTCCCCTAGGAGAAGCCTGGCACTTCCCATTACTAACAACCCTAATAAGGAGATCTTTAACAGAGTCCCCTTTTCCCATCTTCTCCCTTGGATTTAGCAGCTCAAGTACAGCTGGTCCTTGGCCAAGTTACTCTCCACAACACCTGCAGGCCCTACCAGTGCTGCCACCTTATGCCCATTTCTTGAAGTAGTGGACACTGGGTCGGGCACTGCCTTCCTCCCCAGAGCCCTGCCCTTTGCTGTTTCCACAGCAGTCAAGGTTGTGACTCATGACAGAGTGTGACCAGGAGAGGCCGAGGGTGTGCTGTGTGGGAACATACGCTTGGTACCTTCAGACAACCAAGATGCAGAGAAAGAAACAAGTGCAAATGCACGTG
Source organism: Mustela erminea (assembly GCF_009829155.1). NCBI lineage: Eukaryota > Metazoa > Chordata > Mammalia > Carnivora > Mustelidae > Mustela > Mustela erminea. The sequence goes on from NC_045623.1 coordinate 90,237,814, forward strand.
GGGCTAAAAGGGACACGCTTTTGCAATCTCTTTTCCTGATTCTCTCAGCTTTCTTCAGCTACCATTTCTCTTCCTCTCTTCAGCTCACTTTCATTTCTCTATGCTATTCTTCTCAGAATAGGGAACCTAAACATCTCTCCCCTTTCCTTTCTACCTGGATTGTTTTCTCTTGTGCTTCCAGCAGCACAACAGTTGGGTTCTTAGACATTTGGGTATGCTAAATTACTACTTAAAAAAGAGAGTTGGTCTAAACATTCTGCCCGACTGAACAGCAGATCAAGGAAAAGGAGGTTTTTTGTTGTTGTTGTTTTTGTTGTTCTCCAAAATCAAGGTGTTCTTTAATAAATGAAGAACTCTTGATATGAAACATAAATGAAAATTAAAATCAGCATAATAACAAAAGCACTTTCCCGCATTGCTGGTGGCTGGATTTAGAACCTTGCCTGAGTTCATTGGGGGGTATGTAGCTTGACTACAGGTTCTTGTATGCTACCCTGTGCTCTCCGAGTAGCACATGTGTCCGCAGGTCATGTCCTTAGTCCTGGGAAAGGCTTTCTAGTCTTAGGCTTCCGGAACCTCAAGCTTCCACTGTCACTCTATCACAGTCATTCAAGAAATGTTTGGATACTACTCCACACCAGCCCTGTGCTGTACACAAGGCAGACAAGGATCCAGGTCTCTCTTGTTTTGTGCAGGGGGGTGTGGAGGAGGCTCTATAATGGTACACCGCAGCCGGAATAGAACTGTCATATGTCTGGCGGATTCCCTCAGTGTGTCTTAATGAATCCCGCTCTCTCTGAGTGAAAGCAGGCAAGAAAGACCTTGCTGTCTTGGACATCAAGGAAGAAAAGCAGATGGAGTCATGTGGTCCTGGCTGGTAGCCTTGCAGAACCTTCTGCCTTCAACTTACTCTGACACTTGAATAAACCCCTGAGAGCCACAGAGGTATCGCAAAGGCAAAGAACCATAGTATTAATGGACTTCATGATTTTACTGAATTCTTAAGTAATAACTTATACATATCAGGCATTGCTTAGAAATTATTCTTATATAGAACCTTTGTTGATTTATGTAGTTTCATATTTTGGGTTTGCTTGTATGATCCTCCTTTAATTCTTGGGAACTTAGAAAAAGGTGTTGCATACCTTTTCTATTTTCTACTTTTTGTCTCCTACAGAGCTGGGCATGCCAATGGGAGCTTGTTAAACTTTTACTGTTAGCTTGTAGTGGAATGCATTATTTATTTTCTCTTGCTTGGGGGTCAAAGCAACCAACCAGATCTAAAGACGCTTTTAGAAGACTTGTCAACACAAACTGGTGTGTATTTACTCTGTCTTTGCTATTACAATTCAGAAAAGCTCCATTTGTCTTTGAAAAATGTGAGAGGTATGAATCCGTTTTCTAAATAATTGGAAGTAATCCCTTTAAGTATGAAATGCTTTAAAACCACCTTTAATGAAATATTTTATTTTATGTATTTTATTTTTTAAAGACTTTTTTATTCATTTAAGAAAGAGAGATAGAACACAAGCAAGGGGAGGGGCAGAGGGAGAGGGAGAAGCAGACTCCACATAGAGCTGCGAGCCCAACGTGGGGTTTGATCCCAGGACCTGGAGATCATGACGTGACCTGAAGGTAGATGCTTAACGTGTGAGCCACCCTGAAATATGCTCCTGAAATATTATTTTAAATAAAATAGATTTCTGAATTCTTGAAACATAGAGCAAATATAATTTAACTACTTTCTTGGTCATTATTAGCATTCAGAACTAGAGTGTGGGCACCTGGGTGGCTCATTTGGTTAAGCTTCTGCCCAATCAAGTCCCTGCATTGGGGGGACCCTGCTCTGTGGGGAGTCTGCTTCTCCCTCTATCCTTCCCCTCTGTTTGTGCTGTCTCTCTCTGTGTCACACTCTTTCTCAAATAAATAGATAAAATCTTCAGAAAAAAGAAAAAGAAAAAAGAACTAGAGTGGAAAGTGATGCATCTTTAAGAAACACAGAAATATTCTAGACTTTTTGTTCTCCCCCAAATGATCCAAGGTTAAGTGTGTTTTTGTGTTCCTTTATGTCCTTCTAATAATTTTCTTTTTTCTTTACATTCCTAATCTTCACTTTATTTTATTTATTTATTTTTAAATTTTAATTCCAGTAGAGAGTCAACATACAATGTAATATTAGTTTTCATATGTACAATGCAGTGATTCAACAATTCCATACATTTCTCAATGTTCATTCTGGTAACTGTACTCTTAATCCACTTCACCTGTTTCACCCATCTCCCCACGACCTCCCCTCTGGTAACCATCTGTTTGTTCCCTGTAGTTAAAAGTCTGCTTTTGGTTTATCTATTTTTTTTCTTTGTTCATTTGTTTTGTTTCTTAAATTCCACAGCTGAGTGAAATCATATGGTTTTTGTCTTTCTCTGACTGACTTATTTCACTTAGCATTATACTCTGTAGATCTACCCATTCTTTTTTATGGCTGAGTAATATTCCATCACCCACAAACATGCACACACACACATCTTCTTTATCTTTATCCATTCATCTATCAATAGACACTTGGGCTGCTTACATACTAATAATTTTCTTTCTGACTTTTTGCCTCTTATTTTGTTAAAATGTTAGGTAGTACTTCTTACTACTTCCTGAATACCTGGCTTTAGCTGTCCTCTACCTAATCTGTGTCCTAGGAAACCAGATAACCAAGTTTATTAGCATTGTGTGTAAAGTGAGAGCAAATAGGTTTTTAAATATGGGAGTCTTTCCTAAAAAGTGAGTAGTACTGGCTTTTCAAAGCAGTTCAATGTTCCTTTTTACTTGCTCCAATATTCTCAATTCCCCAACAGATACCCTAGATTGTTAAATTACTTTCTGTAGAAAAGTGAGGTGTTATCAATTTCTGCTAACACAATTCAGCCAGATATGATTTTTTTCTTCCGAAGTTCTTTGTAGGGCACCTGGGTGGCTCAGTGGGTTAGGCGTCTGCCTTCAGCTCAGGTCATGATCCCAAACTCCTGGGACTGAGCCCCACCTCAGGCTCCCTGCTCAGCAGGGAGTCTGCTCCTCCCTCTGCCTCCCTCCCTGTTCTCTCTCTCAAATAACAGATAAATAAAATCTTGAAAAAAAAAAAGTTGTTTGTTTCTAAACCGTTCTTTTTAAGTTCCTTCTTATTTCTGATTTAAAAACCATTAGTCCTTCCTATATGGGCATAAAGAAAACCTGGTAAAATCTCAAGATCTTCTTATAGATTACAGAGACATTTCAAAATATGATACTTTTTTATGATAAGAAAAATGTCTGAGTTTTAGTTTTAGATTAAACCCAATGTACTCAGGCACCTGGGTGGCTCAGTCAGTTAAGCCTCTGCCTTCGGCTCAGGTCATGATCTCAGTGGGATCGGGCCCCATGTCGGGCGGGCTCCCTGATCAGCAGAGAGATTGTTTCTCCCTCTCCCTCTGTTGCTCCCCCTGCTTGTGCATTCTCTCTCTCTGTCAAATAAATAAAAATCTTTAAAAATAAAAAATAAGGGACGCCTGGGTGGCTCAGCTGGTTAAGCGGCTGCCTTCGGCTCAGGTCATGATCCCAGCGTCCTGGGATCGAGCCCCGCATCAGGCTCCTTGCTCAGCCGGGAGCCTGCTTCTCCCTCTGCCTCTGCCTACCACTCTGTCTGCTTGTGCTCACTCTCGCTCCTCTCTCTCTGACAAATAAATAAATAAAATCTTTTTTAAAAATTTAAAAATAAATAAATAAATAATTATAAAACCAACATACTCAGTTTAAAAAAGTTACAATTACCATCTTACATTGAGTGTCCAATATATGCCAGGTATACATATTTTCTTCCCTCTATTTAGAGCATCTCTGCAAAATATGTAACAACCCTAATTTACATTTGTGGGAAGTTAAGGTTAACAGACTTTAAGTGACTTAAACAGGGTTATAGGAATAATAAGTATAAGAGCTGAGATTCAAATCCAATCCTGAGTAAAAAGTCTGGATTCTCTTTTCTTTTCTTTTCTTTTTTTTTTAAGATCTTATTTATTTATTTGACAGAGAGAGATCACAGGTAGGCAGAGAGGCAGGCAGAGAGAGAGAGAGAGAGAAGCAGGCTCCCTGCTGAGCAGAGAGCCCAATGCGGGACTCGATTCCAGGACCCTGATATCATGACCTGAGCTGAAGGCAGAGGCTTAACCTACTGAGCCACCCAGGTGCTCCTCTTTTCTTTTTTCTTTTTTTAAGATTTTACTTATTTATTTGACAGACAGAGATCACAAGTAGGCAGAGAGGCAGGCGGGTTGTGGGGGAAGCAGGCTCCCCACTGAGTGGAGAAACCGATGTCGAGAGTTTGATCCCAGGACCCTGGGGTCATGACCCGAGCTGAAGGCAGAGGCTTTAACCTACTGAGCCACCCAGATGCCCCTTCTTTTTTCTTTTTAAAAACAGAAAACGGGCGTCTCGTGGCTCAGTTGTTAAGCTTTACCCTCTCCCACTCCCCTTGCTTGTGTTCCCTCTCTTGCTGTGTTTTTCTCTGTCAAATAAATAATAAAATCTTTAAAATAAAATAAAAACAGAAAACAGGAATTTATTTGTCAAATAACAGTCTGGAAGACTGTGGATTGCTGGCAGCTCTACTCCACCTGGTCAGTCAAGGACTTGGGTTCTTTTCATATTGCTGCTTTGCCCTCTCCTATGGGGATTTCACTCCCCTTGCATGGTCAAAACTCAGTCTCAGGAACATCTGTTCCAGCTTGCTCTGGATCAGCAGTGGCCAAACACAGGTAGGCCAAGAAAACTTCAAATGCTCATATATTGAGGAAAGGAGAAATAGGGGATCGGATGCCCCGGATGAATGACGATTAGGGACTAAGGATGCTCATCTCCCTACCTCTACCCACTCCCCCCACATTGTCATACTTAGAAGACTATTCTCAAAGTCTGCATTCTTTCTATTAAGCCAAATTACCATCCTTACACTATTGCTTGAGAGGTAATAAGATGTATTGAGCATGTATTTTGGTAATAATTGTCAACTTGACCAAGGACCTATTGGTAATAAATGTAACCAACCAGCCGTGTCTGTAATCAGCAATTATTATTTGGAGATCAAGTAGTAGTGGTTCTCATCGGCTGCTAGTATCTCCCCCTGAAGGAGGGGTTGGGGATGACTTGAACTAGCCCAGCTTGAGCCAAAGGCCATATCTTTTAAAGGCCATTATTGGGTCCCATAAGAGCAGATCTAAAGCCACATGAGGAAAGCCACAGGGTCAAATATTAGCCTATCAGGGATATGAATACCTCATCCAGAGTGCAAAGGCAAATACTGGGTTGATGGAACATAGGTTGAGATTTTGGTGAAAACAAGTACAGAAGTATTTCAATAAGAAGAAATCTTAGGCGGAGTGCCTGGCTGGTTCAGTAAGAAGAAAGCGTGATTCTTAATCTCAGGATCGTGAGTTTGAGGCTCCACTTTGGGTGTGGAGATTACCTAAATAAATAAGTAAGGCTTAAAAAAAGAATAAGGGAAATGTGTGTTTTAGCTTTCTGTGTGCTTAGGTGCCTGAGCTACTGCGGGTCTAGGTCCGGGCAGCTGAAGAGTGTGGTTAGCAAGACGAACAAAGATGCGCAGATAGGGCACCTGGGTGGCTCAGTGGGTTAAGCCGCTGCCTTCGGCTCAGGTCATGATCTCAGGGTCCTGGGATCGAGTCCCGCATCGGGCTCTCTGCTCAGCAGGGAGCCTGCTTCCTCCTCTCTCTCTCTGCCTGCCTCTCTGCCTACTTGGGATCTCTCTCTGTCAAATAAATAAATAAAATCTTAAAAAAAAAAAAAAAAGATGCGCAGATAAGCGCAGCGATTGACCAAAAGTTGATAGAAACTGGAGAAAGAGAACGCCTCAACGAGTTGCTGAAAGCTAAATTAATTGAATGTGGCTGAAAGACACAACATTAGTGGAAGGCACACTGTAAAGAGGTAATTAAAGAAAAGTGTCTATTGATGACTTCGGTGGCTGAAATCACACCAAAAGGCAGAGCCCTGGTACCTGACAGTGTAAAGAAGGAGCTCCTACAAAGAATAAGAACATTCTTTGCTCAGCATGCCAGCCTTTAAGATTGAATTAGATTGTGTTGTTTTGTGGTTTTCTTTCTGAAAGTAAAACTTGCCATAAATTAGGAATCGATTTCCCAAAATGAAATCCTTTTTTGTATGGTGGTTAAAAAAAAAAAAAAGAAAAGAAGAAGAAATCTTGGACAATCTTCTAAAATACATGGTTCTGGAAGATATGTAGAGGATTAAAGGGGACAAGATCTTCCATGCGGATGTCTGAGATGACTTAAATCATAGGATTATTCACAAGTTCCATCAGCCGATGATATGGGCCACTAATGAATAAATGACAATAAGGATTGTGCTTTTCTGAGCTCTTATTTAATATTTACAGCAGCTTTTGAAGCCTTTAATTCTTTAGTTTTTCTTCCTTAACCTGTTAGTTGTGACAAACACCAATTCCGGTTTGCCTCAGTTAATTCATGTTTTCTCCCATTTTCTGCTTCTGCTTTATGTTGGTTTTATGCTACGTAATATATGCCATATATATTTTACTGTATTAGAGTTTCTATCCAAACTGCTTCTACCCAGTTAGGTACAATATTCCATGATTCTTTAGCCCACTCCACATTTATTGTTTTGTCTGTTACTTGGCCTCCCATACACCTATTACTTTTTGTCTAGGAGAGGTGAAGCAACTTATCTTCGATGTTGTAAACAGGGTTGAGATTCTAGGGGTTCTCCTTTCTTCAGATGTTCTACTCCACCAAAGTTGGGGCCAAAATGCATTTGTGGTCAAAACTCAGTTGAACTAAAAGTTAGCTAAGGTCAATAACTTAGCCTTCAAAGCTTTGCTTTGGATCTTTGTGTGAGGAGAGCGGAAAGTAGGGATGTGGGTTGGGAGCTATGGTGCCATGTTTTTGTTATGTCTCATGTTTTCCTGTTAGCATCTTGTTCCTTCAGTTCCTGTAGTTGTAAGCTGCAGTGATTGAGGGTTAACCCAATGTAGTCTTAGTCCACTAAAGACCCCTCTCCAGGGTATTAAGGTATATCCCTTCAGGGGCACCTGGGTGGCTCAGTGGGTTAAAGCCTCTGCCTTCAGCTCAGGTCATGATCCCAGGGTCCTGGGATCGAGCCCCACATAGGGCTCTCTGCTCAGCAGGGAGCCTGCTTCCCTTCCTCTCTGTCTGCCTGCCTCTCTGCCTACTTGTGATCTCTGTCAAATAAATAAATAAATAATCTAAAAAAAAAAAAAAGATATATCCCTTCATACCTTATCTCATGATGCTCCCTTCTGCAAAAGTACTTCTGTGGCTCCTCCAAGTCTTATCTCCAATGTCACCTGGTGTGGGTGACATTAATTCCTCTGGCCCGGGGTTGGCAAACGTTTTCAGTAAAGAACCCTGTAGTAAATATTGTATGCTATACAAGCCAAGAGGGATGAGAGTGCCAGTTAATGCCTCAATCTCAATGACTTCACTCTACCATTGTTGTGCAAAAGTAGTCAGAGACAATAGACAAATGGGAGTAGCTGCACAGCAATAAAACTTTATTTATAAAAACAGGCAGTGAGGTAGATTTGGCCCATGATCTCTGATTTGGCGGCCCCTACTCTACTTAAATATTACTTTTTCTTAAAAGATTTTATTTATTAATTTGATAGAGATCAGAAGTAGGCAGAGAGGCAGGCAGAGAGAGAGAGAGGAGGAAGCAGGTTCCCCACGGAGCAGAGAGCCCGATGCAGGGATCGATCCCAGGACCCCGGGATCATGACCTGAGCCAAAGGCAGAGGCTTTAACCCACTGAGCCACCCAGGTGCCCCTCTACTTAGATATTTCTTTTCCAAACTGATTGTTCATGCCTCCATTATCACATTTGTATGAAAAGTTTATAAACCTCCATCATATGAGCACTTGAGGGCAAATGTTCTGTCTTTATATCTCTCTTAACTGAGCAAAACCGAAATCCTAATGATTACAGGTACTCTGTAAACATCTATGGAAAAAGTGGGGGAGAAATGTAAGAAGAGGTAGGGTTCTTAAATAAGTGGGAAACAGGATCATGCAAATCCTCTACTGATAGGCAATTGAATATGAACTTCTAGTAACGCGAACAGATGTTGTTTATAAAATGACTGTATTAGGCTCTTCTGCAAAGTTTGATTTCAGCAAGTTTGCGTTTGGAGACTATATATGTGGTAGCCAGCCTCCAAGATGGCCTTTAGTAATCCTTACATCCTGGCACTGGTGTCACCTCCCAGGCTGAACCATGACAAACTAGTAACTAATAAGGTACTGTGGAAATGAAGGTGTATGACTTCTGGAACAAGTCAGAAGAGTGATGTGACTTCTGCCTTGTTCTCTCTTTGATCACTCTCTTTGGAGGAAACTCGTTGAGGACAAGCAAATGCATGAACTTGGAACAAAGAAATGAGGCTTTGTATCAACAGTCATGTGAGTGAACCATCTTGGAATTGGATCTTCTCTTCCTCCGTTAAGTCTCAGAAGACTGCTGTTTCAACTGACATTTTGACTATAAACTGATGAGAGATTTTGAGCTATACTACTTAGACTCTCCTGAAATCCTGACCCATTTAAACTATATGAGATAATGTTTATTATTGTCTTAAGCTGCTAGTTTGGGAAATTATTTGTTATACAGCAATAAACAACATACAATATGCTAAGTAGCTTTCATTCTATCTAAAATCCCTATAGTCTTGGGGCACCTGGGTAGCTCAGTGGGTTAAAGCCTCTGACATCTGCTCAGGTCATGATCCCAAGGTCCTGGAATGGAGTCCTGCATCGGGCTCTCTGCTCAGCAGGGAGCCTGCTTCCTCCTCTCTCCCTCTGCCTGCCTCTCTGCCTACTTGTGATCTGTCAAATAAATAAATAAAATCTTAAAAAATAAAATAAAATAAAAACAAAATCCCTATAGTCTTTCAGAACACCTTTTTAGCATTTCTTCTAGCATTTAAAATATCTAACTCTGGGCTCCTGGGTGGCTCAGTGGGTTAAAGCCTCTGCCTTTGGCTCAGGGTCCTGGAATTGAGCTCCGCATCGGGTTCTCTGCTCAGCAGGAAGCCTGCTTCCTCCTCTCTCTGCCTACCTCTCTGCCCACTTGTGATCTCTGTCTGTCAAATAAATAATTAAAAAAAAAATAGGAGTTGGCTGTCTATGAGCTCCATGAGGGCAAGGACCTTAGTTTATCACGTTGTATTTCCAATATTTGCAAGTGCCCCCTACAAAGGTATTCAATAAATGCTTGTTGAGTGGTAAATTAAGTAATCAGTTTGTGGAATAACTAAAGGTGGACTTTCCATGATACTGTACATGACTTAAAATTGTGCCATATTTGGCACAATTGCAGTTTGGAGAATTCTTCGCTTTGTTGTAATATCACCAGTTATACTGAATTTAAAAATAAAACCCTCTAAATAATGCCTCTAGACCAAACCAAATTTTTTTTTAATATTTATTTATTTGACAGAGAGAGATCACAAGTAGGCAGAGAGGCAGGCAGAAAGAGAGGGAAGCAGGCTCCCCACTGAGCAGAAAGCCTGATGCGGGGCTCGATTCCAGGACGCTGACACCATGACCTGAGCCGAAGTCGGAGGCTTAACCCACTGAGCCACCCAGGCGCCCTGCCCCCCTCCCTTTTTTTTTTTTTTTTTAAGATTTTACTTATTTATTTGACAGACAGAGATCACAAGTAGACGGAGAGAGAGAGGGGAAGCAGGCTCTCTGCAGAGTAGAGAGTCTGATGCAGGGCTTGATCCTAGGACCCTGGGATCATGACCCAAGCTGAAGGCAGAGGCCCTAACCCACTGAGCCACCCAGGCGCCCTTTTTAAAAGATTTTATTTATTTATTTGACAGAGAGGAAACACAAGCAGGGTTGGGGGAGAGGAAGAAGCAGGCGTTCTGACTAGCAGGGAGTCTGATGTGGGGCTCAATCCCAAGACCCTGGATCATGACCTGAGCCAAAGGTAGATGCTTAATGACTGAGCCACCTAGGAACCCCAGCAGTAGTAACCTTTATATTCCAAATGTTGTTACAGTTCAGCAGGTGGAGAAAACAGGAAATAGACATTTCATAAGACATGTGGATCTACAGACTAGTCAACCCCTGTTTATACTGAGCCAGCAAATCCAAGGGTACCAAGATTCTCCAATTAGAAGGGCTCTCTTGAAAGATGATGCCATTCAAAGTACTAGAAAATTCAACTGATAATAGGATTTGGATAATTCATGATACATGTAATAGTAAAACTCAGAGCAAAATGCCTTGAGACTGTATAGTATTTACAGTAATACATACAAATGGTCATATGTATAAATACCATTGTTACGGGTGTCAACAAGTTAGCAGATACTTTTAATTTTTCTTTTGGGGCACTGGCTGGTTCAGTTAGTGGAACATGGTACTCTTGATCTCAGGGTTGTGAGTTCAACCCCAGTTGGGGCAGAGAGGTTACTTTAAAAAAATTTAAATTAAAATTAAATTAATTTTTATTTTATGTCACTGTGAAAATTTGCAAGAGAACTATTAAAGTCATTCTCAGTAGAAAAGTACACCTAAAGTACATGTTATACCAGAACATGTAAATGATCTGACCTGACTTCAACTAAAATTGATTATACAAATTATATAATAAGTATACACACTAATTAAAACTAGCAAGAGTATCCGTTGATTTAGAGGTGACTGAGAATTGAATCTGTTAATTTTCTCTAGTTACTTATAGTTCTTACTTCAGTGGCTACTAATATAACTTATTTATATTAATGTATCTATATAGAGTTCCATCATTAAAATAATGAAGTCATATCTTTCACTAGAGATCCTTCTTTTTAAAAAAAAAATTTTATTTATTTATTTATTTGACAGAGAGAGAGAGAGATCACAAGTAGGCAGAGAGAGAGAGAGAAGGAGGAAGCAGGCTTCCCGCTGAGCAGAGAGCCTGATGCGGTCCTGATCCCAGCAGGACCCTGGGATCATGACTAGAGCCGAAGGCAGAGGCTTTAACCCACTGAGCCACCCAGGCGCCCCACTAGAGATCCTTCTGTTGATGCTTTCTCATGCCATATACAAAGAATTGCTACAAAACAATCACAAAAACAAGTCTATCTTAAACAGCAAAAGTATAATGACCATGAAACACAGATCCTAGTAAAGAATGAAAAACATTTAAGCTGCTTCTTTAAGGGTATTCCCATGCCAAAATGTTTTCATTTAGATCACCACAAAGGGGCCAGCACCATCATGCCAGCAATGGAAGGCAGCTATGCTCACCACTATACCACCAACGCTCATGCCAGCAATGGACCACAAGCTTTGAAGAGGACCTCCTAACAATGTCAGAGGAGTCACCAACGTATATGAAACATTCAAGCATGATGCTTTAGGACTGGGCTCTGTTTACATGATGTCGACATAAAGAGCATCCCTGTCCCAATTGTGACTTGCTCACCAAGAGTCTTTCACGCCAATGGTCATGAGGGTGGGGGCTTTGTAGCTGCAATAGCTGTGGAAAACCTTCATGGAAGCAATGAGACTGAAAATTGAGAGATTAAGGGAAGTGTGAAAGGCATTCCAAGAGAAAGGCACACCTGAACAATCCCTACCTTGTCCATGACCTCAATACTTCACCCACACACATCCCACCATGACTCATGGGAACATAAAAAAAAAAAAAAACTGTTCATTAACAGTTCCTAAGAAGTAACTATGAAGGCCTGAATTATCACTTTCACAGAAGTAGCCAACTTCATTATTTTCCAATTTAATATATCCAATTTCATCGTATATTCTCAAGCTACAATGGCAATCATTCATTAAACATATATATTTTTATTTTTTTTTAAAGATTTTATTTATTTATTTGACAGAGACACAGAGAGATGGGGAACACAAGCAGGAGGAACAGGAGAGGCGGAAACACGTTCCCCGCTGAGCCAGGAGCTGGATGCCGGCCTAGATCCCAGGACCCCAGGATCGCGACCTGAGCTGAAGGCAGCCACTTAACAACTGAGCCACACAGTCACCCCAAACATGTATATTTTTAAAAGCCTGTAATTGGGGCAATTGGCAGCCTCAGTCAGTTAAATATCCAACATTTTTATTCTTTTAAAGATTTTATTTATTTATTTGACAGAGAGAGAGAGAGCATAAGCAGGGGGAGCTATAGGCAGAGGGAGAGGAAGAAGCAGACTCCCCACTGAACAGACGCCCAACCAACTGAGCCACTCAGGTGCTCAGCGTACAGCTCTTGATTTTGGATCAGATCATGATCTCAGGGTCATGAGATTGAGGCCCACAGCAGGTTCCATGTTAGTGGGTAGTCCAGTTGAGGTTCTCTCTCTCCCTCTGCCCCTCCACCTGCTTGTGCCTGTGTGGTCTTTCTCTCTCTCAAATAAATAAATAAACATAAAATTTTTTTTGTTGTTGTTTATTTGTTTGAGAGAGACAGCAAGAGAGAACATGAGAAGGGGCAGAGACAGGGAGAGGGAGAAGCAGACTCCCTACTGAGCAGGGAGCCCAACACAGTACTCAATCCCAGGACCTTGGATTCATGACCTGAACTAAAGACAGACCCTTAACCAACTGAGCCACCCAGGGATCCCCTAAACAAATAAATAATAAATCTTAAAAAAACAGGGGCGCCTGGGTGGCTCAGTGGGTTAAGCCGCTGCCTTCGGCTCAGGTCATGATCTCGGGGTCCTGGGATCGAGTCCCGCATCGGGCTCTCTGCTCAGCGGGGAGCCTGCTTCCCTCTCTCACTCTCTGCCTGCCTCTATGCCTACTTGTGATCTCTGTCTGTCAAATAAATAAATAAAATCTTAAAAAAAAAAAAAAAGAAAAAAGGTCTATGATTTTCCTACTGTTTTAGGTGTTAGGGTTACAGAGGTAAGCAAAGTGAACAAAAGACTCTACCCTTAAAAACTTACATTTCAGTGGTGGAAAACAGATAATTAAAAGTTAATTAAAATATAGATAGTATATATGTCAATTGATTCAATGGAGAAAAATAAATCAGGAAAGAAAAGACAATGCCGGGGTTAGGTAAGCTTGCAACTTTAAACAAGACAATGTGGAAATACCTCAGTGAAAAGGAAACATCAAGCAAAAATCTAAAGTGAGTGTGGGAGTTTATTAATTGGCTCAGTCCGCCATAACATAACACCGTAGATTGTGGGGCTTAAACAACAGACATTTATTTTCTAACAGTTCTGGAGGCTGGAAATCTGAGACCAGGGTGTCAGCATAGCTGGGTTCTGATAAGAGCTCACTTTCTAGCTTGCCGACGGTAGCCTTCTCATTCGTCGTGTTCTCACAAGGCCTTTCCCGGATGTTGTACATGGAGGGGGGGGCGGGGCGGGAGCGTGAGGTCTCTGGAGTCTCCTCCTCCTATTGGATCAGAACTCCACCCTCATGACCTCATTCAACCTTAATTACCTTCATAAAGGCCCTATCTCCAAATAGTTTCACTGGGGGTTAAGGCTTCAACATATGAATTTGGGTGGGGGACACAATTCAGTCCATAGTAGGGAGTGAGCAGTGCAGATATCTGGGGGAAGAATGTTTTGGCAGAGAGTTTGGGCCAGAGATATAAGTTAAGGAGTTATTAGCATACAAATTATATTTACCTTTTTTAAAAAAATTTTTATTTGTCAGAGAGAGAGAGAAAGCACAAGAAGGGGGAGCATCAGGCAGAAGGAGAAGCAGGCTCCCCACTGAGCAAGGAGCCTGATGTGGGGACTTGATCTCAGGACCCTGTCCCATACAGATAATATTTAAAGCCATCAGGCTAGGGGTGTCTGGGTGACTCAGTTGGTTAAGCGTCTGCCTTCAGCTCAGGTTATGATCTCAGGGCCCTAGGATCAAGCCCCACATCAAGCTCCCTGCTTGTTGGGGAGCCTGCTTCTCCCTCTGCCTCTGCCCCTCCTTCTGCTCCTCTCTCTCTCAAATACATAAATAAAATCTTTTTTTTTTAAGATTTATTTATTAGTTTGACTGAGAGAGATCACAAGTAGAGAGGCAGGCAGAGAGAGAGAGAGAGAGAGAGAGAGAGAAGCAGGCTCCCTGCTGAGCAGAGAGCCCAATGTGGGACTCGATCCCAGGACCCTGAGATCACAACCTGAGCCGAAGGCAGCGGCTTAATCCACTAAGCCACCCAGGCACCCCTACATAAATAAAATCTTAAAAAAAAAAAAAAAGCCATCAGGCTAGATGAAATCACCAACACAGTGACTGTTGAGAAGAGATACAAATCCAAGGTCTGCGTCTTGCTGCACTCCAATGTTTAAGGTCAGGGAGATGAGGTAGAAGCAGCAAGGGAGACTGGGACGAGCAGCCAGTGAGGTAAGAGAAAACCAGGAGGGTTTAGTATCCTGGATCCAAGTGAATAAACCATAGTATTTCAAGAAGGAAGGGGTGAGAGCTGTGTCAAGTAAAAATGAAGGCTGAGTCCTGACCATTGAATCAATAATATGGAGATTACTGATGAGTTTATCAAGAGCAATTCTGATACAGTGTTGAAAGTTAAAGCCTGGTTGGAGTAGGATCAAGAGAGATTGAGTGAAGACGAATTTAAAACATTGATTGGAAAAGCAACAAAAGAAAAAGTAGACAAAATGGACTATATCAAAATCTAAAACATTTTACTGCAAATGATAGACACCATCAAGAGAATGAAGAATGGGCCCCTGGCTGGCTTAATCACTGGAGCCTGAGGCTCTAGATCTCGGGGTTGTGAGCTTGAGCCCCACTCTGGGTGTAGAGATTACTTACGAATAAAATATTTTTTAAAGATTTTATTTATTTATTGGGCGCCTGGGTGGCTCAGTGGGTTAAGCCTCTGCCTTCGGCTCAGGTCATGATCTCATGATTTTATTTTAAAAAAAAATCTTTAAAAAAAAAAGATTTTATTTATTTATTTGACAGAGAGAGATCACAAGTAGGCAGAGAGGCAGGCAGAGAGAGAGAGAGAGAGAGGAGGAAGCAGGCTCCTTGCTGAGTAGAGAGCCCCATGTGGGGCTCGATCTCAGGACCCTGGGATCATGACCGGAGCCGAAGGCAGAGGCTTTAAGTCACTGAGCCACCCAGGTGTCCCACAAATAAAATATATATATATATATTTTTTATTTCTTTGAGAGAGAAAGAGAGAACAAGTAGGGGAGGGGCAGAAGGAAAAGCAGACTCCCAACAGAGCAAGAAGTCCCCTGAGATCATGACCTGAGCTGAAGGCAAACACACAGCTGGAGAAATGCAAATCAAAACTAATGAGGGGCACCTGGGTGACTCAGTTGGTTAGGGAGCCTACTTGTGATCTCCGCTCAGGGTTTGATCTCAGGGTCAGGAGTTTAAGCCCTGCCTTGGGCTCCATGCCTGAGCATGGAGCCTACTTAGAAACAAAAAACAAAAAACAAATCATAATGAGTTATCAAATCACACCCATTAGGATGGCTACAATCAGAAAGGTAGATCATAACAAGTGTTGGTGAGGAAGCAGAAACTGGATTCTCAGCTATTGCTGGGATGTATGTTTGTAAAGAGATGTAGCAAATCACACCCATTAGGATGGCTACAATCAGAAAGGTAGATCATAACAAGTGTTGGTGAGGAAGCAGAAACTGGATTCTCAGCTATTGCTGGGATGTATGTTTGTAAAGAGATGTAGCATTCTAGGAAACAGTTTGGCAATTGCTTGAAAGTTGAAGACAGAGTTATCCTATAACCTGGCAATTCCACTTCTAGGTATATAAAAGAGAAATAAAAATATATGTCTAGGGTGCCTGGGTGGCTCAGTGGGTTAAGCCGCTGCCTTCGGCTCAGGTCATGATCTCAGGGTCCTGGGATCAAGTCCCACACCGGGCTCTCTGCTCAGCAGGGAGCCTGCTTCCCTTCCTCTCTCTCTGCCTGCCTCTCTGCCTACTTGTGATCTCTGTCTGTCAAATAAATAAATAAAATCTTTAAAAAATACATATATATGTCTACACAAAACTTGTATGCAAAAAGGTGTGGGTGAATGTTCATGGGAGGATCATTCATAATATCCCCCAAACGGAAACAGTCCAAATGCTCATCAACTAATGAGTGGGTAAATGAAAGTGATATATTCTGGGGTGTCTGGGTGGCTCAGTGGGTTAAAGCCTCTGCCTTCGGCTCAGGTCATGGTCCCAGGGTCCTGGGATTGAGTCCCACATCGAGCTCTCTGCTCAGCAGGGAGGCTGCTTCCTCCTCTCTCTCTCTCTGCCTGCCTCTCTGCCTACTTGTGATCTCTGTCAAATAAATAAATAAAATCTTTAAAAAAAGTCCGGGGCACCTGGGTGGCTCAGTGGGTTAGGCCACTGCCTTTGGCTCGGGTCATGATCTCAGGGTCCTGGGATCGAGTCCCTCGTCGGGCTCTCTGCTCAGCGGGGAGCCTACTTCCTCCTCTCTCTCTCTCTGCCTGCCTCTCTGCCTACTTGTGATCTCTCTCTGTCAAATAAATAAATAAAATCTTAAAAAAAAAAAAAAGTCCAAGAGTGTATTGCCAGGGTTTTTATATTAAAAAAAAAAAAAGTCATATATTCAAACAGTGGAATTATTATTCAGTAATAAAAAGGAATCTAGGACTGATATATGCTAAAATATGAATGAGCTTGAAGACATTATGCTAAATGAAAGAATCCAGGTGCAAAAGACCACATATTGTATGATTCCATAATACAAAAAGTCCAAAATAGACAAATCCACACAGACAAAAAGATTAGTGATTATATAGGGCTCTATAGGATGGAGAGTGATAAATGAGCAGGGGGTTTATTTGGGGGATGATGAAAATATTCTAAAATTAATTGTGGTGATGGTTGCACAACTGTGAATATGGTTAAACCATTGAATTGTATACTTTAAATGAGTGAATTTTATGGTACGTGAATTGTATCAATGAAGATATTTTTTAAAAATTGAATAACGATGACTTAAGGCTCAACGATATAAATATCTTTAAATTGTTTTTTCAAGATTTCATTTATTTATTTGACAGAGAAAGAGGGAAAGAACACAAGCAGGGGGAGCAGCAGGCAGAAGGAGAGGGAGAAGCAGGCTCCACTGAGCAAGGAGCCCGATGCAGGGCTTGATGCCACGACCCTGACATTATGACCTGAGCCAAAGGCAGATGCTTATTCAACTGAGCCACCCAGGCGCCCAGAGATATAAATCTCTAGTAGATACGTACTCAAGATCACCACCACTTGGGATTCAATCCTAGGTATATCTGACTCCAGAGCCTGTGTGTTCTTAACCAATCTTCTAAACTACCTCCTACAAATCATTTCCCTAGGTTAGATTTCCAAAAACAGAATGCATTACTGAGACAAAGAAAACGAACAATTTACTGGAAGGAGGCAAGGAGTCCAGGCAGCCATCTGGACTTGCCAGGTACATGGCCTCCTTCTAGGCAAAGTGATCCAAACTGTTCTTTCTTCTTCAGGTGCTATGACTCATACAACATGTTTTGAATGAGACAAACCTTGCTGTCACAGATGATTAACACATGAGCCACAGGCAACTACACATACATTAGCCAACTAAGGCATCGAGGCAGTAGTGGTAGCTGTGTTCAAAAGCAGTGCTCAGGGTGCCTGGGTGGCTCAGTCAGTTAAATGCCTGCCTTTGGCTCAGGCCATAACCTCAGGGCTCTGGGATTGAGTCCCACATTGGACTCTCTGCTCAGTGAGGAGTTGGCTTCTTCCCCTCACTCTCCCTCTCTCTCAAATAAATAAATAAAATATTGGGAAAAAAAAAAAGCAGCACTCAGTACTGAATAAAGTCAACCCAATCAAATTCTCTCTTTAGAGACGTATAAATGCCAGGTGAAAAAAGAGAAGGCAAGAAACCAAAGCCTAAGTTGTTGAGATTTTAGCAGCTTTGTGGTAAGTACAGAACATGAATTATTTGTGGGGAAGATTTCAGTTGTCATTTAAAGAGTGAGCCCAGGGTGCCTGGGTGGCTCAGTGGGTTAAAGCCTCTGCCTTAGGTTCAGGTCATGGTCCCAGGGTCCTGGGATGGAGCCCCACATCGGGATCTCTGCTCTGCAGGGAGCCTGCTTCCCTTCCTCTCTCTCTGCCTGCCTCTCTGCCTACCTGGGATCTCTGTCTGTCAAATAAATAAATAAGATCTTTAAAAAAAATACTTTTGGAGTGGGGAAGGTTTTTAAAGTATGATACAAAATTTAGATAAATTCAAATATGTAAAAATTTAAAATTTGTGGAGAGAAAAACATAAAATGAAAAGACATATCTGCAATTCATATCACAGAGAGCTAATGTGCCTGATATATTAAGAGCTCCTACACATGACTAAGAAGAAGACCAATGATTAATTAGGAGAATGAACAAAAGGGAAAAAGAGACAATTCAAAGAAATACAAATAGCTTTTAAATTTTTGAAAATATATTCAATTTCACTCAAAAGAAAAAAATGTAAATTTAAGGTACAGGAAACCATTTTCACTTACTAGATTGGCAAAGATTAAAAAAATTGATAACACTTTGTATGGGGAAACAAGTTTTCTCATCATTGCTGGTAGGAAATATACTGGTACAAATTATATAGAAAATTTTGACACCATATCTATCAAACTCACAAATGTACTTATGCTTTGACTCAGCAATTCTAAGTAGTTTTATCCTACAGATACATATGTCCACACATGTGAAAAGATCTATGTATAAAATTATTTTTTGCAGCTTTATGTGTAATAACAAAAGATTGGAAACCATGTAAATATCATCAGTAGGGATCACTAGGGGATTGGATAAATAAATTATTGTATAATAACATAATGCAACCATAAAGAAAGCAGAAGACCTTTTTACATACCTTTATAGAACAATCTTCAAGATATGTTGTTTAGTAGAAAAGCCAGGGGTAGAAGCAGTATATACAGTGAGCTACCATTTGTGTATTTGTTTAAAGGGAAGGAAGATAGAATACATATATGTAAATATTTGCTCAAAATACGGAGAATATTTCCAGAAGGATTTGTAAGAGACTGGAATCATTGAAATGAGGGAAGAAAACATTGTGGCTGAGGGAAAGTTATGGGAGTGAGATTTTCACTGCATGTCATTTTGTACCATATAATATAATCTATTGAAAATTTTGTTTTTATACAAAAATATTTTTTTCAAAGATTTTATTTATTTATTTGACAGAGGGAAACAGCCAGAGAGGGAACACAAGCAGGGGGAGTGGGAGAGAGAGAAGCAAGTTTCCCACTGAGCAGGGAGCCTGATATGGGGCTTGATCCCAGGACCCTGGGATCATGACCTGAGCTGAAGGCAGATGCTTAATGACTGAGCCACCCAAGCGCCCCTTTATTTAAAAATATTTTTAAAGTTTTCCCTGTCCCACCTCCCTCCTATCACCCTACTTCTTTACAAAATTACTTAAAGCATTTGTCTCTATTTGCTGGTTCTACTTTCTCATCTCCATTCTCTCTTTAATCCATTAAAAAATAGTTTTTGTCCCTGCTTTTTTTCTTTTTTAAAATATTTTATTTATTTACTAATTTATTTGACAGACAGAGATCACAAGTAGGCAGAGAGGCAGGCAGAGATAGAGGAAGGGAAGCAGGCTCCCTGCTGAGCGGAGAACCCTATGTGGGGCTCAATCCCAAGAGCCTGGGATCATGACCTGAGCTGAAGGCAGAGGCTTTAACCTACTGAGCCACCCAGGCACCCCCCCCCCCTTTTTAAGAGAGGTTGAGAGAGTGGGGGAGAGG
Organism: Mustela erminea; assembly: GCF_009829155.1. Taxonomy (NCBI): domain Eukaryota; kingdom Metazoa; phylum Chordata; class Mammalia; order Carnivora; family Mustelidae; genus Mustela; species Mustela erminea. The sequence goes on from NC_045623.1 coordinate 90,257,632, forward strand.
AGCTGAGGGAGAGGGAGAAAGATTCTTAAGCAGGCTCCACACCCAGCATGGGCCTGACATGGGGCACAATCTCACAACTCTGAGATCATGAACTGAGCCAAAATCAAGAGTCAGAAGCTTTAACTGACTGAGCCATCCAGGTGCCCCTGTCTCCACCATTCTACCTAAACTGTCTTTTTCAGGTCATTATAAACTTTATCTTGCCAAATCCAATGGCTATATTTCTACCTTCATCTTAACCTCTCAACAGTATTCAACACTGTCAACTACTCCCTCCTTGAAGTCATTTCTTTCCTTGGCTTGTAGAATACTTTGTTCTCCTAGTTTTCTTCTTGCCTCTTTGGTCATGTTTCATCTTGGTTGGATCCTCCTCTTCCTCTAACTTCTGAAGATTGTCTGCTTTTGGCTCTTTTTGCCTCTATCCACACTTTGCCCTTGGTGATCCTATCTAGTCCCATAGCTTTAAATACTGCCATAGGCCACCTAATTTATAATCCAGCTCCACTTCTCTTCCCTAAGCTCCCAAACTCATAATTCTACTTTTAGTTTTTTAAGGAACATTAACTTGTTTTCTAAAAATATTGTGCCATTTTACATTCCCACCAGCAATATATAAGGGTTCCAATTTCTCCATATTCTTATCAACAAATACTATCTGTCTTTCATAGAATAACCCTCTTAGTAGGTGTGATGTGATATCTCACTGTGGTTTTTATTTGCAACTTCCTAATGAAGAAGGATGTTGAGCATCATTCATGTTCTTGTTGGCAATTGTACATCTTCTTTAGAAAAATGTCTATTCTAGTCCTTTGTCCCCTTTTTAATTGGGAGTTTTCCAGTGTTTTTTGTCCTTGTTGAGTTGTAGAAGTTCTTTATGTATTCTAGATATTAATCTCTTATCAGATATATGATTTGCAAATATTTTCTCCCATTCTGTGTGTTGCTTTTTACTCTACAGGTAGTATCTTTTGATGCACAAAAGTTTTGAATTTTGATGAAGTTCAATTTATCTATTTTTGCTTTTGTTGCCTTTTGCTTTTGTTTTTGGTATCATATCCAAAAAATCATTGCCAAATCCAATGATGTGAAGATTTCTTCTATTTGTTTTTCTAAGAGTTTTATAGCTTTCATACTACATTTATGTCTTTCATCCATTTTTAGTTAATTTCTGTGTATGGCACAAGGTAAGAGTCTTGCATGTGGATATTCAGTTTTTCACTACTATTTGTTGAAAAGACTGTTCTTTCCGCATTAAATTGTCTTGACACCTTGTTAAAAATCATTTCACCATATATCAAAGGTTTATTTCTGGATTCTCTTTTCTTTTCCATTCGTCATGTCTGTTTTTTTTTTTTTTTTAATAGGATTTTGTTTATTTATTTGACAGAGAAATCGATCACAGGCAGAGAGGCAGGCCGGGGCGGGGGAAAGCAGGCTCCCCACTGAGCAGAGAGCCCAATGCAGGGCTTGATCCCAGGATCCTGAGATCATGACCTGAGTCGAAGGCAGAGGCTTAACCCACTGAGCCACCCAGCACCCTTGGCCATGTCTGTTTTTATGCAAAGTAGACTTTTAAAGATTCCATTTTTAACTCCTCAGATTGGCAATATATCAGCACATTGATAAATTCATTATTTAAAGAATGTGAAGGGATGAGAACTTCAGAAAGTAATGTGATAGTGTCAAAATTTAAGATATTCATTTTTAAAACACTTTTGAAAATATTTTATTTATTTATTTGACAGAGAGAGAGAGCACAAGCAGAGGAAGTGGAAAAGGGAGAAGGAGAAGCAGGCTCTCTGCTGAAGCAGGAAGCCCAACATGGGGCTTCATCCCAGAACTCTGGCATCATGACCCAAGCCAAAGGGAGACACTTAACTGACTGAGCCACCAAGGCACCCCAATACTTTTTTTTAAATTTTATTTATTTATTTAATTTTGAGAGATAGAGAGAAAGTGAGGGGAGGGACAGAGGGACAGAATCTTCAAACAGACGCCCCACTGAGCGTGGAGCCTGTTGCAGGGTTCAATTCCATGACACATGAGATCATGACCTGAGTCAAAATCATGAGTGGGACACTCAAACAACTGAGCCACCCAGGTGGCCCTAAAGCATTCTTCCTTTCTTTCTTTCTAAAAGACTTTATTTATTTATTTGACACACAGAGAGAGAGAGAGATCACAAGTAGGCAGAGAAGCAGGCAGAGAGAGAGGGGGAAGCAGGCTCCCTGCTGAGCAGAGAGCCCGATATGGGGCTCAATCCCAGGACCCTGAGATCATGACCTGAGTCGAAGGAAGAGGCTTAACCCACTGAGCCACCCAGGTGCTCCCCCCCAAGATATTCTTTTAATGCAGCATGTGGGATCTTTTTAAATAAATATAAAAAGACTAGTGGTGTGCCTGAGTGGTTAAGCACTGGACTCTTGATTCCTGCTCAGGTTGTGATCTCATAGGTCTGGAGATTGAGCCTCAGGTCAGGCTCTATGCTCAGTGGGGAGTCTGCTTGAGATTCTCTCTCTCTTTCTCCCTCTACCCCTGCCCCCATTCTCTCTCTCTCAAATAAATAAACTTTAGAAAGAAGAAATAAAAAAAACTAATATGTAAGTATATATGTACACAGATACTTATTGTGGCATCATTTATAGTGAGAAGAGGCTAGAATGAAAAACAGTCAAGTGGCTACTCTCTCTACATCTTTCTCTCCCTGTAGTCACATGTTTTCTTACCTCTGTTTTGCTCTATATTTCTTCCTGGACTTGCAGATGGACCAACAAGGTCACTGGGTAGGAGTGTCTCTGATCTTACAAATCTCAGTGCTCACCACCATCTTAGTCTAGAGTTTCCATTTTTCTCATTTACAAATCTGCTATTTTTACATCACTTTTATTTATCTATTTTTAAAGATTTATTTATATTAGAAAGAGAGCAAGTGTGTGAATGTGTAGGGGGAGGGCAGAGGAAGAGAGAGAATCCTAAAGCAGACTCCTTGCTGAGTGCACAGCCAAATGCACAGCTTGATCCCAGGACCCTGAAATTATGGCCCGAGTGGAAATCAAGAGTTGGCAGCTTAACTGGCTGAGCCACCCAGGCACCCCTTTTATATCACTTTTAATAGTTTGTAGTTGTCTGCCAAGTTTTTCAAGTTTGGTTTTTTACCTCCTCGAACATAGTACACTGAGTTGTTTTATAGTTTGTGTCCGGTGATTGCAACCTACAGAATACCTGTGGGTTTGTTTCTTTTATCTGTTATTTCTCTTCCTTCATGGTGTCTTATCTCCTTGCACGTCTGGTTATCTTTGTGCTAAACACTATATTTGAAAAAATATATATTTTAAAGATTTTATTTATTTATTTATTTGACAGACAGAAAGACAGCAAGAGAGGTAACACAAGCAGGGGGAGGGGCAGAGGGGGAGGGAGAATCAGGCTCCCTGCTGGGCAAGGAATCTGACATAGGGCTCGATCCCAGGACCTTGGGATCATGACCAGAGCTGAAGGCAGACACCTAAAACTGAGCCACTCAGGTGTCCTGAAAAAACAAGTTTTTATATAAATAATTTGAGGCTGAGGATGATATTTTCCTTCAAAGAGGATTTTTATTTACTCTTGCTACTAGCAGTTAGGGCCAATTAGGGCCAATACGAGTTCAGGCCCTGAGATTTTTCTAGTTAAATGACATGAAGTCAGCCTGAAGTCTGTATGAAGGTTAGTTTAATTTTGGTGTTCCCTTACACCTACAGTGCAGCATTCTACCTGGTCAAAGACCAGGTAGAATCATTTTTATGGGCCCTGAACTCCAACTTTTGTTCCCATCAGCTCTCAAGACTGCCAAAAGTACAGCTTAGTTTGACAGTTACTTCTTCTGAATGAGTAAATGTAGTAAATGCTTCCAGACAAAAGCAGCATGAGTGTCAGGCTCATCTCTCCAAATTGCTTACCTATCCAAAATCTTGGCCCAGTAATTCCTCTCTATTTTCTTAGTTACTAGATGCTTTTAGAGGATGCTTTTGTTGTTGTTGTTGTTGTTGTTTCATCTAGTTTGTTTAGCTGTCTTCAGTAGGAGGTTTGACTTGAATGATATAGTCTATCATTACTAACAAGGGAAGTCTATTTGGTTTATTTTATTTCTGTAAGAGAAAATCTCATTAGCTCCAGTCAATAGCCCATTCCTGCTCTTGTGGCCAAGGGTCTAAGGTCATGTAATATAAAGAGCAATCAATAGCTTTGAGAAGGGCAGGTTCCTAAGAAGGGGATATGAGCATAGAAGAAATGATTGGCATATTTAATATACCAAATTACTTGCTGTTCTCTAAATGTACTCTTGTATATCATATTCCTGTGCTTTTTCATGTGCTGTCTCCTCAGTCAGGATTTGTTCCCCTCTGCTCACTAGGGAAACTTCTATTTCTTTTTCAAGATTTAACTCAAATAAAACCATCTTATCTCAAAAACAAGCTAGCAAAAACAAACAAACAAAAAGACACGTCTTCTATATGCACTTTGTAATGTGTGTAAATCTTTCCATAGCAATTATTTTATCCTGAAGGATATGAATTACTATTATTTTTATTATTTTGTTGATATGACCAGACGTTGTGCCAGACACATTCAACAAATATTTGTTGAGAAATGAATGAATGTTAGTAATAAACAACTTTTTTCTAAGTTTCCTCAGATCTTATGTTCTATGATTCTATAAAATTTCAACTCCAAAGAAATAACTTATTTCAGTGGTTTGTAATTCTCTAGACCTTACTTAATACTTACAAAAACTATTTTCCTTTTTCTGCTAGGAATAAATAATACAGGTATGTTTTGAGAGAGAATAGACAATGATATCATTTTAGAGGCAACTTCCTAATCTCTTTTACTTTACTAGATTTGGTTGTCTCAGATTCTGACTCATTTTCTTTGCTTTCATGCTTGGAAGACAAGACTTCAAACTCATTAATTAGCTTTATGGCTCCTTCTCACTTTGCCCATCTCCCTCTTCATTCCCATAACCATCTCCCTCCATTTTTATCTCTTCTTCCTTCTGATTTCTCATTCTTTCTTTATACAAAGGACATCCACTGATCACACAACTGGCCAAACACAGCAAAAGAAACACATAACTTTATATCTATATAGTTCTGTAACTTCTCTGAAAATCAGAGACCTAAGGCATATATCAAGTTAATAAGGAGTCATAGCAATTTCTAACAAATTCAGAACATCCCTCAGGGACCGCATCAACTAGCTCTAATAGTTGTACTACAAGGGAGAAATAGAAAAATCTTTTGTGAGTACCAAGAAGCACCTTTCGAAGATTTTTTTTTAGAAAAATTAGGAGGGCAGTGGCTAGATAGGCCACTCATTAGCAAGCACCTTCACCAGGATAAGGAAAACAGAAAAGCATCTGTTTAACCATATTCCCCAAAAAGTAGAGACTAGGAAGAAAACAATAGTAGCTATTCCAGGAGCAACAAAAAGAGAGTTGAAGTGTAACCAGTTGTACAAAGTCGGAAGGATACAAGGAAAAAAAATACCATTAAGTAGTTGTTTCAACTCTAATGTGAAGATATCCAGTCTTTAGAAAGGAACCAGTAGCCCAAAACTAAAGAAGTAAAATAAAAATTATAAAGTTTTACCCAAAGAATGAATTACAAAGTGGATTTACTAGATTTTTCCCTAATATATCCTTATTCATTAACGATAAGAAACTTCTGATATTCCATAGGTACTGGTAATTGGAGCCATTTCTTTGTTCTTTTGAAATGCTTTCTTTTCAATTGTTGTAGCCTCAAGGTCCCAGAATCATTAGTGACTATCTAAGTGGTTTTAATATAATTTCCCAAGGACTGCATGGGAATTTTCAGCCTAATATTGAAGAATCTCACATACTCCAACCCAATATTTGTATTTTTTGTATACAGAAAAAGAAAATTGTTTAAGTTGAGGGGATGGCTAAAGAAAAGAGAGAGTAAACCAACACATTTTTAAAGGCTGCTTTGGCAAATGCTTGGATTAACAAATGGCTGGCGAGGAAGAGTTGGGAGGGAAACCAGAGATAGAGCAAGTGGTTGATCACTCCTTGAGAACTCTTTGAGTTACTCTCAAGGAGTAACTAGCCACTTCTCTAATATCTTTGCCCAAAATGTTTAACTTTAATCATAAAGAAATAATCAGATTCATCCAAATTAAGGTGTTGTCTCCCCCCAAATGGCAATATCATGGGGGAAATAAAAAGTGAAGAATTGTTCTAGAATAAGGAAAACTAAAGAATTAAAGACAGCTGAAGACAAAATGTAATCCTGTATTTTTTTTAAAAAAAGCCATACAGTAAATTATAAGGAAAATTGGGAAATTTTAAATATGGATCAAATGCTAAGTAATAAAATTGTGACTGTGTTAAATTTCTTAAGAATGACAATTGTATTATGGTTATGTAGGTGTATTAGGCTGAATGGTGGCCCCCCCAAAAATATGTCCATGTCCTAAACCCCAGAACTTTGAATGTTCTTTGGAAAAGAGTTTTGTAGATATAATTAAGTTAGAAATCATGAGAAGAGGAGATTGACCTGGGTTTTCTGGGTAATTGCTAAATCCACTGAGAAGTGTCCCTATAAAAGGCGCATAGAGGGGCACCTGGGTGGCTCAGTTAGTTGAGTGACTGACTTTTTATTTCAGCTCAGGTCATGATCTCGGAGTTGAAAGATCAGTCCCCGTGTTGGGCTCTACATTGGGTGTGGATGTGCTTGAGATTCTTTCTTTCCCTCTCCCTTTTCCCTCCCCCCTACCCACCCTTCACTCATATGCATTTGCTCGCTCTCTCTAAAAAAAATTAAAAATTAATTTTTTTTTAAAGAGAGGCACATAACGGAGACAGAGAAGGAGATGCAATGTGACCACAGAGGCAGAGATTGAACAATGTGACCACAAGTCAAGGAATACAGACAGCGACCAAAGGCTGGAGGAGGCAAATAATTCTTTCATAGAGCCTCCAGGGGAAGTGTGGCCCTGCCAACATCTTGATTTTGGACTTCTGACCTCCAGAACTGTGAAACAATACATTTCTTTTGTTTTAAACCAACAAGTTTGTGGTAATTTGTTATAGCAGCCACAAGAAACAAATACGGTAAGGAAATATATCTATTTTTATTTAGGTGATACAGGTTAAAATAGTTAGCACATTTAAGAAAGTGCCATAGTGCCTGCAACTTGGGGTGCCTGGGTGGCTCAGTCGTTAGGGTCTGCCTTAGCCTCGGGTCGTGATCCCGGGGTTCTGGGATCGAGCCCTATGTCAGCCTCCCTTCTCCGTGGGGAGCCTGTTTCTCCCTCTCCCACTCCCGCTGGTTGTATTCCCTCTCTCGCTGTCTCTGTTTCTGAATGACAGAGCTAAGCAGGCTCTATATCTTACTTATAATCTGGGGTGGCAAGGCCCACCCCAGTTTAAAGAAAGCCAGGACAAACTTGGAAGATAAATTTATTTCTGACCTTCCTCTTCTTCAGACTCATGATCATTTGCACTACCAATGATTCCCCCTGCACACATAGGTTCCTTCACATCCTGTCTTTGTGGAGGTAAATACAGAGACCATTAACTTGGAAAGGTGCTAATATGATTAAAGCCCTCTGGAGAAGAAACCCAAACCTAAGGTAATGATTTTAAGAAATAAGACAAATACTATAAGCAGTATTGAGACAAAACAGATTCAGAGCTCCAATTAAACTCTTCATTCTCAAAGTTGAAAATTAAGTGAAAACAATTTTTTTTTAAGATTTTATTTATTTGACAGAGAGAGACACAGTGAAAAAGGAAATACAAGCAGGGGGAGAGGGAGAGGGAAAAGCAGGCTTCCCACTAAGCAGGGAGCCTGAAGACCCTTAGATCAGGACCTGAGCTGAAATCAAGAGTCAAATGCTTAACCAACTGAGCCACCCAGGTGCCCCCCCATTCAAATATTATTTGAGCACCTGCTATGTATAAGGCACTGTGGTTCCCATGGGGTGGGAGGGATTTGAAAATAAAAGGTACAAATGAACTCCTAACTTCAAAGTATATAAGTGTATATTTTTTTGAACTAACATAATTCATGTACCATAAAATTTACCATATAAATTCAAAGTATACAGGGGTCCCTGGCTGACTCAGTTGGTGGGTCATGCAATTCCTGATCTTGAGGATGTGAGTTCAAGTCCTATGTTGGGTGAAGAGATTACTTAAAAAAATAAGATCTAAAAAAAAACAAACAAACACATTTAAGGTGTATAATTTAGTAGTTTTGAGAATATTCATAAAGTTATGCAAGCATCACCACTAATTTCAGAACATTTTCATCACCTCCAAAGAAAACCTTGTATCTTCTTAGCAACCACATCCCATTTCTACCTCCTCCTAGTCTGTTGTGACCACTAATCTACTTTCTGTCTCTGAATTTTCTGACTCTGTACATTTCATATAAATGGAATCATGCAATATGTAGCCTTTTTTACACTGGCTTCTTAACATTTAACATAATGTTTTCAAGTTTCATCCATGTTGTAGTAAGTTTCAGTAGTTCATTCTTCTTTATTTCTAAATAATAGTCCATTACATTTTTTTGCAGTTTTTTTAATTTTTTTTTTATTTGAGAGAGAGAGCACGAGCAGAGGGGCAGTGGGAGAGGGAGAAGCAGACTCCTGCTGGGCAGGGAGCCCGATGTGGGGCTTGATCCCAGGACACTGGGATCATGACCTGAGCCAAAAGCAGACGCTTAATGGACTGAGCCCAGGTGCCCCTCCACCGCATTTTTCTTTTAAGTTTTATTTAAGTAATCTCTACACACAATGTGGGGCTCAAACTCGTGACCGTGACCCTGAGATAAAGAGTTGCATGCTCTCTGACCGAGCCAGCCAGGCATCCCCCCATTATAAGGTCATACCACATTTTGTTTATCCATTCATTTTGTTTATCCATTCATCAATTGACAGACATTTGGGTTGTTTCCACTTTTAGGCTATTATGAATATTGCTGCTATGAACATTTGGGTACAAGTTTTTGTATGAACAAAGTTAATTAATATGGAATGATTAATTAATGTACTAATTATGTATGAATTAATGTGTACCAATGTATTGACACAGAAGTAATGGAATATAGTAATAAACATCGCATAGTAGATTTTTTATTGGTTTTGGCTTCCCAGCACCTATTTCTCCTTCCTACTAGGAACAGTACCCATATTCTTTCATGTGTAATAACAAAAAGCTTCTAAGGAAGCTGACTTCACACTCAATTCCAAGGTAGAACTTTTTGACCTAAGTCCAGCACATCCTATCTCCATGGACATTAATTAGTTCAGTGACAGATGAGTGACCTTAATTCAAGCTAATGAGATATGCAAAGATCTTTGCTGGGGCTTCTGAGAAAGATGCTTCCTTGTTATTGTGAAGTAGCTCCCTTGAGAGATGTTCTTTTATGACTAGAGATGAGGAAAGACATATAACCCTCCTAGAAACTGCTACAGCCAGGGTGCCTGGGTGGCTCAGTGGGTTAAAGCCTCTGCCTCTGGCTCGGGTCATGATCTCAGGGTCCTGGGATCGAGCCCCACATCGGGCTCTCTGCTCAGCAGGGAGCTTGTGTCCCCCTCTCTCTCTGCCTGCCTCTCTGCCTACTTGTGATTTCTGTCTGTCAAATACATAAATTAAAAAAAAAAAACCTTAAAAAAAAAAAAGAAACTGCTACAGCCATATTGAGATTGAGCATGTTGGGTCATATTGAGCAAATTTTAGAAAATCAAGTATTTTGAAAAAGAAATGGAAAGAAACCAGGTTTTCAGTAATATCATGGATCCTCAATACTGAGGACCAAACTTTGCCTGAGTTTTCAGTTAATGACTAGTAAATTCCCTTAATTCTTTAAGCCAATTTGAAGTGAGTTTTCTGTTGCTTACAATCAAAAGATTATATCATAATATTAATAGAAACTAAATTTTTATAACACTTTATAATGTACTGAGCTATGTGAATTCGGTGGTGGACACACTGGACACAGCCTGAGAGAGTCATTAGAGTCTTCATGCAGAAAGTGACATATGAATTACAACTTGCAATTTAGAAAGCATTTACTAAGTACAATGGACTAAACAAAATTAGTCAGATTTCTTTTATTGCAGACCTTCTCAGAGACTTGAATATTCATTCACAATATATCCATAAGGTGAATTATAAATATATTTGAGAGATTTATAATATTTGGTGTTTACTTAATTTATTTTACTCTGAGAACCTAGTAATATCTCAAAGAATCCGGCTGGCTTGATAAACTGGTATGTATAATGTGTTAATGGGTGGCTAAAAGAGAAGAAAAGATCATCTTGGGGGCGCCTGGGTGGCTCAGTGGGTTAAAGCCTCTGCCTTCGGCTCAGGTCATGATCTCAGGGTCCTGGGATCGAGCCCCACCTCAGGCTCTTTGCTCAGCGGGGAGCCTGCTTCTCCCTCTCTCTCTGCCTACTTGTTCTCTCTCTCTCTGTCAAATAAATAAATAAATAAAAATTTTAAAAGGATTTATTAAAAATTTTTAAAAAATAAAACAAATTTTAAGAGATTGGCAAATTTTGAATAAGTAGAATGGATCTAGGTAGGTTCTTGTCTAAATCAAGTTCATCAGCTAAACCCTTTAGCCAAGAAGAATTCCGGAAGGGTGGTTATCGAAGTGTCTTTCTTTTAAGTTTATCGGTAAGGCTCTTTTTTCCTAGAGTCTTGGAGAAAATTCAACAAATTAAAGATAATAACTATTAGGGGGGTGCCTGGGTGGCTCAGGGGGTTAAGCCTCTGCCTTCGGCTCAGGTCATGATCCCAGGGTCCTGGGATCAATTCCCACATCTGGCTCTCTGCTCAGCAGGGAGCCTGCTTCCCTTCCTCTCTCTCTCTGCCTGCCTCTCTGCCTACTTGTGATCTCTGTCTGCCAAATAAATAAATAAATCTTAAAAAAGATAATAACTATTAGTAAAATAAGCTAAAGTGAAAAAATTTTAAATGTATTGCCCACTGTATTCATAGGAAATATCTGCAGAATAGAGGCATGAGTAATGGGCAACTGATTTCTTTATATTTGATAAAGCAACATCTCACTTTCACATATGATTGTGAAAGAACCCTGAAATAAACACTATCTCTTTTCAGCTCTATGTATGTAACAGGAACAACTGATAGTTGGAGAAAACGCTGCAAGTTTTTAGGTGATAAAATTAGGAGTCTAAGGGTTGTTACTTTATTAGACAGAATCATGAATAGTGTCTAAAAACCCTTTTACAATTATCGATGGTAACACCATTTACCACAGATGAACAGTCCTTTCTCTTTGTTTTTCCAAATCAGGACTATGAATAACAGAGTGATTAAAGCTTGAAAAGGAAAAGAGACCAGAGATAGTCATATACATAACCATTTTTTATTTTCCAAAGAAAATTGTACAACTTTGCCATAAGTTGCTTTTGACAAGGTTTGGTTTACACATAAAAAGATGGTGGGGAGATGAGGATGAGGTAGGTTTGGGGATGGGAGTGGGAGATTAACTAATAAAAGAAACCCAAAGATGATTTCTAGAAAAGCTACCGTGGCAGAAGGAAGAAAATACAAACAGTGGCCTTAAGACAGTCTCCATTGACTTCTTTTTTTTTTTTTTTTTAAGATTTTATTTATTCATTTGACAGACAGAGATCACAAGTAGGCAGAGAGGCAGGCAGAGAGACAGGGGGAAGCAGGCTCCCCGAGGAGCAGAGAGCCCGATGCGGGGCTTGATCACAGGAGCCTGAGACCATGACCTGAGCCGAAAGCAGAGGCTTAACCCACTGAGCCACCCAGGTGCTCCCCCCCCCCCCTTTTTTAAAGATTTTATTCATTTATTTAACACAGAGAGAGAGAGAGAGATCACAAGTAGGATCCCAGGACCCTGACCATGACCTGAGCCGAAGGCAGAGGCTTAACTCATAGAGCCACCCAGGCACCCCAGACTTCTTACATCCATCAGTCAGTGCTTATCCAAATTCCCTGCTGAAGTAGCACCTTGCATACCACACATCTAACCCATAGAAGGTCAATTTGTCCTTAAGCAGGTAACGCACATAAAACCAAATTCCTGGGCTGCAAGGATGCAAATGATGACAAAATAAGGTGTTTTTTTTTTTTTAAGATTGTATTTATTTACTTGACAGACAGAGATCACAAGTAGGCAGAGAAGCAGGCAGAGAGAGAGGAAGCAGGGTCCCCACTGAGCGGAGAGCCTGACGTGGGGCTCGATCCCAGGACCCTGGGATCATGACCTGAGCCAAAGACAGAAGCTTAACCCACTGAGCCACCCAGGTGCCCCAAAATAAGGTGTTTATAAGGAACTTCTTATCAACAGCTAAGTCTTTAAAGGTAGAAAAAATCTGAGATACTCTTCAGGTTACCAGATTCATATACCAAACATTTACTGCCAAGTTTTGCTACTTAGTGGCTCAATCTCTAGTTGAGCTATCTTAAAAGTATGCAAATTATAAGAAATTATTATTATTTTCCCTCTTCCTTTTAAAAATTGCTACATTAGGGAGTAATCACTGGCTCATTTGATAGAGCATGTGACTCTTGTTTCAGGGTCATGAGTTCAAACTCCATGTTGGTTTTAGAGATTACTTAAGGAAATTAAAAAAAAAAATGCTACATTACTACTAGGACCCCAACACTTGTTCATTACCTTAGTCTTTCACTTCCCTCATGACAATTTTTTTCTTGATATTTTACTTTGTTCCTCTAAACATGATTCCCAAGGGCTTTTCAAATAAACAATTTAGTATTTTAGGAATAAAGATATGGTATATTTTTAGCAAAGTCAAACGTAATTCAAAACTCTACTCTCTGGGGCTTAACAAAAGAATCAATCATTCATTAAATAATAATATTCTAATATTCTAATTACTTTCAATTGTTTCCATTGGACTATGGAATTTTTTATTGTACAGACAGATATTATCAACCACTAGTTTTTTTTAAAATTATTTTCAAAATATTGTGTAAGTATACAATAATGCACTGAAGATACACAAATGCACAAGGGTATCTTTCATTATCTTAAAATAAAATGATCCCAGCTACTCCCCCATAGTATCACCCCGGGAAGTAAAATTCATGGAATATAACTACTTCTTCACCTTTCACGAATGGAAAAGATGAAAGAATGCATAAGCATGGTCTGCTCTGGAATGGTAAAAAGGCAAAACTGAGGAAATAAGATCCAGGTGATTGAGGAGAATTGAGAACCAAGTAAAAAGATAAGGGTAGGAAAGAGAAAGAAATTGATAGATACAAGTCCATACAGTTGGGCTGCAGGAATATAAGATCCAGACAGAACATAGGTACTGAAATAGAAAGATCAATGGACTGGGAGTCAGGATTTTGCATTCTTGCCACACCTATCAGATATCAGCTTTATGATGCTAGCTTTTGTTTCCTCATCTGAAGTATAAAGAGATTGAACAAACTGCCTTTGATAGTCCATCTCTAACTTTCTAAGAACTGATGGAAGGCTCCCAAGTGCTGGAAGGTAATAAAAGCCAAGACGGAAATCTGGAGGAATCCAAAGCCTAGCTAGAATCTCACAGAGTGTGAGGGCAGGAACAGCCAGAGTAGGAAAAGAAACTGAGAAGTTGAAGAGTCAAAAGCAGATACCACATGAATATCTCCATTTTTCTACAGTTCTGTAAGAAAAGAAAAATAGCCTAATTTAACAACCTAAAGTAATTCTAATTATGTGCTCACTGCTATTAAATTGAGCCATATAAAAGTGTTGATAGTCAGCTGTTACAAAAATGGCAATTTCATATGGTTCAACTTAATATTTTCCATTATTCCATTTGGAGACACGGAGTCCTCATATTGATGATAATTAACTGATTTACCATGATTTACATAGAAAACAACAGATTTGAGTCCTTAATATTTTGATAAAGCTGATATTACTCAGTAACTAGTAGAACTATTAAATGTCCCCCACCATCTATTACTGTGGTTAGATTACTCTCCTTAAGACTATAATTCTAGGGGCACCTGGGTGGCTCAGTGGATTAAAGCCTCTGCCTTCGGCTCTGGTCGTGATCCCAGGGTCCTGGGATGGAGCCCCACATAGGGCTCTCTGCTCAGCAGGGAGTCTGTTTCCTCCTCTCTCTCTGCCTGCCTCTCTGCCTACGTGTGATCTCTGTCTGTCTAATACATAAATAAAATCTTAAAAAAAAAGACTATAACTCTAAGATCCTAGATCCCCCTTTTCCCCAGTATATTATGCCTTAATTTTTTACAAGAAAACTGAATTATAGAATCATAGAAATGAAAAATACAATTTTCTTTAGAGTACACAGTGTTGAAATGGAGTGGTCTGTGGAATGAAGTTTAAACAGTAATACACCACCACTCTATAGGAGAAGGGGTACAAATAGTGCCATATAAAAGAAACCATCCATTTACGGAAAAGACTGGCAGTAAGAAAGATGTTGAACCTACAAGAGTAAAGTGATATTCCAACACTACAGCTCAAAAACTTCAAATTGATCCTTGCCTAATCATGAAGGAACTGAAAGAGGCATTTAGTTATGATTCTGTGGTTCTCTAGTAGAAGGAACTATCTCTAAGGAACCAAGACACTAAAAAGAGAAGTAAAAAGGGGTGGCTCAATTTTTGCCTTCCAAACACAAACACCAAAGGATTCAGTTAGTGTTGTTAAAAGCAGACTGACATCTGGAGATCTGAGTTTTGCCCCTAACTCTCGTCACTAACTTGTTGTATGATCTTGAACCAGTCTTCACCTTCCAAAATCTGAATTTTCACCTCTTCAAAGTGAGGAGATGGAGCAAATGACCTAAAGCAATATAATTTCAAAGTGTCAAAAAATTTGAAGGACAGTAGAAGGAACTCCCCTATCCTATATCCAAATCAAATTTTATTTACATTTGCTCCATTTGCTTTATGATTCTATCTTTACATATAGACATATGTATTTTTTGAACCATTTGAAACTTAGAGACATCATACTCTTTTACTGCTAAATATTTCAGTATGTTATTAAGAACAAGGTCATTCTCTTATGTAGCCATAGTATAGATATAAAAATAGGGACATTTAACATTGATTCAGTACTATTATCTGATTCACAACCCATGTTAGATTTTGTCAGTTGTCCTAAAAACATTATCTAGTGTTATTTTTTTCCTGGTCCAGGATAACATCTAAAGTCACACATTACATTTAGTTGCCACATCTCTTTTGCCTCTTTTAATCTGGACCAGTTCCTCAGCCTTTCTTTTTGTTTCCTGACCTTGACATTTTTGAAGAGTACAGACTAGCTATTTTGTAAAATGGCTCTCAATTTGGGTTTGTCTGACATTTCCTCATGATTAGATTCAGTCTGTACATTTTTGGCAGGATTACCAGTGAAGCGATGTTGTGTCCTCAGTGCTTCTTATTAAGAGATACATAAAGTCAGTTTGTCCCAATATCTATGATATAAGCTTGATGACTTGGTTGAGGTGGTGTTAAAGAGGTTCTTCCACTATTTCCCCTTTATAACTACTAAGTAGTTTATGGAGAGATACTTTGGAATATAAATATCCTTCTCCTCAACAAACTTTCACCCACGAGTTTTAGCATCTGTGAATGAGTTTCCTCCCTCATCATTCCATTTATATTTATTAGTTGTCATCTTACCGTAGGAAAAGCTTTCAATTTTCCTACATTTGTATAATGATTATTCACTTATTTATTTCCATGGGGACTCATGGACTCTTATTCAATTGTTTATAACCCGTTGCTAATAGTAATTATTTTTATTAAAGTGGGGGTTCTTAATCTTTCTTTGTACCATGGACTCCTTTAGCAGTGTGGAAAAACCTACAGACCTCTTGTCAGAAAGTTTTTAAATGCATTAAATAATTACAGAGGATATTACATAGGTTTGCAAAGGAAACCTGGGATGCCTGGGTGGCTCAGACAGTTAAACATCGGACACTTTATTTTGGCTTAGGTCATGATCTCAAGGTCATAAGATAGAGCCCCACACTGGGCTCTGCACTCAGCAAGAGTCTGTTTAAGATTCTCTCTCCGTCCCCCTATGACGCCCCAAAATAAATAAATAAATCTTTTTTAAAAAGAGCTTTACAAAGGAAACCAAAATAGTTATCAAAATACTAAAAATTTATAATACAATGTGTTTATTAACACATTAAATGACAAGATCTAGTAGTAAAGTAAAGCAAACTATATCAACATGGGGCGCCTGGGTGGCTCAGTGGGTTAAGCCGCTGCCTTCGGCTCGGGTCATGATCTCGGGGTCCTGGGATCGAGTCCCGCATCGGGCTCTCTGCTCAGCGGGGAGCCTGCTTCCTCCTCTCTCTCTCTCTCTCTGCCTGCCTCTCTGCCTACTTGTGATCTCTGTCTGTCAAATAAAATAAATAAAATCTTTAAAAAAAAAAAAACTATATCAACATGTCCACAACAACTACAGTGTGATAGGAAATTATCTGTGATTTCTATCAGTGAAATTCACAAGTACCAGTATTGCTAATACTGCTATGATTTTGTTACTAACATTCATACTGAAAGGAAATGCTAGGGATGCCTGGGTGGCTCAGTCAGTTAAGTGTCTGCCTTCAACTCAGGTCATGGTCCTGGGATGGAGTCCCGCGTGGGACTCCTGGCTGAGTGGGGGGCCTGCTTCTCCCTCTGCCTGCCACTGCCCCCGCTTGTGCTCTTTTCCTCTGTCAGATAAGTAAATTAAATCTTAAAAAAAAAAAAAAAAAAACACAAGAAAAACCATAGGTGAAGAATCCAGGGCCCTGTAGCACTAAGGCAAAAAAAAAAAGTGGCCCCCTGAAGAATGGCCAGGAGCTGGTTGTGGATCCAGCAAGACCCAAGGTAGAGAAACTGAAGCCCAAATAAGAGGAGTGATACACCCAGGATCCCACAAAGAATGGAGTCAGAAGCAGTGGCCAGAAAAGTCATCTTTAGAAGGCTTATTGAATGAAAAGACTTAATGGGTTGCTATTCAAACTGTGGCTTCTAAAAATGACAGAAGAAATGGAAGCCTTATGAATTCCAGCTTGGATGCAGGACTAACAACAGGGATCTGTTTATGCTATATGACACACAGGTTGATTGTTTATGCACTATGACACAGAGGATGACAATAAAGGGGGGGGGAGGCCCAAATTCCACTGGGATAAAGGTGATAGCTTGTGTCAGTTTTTCTATAGATTTTAGTCTACAACGTGATTTTCCCTTAAGAAATCAGATAGTGGGGGCACCTGGGTGGCTCAGTGGGTTGAAGCCTCTGCCTTCGGCTCGTCATGATTCCAGGGTCCTGGGATCAAGCCCCGCAACTGGCTCTCTGCTCCGCAGGGAGCCTGCTTCCTCCCCTCTCTCTCTCTCTGCCTGCCTGTCTGCCTACTTGTGATTTCTTTCTCTCTGTCAAATAAATAAAATCTTTAAAAAAAAAAAAGAGTAATAAAAAAAAAAAAGAAATCAGATAGTGCCACTGTTCTCGCATATCAGTGGTAACAAACCATAGCAGATTGACTTGTAATGTCTTTGTGGTACTATTGCAGGTTATGAGTAACAATACAGTCACATACACGAATTCTTTTTTTTTTTTTTTACATATGAGAATTCTGAAAATCCTTAGACTTAATAAAAATATACACTTTCACATGTAATTTTTTCATTTTACTTGAGAAAGACAATGTTCTTGAGGTTCTCACAATTTAACTTCTGAACTTAAAAGTGAGAAACAAAATGATATCGAGCTGAAAACCTAGTTACTTACCTTTTTTTCCCCTAAGATTTAATTTAGTTATTTGACAGAGAGAGAGAGAGAGAGAGAGAGAATGAATGCAAGCAGGGGGAGCTGGAGAGGGAGAAGCAGGCTCTCTACTGAGCATGGAGCCTGATGCAAGGCGAGATTCCAGGACCCTGGGATCATGGCCTGAGCCGAAGGCAGATGCTTAACTGTCTGAGCCACCCAGGTGCCCCCTAGTTACTTATAGCACTAACCCCATGAGAAGCATCAGTTTGCAGACTAGGATGTAACATCAAGGTGGAAGTTGCAGTGAACTCTGGAAGCAGAAGCAAGAACCCAGCACACACACTTAGAGTAGCTGAATGGAGCGTGAACTTAAAAAATCATTTAGAAGGGTAACTTTTTTAAAAAAGATTTATGTATTTGACAGAGCGAGCGAAAGAACACGAGTAACCAAAACAGCAGGCAGAGGAAGAGGAAGGAGGAGGCTCCCACCAAGCAGGGAGCCCTGTCACAGGGCCCTATCCCAGGACCCTGGGATCATGACCTGAGCCAAAGGCAGACACTCAACCGAATGAGCCACCCAGGTGCCCCTAGAAGAGTAATTCTGAGTAATAAAGTTCAAATACAGTGTTTTCTAAATTGGTCAAAAGTATTTAGATTTAAGTTATATTTAATCTCTTGACTCATAAGTGATTTCTTGGGGGTGGGTGGGTAAGAGTTTTGGGTCTGTCTAAACTAATCAAAGGATCTCCCAACTCCTGCTCTACAAAGTTTGAATTCCACTAGAAACTAGATCCTACTTCTCTACCATTTGCCTTCCTTAAAACTCCTCACCAATTCTATGTGTGTAGGCAAGTGCTTAAATCCAAGACTATTCTATCCTTCCTGAAATAAAAACTGTTTGTGAACACTCATGCAAAGTTAAACAGTACATAATTCCTAAGGCTTTCCCATTTTTCTTCAGCACTTAAAATCTGAAGACCTGCACATTCTTACACTTTAATTTTTCTCTTTCCTGTTGTTCCTACGATCTTATTTTTCAATAATGGACTGTGTCATTATTCACATTTCCATTAAGTCACCACTCCTGCTCCTTTCTGTTTAGATGGTTCTTAACTATTCATTGCTCCCATCTCCTGATCTGCATGTTCAGAACCTGAGAACTGTACATGAACAAAGGGGGAGAATATTGTAAACTGCAAATTAATATATAACTTATATGATTTTTTTAAATGAATTATAAATAATGAATTTTCGCTGATTTGGGCCTATGATAAAGAGTTTTATCTCCACTACTAGATTGCTTTTTTTTTTTTTTTTTTTTTTTTTTTTTGGACAGAGAGACAGATCACAAGTAGGCAGAGAGGCAGGCAGAGAGAGAGGGAAGCAGGCTCCCCGCTGAGCAGAGAGCCCGATGTGAGGCTCCTGGGATCATGACCTGAGCCAAAAGCAGAGGCTCAACCCACTGAGCCACACAGGTGCCCCAACTACTAGATTGCATTTTAAGAACAGCCCTGTTTTGGGGTGCCTGGGTGACTCAGTCGGTTGAAGTTCTGACTTCAGCTTAGGTCATGATCTTGGGATCCTAGGATGGAGCCCCTCCTTAGGCTCCACAATCAGTAGGGAGTCTGCTTGAGTCTTACCCTCTCCTTCCTCCCCCCTCCCCCTGGGCATGCTCTCTCTCACTCTCTTAAGTAAAATATTACTTAAGATTTTAAGTAAAATCTTGAGGCGCCTGGGTGGCTCAGTGGGTTAAGCCGCTGCCTTTGGCTCAGGTCATGATCTCAGGGTCCTGGGATCGAGTCCCGCATTGGGCTCTCTGCTCAGCAGGGAGCCTGCTTCCCTCTCTCTCTGCCTGCCTCTCCATCTACTTGTGATTTCTCTCTGTCAAATAAATAAATAAAATCTTTAAAAAAAAAGATTTTAAGTAAAATCTTAAAAACAAACAAACAACAAAAAAACCCAGCCCTGTCTTGTCCAACTTTATATGCCACAAAAGAAGTAACAGTGCTATCTATGCATCTAGGAAGTATCCATTTGCTGAACAAATATTCAGAAAGTGTTAGCATGCAACACTCTAAGTCTACTTAACAAAAAACCCTCTTGTAACAAATCAGGATTGGTTCTTAAGACCATCGTTATGCTTAGAAGACATCAGCCCAAAAAATAATTTAGAAATATTTACAAAGGGGCGTTTGGGTGGCTCAGGTCATGGTCTCAGGGTTCTGGGATTAAGCCCCATAGGGCTCTCTCCTCAGCAGGGAGTCTGCTTCCCCTTCTCTCTCTCTACCTGCTGCTCTGCCTACTTGTGCTCTCTCTCTCTGTGTCAAATAAATAAATAAAATATTTTTTTTTTTAAAGAAAGATATTTGCAATAGAGGGAAATCATGATAAAAGTGTCATTCAAAAAAAAAAAAAGTAACAAAACAGATCCATATTTACCATGCTCGGAATAAGTCTCAAATCATTGAATCTGAATTAATGAAATCTCTAGATATACATAAAATTACACGGGTCTCCTGTTTCCTTTTGTTCCCAGTTATATCTTTAAGATTTGTGGTACACAAAAGGCTTACAGCGCTTCCAGCTTTCTTTATGACACCTCTTGCAAGCCTCTCACACATAACTCAAATTAGAGCTGAAGCCCATGGAAGAACTGACTTTGGGAAGAGGAGGAATTCAGGATAATAATAACCAAACATTAACAAAAAGGAAAAGTTATCTTTTAAGATAAAATAGGTTTTTTTTTTAAATCGAGGAAACAAATTCCATCACAATGTTTTCAAAACCTTAAAAACTTCTCTCAAATGGGGGGAGGAATAAGAGAATTACAAGATCTAGGAGAAAACATGACACATCACGTTAAAAAGCGATTTTACATTGAACAAATAACCTCTTATCACCTCTAAGTCTAGGATCTCGAATTGGCCCTTTATCTGACGTAGTAAACACTACAGAGTTGATTTGGGGTAAATTGTTTCTATGGCTGTTGCTGACGGACTGAGGATCCCAAGGTAAAGACTGGGGGGCTGTCTTTCCAAGGTTGCTTGAAACTCTAGGAAATTGAGGGTTTATCTTTCCATTGTCAGTTATGGTTCAATCTGGGGAAGAACTCGAAGAATCCAGCCTGTTAGAACTCTGGGCCTTAACTTCCCCATCTGTAAAATGGAGCAGGCGATCGCAACTTGGAGGAAGAATTACAGGATCACAAGCTGTGGCTCTGCCAACGTGAAGGCAGCCACCCAGTCGGGGCAGGGAGTAGGCGGCGCGCGGAGGAGAGCGAGACCCGGGCAGTTCGCAGGAAGTGCTTCAGGGTTGGGAGGGGAAATAGAGGGCGGAGGCGGGAATGTGAAAGCCGAGCGCTCGCTGCGGAGTTTGTACCGGAGCTCAGGGAAGGCGGGGCGAAGCTGAGGTGAAGGGGTTAGTCAGTGGATAGGCAAGACGGGCCACCTCCCCCGAAAAGACAGGGCTGGGTGCGGGGGAAGCTCTGAGGTGGCGGCACAGGAACGTGGGGGGAGGGGGAAAGCGAACGCTCTCAGGAAAGGGGCGGGAAGCGCGCGCCACCGCGCGCATGCGCGCGCTCAGCTCTCCCCCGGCTCACAGGCCTGGGCTTCTGACCGCGCGCGGTGCGCCGACGGTGCGGACGTTAGAGAAGGAGGAGTCACGCGGCACCTCCTCGCCCTGGCGGGACCTAAGCGTCCTGCCGCGCGTACCCGTTGGCGGGTCGTCACTTTTTTCTTCAGTGGGGGTTTAGGTAGCAGGGAAAGGAAACACATTTCTCTCCCTTGCTCTTTTCGTCCTCCTCCCCCACGAAAAATGGGACGGGAGGTCCTGGGCGTGTCAGGGACAGTCCGCTCCGGGTTTTCCCGCCCACTTTAACTCCGTGTGCGCTTCGACCGCGCGGCGCTTCACTCCACCGGGCGCGCCCGAGCCCTCCGCCGGAACTCGTTCCGCCTCCCCCACACATCTTTCTCCGGCAATGCACAGTGGAAGCTCGGACCTCTTTCTCTGAGCTCCTCAGGCCAGGCTGTCACCCGCTATCATTCCGGGGTTGCGACTCTGACAGCCCCTGGCAGCTAGAATTCCCTAATAATGTTGCTCTGAGGGACTACTTGATGTCTCCGTGCGCTCGGTGGTGCGGCCGCGCTCTGAGCTCTTCCTGGAAACTCCCGCCTCGGGGAGCCAGGAGAGCCCGGCCGGGGGGAGGGGAGCGGAGGGGACGCGCACGCCCCCTGTCCCGGGAGAGGGCTCCGCACCCCCCGCCCTCCTCCCCGCGGGGAGGGGAGGGAAGGCGTGAGAGGGGGAGGGGAGGGAGCGGGGCGCGGAAACGGGGGGGGCGCGGCTTCCCGCCCCACCCCCCGCCTCGAGAACAACGGGTTCCCGCTGCTGCCCCCTGCCGCCCACAGCGCCCCGCACCCCGCGCCCCTCCCCGGCCCAGAGAGGGGCGTCGGGGGCGCCTCCGCCGCCGGGGCCGTGGGAACCGGAGCCGAGACTTACAAGAACTGACCGGTTTCCTGTCAGAAAACTTCCAGTTACTTTAGAGAAGTCGGTTGGGCCAACTTGGTCCCAGCCGGAGTTGGCCGCATTTCACTAAAGCCTGGTGACCTCCCTTCTACTTTAAAACAACGGAGAATAATCTTGGGGGAAGCAGTCGGTTGATAAAACCAAGAGCACCACCACGTTGCACCGCTCCGACTCAAAGGAAATTAAACAAAATACTGATTGTGAGGAATTTTTAAAGGGCTACCAAACAGAATGAACTCGGGTTTTTCAAGTTAAAGCCCCCACCCTTCCCCCGCAACTGTGTGTACACAAAGATTTAAGTCGTGAGCGTTTACTACAGCAGTACATCTGCTTGTAAGCTTACTTGAGTCTGTAGTCTAAAAAACCTTCGTGAACTTTTAAAAAGGCGTTTGTTTCTGAATCCAACAGGAAAAAAACCAATTCGAAAGAGCCTGAAAAAGTTCAATTAGAATAGCAGCCACATTTCAACATTTCCCAGATTTTGCAATATTAAACTGTGAGGGTTTGTGCCAAATTTTAAGGCAAGAATTCTTACTGCCAAATTACAAATTTCTCAAAATGAGGGGTGTTCAACCAAATTGCTGCCAGACCCCATAAACAGGCACTAACAGCACTGCTATAATTACACCTTATTATCTCCCTCTCAGTCTTCCTTGATTCACTGCCGGATAAAATCCTCATCCCGGGCGTCACTAGCTGGCCTTTTTCTGGGGCTGAACAATCGCACACCTCCCATTCCTCGGTTAACCCAATGCCTCTTTAGTTGTATAGTTAGTTGATCTCTATTCCATTCTTCGCAGTCCCATCTCTTCCTAAAATGTAACCCAATGGGATAGGTTATTCTCACCCCAGCTTCCCTAGGGACTGAAAAATGAAGAAGATGAAAACAAATTTATCGGAATTACCAGAAAAATGTATTCTTTGAAGAAAAGGATTTAGGCCAAAAAAACCAAGTTTGTTGTTTAACTCAAGCCCCCTACAGGGATTTAGCATAGTGGGTTGAATGCAGTTAAACCAGCTTAATCACTTTCTTTGTTCTGGGCTCTTTGCATTTATTTAATGTTGTATTTTAACACGATTTGACACAACCTATACTAATTTCTTCTGTTAGTGTAGAGTGTACATTGTAGACTATACATTAGCAAACTTAAGTTTCTGTGAAACCTTTGACATTTTGTAGAATTCCTTAGGAAACTGCTATAGGACCAAGACTTAAAAAGAGGGGTGGTTTTGAGAGGGGGTAGGGGGATAGGAAGTCATGTTTTCATTTTTTAAATCCAGAGATTTTTAAAGCACAAAAGATTGGCCATTGTAGACCACTTACTTAATTCTTTTGGTAAGGTCTGTAGTTCCACAGCCCTCACTAAGGAGTCATATTTACTCATTTTTGTCTGAAAGTTTTGTTGTTGCTGTTGTTGTTGTTTCAATAGGAAGAAAAGAAAGATAATGCTGGATCTCATCCCCGATAGATTTTAATTCTTCCAGCCTTTCTCCCTCTTCAATAACAATTCTACCCTGCTTCTCACCAGCCCCAGATTGAGGGGCATTCATTCACAAATGACTCTTGAGCCTCCTTCTGAAAGTCTGCTTCCTTATAAAGCCAAAACCTCAATACTAAGGCTCAGTGAATTAAGGCTTGTAAAGATGCAGGCGGAAAACTTAAATGCCTAGGAGAAATAATCTCCTTTCTGTTTTGGTGTTATCCAACATGAAGGAATATCTGTCCTTCACTATGTGTGAGCCGGACACTGTTCTAAGCTCTTTATACAAATTAACTCCTCGCAACAGGCCTAAGAAGTGGGTACAATTGTTGCCACTATTTTACAGATGAGGAAATTGAGACACAGAGAAGTTAAGTAACTAGCACAAGATCGCCCAGGCTGCAATCTGCAGAGTCAAGTTTTGAACCCAGGCTGCATCCATTATGCTTCTCATCATCCGACCTGGTTAGTTATCAGTTTAGCTGTCCATGGAATGAAGAGTAAGCATGCATTCACCACCTTTTGCCTTCAGATGACCAAGCTCTGGGTCGTGTTTTTTCCTCTGGAGCTCCTGTAAAGCGAAACTCGTTGAGATCTGCTTAGGAAAAGTATTTTCAAATCAAACTACTCTCTTGGCAGCCAGCCTCAGGCTGTTAGCATATGTATTGTAAATGCTAACCAGGATAGACACATCCAAATACACCAGATTCAGAACATGCCTACCTCACATTTGAAAGAAACAAGATGATTAGAAAGCAATTTGGATTCTCTGATTTTGAACTAGGTAGGATCCAGGAGGTGAAGCGGGAAGAGATGAGGTGATAGAAACCAAGAGAAAATAAATGTAACCTACGTGCCCATGCAGAGATCAGTACTATGCTACAAGGAATTGAGGATCAAGGTCATGCAGAAGAAAAGTATGTGCTCGTATAATGACGGAACCAGAAAAGGAACATAAACATCCAAACCAAGCACATGGCAAGGGAAGGCGATGGGGAGCAGGCTGCGTTTTCCCCCATATGCAGTTCAGATCAATTAAGTGGAATTTTAGACTAGATTGATCGAAATATAGCATCTGGAACAAGGAGGAAGGGAAACTCTGCCTTATTCTGTTTAGACCACATCTAAGTAATATGATCATTTTTAGAGGA
This sequence comes from Mustela erminea, assembly GCF_009829155.1. Lineage (NCBI taxonomy): Eukaryota > Metazoa > Chordata > Mammalia > Carnivora > Mustelidae > Mustela > Mustela erminea. Next base: position 90,282,574 of record NC_045623.1, read on the forward strand.
ATATAATAAAGACCAGCCACCTGAGATGGTAAGGAGTCTTGAAACCCTGGTTTATGAGGAAGAGTTGAAGAATTCATGAGAGATAGAAGAAATATCTTGAAATAACCAAAGGGATACTACATGAAAAAAGAATTAAACTTGTCCTGGGCCAGGGCAGTGAGGTGGGGCAAGACTAGAACTGATGATTAGGAGCTTTAGAAACACACATTTTAGCTCAGAATATGAAGAAGTCATGTAAATATAAAATAGTCTCAAAATGTAACAAGCTCCACATCCTTCACTAGAAGCATACAAATGCACACAGCGGCTGGACTATATAATATTCAAGGTGCCTATCATCTTGCTCTGCCATTCACTTAGACACTGTAAAAAGAGGGAAAATAATCTAACCCACCTCATTATTTTGTTGACAAGCACTTAGCGCAATGGTAAGTGATAGCACTCACTAAAAGTCAGCTGATTAAAACATCCCTAAAGCTTTAAGATTTACTATTTCTAAATTTATCAGTGGGCAATTATTTAATGTTTGTGTTTATAGATCACTTTTTGGCATTATCAATATTATCCTGAATGGTGGCTTGGGTATCACTTAGCAACTTCAGAATATCCTGATGCAACTAAAACTTATTTAGTAGCACCCAGGGAGCAATATTTTGAATTCTACACCATCAGGATCTTAAAAGTTGAATAGTAGCACTACACTAAAATTCCAGAGGCAAAAAAACATGATAAGATAATGTGGGAAGGGTGGAGAAAATAAACTTAATAAAATCTGGCAGACCGAGAGAATTTAAGCAGCACAGCGTTTTATTTACTGTTGAAAAGCAACAGCCGCTGAGGTCAGTCTTACATTTCACATTCAAGATACAAGTGAAATGGCTCATCTTGAGCAAAAGATGTCACAAAGTCCAACTGGAAAAGCTGTGTACAGAGACGAAGACAGACAAGCTAGCCAGTGATCTGGTTATCTGCTTACCCTGGGAAACAAGTTCTGTAAAGACTTTGCTGTTTCACAGAGAATAAGGTTGATCTCAGCAGCATCTTCAACAAAAAGTAAATGTGTGTGACTGCTAAAAGGGCCAATGAAATCGTCTTAGCAATCAGACTTACTTAAGTTCTTGGTTCCTCCAACCCAGAAGGGAAAATGAAGAGGAGACAGTACAGCTTTGGAGTAGCACAAAGCTGGGACTAGAATCCAGGCTCTGCAGAAGCTAGATGAATGACTATGGAAAATAATTTACCTCTCCAGGCCTCAGTTTTCTCATCTGTGGAATGGAAATAATAGCATACGTAGCATTATTGTGAGGATTATAGCACTTTTGTGAGGATTATAGGATATATTATACGTAAAATATACTTAGGGGGCGCCTGCATGGCTCAGTTAGTTAAGTGATTGACTCTTGATTTCAGCTCAGATTATGATCTCAGGGCTCTGGGATAGAGCCCTGGGTTGGGCTCTATGCTCAGTATGGAGTCTGCTTGCCTCTCCCTTTGCTCCCCCCCCTCAAATAAATAAAATCTTAAGAATATACATATATTTAGGGCAGTATGTGACACATAGTAACTAACACATTATCAGAATAGAGTTTTACTGGAGAAGGGGGAAGAAATTGTGGCCATGTTAGTGTTTGCGATATAGATTCTGCCATCTAGATATCTCTAGATTATACAAGGGGAATGGAGAGCCATGATCACCACCACAACCCTCTCAGGTGGTCACTAAAAGGCCTAACGCTTAGAACTTACATAATTTATAGAAGGCCGGATGAAATAGAATCGCAACTGTTCTTGCTCCAGATGCAAGGTAAATAATTTCCCTTCTCTCTCCTTTGGTTCTGTTTTTCTCTTCATGCTTTAATCATTTTGACACCAAGCTGTACAAAAGTAATTTAAAATTAACATGTCTGACACTTGGTAGCTAGCAGAACCTGATTCTGAACCCTGCCCCCTCTCCAGGGCAGCCAAAAGTCTTCTTTGATTGGCTACCCTTCCTGCAGCAGCTGATGAAGGGCCCAGGAAAACACATCCAACAATTAATTTGCTAATTTAGTTTTCTGTCTAATTCGAAACCAGAAAATCCTCAATCACTCAGGAGCTTGGCTTTCTGGCTCAGGCACTGGCTTCTGAAATTTCTTGCTCGGTGGTGGCCAAAGAAACAGAAGGAGAGAACGCTTACCTCCATAGGGTACATACCACAGCCTCAGTGCCCTTCTCTTTTCAAATGGTTCACAGTCCATAAGACCTTTTACAAGAAGAATTGGGAGCAATGCATTCATATTCAGTGTAAGTAAACTGCTTCCTCAGCTATGGGGAATTTCCAGACCAGTATGTTTTCAGGATAGGTAGAAAAACTACTTTAGGATTATAGACAGACTAGAAGGGTTTCTACAATTAGAAGTAAGCATTGCCTTAAACGGTGAAGCAGCTTTCAGGTTCCCTGGAAACTTTTCTGTTGATTTTAAAAGGAAGAGGTAAAGGCAATTTGTATCAGAGATTGAAAAAAAAAAAATTGTATAAGAGAGTTTAGTGAGAAGACACACACAGGCCCCTCTTGTAGTTTTCCCTTTCTGCATAGAGTCTCAGAATTAAGAAGAGACAGTAGGACTAGTCATCAAGAGTGCACCAGAATCCATACCCTTTCTGTCACTTAGAGTGGATTTTGTTCAGTGGGTGGTTTAATTTTACTCCTTATTTTCCCACCTCAGTCAAGTTAAACTCTTCTGACTGACTTCTAAGACCTCCTATAACCTGGCCTAAGCTACCTATCAATCCCTATTTCTAACACTTCATCAAAGTGTTTGGTCAGACTCCCTGTTCTAAGAACATGCTGTTGTGTTGCTGCCTCTGAACCTCTCTTCATTTCCCTACTGACTTCCCCCACATGCTCCTCTTTCCTTTACTCAAATCCTATCCAAAACTCAAAATCTTATTTCCTCTACTCAGTCTTCCCCAGCACTGACTTCTCTCCTTCTGGTCTTCATATTGGTAACATTTATATAATGTGCCACATGTTCACCACTGTAATGAAACCATGCTCATTTATTTATTTAAAGATTTAATTGATTTATTTGACAGAGAGATATAGAACAAGACAAGGAATACAAACAGGGGAAGTGAGAGAGGGAGAAGCAGGCCCCCCACCAAACATGGAGCCCGACTCAGGGCTCAACCCCAGGACACTAGAATCATGACCTGAACCAAGGCAAACACTCTGACTGAGCCACCCAGGCACCCCTGCTCAGTTATTTCTTACTTCATTTCTAACTTTCCAGATAAACAACAAAGTTCCTAAATTTGGGGCCCATGTCATATCCTTGGTGTCCCTCACAGGGGTTCTCCAACCTAGCTATCCATGATAATCATCAGATACTTGTTTTAAAACACAGATTGTTGGCTTGTATTCTCCCTGAGATTCTGTTTTGTTAGGTCTAACAGGAATTTGTATTTTTTGCATGCGTTCCAGGTGTAGTCAGTCCCCTGATAGGAGTCGGAGAATCTTTGCTCATAGCACATAGCAGAAGAGTCACTCAGCTTGAGTATGAACATTTGGGTATAAACTACAAAATATGTACTTATTTTTATCACATGGTGATCTAATCAGTAGGCATTCACCCTGCCAAATTTACACCTCAGGGCCCAAAATGAAAGGCAGATAACTTGTCTTACCTTCTGTGGCACCAGTCTGGTATGCTTGAAATCCAAATCTCCTTTTCCCTTATGATCTCTTTGTAATTGCAATTGCAGAGATCAGGTTGATAGAATTGATACAATTGTAGCTGGTTAGAAATAGGGACTCATTTCCCATCCTTTCCCATTAGTTGCAATCTATACTATTGGTGGAGTGATATTTAGGGGCAAAAGGACTTCGGCGTGTGAAAAAAGCTAGTCAGAGTCTGCTCCTAGGCACAACTGCAAAATTGATAAAATACTCCTGCCCAGGTCTCCCCCTTAAATCCAACTCAAGTGTTAAATGATGAAGGATTAAGCTGTGATCCCCTCCTGGGGTACTTGTGTTTCAGAAGGAATCCTCTGGAAGTGATAGGAAAGGATTATCTTAATGACTTCCAACCTTATTTGATAGGCAGAGTGCCAGAGCCCAAGATTTGGGAGAGCATTTTCTTAGAAGATGACCCCCAAACACCTCTCTGCTACTTCCTATGCTTTACCATCTTCAATAAAGTGAACAGTGACCAAAAAAGTTTCTTTTTTTTTTTTTAATTTTATTTATTTATTTAACAGACAGAGATCACAAGTAGGCAGAGAAGCAGGCAGAGAGAGAGGAGGAAGCAGGCTCCCTGCTGAGCAGAGAGCCGGATGCGGGGCTCGATTCCACGATTCCACCACCCTGGGATCATGACCTGAGCCGAAGGCAGAGGCTTTAACCCACTGAGCCACCCAGGTGCCACTGACCAAAAAAGTTTCTATTCATTGTTCTCAGAGCTGAGCAAACAGGACCCTTTCTGTTTAAACATGAACCTGTAGGGAGGCCTGGTGGCTCAGTAAGTTAAGCATCTGCCCTTGGCTCAGGTCATGATCCCAGGATCTTGGGATCGAGTCCCACATTAGTCTTCTTGCTTGGTGGGGAGTCTGCTTCTCTCTCTGCCTGCCACTCTCCTCCTGCTTGTGCATGTTCTTTCTCTCTCTCTGACAAATAAATAAAACAAATCTTAAAAAAAAAAAAAAGTGGACATGTTGGTCTGCTGTGGCTAGTGTTAGAAGAAGTAGCTGGCTCACAGAGTCCCATCACTGCTTTGTTGAAATGCTATATTCCAGATTTTCCATATTTTTACACTACCAAATTCAAAGAGGGAACCCATGAAGTGTTTTTTTTAAATTCATTCAACAGATACTTATCAAGTGCCTATTATGAACTAAGTACTATCCTATATTCTAGAAATACAACAATGAACAGATAAAATTCATGGAGGCTACATTATAGGGGGGGCAGGGTGAGGAAAGGGCAAGATATAAACAAAATAATTATATAATGTGTTAAATGATATGATGTGGGGAGAAAAAGAAGCGTAGAATGGAAATGAGAAGTGTTGGGTAGAAGTTTTAAATTTTAAACTGAATGATCATGGAAGCTCTCACTGAGAAGGTATCATTGAACTGAAGACCTCTGAAGGAGGTAAAGAAGTAAGCAAGCCATATGGATATCTGGCAGAAGAGAATTCCTGATAACTGGCTTAATACCTCTCAGAGCATAGGTTAAGAGTTAGGACTTGCAAATTCTAACCTAACTTGAGAGTCTTTGCTAAATGCACAATAATTTCTCCTTTGAAAGTTACTGAGCCCTGGGGTGACTGGGTGACTCAGTGGGTTAAAGCCTCTGCCTTCAGCTCAGGTCATGATCCCAGGGTCCTGGGATCAAGCCCCGCCTCAGGCTCTCTGCTCAGCGGGGAGCCTGCTTCCCCCTCTCTCTTTGCCTGCCTCTCTGCCTCCTTGTGATCTCTGTCAAATAAATAAATAGAATATTAAAAAGAAAGAAAGAAAGAAAGTTACTGAGCCCTTAGAGCTAAATATAAAGTCTTCTAAGAGTCAGTTGAAATTTTCACATCAAAAAAGTAAATTTTACTTTTTTCCCTGAAAGTCAAATAGTTCTACTGTAGTCACTTAGGGATATGGAAATCCACCCAAAAAGCAAACAAATAAAACTTCTTAAAATTATCAGCTAAAAGATTTTCATTTATGTTAATTTACTTTAACTAAAAGCATTATTCACAGAAATAATTAGATGTTGGATTTTAAATGGATTATTTGTTTTAAAAAATGAAAACTACTAGCTTTGCGCAGTGGCAGTATCGTAGCCAATGAGGTTTATCCGAGGCGCGATTATTGCTAATTGAAAAAATGAAAACTACTTTCTTTCATTTGGTTCTCAGAACAAATTGTGAAATGTGCAAGATTTGTATTATGCTCAGTTTACACAAGAGAATGCTAAGGTTCAGAGAGATTAAGTGCCTTGCCTTAGATCACACAGCCAATACGTGGTTGAGCCAGTATTAAAACTCAGGCCTTTGACTCTAAATCCTATGTTTCTTCTCTCTATCATATCTGCCATTTCAGTTCCCAAATTAGGAAAATAGCTACACCACAGTATTTACTTACAGAATTTAAGCAACCTCTAGATGCCCTGTGAAACCACATCTGTCACAGAGAAAAGAAAAATATCAACAGTATATTAGAAAAGCTAATTATGAAGTTAAACTTAAAACCAAAAGGACAGACAGCTGGCACCAGTTCCTAAGGCCTCAGTTTTAAAGGCTAGAAGTCTAAATCACAGAAGAAATATTATACCTTTCTACCACTGGGCTCTGGTACAAGGAATGCTTTCCACCTTGGTCAGAGTAGATGCTGAGAAGCAACATTTTGTTCCATTAAGCACTAAAATTTATCAATACCCTAGTTCAGGCAAAAGGAGATATAGATAAAGAAGTGGTTATATTTCTGGAATTTGGTTCTTTCCCCTCATTTCCAAAACTACTATGGTCAGAGTCCTTGTCACTTATTCCTCACATTTCTGTAAAAGCCTGCTATCTGGTTTTCTAGCCCAGTTTCTCTCCTTCCTCTGACCTGTTTCTCAAACCTTTATTGTACATTCTCCAGATTAACCTTTCTGATGGATTGCCCCCCTTTTGCATAAAAACTTTAATGACCCCAAAATGTAAATAATTTCAAGAAAAGAAATTTCAGTTTGGCATTCAAGACCTTATCTAATACAGCTTACTAAAACTGACACAAGATGAAAGAAAAAATGTGAATTGCCCTATATCTATTAAAGAAATTGAACTTGTTTCCATGGCGGTTGTAACGTTGAGCTGCTATAGCAAATAAACTGGGTATTCTTGAAAAAAAAAATTGAGCTTATCAATAATCTTCCCTAAAGAAAGCTCTAGGCCTGGATGGTTTCACTGGCAAATTCTAGCAAATGTGTAAGGAAGAAGTCACATCAGTTTTATATATATTCTTTCAGAAAATGGAAGAAGAGGGAATATTTCCAACTTGTTAGATCTCTAGCCAGGCAGATCTTTGACTCTCCTGCCCCAACCATAAAAACTGTGTGTTTCTTTCTTTTTTTTTTTTTAATATTTTATTTATTTATTTGACAGAGATCACAAGTAGGCAGAGAGGCAGGCAGAGAGAGAGAGAAGGAAGCAGGTTCCCCGTAGAGCAGAGAGCCCGATGTGGGGCTCCATCCCAGGACCCTGGGATCATGACCTGAGCCAAAGGCAGAGGCTTTAACCCACTGAGCCACCCACGCACCCAAAACTCTGTGTGTTTCTTAATTATCCCACACACAACATGCAGCATGCTTTTGCTAACACTTTCCCTTTCTTGGAAAGCCCTCCCCACTCCTTTTGCCTATACAAACACTTTGGATGGATAAGAGTGATGGTTCTTAGATGATCTGAAGTTTAGGTTTATTCTTTTGCCATCTGCCTATAAAGAAGACAAGTATAGCCTTGAAAAGTGAGCATTAAAAAATAGAACAAGTCATTGTTAGTACTATACATAGACATTAAGTCCAGCATAGTGTACAGAAAAGAAGAGCCAAGTGATTTTCTAATTCAACAGTGAGGAGTGTTTCTATTCATCAGTAAAATGGAATATAGAATTGTGCAAAATGTGAAGGAAGTGAGATTAAAAAAAAAAAAAAGGAAAAGAATAGCAGCAGAATACCAATAAGAACCTTTTAGGTCACTCAACCTTTCAACAAATATTTATTAAAAGCCTACTATGATCCAAGCATGGAGCCAGGCCTTGTGCATATCTTTGGTAGTCCCTGCCTTCATAGAACTTACAGTCTAGTGGAAGAGACAGACGATAAACAGAAAAACAGAATTTTAAGTTGTGGGGCGCCTGAGTGGCTCAGTGGGTTAAAGCCTCTGCCTTTGGCTCAGGTCATGATCACAGAGTCCTGGGATTGAGCCCCTGCAACAGGCTCTCTGCTCAGCAGGGAGCCTGCTTCCCCCTCTCCCTCTCTCTCTGCCTACTTGTGATCTCTTTCTCTGTCAAGTAAATAAATAAAATATTTTTAAAAAAGAATTACAAGTTGTGATTCACTTTTCTGAATGAAAGGAACAAACCCTGAATGAAAAGAAGGAACTTATAGTGGGAACTTATTTTTAAATCGATGGTCAGGAAAGGCCATACTGAGGAAATGGTTTCTTGCAGGATGAAAAGGCAGCAGCCACTGGGGTGAGGGCCATTCCAAGCAGAGACAAGAAAGTGTGTGAAAGGGGCGCCTGGGTGGCTCGGTGGATTAAGCCTCTGCCTTCGGCTCAGGTCATGATCCCAGGGTCCTGGGATCGAGCCCCGCATCGGGCTCTCTGCTTGGCAGGGAACCTGCTTTGCCCTCTCTTTCTCTGCCTGCCTCTCTGCCTACTTGTGATCTCTCTCTCTCTCTCTCTCTCTCTCTGTGTCAAATAAATAAATAAAATCTTTAAAAAAAAAAAAGTGTGTGATAGGGTTGCCTGGGTGGCTCAGTGGGTTGGACCTCTGCCTTCGGCTTGGGTAATGGTCTCAGGGTCCTGGGATCGAGCCCCGCATCCGGCTCTCCGCTCGGCAGGGAACCTGCTTTGCCCTCTCTTTCTCTGCCTGCCTCTCTGCCTACTTGTGATCTCTCTGTCTCTCTGCCAAATAAATAAATAAAATCTTAAAAAAAAAAAAAAAAAGAAAGTGTGTGATAGTTCTGAAACTGGAAAGTTGTCAAGATCTATTAGCAGTCAGACAGAAGGTCAGTGTGGCTGCTGGGTTGGACAGGTAGGAGAATCTAGACCATGCGGTATCTTTTTTTTTTTTTTTTTTTTTAAGTAGACCAGGCAAGTGTCTTCCTGGATTTAGAAGGAGTTGGATTTTATTCAAAATACAGTGGGAAGTCATTAGAGGTTGTAAGTTAATGAGGAGAGAATTGCGAAGACATTGGATCCATAGTATTTTAAAAGGAATTATTTGCTCCCAGGGTTCAAGTGACATGTATTGAGCATTGCTGTACCAAGTATTATTCTAAGAATTTTCACATCCCATTCAATTCTCACCATAGACCTGTGAGAGAGGTATTACTATTCTCATTATCACTTTCTTACTGATGAAGCAATAGATGCTCAGAGAGGTTCAGTAACTTGCCCAAAATTATAAAACCCAGAAGCCATGGATTTAAGATTTATTTTCACCTGATTCACGGCCTCTGCTCATTCCATTAGATAATCTAATAGTTGCTCAGGCCCCAACAACCACAAAATTCTTGACTCCTCTCTGTTTCTCATATATCCGTATCATGTCCATTAGCAATTCCTGGCACCTTTACCTCCAAAATCTAACCACTTGTCACCATCTGCAGTGTTGCCACCCTGACCTAAGCCACCATTGCTTCTTCCCTACATTCCTACATTTGTCTCCTGTTTTATTCTTCCTTCTACCCTTGCATTCCTACCTTGTTTTCTACACAGCAGGCAGAATAAAGCTTTTAAAACATAATTCATATCATAAAATATGTCATTCCTCCAGTAGCTTTCCATCTCAGAATAAAAGCCTACAATGACTTACAAGTCCTTACAAAGTCTGCCTCCTCCTCTCCCACTTCCTTTACATATCTCCTACCTCTCTTCCTTAGCTTGCTCTTTTAAGCTATACTAGTCTCCTTCACAAGGAAACTCTTGTCTCAGGGCCCTTAGATTTGCTGTACTTCTGTCTGGAATTCTCCTCCTTGTCATATTTGTATAGCTTTCTCCTTTCCTTCTTTTATGTCTCAGCTCCTGGAGTCCTTTCTGACCATCTTTTCTAAACTAAAAAATTCTGCTCAAACCATAATCTCCATCTCCCTTAACTCCTCTCTGATTCTTCACAATCCTATTACCATTTGGTACACTACCTGTTTACTTATTTATTTATTGTTTGCCCCATTCCTAACCCCCACCCTTTAGAACCCAAGTCCCATGAGGACAGGAACTTTTATTTTCTGTTCTTAGAACATGGTTTTCAGCTCCTAGAACACTGCCTGGCACATAGTAGGTACTCAATGGACAGTGGGCAGGTGACTAAAGAACAAAGCCTATTCGTTCAATGACTGAATGAACGGAAAGTCAAAGTCAGTCTTCTGAGGATGGGAAAACACTTTTTAAACCAAGAAGTGGTGTGGAAGTTTATTTCTTTCAGTTGGTTCTTTGGCTTCAAAGCCTTAAGAACCACTTCTGAAATCCTTAACTAAACTGGGTGGACCCAAATGATCTTGGTTTATGAAATGCTGCCTTTTGGTAGGCCACCAACTACATAACTGGTATGGCCAGGGAATCCAGTCTTGTCTTCCTTGCCTTCTTCAGTTTACTGGCACAGCGAACGAGAACCCCTTCTCTTTTCTAAGGCACCCTTGCATGCCTTTAGGTTTTTAGAGTTTTTATTCTGGGCAATGGGAGTGATGGTTGATGCTCTCTCTGTGGTTGGGATTCTATACAGGGAAAGTCATTCAATTAAATCAAGCAGTATTGAATTCTTAATTGACACAAATGAGACAGACAGACAGCTGGAGGGGTGGGGGAGGGATAGGGAGCAGGTGCTCTGCATAATGGAGAAAGAAGAGGGACAGAATATAAATTCAAACTGATGTTGGAGAAGCTCACTTGTGAGTCTAGATTTTGTACCATGAGAACGGTTAAGTTTTGCCACAGCTTACTTGACATACAGCGGAATGGATTCAGTGTCATCTCTGCCAAGGTTAAGGCAACAGGTTTCAAATGCTTGTGCCATTTCAGCTGCCCTGATGGCGAAATCTGCCTCTTTTCAGGTACTGTCATTTGTGAGACTCACTCTTGGTAAAGCCTGGGTTTTTGTTTTGTTTTGTTTTGTTTTTCAAGACAACCTATCAGATCGTGTTTGAATAAAAGAAAACACTTTTAAATTCTGTTTCTCAAATAAAGGGATTCTCAGTGCCTGAGTTAGGAAGGTGAGGGAAAGAGTATTTCCAGATCTTCAAATGCCAGATAGAGGAGGGGGCATTCCTGCAGAGAAGGCATGTCCTTGACAACTCTGGAATTTCCTCTGAGAATGTTGGGGGCATTTTTCCTCTCAGCACCCTCTTGATCAGAGCTTTGACTCCCCAGCTTAGACAATTCTTCTCTGTATCCATGGGAATTGCTCCCATAATTAGCAGTGTCTCCTGCCTGGAACACAGACAAGTAAATGTTCAAACCTGGCAGCTGATCCTGGGAAGGAGAGCTGATTAAATCTTCCCTGTTGAGAGGCACCTCTTTGATTCGTATGTGACACCTACATCCTTCACCTCAGGTTTGTCTGGGGGAAACAGTTTCACAGTTCCATGTCGTCATAACCAGAGACCCTAATATTTAAAGATGCATTTGATCTTAAAAGGTGACTACTGGTTTCCTAAGTCAAACGACTTAGGAAAATGCATAGGTGATTTTTCCTCCCTCCTGGCCCCTTCTCCACTAAACACCACCCTGAATCTGCTGTGATGAAAGCTCCCGCTGCACAGGTATCATCAAATGCCAGGGGCCTTGAGAAATAAAAGGAGTTCAGAACCCAGCTAAGTACACGTAAGTATTAACTACAAATGTAAGAGTGAAAAGATTGGGCAAACTATTTCTTCAGAAGTTTTAGGAAGACAGGCTGGTACTGTCAAGCCGCAAAGTGAACGCTCCTGGTGATATTCCATTCCAGGAAAGCTTTCTACGGGAGGAGGTATATTCTTATCTGGTTGGAGCTAGGATTATGTACTACCATTCAAACGCGTTCAGGAGAGACAATATCCATTTTCTTCTGACATCAAGGCAGCCTTTTAAGTTTATCCAGATTTATTTTGTTTGGTGCAATAAAAAAGCCAGGTTGGAGAATTATGTCTAACAAAAATAAAGCCATTGTATGTTTAAAGTTTCCCACTGAAAAGCCTGCTTTTAAAGCAGTTTGCTGCTTCTCAGCCTAGCCATCTCGCAATACTTGCATTCAGGCAGGTTGGCTGTGAACAAAGCAAATTTGCTTCACACACAACAGCCTAAACCTACACTCTCAGGACAAAAGTTTTCCTTAGCAGTGTTTTGTACATGGCTCTGGTTAAGGGCCATTCACTTACCTCCAACCTCTTTCTCCTAGGAGACAAAGGCACCTTTGGGCTGCAGTGACACGGGAGAGCTAGAATCAGATTTGTTATCGACATTGCAGCCTTCAATTTCAGTAAGAGGCTAAATGTGTCTATTCCAGCCACAGGAAGGCAGTCTTTATAACCCCTGGAGCACTTGGCCAATTATGCACCTGCAAATATACCATACAGGACATTTCAGGTTCCTAAGCACTTTGAAAACCGATACTTAAACAGTCTCGAGGGATCCTATCACCCACCTCGAATAATAGCTGCTTTGGAATCTGTTGTTGGCACCAGAAAAAGAAAGACTCCTCTGAAGTCATTCTAAAGCCATTTTTATTGTGCGTTTTCAAACAAAGAACCTCACCAAAAGAACTTCTGTTACAAAATCAGGGTAGAAAGTCAAACTCATCTCATCTAAGAGTCAATTACCCTGGCAATTTTGTGAAGGGATGGGAAATGAGTGCTAGGGGAGAGAATTGTGGGGAGGGGGTGGGATTGGGCTTTTAAAATTCCCTGGGTGAGAAGGGTGTTCCTACTGACTCTAAACTCTAACAATTACAACAGAAGGGCCTCTGTGACTTTCTGGCTATAAACTTTTTTATGATTATTAACTGGGGAAATCTAGAATATGTGGAATTTCAACCTCCATTTCCTTCTTTCTGAGAAATTTGGTTTTGCACAGAGTGTAATAACCTAAGGCTCGGAATTTATATTGGCTACCTTGATATTCCTTGCTGAAAAGCCACCTTCTTACATGTCTTACTTCTAATAAGGAAGCAGATGCCTACATGCTGTTTATCTCAGGAAAGAAATACATGTGGGAAAAGAAGCAATTTTCTTCTCATTGCAATTAAATTAAGTCATGACCACCTGTTGTGGGGTTATTCTGCCATCTGCTGTTCAAAAGAGAAATAACAGCAGACAAATGGGATGGATGAGGTAAGATGTCCCCAAGTTGATGAAGGGTATTGGCACAGCTAAAATCTTCCTTCTTTTAAGAGTATCACTTTCTTTTTATAATTGGGAGGTAGAGAAAATAAATGGGATTCATATAAGGAATGCTGATGGAGGGTCCCAGAAATGCGGATATAATCCTTTTTGAAAAGAACTGGCAATATTTTATCAAGAGTTGTAGAATGTTCTTCACCTTGACTTAATCATTCCACCCCTGCAAACCTGTTCTAGTGGGTGAATTCAAAATTCAGAAGAAGGCATGTGGGTAAAGTTGTTCATCACAATGATCATTTTATGTTGAAAAAGATGTTTAAAATATGCAACCCAAATATCTACCAATTAGTAAATAATCAAAACCATCCACTTGCAATATTCTGAAGCTATTAACAATAATTATATTTAAAAATTGTGACTACATGATGAAGTGTTTATATTATAGTGCAACATGAGAAAAAAAGAAAGAAAAAAAACTGATTGAAAGAGCAAATTAAAACCTAAGCATAGAAAATATTTTTTGGGGGAAAAACCACAGAAAACATTACCAGTATTTCTTTGTAAAGCTGTAAGGAACTAAACATTTCTTCCTATTTTTTTTAGTCTTTTCCAGATGATCTTTACAAATATATATTAACTTGTATAATGGAAGAAAAACTTGTTCCCCTAAAAGATACCAAGGCTCTAGTTCCACACTTTACCAAAAAACATTTAAAAACCTCACAAGTCCTGCATGACTATGGGCAACCCACTTCAGCTTTCTAGGTCTCAAACCTTTCATCTGTCAATTGCTTTCCCCCCTTCCCGGGGTTGTTCAAGGATCAATCCAATATTGGATGTGAAAGTACTTTGAGGAGTATGATGGTCCATACGATTTTTTTATTAATAATTAATTTTGTCCACAGGATCTCCTCAATCTTCTCCTTTATCCTGTTTACCCTATTGACCTGAAATTAATAGGGAAAATATAAAAACTTCTATTTCCCTTCACTCTCGGCAAAATGATAGTTTATAATCTTTTTTTTTTTTAAACATTTTATTTATTTATTTGACAGACAGAGATCACAAGTAGGCAGAGAGGCAGACAGAGAGAGGGGGAAGCAGGCTCTCCACTGAGCAGAGAGCCCTATGCGGGGCTTGATCCCAGGACCCTGAGATCATGACCTGAGCTGAAAGCAGAGGCTTTAACCCACTGAGCCACCCAGGCGCCCCGATAATTTATAATCTTGATAAAAGACACAGCTCTCCATTCAGTAATCCAAGTCTTATGGGTGCCTCCCTTGAGCACCTGATTTGACCACTCTAATTGTCTCCCATCTGATCTCCCTGTCTGGTCTCTCTTCCTCCACAGCACTGCTTACACTAGTGCCAGCCAGGGTGATCATTCTAAAATGCAAGGTCAGGGCCCCTGGCTATTCAGTTGGTAGAGCATGTGACTCTTGATCTTGGGGGTTATGAGTTTGAGCCATCCCTTGAAGGTGGAGATTACACAAAAAAATAAAATCTAAAAACACAATATAAAATAAAATGCAAGGGGGCACCTGGGTGGCTCAGTGGGTTAAGCCTCTGCCTTCAGCTCGGGTCGTGATCCCGGCATCCTGGGATCGAGCCCCGCATCGGGCTCTCTGCTCAGCAGGGAGCCTGCTTCCTCCTCTCTCTGCCTGCTTCTCTGCCTACTTGTGATCTCTGTCTGTCCAATGAATAAATAAAATATTAAAAATAAAATAAAATAAAATAAAATGCAAGGTTGGTCAAACCATTCCCTGGCTCAGAATCCTTCAATGGCTCCCACTGCTTTATGGGATTAAGTTCAAACCCCTAGTCCTGGCATCCAAGGTGTCTGTGTTGAGCTTTCAAGTCACCTGATTTGTCAGGCTATTTCACACCTCTTTGAGTTTGCTTGGCCTGTTCCCTCTGCCAGGAATGCCCTTTCTGGCGATCTGTCTGAAAAATCCATCCCCATCTTTGGGGACTCAGTTTAGGCATCAGCTCCTTTTGAAACCTTCCCTGAAACCTTGCTCCTCGATAGAGCTTGCCATACCCTCCTTCCTACCACCTGCTCCCCTTCCCCATCATGCTTTGATAATGCCACTTATCGTAGAGTCAGATAGTTTTTTATTTTCTTATCTGACTCTTTCACTAGATTAAAAGCTCCTTAAGAGTTTACAAATCTCATAATAAGATATATGTCGCAACACTTAGTACATTGCCTGCTTTATAGAAGAAATTTGGTAAATGCTTGTTGAATAAAAATAAACCAAAAAAAATCTCATCTAACACTTTTAAAAAATATTTTAGTTATTTATTTGAGAGAGAGAGAGAATCTCAAGCAGACTCCATCCTGAGCAAGTTGCTCAATGCAGGGCTCCATCTCGTGACCCTGAGATCATGATCTGGACCGAAACCAAGAGACTGAAGCTTAACCGACGGCACTAGCCAGGTACCCTCTCATCTAACATTTTAACTCTAGAACGGTTTCATTATATTGCTTCATTTGATCCCGGTAAGTGAAAAAGCAAGGAGTTGAGCCCAGCTTTTCTAAAAGGAAGGGGAAAAAAAAACAAACCCCAAACCCTGTAGCAAATATGATTCTTGCTCATTCCAGATCCTCTCAGCTCTCTTACTAGTCCCCCCAAGCCCTCCCTTGGTTGCTATTTGCTTTTGTTTCCAATAACCAGTACCCGAGACCCTTCTGAGGAGCGCAGTCCTCAGGCTACCAGAATGGCTTTGATTCTTCCCTCTTCCCTAGTCTCCAGCAAATGACTAATTGGATGTGAGTGTTTGAAAGCCCAGTTTACTTATCTCCAGTAGAATTTACACTCCTGAGTTTCCTGAGGGATTAAGCTGCTCTCTGTGGGACTGCCTGAGATCTCATTTTTACTTATTTTCCCCTCCCCCTCCTCCTTCTCCTTCTTCCCTGCCCTGCTTTCTCTATGCCCTTACTGGCTTCTCAGAACACTTCTTTAATAAATCTCTTACCCAGGAATCTCCATCTCAGGGTCTCCTTCTGAGGTTCCCCAGACATCTGACTAAGCATGTTCCTAGTTCCTACTGTATGCTACAGACCCTCGGATGCTTGTACAAAAGCTAGGTTATTTAGGCCTCATAAACTCTCTATGAATAAGGTATATGTATTTAATTTTTTTATACCTGAATAAACAGGCTTAGAGATGCAGGGTAGTTTATCTAAAGTCACACAGCCATTGGAAGACTCAGAAGTTGAACCTAGTCACCTTTACTCCAAAGGTGTGTCCTTTCTACCAGGTCTTGATGCCTCTTCAAACTCTCAATTCAATGTTTTTCTCTTGGTGAAGACTACATAATAGGCTGACTAGGGTAAAATCCTGTGGTGGGAACTCTTTTACTTTTGGTGTTTATCTACGGATCTGGTTGACTCCTTTGCCAGTTTTTACAACTTTTAGTAGTGTCATATTGAGTGGCAAAAGGCGGTAAGAGATGAAAGGACCTTCATCAAAATACGCTCTCCCTTTTTTTTCTCTCCTACTGTAGGATTCCCTAGATGAACCGTAAATCCCTCTGATGACGACATGACCTTTGACAAGTTTCCTAGCCTCTCTGGGTGTCAATTTTCTTCTCTTTATTTTCTTTGTTTCTTTTCTTTGTTTCTTTCTTTCTTTTTTTTTTTTTTTCCAGTTTTCTTATCTTTGAAGTGGCGAAATAAGATGATAAGAATGCCTACCTTATAGGATAGGTTAATGAAAAACACTTGGAATGGTGCCCACTACAAAGTGTGCACTCAGTAAACGTAGGCTACTACCGCGGTTTTTGCTGCCGCTACTAACTCCTTATGTTCAACAGATTATTTTCCAAAAGGCTGTTAGTCCTTCTGTCCATACATTCACTATGGCGCTCAACCACAGAGACCCGATGGACAAAACAGTAGCGATGAGTCACTCACCAAAGCCCCGGATGTGACATGCTAAGAAGTAGCTGGTTGCTCAGATATCAATATTGTTATTTCCAAGTGGGTAGATTAAAAAAAAAAAATTCTCACCGTTCACAAGAGTAGATTTCTATTCCCCCTTGTGGTCACTCCGAGAATTACCGCTGCCACTTACATCCTAGACCTCGCAGGACCAGGTTTGTAAGAGTTCCTAGAGATCCCTGCGAGGAGACCGCATTCAGCTCAGAGGTTACCAAGCTGGAGTCCCAAACCCCTACATGTCAGACAAGGTGCTAATGAATATTTTTTTAAAAATTTCACCATATTAACTCTCAATCCTCATAACAATCCTTTGAGGTAGGTACCATGTTATCATTCCCATTTTACAGTTGAAAAAGATGATTCATAGAATAAATCGTCCAAGTAAAAAATAGCAGAGATGGGTTTGAACCCAGGCAGTCTGGCTCCAGGGACTATGCCCTTATCTACCCTGCCGTGTGGTTCAGTTATACTAGCTCTATTTCCCTAGTACCCTCTATGTGCCAGGACTCCAGCTAGGCTCACACCATATGTCCTCAAGACCAATCTGCACTTTGCAGATGAAAAAGCTCAGACTCAAAGGGACACAAGGAAGCTTTTGTGGGTAAAGAATACATTAATTGTGAAGATGGTTTCACAGGTGTATACAAATGTCAGACTCATCAAATTGTTCTTGGTGCAGTTTATTGCATGCCAGTTTTATCTCAATAAAGCTGCCAGCACACAAAATGCAGAGGTCAGTCCTTGGCTCTTCTATCATTTGATATTCCATGTCTACTTAGTGGGGGCACAAGGCAGGGAGAGGTCTGGAGTGAGGAGTACTACCTTGGGTAGGCCCTCTGTGTAGATTTCTCAGGTCCACAAAGACAGGTCCTGGGAAGCTTGGAGGCTGGGGATTGCCAAAAATGAGAATGGACTCTTCGTTGATCCCTTAGGATAGTATTTGGTGCTATAACAAACCAACCCACAAAACAAGTTTATTTCTTGCTAACATAAAATCTAAAGTGTCCCTGATTGACATGTGACCTTTTTATATTTTATATATTTTTTTAAGATTTTATTTACTTATTTGACAGAGATCACAAGTAGGCAGAGAGGCAGGCAGAGAGAGAGGAGGAAGCAGGCACCCTGCTAAGCAGAGAGCCCGATGCAGGGCTGGATCCCAGGACCCTGAGATCGTGACCTGAGTCGAAGGCAGAGGTTTAACCCACTGTGCCACTCAGGTGCCGACATGTGACCTTTTTAGCAGTGATTCCATAACCCAGGCTCCTGCTATCTCATGGCTCTGCCCATCTTCACTAAGTGGCTCCCAAAGTAGCCAAGCTGTCAAACCACAAGAAGAAAGGGCATGGGGAGAAGGATCTGGTGGACGGACTATGTCTGTTCACATCCCATTGGCTAGAGCTCTGTCACATGGCCACACCTAACAGCAAGGGAACTTGGGAAATGTAGTCTGGCTGCCTGCTCAGGAAGAGGAGGAGATAGACTCAGAAGGGACATGGTCAGAAGGGAATTGCCCACAGCTCTTAAAAAATAAAATTGTTACCACTGATTGAACATCTGCTTTGTGCCAGACATGGTGCTGGCACTTCATTTAATTTATGTAATTAACTCAGTCCTCTGAAACACCTCTGCAAAGTAGGTATAATATACAGGGAGGGGATGACAGAGGAAAAACCCAAGGTTTGGAAATGTTGGCTAATTTGCCCAAAGTCACACAGCTAGTGGACGGTGGAGTCAAGGTTTTGAACCTGTATTTATCTGGATTCCAGAACCCAATCTGTTTGTAAGAGTGGGATTCCTTTGTATCTGTGGTTCTTATTTGTATTTATACCTAATCTCCTTTCTATAAGGCCCTCTTTAGTGCCAACAAGTTATTTATGCATCCTCCCAGTACCTCCAGTATAGACCTTGCACATAACTGGTGATCAACAATGTTTTCTGATTGAATAGTAATACATATACACAATATTTAGAGGTATACAAAGCCCTTTTATGCCTTTAAAACAATCCTGAGGGACGCCTGGTTGGCTTAGTCAGTTGAGCGTCTGCCTTCAGCTCGGGTCACGCTCCCAGGGTTGTGGGATCGAGCCCTGCTAGGGCCTGCTCATCAGGGAACCTCTTTCTCTCTCTGCCCCTCCATCCTGCTCTGCTCTCTCTTGCTATCGCTCTCCCACTCAAATAAATAAGTAAAATCTTAAAAAATAATAATAAAGTAAAAACAGGATTTGACCACAAGTTGTCAAATGCCAAGTTCAGTGTTGATACCAGCATTACTACTTTCTAACAGGATGACCTCGAGTGTAATTTAACCTCACAAATAATTTAACATCATGCTTCTAAGTAAAATGAGTATAGTCAAAGACTTCACTCCATTGGCAAGTAAGTAAAGGCACTAACACTTATAAAGCATGTGGTACAGTTGGCACTGGGTAAACACACAATAAAAATGAACTATTGATTAAGAGATATAAGTCCTTTTTTTAAAGACCATGGCATAAGGCTTTATTAGTTGTTTATAAGACACATATTAATTTCAGAGATGTTTAAAAACACATGCATTTTTTTTAAAGAGAGATTTAAGGGGCGCCTGGGTGGCTCAGTGGGTTAAAGTCTCTGCCTTCGGCTCAGGTCATGATCCCAGGGTCCTGGGATTGAGCCCCGCATCGTGGTCTCTGCTCAGCAGGGAACCTGCTTTCTCCTCTCTCTTTGCCTGCCTCTCTGCCCACTTGTGATCTCTGTCTGTCAAATGAATAAATAAAATCTTTAAAAAAAAAGAGATTTAAGTTCTTTAATATACCATTTGATTAAGTTCTCTGACATTCCAGTTTTTTGTCATATGTACATGGAAATACTCGTATCTTCTTTGCTGTTTTTTAAAATATTTTATTTTCAAATAATCTCTACATTCAATGTGGGCCTTGAACTTACAACCCCAAGATCAAGAATCACATGCTCTACTGACTGAGCCAGCCAGGTGTCCCTGTTTTCCTTTTTTTAAAAAAAATTATTAAATGAGCAAAAGCCTTTAAAACCCCTAGTAAAGTGCTTAGCA
This sequence comes from Mustela erminea, assembly GCF_009829155.1. Classification (NCBI taxonomy): domain Eukaryota; kingdom Metazoa; phylum Chordata; class Mammalia; order Carnivora; family Mustelidae; genus Mustela; species Mustela erminea. The sequence goes on from NC_045623.1 coordinate 90,302,617, forward strand.
TGTGGTAAATGGGAGGAAGGAACCAGAGAGATTGCTTTTTAAGAAACACCAAACCAAAGTCATAATTTTTTCCTTCAAAAAATTAGATGTTAGGTAGATGCCCAGGAAATGTTTGTTGACTGAGAAATGAACAGATGCCAACATCACTGCAATGCACAGCATAATAAATAAATTTCATTTTTCTTTTTTTTTATTTCATTTTTCTAAAACATGCTTTTTAGGCACTTAAAACACTTGCCTGTCCCTACTCAGGCTTTCTAGTTTCTTGGTTGGAGATAGGTAAATCATTTTCTTTTTGCATAGTGTCCCTAGGGATTAGTCAAGGGAACGAAGGTGGCCCTATAGGGCTATGGTCATAGGAACAGTCAGCGACTTCTGGATCTCCCATTCTTTTTTTTTTTTTTTTTTAAGATTTTATTTATTTATTTGACAGAGAGAGATCACAAGCAGGCAGAGAGAGAGAGAGGAGGAAGCAGGCTCCCCGCTGAGCAGAGAGCCCGATGTGGGACTCGATCCCAGGACCCTGAGATCATGACCTGAGCTGAAGGCAGCGGCTTAACCCACTGAGCCATCCAGACACCCCTGGATCTTCCATTCTTAGGACACATGCTTAGGGCACAGCTGGGCTCTGAAAACCACACACACAATTCTTTTTACTTAGGAGTGTATGGTTTTTCTTTCTTTCTTTCACTCTTTCTTTTTTTCCTAGATTCATGGCTTCATTTTAGAAAGTCTGTAAAGTATTCAAAGTATAGTCAAAGACTGTAAAGTATTCAAAAGTCTGTAAAGTATTAAAAAAACCCAAAGCGGACTTCCTGCTTGGCAGGGTGTCCGCTTGTCCCTCTCCCTCTTCTCCCCCACTGCTTGAGCTCTGTCTCTCTCTTAAATAAATAAATAAATAAAGTCTTTTTTAAAAATTAAAAGTACAAGGAAAAATCATTGTTAATAGTTTGTTTACCATTTGGGGTTTTTTCTATACATAAAAAATTCAAAAATAAATTCATCTTTACTATATTACACTTGCTTCTTTTTTTTTAAAGATTTATTTATATGACAGAGAGAGAAAGAGAAAGCGCGCATAGGAACACAAGCAGGGGCAGTGGCAGGTAAAGGGAGAGAGAGAAGCAGGCTTCCTGCTGAGCAGGGAGCCTGATGCGGGACTCCATCCCAGGACCCCAGGACCATGACCTGAGCCCAAGGTCGATGCTTAACCAACTGAGCCACCCAGATGCCCCTACAGTTGCTTCTTAAGAAATTATATTAAAAACAAAGACACTTTATCATAAATATTTCCCTACATTTTCAATAGTTTTACCAAACAAAATTTTATTGTCTGTATAAAATATTACATGTCGGTATAAAATACCATCATACAGCTATACTGTAATGCATTTTTTGCCTCACTGCTGTATAGTTCAACCAATTTCCTACCAATAAAATAAAACTGTGGGATACACTTATATATAATTTCTTATATTTATTCCTAATTTTTTCTTTAACATAAATTCAGTATTCTGGAACTTACTTGTACTGGCTCCTGAGACCCAACTGTGGCCATCTCTTTCCAGCAACACATGTATGTTGGTAGCTTGAAAATGGCCATTGTGGGAACATTTATATCACAAAATCAGTAAAGACTACAAATCAAGGGTTGTTCTCCTTGCCCCTGTTGGTTGCTAAATATTTTCCAGTATACCCCTATGTAAGTTCCTCAAAGTAGTATTTCAGAAGCAAAGAGTATGTGCATTTTACACACATTTTAAACATTTTGTTATTGCCTTGTTGTCTTTCAGAAAGGTCAGGCACTTCTACCAGCAACTTATGAGAATGAGCCAATATTGGCATTTTAGTAAGCTTCCAGTGGAGGAAGCAGGATGAACTTTGCAGATTTTATTTTTTTATTTTTTAAAACATTTTAATTTATTTATTTGACAGAGAGATAGAGAGCACAAGTAGGCAGAGCGGCAGCAGAGGGAGAGGGAGAAGCAGGCTCTCCGCTGAGCAGGGAGCCCGATGTGGGGCTTGATCCCAGGACCCTGCAGTCACAACCCGAACCGAAGGCAGCTGCTCAATCGAATGAGCCACCCAGGCGCCCTGAACTTTGCAGATTTTAAAAGAAACTCAATGCAATAGACAACAGAAAGGCAATGTAAAAAGTTGGTTAAGCCGAAAGTTACTTCTTTGAGAGTATAGTAAAATTGATAAATCTCTAGTCAATTGATCAGGAAAAAAAGAGAAAAGATATTAATTACCAACATCTGGAATGAGACATTCTAGGGACATTACTGTACATATCACAGAAATTAAAATACTAAGGAAATATTAGGAACAACTTTATGCCAGTAAATTAGAAGCCAACAACCTAGATGAAATGGATAAATTCCTTGAAAGACACAAATGACCAAAATTCATTCGAGAAGAAATAGATAACCAGAATCGCTGTGTAGCTCAGTAATGCAAAATTAAACCTCTGAAATCAATCCATATAATCATTATAGTAATTGATTAAAACAACAAAAACAACAAAAAATATATGATCATCTCAATAGGTACAGAAAAACATTTGACAAAATCTGAAATTCATTCATGATAAAAACTCTCAGCAAACTAGAAAGAGAAGGGACTTCTTTAGCTTGATAAAGGACATCCAGGAAAAACCCACTGATAAATCATACATAAGGTGAAAGAGTGAGAGATTCCCCCCCCCCAAGATTGAGAACAAGACAAAATGTTTTTAAATTTAATATTGTACCAAAGATTCTAGTCAATGCAATAAGCAAGAAAAAGAAATGTATACAAATTAGAAAGGAATAGATAAAGCTATCTTTATTTGCAGAGGACCAGTTGTCTATGTGGAAAAGTCTAAGGAATCTACAAAAGCAGCTATTAGAACTAATAAATAATCAATGAAATCCTTTTTTTTATTTTTTAAAAATTGTATTTATTTATTTGATAGACAGAGATTGCAAGTAAGCAGAGAGGCAGGCAGAGAGACAGGAGGAGGAAGCAGCCTCCCTGCTGAGCAGAGAGCCTGATGCAGGGCTCCATCCCAGGACCCTGAGACCATGACCTGAGCCACCCAGGCGCCCCAAACAATGAAAATCTTTAAAAAGTCGATTGCGTTCTTATATACTAACAACACATGATTGGAAATTAAAATTAAAGAAACAAAGCCATTGACAACATTATTCAAAACATCAAATTCTTAAGGATAAAGTCAATAAAAGATATGCAAGACCCGAACACTGACGTCTACAAAATTAAATAAAACCTCAACAGTCGGTGGAGTGTGTGACTCTTGATCTCGGGGATATAAATTCAAGTTCCCATTGAGTGTAGAGTATTTAAAGTTAAAATCTTAAAATAGATAAAAATAAAACCTCAAGAGAGGAAGATATACCATGTTCATGAAATGGAAGACTCAGTATTGTTAAGATATCAATTCTCGGGGCACCTGGATGGCTCAGTGGGTTAAAGCCTCTGCCTTCGGCTCAGGTCGTGATCCCAGAGAGTCCTGGGATGGAGCCCCACATCGGGCTCTCTGCTCAGCAGGGAGCCTGCTTCCCTCCCTCTCTCTCTGCCTACTTAAGATCTCTGTCTGTCAAGTAAATATATAAAATATATTTTTAAAAGATATTAATTCTCCTCAAATTAAGTTACAGACCTAATGCAATTCCAATAAAAACCTTATAGCTCTTTAAAATTCCCAGATTATCCATCATTTAGGTTTAAAATTATGGAGGTAGGAAAGCAGTAAAGGTTAGGAGCATAGAATTCCAGCTTAGACAGACCTGAATTTAATCTCAACTCTGTCCCCTCTAAGCTCTGGGTCCTTGAGTAAATTATTTAATTTCCCATTGCTTAAGTTTTCTCATCTTTTTAGTGGAGATGATACTTTTGCCTCATGGTGGTCACTCTGATGATTTGGCACAGTGCTTGGTGCCAACGGCTCAGTAGTTGTTAGTATAATTTCCATTACAATTATGGGTTTCCCTTAAAAGAAAATATTTGTGACCATTAGATAGGAAAAACAAAACAAAACAAAACCTCCTTGGATAGGAAAATATCAAAGTTAGAGTTTGAGAAATAAATTGTATTTTATCAAAATTTAAAAACTTCTGCTCTTTGGGGCACCTGGGTGGCTCAGTGGGTTAAAGCCTCTGCCTTCAGCTCAGGTCATGGTCTCAGGGTCCTGGGATCAAGCTCCACATCGGGCTCTCTGCTCAGCAGGGAGCCTGCTTCCCCCTCTCTTTCCACCTGCCTCTCTGCCTACTTGTGATTTTTCTCTCTGTGTCAAATAAATAAAAGTCTTTAAAAACTGCTGCTCTTCAAATAAAATGTCACATCTCAGATTGAAATATTCACAGTACCTATATCTGACAAAAGTGTACCAGAATACATAACAAATCTTTTACAATCTATAAGATAAGGTAATTTTTTTAAAGATTGTATTCATTTATTTATTTACTTATTTGACAGACTGAAATCCCAAGTAGGACTCCCAGGACTCTGCGATCATGACCTGAAGGCAGAGGCTTAACCCACTGAGCCACCCAGGTGCCCCTAAGATAACTTAATTTTGAAAACAGGGCAAAAGGTTTCAACAGAGTAAAGAATATATAGGAATAACTAGGAAGCACATGAAAAGATACTCAGCATCATCAGTCATGAGAGAAATGCAAATTAAAATCACAAAAGGAAACCTCTTCCCCCTCACTAGAATGACTAAAGCTAAAAAGGCCAATAATACCAAAGATTGGCAAGGGTATGAAGCAACTGGAACTTCTTTGTCTTTTGTTTTGTTTTGTTTTTTTAGATTTTGTTTATTTATTTGACTGAGAGCAAGTACAAGCAGGCAGAGAGGCAGGCAGAAGGAGTGCTTCTCCCTGCTGAGCAAAGAGCCCGAAGCAAGACTTGATGCTAGCACCTTGAGCTCCTGACCTGAGCCGAAGGCAGAGGCTTAACTGACTGACCCATCCAAGCGCCCCGCAACTGGAACTTTCATACATTGCTGGTCAGAGTGCAAAAAAAATTTTTTAAAGATTTTATTTATTTTTTTATTTGACAGAGACACAGCGAGAGAGGGAACACAAGCAGGGGTAGTGCGAGAGGGAGAAGCAGGTTTCTCACCTGGCAGGGAGCCCTATGTGGGGCTCAATCCCAAGACTCTGGGATCATGACCTGAACCGAAGGCAGACACTTAGCAACTGAACCACCCAAGCGCCCCTGTAAAATGTATTTTAGAAAACAGTAATTTTTTTATACAATTAAACGTACATCTAACCTGTAAGGTAGCAATGCCACTTCTATATGTTTACCCAAGACAAATAAAAACATATGCCCAGACAAAGATCCTACATGAATATTTCTATTAGCCAAAAGCTGGGGGAAAAAGAAATGACTATCAGCAGATGAATGGATTCAACAAATTGTGATATATTCACTCAGTGAAATACAACTTGGCAGCAAAAAGGCACAAACCACTGATATAGGCCACCATACAGATGAATCTTCACAGACATCACATTGAACAAAAGAAATCAGACACAGGGGGCACCTGGGTGGCTCAGTGGGTTAAAGCCTCTGCCTTCAGCTCAGGTCACGATCTCAGGGTCCTGGGATCAAGCCCCGCATTGGGCTCTCTGCTCAGCAGGGAGCCTGCTTCCTCCTCTCTCTCTGCCTGCCTCTCTGCCTACTTGTGATCTCTGTCTGTTAAATAAATAAAATCTTAAAAAAAAAAAAAAGAAATCACACAGAAGAGCACATACTGTTATGATTCCATTTATACCAGGTCTAGAACAGGCAACAATAATTTGTGGTGACAAAAATCAGAATTGTGGCTGTCTAACACTGGGGGATATTGAGAAAGGAACACAAGGGAACTCTGGGTTATAATCCATTCTCTCTCGAGAGTGTTATGGGTTTCACCAGTGTGTGCGTTTGTTAGAAGTCATTCAACTGTACAAAGTGCATGCATTTTTACTGTACATAAATCCAACCCCAATATGGTTGATATAAATACACATGTGGCATTCCCTCTTGGTCAGCCAGCCCGAGCTGGAGCTTAGGAAGGGAAACCATCCTCCCTGAATCAGCTCACAAAAGGGCTCCTGGCAGTCAGTGACCTGCCACCCACAGGAAGCTCGGAGAGGTGTGCCCATCACCTAAATCTGGCTCCTTCATGTTGACTCCGGGGCCTTTCTTATGGAATGCTGACCCTGCTTGTCTTGGGGACCACAGGGAACTCTGGCATGCCACAGACCTGAGGGGGGCCCCTCTGCTGAGACACACAGGGGCTGCTTCACAGTCAGAGATGTGGGGTTCCAAACTGAACAGTAGGCTTCCTTCAGAAGTGGGTGACCTTGGCTAAGTGACTTAACCTCTCTGATGCACGGTACTGCAGAAAAGCAAGGAGGATTTCTCTTTGTATCTTCAGTGCCTGGAACATGTATGTCTTCTGAATGAACTAATGCCCAGTGCTGGGACAGAAAGTCTGTCCTGCACTTATAAAGTAAAAGCGCGAGTTATCTGCTCTCCTGGAGACAATAGTTCTTAACATTTTAGGGGATCACAAACCCCTTTCAAAAATCTAAAGAAAACCCTATACCCTCTCCTCCAGGAAAATATACATATACACGCTGTTTTACATTTGCACATAATTTCCATTTTCCTGGTAAGCCTATGGACCCCAAGTTAAGCTCCTCTGATTCTGAAATGTTGCACGTAGCTCTGAAGGTTCTATCAAGCATCTTGCAATTTAGCTACCCTTTGATCTGCACCTAATCACTGCCAGAGCTTTTGTTCTTTTAACCCTTTCAAAAAAAAAAAAAAAAAAAGATTTTATCTGAGAGAGAGAGAGAGAGCACAAAGAAGGGGAAGTGGCAGAGGGAGAGGGAGAAAGCTTTCCCCATGGAGCAGGGAGCCCAACGCAGGGCTCTATCCTGGGACCCTGGGATCATGACCAGAGCTGAAGGCAGATGCTTAACTGACTGAGCCACCCGGGTGTCCTTGTTCTTATAACCTTTGAGGATGGTTTGCAGATGAAGAAAATGAAGGTCAGAGGCCAATCTACTTGCCCAAGATCACAGAGCAAGTCATGGCTGGTGCTGAGTTTTGATTTCAATCTCCTGCCTTCTGATTCCAACCCCTACTCATTCTTCCAGGCGAGAATTTAGCCCCTTCAGGCGCTCTATGAAGTCCATGCAAAGGGTCTGATAACTAAAGTTCTGTCATGACGGCAGGAATGACTTTGACCAAATCCAGCCCTGGTCAGACGGGTTTGAGATGGCTGAGTGACTCCAGGCCCACCGCAAGTACAACCCTCACATCCAGTTCAAATACGTGTCATCGGCCCCTCAGTTTCTCAATCTGGCTCACGGCCTGGGCAGTGGGTGTGGAGCAAAAGAAGGGAAGAGGAACAGAGGAAATTATTTATAATAAGAAGTTTCAGACTGAGTCATAAACATGAAGTGTAACTCAGAGTGTGGCTCTGGGGGTAGGAGGGGGAAAGGCAGAGAAGGTCCTTAAGGGAGGGCTCCATCCTCTCCCTGTGGGCCAGAGATGCTCAGATAGACGGGCCTCTCTCCAGGCTTTGGATGTGATGCCCTCTACTTCAAAGGGGCTTGGGGAGAGGGAGAGGGAGGGGACTGAGAGGTTGGAATCTGTGCTCTGGGAGGAAGGAGTGGGTTAAGTTCTTCATATGTGTCAGGCCCTGGGCCATATGCTTCTGAAAGCATTACCCCTTTCACCTTCACCAAGGAGCAGACACGACTATTAACAGCCATTTTAAAGAAAGAAAATTAAGGCAGAGAGGTTAAATGACTTGCCCAACTCTGTGCTGGGCCTGGAGACTGCTTAGGATTCTCTCTCTCCCCTCCCCCTCCCCCCACCCTCCAACCCCGCCCCCCTCTGCTTGAGTGTGCATGCACACGTGCTCTCTCTCAATTAAAAAAAAAAAAAAGAAGTTTTAAATGTCTTGCCCAGAGTCACACAGACAAGTGGTCAAAATTGGATTCTAACCCAGGACTGCTTATATGTGAAGAAAACAGTTAAACAACAAAACCTGGGGAGCCTAACCTCAGAGTCTGCCCTTAACCACAGGTCTACACAGCTTCCTACATCCTGGTTACTGTTTGCTTGTAACTGAAAAGCTCTGTAGACACTTCACACACCCTCTCTTTTAATGTTCTCAATAGCCTTGTTTGACGGTTGAGGGAACATCAGAGCAGTACGATGACTCGCCCAAGGTCACACAGCAGGTCTGGGGGGAGCTGGGGTTGGAGTGTGATCACAGGTCTGATTCAACGTCCAGTAACTGTTCCCACTACTAACCCACTGTTGCCCTCGCAGATGAGCTGGGCAGGAGTCGAGACAGAAGGGAACAGATGGGGGCCCCTTGCGTGGGCCTGGGGGCGGGGGCTGGGGGCATGATCACAGGGCCTCCTGCTTGCTTCACAGGGTCTTCCTCTCTTGGCAACATGGGCTTAGCACCAAGCCTCCGCCTGCTGGGGCAGCTGCCTTCCCGGGGTGGGGGTGAGGGGCGAGCTCGTTCAGATATCTCCCTACTACTGTTGACTCACTTCTCTGCTGAGTCCCTTGGAGTTAGTGGGAATCCCCCCAAGCGAGAGAAGCCACTCAGAAGATCTCAGTCAAAGTGGAGGAACTTTCCAACCAGGCGGGGACCACCTTGTGATGTGGCGGAGTCTCCGTCATTGACGGTCTTTGAGCAGAACCAGATAACCTTCTACGGGAGATTCCTGTAGTGGGTAGAGACAGGGGTGAAGTCTTTCAGAGCCCTTTTGACTGTGAGATTTTTGTGAGTCACTGCAGGATGAAGTCCCACCTGTGTGTCAGGGTGGTACACCGTGAGCTGTGGGGCCAAACAGACCTGGGTTTAAAACACGGCTCAGTCACCAACTCACTGGGGACTGTGGGCAGGTTTTCTCTCTGAGCCTCCGAAGATGGAAATTATAATACCCACCTCATGAGACTGCTTCGAGTACAGGTTTCTTCCACTGTCTGAAAGCATAGTGTTCCTATGAAGACTTCCAGAAGCCGAAATGACATAAAGTGAAGAAGCAATTAATATTAAAAAATGGGAAATTTTTTTAGCTTTCCTGAGACCCCAAAAATAACTCTCTTAGGCTTTTCTGATACCTTAGAACCCATCTTGCTAGCAGATGCACAGAACGAACTGAGATAAAGCACAGATGCTACCAGACACGGTTCAGAGATGTAGTAGCTGGCTTGGTTGGTAGAATATGTGACTCTTGATCTCAGGGTCCTGAGTTCAAGTCCTGATTGGGTATTGAGCTAACTTTAAAAAAAAAAAAATGAGGGCACCTAGGTGGCTCAGTGGGTTAAGCCTCTGCCTTCAGCTCAGGTCACGATCTCAGGGTCCTGGGATCGAGCCCCACATCGGGCTCTCTGCTCAGCAGGGAGCCTGCTTCCTCCCCACCCTCTCTCTGCCTGCCTCTCTGCCTACTTGTGATCTCTGTCTGTCAAATAAATAAATAAAATCTTTTTTAAAAAGTCAAATAAATAAATAAATAAGGAAAGAAAGAAAGAAAGAAAGAAAGAAGGAAAGAAAGAAAAGAAAGAAGAGCCATGGAGGCTTGACGATGAGTGGGGCTCCTCAGGGAGGAGTTTGGCCGGGTTGCTTGAGGGGAGCTCTGCCTCTGTGAGAGCCGTGGAATGCTCTTTATTTTCACTTTTTGCCTTTTTCACATCAGTGAAAATCCTCTTTGGGTGTCTTTTGGTTAGCAGAAACAGATAGTTAAGTAGGTCCTTTTTTTCTTAAGATTTTATTTACTTATTTGAGAGAGAGAAAGCATGAGTGGGGGAAGGTCAGAGGGAGAAGCAGACTCCCCGCTGAGCAGGGAGCCCAATGTGGGACTCTATCCCGGGACTCCAGGATCATGACCTGAGCTGAAGGCAGTCGCCCAACCAACTGAGCCACCCAGGCACTCCATAATTTGGTCTTTCATAAATGCGAAATGGCCTATTGTGAACTTGTGAAAACCATAATTGCATTAGGGATGATGTGTCCATGTGCTTGGTGTCAAGAAGGAACTCAATAAATCATACCTGCTATTACGGCCATTAAACAAATGGCCCGATCACAGATTGGCAAGTCCTTTGGTGGCCTTTTCTTATAAGATTGGATGAGACAAATCCAAGTGTTAACCAAAGTACCAAATGTTGGGATATCTAACATATGTAGGAAACCAGCCTTCTTTCTGAGGTTGCCTATCTTAGAAACAATCATGGAGAACATGGTACGTAGTGGGTAAAATGTAAGAAATGCTCGGGGATCTTGATCTCTGTGCCAACAGTTAAGAAACTGAGCCTCTGACTCGGAGGGGGACATGTAAGACCATTTAAACAGCCCCCGGCTGGGGACTAGAATCTCTTCGAAGATCCTGACAAGGCTCATTAGTTCTGTGTGTGTGCAGCCCAGGTGATGGGGAACTCACTACCTTCTGAGACTGTGCATAGGAAACTCCCCGCATTTCCCAGCGTATTCTCTGTTGTTTGCCAGCTGGGAAATGTAACTGTGGAAAACCACATCCTCTAATTGAGACCAGACCCCAGTATTATAGAAGTGTTTATGACCACACCAGACAGATCTCTGGGACATTTAAGTAGATTTGGGGCATTCTCAGAAGGAGAGAGATGGGACAGCACACTTGTTGAGGGAGTTTCAGAATCACACAGACTTCGTTTCGAGTTCTGCTCTGCCACTCACCCGTGTCCTTGGGCAAATCAACCTCCAAGCCTCGATTTTCTCATGTATGAAGTGGAATTAATCATCCCTCCTTCACATGAGGGTCAAGTGAAGTAAAACATGAATACACTTGGTGTCCAGCACTCCACATAGTTTTTGTTTATTTATTTATTTTAGAGAGGGATGGGGTAGGAGGGGCAGAGAGACGGAATCTGAGCTCAGAGCCCAATGTGGGGCTCAATCCCATGACTCTTGAGATCACGACCCGAGTCAAAACCAAGGGTTGGATGCCCAACCAAGTGAGCCACATAGGCACCCGGAGAAAGAGAGACTCTTACGCAGGCTTCATACTCACACAACCCTGAGATCATGACCTGAGCCAAAATCAAGAGCTGGACCCTTGGGGTGCTGGGTGGCTCAGTCGTTAGTCATCAGCCTTTGGCTCAGGTCATGATCCCAGGGTCCTGGGATTGAGGTCCATATCGGGCTCCCTGTAGCCTGCTTCTCCCTCTCCCGCTCCCCCTGCTTGTGCTCCCTCTTCGCCTGTCTCTCTCTGTCAAATAAATAAATAAAATCTTAAAAGAAAAAAAAGAGTTGGACCTTTAACTGACTGAGCCACCCAGATGCCCCTAGTATTCGTTTAATAGACAGGATCACGTATCTTATGGGAAGGGGTGTCCTATAAGGCGGAAGCTTGAGGATTGTCATTGAGCATTACAGGGAAGAGTGACTCTAGAATTTAGGGACATATGTATCAATAATTTGTCCCTCAAGCCAGGATATTTCTATTAGTGGGTTTTACCCAGGGAGTCAGCACTCAGAGAAGGAAGTTCCTAGCGGAGATGCTGGCAGCTGGGCACTTTTCCTGGAGTCTACTTAGCTCCTGGGGAGTTGTCTTGACTTTGTGAAAATTAGAACAAGCTTAATGGTAAAGCTGCTCTTTTGACTTCCTAAACATATTCATATTCACTTGCCCATTGATCTTCAGGTGATGCTGTGAGATGGACATGAATTATTATTATTTTTTAAAGATTTTATTTATTATTTGACAGAGAAAGACACAGTGAGAGAGGGAACACAGGCAGGGGGAGTGGGAGAGGGAGAAGCAGGCTTCCCGCTGAGCCGGAAGCCAGATATGGGGCTCGATCCGAGTACCCTGGGATCATGACCTGAGCTGAAGGCAGATGCTTAACAACTGAGCCACCCAGGGGCCCCGGACATGAATTATGATCCCGCTGAGCAAGTGAGGAAACTGAGGTGCAGAGAGGTGAACTATTTCATGCTTTAGAGTTTAGTTGCTGAGAAAACACCTGTGGGCTCCCACCCCACCCATCAACAATTCCTGGTTCTTGAATCTTCCCTTTGGTGCCTGGGACAAGACACTAACTGTTCTGGGCCTCAGAGCACTAGCTTCTCTTCCTCCTCCCTAGATGCCTTTCCAGGGCCCTGCAGCTTTGAGGACGTAGTTTCTATGCTTCCTCTAGTACCACCCACCATCAAGTTCACTGTTCCTGCTTTCTCTTGTGCTGACCCCTTCAACATACGCTAGCTAAGGACCAAAATATTGTGTGCCAGGCCTGGTGCTAGGTGTTGGGGTACAACATGAATACATACCCTCAAGTTCACAGTCTGGTGTGGGGGAAGGGGGGCATCATTAGCTGTTTGGAAACAGTGTGATGTACAAAGAAATGGATCATGAGGATATCTGGGGATCCCAAAGGAGGACTGCTTTCAACTTTTTCTAAAAAATGAGTAGGAGCTAATCAGAGCACATAGCAGCAGAATCCAGGGGAGGTAGGAGAATGGCAAGTACAGGTTTCGGGAATAATACGAGGATACGTTACAAGAGCCGATGCCCAGAAAGGATCTGCATCGCACAGGACACTGTCAGCCTGAGCTCTGTCTTGTGAACTACAAGGAGCCATTCCAGGGCAGATGCTGGGTCCGATCTGTAATTCTAAATGGAAGGTGCTGGGGACATAAAAGACTGGGGGGCATTAGTAGGCTGTGGCAAAGGACAAAAATATGACAGGGAGGATGGAGAGGAGGGGATAAATCCCCCCAATATTTAGGAGACAGAATTGATGGGGCCAGGATGCAGATGGGATGTGGGAAGGAGTCAGGGATGATGCTCAGGGTCCAGCTGGGGTGAAGAGGTCCAGGGTAGACAACCCTGGGTGGTGGGCAGGATATGTTGGTTTCACTGCACAGATGGGGAAACTGAGTCTCAAGGGAGTGGAACATACCCAGGTCAGGGGCTCAGCACTGTGTCTCTCAGTGGGTGTTCAGGAGGGCTGCTTAGCCCTTGGGACTCCAACACTGCCTTCCTTCCTCTTGTGGGGAGGCTGCTAGTTCACAACCCACATGCTTAGGCCAATTCTAGCTAAGCTGCTAGTGCCGGAAACTCCTTCCATCCTAACAGGATCTGTTCACCTCTAAGGCTCTGGCTTTCTAACTTATAAAGCGGGGAGGCTGAGAATAACAGAAGCAGAGGCCCTGGTTCATAGAGTTCATTTCCAACCTTGCCAGACTGGCAGGCCCTGCTCACTGGCTGTCACGCTAGCATATTCCAGGGCTCAAGGGCAGTCCCCTCTCTTCTCTACTCTCTGTCCCTACAACAGCACTTCTCCAACTTCAGTGTGAACACAGACCGTATGCAGATTGTGTTCACATGTAGAATCTGACTGAGTTGGTCTAGGGAGGGGCCTGAGATCCTGTACTTCTAACCAGTTCCCAGATGCTGCTGCTGCCAGTCTGTGGACCACACTTGGAAAAGCCCAGTCTCTTGGTTGTTGGTTCTATAAACTTCCTCCAAGCTAATGACTCCCAGATTGATACTTCTAATTCAGACCTCTTTCTGGAACTCCAACTTCTAGTTACAACTCTTAGCTGACATCTCTAATTGGGTATTTAAAAGGTCTCTCCTGGGGCGCCTGGGTGGCTCAGTGGGTTAAGCTTCTGGCTTTAGCTCGGGTCATGGTCTCAGGGTCCTGGGATTGAGCCCTGCATCGGGCTCTCTGCTTGGCAGGGAGTCCGCTTCCCCCTCTCTCTGCCTGCCTTTCTGTCTACTTGTGATCTCTCTCTCTCTGTCAAATAAACAAAATCTTAAAAAAAAAAAAAAAATTCTCTCCCACAGAATTCTCAAACCTGTTCCTCCACATTTCCCTCAGTGTTCTACTGTTCAAGTCAAAAATATGGAAGATACTGTAAGACTCTTCTTTCTCTCTTAGCCTCTTTATCCAAATTGCCAACAAATGCTGTTTTACCTATAAAGCATATACCTGCTCCCTTCGTCCCCATCTCTCCTCCCGTCTTAGTCTAGGCCATTTCATCTCATATCTAAGCCACTGGCACGTTAGCAGAGCCATCTTTTAAAAATGTAAATCAAGGGGCACCTGGGTGGCTCAGTGGTTTAAAGCCTCTGCCTTCGGCTCAGGTCATCCTGGGATCGAGCCCCACATTGGGCTCTCTGCTCAGCAGGGAGCCTGCTTCCTCCTCTCTCTGCCTGCCTTTCTGCCTACTTGTGATATCCGTCTGTCAAATAAATAAATAAAATCTTTAAAAAAAAATGTAAATCAAATCACGTCACTCTTCTGCTTAAATTCTACTAGAAGCTTACATTTTCCTCTGAATCAAATGCAAACCCCTTACCTGGGCCACAAAGCCTGGCATGAGCAGCCCCACCTTCCTTTCCAGCCTCACCTCATGCAAACCCCTGGCCCTGTCACAGCCCGGTCGGCTTCCCTTTGGTCCCACCCTGAGCATGCCCAGGCTGCTTTCCTCCTGACTCTGCCCTGCCTCCCAGTCTTAGAGAGCCCCTTATCATTTAGTCTCAGCTTCTGGGCCACCTCCCCACACTGGTCTTCCTGATTATGCCATCTTGTACCCCAATTTAATTCTGCATGTGTCTTCCCATAGCTGACCTCAGTTTGTTAATTGTCCATTGCCCCTATTAGGAGGAAAAGCCCGTGAAAACAATGACCTTGTTTTCTCCTTGTTTCCCCAGTATCTGGAGCAGGGCTATGGTGGGTGCTCAGAAAATACTTATTGCGGACAAATGTCATTCTCCTCTCTGAGCCTGTGTTTCCCCATCTATAAACACAGTTAATAATAGACTAGCATTTCTCTCACTGTGTTAAGATTAAATGAGATACACACATAAGGCCCAGGCACAGTGCCTGGTACTTGGTCACTGGTGGCTAATAATATTATTACTCTTATTAATCTTATTAATACCATAACGGAATCCCCTGGCAGAGATGTGTAAGAAGGGGCTGGTGGGACTCCCACGTGCTCCCCAAACGACCTGAGCTCCAAGCAGCTGGGCCCATTGGCTCTGGTCCATTTCTTGTTGCTGCCAAAGTCCTCGACACCCAGTAGCAGAGAGGTGAAGTTCAGGGATGAAAAGTGGAGGCAAGTGTGCTTCAACTCAACTGCAAGTTTATTAGAAAGGCCATGGACAGATGAACCCTGAGTAACCAGCTGAGGAAGAAATGAAAAAGAGCCCCTGCGTCTTTCGGCCCGCCCCACAGGCCTCTCGTGAACTCTGTCCGGAGCAGACTCCAACACGAGTCAGCCCAAAAGTGCTTTCTGGGTCCTCCTCCTGGGGCTGCCCAATCTCCCTGCAGGGAACCACCTGGCGGGGCCGGTGAAGATGCTGGTGCCTGAGCTGCGGGTCACAGGGTCCTGGTCCTCTCTTCTAGCAGGAAGAGGTTTAGACCGACCCCGCCGCCCCCCAGCAGAACAGAACGGAAAAGGAGCTGACCGCGAGTAGAGCAAGTTCCACTAAACAGCCGAGGGCTCTAGAAGGTGGTGCTGGACTGCCTTGGAGGTATGTGCAGATGGCTTACGGATGGCCCTTCGTGGGGGGCCCCGGGGTAGATGCCAAAGCTCTAAGGATTCTCTGCCACAGAGAGCCCTGGTGTGATGCAGTGCCCCTCCTGGAGCCGCACTATTTCCACTCCCGGAAAGGCAAATGGATCTTGTAAAAAAATCCATGGCGTTTGATGCCATTTTTTCCTTAAAAAAAGATGAGTTTGTACAGTGAACTGATTTCAACCAGCAGAGCATGAGCCGAGAAGAGTCCATCCCGGGAAAGGAGAAGGCACTTCTCACACCCTCAGTGGGGGTGACCTGGGCTGGCTGCTTCCTGGGCCCCTCGGGGCTCCGCTCCCTCTGGCCCTGGGACTCAGGCCTGCTCCATCTGGGAAGTATGCCGCCTCCATCAAGCTAGCACCGCCCTGTGGCCGGAACGACGTGGCTTCTCACAGGGTGGTGGATGGCAGCTTCCTCACCCGCCGCTGGGCCAGGATTGATGATTCGATGGGCTTCAGCTGAGGGGTGGGCTTGGAGCTATTGAGTGCAGAGTAGGTGGCTGCCATGGCTCCCTGGGAGAGAAGGTGGGAGGTCAGATCACAACAGTTGGGGGTACAGGTGGGAGCGGGAACATGTGCTCCCCGGCTGCTTTGTGTTCCACACCTGCCCAGTCCCCTGCCAAGCCAGCCTTGGTGGTCTGTCATGGTTGGCCTCCTGCCTCCTCCATTAGACTGGAGGCTTCAGAGGTCAGAGCCTATGTCCCCCAGAGGACCAACGACACCCTTGCATATTAGACTGGGGCTCCCTAAGGGCAAATAGATATGGCATGTATAGGCTATGCCACCCGGGTTCTGACCCACAGAACCCTGGCCTGGGCCACAAGAGGCCCAGCAGCCCGGAGTGGCCATACCTTCACAAGCTGTAGGTCCTGGTGGGACAGTTGGCTCTGCGGGAGCTTGTCTTTCTGGGTGATCCACGGGTGCTGCAGCACCTGCTTAGCTGTGAGGCGCTGGTGGGGGTCCACATGCAGCATCTTGGACACCAGGTCCTGGGGGCACGGCAAACAAGAGGGTTGCTGGGAGGAACACACACCTGGGTTCCTCTGATGAGAAATGGGCAAGTGGCCAACTTCCATCATCTCCCACCATCTTCAGCCTGAACCCTTCCAGCAGCCCCTGTAACCCACTTTCCACATCACTCCAAGGCCTCCCCAAGCACAAGCCCTTCTTTGGGACTTCTTTCTGGAATGTTCTTTCCCTTCTCTTTCACCTTCTAGAAGCCATGCAGGAAGGTGAGGAGAACCTAAAGTTGAGATCAGATAGACTCGGGTTCAAAACTTGAACTCTTGGGGCGCCTGGGTGGCTCAGTTGGTTAAGTGACTGCCTTCAGCTCAGGTCATGATCCCAGAGTCCTGGGATTGAGTCCCACATCAGGCTCCCTGCTCCATGGAGAGTCTGCTTCTCCCTCTGACTTTCTCCCTTCTCATGCTCTCTCTCACTGTCTCTCTTTCAAATAAATAAATAAAATCCTTAAAAAAAAAAAACAAAACAAAACAAAAAAAAACTTGAACTCTTCTGCTGATTGACTGAGTATCCTGGGCAAATTGCTTCCATGTTTTGAGCCTTAGTTTCTCCTCTGAGAAAGAGGGAGAATGACACTATCTGCCTCATAAGGCTGATACTATTCATTAATGGCTCAACCCTTTGTCTGGCACAGAGGCTCCCATAGCTGGAAGCTTGGTAATACCGAGAGCTCAAAAGTTGCCTCCTCTGAGAAGGCCTCTCTGCTTGACGTGGTCAGTAGCACTGCTCCATGCCTCCAATGCCTGCAGCCCTGGAGAAGAACTTGCCTTTCTCTGTGGCCCGGCATTTCTGTTCCTTGTATGCAGGCCTGTATCTCTGGGGAGATATACCAAGTTCCCACAAGGCAAGGGCTGTGATTACGCAGCCTTCTGTCCCCCCTGCACAGGGCTTAGAACATGGGAGGGGCCGTGAATGGTCACCAGGTTGTCCAAACAAGGCAGGAAGGCAGTCTGCCTGGGTAGCTTCCACTTGGAGAAGTACAGCAACAGGGATTTGTGAAACGTTCCGCTTGCGGAAACAAGATTGCAGATTACCTATTCACGAACTGCTGAAAAGCCCCAGGATGGGAAGCTGCCTCCCCACTGCAAATAAGCTGGGCCTCACGGACTCACCTTGGCCGTCTCTGACACGGTGTTCCAATTTCCCCCACTCAGGGTGAACTTCCCACTGCCGATCCGGGTCAGGATTTCCTCTGGTGTGTCACTGGGTCCGTTGGCAAATGGAGTGTATCTGGAGAGAAGTCCAGAAAAGTTTGGCCAGAGCCTCTGGCCCCCATCCTGGGCTCAGGGTGGGGGTAGGGCTGTGTTTCTCCCTTCAGACTGGGTATTCCCCAGGGCAGGGCCACATCCCTATCTTCAGACCTTCCTGAGGTGGGGCTTCGTCTCTCCCATCAGCCAAGCACCAGCCCCGCCTGTGCACTGGGGTTGGAGGTAGGGTCAGGGGAGAGGGGACGCTCACCCAGCCAGCATGGTGTACAGCAGAATGCCCAGGCTCCAAATGTCGCAGCCTTCATCGTAGCCCTGGCGTTTTAGCACCTGGCAGCAAGGAAGGCAGGGGAGGGTGGTTAGTCTGGGGTGGCGGCAAGTGGCCCCAGATGCTTGCGGGTTGCTCCCCAGGGTAGGACAAGGATCCCAACCTCCCTGGGCACCGAAGCCAAAACCATACAGACTGGAATCCTGGACCACGTGGGGCCTCCGTAAAAGGGGCACAAGGCCTCCTGTGCCAGGCCCCCTTCCTCTCGCAGGTAAGGAGGCTGGCATGACTCACCTCAGGTGCCACAAAGTTGGCAGTGTAGCAAGGTGTCATGAGGAGCCCATTCTCAGCCCGCAGCTGCTTGGCAAAGCCAAAGTCACAGATGCGCAGGCATTCGGGATTCCCAGACTCGTCCACGTACAGGATGTTGCTGGGCTTGAGGTCCCTATGAACAACCTAGGGGCAGAGGGTCTGGTCAGTTCTCAGTGTGGGCAGGCTGCTAGTGACCCAGGTCAACTGCCAGGGATGAGGGAGTGAGGAAGACGGGCTCAGAGAGGAACAGAAGGACCCAGAATCTGAGAGGAAGGGAAGGGGCTGAAATGGGGCCCTTGGTGCTAAGGGTACTGCTGATCTGAATTTCATGGGGATGCCTGTGAGACAGTCCTAATTTCACCCGTGTCCACACCAGACTCTGCTTTTTCTGCCTTTTTCTCCCCTCAAATGTGCTTATCACAGTTTTTCCCAACGACAACTCCGTCGATGTTTCCCATGGCTTGGGTCAAAATCCTGAGTCCTCCTCAATTCCTCTTTTTTTACTCTATTTTTTTTTTAATTTTTGAAGATTTTATTTATTTCTTTGACAGAGAAAGGGCACAAGCAGGGAGAGCAGCAGGCAGAAGGAGAAGGAGAAGCAGGCCTCCTGCAGAGCAGGGAGCCTGACTTGGGGCTCGATCCCAGGAACCTGGGATCATGACATGAGCCGAAGGCAGATAGTTAACCGACTGAGCCACTCAGGTACCCCTTCGATTCCTTTTTTCCCCCTTACATTCCTCAATCAAGGCATCAGCAAGCTCTGCTGTCTCTACCACTGAAATATATCCAGAGCCCAAACCCTTTTCAACCCCTACACCACGTGGGGGGCACGTGTAGGAGGCTGAAAAGTCCCCCACGTGGTGTAGGAGGTGTAGGGGGCAGCACACTGATCCCTACCAGGGACACTATCATGCCTCCCCAGTATTACAGCAACCACCTTCTAACTGTTCTCCCTGCTTCTCCCCTGCCCCCTACAGTCTGTTCTAAATACAGCAGTCAGGGGCACCTGGGTGGCTCAGTCCATTAAGCATCCGCCTTCTGCTTCGGTCAGGATCCCAGGGTTCTAGAATTGAGCCACATGTGGGGCTCCCTACTCGGTGGGGAACCTGCTTCTCCCTTTCCCTCTGCAGCTCCCCTGCTTTTTTGCAAGCTCTCTCTTTCTCTCAAAGAAATAACCAAATAAATAATCATTTAAATACATACATACATACATACATACATACATCAGCCAGAGTGACCCTGTCAAATATAAGTCAGATCATGTCATCCTGGCTGGAACCCCTCCAAGGCTTCCCCTTTTAAGAGTCCTTACGAATGCTACATGGCCCCACCTGATCTTTCCCCTGCCGCTCATCCACATCTCTTGCACTCTGTTGTCCTGTAGCACCCTCCTCCTTGCTCACAGCTTCAGCTACACCAGCCTCTTTGCACTTCCTTCAACATGCCAAGCACACTCCTGCCTTAGGACCTTTGCACTCACTGTTCCCACTTTTGGGAACATTCCTGCCTCAGGCATCTGCCTGGCCCATTCTCTTGTTTCTTTCAGGTCCCTGCTCAAATGTTACCTTATCAGTGAGGAATTCTCTGGATCATTCCATATAAAATAGCAAATACCAACCAGTACCCCTTAGTCTCCTCACTCTGCTTTATGTTTACCCATAGCATTTACCTCCATTTGACACAGTATGTACTTAATTGTTTTTCTGAATCCAGCCACTGGAATGTAAGTTTCATGAGTGTTTCATTCACTGCTGTATCTCAACATTTACAATAGTTGATAGCATGCAGCAGGTATTCGAGGAACCTGTTGCCTGAATGACACTTACCACTGAGGCCAAAGCAAATGATTCCTCTGGCGCCCCCCTGCTCCCCTGAAGTCTGAGGGCTGACCCACTCCTCTTTCCATCCTCCCTGCTCCCTCTGCAGGGTTCTGTGTAGAGCCACTCCTCCGTTACCTAATTATCAACCACCTCAGATCGCAGACCCTAGCCCAGAACTTTTCTGAGTCCAGAATCATATAGCTGCTTACCAGATAGCAACCACTGAATGTTCCATAGACCCCTGAACCCAACATATCCCACAACAAACTCAGTCTCACCCTCTTGCTCCTTCTCCCATGAGCTAAAAAGGTGTTCTCAAAAACCTTCGGCGGCTCCCTACTACCTGCAGGATAAAGCCCAAAGTCCCCCACCCGGTGTAGGAGGCTCAGTTATCCACTGTAGCCTCATTGTCTGCGATAACCTCTCACTAGTCCTAAGCTCAGGCCAATGAAAGTTCATCTGACCATAAATAACCATGTCTGTGGAATAGCTGCTCACCTCCAGCACTGAGCAAGGGCGAAGTGAACTGTGTACAATGAATGAACAAACCCGCCTCTGAAACACATGGAGATCTTGCAGGTGAGGTTAGCTCTCACAGATTAGCTGGCTTTATGAGACGGCCCCTTCATAATCCCAGTTGAGCCCCAAGCCCTCTAGCAGGTGCCTGTGGGGCGGGTAGGCTGGAGGGTAGCCTTGGCCCAGGACAGTCCACGTCCAGAGGGAACAGCGAGATAAGGAGGAGAGGTCTACACCTCTCACGGCAGGGGGGGTCGGGATGACACCCATGAGTTGTAGCCAAGCTCTTGGGCAGCCCCTGATTGGGCCGTGCCTGACCAGCTCCTAGGGCTCTGTCCTTCCTAATCCAATCACATGGCCCCAAAGACAGAGCCAGACCCCACAAACGTAGACTATTCCCTGAGGAAGGCCCAGCCTAGCTTCCCAGGAGTCAGGGACGCTCAGCCGGACTGAGGACACTGACTACCCAGTATGAGTGATCTTCCTGGTTTCCAAAGAACTCCCCTGCCCAAAAGCTCACGGGGGGCTGCCGGTTATAC
Organism: Mustela erminea; assembly: GCF_009829155.1. Lineage (NCBI taxonomy): Eukaryota > Metazoa > Chordata > Mammalia > Carnivora > Mustelidae > Mustela > Mustela erminea. The sequence goes on from NC_045623.1 coordinate 90,323,900, forward strand.
CTAGGTCAGCAGACAGGGCAGGGACTGCTGGCCCTGTTCCCCAGAGAAGGAAACCAGGGCTATGAGAAGAGAATGGATTTGGTCATGCAAGTAAAAAACAGAGGTGGAACTTGAACCCGTCTCTAACCTTAATTCCAGTCTTTGCAGTTGGTGTGACACAGATGACACTTTTGGAAAACTGAGATATGGAAGTTTTTGATCATTATCCTGCCCCCAAACTCCTCCAGGTGATGGTGGCTCACTACGGCAGGAAGCCCCCCATCCCCGCTGATTCTGATGTCATCCCTCCCGTCACTAGGTGTGTGTGCCGGGGGAGGGGGAGCCAGGCCAACCGGTCAAAAGGGACAGCTGCGACCTGACCCATTCCAGCCCACAACCCCTGCGCAGCACTTCAGGCCCACATTTCAAAAGGAGCCAAATTACCCAACTCAACCAAACCCAAAGCAAAAAAAACCACCCCACGGCCTGCAGGCCAAATAAAATATGGACACAGTCAAATGTAGCCACAGAGGAGCAGTAGGCTGTGGCCTCTAGCAGAGCTGGGATTTCAGTCAGGCCAGAGTGCGAATCCTGACTTTAACAGCCTGTGTGATCTTGGGCATGTCACTTACCCTGTCTAGGCCTCGGTTTTCTCACCTGGAAAATGGGGCTGGTGATAGTGCTGAGGGAGGAAGGAGCATATGAGTTATGTACCAGGAATATTTAGCACTGGGCTTGGGAAATGGCCCTGTAACTCCAGCACTCTTGGGGCCGAAGCCACCACCGTGCTGGACATTCAGATACAGTGTGTGCTTGTTAAGAAGCACTTAAAGGGTCGCCTGGGCAGCTCAGGTTAAGTGTCTGCCTTCGACCCAGGTCATTATCCTGGGGTCCTGGGATCGAGTCCTGCATCATGCTCCTTGCTCAGCATGGAGCCTGCTTCTCCCTCTGCCTGCCATTTCCCCTGCTTGTGTGCTCATACTCTGTGAAACAAATAAAAAATTTTTTAAAAGATTTTATTTATTTATTTGACAGAGAGAGATCACAAGTAGGCAGAGAGAAAGGGGGAAACAGGCTCCCTGCTGAGCAGAGAGCCCAATGTGGTACTTGATCCCAGGACCCTGAGATCATGACCTGAGCCAAAGGCAGCGGCTTAACCCACTGAGCCACCCAGGCGCCCTGAAACAAATAAAATCTTAAAAAAAAAAAAAAAAAAAAAGAAAGAAAAAAGAAGCACTTAAAGATTAAAGGACAATAAGGACCGGGAAGCCAGATTAGGGAGGAGACTTTTACTTACTCCCAGAGCCTCAGCTCCCTCATTTATAAAATGGGCATAATGACAGTACCCAACTTCCAACTGTCTGTCGGAACAATTAAGTGAGTTGATAAGTAACGTGCTTAGAACTCAGGGGGTGCCTGGATGGCTCAGTAGTTAAGCGTCTGCCTTCAGCTCAGGTCATGATTCCAGGGTCCTGGGATCGAGCCCCGAATCGGGCTCCCTGCTCAGCGGGAAGCCTGCTTCTCCCTCTCCCACTCCCCCTGCTTGTGTTCCCTCTCTTGCTATCTCTCTTTCTCTCTGTCAAATAAATAAATAAATAAATATATCCTTAAAAATAAAAATAAAGAGAACTTTGTCTAGCCTGCGGGAACTGCTGTGTGGCGCCAGCTACCGTTAGCAGCCACACGTCTGTCGCGGTCCCTATCACTAGAGGATGCGCGTTTAGGTGCCTGGGACCAGCCACACACACACACACACACACACACAGAAGTGAAGTTCATCTATGTAAATCATTGGTCAAACAGAGAAGCCAAAGTGTCACTCTCTACTGACTTTTCAAACAGGCTCCCCTGGGCACAGTGAACCCTTCTGGAGGCAGCACAAGGGAAGCTGGGCTTAAAAGGGTTCCATGTGTTCCACAAAGAACTCTCGCAAATAAGATGAAAAAGATAGACAACCCAATTTTTAAAAATAAACATAGGACTTGAACAGGCATTTCATGAAAGAGGCTGTCCAAAGTGGCAATAAACACACAGAGAGGGGCTCAACTTCACTAGTCACCAGGGAAATGCAAATGAAAACCACCACGAGAAAGCCCTCGCCGTCTAGTCTACCGGAAGGGCTGGGATTACAGCCCTGCATAAGCCTGAGCATTGTCAAGGACCCAAACTCCCACACGCTCTGGAGGGGCTGTAAGCGGGCAAAAGAGCTTCGACGAACTGTCTGGCATCACCTACTAGACATGAACACACACACACACACACACACACACACACACACACACACGCACACTGCAACCCGGAGGGTCTGCTGCTGGTGTCCACACAGTGTCACAACGCACATGTGTGGTCACCGAAAGACAAGCGCTAGAATGTCACAGCAGCATTATTTACTTGTCATAGTCAAACACTGATAACAACCCAAGGTCCATTAACAGCAGAAGGGACCATGAAGGCATTGTCTGTTCACACAGTGGAAGCTACACCGCAATGAGGACCAGGGAGCTTCGGCCACACAACCATGTGCAGGACAGTGTGTGATGTGGTGGGAGCCGGATACGACAGAGGGTGTGCACATGAAATTCAAAGGCAGGCAAAATGAATCAAAGCTGTCAGCAGTCAGCTTAGAATGGTCATCCCTGGGAAGGGGGCAGGGACTGGCAGGGATATTAACACATTTGGGGAAAATGGAAACGCTTTGATTCTTGATCTGGGTGCTGATTATGTAGGTGCGTTCACTTTCGGAAAATTTACTGACTTGTACGTTAGGATTTGTGTTTTTATGTCCTACTTCAATAAAAAGATAACATTAAAACAGATAGAAAATCCCAGGGGACCCTGTTGCTGGTTATCCCCTTTCCATCCCCCTCAGGAGAGTCCCAGCCTCTAGACCACAGATACTGCCAGTTCATAATCAGCTCAAAGAATCTCCCTCCAAATACCTCAGTTTCCCATTTCCTCCCCATCTCCCCTGGTACTTGGAAAGCGCCAGAAACTTCAGAGACCCAGAGACTCACGGCACTGGGAAAGAGACAATGTCCTCCCATGCCACGCCCCCCACGCAGCTGTCTGTACTTGGAGTTTATATACCCCTGGTAGAGAAGGCAGCTCTTGCTCTAGAAAGTCCTTCCTTGCTTTGAGCTTGACCCACTGGAAACTCCCTGCTTTGGCTCTATCTTCTAAACCTTCTTGGGGGTGACTTTAACTAGTACTCATTTGAGAACCAAACAGGAAAAGGAAACATTTACTATCTGACCTGACATATTTAAATATTAGTCTATTTGCACTGGCCATTTCAAAAGCCCAAACCACTTCAAACATGACCATTAAAACGGTCGGTACATGTGGTAACCAAAGTGAAGCTCAGATTTTTTTTTTCTTTTACAAAAGAACCCCCTCCCATAAACTAGACAGAATCAGACACTGCCATTTTCTGCAAACCCCAGCGAAATGACTGATGCAGGCCAAAGATCCTGAGAGGATGAAAACACTGCACGGAAGGTTGGTGGGGGTCTTTACAACACCCCGCCAGGCTCACCCACTGACGCTGGGCTCGGGGTGACATGCCATATCAAGTACACACCGCACCTCCCATGAAGTGTATTCTAACTCCTTGCTTCGGAAAAGAAGTTAAAGCAGGATATGATTAAGACTTTAGAAATAGGGGGCGCCTGCGTGCGGGAATGGCGGATCCAGCCTACCAGTGGCTGGGAGAGGGGTGGGGCATTAATTACAATTAATTACAGCCTGGCAGAAAAAAAAAAAAAAAAAGACTTTAGAAATAGAAGAATAGAAGCAATAAAAAAAAAATGAAAATGATGCCATAGGGAGCCTGGGTGGCTCAGTTGGTTAAGCGTCTGCCTTTGGCTCAAGTCATGATCCCAGGGTCCTAGGATGGAGTCCTGAGTTGGGCTCCCCATTCAGGGGGGGATCCTGCTTCTCCCTTTGCCCCTCCCACTGCTCACACTCTCTTTCTCTCAAAAATAAATAAAATCTTAAAACAAAACAATATTTTTTAAAAATGATGTCATAAGGTAGCAAACAAACACATTCAGAATGTGGGACATTTCCCAGAATTGATCTCTTCAACTAGTCTGTGGCATAAAAAAGGGAGGTTTCGGGGCGTCTGGGTGGCTCAGTGGGTTAAAGCCTCTGCTTTCAGCTCAGGTCATGATCCCAGGGTCCTGGGATCGAGCCCCGCATCCGGCTCTCTGCTCCGCAGGGAGCCTGCTTCCCCCCCCCTTCTCTGCTTGCCTCTCTGCCTACTTGTGATCTCTGTCTGTCAAATAAATAAATAAAATCTTTTTTTTTTTTTTTAAAAAGGGAGGTTTCACTACAGAGGTTATATGGATGTATACATTCAACAAGGTCATCAGGTTTGGGGCGCCTGGGTGGCTCAGTCGTTAAGCGTCTGCCTTCGGCTCCGGTCATGATCCCAGGGTCCTGGGATGGAGCCCCACATCGGGCTCTCTGCTAGGCAGGAAGCCTGCTTCTCCCTTTCCCACTGCCCCTGCTTGTGTTCCCTCTCTGGCTGTGTCTCTCTATCAAATAAATAAATAAAATCTTAAAAAAAAAAGTCATCAGGTTTACACTTAAGACCTACTGTATGCAAATCTTATCTGTTTCTGAAAAGAGACTTAAGGGGTTTAAAAAGTGAATGAAAAGTGTAAATCTCCCAGAGATTATGATTCCAGTATAATAATGGCAAAAAGATTTTTTTGAAAGGACAATAGAGAAATGTACCTATTGACTAGGTAGCATGTGAACATGAGTAATTGTTAATTTTGAGAGCTGTTATGAAAGAAAATATCTTTTTTAGAGATAAGATATTTTAGAGATAAGATAATATGAGTTCTGAGATATGCTTTAAAATAATTATAGGGGGAGCCTGGGTGGCTCAGTGGTTTAAGCCGCTGCCTCCGGCTCAGGTCATGATCTCAGAGTCCTGGGATCGGGTCCCGCATCGGGCTCTCTGCTCCGCGGAGAGCCTGCTTCCCTCTCTCTCTCTCTGCCTGCCTCTCCATCTACTTGTGATTTCTCTCTGTCATATAAAAAAAAAAAAAAAAAAAAAAAAAAAAAAATCTTTAAAAAAAAAAAAATAAAATAATTATAGGGATTTATGGGTCAAATGTCATGATGTCTGTAACTTCCTTTCAAAGGCACCTGTAAAAATATACATTTACATCCAGACTAAAGGATATAGAGCTAGAGACAAAGGCAGAAACAGAGATTCAAAAAAATGTGGCAGACTGTTAGGATCTGATGACACTAGAAGGGAAATGGTTTTCACTATAAGATTCTTTTAACTTTTCTACAGATTGGAACGTTTTCCTCAACAAAAGGGTGGGAGAAATTCTTCAGTAACGACAAAAAAAGAGAGGGAAGGAAGAAGGAAGGAAGGAAAAGAGAAGAAAGAAAAAAGAGGGAGGGAGAGAGATAAAAATCTCAACAATTCTTTAATCTGGGTGATGGGTATCTGGAGGTTCATTATACTTTTCTCATAGCTTTGTATATGTTTAAAATTTTTGATAATACATTAATAATTTATCATTAAAAAAAAAAAAAGCCACAGCCACGATCTGGCCCTCTTCCTCCCAGTGCGGCATTTCCTGCAGGGCTGCCTGGCCCATGGCGCCTTCCCAGCGCAACGAGGTGGCCGCTCCGGCTATCCTGAGCTCGCAGAGGAGGAAACAGCTCAGAGGTGAGAGGCCTTCCCAGCTGTACACACAGTCCTTGGACACAGCCAATCCTCAGATTCCAGAACCTGCCTTCTTAACCCCCATGCTGTCTGGAAGCACCCCAAAACCTTGTCTCATCCAGACAGAAACTCATGCTAACTCTGTTCTCAGCTTCTATTCACACCACAGGAAATTTTCTATCTCCACCCCATGCGATGATGAAGGCCACATCGTATGGTTTGGACAAACACTTCTCGAGCACCTGCTATCTTTCCAGCAGCATCTCTTCCTACATCCAGTTCCTCTGTCCTAGCAGCTGAACCCACAACCAGATTCAGCTCCCGGCTGACCCGGCTGCTTCCTCGCAGAAAAACCCACACCCTACCTGCAGTTCCCCAACCTCACTCCTCAGTCGGACACTCCGGCTCTATTCTTCCCTGGCTGTGTGACCTTGGGCAAGTGACCTCACATCTCTGAGCCTTGCTCTTCTTCCCTGCGAAGTGGGGCCAATAACAGCACCTACCTCATAGGGTTGTTGTGGAAAGCAATTGAGATAATGTAAGGAAAGAACTCAGCATGGTGCCTGGCACACAGCAAGTACTGTGTAAACATTCCTTTTCACCATCTGGCCTCATGTCTCCCTCCTTCCCTTCCTTACATCCGTCTACTTACCCACCCACCATCCCTCGTCTCCCCTCTGGCTGGCTGCCTGAAGATGGCTACTGCCTGGGCCAGCCCGTGGCTCACGCACTCTACTGACGGTGAGACCCTTGGCAGCCCGCCACCCCCACTGGCTGCCCCCTACCCCAGACTTACCCCCTGGGAGTGCAGATACTCCACGGTTTTGCTAATAGTGTGCAGGACAAAGCTGGCCTCCCGCTCGGAGAAGAATTTCTGCCGCAGGATCTTGTCTAGCAGCTCCCCACCCCGCATCAGCTCTGTCACCAGATACACGTGCTTGCCATCATCGTACACCTGCCAAAGAGCTCAGGGTCAGGGCCCTCCCGTCCATGCTGGGCCTGGGCCCCCTGGTTACCCGTTCACCAGGCCGGGGAAGAAGGACAGGAGCCTTGGACGCGTGTTCTACTCTGTGCTCTGGGCCCCTGTCCTCCCCAGACAGGAGGATATTGGCACTGGTCCCCCAAGGGGCAGGAAAGCAGTCAGAGAATGCCCGAGTCTGAAGTGGAGGGCCTTGGCACACAGCCAGACAGGAGGCACAAAGATCCTTCCCTCCCATGAGCAGAGGAAAATCAGAAGTCAAAGGAATGGCAGTCCTGAGACAAATCCCAGACCTGAGTGCCCCAGCCCCCATCCCGGTCTCAAGCCCCCCCACCCACTCACGTCTTTCAGAGTGATGATGTTGGGGTGCTGTCCGTACCGCAGAAGAATCTCAATCTCTTCCGAGGGATCCCGCTTGCTCTTGTCAATGACCTGCGGAAAGGGGGCACGTGGGCAAAATCAGGGGGACATTCCCCGGAGTCCCTCCCTGCCACGAAGCCCACACTGCAGGGCCTGGGGGGAGTCTCAGCCACATACCTTTCACTCACCTGCAGAGCCCAAGGCACCCACCCTCCCCCACCAAATGGCCACGGCTACACTGGCCTCCTCCAGCCCAGCAGCCTTGGCTAAGACACAGTCAAGAGGCCCACCTTGACAGCGTACTCCATATTGGTGGCCTTATGGACACAGCGCTTGCATACGGAGTAGGAGCCCACACCGATCGTCTCCTTTACGATGTAGCCATCGCTAAAAACCAGGTTTTTCCCATGGAGTTGCTGCAGGAAACCAACAGGTGGGGTTGACTCTCCGCTCTAGAATGCAGGGCTCGTCCCCCAGCTCCCACGGCCTTGGCTCGGTGGAGGTGGCACCAGGCAAGAGCCAGAGGCCTGGAGCCTCATCCTGTAACCTCAAGCAAGAATCTGCCCCGCTCAGGGGTGCCTGGGTGGCTCAGTGGTTTAAAGCCTCTGTCTTCTTCTCAGGTCGTGATCCCAGTGTCCTCGGATCGAGCCCTGCATCAGGCTCTCTGCTCAGCAGGGAGCCTGCTTCCTCCTCTCTCTCTCTGCCTGCCTCTCTGCCTACCTGTGATCTCTGTCTGTCAAATAAATAAATAAAATCTTAAAAAAAAAGAAAAAGAATCTGCCCCGCACTGGGCCTCTGTTTTCTACTCTATACGGGCACACGCCGTGGCTCTGGGCGTGGTCAGGCCGGGGTGACGGGGATAGGCAACACAGCCGCCCCACACAGGTCAAGAGGCCTGTGGCTCTGAGAAAGCTGGGCAGGCCTGAGGGACATAGGAGCCCTGAGCTAGGTCCCGGCTCTGCCACTTCCTGTGAACTTGGGTGAGCTGCCTCACCCTTCTGGGGTGTCAGAGCCCACGTCATGAGGCGTCTTAAGGTTCTGAACCACTAACAATAGCAAATGCTTCTATAGCACTTGGTCACGGGGCTGGCACTATTCTCAGCACCCTCCAGCAGGGACCACAAGCCCCGACAGTTCTGGTTCACGCCTGTCGTCCTTGTATCCTGTCTGATTTCGTGTTTGTCTTGGACAAAGATGTCCCAGTTGTATAATAAATTAGAGTCACCTTAACTCTACACACACAACAACCTATGGAGAAAGGTTCTCTCATCAGCCCCATTTATAGCTGAGGAAACAGGAGGCCCTGGGAAGGTGAAAGTCTCCCTCAAGTCCCTTACCTTGGAAGCTTTGAACCCAGGCCATGAGTTCTAGCGTCTACACTCAGGATTCCCAATTCTAAATTTCCCACAGAGCTGGGAAAGTGCACTCATGCAGGACAAACGTGAGAAAACATGAGTCCTCTGCCCCCCTTTCCTGCCAGCCACCCCACAGCACCACCACCCTAGGCACCCCCTTGCATTTATTTATCGAGGCTCTACAATGTTCCGGGCCTGTGCTGGGAAATTTCGATCCATGTTGCCATCCAAGCAGAGAAACTGGGGCCCAAGGAGGTTGGGGGGCCCAACGGACTCGTGGTGACAGTCAGGGTTTGAACTCCAGGGCCCATGCTCTCAGCCATTCTGCCCCGGTGGCTTCCAGGTAGAAAAGACAATAGAGCAGCAATCTCCTGCCCCCTCACCTGTACCACTGAGTGCAGTGGTGCCTGCGTGGCCCGAGGCTTGCCATCGTCTTCCATCAGGCCAGTGGCCACGAAGCTGAAGCCACGGAATAGCTGATGGGCACCAGCGCTGGGGGGGATGCCCGGGGAGTCTGTGGGGGTGAGAGGTGGTGTGTAACCCTGAGAAGGCACCCTTGACCCGGAAGCAGCTCAGCAGAGGGAGACCACGGGGCTTCCAGGCCTGCCTCAATAGCTGGCTATGAGGGGGCTTGGGCAGGCCACTCATGCCAGGCCTCAGTTCATGTGTGTTCAGACCAGCCCAGCCCTGAAACACAAGAAACAGAAAAAAAACCCCTCCACAGTGGGCATCTGGCCCAAGCCAAGATACTCCATCCCTTTCTGGAGGCCTCCTCCCTCGGGCCCTCTTCCTTCAGGCCCATCTTCTGTGCAGCACCAGGACGGACAGTCCCAACTACAAATCCACCCCTCGCCTGAACCCTTCAAGTGCTCCCCTCTGCCCTCGGAAGAAAGCCCAACTCCTCGGCCTTGTGATCCGTCCCTGCTCTGCAGCTCAGCCTCACCGGACTCCCCAGGTCCTCAAAGGAGACCCTGAGACCCCGCACGTGCTATTCCCTCGAACCGGGTACTCCAAGGCTTCTGAGTCCTTCAACGCTCGGTTGTCACGCTCCCCTCTGAGAAACTCTGCCTGAGGCTGCTCCTCCAGCTCCCCACCCCCGTGCAGCTGTAGTTGTCACACTGCCCCACAGTCTTCACATCTCCCCCCTCAACTACAGTCGGAGCCATGGGAAGGCAGGGCCAGCCCCCCGTGGCTGACCACTGGCACACACAGCAGGAACCAGGTACAGATAGATCAGACACGTCGTGCAATCGAGATGGCACAAACTGTTGGAGAAGTGCTGAGCTCCCTGACATCAGAGATGTGCAAGCCACAGTGAAAAGACCACCCCTTCTGCTAAAACCCATCCATCTGCGAATCCTTCCAGAACGAACACTCCCCCCTCAGGATCTAGCCAATATATTGGGATTTATCTAACTCCATCTCAGAAGCCCCCTCTTTGGCTTCTCTCAGTAACCCCAGGAACCGAGTGGGTCTGTGGTTGAGCCCATGTTGTAGATGAGTACATTGAGGTCCAGCGATCAGAACAGCCAAAGGCAATTCCCACACTTGCCCTGACCTGTGGGTGCTGTCACCTCTGCTCTGCCAGACTCTCTCCACCTCATGTTTTTGCTGGGTTGGATTCTTTAGCCCTGACGTGAATGTGAGCCTCCTGTGTTCGGTCTTCCCAGTGGGCTGGAGGACGCCCGGGGCAGGGAGCCTGACTTTTCCACTGTGGCCTTAACCACCCACCCCCCTACCCCCTCACCCAGATACAAAGAGCCTACAGAGCCCTGGGGTGGGAGGGTCAGACCGAATAAGATAGGGACAAAGAGCCAGAGACCTACCCTCCGGTCTGCCCACACGCCTAGGCCTGCCTGAGTCTCCGGCCACCCCTCCATCCCAAGGGGCCCCCGACTCCCTGCTTCCCTCCTGCACCAGCCCAAGACAAACCGGACCACAGACGCACCCTTGGGTGTGCGGGACGTGAACTCAGTGTCAAAGTAGAAGGTATCATCAGGTTGTGCCACAGCTGGCTTGAAGGGCGGCTTGATCTCACGACGGTATAGCTTCTACAAGGGGAGGCGGGCACCCCAGTCAGCATGGCACCCCCAACAGCCCACCAAGAGCCTCAGGTGGGAGAAGTAACTGGCTTGGAGCACAGGCTGTCCAGACAGGGAAGGGAACAACTGCTGGCCCCTGGGAGGGCAGCCCTGCCTCCAAGGCCATGCTGTCACCCTCTGCTCCACCTCTGGGGCCCTGGTTGGTAGAAGCCCTCCCCCCACCCCGGCCAACCACAGGCGAAGCCCTGATTGGGGCTCTGGGGTGGACAGACACACTCACATTCCAGTCAATGGTAGAGTAGAAGGCATGCCGCTTGATTTCCTCTGCCCCGTCAGGGCCGGAGCCTGAAAAAGCCCAGGTGAAGGGTCTGCCCCTGGACCATCCAAGCCCCCAGATACCCATCCTGTTTGCTGTGTGACCCAGACATGCATGGTCTGGGACCAGTGGCTGCAGCTGTCTACTGGGAGCATGGGGGACAATGGGCTCCCCCTGCCCCAAATCCACCCAGCCATCACCCCAAAGGCCTACTGCCCACTTGGCATTTTCCACTTTCTGGAGACCCTTATGATCAAGCTGCAAGGTACTAACACAAGAAGAAAGAACCAGCAAGTCAGACAACTTGCCCTAGGCCACACAGAACAGAAACTGGCCTTGTTCTGAGATCTGCAAAAGCCCCCCATCTCCCTTCCAGCCAGGCCTCCTCTCTGTTGCTCTTATCCTATGTCCTTGAATGCCACTGGGCAAACTCTCAGTCCATCCAACCCCAGGGACCCAGACTGGACCTTACAAAGCTGGTCATGGTCCAGAGGAACCCAGGAGCCAAGGAGCCAAGACATACTGAACATCTACTACGCACCAGGCACGTTCATGCAACCTCACTTAGTCAGCAGGGCTCGAGAGCATCATCTCCAGTGGAGATGAGGACCCGGAACTCTGGGAGGTGAAGCCAACTTCCTTGGGTCACTTAGCTCATAAATGGCCCTCATTCAACAAATATTTATGGAGGGACTGCTGTGTGCGGGGCGGTGAGGACCTGACACGGGGCCAGGATTGGGACCTGAGCCTTCTGCCTCTTGAGCTCACACTTTCTCTTGTGCCAGCAGCCTTGGCGAAGGAGCTGGGCAGGGTGGGGGTGCGGGGGGGGGCGGCTCTGTCCTTGTCCCCAGGGAGAGTGGGGATGACTCAGTTCCTGCCTTCCCCCTACACACAGGTCACCCCTCGCAACAAACACCACACATGGAGCCCGAAAGCAGGGTGGCCCGCGGCATTGTCTGCCCACACAAAGGACAACAGCCCCTTTCAGCCCAGATGTGGCTCTGTGGCCTAGGCTGCAGCTGTGGCCCGCTCCCCTCCCGAGCTGGGGCTGCTTACCAAGCCGGTTGGCAGGATTCCGCTTGAACAGGGCCCGCAGGAGGCTCTGGGCTTCCGTGCTCAGAAACTGGGGCATGCCTAGCTTCGCCCTAAAATAGCCCCCAGGTCTCATCAGGGCTGAGCCCATGCCCAGAGGCCCTGTCTCCCCTCCCCATTCTGTCTGGGTTGAATTTCCAGCTCAATCCAGACAAACCATCAACTAACTCAGGGATTCCCCTCCCAAGCCTGGGAAAGCATAAGGCTTATCCCAGGGGAGGGTCTCAATGGGGAAACCTGGGGCAGGCACAGGGTATTGTTCTGGCCCCCAGGCTAGGGCCGGCATCAGGCCCTGGAAGTGTCAGGGCATGGCTGGTGCTTACTTCAGAATCAACGTCATGGTCTCCTTCCGGTCCTTCCCCTGGAAGGGCAGGGAGCCGGTCAGCATCTCAAACTGCAAAGGACAAGGGTCTGTGAGGCTCTGGTCTCCATCTCCCATGTCCCCCCACCTCCTCCCACCTGGGCCACTCAGCTCCTTTCCCCGGGTTCTTGCTGGACTGTGGCAGGGCCACCCGGATCAGGAATTGTGACCAGTTCTCTTTCTCCTTCCAATCAGAACACCGAAAGCAATGCTAGGGGGCTGAGGCTGGGGGATTCCTTCCTCCCAAGGAAGGAACCTGTGCCTGCGGGAAGGGTGAGGCAGCTTGGTGGGGAGAAGACAGAAGGAAGTCGTAGACACTATGAACCCCCTCACTGTACAAATGGGAAAACTGAGGCCTGGAACATGGGCTGAACGCTTCAGCCCTGCCTGGGCACTCACCATCAACACCCCATAGGACCACCAGTCCGCGCTGTGGGTGTGGCCCTGGCGGTTGACAACCTCAGGGGCCATGTACTCCACCGTCCCGCAGAAGGAATAGGCTTTTTTTTCATGGTCAATGGCCTCCTTGCTCAGGCCAAAGTCTGTGGCAAGGAGGGCAAGAGGACACATCTTTAGGAACCTCCTGCCTTCCTTGCTGCCAACCCCTGCACACCCAACCCCCCTGCCCACAGGCCTGAGGGCATCACCTCCGTGACACTCGGGAGGAGGCTAACGCCCTGAGACGTTAGGTGACTTGCTCAAGGCTACCTAGTGGGGAGCCAGGGTTCACACCCAGGCCATCCAAGTCCAGGGCGTGGGCTTCTAACCACTTCCAAGGGCATGGCACAGCCTCTGAGGAAGGATCTCCTGGTTCTCAGCCCAGGCCTCTCAAGAGCCCATCCTGCCCTCCCCTGGGACCTGAGGAGGGGGAGCAGGGGCCCTCCACTCACCAGTGAGTTTGATGTGGCCCTCCTCGTCCAAAAGGATGCTGTAATGGAGAGATACGGGGTCAGGCCCTTCAGCTGTGGCCCTTGGGATCTGTGACACCAGGGGGGCTATGGAGGGTGGGCCTAGCCCAGAGAAGGTGACCCACCCAGATCGATCTGAGGAGAAGCAGATGGCGCAGATGGAGCAGAGGTGTTGCCTGCCTTCTTTGCTAATCCTTGGAACAACGGGCTGATGTAGGTACTATTAGGGCCCTACTGCAACAATTGGGGAAACTAAAGCTCAGGGAAGTTAAGTAACCCTACACAGTCACAGAGCTAACAGGTGGTAGAGATAAGACTCGAATTCAGGTCTGCCTAATGCTAAAACCAGGTGTCATTCCAGCCAAGCACTTGTCCCTGGCTCCTCCAAGCTTACCATTTGAGGACTGATATTAAGGAAAATTCTAGAGAGGATCATAACAAGGAATGACCTTCCATGATGGCATCTCAGACATCACACTGGATTAGCAAAAAATGTAGGCAATCACCAGCACAGAAGAGCCCCGGCCTTGTCAATGGCAGCCCCCCGAGGTGGGCCTGCTGCCACTGCCAGCCCACTCAACCCATCTGTTCACGGGGCACCCAGAGAGAGAGACTTTGTTGGGGAGAGTCCCGCCCACCCATCAGGCAACACCCCAGGGCTGGCCTCTGCACTCCCTAGGGCAGCTGGTGTGGAGGCCAGGCTTTACTCACTTTTCAGGCTTGAGGTCCCTGTAAATGATGCCCAGGCTGTGCAGGTGGTCCAGGCCCAAAGCCAGCTCAGCCAGGTAAAACTTCACGTCCTCCTCCGTGAACATCACCTACAACGGACGGGCAGGGGCGTCAGCTGGGGGCATCTCTCCCTCAGGAGCTAGGGCGCTGGGCACTCAGCAGCCTTCTGGTCCTCAGGGCCGCCCCTGGGGAGGACCTTCAGACACCCCCGGGCCACACACTCTTCTCTTTATAAAGGGAGTTGAGTGTGAAATGACTCACATACAAGTCACTCGTTGTGGCATTGTTCTGAAACAGCAGATGGGTTGCAAAGGGCCCAGGGATGGAGCAGGAGACTGGACTGAACTGTCTGTCCCACGCATGCGGCCATAACCACATGGGGAGTCTCTCTAGGTTCTGATACGGATCGATCTCTAAGATACGCTGTCTCGAGCAAGGCAAGATTCAGAACGGTGTATACAGGGCAGTACTTTTTGTGTAAGAAACTGGGGGTTGGAATTCAGAACGTGTAGCAGAATGGTTGGTATTACTAAAGAAACATGGGGTGCTTAAACAAGAAATCAATAAAAACATTTACCTATGGGGGGGTAGAGGGACTGGGGTGGGAGCAAGACTTCTCAATGATATTTTTCTTTTCAATCATGTAAACGTATTACCTATTCAAACATTAAAATAACATTTAAAAAAATCTTTTAGAGTTTGCTTCTCTTCTAAAGTCTGACTCGTGTTAATGGTCCTGCTTTTATATCTGCCTCAAGTTATTTTAGGTCCGCTAAAATCCTTTCGGTTAGGGGCGCCTGGGTGGCTCAGTTGGTTGGGTGTATGCCCTTGGCTCGGGTTATAGTCTTGGGGTCCTGGGATGGAGCCCCACGTCGGGCTCCCTGCTTGGTGAAAAATCTGCTTCTCCCTCTTTCCTCCACCTCTGTCCCTCCCACTGATACTTGCTCACTCGCTCGCTCTCTCAAATAAATAAAATCTTTAAAAAAAAAAAATACCCACATAGGACATAATGTTAAAATATCTAGATTTCTGGGAGAATTTGGGCTTCTTCCCATCCTCACAGCCCTGCCTGGGGCAGACTCAGAAGAACGGAGGTGGCGGACTGAAAGACCCCTTAGCTCTCGGGAACCAAGGATGGCATCAGACACAGGGCCTGAGCCTCCTCACCCACCCCGGGAGAAATTCCGTGGCTTGGCCAGGGTGTACGCTCTGTCCCAGGGTAGGTTCCTAGGTCCGGGTCTGCTGGGCAGGCCTAGATGGTCCCAGGTCCAAGCCACACTGGCCACGTTCTTCACAGAGCTCTGGGATGAGAGGCCTCGCCCTCCAGCTCCATCCCGGGGCCCTATGGTGGTGGGGTGTCAGCTCACCTCCTTAGAGAGCCGCGTGAAGAGGTCCCCGCCACGCAGGAAGTCCAGAATAAGATAGAGCTTTCCCTCAGTCTGGAAGGCTGGGGAGAGGGGAAAAGGCAATGGCGCAGCCAGTCCGGCCTTGGGCCCTGCCCCTCTGCCCTAAGCTCCCTTGGCCTGCTGGGGATGGGGGCAACATCCGGGAAAGGCAGCAGCCCACAGGCAGGGCAAGGGCTGGCAGGCAGGCTGGGAACTCAGGTAGGGTCTGCGGTCTCACCATAGTGCAGCTTCACCACAAACGGGTGATTTACATCCGCTAGGATGTCTCTCTCCATCTTGGTCCGAACGCGGTCACGCACTGGCCAGAAGAGAAAGGCAGTCATGGAGAATCTGGCCTCCCGAAACAATCATCCCCAAGCTCTGGCTAAGCAGGGATCTCTTTTCCACGAGTTCCTCACACCTTATGGGAGTGCCCAGGGCTGGGCCCCAGGTACCCTGCCCATTCCTCACGCCCCAACCCTGCCCCATTCAATCCAGCCAGTCTGAGCAATCTGTTCTGTCCTCTGTGTGCTCTTAACCTTTGCCCCCAAGGCTCCCCATAGCAGGATGCTTTTACCAGCCCCTTCCCCACCTGGCACAAAAAAATCCCTAATGTTGCTCTGGGGCGGATGGGGATATAGTCACCTGGGAGCTAATTAGGCAGATTCCTTTCCTTGGGCCTAAAATTCAGATTCATGGGCCTAAGCAGGCACCGTCACATATTTTTTCTTTTTCTTTTTCTTTCTTTTTTTTTTTTTAAGAATTAAAGTCCTGGGCGCCTGGGTGGCTCAGTGGGTTGAGCCTCTGCCTTTGGCTCAGGTCCTGATCTCAGGATCCTGGGATCGAGCCCCACATCGGGCTCTCTGCTCAGCAGGGAGCCTGCTTACCCCCCTCTCTCTGCCTGCCTCTCTGCCTACTTGTGATCTCTCTCTCTGTCAAATAAATAAATGAAATATTTAATAAAAAGAAAAAAGAATGAAAGTCCTTAGGGTGCCTGGGTGGCTCAGATGGTTAACCGTCTGCCTTCGGCTCAGGTCATGATCCCAGCAGGTTCCCTCCACAAGCTCCCTGCTCAGTGGGGAGCCTGCTTCTCCCTCTCCCATTCCCCCTGCTCATGCTCTCTCTCTCTGTCAACTAAATAAAATCCTTTAAAAAACAAAACAAAACAAAAAACCAAGAATAAAAGTCCCTAGGCATTCTGATCACCAGCAGCTTCTTCTTTGACTCAGCTCAGGCCTCACCTCCTCCAGGAAGTCTTCCTTCAACTGCGAAACCGAATGAGCGCCCTCTCTCCTGCAGTGCTTGTGCTTGCCCCTTCAGAGCACTTTTCACCCTCTCCTTTAATTTCCTCGTTTCCTTCACCAGACGCGGCACGGGCCATGCTGGAGCCGGACTATTCCAACCACTGTTTCCCAAATACGCCTTATGTTTTTACACTTTTGCTCAGGCAAACACCTTCTCCTTTCTGGAGTACATTTTCTCTATCATTTTTAGTCTGGAGAAATCCTAACTCATCCTTCAAGGCACAGCTCAGGTGGCCCCTCCTTATGTGAGCCTACCCTTTGTGAGGCCAAAACCCTCCAGCCCCTGGGCTCCCCACTCACAGCCCCAACTGCCCCACACTGTAGGCTTGACTTGGCCACTCGCACCCTGGCCTGGGAGGCCTTCAGAGCAGTGACCAAGTCCTCCGCCCTCCCTGCCATGGCTCCCATCATCCCTCCTGGGGAATGACTTCTACCCCTACCAAGCTGGCATGAGGGTATCAAAGCTACAGCACCCCACAAACAACCCTTCACGGTCCACAGGACCCCTAAAGTCTACAAGGTCAACACTTCTGATCCTCCCCCACCTCACCCCAGCCAGGGCCCACTGCCCCTACCACCCGCTGGTCAGTGTGGCTGCCCTGGTTCCCAGACTGCTCTAAGGGTCACTGCCCAGCCCCAAATCCACCACCACCCACCATCATGCCCTTTCTGAGCCTTGGAATTCCAGATCTGGCCTTGGGCTCCCCTCTGAACCTCCCTGCTCTCCGTCTCTGTGGCTCTGCCTCAACTTCCCCTCTCCTACCCTCCCCCACTGTCTCCCAGACTCCCTGCCTCTTCCTTCATACCCTTCTCCACCCTGAGAGGTTTCCCTCAGCCTTCCAAGCATGGAATAGCTCTCCCAATTCATGTCAATGCCAGGCACGTGAGGACCTCTGCGACAAACACACGTACTCACCCCCTGCCTCCTTTCCAGATCCTTATCTTCGGCTATGGCAATGGGTGCTTGGCTCGGGGGAATAACGGAGGGATGAGGCTAATCCCCCAGAAGTCTTTTCTTTGAAACAGATGCTGTCTTTGCCATGAGGTGGGAGGGGGGTAAGGGGAGGCTGAGGACAGACCTGTTTCTCTACCTTCAGACCAGGTGCTCCTGGAAATAGAGCCATCTCCTCCATCAGACCCAACACTCTGGAGAACAGGGCTGTCTCCCTCAATCCTGTGCCCAGCCTGGGCTCTGCATGGGGAGGTGACCTTCACTCACCTTTCAGCGTTGCCTTCTTTAGTACCTTCATGGCATACAGGTGCCCACTGTCAGGTCGGGTGACCTTCCGCACCAGGAAGACCTGAGAATGCAATGGGGAAAAGGCAGAGGAGAAGCTGGGGAGACCTGTTAGCTCCCATCCCCCAGGCCCCAGGCTGACCTCTAACTTCCCTGAGCCCCAGGTTGACCTTTTGCCCTCCCTGGGTACCAAGGTGACCTCCTGTCCTCCCCTGAGACCCATCAACCCTTACCCTCTGATCCTGAACCCCAAGGGGACCCCTCGCCCCCACCTCTGACACGACCAGTGCGGCCCCCGCTAGTTGCGGGCCCAGGACTCACTTTGCCAAAGGATCCCTGGCCCAGAACCTTGAGCAGCTCAAAATGGGACGGGTCGGCCTTCTCAGAGCCAGCCTTGACGTGGTGCGTGATGGAGATCTCCTTGAGGACGCCCTCATCCTAATGGGAGGGACAGAGCTGGTGAGCACAGGGGGGCCCATCCAAGCCCCCTCCCCCTGGAGACAGGGCTCTGCTGGCCACACCAGGCAGCTGTACCGACAGGGCCGGCCTCCTCTTCATCAATGCCCCAAGGGTCTCAAGGGCCAGGGAGGGTCAAACCACCAAGTGCTGGTCAGGTGAGGCCCAGCTCCCACCGCTCCTGCTGTCCTGGCCCGGGGAGGCCCAGGGAGATGCCTGTGCATGGCACGGGTTGTACCTGTGGGACTCCCTTCCCCCTGCTGCAAAGGTTTTGCTTTTGCTACAGTAGGAAGTAGAGCTTGTTCTCATACCAGGGAGGCAGAGCTGGGCTTTTATTCCTGTCAAAGTGGATGATAGGATCCTTCTGGCCAAAAGGATAGCCCAGAGGCACAGGGACTCAAAGTCCACCAGAGACTACCCACACTAACCCAGTTAGCGCCAGTCTGGGGTGGCTAGGAGCTGAGGCCAAAGACTCGATGAGCTCCCCCGCCCACCCTTTGAGACTTCCATCACAGGAGTCTACTAAAAACCCCTTGCCAGGTCCTAGCTCTTCCGGGACCCTCCTGCCCTCCCTCCAATCAGCCACTGGTACCCTGGAGCCTGAAGCACCTCCTCACGTCCCCAGGAAGCAAGTCTGGGCAGGGGCCAGTTGTCCAGCCGGGCCGGGCCGGGGCCAGGAAAGCCGGAAGCCAACTGAGGCCAAACTCGCCGTCCAGGCACCTGCTCCAAGGGCCCCAGCCAGGCCGGGACCAGACATCTGGGCACACTCACCGAGTCCCGCCTGGGGCCAGAGCCAGGGCCAGGGGCAGGCAGAGAGGTCTGGCTGGTCTGGGGCCGCTGCTTCCTGGGCAGCCAGGGGAGCAGGGCCCAGAGCCGCAGGCGGGGCGGCTTGGGAGCCTGCTCCATCCGCCCGGCAGGGCCGAGGCACCATGGCAGGAGCAGGCAGTGTCGGGGGCCGCCTCGGAGGTGGCCAGGCCCAAGGCGGATGTGCAGGGTGAGGGCGGGGGCTGGGCCCAGCTCAGGGCCGCCAATCACCCGGGGCCTGTGGTTTCCCAGCTCCAGGCCTACAATCTTACCACGGTCCCTTCCTCTCTTGCCCCCCCTCCCCACCACCTGCGGGCCGCCCTCTGGCCCTGTCCCCCTCATCCTGCCCGTGGGCCTGCAAAGGGAAAGCCCCATGCCAACACAGCTGCTGGGGGCTAGATGGGTACCTGACGGGCAGAGACAGGCGTCTAACGTGTAAAGGCGGATGAGGGGGGACGCCCAACAGGCAGAGGCGGGCATCCACAGGTAAAGACGGGTGAAGGTGGGCAGCTGTCAGGCAGCAGTGGGTGGGGACACGGGCCCACAAGGCAGGGACGGAGGGGGACACACACCCAGCCAGCAGAGGTAGGAAGAGCACACACACAACAAGCAGAGACAGATGGGGACACGTACCCAACAAAGCTGAGGCAGGAGGGGACCCATACTTAACAGGCAGAGGGGCCCAGGGCATACATCCAACAGGCAGAGACAGAAGGGGACGTGAACTCAACAGGCAGAGACAGATGGGGACCCAACAGGCAGAGACAGATGGGGGCTGGCATCCAACAGGTGGAGACAGATGGGGACACGTACTCAACAGGCAGAGACAGAAGGGGACACAACCCAACAGGCACCCAACATGTGACATGTACCCAACAGGTGAAGACAGGCACTCATCAGGTGGAGACAGAGATGGGGACCCGGTAAGAGAGGCAGGTGGGCCACAGAAAGAGAAAGCCAGTCAGTGAGGCCCAGGGAGACCAACAGACATGCAGGCCAGACACACAGAAAGCCAGCTCCGGGACTCAAGGGCAGAGCTCCGGGTTCTTGCTGGTCTGCCAGGGAGCCAGTGGGGGGAGGTGAGGGGACATCACCCCGCATCTGGGGCAGCAGTCCCGGCTTTGTGGCAGACACTCCTCTGAGTTTCATCCCTGCAGGGCCTGCGGAGGGCCCAGGACCGATATAGTGGGTGAGAGGGCCACCTCCTGAATGCAAGCTGATAGCTCTGTCTCTGATCCAAATTCCCCAAATCTGTTATCCCCACTGCAGATACAGGCAGCTGAGGCCCAGAGGCCAGTGACTCACGCAGGCTGAAAGCAGACCAGCGGCACAGCCGGCTGACACTCAAATCCTTCCCCTAGTTACTGCCTGGCTTGGGGTCAGCGGGCCTTCAGTGCCAGGACGGGGTGAGCAGGGAAGTCAGCCAGAGCCCTGCCCTGCCCATCCGATCCCACCCCCTCCCTCAACACCGGGGTCAGTCCAGGGACGTCCCATTCTAGGTCTGGGACCGGACAGACGTAGCCCCATCTTCAGGCGACCTTGAACAGCCACAAAAGCTGCAGCCACAAGAAGCTGCAGGCTCTGCAGGCGCCTGAGGAGAAGCCTGGGCAGGACAGGCAGAAAGCCTGACTCAGAGAGGGGCTGAGGTGAGCCGAGGCCACACAGCAGCCCCTGCCCACCCCGCCCTGAGGTTTGAGCCTCTGCTCGCCTGCCTCTGAGGACACTCCCTGGGGACAGAAGCAGTCACCCGGAAACCCCAGGGGACAGAGCCACTCCCAAACCCATTCCTTGCCCAGGGTCATGGGGACAGAGACTGGGCAGACCAACCCTCTGCTCACCTTTCTGGGACAGGGGAGCGAGTCTCTCTCACCCCTGGGGAAATCTGCCGGGGTCTGCATGGTGGGGCTCAAGCGGTGGCCAAAGGGCCCCGGTACTCCTCTACTTCTGCTTTTTCAGCCTTCCCGGCCCAGAAGGCAGGGTCCCTGACCCCCTCCTTCTCACTTCCCCCTCTGTAAGGAGGAGGGACAGAAGACGGGTCAGGCTCCCCAGCTGAGAAGGGGACACTGGAGACCCCAAGCCCACGACTCCGGGGTGGGGGCGGTCCAGGGATACAGCCCTCATCATCTCCTCTGATCCTACGGAGGGGAGACTAGAACACAGACAAAAGTCACAAGATAATGAGGTGGTGACACACTGGACATCCCAGCACCTGCAAACAGCCCCTTGAGAGAATGTGGGGCAGAACTCAGCAAAGCCGAGGTCTCTGAGTGCCCCAGGCCAGAGTGCAGAAGCTCCTTCCCCAGCAGTGACCTTCCTACGGCTGGGCCCACCCAAAATGGCAGCCCCCAGAGCAGGCACCGCCACACCCAGCCCCGCCTGGCAGAAGCCTGCCAGGCCAGGGCGCTGGGATGGGCAAGGGGGCCAGAGGGCCTCATTGAAGTCTGAGAGGAGGAGAAGGTAGCAGTGAGGCAGGGGCTGACCAGGCCCAGCCCCCTTCCGCATGGCCTGGCCGCATCAGTCCCACCAGTACCCCCACAGGAACTGGCACACCCACAAATACACACAGGCCGATGATCGGAAACCATTTCCACAGACATGTGGAAACACACGCCCCCACGTACACACGGACTTCCCCTTCCAGTCCTCAAAGGGCCTCCAACGACAGTCTGCTGCTGATGGCCTGCTGGTGGTTGGGAAACAGGCCTCCTCAGACAGGCTGCTCACTGCACCCAGCTCCGGCAGGGCTGTAGAGACCGGGACAGCCCCGGAAGCCCCAAAGCTCTCTGGGCTGGAGCCAGCTGGGCACCCCCCAACCAATCCTCAAATCCCTGAGAAGCAAAGGAAGACTTTGTGGCTAGCAGAGTACAGGAAGGGGCTACAGGAAGGAAACAGTCTCAGAACTGCCTTCGCTGGAGGGTCTGTGCTGGGACTGTGAGGCCTCTGGTGGCAGGAGTGGGGGAGGACAGGCACCAGACCACATCCCTTGGTCCCTGCCCCATTCTCCCCTACAGACACTTCCTCTTACTTACTTCCTCCTACAAGGCAGCTGGGAGAGAAGCCCAGAGCCCCTCGGCCTGATCCCTGGTCCCTAGGGTCCCAGCCACGGGCCTCCCTCCACCACCAGCTGCAGCCTAAACCCAGCTGCCAATCCCAGCAGTAACGGACACCCACAGTGCCTTCCCCAGGTGGCAGTGAACACAGGGCCTCCCAGGCCTACCCCCTCCGGTGGGTGGGACAGATGGCTCCTGTTCTGTCTCCTGGTTCCTTGGGGCAGGGGAGGAGAGGTGGGCAGTTCCCAGGCATCCCTGCTGCACTCGGCCAGGACCGGCATGAGTGACAACAAGAACTTGCCCCTTCTCAACGAAGCATGTACTGCACGAGGCCTTTCTTTCCTTCAGCCTCTACCGGTGTGGCTTCTGCCAGGCCCTGTGTTTTAGCTTTGACAGAGATCCTGTCATCCCATTTCAGAGCCACGAAAACCAGACTTGGAGAGAAAATGACTTGTCCGAGACCACATGGCTAGAAAGGGGGACAGCTAAGGGCAAAATCAAAGAGTGTTTGCTTCTGAAGTCTACATTCAAGCCCTCAGTGCGAGCCTGGTTCCCCTTTGGACAACCTCAAAGCTACGCCACCCTGACCCACCCCCTCCGGCCCCGTCCCCAAGCTACGAGCCTGACGCTAGGAGGCGCACATGTTAAGACTCGGGCCTTGTTCTCTGGCAACTCCTGAAAATCCATGGTAACAAAACACAAGTGGCTACAATCCTACAATCCAGTATTACGGGTGCCCAGGGGCAGTAACAATCTCCCAGGGGTGAGGTCCCAAAAGACTTTCCAAAGAGGGTGCAGCCCAGCTAAACCCCGAGGACGAACAGGAGCTGTCCAGGCAGAAAGGAGGGGAGAAAAGACCCTCTTTGCCGAGAGAGACCCGCATGAAGAAGAGGCTGAGGCCGGGAGTGCAGGGTACGAAGGTAAGAACTGTGCACTCACTAGCTGAGCGCTCCCAGGCAAATTTCCCTCCCTGTGTGCGCCTCAGTTTCCCCTTCTGTAAAACAGAGGTTAAAACTAAAGACTCCAGCCCGGGAAGGTTGTTGCTACAAGTACAGTGGGCCAGAGACGAACGGATGCTGCAAGCAGGACTTCTCCCTGGATTGGGCGGGCGATCTCACTGCTGCAGTCTCCTCCCGGCAGGCTGCGGGGACACAGCCCAGCCACATGGTCCCAGGGTCCACGGGAGGGTGGGTGGCCTACCCCAGCCAGTCCGAGGGAAGTTCCCCCCAACACCTGAGGCCCCCAAGGCTCCCCAAAGTCCACAGTCACATCCTGCTTGTGCTCCGGCCAGAGGAGCAGGAGGGATCCGGGATGGATCAGGGTTTCATAAACAGGAAGAGAGGATGGGAGGGGGGAGACGCTCAGCTCTCAAAATAGACCTGCCGGTGCTTCAAAGGGGTCCAGCTCCGGAGATGGGGGGGCTGGAGGGGCGGGGGGCGCCTGGTCCACCGTCATGGAGAGAGAGAGGGTGAGTGGAGCCCCAGTCTGCCTGAGGACCCCAGGAGTGCGGGGGTGCCGAAGGGATCCGGGGAGCTCTTGCCCTGGACTGCTGTCCATACCATGGCAGCTAAAACCCAAATCCCCCTTTCGGCCTAAAATGAATAAAACAATCAAGCATTAAACACCAAGCTTTGAGGAGGCCTGGCTAGCTCAGTCAGTGGAGCAGGCGACTCTCGGTCTCAGGTTATGAGTTCAAGCTCCACAGTGGATGTAGAAATTACTTAAAAATACAAACTTTTAAAAAAGAACAAAACAAACCCAACACACCAAACTTTGTGGGACTGTTTAATTTATACATATCACACTCCCTCCCCCAGGGGGGCCTGAGGGCAGACCCTGTTCGTCCTCCGATGCTGGAAAAGCATCAGAACCTCAGAGGAGCACGGCACCTGCCCAGGGTTCCACAGCAAATGAGAAAGGGGCAGGATTCTGAACTCAGAATGCTGGACTCCCAAGGGCCACCCCCCTGCCTCATCTCCATCTGGAAGGCCCAATGCTCTCTGGGCCTGCCGAATCTGGCCGTTGGAGGCCCAGCCAAATGCCAGTTCTGCAGGGAAGGAGGCAGGGAGCCCTAGAGCCCACCGTGACACTTCCTCCCCTGCCACTCGGAACAGCAACCATCCATCTGGTCCATGCTGGCCCTGAGCACAGGTGCCCCTCGCTGGTTCCCCAGGACTGCTCCTCTTACCATGTCACTGGGAGAAACATGGGCACGTGGAAAGGGGTATATTTCTTGGCCCGATATGGGGCCTGGCACAGAATGGAGATTCTCTGTGCCCGCGATCATGTTCTCTACCAACCCAGCACCCACTACCGCACGGCTTGTCTGTCTCCACCCTCTCCTCAAGCCTGAGAGCTACCTGAGGCTGGGCTGCTGACTCATTTTAGAGCCCTCCGGTGTCACAGCACAGTGTCCCTAAAGTCTGATGAAGCAAAGGAGAAAATGGCCTGCTCCCAGCTCATTGCACTGCACAGTGATGAGGTCCCGACCACAGGCTGAGCGCCCCCTGGTGTGCCGAGCCCAGAAGCAGGCACCGGGGATAATGTGAGGTTCTGGGGGCAACAGAAGAGATAAGCAGGTGTTTAAAAATGGTGAAACCGGGGGTCACAGGGACCCAATACTCCCCCCCCCTTCAGCACACAATGTTCTCTGGGCTGGGAAAAGTATGGGCTCTGTAGGCAAGCAAGACCTGACTCCATTGTGCACCAGCTATGTGACCTCAGGCCTCGATTTTCTCATCTGTAAAGTGGGGATAGTAACAATCTCTACATCAGGGGTGTTGTGAAAACTACACGCAAAGCTCCTGGAGTGGTATGGGTTAAGCTCTTTCTCTTCTTTAACGTGGCCTTCAAGGCTCTCCGTGCCCATCCATCCCCAGCCTTAACCCCCTTCCTACCCCAGGGTCTTCTGCTTGAGAACAGGCATCATAGGCTTGAGACCCAATGTAGGTTACCTGCCTGCGTAAGTTCCTGCCCTCTCCCAAAAGGCCTCTCTAGCTCCTGGGGTAGCTTACCACCTATCCCCCCAAAGCTGCGAGCTTCTCTGCACCCCCCAGAACTTGAACCCTAAGATCTGAACATCCTGGTTCTTCCTTGAATCCTTTGGTTTTGTTACGAAGCAACTAGAAGCAGGTACTCCGGAAGGAGATTCTCCAGACCAGGGGCCCAGACAAACCGAGGGACCCAGTCTCTACCACTTGGTCTGGCTGCTGCTGGCCAAGGTGGCCAAAGTGACCATCAGAAGAGAGGTAGAGCCTGCTTATCTCACCTTGCCATACCTCGGGCAGCTCAGTTCCCTTATCTCAGGAGGCTGAGACAAGGCAAACCTTGGGACCAGCTCTAGGCCTATTTCAAAGGTCAAGCTCATGGCAAGTCTCGTGCCTAGGCCGATCCAGGTCTAGAGGGTGTGGCCCCTGGAAGGGGGCAATACTGTCATACCCATGCTCCTGGTGCTGAAGTCACCGTGCGTGCACGTGGGGCAGTTACAATCTCATCTGTCCCTCCCCCTACTCCCTTGAGCCAGGCGCCATCATCCCCAATTTACAGATGAGGAAACTGAGACTTGGAAGGGAGCACACCTCTGGCCAAATAGTGAGCGTGGAGCCAGGAATTAAACGCAGGTCTGCCCTAATGTCAAAACCCAGGCTCCATCCTCTCTAGGCAGCTTCCCAAGCACACGCACCGCCTGCCGCTCTCCCCCAGCCCCCCAATGGCCGGCAGCTCTGTGGCCTCACAGCTCCTGAAAACCGGCTGTGCTCTTTCCCAACAGAGAAATGAGAAAGCCCAGGCCCAGAAGGAATAAAGGCCCCACCCAAGGTCACACAACTGTGGACACACAAAACCAGCAACAGAGACTGAAGGGCTAAAGGGAGGCGCCCAAGGGAAGCAAAGACAGTAGGGGAGGGAACCAGCCCTGGGCTGGGAGATGGAAACCGAGAGAAACGGCCAGGTGCCATGTGCCAGGCACTGGGCCCTGGTTAGACCTGGGGGGCCACCATGTGCCCTCCCTTCATGTACCAGCACCGCATACCCAGAAGATTCTAGGCCCTCATCATGCCCAGCTGACCTCAACCTTTCCCATCACCCCTTCAGCTCTTTCCTTATAGCCAGCCCAGCTGCCATGAGGAAATAAACCAAGGAAGTGGCCTGGGTGAGGAGGAGCCAGAGTTCTAGCCGAATTCTGCTCCTAACCCAGGCTCAGCCGCGGTCCTCTTGCCTGAGAAATAGGAAGGTTGAGGGGCTCCTGGCTGGCTCAGTGGGTACAGTGGGTGACTCTTGATTTCAGGGATGTAAGTTCAAGCTTCACAATGGGTGTGAGATGACTAAATAAAATCTCTAGGGATGGCTGGGTGGCTCAGTTGGTTAGGTGACTGACTCTGGCTCTGGTTGTGATCTCAGGGTCCTGTGATCGAGCCCCACATGGGTGTGCACATCTCTCTTTCTTTCTCAATGAAGAAATAAAATATTTTAAAAATAAATAAATAGGGCGCCTGGGTGGCTCAGTGGGCTAAGCCACTGCCTTCGGCTCAGGTCATGATCTCAGAGTCCTGGGATCGAGTCCCGCATCGGGCTCTCTGCTCAGCAGGGAGCCTGCTTCCCTCTCTCTCTCTCTCTACCTGCCTCTCCATCTACTTGTGATTTCTCTCTGTCAAATAAAAAAAAAAAAAAAAATCTTTAAAAATAAATAAATAAAACAAAATCTTAAAAAAAAGGAAGGAAGGAAGGAAAAGAAAGGAAAGAAAGAAAAGAAAGGAGGAAAGAAAGAGAGAGAGGAAAGTTGGAGCAAGCTATCTCTGTGCACAGGGTCACCTCGAGGACTCAGTGGGACCAGACAGGAAGGCTGAGCTGGGTGGGCCT
The DNA here is from genome assembly GCF_009829155.1 of Mustela erminea. Lineage (NCBI taxonomy): Eukaryota > Metazoa > Chordata > Mammalia > Carnivora > Mustelidae > Mustela > Mustela erminea. Next base: position 90,350,809 of record NC_045623.1, read on the forward strand.
CTCTCCTCCTTTACAACCATGCAAACGGTCCCTTGCGCAGGGTGCTTGCCTTGGTCCTCACCTTGGATGGCTGCAGTCCAGCTTCTTCCCCTGAGGCCTGTCCATTCTAGAAAAGAGAAGGGAAGGAAGATTGGGGAATATTACCAGAACTTCCCAGGGTGGGAGGGAGCAAAAACAGACTCGGCCAGAACCCCTCCTCCCCCACCCCGGTGGGCTGCCCTGGCTAGCCAGGGAGGCCATGTAGGCGAGGGCCCTCTACCCCCACCTTCAACGCAGGGGGAAAGGTATCAGGCCCTCCTGCAGCAGCCCCTCACCCGCATTTCCCCCCTCCCTCCTTCATGCTCTCTGCCTGGCAAAGCCCTCATCTCTGAAGACTGAGCTCAAATGTCATCTCCTCCCAGGGAGAAGGAAAGGGCACGTGTGGCTCCCAGCTCCGCTGGAGACAAACTGAGTCTGTGCTAACGAATCGACTGCCAAGAGGCCTCAGTCTCCCGATCTGTAAGCTGGGGAGAGTTACCCCCACCTCCCAGAACTGCTGCAGGGACGTAAGGAGACCAAGTCTGCACCAGTGACCAGCCTGGAGCTGCTGGCTGCCCTGTCCTTGCCCCATTCTCAGACTCCTCCCCTGCCCCTGCCGGGCAGAATCGCGGCCGCCACACAGTGCCCCTGCATTCCTCCCCTGTGCCACTGGCGACGCGGCAGGGACTATATACACAGAGGCCTGCCCTTCCTCATAGAGGGGAGGACGGAGATTAGGCCTTGGTGCTAACAGCTGCGCTCTTCCGTGCCCCCGCTGCATGCCAGGCACTGGGCTTGGTGCCTCCTGCTTGTGGCATCATTAAATCCTCCTGACCTGGGAGGGAGGCCCTGTCCCCACTTGGCGGACGAAGAAACTGAGGCTCAGAGAAGCATGGCGATGGCACCTAAGGTCACAGGACTGGGAAGCGGAGATGCAAAATCCAGACTCTGACACCCAGGAGGTGATCAAGGAAAGGTCTGTTGAAGAGGAGCCCAGCCACAGCAGGGCGAACCACCTGCAAAGAGGCGGCTACTGGGGCCCATTTCTAGGCAGTCCTGCTTCTTCCAGCCCCTAGACTTTGCCCTCAGGGGTATACCAAACCCAGCCCATCCTTTTCCTGTGTGATAGGAGGTGAGTAACCAGGCCTTTGGAAGTAAGGAAGGAGCAGTCCCCACCCCACCTGGCACAGCCAGTGTGTGGGGAGGCAGACGGCGGCTCCTCCCGTTAGCAAGACCCAGCCTCGGGCAGGTCAGGACTTTGGAGCCAGGGGCTGGGTCCACAGGGCAGCTGTGGCTTTGCCTGGCAGAAGCAGGCACAGCTGTGCTCTGCCCATTACATAATCTCCCGGCCCCTGGAGCGGCTCCTCCCTGCAGCTCGCAGAACATCCTGCCCCCTGAGCCCCTTTAATGCCCCAACCCACCCCAGGGCCCGCTGCTCTGCAGGTCCCTCCACACATACATACACATACGTGCTGTCATCTCTCAGCAGCCTCGGGGGAGGGCTGGGTGGCTAAGGACCAGGGAGTAGGGAGTAGGGACCATGATGTCTTTATATGTTGAGTTTACCCGGCATTCTAGACTCCTGCAATAATTCCCACAGTAGGTCACAACAGCCTACCTGCAGACCAGCTCCCCCTGCCCTGCCTCTGCACTCCTCATTCCAAACCCCTGTCCTTCCTCAAACTCAACTGTGAGCCTCGCATTGAGCAATCAACTCTCGCTCACACACTCCTTACTGAGAACCTTCTATGGACCCAGCCCAAAATCCTTCCATGGCTTCCCACTGCCCACAGAATAAAGTCCCAGCTCCTTGGCATGGCATTCAAGACCATTATCCCCAACTGCCCAATACAGGCAATTAAGCATGTGGGTTCTAGAACCTGGCCTTTTGGGTCACATCCTGGCTTCTAGCCACTGCACGACCCTGAGGTTACTTCATTTCTCAGAGCTTCGGTTTTCTCATCTGTGAAACAGACATGAAAGCAATGTATCTCATTGGGAGGCAACAAGAAGCAAACAAAATCTACCCAGTCCACAAACAACAGCCATCATCATTACTGGGTCCTGTTCTTGAGCTTAACCGAATGACCTGGGACCCTGGGCAGACCAGCTTGTTTCATATCCCTAGCATCTGCACTGTGGCTCCTTCTACCAAGAAAACCCTTCCTGCCTTGTCACTTTGGCAAACACCTGGCCTTCTTCCAGCAATGTCCTCTCCTCTGTTCACAAGGTTTCAAGTCCTTTCCTCCCTCTTCTGGACCCCAGTGGCACTGAGAAAACCCCAGGTGAACTCAGGAAGAAGCCAAGGCTTGTCCATCATCATTTCCCAGCACCCAGCTCAGGGCCCGGCACGCCGTCGATCACAGCAAAGCGCTGCTCAGCAGAGAGAGCAAGAAGCCCAGACCAACTTCGAGTACTCCTCTTTTTCAGATGAGGCTCAGAGTTAAGGGACTTACCTGAGGTCCCTCACCTAGCAGGTGATGGACATGGCGCCGAAACCTGAAGTCACAAGGCTGCAAGCCTAAATCCCCAGTGAGGGAGGGGAGGAGGCCTCGGATGCCCCCAGAGGTGTGGGCTTACTGAGCAATATCTGGGCGGTTCAGGGGACCCCAGACAGAGGCCCTGTCTGGCTGTCTCCAGTCCCGGGGTCTCTGGCCTGGGTGCCACCCTCATGAAACCCCATGCCTGTAAGAGCTGATGCACGATGTTTCTAGAAAGGGATGGGCAGCCCTGGAGAAAGGACTAGGAGTGAAGAAACCACAGGAGAGCCTCCTCCTCAAAGCCAAGGTCCTGGGAAGACAGGGTCCATGTGCCCCTCTGGCCTGACTGTTGCACAGGCAGGTGGGAAGAACAAAGCTCCCCAGCCACAAAGACAGCTGCTAATCCGACTCTGCCGGCCGCTTGCTCTGACCTTGGGTCTGTCATGTCACTTCTCTGACCCTCGGTTTTCTCATCTGTGTCAAGGCCAGGTCTGTCTTGTTCATAGCTGCACTGTTGCTTGGCACAGTACTTGTCACATGATGAGTACTCAATAAATATTTGCTGAATGAATGAATAAATGAATGAATGAAAGGGGACAATGACGCTGACCTTGCAGTATCCCGAGTCAAAGACCTTGTCTAAAAAGTCTGGCATAGGAAGGGCCCTTGGGCCTCACCCACTCTTCTTGCTCTTCCTCAGGGAGCACTGTTCCTAGGACAGCTGCCCTAGACCACCGTGCCCCCTCCCCAGAGGTCAGAGATGGATTCCAAAAGGCATTCGTCCTTCTCGCCCAGGCAGCTCTGTCTTGAGAAGTGGGGCTCAGGGCAGCATCTGGAGAAGCCAGGCAGCAGATGGACAAAGACAGCACGTGCCCCACGGGCAGGAAGCAGCCCCAGGAGCTGGGTTCAGAGCCCAGCCCTGGCAGCCCTGCACGCTGCTGGAGGCTGGGGGCCAGGTGCCAGGATTGGCTGGCACCACCGGCCCTCTGAAAAGGCTGGACAGAGGCCCTGTGGAACAAAGAGAGTCTGCCAACATCCGGAGCCTCTCCTGGAGTCCCTTCCACCTGGGCCAGTTTGATCCCAGCCCTTCCCCATCCTTGAGCCCCGACCCCCCAACTTGTTAGAAGACAGTGAGAGCTCTGGACTTTGATCCTGTCTCAAACATGAATTTATAGGCCAGTTCTCCCAAGTTCAGCTGTCCCATCCAAAAATGGGGGTAATCCCCTTTTTTTTAAAAAAAGAAAAGAGGTTCCCCCCTAACATGGGGCTTGAACTCACAACGTTGAGATCAAGAGCCGCAAGCTTTACTGAGTCAGCCAGGCACCCCAATGATCCCTACTTTGAGATGATGTTTAGAGAATTATTTTAACAAGGTAACAGAGGCAAAGCAGGGTCGGTGGCACACAGTGAAGCTCTGTACAGGGCAGGGCTGGGCCCCTGGAGAACATTCCTGCTTTCAGCAGGGCCAGGGAAGGCCCAGGGCGGAATCCGCACCCACACGGCCACCTGGGCCAGGCCCTGCCTCCCAGCAGCCCATTTTCGGCAGCGTCACGAGGAGGGCAGGGCCGTCCAGACCCCAGGCCTCTGCGAAATGCCCCCAGCAGCCCCTTGCCCGCCTCTTTCCCAGCCAGGAGGCGGTGGCAGCGCCTGTACCTGTGGGTCAGGCTGCTGTATCACTTACATGTCACCTGGGCTAAGAACAGCAAGGCCCTGTTCTCCAGTGAGAGCGGCCCAACCGGTGCCCCGGCTGCCCCGTGGCTCCTGTTACCCAAACAATAACACCCAGACGCCTGGCACTTCCATGCAGTGGGGGAGGGGGAGAACAGGCAGCAGCGCCCAGGGCTCTGCACCTCTCAGTCCCAGGAAGCATGAAGCTACGACCCAGCACTGGCCGCTGGAGGAACAGAGGGGCAGAGAGGCTAAGGACCGGCTGAGGGTCACACAGTGTTTCCAAGGTGAAGCTCAGAAATCACGATGCCTCCAGTCCTAGGAAATACACTAGTCTTCTCCTCTCACAGAACTCAGATGCAGTTGTACTCAAAACTGAGTCGAGTTTCCTGTTTAAACCTGGTCCCCTGCCCCAGGATTCCCCAAAGGGAAGCAGGAAGTAGTGCCCTGCACTGGGAATCGAGCTCCTGGGTGTCTGCCCTTCCTGCGAGCATAACCCAAGGTAAGTCCCTAGGTTAAGTACTTCCCGGCCTCCCTTCCTCTAGGGAGGCCTAAGTCACAGGGGCATGCCAGGGCAAAGGCATCCATCTCTGAGCGCCCCCCCAACCAAGCCCTGATGCCCCAGGCCTTGTGGGGGGGGGGTACTGCAGAGGGCAGTGTTCCTCACCTCAGAGGGTGAGTCAGCGAGAGAACCTCCGAGAGCCGTGCAGGGCCTGTAAAAACCCCATGGCAGGGATCCCAGAGCAATTTACTCCAAATTGCACCTTCAGGTTGGTTACCTAATCCTGCCGCGCCCACCATCCAATAGCCAGTGTCAGCTACGACCATCCCTTTAAAGGGGTAGCACACCCTGGGTGCTGGGGACCTGGGGTCCTCACTCTAAGCACAACCTGTGGCCCTGGGAGGCAGGGTACGTGGTGGTTGCCCCAGGTAAGAGGAGGCAGAGGAGGGGAGCTAGGCAGGGGCTAGGGACCAAAGCCAAGAGAAAATCACCTTGGCTCCCCTGCTCACTGATGTCTTCACACCCTCCCAGTATACCCCCACATCCCCTCTGGAAATGGAGTTTCATCTGCTTCCTTCCCAGCATGAAGCTGAGAGGAAAGTTTTCTTAATCTGCTGGTTCAGGGCCTTGACCTTGACCCTGGGGGTCAAAGGGCACAGGAAGAGCTGGCCTTCTGCATCCTAGGGCTTGGCACCACAGAATCCTCGGAGGAGAGCAGAAGCTGCTTCTGGGAGAAGCTAGGTGACAGAGGCCAAAAACCCCAGGGGCCCAGCCCTTCCTATGGGAGGGCTCACAAGGAAAAAGGCAGGCACCAAGGTCCTCCATGTCTCCTGGAATGATCCTCACAAGGTCTAAGGGCTTTTCCCCACTGTCATCTCCACAGCTTGGGGTAGGGGACACATATGTCCTCTGGCCCTAACCCAGGGGCAAAAAAACCCAAGAGTTTCAGCCCTAGACAGGTGGTGTCACCCCATATCCCACAACTGCCAAGGGTCAAGAGGGGAAACCCTGCTAGGGTAGCAGCAGAGAAGCGGGCCGCTCTCGGGGTAGGGCACTGTGAGACATGAAAGAGACGTGGGGTTCTCATGACCCTCATCTCTTGTAGAATCCTAGACATCTGGCACCTTAGCCCTGCCCTTCTGCGCTGACAGAGGAAGCTCCGACAGCTCCCGTACAGGTCCTAGGTGTGTGGGGTGACGGGGGGCCAGATCTCAGGGCCTCGCGGGATCCCCTCCCCGTGCTAAGGGGGGTCTGAACGCTTGGCGGAACTGTCCCTCGCGCGCGCGCGCGCACACACACACACACACACACACACCCGGGGCATAGGGGTGTGGAGCCGAAGAAAGGCACAAGAGATCGGAGTGCACTCACGCCCTCGAGAGCGCCAGCCAGGCTGCAGCGGCGCCGCGAGCCGCCCCGCCCCCGTGGGGACCCAGGCTCGCCTGCCGCCGGCGCCCGTCCCCCGCCCCGCTCACTCACCTCCGGGTCCAGCGGCACCAGCTCCATGAGCGGCCAGGGCTCCTTGAGCTGGGCGAGCGGCATCGCGCCGCCGCCAGGCCGCCCGCGCTCCTCTGGCGGCCCGGGACGCGCCGCCTCCCGGGTCCCGGGGTCCCCGGCTCTGCGCCCCTGAGCCCCCGCGCCCCCCACGAGACCCCCGCGCTGGGGCTGGGCCGTCCGCCGCCGCTACCGCCGCGGCACTCGCACTTCGGCTCCCTCCGTCACCCGGCGCCGCCGCGCCCATTGGCTACCTGCGCGAGGGGCGGGGCCGCTGAAGCCCCGCCCCAGACCCCGCAGCGCGGCTTTCCCGGAGCAGACCCCAGCCCCCGGCGCGCGGGAGGGCTCCGCCCCGCCTCCGCCGCGAGCTCCTGGCCGGTGCTCTGCTCCGCTTATGAGAGGCCTTCCCGGCTCCTCCCTACCAAAACGCTGTCCTCCCCGTGCGGACCACGCCGGGGTCATCGCTTTCCCCTCATCTGCTCGCGCGGAGTCACGCCCCAGATATTCCCTCTCCATCCTGCGGGAGGGATGCCCCCTGTTCCCCCAGCCCCCATCCGCCCGCCTCTCCCCTTCCCGCTCCAGGCAAGCACTCACACCGAAGGACCCAGGCCGGGGCTTGAAAGGAGCCTGGGCCCCATGCCCCTCAGGCCTTCAGCTCACGAGGCCCTAGAGATCCCCCGGGATCTTAGCGCCCCAGGTCGGGGTAGGTTCCTATTATGTTGCCACCATCAGCACCCATAGCGCCTCCAGATTTTTTGGGTAATCTGTCCTTGAGGGGACCCCTTTCAAGCCAGATCTCCCCAGAATCTCTCCAACTTCAGGCCCAGACCCAGGGCTGATTTATGTTTGTTGCCCCCTCTGAGGAGGGCTCGGACCAAACTCCCAAGGTTGAGGGACACTTGGGCTGCACGTGGAGTAAAAGGCCAGGGAAAAGGGTTCCTCTTGGAGAGATTCAACCAGCATCTAAAGAGGTGTTAGGGGTCCAGGTGCGAAGAGGTTTATTCACAGGTGGGGCAGTGGAGGGATGGGCTTGCAGGTTCATGGGTGGGGAAGAATGGCTAGTTATTTGCAAAGCTTTTGGAAGGCAGGGGAATGATGGGGGCACCCGAGTGGCGCAGGGAGTTAAGCATGGGACTCTCCTGGTTTTGGCTTAGGTTATGATCTCAGGATTGTGAGACTGAGCCCTGCCTTGAGTAAGACTCTCTCCCCCTCTCCCTCTGCCCTTACCCCCACTCTCTAAATTAAATAAGTAAATTTTAAGGCAGGGTGATGGGGAAGATTGTTTATCAAAAACCTTCTGTGAACCAGCTCCAACAACCTGTGATTTCTTTGAATTCCCACCACCACCTAGTTTACAAATCATAAAACAGCCTCACAAGGATGAGATGATTTACCCAAGGTCACACACCAGGTCAAGAACAGATTAGGAGGGCGCCTGGGTGGCTCAGTGGGTTAAAGCCTCTGCCTTTGGCTCAGGTCATGATCTCAGGGTCCTGGGATCGAATCCCACATCGGGCTCTCTGCTCGGCAGGGAGCCTGCTTCCTCCTCTCTCTCTGCCTGTCTATCTGCCTACTTGTGATCTCCGTCTGTCAAATAAATAAATAAAATCTTTAAAAAAAAAAAAAAGAACAGATTAGGACTTTTAAGAAATCAAAGTTTATGAATATTTCTCCTAAATCCAGATACTTCCCTTATTCCACGACTTTCCTACGGTAGCAAGTGAATTGGGTTTTCAGTGAAAAAGACTGAAACCCAACAAATTTTTTTAAAAGATTTATTTATTTTGGGGTGCCTGAGTGGCTCAGTCCTTGAGTGTCTGCCTTCCGCTAGGGTCATGATCCCAGGGCCCTGGGATTGAGCCCCACATCCAGCTCCCTGCTCAGAGGGAAGCCTGCTTTTCCCTCTCCCACTCCCTCTGCTTGTGTTCCCTCTCTCACTGTCTCTCTCTCTCTCTCTCTCTGTTAAATAAATAAATAAAATCTTAAAAAAGAAAAGATTTATTAATTTTTTACGGGGGGGGTGACCAGAGGGAGAGAGACTCTAGCAGACTCCGCTTAGCTCAGAGCCCTACTTGGGGCTCAATCCCACAACCTTGAGATCATGACCTGAGCCAGATCAAGATTAACCAATTAAGCCAAATTAACCCACTGAGACACCCAGGAACCCCCCCCCCCCGCAACAAATTTTTTTTGAAGCAGGCTCTATGTGCAGCATGGGGCTCAAACTCACAACCCCAAAATCAAGACTTGCATGTTCTATGGACCGAGCCAGGTGCTCCAGAACCCAACAAATCTTGATTTGAATCCTAACTCTTTTACCTCCTTAACATGGGAAAGCTAATTTATATCGCTTAACCACAGTTTCTCTATCTGTGAAAGAATTATAACCCAAGTCTTTCAGGTAGGTACTGAGCACAACAGTTACTTTATTTTATTTTTTGTTTTTTCTTAAGATTTTATTTATTTATTTGACAGAGAGAGACACAGGGAGAGAGGAAACACAAGCACGGGGAGTGGCAGAGGGAGAAGCAGGCTTCCCGCTGAGCAGGGAGCCCAATGCGGGACTCGATCCCAGGACCCTGGGATCATGACCTAAGCCAAAGGTAGATACTTAACAACTGAGCCACCCACGAGCCCCTATTTTATTTTTTAAAAAATATTTATTTATTTATTTGACAGAGAGTGTGTGAGCTGGGGGAAGGGGCAGAGGGAGAGGGTGAGAATCCCCAAGCAGACTCCCTGCCAAGCGTGGACCCCAACTCAGTGTTCAATCTCAGGACCTGGAGGACCACGACCAGAGCCGAAATCGAGAATCAGCTGTCCAACCAACTGAGCCACCTGGGTGTGCCTACATTTGTGTTAATCAGTAAACATTTATGCCTACATACGACATGCCAGGCCCTCTTCCAAAGCATGTATAGTATCCCAGGACTGCTTCTAGATGCTGAGGATAGAACGATGACAAAACCGAGCCCCAGCTCTCCCAGAGTTGACGTTCAGTCTGGTGTGATTACAGAAATAATTACAGCCAACACACACCCAGCACTTACTCTGGACCAGGCACTGTTCTAAGCACTTCACCTGTATAAACTCATTTAATCCTCACAGCATTATAAGGTGAGAGCTGTTACTCTCTCCAGTGAACAGAGGAGGAAACTGAGGACAGAGGAATTAGGCATCCCATTCTTTGGGTCTCTCCGAGGTTACACAGCTTGAAAAAATGGTAGAACTGAGACCACTCTGGCAGTGTGGGCCCAGATTTTGGTGTCTTGTTCACTCACTCTCCATGACCCTGATGGGAAAGGGTGGGGGCTTGGACCAGAGGCAGTGGCCATTATTAACCTCGGCGTTAGTGTCTGCCAGTTCAGCTGCCTGGAACCATTTGCAGCGTCCCAACCCCTGCTGCTCGGGGCTAGCCTTGTAATATGTGGACTGACTTACCCTAAAAAAAACTGTTGCTAGGGGCGCCTGGGTGGCTCAGGGGGTTAAGCCGCTGCCTTCGGCTCAGGTCATGATCTCAGGGTCCTGGGATCGAGTCCCGCATCGGGCTCTCGGCTCAGCAGGGAGCCTGCTTCCCTCTCTCTCTCTCTGCCTGCCTCTCCGACTACTTGTGATTTCTCTCTGTCAAATAAATAAATAAAATCTTTAAAAAAAAAAAAACTGTTGCTGTCTCTCTGAAATTCAAATTTAACTGGGCATCCTATATTTTGATTTGCTGAATCTAGTGATCCTATTGGGGTACAGAAGAGATGGCACACAGGGGCCAAACATCTGATGGCAAGCCGGACGGAAGTGAGATAGGAAGAGGTCCCAGAGCATCAGGGCAAAAGACCGGGTGAGGAAGATGGGATAGACGGGCAGGAGTAGAGGAAGTGAGGGGAAAGCAGGAGCGATTTTGTCTTCAGTCTGCCCCTTTCCTGGGGCCCCTGACCCTCTTCCTTTCGCTTCTTACAGGAAACGATTCCCTATCAAGTGCATCGTTTCCGCTTAAGGACTGAGTGGTGACTATGCTTTCCCACGAACAAGTTTCACTTCATATGTCCCCTCTCCCAAAGGTACTGGAAAAGCCATGGTGGGTCATGCTGGAAAAAGGAAGCCCAGAGAACAGCCAGGCCTGGCCTGGGCAGTTTGGGCAGGTCAGCTTGCCTACCTATGTTGTAGTGACAGCAGTCACTCAACAGAGAGACATGGAGACCAAACCATCGCCTACAGGGCAGTGATTCTGCTATAGCCTCAGCTCACAATTTCTCCTGCTTCCCTCTAGACTCCAGCCCCAACTCCTTTAGTTGCCCTGCCACAGGGCCTTTGAACACGCTGCTCCTTGTACTTGAAACTATCTTCTCTCTTCCTCAAACCAGCGTATCTCCACAATCACTTCCTCCAGGACATATTCCTTTGCCTCCCTGTTATACACACTCGTAGCAATGGATACTTCTCACAGTTGTCCCTTTCCATGTGTTTATGTGATTATTTGATTAACACCTGGCTCTTCAATTAGACAGTAAGCTCTGAGAGGGCAGGGGTCGCATCTTGGTTCTTCATGGTCTTCCTGGCACCTGACACACTGCCTGGCACATAGTAGGTGCTCAAAGAGGCTAAGTGATATTCCAGCATCATCTGTGTATGAAATGGTAGTAAATCCAGGACTCAGACCCAGGCAGTCTAACCCCACACTCTGAGTAGTGGATAAATGCTAGCTATTATTATTAATAATAATAATAACGGTGTTAGAACAGGCTGTTCTGGGCGGTCACTTGAGGTGTTTGTTAAATGAATGACTCATAAAAGGGCTTTGCTGGACACAAATGAGGTTATTATTTTGTATCCTGTTGGAGAGATTTTTCTGGCATGGAGCAGGGGTACTGAACTGAGAGGGGCCAAAGGCTGGGTTTTGGGTCTCTCTAAAGAGAACCTGGCCTTGTGCTTGCTATAATCAAGAGCAGAAGGCATTGCCTCAGGGAGACGGTCTGTCATTATACTTTCCTAGCCTTTCGGTAGAGGAGGGTGTTGGCACATGTGTCTCCTGGCAGCAGGTGGAACACAATGAGAAGGATAATCATAACGGCAGTCACAGTCCTCTTTGACAAGTGATTACAAGAGGCCCGAGCTTGGCTAAGTATTTAAATAATAATAACCAACTAGAAGGGCTTATTGGGAGAGTACAATAGGGCCTGCTTGGAGCTGTTTAAAGAAAGAGCTCATCCAATTGTCCCAACACCACTATGAGATTGAAATCATTGTCCCCATTTTTCAGATGAGAAAACTGAGGCACATAAAGGGACAGAATTGTCCATGGTCAGACAGCTGGTAAGTATTGCAGCTGGACTGAGAACCTAATTCTCTCAGACTCAAAGACTCACTTCATTACACGGTCAGCCCAGAACAGGAGCTCAGGGGTACCCAGGGTACAGACAGCGGGTAGCAGTGAACAGGGAAGGGGGTAGAGTCTCTCGTCTGCTCCATCCAGGTCTAGGGGGCTGGAGGTGCCATCACTCCCCTGCTTGAAACCCTCATGTGGCTCCACCATCACATTTCAAACAAAATCCACAGATTTTGCTGGGCCTGCAAAGCCCCACAGGACCCGGCTCCCTGCTGCCTGGGGCATCTCCTCTCCTTCAGCTTGCTCAGTGCCTTCCTGCCACCAGGCTTCCTTCCTGCTCATTGACATGCAAGGCAGCTCCCACCTCAGGCTTTCTCTCCTGCTGTCCCCTTCATGTGGAAGGTTCTCTCCCTTCATTCATACCTCTGCTCAAATGTCACCTCTTCAGAGAGAACTAGCCCCTTCTAAACCAGCTCCCCAGCAACGGCATCACCTACGTTATCTTGTTTTCACTGCACGCCTCTCCACCAGCAGCAGTCGCACTGCCCATTTACCTGTTTGCTATTGTTCGTTGTGCCCAGTAGAATAAAGTTCCACGAGGCAGGGCTTATCTGTTTTGTTTACCGTTGTATCCCAGGATACATCTGGCATATGGCAAGCCCTCAAACATACTTATGAATGGAACCACACCAACCTGGGCTCTCATCCAGGCTCTGCCCCCTCCTAGCTCTGTGACTCGGAACATTTAGTTAAACTTGGTTTCTGCATCTCTAAGCCAGGGGTGTCTGAATTAAGTTAGATCGGGCAATAAAATATCTGTGTGGTGCCTGGCACATGGTAGGTGCTCAAGAGAAACCATACAAACAACCATAGCCCTTCTCCCTTCCTCCCTAATTCTTCCCCTGGAAAGGAAGGGAACGCAGGAGGCTGGGACTTGGAGAGTTCACTGGATGTGTTCTCCACCGGTGTGAGATGAAGATGTGAGAAGAGGCTTCGGTTTAAAGGCACTCCCGTGACCGTGGTCACGAGGCAGGGAAAGAATGAGGCCAGAGATGGAGTCGTCAGAAAGGAAGAGGAGGAACAGGAGTGTGCAGGTGGGATGGTCTGCTGGAGAACTGGCTGGGGGCTCTCCTGCTGCTCTGGAGCCTGGGGATGAGGCAGAAGCTTGCTGCTATTCGTTGGAAAGGATGGAAAAGGAACTGGAGTTCGAGGGACAAAAGAGGAAGCAGTGGGTCATTTGTAGATACTCATCAGAAACCAACTATGTGCCCGGCACCGCTGTGGCCGCTGGGGATACAGCAGAGGAGGAGAGGGAGAGGGTTCTCTGCCCTCTAGGATAGGATAGGGATGGGTAAAATTACGGCCCACGGGCCAAACCTGACCTACTATTTTTGCACACCTGTGCGCTAAGAATGGTCTTTACCTTTTTAACTGATTGAAAAAAATCAAAAGGGGCGCCTGGGTGGCTCAGCTGGTTAAAGCCTCTGCTTTTGGCTCAGATCATGATCCCAGCATCCTGGGATTGAGCCCCGCATCGCATCACATCGCATCCCATTGGGATTTCTGCTCAGCAGGGAGTCTACTTCCTCTTCCTCTCTCTCTCTCTGCCTGCCTCTCTGCCTACTTGTGATCTCTGTCTGTCAAATAAATAAAATAAAATCTTTAAAAAAAAAAAAAGAAAAAAATCAAAAGAAGACTATTTCCTGACCTGTGAAATTTATATGAAATTCCAATTTCTGAATCCACAAATAAAGTTTTATTGGCACACAGCCAGGCTGCGTTTATGTGTGGTCTAGAGCTGCTTGGCACTACAACAACAGAGTCGAGTAGTTGCAACACAGACCATATGGCCTGGAAAGCCTGAAATGGCTTTTTTGCGTTTTTTGGGGAGGGGGGGGTAGTTTTTCAACCTCTGTTTTGGGACCTTCCATTCTCTCTGAAGAGACAGTTAAGGAAACAGTAAGTGGGTTTCAGGGGGCATCTGGTAAGGGAGCCAGCTCCTGCCTCAGCCACCTAGCCCTGGAAGGGAGGTACTCCGTCCAGCTGGACTACATTACAGCTCAGAGGCGCTGGGGTCATTGTCATCAGCTCTCCGCCTCTGGGCCAAGAGGAGTGAGCCTTTTCCTGAAAAAAAAAAAAAAAAGAAACATACTCAGTGATCTGCAAACTCCAGCACTACTGGATCCCCTTCTCTCCCAGATCCTCAATGCAAGAACAGCTTACACATACCACCTCAAAGGAACGTCCCCTTTGTCACCAAGGCCTGCCACCTACAAGTCTCCTCCCACACTACCTCATGGAACCCTGACAAGGATTAGGCATGGGTTGGGATTATTGTTCCCATTTCACAGACAAGGAAACTGAAACTTAAAGAAATTACCGGAGTTACCCAGGGCCACACAGCTTGAAACAGCTTGCAGATCCAGAATTAAAAAGGAGTGGAGTGTCAGCTTTGAAAGGGCCTTCAGGATTGTCTTAGTGAGCAGTGGAAAACTGGTGGCCTGGGGCTGAGGTGAATCAGGTAAGGGTGGTGGCAGGTCCTTCGTGTGCAAGACATAAGGCTTGCATTGTCTGTGGAGAACTTAAAAACATGAATGAAACTGGGTAGGTCTGCTTTTTATTATCACCCTGCCCTGGTACCTCCAGACAATGTCGGGGATAAAAATGCTCCCTCCTAAAGAGATCTTTCTGTTGGTCTAAGTTCTAAATCATTGCTGTGATTATTAAGAGTTTTAAGAATATAATATATATGGAGGCTTCAAATTAGTACATTTATGTTACCTAACCTTTGATAAATAATATATGCTACAATGGGAGCTAATTTGGAAAGCTATCCCCCCTACACAGTTGACCCTCAGCATGTGCCTTCAATTTGAGACTTCCTAGCAGCTCAGAAATACTGGAGTCGCTTCAAGAATGTTTAGGTCCCCCTGTCTCTGTGTATAAGCAGATTTGAAATCAACAATGATGGTACAGTGACTGTAAAAAATGAAGGAACAAAACTTGAGCTACTGCAATTCTTTCATTCTCTGTGCTGCTCATTCTTTGAACCCTGCCCTGTTGCCCCTTTTGGAGGCCCTTTTTCTTGTGTATATGTACATGTCCTTTCTATTAAAAAAAATAATAATAATAGTAATGTAACTAAAAAAATATTGGTCCATTACTTTTTTCTCTTTCGTTTTGTAATTTTTTTTTTTTTATATTTTGGTTGTCTGGGTGTGTATATGAAGTCAATAAAAGGAAATTTTTTTTTAAAGATTTTATTTATTTATTTGACAGGCAGAGATCACAAGTAGGCAGAGAGGCAGGCAGAGAGGGGGAAGCAGGCTCCCTGCCGAGCAGAGAGCCCAATGCGGGGCTCAATCCCATGACTCCAAGATCATGACCTGAGCTGAAGGCAAAGGCTTTAACCCACTGAGCCACCCAGGCACCCAATAAAAGGAAATTTTTACCATGTTTCTTTTCTGGCCATTATTATTTGTTTTGTTTCACAATTATTATTGGAGAAAATTCTGTCAGGTTGTGGTTAAAAAAATGATCCAATCTGGGAGTCAGATACACACTAGGTTTACCGTCGACCTGAAAACAGAAGAAGACCCACAGACAATGGCATTATCTTTTCAATTATGATCATCATTATTATTTTACTGAGTACCTACTTGGTACCAGGTCCTGTTCTAAGGTTTGACATCATCTCTCTCTCTTTCTCTTTTTTTTGGGGGGGGATATTCAGCAAATATTTATTAATATCCTACCCTGTGTGAGCACCATTGTAGGTGCTGGAAATATGGCAGTGAACAAGGTCAAGTGCTTTTTCTCTATTACCCTTGAACCACTGGACCCGGAGGTGTTTCCTTGTGTTTCATCTCACTTTAAAAGTGAGGACAGACTCCCACAGGGCTGGGATTAGGGTAAAGTGAGTGAGGACAAGTCATGCAGTGCAAGTTCAGATCCTGTCTTTATTTAAAATATTGATAGTTTGTTCATTGTAAATATTTATTGCATTATTTTTTACTTTTTTAAAATTATCATATAATGTATTATTAGCCCCAGGGGTACAGGTCTGTGAATCACCAGGTTTACACACTTCACAGCACTCACCATAGCACATACTCTCCCCAATGTATTTTTGACTTTTTTAAAGCATTTATTTATTTGAGAGAGAGAAAGAGAGTGGGGGGAGGGGCAGAGGGAGCGAATCCCCAAGTAGACTCCCCACTGAATACAGAGTCTGACTTAGAGCTGTCCTATGACCCATGAGATCACAACCTGAGCTGAAACCAAGAGTTGGACATCGAATCAACTGAACCATCTGGGCATCCCTACTTTTGACTTTTTTTTTTTTTAATTTTTATTTTTATTTTTTAAAATATTTTATTTGTTTGAGAGGGGGGGGGGAACACAGGCGGGTCAGGGGGAGGGGCAGAGGGAGAGAGACAAGCAGACTCCCCTCTGAGTGTGGAGCCCAACATGGGACTTGATTCCAGGACCCTGCGATCATGACCTGAGCTGAAGTCAGATCCTTAACCCACTGATCCACCCAGGTGTCCCTACTTTTTAAAATATTACATTAATACATTAGTTATCTTGACTGTTGAGTTTTCAGGTGCCCCCTTAAATCTTACGCCCAAGATGATTCCTCATTAACCTCACCCTAGTCTCATCTTTGCTCATCTAACCCTTGCAGCAATCTTGTGAAGGAACTGCATTAATTATCCCCATTTTACAGAAAAGAAAAGTGAGGCACAGAGTGGCTAAATGATTTGTACAAGGACACACAGTCATTAAGTAGTAGAACTGGCACGTGAACATCTCTTACCTTAGAGCCCATGCTCTTAATACTACTTTACATTTGTTTGGCCCACACAGGTTGCTGAATAACCCAAATAACTTGCCATTGCTTTAATTTAAGCTAAAAAATTACATTTAAAATTTAAATTAAAAATATAAAAATAGGGGCATCTGGGTGGCTCAGTGGGTTAAGCCTCTGCCTTCGGCTCGGGTCATGATCCCAGGGTGCTGGGATCAAGCCCCGCATCGGGCTCTCTGCTCGGCGGGGAGCCTGCTTCCTCCTCTCTCTCTGCCTGCCTCTCTGCCTCCTTGTGATCTCTCTCTCTGTCCAATAAATAAATAAAATCTTTAAAAAAAAAAAAAAGGAAAGGAAAAGAAGTAAAATAATAATAATAATAATTTAAATAAAAATTAAATAATAAATAAAAATCAAAATAAATAATCACAATAAAAATTTTAAAATTGAAAATATAAAAATAATTTAAATTTAAAAATGCTTTCTTTCTTCCTTTCTTTCTTTTGTAGGCTCCATGTCCAGCTCATGACCCTGAGATCAAGACCTGAGCTGAGATCAAGAGTAGGGCACCTGCGGCACCTGGGTGGCTCAGTGGGTTAAAGCCTCTGCTTTCGGCTCGGGTCATGGTCCCAGGGTTCTGGGTTTGAGCCCCGCATCGAGCTCTCTGCTCAGCAGGGAGCCTGCTTCCCTTCCTCTCTCTCTTTGCCTGCCTCTCTGCCTACTTGTGATCTCTGTCAAATAAATAAATAAAATCTTAAAAAAAAAAAGAGTAGGATACTTAACCAACTTAGCCACTTAGGAGCCCCTCCAGCTTCTTTAAAAGTCTGTCAACCTGGGCTCACATTCCTGTTTTGGAAGTATCAGCAGGATGAGTAGTAGCCCTTCTTAAATCAGGCAAGGTTGGGGCGCCTGGGTGGTTCAGTGGGTTAAGCCTCTGTCTTTGACTCAGTTCATGATCTCAGGGTCCTGGGATGGAGTCCCGCATATGCGCTCTGCTCAGCAGGGAGGCTGCTTCCTCCTCTCTCTCTGCCTACTTGTGATCTCTCTCTCTGTCAAATAAGTAAATAAAATCTTAAAAAACAAAACAAAACAAAACAAAAAAACTCAGGCAAGTTCATCAGGCAGCCACACCCCCACCCCCACCCCCACCACCCACTATTGTCTCAACTGTTTCACTGTCTTGTTGCCTGCCTGCTCCTGGGGGCATCTGGATTTGAATCCCTAATCTAATCCCTAATCCCTAATCCCATTTCACAAATGGAGAAATCCAGGCTCCATCCAGAAAAGAAGAGGCTTACCCAATGCACCTAGCACTTCTAAGACAAAGCTAGGCTCCAAGCCAGGTCCCACACAGTCCCTCAGTCACAGGAGACAATTATGAGTGACTTCACTTTTAAAGGAAGCTCAGAGAGGGAGCTCCTGGAGTCCAAACGAGCTAACACTCATTCCATTAGCACCTCCCAATGGCTGGCGCTGAGACCCACATGCCCATATCCAAACAGCTCCCAGTAACTCTGACAGGTCGACCTTGACAACCTCCATCTTACAGGTGAGAAGATAGGGCTTGGGAGGTCAAGTGACATTCCTGGGATCTCACTCCAAGTTTGCGGCCAATCTGCCTAACTTTATAGTTCACTAGCTCTTGACATAAGACCGGAGGAAGCTACCTCCAGCTTCCTTCCTGCAACTCCCTCTCTCACTCTTGCTGGGATTTTCTGGGGCTGAGGCTATAGTCACCCAAAACCAAATTTACTCTCTTCCAGGAGGATATTGCCACCGAGCAGCCTGAGAAGCGAGACTGAGTTGTCAAAAATACCTGCTAGGAAAAATACCTGGATGACACAGTCAGTTAAGTGTCCGACTCTTGGTTCCAGCTCACGTGATCTCAGGGTCCTGAGACGAAACCCAGGTGGGCCTCCATGCTCAGCAGGGGTCTGCTTGAAATTCTCTCCCTCCGCTCCTGCCACTCAGGCTCATTCTCTCTCTCTCTCATTCTCTCAAATAAATAAATAAATCTTGGGGCATCTGGGTGGCTCAGTGGGTTAAGCATCTGCCTTAAGCTCAGGTCATGATCTCCGGGTCCTGGGATCGGGCCCCCCATTGGGTGTGCTTAGCCAGAGTCTGCTTGTCCCTCTCCTTCCCCCACAACTCCTCTCCTGCACTCCCACTCTCCCTCTCAAATAAATAAATAAAATCTTTTTTAAAATAATAAACAAACAGGGCGCCTGGGTGGCTCAGTGGGTTAAAGCCTCTGCCTTCGGCTCAGGTCATGATCCCAGGGTCCTGGGATCAAGCCCCACATCTGGCTCTCTGCTCAGCGGGGAGCCTGCTTCCTCCTCTCTCTCTGCCTGCCTCTCTGCCTACTTGTGATCTCTCTCTGTCAAATAAATAAAATTCTTTAAAAAAAAAATAATAAACAAACAAATAAATAAATCTGTCTTAAGGAGAAGTAGACCCTGCTTTATGGGGAAGCCTGGCTGGCTCAGTGGGTAGAGCGTGCAACTCTTGATCTAGGGGTCATGGCTTCAAGCCTCACCTTGGGCATAGGATGTACTTAAAAAACATTTAAAAATAAAATCTTTAAAAACAAAATACCTTCTTTATGACAGGCGTGTGTTAGATGCTTTTCACAAGGCTTATATTCCCTTCTTTGTGTTTACCTGGATCCTCTACATTTTCCACAATGAATACGTTTTACTTCCAGTACAAGGAATTGCCTGATCACAGCCTGGAAATGAGTCTACTAACGATTTGGGGAAGTTGGGGATCAGTATCCACAACTGGCAATCGAGGAAGCTGAGACTCAGAAGATTGCCCAAGGTCACAGAGATGATAAGTGACGGAGTCGGGATGCTGCCTGAGTCCCAGGCCTGTGCTCCTTCCACTCCACGCCTCTGCCTGCCTTTTTTTCACATCTTGTTGCACAAAGGAGTTCAGGCAAATTCTAAACATATATAAGAGAAAGCAAGCATTTATCCTACTATATTTCAGGAAGATCAAATTATGAATGAGGAATAGTTCTTTATGTAAGAATGTCAACTAATGAATGCAAGAAAGAATGAAGAATTAGAAAATTACCTTTTGGGCTGCCTGAGTCAGTCGATAGAGCATGTGACTCTAGATCTCTTGGTCATGAGTTCAAGTCCCATGTTGGGTGTAGAGATTACTTAAAAATAAATAAAAATTTGGGGTGCCTGGGTGGCTCAGTGGGTTAAGCCTCTGCCTTTGGCTCAGGTCATGATCTCAGGGTCCTGGGATCAAGCCCCACATCCGGCTCTCTGCTCAGCGGGGAGCCTGCTTCCCCTACCCCTCTCTCTGCCTGCCTCTCTGCCTACTTTTGATCTCTCTGTCAAATAAATAAATAAAAATCTTTAAAATAAATAAACAAAATAGATAGATAGATAAAAACTTGGGGTGCCTGGGTGGTACAGTCGGTTGGGTGTCTCATTCTTTGTTTGGGCTTTGGTTGTGATCTCCAGAAATGAGATTCACCCCACACCCCACATGGGCAGTGGGGAGTCTGCTTAAGATTCTCTCTCCCTCTCCTTTTGCCCCTCTACCCATCTCTCTCAGGTGAATAAATAAATCTTTTAAAATAAATACATAAAATATTTTGTAAAAAGAAAAATTTTTTGTAACATCTTTTTTTAAAAGATTTTATTTATTTATTTATTTGACAGACAGAGATCACAAGTAGGCAGAGAGGCAGGCAGTGAGAGAGAGAGGAGGAGGCAGGATCCCTGCTGAGCAGAGAGCCCGATGTGGAGCTTGATCCCAGGACCCCAGGATCATGACCGGAGCCAAAGGCAGAGGCTTTAACCCACTGAGCCACCCAGGCACCCCAATTTTTGATAACATCTAATGAAATGATGGTTCATAGGTGGATGTTAAAATGAATAGATAAAACATTGATGGGGATTTCAATGAAGAGAGCAGGCCAAGAGCCCTGACCAGCAGATCCATCAATAAAAATGTTTCAACTAAATATCATGTGCCTCCAGATATGACCTAATAATAAGTATACAGCACCACTGCCAAGAAGTTACTCTTGCCAAAATCATTAAACCCAAACGAATCAAGCCACTAGATCTAACTTTCAGTTTACTGAAATATAAATAACAGAAGAACAAGTTAAACTACACCATTAGGAAGCAATCAGCCAAAACTTCTGCGACTTGGGAAACTTCTCAGGACAATGCTCTGTTTTCTCTTACAAATAAATAGCATGAAAAAAAAGAAAAATAGAGAAAGGTGAAACTATTACACATTAAAAGTTACTTAAGAGGGGCACCTGGGTAGCTCAGTGGGTTAAGCCTCTGCCTTCAGCTCAGGTCATGATCTCGGGGTCCTGGGATTGAGCCCCATGTCAGGCTCTCTGCTCAGCGGGGAGGCTGCTTCCGCGTCCCCCACCTCTGCCTGCCTCTCTGCCTACTTGTGATCTCTGTCTGTCAAAAAAAAAGATAAAAAATAAAAAGTTACTTAAGAGACATAGCAACAAATGACATGTGTGAACCTTATCTGAATCCTGATTGGAACAAGCCAACTATTAAAGAAATTTGAAATGAACTAAGCATTCAGTGATTTTAGGGAATTTTTAAAAAAGATTTTATTTATTTATTTGACAGGGAGAGAGGAAGCAAGAGAGCACAAGAGGGGAGAACAGCAGAGGGAGAGGGAAAAGCAGGCTCTCCACCAGGCGGGAATCCCAGTGTGGGGCTTGAGCCCAGGACCTCGGGATAGTGACTTGAGCTGAAGGCAGATATTTAACTGACTGAGCCAACCAGGCACCCCAGATTTTAAGGAATGTTTATTAATTTTGTTAGGTATGATAGTTATGTTTGAAACAGCCTTATCTGTTAAAGATATATGCTGAAATAATTTGGGTGAAATGATATGATGCCTGGGATTGCATTATAGGACTCCAGAGAGAGACAAAAGTGGAGAGGTAATTAAACAAGATTATTATCAAATTATCAAAACATTGATAATTATTAAAAATAGGTGATAGGTACATGATAGGTACAGTTTATTATATTGTCTCTACTTTTATGCAATTTTGAAGTGTTCCATAATAGAGAGATTTTGGATTTTTTTTTAAAGATTTTATTTATTTATTTGACAGAGACCACAAGTAGGCAGAGAAGCAGGCAGAGAGAGAGGAGGAAGCAGGCTCCCTGCTGAGCAGAAAGCCTGATGTGGGGCTTGATCCCAGGACCCTGAGACCATGACCTGAGCTAAAGGCAGAGGCTTTAACCCACTGAGCCACCCAGGTGCCCCGGTTTTGGGGTTTTTTTAAAAGATCTTATTTATTTATTTGAGAGAGGGGGGAGCACAAGTCGTGGAGGGGTAAGAGCAGAGGGAGGGAGAGAAGCAGACTCCCTGATGAGCAGGGAGCCCAATGTGGGGCTTGATCCCAGAACCCTGAGATCATAACCTGAGCCTGAGGCAGATGCTTAACGGACTGAACTACCCAGGTGCCCCAATAGAGAGTTTTTTTTTAAAGGATTAAAGTAAGTAATTAAGAGAATTGGGACAAGGAGAAAATACAGATGAAGAAATAGAAATATTTTGAGCCTCTTAGCAGCCAAAGCAAAAAGGGAAATAAGAGTCATGGTAGCCAAATGTTATGAAAGACAATCTTATGCTTGTAGTCTTGTGATCCCCACTCAGCTGCATAAGAATGCGTCCCAGGCCTGGGACACTTCCTAACCAAGAGACAAAGAGCCCACACAGCTTGCGCTGGGTTTTCACCTTGTGTGGTATTATCTTTCCTTGTCTCAAGTGCAATGTGTATTCTTTTGTTTCTTCTTAGAGCATGTGTATCATATGGCATCTGGCCAACCCCACTGCTCTATCTGTTCTCTGGAAGGGGACGAGGTCCTTCCACCACAGAATGAGAAGAGTGAGCATATAGGCAAATTGCCCCACGTCCACCACTGGGGGAGGTCCACTGGCCATGGGGACCAAGGCCCAAGATTGAAGGTGATCTCACTCCTTCTCTTCTCTATGTGAGTGATGCTTGACTGCATGTGTTTTCTTTGGCGACTCAAATACCAAGACAAGATGGGTTAGAAGGGTTTAGAGTTCTCCCCCGGGGATTTGTAACAGGTGCACAGCACTCTGCTCTCTTGGGATTGATAACTGATGCACGGTACTTCATTTGACACCAAGTGATATAGAAAACCACCAAACCCACATAGTCTCTTATGTATTTTATTTAAATTTTGTTAGTTAACATACTGTTCACATAAACCAACCAAAAAACTGGTTTCTGGAGTAGAATTCAGTGATTACTTACTTACATACAAAACCCCGTGCTCATCATAACAAGTGCCCTTCTTTTTTTTTAATGTTTTTTTTTAAACTTTATTTATTTATTTGACAGACAGAGATAACATTTAGGCAGAGAGGCAGGCAGGGAGAGAGGGGGAAACAGGGTCCCCGCTGAGCAGAGAGCCTGATGCAGGGCTAGATCCCAGGACCACGAGATCATGACCTGAGCCGAAGGCAGAGGCTTTAACCCACTGAGCCAGCCACCCAGGCGTCCAACAAGTGCCCTTCTTAATATCCAACACCAATCTAGCTCATCTCCTACCCACCTCTCCCCATCAACCCTTAGTTTGTTCTCTATTGTTAAGAGTCTCTTATGGTGGGGCACCAGGGTGGCTCAGGGGGTTAAAGCCTCTGCCTTCAGCCCAGGTCATGATCCCAGCATCCTGGGATTGAGCTCCGCATCAGCCTCTCTGCTCGGCGGGGAGCCTGCTTCCCCATCTCTTTGCCTGCCTCTCTGCCTACCTGTGATCTCTCTGTCAAATAAATAAACAAAATCTTAAAAAAAAAAAAAAGATTATTTACTTACTTATTTGCCAGAGAGAGAGAAGCAAGAGAGTACAAACAGGGGGAGCAGCAGAGGGAGAGGGAGAAGCAGACACCCCACTGACCAGGGAGCCCGGTGTGGGGCTTGATTCCAGGACCCCGGGATCATGACCTGAGCCGAAGGCTCTTTAACCAGCTGAACCATCCAGGCACTCCCCAAAGCCCTTTTTTCAGAAAAGATTTTATTTATTTATTTGAGAGAGAGAGCACGCTTGTGCAAGAGAGCTGGGGGAGGGGCAGAGAAAGAGAGAGAGAGAGGGAATCTCAGGCAGACTCCCCAGTGAGCAGGGAGCCTGAAGTGGGGCTCAATCCCAAGACCCTGAGACCATGACCTGGCCTGAACCATGAGTCACCTGCTTAACCAACTGAGCCCCAGACAGGTGCCCCAGAAAACAAAAGTCTTTACCAAAGTTCTGTGGAGGACACTGCACACCTCAAAATCTCCAAAATTTTTCTTCCTCAAAGTTCCATGCTATCAGAGTAGCTCCCCAAACCTCTTCTTTCTTTTTGTTTTTTTCCAAATTCCCGGCCACCCAAATGCTGCCGGCTCACTCCCCTCCATCTCTCCATAGCAGCTTTTCCTGAGTGGGACTGGGAGCAAATTTCTCAGGTCACTCCTCTCCTTGCTCAGGTCTGTTTCTCTCTCTCTCTGCCCTCCTTACAAAGACCCCTTAGAACTTAGTCTGGGAAGGAGGAAAAGCCATGAATATTTACATGTGAGTATTTTTGTCCTGTTGCATAGAAAAAAAGATCAGAAGGAAATACATCTGAATGTTAACAGTAAGAGACCAGCAGAGCTTCGGAATCAGGTAAAGTTGGGCGCAGGTCCAGGCTCTGGCACTTTCTAGTTGTGTAACCTTGGGCAAGCCTCAAGGGAGATACTTCTCTAACACTCAGATTGATGTTCCATGAATTACTTAGCATGTACCTGGCATACAGTAATTTTTCTGTCAGACGCAGCTTACAAAATAAAGGAGTTATCTCAACCTGGTAGGAATATGAACTTCATTTTGTCTTTATCACTATTTTTTGCTTTTATCGGTATTTTATTTGAAATTTTTTACATTGAAGCCTGCCAGGGAGTTTAGGTTGGTGGAGCCGGCAGATTCTTAGTTTCAGTTCAGGTCAAGATCTCGGGGTCCAGAGATCAAGCCCTACCTCCAGCTCTCCCACTCAGCAGGGAGTCTGCTTGGGATTCTCTCTCCCTCTTCCTCTGCTTACTCACAGTCATGCTCTGTCTCTCCAAAATAAATAAATAAAATCTTCTCAGTGTACTTGTAATTTCTCTCTGTCAAATAAATAAATAAAATCTTTAAAAAATTAAAAACAAATTACAACGAGCACACATTTGCATTTTTTAAAAAAGATTTTATTTATTGATTTGACAGAGAGAGATCACAAGTAGACAGAGAGGCAGACAGAGAGAGAGGGAAGCAGGCTCCCCGCTGAGCAGGGAGCCTGATGCGGGCCTTGATCCCAGGACCCTGAGATCATGACCTGAGCTGAAGGCAGCGGCTTAACCCACTGAGCCACCCAGGTGCCCCACATTTGCAATTTAAAGTAAAATACCATAAGGATTATTATAAACATAGGCATAAACTGTTTATCAGTAGAGCGCTACATGAATTATGGGGCATTCATATTCTGAAATACTACAAACTCGTTAAAAATGTCAGTATAATGACATGGAACAAATGTCCACGGAATAGCAAGTTGCAAAACGGTATGTGTAGCATGACGCCTTTATGTATATTTTTACACACGTTAAGGATGTAAATACACAGAAAAGGTGTAAGGCCACTCAACACCATAGCTATCTCAGCAGTGAAGATGAGGGTTTTCCTTTTTTTTTAATCTATGTTTTTGTAAGGTTTAATTTTTTAATAAAACTCATGAATTACTTTTATATAAAAGAAAACATTTAAGGTGGGGGAGTGGTGGATAGGGTTTCCCCTGGTGTTTCTCAGGCCCAACAACAGAGCATGGCAGAAAGCCAAGGACTCCAAGAGGATCAGCTCCGCAATCTTGTCACTGTGCAGTCCGCTCCAGCCAGCTCCTCGGTGGGGAGGGAGGGGTTAACAGCCGCACCCCCGTCTTCAGCCCTCAAAGTCCACCCCAGCCAAAGTCCTCTTTTGCAAAGGCTGCAACAGAAAGAAGCTAGTTGAGGTTGCTCTCTCCTGGACCCCCCCACCGGGGACCCAAAGGCAGGGGGAAGAAAAGGCCCTGGGGGCTGGAGGTCTTTCGAGATGTGGCTTATGGCCCCGAAGACTTCCGTCCTCCCCCAAGAAAAGGAAGGACCCTGGAGGGACTGCAGGGCCTCCCCAGGTTCTTAGGGTAGGGTCCGCCCCTCAAAGGTGTGCAGGGAGGGAGCCGCTAAGTCCTCGAACACATGGGGGACAAGCCTGAGCAGTTCCTGGAATGCAGGGGAAATAAGTGTGATGACACACCGGAGGGCCCCTATCAGCGGTCTCTATAAAACCGTCGCCTCCAGATCTAGCCCCTAGATTGAGTCCCAGGATATCCTGGCTGGTTCCGAGAACCCGGTCCGGAAGGTGGGCGGGGTTCCTGCCTCCTCCACGCCCCGCTCCGGCCCTTCTGGCCTGTGGGTTCCAAATCCCAGGCCAGCCCCGCGGCAGCCCATTCAGCTCCCAGGTTTACTCTTCCCTGAGCTCCCTCAAATCTTCCGCCCCACCCCCACCCCGTGCCCGCCCGGCCCTGGGCGGACCTCTGCCCCGCCCCCCAGTCCTGCGCCCTCCCCTCAACCCCGCGCCTCATTTCCGCATAGTTCCCGCTCCCGGCACCCCGCGCGCGCCTCGCGGACTCCGTGGCCCGCGGGAACCCGAGCCCGCGGACCCCGCCCCGGACCCCGCCCCCTCCGAGGCCCCGCCCCTGCACGTGCCCGCGCGTGGTCCGTCCGGTTCTCTGGGCCTGCGAGGGTGTCTCTGTCCCAGTGAGTCCCCGGGGCCCCGTTCGGAGGGTTGACAAGAAGGGCGTTCTGAGAAGCTCGGAGAAGATGCAGGCCCGGAGGCGGAAGCAGAGGATGGGAAGGTCCGGGGTCGGGGCAGTGAGGGCCGCGGAGCTCGAGTCCACGTCCACCTCCTTTCCTCCAGCCGGCGCAGTTAGGTCTCGCGGGCTCGGAGCCCGAGTTTGAGCCACGGTTGGCTCGGTACCCGCCAGGTGCGCTGCGCGGGATGGTAGAGAGGCGGGGCGGCCCGCGGAGCTCTGGTCCGTCTGGAGGGCGAGTCACGTGAGCTGGGGATGTCCGACTCACGATCTGGAATCCAGGGTCCAACGGGAGGTATTGAGGTGAGCTCAGGCTCAGGGGCTCCCTCATCATGGACGCCGTGACCTGTGCTGGCAGCGGTGGGGAGCCGGGCCCAGGAGGCCCAACTGATGGGGCGCTGCCTCTCCAGCGCCGCCCACATATGAGGAGCTCGGCTCTGCGTCGCCACCGTGCGGCCGCAGGGAGCAGCGCCTACCAAGCACCCGGGGACCCCTCAGGGCTGGGGAAACTGACCTTAGCGACCAAGGGGTGGGCCGCGGTCGGGGAGATCGGCTTTCGAGATCCCGCTCCTCCCGAACCGGGTTCTGGAAATGGGGTCGAGGTTGCCCTGGCAGGCGTTCTTTCACTGGCCACTGTGAATCCTGCTCAGGACTTCGTAGGGTTTGGGTGCGGACGCTCTGCATCTGCCCCCATGGTGGTCACCTACTAGCTCCTGTGGATGAGAACGATCCCTCCCAAAGGCATCAATGCCACCAACAACCAACCAGCTTGTCCTAAGCGCCTGCTATATGAAAAGACACAAAAATGAATAATTAAAATAAGGAGAGAACGCGTTTCAATTCGTGGCTCCCCATTTTCATAAAAACAAGTAACGTTTAAGGAAGGCTTAATGTATGCTATGCACTTACTAAGTACTTTTATCTGCATGAAGATATTAAATCAGCGCAGCCCTCTAAGGGCAGGCTATTTTACAGAGGTTCCTATTTAACAGATGAGGAATTTGAGGTTCAGAGAGGTCAAGTAACTTGTCCAAAGTCACACAGCTAGCTAAGGATTGAATTTCTGAGCTTTTTACTTTTTTTTTTTTTTTTTTTACTTTTTTAAAAAAGAACGGTTTTTAGTTCACAGAAAATTGAGCAAAAGGTGCAGAGTGTCTGTATAACCACCCCACACACATTCCTGCCCACTATCAACACCCCACACCACAGTGGGGTATTTGTTAAAATTAATGAATCCACACTGACACATTATTATCACCCAAAGGCCAGACTTTACTTTTGATAAACCTTGGCTTTTAACAACTGTGCTGGTCTCCTGCCCTAATTGAAGACCACTTTGCTGAGGGGGCATTTCAACTGGGAGTTTGGATTATCTGTAGAATTTCCAAAGCAGGGGTAGGAAGGGCAGGAGAGCTATATATATAAAAATGGGGAGGGATTTTCATGGTGCTTGGCGAGTTTGACTTGAGCAGGAGGTCCCAAATTTTATTTTATTTTATTTTTAAAGATTTATTTATTTAAGAGAAAAAGAGAGAATGGCAAGGGTGAGCAGAGGAAGGGCAGAGGGAGAGAGAATGCTCAAACCAACTCCTCACCAGTAAGAGCCAGAGAGTGGAGCTGGAGCCCGGTCTCCATCCCCGGATCCTGAGATCATGACCGTACCCGAAATCAAGAGTCACCCGGGCGCCTGGCAAGTTCCCAAAATTTAGTCAACGGAGTATCAACCTCATGAAGTTAGTCCTAAGCAATAATGGCCATGGAGTCATGGGTTTAATATGCAGGCTTTATTTTTTTGAATGCCAGCTGAAATAAATATGTCAGGCTAAAGAAAACTTTATTTTTTAAGTGATCTCTACACTCAACATGGGCTCAAACTCAACCCCAAGAGTCCCATGCTCTATGCACTGAGCCAGTCAGGCGCCTCTAAAAATGTAACTATTTAAAAAAAATTTTTTTTTTTTAAAGATTTTATTTATTTATTTGATAGAGAGAGATCACAAGTAGACAGAGAGGCAGGCAGAGAGAGAGAGAGGGAAGCAGGCTCCCCGCCGAACAGAGAGCCCAATGTGGGACTCGATCCCAGGACCCTGAGATCATGACCTGAGCCGAAGGCAGTGGCTTAACCCACTGAGCCACCCAGGCGCCCTTAAAAAATATTTGATCGGGGCGCCTGGGTGGCTCAGTGTGTTAAAGCCTCTGCCTTCGGCTCAGGTCGTGATCCCAGGGTCCTGGGATCAAGCCCCACATCGGGCTCTCTGCTCAGCAGGGAGTCTGCTTCCCCCCCATCTCTCTCTGCCTGCCTCTCTGCCTTACTTGTGATCTCTGTCTGTCAAATACATTAAAAATATATATATATATATATGATCATGAGGAGGCCGGTGGTTCCCACAAGTGTAGAGGGCCAAGGGACTCCTGCAGGACTGAGGTGCATGTGATCACTTACAGCTTGTCGCCCTCTGAGGACTCAGCAAATGGCGTTCTTTCAGCCAGGGCCTCCCCACTGCACTGCTCCGCTTGTGGGCCTGCATTCTTCACGTTGCGCCATTGGCAGGCAGAGTCAGAGGGGGAAGCAGGCTTCCTGCTGAACAGAGAGCCCGATGCGGGGCTCGATCCCAGGACCCTGCAGACCATGACCCAAGCCGAAGGCAGAGGCTTGACCTACTCAGGAGCCCCCATTTGTAGCATTTTATCTGGTCTGCACGTGGGGGATCCAGGAGTTTGAGAAATCCAACAGGCAGAATCCAGCTGCCTATGAAAATGATAAATGAGCCGCCCTCATCTGGATAATGGTTTCCTGTATATGAAAGACCATTTTCTGGGAGAAAAGTCTACCTGGTGGTATCTTTTTCTTTTTCTTTTTTTTAAGCTTTTATTTATTTGAAAGAGAGAGAGCACAGGAGGTGGGGTGAGGGGCAGAGGCTGACGCAGGCAGGAAGCCTGATGAAGGGCTCCATCCCAGGACTCTGGGATCATGACCTGAGCTAAAGGCAGACACTTAACTTACTGAACCACCCATGCACCCCTGCATTATAGTATCTTGAAGTCATCATAAACTTCTTATGGACCAAAAAAATTTTTTGCTCACACATCATTAAAGTATTCCCTAGAACACTTAGTGCTAGTCACACCCGGTTCTGTAAAACTACCGTAAGAAATTACTGGAGAAACCCTGGGGAGGTAGGATGAGGTCACTTTTTGTCAAGCAAGGGTCAACATGTCCCAAGAGGCTTGCTGCTTTTCATAATTCTGAGTCTCAGACCTACCAGCATATCTGATCTTATCTTTCTTAGTTGGCTTCTCATTCTCTTCTGCATAAGGAATAAATGCCTGGAAGTTCCTGGGTGGTTCAGTCAGTTGAGCATCTGACTCTTGTTTTCTGCTTGGGTCATGATCTCAGAGTCATGAGATCGAGCCCGAAGTTAGGCTCCATGCTCAGCAGGCAGTCTGCTTGAGATTCTCCCGATCCTTCTGCCCCTGCCCTTGCATGGCCTCTTTCTCTAAAGTAAATATATATATATATACGATTTTTTTTAAAGCAAATGGCTTAATAGGTCTACAAGGTCCTTTGGGATCCTGGTATCATCCTACCGTGGCCCCATTAGGCTGATGAGAGAGGAATGCAGGAGATGGGGAAGATCTGGAGGAAATGACACTTGAGCTGAAATCTAACCAATTTGTGGGAGCGAACTAGGTGATGGTGGTGAAGAGCTTTTCAGGTAGGAGGAACAGCATGTGCAAAGCTCTTGAGGCTGAAGGGACTCCTGTGCATGTGAGCAATTGAATGACTCTTGAGGAAGAGTCAGGGAGAGGAGTCTGTAGGTGCCAGATCCTGCCTGTCATTCCTGGAGGCATCACAAGCACTGTGATTTTTTTTTTAAAAGTTTTATTTATTTATTTGCTACAGAGAACATGAGCAGGAGGAGGGGCAGAGGGAGAAGCAGACTCCCTGCTGAGTGCAGAGCCCAACCTGGGCCTCCATGTGGGGCTCAATCCCAGGACCTCAAGATCATGATCTGAGCCAAAGACAGATGCCCAACTGACTGAGGCACCCAGGTGTCCCAACAAGCTCTGTGATCTCAATGCTGTGCCCTACGGGGAGCCATTTTGAGTTTCAAGGAGGGGGAAGACTTCTATCTAATCATTAAATAACAAATAATTTTTGAGCTCAGAATTTTATTTTATTTATTTATTTTTTTAAAGATTTTATTTTTTTATTTGACAGAGATCACAAGTAGGCAGAGAGAGAGAGAGGAGGAAGCAGAAGAGAACCCTATGCGGGGCTCAATCCCAGGACCCTGGGATCATGACCTGAGCAGAAGGCAGAGGCCTTAACCCACTGAGCCACCCAGGTGCCCCTGAGCTCAGGGTTTTATAGTAACAAGATTCTTATGGTCCCATACCACCTGGAAACTTATATTCTTTTTTATTTTATTTCTTTAAAATGCATTTTTAGGGACGCCTGGGTGGCTCAGTTGGTTGGACGACTGCCTTCGGCTCAGGTCATGATCCCGGAGTCCCGGGATCGAGTCCCGCATCGGGCTCCCAGCTCCGTGGGGAGTCTGCTTCTCCCTCTGACCTTCTCCTCGCTCATGCTCTCTCTCACTGTCTCTCTCTCTCAAATAAATAAATAAAATCTTTAAAAAAAAAAAAAAAAAAAATGCATTTTTAGGGGGTGCCTGGGTGGCTCAGTGGGTTAAGCCGCTGCCTTCGGCTCGGGTCATGATCTCAGGGTCCTGGGATCGAGTCCCACATCGGGCTCTCTGCTCAGCAGGGAGCCTGCTTCCCTTTCTCTCTCTCTGCCTGCCTCTCTGTCTACTGTGATCTCTCTCTGTCAAATAAATAAATAAAATCTTTAAAAAAAAATGCATTTTTAGGGACGCCTGGGTGGCTCAGTTGGTTAAGCGGCTGCCTTGGGCTCAGGTCATGATCCCAGCGTCCTGGGATCGAGTCCCACATCAGGCTCCTTGCTCGGCAGGAAGCCTGCTTCTCCCTCTGCCTCTAGCCTTCCACTCTGTCTGCCTGTGCTTGCGCTCTCTCTCTCTCTCTAGCAAATAAATAAAATATTTTTTAAAAATAAAAAAATAAAACAAAATGCATTTTTAAAGTTTATTTACGTAATCTCTATACTCAATGTGGGGCTCGAACTCACAATCCTGAGATCAAGAGTTGCACAATCAACAGACCAAACCAGCAAGGTGCCCCTAAGATTCTTTCTTTCTTTCTTTTTACAGAATGGGAAGCTTCTTTTTATTTTTATTTGTTTTTTAAGATTTTATTTCTCTACGTCAGACAGAGAGATTGAGAGAGCGAGCACAGGAGCAGTGGGGAGGGGCAGGGGGAGAAACAGATTCCCTACTGAGCAGGGAGCCCAACTTAATCCCAGGACTCTGGGATCATGACCAGAGCCCAAGGCAGACACTTAACCAACTGAGCTATTCAAATGCCCCCAAGATTTTTTTTTAAGTGAAAGTTATACATACACATGGTTTAAAGAACTAACAAGTATTACAGGGTTTTCTATGGAAACAGAAGGCAGTCCATCACCCTTTCCCCACATTTCCACTTTCCCAGAGGCACCTATTTTCAATTCTTTCAGCTGACTGTTTTTTGCATTTATCTCTGTCATCTCTAAGTAGCCTGCTTGTTTGGCCATTTCTTGATGTTTCAGTTTTAAGCACCATCTCTTGACTTTCTACTGAGAAAGATAAAGTTTTAACTCTTTCCCCATCACCGGCCCCACTGTACACATAATCTTGCTTCCCCCAACCACCAACACAATTTTGGTTGATTCAGTAGTCATTGCGCACATTATTACATGTAAACTATGTTTCCTTTCTCTCTCTCTCTCTCTTTTTGTTTTTTTTTTAGATTCATTTATTTATTTGAGGGAGGGTACAAGTGGGAGGGGGAAGGGCAGAGGAAAAGGGAGAGGGAGGGAAAGAAGCAGTCTCCCTGCTGAGGACAGAGCTGGAAAGAGGCTGGGAGGCTCAACCCCACAGCCCTGAGATCATGATCTGGGTCGAAACCAAGAGTCAGATGCCTCACCCACTGAGCCACCCAGGTGCCCCTATTTTTCCTTGCACAGCTGTCTGTTTTCCCCCAGACTTAATAATTGTCCGATTTTGTCACTTGCTTAGTTTTTGTGAATTTCACCTTTTTTTTTTTTTTTTAAGGTAACTCCAGCAGTTATCTAAATGTCTTCCCAAAATGTTCACACCCATCAGCTGGGTGAGGAAGTGGGTGGAAGCAGGATTGGGCAGAGGGAAAGGAACTTCGATGAGGGATTCTCGTGCATGTGCAAAGCAGGGAGCTTTGGAGCAAGGATTGCCCATCAGAATGTCCCAAGCCCAGCGGAAATCTCAGGCCCTTAGAACCTGCCTGGCTCAGTCACAGTGTGAGGGCTGCCCCAGGGAACGATGCTCTCTTGCACAGTAGCTCTCCATCTGGAGCCAACACAGAAGGAGCAGGAGTTTACACCTGGTGAATGGTTAGTATTCTGGGTGGGAAAGATCTGGATTTTGTAGGGTTTCAAGTTTTACAGTTTATACAGTCTGGAGACCTTAAAAAAAAAGAATACAAAGTTAGGTATAATTTATAGATTGATAAGATAAACCAGTAAATTCCTGGAGCTTCGAATCCCGGGAAGACTCAGCACCTTTTCTTCTGAGATCTCGTCAGGCAGTCTAGCAGAAGTGCTTTCTGATTACAACTTGGCTTCTCCTGCCCACCTAGAGCCCTCTATAGCTCCCAGCGCTCACAGGGTCCCGTGGCCATGCAGGACCCTGGAGCTTAGGCTGTAGGAACTTCTTGGGAAGTTTGCCACTGATCCCAGGATCTTCTTCAGTCTTCCTAGGGATTCCTCTGTGATCACATTTTTCTTGATTTACTCCATCCTTTCTGTGGAGCCCCTATTTCAAAAATTTCTTGGGGAAAAGGGTGTGGGAAGTGACATTTTGAGACCTTGCATGTCTGCAAATATCTTCATTCTACTTTCACCCTCAATAATTTGGCTGGGTACAGAATATATTTTAAAAACTTCTAGAATAGTGCCTGGCATAGAGGGGCACCTGGGTGGTTCAGTTGGGTAAACATCTGCCTTTGGCTTAGGTCATGGTCCTGGGGTCCTGGGATCTAGCCCCGCATGAGGCTGCTTATTCAGCGGGGAGCCTGCTTTTCCCTCTTCCTCTGCTGCTCCCCCTGCTCGTGCGCTCGCTTTCTCTCTCTCTCTCTCTCTGTCTCTGTCATATGAATAAAATAAACAAATAAATAAAAATTAAAAAGAACAGGGGTGCCTGGGTGGCTCAGTGGGTTAAAGCCTCTGCCTTCGGCCCAGGTCATGATCCCAGGGTCCTGGGATCGAGCCCCACGTCCAGCTCTCTGCTCGGCCGTGGGCCTGCTTCCTCCTCTCTCTCTGTCTGCCTCTCTGCCTGCTTGTGATCTCTATCTGTCAAATGAATAAATAAAAAATCTAAAAAAAAAAAAAATTAAAAAGAACAGTGCCTGGCATATTTTAAATACCATTGGAGTTTTGGTATTACTATCATAAAAAATTCTAGTTGGAAATTCTTTTCTTTTTTTTTTAACTTTCTATTTTTTCTTTTCTTTTTTCTTTTTTTTTATTATGTTCAGTTAGGCAGCATATAAGTACATCATAAGTTTTTTTATTAACATATAATGTATTATTTGTTTCAGGGGTACGGGTCTATGAATCATCAGTCTTAACACAGTTCACACCACTCACCATAGCACATTCCCTCCCCGATGTCCATCACCCAGCCCCCACATCCTTCCCACCTCATTCCCTCTAGCAACCCTCAGTTTGTTTCCTGAGATTAAGAGTTTCTTATGGTTTGTCTCCCTCTCTGGTTTCGCCTTGTGTCATTTTTTCCTTCCTTCCCTGATGATCCTCTGCCTTGTTTCTCAAATTCCTCCTATCAGTGAGATCTAATGATCATTGTCTATCTCTGATTGACTTATTTTGCTTAACATAATACCCTCTAGTTCCATCCACATCGTTGCAAATGGTAAGGTTTCAGTTTTTGATGGCTGCAAAGTATTCCATTGTATGTAAATACCACATCTTTAAGATTTTATTTATTTATTTGACAAAGAGAAAGACAGGGAGAGAGAGAGACAGAGAGACAAAGAGACAGAGACAGAGACAGAGCACACAAGCAGGGGGAGTAGCAGAGGGAGAAGCAGGCTTCCTACCAACCAGCAAGCCTGACTGGGGCTCTATCCCAGGACCCAGGGATCATGACCCCAGCTGAAGGCAGTTGCTTAACAGCTGAGCCACCCAGGCACCTCTATACCACATCTTTATCCATGACCCCAGCTGAAGGCAGTTGCTTAACAGCTGAGCCACCCAGGCACCTCTATACCACATCTTTATCCATCCATCTGTTGATGGATATCTAGGCTCTTTCCATAGTTTGGCTCTTGTGAACTTGGAAATTATTTTCTTTTAGTGCTGTTACTGAGAAGTCCAAAGGCCTCGTGATTCCTGGTGCTTTGTATGAGATGTCTTTTCCACTCTGGATGGTGGAGAATCTTCTCTTTTTCTCTGGGGTTCTGACATTTCACAACCGCATCCTGATACTGGTCCATTTTCATCCACGCACTGAGCACTTTGGAGATACCTTTCAATATGGAAGCGTCCATCCTTCAGACCTGGGAATTGTCTTCAATCTTTGATTGATATCTCCTCTCTTTTTGTGTTTTCTCTTTCTGTAACTTCTGTTGTCCACGTGTTGAGTGTCCCGGACCAGTCCTCTAGTTTTCTTTTTTTTATTTTCCTCCTTTCCGTGTCTTTCTGTTTTAGTTTCTGGAAGGTTTCCTCAAATTTATTCCAACCCTTCCATTGAATTTTTTTTTTTAAAGATTTTATTTATTTATTTGACAGATCACAAGCAGGCAGAGAGGCAGGCAGATAGAGGGGGAAGCATACTCCCCACTGAGCAGAGAGCCCGATGCGGGGCTTGATCCCAGAACCCTGAGATCATGACCTGAGCTGAAGGCAGAGACTTTAACCCACTGAGCCACCCAGGCGCCCCTCCATTGAATTTTTGATGCGCAGGGCCTCGTTGTTGTTGATGATGTTTGTCGCTCTTCTTCTTCTTTGGTGTTTGTTCTTTTTATTTTTATTTTAAAAATAAAAATTGTACTTTAAAGATTGCATTTATTTATTTGACGGAGAGAGACAGAGCGAGAGAGGGAACACAAGCAGGGGCAGTGGGAGAGGGAAAAGCAAGCTTCCTGGAAACAGGAAGCCCATGCAGGGCTTAATCCCACCACCCCGGGATCATGACCTGAGCTGAAGGTAGACACTTAATGACTGAGCCATCCAGGCACCCCAGATGTTTGTTCTTTTTTAAAATAACATCCTGGGGGTGCCTGTGTGGCTCAGTCGTTAAGGGGCTGAGAAAACTTTTCTGATCCCCTGCCTGGAGCACAAAGCCCCAGCTGCCACCTTCCTGGGGGGCCAGCTGGGAAACAGGAGCATTTGGGGGGGTCTCAGCATTCCCAGCGTGTATGTTCCCGCCACTGCCCGATTTGGGGAGGTTGCTCCTGCCGTCCCCTGCACTTGCGGTTTTCCTGTTCCCCTGAACTCGGGTCATCCTTTCCAGAGAACAGACCTCCATCCAGTCTTCTGCTGGAATCGAGGAAGAAACGCTGATGTCGGGTCCCCAGGGAACCTGACAATTCTGATTTGAAACAGCGTCTAAACTCCTCTCATTTCAGATGCCCCCATGTTTAAACGGGTACCTGGACCTTTTGGGGGAGTCTGTGACCCTGTGACCCTTCTTCCCCACATGCAGCTTAGCCTAGGTTTTCTTTTCTTTCTTTCTTTTTTTTTTTAAAGATTTTATTTATGTATTTGACAGGCAGAGATCCCAAGTAGGCAGAGAGGCAGGCAGAGAAAGAGAGGGGGAAGCAGGCTCCCTGCCGAGTAGATAGTCCGATGCGAGGCTCGATCCCAGGACCCTGGGATCATGACCTGAGCTGAAGGCAGCGGCTTTAACCCACTGAGCCACCCAGGTACCCCTAGGTTTTCTTGTACTTACCTAGGTCTTGTACAGCCTAGGTTTTCTTGTCCTTACCACCCAACCGTCTGTGTTCGAGCTTCCCGACGCTATGCTCTGATGTCTGCCTCATTCTCCTCGTCTCAGTGGGTTTGTGCCTTAAACAAAATCTCTTTACTGTAGTTTTCTCGGGGTTGTAGGAGAAATGCGGAGTTAGATATGTATGTTCAATCTGCCACAATTTTCAGAACTTCCATTCTTCCGAAATCAGTAAGCAGGTGAGTAATTAATTATAGGCTGTGAGAGTTACGGAGGGAAACAAACCTGGGACCAAGATGAGCATAGCAGGCAGGACAGCTCAGACCTAAGAAACTCAGATTTTGTCTTTTTCTTTTTTTATGATTTATTTATTTTTTGAGAGAGAGAGAGTCTGCACGTACCAGTGTGAGTAGGGGGAGGGGCAGGGAAAAAAATCCCAAGCAGACTACCCTGCTGAGCCCAGAGCCTGAGGTGGGGCTCGATCCCACCACCCCGAGATCATGACCTAGGCCGAAGCCAAGAATTGGAAACTCAATTGACTGAACCCCCCAGGCGCTCTATCAGATTTCTGTCTTTAAATGACACCCCTCACTGCTGGGAAGAGAAGAGACCATCCAGGACCAGGTGTGGAGTCAGAGCTGGTGGGGAAGCCACCAGGAAGATCAAGGTGAGGGGGTGGGGGTCGGTTTGCAAAGGTGAAGGGCTCGAGAGCTGGAAGGAGCAGTTTAGGACAGGGACCATGAAGGCAGGAACCTCCCAGAGGGCATTGCACGCACCACGTCTGTTTTGTCCCCTGCTGTGTACATATCCAGGGCTTACCAATGTCCCTCGCTACCAGAGACACTTTATAAAATGTTTGTGAAGGGACACAGTGAGGGTGGGGCGTGAGAAAGGGGGGAGGTGAAGACCATCTAGAGGCTTCTCCTGCTAGTGTGGACTTTGGAGGCCAACTAAGGGCTGTGCAGTGAGCAACCAAAGGGAGACACAGAAGGTGTGGGAGTTGGGGACTGACCCCTGCACACAGGCCCAGCGTCACCATGTCCTTCCCCTTCCAACCTGTCTTCTGTCACACCCTTTCCCCTCTGGCCATTCCTGCTGCAGCCTGACTCCTGCCGACATTCTGGCCTCTGCCTGATGCCTCCTCCTCCTCCCGGCCTCACCTTTCTGCCCCACGACTCCTCACTCCTGTCCTGGCCCCAGAAAGCCACAGTCTGATTCTTCAACCATGTTCTTATTCTGCTGACACTGACCTCAATCTGCGATTGGATTCTGTGTTTAACGTCAGATTCCCCCACAGAGGTGAGTTCCCAAGAGAGGGAGTCAGCCTGTTTCACTTGCCATTGCGTCCCTAGCAGCTAGGACTGGGCCTGGTGTGCCAAAGTGGGCTCAGTTAAAAAAAAATTATGATTGGTGCACCTGGGTGGCTCAGTGGGTTAAAGCCTCTGCCTTCGGCTCAGGTCATGATCTCAGGGTCCTGGGATCGAGCCCCACATCAGGCTCTCTGCTTCCTCCTCTCTCTCTTCCTGCCTCCCTGTCTACTTGTGATCTCTCTCTCTGTCAAATAAAATCTTAAAAATAAATAAATAAATAAAAGCTGAGGGAAACACAGCCAGGAAGGGGGGATTCCTGATTCCAAGGCCTCCAAGGTTCTGAGCCTGGGTGAGTGGTTGACTAGTTGGGCCGCAGGCGAAGGCAGGGGATGTGGGTTTCGGAAACACGGACCAGTCCGGGACCTTAGAGGATGTGCAAGGACCTATGAGGGGTCAAGGTAAGAGGCGGGGCAGGGCACGCACCTCAGGCTCACCCCACCCTCTGCATGGCCTGGCTTTCTTCCTGGGTTTGACCTCACCCAGGCCTACTGCACCCCCCCATCCCTGCTGCGTACCCCCGCGTAGGTTCTAGGCCACTGACACTGGGTTGTGATGGCCCCATTCCCCGCCTCATCCCCAGCCTCTCCCCAGTTGGCCCGCCCTTCTCTTGCATCCACGAGCCTCTTCCCCTCCTTTCAGCTCCCCTGGACGTCATCTAGGGAGTTTTGTGTGGGAACTTTGGGAGATCTCTCTTTCGCCCCCTTGCATTTGGTCAGATTTTAAAGCTAGGAAAATTGGGACACCTGGCTGGCTCAGTCAGGAGAGCATGAGACTCTTGATCTCGGGGTTGTGTGTTCAAGCCCCATTTGGGCCTTCAAGCCCCCAGTGAGGATCAGTAGAACAGATTAGGGAGTTAAATTTGGGTCTGCTGACTCTGCTGCTTACTCTCCTCACAGCGCTCCAAAGGCCAGGCAGACAAGAACCTGGGGAGCAAGGCTATTTCTCACAGCCAAAGCTCTGGGTGCCCTGGGGGTGGGGGGTTCCTATTGTACTAAACAGGAGAGGTTGAATCTTGAGGGACAATGCAGTATTTAGAAGCATAGACCTGGGACGCCTGGGTGGCTCAGTTGGTTAAGCAGCTGCCTTCGGCTCAGGTCATGATCCCAGCGTCTTGGTATCGAGTCCCACATCAGGCTCCTTGCTCAGCGGGGAGCCTGCTTCTCCCTCTGCCTCTGCCTGCCATTCTGTCTGCCTGTGCTCGCTCTCTCTCCCCTCTCTCTCTCTGATAAATAAATAAAATCTTTAAAAAAAAAAAAAAAAAGAAGCATAGACCTAAAGGCCTTAAGGACCGGAGTGCTCAAGCCAGCTCTGCTGCCTCCTATACCTCAATTTTCCCTTCTGCAAAATGGGATGAAAATAGTACTTGCCTTACTATGGGTATTGTAGGGATGAAATGAGGTGCATAGAAAACACTGTATGTCATTATCTTCTTTCCTGGAGCTCCTCTGCCCAGTCAGGAGCTCCTGTTCCTCCTATTCTGGCCAGGGGTGTGCACCAGGGAGTGCAGGGTTCTTCCCTGCTCTGGCCTGGGGCCCAAAGACAGGAGGAGGTACCATTTCTTTCTTTCTTTCTTTCCCTTTCTTTCTTTCTTTCTTTCTTTCTTCTTCTTTCTTCCTTTCTTTCTTCCTTCTTTCTTTCTTTCTTTCTTTCTCTCTTTCACGATTTTGTTTATTTATTTGACAGACAGAGATCGCAAGTAGGCAGAGAGGCAGGCAGAGAGAGAGGAAGGTGCTCTCTGCTGAGCAGAGAGCACCCCCATGCAGGGCTTGATCCCAGGACCCTGAGATCATGACCTGAGCTGAAGGCAGAGGCTTAACTCACTGAGTCACCCAGGCACCCCGGAGGTACCGTTTCCTATCTCCATTTTATTAATGAGGAAGCCAGGTCTCTGAGAGGAGAGATCACTTGTCAAAGGTCACGTTCAGGGACAGAGCCAGGATGAGAAACTCCATGTCTGGGATCTGGCCGCTGCACCGCCTGCTCCTCCCGCATGGTGTTGGTTCTCTGTGGGCAGGATGGGAAGACCCAGAATCCCCTTTTTCTAGGCCTAAGTTAGGCAGAAAACCCGTTATCTTCGGGAATGAGTCTCATCCCCTCCCCCATTCCCTGTCCTGGGCCAGACCCTAGCCCCACACTGTCATTCAGGAGCCGCCCTCTCCCACACCACTGAACCCTGGGGATGTCCACAGGCGGGCAGTCGGGGCGCAGAAGGCAGGCCGACACTGGTAAGGAGAGTGGACCGTGGGTTCTGGAACCCAGTGGCCCTGGGTTCTTCAACCATGGCCAGCTGTGTCACTAGTTTACTAGATCACTCCGTCTCCCTGAGCTGCGTGTCATCCAGCTGTAAAATGACAGATGGAATAAAACGTCTCATTAGGACTCTTGTGAGGTGGGTATTTTGAGGGTGGTGCCAGTCGGCAGCTGGTAACTGGCTGTCGAGGGGCCGCCCGACTAACCAGCTGGAGAGAATAGGTTGGTTAGCCTGGGGCCTGGCGGGGCGCTGGTGGCTTCTGGGGCACAGCTTCTCGGGGCCGGGCCCCACCGCTTACCAGATCTGACTTGCAGCCTCCTCCCCAGCCCTTCTGTGCTCTCTTGCCTGAGCCCTCAGGCTGCCACCCCGGAAGCTGCTGCACTCCCTGGCCCTGTTCGTGGGCAGCCAAGCCCACCCCCAGCTTCTGAACATGACCCTCACTGTCCCAGCTCTGGCCCTGCTTATGACCTCAGACCTAAGGCTTGTCTCTCGTCAACATCTCATATTTGCCTGCAACCCCAGTTCACCTGATCTCAGAACAGGTACTGTTTGGTTCCTGCATAGGTCGTACTTGATGGTGGTGCCTGCAGGTGGGCTCAGAGTGCTTGAGTTCGAATCCCAACTTGACCACTTACTTGCTCTGTGACTTCGGGGAAATTATCTAACTCTCCTCTCCCTCAGTTTCCCCATCTATAAAATGGGGTCATAATATTATCTACCTGATAAAGTAGAAAAAGACTGCAACCTAGAATGGACGTTTGGTAAGAGTGGGATTCTGGTCTGTTTTGTTGGGCATGGTATCACTGGTGCCTGACACACAGAAGGTATTCAACAAATATTTGTTAAACACGTCAGTGCCCTAGTGAGGTAATACATAGAAAATGACGAAGAACCACTAATAGAAATACAACATGAGCTACATACAATTTTAACATTTGTAGAAGCCATGTTTAGAAAAAGTAAAGAGAAAGGTAAGATTAGTTTTAATATATGTTTTAACATAATGGATCATTGCAACATGATATCAATATAAGAATTAATACTGAGGATTTGGATTTTTTTATCTCTATGCCCAACATGGGGCTCAAACTCACAACCTGAGATCAAGAGTCTCATGCTAAAAAAAAAAAAGAGTCTCATGCTCTACCAACTGAGCCAGCCCAACTACCCTGAGATACTTTCTGTCCTTTTTTTCCTACTAAGTCTTTGAAATCTGGTATGTATTTTACCCCATGACATCTTTCAGCTCTACAACAATACTGTAAGCGAAGTCCTGCCAAAAAATAAAGCATATTTAACAAATATTTTTGTTTCAAAATTTAAAGTAATTAAAATTAAATTAAATTAAAAATTTGGTCCTTTCTGGCATCAGCCACATCTCAATGGCTCTGGATCCTCATGTGGCTCGCGGTCATCAGGCTGGGATGGCACAGGTACAAAGTACCCAGGGCCTGAGTTAGGTTCCCCGGGGAAGTTCAGCTGTGATTATTAGTGATCTGGAAGATGTCTGTGCTTTCAGTTGAGTGGAACAAGAAAACCACTGAGCACTGTGCACAACATGATTTCACTTGTGCAAACAAAGAAAAACTGCACCCCCACACTATTTCTGTTTGTTAAATATGTAACCCAGATGTAAACAGAAGCCTCCTCGCCTTGTAAGAGCTCCAGGCCCATTCCATGAGAGCAGCAAGAGAACATGAAATGTGCCACAGATGTCTGCTCAGGAGAGTGGGCCCAGAACAATGGAGGGCCTTTGTGTTAGCGCCAAGAGGGGTTGACAGAGGTGCTGGGGGACTGAATTACTTGGGTTAGGAAGGGAAGAGAGTGTGAATTTCCTGAGGGTCAAGGTGGTAGAATGAATGGGGCAAAGAGCGAGGGAGCACCCCTTCCTGGGAATGGGGAGGCTTGAGAGGGCATGAACCCAACACAGAGATGATACAATGGTTTGCCATGTGGGGTACAATGTGAACACTTCTGGGACCCCCGAACCCTCTGGGAAGTCTGTTCGACTGACCAATGTCTGTGTGAGTGAGTTTTAGGGTAGAGTCCAGAAAGAAGCTGACCTTTCGTCTGGGTCAGAGAAAGGAGATGGCCAGGGCAGAAGCAAGAGCCAGAGACTGAGGGGACCGGACACATAAGGGTCCCCTTCTTTCTCCCAACACCATTCTTGGGACTCAAAGAGGTGACTGTCAACCTCTCATGATTCATGGGGGTGGAGGTAAGAGCCCCTCTCAGCATGTCCCCTAGATCTCAGAGGCAAAGGGGACCTCAGAACACATCTGGACTCGTTCATGTTTGTAAATAAATGCCCAGGAAAAACCCAGAAGGGTCCGTATCCACATGACAGGGGCTGCCTCTGGGAGGAGAGTGGGTTTGCAAAGGAGACGATTTTCATGTTTGCCTTTGGTATGTCTTTATTGAGGTGTTTCAAAAAATGTTTTTATACTGAGCCATCAATACTGTTATGTTCAGAAGGAAAAGAACACTGCCCAGCTCCTTCCTCCGGGCCCACCCAAGGAGTACATGGCCAGTGTGGAAAACTCAGGATGTATGGGTAGGTAAGTAGGAGTAAGAAGCACGAGTCATTATGACTCACTGCCTGGCAGGTACCATTCTCCCAAATGCTGCTTAAACTCTGGGGAAATGTCTGGCCTCTGGGGTGCCCTCTGTAGTGCAGGCCTGAATAGGCCTTGCCGTTTTGCCCCAGCCTCAGACAAGCCAAAGGTCGAAGTAGCCAAAAATGTTGCCTTAGGGCCAAGGGCCATGAGGGGTCTCGGGCTAGGTCCTGTGCCTGGAGTTCCTTGGTGGAAAATGGGGCCTTTGCTTTGGCATGGGGACTGCTGCGGGCCTTGGGCATGTCTCTGTTCAATTTGGGAACTATGCAGGGAACCCGGGAGCCCTCATGTGGCACTGAGGATACCGCCTTCTCATGACATAGAGGTCAGGAGTTTGGTCAACTTACTGGGAGCAAGTTACTTAGCCATTCCAGGCTTCTGTGTTCTTCTTTGTAAAATGTCGTGAGGGTTAAATGAGATAATGCCTGCCATACGATCGGCATAAAGTAACCTTAGGAAGAATAAGAATATTCTAAGAACAGTCTTTGCTCAGCTTAGCCTTCTAGCCCTCATGAAGGAGGTGAGAGGGGAAGAGTTTTTTTCTCCTAAGGGAGTGAGAGACGGAGTGCGAGGGCCAGTGTTCTGTCTGGTTGGAGCGGGAATAGTTGTGACTCGCTGTCTTGGGGCAGCGGCACCAGCAAGGAAGCTGGACACTTCCAAAGTTTCAGTGGTAGAAAATGGTGGGTAGTGGAGTGGCGGTTGGCTGCTTTAAAGGGTGGTGCCGAGGGGCGCCTGGGTGGCTCAGTGGGTTAAGCCGCTGCCTTCAGCTCAGGTCATGGTCTCAGGGTCCTGGGATCGAGTCCCGCATCGGGCTCTCTGCTCAGCGGGGAGCCTGCTTCCCTCTCTCTCTCTGCCTGCCTCTCTGTCTACTTGTGATCTCTCTCTGTCAAATAAATAAATAAAATCTTTAAAAAAAAAAATAAAGGGTGGTGCCGATCTGGGGCCCAGACTACTGTGGAGGCAGGTGTGGATTCTAGTCTTCACTCGGCCATTAGTGTGGCCCAGGACATGCCACTGGGCCTCAGAATAGTGTGGAGGTTTCTTATTATTTTCTAAAGTTTTATTTATTTTGGGGGCGCCCGGGTGGCTCAGACGGTTAAGTGTGGAACTTCGGCTCAGGTCCTGGGTCCTGGGATCAAGTCCCGCATCGGGCTCTGGGCTCAGAGGGGAGCCTGCTTCTCCCTCTCCCTCTGCTGCTCCCCCTGCTTGTGCTCTTCCTCTCTGTCAAATAAATAAATAAAAATCTTTAAATTAAAAAATTGTTTATTTTAGAGAGAGAGAGAGAGAGCACATATGAGTGGAGGTGGGGCGCGGAGGGAGAGAATCTCTAGATGACTCCTTGCAGAGCCCGACAGGGGTCTGGATCTCACCTCCCTGAGATCATCTGACCCGAGCCGAAATGAAGAGTCAGATGCTCAACTGACAGAGCCACTCAGGCGCCCCGCGTGGAAGCTTCTAGAGCAGCCTTCCTTCAGGCTCATTGCATCCAAGTCAGATCAGGTTTAGTCCCTCACCAGCTATGCAATTTGGAGCAAGTTACTTAACACTCCTAGGGCTTCAGTTGTCCCATCTGTAAAATGGGAAGCATGATGTTACGAGCTTGTTGTGAGAATTAAATGTGGTAAGTCCGGCACGTTCTGCAGAGGCTGGCAGGCTTCCGGAGAGGGCTCGCTAACCATGCGGACTCGTTGGCGTTGGCTGGCTGCAGCAGGACGTGGCAAGTGATCCTTGGGGTTCTTTCTGGGAAGTCACCACCTTTCATGTCTGACCCAGCTTCTCTGAGGGCAATTTAAGAGCCGTCCCCTCCGATTCCATCTTACGTGCAGCCTGGAAGAATGACAAAGCTCTCAGATAACTGGGAGAACCTTCTCTGCCCCCTGCGTTGCTGTGGGAGGAGGAAGGGAATATTTCTGCTCTGGCCAATGTTAATGCCCCAACTTCTCGGTCCAGAGCCCAGTCCAGGCTCTGATCATTTACGTTCCCATCTTCAAAGCCAGCTCACTCATTCCCATCGCAAATGCCCTCTGAGCATCTGCAGAACTGAGTCAAGGGTCACAGAGTGGGTCCTGGAGCCAGATGGGCCTGGACTGGACTCAAGACTGGATCCCACTGGGTCTCCCAGACCCTGTTTCCTCACATGTAAAATGGAGAAATTGTTTCCCACTTCTCACGTGAATGTGAGGATAAGATCAAACAATCTCTTGAATCCTTTGGGGCTGTTTTTAGCTGCAAGCGATGGGTTATCTGACAAAATGAATCAAGGCATTTCATTCTCTCCCAGATGGATCTAGATTTGGTAGCTCTGAAGCTGGCTGGGC
This sequence comes from Mustela erminea, assembly GCF_009829155.1. Classification (NCBI taxonomy): domain Eukaryota; kingdom Metazoa; phylum Chordata; class Mammalia; order Carnivora; family Mustelidae; genus Mustela; species Mustela erminea. Next base: position 90,395,592 of record NC_045623.1, read on the forward strand.
AGCTGTCTCAGGCTTGCTCTTTTTGCTCTGCCATCCTTAGGGTCTTGAACTTATGATCCCAAAGTGGTTGCTGCAACCCCACACTCCATATCCTCATTCAACATACTCAAGCAAAAGGGCGCTTGGATGGCTTGGCTGGTGAAGCATCTGCTTTTGGCTCAGGTCACGACCCCAGGGCTCTGGGATCGAGCTCTGGTCAGCAAGGAGGATGCTTTGCCCTTTCCCTCGGCAGCTCCCTGTACTTGTGCTCTCCTGCTCTCTCTCTCAGATAAATAAAATCTTAAAAAAAGAAAAGAAAAGAAAAGAAAAAGAAACCACACTCAAGCAGGAAGCCAGCAGGAGTAGGAGAGAGCAACAGCCCTTCTCCTCTAGAAACTCCTTTCTTTCCTTGAACAATCTATCTCTAACTTTAGCAGGTACAAGACTCAGCCGAGCAGCTTGTCGAATCCCGGAGTCCCAGGCTCCTTCTCCAGAGATCCAGACTCCAGGAGTCTGAGGCAGGACTCAAGAACTGTGTGCTGAGGGCACCTGGGTGGCTCAGTGGGTTAAAGCCTCTGCCTTCAGCTCAGGTCAGGATCCTGGGGTCCTGGAATCGAGTCCCGCATCCGGCTCTCTGCTCAGCAGGGAGCCTGCTTCCCCCTCTCTCTCTGTCTGCCTCTCTGCCTACTTGTGATCTCTGTCTGTGAAGTAAATAAATAAAATATTAAAAACAAAAAAAAAAAGAACTGTGTGCTAAGTTCCCAGGGATGCAGAGGCCCCAGAGTTCACCACGGCTCACACTGGGGAATGTGTCTCCCCCTAGTGCTAACTTTGGTCCTTAAGAAGGAAGAGGCTGAGGCATCTGGGTGGCTCAGTAGGTTGAGTGTCTGGCTCTTGATTTCAGTTCAGGTCATGATCTCAGGGTCCTGGGATTGAGCCTCATGTCTGGCTACCTTCTCAGCAGGGAGTCTGCTTCTCCCTCTCCCCCTTCCCCCTGCTCATGCTCTCTCTCAAATAAACAAAATCTTGAAGGAAGGAAGGAAGGAGAGAAAAAAAGAAAAGAAAAGAAAAGAAAGAGAAAGAAAGAAAGAAAGAAAGAAAGAAAGAAAGAAAGAAAGAAAGGCTGAAAAATGGGTCCAAGCGCTGGTCCTTTATCGGGAAGGTGCAGGCCCAGGGAGCGCCGCGGGGGGGCGGGGGAAGAGACGAAGCAGTGAGCGGTCCAGGCTACTGCTTCCCAGCAAGCGCAGAGAGGCACGGCTGAGCACTGAGCAAATGTAATAATGAGCACAGACCCTTTTCTGGAAGAGCTGAAGGGAGGAATTTTGGAGAAAAGGAGGCAGTTAGCCCAGTTCCCTCCCTTTCCACCTACCATTTCCTCCTTTTCGATATTTGCCGCTGGGGAGCTAATGTCTCCACAGTTCTGGACTGAATCACCTAGGCATTGGCGGCCTCTGAGGAAGTCAGATCTCATGGCCCCTTGGAGTGGTTTTTCATCCAGAATCGAAAACGGAGGGGGGACTTGGTGCAGGGTGGGATCCAACAGGAAGCACTAATGAAGCAGCTGAGAAATCTGTGGGAAGCCACAGGCTTCGTGTCCACTGCAGGCGGGATCATGCGGACCGTGGCATCTAGTTGGGTCCAAAGCAGATTTAAGAAAATTGAGCAACAGTGGGTTAAAGCCTCTGCCTTTGGCTCAGGTCGTGATCCCAGGGTATCGAGCCCCGCATCAGGCTCTCTGCTCAGCAGGGAGCCTGCTTCCTCCTCTCTCTCTCTGCCTGCCTCTCTGCCTACTTGTGATCTCTGTCTGTCAAATAAATAAATACAATCTTAAAAAAAAAAAAGAAAGAAAGAAAATTGAGCCAATAGGATTTACTGATGGATTGATAATGGAGTGTGGGGGAGAGGGGGAAGTTAAGGTTTTGGGGGATGATGGTGCTGTTTACTTAGATGGGGAAAGCTTGGATGGGGTGGGGGGAGGGAGTTACTTTGTGAGGAAAATGAATTTTCTGCCTGTGTTCAATGCGTGAAGTCTACTAAGTGATCTAAGCCTGGCCCTGAGCCGGGGAGGTTCTATCTGAGGATCAGACTTTGCATCCCTGTCACATCCATGGTATCTGAAGTCAGACTACTGGTCGTGGTCACTTAAGAAAAGAGGTTGTTTGAACAGAGGAGGGAGAGACGAGGCGGAAACTTGGACGAGGCGGAAACACACAGTGGCCTGTTTAACGGGTGGTGGGAGCAAAGGCCTCCTCATCTGAGTGGGCTGAGGAGAGAATGGAGGGTTGGGACTGGTGATGGGGAGCTTTGGGGAGCTCTGCCATAAAGGGGAGCAGAGAAATGGCGCAGGGGCTCAAGAGGGCCAAGGTAGGATGCTTTGGGTGTCTGCGGGTGGGAATGAGCCAGCAGGGAGCCAGCACGGATAATGCAAGAGGAAAAGGGGACGGCTGCTCGGATTGAGTCTCGGAGCTAAGAGGGATGGAAGCAGACCACAAGTCGAAGACTCGGCCGTAGAGAAGAGAGGGGATCCCCCCACAGTGTGGGCCCACTGCTCTGCAGGCAGGGAGCAGAGGAAGGGGACGATGAAGTCCCTCCGCTCTGACTCCATCTTCTGTGACTGAAGTTTGAGTCACTGAAGTCATTGAAGAGGGTGTTGGAGACGGGAGAGGAGACCAGGGTGAGAAGCAGGCTTTCCGCGTGAGAAAAGGTGACTATTTCAGGGAACTGTGGCAGGAGAGCTTGGCAGTGTCGGGGCCCACTTGAAGTGCGGCCCTAACTATAAGGGGCATCGGGTCAGCGTGGTTGGCGGGTTCAGCTGCTTGGGTGGAGGTAGCTGCCGGGCCGTGAGGGAGAGCCGGGCCGGAGTGGATGGGGTGTGCTTAGAGCTGGGCAGTAAAATCTGAGCCCAGGAAGGAAAGTGGAGACAGGAGAGAAGAGGTGACTGGTGCAGAAAAGGTACAGAGAGGTCGGCTCAGTGGGCTGGAAATCTCAGTGAGGCTGGAAGAGGGGAAGGTTCTTCGAAAAGGCAGTAATAAAAAGTTAACCACAGGACAAAAACACACCTTTCAGAATACCAAAAACAAACAGCTAAAAGAAAAATGAAAAGAGGGGGCGCCTGGGTGGCTCCTTTGGTTAAGTGTCTGCCTTTGGCTCAGGTCATGATCCCAGGGTCCTGGGATCGAGCCCCACGTACGGATCCCTGCTCAGTGTGGAGTATGCTTCTCTCTCTCCCCTAACCCACTCCCCTGCTTGTGCTCTTGCTCTCTCCCCAAAAAAAAAAAAAAAAAAAAAAAAAAAAGTTTAAAAAAAGAAAAGTGAAAGGAAGAACAAATAGACAACAGAAGGACTATATATAAAAGACTTGGGATACATGTAAATATAACAGAAAACAGTATGATGGATCGAGGCCAAACATATTTACCATTTTATGCTGCTGTAGAACTGAGGAGCCTCTACAATGGATTTCTACAATATATTGGCTTTTGTTTTTTTCTAAGATTTTATCTGAGGGAAGGAGAGAGCATGTGCAAACTGGGGGTGGGGCAGAGGGACAGCAGCTCAAGCAGACTGTTGGGGGCTCAGCCTCACACCCCCAAGACAGTGACCTGAGCCGAAATCAAGAGTCAGATGCTTAACTGACTGAGCCACCCAGGTGCCCCCAGGATATACTGTTAAGTGACATGCAAGACGGAGAAATGTATTGTATGCATTTTTTTAAAATTTATTTGAAGATTCATTTGAGAGAGAGGGTGAGTGAGTATGGGGTGGTGGTGGGGCAGAGGGGAGGAGCAGAGGGAGGGAGAGTCTTAAGTAGACTCCACCGGCGAGCCCCAGGGGGAGCTTGGTCCCACCTCCCTCAGATCACAGGGTGGAATCCAAGAGTTGGACGCCCAATTGACCACACCCCCCCAGGCACCCCTAGATGCTCACTTTATGCAAGAAAGGGGAACAATAACATATTCATCTGTTTAAATTTTAAAAAAAGATTGGAATAATTAAATCAAATTTAAAAGGTCACTAAATGGGGGTGCCTGGGTGGCTCAGTGGGTTAAGCCGCTGCCTCCAGCTCAGATCATGATCTCAGGGTCCTGGGATCGAGTCCCACATCGGGCTCTCTGCTCAGCAGGGAGCCTGCTTCCTCCTCTCTCTTTCTGCCTGCCTCTCTGCCTACTTGTAATCTCTCTCTGTCAAAAAAAAAAAAAAAAAAAAAAAAAAAAAGGTCACTAAATGGGAAGGGAGGGAATAAGGTGGAGGACATAGGAACAGAAATTAGACTTTGAAGAGATCTTGTTTTGTAGATTAAGACTTGGAACTCTAACTATTTAATGTATTAAACTAGGAGAATTTTTTTTTTTTAATTCTATAAGGAAATACAAGTTGACATTTTCTCATGTCCGAGACACGTAGAAAGGATGGATCTGCATGTACATTTCCAGGTGTAACTCCACTTTGCTCACATGTCATAGACGGCTTTACAGGAATATTTTTATCGTGACATTTCATCATTTCCTTATTCAATACCGCACATCGTGCTTTGGTTCATCGTTCCCTCTGCGGTAACCCACTGAGCGCCGCATGGGGCATGGAGCCCCTCCCACATCTGCGTGGCATCCTCCCACGGCGCCTGTGTTAATCTTCTCTGGGTTGTTCCAATTCTAGTCTGTGTGCTGTGAGGGCAGACCGAGAAATTCTTTTTTTTTTTTTTTTAATTTTATTTATCCATTTGAAAGAGAGAGAGAATTAGAGAGAGAGCATGACAGGGGAGAAGGTCAGAGAGAGAAGCAGACTTCCTGTGGAGCTGGGAGCCTGATGCGGGACTCGATCCAGGGACTCGGGGATCATGACCTGAGCCGAAGGCAGTGGCTTAACCAACTGAGCCACCCAGGTGCCCCAACCCGAGAAATTCTTAAAAAATGGAAAAATACATAAAACAGGTTAATGTAAATGCGCATTCAGTGAGTAGCAAGCCACACAGAGGAACCACAGTAAACTGGAAACACCGTGAACCAACTAGCTGTGTCTCAGGAAATATTACCAAAACAAAGAACTACAAACAAAACCTTAAACTCCCTTTCGTTATTCTGATACTGTTGTGTGATATGGAATTTAACAACTGAGTAACTGTGATTATCTATTTCATAACTCAGGGTACAGATGAGAATCGGGATTCTTATGTTGGGGGAAAATATACAGATGGAAGATACAAGAGTTAAGAAAAGTCTCTTAAGGGACGCCTGGGTGGCTCAGTGGGTTAAAGCCTCTGCTTTCGGTTCAGGTCATGATCTTACGGTCCTGGGATCGAGCCCCGCATCCGGCGCTCTGCTCAGTGGAGAGCCTGCTTCCCCCTCTCTCTCTCTGTCTGCCTCTCTGCCTACTTGTGATCTCTGTCTGTCAAATAAATGAATAAAATCTTAAAAAAAAAAAAAAGTCTCTTAAGTCTTGAACTTGAATGCAAAGTACAGATGTGTTTTATCTTAAGAAGAAACCATGTCAAAAAAAAAAAAAGAAAAGAAACCGTGTCCTAGCTTCGTCTACCAAAGGCCCTAAATAATGACCAATAAAGCAGTAGCAGTAGACCTTCTAGAACCTTGATTTTGGTGTTCCACTAAACGGAACTAGGATTTCGTTTTTTTTTTTTTCCTGGAAATAGATCACCCCAGGTCTGGAGCAGGAAATGTACAACCTAAATGTGGAATAGCCTATCATAGTAGTTAGGAGGGGAGTTACCACACGCTACCATCAAAAGGGTTGTTATCAAAAGGACTCGGCAGGCACTTGAGGCCCCCCCACTGGGCAGAAAGAACAGTTTGAGCATCATTAAGTGTAATTAAACTACAATGAACTGAAACATATAAAATGTTTAATTCAATGACCATGAAACTAACAACATTAAAAAACCACCCACTGGTCACTTTCGAATGGAGGATGCTAGTAAACCCAGCTCGTTATTTTGGAAACTGGCCAAAGATTTGGGCATTTATCCTTTTTCTGATACGAACTCTAATTCCAGCTAACTGAAGAGCAGATGAGTCAAGAAGTTTCTCTTCACGCTGGTATTTTGGGCATTATGTGAAGAAGGGATGGTAGAATTAGAGGGTCCTCATTTTGCAACCCTTGATGAATTAATCAATCTAGGAACTGAGCTTCAAGGGCCGCAGTATCTAGAGACAACCAGGTGTGATGCGTCTCCAGCACACGCCGCTGTGCGGTTTTCTTACCACTAAATCTGAATCCAATCACACATCCGGATCTACTCCTATATAGCAGGAAATACAAAGGATAAAGAAACCTGTGAAATGACACCATGGAGGCAGAAGAGCAAAATCCAGACTGGGAGAGAGATGGAGGGAACTTACATGTGCCAAGAGATAAGAAATATGCCAACCATTTGCAATACAGAGATGCTCATTCAAACAAATACATTACTAAGAAAAAAAGCAAAAAGACACCCAGTTAGAAATTCGAGAGTTTGAAGACTTCATAATACTAAGGAATTAATGTTATTTGGGTATGCTAATGGTATTATGTTTTCTACGAAGTCCCTATTTGTGGGTGGAATGGTGTGTTCTGTTATGGTAAGGGAGAGGAGCCAGTGGTATAAATTAAGCAAACTTAGCTACGAGTTGATAATTGCTGAAACTATGTGATAGGTACGTAGGGTCTTGCTCAGTCTACTTTTGCACATATTTGAGGGTTGGTTTTTTTCTTTTTTTTTCTTGGAAGATTTATTTTATTTTATTTATTTTAATTTTTTTTAAGATTTTACTTATTTATTTGACAGAGAGAGATTACAAGTAGACAGAGAGGCAGGCAGAGAGAGAGAGAGAGAGAGGCAAGCATGCTCCCTGCTGAGCAGAGAGCCCGATGCGGGATTCGATCCCAGGACCCTGAGATCATGACCTGGGCCAAAGGCAGCGGCTTAACCCACTGAGCCACCCAGGCGCCCCGGAAGATTTATATTAAAGAGAGCTAGAGTACACGTGGTGGGGATGGCAGAGGGAGAGAAGCAGACTCCCCACTGAGTGAGGGGCCTGATGCAGGGCTCCATCTCACCACCCTGAGATCATGACCTGAGCCGAAGAGTCAGATGCTTAACTGATTGAGTCGCCCACACGCCCCTAACTGAAATTTTCCATGACATGAAAAACAAGAATTTCCAAAGTCAAGTCTTCGTGATTTAGGCGGTCCCTGGAAACTTGTGATGATGGGGAGGGACGAAGGTATCTGGGCTATCTTTCAGGTCTCTTGCTTGAGGAACAGAACAGGTGCTGGTTTACTAAGCTCAGGAAAAGTAGGGAGGTGGGGTTGTGAAGCACATGAGGAGTCCCACCCCATCACTCTGACTTGGGGTGCCTGCGGCCCATCGGGTGGGACCACACAGGAGCTTGGTGGAAATACTGAACTCGAGAGAGATGTGGGCAGGGGTGAAAAACTGTGTGTCACTGGATGACATCACAGGGAGAAACTGCAGAGAAGGGACTCAAGACGAGGTCAACCAGACAAATAGTATCTTAGGAACTGGCAGGCCCCAGAGAGGTCTAGAACAGTTTTTAAAAAGAGGGGAATACTTGAGCCTTATCTCACACTGTATATAAAAATTAACTTAAAATGTTTTAAAGACCTCAAATTAAGAGTTAAAATTATTCAGAACTCTTAGGAGACACCAGTATAAACCTTTATGACCCTGGACTGGGCAATGGATTTAGACAGGACACATAAAAAATAAGCAATAAAAAATTGAGTAAACTGGACTTCACCAAAACTAAGAACTGTTGTGTAACAAGTAAATGAAGAAAACCCAGAGAATGGGAGAAAACATCTGCCAATCTTAAATCTGGTAAGAATCTAATACCCAGAATATATAAAGCACTCCCGCACTGTACCAGTAACAAGATAAATAGCCCAATTAAAACATGAGCAAGAGGGGTGCCTGGCTAGCTCAGTCTCCGGTTTTCTCCAGGCTCTGTGGGCCTCTTGATCTTGGGGTTGGGAGTTCAAGCCCCATGTTAGGCGTAGAGTTTACTTATCAAAAAAATAGGCAAAGGATTTGAATACTTAAAAAAAAAAAAAGATAAACAAAGGTTCATTGAACATGGAAAGATGCTCAACTAGGCGTCCTAGGACGAGGAAAACACAAATCCGCACTGAAAGATCATTGCCTACCCACCCAGATGCCTGAAATAAAAAAAGAAATGGGAAAATGTGTGCTGATGAGATGTGGAGAAATTGAAACCCTCGTGCACTGGGGCTGCTGAGAGTGGAACCCGGTGCAGCTGCTGTCCCAACACGGCCCCGCAGCTCCTCAGGGAGTGGTGGAGCCTCAAGACCCCGCAATCCTACTCCAAGGTATAGATCTGCAAGAGCTGAAAACGTTGCTCCGTGCCAACAGTGTGTTCCCGGTGGAGAAGGCTTCAAAACAGCCCTAAAGTGGAAACAACCCAAATGCTCTCAACTGATCAATTAATAAACAAACTCTGGTACAGGTCTGCCCCACTATCCAGAAAGCAGAGCTCCCCCATGAACTAACAGACCGAACAAATCCCCACTCATATAGGACACATTTCTGAGTTTTCCTGGACCCCAGAAACAACACCTCTCCGGCTGGTCTGAGACCTGAGGACATGCTTGCTAACGTATTCACAAAATAAATCGAGATACAGCACGGATGCTCACGCAGTTCAGATTATGAGACTGATGCACTGCTACTGCGCTAAGACACTACGCTCACGCAGTTCAAGGGTGTTTTGGTGCTTTGGTCTGGAGTGTAGACAGTGGGAAGGGAACCTGGAGGGGCCACCCCCGCAGCTCAGCGGGGAGCGCTGCCTGGACTCAGGAATGGCTCAGTGCTGCTCTTTTTTCATTTTTTTTTTTTTTATAGGTGTTTTGTAAAAGCAAAGTGGCATAATGTGAACTTTCCAAAAGCGTTGAGTTTACCTGTAAAAGGGAGTATCTGACAAAAGGGATCGAGCACGCGCTAGAACACCGTGAACCTCAAGAACCTCGTGCTTCCAAGCCAGTCACAAGCCTACACTTTATAGAATTGTCCAGAATAGGCCAATCTAGAGAGACGAAATAGATTCGTAGTTGCCTAGGCCAGAAGAGGGAACGGGGAATGACTGCTAAGTCTGGGGTTTCTTTTTTGAGTGATGGGACATTCTTCAATTATATAGTGGTGTTGTACAACCTTGTGAATATTCTAAAAACCACTGAATTGCATGCTTTAAAATGGTGAATTCCTAGTGCAAATTCTAGTTCAACTTTGGACCTCTGCTCAGCAAATGCAGTGAGGCCAGTCCTGGGGAAGCCTGGAGACAGCGCGGGCCCTGAGCCCGGGCGGCGGCTGGCCACTTGTGGCACCTGTCCTCTTCTGTCATCTCTCCCCCGCCCCCCCCAGTTAATTCCAGCAGTTCTGGCCAATCCAAAGCATAATCTGTGGTTTCATCCCTCTCGCCAGGATTGGTTTAGGGGCAGGCAGGTGGTCCAGGTCTGCCCAAAGAAACCCCGGTTGCTGAGAGGCTTCTGGGTAATCTTCAGGAGAAACCAGTCTTCTGCCTCTAGACACCAGAGTGTGGAGCTGAGGCCTGGAGCAGCAGACCTGGGGGAGGCAGGGTGGCTGGACAACATGCCACAGCCAACAGGGCACAAAAATTGGAAAGAACCAGCTGGGTACTTAGAACTACCTGAGCTCAGAACTTCATTTAGGGAGATTGGTCTTCCTCCTTGTAAGCCATTTTCTTTTACTTAGAGCCCAAAGCACCCATTCTATCTAGTCCAGGTTATGGTGACTGCTCCCCAGAGATGGGATAAAATGGGCTTGGAGACAGGGACAGGGCTGGCACGGAGCCTGACTACAGCTGGCTGAAACAGCTTCACCATGTGTTCTCAAGATTGGGTTGCTGGTATGTAAGCCCAGGTACTCTCATTGTCCAGGGCTAGTCCACTCAGCCATTATTTCCCATGAAGGAAAAACAAAGTTCAAGCTCACCCTACTTATCCTAATTCCTAAGGAACAGGAATAAAGGGTTACTACTGGGTTTAACGTCAGCCAGTCACTTCACGTTTTAACTGTAAAATGGGGCTAAACACCGACGAATTTTTGACACAAAAATTAAGAGGCTTGGGCTGAGGTCCTAGCATGGTCCACAGCTGAACACATCTGACTGAATCTGAAGTCCCACAAACAGTGATTAAAGCAACCCCAGCTGTGGCTTCCTCCAACTCTGCAACTTCTGCTCCAATACCAAGCTGCTGTCTCCCTGACAGCAGTAATGTCCCCTCCACAGAGGACACCTCCCTCAGAGTAAAAACTAGGTGTACAATTTAGAACGATTTCACCAACAGAGAAAGCAAGCGGCTGCAAGTTGCCTAAGTGGACAAATTCTCCAAAAGGTGCCCCCAAACAGAAGTCAGAGGTTATTTTTGAATAAAGCTGGGAGTCTGAACCCTTTGCTACTCACTCTTGTACACGGGACCCTGAACCAGTTTCTTCATTTGAGCTCATTTCCTCACTCATAAGAAGGGCGTTAACACTTGCGTTACACAATTGTCCCAAAACCGAAGACTAGAGATAATGCACCAGAAAATGATCAAGAAAGTGCTTCATAGACTAGTGCTACCTTTCCAAGGGGATAAACAAAGCAATGTATTTTTTTTTTTTAATCTCCACTTTGCTTTATTTCTCCGAAACAATAGAGGTGACTTGTGAAAGCACATTCCAAATGCAAGCATCGATTTATTACAAGCTCTATTTCCCCAAGAGCTAACTTCTTGCTCCTTCCTCTGGAGGAAAGGGGGTTCACTGCAGGGTCTCTTAATGGAAGCAATCAGAGTCCCCATTAACAGCTCTGGTTTGCAGTTAGAGCAGTTCACGAGCAAGGACAAGAATGTAATCAATTCACAGAAGACTTATGTGTCTGTCTTAAGAACAGAGTGTCCGTCGGTCTTAGACATCTACGGCCGATTGTATAGACACAGAAGCACTTTTTCCTGACACAAGGACTATAGTTGGTCCTACTAATTTTCTAGTTTTAGGGAGATTTTAAATGTGAATGAAGTGGAAAGGCTCTTCTGCTGTCCACTACCAGGCCAAAACCTAGACCTACCCAAACTCTGCCTTGAGAAATACACTTCACGTAATGCTGCACAACCAAGTACAGAAATCGCTCCTCTGCTCCCGGCCTCCACCAGCAGTCCGCTCCAGGGATCTTTCCTAGTTGCGCCTAGCACTGTGTTCTACAGCCGGACGAGACCAGAACGGCTGGACCGGAAAACCTCTACACCTCACACCAGAATGCGTCCTGTCCCAAGAGACCTGGAGAAACCAGGCTCCCCCACTCCTGGGAAAAGATTAGAGGCAGCATTCCAAGCCAAACTGTATCCAGCTTTATTAAAGATACTTTTCATAAACAATCATGGTATTTCAGGCAGGACATAGGCAGACAATCGTTAACAGTATACAACAACTTTCAAACTCCCTTCTTCAATGGACTACCAAAATCAGAAAGCCACTATAAAACCCAATGCAGTCTTCATGTGATGCTCGGAGCAGGGACGTTTAGAGTGAGGGCGGACAGTTCACATTTAGCATGTTGTTTAACAACTTTTCACAAGCCGACCCTGACTTTCAGGAAATGAAATGAAAATGGCAGGATTATCCATCTGAAGATCCACGAGCTAAAAAAGGAACTCTTTTGAGGGACGCCATCTCAGTGGTGACACTTTGTCAAGTCCAGATTGCCTGACATACTGGGAACCATGTCTTGGGGGTCAGGTTCCAACAGGTCTCTGGGTTTAAGGGAGTCAAGTCTATGTTGAAGGCAGAGAGGGAGAAGAGGACATAAAAACTGAATTTTAGTTTTTTCCACACCACCAAGGGGTTTGTACCCAGGCGGCTCATGTGTGTCAACGTCAAGGAACCCCTCCTCCTGGGAGCCAAGAGGAAGTTTCTCAAAACTAGGAGGGGAAGGTGTTTTCCCCTTGTGTCAATCTAGCTTCAGAGATATTCTATTAGTGACATATGCCCTTCCCCCAAAACAACAATGAAGTGTTCTGTGTGCTAACAACATAGCTTAAAAAAAAAAAAAAAAAAAAAGTAAAACAAAATTCTGCATTTTTATAAAACTTGATAAAAAATAGTATTTCAAACTGTACAGTCACCAGAAGTACACAGTTATCAAAAATGCACACCCTTCACTTGGCATCTCCAGCACCTTCAGCTTTCTGTGCCTAGAAGAAGAAGAAGATCAATACAATGTCACCACCTACAGATTTGACACGATTTTCATTCATATCCCATCACTAGCACTACAACTGCACCCACACCCAAGTTCAGATTTTAGATCCTTCCAGACTCAGTCCTTGTTTTGAGGAGAACTTGGTAACCTTCCCTCTGGACCTCACTGGATAACTGGGGAAGGGAGCACATTTGCATCAGAAGAGGAGTTTATCCTCAGCTTGAAAACACTATGGGGTAGCGTGAGCTCACAACACGGAGCTCACACAACAGTGCCCATTATTGGACAGCACAGACTTTAGGATTCCAGAATGTAAGCTCATGGAAAAACCACAAGCAAACTCTGGGCTGAAAAGCACACTTGGGGCAATACAGGAGCAGGAGAAAGATAAAAGAAGCTTCTGGAATTGGTAACTGACTCAGAGCCAGCTCCACAAAGTTGGACAGCTGTTGTACCTGGTCTGTTTTGGCATCTCCGTTTTCTGCAGGGTTATTCCCATCCTTGCTGGCATCAGCTTTCCCCTTTTTCCCTTTGGGTACCTTCTCTCCCTTCTAAAAAGGAGAAGGGAGAAAAAAAAGAAGAGAAAAGAAAAGAAAAAAAAAAAAGAGCAGTTTCCTCAAATTTTGCCTGAGCAGGGTATGATCTGCAAAGTTCTGTACGACACAGGTTTATCAAAGATAACACCCACAGACTATAAACCCTCCCCCATTGATAAAAATGGATCAAAACAAGACCAAATTATCATCTGCTGTGGTCTTCAGTATACAAGTTTTTATTTGAGTGTAAAAAATAGAAGAAACAGTGCCTTGAATACTCAGGTTTAATATGTACAATCTCTTGTAAACTGGGGACTCCCCCGCCCAGAACCCTGTTGCCCCGTTATTTTTATCTTGATAAAGTTCTTGATTAGAAAACCAGTACTACAAAATGTCAGGGATAAATAAGGCAAGCTATCAAAACAAGTTAGAATGTCCATTAACAGGGTCATCAGTCTGCTGAATTAGGACACTGAAGGACAGGCCTCATCCTGCGAAAATGATCAATTCCAATATAACTTTTAAAGCCCAGTTCAAATAATTTTCTCATATCAAGTCTGTGTCAATGGATGAAACTGTTAGACAGCAGAACTGCCAGCAATGTGGGAAGCCGCAGCAACTCCGAGGAGCATCCTAGTCTTTCAGTTCCACTCACCTTTGCAGGGGCCTTTTTAGGCTTGGGCTCTGGCTTTGGAGGAGCAGGTTTCTTTTATTTCAGGAAAAGAAAAATAGAATATTAGTATGATGGGCCAAAGAAACAATCTACCTCCAAATCACAGTACTACTGGCACGTAAGTTTCTCTTATTTCCTAAAGCCTCTGGGGCTGGCTTTCCGTTAGGAGTTTCCAATCTCCAGGAACCCATTTAAGTAATATGCCAAGGTGTCCCACTTTGGCCACAAGCCACCTGAATTTCAGAACCAGCAAGTATCAATCAGGTGAGAGCCCACAAGACAGTAGTTCATTCAAAAGCTGCCACTAACCATAACCCACAGGAAACAAAGGGAATTTTTAATACTTTTCAGTTTCAGGGATAAACATAGTTTAATAGCAGAACACTTACAGCAGATAACCTTGCAGATCTTCTCTGTGGCTATTAAAAGAAAAAAAAAATAGAAACAGGACAATTAAAAACCAAAAGGTAAAAAATTTTCTTATCAGTTCGGTCTAGACTATAGGAAGCGCAGAGAGCATAGGGAAATTCCGGACTAGAGGCGTGATTAATTACCAGCAAAGGAGTCCCAAAGCTGTTTAAGACTCACCTCGTCCTTCACCTTGGCTTTATCTCCTTTAGCATCCCCCTCAGCCTGTAAAAGACAAACAAAACCTAAGAAAGTTGTAGCTTCGAAGGCAATGCTTACGGACTCACTAAGCGTAACAGTCCTAAGGAAAAAAACTGAAGGGGGAAGTCTTGCACACAACTTTTCCAAGACATACAAATCTTCCGGTTTTAGCATCCCCCGCTCCTATGAAAATGTCCTGAATGCTCAGCAATCTTCCTGCTCCACTGTGCAAGCATCATGCCCGAGATGGCCCAAAGCGCGCAGTAAAGGCGGGTGTCCGAGCCCCAGCAGGCCTGGAGCCGCCCCGGGCAGCGCGCGCTAAACTGGAGCTCGGAGGAGCGCAGCCCGCGCCGCGGCGCCAAGCAGAAGCAACAGCTGCAGATGGTGCAAACAAACCCCTCCGGAGGCGGGGCCCGGGCGCCGTTACCATGGCAGCCGTCGAGGGCGGGAGACTGGAGTCGCGCGCAGCCGGGGGAACTCGTAGGCGGCAGCGGCGCGCACCGGCGCGAGTCTCGTGCGCCCGGGCCGTGGGCGGAGGCGGGGCCACACAGTGAAGCCCCGCCCCAAGGGACACGGGCCCCGCCCCCTCACGGCGGCAGTTTTTTGGCGGCAGCGCGCTCCCCCGCCCGCCAAGCCCGAGCGCCGCCTTCCCGCCCTTTCGGGTTTGAATTGCCCGCCCGCGGGGAGGGGAGGGGGCATGGCGATGGGGGAGGGGGCGCGGGGCGGGCACGGCGAACCCGAGGGGAGCGGGATAAACAGCCGCCAACATGGCTCCTCCCGCCGCGGCCGCCGCTCCTCCAATATGGCCTCTGGCGCCCGCGGGCAGTCGAGCCGCGCAGGGTTAGCCCGGGGCAGCCTGACACCGTCTCGAGCTCCTGTGCAAGGCGTCCGAAGCTGCTCCAGCCCGGCGCCGATTCTCGCGTCCCGAAGCCGGGGAAGCGGCGGCGGCGGCAGCAGCGGTAGCGGCGGCGGCAGCGGCGGCCCAGCGCCTGGGGCCCTCGCGCCACGTACCTTTCTCTTGGGCATGGTGGCGACGGCGGCGGGACGTAAGCGCTGGACGCAGGGATGCAGCGGCGCGCGGGCTTTGGCCGGTCCGGGGGTCGTTCTCGCCTCTTCTTCTTCACACTGCTCGGGCTCCGGGGGGTTTATAAAGTTTTTATAGCGCTGGGAGCCCCGGACCGGTTAGAACCGGATTTCACCTCCCGCCGCCGCTCATTGGCCCAGCTGGGGTCACGTGGGCGGGGTTTAAACTCACCTCCTCTGGAGGGAGTGAGGAGGGGGGTACGGGGGGGAGGGCGCGCGAGACGGCGGCGCGCCTAGGGGGTGGGGGCGCAGTGGGGGAGGCGCGCGTCGATGGCTGTAAACGAGGAGGGGGTGTGCGATTCGGCGGGCTCTGCGTTACAGCTCCCGCCAAACGCTGGCTTTTGCAAACTACCAAGTTCCTTCCACCTTATGCAACCCAGCTACCCACTTCTCCAAGCCATGCGACACTTAGGGCGCATCTCGGCCGCTTTCCTTCCTGTTCCCGCTGGGGGCCCCAGAAGAAGGGTTTGCGAGGCCTGGCCACTCCGCCCTTCTCCGCCGGAGGCGGGAGGAAGCGCGCGGTTTGGAGGCACAGGCTCCAATTCCCAGGGCCAAGGCTGACGCTGAAGTGGGGAAAGAGTGGGGAAGCCAGCTTGGCGCAGACGGACGTGCATCCTTCCAAGCTGCCACTCCGAGGAATCCTTTCGTGCTCTTCACCTGGAAGGCGGTCCACTCGAGGTGGGGTGGGGGCTCGAGGGGGGAGATTTTACACGCAGAGTAAACCCCTTCGGGTGCTGCGGGGCAGGTAGGAGCTGTCCTTTCAGCACCCGTTTCCCAGCCGCCTCCCCAAATGCCAACGAAGGCCCCCCACCCCAAAGCCTGTCGAGTGGCTCCCTTAGGTCCCTGTATTCCCGGACCTCGGAACCCCGTCACAGAATGATGGAGAGCAGCCGCCTAGGCCTACTAACACTCCCCTCCCCCTACGCTCCACCCGCTCTGGAGACATCAAGCTCAGCTGCCCCCACCCGAAGCGGCCACCAAGCCTGGGCGCTGCAATCGCAGCTGGCGAAATCCCTCCTTTCCACCCTGGCAGGCTGGCTTCCTCTCACTTGCGGGAGGACAAGGAGGGTGGACGATAGCAACCGGGGATTAGGAAACAAGTAAAGGAACAGGTGTTGCAATGGCAAAAGGGCTCTTCCACTGGCTCCCCCACCTCGCACGGCCCCCAAAGCTGGGGATCCTGGAGGTAGCCAAGCGCACCTGAGGGAGGGCAGACAATTGCAGCGGCAAAACCAGGTGTTCTTCTATTGTACTGTTTGTAGACAAGTTTTACATCTAAGAAATAATTTTTAAAATTCTATTTGAAACCCAGGAGAACACAAGAACACAATAAATATCCTCAAGTGGGGGACTAGCTCACAGGTGAGAGGACATTTACATAGGTCCCACCTACTTTCTTGAGGCAAGGATTGAGCGGGTTTGTACAAATCTTGCGGGCAGGAAGCAATCACAAGTTCTATCTGCAGCTTCTGCACCTCGGCAGTAGTGGTCCCTCAGCCCCTGCCTGTCCCACTCTGTGTACCTTACCCCCAGAATACAGGACCTAAACCCAGAGACATCAGCTTCATTCATCTCTGCTGTACTCCAGTCATATTAGGGAAAGTCAGACAAGAACGGAGACAGGACTCAATAGTCAGGCTCACTGGGCAGATTCCGTTTGTTGCCTCCAGCCCCTCATTCCCGCCTTAATTGTAGGGCTCTACATTATAGCCGCATAATTCATGCCTCCCTAATTAAGGCTGTCAACAGCCCCATTGTAAAGCTGGAAAATGTACAGCACCTGCTCTCTGGGAGCCGTGTGCCAGGGATTGGTTGTGGGGAATGCCAGGTGTGTGTAGGGGGCTTGCCAAAGGGTGCATTGATTGGCTTCTCAATCGCAGTGTCTGGCATTTCTGTCTGCTTCTGGGAGCAGGGATGATGGCCAAGGGTCTCTTGTGCCAGGTATCCTGGCACAGGAAGGGGAAGAGGAGACTGGAATATAGGGAAGTTAGGTGTTTCAAGACTGCTAGGAGCACTGCTTGCAAGACCCCACCACTCCCCTAGAGGGAGGTGCTGGGGAAACAGTTTGCAGAAAGTAAAACGGGGAGACTGAACAGAGCGGTGGTGTTTGGCTGGTGTGAAAGGCTGGTGCTTGCTGCTCCCGGCACCTGAAGCAGAGCTGCTCAGGCAGACAGCTCTACAAAGGCACTAATCCTCTCAGCAGCTCTGCAGCAAGGCCTGGCCGGGAGACGTTAAGGGACAGGACACAGCCCCCAACTTGGCCCTCCTCTCCCTGCTGGACAGCGTTGGCCCTGACAAGGTGAGACTCCGCCATGCTGAGAATAAATCGTCTCAGGGCCTACTCGGGGCCGGGTCAACAACAGAGAAGCCTCTGAGACAGGAGGCAGGAGGCCAGAGTCTGAGATGGTGAGGACAGCAGTCAGTTGGGAGAAGTGCTTGTTTCTACGCTCTGGGTCCTGTGACGTGTTCCAGGGAATGAGGCCTGTGGTGGATCAGACTCACCAGGGCCTATGGGCCCTTCTGTTACCCTGTAGTCATGGACGGGGCGGTCTCTCAGGGGTGTGGAGCCTGGCCCCATGCCCCGCAAGAGGAGGAGAAAAGCTTGTGTGGGCTGAGTCGACAATAGGTAATTGGATTGTAATCACCCGCCTGGCTTCCGCGCGCCATTGGGGGCGCTGAGCCTTTCAGTGAGCAATCAGCACTGTGCGGTGGGAGGGGGGTAGAGATTCAATAGCAAATCCCAGGTGGAGAGCCCAGGGGGAGGAGCAGCAGATGGGCACATTTTCTTTCTGTCACTCCCTCCCCTTCCTTGCCCAAATAACGCTGGCTGCCTATTAGCTATTTACCAGTGGATCCAAGGTGGAGCCAAATCTTTTGTGAAAGTCGGGTAGAAGATTAAGATGGATTGGTAAAGGGCTAGGGTTTGGGGGAGACCTCTGCCCTGAAATTCTGTGTGTTAAAGGATGTGCTGGTGAAAAAATAAAGTGCATTTGGAGCACACGTAGAGGTGGCAGAAGTGGCAGAGGCAGAAGGATCAGGCAGGGAAGACCTGGGGCTCCCTGCTCTCCAAACCTACTGGTGACGGGAGCTGGCTTTAGTGTACTTGTGGAGACTCTCACCACAACCCTCCCCAGGGGCCACTGGGCCAGGCGGTCCAAAAGGTGTACCTGTGGCCAGCAGACCGGTCCTCTGGGGCTCCCTTGCCAAGCAAAGGAAACACAATTCATCATTAGGAGGGAGGGGCCTTTCACCAAGAAAAGAAAGGGGAGTGGGGCCCTGGAGGCAGAGGGCAGGTCAAAGTGGCAGGAGGCCAGCCTCACTCAGGCTGATGCAGTGCCCAGACGTGCCAGCCAGTCAGCCCGCTTGAGTTCCAAGGCCTGCAGGAAGCCCTGGACCCGCTCTTCCCGTCTGGCTGCGAGTTTGTGCAAGTGTGTCCGTCGGAGTTGGGCGTCCCCACTGGCCAGGAGCCCCTCGCGCAGCAGCTGCTCTGTCACTGCAGCCTGGTCCCTCTCCAGCTGCTGCCTCTTCCGCTCCTCCGCATACATGTCTCGGGCCTTCTGCTAGAGAAAAGTGGGGATTGGGTGGGGAGATCATTTTTAGGTGTGAGGGCAACTGGGATGGAGGCGGCAGGGAGGTGGGGCACCCAGTGGGCCAAGCTAATAAGCAGGACAACGGTGAATCTGTACCAGATCTGTACCAGATCAGGAAGTGTGCATGGGTGGTACCCAGGAGGCAAGGGCCCCAGCCCTGGCAGCTCGGGGTCCATCATGGTTTGTTTGAGGTGGGAGCCTCTGTCTTTCATGAAATTCTTCTCAGGCCTACACTTGGAAGGGAACCAGGCAAATTTGGGTCTGACTTCTGGTTCCCCCACCAGCTAGCTTTGTGGCTTTGGGCAAATCCTCTCCTAACCTCATTTCTTCATCTGTAAAGTGGGGGTTGTGTCTACCTTGAAGAGTGGTTTTAAGGATTAGAGATAATATATGCAAAACCCTCTCCCGCACATTAGCAGGCTCTCACACGGAAACAGCAATTTCACAAGTTACTGTCTATTCTCTGCCGCAGGAAAGGTTCTATTCCTGCCTGGGGCACAGTCACTAGGTCATCTCCTTTGGCTTCCAGGGTCACTCTACGGGTACCATTGTCCCAACCCCCTCAACTGTTTTTTAAAGTTTGGCTCCAGACTTGCCTCCTGTAGGGAGACCGACCTGACTCTTCCAGCAAAGGATCCTCATAGCAACATTGTGAGAAAGAGCTTCGGCTCCCTTAAGCCACTTACTGCATTCTACTGAGTAGAACAGGTGTTAGTGTCCACAGTCCACTTTTCTGTTAGAAAATAAAGCACGGGAAGGCTTGCCCAAGTGCCCAGGGCTCCTGGAACCAGCTCTGACACCAGGGAAGGGATCGTGCTTGCTGGCAACACTTCTCATTCGCCTGTGTTTCTTCAGACAAACCATCAACTCCCAGGAGGCAGAGACCGTGTGGCTTTTCCTCTCTGGCACTTGGGCACCCGGTACATGTGAAATACTCAACTGACCAGGTGACCTTAGGAAGGCGGGGAGGAAGCTCCTGGAGAGGGGAAAATCCCCCTGGAGCAGGACCAAGGCCTTGCTGTGCCTCCCTGACGTGATGCCACCCTGACTGGCCATGGAGCCTTGGCACCAGAGCTCCTCCTCCAAACCCATCCCACGTGTAAGAAACCACACTCTGCCGCTAACTTGGCGTTCTATGCCCTGATGACCCTTACCACATGCTACCTTATAGTAGCATGTGTACCTGTTTGTGTCCTGCTCAGCCTGTAAACCTGGATAGCTCTGTCCTCCCCCTTTAAAGACTATCTTACAGGGGCGCCTGGGTGGCTCAGTGGGTTAAGCCGCTGCCTTCGGCTCAGGTCATGATCTCAGGGTCCTGGGATCGAGTCCCGCATCGGGCTCTCTGCTCCGCAGGGAGCCTGCTTCCCTCTCTCTCTCTGCCTGCCTCTCCATCTACTTGTGATTTCTCTCTGTCAAATAAATAATAAAAATAAAATCTTTAAAAAAAAAAAAAAAAAAAAAAAAGACTATCTTACATATGCACAAGCACTTGACCCTCTCAGTGGAGCTACTTTTTATCTGTTGGAGACGGACATAGAAGGTCAGAGTAGGGAAGTGATTTGCTAGGATCTCAGCAATAAAGGTTTACTGCAAGGAAAGATGACAAATGGAAAATCTGGGAAATCCCTCCCTAGGCTCCTATACAAACCCAGGCATTCAAGGGCACTCTTCTGCTAGGGTGATGAGCTTACACATGGAGTTACAAAGACCAGAAGGGTTTGAGAAGTTGCTGTGAAGGCCCTCCATCTTGCTGGAAGGGATTCTTCCTGGCCTTGGTTGGGAGGAACCCTGGGTTTTGCGTACAGGACCTTACTATGATGTACAGGATATCGTCTCAGCAATCCATGTGCTTGTGGGCCAATTAGGACATGGATCTAAACACAAAGTCCCATAATACAAGGCAGAGAGGCAAGAGAAAAGGTCAAGTAGCTCAGAGAAGAGAGACATTGTTGCTGATGAAGGTCAAGGAACAGTGACGCCTCATGGACAGGCAGAATATGAGCTGGTCTTTAACCAACGGGGCGGATTTGGATAAAGGTGGGGTATACGGGAGGAGGAGAGTACCAGGGAGTGGGGATAATGGCACAGACACACAGAACTGACTGAAGAGCTTGACCAGGCCAAAGTGAGTCCTCTGCACAATGGGTGGCTTAAAGGAAAAATGAGAAACTGGGAGCCGACATGGCAGCTGGCTAGTCATGGTCAGCTGCTCTTCCCTCACCGCTGCCTGTGGCCAGAGCTAAGTAAGTATGTTCTGGTAGGACAGAAAGGAGGGGAGCACCAAGCCACAGAGGTAGGAAACATGGAGCTGCTTAGTCAGTGTGTGAGGCTCAGGCTTCTTCTGATGGCACCCCCAGACCGGGTGCTGGACAGGAAGGCTGCAGTCAAGGAAGAGCGCGGCCCCTAACTGCCAGGAATCAGATTTACTGTTAGGATGACAGAGCCAGGGGAGCTCCTCGAGACCCTCTGCCCAGCTCCCCATTATACAAAGACACTGAGGCTGGGGTGGGGAGGGACATGGCCTAGGTCACAGCAGGCTGAAGTTCCACTGGTTTCTCCACTGAGGCAGCTTCTTGAGAGATCGATGGGCAATGTATCTCTGGAAAAGCTGCACTGGGTAGGGGCGGTGTGGGGCATCAGTGCATATAAATGCCGTCTGTCCGGCCTCCACATAGTCTGGATCTACTGCCACGTATCAGACGTGTTCGAAATCTTCTCAGGCACTCCGCCTCAGACAATCCAGGCTCAAGGAAGTCCTAGCAGTCAATCTCTCTCTCCCTGACCATACTGGCTACTGTCCCTGTGGAATACCCAATCAGGTGTGGGGGTATTAATAATTTCCTTAGAGACTTTTTGTACAGACCTTATGCCATCCTGGTGCAAGGGCTCCACGGAGCTTGCTTGGAGAAATGGGGCTCTGACCTATTCAATCCAGACCTCTCCTGAGCATTAAGGCTCTCTGCTCTTGTTCTCTCCTCAGCAGAATTAGGGAGCAAGATGTAACAGCCCCTCCAGAACATAAATCATCCAGTCCTCGGCTACACTGTCTGGGCCTGCAGAGAGGCTGTGGGCACTTGGTCCCAAAACATTCATGAGCCAGGGACAAGTCCTCCCAGAAGCCCCCATTTGCGACAGCCAGTGTGCCAGGGACAGGGGATGCATTTTGGAGGGCTGCCTAGACAGCTACCCTGCCAGAAACACCACGTACTGAAGCACCCAGGGTCTCCCTGCCTAAGGAATTATACCGGGACAGGACTAGAAGGGTGCTCCGAGCCTAAAGCTTTTCTGGAGCCAGGAGAACTCTGATGAAGGGCTCAGAGACACAGATGGGAAACGATACTGGTCACCATTCTCTTAAGACAAACTTTGTTCCAGCAGGGCTCTCGGCACTTTTGCTATATCAGCTTACTGCACCCTAGCACAAACCTGAGGCAGGCCTTTTTTTTTTTAAAGTGGGCTCCATGCCCAGCGCAGATCCCAGTGCAGGGCTTGAACTCACGACCCTGAGGTCAAGACCTGGGCCAAAATCAAGAGCTGGACCGTGGACCCATGGAGCCACCCAGACGCCCCAAGCAGGCATTCTTACTGACGCCACTCCTCTCATTTTACAGATGAGAAAAATGATACTGTGCCGGGTAAAGTCACTGCCAGTCACAGAATGGCAGGATTAGCAGGCGGCACCAGGATGCAAAGTCAGGGATGTCTGAGACAACAGTTCAAGCTTTTAACTTTTCCTAAGGAGAAGACAGCAACTACCTGAAGAATAAAGTAGAAATAAAAGAGTCGACTGATCCAGGCCCATGTTTAGTCTCTGACAAGTGCATCAAAGGGAGTGTGGTGGGAACACGTATCTTCTATGACACCACTCTTACAGATGAGATGGACCAAACACTTACTGTTCACATCTGTCCGTGACCCCTCATGGACCTCCATCCCTGCAGCTTGTAACCGAGGCTCAGTGGCTCTGCACTGCCACCCATCCCTCCCCTGCTGATGTTCCCTTTGTCCTACTGCATCTGAGTCAATACTTCCTCCTTTAACCAGCCCCCATTTTCCACAGCTGATGGGTGATCACCTGAAGACTGCCAGGGCCCCTTCAGATACCAAGGTCTAGCCCCAAACAACTTGTGGCTAAGTCCCTACTTCACTTAGCCTGCACCAGGGACGATCAGCCCAATGAGCTACTCTAGAAGTCACCTCCCTGGCCTTTGCCCTGGCTTCCTGTAGGAACAGAGACACACTGTGTGGGGCTTAGAGATAGAGCAGCTCAGATTTTAACAATGGGAAGTTGGGAAATGGGATGGGAACACAGATGTGGAGGTTGGAAACTGAAAGGCAGGATCCCAAACAAGGAACCATAAAGAGTCTAGTTTGGTCATGAGACAGGGTACATAAAAGGAAGACCCTGGAAAGACCAGCTTTGTGGTCTGAGGCCAGACTGGTGAGGATGTTGTTAGTCTGGAATCTACCTTAATGCTTCTGCTAAGGTGCTGAGATTTCTAGAAACACAGCTTTGAGGACTCCTGGGTAGATAGAGCCTGGCCAGGATCCCCAAGGGGCTCCCTGAAAAAGCGTTCAGGACAGTCAAGATCTCTGTTTTAACTTTGGTTTCCTCACTTTAAAAATGGTGGCAATAACCATGGTATTGACCTTCTAGCACTATAAAGAATCCATGTAAAGGATGTCTGACATGTGGTAAGAACTCAGTAAATGTCTGCAGTTAGGGTTCCCAAGTACAGGATGGGACTTTTAACACTTATCCTTAAACACGTCCCCCCTCACCCCAGGAAATAGCAGAACCATCCTCCCAACCATCTAGGCCAAAACCTACATGTCTGGATTCCTAGTAACATTAATATTTGTACTCACTTTGTTTTATCCTCCGAGATCCATGAGTTTCAAAATTACATCATCAGCATTACCACTAATGGGAACCTCTTGAGTAATGGTTAAGTTTCCTTTCAGTTTGTATTCTAGTCCATCTCACTAAAGATATATAGTCTGAGAACTATGTTCAGATAACCTGAACTAACTCTTTACTCTAGGGGTTGTATTATTAACTTTCATTTGTTTCTGTTTTAAATTTTATTTTTCCCCGTCTCGGTCCACTCAGCCTTCCCCCTCCCTACAGCCACCACCCAACCTCGCGGCACATTCTTTCACCTGGACCACTGTAGGAGTTTGGTCCCCCTGACTGCTGCCCCCGCGCAAAAATCCTGAATGATTGTTGCAAAATAAATCAGATCCTGTCATTCCTCTGATCAAAATTCTTCAGCTATGTCACCATGGCTCATAAGGTCCTATATAACCAGAGGCCTAACTCACACCCAGCCTCATCTCACTCCCTTTTTTGTACACGAAGGCCTCTTTGCACATTCTTCCAAGATCCAGACTTGACAACCTCAGTGTCCTTGCACTACTGCTCCTCTTGTAGAGAATAATTCTTTATCGCCAGATTTTCACACATCTGGCTGCTTCTCATCTTTTGTGTCATGGCTTAAAAACCACCTCCACGGAAAGGCCTTCCTTGACTGCTCTGTTTAGTACCTCTTAGTTCCTTCATTACTTTCTAGCATATCACTCTGTTTCCTTCACTGCCTTATTACAGTCTGAAATTTTCTTATATACTTGTTTATTAACTATCTCAAGGAAGACGATAAGCTCCACGAAGGTAGGAATCTTATGCTTAATATAATCCTTAACTCATAGTTGGTATTGTTTGTACAATGAATCAAAGTAAGTCCTCTGACAGCCAGGTAGGAAAGCGCCTGAGAAACCTGAAATGAGGGGCGCCTGAGTGGCTCAGTGGGTTCAAGCCTCTGCCTTCGGCTCAGGTCATGATCCCAGGGTCCTGGGATCGAGCCCCGCATCGGGCTCTCTGCTCAGCAGGGAGCCTGCTTCCCTCTCTCTCTCTGCCTGCCTCTCTGCCTACTTGAGATCTCTGTCAAAGAAAGAAAAGAAAGGAAAGGAAAGGAAAGGAAAGGAAAGGGAAAGGAAAGGGAAAGGAAAGGAAAGGGAAAGGAAAGGGAAAGGAAAGGGAAAGAGGGAAAGGGAAAGGAAAGGGAAAGGAAAGGGAAAGGAAAGGGAAAGGAAAAGGAAAGGAAAAGGAAAGGAAAAGGAAAGGAAAAGGAAAGGAAAGGAAAGAAAAGAAAAGAAAAGAAAAGAAAAGAAAAGAAAGAAACCTGAAATGACTATAAAGGGCTTCCGAGCAGCCAAATCCGAGATAAGAGTATCCATGCACCAAAGCTCACACACCAACATTCTCTGGGCTTCAGAGCCAGTTTATTCTCACTTTACAGACCTCTTTCTAGCAAGCCCGACTGACTGGTTTCCTAGCCTATAGCCGATTTTAAACAGTAAATAGGAAGAGGAGGAGGCATGCTGTCAAAATTAGCCACTGATGGTGGTAGAAAATGCCATGGAGGCTGTACGGAAATATACACGAAATCCCAAAGCTATTTGGGGCCCATCTAGCTTAGGGCAAACAGTCCCACCCTCCATAGGCATCACTGTCCAGTGAAGAGCTTTAAGATGGCAGTTACCATCATCATTATTAGCAAGTGCCTGGTATATAGCAGGTGTCGATGATTATGTACAAGACACATTTTTGGAAAGTTTTCCAGCAAAAAGGGATAGAAAAAAAACTCAGGTTCTTAAAGGAGCTTTGGTCATGTGGAAAAATATGATATTAATTCCTCACTGATGGTGGATAGTTGAGACTCTGCCGTTTTTCCTTTCACTTGAACAAAACTCCCTCTTTCAATTCTTCATATTCTAATGATGAAGCACAGGACCAAAGCTTCATGATTTGACGGACTTTTTCCAGGAGTTCTGGACTTGGGATTCACAGACAGATTCCAGGGGTTATGTAAACCCCTGACATCTTTTCGGTGATGAGTACAATTCTATGCAAAATGCCACGTGTTAGAATGATCTGTGCAATTTTTCTAGGGAGATGGTCTATGGTTTCCATCAGATTCTCCAAGAGGATTAAGAAGCCCTGAGTTAAATCATTATTTCTTTCTGGTCATTGTCTTTCTAGACTCAAGAAACAGCAGCAGCAGCTTTGGGTTTAAAAGCCTGTGGCGTTGAGACAGTGATTCTGCCCCTCTGTTTCCAGATTTGGAAAACGCAGACACCAAACCTGGGGGATTGCTGGAAGGGTTAAGTACAGAAACATACCGGAATATATCTAACACACTAACGACCACGCACACTACCCTTATTATCAAGAATTTTCTAATCAGATGCAGGTGACTCTGCCTCCTATTAAAACCTGTTTCCAGATGTGGTGATCAAAACTGAAAGAACTTCAAATGTTGGCAGAACATATTTTATATAATAGAAAGACAGTGCTACTTTATTTTTAATCCCTTCTGGAAGAGGCTTGAATTTTGCATACTTTGACTTTTACGATCTTTTACTAGCTTAATACCGTGAGGGAATAGCCAGTCTCTCTGAGAAGTCTCCTGTGTTTCTGTGCAAAGAGATTATAGACATGTAACTTGAATCCCAGTTCTGTCTCTTATTGGTTATACATCCTTAACAAAAGAATTTTGCTGTATTCACTTAAACAAGTGGGGCGGATGATACCTAGGCCATTGGGATCTTGGGAGCATTAAATGAGCTAGTACCTATAAAATGTTCACAGCGCCTGATATATAGTAAACAAGGAGTAGCTACTATATTCATTAACATGCTTATTAGCAAGTGCCTCGTGTAAGTAGTAGGCGGTCAGTCGATGCTAACCTCTTCTTCCATCACATCCGGTCAGACCAGCCCTGAACTCTTTCTTACCTGAAGCATGCTGTGGTTCATCTGGTACTGCAGGATGGCCTCACAGAGGTTCCAGAATGCGTATTCTGGCCACAGAACGGGTTGGAACACCAAGCAGGAGTGGGAAGTCTGGGAAAGCAGGGGGAAGGAAGACAGGATAGTTTAGTAGCATGTTGCTGGAACATACTCCTGGTTCAGGCTTCCAAAGGAACAGGCTGAGCTTGACCCAGCGGCCCAGAGCTGAGAGGGCCCAGGCACGCTGAGCTGCAGCTACTGCCGTTGCCAGCCCCAAAGTGCCTTGCTCATAGGGTGGGGTCATCTGAGGCACCTGTGTGCAGCGAGGCAGAACTACAGCAAGACTAGATCAACATTCCCACCAGGATTTTTCTAAGAGCCAATTTTAGGACTATGAAATAACATCTGGATTATGTTATTGGCTCTTGGCCCTTAGATGTCATCTGGGAGACATGTTGTCTGATAAAAGTCAGCAATGAACAAATGGTAGCCGGGGCTGTTATTTTTAAGGAGCAGAGCAGGGCACAGTGGCAAAGAGCTTGGGCTCTGGGGCCAGACTACCTGCCTTGGATCCTGGCTCCACCATTTATCATCCATGTGACCTGAGGCAAGTTACTTAACCTCTCTGGGACTCGGTCTCCTCAACTGTAAAACTGGCTGACAGGAGCACCTGGTTTTTAAGGTATGATGAAAATTAAACATGATAATGTACACAAAGCAGTCAGACTACAGAGCTGGGTGAACCCTAATAATAATCACTAATGTAAGAGTTCCTTCTGGAACATTCTCGACAGCCATTGCTTGATACCTTCAATAGTGAGGAGGAATTCAGTGCCTCAAGAGGGCTGACTTTAGTTATCCGATAGCTTGTTCTGCTAAACCAATGACACCTTCCCTGGAACTTCTACCAAAGTCTCAGGCCTTTGCTCTGGAACAAGTCTGTTTCTTCTTCAAAATGACATTCTTTCAAATATTTGAAGGCAAGATTAGAGCTGCCTGTTATTTGTCCCCAAGGTTGTCATGACTTGTTCAGTTTGCCTTTGCCTACAAATGATAAATTTTGAAGGCGGCAGGGATTATCTCTGACTTGGTCATTGCCATATGCCCAACACACAAAGGAGGAACTCAGTATTTCTTTCTCAGAGAATGAACTGTCTCCATGCCTCCCTTTTTCAGACCATTATCCTTCACTCATTCCTTACATGGCATGAGTTCCAGATTCCTTGCTATCCGGGTTGGCCACTTCTGCTAAGTCCTTCAGTTTGCCAATGCAGTCTTTTAAAACTCAGTGCCCGGGGGCACCTGGGTGGCTCAGTGGGTTAAAGCCTCTGCCTTCGGCGCAGGTAATAGTCCCGGGGTCCTGGGATCGAGCCCTATATCCGGCTTTCAGCTCAGTGGGGAGCCTGCTTCCTCCTCTCTCTCTGCCTGCCTCTCTGCCTACTTGAGATCTATGTCTGTCAAATAAATAAATACAATCTTTAAAAAAGAAAACTCAGTGCGCAGAAGTAAACTTTTCGGACATGATCTGACCCACATGGCAGACCACCAAACCATAACCTGCACACTACTTCTTTCAATATAGCCAAAGACCAAAAGTATCTTCAGTAGCTAAATCTTTTAAGACTATGGACCATCAAAATTTCTGTAACTTGCTACAAAGCGGAGTCTCTCCAATCTCTCCTTGAATGGTCATGTGTTTCTTAGGGGCCAAGTTAACAGATGATGGGAGATTTTCAAGCAAAAGCAAACTCATCTGGCTACGAGCTTTCAGGGGACCACAGGGTTAACTGAGCTAAAAGGCAACAGCAGGCCCCTAAGAGTCTACATATAGTTTCTATCCCTGTGGACTGTGCTTGCATAGACACAGCTGCTTTCTCCAAAGGAAACAGACCTGTGACTGCAAGGCCAGGTTCTAGCCCAGAGGGGCTGGAGTAGTAGCTGGCAGATTACCAGGGCAGCAGCTTAGGCTCAGGAACCCAAGATAGAAGGCCAGTGCTTTGAACAGGGGCACAAGTGAAGTTTTCACCACAGCTGGATAGCCTTGATTTTCCTCTATGCCCTTCGGAGCACAAGAACTACCCAGGCTGGCAGAGCCAGGGACAGAAGAGGAAGGACAGCAATGTGACCAGGCACAGCCTAGATACATTTCTCCAGATTCCTGCCCCCCCGACCCCCACCCCTGTTCTCCGGTGCCAGCGTGGCTGCAAGTGGGGAGGAGCCCTGCCACATCCATCCCGCAGGTGCGATCGCAGTTTTCAGGCTGACACAAACACAACCCCCGTGGTTGCAAACTGCTTACCTGCCACAGCAAGAAGTCGCTGAGCCTCACTTCCCCAGAAGTCCGTATCAAGATGTCAGGGTGCGGAGAGTGGTTGGTATAGAGGCACTTATCGAGCAGAGACTCAGAGACATCACTAAGGTGAGTGGGGAAGAGACAAGGGTAAGCACACATCTCTTTTCGGCTTATTCTCATGGTGAACTCCTACGTCAGGCTTCCCAATTCTGAGAACACCACGAGCCAATATAGGCAGAGGCTCTAAACATTTAAATGAATGTATGATTTTAGTCCTCACAACTACAGGAAGTATTTCAATCCTCATTTTATACATAAGGAAACAAGCTCAGAGAAGATAAATAACTTGCCCAAAGTCATTTCACTGCAGGCCTAAAACCAGACGCACCCACTAGAATGTGTCCTTCACTTAAAACACCTTATTTTCTACAGTGCATACATCCAGGGCACGTGGGAGGCTCAGTCAGTGAAGAGTCTAACTTCAGCTCAGGCCATGATCTCAGGGTCCTCCGATGGGAGCTCCGAATTGGACTCTGAGCTCAGCAAGGAATATGCTTCCCCCACTCCCTCTCCCTGTCCCTCCCCTGCTCATCTGCATACATACACACACACTCTCTCTCTCAAATAAATAAAATCTTTTTTTTTTAAAGATTTTATTTATTTATTTGACAGACAGAGATCACAAGTAGGCAGAGAGAGAGGCGGAAGCAGACTCCCCACCGAGCAGAGAGCCCGACATGGGGCTCAATCCCAGGACCCTGGCAGAGGCTTTAACATACTGAGCCACCCAGGCACCCCTAAATAAAATCTTAAAATAAGTAAAATAAAATGTACACATCTGACCCTGCAATTTGATACAATACTAATGCAACTATTTCAATAAAGATAAATTTAAATGCACTGACTGGGAAAGATCAGAGCTAATATTAAATGAAAAAACAAGCTTCAGAAAATATACAGTGCAGAGGCTCCTGGGTGGCTCAGTCAGTTAAGCATCCAACTCTTGATTTTGGCTCAGGTCATGATCTCAGGGTCATGAGATCAAGTCCCATTTTGGGCTCCACAATGGGCATGGTTAAGCCTGCTTAAGATTCTCACTTGCCTTCTTCCTCTGCCCAACAACTCCCTCTAAAAAAAAAAAAAAAAAGGAAAAGAAGAGATAGAGTACAAGGGCATCTGGGTGGCTCAGTTGGTTAAACATTTGCCTTTGGTTCATGTAATGATCCCAGGGTCCCGGGATCAAGCCCTTCATTGGGCTCGCTGCTCAGTGGGGGCGTCCGCTTCTCCCTCTGCCCTTCCCCTCATGTGCATGCTCTCTCTCTCTCTTCCAAAAATAAGTAAATAAATACAAATTTTAAAAATAAAAATGAAAAATAAAGGAAGAACAAAGTTTAGAAAGACATAAACACCATACACTCAATGGTGATTACTTGTGGAAGGAAAGACTGTCTCTTTTTTACTTTACGTACATCTGTTACTGTTTGAATGTACTATAAAGAACATTTTTTAGGAGCACCTGGGTGGCTCAGTGGAATAACTGTCTGCCTTCAACTCGGGTCATGATCCCGGTATCCCGGGATCGAGTGCTGCATCAGGCTCCCTGCTCTGCAGGAAGCCTGCTTCTCCCTCGGCCTCTCTCTCTTTCTGTTTCTCATGAATAAATAAATAAAATAATTTTTAAAAAAGAACATTTTTTATTTTTTATTTATTTATTTATTTATTTTTTAAAGATTTAATTTATTTATTTGACAGAGAGAGATCACAAGTAGGCAGAGAGGCAGGCAGAGAGAGAGAGAGAGGAGGAAGCAGGCTCCCTGCTGAGCAGACAGCCCGATGTGGGACTCGATCCCAGGACCCTGAGATCATGACCTGAGCCGAAGGCAGCGGCTTAACCCACTGAGCCACCCAGGCGCCCCTAAAAAGAACATTTTTTAAAAAGATTTATTATTTGAGAGAGAGAGGGCGTGAGGTGTATGTGTGTGTGCGGGGCGGGGTAGCAGGAAAGGGGGAGAGAGAATCTCAAGCAGACTCCCTGGTGAGCGCAGAGCTTGACCTAGGGCTCCATCCCAGGACCCCAAGATCATGACCTGAGCTGAAATCAAGAGCCAGCTGCTTGAATGACTGAGCCATCCAGGTGCTGCTGAACAGCACTTTTAAAAACTTCTAAGTCATGAGGATCTTGAAACACTGCAAAAAAAATCCATGTTCCTTAAGATTTTAAAAAACAGCAAAATGATCAGCCCCTGTTAAGAGCTACTTTCTTGGGGCGCCTGGGTGGCTCAGTGAGTTAAGCCGCTGCCTTCGGCTCAGGTCATGATCTCAGGGTCCTGGGATCGAGTACCGCATCGGGCTCTCTGCTCAGCAGGGAGCCTGCTTCCCTTCCTCTCTCTCTGCCTGCCTCTCCGTCTACTTGTGATTTCTCTCTGTCAAATAAATAAATAAAATCTTTAAAAAAAAAAAAAAGAGCTACTTTCTCAAACAGACGGACATTTAGAAAGGAGACGGAATGGAAGAAGAATGGGGACTGCTCCCATTTATCGGAAGTAAAACACGCCTGTCCGTGGAAAGAAGCTATCTGCAAGGCTAGTTGTCCGCTGGTTCTAAGAACACTGATTACCTGTCCTACCAAGCACCAAGAGGCAGAATTTAGAATCTGTAAGTGGTAAGACTTGCATCTCAGGAGGATCTAGAAGATAAAATTTCTTCGTGGGAACATTCTTTAAGGAGCACAGTTAAAAAAGCAGGGATCTGGGCTGTCTTTTTCCCAACCCCCATCCCCCCATCCTGGTAAGATTTATTTATTTATTTGAGAGAGAGAGAAGAGAGAGGGAGCACAAGCTGGGGGAGGGGCACAGGGAGAGGGAGAAACTCTCAAGCAGACTCCCTGCTGAGCACAGAACCCAGCTTGGGGCTCGATCTTACAACCCTAAGATCACGATATTAGCTGAAATCAAGAGTTGGACACTCAACTGACTGAGCCACCCAGGCAGCCCTGGGCTGAGTATTTAAAATGAGACTACATTTACCATCTGTGTTCCTTTGGGACCTCTTTCTGCAAATCACAGAGGGAGTTTTCACTTATGAACTGCAAGAAGAATTTCCCTAAAAATCTGATAGTCTCGTCTTAGCTGCATGGTCTTAATTCTCTAAGAAATCTGAGGCCCTGTATAATAAATCTAATTTCTCAGTTCTCTTTTCTTTGAAATGGGAACATTTGTCCTATCTATTTATAGGTTGCTGTGAGGGTCAAATCAAATCAAGTAACAGGGGCACCTGGATGGCTCAGTTGATTAAGTATCCAACTCTTGGGTCACCTAGATGGCTCAGTTGGTTAAGCAACTGCCTTCAGTTCGGGTCATGATCCTAGGATCCTAGGACTGAGTCCCACATTGGGTCCCCTGCTCAGTGGAAAGCCCGCTTCTCCCTCTCCTTCTGCCTGCTACTCTGCTTACTTGTACGCTCTTTCTCTGTGTCAAATAAATAAAACCTTAAAAAAAAAAAGTTATCTGGTACGCCTGGGTGGCTCAGTTGGTTAAGCCGCTGCCTTCGGCTCAGGTCATGATCCCAGGGTCCTGGGATCGAGTCCCGCATCGGGCTCTTTGCTCAGCAGGGAGCCTGCTTCTCTCGCTGTCTCTGCCTGCCTCTCTCGCTGTCTCTGCCTGCCTTTCTGCCTGCTTGTGTGTACTCTATCTCTGGCAAATAAATAAAATCTTTAAAAAAAAAAAAAGTATCCAACTCTTGATTTCAGCTCAGGTCATAATCTCAGGGTTGTGAACTTGGCCCTGTGTTGGGCTCCCTGCTGGCGTGGAGATCTCTCTCTCCCTCTGCCCCCAACCCTAAAAAACAAAAACAAGTGAAATAACAGATCTGAGTGTACCTCAGGAAGTAACTATAAAGTATTATGTAAATAAAGAAGAAATGTTATTTCCAATCCCACCACTTTACTGTGTGACTTCAGATCCCCACTTAATCTCTCTGAGTTTCAAATGTGTCTGCAAAAGGTTTGCTCCATCTACTTCAAGCAGTGGGCAGAATTCTTAACTGAAAATGAGGTAATTCTAAGGGGCAGGAGGAGATAAAATCAACAAAATGAAAATAGAACATCTGTGCTATGGCCAACAAAAATTCATCATTACTTGGCATTAGCTGTCTACATGAAGACTTTAAAGAAATAATGTTCTTCTTCTTCTTTTTTTTTTTTTAAAGTAATCTCTCACCCAATCTGGGGCTGAAACCATAACCCCAAGATCAAGAGTTTCATACTCTACAGACTCAGCCAGTCAGGTGCCCAGAAGTAATTTCTGGTAAAAAAAGTGAAATACCAGCTTTCACCTACAAAACCAGAGTAGTTTACAATTCTGTTTGGCAAGAATAAGATGAAATGCACACCCAGATCCTGAGGTAACAAAGCAAAATGCTGATAAGAGTTAAGTTTATAAACTTCCTTGTAGCATTATTTGTAGTAAGGACAAATTAGAAACAACCTACATAACCAACACCTTGAATGATTAAGTCAATTAAAGCAAGACACATTCTGCAGCCATTAGAAAATGGTGAGACAAAAGATGAAAAATATGAGGCATAGAAAAGTGCTCATATTACAACATCAAGTGAACAAAAGCATAATGCAGGTCGTAATGTGTTCACAGTGTGATTTCTTTTGTTATAAATATTTATGTCATTATTGGATTTGTGTTTTAAAAAGACGACTCTGGGGGCGCTTGGGTGGCTCAGTCGATTAAGTGGCTGCCTTTGGCTCAGGTCATGATCCCAGTATCCTGGGATGGAGCCCCACATCAGGCTCCTTGCTCAGCGGGGAGACTGCTTCTCCCCTGCCTGCCATTCTCCCTGCTTGTGCTTGCTCTCTCTCTGTGTCAAAAATAAATAAAATCTTAAAAAATAAATAAAATAAAATAAAAAGTTGACTGACTGAACTTTGAACCACAACTCATCACTGCTTTCATCACATCAGCTTGTGCCCTGCGCATCCATTAGCGTGACCCAGCGGCACGGGTGACTTATGTGTGTACATGAACCAGACTTGGAGCTGCCCGAGGGCAAACCCCATGAAACCTTCAACTCTGTGTTCTTGCCCTTCTAGCATGGCAACTTCTTGGGACAGAGAAAGACCTGATACAAGTTTAAATAAATGAGTGAATGAATCACTGAAAACAGATCTCAGAAACAAATACATATTGGTTTTCTGAATGTGAGGAGCTTACAGGCTAAAAAAGTTTTTGACAATGTACTTGCAAACAACCTAGAACGTAAATACAGGTAACAGACATTGTCACCAACTTGATGGGAAAAATCAACTCAGTTGATTAAACTCACACACACATATCTAAGCAAACAGTAAGACCTACAAAGACATCCTAAAAATCAAAGTGTTACCAGGAGTGTTGCTGATCCTGGAAGACCTAAATTTTCATCTTTCTATATCCAGTAGTTTGTAAATCCTCTCTGATGAACATGTATGACCTTTATAAAAGTATGTCCATATTGGGGCTCCGATCAGCCCAGTCCAAGTAGAACACTAACCTTTCTAAGCTTGCAGCCTCCTTCCCTGGCAACCCTGACCCACCCACACTTTATCTATCTGCTTGACTAATCCACGTAGGCAGGTTCCTAAGCCACGTAAGGCAAAGAAAATTAATATGGGAAAACTTCCTGGGCAAGAAAGACGAGATAAAGGTCAGTGGTTGTCACTGTGGTATGAGTATCAAGAACACTGAACTTAGGGGCGCCTGGGTGGCTCAGTGGGTTGGGGCCTCTGCCTTCGACTCAGGTCATGATCCCAGGGTCCTGGGATCGAGCCCCGCATCGGGCTCTCTGCTCTGCAGGGAACCTGCTTTCTCCCCTCTCTCTCTGCCTGCCTCTCTCCCTACTTGTGATTTCTCTCTCTCTGTCAAATAAATAAAATCTTAAAAAAAAAAAAAAAAAAAAAAAAAAAAGAACACTGAACTTAGAGGCATGATCAGAGTTCTAGTCCCAGGCAAGAATACACACAAATCTACTGGCCAAAACCTTTCTTTCTTTCCAGCATAAACATTTGTCTCTTTAAATGAAACATTAACTGGAAAGCACAATAGTACTGTGAACAACTATGAAATCACCCCATAGGTCAAGAATCAGAAAATCACAAAAACCTGCACCTACTCATACAACCCTGTTCCTCTTCGTCTCTCATCTTCCTGCCCACCCTCCACTGACTTAACCAGCATCTTAATTTCTTCCCCAACAGTTCACGTTCTTTTTTTTTTTTTAAAGATTTTATTTATTTATTTGACAGAGAGAGATCACAGGTAGGTAGAGAGGCTGGCAGAGAGAGAGAGAGAGAGAGAGAGAGGGAAGCAGGCTCCCTGCTGAGCAGAGAGCCCGATGTGGGACTCGATCCCAGGACCCTGAGATCATGACCCGAGCCAAAGGCAGCGGCCCAACCCACTGAGCCACCCAGGTGCCCCCCCCCCAACAGTTCACTTTCAATCCATAGCTTAATTGACCTCTCTAGAGCATTCGACACTGTTGCTCCCACCAATGCCCCCTTCCTCCCAACCTGCACCAGCAAAGTCCCTCTTCTCTTGGCTTCCGTAATACCGACTGCCTGGTTTTCTTCCTGCCTTTCTGGTTGTTCATCCTTTTTTTCCCTTAAGGCTTCTTCTCCTCTACCCAGCCAGCACAACTCAGAATTTCTCAAAACTCCATCCTTGGCCCTCTCCCTCTCTCATTCCAGACTCTGACATCTACGTTCAACATCTACAGTTTATCCCAAATCAAACTGCTGACCTTCTTTCTCAAACTGGATCCTCCCTCGGAGATCCCTACAGGGAAGGGCACCGCTGTGCACTGTTTCGGAAGTCAAAAACCCTGGAGTCTCACATAACACATCTTTTTTCCAGACCTGGCCCATGAAGGCCTCTCAATTTTATCTACTTCATAACACTCGATGAGGTCTACTTGACTTCTTCCTCCTCCACCACCACCATGCAAGCTCCATCCCAGGTAATCCCTACCTGAATTATCCCAACAACCTTTCTGTTACCGACAACCTCCTCACACTACTACTGCCTCTTTCCTCGGGTACTGCTTTTCCTTCCTTCTCTGGCCACTTATCATTTCCCTAGCAAAGCCTTCCCTACCAGGTCTATTCCTCTTACTCTAAATTCTTGTACCATGCACTGATGCTTTTATAACATTGGTCACCATTATAATTGTATGTCAATGTGTATAATATTGATTATGGCCTGTTTCCTTTACCAGAGCTCCCTGAGCACAGGACATACATACTTTTATTTTTGCCACTGTACCCACTCTGTACAACATGCTTGGCCTACATTTAAGTGGCATTTTTTAAATGTTTGTTGAGTGAATAAATGACTGACTGACTGAATGAGCTATGTGGCACATAAAACCACCCAGCTGTTGGAGAGGAAAAGGATTTACAGAACAGCCTTAAAAACAGTCTCCTTTTCTGCTTATCTAATTCCATTCTCACTGAGCAACTTTCTAATCGTTAATTTAATTTTGCAGATAAATCAATTATACCCAAGAAAGGAATCAGACAAATTCCTGAGTCCCAATGTCCAGGTGACAGAGGAAAAGGACAGGTACTCTGAAATCAGACAGCTCTAGTGATGAGTCAGCTCTGGCGCTCACTAGCAGAATGGTCTGGGGAAAGCCGTTCAACGCTCAGCTTGGTTTTCTCATCTATAAAATGGAGAAAACACCTGAACCTCTCACACATGAGATCAAGGACTAAGTAAAATACAGAACATAACACATCGCCTGTGTTATTTTTGCTGTTATTTTACTCTTGCTATTATTAGCTGATTAATAATATTACTAAATGTTACACTAACAATAACATGTCGGGACTGAGAGGCTAGATGGCTTCCAAAATCTTTCAAGCTCTAATAGTTAGGACTCCACATGCTGCTTGGAATGAATAATTGTCTTTTTGGAAAATACCTGAATTTTGCATGAAACTGTAAAATGAGAGACCTAAAGGACTATACCCGGCATGAGCTGCATTCCTGAGAAATCATTTGAGGGCAAACACTGCCAAAGGGCCAGAAAGACATCCTTTTTTTTTTTCTTTTAAGATTTTATTTATTTTTTAAAAGATTTTGCTTTTTTTTATAACTTTTTTTTTTTTTAAGATTTTATTTATTTATTTGAGAGACAGACAGTGAGAAAGAACATGAGCGAGGAGAAGGTCAGAGAGAGAAGCAGACTCCCCGTGGAGCTGGGAGCCCGATGCGGGACTCGATCCCAGGACTCCGGGATCATGACCTGAGCCGAAGGCAGTCGTCCAACCAACTGAGCCACCCAGGTGTCCCAAAAGATTTTGCTTTTAAAGTAATCCCTACACCCAATGTGGGGGCATAAACTCACAACCTCCGAGATCAAGAGTCCCATGCCCCACTGACTGAGAGCCCCATGCCCCATGGAGGACATCTTTTCTTTTCTTTTCTTTTCTTTTTTTTTAAGATTTTATTTGAGAGAGGCAGAGATAGTACACATGAGCAAGAGGGAGAAAGAGAAGCAGACTCCCTGCCGAGCAGAGAGCCTGATATGGGAGCTTGATCCCAGGACCCCGAGATCATGACCTAAGACAAAGTCAGACACTCAACCTACTGAGCCACCCAAGTGCCCTGGAGGCCATCTTTTTAAAAATATTTGTGAATTTTAAGCCATCTGGGTGGCTCAGTTGGTGAGGCATCTGCTTTCGGATTAGGTTGTGATCTGGCGGTCCTGGGAAGAGGCCCAGTGTTGGGCTCCTTTCTCAGTTGGGGGATCTGCCTCTCCTTCTCCCTCTGCCCCTCCCTCCTGCTCATTCTCTATCTTAAATACATAAATTTTAAAAATTTAAAAAAAAAAAAAAATGAATTCCAGAGGCACCTGGCTGGCTCGGTCAGTGGAGCACGAGACTCTTGATCTCGGGGTCATGACTTCAAGCCCCCAGTTAGGTGCAGACTTACTTAAAAATAAAACCTTAAAAAAAAATTAATTCCAATATAGTTAACATGAGTGTTATATTAGTTTCAGGTGTAAGGACATCATTTTTTAGTGAATGCCACAGCTTTGCTACCTGCTACGCCATTTTCTCTGGCGCTTCCTGAGTTGTGGTGAACACAGAAATTCTGAAGGAGGCTACAGTAAGCCTATCCTAAGCTCTGTTGCGGGGCGGGGGGGGTGGGGGGTGGGGGGGTGGGGGTGGTCACGCCCTCACTCTGTCTACATGCATCTCTCATTTGACTTCCAGCCCAAGGACATGGCTTAGGAGGGGCAAGCCTGGCTTCCCTACCGGTGATCATGTTAAACAAGCAGGGATACCTGGGTTCCAGCAGGCCCTGTTCCACTCCCCAGGCCATCTCTCTCACAGCATTGCTGATCTCGTGACGGGATGTGTAAGCAAAACAGACATTCAGGAAACACCTGAGAAGGGAAGAAGAGAATAATTTACCAGAGGAAGGGACTAAGTCACAGAATAATTTACCAGAGGAAGGGACTAAGTCACTGTCTGTAGAGTACTGCTTCCCCAGAAGAACACACACACACCCCAAATGTGAATTGTGGATATCTCTGAAAGGTGAGATCATGAATTCTCTGCGTTTTCCAACTTTTCTTAGAATAAACATGCTATTAATTTTGTAATAAGACACACACTAAATGACCCTTTTGCCCCTAACCCTCTCTCCTACTGCCAACCAGCTTTCAGAGGACGTGAATTCACTGTGATACTAGTACAAGCAAAGTAGAACAGGAAGGAAATTTGATGCAATCCAGTCCACTGCCAAACACATATTATATTCCAAAGGCACACCTCATGAAATTTGATTACTGAACTCTGGTCACCTCTGCATCTGCATGACCTCCCAATGTCAGCCTTTCCATGGGTTAAAGGAGTGGGACAGAGAAAGATTTTCTTGAAGGATCTGCCTTCAGAGACAGAGATATACCATAGACGGAAACAGAATATATTATAATACGGGGTATCAGACAGGTCCTAGAGAACTCTGATCCAGAGCTCAAGGCCACATCCATAGCTTATCCACCCTATAATGCTCATTTCGACCCTAGACCGTCAAGTAAAAAACTAATAATAATGATTATTACATATACGTGCATATGTAACCTATGTATATGTATGCATCATGGAGGGTAGGCGCATAGTGGAGTAAGAGGATGAAACACTGTATGTGTATGTTCGCACACATTTGACGAGGTAGTAAAAACCATCTCTAGCCCGCCCTGCAGACGGAAGAGGTCTCTAAGCATCCCCAACCCCTCTTGGCCTCTTGTACCAAATGCATACCAAGAAAGCCCAGCATGTCTCCCTCAAGCTAGCACGGAGTCAGAGACCACTCTGGGATGCTCCGGGGAAATGCGAACACTTACTTGTTATAGTTCTTGGTGGCCTGCACCGCCTGTGCAATCAGCTCCTGGAGATCCAAGGGCAACAAATGCAGATCGCCCAGGACCCGGATACACACCCCATGCTTCTGCAGTTTCTCCCTGATCAGGAAAAGGAGGCAGGGTTGGGACCGAGAGTCCATGGACCTGGAGAACTGCTTACACTCAACTGCCAGTTCCTAAGTGCTGCCCTGTGTGTCAGGCACTGTCCCAGGTGCACTGTGTCACCGCATCCCCTCAATGACTCTGACCCGAGTCTGCCACATTCTTCATTCTACTGCAGGAGACAGACACTCAGACAGGCAGGCAGACACGGCCCAAGGTCAGCCGGCCATTAAGGGCAGTATCAGAACCGAAAGCCAGGTCTGCCTGATTTAAGAACCCGAACCCGAATTCTTTACCACACATCACACCGCTTCAAGTGTCCTTCTCGGCAAGTTACATTTTATATATCCTGTCCCGTTCTGACAAGGGAATGAACTCAAGGGCAGGAGCTATACTGTTCGTTACTTCTGTACCTTCTGATAAAAGATGTTAATAACAGCAACATCTCAGATTAATTTAATTTTATTTTATTTTATTTTTAAGATTTTATTTAGCCACCTGACAGAGAGAGAGTGATCACAAGTAGGCAGAGCAGAAGAGAGAGAGAGGGAAGCAGGCTCCCTGCCGAGCAGAGAGCCCGACGCGGGGCTGATCCCAGTACCCTGAGACCATGGCCCGAGCCGAAGGCAGAGGCCCAACCCATTGAGCCACCAAGCGCCCCCTCAGATTAATTTTATGTTTACTAAGTGCCAGACACTGGTCTAAGTGCTTTATATGCATCAGTACGTTCTATCCTTACACCAGCCTTTAAGGGGGACAGTATTATCATTCCTCTTTTATAGATGAGGAAACTGAGGCACAGGGAGGCTAGGTAATTTACTCAACATCAGACAGGTGGTGAGTGGAAAGCTGAACCTAGGGAGCCTGGTTCCTGGGCCTGTCCTTTTGGATCATGGTATCTTGCTGCCTCCGTAAGTTATTCCCAAACTCTGCACAGCGGGCATGAATTCTGTAACCCAACCAGCTCCCCTCACCTGGGGACACTATGGAAAAACTGAATGACAAGTGTTTGTTAAATGGGAACTTAATAACAAGAAGATTCCGTAGGGCGGGCAGGTCCTTGAGATCCCTGGTCCAGAGCGCAAGGCTGCATCCATAGCGGGTCCACTCCATAACCTGCATCACTCTGTTTCCAGAGTGAAGCAAGATCTAGCCACCTGTTTTCATGAATCCACCGAAGCTGCTACAGTAGACAAATGAATACTCGGGATCAAGGCAAAACCAGAATGAAAAGAGCTAGATTCAAATCCTAGAGGCAGCCCTTACTGGATGACCTTGTATAACAGCCTCTCTCAGCCTCAGTTTCCCATACCCTGTGAACTGGGGTAATAACCATCCCTGTCCTACTCTCCACACTGGCCTGTGTTGAGGGAGAGGATGTACCTGTAAGTGTTTACTCTCAGACAACAGTCGGGTTACTTGAGTGAGGTCTACAGGGAAGGAGAGGCAAAAGTCCTGGCAAGGAGCCAGGAGACCCAGGTTCCCAACCTGGTTCTGCCATGAGCTAACTGGGGAGGTTTCCACACCATGGGCATGCCTTGTGCTTCTATCCACTAGGGCTGTCTCCCAACTGATGAAACTGAACTAGTCCCGTGAACTCATTAAAGAACTCATTCTTTAAGTCACACATTAAATAGAACCCCAGGGGCACCTGGGTGGCTCAGCTAGTTAAGTGCCTGCCTTCAGCTCAGGTCATGAGCTCAGTACCCTGAGATCAAGCCCCGCATAGGGCTCCCTGCTCAGCCGAGAGTCTGCTTCTCCCTTTTCCTCTGCCTGCCACTCCCCCTGCTTGTGTTCTTTCTCATTCTGTTAAATAAATAAATGAAATCTTAAAAAAACAAACAAAAAACACACCAAAAAGCCAGAAGCCTAATATATAAAATAGGTAAATGTCAACCAGCACCCTGTGCTCCCTTCCCTCTGGCTTTTCGCACACCCACTCCTCAGAACTCTGAGGGTCTACTGCACATTGCTGGAAAACCACTGAAAGCATTTCTTCTTGTTCTGTCCAGGACTTTAGAACTTAAGACCATTTTTCTCTCCTGCTGACTGATTAGAGCAATCTCAGAGGCACCTATACAGCCATGCATTTTGATCTCTCAGGAACTGTAAGATTACCTCTTGTCTTTCGGAGCAGTGTAGCAGACAACAGCTCAGCTCTACAGTTGGAAAGGTCTTGTCTGTCTTGCCTCTGCCTGTCTGATAGCTGTGTGACCCAGAAGACACACCTAAACTTTTCTGGTTTTCACTTTTCTCCTCTCTACAACTAGGTAATAATAATCTCTTTCTCATAGGATAATGTGAATATTAAATGAAAATACATGCCAGGCTTAGGGCCTGGCACACAGTATAAGCACTTTAAAAAGGTTGGACCAGAAGAATTTCTGTACATGTGACGTACAGAAGAATTTGAATACCTGGGAAGTGCCCCCAATGCCTCCAAACCCAGCCCTTGGGTGAGAACTCTGAGCCATACGGGCTCTGTTGGGGACCAGGAAGCTAGGTCTGTGGCCAAGTCTCGTTATCCTATTATGGACCTACCCCTGGCTACCTTCCCCAACCCAAAACCCACCCTGGAACAGAAATGACAAAATTGGGTCACCTGGGTGGCTCAGTGGGTTAACCCTCTGCCTTCGGCTCAGATCATGATCTCAGGGTCCTGGGATCGAGCCCCACATCAGGCTCTCTGCTCAGCAGGGAGCCTGCCTCCCCCTCTCCCTCTGCCTCTCTGCCTACTTGTGATCTCTCTCTCTCTCTCTCTCTGTCAAATAAATAAATATAATAAAAATCTTAAAAAAAAAAAAAAAAAAAAAGAAATGACAAAATTGTTCTAGGCCCAGCTCCACGAATGCCCTAGGCTCTCTGTTCTCTCATCCCCCTGGGTCCTGGTACAGGGAAGAGCTGCGCAGAAAAGGGTTGTAATGAAGACTGGAGCAGTCCTGGCTGGGGAGGTTTCCACACTTTGAAGCAAATCATCTCCATCAAACTTCCTCTTTATCCCTTTCCAGCCTTGCTCCCTAAGTTAGTTTAAACTTAGTGACAGCAAAGAACAGTAGTCTTCCCCATAAAGGCCTCATACACATTATTCTGTCCCTTCCAAGAGAAGATATAGGGCAGTATAGTAATGTTTTAGGATGATTACATGGCAGAAAAGGACTTTTCCAACATTTCTCTGATGCTACTCCCCTGATCATAGTTTATTGGCTGTGGGGTAGAAATGTAAAGTGGGCTATTAATTAACGGCTTTAGTTAATTCTGGGCTGCTCTCAGTGAAGCGGTCAAAGGCGGAGTTCAGAGAGTAGGAAGAGGCCCTAGCTAATGGATTTCAATTCCTGGTTTCAGTTTTGCTTGAGGCTGGTTACACCTGTCTTAATTCTGTGAAATATCTCTGTATCATCAGATAAACACCTACTTTAAAAAAAAAAAGGGGGGGGGGACTAGCTTGCATGGATGCCATCAGAGATCTGACTAACATTAAAAGGGTTTAGAGTTCCTTAAGTAAGCCTGAGATAAGAGGGGTGAGGGTTATGGTCCGAGCACACTCCCCACTCCGATAAAATCTTACTGTTCTTCCATCAAGCGGCCGAACTTCTGACGGGCCAGATCCATTAGCCCGTCTACCTCACTCTTGGAGCGTTTGAAGTTCTCAATGCTGAATGCGTAGACCGTCACCTCTAGGATGCCCAGGTTCAAACACCAGCGCAGGGTCTGAGAGGGAGAAGGCAAGGAGCTAGGGTACGAGGAAGAGCAGGGAGGCA
Organism: Mustela erminea; assembly: GCF_009829155.1. Classification (NCBI taxonomy): domain Eukaryota; kingdom Metazoa; phylum Chordata; class Mammalia; order Carnivora; family Mustelidae; genus Mustela; species Mustela erminea. The sequence continues at coordinate 90,438,655 of NC_045623.1, forward strand.
AATTAAGGGATGCCTCCGCCCCCACTCCGCACTGGAGGCGAGAGGCAGACTTTTCTCCTCCCCAAACCCGGTAAAGCTAGGATAACCCCAGTGTTTCTGTCAGAATAACAAACCAAGTACGCAGAAAGCCACCACTTGAGAAACTGAAAAATGTGAACTTAATGAGTAAACTGTGGTTTATTAGAAAGAACTCTTTACCGACAAGAGTCAAGATCTGGGTTCCAGGGGCGCCTGGGTGGCTCAGTGGGTTAAGCCGCTGCCTTCGGCTCAGGTCATGATCTCAGGGTCCTGGGATCGAGTCCCGCATCGGGCTCTCTGCTCAGCGGGGAGCCTGCTTCCTCCTCCCTCTCTCTCTGCCTGCCTCTCTGCCTACTTGTGATCTCTCTCTGTCAAATAAATAAATAAAATCTTTAAAAAAAAAAAAAAAAAAAAAAGATCTGGGTTCCAGTCCCCAAGTCCAACGTGCACTTGCTGTGTGAGGGTAGGCAAATCATTTAACTTCTATGGGCCTAACTCTCCTTATCTGTAAAACAGGAGCACCTTCCATCACTCACAAGGTGGCTGAAGGACAATATAAAACACAGGTATTAGGGGCACCTGGGTGGCTCAGTCAGTTAAGCATCTGACCTCAGCTCAGGTCATGATTTTAGAGTCCTGGGAATGAGCCCCACACCAGGCACCACCCTCAGTGAGGAGTCTGCTTGTCCCTCTTCCTCTGCTCCCTGCCCCCCGAACATTCTCCCCATCTAATAAATAAATAAAATCTCAAAAAACAAACAAAGAAACCCACACACAAGGAATTATTACTCTCGACATAAGCTCATTTTTCCTGTCAGATTGAGAGGCTGATGAGTTTTAAGAATAAAGGCATCGAGTACACAGCTGTGTAGCATTAAATCTAGAAAGGGTTTTCACATAAATTATTTCATTCGATTCTCTGAAAAAACCTCTTGATAATGGCGCTGCTGACTTTAAGTCTACTTTATAGAGGAGAAAAACAGGCTTGGACAGTGGAAGAAATGTGTCAGAAGGCTACAACTCCACTGTATGAATCCTTTATATAAGGTTCTAGAACAGCAAAAACTAACCTCTAGTGATAGAAATCATAATAGTGGTTGCCTCAAGAGGGGAAGAGGAGGTGGGACAGGGTTTGACTGGGAGAGGAGGGGCACAAGGGAACTTTCTGGAGAGATGGAAATGTTCTATATCTTGACAGGGGTATGGATTAGACAGGTAAATGCAACGGTCAAAACAAAATGCATTTCACCGTATGAAATTATACCTCATTGAAAAGAGAAGTGAAACTCATATTTAAACCCAGTCCTTGGGGCACCTGGGTGGCTCAGTGGGTTAAAGCCTCTGTCTTCGGCTTGGGTCATGATCCCAGGGTCCTGGGATCAAGCCCTGCATCGGGTTCTCTGCTCAGCAGGGAGCCTGCTTCCTCCTCTCTCTCTGCCTGCCTCTCTGCCTACTTGTGATCTCTGCCTGTCAAATAAATAAATAAAATCTTTTCAACAGATAAATAAATAAATAAATAAACCCAGTCCTTTGGGAGTGCTCTAACCCAGAACCACTAAAGGCAGAGAACTAACTGGAGCTGAGACTAACAGTGTTGAGATAGAGAGCCTGGAGGTTAAGGGTAAGGAACAGAAGACATTCAATCAGAACTGAACCTAAAGAAACAAGGCTGAAGTGAGCTGCCTTTCTAATCCCTTAACAGACATACACACAACCCAGTTCATTGCCACCTGGGGAAAACTACAGTGAGAACCTGACACTTGAACAGACTCAGGCTCCACAGATGATGGGGAAGCCACCTTTTGGCTGGCACAGCTGGGGTGGAACCTACCACTGACCAGTCTTTATAGCGACAAATGGTAACAACGCCAACTTTCTGAGCACTTTATGCCAAAACCGTTGCCACACACTCTTCAGAGTGCCATCTTATTTCATCCTTGCAAAATCTCCAAAAGTAGAGATTATTACTGTCCTCATTTTACTGATGAAGAAACGGAGGTAAAGGGAAGCTGTCTAACTTGCTGCAGGTCACAGGGTCAGGAAGTGGTAGAGCAGGGGTACCCACAAGTTCTGAGTGATTCCAGAGCTTAAGCTCCCAAGCACTGGGCAAAACTGCCTTTTATTTAGTCACAAAAGAGAAGCTGAGGTCAACAAACCTAAAGACCTCCTCACGGTGTTCAAGTGAGTCCCACAACCACTCACTCAAGGCAAAAAGTATCACTGCCCTGGCATCAGGCCATGGTCTTGTGCTGGGAAGCTGAAGGCTGTCCAGACCGAATTTCCATCCTTCTTAAAGTTAGCTTCACAACGACAGACCACATTCTGTTCTTATTGTTAAATTTAATGTTTTCCAATTTACAACATGCATTAAAAGGATAAAATCCCCTTGGCCTTTGCTTCCAGTGATAATCCAGGCTGTCTGGCACTCTTCCCAGTTTAAGCACTAAAAGGCCTCAGTCAAACCAGGATAGGCAGTCACCCTACCTTTGCTCCAGAAATGTTACATCCAAGAATTTATTCTAAAATGGAACTATTTATAAGATTGGATAATAGTCGAGCAGCTAAACAAATTTTATGTCAGATCCTGGAAATAAAATATTCTACAGGCATTAAAACATATAGTTAGAAAAGCTACATATCAACCTTGGAAAAAGACTTGCCAAAATACCCCGTAAAATAAGGTGACTAAAAATACATGTGTAATTTCACAAATACTAAGTCATGTTAGAACATATTACAAGGACTGGGGTGATGCATAGAAAACTATAAACTGCTGGTTTACTGAGGTGGTAAGAGAAGTCAATTTTGTTCTTATTTCTAATTTTCTGTGATGATTCACTATATAACTTAATTTCTGTTCATGTTGATATGAGACCTAAGTAGGCAAGCGAACTACAACAAACGGCTGTTAAAAATATATATATATATACTCTCCATAGTAAACTCAGGGCCTGATTCTGTAGCTCTTGTCCAATTCTCCACACACTGTTCCCGCTGGGTGCTGCCGCCCACACTCACCTCGGCCAGCTTGTTGAAGCCCTGTGAGTGGCCTTCCTGCCGCTCTACCTGGCACTTCCTGGCATAGCGACGGTTTCCATCCATTATAAAGGCAATGTGTTTGGGCATTGGGCCTGCCTGTGAAATAAGAAGACAAATGAATCACACAGGGAGACACTAAACCCCTGGCTGAAAGGCTTGACTTAAATGATAAAAGCCCCCATGAGAAAGAACTGGGTATATTTTGAGCTGCTGGCTCAATAAATTGGTATTAAGCACTTTTACCTATTTATATAAATTCATTTATATTGAGCACTTACTACATGCCAAGTATTATACGAGGCTTTTTATACTTCATCTCAGTTTTTCCTTCATATAAACCTATAAAGTAAATAGTATTAGCTTCATTTCATAGGTGAAAAAATAGGGTCAGAGAGGTCAAGTGACTTGCACAAGTCACACCGCTAAGAAAAGTCCAAGTGGTTATTCAAACTGAGGTCTGTATGCTTCCAGAGTTCATCTTTTAACCATATGCGCTTGACCACCACTTTAGTTTCATGTCTCCACCTAGAAGGCACAGGAACAATACTGACAGCTACAGTCCAGTGGTAAGGGTATCCTCCACAGACAAGAGCAATCTACTCTATCCAACCACAAAAGGGGGCTCAATGTTGTTACTCCCCTAAATACCCATGAGAAGCTGAACACTGGGATTTTCAAGAAAATGTAAATGTCAGGAGCCATTTCAAAGCAAACAAATAAGACAGTTTGGGGACCCAATAAAATGTTTTATCTGGCTTAGAGCAACCTTTTGTTGTCCATCACAGCAAAAATGCACTCCTTAGCCTAATTTTCCTCACTGAAGGACCTCATCACTAACTACTTTCCCCATACCTCTCCAACATTTTCAGCTTTTGTCCTCCACGTCTTTTTTTTTTTTTTTTTTTTTTTAAAGATTTTATTTATTTATTTGACAGAGAGGAGAGAAATCACAAGTAGGCGGAGAGTCAGGCAGAGAGAGAGAGAGAAGCAGGCTCCCGCTGAGCAAAGAGCCCGATGCGGGGCTCGATCCCAGGACACTGAGATCATGACCTGAGCCGAAGGCAGCGGCTTAATCCACTGAGCCACCCAGGCGCCCCACGTCTTTTTTTTTTTTTAAAGATTTATTTATTTATTTGAGAGAGAGAGAGAGAGAGAGAGATCACAAGTAGGCAGAGGCAGGCAGAGAGAGAGAAGGGGAAGCAGGCTCCCCGCTAAGCAGAGAGCCCGATATGGGGCTTGATCCCAGGTCCCTGAGATCATGACCTGAACCGAAGGCAGAAGCTTAACCCACTGAGCCACCCAGGCACCCCTCTCCACGTGTAGTCTTAAAAAAAGAAAAATTCCAGTCAAGTCATGCAGCTTATTCTTCCTAACATGTGACTGCAGTGGTTCCCCAGGAAGATGCTTTCTATTTCCCCGTCTGCCAGAGATCACTTGGCATTTGTGTATGAATGTGTGGTGGGGGGATGGGGTACAAGGCTTGCTGACTCATAAGTTCACTGCTACACACTGCCTGACAGATTGCTGAAAGACAAAACCAGGCTGCCTGGCATCAATCTCAAACCTGTTATATGCAGAAAATATAACATTGTTGTGATCCTCAGAGAAAAGCGGAGGCAAAATTTGGGCAAGGGGTGTAGGAAATAGAATGACCGTAGTCTTCAAACAGCTGAAAACAGCCCCAATAACAGCAGTCATTAAAAACCGCTAGACACTGGGACGCCTGGGTGGCTCAGTTGGTTAAGCAGCTGCCTTCAGCTCAGGTCATGATCCCAGGGTTCTGGGATCGAGTCCCACATCGGGCTCCTTGCTCGGCAGGGAGCCTGCTTCTCCCTCTGCCTCTGCCTGCCTCTCTGTCTGCCTGTGCTCACTCGCTCTCTCTCCTTCTGTCTCTGACAAATGAATAAAATAAAATCTTAAAAAAAAAAAAAACAACAAAACGCTAGACACTGTGCTATTTTCAGTCTATGTTTCATCTCATCCTCAAAACAACCATATGAAGTCACATAGGTTAGTAAATGATAAACTAAGACTTCCATTCTGTTTGTCTCTAGAGTCCAAACTATTTTTTTTTTTTTTTAAATATTTTATTTATTTATTTGAGAGAGAGACAGTGAGAGAGAACATGAGCGAGGAGAAGGTCAGAGAGAGAAGCAGACTCCCCGTGGAGCTGGGAGCCCGATGCGGGACTCGATCCCGGGACTCCGGGATCATGACCTGAGCCGAAGGCAGTCGTCCAACCAACTGAGCCACCCAGGCGTCCCACTAGAGTCCAAACTCTTAACCGTTATGCTCTACTGCAACATCAAGGAATGATTATTCTATCTAAATCCAGAGAACAGTGCAAGGAAAAGTAGATTAAAGTTCCAAGTTAACAAATTTCAGCTCCCTATAAGGAAGACCTAATGGTCTAGGTTACTCAATGATATTGGGAGGTCCTGGGGTTCCTAAAAGTGTGAACGTTAGGACAATAATCTGCCAGATGTAGACCTGGAAGTTACCTTGCAATTCAAACACTCATTGGTTCCATTATTTTATTTTTTTTTTAAGAATTTTATTTATTGGGCACCTGGGTGGCTCAGTGGGTTAAGCCGCTGCCTTCAGCTCAGGTCATGATCTCAGGGTCCTGGGATCGAGTCCCACATCGGGCTCCTTGCTCGGCAGGGAGCCTGCTTCTCCCTCTGCCTCTGCCTGCCTCTCTGTCTGCCTGTGCTCACTCGCTCTCTCTCCTTCTGTCTCTGACAAATGAATAAAATAAAATCTTAAAAAAAAAAAAAACAACAAAACGCTAGACACTGTGCTATTTTCAGTCTATGTTTCATCTCATCCTCAAAACAACCATATGAAGTCACATAGGTTAGTAAATGATAAACTAAGACTTCCATTCTGTTTGTCTCTAGAGTCCAAACTCTTAACCGTTATGCTCTACTGCAACATCAAGGAATGATTATTCTATCTAAATCCAGAGAACAGTGCAAGGAAAAGTAGATTAAAGTTCCAAGTTAACAAATTTCAGCTCCCTATAAGGAAGACCTAATGGTCTAGGTTACTCAATGATATTGGGAGGTCCTGGGGTTCCTAAAAGTGTGAACGTTAGGACAATAATCTGCCAGATGTAGACCTGGAAGTTACCTTGCAATTCAAACACTCATTGGTTCCATTATTTTTTTTTTTTTTTAAGAATTTTATTTATTGGGCACCTGGGTGGCTCAGTGGGTTAAGCCGCTGCCTTCAGCTCAGGTCATGATCTCAGGGTCCTGGGATCGAGTCCCGCATCGGGCTCTCTGCTCAGCAGGGGGCCTGCTTCCCTCTCTCTCTCTCATTCTCTCTCTCTCTCTCTGCCTGCCTCTCCGTCTACTTGTGAGCTCTCTCTGTCAAATAAATAAATAAAATCTTTAAAAAAAAAAAAAAAGAATTTTATTTATTTATTTGACAGAGAGAGATCACAAGTAGGCAGAGAGAGAGAAAGGGAAGCAGGCCCCCTGCTGAGCAGAGAGCCCGATGTGGGACTCGATCCCAGGACCCTGAGATCATGACCTGAGCCGAAGGCAGTGGCTTAACCCACTGAGCCACCCAGGCGCCCCATTGGTTCCATTATTAAATTCCACTTAACGTCATGTGTTACTCAATTTTAATAACAGGTTTTGACACAAGATTACCCAACTAACCAGGAGGCCAAGTGGTACTCACCTTTATGATGTTGGCACAGAACCGTTCCCAAAGTGACAGCTCTCCTTCCTTGATCCATGACATCGTTCCTGACCTGGCAGATGAGCCCAGAACAAGAAGACACCAGACAGGTAACCCTGGATAAACAAAAAAGAGACTAAATCACCAGAGCTTGCAAACTGCTTCGGATGACTTCGCAGAGATTTATCTGGACTGTGGAAAGTGGCTAGGTTTAGGATCCAAAGACTCTGGTCTGTAATTCTTCACCACCCAGAGTTTATAAGCCAATGAGACCTTTGGGGCAGAGGCCTTTCCTTGGTTTTGGCTTGGTGGACCTTGCTGCTATCCCCTTTTCCTCGGCATCTGCACTGACTGTTCCTGAACATCCCAGTCCACTTCCTGCCACATCGTAGTGCCTACATCCTGATCCTTCCCCGGTTTCCTTCTTCTCCATCTTCCCCGAGACCGTTTCCCATTCTGCGCACCAACACACTAATCCTTTCAGGTGTCGCCTCCGTCACCTCAGTATTCTCCCAATTATTTATTCCCTCATTCATCTCTTCCACTGTCCCCTCTGTTTCTCCCACAGCCGCCTCCCCGCCCAGCAGTCTCCCCTCTCGCCCACCGCTTGAACCCAGCACCTGCTCCGATCCGCCCGGCGCCTTCCAACTGCTCCACTTCCTCACGACGTGGCGCTGGAAGAACACGTCATCGTTGGGCGCTGGAACACGCCCCCTCTGTCAACCAATGGGCGGGGCTCCGCCCTGCGCCTGCGGGCTGGGAGGAGGGGCGGTGCTAGCGTTGCCGGCGAAATTCGCCCTCCCGGGATCCGAGAAAGGAGGATGGACGGAGAGGTGGAGAGGTGGAGACCGAGCGAAAGACCGAGCGCCGCGCTCACGTGACCGAGGGGGCAGGGGAGCGGGCTCCGGGCCAAGTGGCGGGGTTCAGATCACCTGGAGGAGCCCGGAGGTCTGTAGAACCAGATCAGAGGTGTCCGGCAGGCTGCCCCACAGGGCAAGAGTTCGGGGATCCCGATGTCAGAAGCGCAAGGGCTCAGCAGCAGCTGGTGGCAGGTTAGGACTGTTAAGAAATGGGGCTGCTTGCTGGAAGTCCTGAGAAGTGGGCGTTGGAAGTCCTGGTTCAAGTCTTAAATTCTGTATTTACATGTTGTAGTTTTATTTAGTGGATTTAATTGCTTGTTAACTTCCTAGCCCTAGTCTGTCTCACAGACGCACTTACTATCAATGCACCTTGTGACTTAAAGCACTTATATTTTGGGCTTTTCATATTCAGGACCTGCCCAGAGCAACTCAAAATGGGATTGAGGCTGGTAAGAGCTCTAAGAATGACCAATGAAAGGCCATCAGTTAACCCTGATCGAAAAATCAAAGGCATTAAGCTCTGTAACCTTTAAGGAAAACTGTTGCAGGAACTTGAGGGACTCACAAAAGAAACTAAAAACAGTTCAATTTTCTTAAAAAAAAAAAAATTAAATAAAAATAAATTAAAAAAATTTTTTTTCAATTTCTAAAGAACCTTCTTGTAGTTTCTCACTTTGTAGTCTCATCAAGGAAATAAGGCCAGGAAGAGTTCTTGCACTGGTAGCTCCCAGTTCATGTCACGTGAAAGGGTTACTCTTAACACACGTGATCAAAGAAAGCCCTAGAGAGGAGTAACCCACCCCATGAATAGTCTCAAGCCTTTCCCTGCTTCCTGCTTTGCATCCTGAGAATTAAGTTTCAGCCTAGCTGATTAGATCAATTTTGCAGGAAGACCATTTACTGAAGCCCTGCAGTTTGCTTTCAGCTGCTTCCGTGGTCAGTTTTGACTTTTGGTATGAAGTTTCTGGAACGCATGTATGAAACTTCTTACTCTTGTCCGGCCGTTTCTGTGCACTTTGTGTACTAGATGGCACGCCTCCAATCAATTTTTTAAAAAATCCCCTCCCTTGTTGGAGAAGTTGGGGGTGGGGGGGGACACTAGATGTTTTAAAATACAATGTTCATTAGAAAGCTACCACACTTGGCCTCAAAGAAAATGTTAACGTTTTTGTATAGCTAATCAGTGTTACTTCCTCTGGCCTCAATTTCCCTAGTTTCACTATTTCCCTCCCTGGGGTGCTGCAGGGGGCTAATTAATTAAGATTTGTAAAAGGCTTTGAGGAGCAGGGGAGAAAGTATTAGGGTCTCATGCCCCAAGCCATGGCCCCATCCTTTCATCCCAGCCAGTGGCACAGGCAACCCCATTCTTATGCATGCCATGCTCCTAATCCCCTCTTGAATGTGGCAGCTTCCAAAGAACAGGACAAGAGGCCTTAACTAGAAACAAAACTCCACTGTAATGAGGTGCTAAGAGGACTGAATTTTCAAATTCATTTTTAACAAAATGGCTGAACAGGAACTGTAATGGCTCTTCCCTGACTTCTGAGTCCCAGTCCAAGAAGATAGGAATTATAGAAGAAAAAACAGCCTAAAGACCCAACAAGAGGACAGTTTCAGTACCAATAAGTTTTTATTTATTCATTGTATTTTCCCAGGGTAAAGAGAGAAGGGAAAAGGGACAGCATGTGTGTTACAAAACAATAGCAAGTGGGAAAGGAATTATCTGGCACAGCAAAATCAACCATCAAATAAACACTCCCCAGAGATGGAGTTACTAAAGCCCCAGGGGGCTCAGTCTCCTGCAGTTCAGAAAAGGAGGGGAAGGAATCAGGGAAAGAACAGATAGGTACAGCTTTCCTACCACCCCCCCCACAATAAATTCAAAATTCAAGATTTCACACAAAGCTTTGGTTTCTAGCAGTAAACATGGAGTTACATTCGTCCGTCTCCTATTAAACAATCTTGTGGCCGCTTTGACGTAAGTTTCTTACACCTGCATAAAAGTTCCTGAGTGACTTGGATATACATTCATCTTCCCTTTCTTGGTCTCCCAACCCTACTTTCTATATGGAAGGCCCCCACCCTTCATTGCTTCTGCTCTCTACCCTAAGACTGGAGATTCAAGTAGGTTTATTCCAACCAAATATAAGCATATTAATATGAATCACATCAAGGAATGGTTTTGGCACAGGAGACTGGGAACAAGGGAGGAAGTGTTCTTTGCTCCTACCAGATGGAAATGTGTATGTGTGGGGGCTTTTGGGGGGAGGGGAGATAAATGAGGGGTAGGGTAGGAGTCAGGTTTTTAGGACAGAAGATCTGGCCCAAAATAGGAAATAGGGGAAGGGAACACAAAAGAAAGGCTGGTTTAAGATCGCCACGCTTCCAGAGGATCACCAAGCGATGTTCCAGATTCTTTTCCTGGTGCAGAACTTTTGTCAAAGATGCTTTGGCTATTTTTCTCAATACAAAGAGAAGTTTGTAAACAATAAAACCCCAAAAGAACATGGAGAAGACCAACACATTCTATTTACACAAACCAGGCCACCTAGCAATCACCCAATCTGCTATTAGTGAAGTCCTACGAAACCCAGACAAATAAGGTAACTGGGGGGGGGGGGGAGGGGGCAACGAGCAGGGTAGACAAGAACCCAGGATCAGACACACATCACCCAATGCGTTCTATTGCATTTGCCCCATTTCAACAGTGAAGTAGGTTTGTGGTGATCTCACAGTATGTAAATAAAACCTTTTCTCCTTTAGCTACCACGACACTATCACTGCTACAGCAGGGCATGGCACTGGCTCTGGGCACCTCGAAGAAGCCATGGCTTATGGAATCTCTGGAAGCCAGCAAGAAAAGCCCAGAATTTATAAAGGTTAAGAAATTTAGCCTTTGCTTCACACACCCATCCCTGGGCAGCTCAAGATGGGTCCAGAGTTATTATTCTTAAACCCAACCTTACCAACTCATTTTAAAATACGCATGAGCACACACACACTCACACACATACACCCTGTTGTGCATGGTAGGCCTAGCCCCAATCCAGTAGAGGATGCATCTGGTATGTAAAGTGAGTCCTGTCCCCTGGGATTAGAAATCTGGAACAGGAATCCCTTATTACACATATAGACAACTAATCTGGGCTTCCCCCTCGGCACCTTTCAGCTGGTGCAGCCTCTCCTAATACTACTTCCTGGACCATCTTTTCCTGTTCAGACCAATTTCCAATCTTAAAGCAGGAGGTCAAGTCATGGGGAAACAGAGTTAAAACCTAGTCTCCCACGGATCACTGAAGGTAGAGGGGTTTCAAGAGAACACTATGGCAGAAAAGCCAGCTCTAATTGCCAAAAGTGAGGTAGTTCAATAGGCTATGCACTCCAACTAGATGTTCGCCCTGGTGCTCAAACAGCAAACATTCCTGCTGTGTAGACCCGGAGCTGCTGCCGACTTATCCCTGAGATCGCTCATGTACCTGAGAACACAGTGCAGGAATGAGGGCCTTAAGATTAAAATACACAAAAATACAAAACCAGAATATTTATATTACGAAAACAAAGTTAAAATGCACAAGATACGTCATTCGCACACAGCTAGTGCAGTTGGCATCCTGGAGAAAGTGGGGCCCAAGGTGCGCTTATCCATGGGAGCAAATAAATAAAATTCTGTTGGCCCGGAATGGGGTGGGAGTCAGCTTAGGAACAGTAGGTCTGTGGCCGTTCCCCCAACCATCCTGTGGCTACTGTCACAACCCACTGCTTGAGACAGTCCTCGGCACCCTATATCCCAACAGTGGGTTACGAGACAAGATGTGGAAAAACCCTGCCTTACCCCCAAGAGACTCCTGCCCACAAAATGTAGTGGTTCGTGGGTTGGGCCCATCAATCTGGTCTCATGCTTAATCTCTACATTCTGACATGGGAAAAATTACTATTACATCTCCTTCTTCAAAAGGAAAACCATTTCCCTCTCCCAGGCCACGTTCCAAAGTTGGAGATCCGGGGGTGGACACTCAGATAAAGCACACAGGGAGGGATTTTCTCCAAAACCCCTCAAGAGCATCTGGATAGAGCATGGTTGGAGTTCATTGGCCTCACCCCTTCCCCCCTACCCTGCGCCAAGAGGGAAGAGGGGGTGATGCTGTGGACCCCGGCCTGAGATGCACGGCAGAGCCAGCTGCCCCCTACCCGCCCTGCCCCCACTTTCTCCACTTTCTCCACTCTGCCGATTGCTGCCTCCTCCTCAAAACTTCCTGATCACAAAAGAATTGCCCCCACCCACTGTAGCTCAATTCTGGGCCTCTGGGAGCAGGGCAGGGCTATGGATCTCTTCTTCTTCTTCCTCCCGAAAGTAGGCAGGCTTTCCCTGAGAGCTGGGTGCCTGCTGGGCCTTCAGGGGACACGAGGCCACCATATGGCTGATGCTTTGGCAGAAGTGGCACTTCTTAGGCTGGGGTGGCAGCTTGCATTCCTTGGCATGGTGGTCTAGACCTCCACAGTTGTAGCACCTGGTACAGAGCAGGACGGGAAAGTTGAGAAAGGAGCTAGAGCACAAGTCTACCTCTGAGTGAGGACACCTGGGCTCTGGTCAATTACTCTATCACTCCCCTTCCTGGAAACTCATTTCCCCACTTAGAGAAGGAAGAATATGACCATGACTGATACCTCCAAGTTCTTCCCAAATCTGTAATTGTCTAGATGGTATCTTCAGATTCAGGTCAACCTGAAAATACTGAAATATCAATGGAAATCATGGACCCCAATTAGGAACTGCAATTTGGAAGATAGGTAAGATGCTACCTACCTAAGATGCTACTCTTAAGAAATGGTACCTGTCCTTCACTAAAAAAGAGAGATAATTAAAGGAGTCACACTATATGGTCTGCTCCAGGACACAGGGAAGACAAAAGAAACCAGCCACTTGGGAGAGATCTAGAAGCCAACAGGGACATACACCAGTTTGTCCCCAGCACTTAGACTTTCACATTCGTGGTCTCCTTTGCTTCTAAAATAATCAGTAAGGCCAGCATCACTACCCCTAATTAGCCATGGAGGCAAGAGCTCACAAAGCAAAATTACTCGTCAAGTCAAAGAGCTAGTTATCAAGTGCCCTTCTCACCTACAGCCCTCTCCCCACCGCCCACAGCCTAAGGCAGAAACCCAACACCAAATTGTTGCTTCATTTTGTTCTTTGGTGTCCTGGTCCAAGAAAGGGGCTAGATCGGGAGAGGACTCCCCTTTCAAGGGGACTTCATACCTGTCTCCGCCTTCATACCTGTCTCCCTTTGATCTGCGTTTCTGCATGTTCTTCCCTTTGGGCCGCCTCTCACTCCCAATACAAAACACCCCACCAGGGCCGGTGACCCTGATGGATTCTAGGCCCTTAGCAGACTTCTTAAAGGTGAACTCCACTGCCTCACCCTCCTTCAGGCTCCGGAAGCCCTCCATGTGCAGCTTGCTCTGGGGAAGGGAAACATGATTTAATATTAGTCTCCATTCTAACACCAAAAAACTGCACACACACATTCTTGTAGAGTATGAAGAAGAAGTGTAATATTTCCATGTTTTCAGTAAAGAAAGCGTCAATCAAAAGAGCCACCACAGTTAAAAACAAGAGATCTATGTTACATGAACAAAGAACAATCATAATACATAAACAGATGCCGTAATATTTTGGGTAGGGTAGTTATTCTCATTTAAACTAAAATAGAACAGATGGGAAGTTCTTAAACTTAGCATTCATAAGAAATCAACAAATAGGGGCGCCTGGCTGGCTCAGGAGGTAGACTGTGTGGCTCTTGATCTTGGGGTCATAAGTTCAAGCCCCATGATGGGCTTAGAGATGGAAGGAAGGGAGAGAGGCAGAGAGGGAGGGGAGAGGAGAGAGGAAAGGAAGAAGAGAGGAAGGGAAAATAAACAAATACAAAATTGTAAAATATAACAGCCTTGTACACTTTAAAAATACTGAGGTGTGAAAAACAAAGTTTGAGTAAGTACAGAACAATTAAGTGGGATGCATGCTCCTGGACTGGGTCCTGAAACAGGGCAAAAAATCCATTCTGACAACTCACAAAATTTACATATGGAACACAGAGAAATGTTTCAATATTAATGCCCAGGTTTTTTTTAATCTTTGTACTGAGATTGTGAAAGGAAATGACCCTAGTTTCCAAGATACACACCGAAATATTTAGCAATAAAGGTGCCTGATGTATCTTATGATTAAGGAGCCAAAAAGACAAACCATAAGAGACCCTTAGTCTCACAAAACAAACAGGGTTGGGGGCGGGGGGAGAGGGTGGTTGGGTTATGGACATTGGGGAGGGTATGTGCTATGGTGAGTGCTGTGAAGTGTGTAAACCTGGCAATTCACAGACCTGTATCCCTGGGGCTAATAATACATTGTATGTTAATTAAAAAAAAAAAAAAAAAAAAGGAGCCAAAAAGTGTATCTGTACAAGAAGAATGACAAGGCAAATGCGACAGAATATTAAGACTTGCTTAATCTGGGTAAAGGTCCTATGGGGCGTTCTCAGGATTATTCTTGCAACCTTCTTCCAAGTCTGGAATTCTATCAATGTAATGTTCCTGCAAGGTCAAGAGAAAAGACAGTATGACCCATGCAGATGGATCAGTAAGTTTAGTCCAAGAGACCCAAGTGTATATAGAAAAATCAACAGGTGAAGAAAACAGTTCAAACTGTTGAGAATATTAGCTACCCATTTTGGATATTGAGCAAGACTTCTATATTGTCTATCTCATTTATGCAAAATATATTCCAGAGGGTTTAAAATCAAAGTGTTAAAAAAAAAAAAAAAAAAACCACCTTGTGAAAGTCAAGAGATAGACTGATAAAACTTGCTATGAACCAAGAGGTAAATAAATCTGAATTATTTGACTTGAACAGATGACCAGATACTACTGGGTGAAGGAAAAAAAGATCAAAAGATCCAGAATGTTTGAAACAACCCCATTAAAACACCATGTTTATACCATTATTTGAAAATACCGACACTTTGCCCAACAGCCTTCCCCCAAAAAAGGGAGTTCTCACATAGCTAGCTGAGCGACAATAACAGGGTCAGGAAAAACCCAGGGTTCCCCGTTTAAAGCTCACAGTCTTGACACTTAATACATCAACATCTCCATGCTGGTGGAGGTGACCCCCCTCTCCCATACCCTCCCCAGGACAGACTTCATGATAGCTTACTCCATTACAGTCAAACATCCAAAGAGTGTATCAAATGTCAACAAAGTGCAGCCATCGAAAATAGGGTTCAGAGAAGCAAAAAGACCACTGCACCCAGTCTTGGCTTGCGGGAGCTTGAATAAGGAACATGTTACGCAGGTGGTGGTTGGTAGGAGGAATATTTCAAACTGGGACTTGGGCCTTAGGGGCCACATGCTCTCTAGCCAGATGGGATCCCCAATTTATCCATCGTTTAAGTTGTTTTAATTCAGATGGCATTTCTGAAGACAAAGGTCCCACTGGGATCACCGGCAAAAAGCCTAAGCCTGAGTGCTACATACCGTAGTTCCTGAAATGGTTTTACCAACTGTTGGCTGCATGACCTAAGTCAATCGTTCACCTTTGGCCCTCAGTTCCTTCAGAGACTGTAGTAATAAGTAAGTTACCCAACTAAGCTTCTAATGAAGATTATGTGGGTATGGAAACATCAAGAATGTGCTCAGCTAATATTTCATGTATTATTATCTGTAGCTTTTGTTCCCCCAGTTCCATCATAGGAATAGCCTCTCCCTTCTTTTCCTTCCCACAGGAACAGCCTGGGACAGGCGGACGGCTCCCCTCCCCCAAGGTTGAAGTGAGGGCAGGGGCAGAGAGTCAAAGCAGGAAATAAAAACAATGCAGAAAGGCGAATGCTGTTGCACCAAAACAACCCTGATGTAAGTTACATTTGACTTGTTTCTTACTCAACTAGGACAAGCCCATCTGCCAGGAGGTACAAGCCCAGGTCCTCCCATTTGCTTAGTGGGCTGCGAGGCTGGGACACTCCTAGCTCCAGTTGTGATGGTGGAGCAGATAAGTGTTTAACAACAAGGGTTTGGAATCTGAGGGCCTGTTATTCCCCTTCTGTGCTGACCTATAAAATGGAGCAAAAAGTAATTTTATAAAGGAGCTCTGAGGTTTTGTGCATGAAGAGTAGTTAACACAGAGCCTGTACACACAAATCCTCAGTGAGCGGAAATTATCATCAACCCCTTCAGACTGGAACAGGGCACGGTCACAATGAGAACCAAGTTATCAGGAGTCTCAAAATTTTAACTCTGGTTTTTATAACTACGGAAACTCGGAAAAAAAAAATATCTATTTACACCTCCTAGGTTTACTGGCAGAACAAGACAATACCAGTGGGGGCAATGTGAAAACTGCCTGGTACTCTTGGGTCATCCACTCCCCAGGATTGGAGGATCTGAGGTCTGTAAGATCTCAAAAGTTAAAAAAAAAAAAAAAACCAAAACAAAACAAAAAATAACCCCGCAGGCACCTTACCATAGCTGGTCAAGATTTAGACTGGTGGTCTCCAGGGGTGGCTCCCTGCCCTCCCTGCCCCCCCCACCCCGCCCCTTTCTACAACACATAGTTTGAATTCCTCTCTTATCAGATAGGTAATCACCGTGCTGCCCCACTGAGCTGGCCTCACAGGGCCTGCATCAGAAAGGAGCCTGAAATTCTTGCTACCACCCCCACCCCACCCCCAACCACACACAAAGCAGGGCCCCGCCCCTCTCCCCATCCCCTCCAAAAAAAGAAAAGGCTTGTGGGGGGAGGGGTAAGGCTTGAGCTCCCCCAATAGAGCCCAGCCCCAGGAAACAAAGAGTTGACACTGGTTGGTTCTGGTGGTCAGATTCCTGGAGTTCCTGAGGCTGCAGCTCCGACCCCCCCACCCCCACCCCACATTCACCACATTCATCAGTTCCTTCCTCTCCACACTGGGGTTATGGTCACGGAGAGAAATGGAGAGACACCTTTCTTCCCCAGTCAAGTCGGCTGGGTCTGCCAAAGTCACCACCAGTAGCCATCCTTCCTTCTTCCCGACCTGCCATCCCAGCCTTACAGGGACAGAACTACACAGGACCCCTGCCCCCCTAACCCTCGCCTCTGGTCAAATCCTTTATGCAGGAACCTGAATGAGGATTATTTATTCTGATCAATTATTTGAAAAGTTGGGGTGGGGGAGGGAGACAGGCTTCCTTCCCATCTTCCTTACCTAGTTTGTTCAGCGAAGGAGGGTGGGCAGTTCCCAGGGGACCCATTGCACTGGGGAGGATGGCATTTCTTTTGGGTGGCAGGGAAGGGCTCAGGCCAATTCAATATTTAGACCCTCTGCTTCCTTCTTAATACCTCACCACTATCTCCACTAACCTTCCACTCTTCAAACACTCCAGCCCCAGCATCAATCTGGGGCTTCGGCAGTTCACATAAAAGGAGTGACATTCTCTGTCATTCCGAGAATGGGGTGGAGTAAAAAGGACACCTGAGTTTCCCTGGAACTTGCTCTCTGAAGGTCGGACATACATGGGTTTGTGTTTTTTTTTTTTTAACCATTTGTAAAAGCAAGGCCACCCCCTTTATCACCAGCTCCAACAATGCCCATGTTTAGCCGCACTGCTCCCTTCTACAGAAGCGGCAGGCAGAATTTCAAGGAAACTTGCTTTGGTTTCAGGGAGGCAAGCATGACATGAGTTCCTGGTTTTTCTGCAGCTCTCAGGGCCATTCCAGCAAAAGACTGTCTAGTGTGCTCTCTATTCCCTCAGCGCTAACCACCTAGCGGTACACAAACGTTAGGGAATAACCCAAGTTCCCCACTATCCAAAGTCACTCATATTTACCCATGCTTACTAAAAGCTAAGGAGAGCTCTAAGCACTTAACCCCTTATACCAAGTCTGCCAAGTAGGCCTCATAATCACCCCATGTTACCGCTGAGATCAGGGAAGCAAAGAAGGGAAGTATATCGTCCAAATTCAGGGAGCCACAGAGGTGCTCTGATGCCCACTAGCCTGACCCTCCAGCCAGTGCTATGCAGTATAATGCAAATCACACATACATATTCTAGAACTTTCTGAACCAGAAGTAAAGGAAGCCAATGAAAGAAAGGACTCAGTCCTGAGGTGTCATCATAGTCCTCCTACCTGAGCTTCATTCCTGAAGGTAGGGCTTGGTAGGGGCTAGGAAACCAACCGGTTCTACCTGAAACAGCTTGTCTGATGATGTGTCAGGGAGGGTTGAGGAAAGAGATCAGCCAGAACTAGAGGCTGCCCACACAGGGACAGCCCCCACATGGCACCTCCGCTCAGATGCAGCGGGGACCCCAGCTCCTGCGTTTTCCACCAGATGGCGCTGTTCAGCAGCCTGTCTGCACTGAAAGCCAGAGCGGGAGACTGAAGGAACAGCCAGATTGGGAACCGCGAAGCCTTATCTCCCGAACTCCCGGGGCAGTCAGTAATCGTCTGTCCTCAGGAAAGCGTTTCAAGGGGATCACACTTTCAAGGATAGGGAACTGACTTCTCACCAGGCCCCCATCCACCCAAGGGGTGCAGGAGAAAGGGTCCTGGAGTTTTCAGCCAGAAACCTAGTTGTTCACTTACTCTTCTTGGAATTTGAGTTCCTGCTTGAATTAAGTAACTCCAAGCTGAGATCATTTGAAGTGAGTTTGTACACACGAGGTACTATCCCTGAAAATTTTCTCCTCCTCCCCCACACCGCCTGACCCCAGACTTCATAGAGATAGTAACTGTTAACTCTTGCCTGCAGGAAGAAGGGAGGGTGGAGGCTTTCCCTAGAGCAGCTCCCGCCTCCGCCCCCCCAAAACAGGCAATTCTAGTAGGGTGGTTTGATTAGGAATGTTCAAGAAACAACCTTGCCCTGGGGAAAGTCACTAAAAACCACTTACCAGCAGAAAGGTGACAAGTTTCTCAGACTGAAAGCTCACTCAGGATCGTGGCACAGTCTTTCCTTGGGACACTGTCTAGAAAGCATGTCTCTTCAGAAAGAGAGACCCGAGAAGATCCCATAATGCTCAAACTAACCTCTACCAACTTTCTGAAAATTAGGGTGATTCACTTAGTTTTTTAAAAATCTGATTTGTCCGGTTAAGATGAAGAACTACGGAATGACCAAACCTGTGGCTTCCAGTCCACAAGCAGAAACCAGAGGATCCCATCTGGGTCTCCACACTGTGACATTCAAGCCACCAGCTTTCACCGTGCCCCTCAGAGCCCAACCCTACTTCAGACCTCAGTTCCGAAAGCGCAGTTATCAGCATAACACATCCTCCCTTTTCTCCAATCTTTTTCTCTGGAGGAAGATCTCTGCTGACCGGGACCCCAAACTGTTAATGTCCTCCTGATTGAGGAGCTCCTTCTTTCTTCATGGGCATTTCTTCTGCCCACCAAGCCCATACTAGTGTAATAGGAAGAAACTAACCAGACAGCTAGCTACTCCCACTCTTTAGAAGAGCTTACAGGTTAGTTAGAGGAGAGGTAAGACAAGCACATCACTAACTAGATATGAGGTGAGTAATCAGAAGCACCAGTAAAGTTATAAAGCAGGTGGGAAATATCTCTCCATTCTCCCCTCCCCAACCCCAGCACCCAGGAGTCCTAATCCAGACCCCCGCCTGAGGTAGCTCTCCCACTCAGCCTTTGCAGAAAAAGCAAGCCACGTGGCTTCAGTATTGAAATTTTTTCTCCTAACCCAAACTTCGTCCCTTAGTCAGCTTGGGGCTCTTCTTTTGCCTCAGGCCTTCCAATGCCGCTTTTTAGCTAGAAAGCCATCTCAGACATAGTTGGGATCTGAAGAACTGTAGAGTAAGCAGGGAGCCTTTTCTGGTGCTCCAATTTCTACAAATCTTGGGGATTTGGGAGTTGAGCCACAGGAAACATGAGTTAAGCCAAAACTCTTACAATAGCTATGAAGATCTCAAAATTCTTGGTGAATCTAAAACAATTTCGTGGCTTCTAGCTCCTGCTTTCCCTGTGTAACTATTTCTCAGCTGAGGGGGCAGGTATTCTGCCTCTGGGACGGCATGGTCTGGAGATGTTTTTAGTTGTCACAATCAAGGGATGCTCTGAGCAAAGGGGTTATCTTTCTCAAAATATGTCAATTGAGGTTGAGAAACCTTAATTTAAGGGCGGGCCATCTGCCAATACTATGATTCTTAAATTCTCCTAAACACATGGTTAAGCAGAGGTTCTGGATCTAAAGATGTGTCTGAACAGAAGTGTCGTTTAGAGAAATCTCTTTTACCTTTTTTTTTTAAGGGTAAGGGGAGGTTTTCTTTCCTACTCCTCTACTCCTGGGGAGGCCTGAATTGTTTTGAGAGGGAGCACAAGAACAGTCGTGAATAGTGCTAGAAACCAAATAAGCCCAACCTTGGAAAGGAAAAGAAAATATTAAATTGCTTTCCCCCCTTTTCCTTTCTTAGAAAGGGGCTTCCTGACCCTCTCCCCTGGCAGACATTTAACGGGACAATTATCCTTCTCATCATCTCGGGCTCCAGGATACCCACCACCAGCAGCCAAAGAAGGGGAGGTTTTCTTCCTAAAGAGAGCAGCCTTACCCCCTTCTCAGCTGCCCCCCCAATACCCAGACTTTGGGAACACGGGAACACATTCCTTCCACAGAACAATCTTTAGGGACTGTCCTGAATCTACTCTACATTAGATCCCCAAAGAAATAGTTCAGATTTCTCAGGTGCAGGGACTATAATCACCAGTCTACTGCTGTCGTAGGGTTTGAGGATCAACCCGAGCCCGGGCAGCATGCTATCCTACCAGGTAAGGTTCAGGGAATTTCCACTCATTGTCCTCTGTGACTGTTGGTAGAGGGCATTTAGGAGACAAATTCTTGATTCCTTCTCTCTGCTCAACTCCCTCTTGATAACTTACTCAACAGTGGCATGTCCCTGGACATTCCAAGACCCTGAAGTCCAGATTATCTCCCAAATGACCCATTTAAAGGAGCTTGATGCAGTTTCCACTCCCCAAACCTGAAGATCCTGGCTTTCCTCTAGAAAATCCAGTATTTTCCAACTGCTTTTGATCCCAATGTTAAGTGAATCAGGGCACAGATTCATCTGTTCAGGAACACCTTCCTTGGGACTGGACAGCACTAACGAACCCCAGATGAGGGGTTACATTCCTTCCAGCCCCTATTTGGCAGCCTTTGGAAGGGACGCAAGAAAATGTTGGGTCTCTTTAATTCCAAGCCTCCCAAAATTGGGGAAGCTGTCCAGTCCATCTCCAGACCAAGAGATTTTAATCTCTTTGTGATCAGATAAATGGGAAAGTGGGAGAGCTGGCTACCCCGCTGAGGAGGGCCATTCAAAGCTGGTTCCTGTAATAAAGTGATTTAATAGATCTAAAGAGGCCAATTCCCTTCATTCTCCCGCAATTACTTCCTGTGGGTTATCATTCACATATGTAAATGAGACAGGGAGTTGGGGGCAAAGCCTGAACAAGTTGTCGGGTGGTTGGGGGTGGGGGTTAAGGGTGGGAGAAGATACAGGACGCAGCCAGGAGGTGGGAAAGTAAGCTGCGGCATACCCACCCAGCAGGGCAGATGTTCCAGTAGCCCAGTGACCCCCCCTCCCCGCCAAGTACCCCAACATGAACTGGGTCCCGGCACCCCCCCATCTCCCCACTCCGTGTCCTCGCGTGGAAGGGCACGCTCGGGAGACTTCCTGGCAGCCTCCCACCAGTCCACCCAGGATCTCCCTTCTCCACCCCTCCCCCTCCAGAATACCATCCCTGAGGCTCCAACCCTTAATCCCCACATCCTCCTTTCCCCTCCCCCCAGGCTCCTAAAGCCAACCTCTCCGAAGTAACCCCTCCCTGCCCGGTCTGGGTGTCAACCTACTGGACCCGAGATGATCCATTTCTCTTCCACGTCCCACACCAAACCTCCGAAGGTGGAAGGGACCCAAAGAGCAACTTCCTTTCCGTGGTTGTTATGGGTGGCTGGTGTCCCAGGACCACCGGAACACTTCTAAGATATACAGCAGGGGGTGAAAGGAAGAGGAAGCCGGGGAGGAGGGGAACCTGAAGTCTCGGGCTCCTTGTTCGAGGCTGGAATGTTAGGACAGCAATCAATGGCCGTCTGGGGCCATAAATGCCAAGCAGAGAATAGGTCCAGAGGCTAGACTCCTCCACCCCCTGCCCTGCGACACTGAATTTCACCCCCACTGGGCTGCCTTGCTTTAACTGAGAACTTGGGGTTGTGACCTGACTCCCTCCCAGCCCGGACTAGGAATCTAAGGCCTGGACTCCGGTTTTCCTTCCTGGTGGAACTCCACGGCCAAAGCCCAGTAGGTTAATTATGTGCCTGAGATGGGTACGCTGTTAGAGGTTTCAGGTTCCCAGAGTCTTCAAGGATCTGCCAAACTCACTAAGGCCCCAGGGCTTGAGTTTTGGGTGACCACCTGGGCGAGGAGACCCAGCTGACTTCTCAGCTTTACCCCTGCTTGATCCCAGAGAGGTTTGCCTGCCTCTCTCCCGCCAGAGAGCTCCACTCACACTTTAGTCAAAGACGCTGGGCGCTCAAGGCCCTGCTCTGAACGGGGCATGTGCTTCCCTGGCCGGCCTGCTCGCCCTCCCCCCACCGGCAAGCACAATACAACCTTAGTTTCTGCCACATGGGGTCACCTCCCTGCCCCCTGCCCCCTTCCCAAGGGAAAGAGGTAACAGACACGTGGTAAGCCAAAAAGGTTCCGGGAAAGGTTAGGGGTACGGTTCATAGACTCAGCAACCCTCCCGGTCCCGTTGGAGTTAATGGGGACTCAGGACTGGGGTGCCACGACACAGATGGGAGCGCACAATGAGGGCCCACGATCTCCCTCAATCCAACAGCCGAGTCTGTCCGCCCAACCTTGAATATGCGCGCCAACATCCCCTTCCCCCGGCGAAGTTCCCAGCGTCTGTCTCACCTGGTGCACAAAGACATCCACCGGGGGGTCAAGCGCGACCCCGGCGCGGGCGGTCATGGACAGGAAGCCGAACCCCATGCGCACGTTGAACCACTTACAGATGCCGGCACCGTGCAGCAGCTGCGGCTCCTCGGCCGCCCGGGCGGCGTCCTCCTGCGCCTCCTCCGGCGCCTTGGCGCAGCCACCTGGAGGTTGGGAGGACGCTCAACTGGGGGGCCACGGAATCGGAGGGTGCTCTCGAGACCCAGCAGGGATACCCGAGTGTCCAGCCCGCGGATGGGCACCCAGGTGGCTGCAGCTACCAACCACCTGGCGAGGAAAGACATGTCCTGGCCGCCTCCCGCGCTC
Organism: Mustela erminea; assembly: GCF_009829155.1. Lineage (NCBI taxonomy): Eukaryota > Metazoa > Chordata > Mammalia > Carnivora > Mustelidae > Mustela > Mustela erminea. Next base: position 90,461,556 of record NC_045623.1, read on the forward strand.
CCCAAGCTTACACTGAAGCCAGTGTTGCCCCAAAAGTTTTGCTCCTCTTCCCACAACACGTTGCCCGGGGATAGATGGCCGGACAGGCCCCTCCTCTTCTCTCCCTCCGCCCCCGTAGCCTCGGTGTGCACGCCACTGGGACACCAGGGTTCCTTGGTCCAGAAATGGCCCCTGAAGCAGGAGGCCGCACAGACTTAGGGTCCTTCGGCCAGTCTGGGGGACATTTCCCCACCTCCCTTTTATGTGGCTCCTGGGCGCCCCTGAAGCCTAAGGTGTCCCCAGTAAGTCCCGAGCTCGAACCTGCAAACTGCTGGTTTGACACAGAGCCCATGGTAGTCGGCTGAGCCCACGGCCCCGGGCCCCTGGTCGGGTGGCTGCTGGCCCCAGAGAAGTCCGGAGGCAAAGGGGTGGCTCGGAGAAGAGGCCGCTACATCTTCCCCAGCACAATAGCGGTGGGAGGGCCCACGGCTTTTCAAAGGCTCCCAAATTCTAAAAGACAATGACCCAACCCCCCGCGGGCAGCCCCCTCCCCTCCCCTCCCTCTTCTTTCCCCTCCCTTTCCCTCTGGCTCCAGCTCCGGCCCTCCCCCATCGTTGTGGTCTCTGACACCTCTGGGGTGTCTCTTCTCAGAACCTTGAGGTTTGACACCCCCTCCCCACACACACACATCTGGAGATGGGGGCCGTCAGCTCTAGAAGTCTTGAGTACCCCGGAATTTGGAATCCTGCACTTTAACGACTTAGTGGGGGCCCCCCAAAGCAGCATACAGGTGGGGGGCTTATGGAGGGGGGTAGTTCTAAAACCATGTGACTGCTCCCACACACACTCACACACCACCCCCACCCCCCGCGCAGATAATTATACATTCCAGAGAGTTGGGGGAGGGAGGTGTGAGCCTGGCAGCCCTGGCCAATCAGAGACTCAAACCACCTGTCAAGGGAGAAATGGATGAGCCCTCCCCCTCCCCCAGCTCTTGAGCGCCCCTCCCCCTCCCTTCCCCTTCAGGCCTCCGAGCTGACCCGGCTGCTTGGCGCTGACCCGCTCTCACCCCCCACCCCCGTGTGCTTAGATAGACCTGGAGTTCAGGACATTAGGAAGCCTGGGATGGGGAAGCGGGGGGGGGGGGGGGGGGAGGCTGGAGACGCAGCAGGGCTGACCTCCAGTCCTGACCAAGGCGCTTCCTCGAAAGGGGCTGTCTCTGACTCACTGAATGTCTCTGCCTCCCTGAGTTTCGACTGTTTCTCTAGATACCTCAAAGTTCTCCTAATTGATTCTGTGTAAAAAATCCTTTCCTTCCAAATCTGTGTCTAAAACTGATTCCACGTGGTGCTTCCTGGGCGAGCAGGAGGAATCCAAAAGTGTTCCTCCCTCATCCAGCTGTCCTCATCCTGTCTCCATCCCAAACGCGTCCCTATCCGCGGGAGAGGGACTAGGTGGGTAGGTGGATGGAGGCATTTCTTCCAGTACTCCGGACACTCGTGGGTTCCCAGACCCTCGTCTTTTCAGAGTCCCACCTTAAAGTGTGCTTCCCCCCACAAGGAGTGTGGTTGGTGGGGGAACTGAAGTATAGGATCTCCTTACTCCAAGAGGTAGCCTCCCTTTCTAAGAAATAAAGAGGGTTGGTCAAGGGGGTGGCTAGTGCCCTGGTCGGAGATGGACAATGGCCGGGGGCTCAGTGCACGGCCCTGGCCCTGCCCCTTCACTTCCGGTGCTCAGTTCAAACTGGACAATGCCAGCTCCGGCCAGTTCCCCTCCCCCACTGCTACAACCCATTTAAAGAGACAGAGCCTGCTTTCGGGGGCATCTGCTTGCTCGGAATTCAGTCTTCTCCACCAACTGTGCAGAACCTCTCGCGCTTCCCACCCTGAGCCTGTGTGTGTGTGAGTGTGTGTGTGTGTGTGTGTGTGTACGCGCGCGCGTGCGCCCCCACATGTGTATTTGAGAAAGAGAGAGAGTATGAGTGGGGGTAGGGAAAGGAAAGAAGAGCAAGGGTCTGTGGAGAGATTATTTTTTCTCTTTTCTACATGGAATGCTCTTCAAGAGACTAAAACTTGAGTGTAAGGGATGGTGAATTGGACTTTGGGTGATAAAGAGGACAACCGCGGCCTTTTGCTACTCCGCCTAAAAAATACATATGATTAACAAATGTCATTAGCAGTGCCCCCTCCCAACTGAGAACCTTACATCAGCCAAAGCCATTTGTATTTATATAATCCTCCCCACCTCAGAATCTTATCTCCCCTCGTTACTAGCGCCTTTAAAATATAATGCACTCCCTGCATCTCTGTCCTTAAGATCCAAGAGCAGGTGACTGAGGTCTGGCTGAAAAGATGGAAAAAGTTTCGCGGTTTGGTTTCACTTGGTCGGGTCACTAATCAGAGTCGTTCCCTCGGCAAACGCGACCAGCCTCTCTGTCCAAGGTCCTGAGAGTGCCAGGAGCCCTGTCCACGGTGCTGAATAAGGCCAAGCAAGCTTCTCCTAGCTCCCAGCTCCCAGCTTTGAAAATGCCTTCTTGACTTCCCACTCCAAGTCCTTTTCAGAAAACCTAATTCTTCTCAACCCTTCAGTGATGCTGACACACTTGAAACAAGCGAAGGGATTCTCTTGAATGCCAAAAAGAGGGCATTTCCAGCAATATGACTCTGTGAGAGCAGAGCAAGTATCTCAAGCTCCCTTTCAGAAAAATGGATATAACTATTCATTTGGCCACAGAAGATGAGGAAAGAGGAGATGATATTTTCTGATTCAAAGGAAACCAGAGTAGGGGCACCTGGCTGGCTCAGTCAGTAAAGCATCCAACTGTTTATCTCTGGGTTGTGAGTACCAGGTCCACATTGGGTGTAGAGATAACTTAAAAATAAAAGATATTTTAAAAATAATAAAATCTCTGTGGTGCTTGGGTAGCTCAGACATTAAATGTCTGCTGTTGGCTCAGGTCATGAACCCAGGATCCAGGGATAGAACCACCTGTCAATACCCGCATGGGGTTCCCCACTCAGTAGGAGGCCTGCTTCTCCCTCTTCCACTCTGTCTGCCTGTGTTCCCTTTCTTGTTGTGTCTGTCAAATAAATAGATAAAATCTTTTTTTAAAATTATGTCTTAAAAAATAAAATAAAATATTTTTTAAAAAAGAAACTAGAGCAGGGAAAAAAAAAAAGAAAACCAAAGTAGAAGAGAGACTAACCTTTGTTTTCTATTTATTTTCCTAATTAATAAGAAAATAGAAGCACAGGTGTTGGAATCAGCTTGCCCATGTTTGAATGTCGAGTCTACTTTCACAACTCTGTGAAGTGGGGCAAATTTTTTTAACCTCTCTACACCTCAGTTTCCCTCTCTGTCCAGTGGAAATAATGAGAATATCTAACTCGTACAGTTATTATGAGGATAAAGTTAGATCATACATGTAAAGCTTTTAAAATATGTCAAATACATAAAAAAATAAAAATAAATAAAAATAAAACAGTGTCTGTGATGGCTTTTAATAATATAAACTATGGGGCACCTGGGTGGCTCAGTGGATTAAGCCTCTGCCTTCGGCTTGGGTCATGATCCCAGGGTCCTGGGATGGAGCCCCGCATCGGGCTCTCTGCTCAGCAGGAACCTTGCTTCCTCCTCTCTCTCTGCCTGCCTCTCTGCCTACTTGTGATCTCTCTCTCTGTCAAATAAATAAATAAAATCTTTAAAAAAATATATAAACTATGACTTTTTAAAATTTTATTTATTTATTTGACAGAGAGAAAGATCACAAGTAGGCAGAGAGGCAGGCAGAGAAAGAGGGGGAAGCAGGCTCCCCGCCAAGCAGAGAGCCCGATGTGAGGCTCGATCCCAGGACCCTGGGATCATGACCTGAGCCGAAGGCAGCGGCTTAACCCACTGAGCCACACAGGCACCCCAAACTGTGACTATTATTATAGCTACTGTACATACGATTGTCTCTATGAGCCAGAACCTGCTGGGTCACTTACTTCTTAGGACTAGGGCCCTTCATGTGTTCTTTCTTTCTGCATTGTCTCCTACATCCTTACCAGTACCCAGCACAGTGCCTAGCTCATAGAATACGCTCAAGAAGAGTGTCCTGAATAAGCTTTAATTGACTTTAATGGTATTGACAATTAATAATTAATTGATAATTAATAATTTAATAGTAATAATAATTAAATTAAATAATAATTTAATAGTAAACATCGTTATAATACTCCTAATATTTATTCCCCTGGATTATCTCGCTCAAGTCTAAACAATGCAGCACAGGAGGTGCTCAGGACCTCATAAATTTGCATATGTAGAGGCAGAGGATGCTTTAGGAAGGGACATATGGCTCTCAACATAATTGGCTCTTCATCCCCAGTGGGTTGATTCTATGTGGAGATGAGAACTCCTGACCAAACCCTTCTTCTCTTGGGTCCTTAACTCAGTGAAAACTTATTAGATATCTACTGTGATCCAGTCAATGTGTTAACTCACAAGTGCAGTGGAAGAATCAGATAAGTAATATGCACTAAGTAATAAGATGAACAAAAATGTACCCCCAAAATGTAAACCAGAAACATGCCCACAACACCCAGCTGTTTCAGTTGGTAGAGCATGTGGCTTTTTTTTTTTTTTAAAGATTTTATTTATTTATTTGACAGAGAGAGATCACAAGTAGGCAGAGAGGCAGGCAGAGAGAGAGAGGGAAGCAGGCTCCCTGCTGAGCAGAGAGCCTGATGTGGGACTCAATCCCAGGACCCTGAGATCATGACCTGAGCCGAAGGCAGCGGCTTAACCCACTGAGCCACCCAGGCGCCCCGAGCATGTGGCTTTTGAGCTTGGGATCCTAAGTTCAAGTTCCATGTTGAGGGTAGAGTTTATTTTTAAAAAGAAGAAGAAGGAGGAGGAGGAAAAGGAGAAGGAGGAGGAGGAAGAGGAAGAGAAGGATGAGGAGGAGAAAGAAGAAGAAAGAAAGATTGATTCTCTGTGTTCCAAGTTACAGTCTGATTAGGGAGACAAGACTTCAGATAGCTAAGTATTACAAGTTTCTTGTGTTTTTCTGGGAATGATAATATCTAGGCAAGAAGGAAAAGGGTTTTTTATTTTTTTTATTTTGTTTTTTTTTAAGATTTTTTTTTTTTTTTTGGACAGGCAGAGATTACAAGTAGGCAGAGAGGCAGGCAGAGAGAGAGAGGAAGAAGCAGGCTCTCCGCCGAGCAGAGAGCCCAATGCGGGGCTCGATCCCAGGACTCTGGGATCATGACCTGAGCTGAAGGCAGAGGCTTTAACCCACTGAGCCACCCAGGCGTCCCGGGTTTTTTATTTTTTTAAGATTTTATTTATTTATTTGAGAGAGAGAGAAGGAGAGGCAGGCTCCCCACTGAGCAGAGAGCCCAATGTGGGGCTTGATCCCAGGACCCTGGGATCCTGACCTGAACCAAAGGTAGATACTCAACCAACTGAGCCACCCAGGTGCCCCAAAAGGGCTCTTTGGACAAAGGTATTACAGTAACACAAAAAACATCTAAAGTATTTTGTCCAGTTTCTCTTGCGTAGGTTCATATCTTCATAAAAGGAAGCGCTGGAAGAAGTCTGAGTAATAACTCACTCAACATTTAAAAAATATTTATTGAGCACTCCCATGAGGCAGGCATTGTTCTAAGTGTTGGGAATACATTAATAAACAATAGGAACAAAAATGCTGCCTTTGTGGAGCTTATATTCTGACAGGCAGTAATAACAACTATTATTTATCAAGAATAAAGGGGGGGATACCTGGGTAGCTCAGTGGGCTAAAGCCTCTGCTTTTGGCTCAGGTCATGATCTCGGGGTCCTGGATCGAACCCCATATTGGGCTCTCTGCTCAGCGGGGGGGCCTGCTTCCCCCTCCATCTCTGCCTGCCTCTCTGCCTACCTGTGAGCTCTCTCTCTGTGTCAGATAAATAAATAAAATATTTTAAAAATAAATACAGGCACAGGGGCGCCTGTGTGGCTAAGTGGGTTAAAGCTTCTGCCTTCGGCTCAGGCCATGATCTCAGGGTCCTGGGACTGAGCCCACATTGGGCTCTCTGCTCAGTGGGGAGCCTGCTTCCCCCTCTCTCTGCCTGCCTTTCTGCTTACTTGTGATCTCGCTCTCTGTCAAATAAATAAATAAATAAATAAAATCTTTTAAAAAATACAGGCACATTTTTTCACCATATTGCACATCTGAAACTCACATAACATTGTATGCTAACTAAATGGAATTAAAATTAAAAAATTAAAAACCAAAAAAAATTTAAAAAAAGAAGAAGCAGCGCATGTTTCTTATCTCATTGAAGCCTGTCAATAACTCTGAGTAATAGGTATTAATATTCTCACTTTGTAGGAGAAGAAACTGAAACTCAATGAATCAATATAACCTGCCTAATGTAGTTCAGCTAATATGGCAGAAGCAAATTTAAACTCACATGTTTGACTCCAAAGCTCATATTCTTTCCATAGTCCTAGCAAGGTGTGACTGGTGCTGTCTCCATTTTATCAATAAGGAACAAGATATGTATAAGAAAAAGTCTGTGGAGCAAGACTACATATTCAATATGATTAATAAATATGACCCAATTGTGATTCCTTTTCCCTGAGCCACAGCTCCTCTGTCATTTTTATTTATCAACACCCCCAAAAGTCCTTGGTTTTGTAAATCAAAGAGCTGGCCAGAGCCAAAGCAGGTCTTTTTTGGGCAGTCATCTACATCCAACCCCCATTTCTGAAGTGTTCTGAGAACTCTGTGGTAAGGTCCAGGGTGGTGGTTTGGAGTTAAAACCCTGACCATCTGCTAACATGTGTGCATTTGAGAAAAGCATTTCCCTCAATGTGTCCATCAGGAAACTAGTTCCATGGGATGATTAATAATACATCCTACTATTTTTTTTAAAGTTTCCGTAGTGAAATAGTTGGAAGATGGTATGTTAACTAGATTTCTTATGCAGGACTTTTCAAAGCCTTTAGTATGAAGGGAATATGATGTGTGCAGTGTTCCCATTCATCTACTCAACCACCTAACAAATATTTATTGAGCATCTATTATTTGTCAGGTGACACTGTTTATTTATTTATTTATTTATTTATTTTTAAAGACTTTATTTATTTATTTGACAGACAGAGATCACAAGTAGGCAGAGAGCAGGCAGAGAGAGGGGGGAAGCAGGATCCCTGATGAGCGAGCAGAGAGCCTGATGTGGGGCTCCTTCCTAGGATCCCGGGATCATGACCTGAGCCAAAGGCAGAGGTGGCTTTAACCCACTGAGCCACCCAGGCGCCCCATGGTGGCACTATTTAAAGTGCTGATATGTCAGTGAGTAAAGCAGATGAAATTCCTACCCTCATTGAGCTTACATTCTAGAGGAGAGGGACAGACAATAAAGAAACAATTAAGTAAAATGTATAGTATATAGAGTTCAGACTTGTTAATTTGCTCTGTTACCTCAAGAAAGGCACCCTCGTTTTACCCTTTAAGGGTAAAATGAAGGAGTGGATTAGTTGTTAGATAAATGGTTCTTCCAGTTCTGACCTTCTAAAGTGTTATTTGCATGGTGTGTGTGTGTGTGAGAGAGAGAGAGAGAGACGGGGACAGAGAGATTGAGAGAGAGACCCCATTCCTATTTACAGAGAGAAGCAATCTGTTTTCACCCATGCTGTCATCTTCTTCCCACTCTAGGGACTAGGGCTTCCTACATCAAGTGGGATTGTGTACCTCTCACCTCCTACGCCTGTTGAATTGGCAGAAGGAGGATGAGCCAAGGGAGTCCCCTTCCTTCTTTCAGTCCTGCTCCCCATGCGGGCCTTGCTTCACAGAGCAGGACGCCAGGCACTTGCTTTCACCAATAATGGCTTCATTACATTGAAAGGAGACGAGAGTGACCTCAGTGAAATAGACTTCCTGACCCCAGCTGACCTCTGACCCTCACCCTGACAGCCTCTAAATCTTTTCCTTCTGACACATCCCCCACAAGGTACAAGCAAGAGGGGGAAATGATGAGCCTGCTTTAGCTCCCTGTGCAGTGACTGTAACTCACCAGATATCCTGTTGCATGGAACTTGCCGTGGCCAACCATAATTTACTCCATGGCTGCTGATCAAAACTTTCAGTGATCTTCACTGTGACTCTAGTCTGGCCCATGGGTCACAACTCATACAACTGTCATTCACCTGGTATCCGTTTGTATGTGCCCAATGATTGTCATGTATCATGGAAGTAGGAGGCAAGGTATCTAACCAAATGCTGTCATTTCCTAATACTACTTCAGCCTCGGCCTTTAACCTACCCTTTCCTGACTCTGTAGGTACTGTTTATTGAGAGCTGATTATATGCCAGGCGTGCACTAAGTACTTTGCATGTATTGTCTCTTTCTGTCCTCAACCATCCTAATCTGAGCCCCCATTTCCCTGGAGAGGAAACTGAGACTTCGTGAGTGGAGTTAGGTGATTTGCCTTGACTCACAAATCACAAAGGGTGCACCCCAAATCTATCTCACTCCAATAGTCCACGTTTTTTAAAAAACAGTTAAAATAATGCACGTGGTTTAAAAAATCAATTAGTATTGAAAGAATTATTATGAAAAATAATAATCCCCAGACTACCCTACCCCTTCTGCTCCCATAAAGCAACCACTCTTTGAGTCCTTTTTTTCTGGAGGATATTTCCATATCTCTAAGTAATATGCCTGCCCTTCTATTCCTTGATTTATCAATTTTAGATATTATGGATTTCTTATTATAGTAGATGAGGATTTACCTCTCTTATAAGACTTGCCTCCCCTTTCCCTTCTTCCTAGTACAGTTAAATCACTACTTTCTCTTTTTTTAAAGATTTTATTTATTTATTTGACAGAGAGAGGGAGAGAGATCACAAGTACACAGAGAGGCAGGAAGAGAGATCACAAGTACGCAGAGAGGAGGAAGCAGGCTCCCTACCGAGCAGAGAGCCCAATGTGGGGCTCGATCCCAGGACCCTGAGATCATGACCTGAGCTGAAAGCAGATACTTAACCCACAGAACCACCCAGGCACCCCTAAATCACAACTTTCAACCAAACTAATATCCAATGTTTATATTGTTATGATTATGGATGGAAATGTTCAGCATATTACTAAGTTGTATACTAAGTAGGAAAAAGTTTCTTTTCTTTACCACATTTTATTTTTCCTCGGCTCTCTAACCACCTTCTTTCTTTCCTGCAATAGTTGTTACTAAAATATCCTCAATTATTTTCAAGGAATCCATCACATTATCTTTTCCACTTAGCCCTCATTTTTCCCAGAGCCTCTCTCTTGAGGCCTTCCTTCCTGGTTGTTCTCTGGGCATGCTTCTCTGGACAGATTGTCACTCTCTCACCTTCATCACAGTGATTAGAGCCACTGATTGTTGGACCCATGTCAATCTCTTTCTTGGTCACACTTAAGGAACACATTCTCAAGTAACTGCCTATGAAAGGGTCCATGGGAGAGAAATTTTCTGGACCTTGCAAGTCTAAGTGTGTTGTTTTTTTGTTTTTTTACCCTTGTCTTTTTTTTAAATATATTTTTAAAGATTTCATTTATTTATTTGACAGACAGAGATCACAAGTAGGCAGAGAGCAAGCAGAGAGAGAGGGGGAAGCAGGATCCCTGCTGAACAAGCAGAGAGCCTGATGTGGGGCTCCATCCTAGGATCCCAGGATCATGACCTGAGCCAAAGGCAGAGGCGGTTTTAACCCACTGAGCCACCCAGGCACCCCTCTTTTTTTTTTTTTTTTAAGATTTTATTTATTTATTTGACAGACAGAGATCACAAGTAGGCAGTGAGTCCGGCAGAGAGAGAAGGTAGAAGCAGGCTCCCTGTGGAGCAGAGAGCCCAGTGCAGGGCTCAGTTTCAGGACCTTGAGATCAAGGCAGAGACTTAACCCACTGAGCCACCCAGGTGCGCTACCTTTACATTTTTGATGTTAACAAAGCCATACCTTTGCCTCTGTGCTATGCTAACCCCTAGCAAAATGAGAAAGATACTTGGCTTGCTTTGAGGACATTGAATTTGATGATGACTTTTCTAGATTCTGAGGTTGTGAACCCAGTTATCAGCGGAATAAAAATTATAATAGTTAATGCTAATTTTGAACGTTCACCATGTGCCAGACAATTGATGAGTGGTTTACATAAATTATCTCATTTAACCTTCTCACCGAAGTCAGAAGATAGGTATGGTTATTGTTCACATTTTTTTTTTAAAGATTTTATTTATTTGACAGAGAGAGAGAAATCACAAGTAGGCAGAGAGGCAGGCAGAGAGAGAGAGGGGAGGAAGCAGGCTCCCTGCGGAGCAGAGAGTCCAACATGGGGCTCGATCCCAAGACCCTGGGATCATGACCTGAGCCGAAGGCAGAGGCTTTAACCCACTGAGCCACCCAGGTACCCCTATTGTTCACATTTAAAGATGAAGCTGAGCACAGAAGGGTTAAAGTAACTGGTGACACTCATGGAGTAAGTGACAGACTCAGAATTCAAACCCTGGTAGATAGGTTGACTCTGGAATCCACGTTCAGATTCAGTAATTTACATTAGGAGAGGCTTAAAAATTAGTATCTTCAGACTTTATCTTCCTCCCACCCAGTTTGTCAATGTGGAAAAAAGACCTAAAATCTAAGTGACTTGTTCAAGGTCCCATTGCTGGTTAATAACAAGAACTAGAGGGTGCCTGGGTGGCTGAGTGGGTTAAAGCCTCTGCCTTCCGCTCAGGTCATGATCCCAGGGTCCTGGGATGGAGCCGCGTGTTGGGCTCTCTGGGCTCTCTGCTTGGTGGGGAGCCTGCTTCCCTTCCTTTCTCTCTGCCTGCCTCTCAGCCTACTTGTGGTCTCTGTCTGTCATATAATAAATAAAATCTTTTTAAAAAAATAAAATAGGGGCGCCTGGTTGGCTCAGTGAGTTAAAGCCTCTGCCCAGCTTGGGTCATGATCCCAGGGTCCTGAGATCGAGTCCCGCATGGGGCTCTCTGCTTGCCAGGGAGCCTGCTTCCCCCTCCTTCTCTGCCTGCCTCTCTGACTACTTTGATCTCTCTCTGTCAAATAAATAAATAAAATCTTTAAAAATAAAATAACAAGAACTAGGAACCCAGGATTCCCAGTATCACCTTTTCAATCAGGGAATGGCGGGGTCGGGAGTCAAATTCGGGATTCATTTCTGAAATTTGGTTTCCCTGTCTGTTTAGTGGGGAAAAAAACGATATCTATATCTATAAAAGACTTATGTCCCATCAGATTGTGGCTGGGACATATAACAGAAGCATGCATGACACACTGTGGAAACAGTGAAAGCTAACTCACAGAATATGCTATGGAAGTCTTCACAGGGAAGGTGTCATTGCACTAGACCTTGTACAGGACTTTGAAACCCAAGGAGGGCAGGGCATTCCAGAGGAAAGGCACAGCAGAAATGAAAGCCAGGACGATTGAAAGTGAACAGCTTTTTTGAGCAATCATCGCCAAGTTTGGTTCCCACATTGGCAAGTCCTCTGTGTTCCTGTGAAGACATACAGAGAGACATGTCCTCCTTTCATTCACCCTTCAATGACACATTCATTCAACATTTGTCCGTAAGAGAGACAGAAAGGTACAGTAAGGATGTTCCGGGTTCTAGTCTTAGCTCTATCACTAATTTTTTTTTTTTTTTTTTAAAGATTTTATTTATTTATTTGACAGACAGAGATCACAAGTAGGCAGAGAGGCAGGCGGAGAGAGAGAGGAGGAAGCAGGCTCCCTGCTGAGCAGAGAGCCTGATGCAGGGCTCGATCCCAGGACCCTGAGATCATGACCCGAGCCGAAGGCAGCAGCCCAAACCACTGAGCCACCCAGGCGCCCCTCTATCACTAATTCTATCACCAAGTGATCTTGAGGAACTCTCTGGGCCTTAGTTCCCTCATATATCAAATAGGAAGAGTAGACCTATGGTCTCTAAGATCTTTTCCTGCATTTGTGATAATTGGAGAGTGAGAATAGGCAAAAGATAGCTAAGTGTCATTGACTCCCCTCCTTTGGAGTAAGGAGGAAAATAACCTTTGTTAGTTTCTGCTAAGTGCTGGGCATGGCCCCCTCCAACCATCCTGTGAGAGAGGTGTTATCTCACCATTTCACAGGAGAGAAGATTGGAACTCAGACTATTTGAAACAATTCCGCAAATTCTCCCAGCAAGTAACAAGAAAAAATAAGAGCTAAAATGTTTACCATGTGCTAGACACCCTTCTGTCAAAACATACATTAGCTCATATAATCCTCCAACCTCATGATGTGGGAATTATTGTCTCCATTTTCAAGATGAGGAAACAGAGATTCAAAAATTAAACAATTTATTTGGGATATCTCTGACAGTAAGTGACCCAACTGTGTCTACCTAATGCCACAATCTCTTATTTTTTTTTTTTTTTTTTTTTTTTTTTTTTAAAGATTTTATTTATTTATTTGACAGAGAGAGAAATCACAAGTAGGCGGAGAGTCAGGCAGAGAGAGAGAGAGAAGCAGGCTCCCGCTGAGCAAAGAGCCCGATGCGGGGCTCGATCCCAGGACACTGAGATCATGACCTGAGCCGAAGGCAGCGGCCCAATCCACTGAGCCACCCAGGCGCCCCCACAATCTCTGCTTCTAATTACTAGGTTATACTGCATCCCAGTGAAGACATCTGAGTCTGCACCTCACTGCCTATAAGACACTCCAAAATCAAGGCTTCCAGATGACAAGGGACTGGCCCTTTCCTCTCCTTACCACTGGGCACTTGTGATTTGGCCATGGTGATGGAAAAATGACAGAAGGACAGATGCATAGAAGCTGTCCTTTCTCAGGCACCTGGCTGGCTCAGTTGGTAGAGCCTGCAACCCTTGATCTCAGGGTTGTGAGTTCAAGCCCCACGCTGGGAGTAGAGATTACTTAAAAATAAAATCTTAAAAACAAAACAAAACAAAAAACAAACAAACAAACAAACAAAAAACCCCAACCTGTCTTTTCCCCCTGTCTGGCCTCTTCTGAATGCAAGCAGCCCCTTGAGGTTCTGAGAAGAGATGCCCCCACTGTTGTCCAGTTAAAGGAGAGAGTATAGAGCGAAGAGAATGGAGACCCAGGATCCTTGACTCCAAGATTCTCAGGCCAAAATGGACCTTGCAGAATGGCCAATGCTCTCCCAGACCCTGAATTTGACACCTTGACACCAGCCATTTTCTACACTCAGACTGCAAACCTCCAGCAACTGGGAGTTTACAGCTTCTGGAAACCTTGCCCATCCCCTTAGAGTTTGGATTGTTAGAAAGTTCTTTCTTCCATTGAATTGAAGCTGATCTGTATAGCCTTTAACCAACTTGTCTTTAGAACAAGTCCCCTCCCTTTTCTGCAAAGACTCTAGGACCAAGTTTTCTGTTCAAACCCCAGTACCGCCCTTCCCCAGTTGCGTGACCTTGGGCAAATTTGTTAGGGGCTCAATGCCTTAATTTTGGTTGATTTCCCCACTGTTCCTCTGGAAGCTAGCCTGAAGCCAGATTTACCCAGCTTGATCCTCAGCCTCTTTCCATTGTCTGGGCATTACTCTGTACAATGCTTTTGCCACTGCAAAGTGTTTTCGCATGCATTGTCTCACCAGACGCTGGAAAACAGGGCTGCTGCACAAGGAGGGAGGAAGGATGGGTGTGTAGTTTTGCAGATTTCGCAGGTCTCTACCCCAAAATACCAGACTTACTTCCAAACTTTCACTCCTGACTCCCATCAGGGAGACTTCGGGGGCCTCCATACCCTTGTTCTCCCTTTCTTCCTAGTGTTTTTACGTGCTTACCCTCTGCTCAAAGCACCATTTCCCTTGCTTCACTTTTCCTTTACTTAGTCATTCTTTAGGCTCCAATATAGATATTACTTTGTTCAGGGATCTCTTTGCCTCTACCCACTCGCTAATCTACCACCCATCTCACTTGTTCTTATAGTAATCTATACTTCATTTTTTTTTTTTTAAGATTTTATTTATTTAGGGACACCTGGGTGGCTCAGTTGGTTAAGCAGCTGCCTTCGGCTCAGGTCATGATCCCAGCGTCCTGGGATCGAGTCCCACATCAGGCTCCTTGCTCGGCAGGGAGCCTGCTTCTCACTCTGTCTCTGCCTGCCATTCTGTCTGCCTGTGCTCGCTCTCTCCCCCTCTCTCTCTCTGATAAATAAATAAAATCTTAAAAAAAAAAGATTTTATTTATTTATTTGAAAGAGAGAACACAAGCAGGGGGAACAGCAGGCAGAGGGAGAGGGAGAAGCAGGTGCCCTCTTCCAAGCAGAGAGCCCGAGGACTATATGGCACTCAGTCCCAAGACCGTGGGATCATGACCTGAGCCAAAGGCAGGCACTTAACCGACTGAACCACCCAGGTGCCCCAGTTCCCTATACTTCTGCAACAGAGTATTTTCCCCACTTTGTTATATTTGGCTATTTGTCTTTCTTTCCCAGTGACTACCGTAATATAACACCATGAAGTCAGGGACTATGTCTGTCTTGTTCATTGTGTGCCCAGAATATAGCACAAAGCCTGGAAAAGAGAGACCCCTGGGTGGCTCAGAGGGAGCTTGCTTCTCCCTCCCTCTGCCTGCTGTTTCCCCTGCTTGTGCGTTTGCACTCTCTGGCAAATAAATAAATAAATAAAATCTTAAAAAAAAAAAGCTTGGAAAAGAGTAATTGTTTACTAAATGTTTGTTAAATGAATAATGAATGGCTTGCTCAGGATTCTATGGCTAATAATGGCCAAGAGTAGAATCCAGGTTTTATTTCTAAGTCCAGAATTCTTTTTACCATCTTTTGAACCTAACCTAATTCCTACTCTTAACTCCCACTGTCAGCCCCTGTCCCCACTTAATTCCTTAGAATCTTAGACTGTTTATCTGGAAGAAATGTTAGCGCCCATCTGATTCAACCCCTTTATTTCATATATAAGAAAACCATTAAAAAAAAAAAAAAGAGGGGCGCCTGGGTGACTCAGAGGGTTAAGCTTCTGCCTTCAGCTCGGGTCATGATCTCAGGGTCCTGGGATCAAGCCCTGCATAAGGCTCTTTGCTCAGCAGGGAGCCTGCTTCTCCCTCTCTCTGCCTGCTTCTCTGCCTACTTGTGATCTCTGTCAAACAAATAAATAAAATATTTAAAAAAAAAAAAGGAAAGAAATAAACAAAACAAAACAAAACATAACGGTTAAGAGACTTGCCCAAGGCCCCACAGCAAATTGCAGTGGTCCTTCCTGACCACCAGAGCGACTTTTCCAGAACTCACCAATGAGTTCATGGACTCCCAGGGCTTTGTCTTGGGGGTGGGGTACTTGCAAATAATTCCATCAGAGCCCCTGCTTTTATGCTCTTTAGTTGTTCAAAAGTCCAGATACCAAGAGTTTTTTCTGAGACATCTCACAGGCAGAAGTTTCAGGCAAGACAGGATGGAGGGGACACATATGTGTTGTGGGGATGAGAGGGGAGCCAAGGATGCAGACATAAAACCAGGCTGTGCAGCACAGCCCCACGCTGTGGGGTCCCTGGAGGCCCCCACTGTGGCAACACCACTCCCTCTGCCCCTGATGCTGACCTTTGGGGCCAGAGATCAATAACCTGGGACTTTGGCTTCAACCCCCTTTAGCCCTCCAGTGACCAGAGGCTGCTCAGAAGAGTGAGCAGGACTCAGGGTCATTAAGTAACTGTCACTCTTGCCCCAGCCCCACTTGGGGCACTGCTGGGGGAGGGGCCAAGAATGGGAACCATTATGGAGAGACATAGGTATGGTTGCTTCTCCCCACCAGCGGAGTGACTTCTATCTCTTCTTGACCACTACCCTCTGCCTGAGATTAACTCCTGCCCTCTCTGTCCCATCCCCCATATTCTCAGCCCTGAACCTCCAACCTCTCTTCAAGCCTCCATCCTATTCCCTGAGCCCCATGCCTTTCTCGCTGAGACCCTGTATTTCTCTTAGCCTAATCTCCCATGACTCCTCCACCACACACAGACTGCTGTATAATCTGGAGATGTTTTACTCTTTTTCAGTGAAGGCAGCAGACAGGAATCCCTCAGCCATCATTGGTTAAATATCTCAGGTATCTTCTCCTCCTCCGCCTCTCCCCAAGAGCATATTCACTCTTCTGGCCCTAACACTAACAGGATCATGTTTCAGAAACACACTCACCCACCCCAGCCCCATCCCCCCCAACTTTCCATGATCCCTGGCCACCATTCCTTCCCCACATCCACCCTAATGCCCCAGCCAATCACTCCTGATTGATTGATTAAGGAGGAGGAGAAAAGAGGATCGATGGAGAAATCTGGGACTATTCTTATTCAAAACTAAAGGTGGGGGGGGGGCGGGATATTAATTGTGGGGAGGATCAGAGATCGGCACTATGGAACGGGAGAAGGGTGAGGTGGTTCCCGTTGTGGGGAGGATGGGTGTAGGGCTCGGACTATTCCCTGGAGGTTGGGAGCAGAGTTGAGGTGGAACTCATAGAAGTTAGAAGGCATAAACCAGCGGGAGTCATAAATGAGGTTAGAGTCCCCAGGACTACTCCTCTGACGAGAAATTTACCACCCTCATTCTTCCCCAAAGGAGTCCTGGGTCCCCGCTACGCTTGTGTCCAGCAGGGGGCGCTCTGCCTTAACATTTCCCCTCTATTCACCCACCATAACCAAGCTCCTTTGTTCATTCATTCATTCAAAAATACTAAGCCCCCACCACGTACCAGGCACTGTACACCAGACGCTGTGCCACTAGATGGCAAAAATGCAAGCACGAACAGACAGACAAACAAGGTCCCAGACTTTGTGGTGCTAGCAGAATAGAGTTACAGTGAATAAATAATTATAGTGATTTAATTTAAGGGAAAGGAGATCAGGAAAGGTTTCTTGCGAAACTGACTTTTAAACTGAGACTTAACAAATGCCTAAATCTTGACCAGGTGACAATGTGGAAAAGAGGGTTAGATGGAGTGTGTAGGGGGTGCGTTTCAGGCAGAGAGAACAATGTGCAAAGACCCTGAGGCAGGAAAGATCAGGACCCCTTCAGAGGGAAGGAAAGAGGCCAGCATGGTGGCTGCATTCAGCTTTGGTCAGAGGTTTAACCCTTTGTATTGTGGAACACACACAGCTGGAGCCCTCAGCTTTCCAAGGCTCAATTTTCTTGATAATTGCTTTTTTTTTTTTTTGAGAAAGGGAGGAGGGAGAACCAGCAGGTCTCTAGGGCCTTTCTAGAGTAACCAAGTTGGAAGAGAGAATTTCTGTTCATCCCCTTCCTAAGCTCAAAACTTTTTGTCTAGAAGGGGCAGAAAAGAAGCAGATTTAGTTTTAGTAGATTTAGTAGATCTAGAAGTAACTTGAAGCTCGGGGCCCCTCCCACAGCTTTGGGGAAGCCACATCACATGCTCATGTATTTTTATAACATGTGCACAAATGAGTGGCACCTGGGTGGCTCAGTCAGTTGAGCGTCTGCCTTCAGTGAGGGTCGTGGTCCTGCCCACGGCAGACTCTCTGCTTGGCAGGGAGCCTGCTTTTCTGTCTCCCTCTGCTTGCTGGTCTGCCTACTTCTGCTCTCTCTCTCTCTCTCAACTAACTAATTAAAAATCTTTAAAAATAAATAAAGTACACAAATGAGATATTTTAATCACAGCTGAGAATTTGAAATGTGACATACCATCAGCTACTCTGTTAAAAATTAGTATAGAAGTGTGCCAGGCAGTAAAAAAGTACAAATATTTTGTGGCATTTGTGGTACTTTTCAGATTTTAAAAGATGCGATTTATCATGACTTCTTTTTTTTTTTTTTAAGATTTTATTTATTTATTTGTCAGAGAGAGAGCAGAAGCATGGAGAGCTGCAGGCAGAATAGGCAGAGCAGGCAGAGGGAGAAGCAGACTCCCTGCTGAGCAAGGAGCCTGATGCAGGACTTGATCCCAGAACACTGGGATCATGACCGGAGCCAAAAACAGATGCCCAACCAACTGAGCCACCCAGGTGTCCCTTATCATGACTTCTTTTCTCATTCTAAATAAATATTCACTAGGGGCATCTTGTTTTCCTTTGTTTAAAGAGGACCTCCTAAACTGTAAAAGCTCCCAGCCCAGTAGACCTGGATCTGCCCCAATAGGACTCCAGAGCCCCGTCTTCTGGCTCTCCCATCTTAACTAGCCCCCGAACCCTTCCTCTCCCTTTGCTCAGTCTCTCCTACCCCTGTGGTCTACACTCCCTGGGTGGATGGCTCATGGGTAATGAAAATGCCAAGGGAATAGAGCAGCCCTTTAGTTCCCAGGGAGAAGCACGTGGAGGGGTACACAGTGCTGAACTGCCCCTCGCCAGCCCCTTCTGAGCTGGTCCCCAGAAGAGGAGCCCTCTTGTACACTCCAAGGTCTTTAGGCTGAAATGAGAGACTGTGGGAGTGCTGCTATCCATCCTCTCATTAGTTCCTTCCCTCATCCTGTTGACTTATCCAGCAGCTCAAAGAGGCCTTGTTGGCTTTGACGTCCGCTTTACAGGTGTGTGTTAGTCCTGAGTCAGAGGCGTCTCAGACAGACCTATTTCCAGGTTGTGCTGCAGACAAAGGGGGCTGAGTCTTACTCACTGGAATCCTGTAGATATTTTGAGATGGGGAGAGGGGAGGTGAGAATGGTTTGAATGATGTGATTTCTTAGGCTCTGAGTGAGGAGTGCACCCCCAGCACTGGGGGATACTGATCCTTCAGACCCACATGGAAGAGCCTTGGGCCTGAAGCTTGGAGATCTGGGTTCGAATCCACCACTAACTTAACAGCCTACAGAAGTACCCTCATTTCTCTAAACCCTTGGACCCACATTTGTAAAATAAGGATGTGGTAAGACCTTCTTTTTCAACTTCTACCTGAAGAGCCAATGAGATCATTGAGGGTCAAATGTTTCAACTTTTTATTCTGAGAGCATTCCAGATTTATAGAAAATCCGCAAGAAGAATAAAAGAAGTCCTGTCTCCCCTTTACTCAGATTCTCCAAATATTAAAAATCTACCTTGGTGTGCCTGAGTGGCTCAGTCATTAGGTGTTTGCCTTCGGTTTGGGTCATGATCCTGGGGTCCTGGGATTGAGCCTGGCAGGGAGCCTGCCTCTCCCTCTCCCACTCCCCCTGCTTATGCTCCCTTTCTCGCTGTCAAATAAATAAATAAAATCATTTTTAAAATAAAAATAAATAAATAAAAATCTACCTCATTTGATATTTCCTCTCCTCTCCCACATCCTCTACACTCAACTATTTCAGAGTAAATTGCTGACCTCATGCCCATTGTCCCTAAATACTTCAGAGTGCTTTTCCTAAAAATGCAGGGACATTCACGAAGATAATCATAATACAATTATCAAAGTCAACATGCTATCATGCAATCTGCAGACCTTACTCGAGTTTTTTTTCAATTTTCCTACCAAGATTCCTACCAATGTTTCCTACCATTTCTAACAATGCCGTTTCTTGTCTAGAAGCAATCCAGAATTTAATTTCCATTAAATTCTCACACCTCTATCCCTTTAATCTGGAATAATTCTTTTTATTTTTTTGGTTTCTCATGACCTGGCATTTTAAGGTTTATTTTCCACCCCGTGTGGGGATCGAATTCACTGAGCCTGAGAGATCAAGAGTCCTATGCTCCACCGACTCATCAGGAGTCCCTCACGACCTCAGACTTCAAAAATTATAAGCCAGAGGGCGCCTGGGTGGCTCAGTGGGTTAAGCCTCTGCCTTGGGCTTGGGTCATGATCTCAGGGTCCAGGGATTGAGCCCCACACTGGGCTCTCTGCTCAGCAGGGAGCCTGCTTCCCCGCCTCTCTGCCCACTTGTGATCTCTGTCTGTCAAATAAATAAATAAAATTCTTTAAAAAAATAATAAGCCGGGGCGCCTGGGTGGCTCAGTGGGTTAAGCCGCTGCCTTCGGCTCAGGTCATGATCTCAGTGTCCTGGGATCGAGTCCCGCATTGGGCTCTCTGCTCAGCAGGGAGTCTGCTTCCTCCTCTCTCTCTGCCTGCCTCTCTGCCTACTTGTGATCTCTCTCTGTCAAATA
Source organism: Mustela erminea (assembly GCF_009829155.1). Classification (NCBI taxonomy): domain Eukaryota; kingdom Metazoa; phylum Chordata; class Mammalia; order Carnivora; family Mustelidae; genus Mustela; species Mustela erminea. The sequence goes on from NC_045623.1 coordinate 90,481,581, forward strand.
AATAAATAAAATCTTTATTAAAAAAAATAATAATAAGCCAGTTATTTTGCTGAATAACTACCCTTCAGTTTGGGTTTGTCTGATATCCCCTCATGATTAGATTCAAATTTTGTCATTTGGCAGGCATATCACAGAAAAGATACCCCTCTCGCAGTACATCGCATCAGGAAGGAAATGCGATTTATTTGAACAATTACATGTTGAATTTGAATTATTTGGTTGAGGTGTCAGATTTCTCTACTGTAAAATGCCTATTTTTTCCCTCTAATAATTGTGTAGGGACATATGCCAAGATGACATAAATATCTCGTTTAAAAATAAACTTTAGGTTTATTTTTATTTATTTATTTAATTTATATATTTCATATATAATTATTTATATAATTATATATAAATATAAATATATATTATTTATTTTTATTATATAAAGTTTAAAAATAAACTTTTACCCAGTAGTTTCAGCATCAGTTGGATGCTGAATTTTGTTTTGTTTTGTTTTCTTTTTTGTTTGTTTGTTTGTTTTTTTGTGATGGATGCCAAATGGTGATTTTCTTTCTTTCTTTTTTTAAAAGATTTTATTTATTTATTTGACAGAGAGAGGGAATACAAGCAGGGGGAGTGGGAGAGGGAAAGCAGGCTTCCCACCGAGCAGGGAATCTGACATGGGGGCTCGATCCCAGGACCCCGGGATTATGACTTGAGCAGAAGGCAGAGGCTCAAAGACTGAGCCACCCAGGTGCCCCCAAACGGTGATCTCCTAACTGCATTATATCCATATTTACTAGGAGAGATTTGCCTTCTCCCTTTGTTATTCACTTATTTGTATCAGAATGGACTCAGGGATTCCATTTTTCAATAGCCTGTAATCTATTTTTATCATTTATTTTGATGCTTAAATTGTCAGTTGGGCCAGTAGGAACTGGTGCCTGGGTCCTGGGTCCCCATCTTTCTTGGAGCACTTCCTTGCTTTCTGGCCCTTCAAGCCTTTCCAGGCTTACCTAGACTTTCCCAGCCCAGTGCTGAGATCAGCTATCTCTTCAAGGAGCCAAATGTTTAATAAACTGAAAGTGATTGGCAGGAGCTGTGTTCCTACTCATTTAGGACATTAAGTTTATAGGACTCAACATCTCAAATTTCTTAAAAAGCCTTTGACCTTAGAAAAGGGCTGAACTGGGGAGCCTGGGTGGCTCAGTGGGTTAAAGCCTCTGCCTTTGGCTCAGGTCATGATCCCAGGGTCCGCAGGGAGCCTCCCCTCTCTCTCTCTCTCTGCCTGTCTCTCTGCCTACTTGTTATTTCTCTCTCTCTGTCAAATAAATAAAAAATCTTAAAAAAAAAAAACAAGAAAAAGACTGAATTTTCTTTTTTTTAAGATTTTAGTTATTTATTTGTCAGAAAGAGAGAGAGCACAAGCAGGGGGAGCAGCAGGCAGAGAGAGAAGCAGACTCCCTGCTGAGCAAGGAGATTCCCACTGAGCAGGGAACCCTATACGGGACTCCATCGCAGGACTCTGGGATCACAACTGGAGCTGAAGGCTGACGCTTAACCGACTGAGCCACCCAGGCATCCCAGAAAAAAGCTGAGTTTAAAGTTTGCTTACTGGCTTTAGGAGCCTAGGTCATATGAAACAGGAAGAATAATGCCAAGCCCCCAGAGTTGTTGTGAGGATGTCAACTCCTAGAGGGTAAGGATCATAGTCTGCTCTTGACTATAGTGTCTCCAGCACCTAGCCAGGGCCGGTGTGCACAAGGAGCTTGAAGGGATGAGCTGAGATGACAAGTGTAGAGTGTTAGCATCGTGCCTGGTGTTCAGCCAGCCTACAGGCAAGGATGGCTACTTTGGTGTTGGCATGGTCTACTTTATGGACTGTTTGTCCATGCCTGGAGTTAGAGCTGATGGTCAGGAGTGCGCTGGTTGCCTTGAGCCCTCTGCTCCTTTCAGCCTGAGTGTGCTAGGAAGAAGGCAGGAAGATGGCCGGTGCAGTCCCGGGGAGGCTGCCGGTAGCAATGGAGCCGGCAGAACTTCCAGAACTGGAAGCGATGTGTCGGAGCTGGACCCGTAGCAGAGGACAGGGTGGAGGGCACTGAGAGAGGCAGACTTCTGGGAGATGGAAAGAAGCTTTGCACTAGTGTTGGGGAAATATGTGGGCAAGGCTGCATTTTGGAGACCCCGTATTAAATCTCAGATTTAATGCATGACACAGAGCCCACCCTGGGGAACCTCCTCATTCTGAAGGCCAGGACATGACAGTCTAAGAACTCCTGGTCGGATGGGGGAGACACAGACCCTCTTCTTGGGGATCTCACACCCTGATCTTGTCACCACTAACCTTGCCCCCTCCTCCTCATTCTGCTTCCTGAGCCCCCCTCCAAATCTGATTGGACCTTCAGACTCTTGTCTTGTCCCCTATCTGTCCAGGAGGCCTTACAATCTTGCACCAGACAACATTTCTTAAAAACAGCCTCCTTCACTTAGCTTCTGGGGGTTTCCTGGAAACGGGGTGGTGCTGAGTCGGCTTCAAAGTGGCCAGGGGTTGTTTTGGAAGGTGATACCTTCCCCCTGTCTACCACAGCCCCCTTCCAAAGCCTCTACTAGACCTTCCAGCACCCACAGCGGGGACCACAAGTGCAGAAGCTGAGTCATTTTGCTCAGGAAGGCCACAGGGGGAGGGGGTAGGGAGCTAGGTCTCGGCTTGGCATGTCCTAGTGGGCACAAGGTGGGAGAGTAAGACCAGCACTCTCTGATGCTACAAAAGTAGTCACACGGTCATAGAGTTCTCTGCCCAGGAGTCTGTCTCTAAGGGACGCTGAGCAGCAGATCCCCAGAGACAGGCATGAGCCTCTCTTCTTTGCACCCATTTTAAGGTATGGGAACTAAAGAAATGACTTGAAGAAGCTCCCAGAGCAAGTCAGTGACAGAATTAGGCTAGCCCCCAGATTTCCCACTCTGTCCTGTATCTCCTTTTCACAATCCCAATAATCCCCGGTTAGGAGTCCATGGAATTCAGAATTTTCCAAAACGTTTTTTGAGACTTCATGTAGTATTCTGAAATACAATAAAGGCTAGTGATACTTTTTCCCTTTTAAAATTTATCGGAAAAATATGTCCATAATATAAACGAAACACATTTCTGTGATTGGTCTTGCGGTGACATAATCCTTGCCTTTAATAAATGGTCGTGCATGCCCCAGCTGTAATGGCAGAAATCCCTTGCCACACTCTCTCCAAGTCCACGCTTCCAAGGACTTGCCCCCAGGCAGTGACTGAGCCGGCAAGAACTGGAAGCCACGGACTTGGGAGATGAGAAGGTCCTCTGATGGGCAACTTTGGATTGTGGACACCCGCTTGACTCTGCCGAAACTTTCTTAGTATCGCACCACAGTCTAAGACTTTTTCTGCCAAACCTTCCTTCCTCCCTTCCTCTGTCCTCCATCCGGGTCTCACCGGCGCCATCTTCTGACAGCTCTCAGCTTCCTCCAGCTCTTTACCCATTTTCCCCGACAAGTCTTTTTCCCAATAAACCTATCCCACATCTAATCCCCTCTTGACATTTACTTCCAGGAAGGCCTGAACTAACACATCACTAACGCATCAAGAATTCCTACAAGTTTCATGAACTATTCCCCAGTGCAGAAATGCACTGTTTCATTTCAACAAGTATTTCTTCCCTTTTCTCTTACTGCATTCCCCAACCACATACTGACTTGCATTTAAGATATTTGATCAATTTACTGTGTCTTACAACTAGTCTTATAGTTTCAGTGATTGTAGTACTCAATGCTTACTGTCTATTCAAAATAGGGATACAGTTTTTATCATTTTTTCAAAAAGGATTTTATTTATTTATGTTAGAGAGAGAAAGCACAAGCACAGGGAAGGGGCAGAGGGAGAGGCAGAAGCAGAAGCAGACGCCCCACTGAGCAGGTGAGCCCTCCTCAGGGCTCCATCCAGGACTCTGGGATCATGACCTGAGCCAAAGGCAGCCGCTTAACCCACTGAGCCACACAGGTGCCCCCATTTTTTATCATTTCTGAACAGCAGTTAATTTGTGACACCTGTTTTGTGAGACCGTGGGATGTCTCCTTTAATCTGGAGGTCATGACCTCTTGGTAGTGTTCTAATATATTCTTACTTTATGAGTGCTCTACGGGAAGAGTCTGTGAAGAACGGCCCCAAACCCATTGGGAACATGTATATCTTCTCAGTTCCTGACACTGCTCAGGGCAATGGGCTTTAGCTTCTTCTGGTCAAGAGCAGAGTCTGGCATTGCCATAACCCCCAGGGAACAAATTCTTCTAGAATCTGCCCATCCTGGGCAGAAAAAAGGATGATTTTGTCAGCCACCTTGTGTTGACCTTTTTGGTTTTCTTTGATGTGTTAAGAATGACCAAATCTAGTGGTATTAATACCGTTGAATGCCTTGGGGGTTCTGATCAAGATGAGGAGTTCTATTATTATTATTATTATTTTTAGTAAGCTTGAACTTATGACCTTAAGATCAAGAGTCACATGCTCTACTGACTGAGCCAGCAGGGTGTGGATGAGAATTTTTTTTTTAAAGATTTTATTTATTTAACAGAGAGAGGAAAGAGATCACAAGTAGGCAGAGAGGCAGGCAGAGAGAAAGAGGAGGAAGCAGGTGCCCTGCTGAGCAGAGAGCCCGATTCGGGGGCTCGATCCCAGGACCCTGGGATCATGACCTAAGCTGAAGGCAGAGGCTTTAACCCACTGAGCCACCCAGGCGCCCCTGACATGTAGGTTTTAATGGAGATTTCATTGAGGACTCATTTCTTGGAGCTGCCCTTCCCGCAGGAGGCATTTATGGGAAACTCCAAGAAGACATCCCAATGTCAGGAAAATAAGGGTATACTCTTTTTTTTTCTTTTTCTTAACAACTTTAAAATACAATACATACATTTTGCAATTCATTTATTCAAAGTGTGTAATTCATTGGTTTTTTCGTGTATTCACAGAGTTGTGCAACCACCACGATCTATTTTAGAATTACTAAAAGTAGACACTCCCCATTTGCACCCAAAGCCCCCTACCCTAGGCAACCACTAATCTACTTTCTGTCTCCATAGATTTGCCTGTTCTGGACATTTCACATAAATGGAATTGTATGTCACCTTTGTGTCTGGTTTCTTTCTTTCATTTCACATAATGTTTTCAGTGCTCGTATTGTAGCACGTGTAAACACCTCATTCCTTTTATGGTTGCAGAATATCCCGTTGTATGAATATACCACATTTTGTATATCTGTTCATCAGTTCTTGGATGTTTGGATTGTTTCCACTTCTTAGTTTTATAACTAATGTTGCTATGAAAATGTGTGCACAAGTTTTTGTATGGACATATGTTTTCAATTCTCTTAGGTGTATCTAAGTAGAACTGTTGGGTCATATGGTAATTCTGTTTAACTTAACCCATGCTGGGTGTGGAGCCTGCTTGGGATATTCTCTCTCTCTCTCTGCTCCTCTCCCACTAAAAAAAAAAAAAAAAAGAAGGAGAGGGAGGCACCTGGGCAGTACAGTCAGTTAAGGGTCAGACTCTTGCTTTTGGCTGGGATTGTAGTCTCGGGGTCATGGGATCAAGTCCTGGGTCAGACTCCAGGTGGAGTGCAGGATCTGTTTGAGAGTTTCTCTCCTTTGCCCTCTGCTCCTCCTGCTTGTTCTCTCTCTCTCTCTAAAATAAATAAGTCATTAAAAAACTTACAGCCATCCTAGGGTTAGCGAAACAGTATTCATAGTGGTTTTGATTTGCTTTTTCCTAATGGTGTGTGATGTTGAACATTTCTTTATATTCTTACTGGCCATTTGTATATCTTCTTTGAAGAAATGTCTGCATGAACATTTCTGCCCATTTTAGTTGGGTTGTTTGTCTTTCTTTTTTTTTATTTTTTTAAAAGATTTTAATTATTTATTTGATAGAGATCATAAGCAGGCTGAGAGGTAGGCAGAGAGAGAGAGATGCAGGCTCCCTGCTGAGCAGAGAGCCCTATGTAGGGCTTGATCCCAAGACCCTGGGATCATGACCTGAGCGGAAGGCAGAAACTTAACCCACTGAGCCACCTAGGTGCCCCTATTTATCCTTTCTTATTGAGTTATAAGGGTTATTGATGTACTCTGGGTACAGATTTCTTATCAGATATACGATTTGAAAATATTTTTTCTATTTTGTGAGTTGTCTTTTCACATGTTTAAACACAATAAAATTCTGAGACGTCTGGGTGTTTCAGTCTGTTACCCATCTAACTTCAGCTCAGGTCATGTCCCCAGGTCTTGGGTTGAGTCCTGCATCCCATGGGCTCCCTGCTCAGTGGGGAGACTGCCCCTCCCTCTCGCTCTGCCTGCTGCTCCCCCTGCTTGTGCTCTCTCTGACAAATAAATAAATAAAACCTTAAAAAAAAACAATAAAATTCACATCACATAAAATTACCCATTTAAAGTGAACAATTCACTGGTATTTAGCACATTTCATAATGTGCAACCACCAGTTGTATCTAGTTCCAAAACATTTCCATAACTCCAAAGTAAGATCTCTTAGCCATTAAGCAATTTCTCTCCATTCTCTCTTTCCTTTGGCCCCTGGCAATGACCAGTCAGCCATCTCTGTGGGTTTATCTATTCTAGACATTCATATAAATGGAATCATATCACATGTGACCTTTTGTGTCTGATTTCTTTCACCTAGCATAGTGTTTTGGAGATGTATTCACATTGTAGCATGTATTAGTACTTCGCTCCTTTTTAATGCATGAATAATATTACACTGCTTATGTATACAACCACTATTTATCCATTTATCTGTTGATGGACATCTGAACTCCTTTATTTTTTGCTACTGTAGAAAATAGTAAAAAATAGACTTTATAAAATTAAAAATGTTTGTGCTTCAAAGGATTCTACCAAGAAAGGAAAGAGTAGCTGTAATTAAAAATAAAAGTAAAATAAGTGTTGGCAAAGTTGTAGAGAAATTGGAACACTCAGACATTGTTGGTGGGAATGCAAAATGGTGCAGCTGCTGTGGGAACCAGTTCAGTGGTTTCTCAAAAAGCTAAACAAAGAGGGGCGCCTGGGTGGCTCAGTGGGTTAAAGCCTCTGCCTTCAGCTCATGTCATGGTCCCAGGACCTGGGATGGAGCCCTGCATCAGGCTCTCTGCTCAGCGGGGAGCCTGCTTCCTCCTTTGTCTCTGCCTGCCTCTCTGCCTACTTGTGATCTCTATCTGTCAAATAAATTAATAATAATAATAAAAAAAAGTTAAAGAATTACCGTATGACCCAGAAGTTCCCCTTATGGCATATATCTCTAAGAAATGAAAACAGGTGTTCAAACAAGCACCTGTACGTACATGTTTGAAGGAGCATTAGGATGGATGTAATTTAAATATATATATATAATAAGGGGAAGCTGGCTGTCTCAGTCCATGGAGCATCTGGCTTCTCTACATTGTTGCCAACACTTGTCTTTAATCATATATATATATAAAAATATATATATATATGCATACATATATTTATATATACATACATACATACATACATTTTTTAAGGATTTTATTTATTTATTTGACAGAGAGAGATCACAAGTAGGCAGAGAGGCAGGCAGAGAGAGGAGGAAGCAGGCTCCCTGCTGAGCAGAAAGCCCGATTTGGGGCTCCATCCCAGGACCCTGGGATCATGACCCGAGCCGAAGGCAGAGGCTTTAACCCACTGAGCCATCCAAGTGCCCCTAAACTTACATTTTTAAATAGTAATCTCTATACCCAGTGAGGGGCTCAAATTCATGGACCTGAGATCAAAAGTCAGATGGGGACATTAGTAATTCTTACTATAGAAGATTTTTTTTTTTAAAGATTTTATTTGTTTATTTGACAGACAGAGATCACAAGTAGGCAGAGAGGCAGGCAGAGAGAGAGGAAGGGAAGCAGGCTCCCCACTGACCAGAGAGCCTGATGCAGGGCTCGATCCCAGGACCCTGGGATCATGACCTGAGCCGAAGGCAGAGGCTTTAACTCACTGAGCCACCCAGGCGCCCTAGAAGATTTTTTTTTCAACCTTGAAGATTTTGCAGAAGATTAAATGAGATGACTGTCAAGCGGTTTAGCATGTGGGAGTCACTCAGTAAATGTACCCCTTGGCTTTTCCTGGCTGCACAGTATTTTGTTGCATGGATACACATTATATGTAACATTCTTCTAATAGTGGATAGGTGGACTTCAGTTGTTCCATTTCCTACAAGGGTGCAAAGGACATCCATGTGCACGATAGGTAGCATTGCATAGTGGTTAAGAGTATATCAGTCCTACTGGGTTTGAATCCAGTGCACGTGACTTTTTTTTTTTTTTTTTTTTTTTTTTTTTTGCCTCTGATCCTCTTGGAATGTTTGAGATGAGAGGATGGGTGGAATGAATGCACATGTTGTTTGAAGACATCTCTTAGTTTCTTGTACCTTCCCCTGCACCCACCTAGAAGGTCACAGGTGGGTGCAGGGGAAGGTACAAGAGTCTTGAGGCCCTTCTGCAGATGTGAAAGCTGGTGCACCCTATCTCAGGATCTCCCCACCCAAGGGTGTGAAGCCAAAACGAACTCATTGCATTTGACAGACTGTCCAGGGAGATGAGATAAGTGGGTGTCGGCGGGGGTAGGAGGTGTCAACCACAGAGCAGGGTGAGGTGAGAGCATGGAGCTCACCACCCTTAACCCTGTCCAGAGTCACCCACACAGCTGCTTAACCCTCTGAACCAATGACAGTCCCAGATCCCCTCCTGACCTAGATTCCTTAGCTGGTGTCCTTCAAAAGTATCCATGAAAAACAAAGCTTCACGACCCATGCACTGAGCCAGCAAGGAGCTCAGCTGGCTGGCCTCAAGGTTGGCCGTGGCCATCATTGTGGATTGGAGAAGCTTTTGAGGTTTTCAAAGAGGAAGTAGGGCATTTGCTTGTGGTTCCATTGTTTCTCCCTCTTAATGCATGAGACAACTCGAAGCCCAGAGTAGAGTATGCCTATTCTACTAATAATAAGTCCTGAAAATTGCATCCCACTTTCTATTTCAGCAACATTCAACAAGCCTTCTGATAACTGAGCTGTGAATTTCCAGGGATTAGGTCATATTTCCATGGGTGATAATCCCAGCGACTTGTCCAAGGCCTGAGACATAGTTCTCATAGTCCTGAAAAGAATACAGACTCTATTGTACCACACCGGTGGCTCTTTTTACATCCTCAAGGTGTCCCCCTAGCAATTCTTCCTTGAAATCTCCTTCCTCTCTGGGACATGGCAGTCCCAACTTGGGGCATGTGGTCTTGAGTCAGTCACGTTCTTTCTCTGAGTTTCAGTTTTCTTGCCTGTAAACCGGGAATAAAAGCATTCATCTGGAGGGTCCTTGTGCTGATTGAGTTAAGCAAAACATGTCAAAATGCTTGGCAGTGTTCCTGGCACATGGTGAGCACCCAAATGCCAAAAGCTATAATTACTATGGGGTGCAGAGTGGCGTGGAGAGGTAGAACAGCATTGGGTGAGTACAGTGGTCTCCAACTAGGGGCTACAGAATAAAATGGAATGTAGTTAATCTTTCCAGGTTTGACGCTCAAATTCTGGTCTTCCAAAGTGAGTCAGGAACATTTGTCACTTTAACACTATTAGGAAGCTGACTTGCAGATACTTGCCTAACTAGGCAAAGATTAATGTACAATACTAACATTAATCCACATTTGTCAAGTGCTTTCTTTGGGCCAGGCACTATTCTAAGAGCTTTACATGAATTAACTTGAGGATTTCTCAAAAGAACGCTGTGAAGCAAATACTATTATTATCCTCATTTGACAGATGAAGAAAGAGGCACAGAGGGGTTAAGTGACTTGCCATAAGGTCACAGAGCTGGGATTAAGTCCAGCAAAGCTAATATTCTGCGTCACTCCATGTATTACTTCCATATGAAGGTCTTTTCCAGTCTTGCGTGGAACAGGATAAAACTGGGAGTCCACAATACAGGAATGCCACATAGTTTGTCCATCCCTTCAGAGGAACACTATATTGTCAGGAAAAAGGAGAAGGCAGTGGTGTATGTTTTTTTTTTTTTTTAAAGATTTTATTTATTTATTTTACAGACAGAGATCACAAGTAGGCAGAGAGGCAGGCAGAAAGAGAGAGGAGGAATCAGGCTCCCCACTGGGCAGAGAGCCCGATGCGGGGCTCGATCCCAGGACCCTGGGATCATGACCTGAACCAAAGGCAGAGGCTTTAACCCACGGAGCCCCCCAGGTGCCCCAGCAGTGGTGTATGTTCTGCATGAAATGATGGCCACGACAGACAGTTGGATAGAGAGAGCCGCACAACAGTGTATGTATGGTGTGATCCATGTTGTATAAAAATAAAATAAAAAAAGTTCATTTACTTGTTTGTAAGTTCATACATAAATGTCTAGAAGGATAAACACCAAAAAATTCACACTGGCCATGGGGATATTGCAAAGGAGAGGAGCTTCTATTTTTGTCTTTTTATTTTCTGCTGTTTGAAACGTTTACCCTCAGTATGTTTTATTTTGTCATTCACAAAAAGAGGAAAAAGTAAGTGTGTATGAGCTGGGAGCCTGATGACCCCTGTCCAGCCTTCCAGCTCTTGTCGGAGTCCTCTCTGGTGTCTCCCGCTGACCTCAGAAGGACACGAATCCTATTTCCTCTCCACAAGCACTTGCCAATTCCCTCTGCTCCCTGAGGACTTGGCTCAGCCCGAGTCCAGGCATCTGTGCAGGTTCCCTGGCTAAGTGGCTGTGGTCCCCTACCTGTGTCACCCGCCCCAGGGATGTCAGACATGGTGACATCACAGTTTGGCTAATGACATCATAGTGGACCCAGAGGCTGACAGGACAGAAGACCTAGCAGGTCCCAAGAGATGGGGGCAAGGAAGGGGTTGACAGGTAGAGGCTGTTTGGGGCGGGAACTTGAGGGACGGTGTCCTCAGCCCACCTCCCAGGACATCCTAGTCAGGCCTTTCAGGGGTTGGAGATCCAGAAATCTCCAAGGTCGATTCCCTTTTTGTTTCTAATCAAGAGGTTATCCAGACTTTTTTGAGAGTTGGGAGCAGAGTGTGATGCCAGCAGGAGATGGAGTTGGCAGGTGGAAGATGGGAGCCAATCGTGTGTGTGACTCCTCCTCGGGAGATGGGACTGAGGGCTTCTGTGGGTGCTCCCCTGTGATTCCAGCAAAGAGGTAAGGGAGGCAGGCCTGTGGCCTTGGAGGCTGGGAAGGCCCTGGCTTTTGGTGCATGGAGTTTGGGTGGATCAAGACTTCAGGGGGTGCTGCAGGAGGAGCTCCTCCGCTGATCGGGGAAAGGCAGGAAGCTGTCTGTACAGCTAAGTCACCACTGACTGATCCTTGACTCTTCCAGACTGAAACCTGTGGCTTCATCTTCTGTGCATATATTATGCAGGATTCTCAGTTTAAGCTATAGAAACCCTTTTGGGAGGATTTAGGAAAAGCAATTCATTTAAAAGTTGTCGGGGAAACTCACAATATCTGGAAAGGCTGCAGAGGCAGGCTTGAAGAACAGGCTGGGTCAGGGGAGGCTGGGAGTCCCAGGACCACACACCTCAGAATCAGCCTTGAGAAGATTCTGCCACCTTCTCTGAACCCCTTTCTCTCCTCTGCCGCCCCAGAAGCCCATGTGGCATCATGTGCAGAGTGGACTCTCCATGAAGCTGTCACTTCAGGGCCACTGACTTCTGATCCCATCTGGACAGGGACATCCAATCAGCCCAGTCCATGTCATGTGTCTGTATCATGTGCTGGGAGTGAGAGGTCGGAATGAAGTGTGTGGCCACTGTGGCTTTTACTTTTTTAAAAGATTTTCTTATTTTGGCTTTTATAGTGGGAGTCGCCTTCTGCCTCCCCCCAGACTCCTGTCAGGGAAAAGCTCCCCAAGCTGGGCATACAGAAAACCCAACAGATGTCTGCACAGGAAACAAAAATGCATAGACAGTGGTCCCTGTCCTTGAGACACTCCCAGACATGCAGGAGTCAGTTATGTGGGAAGATAATTATGATAGGAAGTGATGGAGGCCACAGCGGAGGTGGTCAGCAGCCAGGGGCTGGGCGGGCAGGGAAACACCGATAACATGCCCCAGCCTATGGCAGACAGTCCAAGATGTCCCCATGTGCTTCAGGCCACCTAGATGGAATGGCTGGGTGGAGTCTGATGACTGGTTGGGGCTGTGTGTCACACAATGCCAGACATTGTGTGACACAGACACACCCACTGGGCAGAATTTGAGTCTCTAGAAATGATGCACCTTTTCTCGCTCACAGAAATAATGAACTTGCTTGGCCTAAAAAGCTACTTCCTGGTTAATGGAGCTTCCCTTTCGCTATCTTGTCATGCCCTACAAGCATTTTGCAATGTCCTTGAATTACCTCTTGTCCCTGTTGGGACCTCAGTGCTGTATCTGGATTAGAGAAAGGCTCTTGGGATAGGCAGACCAGAGTTGGGACCAGAAAGAGGAAGGTGTATCTGCTGCCTCGTGGGCTTCTGCTCTGTGGCACCAGATTCCTACTCTCTACCCCATGTCCTTCGGGGTTACATGCTCTATCTGTGTCTGTGCCCATTCCTGTCCCTGCCTCACCATCACTGCCTTTGCCATCATCACCACTACCTGCCTCTATCTCGGCTGGGCCCCCACCTATAGAGGGACCCCAGCACCAGCCTTTCAGCCCTGCTCTGTCCCTCTTGGACTCAGTCACATGGGTTCTTTAAGAACCAGACATAGCAATCCCCCTAACCCCCAAGCCCCCACGCTGACCTTCTAGTAGCCCCAGCTCAGGTGGTCCAAAATCAGCACCTTGTCCTGTGGAGTTGCCACAGGTGGGCCAGGGCTGATGGGTGGCTCCCTCTTACCAGGTCCTGCAGGGCCCCCCAACCCCAGCCTGCCCGCCTACCCCCTTCTTCCTATTTGTGGCGACTTCAAGTGTAACACCTCCTGTCATCTCTCACACTCCCTTGGGCCCCAGCCGCAGCGGCTGCCCGCCTGCCCACTTCCTTGCATCCCCCAGAGGGAACCTGTGCAGAACTAGGTGACGAGCCTCGTGCAGGCAGGTGACAAGCCTCTGCTGGGCAGGGCTGGGAGGAGTCCGGGAAGAGAAAAAGGAGTCTGGGTTTTGGAAGGCTGAGAGACCCGAGGCTATGTGCTAGGGTCCCGGGTGCGCTGGAGAAGAGAGGTGCGACTCCTGAGAATGGGAAGGAACCTGGGATCACTTGTTGAGCTGAGGTGGTCCCTGTGCTGTGTGGCCTGCAGTGAGAGAAGGTGGAGAAGGGGGCCGCTGGCTGAGTCGGCAGCAGAGGAATCGGCGCATCATCCTGTCAGGCCAGTCAGGGGACCCAGAAGGTTCTTGGCCTACTCCCTCGGACGCTTCCTGCTGAGGGACCTGAGCCTGGGCAGTCTGGGTGGCAGGGCCCTAAGGGTCCCTCAGCTGCCCAGAAAAGTCGTGTGGATGATCAAGGGTGCAGGGGCACCCACTGGTGGGGAGGCTGTGGTTGGCAGAGTCACGGAGGCAGACGACTTTCCCAGCATGGAAGGGAGTGGCTTCTCAATTCCTGGTATTCTCCAGAAAATCTGGAATGTTCCTTCAGGTCTCTGAGTTCGTTTAGAAGTAACCTCCATGAGGATCTTCCTCTCTATCCTCCTCTTCCCTAGGGATGAGGATCAGGCCTGCTCTGCCCCTCACCTCTGAGTGTCTCCTTTCAGTCCTCTTCCAGCACCTACCAAGAGAGCTGTCACTGGCCTCTACGTGTCAGTACGAGCCCTCACAACCTGTCCACCCCTTGTGTTTTGCAGACAGGGAAGCAGAGGCCAGGAGGGGCAGCAACTGGCTCAAGTCACATGATGGCTTGGTGGAAGGGTCAGCTCTAGAAGCCAGGCTCCTCTTTGAAGGTCTTTTCCTGCTCACTGGGACTGATCTGTCTTCCCAGGTAGTGAGGGCATGAAGGGGGAATCTGCTCCAGACTTGCATTGCTGCCAGAAGGCTCAGCCTCTAGGGCAGACAGGGGGCTCCCTGTCCTCCAGCCTGGACTTCCAGCTCTGCCAAAGTGACCAGGTAAGGAGGGATCCCAGCCCCCTCTTTGAGGTCAGCCTGATTATGGAAGGGAGAGGATGTCAGGATGAAGTGGGGAAAAATCTGAAGGAACCAGATTCCCATTGTTCCCTGGTCCTGGGCATCCCCACCCCACCCAGCACATTGTGGCAAAGGGCCCTTGAGGTGCCAGAGGTCCTCTCCCAGGCCCCAGGGGCTGGACTCCTCCTGTGGGGTGTCAGAAGGGATGGGGCCTGTGGGATGCTTGGCTTAGCATGTGGTCTGGGCCTTCGCACAGGGCCACCTTGGGGGCTTTCAGTCTTTGATGATGATTTTCTCCAAGTTCATCTTGGCTCCATTCAAAGCAGAGTTGATGGTCTGAGACCCAGTGGGGCCAGGGTGGTCAGGAAGGGGGGGTGGGAGAGAGCACATGGCTAGTGAGAGGTTCTAGAGGGGAGGGGGAGGGCAATCCTGGCATGGGCATGAAAGTCCCTGAGGAAAGAAATTTTCAGTTGAAGGTTGGGGAAGCCATTTGGGTGACAGACGTGGTGGAGGGCAGCTCTTAGCTTTTCTTCTCCTTTTGGAAATCAAACTAGAGCTGGAACCACTCCGGGGACACAGGTGCCCCAGCCCCACACCCCGAAGCCCCTTGCCTCCTGCTCTCCAGGTCTTCTCAGCTTGCAGGCCACCCTCTGACACAGTGGACTCCCGTGGCTCATCTTGGGCCAGCTGGTTGCACCCCTTGCCACCGGCACCAGCCCCCCAGGGCCTGGACCTGTACCTGTGGACCCTGGAGCTGACACCACTGAGCACAGCTCCGCAGAGTCTCAGAAGTGATGTCTTGAGTACAAGTAAGCCCAGGGCAGACGGCCGCACCTGGCTGGAGGTGGGAGGCGGGAGAGGACTCCTAGGTTCCAGGACAGGAAAGGGAGGGGACCCAGTGTCCCCGATGAGGACAGAGCCTCAGGCATGCTTTACTTCCACATTTTGGCCTGGAGTCCCAGCCTTGGTGGGGGGGTGGTTTCAGGGCGACACCTGAGTCACAGGCGGTGGACAGGGGCTTTCTCAGGCAGGGAAATCTGGAGTACATGTAGCCAACGTCCCAGGCATTGACGCAGCTTTGTTGGCCTAGAATGTGTGAGCGAGAGGGGTCCTTATTATAGGACAGGAGCGCGGACTGGGAGCCAGCGAACGGAGGTGGAGTCCTGGTTCTGCCCCTTCTGGCTCTGTGACTTCGGCCACATCGCTGAGGCCAGTTGCTTCTTGCGGGAGTGCAGGAGCTGCTCTAGATTTGTTGCACTGTAATGCACCTTTTCATTGCACACTTGTGACCTCGGGAGGGTGGGAACCATGCAGCCACGTCCTGCATTTCCCCAGCACCGAGCAAAAGAGTTCAGCGAGGTTGGCTGAGTGAATAAACGAGGACCCAAGCAGACAGTCTACTTTGTGGCATTTTTTTCTTTTTAGTATTTCATTTGAGGTCCCTCCTCGCTTATTACTCCCTTCTCCCTGGCTGTTGCATCTCCGTCGCCCTTGCTAGCTCCTCTCTACTTAACCTCCTCAATAATGCCATGCTCCGGAACTCAGCCCAGAGCCTTCTTCCCTCCCCTCCCCTGCTCTGGTCTCCTCTCTCCCCTTCTTTCCCTCCTCTCCTGTCTTGTCCACTTCCTGGAGAGTAGCACGGTCTGATAGAACTTCCTGCAATCAGGGACACTCGTCTCTTTTTGTGCTCTTTGCTACCATACCTCCCGAGCCTTTTAAATGTGGCTAATATGAGTCAGGAGCTGAGTTTTTGATTGTACTTATTTTAATTAATTGAAATGGGGTCACATGTGTCAAGTGACTACCCATTTTGGACACAGCAGATCTAGCTGACCCTTTGGTGGTCTCATCAGGCAGGCCCCCAGACGTATGTCTTCAGCTTGGACCTCTCTTTACAACTCTAAACCAGCCAACGAACCAACCAAACTCCAAACCGATTCATCCAACTGCCTACTTGACTTTTCCACCTGGATGTCTAATAAGCTTCTCAAATCATTTTCTCTCCCTAAAACGCTTGAGCGCTGCATAAACACTAGCTTTTGTCGGCAAGTGCAGACCAGGGAGGCTCCGAGAAGGGGAACTTCTGTCTGAGTCCTCCAGCAGGCTGGCAGGCCAGAGAGCTCCCCCACCCCCAGCTAGCTAGGGGGCCGGATAGATACGGAGCAGAACTTTCCACCAGGCTGCTGGGCCTTGACCGTCTTTCTTTTCCTGTTCAGAGCACCAGCCACCAGGGCTGCAGGCCGGCTCCACTGATGATGAGAAACTCACGGCCAAGTACCCTGCGAGCAGGGACAAGAGGGGAGGCCAGCAGGAAAGAGCTGGCGAGGGGGCCCTCTGCCCATCCCTCTCGCCTTACAGCGGCTCTTCCCTAGTCCCCTGGCAGAACAGGAAGAGCCCCAGGCCCTTGGCCATCTGCTCCTGCCCACTGCCTACTCCCATCTCCGAAGAACTCCCATTCTGCCTCTATCCCTTCTATCCTGGGTATCCACTTCTGCCTCCACCTCACCTGTTCACCCACGGGGCCCTACCTTCTGTCCAATGTCCCCCCTTCTTCATGCTGCCCCCAGACCCCTCCTACGCCACCAGCTTGCCGATGAGTGTCAATGAGGCTGGGCATCCCGCTGCCCAGAGGGAGACCCTGTATCCTTACCCAGGGGCCTCCCAAGCCTCTGGCCAAAGCCAACCTTCCCCGGCCTGGGATCGAGGTCCTGGAACTGCCAGGACTCTCTCCCCTGGGCCAAAGCTCGTGGGCAGGGCGGCTCCAGCAAGGCGGGCACCCACAGGCTCCCGGCCAGGCACCACAGCTCTGCCTTACCCACTGAAGAAAGAGAATGGCAAAATCCTGTACGAGTGCAACGTGTGCAGCAAGAACTTCGGGCAGCTCTCCAACCTCAAGGTATCCACCTCCCGGGCTCTGTTGCTCCCCTCAGCATCTTTCCATGGCCCCCTCCTATCCTGCTTCCAGAATCAAGGACCTGAAAGCTGGAGCAACTTCTGGGCAGCCCCTAGGCTGTGAGCTGGAATGGTTCACTGGGTCCCTCACTGTCATGTTGGCAGAAAGGGGATCCACGACAAGATGGCCACAAATGTCCTCTCCGCCCTAAGACACTGTCTTTGAGCACATCTCATTTCAGTCAAAAAAGGGGAAAACTGAAGGAAAGGTTTGTCTGAGGTCACTTGGACTTCAGGGTGAGGTTAGGCCTTGATATTAGCTTCTCAAGGTCTACTGCAAACCTCTTTCCTGAACAACTAACTACCTTTTTGGATCTCCCGTTAAGCCTCCTCCTGCTTATTTGTTTGAAGGTCCAGTGGGGGGGTGGGTAGATTTTAGTGAGTCTAGAGCATGGACCTGATGACCTGACAACCAGCCTTTTGCACCCTACAAAGCAGCGTGTCACTGTGGGCATTGTCATCCACATCACCCGGGGCAGGGGCACCAGGGCCGGGGCACCAGGGCCCTTGTCTGTGTGTCAGGGCTCTATGCACATGCTGGTCACACTGAAGTTGAAGAACGGCCCTTTGCGGTCCTCGAGGGTGTGAGTTCTTAAGCTTTAATGAGATTCAAACCTGGAGAGCTAGGAAACATGCAGATTCCTAGGTCCCAGCCCTAGAGATTTTGGATTCAACTGGTCTGGGGCAAGGCCTGAGAATGTGCATTTTCCACACACTCCCAGGTGATGCTGATGCTGTTGGTCTGTGGATCACACTTTTTTCCCTACGATTATTTGCTTTAGGAGGCACCTGGGTAGCTCAGTTGGTTAAGCATCTGCCTTGGGCTCAGGTCATGATCCTGGGTCTGGGATCAAACCCAGCTTGGGGGGTGGGGTTCCCTGCTCAGCGGGGAGTCTGCTTCTCCATCTCCCTCTGCTTCTTCCCTCTGCTCGTGCTCAAAAAAATAAATACATGTTTTTAATTAATTAATTAATTAAAAATATTTTATTTATTTGACAGAGACAACAGTGAGAAAGGGAACACAAGCAGGGGGAGTGGGAGAGGGAGAAGCAGACACCCCACTGAGCAGGGAGCCCGATATGAAGCTCGATCCCAGGACCCTGGGATGGCGACCTAAGCTGAAGGCAGATGTTCAATGACTGAGTCACCCAGGTGCCCCTAAATAAATGTTTTTTAAAAGATTATTTGAGGGGTGCCTGGGTGGCTCAGTGGCTTAAAGCCTCTGCCTTCGGCTCAGGTCATGATCTCAGGGTCCTGGGATTGAGCTCCACATAGGGCGCTCCGGTCAGCAGGGAGCCTGCTTCCCTTCCTCTTTCTCTGCCTGCCTCTCTGCCTACTTGTGATCTGTCAAATGAGTAAGTAAAATCTTTAAAAATATTTTTGAGAGAGAGAGGGAGAGCAGGGGGAAGGGTGAGAGAGAGAGTCCAGGCTCTCTGCACTAAGCATGGAGTCCAATGAAGGGCTTAACCCTGAGACCACCACCTGAGCTGAAGCCAAGAGTTGGTTGTTTAACTGACTGAGCCACCCAGGCGCCCCTGTGGACCACACTTAGAGCAGCACTGCTCGGGAAAGATCTACATGGGCTATCCCTCACCTAGCCTTCTGATCACTGTCCCCTCCCAGCCCACAGGGCACCAGAAAGAGTAAGAGCATCCTGAAAAAATGGGAGAGAGGCCATGAAGGCAGTGATAGGGTAGCAAGGGCACTCAGAAAACTTGATGCCAAATAGGGGTCCTGTGGGGATGTGGGGAGAGATTTAGACAGGACCTACTGAAGGCTTCTGGGCAGTTGGCAGCCTTTCTCCCACACCTGGCTCAGGTCCATCTGCGTGTGCACAGTGGGGAGCGCCCTTTCCAATGTGGCCTGTGCCAGAAGAGCTTCATCCAGCTGGCCCACCTGCAGAAGCACCACTTGGTGCATACGGGGGAGCGGCCCCATGAATGCCTGGTGAGACCCTCCTTCCCCCTCCCTGTACTCCTGCAGGCTGGTGAGTAGTTCCAGGCTCTCGGACCGGTGGCCCCTGTAGCCTGCTCTCCCCAGGGCTCCTGAGCAAGTGGAGACAGGACTGGAGGCAAGGGTGGAGGCAGTGAGGGAGGTGGAGGGAAGTGACAATGACCCTTGTTAGCCTGGAAGGGCCAGAAAGTGCACCTGGAGGTCCCTCCCTAGGCCTGGAGCGTGGACTAGAGACTTGTGTCTAAGGGAGGAGGATAATAAAGCTGGGAGGTCCCAGCGAGTGGATACCGGTAACCTACTTCCCAGGGTTGCTGGAGAAGGAGAAGGCCTGGTGCTTGCGAAGTATGCAAACACTAGAGATAACAGCAGCTGGGTGTTAGCTCCGGCTCCCTCTGAGTCCTGATCCATCCCTTGGGAGGTCATAACAGCAGAAATTCTTTCCCCAGGCATGAAAGAAGCACCGTAGTTCTAAGTCTGGGCTACTTGGGTACAGATCCCAGCTCTCCCTCCAGGTTGTGTGACCTTTGGCTAGTGGCTCTCCTCCTCTGAGCCGCTGCTTTCTCACTGTATTAGAGGAGTTACACGAGGACTCAGTCATGCTTCTCCAGGGTCCCCGGGAAGACTCTGTGAGACCAATTCCTGGCATGTGGCAGCTCCCAGTAAATGTTAATGACGCCCACGAAGGCTGTAGGCCCATGCTTAAGGGTCCTGTGTGATGATCTCATTCGGTCCATCATACCTATGAGGTTAGGTATTAATAGTCACAAATTAGTAGTTACCAATAAGGAGAACAAGGCTCAGACAGGAGATGTCACCTATGCGAGGTCACACAGGGAGTAAGAATCATGATACTAACCCAGGTCTGCCTGGCTCCAATGTGCCAGACACTGTGTCCCAGGAGAAATCATGGGTCTGGGCAGGCACAGGGAGGTGGTGGTGGTGGTGGTGTGGGGAGGGGTGTCCAAGGTAGAGAGTGGGAGCAGAGATCTGGAGCCAGCCACATGGGCAGAGCTGACACCTGTGCCCATTCTTGGCAGATGTGCCACAAACGTTTCAGCAACTCTAGCAACCTCAAGACCCACCTGCGCCTGCACTCTGGGGCCCGGCCCTTCCGGTGCAGTGTCTGTCCCCGGCGCTTCACCCAGCACGTTCACCTGAAGCTGCACCACCGCCTGCACGTGCCACAGCCTCCCCGCCTAGCTCACGCCCACCTGTCCCTGGCGTCTCTTGCCTGCCTTGCCCGATGGCACTAGGAAGCCCTAGATCTGGTGGCGCTGCCATCAGAGAGGCAGATGGGCTGGGATCTGGAAAAGGTCAAAGCGGTCCTTGGCATCTGGGGGAAAGTGCGGGCAGCCAGTTTGAGCCCTGGTGCCAGGACTGCCCTGGGGAGGGGGCAGGAGCAGAACAATTAAAAGATTTTCTTTGCGACAAGTTGAGGCCTCTGGGACTTCATTTGCGGAGGGGGAAGCCACTGTGTATCTGTCAGATTCCACACCTCACCTGGAAGCAGGTCAGGGAATGCAACCAGAGAGAGCCTGTGATGCCCGCTCATGGGGTAGGGGCGCTGGCAGCCATCCACATCCGGCTGGATTTGGGTCCTGCTCCCTGACCTGGTCCTGGCCCTCCCATCTCAGCTTGCCAGCGGGTGGTCCAGCCTTTTGGGACTCAGCATGGTACAGACTGTGCTGCCAAACACTGGGCACATTGCTCTCTTTCCTGAACAAGGGTTCCAGCACCTGCCCAGATGTACGTCTGCTGCTTCCCACCACTTTCCTCTCAGTTCCTAGGAAGCCAGTGTGCCTGCTTCGCTGGTACTCCCTGCCATGGTCCAGTGGGGTGTGCTTCACCCTCTGTACATGCCAGGATCTAAGCCCCCAATCACCATGGGGGTGGCGGGGCAGGAACACAAGGAGGTCAGCGTCCATTCATAACCGTTCCAGCAAGGGGCTCCGTTCGCGCCCTCGTGGGTATGAGAGCTGCTTCCCTGCAGGGGACTGAGCGATCTTCACGCTCAGTCTCACGCCCTCCAGGTGCGCGCGCGATAATGTTCAGGAGCCCACGGCGTCCAGGTAACGGCAGGCTCGGCTTCCGCCTCCTCCGCCCAGTAATTGAGATCACGGTGTAAAGCCCACTCCGTCACCTCTTTGGCCCTGTGCCATAGGCCAACCACTAGGACAAGGCCCCACCCACTCGACAAGACCATGCCCCCTCTGGTCTTGACCCCGCCCCTGCGTTCTAGCCCCTCCTCCTCGGGGGACAGAGACCCCTGGTTCAGCGCTGCCTCCCTGGCCCGATGTTCCTCCTTCCCGCCCACCTCGTCCAAGGCCACCGTGGGGGCTGCCGGCACGCGGTGCCCCTGGAGCCTCCCGAGGCCTAAAGAAGTAGCGCCGTCCATGCGGAGAGCACGGCAAGAGCGGGGAGAAGTGGGACTCAGGCGGTGCGACCCCTGCGGAACGCACCCCGTGTCCTGGGGCAAGGACCGCCTCGGGGTCAGTCCCCCGCCCGAACAGACTGCGGGCGGGGCCCCTGTTTGTTCAAGGGGGCGGGCCGGAGAAGGCGTTTCTCTGCGGAGGAGCGGAGAGGAGCGGATCCGGGTGGCCCCCGTGGCCCCGGAGGGCTGTAGTGCCAGGGAGCCCGGGGCCTTGCCCTTGCCATGGCCGAGCTGGACGCGGGGCTGGGGGCTCTTTTGGCCCGCGGCTTGGCCAGGCTAGGGCTGCGGAGGGAGCGCCGGGGGAAGCGGACCCGGGAGGAGGCCAGAGCCCGGGATAGGTGAGGGGGATGGAGGAGGTCTGCAGGGGCACCCCTGGGCTCTAGGGGTGTGTGCGTGTGTGTGTGTTAGAGGGTAGTGAGTGTTCAAATAAGCGTGTACGAGTGTCTGAGAGCATAAAAATACACGTGACAGTGTACTACGATTTTGGATATATGACTGTGAATATGGTTTTTAGATACAACCCGCGCTCTTTTGAAACTTTAAAACAACTTTTGCAATTCCTGAAGTCAGGCGGCGGGAGGGGGGATGACTTCTTCTCCGGAGATAGTTTAAAGACAAACGTAGGCGCCCCCACCCCCCCCCACCCCCGCCGCTGTGGACTTTGTCACATCCTAGGCCAGCTTCCCTCTCGTCTTCATGAGCGTGACAGGCCCCTGAGGTGTCGCAGACCGCGCTACGTTTGCCCTCAGATGGCACGATTTCCCCTGTCGCCCCAGACTGTAGTAACAATAAATCTTTATTTGCCACTTGCTTCTTGCCTTACGTGGGTTATCTCATTTAAATCCTCACAGCAGCGCTATGAGGCAAGTGTAGTTCGTGTGATTCAGATGTGGAAATGGAGGTTCAGAGAGGTGAAGTCACCTGCGCAGTCACACAGCTGGGAGGAGGTGGGGCTAGGTTATGAGCTTAAGCAGTCTGACTCCAGAGCCCATATCCTGAAGCACTGGGCTGCTCTGTTGCCCGGAGAGATTCCAGGACTGCAAGCCGGTGGTGGGGGGCTGGGCAGAGCTCCGTCCTATCCCCAGCTGCCGCTGGCCTGGTCCCCTTGAACATACTGCTTCCTCTCTCTGAGCCCATTTGCTGGTAGCCACCGTCGGAGTGGAAGGAAAATGCTCTGCGTGGCAAAGCTGAATGGCCGGGAGGGGGAGAGTGAAGAGGACCCCAGTGGCTCAGAGGCCCCGTATCGGAAAAGAGCATGGAATGTGCTCGCATGGAATGTGCTCGCAGGCATTGGGGTGTTGTGTCTCTAGGTAGTTACCAGGCAATTTGTTCTGATCTTATCATGACACGGCTGTCTTTAGCAGCTGTGGGAGGGGTGGGGTACCTGAGCACCAGGCGCAGAGGGAGAGGAGGGGTTTGTGCTGTTCTCTCACCCCAAAGAGAAAGGGGGAGGGGAGGGCCTAGCCACCCTGGAAAGCCTGGAAGCCTGGGTGCCCCAGGGGGTACCCACACCCTATCACTGCCCTGCCCACCCCAGCAGGGAGACACGCCCTCTCCCATTACCTGGTCTGGCAAGAACCTGCCCTATAGGGCCCAGGTGGCATGGCCCCTCCCTTTCCGCACTTGAGAGGAGGCAGGGTTGGCCTGCTGGTGAGTCGGGGGTTGGGAGGACAGGGGAGGGACTGCGCATGCTCAGGGGCCAGCCTGATGATGCAGCCCGTGCGTGTGCCTTTGGACGCGGTTCTCACCAGATGTGGGAGTGGGACTCCAGCACTAAGGAACAGGCCTCTCTGATCCCTGCTGATTGCCCGGGATTGGGGGCGGGGTGCACGGGGGAGACGGTCAAGGCACTTCCCCATCTTGCCCCCATTAGTGCCATGATGTCCAACCAGTCTTTGGAATGGGATGGTCCTAGTGTCCTAACTCCAAGGCTCACCAGCTGTGTGACTCCAGGCAAGTCACTTCATCTTTCTGGGCCTCAGTTTCCTCATCTGAAAAATAGGGGCATAATATCCACCTTCTAGGATTATTTTGAGGCTCAAAGGAGATCACGTAAGCACCATATCTAAGGCTAAGCCTGGCCCCCAGAGAGCCTCAGTGCATGGCAAACTTTTGAACTATGAGACGCTATCCTTTTTCTATATTCTGATTCTACTATAGACCTAGTCCCCACTCTTGTCCCAAGCTCATCTGTCTGTCCTCTCATTTGGGGAGTAGACAGCTGGGGGAGGGAGCAGAGGGGAGGCTGCTGTGTAGACCTTGCCCCACTCCTAAGGTTTCAGAAGCTTAGCCTGCCTATACGCCCTGGGGAGGGCCCCAGGGTCCAGTCTGAGCATGGGAGGGGGGAAGGCTACTTCACTCCCTTTCCTGTGCTTCCTTCCTAGGCCCTGGGGTGGCCGGAGCTGCCCTGACCTGGCCCAGGACCTGGGCAGCACCAGCAATGTCAGCCTTAAGGTAAGAGAGAATCCCAAGAGGTGGGAAAGGAGTGGGGTCAGAAGCTCTGGGAAGGGCAGGGCTGGCCCTGAGAACCCTGACTTACAAGTCAGGCACCTGGAGTTCTCTAATCCTCTGCCACTGATTCACTGTGTGACCCTGCGCAGATCACTCCCCACATCAGTTTCTCTATCTGCAAAATGGGGACAATAATGCTGCTCAGAGTTGTGAGAAAGAAAGTCATAGATGTAGAACATCCAGCAAGGGTCTAGATGTTCTGGAAGCCTGAGCTTCCTAATGCTCAGGCCCTTTGGGAAGCCTGGAGGGCCAGTACCTGTACCCAGGGGCCCCCTTTCTACACTCCCTTGTCTCCTCTCTGGCCTCTTTTCCCCAATTCCTGACTTGCAGCCCCAGGGGCAAAGCTGGGCTGGTGGTTTAACCTACTGGGCACAGTTCCCCGTCTTCAGTGGACCTGAGGCATGGCTCGAGCAGTGACAGGGTGCCCTCTCTTTGGAGGAGCAGAAGGCCTCCTCGAGGTGGCTCAGCAGCCGTGTGTCTGTGGTCTAGAATACCATTCGTAATCACTCACATTTAATTGAGTACTCATTAGGTGCTGGTTACTCTGCATGGCTTATCTCATTCAGTCTTCACAGCACTCCCAGGAAGCAGGTACTGTTATTATCATACCCATTTTACACACAGGGACACTGAGATTGTGGCTAGGAAGTAGCTGATCTGTGATTTGAGCCTGGATTGCCTGGCTCCAGGCCCCCACATTAAGTCACGGTGCCCTCCTGTCTCTTGAGGTATTTAGCCCCTGGGGAGCAAAAGGCTGTACCTATTTCTCAAATGAGTAAATTGAGGTATTTGGGATCAAGGGCCCCTGCAGAGAGGACTTTTGGTCCCAGACTTGGCTCCTCCGTTGCCAAGTACACAAGCCTGCTCCTGAGAATTCGTGGTTTGGGGAGCAGCGTCCATATGGGCCCAGGATCACTGGCCCTCTCCCCTCCCTCCCACGGCCAGGCTGGGCCCCAAGGGAAGATAGTAGATGGAAGTTACTCACTTTCGGGGGAACCCTCTTCCCCGACTCCCTCATGGCCCAGGTACATCTCTATGCCCAGGTGCCTCCTCCCGGATGTGCTTAGCAATCTCAGGCTGTGAGGGTCCCAGGGATAGGGGAGGCATCTATAAGCTCTCTGAAAGCTTGCAGGGGGCCGAGGCTCTAGACACTCATATCGTGCACATGCACGCAGCCTCTGATCCCCAAAGAAGCTGCTGCTAAAGGGCCAGAGGCCTGTGGATGCTTGGGAAGGTGGCAGTTGGCCTGAGAGTAGGGCTGTCAGTGAGTGACTTTGGTCAAGTCAGTGTCCTCTCTGGGCCTCACTTCCCTCATAGGCAGAATGGGAGGGCGTGAGTGAAATACTGAGCGGCTTCCCAGAGCTCTGCCCTTTTGTCCAGTTCTCGTGCCGAGGAGGACCGTCCAGCATGTTGAGGGGCGCTGGGAGGGTAAGGAGAAGTGCTGTCACCAGTCGCCTGCCTCTGCTTTCCCTAGGCCCAATCCCACAGCTGCTCAGAATGGGACCTTCGGACAGGGAGCCGTGGTTCCTGGCTTTGGAGGAGACGACACAGCTCAGGGGAGCCCCATCAACCCCTGGGGCGTCTGCAGAGGCCAGCCGTGGGCAGTGCCTCTGACCTGGCCAACTACGCCTCCGTGGGACTGGAGAGCCCCTCATGCCCGGCACCAGCTCCCGGATGTGTGGAGCAAGGGACCCCAGGCTGCACTTGTCTGCAACCTCCGTACCCTACCCCAGGGGTTCCTGTGAGGCCCGAGCCACCCGGCAACCTGGGAAACCTGCTGCCCCGCCCAGCACCCTTCCCCACAGGAGAGGGGGCAAAGGGCAAGCCTGTCACACCGGGGCCAGTCCTGCCTGATCCAGCCCAGACCCTACACAAGTGTCCCTCTGCCAGGAGGACCCGCTACCACATCGCTATCACCCTCCAGGGCCACAGGCGGGCACCTGGGGAGGAGGGTGGAGAGCCTAAACCTGCCCAACCAGCTCTCCACCCCTGCGGCCCTGAGGAATCCAGGGGCTGGCAGGAGCCTCCCCAGGGGCCCCGCCCCATCACGGGGTGCCTGACAGACCAGCCCCAGGAGCCCCGGCTGAGAGCCCCACCGCATCAGGAGGTCACAGCCCAGCAGCAGGAGCACCAGGCCCGCTGGACGCCCAGCTCCCCACACGGACGGTGAGTAGACATCAGGCCCCACATGGGGCGATGACGGGAAGGGAAACTGGCCTGGCTGCCCACTTTTGGGTCTCTGCCTGGTGTCTGGGCTTTTCCAAACCAAGGCCCATTCATTTGGCTCCCCAAGCACGAGCTAACTCGGCCATCTTCTGCCCACTCAGCTCTGCCTCCTCTCCCTCCCCTCACCCACAGGCCACCTTGGGGGAACTGTGGCCGCTCTTCCCTGTCTGCCCGAGGAGAGGCAGAGCTTGTCATGGAGGGGTTGGGGAGAGTGACCTTCTCCTCAGTGATACCCCACCACAGACTCAGTCTAGGAATAGGTGCCCAGCCAAAGTGCTGGGTGTCCTGGGACCAGCAGCTTAACCTCTCTGGGCCTTGAGTTGTTGAGTAGATTTGGTAGCTGGAGGTGAGGAAGGAGGAGGTGGTCACAGGACGTGCTTTGAACTCCAGGGAGCTGGGCCACCCAAATAGCAGGAATGCTTATCATTAATGCGGCAGTCGCAGCGATAATGACCCCACCTGGCTCTGGGGTGGCGACCTCGGGAACAGGCACGAGGTTCCCAATCCTTGGTGTTTATTTGCATTGAAATGACTCCCCTGGATCTGCCTCATAGGCCCAAAGGGGGAAGGATGGGTCCCCTGAAACTCACTGAGGAGGGGTGATGTCTCTAGGGTCACCAGGAAGGGGCACTGGGGCTCAAATAGGGCTCTGAAAAGTTCCTAATGATGATGGTGGTGGCTGTTATTTATGGCTTTTTTTTTTAAAGATTTTATTTATTTATTTGGCAGAGATTGAGATGGGCACAAGCAGGGGGAGTGGTAAGCAGAGGGAGAAGGAGAAGCAGGATCCCTGCTGACTAGGGACCACCCCCCACCCCCATGCAATACAGGACTTGATCCCAGGACCCCGGGATCACGATGTGAGCCAAGGGCAGACACTGAATTGACCAAGCCACCCAGATGCCCCATGGCTTGTTTTCTAAGCTTAATTCTTATTTTTAAAATTTTACTGTTTTAAAAGATTTATTTATCTTAGAGAGGGAGAGAGAGAGAGCATTCTAGCATAGGAGGGAGGGGGAGAGGGTGAAGGAGAGAGAGACTCTCAAGCAGACTTCCTACTGGGCACAGAGCTTGAGCCCATGATCCTGAGATCATGACCTGAGTCAAAACCAAGAGTCAGACACTTAACCGACTATACCACCCAGATGCCCTGTAAGCATAATTCCTTTAAATCCTCAGAAAGCCCCATGAAGCGGGACTAATCTTATTGACTGCCTTCACCAGCAATAGGGAAACTAAGGCTCAGGGAAATCACATCACTTGCCCAAAGTCAAGTAGAAAGTGAAGGGGTCGGAACTTGAACCTGGGTGCCTGTGCTTTAACCACTGCTTCCACCTGCCTCTCCCAGAGGACTTGCTGGCCTTATGCCGTCCATGCAGGGTTGACTGGTTGCTGTACAGGGTTTTCAGTGACCCCATGGAAGTGGGTTTGGCAGCATCAGAAGCGCCCAGGCCCCTGAGCAGGAGTCAGGGTAACTCGTCCTGTGGTAAGGGAGGGGGAAAGGTGGGACCCTGGGTGGTCCAGAGCCCTGCTCAGGTGCCCCAGCTGGGAGAGAAGGGCTTCAGAGAGAGGGAAGGTACGCGGAGGAGGCAAGCCTTAGAGAGGAGAAGGAAGAAGCAGCAGGTTTAGCTGAGGGGACTAGGGCTCTCCCTGCCACTCCCTGGCTATTTTGGGACCAGGTAGCTAATGACAGACTCTGGTTGGAGGCTAGGGGCTCACTTAGAGAAGCAGGAAGTCGACCTCTGAGGATACCGGACCTCTGTGACCCCTTTCTGGGGGAAGCATTCCCTGGGTCGGGACTGGCAGATGTTGGGGTAGGGGCAGGGAGGTGGGACACAGTCGGGGCTGCATGCGGGGCTGTGTAAGACATATATGCATTCATGTGTGGCTGTGTTGAGTGTAGGCAGATTTCCCGAGCAGGGAGGAGGGCTGTGAGTTGACCATGTGTATTGTGAACATGGGCACATGTCACTGTGTCTGTGTGTTTCTGTGTGTGTGTGTGTGTGTGTCTGATGCGTGTGTCCACTGTGTCTCTGAGTGTGTGTAACGCTGTGTGTCTGACCGTGTCTGTCTGTGTAAGTGTGTAGGTCTGTTTTTGTGCCCGTGGGACCTGGTGGGTCTGTGCTGGTGTCTGTCTGGGTGTCGGTATATGTCTGTGTGACGGAGCATGCGTTTGTGGGCCTGTGGACTGGTTTGGCCTAGTTTGGGGGTGACTCACAGGTAAGCGGGGAGAACCCAGGACTTGTTCGGTTAGACCAGGCTCTTTCCCACACTCCCCCCGCCCCCTCCTCAGCCTCTCCCTTTCCCGGCCCCACACACCTTGTTTGGAGGTCACAGTCAGCCTGCCAACAGATCCATTTCTGGTCTGGGGCCCTGAAGAAGAGAGGGCTCTGGGGGCTGAGGGCTTCTGCTAGCCTCGGAGGCATCCTGGGCCATGGGAGTGTGTTGTGTCTTCAGAGCAAGGTTGAAAGGGGGCAGCTGTGGGCAGGCAGATTCCAGCACAGCTGGAAGAACACTCTAGCAGTTATGACTGTCCAGGGATAGGACAGATGTCCTATCAGATGCTGTCAGATGGTTACCTCTGTATCCCCAGAAGTGTGCAAGCAGAAGCCAATGACCACATGTTTATGGAATGAGTGACTGTCCCGGCTGTTGTTCAGGGGCTGGGCTGGCTTGAGAAAGGCGTGGAATTTTGATTGCTGGGAGGTCATTTACAGTATCTGATCTGATGACCAATGGCTTCCTTTGAAGCTGTTCTCTTGTTGCTTTGCCAAAACCGATGTGGTTCTTGTTTTTACGTCCGGTTCTTTGGACCGCAGACTCCTAGAACACCGCCTTTGGGTGAACCAAACCAGGGCCCAGCACATCACCTAACACAATTAGCCCTGAATGAATGAATGAATGAATGAGTCAATCAATCAATCAGTGACTTAGAACCCAGGCTCGGCTACTTAATAGCCTCAGGGGCAGGGAATCTCAGGGAAATCCTAGTTATTACTGCAGAAGTAAAGAGGAAACTCAGTGGGGGGCTCAATGAGAAGGTGGGAATCCCAACAAGAAGGCCATGGTTCTGTTGGAAGAAAAGGGGCTCCTTAGTGAGGATGGGAGAGGGTCGTGGCCTCAGGCAAAGGGCCCTGATCTAGGGCCTCAGGTGTCTGGCTGTGCCCTGCTCTCAGGAATTCTGGTCTGGGGAAAGGTCTGGGATTCATGTCAGCTCCCTCCCTTCCCCAATATGCCACTCAGACCCTATCATAGCTCCCAAGGTTCCTGGAGTCAAGTCAGGCTTCCCTGGGCCTCAGCCCCTTTCATCTCTGTTCCTCATAAAACCTGAGTCATTGCTAGGGCCACAGAGCAGGATCAAAGTTCTGGGTTCCACTGGCTTCTCAGGCGAGAAGAAGATAGAGATGGGGGAGGGAAGTTGGGGGTAGGGGTGCATTTCTGGTCTTAGCTTCCCTTAAAATGGCCTGGGGGCTGCCTCTTGGGTCCTTGGGATCTGAGAATAGGATTGTCCTGGTCAGCACAGCCTGGAAGTGGGAGTGGGGGCTGGGTGATCCCTCCAGGACTACTGTGACCCCCCCTTAAAAGTAAATCTTTAAACCACAGAGCTTGGTTCACCAGATACTTATATTAGGGAGTTTAGTATGGTGGTCAAGTGCTTAGGGTTGGGTTCAAGTCTTGCCTCTGCCACTGTGTGATTCTGGGTAAGTTTCTTAACCTCTCTGAGTCTTCTTTGTCCTCATCTGCAAAATGGGAATATGTTTATAATTGATTCTTTGAGGTATCAAACGCATGGGATTCTTTTGAAGATTCAGAAGGACAATGACTATTAAGCAGTTAGCAAGGTGCCTGGCCCATGAAGCTTGAAGGGGAGAAGTGGCTGTGGCCCAAGGTCATCCAGTTAGTAAATGACGGGGTCAGGGGAAATTTAGCTTTGCCAGAGGCCGTAGCCCATCTTTCCTTTCCTTCCTTTATCATGGCCAGGAACAGGGTCAGAACAGTTGCCTGGTTTTCTAGTTTTTGGTTTCCGGAGGGCTAGATCCAGGGCTCCTTGGGTAGAGTCACACCCCCACCCATATGCTTTTTTGCTCTCTCCCTTCTCACTCCTTCCAGGCTCAGGCCTCAGCTTCACCCCTTGAAGGACCCTGGCATTGGGGATCATCTGAAAGTGGGGAGATGGTGGGAAAGCTGGGAGTATCACGCCCATTTTACAGATGAAGAAACAAAGGTCCAAAAAGTCCAATGGGTTGCCTGGGGTGACCAAGCCTGAGCTTGGCAGGGGTTGTTACTCTGCACTGCCGAGAGCCACCCTCATCACCCCCTGACCCTGTCTCTCTTCTTCCCGGCACCATCTGCAGGGAGCTGGAGCACAGTGAGCCAAGGACACCTCAAGACAGGTCGCCGGGGCCCAACATGGAGAAGGCAGGTGGGCCCCTGGCTCAGGCTGAGACTCCTGTGGTAAGCACCACGCTGACATGGCGGCGGCCGCCCCCTGCCCACGAAGAAATGAGACACCGTTTTCATAAGGTGTCCCTGGTGTCAGGGGCGCAGACAGAAGCCCCCCGGGAGGAGGTGTTTGAGCACAGCCACAGTCGAGAGGAAGTCAATGGCTTTGTGACACGGGAAGAAACGACTATAAATTACCAGGGACCCCGGGATGGGGCCGGCTCCAAGAGCTGTCAGAGCCACGGGCCCATCTTTTCCAAGAAGTACACACTACTCCCCAAGGAGAAAAGGCGAGTGGGAAGGCTGAAGGAGGCTGTAGACCAGGGTGATGGCAGCCCCCCCAAGCCCAGGACTGAGCCACCACACCTGGGAGCCATGGCCAGGAATGAGATTTTGGTGCCCCTGCCTGGGCCCCGTGAACCAAGCCCCCACCCAGGTGTAAGTCTCATCAGTGGGAGCCCCCGGAGCCTCGAAGAGCGTCGGGTGACACGCACCGTGCAGACCACCGTGGTGGTGGGAGGGCACACGGAGCGACGGGTGAACAGCTCTGTGACCGTGGGGCCGGTGCTGTCGGGCGAGGCCCCGCCGAGGGGCCGCAAAGTTGTTCGTACTGTGCGAGCAGTGGTGGTGAGTCCCGAGGCCGAGGGCTCACCCAGCCTCAGCCAAGCCCGGGAGCTGCTAAGTAGCCTTGTGCCTGCTGAGCGTAGCCCCGCCACCAGCCGGCTTCCCAGGCCCACGGCTGTTGTGCCAAGGAGTCCGGGTCTGGGCAGTGCAGGGGGCACAGGCTTAGGGCAGCTGCCTGAGACAGGGACAGCAGAGCCAAAGGACAAAGCTGCTCTGGTCCCTGTGGGCATCCCAGAGGATGTCCACCCACCTTGGAACCAGGATGTCCCTGCAGCTTGCCCAGACCAAGACCAGAGCAGAGCCCCTGATGCCAGAGCCCATGAGGTCCCAAGGGATCAGGGAGCCTCCAGTCTCCCCCAGCCCCCTCTCCAGATTTCCCAGGGCCAGGCACTGTCACCTTCCTCTCCTAGACGCCAGACCCCTACCCCCTCCCTGGACCCAGTCTGCCCCTCGGAGCAGCCTGTGGTGCCCACTCACCCCAGGACCCAGCTCACTGTCAAGTCCAGGGGACCCCAGGCACTACACTCTGTGAAAAGGGAAGGGCTCACGGATCCCTCTGCTGTCCCCATCCTGCCCAAGGTGAAGAGCGAGGTGGCTGTTACAGTCCCTGGACAGCCTCTTGCTCCATCCTCTACAAGAAGGAAGGCTGTCCCCAGCTCAGGAGGGCTTTCTGCTCCCTCCTCCCCACCGAATAAGTTTGTTGAAGACTCTAAAAATGTCCCTAACTTCTCCCTTACCCAGGAAGAGGTAGCGCAGGGCCCTGGGGTCCATGCCGACCCATCCCTCGCCCAGAAAGAGGTTGTACAGGGTCCTGGTGTTCCTGCTGCCTCACCCCCCAAGCCCGCCCAGGTTGTCCAGGCCCCAGAAGGCAGCCCTCGCACCCAAAAAGAGGCTGTCCACGGTACTAAAGACAGTCTTGCTGCTTCTCTCAGTAAGGACGAGGCTGTTCGAGGCCTGACTGCTTCCTCTTTCCCATCCCCCCAAAAGGATGAGGTTGTTGAGGGCTCCGAGGTGAGTCCTACCTCATCTCCCACCCAGAAAGAGGTTGTCCAGGATCCCAGTGCTTCTGCTCCCCCATTTTCCACGCAGAAGGGGATTGTCCCGGATGCTCTTGTTCTCCCTGCCCCCTCCTCAGGGGGCGAGGTGTCCCCCAGCACCGGAGCCCCTCCTGCCCTGGTGCTGATGGTAGCAGAGGCCAGTCCGGAGTCCCGGCTTGTCCCTGACTCTACTGAGGGCGAGATGGTCCCAGAGACATCCCTGGAGGAGGTGGCCCTGGCTGCCGACCTAGAGATTTTCCTGGATACGTTGCGGAGCATGGAGCCCCCCGAGATCCTCCGCACTCATCGGCTGCCACGAGCCCCCCGCTCCTCCTACCTGGCCATGTACGCTACGCTGCCCGCCATCGAGGAGGACCAGCCTGGACCATGGGTGCTGGGACCCAGCCTCCAGGAGGCACCCACACTAGAAGGGAAAGAGGAGGAGGAGGAAGAGGAGGAAGAGGAGGAGGAAGAACCAGAGAATCCCTACCTGAGCGACGATGAGAAGCTCCAGCGCAGGCAGGAGAAAGCTGGGCCCAGGCCCTCCTGGGACTCTCGCCCTGTGAGGCCCCCCCAGGTCTCTCGTTCTCCTCTGGAGATGATGAAGAAACATGTGGCAGATGCTAAGGGCGCCCCCTCAGCGCTGGGGCCAGACTGGCCAGCAGGGAGCAGGCCCACTTCCCGTCTCGGAGGCAGCCTTCTCTTCGGTGGGCTGGTGGCTGCCCCCCAGGAGGGCCCCGCCTCAGAACCACTGGGTACAAAACTATCTGCCCTGCCGCCCCACGGGACACCGGGACTCAGGAAAGTGCCAGGACAGCTGCCCCTGCTCTGCAGCGAAAGGTCACCGTTGGAGAAGCCTGCTTGTGCCTGGCCTCCGGAGGGTTGGGTGAGTGAGGCCTTGGATGAGCAAGGTGGTGGGGGTGGGGGGGACAGCTGGACTCACCTGGGGCAGGGTTTGAATGGTATCAGGACCGGGACACTGGGAAGAGAGTCTCGAGAAGCCAGAGCCTTGAGTCTGATGTCTGGTTTAGTGTGATCTTATACAAGCGACATCCTTCTGGGCCTCAGTTTCCCTATTCACACAGCAGAAGGCTTGCACTGTGGAGCTCAAAGGGCTTGGTGGCTCTGATCTCTTGGAAGCTCGGGGAAAGGAGTGATAGGCACCCACACCCCTGGGATGGGGTGATGAGCTCCCTGGAGGTTGGTGACATCCTCTGTGGGCCAGTGGAGTGGAGGCCAGTAGGGAACATGTGGGATCCTTGGAATGACAGATTATGGGGAGGCAGTAAGGAGGCCACACCATAAGACTTTTTATCACCTCCCTCCATGCCAGAGCCCAGCATTAAAGACCCAGGGCAAGTTGAACATCAGACCTGGAAAGGTAAGGGGGGAACGCCATGTGGGGGTGGGGGGGGGAAGGCTGTGGCGGGCAGCAGGGGGCCAGGATCTGGGGATGGGGCCTGAGGATTCCCTCTGTGTCCTCTCTAGATGATCCTCTTCTCAGAGCCTGGCTGCCAAGGCAGCCGCAGGGAGGTCTGGGACGACATTGCCGACACTTCCGGATGGGCCCACGTGGCCTCCGTAAGGGTAGTTCGAGGCTGGTGAGTGCGGACTGCCAGGGCGAGGCAGGGGGCTGCTTGTGGACCTGGGGGATGCCAGGGTGGTGAGATGTGCCTAGGCCAACCTGGCTGAAACCCCTTCAGCCACCCTGCTTTGTGGCTACACCCTCTCCCTGCCGGTGACCCTGGGTCTCTGTGCCCACAGCTGGGTGCTCTATGAAGAGCCCGAGTTCCAGGGCCAGAAGCTGGTTGTGGCTGAAGGAATGGTGGATTTAGGAGCTCCGGAGTCTGTGTGGAGCACTCAAGGCATCGGTTCCCTGAGGCGAGTTGTCCGGGTGAGTGGCTGGGAGTGGACACCAGATGCTGCCCCGTCTTCCCCAGGCCCCAGCCCTTGAGGATGGGGACAGCCTCAGGTGCCTGGAGTTGGAATAGCCAGGAGAGCTCACATGGTTGAGGAACCTGAAGGGAGCTCACTATGGACTCGCCTGTAGAGTCCTGATCTCAGAGCTCCACCTGGGGAAGAAAGGAGTTCTGGGGTGCTCGACCTGCCTTGGGGAGGCAGGAGGCAGACAGAGGCCAAGTCCCAGCTTGGGAAAGCAGCCTGGGGAAATTGGAGCTGGCTTGAAGGGTCTCGTGAGAGCAACAGAAACGGTTGGGAGTGGCTGCAGGTGCCAGCCCCCCTGCCCTGGGCCTGGGATCTCAGGCCCAAGGTCAGATCCAGGGTGCCACGGATGTTTGTTCATTTGCTCACAGATGCTGGTTAATGTCTGCTGTGTACCAGGCACCGTGCCAGGCAGCGGGTGGGCGGGGGAGACCTGCTCTCTGCCCTGTCAGACTCATGGTCAAGCTAGGGTATGAGGGTGGGACCTGAGGCAGGAAAGCCATATAATCAGATTAGGGATTCATAAACATCCCTCTGGCTGTGGGGAGGAGAAATCTGGGACTCAGGAAGACCAGGCAGGGCTGTGATTTCCAGGTGAGGGGCACCTCTGAATTTGGAGGGAGAAATGCGTGGTTTGAACAGGCCCAGTCAATATTATAGTTCCATACTGTAAAGTGGGGGAAAAAACAAAATAGTTTTTGTAACACAGATGTACAGACTACCGAAATTAAGCTTGACAAAACTGTCTTGGCCAGTAGGGAGACACAGAAGAGAAAGCCCAACCCTAAAAGCAGGGCCTATCACACTTTTTTTTTTTTTTTTTTTTAAATTAAAGCATGAGCACCTCCAAGACAGAGCTGTTGCAATCCTCCCAGTAAGAGGGCGAGAGCGGACGAGTCTTAACCAGGGCAGTGGCCCAGCTATGCAAAGGAGGAGATGGTTTTGAAAGCCTCTCCAGAAACACACAAATGTTTGTGGACGATTTATTGTGAGCTTCTCACAATAAACGCATCTTCATGTAGGAGGTAATGAGGTAGAAGAGGAAAAAACGAGAGCTTTGAAGTCGGGCGGACCTGGTTTCATTTCATTCATTCAGCGTGGACTGGGCTCCTCGTGTGTGCCAGGCACGTGGGAGGGGTTGGTTGCAACAGTGAACACACACTCCATAGGTCTGTTCTGTGCTCTGCTACGTCCGGGCTGTGTGCCCGCAGGCAGGCCGCCCAACTGCACGGATCCTCACTTTCCTAGCCTGTGAGTGAAGTAAGAGCGCCCGCTGGGAGGGCCGGCTGAGATGGAGTAGGACATGCCCTTTCCATGGTGCCTTGCCCTCAGCAGATGCTTCATAAGCGTTTGCTGAGGGAGCGAGGGAATGAAATGGTCTTAGCGGGAAAGAAACACCCAGAATCCAGAGAGCATCCGCTGCTGCCTGGGATGAGAGGCAGGTAGAAGCCAGTGTGGACTAGAGCAGGAATGGTTTACAAAGGAAGAGCCGAAGTTAGACCTCAGGTGACAGCTGTCCATTCTCCTTCTCTCTGGGTTGGATTTTCAGGCTACCCAGAAGCAAGGTGAATGGCATGGCACTTGGCAGGCTCCCACTGGGAACTTTGGTCACAGGTACCAAAGGTCCAGTGCCAAAGAGAGGGCTTTGGTCTCAGGCTTGTCTGGCCAACCTTGCAGAGAACACCCCAGTCACCCTCCTGGCTTCTGTGGAGATGGCCACGGAGGTCTCCCAGAAGCGCCCTGGGACCCTGGCTAGACAGGCTTGGGGAAAGCTGTTAGGGGCGGGGGGGGGGCGCGGGTCGTCTCTGAGGGGGGCTGTTTACATACCCTTTTCCACCTCTGTCTTGCAGGACTACGTTACCCCAGAGATCATCTTGTACTCTGAGGAGGGCCTCCAGGGGGAGCAAGTGAAGCTAATGGATGCCTTGGAGGACTCCCAGGGCCTGGACAGGCCCCTGCAGGTGGCATCCGCCACTGTCTCTGCAGGACTGTGAGTCTGGGCAATTCTGGAATCCCTTCCTTTAACATTCATTGTGCAGGGTGCTGGGGACACAGAGCTGATAGGACACACTCCTTCCCTCGGGCAGTACTTACTCTACTGGAGGGGACAGGCAAGTAAGAAGGCGGTGGTGATCAGAATTCTGGGATGGGGGAGCACAGAAAAGCACCAAACCAGCCTGAAGTCAGAGAAGCCTTCCTGGAGGAAGAGACATCTCAGCTGGGATGAGTGGGCCACAGGAGAATCTTAGCATAAGGAGAGCAGGGCAGGAGGGATTGCCCTTGTTTTGTTCATCACTGTCTCCCTGATGCCTGAAGCAGGGGCTGGCATGGGATAGATTCCCCTAAATATTTGTTAATTGTGTGGGGAAGAGTATATCTAGCAGAAGGAATAGCACCTGCAAAGGCCCAGAGGCGAGAGAACTAAGCCTCGAAAGTTCAGTCTGGCCCAAGAAAGCAGAAGGTGAGGAGATGTGAGGAGTCAGGAAGGGAGACATAGCAAAGGGCCTCTGTGCAGCTGGACCATATTGTGGGGCTAATAGGGAACTACTGGGGGTCCCTAAGCAGGTATGTGTGCTGGAAAGAACTCTCCAGCTGTGTGAAATTAGCGCCAGGCCAGAGGAAGGGGGCAGATGGAGTGGCTACTGCAAGAGATTATGGAGGTCTGAATTGTCCTTCCGCATCATCTTGATGGGGGCTTCTTCCCCCCTCTCAACCTTTTCCCCATCTGTGTCCCTGGGTCTCTGGGGTACAGCTGTCTCTCTTCCTCTCCCCCCAGGTGGCTGCTCTACCCCAAGCCCTACTTTGAAGACATTCCCTGCATCCTGGAGCCTGGAGAGTACCTCACCTCAGAGGCCTGGGGGGCCTTGGACCCTACGGTGGGCTCCTTGAAGCCCATGAGACTGGTAAGGAGCAAGTGGTCACAAGTTACCTTGCCCTGCAGGTTGTGGGGAAGAGGCAGGGCCTGGGGGTCTCCTGCTAAGAATGGGATTGAGGAGAGGGGGAATTAGCCCAACAGCTGGGACAGAGGGAAGACAGGGGGTTGGCCATTCTTAGGGATCTCAGGACCAAGTAAATCCTGGGTTACCCGTCCTCCCTCTTCTTCCTCTACCTCTGGTTTGGTGTCTCAGCTCTGTCTCCTCTGCAGGGCTGCCCAAATGTGGAGAAGCCAGCGGAGCCCAAGGTAAGAGTCTGGGCTGCAGGGTCAAAGAGGGCCTTTGGGTGGGGTGTGTGGGATTTGCGGGTGGCTATCACAGCCTGGACCGGAAGACAGGGGAGGAGAGTGCGGGGGAACGGAAGCTGGGTTTGGGAAGGTGGAATCTTACGGGCTCGTTGGAAACTGGCTTTTGATGTAAGAAGCAGGTCAGAGGTCAGAGAAAAGAAACAGAAGTTACCTAAGAGAATGGAGCTCAGTGAGAGTGGGAGGACTTAGCTCTGGGCTAACTAAGGCAGGGCCTCCCTGGCTGGCTGGGTGTGTTTCAGTCCAGATGGCTCCCCAGCACCCTCACACCACCCGCTTTTCCCCAGGTTGTGGTTTACAAAGCCACAGGCTTTCAGGGCCAGAGCTGGGAAGTGAGCAGAGACATCTACAACCTTCAGCAGCCAGAGGACAGCCAGAGCCCCCACCTGGCCTCTGTGGGGTCCCTGCGGGTTCTTGGGGGCTGGTGAGGACTCAGAACCTTTCCTCCTACTTCATCCTCCCCTCTGGCCTCTACAGTGGGGGCTGGGGAATGGCCCCGGCTGCGTAGGGGAGGGGGGCAGCTGTCTTACACAGCCATGGGCCTTCCATGACCAAGTCTGTTTGTCCCTCCGCCTTCCCCCAGCTGGGTGGGCTACCAGAAGGCAGGCTTCCGGGGCCACCAGTACCTGCTGGAGGAGGGGGAATATGCTGATTGGTCACACTGGGGAGGCTATGACGAGGCGCTGACCTCCCTGCGGGTCATCCGGACGGTAAGCAAGAACAATTGGGCCATCTCTCTGCCTGTGGCCACAGCCAGATGCCCCCCAGCCTCGCCCCTAGTACAGTCTGTTGAAGGAAGAGTTTGTGCCATCTTTCCCAGTTCTCCAGAGCGCCTGGAAGTGTTCCCTGAGGTCTAGCCTCTTGCCTTTCTGCTGTTTTTTTCCCAAGCCATACTGATCGCCTCACTCCAAAATCCCCGGGTGGGCTGCGTCCCCGGGGTCTGGGCACTCCCGGGGGTTTCCGTGGGTGGGCAGGAGAGATCTGACTATCCCTGGGGCCCAGGACTTTGGGGACCCGGCCGTGGTGCTGTTTGAGGCCATGGACTTCGAGGGGCATGGAGTGGAGGTGAGAGAGGCATTGCCGGACGTGGAGCTGGCGCGACACGGCCCCCACACGCAGGCCATCCACGTGCTCAGCGGCGTGTGAGTGACCCGGGCTCTGGGAGCGCGGCGGGCCAGGATCGGTTCCCGCGGAGGAGCCGACCCCGCCCCGCTGACCCGCGCCCCGCCCTCCCTGCAGCTGGGTGGCCTATGAGAAGGTGGGCTTCTCCGGGGAGCAGTACGTGCTGGAGAAGGGCGTGTACCGCAACTGCGACGACTGGGGCGCCGGCAACAGCGCCCTCGCCTCGCTGCAGCCCGTCCTGCAGGTGCGAGCCAGCCGCGCTGGGCGGGGCCCTGGGGGCGGGGACTTGGGTCTTGGGAGGAGCCCACTGCTGGGGGGCGGGGCTGGAAGGGGTGGGCTTGGAGCGCGGGGCGGGGCCTCTGGAACGGGGGAGCTACCCGAGAGCTGTGAAAAGTGAAAAGGGTCGGGAAACTGAGGCTAGAGGCTGGTACCCTCCCTAAGTCTCGAAACTTTGGGCCCTCCTTTAGGTCGGCGAGCACAATCTGCACTTTGTCTCAAAGGTAAGGAGCTGGTGGGGGGCATGTCTCCTCTTCCCATTCTCTCTGTCCCACTCCATCGCCCTCCATTCTCCTCTCTTCGTGTCTCTGCCTGCAGATTCAGCTTTTCTCCGGCCCCGACTTCCTGGGCGACCACATCTCCTTCGAGGATGACCAGGTCTCCCTGCCCGCCTCCTTCCAGGCCCAGTCCTGCCGAGTCCACGGGGGCAGGTGAGGACATGGGGAGAGGGTAGAAGTGGGGCCCACTTGCCCAGAGCACTTAACTCAGCTTGGAAATCCAGGCTGCAGGAGGGTCTTTCTGTGAAATGATTTTTCCTCCTCGAGATTAGCTATTCTGTCCCGAATCATTCAATCTTAAAGCAAAATAAAGTTTTGGGTTTTTTTAAAAGATTTTATTTATTTATTTGACAGAGAGAGAGAGAGAGAGAGAGTCACCAGAGAGAGGGGGGAGCAGGCTCCCTGCTGACCCGCTGAGTGGAGAGCCTGATGCGGGGCTCAATCCCAGGACCCTGAGATTATGACCTGAGCCAAAGGCAGAGGCTTAACCCACTGAGCCATCCAGGCGCCCCAAAGCAAAATAAAGTTTTAATGGAAAACATAAAACTTGTAGATAGTATAGCATAAAGAACCGCAATCTTGTTTCATCTATCTCTCTGCCTTTTTTTTTTTTTAGTGGAACATTTTAAAATCCCCCGACCCGACATAAAATTGCACAGGCAAATACTTAAGTATATATCTCTAATAAGAAAGGACCTTCCCGGGGCGCCTGGGTGGCTCAGTGGTTTAAAGCCTCTGCCTTCAGCTTGGGTCATGATCCCAGGGTCCTGGGATCAAGACCCACATCAGGCTCTCTGCTCAGCAGGGAGCCTGCTTCCCCCACTCTCTCTCTCTGCCTGCTTCTGATCTGTCAAATAAATAAATAAATAAAATCTTAAAAAAAAAAAAAGGGCCTTTCTTGGGACACCTGGGTGGCTCAGAGGGTTAAAGCCTCTGTCTTCAGCTCAGGTCATGATCCCAGGGTCCTGGGATCGAGTCCCACATCAGGCTCTCCGCTCAGCAGGGAGACTGTTTCCTTCCCCCCATCCCGCTGCCTACTTGTGATCTATGTAAAAAATAAATAAATAAATAAAATCTTTTCTTAAAAAAAAAGGACCCTCCCCAACCCACACAGCCACAATTTATTATCACATCTAATAAAATTAACAGTAGTTTGTTAATATTACCTAATGTCCAGTCCATGTTCAGATTTCTCCCACTGTCTTAAAAAAATGCCTTTGTGAAATTGGTTTGTTTTTCTCAGGATCCAAACAAGGTCCACACACTGCTTTTGGTCAATTTGATCTTTAATTTATAGTGGTTCTGCTCCTTTCTTTTTGTTTTATACCATTTATTTGTTTAAAGAAACCCAATAGGGGGTGCCTGGGTGACTCGGTTGGTTAAGCCACAGATTCTTGGTTTTGGCTCACGTCATGATCTCAGGGTGGTGAGAGAAAGAGCCCCACGAGCCCAGTATCTGGTTCCATGCTGGGGATGGAGCCTACTTGAGATTCTCTCTCTTCTTCCGCATCCCTCCTTCTCTTAAAAAAAAAAAAAAAAAGGAAAGAAAGAAAAGATAAGAAAACCAATAATTTGCCCTGTAAGTTTCCCTTCTTCTGAATTTGGCTTATTGCTTCCTTCTGGTGCCTTTTTTCTCTTTGTGTCCTGTATTTCCTGTAAACTGGTAGGCCTGGACGCTTGATGAGGGTAAGGGTGTTTTGTTCCGTTGACAAGAAGACTATATAGGTGGTACCTTGTACTTCTTACTGCATTATGTCAGGCACATGCCTGGTTGTCCCACTTTTAATGATAACAAGATCTCTACATTGCAGGTACCTGGGTGGCTCAGTGGGTTAAGCCTCTGCCTTTGGCTCAGGTTATGGTCTCAGCGGGAAGCCTGCTTTCCCTTTTCTCTTTGCCTGCCTCTCTGCCTACTTGTGATCTCTCTCTCTCTGTCAAATAAATAAATAAAATCTTTAAAAAAAAATAAAATAAAATCTTAAAAAAAAATCTCTACATTGTAAGATTTGCCATGTAAAAAAAATAAGATTTGCCATTTCTCTCTCATCTAGTGGTTTTATTATCCACTGATGATAATTGCCTAGGCTCACTGTTTCTTTAGAGGTCACAAAATGATGATTTTAAGATTTTTGGTATTCCTTCTACATGTGTTAGCTGGAATACATCTATAAAGAGCGTTCCCTTTTCAACTATTTGTTTACCCAAAATAGTTTATACAAAAAAGGCAGTTTGATCCTTTGCCAAGGATCAATTTCTCTTGACCAATTTTCAGAATAATTTCTGGATTGGTGCCCTAGCAACCTCCAGAGCTGACTAGGGAAATATTTTTTTTAAAGTATTGTTATGAACTCATGGATTTATATGTAATTGAAATGCCTCCATCCACTGGAGTAACTAATTCTCTTGTGTGCCCTAATCATTCTGTCTTTGGCAGTTGGGAGCCCCTTCAAATTGTCTGCTTTTGATATGACTCCAGCAGTTTTTTTATAACTTCCTTGTTTTTCTGGTACAATGAGATGCTCCAGGATAATTTTGTACATTTCTGCCTTAATCTTGAAATCAGTTATCTACCAAGGGATTCCAATTCCAGTGGTATTTATATGGAACCTGAATGTTTCAAAACTATAATACTAATATTACTACTAACTGTGAAAAGTATTGAATGCTGTTTGAGGTTTCTCTGTGGTTCTTTTTGTCCTCAGGACATTCACCAACATCCCACTTCAAAATATCATTGTTAAGACATTTCAAATAATACTTCTCATGTGTGTGGTTATGCCACCAACCATATTGGTATATGCTCAGGTTCCTTAATTTAATTTATTTAAATTTTTGGAATACTTTACATTTTTACCTAATTTTTTTTAAATTAAATAAAAAATTACAGTGTCCCTGTCTTAGCTTGGGCTGCTACAACAAAATATCATACTCTGGAAGACTTAAATAATGAGAATTTATTTTCTCACAGTTCTGGAGACTGGGAAGTGGGAGGTCAAGGTACAGGCCCATTCTCAGCTCTTTGGGGAGGGCTCACTTCCCAGCTAGCAAAGAGCTGATTTGTTCCTATGTTCCCATGTGGTGGAGAAAGTGCTCCTGTGTCTCCTGTGTCTTCCTTTCCTTTTTTTTTTTTTTTTTAAAGATTTTATTTATTTATTTGACAGAGATCACAAGTAGGCAGAGAGGCAGACAGAGGGAGAGGGGGAAGCAGGCTCCCCACTGAGCAGAGAGCCCGACACGGGGCTTGATCCCAGGACCCTAAGACCATGACCTGAGCCGAAGGTAGAGACTCAACCCACTGAGCCACCCAGGTGCCCCTCCCCCTATTTTCTTACACAAAAAGATGTACACTCCAACCTGGCGAATATACTAGAGACCACGGAATTGTACACTTGAAAGAACGAATTTTATGCTATGTGGGTTCTATCACAGTTTTTCAAAAGGGAAGCATGCTACAGACACTGTTCTGCCCTTGTTTGTTTTCCCTTAACAGTGTGGAGATCTCTTTATATCCCTTTAAGAGCTCTTCCTCATTCCTTTTCACTGCTCTGTTATTATACTCTACATTCTTAGCGGGCTTTTGTTT
Organism: Mustela erminea; assembly: GCF_009829155.1. Classification (NCBI taxonomy): domain Eukaryota; kingdom Metazoa; phylum Chordata; class Mammalia; order Carnivora; family Mustelidae; genus Mustela; species Mustela erminea. The sequence continues at coordinate 90,524,298 of NC_045623.1, forward strand.
TGTTTTATTTTTTGGTGGGCTTTTTCGGGGTGCAGAATAGCAGTTTATTAAGGCATGGGGACAGGACCTGTGGGTAGAGAAAGCTGCTGATCTATATTCTTAGTTTAATTGACTGTCCCCTCTTGATGGGCCTGTGGGCTGCCTCCCCACGGCCACGGCCAACAGCGCTGCACAAAGAATTTTGTGCAGGTGCCATCTCAGGTTTTTAAAGGTTTCAAGATTGCAAGAAATGGGATTGCTGAGTGACTACATAGAGCTTTGCTTCGTGTTGCCTGATTTTCCTCCCTAGAGGCCGTGCGATTTTATGTAGTCATTTCTGAAGTCTTTTTGTATTTTTTTAAGATTATTTATTTATTTATTTGACAGGCAGAGATCACTAGTAGGCAGAGCAGCAGGCAGAGAGAAAGGGAGAAGCAGCCTCCCCTCTGAGCAGAGAGCCCGATGCGGGGCTAGATCCCAGGACACTGAGATCATGACCTGAGCCGAAGGCAAGGGTTTAACCCCCTGAGCCACCCAGGTGCTCCATTATTTCTGAAGTCTTGACTTCAGTCTCTTGCTGCAGGGCCTGAACACCCTTGGCCTCTCATGGGCTTGGGGGCGTGGGGGTCACAATCAAGTCTGCCTCCACTCTGCTGCATGTCAGAGGGTCTGGCAGGCCAAGTACAGGATGGGCCAAGCTCAGATACCTACTCACATCCCCCCGTTCTTCCCCTTCCCCAGCTGGATCCTGTTTGATGAGAAGAACTTCGAGGGTGACCAGCACATTCTCTCCGAGGGCGAGTTCCCTACTCTCACGGCCATGGGCTGCCTAGCCTCCACGGTCCTGGGCTCTCTCCAGAAGGTACCCCTGGTGAGTCACCTTGTCTGGGTCCAGGCAGCCCCTGAAGCAGTGGGGGCTGCTGGGTGCCAAGTCTCTTCTCACTGTGGGCGAGGTTGCCAGAGCTTGGAGCCAGTCTTCGTCAGAACTGCCCAGGTCCCCCTGAGCCCCTGGCTTCAAAGGTAGTTCCCCTCACTAGAGATTTATGGAGGGCCCACCGTGACAGGTCCTGGGGACGCTGAAATGAATCAGACCCAACCCTGCCTTCCTGGAACCCACAGCCATACTGACATAAAGAAGATTGCAGAGTGGTGTGTCCAGATCTAGAGGTGGTGTGGGGACAGGAGGGAGCAGCACTCGGGTGGGCTGGGGGCAGGGCCCGGAGCGCAGACTGGGGGTTCTGTGCAGGGAGGCCTACGGAGAGCTGGCTCTGCTGTGTGGGGAGGGTGGGTGGGTGGGGATGAGGCAGTAGGGCTGCTGCTCCCGTAGGCAGGAACAAACGATGATGTCCTGGACCAGGGAGGAGGTGGAGGGATGTGGCCCATCCACAGTAAGGAACCGGAGTCTGGAGGATAGGGTGGGCTGGCCGTGGCAGCACCCCGGAAGCTGACTGCGGAGCACAGACCAGCTCCAGGCAGCATTTAACAGGCTTCCCCGGCACTAAGGCATTTAACCCCGTGAGGTTCGTTACTGCCATTATCTCCCTTCTCCAGATGTGCCTCTGAGGCACAGGGAGGTCATGCAACTTGCTCCAGGCCACAAAGGTGGTAACAGGCAGAGCCGAGTTCTCCTAGAGGCAGCCCAGCTGCTGAGTCCAAGCTCCGCAAATATACATCGGGTTCTGAAGGCAGACAGATGTGGTTCTGAAGCCCAGCTCTAGGGACTTGAGCAAGGGGTTTAATCTTCTCCAAACTCAGTTTCCCTTCTTTTTTTTTTTTTTTTTTTAATTATTTATTTATTTATTTGACAGACAGAGATCACAAGTAGGCAGAGAGGCAGGCAGAGAGAGAGGAAGGGAAACAGGCTCCCCGCTGAGCAGAGAGCCCGCTGCAGGCCTCAATCCCAGGACCCTGGGATCATGACCTGAGCTGAAGGCAGAGGCTTTAACCCACTGAGCCACCCAGGCACCCCGCTCAGTTTCCCTTCTGTTAAGCAGGGATGATAATATTAGCACCTACCTTAGAGAAATGTCGAAAAGTTGTAAAGAAATCAGGGAAGGCACGTAGTGCAGAATCCAGCCAGTGGTTAAGCCCTAAACACGTGAGAATTGCTGTAATTACTGCTTTCATCACTGTTCTTAGAAGTGCCATTCACTGGCACTGGGATGAGATTTGAGGGGGCGGTGGGGTTCCAGTCTGGCACCTGCTGCTGCATCTGAGAGTCTGCGGGACACCCCGGCGCCAGTGTCCGGGAGTCCAGGGCCCTGTGGGGCGGAGCTCAGGAGGGAAGAGGGCCTGAAATGCGGATCTGGGAATTGGAGTATCTGGAATTGGGGGCCAAGGCAGGGGCCGGGGCTCTCTCGGCCTCAGCCCTTCTCCATGCCCCCAACCCCCGGCCCCAGCACTTTTCAGAGCCCTCCATTTTCCTGTATGGACTGGAGTGCTTCGAGGGGAAAGAGATTGAGCTGGACAGGGAGGTGCGCAGCCTACAAGCCGAGGGCTTCAACAACCACGTGCTGTCCGTGCGGATCAGCGGGGGCATGTGAGTGTGTTGAGGGGGGCTCAAGGGTGGGGGCTGCCGGGGAGTGAGGGCTGGGTTCCTGGCCTCTTGTCCCTCCCCTCTTCCCTTCCACTCCCCACCCCACAGCCAGGAGGGAGGGAGTGGGGTAGTGGGAGGAGGGCCTTGGACCCCCCAGCCTGGATCCTCTAGGACCCTCTTTTGTCCTGCAAACCCCAAATCTACTTCCCGGCACCCCCTCCCCACACTTGGGACCCTAATACCAGGCAGAGAAGTCTCAGTGTGAGAGAAAAGGAGGTGGAGAATGTTCTGACATCTGTGCCTCCTCCTCTGTCTGTCTGTCTGTCTGTCTTCTCTCTGCATCTCCGGCACCTGTGGGGCCCAGCTGGGTGCTGTGTGAGCACAGTGACTTCCGGGGCCGCCAGTGGTTGGTGGGCAGCTGTGAGATCACCAACTGGCTGACGTACAGCGGGACGCAGAGGGTGGGCTCCCTCTACCCCATCAGGCAGGTCAGTAGCATGTTGGCTCACACATGCCCGTGCCGCTCTGTCGCGCCATGCCCTTCCCATGTTGCCCAAACTCAGCACTGGGGTACTTCTGTCACAATTTTGCCACATCGTTGTGCCTCTTCAAACATTATCTACTCAGTATTTTTTTCTAAACTGACTCACTTTTTGTTTTCCCTTTATCCTCCTTCTAAGGAGTGATACCCATAAAATCATGGGTGTGATGTGTGTGTGTGTGTGTAGGATTTTTCTTTCATTGGCATTATAATAAATGCATTACCGTTAAATTTTTAGCAGTACGTTTATCCACTTAGGACTAAAAATCTCAGGTGCAGAGATTGCTTACAAACAGAAAATCTTAGGAAAGAAATAAAATGGGGATAACACATGTGATGGAGTTGTCTTGAGGACTGAAAATAAATAATGTTTGCAAAGCCCTTAGAAGGGTACTCGTGTGGGTAAGCATTCAGCACCCGTTAGGTGCGGTTCTTCTGTTAGTGCCGTCACCACAATTCAGGACCCCTGGCTGATCTGTGGCAGAGCCTGGTCTGATGTGTGACAACCAGGTGGGTCCGCCCCACCATGGCTCTTCAGCCCAGTGTGTGTGTGCATGTCCATGTGCCTACCTGCGTCTGTCCTGTTAGCAAACATGGGGTGTGGAGTCGGCTGGGGGGTGGTGGGCTGTGTGTGCATGGCTGTGTGTGTCCGTGTGTTTGTGGCTGCTGCAAACCTCTGCCCAACCACGGGGACCTGGCAACATGTCCCCGAGCACGTGGCCACAGGTGTCTGTGGTCACGGGTGTGCACCTCGGCTGCCCCTCTGATACCCATGTGTGAGAGAAGAAGGGGCTTAGAAGGAGGGGTTCTGGCAGGGAGGAGGGACTAGAGGGCTGGGGATCCTTGCGGCTCCCCAGCTGAGGGTGTCAGGGGCCCAGCTGGGAGCAGCCCTGCTGGGGGGGGCCTCTCACTCTCAGCTTCTCTGCACCCCCCCCCCCAGCGCCGGGTTTATTTTCGCCTCTGGAATGCCGCCCTGAGGGGATTCCTGGCAGTGCCAGACCACGTAGAGGACATGAAGGCAGGCCGTGTGGTGGTCTCCGAGCCTCAAGCGGGAGGCAGCTGCGTCTGGTACTACGAGGATGGGCTACTGAAGAACCAGGTACCAGCTGAGGGTCTGGGAAGGGGACCCTAGAGTCCCAGGCCCTCGAAGGCTCCTTGTGTGGGGAAGTCCCAGCCGGTGGGGATCTGCCATCAGGCCAGAAAGACACAGAGAGACACACACAACTGCCAGGACCCTGGGGAGGGGGAGACGGCAGGCTCTGCTCCCCTGGGCCGTTTGGGCTCTTCTCTGAGCCTCCGTTCCCCATCTGCAAAACAAGAGTGTAGAACCAGACACTTCTAAGGGAACTCCCAGCTCTGATATCCTGGGACAGAACTTGGATCCTATTAATAAAGATAGATTCACTCCGCAAACATTTCCCGAGCACCTACTATGAGCTAGGGGCCCGGAATAGAAATGACTCCTGCCTTCCAGAACTGACATCGTAGTGGGGAGAGACCGAAACCATTTAAATGAGTAAAACATCTCCATACGTTGGGGGGCAAGAGGTGCACTAGGGGAAAAAGAAATGAAAGGGGGCTGGGAAGTGGCTGTAGCTCTGACAAGAGAGGGCCTTTCTAGAAGGCAGCATGTGAGGGAGGCTGCCATGTCGGTGTCCGCAGGAAGCGCTCTCCTGGCAGAGGAAACAGCAGCAGCAAGGCCCTGAGGTGGGAACCCGCCTTGCAACAGGACCAGCCAGCTCACATCATGGGAGGGCTAGGGAGGGAAGTAGCAAGAGAGGAGGTCAAAAAGGTTATAGGGCTCTGGGTCTTTGTAGGCCACTGAAGGAGTTGCGCCTTTTATTTGAAACAAGAGAGAACCTGTGGCAGGTGCTGTGGTAAGCCCTTCACACGAATGCCTTGTACGATCCTCAGAGGGCACAATGAGGCAGGTCTTGCCATACTCTCCATTTTATAGATGAGGAAACTAGAGCACAGAGAAGTTAAGTAACAGGCCGAAAGTCACACAGACAATAGTAGGTGAAAGCTTGTCTTATGCCAAGTCTTATGCTTTGGGAGTCAGTCATGAGAGGCTTCCTGGAGGAGCCATTTTTCCAGACCTTTCACGGTTTTTCACATTGAAGGCTTGCAGCAGCCAGCGTGCAGAGATTCCCATCCCCAGGGAACCCAGTGCTCAGAAGGATTAAGAGATTGACCCAGGGTCACAGTCCGTGAGAGCCAGGATTCAAAGCCGGGTGTATGCTAAGGGTATGGGGTTTGGTGGAGTCACTGATGACCTCCTGGGGCCTCAGGTGGCCCCAACCATGAGCCTGCAGGTGATCGGGCCTCCCAGCACGGGCTCCAAGGCGGTGCTGTGGGCTGAGAGCCGCCTCCCCCGCCAGACGTGGAGCATCAGCGAATCGGGCCACATCTGCAGCCAGATGTTTGAAGGGCGGATCCTAGATGTGAAGGGTAAGGGGGCTGGTATGTGGGAGAAGGCACCTGAGGGGGGCTGTGGCCACTGGGGTCCAAAGAAGCATCTCCCCATATCTCCCTCCTTCTGCCAGGTGGCCGGGGCTACGACCGGGACCACGCGGTGCTGTGGGAGCTGGCCGAGGACCGGGCGTCCCAGATCTGGACCGTCCATGTGCTCTGACCGCCTCCCGTTCCCCAGCCCTGGAGGCTTTCCATGGGATGAAATATTTTTTGTAGATTTTTTTTTTGTTGTTGTTGTTGTAACATAAGCTGTTTTCTAATATGCTCCCAGGTATCTTCATCTTTGTGCACCTTGATATTTGGGGCTGGGGTGAAGATTTGTTCACCTGCCTCCTTTCCCACGTGTGTGCCCTACTTCTTTCCTCCCAGCCCTGGTTCCATGGCCCAGGTGTAAGGCCTCCCTCGGCCACCAGAGGGGGCCCTGGGCCCAAACGAACTGTGAGAGTGTTTACCTGACCTCGGAGATCTCACAGGCTGCTGGAGGGTTGCAACAGGGAGGGTGATACACTCAGCAACAGGATAAGAAGGGAAGTAGAGGGGTACACAGGGGAGGGACGGGAACCATTTAAGAGCACAGGGCAGGGTGCTGGGAAGAAGGGATAATCGGCTGGGATGTGGAGGAAGGGCAGGGAACAGCTAGGTTAGGGGGTGGCAGAGGAAGAGTGTTCTGGGATGCAGGTAAGTCAAGACATGAAAACTTGGAAGCTTGGTGTGATGGGGTCGCAGCGGATCAGGCAGGAGAGCTGAATGGGAGACCCACCCCCAGGGACCTTGCCTACCAGCGTTCCTCTTAATTTCCCCCAACTCCAGTCTCAAGGCCCACACTTTTTCTGGCCTCTCAGTCGAAGAAGCCAGGACAAGGGGTCTGGGTTCTTAACCCAGCCTAGAGAAGGCAGGACATCGAAGAGGAGCAGCTCCCTCCATCCCCCAATCTAGCAGGCACTTCTCAGCCCCTTGGCCAAGGTCCTTTAGGAAGAGACAGAGAAGGTCAAGGCCCTTGGGGCTTCTCTGGGGCTCCCTTCCCTCCTCGCAGCTCCCAGGACCAGCACTGCAGATCCAGGAGCATAGAAGTGGTTAGAGCAGCTGTGTGTCCTTCCTGCCTTCCCAGCCTGGGTTCGGTGGGGAATCAGTGGATGGCCTTCTCTTCATCCTTCTCAGCACCCCTGGTGGACGAGTGTCCAGTGTCCAGTGAGGACAGGAGGGCTGTCTCCCACGGGGCGAGGCTGGGGGCTGAGACCCCAAGAGACTGCGGGCGGGTGCTTCTCTGAATCTGGCGTTCTGAACCCACCCAGGGATTAGGGTAAGGGACTCTCTGAGCCTCTGCTGCTTGGGATGGCCAGGGGTAGGATGGGAGTGATCCTCTGGGACCGTCATTCCCAAACACCCAGAGATGGGGGAAGCCAATGCAACTAAAAAGGGTGGCAGATTCAGGGCCATGTCCCTGCCAGGTGAGCCTGAGGGGAGAGGCCTCCGCCCTGGAATTTGGGAGCTGGAATACCAGGGTAGGAGCTCTCCAGTGCCATCGCTCCTCTGACGGGGCGAGGGCAGATCCTTGGTGCTGCTGCAAGCCAGGCTCTCGGAGCCCAGCGATGTCCAGTGACCACACACAAGACCCTAGGCCAAATATAGGACATCTTTATTGACCCCCAGCTGGGTGGCGCTTGCCCCTATGTATGAGTACCTCCCTGTGAGGGTCACTGCCTCCAAGGCACTGCCTCTCAGTTCCTACAGCCCGGTCATCTCTGGCATCAACCCCTCCCGGGGACGTGGTGGCAATGGTGGCGGGGGGAGCTTCTCTTGCTAGTGATGGTGGCCGCTGTCTCAGGGGGCCTGGGGCTAGGGCTGAGGCATGTCACCTCAGCTGAGATAGAAGAGCTGGATGAAGGTGTTGGCCAGGAAGAGAAGGACACCGCCACCACCGAAGCTGCTGAGTGCTGGGGTCGCACTCTTGGGTTTCCTGGTGGTCGTAGCGGTTGTTGTATTGCTTCCCAGGACATGAGTTTGTATCTGCAAGAGAAGTAAGGGCAAGCTCAGGGGCTTTCGAAGCTCACGTTATGTAGAGACCTAGTTCCCCCACTCTGATATGACAGATCTCCGTTCTCTGTCCCCCCCATGACCACAACTTCTACCACAAGGTCCTATGGGGACAGGACCTTCCTGCCTTGACAACAGGCAGTTTCAAAAGTGGTCCCTCTTCTGCTTCCCACGGAACCTTCCTTTCACCTCTGCCAAGCCACCAGCTCCTCCAACACGTAGGAGACAAGAAACCTGTGGTTTCAGCCCTTGACCTGACTAACTGGGCTAGGGTGCTTAGCCTCTCTGAGCCTGCTTCCTCGTTTCCTGAATGAGCCCATCACAGTCTTGAGGTCGTGTGAGACAGGGCTGGGGAGAAGACACCGGCAAAGTGTGGGCAGGCGAGGAGGTGGGGAGGGTGTGACCTCTTGCCCGAGGAAATTGCCAGATGGTGAGCAAACTGTTCTCAATGCTTGATGAGGCTACAAGTAAAGTTGCCCCTGATGGAGATGAAGCTGTTTTTGATGGTGATTAGGCTGTTCTTGATGCTTGATCGAGCTGTTCTTGATCTAGAACTTGATGCCTCTAGTCTCCTATGTGGACTAGCGCCATGAGGGCACATGGGATGTTGCCAGGGCTGCCTCCTGAAACAGCAGTTGACTTTGAGAATCCAGCTGTTTCTGGAGTGGGAGATTTCTGTCTTCTTTACATTCCCAGACACACAGGCTTTTCTCCCTGGTGTGTCCCCCGATATCCAGGAACAGCTCTGGCTCCACTTGAACCTATCCTGGCCCCTTCCCTACAGGGCCACTTCCCCCGCTTCCCCAGGGGTCAGTGCCATCCTCACTCCCAGCTGTCTCCCCGAGCCTCGTCTTTCCTATTCCATGTCAGCCCACGGTGTGCCTCGCTGTGCCCGGCACCCCGTCAGTACCCACCCCCAAGTAGTCTGTCCAGCCAAAAGGGCTGGAAGGCTGGGACCAGGGCCCCTGAGTCCTTGATTTACCTGCTGGACCTTGTGTTCCCTCTGGAAGGAGGCTGAGTGCCCAGGAGCCTGCATTTCCTCCCTCTCCTGCCAGGCAGGTCTGGGGAGTCGTGGGTGGTGGTGTCAGGGGGCTCCAAGGGGCTGTTCTTACCTGAATCATAACCAGGACACTGATGGTAAGTAGGAGGAAGAAGAAGCCCTTCATCTTTGGAGAATCTTGTGGCTGTCTTGGCAGCAGTCTTTTAGAGATGAGCTCAGGCTTGTCTGCAGGCCTCTTGGCTTGTCTACTTTTGAACCAGGAGGCAGAGGAGGCGGGGTAGAAGCAGGAAGAAGGAGGGCCCAGGCTGTGGGGTGGGGTGCTTCTACGTTTCTACAGGCCTCATGATTGAGGACAACAGGCCCTAGGTTCTAAGGCCCTCCGTAGATGGTAGGTTCTGGATAGGGACTGAGGCACGTGTCAAGATGGGAGGTAGGCAAACCAAGGGAGCATCTGTGGGACAGCAAACAGGGCCCTGGGCTTGGAGTCCAGAGTGGGAAATAACACTCAGGGAAATAACCACCTCTCAACCCGGAGACCTGGGCTAGCAACTGGCCTCTTTGAATCTTTAACACAAGAGCTGTCAGAGGACTAAAGGTAATAAAATTAGGAAGATTGGAGCAGGGGACAGGAGCTGAAAAGAAGGCTGAGATAGGCTTAGGTTTCAAGGTAAGGATCTAGCTGGGTTCACAGGTTCAGAACAAACATTTGGGGACCATGAAAACTTAGCGTTAATAGTTCTCTGTGAAATCAAAGGGGATCCGGAGACCTAACTTCTGGGTGAGCCCATTCGCTCCAGGTCTCATGTTTCACCTTTCCAGTGAGAAGACTGGAATGGATGATTATTTTAAGGCCTAGAATTTTGTGATTCAGATACAAAAATAGCAGATTTGTTGTTTGTAGACTTTAAAAATGAAACCGTTATTCGATCAGTGAAAACGGGTTTATTTGGGAATAGCAGAGACTTGCAATTCCGGACCAGCAAGGTACCCCAAAACCCAGAGGCTAGCCCAACAAAGGAGAGAAACCTCATTTAATGGAGAATTCTGGAGGAGGAAGTTGGGAGGAATTGTTTTGACCAGAAGTCTAACGGAGAGAAGGAGGCAAGTCCAGGTGGTGATGATTTCTCATTGGCTGCGCTGGTGGGGTGGTCCGCTACTTGCAGGAGTTGTAATGAACGGCTTTTCCTGTTGGGGTCTGTAACCGACAAATCTTTTTGTAATTGAGGTTGGGCGACATGGCCTGAGAGCTCCTCCTGGTGGCCTCTCTCTCCATTTTCGTGAGGTTTCCTTTTCTTTCCACATTTCCTCCTTTTCATCCAGATTTTTCTCCAAAGCTATCCCATATCAATAGTCCGGTTTTCCTAATTCAGTGGCCTTTTGTCCCATGGTGCCAGGAGGGGCCTTCCCTGAGTGTTATTTCCCAAATCAGGGTAATTGTGCCGATAGGAAATTCCCATTTGAGGAAGAAGGAGGGGAAGCAGAACTCTCAGGCACTTCCCGCTTACAGTTCCCATTAATCAGGATCGTAGTATCAGAGACCATCTCCTTGTTGGCACATCGTTTTAGAAAGGTCTGACAGGCAACAAGTACAGAATCAAAAGTAATATGACGATTCCAAAGATACAGTTTGTGGTTCCAAAACCAGGCTCTGAAAGCAGCCAACTGAAAATACTGGAACTTATGCCAGCATACGGGAGAAAAGTTCTCCCAGTGGAGGCAAACCCCCAGTGACCTATGCCTTCTGGACGTGCCTGTTTAACTCAGCGGTGAATGCAGAATAGTGAATACTGCAAGCGTTCTTTGAAAGAATTCACTGAGGACATTGGTGAAGATACAGTGCAGGTATGACCATGGAAGCAAGACTTTGGTGAAGTTTTTGCAAAATAGCAAAACTTCAAGTATGTTTTAAAACAGGTATTTTTTTTTCACAGACCTGTACCCCTGGGGATAAAAATACGTTATATGTTTATTAAAATAAATAAATAAATAAATAAATTAAAAAAAAACAGGTTTTTTAAAAAAATTGTATTTAAAAAAAATTTTATTTATTTATTTGACAGACAGAGATCACAAGTAGGCAGAGAGGCAGGCAGAGAGAAAGGAGGAAGCATGGGATTGGATCCCAGGACCCTGAGATCATGACCTGAGCTGAAAGCAGAGGTTTAACCCACTGAGCCACCCAGGCACCCGTTAAGAATGGTATTCTTAAAAGAATTCTTTGACATGAAATGTCAGTAAACCTGTAAATTCAGAAAATGTGAATGTGAAAAGAATTCAGAGTATTCTGAAGAGTATTCTGAAGAGTCTGAATAAGAATTCAGACTACTAGTTAGTAAGTTAGCAGTCCACATGAAAAAGAGAGACTTCGGTGAATCCTGAACCTTCTAACAGGCCTGGTGTGGACTTCTTGGGAACGTTGTCTGTTGGATGTGCTCTTCTCTGATTCTGGGAAATCTTGATTTTCAGGTCACCAGGTGGTGCTTTCCTTACTTGTGTCATGTGAATCCAAGATTCTAGGCCCAGGAATTTGGCTAGTGACCCCTGAGAGGGGCCTTTCTGGCAAGGTTGAAAAGTCTTTCTGGAGGTTTCATTTCTAGTGGACAAAATCTTCAGGTTGCAAGGAGTGGTGTTTAAGATCTTAATCTCCCAAGAGTGCAAGATGAAAAGATTGCTCTACCAATGCATGGTTATTTGTTTATTTATTTGTTTGTTTGTTTGTTTAGAGAAGATGGGGGGATGGACAGAGGGAATCTTAAGCAGGCCCAGTGGGGCTCAGTCTCACAACCCTGAGATCATGAACTGAACCAAAATCAAGAGCTGGATACTGACTGAGCCACCCAGGCACCCCACCATGGTTATTTTAAAAATTTAATGAAATTAATTTAATTTATATTCAATTAATTAACATATAGTAAATTATTAGTTTCAGAGGTAGAGTTCAGTGATTTATCAGTTGCATATAACACTAAGCACTCATTACATTTCAAGCTCTCCTTAATGTCCTTCACCAAGTTACCCTATCCTCCAAGCCCCCACTCCAGCAACCCTCAGTTTGTTTCCTATAAGAGTCTTTTATGATTTGTCTCCCTCTCGGATTTTGTCTTATTTTATTTTTCCCTCCCTTCCCGTATGATCCTCTGTTTTGTTTCTTAAATTCCACATATGAGTGAAATTGTATGATAATTGGCTTTCCCTGATCGACTTATTTCACTTAGCATAATGCCTTCTAGTTCTATCCACATTGTTGCAAATGGTAAGATTTCATTTTTTGATAGCAGAGTAATATTCCACTGCATGTATATATCACACCTTCTTTATCCATTCGTTTTGTTGATGGCCATCTGGGCTTTCCTTAGTTTAGTTTTTGTGAACATTATTGCTATGAACTTTGGGGTGCAAGTGTCCCTTTGGATCACTATTTTTATCTATTGGGTAAATACCCAGTCATACAATTCCTGGGTCATAGGGTAGCTCTATTTTCAACTTTTTGAGGAACCTCCATACTGTTTTCCAGAGTGGCTGCACCAGCTTGCGTTCCTACCAACAGTGTAGGAGGGTTCCCCCTTCTCTGCATCCTCACCAACATCTGTCATTTCCTGACTTGTTGGTTTTAGCCATTTTGACTGTTGTGAGGTGGTATCTCATTGTGGTTTTGATTTGTTTTTCTCTGATGCTGAGTGATGTTGAGCATTTTTTCATGTGTCTGTTGGCCATTTGTATGTTTTCTTTGGAGAAATGTCTGTTCATGTCTTCTGCTCATTTCTTGACTGGGTTTTTTTTTTTTTTTTCGAAGTATTGAGTTTGATAAGTTCTTTATAGATTTTGGATACTAACCCTTCATTTGATAAGACATTTGCAAATATTTTCTCCCATTCTGTTGGTTATCTTTTGGTTTTGTCAACTGTTTTCCTTGCTGTTCAGAAGCTTTTTATCTTGAAGTCCCAATAGTTAATTTTTGCTTTTGTTTCCCTTGCCTTTGGAGACGTGTCAAGCAAGAAGTTGCTGTGACTGAGGTCAAAGAGGTTGCTGCTTGTGTTGTCCTCTAGGATTTTGAAGGATTCCTGTCTCACATTTAGGTCTTTTATCCATTTTGAATTTGTTTTTGTATATGGTGTAAGAAAAGGCCAGTTTCATTCTTCTGCCTGTGGCAGTCTGATTTTCCCAACACAGTTTGTTGAGGAGACTTTTTTCCATTGGACATTCTTCCCTGCTTTGTCATAGATTAGTTGACCATAGAGTTGAGGGTCCATTTCTGGGTTCTCTATTCTGTTCCACTGATCTGTGTCTGTTTTTGTGCCAGCACCACCCAGCATGGTTATTTTTCATGGAAGCAATTGCACCTTTACCATATTGAAGTACATCTTTTATTAATTGTGGGTCAAAGGAGGCAGGGGCCAAGAGCATTGGACCTACTGTGACTATCTCAAAGGGTGAGAGTCTACAGGTTCTCAAGAAGGTGGATCTGAGATTTAGAAGGAACAGTAGCAATACATCAGGCCAAGGTATTTGGAGCATTTCTACAAATTTGCTAATTGAGTTTTAATAGTGCCACATTAATGGGGCACCTGGGTGGCTCAGTCCTTAAGTGCCTGCCTTTGGCTCAGGTCATCGTCCAGGGGTCCTGGTATTGAGCCCCACATCAGGCTCCTGCTTGGCAGGGGGCCTGCTTCTCCCTTTCACACTCCCCTTGCTTGTGTTCCTTCTCTCGCTGTGTCTCTCTCTGTCAAATAAATAAAATCTTAAAAAAAAAAAAGTGCCATGTTCAGCTAGCCCTGAGGATTGAGGATGGTATGCACAATGAAAGTATTGCAAAACTGACCACACAGCAGACTTGTCAAAGCACCTGTCCAGTAAAATGGGTTCCCCAATCACTGTGATGTTCAAGAGGGGTTCCCCCGGCAGGGATAATCTTTTCTAACAGGATTTTAGCCATAGAAGAGGCAATGGACTGTCTATAAAGGAAGACTTCAATTCAGTGAGAAAACACACAAACCATGACTAAAACGTATTTATGCTGATGAGATGGGGCAAGCTGTATGAAGTCTATTTGTCAAAACTCAAAAGGTCCATTAGGCCATTTAAAGTGTCTGGAAGCAGTGCCAACTGATTTCCCTGGATTTTTATTTCAGACAGGTGGGACAGGGGAGGTAGGCCCTATGGAATCTGCCAATATCAGTTGAAGATTTTGCCCATAAGAAGGGTGGTACCAGATCCAATAGGGACTAATGATCCATGTCCCCGGATTCAGCCATAGTGTCATTAGAAATAGAGCAAATTTAAAAAGTCAAATGGTCACTTAATTCACTTGCTTGGCTATTTTGATGGCTACTCTCAAATTCTAGAATTATTTCCCCCTTTTGGGAGAAGGAAATCCTGGCCTGATACTTCTCTAAAGAAATCTTGGCCTGATAGGGCACCTGCGTGGTTCAGTTGGTTGAGTGTCTGATTCTTGATTTCGGCTTAGGCTTAGGGTTGTAGGATCAAGGCCCATGTTGGGCAACGTGAATCTGCTTGTTCCTCTCCTTCTGCTTCTCCCCCCAACTTGTGGCCCTTCTCTCTCAAATAAATAAAATACTAAAAAAAATAGAAATCTTGGCCTAATGAATGAATAGGGACAGAAGAACTTCAGAGAAAAATGTGTGTGTATCTCAAAGAGCCTAAATGAAAGAGAAAAGGAACAGAGATGGAACCTGTTGTGATTTATTAGAGATCCTTCCATGTGAGCTGTTTATTTCTCCTTGAGCAGGGGCCTTTCCAATCTCCCTATCATTCCAGTTTTAGTGTATGTGCTGCCTAGGTGAGCAGACTGATTCAGCACTCCAAGACAGGTGCTGTTTTATTGCCGTGGGGCTGAGCACTGGTAGTGTAGGGCTGGTATCTGTAAGGACAGAGATTCCCTCTCATTCTGGAGAGTGGTTTCTCTGAGCTGATATAGAGGAAGGACTGGGAAGAGCCTCTGTAGTTCCTCAGAGCCCCAACCCTGGGAATTGGGAGGACACTGGAAAGGCTGCCTAGGGGGCCAAAGATGCCTGGAGCACTTTATAACTATGTTTTGTCCAGTGTCCTGGCCCTTTGCCATAACAGCAGAAACTAGGACGTTTTTGTTTTGTTTAGGGACCTTGATTTGCCAGCGTTGAAAATTAATTTTAGCAGTCTTTCTTTTAGGTGCCTCATCTAGGGTGCCAGCGACCTGGTTTGCCAAATTAACAAAGTCTGGGGTGGACATAGTTTCCTGTTCCATCCTGGTCCTTTTAACTGAAAGAGAAAGATCTTGCCTCAGCCCATGAATAAACTCTCCCCAAGAGGATCCAACATCTAAAGGAAGACCATAGTTTTCTTTGAAAACAATGTGAAGTTGATTATAACGGTCATGGACAGGTTCATCAGATTTTTGTGTGCAAGCCTGAATTCTGCTCCAATTAACAGACTGAGGGAAAGCTATTGCAATTGCTCAGTGGAGGTTTTCAGCAAGTGTGCTTGCTGTAAGTTAGGGGCTTGTTTTTTAAATCCTGTTTATGATGTGCCCATCAGGCTAGTTTTAGCCAAGGGTTAGCTTGGTCCTCAGCAACAAACTAACTGATACAAATCTGAGAAACCAGGCTGGTAAGTTTGAATAGCTATTAATTCTTCAGCAAACCCATGAGGATCCTCAGTCAGTTTCATAAAAAATTCTTTATGGCTCACAATTTGGCCTTCCTCCAGGGAACAGAAGACATCTGGGGGTTATTTGAATCCTCAGAAGACTTAATTTTAAAGGGACTGTATGTTTGGAAACAAAGGAAATGGGGGAGGGAAAAGAGAGGCCTCATAAGTCCTTTTATTTTTAGTTGTTTGTTTGCCTCAGTCCAGAAAGTGTATTTTTCAGAGAGGAAATTTTAGATTCCTGATAACATTTGGAAGCTTTAAGACATCAGAAGCAGCATCCCATGTCATTTTGACAATTTTTAAGCCATGCAGCATCCCATGTCATTTTGACAATTTTTAAGCCATGGTTGTTCAATTCAGTTTTGAAAAAAGTAAGTTTGGGGTGATTGAAAGTTCCCCATAATGAGCTTTTGTGTTTTAAATTACTTTTGGTTACGTGATTTAGTTAGATATGCATATGAAAAGGGACTGAAATTTTTAAAAATAAAACCAGCTGGGGTGCCGGAAAGGGGGATGCACTGTCAAAGCATTTTGATTGTTGGGATCCCATTTCTTACAGGCTTTTCTAGGGAGGGGATAAAGTCCTAAATAGCATAGTTTGAATAGGAATAGCCTGGTTCCCCAAAGAAGTCAAACCAAAAGCCAAGTACTCTCAGAAAGGACAAATCCTTGAAACAGATCCTGAATAAAACCTGGAGAGCACAGAACACAATGAGAATGGAGTTCGAAGTCCAGCAGAAAGACTCAGTAAGAGTCGTCTCTGGATCCCACTTCTGACACCAGAGGATGTTAACCTTGAAAATAAAACTGTCAGTTATTTTACCAGCAAAAATGGGTTTATTTGGGCATAAGTAGAGAATTACACTTTAGGACAAACAAACTACAGCAAATACCATAGGTTAGTCCAACAAAGGAGAGAAACATTATTTTATGGAGAAGAAGGAGAAAGTTGGGAGGAGTAGTTTGGAAAAGTCCAATGAAGAAAAGCACGAGTTCAAGGTGATGACAGTTTTTCATTGGCTGAGTTGCAGGGGTACTTGATTTCTTGTAGGAGATGCAATGTACATCTCTTCATGTTTGGGCCTGTAACTGATGATTCTTTCTGTCCACAGTTCTTCTCTTGGGGTCTGTAATTGACAGGTCTTCCTGTAATTGGCCTTGAATGGAATGGCGTGAGAGCTCCCCCTTCTGGCCTCCTGACCACACCTAATGAGGTTTCCCTTCATTAATTTTCAGACTATCAATCTAGGATGGATGGGAGGAGGGCTAGGGGAGGGCAAGCAGGTGACTAAACTGTAGCGGAAGAGATTTGGAGTGGGGATGGTCCTCAAGTCCCAGCAAGGGGTGGAGGATGAGAAAAATCACAAAGCTGCTTTGATGGTGCTCTGTTCTTTATATATTTATACATTCTTTCTATTCTTTATACATTCTTTATACCTTTATACATATAAATATATACATTCATTTATATACTTTATTCTCTCAGTGGGGCTCTGCAATAGGTTTTCCAATTATCCCCATTTTCCTGATGAAGAAACTGAGGCTTAGATATTCAGTGACCTGTTCAACGTAGTAAATGGTGGAGTCAGCCTCATTTGAACTTGAATACAGGTCTGTCTGAAGCCACAGTCATGTATGTAACCTCGGGGGCTGCCCTCGTAGTCACTGATTCCCTGCCCCTCTCCCCCTTAGAGGACACAGTGGTTGTCTCTGAAGCCCAGCTCTAGTCTCACCCACTCACCCTTCCATGGTCTCTTTTTGCCTCATTTGCATGCCAGGTAGTAAAAGAAACCCCCTTCGCTTCCCTTCTTTGGTTTTAAGCCTCCTGTTGCAAGCTTTAGAAAAACCGAGTGGGCACTTAGGGGGCTCCATCTCTGGATAAAAAGAAAGAGAGAGAGAGAAAAGAACTGAGAGTGAAGACTGGTGAGAGAAAGCCAGGAAGTAGGGAGGGGGAGGGAGAGGGCAGGAGTCTTGAGGCCCCTGGGCAGGGGGTGCTGTTGGTTCAGGAGAGAACTGGGATGAGCCCTCAACTATCTGTCACTGGGGTTCAAGCCCTGGGAGGGAGGGGAAGGGGACTGCAACGCATATTACAATATGGTCCACCCTGCATCTTACATCCCCACTAAGAGAAGGACGTGATCCCATAGTACCACAGAGCACTCTAAGGTAAATCTTCCTCCATCTGCCCATCCATCCATTTCAGGCAATTTATTGATTCCTACTGAGTATCAGGCAAGATGAATGAGTGAGGGTCTCTTCACCTGAGTTTGTAGTCTCAGAGGGAGACACAAACTGTAATAATCACAAGACTGAGTAAGAAATGCTATAACGGCAGCAGGACAGTTAGAATGCAGAGTGTGATTCTGCTTGGGAGGAGTGAGCGTATCCATGGAGGAAGGAGCACTTGAGCTAGTCCTTGAAGGATTAAGAGGGGTTTTCCCAGGGGAAAAAGGCAAAGGTAGATGTTCTCACTGGAAGGAGAGGCCTAAACATAGGAGAAAGCATGATAGTTTCTGGAATACTGAGAAGGATGGAGGGCAGAACTCATAATTAGAAGGTCTTAAATGTCAGTTAAACTGGAGATGGTAGGGCATGAAAGACATATAAAATGGCCTGGATGTGGGTGGGAAGAAGGGAAGGTGGGAGAGATGGCCAGGGTTTTATTTTGAAAGGAATGTATGGACTTTGAAGGCTTCTCTCTCCTCTATTATTTACCTTTCCCTCCTTAGCTGCTTGGAACCAATAAACTTTTTAACCCCAAAGGGGTCATAATTGATAAAGATCTTTAAGGAAATGACCTAAAGCAGAGGACTCTGTCCATTCCCAAGAATAGAGATTTCCAGAATCATCTAATGCTATATCGGGGGTCTACTTCCTCATCTCACAGGTGGGAAAACAAGCCCAGAGAGAGACTTGTTCAGGACTTCCCTCCTCCTGGTCCAGGGTCTGTCCACTGTTGTCAAACAGCGAACACCCTCCCTGGCATGGAATGAAGAGGCTGAGTGGCCCCCACCCCAGAAGTCCAGAGGGAATCCTTGGAAACTAGACAGAGTTGGCCTCCAATGTCCTCCTAACACCCAAGTCTCATGTGAGCTTAGAGCCCTTGCAAAGATTTCCAGAACTATCTAAAATGAGGGATAGTGAAATCTAAGAAAAATAACTATTCGGTGAGCTTAGACTCTGATTTTGTTTTCATAACTTTTTTTCTGGAAAACACGTTTTTAAAATCAATAATGTGACAGTGTTATGAGATTTAATTTGCACAATAATCCTATGAGGTAAGGGGTGCCTGGGTGGCTTAGTTGGTTAAGCGCCTGCCTTTGGCTCAGGTCATGATCCTGGGGTCCTGGGATGGGGTCCTGCATTGGGCTCCCCCCTTAACAGGGAACCTGCTTGTCCCTCACCCTCTGTCCCTCCCCACCCCTCCACTCATGTTCTGTCACTCTCTCTCAAGTAAATAAAATCTTTTAAAAAAATCCTATGAGGTGGGTTCTATTAGTAGGGAAACTGAGGCTCAGTGAAGTAGCTTGAGCTGGAACAAGTTACAAGTGACAGATCCCAGCTTCATAGACTTGATAAGTTATGCTGGCCTATAATATATCCTCAATAAATGATGGCTATAATTCTTTTCCAAATTTCTTTTTTTTTTTTTTAAAGATTTTATTTATTTATTTATTTGACAGAGAGAGATCACAAGTAGACAGAGAGAGAGGCAGGCAGAGAGAGAGAGAGAGAGGGAAGCAGGCTCCCTGCTGAGCAGAGAGCCCGATATGGGACTCGATCCCAGGACCCTGAGATCATGACCCGAGCCGAAGGCAGCGGCTCAACCCGCTGAGCCACCCAGGTGCCCCTCTTTTCCAAATTTCTATGTGAAAATGTATACTTGTTTTATAATAAGCCTCTGACTTCTCCCAACAAATGTTTAAAAAAAAAACTAATAAACTGGCTTACCAGGGTCAAGGGCTCTCACCTCTCTCTAGCCATGAACTAGACCTAGACATGAACTAGGTGCTTACTGAGCGCCAGGATCTTAGGCTGTGCTTCAGGTCCTGGGTAGGAAGGAGGAATGTGGCAAATCCTGATGCCCAGATAAATGACAGTCCATGCTCCCCAGTCTCACTGAGATGGGAGACAGCAGGCACACCACAGCAGGGCTTATGAAGGCTGACTACCAGCCCCCTAGCCCCACCTCCTATGCTGTTGGTCCTTGCTTACCTTCAAGAGCAGAACAAACATAAGCAAGGTGACACTATAAATTTGCTGATCAGAGCTCCAAGCCCCTCAAAACGCTAGGCCCAGCATAACCTAATGGTTTCTCAACACACATACTTCAAGCCTCAGAGAAATTTCTGGGAGAAGCTCAGTGGCAAGAGGGCTCTTCCACCTCCCACTTCCAGTCACTTTCCACAGGAACCCTTTCCTTGGCTGTGGGCCTGTACCACCTGCCCCTCAGCCTATCTTTGTCTGCCCGTTTCACCAAAGTGGGAGCTTCTAGAAAGAGCACAGATTCTGGAGGCAGACAGTTCTGGATTTGAAACCACTTTTACTGATTACCTGCATGGTCCCGAGCAAATACCTTCACTTCTCTGAGCTTGTTTTCTCATCTGCAAACCTCATAATGTTGGCATCCAACACTTGGAAGGCACTCATTAATTCATAGCTCCCTTCAGCCTCCAATTGGTTCGTAAGGAATGCCTCTAGGAGCTGGCCCTCCCCTGCATGCGGCAGACCAGAAAGTCAAATGGAAAATATTACAAAGTGCAGTCTGTGATATGCAAGGGTTTTGGTGGTTGAGCCCAGGCCTAAGGAAGTGGGTGCCTGCCAGTAGAAGTCATTGATTTTTAGACCATCACCGCTGAAAGGTTGAGAGATGATGATAAAGATAGTTAAAAGCAGGAAATGTTTTTGAAAACTTACTCTGTATGGGTGTTGTGATTGTTACTGTGAATAATTATTTCATTTAATCCTCAAGACAACCCTGTGGGGTGGGTATTATCCCCATTTTACAGATGAAGAAACGAAAAACTTGCTCAAGGACACACAAGTAAGGCGTCAGGACTCCTGAGGCCAAAGTCCATGCTCTTAATTAAACTGCCTCTAGTTCTTCTAACATTTTACTTATTTAGATGAGGCTGGGGAGGGTAAATATCTCACCCAAAGTCAATGTCTTATCCAAAGGCAAAGGGAGTCTCACCTGAACTTAAACACGAAGGAACTAGGATTTCAGCATCCCTGGTCACGAAGTGAGCAGAGAAATTCGGATTTAGGAAACATTTATTAAGTACTTGGCATCATTTCAATTCATGTTCAAAAAAGCCCCGCGATGTACTGCGCTGATCGGATGCAGAAACAAGAGACTCAGAGGGCTAATCTCCCCCCAAATAAATTTAGCAAAAACGGCTGCTCTGTCGGATTACCCATTCAGGATTCAGAGGCTTCGGGAATCTAACCCCAGCTTCTCTCCTTTTTCGAGGTTGGGGAGTGGGAGGTATAATTGAACCCTCCACTTCTCCAGACACCGAGGGCGTACACGGTGGTGGATTCTGGGATTTGAGGTATCCCGCGAAGAGTTTAGACTCGTGGGCCAATAGAATTCGAGCACAGGCGGTGGCACGCCCCCATCCGCCGAATTAGCCAATGAGAAGCGCACGGGTTCTGGTCGCCTGGGAAACCGCGTGACAACAAGATGGCGGCGCCGTGGGGCGGCTCCGTGGCACTACGCGGTGAGTCCCGGTTCAAAGTTTTGCGGCCCCGGAGTCCCCTACGCAGGCTGGGGCCCTCGCCCCGAGAGCCCGAGGACCCGCGAGTCCAGCGGTTGGGTGGCCCAGCAGGCTTCCGCGTCATGGGAGCGGCTTCAGGTCCCCGCCTACGTGGCTACCGGAGGAGGCGGGAGGAGGCGACGCAGCTCCCGGGGAGGGGTTAGGTCGTGACTGAAGTCGCGTCGTGAGCGCTTCCAGCTGGAGATGGAGGGCTTGAAGGCGTGCAGCCTGCCAGGCTTTGTCCGCTGGAGAAAGCACTGGGCCTGGGGTGAACTGTGCAAATGGACCGCGTAGGTCTGTTGGAGGATATAATCAGTCAAGCACCGCCCTGACTTGGGTCTTAAAGATGTAGGGGCATGGGACACAGCTTTCCTCTCAAAGCCCCAGCCTGAAGGGGACACAGTCCAACCTGTAGGCGTCTCCAGCTTGAGGGGGAAGTCAACAGTCAGTCCCTGGAAGCCCCCATGTGAGGGAAGTAGACGTGGCTCTATCCTCAGGCCCACCTCTGCCCCGGGTCTCAGGAAGGAGGAGACCCAGCCCCAGAAGTCAGGGGTCTCTTATAATCCATGGGAAAATTAATCTGGAGACAGTGTGCTGGTCTGAAGCGAGACAGGAAGCATGAAGTCACTTGCCAGCTATCGTGACAGCCCCAAGGAAGGTCCCTGAGAGCCCCACGAGGATGACCAAAGTGGGCATGGAAAGAAGGAGCTGTGTGAGAGACGTTGCAGAGTTTAACCTGCAAAGTCTGGCGATGGATGGGATTAAGAGAAGAGGAAAGAGAGGACAACTTTGTGCTTGGATGATGGGGTCGCATTAAGAAGGGGGAAGTGGGAGGAGCTTATTTTGAAGGAAGATGTTGAGTTTGGTTTGGGGACTGTGTCCCTTTTTTTCTGAGAGAGCTTTGTTGAGATAATAATTCCCATAATATATACTTCACCCTTTGAAATATAAACTTCAACCGTTTTTCGGATATTCATGAGACTTGGGCAACCACCACCACAATCAATTTAGATATTTTCATCTGTCTAACAAGAAATTCTATACCCTTTATCAACTACACCATATACCCTCGAACGGCCTCCAGCCCTAGGCAATTACCAATCTATTTTATGTCTCTAGATTTGTCTATTCTGGACATTTTATACCAATGGGTTCATAACAATATGTGGTGTTTTGTGATTTTCCCTTAGCATAATGTTTTCAGGGTCCATTCACATGGTGACCTGGCTTCCATTTCTTTTTATTGCTTTCTAATACTCCATTGTAAGAACATACCAGAGTTATGTGTCCCTTGGCTAGTGGACATTAGAGGTGTTTCCATTTTTGCACATTATGAATAATGCTGCCGTGAACATGTAGGTGAGTTTTTGTGTGGATATAAGTTTTCATCCTGTGTAGATCCCCAGGAGCAGAACTGCTGAGCCATAAAGTAACCTTCTGAGGAATCGCCAGACGGTTTTCCACAGCTGCCACGCCATTTTCTGCTCCAGCTAAGATTCCAATCTCCCCATCTCCTCACCAACACTTGTTCACTTCTGTCTTTTTTTTAACTAGTTTCTTTTGAGGGGCTGTTATGGTGATAAGAATTTGGAGAAGGGAGGGGTAATTGGGGCCAGAGGAAACTCATGTAGAACAGTGCTAGCTGGGAGAGGAACATCACCTGTTAGCATGATGGAATGTTCTAAAGATTGACTGTGGTGATTGTTTCACAACTCTGTGAATATACCAAAAACCACTGAACTGTACTTTTTTAAAAGGGTTAAGTATGTGAATTAGATCTCAATAAAGCTGTTTTTTATTTAAAGGTAAATACCGTATGTTTCCATTAATGTAACATTCCTGAAGTAAGAAAACAGTAGTGGTTGCCAGGGTTGAAGATGGTATGGGTGTGACCGGAAGGGGCTGGTATGAGGGAGATCCTTGGGGTGAGGGAATCTCTGTGGTGATGGAGTAGTTCTTTTCTTAAATTATTTATTTATTTATTTATTTAAGATTTTATTTATTTATTTGACAGACAGAGATCACAAGTAGGCAGAGAGGCAGGCAGAGAGAGAGCCAGGGAAACAAACTCCTTGCTGAGCCGAGAGCCCAATGTGGGGCTCGATCCCAGGACCCTGGGATCATGACCTGAGCTGAAGGCAGAGGCTTTAACCCACTGAGCCACCCAGGCGTCCCAATGGAGTAGTTCTTTATCTTGACTATAGTGGCGGTTACCTGGAATGTCCATGGGGGTGACAAAGCATAAAAGGATACAGACATGTAGTGTAACTGTTGGGAGTATCTGGGTGAAGGGCACACAGATCCCCTCCATACTGTTTTCCTAATTTCCTGTGAATCTATAGTAATTTAAAAGTAAAAACTTAACATATGACTAAAGGACAGACAAAAACAAAGAAAAAAAAGAGGAGTTAGCTCAACCGAAGGAAGGGGGCAGGTCGGAGTGGGGACTCCATTCTAGGAAGGAGTTCTGGGCCAGGGGAGCATTTGAGGTCGGGCAGGTTCAAGTGTAGGAGTGAGGGGGAGTGAGGTCAGGAGATGCAGGCAGAGACCAGATCATCTCTGTTAATTTTGAATTTCTTCTTTTGAATTTCTTTTCTCTGGGCAAGAAGGAGCCACTGGGAGCTTTCAGCAAGGCGGTGACATATTGAAAAAAAAAAAAAAAAAAGGAGATGACATATTAGTTTTATGTTTCTGAAGATCCCTCTAGCTGGAAACCTGTGCAGGGAACCAGGAAGGGCTGTCACACTTGGCCACACAAAACAAAAGGATGCCTGGACAAGAAGGCAGGGACTGGGGCAGGCCAGGGGCAGACTGGGAAGGCCGATGGTGGGAGTGAGGAAAGGCCAGGTCTGGGGCAGGAGTCCCAAACTCGAGTGAAGACAGAGAAGTTGCCTCCCAGTGGCACAGCTCCCTTTGCTGGGCAGCTTCGGGGCAGGGGGGAGGCCATGCCACACATTTTCAAAGGGCAGCTGTCTTGGATTTGTCCTAAAAAGACTTGATTCAGGCCCTGATGGGCCCCTTTGGTTCTAGGGTATCTAAATATTAGCCACATAATATATTTAATTCACTGAATAGAGTAGTGGCCTTTAATCCCATCCCTGACGTGCATTCATCTTAACAGAAGAAGAGAGAAGGAGGGGGACAGACATGTATAAGTCTCCTCAGTGTATAGTAACAAAAGCCACAACAGCCACATTAAAATTTTTTTTAAGATTTTATTTATTGGGGCGCCTGGGTGGCTCAGTGGGTTAAGCCGCTGCCTTTGGCTCAGGTCATGATCTCAGGGTCCTGGGATCGAGTCCCGCATCGGGCTCTCTGCTCAGCAGGGAGCCTGCTTCCTTCTCTCTCTCTCTCTGCCTGCCTCTCAGTGTCCTTGTGATTTCTCTCTGTCAAATAAATAAATAAAATCTTTAAAAAAAAAAAAAGATTTTATTTATTTATTTTTAATTTTAAATATTTTTATTTTTTATTTTATTATAATTTATTTATTTAATTCTCGATCAAATGCAGTGCCTGATCCTAGGACTTGAGCTTTGTGTCAACCAGCTCCTTGAAGGATGGAGCCAGGACACAAGTGGGGGAAAATCCCAGGCTCCTGGCCCATCTCTGGACCTGGACCCCCCAACTCCCATCACCCTTTCCCAACCAGGCCAGGGGCCTCCAGGGTCAGAACAGAGAACAGGATATCCAGAGGCTCAGGCCAAGATCAAGCACAAGGATCCTGAGACCAAGCTACTTCCAGAAACCTCTGCAGGGGTGGTGGGAAGAAGTGAGGGGCGCTGATCCCTGGACAGTGCTTCTTCCTGGGAAAAGAAACCATGGAAGAGGAAGTTTCCCTGGTCCCGAAGCCCTGGGCCCCCTCTTTCCCCAAGGACTGACTTTCTTCTTTCTTTTCAGGGAGTTCCTGACAGCTAGTGTCTCGAAGTAGAACTATGGGCTCACCTTTGGCCTCCCTTGGCAAGACCCGAAGAGTGCCCCTGCAGTCAGAGCCTGTGAATCCAGCGTAAGGAACCTGCCTGGGGCGAGGGGGCGGGGGTTAGGGGGTGGGGTGGGGGGATCTTTGTGTTGGTGTCTCTGCCTTTTGGCCCCTGTGGACTAGGAGGATGGCTCCTAGTGTCTTAGGGCAAAAACCAGGAGTTACATAACCTTCCCTGACCACTGGATCTTTCTCTGTACCACTTCCTCAGAGAGGCTCCATAGCTCGTCGGAGCAGACGCTGCCTGGGGCCCTCTGCCAGGGTGTGGGCTGGGTGGGAGTGGCGTGGCCCCCAGGAACACAGAGTTCTGGGGTCGGTTTATCAAAACTGATGGGCAGCTTCTCTGGCCCGGCCCCGTGCTGAGCCCTCAGTAAGGGGAATCCTTTACATCTGCCTCCCGCTTTTATCCTTTTGAAGCATTTTTTACCCCTCTCCTTGCTCTTCTGAACACCACTTTGAGTCATTTGAAGGCCAGGGAGATCTAGGGCAGCTGAGCGACAGGCCTGGGGTCCCACAGCCATTTCACAGCGGAGCTGGGGCTGGGCTTTTGGGCTTGGGAGTGCTTGTGTCTTCCATCCAAACCCCCTGCCCCCCCCTGCCCTGTTCAGCCCTTCCCTGCCCTTCCCCACTGGGACAAGGGGACACCTCGAAGCCTGTCCCTTGGTTTGCCCCAGGGTCAAGGATGGGATCTGGGGAGGAGATTGCCTCGGGAGGCAGAGTCCCAGCCTCCATCTCATTTAGGCTTGGCTGGGCCCCTAGGGCCGGAGCCGCTCCCCTGATGACATTCCAGAGGGTCCTAACTTGTCTGTCTTCCTTCTCCTTCCTGCCCGGGTTTCCAGCAGGCGAGGGATAAAAATCTATGGAGATGGTAAGTGCGGGCTCTGCCCTCATGTCCCCTCTCCTCACACCTCTTGGGTGTCTCTGGGGTCGTGTAGATGGAGAGAAGGGACAAGATGGCAGCCACTGTCAGAACAGCTGGCTCACCCACAGGGCCCTCACGCCTTCCTGAGGACAGGACCCACAGCAGCTCTCTGATTCAGAGGCCCCACACCCTTAGCAGAGATGTCACTGCTAACATGGGAAGCCCTCCACTCACTGTGGGGTTGGCCAGTGGGTGCCAAGAAGCCATGGGGGTCAGACCCCAGCAGTCCTTCCCCTGACAGCCTCCTCCAGCCCATCCTGCCTTTTCCCCCCCAGAAGCCCCATCCTCCCTTGGCTGCCCCGCCAACCGCAGGCTCAGACCTTTGCATCCCAAGCCCATTCTTGCTGCCACCCTGTGGCTGGCATCGGCTACTCAGGTCCTCCTGGGAGCCAGGCTGGGAGAATTGCAAGAAAGCCTGCTCTGGTTGGATCCTTGCTCCCTGACATCCCACGTGTTCTATCTGTGTACACTTGGGGGTACAGAGTACAGGCTGCTTCATCTGGGCCAGAGCCCGGGGCCCCAGTGTTCTCTGGGCCTCAGCCCCAGAGCAGTGACCTGGGCATCCCTGTCTGCAGAAGACGAGGCAGACGTGCTCAATAATGGACTTGGCCCAGAAGAAAAGATCGCTGTCCCTTCCTGCTATGGCGGCATTGGTGCGCCTGTGAGCAGACAAGGTAAGAACAGAGGCCTAAAACGGGTCTGGTCCCCAGCAGCAAGAGAGGGTCTCAGGGAGGGGGTGAGGCCCAGAGAGGCATGGACCTACTCTTGCCTGCTGTGGGTGAGCCCCTGGTCCGCAGACAGCTCTCCTCGCCTGGCCTGCGCTGTCCCCAAAGGACCATGGTGACACCGATCTCAGAGGTGCCCAGAGGGGCCCACTGGGCAGCTTCCCGGTGGAGGGTAGAATGGGCCCGGGCACAGGGGAAACCTGGGCAGAATCATCAGAGTCGGCTGCAAGCCCAGAGGAAGTGGGGACAAGACTAGAAGTTTCCACCAGCTGTAACACCTTGGGTAAGCAATGTTCTATCTCTGTGCCTCCCATTTCCTTGTCTATGAGTGGGGAGACACTCCTCCTCTGAACCCTGCCATGGGATAGAACAGGGAATTGAGGCTGTAAAAGGAAACCAGAAGAGCCTGGCCCCACAACCATACAGGCACAAAGTCTGGCTCTCCTGCAGCCCGGCTGGGGACACACTTGTTAGCAACCCCAGTACCCAGCTCCTCCCGTTAAGGAGCTGTCCCGCGTGCTCTTTGCCTCTCCCCCTGGCATCTGCTCCTCACCCTACTCTCAGCCAGTGTCTGTCCCCATCGAGGTCACAAACAAGGACTCGCCTGTCCTGTCTCACTTCTCTGCACAGCAGCATTCCACAAGGGTCACCGTTCCCTCCTTCTCACATCGCTCTGGGCTCTTCGCCACCATGACGCCACTCTCTCGGGTTTCTTCCCGCCTCTCAGGCTCTTCCCTCTCTTTGCTAGCTTTTTCTTTTCCTCCTAGCTTTTCAGTGGGGATGCTTCTCCCCTGGGTTCTCTCCATCTCTCTCTCTCTCCCCCTCCTGCTTCAGTGAGCTCATCCGCGCTGTAGGCATGGATGGGGTTCGGAGGTCCGTAGAGCCGTTATAGGGCTTTGACTGCAAGGCAGAGAAATCCCTTACTCAGCTAGCACGGACATTGAGGAGGACTTACTGTCCCGCGTAGCACGACATCCAGGAGGCAACTCCAGGGTTGTTAATCCATCCCCTCAAAGACATCATTGAAAGGCCAAGTTTTGGGGTTCCTGGGGGGCTCCGTTGGTTAAACGTGTGTTTTCAGTTCGGGTCATGATCTCAGGGTCCTGGGATGGAGCCCTGAGTCGGGCTCAGCGGGGAGTCTGCTTGTCCCTCTCCCACTACCCTTTCCCCTGGCTTGTGCTCACTCTCTCTCTCTCACTCTCTCAAATAAATAAATAAAATCTTAAAAAAAAAGTTCAGGTTTCTCTGTCTTTCCACTGAGCCATCTTTGGCCTGTCTGCCCACATGGCTGTGTGGCGACACAAGCAGTTCCTGGTTCACCCATACATAGGGCAGCGGGCCAGGAAAGGAGAGGGCCCATTCCTCCCCTCTGGGTCTTCCTTGGTTTCTTTTCCTAGACTTTATTTTGGAGAATGTCTAGCCTATACAGAAATTAAAATAATAGTATAGTGAACACCTGTATGTCTGCCAGCTAGATGCAATAGTGAGTGACATTTTGCCACTAATTTGCTTTTTCTCTGTCCATATACACATATGTATGAATGTAAATGTATTTTTTTGATGAACCATTTAGAAGTCAATTTCAGATATCATGACATTTCACCTCTAAATGCTTCAGTGAGTATCTCTTCCGAATAAGGGAACCCATGCCCACAGGACAGGGACAGCCCCCGAGAATGTGGATGACTCGGAGACGCCCTCGAGCCCCTCTTCTGCACTCAGATTTCCTATATTCCAAAATTAGCTTCTGGCTATTGTTTTTCCTGATCTAGGTTCTAATCTGGGTCGGGCATTGCGTTTGATTGTTATACCTCTGTAGAACAGTGTCCTTGCCTTTTTATTTTTTATTTTTTTTTAAGATTTTATTTATTTATGACAGAAAGACACAATGAAAGAGGGAATACAACCATGGGGGAGCCAGAGAGGGAGAAGCAGGCTCCCTGCTGAGCAGGAAGTCCGATATGGGGCTCGATCCCAGGATGCTGGGACCATGACCTGAGCTGAAGGCAGACGCTTAACAACCGAGCCACCCATGCACCCTTCCTTGTCCTTGCCTTTTTAAGATTAAAATGAAACTGACTCTCAGAAGTCCGGGCCATATGTCCCTCGAAGAGCTCACACACAGATCTTGGTGCTTGCTTGTCCTCTGTGCTGACTCGTTCCCCTATCTGCTGCATTCCTATAAACTGAGGCACACTGTGGGGACAGCATGAGCTGATACAGGCAAAGTATTTTGGACAATCTCTAATATCTAAGTGACAGCTTCTATTACTACTGTTCTTTCTGCTTCTGGGAATCCCTATCGCCCTCCACTGGACCCCCATACTTCAGCCTCCACTCTAGGCCTGGGCTCCAGGACTTTGTCTGTTTGGCAGTCCCCGTGTTCCGTGACTCGGAGCTGGTGGCCACCTTGACCAAGAAGATGCGGGATCTGGAGCGGCAAGTGAGGTCTCAGACTGATGAGCTGCTGTCCAAGGTGGGACCCCAGTAGGGACAGGGCCAGGGTCTGGTCTGAACGGTAGAAGGGCCCAGGCTGGGGAGGTCAGTGAGTTTACTACCATAGTAGGCCAGGGCGGATGGGTTCTAGAACCGTCTCTCCCAATGAACCTCCCAGTTCAAGCCCCAGGTATGGCCTGGGGCTGATCTGGGTCCCTGTGACTTGAGCAGAGAGGCTAAGGGTCTTCTCTACAGCTGAGTGAGGCCGGTAGCCTTGGACAAGGTGGTAGCAGTGGCTGCTGGCTGTGGGGCACTTGGAGGTGCTCCCTGCCTCTCCTCACCACAGTGGAACCACAAGGGTATCTGAGGGGTAGGAGCAGTGGCTGTGCCAAAGGGGGGCAGGGACAGGGTCTTTAAACTCCCCAGTGTTCTACAGAGGCAAGAAGTCTGGGTCTTCCCATCTAGAAGGGGCTCCCTTGCGCTCTGAGAACCCCCAGGTCTGCCTGTCCCTCCTTGTCTTGCTGCTGCAGGATCGGAAGATACGAGCCCTGGAGGAAATGGTGCAGAACCTCCAGGAGCACCAGGGTAAGAGGCTCTCTTGGTCGGCTGCTCAGCCCTCCCAGGACACCTCCCCTGGGCTGGTGGCTGCTGGGCAGCAGGGCTCCATGAGCATCAAGCCCTCATGGGTCCTGGACAGCTGAGCCCAGACAGTGGTTATGATACACCAGGACAATGATGTCCTCTGTGGGACTGAGTCCCCAGAGCGCAGCCGTAGCCCAGCCCCGAGCACTGGGCACGCCATCGAAAGTGTGGAGGAACACAGGCCCCTCGGGAGCCTCAGGGGGCTGAGGTTGGGTGGGGGGTCTCCTGAGAGTCAGTCCGGGCTTCCCCTCTCAAGGTCGGAGGAGAGGCCCAGAGGCAGTTTTCAGGGGACCCCTTGAGTTCTCAAGGGGCAGCTACTCCAAAGGACAGTGAGGGCAGAACGACAGGCAAGGCCAGAGGTGGTCCGGCAGCCTCCCTGCCGCTGATCTTTCCCTGCAGGCCAGGTCAGGACGCAGCAGCAGCAGGACCTGGAGACCACATGCCTGCGGCTCCAGCGCCAGGTTGAGGAGATGGAGGTGAGAGAGGCAGTGGCCCAGAGCTATCTGGCCCTCAGGACCTGGCTCTGGGTCCTCCAGCCCCTGCACGCCCCATGGTTCCATCCTCAGGACTAACCCAGAGTCTGAAGAGCCGGGGAGGATCTAGCGCCCTGACCCCGCTGGGCCCCCTGACCTCCTCGTTCTCGCTGGGAGCCTCTCGGCTCCAGCCACGGGCCTGCCTCTGGTTCCCTGGACACCTTGAGCTCTTCCCACCACAGGACCTTGGTCCATGCTGTTTCCTCTCCTTGAGGAGTGTTTTTCCACCTTCCCCTGGTGGGTCTTTAGTCATCGTCAGTCTCACATCAGGGGTGGGGGCCCTTCCCAGGGGGCCTCAGTCTCCCCTGTGGGACAGTGAGCTCCCACCAAGGCAAGGACTGCTTTCTTCCTGGTCGCTGCTACACAGCCAGGACCAAGCTTAGCGCCCGGTCATGTGTGGTTACTGGTGGGTCATGGCCATCACTTGCCTTTGAACATGGCATCTCACCCACCAGGTGCCACCTGTTGCCCCTACTGACTTATCTATTCACAAGCCAGACTTGAACTGTAGGGACCATAGGCCCAAAGGAGGGTACTAGGTACACATGCCTCCTCAGTGCCCCCCTGCCCCTGATGACTGGCGCTCCCCCACCCCCAAAATCTCTCCCTCTCACAGAGCTGGCTTCCAAAGCCCCATCCTAACTGAGACCACAGAATCAGCGACCAGGCCACAGCTGCGGGAGGGCCCTTGGCTCCCGGGGCCTATTCCATACCCCAGGGCTGCCTGAATTCTCTGCTGAGAGTGCTGGTTGGGGGCCCTGGGGGGGCTTCTCTGAGCTGCTGCCACAGGGGGTGAGGGCCACGCCCACAGCTTCAGGGCAGAAGGTATCTTGGCTCCGGCTCCCACGTTGGTGGCCTTCACACATTGACTCCTCCTTCATTTAACTCAAACAAAGCATCTCTGGGTGCCAGGCAGCCGGCCAGGTGCTGGGATGTAAACGTGGTCCCTGTCCCTGGGGCTGGCAGGCTGAAGGGGACAGAGACATAAACAAGGACGTGGGTACACAAATATTTCTGTGTTTAGCTGGGTGACAGGATAGGGGCAAGCTGGAGTTTGGGCCGCTCTGCGGGGTGGCATCAGGCAGATCTGGAGAATAAAGAGGTGATCAGGGAATGAGGATCAAGGCCGAAGAGATGCCACACAGACTCCTGTGGCTGTGGAGAGCAAGAGGGAGAAGGAGAGACGGCAAGGACCGTCGGGGGAGCCTGTCCACCCGTCATGCGGGGCTGGATTCTGTCCTCCAGGATGGGAGGCCACGGGAAGGTTTTGGAGGCGTGGACGGGGAGGCCTATGGAAGAGCAGTTGGAGT
Organism: Mustela erminea; assembly: GCF_009829155.1. Lineage (NCBI taxonomy): Eukaryota > Metazoa > Chordata > Mammalia > Carnivora > Mustelidae > Mustela > Mustela erminea. The sequence continues at coordinate 90,555,811 of NC_045623.1, forward strand.
CGTGGGGGGGGGGGGTGCGGGGGGGGGAATAGCTGGGTCTTGAGCGAGGTGCTGGGGCAGAGCGGAGGGATCCGAGTCTGCGTCGCTGGTGGTGCTCAGAGGCCTTGCGCGTCGTGGCCGAGGCCCAGGTGGAGGGGTGCCGTTGACTGAGACTGGAGATCTGGAGGGGCAGAGGTTTGGGAGATGGGGACAACGGAGTTAAGGCTGTTGGGGACGAGTTCATATTGAAATGCCTGTGAGACCTCTGAAGTGTGGCCGGCGGGCCGGGCGCAAGTGAGAAGGAACGAGACGTGTTGGGGGGCTGACGACAGAAACCCGCTGGGTTTGGCACTGGGCGGGCCGGGCCGTTGGTGGTTGCACCTGAGCAGTTCCAGTCAGTAGTGAGACGGGGCTAGAATGGGGTCAGGAGAGAGAGGGAGTCGAAGAAGCAACGAATGACAGGAAGTGTAGACAAGACAGAAGTTTTCCTGTGGCTGGGGGGATGGGAGGCCTTGCCCTAGAGAAGCTGCATGTGGCTCACCAAGTCCTCTGGGTCCTGCACAAGCCCGTGTCCCTGCCCTTCCTCCACTCAGGCCAGATGCACCGGGTGCCCCACTGCCATTGGGGCCACCTTCAGTGAGGTCTTCCTGGCGCCAGACACTGTGCTTTAAGCACTCTATGTGAGTGATCTTAACTGAGTCCTCCTCGCATGCTTCTAGGGCAGGGAGAAGCCTACAGCTCTAGAAGGTGAAATGGCTTCCCAAGGTTCCAGCCAGGAAGTAGCCAAGACCCCAGGGGCCCATGCCTTCCGCCCAGTGGGCGCTGGTTGCTGAGGCCTGAGGCTGGGGACCAGACTGCTGCTGGCTGCTCTCTGGGGGGTTGAGCTGACCACGCCACCCCCCATCTGTTCCTTCTCTCCATACAGCGGTTCCTCGGTGACTACGGGCTGCAGTGGGTGGGCGAGTCTGCGGACCAGGAGGGCTCAGACAACCAGGCAGACTCAGAGGATGGCAAGAGGGACTGGATGACAGCCAAGAAGTTCTGGAAACCAGGTAGAGCAGGGGGTCTGCCCCCAGTCCCTCCTACAAAAGGAGTTCTCCAACACCACTCTGGGCCAGCAGCTGTCCAGAGGCAGTCTCATTCGCACACTGACCCAGGAGCAGGGAGGACAGGCTCTGCCTCCATCACTGAGCACCTGACCTGCCACCATGTTCTTCCTCTGGTCTTGCCTCAGACCCCCTGCTTGCTCATCTTTCAAAGGCCTGAGAGACCCAAGAGATACGAGACACAAGACAACCTCACTTGTGTTGGGCTCCATAGTTTACAAAATGTCTTCCATCCCAAAGTTTTTAAAAAACGAGTCCTCTGCTTTGGAAGCTGCCCTCAGAGCCAGGCTTGACCCCCTCTTTGCGTTCCCTTTTCAGCCTCGCTGTAGCCAAGCCATTGAACTCGCCCTATTTCTCTGGGACTCCTCCATTCTTTTTTCTAAACTTGACCTTTCCTGGTCTAGAGGAATGAACTCCACAAATGTGGAGCTGTAGATCTGGCCATTTCTGAAAGTCCATTCTCTTCAAAGAATGGAGGTGATTGCCCTGAGGTACTTCTCCAGGCTCTGGAGCTGGTCAGAACTGGGTGCTCGTCTCCATTCTACTGCTCACTCCACGTGGGACTTGGGCGGGTGACTTCTGCTCTCTGAGCCTCCAGGTCCCCCTCAGTAAGTGGGGGTGCGCTCTTCCCTGCGGAGTTGAAGGGATCAGCGGGGTCGATGCCGAGCATCTGGCACTCACCTTGCATGTCATCAGCCCCACAGGCGGGGCTTTGCTTGTTTTCCACGGTGACGTGCCAGTGGCAGCCTCCCGGGAGCGTGGGTGAGCATGGCTCCCGAGGGGAGTGTTTGGAAAGTGACAACACCATCTTGATTTAATAACATTCAAAACCTGAGAGTGCTGCCTCCCATTCAGGCCTGAGCTTTGGCCAGATCCCCCTAAATCTCAGGGCACAGCTCCCTCACTGCTTCTTCTAAAAACATCACTTCCCACTTGTACAATATTTGTAGCTTTCAAAGCATTTTCATCAACAGCCTTGACACAAGCCACGGGTTGTTCCATTTTATAGATGAGAATCACTTAAGAAGTCTGGAGACTGTTGAGCCAAGGGAGCAAGACTTAAGGCTCGGAGCCCGTTTAGGAGGTGGTCCCAGTCATCCAGGCAGGAGATGAGAGGACGTCCAGAGGCAGGGTCCTGGCGGGCACGGTGATGAGGAGCAGGGCAGATTTAGGAAGTGGAATCCATGGTCTCGGAGACTGTGCATCAGGGAGCGGACAGGAAGAATCGGGGATGGCCCTGGGACACCCCTTCCCGGGTAGGTGGGGAAGTCCTGAAAGGCGACTGCCAGATGCTCTAAGAACATTCCTGGGGTCTAGCGCTAGGGGTCAGCCACCATGGCACCCTGGACCCCACGCATGCCCCTGTCGGCTTGAGGGCAGCCTTCCTCCTGGCCGGGGGGGACCTCCTGGCTCCTTTGGGGGTCAGCCCAGATAGCTGGCTTCCGGACCTGGCTCTGTGGGCTCCTAGAACAGGGCAGGCCCCGCTCTGCTGTGTTGTATGTTTACGCCCAGAATAAGCTGGCTCTGAAGCCTAGTGCTTCAAAGCTAGAGCAACTTGTGAAAACCACTGTGTGCCCTCCTCCTCTTTGCTTTCTGCTTCTTCAGCATGGAGGGGCCTCAGCTTAGCTTTGCTGCCAGCTGAACAATGAACACTCTTCTGGAATGAAATGAACACTCTTCATTTCCAGCAGCTTTTCCTCCTGGCGCCGCACCCCCCGCCCCCACCTCCTTGGCTTCTCCCCCACCCCCCCAGCTTTGTCCCCAGGTGCCAGGCTGCTGCTGCCCCAAGGGCCCTCAGGGGCATGAAGCCAGCCTCCTGCTGTGGCCCTGATGCCCTGGATCGTTGCTCTGGCTCTCCTTCTGTTGGCCACCACTCCCTGTAGGCCCCAGGCGGCCGTGGAGGTGGGCTGGGCATCTGGATGGGGTAACTGGTCCAGAACCAGGACTCTCGCCCTGGGGAGAAGGGTTCTCTGTCCCACAAAGGGGACCCGGCCCAGGGGAAGCCTTGCAAGGACGTGGCCTCCGGCTGGATCATTCACCCCTCCCTACCCTCTCTACCCGTGAACTGAGCATTAACTAGGATGCCAGGCCCTCCAGGGTGTGCGGGGACTTGAAAGGGATGGTCCTGCTCTGGTGCAACCCGTTGCCAGGTGTTGAGCCTCAGGGCTGAGAGCTCCTTGCTTTCCCTTCACCATCGCCTCAGAGCTCCCCACTCTCACTCAGCTCCGTCCTCCCCACTCTCACTCAGCTCCGTCCTCCCCACTCTCACTCAGCTCCGTCCTCCCCACTCTCACTCAGCTCCGTCCTCTCTGAGCTCCTCCTTCCCCGTCCCTGTCCCCTCTGAGCTCCTTGCTTTCCCCCTTCCCTGTTCCCTGAGCTCCTTGCTCCCCCTTTCCTGTTCCTTAAGCTCCTCCCCCTCATCCTTGTTCCCTCTAAGCTCCTCCTCCCCCTCATCTGAGAGCACCGAATGCCATTGTGCACGTGGTGGTTCTTGCAGGCCACTGATGGTGGATGAACAATGACCGAGCCATGGTTACTTAGCCCCTGCCAGGCTGCAGAAAACCCAGCATGGAGCCTGGCCCAGGGGCCCGGGCATCGGGCCTGTGTGCCCAGGCCTGCATGGTCCGGCACACGACCTGCTGCACAGGGCAAGGTGGGAACAGTGGGAACGGGGTGCACGGTGCTCAGCTGCGGAGGCCAGAGGATTGGCTGTGAGCCGGCAGGGACCAGACTCTCAGGGCCTGATTTCTTTTCCACCAGCCCCGCTGAGAGCAGAGCGAATGTAGCTCCCCCAAGCAGGGCCAGGCTTGCGGAGGTCTGGAGACAGCAGTCTGGTTCCTGCCCGGCCTTTGCGTGAAGCGGTGGGGACAGGCATGCCAGGGCCCCAGGGCACCGTGGTGGTATTCGCAGCAGCAGGTGGCCCTGCCTGATGTGTGAGGAGCCAGCCCAGAGCAGCCCCACCACTCCCCTGCTGAGTGCGGCCCGGGCCGGCCCTCCTCTGGGCTCCGTGGCCTCTGCAGCAGTACTAACCACGTGCATGGTCATTGCGTCACCCTGTCTCCTTCACTCAAGTATGAGCGTGAGGAGGGCAGGACTGTGGGTGTGGGCACAGCCATGATTCTCAGGGCCCAGCAGGGCTTGGGCAGTCTGGACATATTGGCGGGACAGAGGGAGGAAGGAATGGATCCAGTATGTGCTTCTTGAACTCCCACTCCGGGCCAGGCCCAGGTCTCGATCCTGTAGCCTGTGTTCAGGGAGTGCCCGCTGTGGTTGGAAAGACAAGCAACCAGGAAAGGACAACGGCCTGGGATACGTGTCGTGCTCCCCAGTGGGCCTGAGGGCTCCAGGAACTCAGGAGGCTGAGTCTCTGAGGCGGGGGCTCCTGGCAAAGCCTCTCAGAGGTGGTTCCCTGAGCCGGTGGGGAGCAAGAGGGTAGGGTGTCAGTGACAACAAAGGCCACCGTCTGCCAGGCACCTCCTCTGAGCCTCACAGCCACCTGTGAAGTAGAGACTGTAACTGTCTTAATTTCATAGAAGAGGGGACCCAGGCCCAGAGAGGTCAACCCACTTGTCTAGGATCACACAGCTTGGAAGCAGTAGCCCTGGGAGGACGGCTCCAGAGAGTGATGGAGGAGCAGGCTGAGGGGAGGATGGGGAACCTGGGTCCCAGGGGTCTCAGGCTTTAGGCCAAGGAACTTGGTCTTGATCTCCATGCCTCCCCAACTCTCCCCCCACTTTAAAAAAAAAGATTTTATTTATTTATTTGACAGAGAGAGATCACAAGTAGGCAGAGAGGCAGGCAGAGAGAGGGGAGGAAGCAGGCTCCCCATCAAGCAGAGAGCCCGATGCGGGGCTCTATCCCAAGACCCTGGGATCATGACCTGAGCCGAAGGCAGAGGCTTTAACCCACTGAGCCATCCAGGCGCCCCTTCTACTCCCCTGTTTAATAAACTTACGGGTGCTCAAAGTTGGATGAAGGCTCAGAGATGATCTTTCCCTGCACCACACCCCTCCTTAGAAAGGGAGCCCAGGGAGCAGTGTCCCAGAGGCAGCCTGCATGGTCTCTGAGAATAGAGGCATAGGGTCACCTGGGCCCTGAAAGCTGCCTGAGCAGGAGCATGTCACCTTACAAGGCCCTGTCCCCTCATTTCTAAAACAGGAGTGGTAATACCTGCCTCTAGGTGCTCGGCACGAAGTAACCCTCACTGAGTCGTCCTTACAGTCAGTCCCCCCCAGCTGGATCTTGCTGGATGGGACAAAAGTTCCTATTCTCTCCCATTCCATGGACGGGAGAGCTGCAGCTCTGAGAGGAAATGCCTCAGCAGACCTCTGACCTGCCTTACCCCATGTGACCTGGCAATGGGCCAGGCTTCTGTGGCACACTCCCTGCTCTTTGGTGCCAATGCCAGGCTAGCTGCCTTGTTCTCAGGCCTGTTTTGCCTGGAGATGCAGTTGTATCCCGGGCCCCTGGACTCCCTGCAGGCTGCTGCCGCCGCGGGCGCCCGCCCGGCCCACCCCACGGTGACTTCCCCACGCCTTAGCCCCACTGGCTGAGAGCCTCCAGGGCTGACTTTCTGAGCAAACTCTTTTCCCTCCAGTTGCTTCTTGGCATCCTCCCCTGGGCCTCCACCTGGCCCCTCCCTGTCCATCACCCCTTGTCCTTCAGCTCCCTGGAAAAGCCTTGGCTCCCGGACGCAGCTGGATCTGAGTGCATCTGAGGCAGCGTATCTGAGTGGTCCTTGGTGGTGTGGTTTGTGTGGGCCCAGACCTCTGACCTTTCTAGGCTTCACTTTTCCCGTCTGTACGAACATAGGGGTAGAGGCAGGGGTTCAAGGAGATGAGCTTTTCTGATGCCATTTTTAGGTTTACCAGTGTGTTCCGAATGTAGTTCGTTGTTAAAGAGAAAAGTGCCTTGCTATTGTTCTGACTCATGCCGGGGATGCCCAGGGTGTTCTGTGAGTTTTTCTTGGGCGTCTTGGGAAGTCCAGGGGACCCTGGAATGAGGTGGGGGGCAGGTGCAGCCCGTACCACCTGGCAGATGTAGGGGAGGGCGGAGTCCCGCTGGGGCCTTGAGCAGCCACAAAGGCAACAGGAAACAAAGCCACCCACATCGGTGTTTCCTCGCCCCGCCCCATAGCTCCAGACCCCCCTGTCAGTTGCTGTGAGGAAAGGGATTGGGGCCTTGCTGTCCTGGTGAAAACAGGAGGTTTTGTAAGGGCTACGCTCCAGGGGATGACGGACTTGGGAGCTAGATCCCTTCAAAGACCCACAACAGGCCCCGGCCTGGCCCCTTCCAGCATCCCACCTGCCCTCCAGCCTTTCTGTTCTGGTGTCTGTTGTGGCTGTCCCCACTGCCCCCTGAAGCTTAGGCACACCTGTGTGTGCAACACATTTTTCAGAAGAGGGGGCCCAAATGTCTGTCAGCTTCTCAGAGGGGTGTGTGGCCCACAAATAGTGGCACAGGCCAAGGTCTGCCGCATATGTGTTCTGTCCAGCAGTTGTCCCAACATTCCTCCCTACCCCCCAACAGCCATGCGTCCCTACCCCAACCCCCGCTTCCTGATGGTGCGGATGGGTGGGAAAAGTCAGCCCCTCCTCTTGCCAAGTGACCTGGGGCAAGTCATTTTTCATCTCTGTGGACCTGTTTCCTCATGTGTCAAATGGAGATAAATGACTCCTGCGTCATAGCCTCTAGGTTGGCCTGAGGCCCGTTGGCACAAGGCAAGAATTGGTAACAATAACCCCCACGGCAGAGGGCCTGCTCCGAGCGGGCCCTCTCACGGTCACCTTCCTGGACCCACGTAGGAGGGGAGGCTGTGGTGCACAGCTTTTCATGTCTTGACCAAGGTCACATAGGTAGAAGCTGAAGAGCTGGGATTTGAACCCAGAGGATCCCCAGAGCTGACACGGGTGTGGAGCTGGAACAGATCCCACCCCTGCTCCATTAAGAGCAGCCATTAGCCTTCTCTAACCTGTGGTCTCCTCATGTGAAGAATGGGGGCGAGCACAGCCCCTACAGCATAAGGGTTGGTAGGACAAGAGGGGCACGAGAGGTCTGGAGCCCCTAGCCCAAGTGAGGAATCAACAGAAGACGGCGGTTCTGCAGGGCAGTTGTTCTTCTCCCTCTTCCCCCGCAGCGAGGTGGCCACTGACGGAGATGCCAAGGCCACCGCTCAGCCAGCCGGGGCCATGGAAGTCAGGGCTGCTGGAGCGTGCAGCTGCCCAAAGAGAGGCTCATGACTGTTTATCCTCTTTGCCAGGGGACTCACTGGCGCCCCCCGAGGTGGACTTTGACAGGCTGCTGGCCAGCCTGAAGGATCTCAGTGAGCTGGTGGTAGACGGTGACACCCAGGTGACACCAATGCCTGGTGGAGCACGGCTCCATGTCCTTGAGCCCATCCCACTGAAGCTCTATCGGAATGGCCTCATGATGTTCGATGGGCCCTTCCGGCCCTTCCGTGACCCCTCCACACAGGTAGGTGTTGTGGGGAGGGGAGACAGGCCACTCTGGTGGCCTTGCCCTGCCTTCCCTGACCATTAGCTGGAGATGGGGGCGGGGCAGCTCAACCTACCCTCCATAGGTACCCAAGTCCACGTGCAACTTGCAGACTGTGCCCCCAACCCCCACCCCCCCCAAGTCCTGGAGCCCTGAGAACATCCAGAGTGTGATCCACTGGGTAAATCCAGGGCCCAGGGCTGGCTGTCCAGAGGGGAAGCAGAGCATGGGGCACGGCACTGGTCCAGCTGGGCCTCACTCTTTCAATCCCTGCCGCAGCGCTGCCTCAGAGACCTGCTGGATGGCTTCTTTCCTTCAGAGCTCCAGCGGCTGTACCCCAATGGGGTTCCCTTTAAGGTGATGGGCTGCTCCTCACACCACCCTGTGTGAGGAGTTTGGAGGGGGTGGGGGCGTCCCCTAGTCTGAGGTGGGAAGCCACTCTCCCCCCGCAGGGAGCCCTAGTCTGATGACCTCTGGGAGGAGGGTGAGCCTCAGCCTGGTGGAGAGGGGAGTAGGGAGCCTGCAGGGGTCTCAGTTGCTCCCTCAGCGAGGGCGCAGGCTGGAGGCTAAGCAGCAGGCAGTGCCCCCTGCTGGCACCCTGGAGGCACAGCCTTCAGCCTTGCAGGGCCACTGCCCCTCCCCAGCATCCAAGATACCTTGATGGCTCCGGGTTCCCGAGGTTCTATGCAAACGTGGCCTGGTTTGCCCTGGAGGCTCCTGAAGCCATCTGTTGGTTGTGGAAGGCAGTGCTATGGGGGACAAACGTTGGGACTAAAGGACAGGGCATGTGCCAGCCCCCTGCTGGCAGGGGTGGGTGAGGGTGAGACAAGGGGTGTGGTGGTGGGAGCATGGGGAGGGGGGTGCGGTGTGTCACTGCACAGTGAGGGTACGCGAGGGCGTGTGCGCCGCCACCACCTGGGCTTGGAAAACCGTGAGTCATGACTGGGGGTGTTTGAGGCAGTCCATGCCAAGGCGGGGCTTTGCCCTCTCCTAACACTGTGGTGCCTTGTTTCCTGGCTGGCTCCCGAGAGGGGCTCTCTGGGAGGATGGCAGTACCGCAGCTCCAGCCGGCATGCTTGCAGAAGCTGGGCCCAGGTTGGGGACAGTAGCATGAACTACAGCTCTCTGCTCTCTTGGGGGCCTCAGTTTATCTGTAAAATGGGGATTGCTTCAGACTGTCCCTTGAGCCTATTACTGGGGGGAGGGTGTGGTGGGGGCTGGTGTGGGGAGGCCTCTGTTTGGGCAAGAGTAGGGTGGAGCCCAGGGCTGAAGGTCTAGGCCCACCGCTGCCCACCCTTCTTGCCAGGTGAGTGATCTGCGCAATCAGGTCTACCCAGAGAATGGGCTGGACCCATTCCCAGGTGAGGGCCGCGTGGTGGGCCGTCAGAGGATTCACAAGCTGCCGGACAGGATGGAGCACCCAGGTTAGCTTGGACTTGAGGCTGAGCCTGGTGGTGGGACACGGTGTGGGATGATCTCCGGGTAGCCTCCTCCACCATCATCCATTCCTCACAGCCCCTCCCCAGGCCAAGGCTCCCAATGCACTCCCTGCAGGCTCCAAGATGACTCCTGAGAAGTTTCTGAACAGGCTCCCCAAGTTTGTGATCCGGCAAGGCGAAGTGGTTGACATCCGGGGACCCATCCGAGACACCCTGCAGGTGAGGCCAGCCCTAGCTCCCCCAGCCTTCTTAGGCTCCCTGGACCAACCTGCCCGAGAAGAGGCTTGTCTGGAGATTCGGGCTCACGGGCTGCTGAGGAGGGCCTGGACGGAGAGATGAGGCTCTCAGGGCAGTTTCACTGTCTCCTGAAAACAGTGTGGGGAGGGCTCTGGGCTGGCACCCAGAGAGGGGCTGGACTGGCAGCCTTGTGGCTATGAGGCGGAAAGCCAAAGTCCAGGCCAGGCATGAGCCCAAGGACTAGGCCACCTCTTCGACGTCCAGTCCGGAATATCCAAATCAGTCCTGGATTCCCCTTCCCGGTCCTTAGAACACATCATCCTCCCTCCCCCCTCCCCGTCCTGCTGCTCCTCCCGCATCTCCACCTGTGAAAGGTACCAAACCTCAGTTTCCTACCACTCTACCTCCTCCAAGTCCTGTTTGATCTGTCCATCTCTAGCACACCTCCCAAATCCATCTCTTCTCTCCTTTCCCTCTGCCCACCTTCCTAGCCTTAGCCCCCGAATGGCCGTCTCAGACACCTGTGGTAGCTTCTCGCTGACCTGTCACCCCCACTCCTGCCTTGCCTGCTGCCCTCCCCCAGCAGTCTGTGTGTGTGTGAGAACATAAATTGGATCTGGGCTTTCCCTGTTGAAACCCTCCAGTGGTTCTTGGAAAAGGCCAAGCTCTCATCCCGGCACTCAAGGCCCACCATCCCTTGCCGGTCCCCTTGCCCTGTCTAACTTTTTCTTTCTTCCAGCTCAACCTGATTCTCAGCTTCAGCCACGTGAACGGCTAACACTTTCTCAAACGTATCATCTCCCAGAGAAGGCTTCTCTGACCAGGGCTTCTTTCCCTGCATTCCATTTCTGCGGCCTCCTCATCCTTAGTCATGGCTTAGGGTGAAGGGAAGGCCTTCCCTGACCCACGCTGGGTTAGGCCTCCAGCCCAGTCATCGTGTGGGGTTCTGTCTCCCCCACTAGCCTGAGGGAACTTAAGGCTTCTTAGGGGAATGATGGGGCTGCGTCCCAAAGCTTTCCTTCCATTTCCTCCCCCTTTAGCTCACTGGTCTCATCCACCCTTGTCCAGGAGAAGTCCCCTCTAAGGGTTGGGGGGAAAGCTGTCTCTGGCAGTACCCAGGACTCTGTCTCCTTTCATCGATACCTTCCAGAACTGCTGCCCATGGCCGGCCCAGGTCCAAGAGATCGTGGTGGAGACACCAGCCTTGGCTGCTGAGCGTGAGAGGTGAGGGCAGAGTGAGGAGGTGAGGAACTTGGGGTTGGGCCACCAGGGGGCACTGATGGCCTTTAGGCCCACAGGAGCCAGGAGTCACCCGAGTCACCAGCACCTCTGCTCTCCATGCTGCGCATCAAGTCTGAGAACGGTGAGAAGGCCTTCCTGCTGATGATGCGGCCCGAGGACACTGTTGGTGATGTGCGCACCCTGCTTGCAAAGGCCAGGTGGGTATGGGGCAGGGCTGGCAGCTACAGGGGTCTCTGGGCCCAGGACTCAGTCTGATCCATTCTGCCCCGTCCCCAGGGCCGTGGACACCACCAGCTTCGAGATCATCAGTACCTTCCCACCCACGGTCTACAGCGACAACACAGTCACACTGCAGGCCGCGGGCCTGGTGCCCAACGCAGCACTGCTGCTTCGCACAAGCCGGGCCCCGCCGCCGGCTCCAGGCCCCAGCTCCAAATAAAGAGCCTGCTCCCACACAGGCTGCTCCATGAGGCTCTCTTGGCCAGGCAGACCCGCTGGGCGCCAGGGAAGGCCCGGGGCCCAGCTAGGCTGGGGCGGGGGGCGGTACCGACCCGCCCCCTCTGTAACATGAGCCCCAGCTGGCAGGCCTGGCTGCTGGGTCTTTGTCCTCTAGGTTCCTCTTTCTTCCCAGAAGGGCTAAGCAGATCCAGTGGAGGGAAGGCGGGCTCCAGCTCAGCCTCGGCAGGCTAGAAGAATCTCCTGTGCAAGTGTGCCAGCGGGCGGATCCCTGTGCGCAGATGGGGACACTTCCTCAACACTCTGCACAAAGCCTCTGCACTCTGCACTGTCCCCAAACTGGGTGAACCCACTTCCATGAGACATGCACTCAGGGCCAGTTTGTTGGAGCCCTGGTCAGCGGCCACATGGCACAGCCACATTACCAGCTGGCACACAGATGTGCCACACTCACCAAGTCAGGTGTGTCAGGACACCATCCCTTGCGTGTGAATCAGGAGGTGACCCACCCACACTGGTTCCAGAAACACAGGTCTGCATGGGTATGCATGTGCCAGACATACACCCACAGACATGCACAATCACACACACGGGTGCCACACGGGAGACCACTCAGGTGAGCTGCCCTCAGGAGCACAGGCTCAGCACCGTCCCGTCTACCAGCCTCGCTCAGAGCAAGAGCCCAGGTCATATCAAACAGACATGCTGTCAGTGGAATGGGACATTTAATTGTCTCTAGGGTGCTCCCAGGACAGGGAATGCGGGGCCTTTGGCAGAGCCCTGGCTAATGGAACCAGCAAAGGCACCCATCAGCCAGGGCCAGGCAGGGTGGCAGCCTCAGGGCCTGGCTGAGGACAGCCAGCACTTGGGCTGTTGCTTAAGACAATTTCTGAAACTAGTGGGTAAGGAATGTTGCCTTTGAACAGGGAGGGGAGGAGAAGGGGCTTGGGTTGGGGGGAAAGATTCCAAGGTCAGAAGGTTTTAGGATAACAGGGAGTTGGTCATAAGGTCCTTCATGGCCGGGCGGTGGCTGGGGGGCATGTGGTGACGGGAGTCCAGCGGGCTCAGGCCAGCTTCAGGAACTCCTGCAGTGTGTTTTGTTCCACAGCCTCCACGAAGAGCTCATAGTCCTAGGGGAGGGGAGGGGAGAGGCGGTCACCTGAGTGCTGGCATTTTGTCTCAGGTCTGACTCTGACTTCTGACTCAGAAGTCCTCCTACACTTCCCCACTCCCAGCCCCCGGGGCCCATACCCCACAGTACTGGTCCCCGTTGACAATCTGGGGTGGGGTGGCCTTGGGGTTGCCCGCCAGGGCTCGCATCTCATCCCGCAGGGCGTTGTCCTGGGAGATGTCCACTAGCTGGTACTGGATGCGCTTCCCATCCAGGATGCGGGTCACCTCGCTCTGCTGGGACTTGATCTGGGGGTAGAGGGCGGGCAGGGGTTAGTGAGCAGACTGGAGGGCTGACGAGGGAACCCCGGGCAGAAAGAAAGCGGCTGTGGCCAGTAGTTTTTGTCCCCCTCCACAGCGTTCTGGCCACTAGGGAGTTAGGACGATGAGTCAGGCTTGCGGTGGTGCAGGAGAAGAGGGACCACCATGCGGAGGAGAGTTAGACGAAGAAGGGAAGTGGGATAAAGTTCGGGGGGGGGGGGGCGGGGGAGAGAGGAGCTCAGCGAGGGGAAGGCAAGGCACGCCTGGGTGGAGGCTGGTAAGGGGCCACCCCCGCCCAGGTACGCACAAATTGGAGGAGACGAAGGGCACCATCAGGACGTGATGGGGTGGTAGTGGGGTTGCAGGGAGTGCGTGTGGGAGCAACGGGATGGGCGTGGGCAGCTCGTGCTGGGGCTGCTAAGGCTCCAGGATGCCCAAAAGAGGGGTTCGAGTCTGGAGCCCACCTCGGGACCGGACCCCAGAGGCCGAGCCTCGCACCTCGTCACCCCCCCACACCCCCGTCCTGCCCCCGCCCTGGGGGTGGGTCTCGGGAGCCGGGGGCCGTAGCGCCCAGACTGCGCCGGCCGCCAGCGCGGCCCAGGCGTGCACTCACTTCGCGGGAGCCGGTGACGGACGTGCTGTAGACGCGCAGGCCGCTCATGCTGCGGGTGGACGGGCAAGCCGACAGGCGGACGGACGGCTGTAGCGGGAGCTGCACGGCCTAAAGACGACGCCGCGGCGCTCGGGAGCGGTTTCCTTCCTGCTCAGCCCGCGAGTCACCGCTCTCGGGACCAATGGGCGGCACGGGTAGGCGTGCGGCCGGGGCGGAGCCTGCGCGACCCCGCCCTGCGCGCCGCTGTCCCCCTCCCCTCCCCCTTCAGTGGCCGGGCTTGCCAAAGACCCCAGGGCTCAGCGAGGCCCCCCCCTACGGCTTTCCACAGATCTGGGGCTCAGTGTGAGGCTGGGGAGTAGCCTGGGTGGCCGGAAAGGCCAGGGAAGGGAGGGTGAGGGTGTGCAAAGGCGCCTCCTCAGCCTCCCCCGAGCTAGCTGCACCCAGCCATCCACCGCTTGGTGCCACGATAGCGCAGCCCAGCTCAGAGCTTTGAAGGCTTGGGGCGTTTTGGAACGTACAGTGCCTTGGCTAGGGGACCTCACTCTAAGGAACCCCCTCCCACAGTCCCCAGGGTGACACTCACACCTGGGTAACCCCGTGGCACACCAAAACAGGGACAGCACCTCCCCTCCCCCCCCAGGAGATTTCCCCCAAAGTTCCTCTCTACTCAGGCAGGTTTAGACAAGGAAGGGTGGTGGCCAGAGACAGGGCCACACCCTCAAGGCACCAGATGGAGGCCAAGGTAAGAGGCTGCTAGCTCTAGAAAGGGTGGAGGCAGAGGCTGGCCAGCACTCCTGAGAGCCTGGCCCACCCTCGTGAAATACCCACAGATGATCTTAGGGAGGCCCTAGCTCAACCTCAACTCCAGATGGCATTCTAAAGCTGCTCCTGCTCCCAGAAAAAATGGGAAGGGGTTCAGACAGAGCAGACTCTAGCAACCAGTCCAAATCTGGAGGCTTGGCTGGCTGGCTGGGGTGGGACAGGATTCCCCTCACAAGTCCTCCCCAGGTCCAGGGCTTGAATGGCAGCCCAGGAAGATAACCCCAGCTCCCTAAAGCAAACAGTGCCCTGCCTGGCTCCAGAGAAGCTGCCACCTCACAGCAACCTAGAGGCAGCTGACTTCCTCTCAGATGATTACGGAAACTCTTTCCAATGACAGACTTGCTCAATGACTCGGGCAACTTCACCCAATAGAAAGTCGTGTGGGAAGGGCTCTTATTTGTCCCCACAGAGAACAGAGGAGCGGAAGTGGTAGAAACAGCCGTGAGACTGGACCTGCCAAAGGTTCCTCCTTGCTGCCATCTGGGGAACTTGGCTGAACACCCAGCCCTTGGCCCCAACAAGCCAAAATGAAGGGTGGAGTAAGGGATGGTGGTGATGGTGATGGAAAACTGAAGAGTTTGTTAAATATTTTATTTTGTAATCAAAATAGGCAATACAAACCAGTTGACATAACAAGGATTCATATAAATAACTGCTTATAAACTTTGAGGAAAAATACCCGTGAGCATGGTGGCTGGGCTCCCAAAACAGGGTGGAGACCAACCAGGCAGCTCTGCTTTTAGGAGGCAGGAAGGAGCCCAGAGGCTGAGGAGGACCGCTGGGTGGGGCTGTTCTGAATGGAAGGGATACATCACTCCATAAATAAGACACAGATCTGTAAAAACACTTAAGGAGTCTCATTCAGACCCAAGAGTGAGGTTCAGGATGCTTCTCTAACTGCTCAAGGCTTACCAACAAACTCCTGGTGGCTGGCTCTGGGATTGCTCTGCTCCTGCACACCCTTCCAAGGCCCTGGCTGGCTCCAGATCTAGCGCAGGTCTGGGGCCAGCCCAACAACCAGATACGAACAATTGTGTTGAGAGATGCCCCCTAAATGAGGAGGCAAGAGAAACCGGAAAGCAGAGGGTCCAAAGGCCCCAAACAAAACCCAGCAAATAAGCTATACCTTAGAGCCAAACTATACTGGGTACTCTGAACTCTCAAGAAGCCGCAGAGCAAGAAAAGGAAAGGACCCTGCCCACAAACAAAAGAGAGGCACAAGTCAGGGCTGGGCGCCAGCCCTTAGACACCAGGAGGAGGAGGCAAGCAGCTTTTGACAGTTGCCCCGTGGTATTCTAGGGGAAAATCCTGCTCAAATCCAGAACCATAAAGAAGAGTTTGCAAGGGGGCTACCTGACTGGCCTGAGAACAAAAGAGAAGGGAGCTATGCTAACCACATGGCCATGCCCCCAAAGGACAGGGCAGCTGGAGAGTGGCGCATCCTACAAAATGGCATGACAGCACAGATGGAGGAGACCTGGATAGAATCCTTAGGCCAATTCTAGTGGGAACTTTGCTAATAAACAGATCACCCTGAGGTGTCTGTGAGAACAAGAGCCCTGAGGAAGCAGCAGTGGGGCCATGCCTAAGAACACCCAAGAAAGCCAGCTCAGATCCCAGGCAGGCTGACCTACTGGCCTGAGAATTCTCACATGGCCATCATGACTGGTACTCAGACTTTCCAGGCCCTTTTACTGAACTCTGCCATCAGCGGGACCAAGGTATGGAGTGGGAATGAATACAGATCCATCCCAGAGGATGGAAAAGGGAATTGAGCAGCCTGTTTAACTTTGACATCAGCCAGGGGCTGGAACAGTCTGTGAGGACTTATCAGGTAACCTGAAGTTAATTAGTAACTCACCCTCAAAGGGTAAATCCAATGACAGGACAAATGCAATCCAACAATGCAAAGCCAGTATGGGGCAGGGTAGGCACCCTTCACACCGTTCCTTAATAAGCCCACCGCCCCAGACGCAGGTTCTTAACCCCCTCCACCCCTTCTCTCTGGGAATAGCAGCAGACAGGAGGCAAGAGATTGTCAGGGCAGAACCTGGCAGACTGGCGCTCAACAGACCAGATCTTCCCTGGGGGAACAGAGCGTGTGCCACCCCCCAGCATTCTTCACTGTGTAACACAGTTTTCTCCCATATCCTGGGCATATCTGTCTGACATGGTGGTCCTTAAGTCCTCGATGTCACGGCGCAGCTGTTGAACCTCTTCTAGTTTCCTCTTGATCACATCCGGCTTCTGCAAATCCAGCTGAGTCCCCGGGTGATGTGCAGCTGAGTAGGAGAGCATTTCAAGAGAATGTTAGTGAGTCAGTTAGGAGGTGCTTTCATGGAGGGGACAGTAAGGATAAGTAGTTCTCTGAGGCCCATGATCTGGGAACATGGCACATTGTTTCAAGCAGGCTCCATGCTGGACTTGAACTCATGACCCTGAATGAGATCAAGACCTGAGTCAAAATCAAGAGTCGGATGCTTAATCCACTGAGCTACCCAGGTATCCCAGGACACAGCATGCTTTTACAAAAGCAAATGGAATAGTGGGCTAAAAACTTGCTGCCTCAGGGCCATTTTTTGTTTGTTCTGCATTCAGGTATCCAATCTGTTTCCAAAACAGATTTACTGTCTACTCTGCTAAACACGTTAGTTAACTCCCAGCGGGCAGTGACCAGGCCTACAAAGCCTTGTTCACACATTACCATAACTGATGGGAAAGTTGGGTGGGGGTGACAAGAGAATGAAAGCCACTCTTCCCTGCGTCCCAGACCAGCCTGAAGACTCACAGTGAATGCCCAGGAGCAGGGAGAGATTGGGGTCATGGCCCTGGGCCCTCTGGGTCACAATGCTACAGACAGCCTGCAGATCTTGAAGGCAACTGGCCAACTCGTGGTGCAGCTCAAATGCCAGCTGGGCTGTGTCTGGTGAAGACGGGGACCCTGGTTGGGCCTGGCGCAGGTGTTCCTGGAGTGTCAGATTCTTCTCAATCAGGTCCTGGTTCTGCACTGAAAGCTGAGCAGATAGATGGGCAAACATGTTAAACCACGCCCAGGGAAGGGCAGAATATCTGTACCTGTGTGTGGCTATGTATGAGTCACAGGTGATACCCCCTCCTAAACCCCTACCAACAGGCTTAGCACTCCCCCAATCCCAAAATTGGGCCTAAATTCTCCCGCAGGTAGGTCGGGCCTGTAGGGTTCCAGCACTGGAGAGGAAACCACTCCCCAGCAGACTCTGAGTCACCAGCCTCCAGGTTTCTGTTCAGGAACCAGAGAAGATACTCCCGCCCCTCGGAACTCTATCTGAAGCCAGTCCCTCAGCCAACTCTGTTAACCAGGCTATTAGAGAAGGCTTAACGTGAACTGTGAAATCTGAGGAGACACTGGTTTCAATCTCTCCCTGCCACCCTGACAAAAGTGGCCACCGGCCAGCCTGATCAGAGTGTGTGAGAGGAATAAAGGGGGCAAGAAAGACAACAATACAGCTAGCAGCCAGCCACTGGGTGGGGGTTGGAGAAACCAGAAAGCTGGAGAACACAGTGCTAGAAGTGTCCTGCCTGCCTTTTCACACCTTCACCTCAGTAGAGTCAGGCTTCTCTATAAAGACCAGCTACTCATGTATGTCCAGGTCTCCTTCCCTCCCTTCTCCCTTAACACCTTGACCCATTCTCCCCTCCCTACCTCTATTCTGATTTAAAGACACTGAATACAATTCCTTCTCCAGTCCCAGCCCTTCACCCTCACTGGGCCATGTGACAATCCCAGCTGGGAGATTCCTTTGTAGGTCAGTGAACTTGGTCACCCCTTGCTGACAGCTCTGTTTATTCCATGAGGACACCAAGCTCTCAGTCTTCTTGAACCCTTCCCCGCCAACCCCACAAACCTGGGGCTACAGAAAGACAAAGGGAGAGAGACAGACTTCTCACATCCAAAAAGCATTCCTGGGTAATTATGGCCATTCTAAGATGGGATTAATATTAATATTAATATTATTATTAATATTCCTTTAAATAAAGGATAGTGCAATGTCCCTTCCCATTCTTCTGCCAAAAAACCTCAGTTGGGACTGTCAGACATGAGGGCTCTTGTGGAAGCAGGGATGCGGGGCCGGTTCACAGAGCAATCAGGACCGTGGAGGCAGCACCCCACAGCGAAGCTGATGCCGCTCACCTCCTTCACCGCCGTGCGTAGCTGCTGCAGCGCTGTCTCCCTCCGCTGGGCCTCCTCTTTCAGGGCCTGGCTTGTTCCTTCTTCCTGAGCCACTTCTTGCTCTAGGGTCTGAATGGTAGGATGACACAGGAGTAGCAGCAAATCTGGTTCAGATGGTATCACCTCTGGCCTGGACTACACAGTAAAGCCCCACCCCACCATAAACACACACACATACACACACACACACACGGCTGGGAGACGACCTTAGAATGGCCCTGATTTGCTACTTCCCTTTGAAACCCTCCTGTAGTCGCTGACCATGAACTCACTAGAGGCCAGCTTCTCAGCAAGGCATTCCAGGCCAGTTTGGCCCTTAACCTTCTTTTTTAGCCGTATATCTTTCTACCTTCCCCACAGCCTCCACTCCAGTCACATCAAATGACTGGAAGCCTTCATTCCCAAAGGCTCCAGCTCCAATGCTGTTGTGTACTCTCCTTCCCCTTTGCGCAGGCTACTCTTCCCTGCCTGTCACCCAGGAAATCTTCAAGGCCCAGATCTGCAAATCAGATCCTCCTCCCTGCTACTCATACCTCTGTCATGGTTCTTTTGTACATTTGCTGGCTGTGCATGTGATTCCGACCCACCCCCATAACTTTCTTTCTTTCTTTTTTTTTTTTAAAGATTTTATTTATTTATTGGACAGAGAGATCACAAGTAGGCAGAGAGGCAGGCAGAGAGAGAGGAGGGAAGCAGGCTCCCCGCTGAGCAGAGAGCCCGATGTGGGGCTTGATCCCAGCACCCTGGAATCATGACCTGAGCCGAAGGCAGAGGCTTTAACCTACTGAGCCACCCAGGCGCCCCACCCCCATAACTTTCTTGAGGGCAGGAAATATCCATTCAGTTCAGCTCGGTATTTACTGAGCAGTTATTGTGACACTCACTGAGGATACTGAGGATACAAACAATACCTGTCTTTGAGGAGCTCATAGCCAAAGCCCTTGAGAATACTGTATACTACATGCTCTGACAGAGATAAAGGGAAGGAGAGCGCTCCCACAGGCACCTAATCTAGTTGGGAGGGAGGGAGGGAGTAAGAGTGTGTTTGTGTAGGGATGTTCAGGGTCAGGGAGAGGGAGGTATTTATGTTTGCTATTTTTTTGCCTTTCATTCTATTCATTCCAATCCCCTCCCCCAATTTTGAAACTTATTTGAATCAAGTATTTAAAAGTTTTCTGAATTTTCAATTTTGTATTAATAAAAAAATGTAACTGCCAAAGAAGAACATCTCATCACCATGAAATACCCTAGGCAGCCATTTTGAATCTATCCAATTCCAGCAAATTCACCTGATAAACCCTAATTTGCCTGAGGAATTTCACCATGGGTAAATGTACCACTTAAGTGTTGGGCTTTTTCAACCTTTGTGGAACCTGTGGGTTCCAGGAAATGTATCTGAGATCCATTAGAAACTCTACCAAGAATCTGGGATTTTATATGGGTATAAACACTCACTAGGCTTGACTATCCTTACAGGACTTGAAATAGGGGAACTAGACAGACACAGCCTGACCCACATGATGGCAAAGGCAGAACTGCAGCTTTGAGCTGTTCTCAGAGTGAGTGTATTTCAGTTGTTTTGATGTGAAAACCTTTTTTGGAATCCAAAGACAAACTGAGTGAACCTGCTTTACCTAGGATATTTTGCTTGCTTTTTTTTTGTTGTTTGTTTTGTTTTGTTTTGTTTTAAGATTTTTTAATTTATACCTACCTAGGATTTCTTGAGAGAATCCAATTAAGGACACCCCCCTACCCAACACACACACACTCTGGCCAAGAATAGAAACCAAGAGTCATCTTTAATTTTTCCTTATTCTTTAACTCCCTACATCTTGTCAATCACTGATTCCTCTCAATTTTACCTTCTAAAATTCACTTAAATCTGTTCCCTCACATCTCCTCGTTATGCTGCCTTGTGCCAGGTTCCTTCATCTCTCATCAGGATTTGCAATATTCCTCCAGCTTCCAGCCCTGTCCCTCTCCAAATGCCACTCTTCTTTCCACACTCAAGCCTGAGTTGCAAACCTAATTACATCACATCCAAATTAAATTCTATACTAGATTCCCATGGGGCGCCTGGGTGGGCTCAGTCAGTTAAGCATCTGGCTCTTGATTTCAGCTTAAGTCATGATCTCAGAATCCTGGGACTGAGCCCTGCATCAGGCTCCACATTTAGTGGGAAGTCTCCTTGAGATTCTCTCCCCCTCTCTCCCTCTGCCCCTCCTCTTGCTTATGAAATAAATAAGTAAATAAATCTCTGAAATAAATAAATACATCTTTATAGTAGATTCCCATCACTTATCAAAAGAATAAAAGCAAACTCAGTTGGAAAGATGAAGCCCTCCCATAGCCCAGTTGCTATTCACACCCCCTTACTTCGACAATATCAAACTGCTTGCCACTCTGTGTGCAAACTCTGTTTCATGCCTCCAAGTTCCCATCAGTACTATTCCTTCTATCTGGAATTCCAAAACCAACCTATCCAGCTCTTCTTCTTTGCCTGGCTAACTCTTCATCCTCCTTCCAGGCTCGTCATCTCCAGAAATCCTTCTTTAACCTCCCCTGCTCTGACTGACTCTTCCATGTTCCCCCAAAGTAACATGACATTGAGCTCACAAGACTGTGCTAAAACCCCTTCCCAACAATGACTGTAGGTGAAAAGCATTGATCGGGTCTCATTCTTGCTATACTCCCAACACTGAGCAAATTGTATGACACAGAATAAAGAGTTGGCTAAATTCTAGAGAGTCCTGTGTACCACATCACAAGGACACCAGCTCACCTGTACTTGTAAACGCAGCTGATCCATTTTCTGCTGTTGCTTCTCCACAATCTGAAAGGCAAAGTTATCAAGGAAGGCTATAAGCATGGGCTGATGGTGAGGTCGGACTGCAAGAAGCTACACAAGGATCTGTAGTCTGGCTATTAGCCCACTGGCTATAGGCAATCAACAGTGAAACCAGGGTGAAGACAATTTAGTTCTACTTACAGAAGTATAATCCAGACTCCCTGTCCTAGCTAACTAGCTTCACATTTCTGTGTTCTACTCACAAAGAGTTTTAAACAGGAATGTAGTGTGGACCTATAACCACTACTGCGGGGGAGGAGGATCCCACCCTGATGAGTGCAATGAACTCCATATATAACCAGAGAATATTCTGGTTCTTCAGTAAAGGACATGACTAAAAATTCAGTTTAATGAAATCTATCCTATCCAGGGCTGTGATGGATGCTATTATTTATAGCTTTGGTCACAATGACTAAGGAGAGAACCTGAACAGGCCCAGTTTCCTGTCCTCTGAGACCTCAGGTATTCTCTGAACAATTTCTGGATCTTATTTTTTGCTAACCTGACATCAGTCTCATCAACAGGTTTGGAGACTTTCTTCTCTGCTGAATTAGGGCCACCTCACTGGTTAGAACTCTGCCCAATGAAACAGGTCTGTATGGGGCCTAAACATGAATGAAATGCACCAAGCTTCAATGCACCATTTTGGAGCATCTAGTTTGGATGTTCAGAAGCATATCCTCCCCTAACTCTGCTTGCCTGTTATAAGGATAAATCCCTAAATGAAAGATTATGCAGGGGTGACTTCTCAGAAAAGGGAGGAAAGCTCTGGCCCAGGGCCAGAAATTCATGGTTCCTTCCCAGGACACAATCTTTTCTTTCCTCTCAGCCTGCCCTCTATTGCTCCCAGGACATGCTCGATCACCTTTCGAAGGGAATCACATTCTTTCTGCCAGGACTCCATTTCCACCTTTGGACCTTCTCCCTGTTGGGCTGGACCTTCTCCACTGGCCTCCTCCACACTCTGCTTATCTTGCAGGCTGAAAAGCAGTGACCTCTTTAAGAATTTTAGTTGGACGGATGTGGTTTTGACTCCGGATTCCATTATTTACTGTATATTTTGGGCAAGACACTTAGGTGCTTCCAACTTGTAGCTGGGCATAATGTTAGGTCTGTTATAACATAGGGTGTGTCACACACAAGCTGCCTAATGCGTTAGTTCCCTTCCCTAGATGCCAGCATCTGTCTAATGTGCCACCAATTCTCTACGTGCCCAAAGCTCTTTTATATTTGTTTTGATATTTAAAAATAAACATTCATCACATGTATTTAGATTATAAAAGTCATACATGTATACTGCAGAAATTTTGGAAAATACAAAAAAAAAAACCTTTTTTCTTGGCACACAAAGTCTAGGGCAGAGTCGACTTTGACCCCAACCTCTCTTTTGACTCCAACCAATGGTCTCCTCCAACAGATCCCCACAATCACTTACATCATGGTTCATCTGCTGAGATAAACAGGGCCACTGTGATAGAATATGGGATGAGAAATCCAATCCACCCCATTAGAAACTGGATTTGGTTCAAGAGGCTATTGAAACACAGCCATCACATTTAGAGAAATGGCAACTAATATGTAAGAAGCTCTCAAGACATCCTGAGAGAGTACATTATGGCATCTTGTTTTGTTCTTAGAACCTGTTGTGACCATCAAGAACAATCCCTAGGGCTGAAGAGAAACAGATGTTCCTGGTAACCTTTATCTTATAACCTTCAAAATGTAGATAACCCCCTCCTTTCCCAGTTCTTAACACCAGGATCTGCTTTGCAAATATACGGATAGCTTATTTCCCAGTTTATAAAGTGGTTCCCCTCATTCAACACATACATACTCAGAAATTATTACCCAGTATTATGCCGGAGCACTAGGTTGGACCTTCCAAAGGATATGGTAACAAGCCCCCACTGTACCACTACATCCTCCCCTCTCCATCCCAAAGACCTATTCCTTACCCATAAGCAGTTTTCCTATTACTGACATTCCAAAGAAAAGTAAAGCGATTTGCCCAAAGTCACACAGGTAGTGAGTGGGGTAAACTTAGCTCTGCTCCTTTCCTCAGCCACACTGGCATATTTACCTATGTCTAGTGGAGAATTCTGCTCCTTTCTGTCTTAGGCTTTCCAGTTGAACCTCCTTCTCTCTGCAGGCTGCCTGGGTCTCCTCCAGCAAACTCTCCAGCTCGGTCACTCTCTCCTGCAGCTCCGTACTCTTCAACTCAGAATCCTTAAGCTGAGAGATAAGATTCCATGCTTAGGTCAACAAGCCAAGGAAGACTGTCCGGGTATCCCAAAAACTTTGCAGTTGAGTTGCTAACTTGACACATGTGAGTCTGGACATGACTCCTTTGGGTTTTTCCTTTCAGGAAACCACAGTGTAACTGTGTACTGGAGAAGCTGAGACAGTGCCCCCGCTTGGCTACTCCCTGCTTGCCCCAGATATGCCCAGATATTGCTGCTACCTGCTGGCTCTGCTTCCGATGGTCTTCCAGGGTGGGCAGGTCAGCCAGGTAGCGTTCCAAGGTCTCAATACGCTGCTGCTTCTCCCGGTTCTGTTCTGATTCCTTCTGACATTTCTTTTTCAAATTATTGATATGTTTATCACGACCCTTTACCTAGGGAAAGAAGTGTCAAGAATCTGTCTTTACTGACTCCTCTAGGACTCTGAACATCACATTTTTTCTGAAGTGACCACCGTCTCTGCCCTTAGGACTGTAAATGTTCTACTACAATGAAGGCAGGGAAGTGATCAAATTTTACCATTTAAGATTGGGGCAGAGTTAACTGCAGAGTTAACACACCTGAACTTTCCAATCAAGGGCAGAAAAGGAGGGCTCCTTGGGCAGTTTTTAAAAACTGGTCGCACTTCTATATACAGGCATACCTGGGTGACACTGCAGGTGTGGTTCCAGACCACTGTGACAAAGTGAACATCATGATAAAGCAGGTCAAATGAATTTTTTGGCTTCCCAGTTCATGTAAAAGTTATGTTTACACTATTCTCTAGTCTATGAAGTGTGCGGTAGCATTATATCTAAAACAACAATGTACATGTCTTTAAAAATATTTAATTGCTGGGATGCCTGGATGGCACAGCTGGTTAACCATCCAACTCTTGGTTTCAGCTCAGGTTATGATCTTCCCTTCCTCAGGGAGGGCTCCCTGCCTCTCAGACTACACGGTTGGCTTCTGCCTAGTGCTGTGTACTTCTCCAGCCCACACTTCTAAACTCTTAGAATTTCCCAAATAATAGGAATGTCTTTGTTATTTATAGTGGTCTGGTCTGTCCTGGTGTCCCCAAACACCACACGATATAAAAGTTAAGCAATCATCTGGAAGGGTTAATGAGACTCTAAACTTCTAGAAGAAGGAACTGTGTCTATTTTGCTCATTATCATAGCCCCAATATGATGTGCCAAGCACGATGCTTGGCACAGAGTGGGCACAAGTCTCCAGATTTGCTGAATGGAGACTTTTCTTCAGTATTATGTTTTTTATTTGGGGTTATGAAAAAAGGATGCTGAAGGAAGCAAGAGAAAGCAGAGAAAATGCAGATCTCCTGATATCAAAAGTAATCAAAGACCTGATTTAATCCAAAGATAAGAAAGTACTAAGAGTAGATACCTGAAAATCAGCCAAAGGCTTTACTCCAGGTATAACCTGTACCCTTTCGAGCTCTAAACCAGTGATTCCCACATTTTAATATGCTTCAGACTCAACTGGGAAGCTTATTGAAAATGCTGATATCCTTGAGAAATCTCCCTCTTCTGATTTCTCCAGAGAATAAATATCCAGTTTCCTGTTGGGGAAATCTTTAAATTAAAAAAAATGGTGGACTGGGCACCTGGGTGGCTTGGTGGGTTAAGCCTCTGCCTTCAGCTCGGGTCATGATCTCAGGGTCCTGGGATCAAGCCCCACATTGGGCTCTCTGCTTGGCGGGGAGCCTGCTTCCCTCTCCGCTCTCTGCTTGCCTCTCGGCCTACTTGTGATCTCTGTCGTTCAAATAAATAAAATCTTTAAAAAAAGTGGTGGATTACTCCCACTGGATGGATTTACGTCTCTAAAAAGGAAATAAAATACTAATTTTAAAAAGTTAATAGGAGACACAAATGTATGAGAGATTTCAATGTGTTTATAGAAAATCAAAGACAGCAGATAAATTACTTAAGAGAAGGGTTATAACCTGCAGTGGGAGTTACAGACAACTTGGTAAACAATGTGCCCTTCAAACCCCACAAGTACCTCTGTATTTAGTACCAGGTATGTCTGTGGCAGGTATCAGCCATAGATCTGAAAACAGGGCACTCACTGGAAATCTACACACAGTTTAGCTGGATACCATTTTTACCATAGATTTTCCCAACAGGAGACTGGTGGAGATTTATTCTCTGGAGAAATCAGATTAGGGAGATTCCAAACACAGGGATATCAGTCACAGTAGAGAAAGTGCAGCACTGGGTTTAAAGTGTAAGTAAAAATCTATGTACAGAACTGGGGTACTCTAAGCCTAATCTCCTTCTCAGTATTGAGATCCTAAAGGCCAAAAGCATTCTTGTCCTTGGCCTCCCAACTAGGCAACAGGCTGAAGATTTATTTTTTTTTGGACAGAGTTGTTTAAGACATTCAGATACTATTATTAGTTGGTTCCCAAGTGAGAAGGCAGTCTAAATCTGATTATCCTACAATGCAGTCCAGGAGGAAATTACCATGAACCCAGAGCTCCTACCCAGCTTTCAAATATTTCATTCTTAAACATGAGTGCCCATTCATTCAAGGATCACCAAGCCTCTAATACAAAAGATACTAAAACAAAAGAGCACGTTCTAAAAACAAAGCAAAATAAAAAAACAAGAAACAACACTATAAGCAGAGGCAGACATCCCAAAAGATATAATCAATGTCATCAGAGAGAGAAGATACTACACCCATGAAACAAAAATAGCAAAAACCTCAAGAATAATACTCAGAAATACAGAGGTATATGACAGGAGAAAAAGAGTTAAGGATGGAAATCTTTGTGGAGTGGGGTTGGGTACAGAGCTAAGTTTTATTATATTGGTATTAGGTTATTTAACTTAGATACATGTATTTTGACTAAAAGTTTCTTTTTTAACAAGCCTCTAAATCCTTGATATACTAGTGACACCAACAACACCTGGGAGCTTGATAAAAATGCAGGACCTCAGGCACACCCCACCTTAGAAGTACTAAATCTGGATCTGTGTTTTATTTTATTTAAGAAAAAAAGATGTTAGGGGTGCCTGGGTGGCTCAGTGGGTTAAAGCCTCTGCCTTCGGCTCAGGTCATGATCCCAGGGTCCTGGGATCAAGCCCCCGCATCAGGCCCTCTGCTCGGCAGGGAGCCTGCTTCCTCTTCTCTCTCTGCCTGCCTCTCCGCTTACTTGTGATCTCTGCCTCTCAGATAAATAAATAAAATCTTAAAAAAAAAAAAAAAGAAAAAAAGATGTTATTTTAAAGCAATCTTTACACCCAATGTGGGGCTCAAATTCACAACCCTGAGATCAAGAGTCATACGCTCCACCAACTGAGCAGCCAGGTGCCTCTGGATCTGCATTTTAAACAAGATAACCCAGTGATTCTTCAGCACATTAGAGTTTAAGCAGCACTGCTGTTGATTTTCATGCACGTGGTCCAGAGCTAAACATTACTAAACTGGCCCTCCAAGACATCTGCATTACAGCAAGCTATGAAACAGAAGCAAATCAGCTCCATCTATGACCAATCTTACCCTAAGGCGATTCTAAGAGCCTTGGAAAAATGTTAAAAATTCCCAAAGTGGCTGCACACACGGAATTCTTTTCTACTTTTTAGGTAGAATAAGGGAAAACCAGGCTGGATGATGTAAATTTACCACAGATGTTTAAACATCTTACAATAGTACCATCTGGTATGACTGCCCAGGCTGGTTTTCTATCCAGGTCAGTTGGAGGCCCATCACAACCCGGGGCAGTGAGGGACTTTGTGGCAATTTTGTGGAGATAAAGCAAAAAGGAGGAGTGCCATTTCTAACAGACCAGTCCTGCACGAAAAGTTAATGTAGGATCTCACCCAACTGGTTCCTCCTAGTTCCAAGGAGGGGGGCCAGAAACAGCTTAGGATTTGGCAAGAGAAGGCTGACTGCCAACTCCTTTGTGAATTAGAAAGCTACCAATTCCTTAGCTCACCCTTTCTTCCTGTTTCTTCCCTTCCTCTGAGTGCTTCTGCAATGCCACTTTGAGTGATTCTCTGATGAGCTGAATTTCAACTTCTGAAGCAGAGAGTTTCTTTTCAAGCTCGATCTTTTCTTTGTTCAGGGCTTCTGTCTTCTGTGCAAATTGTGCACGTAAGAAAGTGTTCTCTCGCTGCAATTCCTGCATAAAGATTCTCAATACATAATGGTTCCTCACCCTTACAGTCCCATGTACTTTACTTATCCTCGATCTATTTTGTGGTCAAATATCATCTTTCTCTAAGAATTTCCTCAAGCAGTGCTTCTCACAGTGTAGTCCTAGGACTAACATCTTCAACAACACCTGGGGATTTGTCAGAAATAAAAATTCTTGAGCCCAACTCCCAGCCCACTGACTCAGAAACTCTGGGGATGGGGCTCAACAATCTGTGTTTCAACAGGCCCGCCAGGTGATTCTGAAGCACACTCACATTTTCTCCTCTACTCATTCTCTATATGATCTTGGGCAAAAGTTCTTTCTCACTTTTGGGCCTCAATTTTCTCACCAGTAAATTAGAGGACTGTACCAGATTTTATATAAGGGTCTTTCTCACTCTAACATTCTGATTCTATAAGATAGAACACTGTCTTGACAGGCCCACTACGTGGCAAAGACACTACTATAATCTGTTTAATACTCATCACTCAAAAGCCCATATTGCAGAAGAAGTAAGCAAAGCAAGCTTTTCTAGGAGCCACTGCCCTCAGTGAAAATATGGCTACCTTTACTTGCTCCTAGACATGGAAAAATTAAAAATGAGAATGGCTCTAAATCCCATTACCTCTGCCTCTCCCTCCATTTGGCTACAGCTAGTAGATTAAGACTTACCAGAACATCACCCAGTTCAAGAAGCTTACTATGTACCTTGCTCTGCCTTCATTTTTTTCCCAAGTACGTCCTGACACCAATAAGGCATACCTTATTCTACCCTCGAGCCTTTTCTGCCTCCACAAAGGCAGAATGAGGGATGTTTTATAATTAGGATGCCTACCCTTTTAAGGGCAAGGGCACCTTATATCACTTGATCCCTTTTCTATCTCCTGGATACCTAGTAGTACCAAGCAAAGGGAAGACACTGAGTTATGACAACCAGAATGCCATTCTGGCTGCCAATGCTTACCTGTAGCCTCAGCAAGCAGACATCCCCAAAGGGGGCAGGGCGGCCCAAAAGGGCACTGTGGACTTGCAGTTCACTTTCTCGTACTTTCTGCTCCAGCTGAGAGATATGTTTCCTCTGCCTACAAAAGCCAGTAGAATGAGGTCCAGGGTACTGACATTAACCCACTGGCAACATGAGCCCCCACTTTCCTTAAGTGGATAAAATTCATACTATGTAAACCAAAAAAGGCCTTGCATCTGGACAGTACTGTCTTGCTGAAGGAGGAAGAGCAAATAAGAAAGCTGACTTGGGGGAAATGAGGAAAGATCAGCTACAAAGGACTGGCTGCCTGCTTTGGGCACTCCCAGAGTCCCTCCAGAGCATACACAATTGGCCTATCCCATTACTCAAATACAGAACTAGGTTGCTTGTCAACCTAGCCTGACCATGAAGGAAGGCACAGACCCAAACAGAGAGGGATGTGCTACCCTTGGAGAGACCTCATTAGGTGCCCTCAGTGTGGGCTGGGAGAGCAGAGCCTGGTACTAGGGCACCCCTTAACCTCTTACTTGTCAATGAGGAGCTCCTTTTCCTTCAGAAGGTGTTCATTACTGTTTAAGATGCTGATCCACTGCGCTGGTTCTAATGTGGGCAATGATGGAGCAAAAGCAGCAGGATGGTGGCAGATGGCTCCATTCTGAAGCTGGAAGACAAGGAGGCCCAGAGGGGCTTGATCTTGACCCACAGACACCTGGAAAGCACCTGAGCAGTAACCAGCTGGGTCTCTAGTCAAGGCTCACTTTGGCTCAGCTGAGGTGGCCCAGTGTTCATGAAATAATTTTAGCTCTGATGCATGACTGGAAAGAACCTGCCAGGGAGACTTCTGCCAATTGGACACTCCCTGCTCATGAAGGCTCTAGTTTCTAAGAAAAGGTCACTTATCTTTCATTATCTGGCAAGAGAGGCAAAGCAGGAGCTAAGATGTCCTCACCAACCAGGAAAGGAGAATAAGTCTTGCCTTTTTCCTTCCCACTCTTAAGCAGCACAACACTTTTTTTTTTAAAACACAAAATTAGTATAATGGAAGAAACACGGGTTCAGAGATGGTTTTTAAATCCTAGCTCTGCTACTTACCAGCTTTGTGACCCTGGAGAGATTACTTTTTCTAAGAACCTGGTAAATTTCTACATTTACCTCATCAAAGTGCTACAAGGATTAAATTAAGATTCCGTATGTGAAAGTAGCTAGCCTATTGATACATAAGTACACAATCAGGGTTAATGTCACACCTTTTGGGGTCTTGTTATAACTCTCTACTCTGGAGGACCCATCTGGTGTTTAATTAGATGACCAACATATTCAATGGCATTCACAAGCCTTCATTTCCCATCTATAAACATCTTCCGTCTGTCTTACAAATGTTTTCTTTAGAGTCAAAACTTATGGGACTAAACCTATATAGTTCTAAGATCTGCAAAGAACCCACAAAACCCAACGAAAGAAGGGTCTCTACCTGCATTTGTTCCATCTGTAAACGGATCATCTCCAGCTGCTGCCGACAGGTGCTGAGCTCACAAGATCGCTCACGTGGGTGCCAAGGGTCAGGGTTCGGCTGCCATACCTGAGAGGGTAGAGGCTTGGAGAAGCCAGGAGCAGGTTGGAGTCCCAAAGGGAGCACTCCACTGCTATTAGGGTGAGGTCCATTCCGCTCACATACCACCCCACTGCCCGGTGCCTTCTTGGTCTCAGGCAACACTTTGTATAACTCCTTGTTCGTGTCAGCTCTTGGGTTGTGAAAGTGGACTTGGTAGTGGGGATCAGAATAAAGTGTCTCCATCATTGCTGACTGATTTAGGGTAGACTCCATATTGGGAATATCAAACTTCCTCACCTCTTCTTCTCTTTCATGGCCCACTGTTGGAAACCAGGACTGCTCAATTCCATTTTCTCCAGTAGCACCACAAAGATAAGTGAAATCTCTAGACAGGCCAGGAGAACGTTTCATTGCACCAAGGTCTCCATTTCTTGTCATCCCCACACTTTCAGCCAGCCCTGACAAAGGGAGTTTGGAGGAAGAGAGTCCAGCAGGTATAGAATTTGGCTTGACAGGAGAGGTCCCCAAAGTGGAAGGTATCACATGGGCTGTTGGAATGGTTATGTGGCTTTTGATGGGCTGGAAAGAAGGGCTGCTACTTGAGCTACAAAAATCTGCAAAGAGAATAATCTTCTGTAAGTCAGAACTGAAGCAGGAGGATTTCTTTCTCTCCCTCTCTTTTTAAAAAATCTTACTTATTTGACAGAGAGACAGAGAGCACAAGTAGGCAGAGCGGTAGGCACAGGGAGAGGAAAAAGGCTCTCTGCTGAGCAGGGAGCCTGACGTGGGGCTTCATCCCAGGACCCTGGGATCATGACCTGAGCTGAAGGCAGCTGCTTAGCGACTGAGCCACCCAGGCACCCCAGCAGCAGGATTTTTTGAGTTTGGCTGCTATGCCAGATGTTCTCTCCTGACTGAGACCAAGCAGAATAGATAACGATCATCGTAAGTATCAGGCAGAAAGGCAGCCTAACTGAGAAGTTAACATGTATTCTAGGATCTCAAATGTCATTCACAAGGTAAATCAACAAAAGGCAATAATAGCTTTATTTTTAACTTACACTGTCCTTTTTATTTGAAGAAAATCTTGCCAGTCAACAAACAAAGCTGAGAAACAAATTTAAAACCAAAAAGCAAAAACCAAAAAACCACTTACTTAACGGAAATGGATTAGGTCCTATTCTTCTGGGAGCTGGGCAACTCTCAAGCTACAATCCAATCCAATAAAAATATTCTTTCCAAGGGCTGCCAGAATTCTCTGTGGCCTCCAAAAGCTTCCCAGTGAAGGTAAGCAATGAATCTATCCGAAGAATAGGCAAAGTGGATAGATAGTGCTGCTCTGTATCCAGGACAGGGAGTACAGCATCTGAATCAGGATTCTATTCTCTCCCCCACACCCCAGACCTGACTGCCTGGATATGTGAAGTTATTCTTAGTAACTCTCAGGTTTCACTCTAGCACAGGGAGCACTCTCAAGTGGGTACACACTGAAATCCTCTATTTTATATTTTGCCTTTCACTTCCCCCTTGTTTATATCCAACTGTGGCTTTTCACTTTTTGTTCATACTCAATTTCTGCTTCCTTTAGCTCTTGCCTGGTTTTGGAGGACAACTCTCTCATTAGACCTGCTACAAAAGGTACACATTTCTACATTATTTCCAACGTTCAAGTGCTACTCTGAAAAAGACTATAGGGTCACGGAATTAATGCGTCAAGGCAGTGGGCTGCAAACAAACAAGATAGTAATGTCAGGAAACATACCTGTTACCTTTTTTTTTTTTTTTAAAGATTTTATTTATTTATTTGACAGAGATCACAAGTAGGCAGAGAGGCAGGTAGAGAGAGAGTGGGAAGCAGGCTCCCCACTGAGCAGAGAGCCCGATGTAGGGCTCAATCCCAGGACCCCGAGATCATGACCTGAGCCGAATGCAGAGGCTTAACCCACTGAGCCACCCAGGCACCCCTACCTATTACCTTTAGCAGGGAATAAACTGAGTAAGGGGCCAAGGAATATAAATGTCTTCCTTTTTCTTTTTTCCTTTTAATTTATTTGACAGGGAGAGTGAGCACAAGTAGGCATAGTGGCAGGCAGAGGGAGAGGGAGAAGCAGGCTCCCTGCTGATCAAGGAGCCCAGTGTGGGACTCAATCCCAGGACTCTGGGATCATGACCTGAGCCGAAGGCAGCTGCTTAACTGACTGAGCCACCCAGGCACCTGTCTTCCTTTTTCAACTATGTCCAATACTCTTTCCAAACCAAGCACATCTACCATGAAGAGTGGCCAACCAATTTAATTCATTTTTTTCTTTCCATCAACCAACACAGAACACACTCAGCTAATGAGGACAGATACTATAATCTTTTCCAGAATTACTACCATCAGCTACCATCTTCTCATATGGGTTTGTAAGTAGCTCTTTAAAACCATGGACACCTGGGTGGCTCAGCTGGTTGAGTGTCAACTCTTGATTTTGGCTGAGGTCATGATGTCAGGATTGAGGGTCTGAGCCCCACATCAAACTCCACACTCAGAGCAGAATCTGCTTGAGATCTCTCCTTCTCCCTCAGTGCCCCGCGCCCCTGCCCTGACCCCGCCGCTCTAAAATAAGTGAATAAATATAATCTTAACAACAACCAAAAAAAAAGGCAGCACCTGGATGGTTCAGTTGGTTAAGTGTCCAATTCTTGGTTTTGGCTCAGGTCATGATCTCATGGCTGAGGGATCAAACCCTGCAACAGGCTCTGTGCTCAGCACAGAGTCTGTTTCAGATTCTCTCTCCCTTTTCCTTCCATGTACACGCTCTAATAAACAATCTTTTAAAAAACAAAAAAACTGGGGGGGTGTGCTTTGGTGAGTACTGTGGGGTGTGTGGACCTGGCGATTCACAGACTTGTACCCCTGGGGATAAAAATATATGTTTATAAAAAATAAAAAATTAAAAAAACAAACAAACAAAAAAACCAAACAAACAAACACAGAAACAATCCCCCTCCAAAAAACCCAAAAACCTTGGACATGCCAAATTATCCCTTATAATGTATGGGATAAGGCAAAGTATCTAATTTCCTATACTTAGATGATCTTGGGGATATATATAAAAGGCCATACTAAAACAAAACAACAGTAATTTCTGATAAATGTGTCTGCTTCTAAGGACCAAGAACATTTCAGAGGCTAAGGACACAGTTTTTGATGTCCCATAACTTATACACAGGAATAGGCAACAGGCTAAAGTAGACTGTGGTGATGAAAACTTCCAAGAATAGCAAGCTCTCTACTTGAAACCCTCTGTAACGGCACCATAATATTCACTCTCACCAAGGGTCTCTGCTCTCAAAGTATAATTATGGAACAGAAGATCATGAAGTTGTAGCATATGAAGGACTGCTATTGTGCTGAACTTTGTAACCCCTCCTTCCATTCTCCATCTACAGCACCACCTACTCTCAAGACTCACCAAATTCAGTTTTGAGCCCATAACCCCCAAAGTAGTAATGCCAAAACCAAAGCCTGGAAAGGTATCAAATGACCCAGGACTTCTAACTTTCTAGAAGTGTGGTTGATCCACTGATAAAAAAATAAAAATCTTTTTCAGCATGTCACTTATCTATTAAGCTTATTTATAGTAAGAAAACTGGCATTCTTTTTTTTTTTTTAAAGAATTTATTTATTTATTTGACAGAGAGAGAGCACAAGTAAGCAGAGCGGCAGGCAGAGGGAGAGGGAGAAACAGGCTCTCTGCTGAGCAGGGACCCCAGGATCCTGGGATCATTACCTGAGCTGAAGATAGCCACTTAATTGAATGAGCCACCCAGGGACCCAGAAAACTGGCAATTCTGACAAACTGCTATAAAATGTCAAGTTACACCTTAAGTCTGGTTTGTATTTTGAAACATTTTGAAGCAAAACAGCAAAACTCATTTTTCTTTAAAGATTTATTTATTTGAGAGAGAGGGAGAGAATAAGCCCAAGCAGGGGGAGAGACAGAGGGAGAGAGAGAAGAAGCTGAGCAGGGAGCCTGATGTGGTACTCAATCCCAGGACCCCTGAATCATCACCTAAGCTGAAGGCAGATGCTTAACCGACTGAGCCACCCAGGTGTCCCACAAAACTCATTTTCAAAAGGGCCACTTACCTTTTACAATTTTCAAAGACTCAAAATTTAGTGTATGGGATATGTGATTTTTAAAGAAGTCTACAGTTACCAGAATATTGGGGTTTTGCCACTTTAAGGATATTCATATTTCTAAATCTCTACTCTCTTCAACCATACCTTCTGCCCCACTCCCTAATTCTTTCTAAAAACCACGCTTTCTTAGTGAGGGGTAGATTTAGCTATTACTAAATCTTGATCACTTCTGTCTATATCTCTTACTGGTTTATGAAGTAAGGGAGTCTGAACTAAGCCAGTTAACTACTGCAGTCTTTTTTTTTTTTTTTAAGATTTATTTATTTATTTATTTGACAGAGAGATCACAAGTAGACAGAGAGGCAGGCAGAGAGAGAGAGAGAGAGAGAGAAGCAGGCTCCCTGCTGAGCAGAGAGCCTGATTGATGCGGGACTCGATCTCAGGACCCCGAGATCATGACCTGAGCTGAAGGCAGCGGCTTAACCCACTGAGCCACCCAGGCGCCCAATTACTGCAGTCTTTAGCAAAAAGCTGAAAGTCTTCTGACGTCGTCAGTATCCACCCCTACCCCATCCCTTACAATTCGTCAAGGTAAAACTTTTTTTTTTAAAGATTTTATTTATTATTTGACAGAGAGAGAGAGAAAGACACAGAGAGGGAACACAATCAGGGGGAGTGGGAGAGGAAGAAGCAGGCTT
Organism: Mustela erminea; assembly: GCF_009829155.1. Classification (NCBI taxonomy): domain Eukaryota; kingdom Metazoa; phylum Chordata; class Mammalia; order Carnivora; family Mustelidae; genus Mustela; species Mustela erminea. Next base: position 90,590,437 of record NC_045623.1, read on the forward strand.
CCTGCCGAGCCGGGAGCCCAATGCGGGGCTCGATCCAAGTACCCTGGGATCATGACCTGAGTTGAGGGCAGACGCTTAACAACCGAGCCACCCAGGTGCCCCTCGAGGTAAAACATTTTAATGAAGGGTAGAATCAAAAGCAACCTGTTCACTTTAAAGATGAAAAAAAGAAGATGCAACAATGAACTATATTTTATACCAGTCATAAGGGTTCTTGTCAACTGGGCTCCTAATAAAACCAAGCTAGATGGACGGACACAATAAGCAAGGGTTAAGATAAAGACCACTGTACATAACAAACATGGCAGAGAAGACATCTTGGATCCTTTATTTTTTTTCAAAGATTTATTTATATATTTATTTAGAGGGAGTGTGTGTGTAGAAGTAGGGGGAGAAGGAGAGAATCTCGAGCAGAGTGCACTGAATGTGGAGTCCGATGAAGGGCTCAATCTCACAATCTCACCCTGAGATCATGACCTGGGCTGAAATCCAAAGTTGGACTCTTAACTGACTGAGCCACCCAGGTGCCCCACCTTGGATCCTTTAAAAAGGGAAAAAAAAGGCATCACATCAAGGCTACTACAATTTAAAAAGAATACACTATACTGGAAATATATTTCCCCCCTCAAAGGAATAAAAAGCACAGAATCTGTGTAACAACATGACTGAATTAAATACAGTCACTAAATTTAATAGGGGGAAATCTAGACCATTGTTTGATTTTTAAAAGAACTATTTAGTCAAAATGAAAAAGGTCCCATGACTGCAATGTAGACAAAACCTTAACAAATAACTAAACTGAGAATAACACTTGATTACAGAAGTGACAGAAAAAATACTACAGCTGGGAGACCTGAATCTGACTAGTTGTGTGACATCAGGCAAATTACTTAACCCCTTGGAGAATTTTTGTTACTCACCAGCAAAAAGGAACTGGATTAAATGACTTTCAAAGTCCGTCTACAACAACATCTATGATTCAGTTCTACTCAACATTTATGAGCACCACGCCATATACACACAGCTATCAAACTATTAAATGCCAGGTGTCTAAGGGTCAATACAGTAGATAACTGGTTTGGTTTTTTTTACCCATTTCTATTTTCAAACATTTCTATCCTTTTCTTTTTTTTTTTTAATTTATTTGACAGACAGAGGTCACAAATAGGCAGAGAGGCAGGCAGAGAGAGAGGAGGGAGCAGGCTCCCCGCTGAGCAGAGAGCCCGACGCGAGGCTCGATCCCAGGACCCTGGGATCATGACCTGAGCTGAAGGCAGAGGCTTTAACCCACTGAGCCACCCAGGCGCCCCTATCCTTTTCTTTAAAAAACAGCTTTACTGAAACATAATTCACATAACATTCAATTCACCCACTTGAAGTGTACAATTCAATGGTTTTTATTATTCATTGTTGTGTAACCATCACTATAATTAATTATAGAATATTTTATTATCACAAAAAGAAACCTCTTACTCTTTAGCAGTCACATTCCATTTATCCTAACTTCCCTAGCCTTGAACAACCACTCATTTTCTGTCTCTCTGGATCTGCCTATTTTAGACATTTCATATAAATGGAATCATACAGTATGTGGCCTTTTGTGTCTGGCTTTACTTGGCATAAATGTTTAAAAAGTTCAACTATTTTGTAACAGGTATTAGTACTTCATTTCTTACTGTGGAATAATATTCTATTATATGGATATACTACATCTGACTCATCCATTCACTAGCTGATAAACATCTGGGTTGTTTCCATTTTTTGGCTACTATGAATAATGCTGCTATGAATATTCCTGTAACAAGTTTATGTGTGGATATATGCTTTTATTTCTCTTGGGTATATAGGTAGGAGTAGAACTGTTGAGTCATAGGGTAACTCCATGTTTTACCCTTTTGAAGATCTGCCAAAATGCTTTCCAAAGCAGCTTCAACATTTTACACTCCCACCAATAATGTATAGAGGTTCCAATTCCTTGACATTCTCACCAAAACTTGTTATTATCTTTTTGATTATAGCTATCATAGTGGGTGTGACATCTGATAAAGTACTAAAGTGACTAGTTTTGTAACTTTAATCAAGTAATCTAATCACTTTGAAATTCAGCTTTCTCCAGGTGCCTGGGTGGCTCAGTTGGTTGAGTGTCCAACTCTTGGTTTTGGCTCAGGTCATGATCTCAAGGGTTGTGGGATCTAGCCCTGTGTAGGGCTCTGCACTCAGCAGGGAGTCTGCTTGAAGATTCTCTTCCTCAGCCCCTCCTCCCACTTATGATCTTTCTCTTTCTCTCCCAAATAAATAACTCTTTGAAAAAAAAAAAAAAAAGAAATTCAGGGATGCCTGGGTGGCTCAGTTGGCTGGGCCACTGCCTTCAGCTTGGGTGGTGGTCCTGGGGTCTTAGGATCGAGTCCAGCATCAGCCTTCTTGCTCAGTGGGGAGCCTGCCTCTCTCTCTGCCTCTGCCTGACGCTCTGCCTGCTTGTGCTTTCTCTCTCGCTCTGACAAATAAATAAATAAATAAAATCTTAAAAAAAAAAAAAAAAAGCAATTCAGGTTTCTCAGCTGTAAAATGGAAATAATATTTCATAGTGTTCTCAAAGATGTTAATGAAAAAATGTAGAAAAAATTTAGTATAGTGTCCATCACAAAGTATTTAATAAATAGTTATTATTACCATCAGTTCCTCTGCCCTCTAGGAACTCACTATCTAAATGAAAAAATAAAATACACTTGTGATGCTTGGCTGGCTCAGTCAGTAGAGCATGGGGCTCTTCATCTTGGCTTGTGAGTTCAAAGCCATATTGGGTATAGAGATTACTTAAATAAATAAAATTTTTAAAAAAAGAAATACTCTTGTAAAACACTGTCTGACAGTTATTACTTAATTTAAGTGCCCCTCAAATGACAGACACAATGAAGATTACAAGATGGCAGAGAGGGAGGGGTGCCTGGGTGGCTCAGTGGAATGAGTGCCTGCCTTTAGCTCAGGTCATAATCCCAGGCATCACATAGGGCTCCCTGCTCAGCAAGGAGTCTGTTTCTCTCTCCCCCTGCTTTGTTCTCTCTTTCTCTCCACTCTCCCTCTCAAAATAAATGAAATCTTATTTTTTTAAAAAAGATTGCAGGGCACCTGGGTGGCTCACTTAGTTAGGCCACTGCCTTTGGCTCAGGTCTTGATCCTGGAGTCCCAGGACTGAGTCCCACATAGGGCTCCCTGCTCCACAGGGAGTCTGCTTCTTCCTCTGACCTACCCCCTCTCATGCTCTCTTTCTTTCTCTCTCTCAAATAAATAAATAAAATCTTTAAAACATTAAAAATAAAAATAAATAAAAAGATTGCAGAGAGGGAGATGTAATGGGTGGAAGGGATGGGAAAAGTCTAGTCAGACACTTCACTAGATTTTGAAAAATAAGATCAGCACAGCTGGGAAGAGCAAGAAGAGGTGGAAACAACAAAAATGGGCCTGGATTAAAGAAGAAAAGAGCTCAGATATCCAAAACAAAAACAACAAAAAAAGTTTTCATTGCATAGGAAAACACCACACTCTGTAACAGTAAGAAATATGTCTGATTGGGTGGGAAAGCCAGATCACAAAATTAAGGCCTCTGAACTTTATCCTCCAAGTAACAAGCAGTCGAGGATTTACAGGAAAGGGAAACCATAAAACCAGGCTTTTAGAAAGATTAACCTGGCAGTAGAGGGAAAAAGACTTGAGGACAAGAAACCTATGAAAAGTTATTAAAATAGGACAAACAGTAAAAACTGAAAGAAAAGGGCCAAATGTAAGAAACACAGAGTAAAAAAATCAAGCAAACTCCTTGGCTGAAGGGCCCAAGTCATGAATATTCTGGAATTGACAGTATACATGGAACACAATCTGAAAAGGACAACACATACTAGTAATCAAAACAGTAATCCAAACTTACCCTCTGCAATGTCTGAGCATGATGTGCCAATGGCTGTGTCTCCACTGTCAGCTACACTTGAGCAGCGGCTGAAGCGACTCCGAAAAGCCTCTGAGATAACTGGGGTCTGCCATTCAGTTCCCAGGGAACTACCCTTTTGAATTACACCGGAACCTGAAACAAGCGGCATTTCCCATCTTTAGTGTGAACCAGTTGATGTAACCCCACAAGACTGTTTAAATAAAGCACTTAAACCTATGAAAAAACAGCATCATTCTCTCTCCTGTGCCTTTTTCAGCTTCTCTAAATTAGTTAATTTTGAATGGAAATAGCATGAGATGTGAGAATGTTCACAGACAGAAAAAAGACTTATCAAGAACCTAGGAATCTATCAGTAGCTACCATTTTTTGAAATCTAGAAGTCCTAACACTTTACCAACATGATCTCATCTACTTAGAATCATCACCCCATTTAACAGAAGACAGAGCTAAGATTTGAACCCAGGCTGTTTTGATTACAATATCCACATTCTTTCCTATTAAAGGATTTCTCAGTAGGTGCTTCTGGCATACTGGGCATGACAATTCCTCAATGTGTAGTCTATACATGTCAGGATGGTTTAGCATCCTTGGTCCCTATTAAATGCCAGTAGCAGCCCTAAACCTATTCCACCATCACTATGAAACATGAAAATATACCATATGTTTCCAAATGCTCCTTAGGGTAACAGGCAGTCCAGTCTCTTGTTGAAACCCATTGCTTGGGGGTGCCGAGGTGGCTCAACTGATTAAGTGTCTGACTTTAAGTCAATTCATGATCTAGGGGTACTGGGATCAAGCCCTATGTTGAACTTTGTGCTCAGCAAGGAGTTTGCTTCTCTCCCTCTGCCCTTTACCCCACTCGTGTGCATGTGGGCTCTCTCTCAAATAAATAAATTGAAGAGAGAGAGAGAGAGGAAGGAAGGAAGGAGAGAAAGAAAAAAGAAGAAAACCGTTGCTTGACTAAACTGGGATACCTAGTGGGCAGGGTGAATCCAGATCAAGGTTAAGCCTTAAAAGTCAATCTGAAGAGTTTAACACTATTTTGAATGCAATGCAAATAAACCACTAAAATTTCTAAGTGGGTAAGACAAAACTAGATTGAGGACATTTTTTTTAAAGATTTTTATTTATAAAAAAAAATTTTTTAAAAATAAGATTTTTATTTATTTATTCAACAGAGAGACAGACAGAGAGAACAAGTAGGCAGAGTGGCAGGCAGATGGGAGGGAGAAGCAGGCTCCCCACAAGGGAGCTCAATCCCAGGACCCAGGGATCATGACCTGAGCCGAAGGTAATCCTTTAACCAACTGAGCCACCCAGGTGCCCCAAGACTGAGGAGATTTACTGAACTTTATTAGGTTGCTACTTGAGGGCCATAGGTAGCAAGCATTCAATAAACACTTGATTTACTAGTATTTATTGTTTAAAAAAAACTATAATTTTTCTAAACTGTATCTGATGATCCATGTAAACAAATGGACAAAAACGTAATGATGGCTACTTATCCATTTAAAATGTCAGAGTTTTAGCTGAAATCAGAAAACGAGGTTCTACAGACTCTTTGATTTATGGGAAGCAAATGATATTGGAACACAAATCACCTTATTCTCTTCTTCCAATTATAGTGCTTCTCCCATCTTTTTAACTCACTTTCTTCTACTTTTGCTACCCTCTGCCTTCTACTGAAGGCACTCTAACTTTCCCCAAGGACTTATTCTTGGGGTCACAGTGGACTGCCTGATGTGAAAGAATCTATATTCATGCAGTAATCTATAATAATCTTTCATAAGACATACCCAATGATCAGAGCATTTGATTAGCTAAGATTAGCTGGTGTTACTATCTGTACATATAAGCATAATTCTAGCTAGAAGGAAAGAAATTTGACTTCTAGGTAAGTCTATATGGTGTTATCTCTCTAGCCAGTAGACAAATTTCCAGGCCTTCTAAAATATTGAAAATCGATTGAGGGCCTCTATTACCATCTTTCTGGCCTCTTACTTCTTGTTACCACTACTAACCTTCCATTCTTTACCAGTACCACTTTTCTATCTGCTCACTCCATACATCAATTCTGAAGAGATATTTGCTAAAATAAAAATGTATTTTACATTTTTGTAAATGTAAATTGACTGGCTAAGTTGGTAGAACATCCAACTCTTTATCTTGGGGTTGTGAGTTCAAGCCCTATGCTGGGTGTAGAGATCACTTTTTTTTTTTTTTTAAAGATTTTATTTATTTATTTGAGAGAAAGATCATAAGCATGGGGTAGGGGTAGAGGAAGAAGCAGACTCCCCGCTGAGCAAGGAGCCCAATGCAGGACTTGATCCCAGAACTCCAGGATCACCACTCAAGCCGAAGGCAGATGCTTAACGGACTGAGCCACCCAGGAGCCCTAGAGATCACGTAAATGAATAAAACTTTTTAAAATGTATTTTGGTATAGGTACAGAGCCTTATGCTTATTTCAAAATTCAAATTTGAAAGCTGAAATTTTTTTGTTATGTCATATGTCCTATCACTAACATATTTTTAATCAAAATATTAAGACTATTATTAATCAAATGAAAGACTACTAAAGACAAAGTCATCAGAAAAGCAGTGAGTTTTGTTAGAAATTGCTACATCCCCCAAATTTGTGTGTTATAACATAATTGTCATTAGAAATTATACAATCCAGCCCCAAAACAGTGAATGGCATGTAGCAGACGTTCAATAAATATTTGCTGAAGGTATCTTGAACTGATTCAACAAATGTTTTTCAAAATGCTTAATCTATGCAAGCAGCACTCCCAGGAGAATACAACAAACATCTAATACATGCTGTAAGGCACTGTAGGATTTTAAAGTTAAATAAAATATATCCTTAGTTGAAAAAAGGTACCCCTCTCTTCATAAACAACTCAGAATTCCAAAAGCTACTTTTCTATCCTACCTTCTATTTAAATATACCACATCTGTGTTTATTTACATATTTATGTACATTTAACATATATATTTAATATATCCACTTAATATATCTACTGAGCTTTCAAAATCTTGTCAATCCATTCTAAAGATAAATTCCTGAGTCTCTAGTGACAACATAACTGAGACTGTTGGCATCCAAGAAGAATTCCAATCTTTGTGGGCTAGCAGATGACTGACCCACCCACAGGACTACAAAGACAACATAGAACACAGTAATTTATGCTGTGTTTTTCTGATTTCAAATGGAACTATGTTCTAAAGTCATTCTGTTCCTTAATGTGTCCTCCCGTCCCCATCAGTCATGTGGTCTTCTTGGAAGTCATGAAGGACCAGAGATAAATAGTTGTTCTTTTGGAGAGGCCTGTTTTTCTATTCAATATAGCCTCATATTATTTTTGTTCTTCAAGTACCAGCATTTTAGTGAATGTTTGTTTGCTATGTATTTCCTTTAAAGGATATTTCTGTTACGAAAAAACACAGCAAAAGTCAGAAAACTCTGCTTACTCACCTGGTGAAGTGGCATGAGAAATCCTCTCACTTGGGTATTTCTCCTGCATGGCCATCAACACCGTTATTTGAGCCAACTGTAAAATGAAGGAATAACCATTCAGAGCTCTCCATTATCTTTTAACTCCTTGTAACTCGCTCCCATTCAACTGAAACTGTCAAACCCACACAGGATTCGTCTTCCACATATTTTACTCCTAAAGATACATATATTTTTTCTAAAGATTTTATTTATTTATTTGACAGACCGAGATCACAAGTAGGCAGAGAGGCAGGCAGAGAGAGAGGGAGGAAGCAGGCTCCCTGCCGAGGAAAGAGCCCCACGTGGGGCTCGATCCCAGGACCCTGAGACCATGACCTGAGCCAAAGGCAGAGGCTTTAACCCACTGAGCCACCCAGGCGCCCCCTAAATATATATTTTTAAAAAATATTTTATTTATTTATGTAAGAGAGGAGAGAGAAAGCATGAGCCGGGGGAGGGATGGAGGAAGAAGGAGAAGCAGACTTCCCTGCTGAGCAGGGAGCCCAACACGGGGCTCAATTCCAGGATCCCAGGATCATGACCTGAGCCGAAAGCAGAGGCTTAACTGATGGAGCCACCCAGGTGCCTTTCCTACAGATATTTTTTAAGGCAAAGCAACTCCTAATAGTCCATCCTATTTCTCTTCCTAAAATGAGAGAAAATCTAGAACCAAATAGAGATTCTCAATACTGATCCTATATGTCCTAGAATTCCTCAACTGTTGCAAAAATTAAAAATAATATTATTTTCATTTTATTTTTTTAAAAGATTTTATTTATTTATTTATTTGAGATCAAGAGGGAGAGGGAGAGGGGCACAGGCATATAAGAGTAGGAGGAGGGGCAAAGGGAGAGGCAGAAGCAGGCTGTCCAGTAAGCAGGGAGCCCAGTGACTCTGGGCTCAATCCCAGGACCCTGGAATCATGATCTGAGCTGAAGGCAGACACATAACTGACTGAGCCACCCACGTGCCCCATAATATTACTCTCAATTAACACACTTTACCACAGATTTTCTTAGCCATGGAAGCAGGATGAGAGAGTAGGGTAGAGAAAGAACTAAATAACCAAACCAACAGTGTATTATTATGACTCAATTATCAACATAAATTCCCCAATTCCTCCAGTAATGAAAGTTAATTATAAGATGCATAAAAAAAATAAATAAGATGCACAAATAGAATTCTTGGTCATAAGAAGAACCCCAATTCGCAGCTGGGAACACAAGATTTTCTTCCCATTTATATTTATTCTAATGGTAGGCTGTGAAAATTCAGCAAATGTCTGATTAATATCTGTGTAAACAAAAGCCTTAAATAACTGTAACTAACAGTAGCAAATAATATCTTATATTTGCATAGTACCTGAGAGGCATGGCAATACAGGGAAGTGGTTCAGAGTATGTACTTGTGATCAGACAGCTTGGGTTTGAAGTCTGACTTCATTAGCTGTGTAATGCTGGGCAAATTTTGTAGTATCTCTATACCTCAGTTCCTTCACATAAAAATGAAGATGGGGGCACCTGGGTAGCTCAGTTGGTTAAGCACCTGCCTTGGACTCAGGTCATGATCCTGGGGTCCTGGGTCTGAGATTGAGTCCTGAGTCGGGCTCCCTGCTCAGCAGGTAGTCTGCTTCTCCCTCTCCTCCCCGCTGATGCTATCTCTGTCTCTCTCTGTCTCAAATAACAAAATCTTTAAACAAATAAATAAAAATGAGATGGAGGCACTTGGGTGGCTCAGTCAGTTGGGCATCTGACTCTTGATTTCCACTCAGGTCATGGTCTCAGGGTTTTGATGAAGCTCCACGTTTGGCTGCGCATTCAGCAGGGAATCTGCTTGAGATTCTCTTTCCCTCTCCGTCTGTCCCTCCCCCTGCTTGTGTGCATGCACTCACTGCCTCCCTCTCTCAGATAATTAATAAGTAAATCTTAAAAAAAAAATAAGTGAAAATGAGGATAGGAGTGGTTGGTTGGGTCTGTCAGTTAAACGTCCAACTCTTTTTTTTTTTTTTTAAGATTTTATTTATTTATTTGCCAGAGAGCACAAACAGAGGAAATGATAGGCAGAGGGAGAGAAAGAAGCAGGCTCCCGTTGAGCAGAGAGCCCGATATGGGACTTGATCCCAGGACCCTGGGACCATGACCTGAGCTGAAGGCAAAGGCGTAACCCTCTGAGCCACCCAGGTGCCCCTAAACGTCCAACTCTTAATCTCAGCTCAGGTCTTGATGTCAGGGCTGTGAGTTCAAGCCCTGTGTTGGGCTCCATGCTCGGGGTGGAGCCTACTTAAAATAGTAACAATAAAAATAAATAAAAATTAGAATAAAGACAGGACCTAATTCATGCCAATTCATTTAAAATTAACTCACAACAGTGCCTGACACATGTAAGTGATTAATTATGTTTTCATTATTATTACTTGGCAGTTTATATCAATAAAAAATGAGATATGATCATCCTAGGAAGATACAGTTTGAATTTGGAAACTGATAAGAATTTAGAAACTTATTTTTTTTTTTTTTTTAAAGATTTTATTTATTTATTCGACAGAGAGAGAGATCACAAGTAGGCAGAGAGAGAGAGGAGGAAGCAGGCTCCCTGCTGAGCAGAGAGCCCGATGTGGGACTCGATCCCAGGACCCTGAGATCATGACCTGAGCCGAAGGCAGCAGCTTAACCCACTGAGCCACCCAGGCGCCCAAGAATTTAGAAACTTATAAGAGTCCCTAAAGAGTCTGGGACAAACTCAATTGGTAGATCACAATTCTTAGAAGTGAAATTCAACTTTGGTGAGAAAACAAAGGCTATATGGGTACTATTTCTTTAATGTGCTTTACTGACCTCTATAGTTTTCTCTTAGTAACAACAACACAAACCCTTACTAATTCAAGGCATCTATAAACAGAAATGGTACCATCCCCTGACATCCCAGTTCTTCACATAGTGGGTAAGAAATGACTCTTCAGTAAAAGTTTCAATTTATGGCTATTATCATTTAGTGTGTTAATGGTGACACAGAAGGATTAGATTATCTACCTAGCAGTGGTATCAAATGGTCAATATCAAAATCCTTTTCTTCACTTATGAAGAAAGTGGATGGCTCAGTGGATTAAAGCCTCTGCCTTCGAAAGCTCAGGTCGTGGTCCTGGGGTCCTGGGATCGAGCCCCGTGTCCGGGTCTCTGCTCAGCGGGGAGCCTGCTTCCCTTCCTGCCTCTATGCCTACTTGTGATCTCCATCTGTCAAATAAATAAATAAAATCTTAAAAAAAAAAAAGAGTTACTCTGTAACTCGGAAATTCCATTCCTAAGTATATGTTCAAGAGAAATAAAAACATGTTCACACAAAATTTTGTACATGAATATTCACAGTAGCATTACTTATAATAGCTAAGAAGCAGAAAAAACTCAAATGTCCATCAACTGATAAACAGGTAAATTCCATTTATATGAAGTGTCCAGAACTAGAAAATCCATATACACAGCAGATTAATGGTTACCAAGTACTAAGAGGTGGGAGGTCAGGGAATGGGTAACAACTACTAATGGACATGGTGTTTCTTTCCAGGGTGATCAAAATCTCCTGAGATTGGATAGTGGTGGTGGCTGCACAACCTTGTGAATGTACTAAAACCACTGAATTGTACGCACATAAAACTGAATTTTATTATACATGAATTTTACCTCAATTAAAAAAAAAAAGAAAGAAAGACTCCCACAAGGAGTAAAACTGTATGGAAACGATAATTCTCTTTTTTCTTAAGTAGAACTCCAAGCCCAGAATGGGGCCCAATATAGGGCTCAAACCCACAACCCTGAGATCAAGACCTGAGCCAAGACCAAGAGTTGGATGCTTAACCGACTGAGCCACCTAGGTGCCCCTGGAAGAGGTAATTCTTGAGTTTTTCCTACTAAGTTCAGAAGTAGATGAGCTACTGATGGTTACTAGGACCATCTGAAGGACATAAAGATTTCCTGAGATAAAAGTAAGAGAAATGAATGTACAAGAAGTAACAAAAATAACCGATTACACAGCCAAGAAAGGTAGGAGTGAATGAAGCAGACATAAAAAACACCCACATTGATGGTTTCTACCTTCAAAGCCCTTTAAACTATTGAAGTATTCATTCAACAAATTTAACAAGTACTGAATATTTACTACCCACAAGGCACTGTGCTAAAGACTCTATTACAGGTATAATGTCTTATACTTAATGCTCACATCAAATCTATGAGGCAGTTATTATTACCCTTATTTTATGGATGAAAAAAAATGAAGGTTGAGAGAAGGGAAGGTCATATAGCTAGGAAGAGGCTTCAAAGCCAGGACTGTGTTCTAATGCTATAGAGATTCTAGTCTGCATTCTTTCTCTGTGTGACAAAAAGAAATAAAGGTAGTTATGAAGGCACCATAAGTTGGGAATTTCTGCTTCAGACACAGCCAGAGCTGAAAGCCCCAAGGTAGTTAGAAGCAGGGACAGCTCATACAATACAATTTCTTCATGTTGCTCTTGGTCATCACCCCGGCTCTATTTCCCAAGTTGCCTACCAAGAATTAGGTTTTGATTGTTTTAAGTATTTCTCCCCTTGAAGAATTATGTTAGTGTGGAATGTCACACTTTGTGCAGCTGTTGAGAATGCACATCAAGACAGGAGAGGATATGAAGGGATACGCAGCTGACAAAAGCACATTAAGAATCTCACACCACTGGGGTACCTGGGTGGCTCAGCGGGTTAAAGCCTCTGCTTTCCGCTCAAGTCATGGTTTCAGGGTCCTGGGATCGAGCCCCACACTGGGCTCTCTGCTCAGTGGGGAGCCTGCTTCCTCCTCTCTCTCTGCCTGCCTCTCTGCCTACTTGTGATCTCTAATAAATAAGTAAAATCTTTAATAATAATTAAAAAAAGGAATCTCACACCCTGGCAGTATTTTCATGACCTTGATCATTCATTAAACCAGACCAAAAGAAAGAGAAGCCAAATTCTTCCCAAGAAGTTGCCTTTACAAAGTCTTGAGACCTACACTACCACCAGACCATTATAAAACCTACAAGGCCTAGGGGCAAATAATGAGGCACGGTTATCTTAATCATCCTGGTATCACCACCCTTCCGTACCTAGCACACAGTATTCGATTCATCAAACAAAATTTACTGAGGGCCTACTATTCGCCTGGCTCTGTGCCATGTGGTGGAAATACCCTGATGTAAAAGGCAAACGGGGTTCTGATTTTCCTGTTTTAGCGCGATGGGAGTGCTGAATACCCTTTACTGAACAAATTCGTTGTAACCCACTAAACTTGTGGTCCGTCCAAAGCACCAGCTCCTCCTTGCCTCATCTAGAGCAGGGTGGTCTAGACAATCTGGATGCTCTTGACATTTTAGGTCAGATAAATCTTTGCTTGGGGGCCGGGGGGTGTGGGGGGGGGGCTGTGCTGCACAAAGTCGGATGTTTCGCAGCAGCCCTTTCTATCCACTAGTACCAGCAGCAATCCCTGAGTTGATGCAAATGAAAATGTCTCCTGACACTGTCAACTACTAGTGCGGGCTGGGAAACTCCAGCCTAACGCCTTCACGAGAGCTGTCTCCCAACCCTAAGTCCCCATTCATCCTGTAACCCCCAGTCCCAACTTCCCTTCCTCAGGGAGGGCTCCCCGCCCTCTCGGACTACACCGGCGCCTTCTGCCTAGTGCTGTGTACTTCTCCGGCCCACACCATGCAGCGCTAACCGAGTCGTCACCCGCTTCACGTCTACTCCTCTCTGGGACCGTCCGCTCCGCAAAGGCAAGCAACGCGCTACCCGCCATCCCCTCCCCCGGCGACTGGCACAGGGCCTACCCTTTACAAAGGTAAAGCAACAGCTAGGGAGTGAACGTTGGAGAAAGCCACATAAAGAGGGCAGGGAGGCAAGCGAGTCGCGAGGGGGCGTGTGCGCGGCATTATTTTAGGAAGCCCAGCCGGTGAAAACCCAGACGCGCCGACTTAATAGCTCTGCGCATGCGCTTCGCTCTCCCACGGCCCCCGAAGGTAGGTCATGAGTGTCTGGAGCTCCTCTGAGGCTCCTCCCGGGCTCCCCAAGGTGGGGCGGGGTGTCCTAGCCCGAGAAGGGCTCCCGAGGGGAGCAGGACTTACATAGGGCCGAAAGCGGGCGGCGAAATCCCTTACCCAGGGACGCCGAATGCGGCCACCACGTCGGCCGCGGGCGACGGTTCACTTCCTCAGCTCGCCTAACGGCCGTTACACACCCGCCAGGCCGCGCGCCTCAGAGCGCGCACCGCCCCACCCCGCCCCTTTCTGCCCGCCTGTGGCCAATCAGGAGTCTGGCCGCGCCGGTGTCCCGCCCCCGCACGCTGCGCTCCGCGCCGGGAGCGGCCGGATCTCTCTGCGCATGACCTCTCCGCTCCTCCGAACCTCTTCTTCAGCCTCTCGCCAGGTCTCGCCTGTGAGCAGAGCCCTCGTCTCTCGGGTCTGGAGTGGCTTGCTGGGCTTGGGCGGTTGGAGGAGCTGGAGGCCAGGGAAAATCATTTGGGAGCCCCATCCCCAAACACCTGCCCCACCCTTCTCCCATTCCCCAGGGCCTGTCAGTACTCCCATCTGAAATGAACCAGGGGTCAGTCAGGTAGTGGTCCCGAGTTAGTGTGTGGCCGAGTCACTGCCATGTCAGGGTTAGTGCTGTCTGTGGCTGGGGTCAGGGCTTGGGCTGGCTTAGGGTCAGTGGTCAGACTGTGACCAGAACTCAGGTTGAAGGATAACTAACAGATCGATCTTGCCTCCCTACTCAACCTCGGTCCCCAGGAAAAGAACTAAGTTCATTTGCATTAATATATTCTTAAGAATCACACTGGGGAATTATTAAAAAGAGGAACAAAGCCATCAGCCAAAGGATAGTGATAAATTCCAGGCTTCTGGAAACCTGACGGGAGGAAGAGGCATGGAAAACTTGTGTGATTTCTTAACTTTGAAGAACCAGACTTAAAGAGAGTTAATTACCGGATGAAATTCACTTCAGAGTTAGGACTCTGGGGATGTGCTCCAAAATTCTGCTCCGTTCCCCCACCACGCCCCCAGCTTCATATAACATTTTAAGGTAAGCATATAGAAGGCATAAAATAGGCTTAATGGGTAATGAATCAGGGTATGATGTGATAGATGCATTTAGGGGGTATTCTCTGAAATTAGGACCAAACGCTTTTTAAAAAAACATAAATGGTAAGGATATGTATCTAAATGAATAAATTTGTGGACTAGTGGGTAGGAAGTAGACTGATGGGTGGTGGAAACATCTACTTGATTGCTTCTGTTTCTTTTGTGAGAAACATCTGTGAAGAGGGAGGGAACAGGGACCTGTAGAGGTCTGAGAAGAACGGGGAGGATTTGAAGAGCTGATGCAGAGAAGGGAAGACAAACCTAATTGGAAACATAGTGGTAGTGCTAAGATTTAAATTTACAAATGGCAAATACTGCATTTGTACAGTTTACTCCAATGGATTTTTTTAAAGATTTTATTTATTTTTTATTTGACAGAGATCACAAGTAGGCAGAGAGGCAGACAGAGAGAGAGAGAGAGAGCGCGAAAGAGAAGCAGGCTCCCTGCTGAGCAGAGGTTTGATCTGGGATCATGACCTGAGCCAAAGGCAGAGGCTTTAACCCACTGAGCCACCCAGGTGCCCCTCCAGTGGATTTTTTTTAAAGATTTTATCTTTAAGTAATCTCTACACCCAAGAACTCACAACATGATCAAGAGTCGCATGGTCCAACTGAACCAACCAGGTGCCCCAGATCTCTTTATTTTATTTCTTTTTATTAAAAATACAGATCTCTGTATTTTATTTCTTTTTATTTTTATTTATTTTTAATAAATATTTAAATCTTTAAAAAGATTTTATTTATTTGATAGAGAGTGTGTGAGCACGCACAAGCAGAGGGAGCAGCAGGCAGAAGGAGAAGCAGGCTCCCCATTGAGCAGGGAGCCCAACTTAGAACTGGATCCCAGGACCCTGGGATCATGACCTGAGCCAAAGGCAGATGCCCAACAGACTGAACCAGATATCTGTATTTTAAAAGTAACTCCATTATCATACTACTAATTTTCAAATGGGATTGAGTCTTCATATTTTTACCACGATTTGGTGTTAATTTCAGAGAATATTCACAATCAATTTTTAGATAAGAGGTAGTCTTAAATCTTCAGTTACTCTATTATTTTAAAAAGACTTGCTGAAAGGGGTCCCTGCATGGCTCAGTCGGTTAAGTGACTGGCTCTTGATTTCAGCTCAGGTCATGACCTCAGGGCTGTGGGCTTGAGCCCCAAACTGCTCTCCACAGCTCAGCAGGGAGTGGGCTTGAGATTCTCACATCCTCCCCTTTTCTCCCCTCCATGCTTGCTTGCACACACACACACACACACACACATGCACGTGCATGCGCTCTCTCTCCAAAATAAATAAATCTTAAAAAAAAAAAAACTTGCTGAGAATTTAAATGTCAATGGAAAAAAAAAATAAGATGTCAATGGAACTATCACCTGACATGACTGAAAAAGGTTAGCCAGATATGTGCCACCTCAGCTTAATTAAAGAACATGAGAAAACCAACTGAATTTTAGTTATAATCATATCATTAGAGCTACCACTTTTCACATGCATTAGTGTTGTCCAGTGGCTTAATTTATAAGCATCTATTGTTACACAGCACAGAGGTTTCTTTCATGTGCTCAACCAAGTATAGTTCAAGTTCAATAGCTTCCTTGTTTACTTAATTTTGTTTCATTCTATTTTCTTTTGGAGATATTTAGTATAGTATAGTCATAATCTTTTTGCCTTTATCCTCCAGGATATATTTTATTTAATTTTTAATTTTAATTTTTATATTTTAAAGATTTTATTTATTTGACAGCCAAAGATCACAAGTTGGCAGAGAGGCAGGCAGAGAGAGATGGAGAAGCAGGCTCCCTGCTGAACAGAGAGCCCGATGCGGGACTCCATCCCAGGACCCTGGGATCATGACCTGAGCCGAAGGCAGAGGCTTTAACCCACTGAGCCACCTGGGTGCCCTAATTTTTTATTTTTAAAGATTTGTTTATTTAATTGAGAGAGTGGGAGAGTACGGGGGTGGGGGCCGGAGGGGCAGAGGCAGAAGCAGATTCCCCACTGAGCAGGGAACCTGACAGAAGGCTCAGATCCCAGGACCCTGAGATCATGACCTGAGCTGAAGGCAGATGCTTAACCAAAGCAGACATTTAGCCAGCTGAGCCACCCGGGTGCCCCCAGGGTATATTTTAAATAAGAGCATAGGTTAATGCCCTCACCAACAGGTCTATTTAAATAGTCTACTCATAAATAAATAAACAAACTACTCCAGACCCATAAAGTGAATATGAATTCCCAATGAAATGTAGTTACTTGCGTGCTGATTTAATGAATGTGTGATTTTGGTGTACCTAAAAATACAAAATGTATTGATCATCCGACTTAATTATTTTCAGGAGCTGTGAAAGCATTAAATGACAAGAAAGGTTCTTGCAAATGAAACATCAGGACTGTTAAGTTTAGCTTTTATTGTTTGTACCAAAATATTTTCCCAAGAAATTAATTTCCAAAATGATCACAGATATCAATCAAAAGTAGTATTTCAAAAACAAAACAACAAAAAAGAGGCCTTCTTGTGATTTTGTGAAAGATCCACCTCTGCCAGCTTACAAAGCCTATCCTATTTCCTGGTCCATATCACCTACTTCCTGGACTCACCTGTCCTTTCTGTAAGGTCCAAAGAGCATGTCTTATGTACTGTTTAATCCCCAGGGCTTAACACAGGAACTGGTACATAGTAGATTCCAGCCCATTTTTGAATGGATAAATGATAGTAACACAAACACTGCTCCCTATATCCCCCTCTACTCCTAAGGAGAGGGGGATTATGAGGTCGGAAGTAATTAATATGCACGATAATATATCATATGGAAGGAATCATTTAATCCTAATTCTGAAATTGAGTGTCCATTCCGCACATTCTGCAGAAGAGAGGAGACAGGACCAATTGGCCAATGCCCAGACACCTTCCCTGGAACCAGTCATTCAGTCCCTGCATTGAGACAGAGATGATCTGGTCAAAGTCTTTCACATATAGAGGAACCAGAAGCCATAGAGAAGAAAGTGACTTTTCACATATATACAAGATCTATAGTCAGATTACACAGAAAGGGAGGTCAAAGTAGAATTCCTTGCTGTTTATTGGCCATTCTCTTTGCCTAGCCCTCTACCACATTGAGCAGCCCAGCCCTGCCTTTGGAAGAATTCCAGAGCTGGCAAGGGATGGTGGGATGAGGAAGCACCGCTCAAGGCTCAGCTCAAGATAGTAGAAGTACCAGACAGTAGTTGGGAAACACAGGGGTTCCATCTCTACTCCCTAAAAAAAGGACAGACTACTTCCCTCTCCCTAAGTCTTCCTCCACCCCACCCTTAGCTCAGACAATGAAACTAGAAGACAAAGGCTAGAGTTGGGGGAAATATCTGGACAGGATTTTATTCCAGCAGCAAGCCTAGCAGAAGAAAGTCAGTCATCCAGGCTCCTGCAGGAAAGAAAGAAATGATTACAAATAGGGTTCAGTGGCTTTGGGAGCCTGGGAAACTTTTTAGGCTTAAATATTCCACTTTGGGGGATTATTTAGCCATCCAGTCAAGCATTCTTTCAACAAAGCTTTCCTGGGTCCCACTGTCCCAACTCTCTGACAGTCCCTCCCTTAAAATGGGGGTGAGGCAGATGGAGTATAGGGATGAAATGCACTCTCTAGTTCAATGGGGACCCCACTCAGCCTCCCTCACTTATTACCTGCCTGGCCCTAACCCCCTACTCTAAGTCATTTCTGAATAGTCTTAGGTTCTGATGAGGTGTAAAGCTCTGTGACCACCAACAACCCCACAATGACAACTCTGCCATATTCTGCTGAGTAAGCTGAGAATTGGAGAGGGTAACTGACTTCTCCCAAGTCACATAGAGTTGAGCAGAGACAGGATCCAAGACCAGCACCATCCAGAACCCAGTGTGCACCCCCAAGGCCTGGTGCACCTACCAGAATTTCACACCAGTCCCTATGCACCAACCTGCTAAGCACCATCTGCTGGAGGCATTGGACTCCGAAACCCCATAAAAAGAAAGACTGAGCTTGATGAACCATCCTGACAGAATTCCCATTGCTTCAACAAGATAGAGAGAAAGGGCTGACCCTTTGTTGAAGCAGGGCCTCAGAAGTGTGTGATGATGACCATTTTGCCTCTAATTAGAACGGACTTCCTAAGATAGGCTTTCCCCTGAGGGTCAGCTCTCATGGAATAGAAATGAAGATGGAGGGGCGCCTGAGTGGCTCAGTGGGTTAAAGCCTCTGCCTTCAGCTTAGGTCAAGGTCTCAGGGTCCTGGGATCTGGCCCACGTGGGGCTCTCTGCTCAGCGGGGAGCCTGCTTCCCCTTCTCTCTCTGCCTGCCTCTCTGCCTACTTGTGATCTCTCTCCGTCAAAAATAAATAAATATAATCTTTAAAAAGAAAAAAAAAGAAATGAAGATGGAATGGAATAGAAAGAAGAGACTGTTCAGACTAGCAGGAATATGCAAAAGCAGACTGGTGCAGGGACAGACTAGAAGAGTGAACTGGTGTGGCAGGAAAGGTGGGAATGGAGGAGGAGTAGAAATTGAATGAGAACAGGATACGTGAAGGGAGGGGACGCCTCCAGAGCAGAGGAGAAGCTGAGGATATAGATTTGGTGGGGATATGAGCCTGGACCGAGGGAGGAGTGTAGGACAAGGAGGTTAGGGACCTCAGAGCAGGTCCCTGGGAGGCTCTGCAAGGAGTCAAGGAAGTTCCTAAAGGACCCAGTAACCGCTTATCCGGTTGGGCCCGCACACCATCCAGCCTGCGCCGCTCTCCAGGAGCTCTTGGGCTGGGGTCTCCCAGGTGAGGTCTTCTGCCTGCAGGTCTGCGGAGGACACAGCATAAAGGTAGCAAGGTCCCTCCCAGCCTCAGCCAGGGAAGGCCTTTGCGGGAGACAGCAAGGAGCTAGGTGTTTTCTCCAAAATCCCGTCCCATGGGACAATCCACGGCCCCGCGCTCCACAAGCCCCAACCTTGGTTACGCCCCTGGCAAGATAAGCCAATCCCCAACTTCGCTGTCCTCCAGGCCCCTCCTTAGTCCCGCCCCCAGGATGGCAGCATTGGTATATTGCTAGGCGTCTGGCTCCCCAGTGGCGGTGCCCAGTGGCCGCCCCAGCCGCGACGGCCTGGAATCTCCAGGGCTGCCTGCTTACTGGTTGGCACAGGTATCCCTCTCGCTCGTCACACAAGGTCACTTGGCTGTGCAGGTAGAACGTGTCGTTGGTCACGAAGTGGAACGCGTTGAATGAAGGCCAGCGTCCCTGGCAGAGAGGCCCCCTTGGCCCGCAGCCTCTGAGCAGCCAGTTGCTGACTGGGCAGCTGTGAGGGAGAGGCAGCGTCTCTCACTGTTTGGAGTCCCGGCTTGGGCTGGCTCTGTGGGCGCAGAAACATGGATTTCCCTTCTTTTCTCTTGTGCTGTTTGAGTGTAGATGCTGCGTCTCCAACTGAGAACTTTACGTGCATTATTTCATTCCATCCTCGAATCAATCCTAGGCGGAAGATTATACTTTTGCCCCTTCCCTTTCTCTTTCTCTCTCCCCTGACTCTTTCCTCCCGCCTACTCCCTCCCTCCCTCTTTCTTTTTCTCTTTTCTTTTTTCTTCTTTGTTTCTTCCTTTTCTCTTTCTATCTTTATTCTCCCTCTGTGTTTTGGTTTCTTCTTCTCTTCACTATTACTTTGGTGGTGTGGTGGTGATAATTCATGGCACGATGATCTTTTAGTTTTCTTTCTTTCTCCCACCAGTGGGAGGAGGAGCAGAGCCAGAGGGAGAGAAGAGGACTCCCCGCTGAGAGTTTTTATCCTACCACCCTGAGATTTTCAACCAAAACCAAAAGTCTAATGTTGAACAGATGGAGCCAGCCTAGGTGCCCCAATCTTTTCATTTTCTTTGTCTTAATTTTATTTGTTTTTATAAGGCTCTCTTCTTTCGGTAAAGTTTGCTTGATTGGGCATAGTTTATCAATCATCACTTATTAGCAATAATTGCTCCAAACTGGAAAAAAAATTAAAAATAAAAATAAACCTCAGTTATTGGTGGCAATGTAGGGATTGGTGGGCAAACTCTGATAGACATAGAAAATTCTGAGCTGGGGCACCTGGGTGGCTCAGACCTTAAGGGTCTGCCAGGTCATACCAGGATACTGGGATCAAGCCCCACATTGGGCTCCTTGCTTGGTGGGAAGCCTGTTTCCCCCTCTTCTACTCCCCTGGCTTGTGCTCCCTTTCTTGCTGTGTCTCTCTCTGTCAAATAAACAAGCAAAAATTTTTTAAATAATTTTTTAAAAAAGATTTTATTTACTTATTTGTCAGAGAGAGAGAGAGAGAGAGAGAGTGCACAAGCAGGCAGAGAGGCAGGCAGAGGTGGAGTGAGAAAGAGGCTCCCTGCCGAGCAAGGGGACCCTGGCATCATGACCTGAGCCGAAGGCAGCAGCTTAACTGATTGAGCCACCCAGGTGTCCCATCAAAATCCTTTTAAAAAAGAAAGAAAAGAAAGAAAGAAAAAAAGAAAGAAAGAAAGAAAGAAAGAAAGAAAGAAAATTCTGAGCTAAGGGATTAGGAAATAGTGGTATGAACTGTCCACACTATTGTCATGGTGACTTTTTTTGAGGTGACAGTAACCTAAATGTAACCCCTTCTATAACCAATAATATTTGGATAGGCCTGTGCTGTATAGTGCATGGCAGAAAGAAATTCTTACTATATATAGACTCTATTCTGGGTCCTTGGGAAAATTAGGAAACATGAGTGAACAAAACAGACCCAAACCTCCCATTCTCTAGTGGGTAAGGGCATACAGTTAATAACTTTCTTTCTTTGTTTCTTTCTTTCTTTCAATTCAATTCAATTAGCCAACATATGCTAGTATATCATTAATTTTAGATGAATAACTTCATTTTTAAAAATGCAAATGATCTCATATAATATGGCATATAGTTAGGAGGTGATACATAAAAGAAAGAAACTGATCTAGAATGGATGAGTGGAGGGTAGTTGCAATTTTAAACAGCATGGGTGGGCTGGGCTTCATTGAAATGGTCACATTTTAGCAAAGACTTGAAGGAGATGAGAGTTTTCTCTATGGGTATCAGGGAGTTGAGGGTTTCCAGGAAGAGAAAACAACTAATGCACAAGTCCAAGGGACAGCAAATTACTTACCCACCAAGTACCTGTCTGCACAGATGCTACCTCCTGTGGGCATTAGGGGATCACCTGTTTAATCTCTGTCTCATGTACTCCCTGGGACCCATTTAATCTTTTTATCCCATGGTCTCTATTTCCAGGGCTCAAGCTCATCATCAGTAAATCCATTCCAAGTTCCACCCTGACCCTTTCTTTTTGAAGGAGATGTGAAAACTGAGGCTCACAGAAGTTAAATACGTTGCTGAAGTCTCTTCAGTTAGTAGCCTGGTTGCTGTGCCCACCCATACCTTTAATCACTGTTTTCCATTTCCTTCTGACCATGGATGGATATAAAGTCATGACTGGCACCAACCACCTATTTCGCAGTCCTCTCCACATCCCGCCTCTCCCCCAGAGACTCCCCCATTCTTGTCAGGCAGCTTGCTTACAGAGAAGCGTGGTCCACAAGTACCCTCCTTCTTCTCCATCATGGAAACCCACACATGGTGACAACCCTCCTCTGTCTTGCCAACATTGAGACATCCTAAGAAGGCACCTTCCCTCTGGATCCAGCAGTGAATCTTCAGCAAGCGGCTGCTCAGGACCACCTCAGTTGTCTACGCAGGGCCACCTACACCAGGGACAGGTCTGCAGGAGGACCAGAGCCAGTATGACATCTCAGAGCTTCCTGGGATGAGGACATAGGAAGGGGTACTATTCTAATCTGGGTAGAGATGTTGTGGGGGTATTGGAGGTGAAACCCTTACACCATGATGGCCCTGAGGGACCCTGATCCACTCACAATCTCTTAGGAACTAAACCTAAATTAAGAAGGTGGTATGGGGCACCTGGGTGGCTCAGTGGATTAAGCCTCTGCCTTCAGCTTGGGTCATGGTCTCAGGGTCCTAGGATCGAGCCCCGCATTGGGCTCTCTGCCCAGCCAGGAGCCTGCTTCCCCCACTCTCTCTGCCTGCCTCTTTGCCTACTTGTGATCTCTCTCTGTCAAATAAGTAAAAATTTTGAAACAAAACAAAACAAAAAGAAGGTGGTATAAAACTCGAGATTCTGAGACAGCCATTCTCTGTCATGTGTGCTAAGAGGTGGGGGAGCCAGTGTATAGAGGGAGGAACAGAGCAGGTTCAGGTAAAGAATGGGAGGAGAGAGAAGGGGAATTCCCTGATTCCTGCCACTTGGAAGTTCCAAGTCCTAGTCTCTGGAGAACCTGCTTGGAGCCTATCCTTGGCCTCCAGGAGACACTTTTTTTTTTTTTTTAAAGATTGTATTTATTTATTTGAGAGAGAGAGAGCACAAGCAGGGAGAGGAGCAGAGGGAGAAGGACAAGCAGACTCCCCACTGAGCAATGAGCCTGAGTAGGCCTTGACATGGAGCTTGATGCAGGACTCAATCCCAGGACTCTGGGGTCTTGACCTGAGCTGAAGGCAGATGCTTAACCTACTGAGCCACTCAGGAGCCCCCAGGAAACACCCTATAATAAGTTCTCCTGTCTTCACTGAACAGCCCAGTTGGGTTTCTGTTACTTGTCTGGCAAGGTTGTTTGTTTAGAGATACTAATTTGATTTGTTCTTTGATTTCTCTCTCATTCCAACAGGCAGTCTGGGCTTTGGGGTGTTTGAAGGACCCAAACTGTTTGAAGTCAAGGGCTCTTTTTGTCTCCTAAAAGTCGAATCTGAAGCCCGGCACTAGGGTGCCGTGCTGCTGTAGTCGTGGAATATGGGGCTCTTGATCTCAGGGTTGTGAGTTCAAACCCCACGTTTGTTGTAGAGATTATTTAAAAATAAGATCTTGAAACAAATGAAGAGACAACCCTGAGGGAGGGAAGGGAGAGGAGTAGAGGGGAAGGAGGGAGGAGGTGGGGAGGGGTCACTCTCACTCTGGGAATCAGGAGGCAGCGGCGTCTGCATCTTCAAGTCCTCTTTAGGACATTTTCGTTTCATGGATCAACAAATTCTGTTTTATTTTTTTTCACGGTATCTATCTATCTATCTATCTATTTGGCTCAAGCCAGTCAGAGTTGGGTTTTCTGCCACTTGCAATACACAGTGTCCTGATACATGTCAAACAGTGATGCTTTTGGGGTGATGAAAGAGAAGCTCATACTTAACCCTTCCCTTCTTTCTGTGCCTGCTCTTTCCAAGTTTTGTGGGGGTTTTTTTAGATTTTATTTATTTATTTAACACAGAGAGAGCACAAGCAGAGGGAGCAATAGACAAAAGGAGAGGGAGAAGCAGACTCCCCATTGAGGAATGGGATGTGGGACTCGATCCCAGGACCCTGGGATCATGACTGGAGCCGAAGGCAGATGCTTAACCAACTAAAACACCCAGGCGCCCCCTCTTTCCACACTTCCTACTGAATTTGGGATGAACTGTTTAAAAGTCATTAAAAAGCAAAACATAATGGAGATACTAGTGTTAAATGCATCTGGTCATTAAAAAGCAAAACATAATGGAGATACTAGTGTTAAATGCATCTGGGCTTATTATTTTGAATTTAAAGACTTTTCTCCTTTTCCTTTTTAAAAGCCCACTGTTTTCTGTTTTGGCAGGCAGGTTTGGTTGGAGGATTGGGTTATAATTTAAGAGCAGGTGCTTTGTACCAATATGTGCTCGGCGGGGCAGGGTGGGGGTCAACTCAGTCATATAACTTTCTGCTGTTGCAGTCAGCAGTATCTTGTGATACAGAATGCCAAGTAATCATATCAATAAAGCTAACCCTCATAAACACAAATGCTATGCAGTAAACATGCTCTTATTACTCCCAGCAGAAGAAAATGAGGCGTAGTTCAAACCCAGACAGTCTATGTTGCAGAGTCCATGTTCCTACCAACCCGGAAAAAAATTAACACCAAAACAAAAGCTGTCTCATTCTCAGTGCATGAAAACACAATGATATACTTCCTAATTTCTAGGGAAGGATTTTACAGCATTTTGCAAGTATCTCACCAATACGGTTTGTTGACAAATGGACAACCTTCTAATGCACCAGCACATACTCAGGGCTTTACTAACCCCCACCCCACCCCGGGTTGGGCTAGTCACCCCAGTCACTTCTGCCTGCCCCACGCTGCTCTACTTTCATTTGAATTCCTCTCCTCTGCAGCTGGGTATATTCTAAGGGGCTGCATAAGTGTTCCTCAGAATGAGGAGTCTAGGAACAGATACTCTGGGGAAATGCATGCTATGATCTGCTTTAAAAATATTATTTTTAAGGGAGTCTTGGAATATTAAAGGCTCTGAAAAGTCCTGAAGTCAAGAAACTATTTTGTTTAATCTGGTATTTTCCCAATATATTTAACAATAGAACCCTTCTGAGTGTGTGAAACATCTGTTGAAATCCAACATTGAAATCCCATTCTCTGGTCAGCTGGGGTCCCAGGGGTTGGGGGCTGATGAATTGTCCATTCTAGCTCTGCTACAGAGTGAATTTTTATGTTAGGTTAAATCCTAACACTGAATAATGATGGTATTAGGAGGTAAGAACTTTGGGGGTGATTAGTTCATGAAGACAGGCCCACACGGATGGGATTATTGCCCTTATAAAGAAGACCCCAGAGAGCCCTCTTGCCCCGTGTACTACGTGAGGACACAGAGAGAAGACTGCGAACCAGGAGGTGGGCTCTTACCAGATACCTAATCTGCTGGTGCCTTGACCTTAGATTTCTAGCCTCCAGAACTATGAGAAATAAAATTCTGTTCTTTAAAAGCTGCCCAGTCTGTGGTATTCTCTCCCAGCAGGCTAAACCTACTGTCACAACATATGCTCGGCTGCTTGTCCTCTTCCTAGAAAATCACCTCTCCCCAACGGACTCTTCAGATGCCAGTGTCTGGCCAAACCTCACTGGTCCTCCCATAGTCGCTGGACGCACATTTTGTCTGGGCCTTCCCAGAGTTACAGTGTCCACTCTGGCCCCCGCCTCTTCTTTGCTGTAGAGACATGAGCTGCTCCGACTCACCTGAGTGGGCGCAGTAGTTGTCCTTGCACGTATAAACACCCCCACCAGCTGGGTACTCATCCAAAGCATGGGCTCCTGCTCCGGGACTACTGCTCTCGGTGCATTTAGGGACACCTGACTGGACCCATTCAAGTCAGAGGACTTTGCTGTCCCTGAGGAGCTGGGTGATGAGGGCTGTTGAGTGAGCAGCTACTGTCTCAGGTGACTAGGCTGCTGCAGCACCAACACTCGGGCTGATTCCACTGGCCAGGAAGGTGTCTGTGTGGCAGCGCTGTGATGTGTTTTGGACAGTATGCTTATCATGAGGGCTATTGTTGGGGCTGGGTGCGCAGCTGTACTTTCCCCTTGCTGAGTCCCGGACATGCTTGTTCCAGGAACAGTTATCCCTAGGATGGTCAAGGCTAGTGAAGTGGTGTGGATGACCGCACTGGTTGTCGTGGGTAGAGATTCTTTCCCATTAGTGATCTTGTTCAGTGTGGTTGGGGAAATCATTGTAGCTTACTCCTCAGACACAGTGGCTGTCATGGACCCCATTGATAGGACGCCATCACCTGGTATGCTTAATGCTGTTAGAACTGTGATCGTGGCTGATATCTGAGAGTCAGTGGACACTGATGATTCCAATCCATTGATTATGGAGCTTGATGCTAATGGGGCTCTGATTGGAGCTCTCTGATTTTGTTTTAGTGCTTAGCTGAAGTAGCTGTTCTAGATGAGGCTGTGCTTCTGGATCTCTCATTTGGAGTCTCAAGTATTGGGGTAGTCTGCTCAGTGGACCCAGCAGAGCTGTTGGCTTGTGGTAAAATGGGAGGAGTAGCTAGTGGTGTACTCTTCTGGACTCTGACATTACTGTCCTCCTGGTTGTTGGTGAGAGGTTAAGGGGAACTGCAGAGCTGTTGTCTCTTCCATTGTTGGATACAGCCAAGGTTTCAGTGAGCATGCTGTAGGTCCCTTAGGCACAGAGATTTTTGTGGAGTCTGCTGTATTTGATTCAACCCCCTGAGTTGTAATAGTGCCTGTAAACAAACAAACAAACAAAAAGAAACCAATACACCTGTTCCCTCCACCAATCCAGAGTTCTTTTCAAATGTTCTGTTGAATTATCTTTATTTGAAGAGTCAATAAAAATCTTATCAACACCAACTACACTATTGCTGACTCACTTTCATTTATGTGCCAGCCCTGTGTGAATAGATCTGAACTGATGCATGATCTTCATTCCTCTTACAGATGAATTTCACTAGTGCTGGCAACTATGTCTCCTGTTCAATGACTACTCTAGAGACAGAGTCAGCAAAAGATGGAAATCTGCAATTGCATTTGGTCTTCAGTATCCAGATTACTTTCTTTTTCTTTTCTTTTTTTTTTTTTTTTAAAGATCTTATTTATTTGACAGAGAGAGAGAAATCACGAGTAGGCAGAGAGGCAGGCAGAGAGAGAGGGGGGAGGAAGCAGGCTCCCTGCAGAGCAGAGAGCCCGACGTGGGGCTTAATCCCAGGACCCTAGGATCATGACCTGAGCCGAAGGCAGAGGCTTTAACCTACTGAGCCACCCAGGCGCCCCTCCAGATGACTTTCTTTCTTTTTTTTTTTTTTTAAGATTTTATTTATTTATTTGACAGAGAGAAATCACAAGTAGGCAGAGAGGCAGGCAGAGAGAGAGAGAGAGAGGAGGAGGCAGGCTCCCTGCCGAGCAGAGAGCCCAATGCGGGACTCGATCCCAGGACCCCGAGATCATGACCTGAGCCGAAGGCAGCGGCTTAACCCACTGAGCCACCCAGGCGCCCCAGATGACTTTCTTGATGTGAATGTCCTACTACATTGAATATGGTTCTAATATTTAAAGATATACATTTTTTGGTATAATGTGATCCCTACTTGCAATCCAAGTGCTTCATTTAATGCAGTAGCTGTCCAGGATAGTTTTGACATCATTCAGTTTTCACCTTGACCAAGTAAGGTGCTGTTCCATTGCACAAGTATTGTTGCATTTAATCCTCACAACCAACATGAGGTAAAGATTATTATTTCTATAATAATGAAATGAAGAAACTGAGGTTCAGACAGGCAAAGAGAACTGTGCAAGGTCACACAGCCAGGAAGTGGTGACACTGCATTTGAAATGAGGTCTGTTAGATTCTAGAGCCCAATGTCTTCCCTGTCACACTCTACCACCTTGCAAAAATGTAGCTTCGTACTCCTGGTTGAGTCAACCACTCTAGAGAGAAAGTCCCAAATCAGCTAAGAGCTGGGTCTCTTGGAAACCTTCCTCTTTCCCCTGGGCGATGGGCAGAAATAGGTCCTTAACCCAATGTTCTCTCATTGCATCCTTGGCACAGTCATCAAAGGACTAATTCCAAAAACTGGAAGTGACCCAACCCAGGTGTTAGGCTCATCATCCTTCCCACAACCTAGCTTTGAAGAGGCACTAACCCCTGTCTTCAATCCTGCCCCCATCTGGCACCTGCTCCCTCCACACCTCACTTTATTCTAGCCTTGTGCAGAGCTAAGGGGTCACAACAGGGCAGGAGAGCTGGCCAGAATGTGTGGAAAGAGTAAGAAGACCTAGCTTCTAGAGCTGGCTCTATTACTGTCTTGCTGTGTAATCTTGAGGAAGACCCAACCCTCTTCATGCTTCCATGTCCCCCTCAAAACAGTGAGGGGCTTGGGCTCAATATTGTAGAAGTCCTTTAAGCTCCAGTGATCTGTGAGTCTATTTGCAACAAAAATCCTGATTGTAATGATAGAGGCCATGCCACAAATTTTAATTTGCAGGGAGAGACGTTTCCATTGGATCTGATTTTATGGGTTTTTTCCCCCTCATGTATTTAACCACTTGTTCCTGCCATGCTATGGCAAAGTCCATCCTTCCCTCACTGATTTGTCATGCTATATGTCATTATATATCCAGACCAATTTCCATGCTCTTTTGTTCCTTTGGTTCACTCGTCTATCACTGCACCGACACCATGTTATCTTACTTTAATGTAAATCTCAGTATCTGGTAGAGTGAGTTTCCCATCTTGCTCTTCAAAATTATCTCAGCTATTGTTGGCCTTTAGTTCTACCATATAGTTTAGAATCTGTTTATCAAGTTCTACAAAACCCCTGTTGGGATTTTGGTTGGAAGTGTGCTACAATTATAGATGTGGTAAGAGTGGACAACTTTATGATAATGAGGTTTCCCCATCCACAGCAGTATTTTTGAGGAGGAGTGGGGTGTAGGCTGGCCTCTGAAGTCTGACCTGGGATAGAATCACGTTCATGAGCCTCAGTTTCTTCAGCTATACAACAGGGATATTAATAGTACCCACTTCGCTGATGGTCATGAGGGTTAAATGAGAAGATACCTATAAAGCACTTAGCATGGTGCTTAACCCATAGTAGGTGCTCAATAAGTAGAGCCTGCTACTAGTAATGATTATCCCCTCTGTTCCTTTCACCAAGATCGGTATCTGCTTCCTGGGTGCTCGCCAAAGATACTTCTTTCTGGCAAAAGTTATAGATTCATGGGAGCAATAAGACATCTAATTTCCTGCCACCTCCCAAGATCTTCCCCCATACTGTCCTAGAAGCTCAGGACCCAGGGCTGCACTCCTATCTGGACTCAGAGACGCTTTGGAGATGGTCGTTGTTCTTCACTGGAGTAGGGCAGGGGAGGGCAGTAGGGGTCCAAGGCCTCCAGTCTGGGCCATCTTAAGAGGGAACTACCCAAGCTATTGGCCTGGCAACAGATGGGAAGGACAGAGAGCAAGGGAGAGACAGCTGGGCTGATAGACAAGATGGAGGGAGTAGACAAAGATAGCATCCTGGGAGAGGATGGATGAGCAAAGCCAGAAGTCCCTTGGAGGTTATCCTGTCATGCTCCTGCCTCCAAATTCACTGGTGTCCCAAGCCATTCAGACAACTTAGGGTTGGGCGGGGGGTGGCTATACTCACATTATATGATCTTCTTGGGGACATTACCTTCTGTCTCTTCTTTTGACAGCTTCTTCCCCTCTATTTGGGTCTGTGAGAGCCCCCAGAGCAGGATAGATGGAAAAAGTATAATGTGGGTGCTCACCAGGAAGATTAAGGTCTCCTTCCAAAGAGATGGCAGTAGTCGCAAAAATCACTGGATACCCATGGCCCTGCTGGTTGATGGTCCTGGAGAGCACTGAGCTCAAACAGGGGAACAGACAGCAGGCGATCCAAGACAGCGAGGCACTGCTGGCACTGGTGCCGTCTCTCTTCTGCCTGAGTATATTACCACCCCTGTCCCCAGTTGTCCAGACTCCTTCCTAGCTGGCCCCAGGGGACTTTACAGGGCTGGAACCAATGCAGACAAGAGGTGGATGGAAGGTGAAGTTTCCCACCAGCTGCAATGAGTGGGCCTTTGGGGACTCCCATTCCAACTGGTAAATATTCCCAAGGCCTCTGTCAGCCTTTGCTGACCAGCTGGGCAGAACTCTGGGCCTTCCAGCCTTCCCCCCAGCACACCACCAGGGAATCTGAGTCTCAATGACATGGATGATCTTACTGGTCTCCCAACTCTTGGGCTAAGAGCTGGCCACTTGATTTTAGAGCTGCAGATCAATCTCACCATCTCTCCACTGCACAGCTGGGGAAAATGAGGTCCAATGACTTACCCAAGGATAAGAATCCAGCCCTCCAGGGCAGGTCTTCTAATGCCTATGACTGCCACAGCTTTCTTAGATTCCTGCATTCCTAGCTCAGGAGCTTGCTGTGGCTCTCAATAGTCTTTAGTGTGAAGGTCCCAAGGAGACCTCTCAGGTCCCAAGTATCCCACCAGATCTCATTCATCTGACCCACAAACTCTTTCTGCGACCTTCCAGCAAGCTCCAGGGCTCCTCTCCTCTGTAAAGCTGTACCTGCATGACTGGTCGGTGTGACCTCATCAGACTAGCCCCCCGCCCCCCCCGAATGAAGACCAGTCTTCTCTATCTTGGGGCTGACTCCTTCATCAGACTAGGGCTCCCAACCATGAGAACCAGATTCCCACCCCCTCCCCTGCCAAAAATAAAAATTTAGAACACTAAGGGGAGATTACATTAAGTCAGAAATTTTCAGGGTACTTTCTCTCTCCCATTAGACTGGAAAGCTTTAGAGGGCAGTAAGTAACTCTCCCATCAGACAAACAGGCTTTTAAGGGGCAAGACTGGCCCAAGTTTGGAGATCTACCAGTCAGACATATTGATCCCAACACAAAACTTTATTGTCAATACATAGATTCCTGGCCCCACTGGCTTCACCTTTCTCCTCTAAGTGCTTAGGTCAACTTGGGCCCCAGCTAGCTCTGGCCTAAAGCAGGGGACCAGGGATGTCCATCCTTAGGACTAATCTTGGCTGCCTTGGCCATCACTCCCTTTCCGCACTCTCTCTTTGCTGTGGGGCTCCTTCTCTCATCCAGCACCCTTCTCCATCTGAATTCCTCCGGACCTGGGGCTCACAGACACAAGCCCTGGAGAAGCCACCCCCTTCACAGCCCCATGGATTTGCCTGGGTGTAAGGCAGAAGGTGGGCTCAGGACAGACTGTGCCAAGTCACATAGAGATGCAGGAAAATGCCGCAGGGTGTGTGTGTTCAGGCCCCTTGGCTCCCATTCTGCCTCTCAGCGGCTGCTCTTGTTTTTGTTAAGGAGTACGTTTGTGTTGGATTCCTGAACCTGCAAACCAAGGGGCTTGTGTCAGTCCCCCACCTTCACATGGCATACACCCCCTCACTCCCCTCTGCTAGCTTTACCAGCTACCCCACCGGGCTTCCCAGGGAAGTCCTTCCTATGTCTGACTCTAGCTGCCTAGTGTCCTCTCCAAGCTTGGCAGCTGTGGACATTCACAAGGCTCTGGGTCATTCTAGCCCCCTCAGGTGGTATGGGAAGCAGAGAAAGAAACTAAGGAAAATGGAAAATGGGTGTGTGCCTTTTTCTCCTTAGAAGCTTCCTCCCTCTGGAGGAGGCTGTTCTGGGGAGCTCTACTGTGAACCCAGGGGTCCTCTGCCCACAGTGAGCCTAGGTATCTGCCACCATGCAGAAACGGAGTTGGTTCTTACCACCCCAAGAAGGAGTAGTAGGTTTGAGGGATTCAGGGACTTAAGTGACTCAGTGGGAGGAGCCTGATGAGGGGTCGAGGCAGAGCCTCTCAGAGGGGGAAGGGGTGGAACTGAAGGGACCCGCCGAGGCTGCCGCCGGCATGCGAGGGTCCAAGCAGGGGATCCGATCTCGGAGCAGACAGAAAGCTTGGCTCATGGGGCAGAGGCTAGGCTGGCCTGGGGGTGCGAGGCGGGCTAGCACTTGCTGGGTAGGAGAGGGAAGCTGCACGCACCTTCTCCCTGTTGATGAGTGCCGTGATCAAGTCTTGCTGGTAGGTCATATCGCGGATGTCCAGGGAGGAGCCGCTCACCACCGACAGGTTCAGTGACAAGTGCTTGTTCAACAGCTCCTCCTCCTGCTCCTGGTTGAAGCGGATGGAGCGGACCTCCTCCACTATCCTGCGGGCGGAAGGGTGAGTACTTTCCGAGGGCTGAGCGAGTGGAAGAAGCGAGGCTCTTCCCAGCTCTTCCCTGGCCTCCACTCCGCTCCGCCCTCCCCCTTCGCTCCTATGGAGATCCAAGCCAAGCTGCGCGCTCGTGTGAGATGGAAGGAACAGGAAGGTCTGGATTCCGGCTCCTCCACCCACCGACCCCCAGCGAGTCATTGAAACCTCTCTGAGCCGCAGGGTCCGCCTTATAAAACGGTGAGGGCGTGAAGCCAGAAAAATCTGAGGCTCCGCTCAGCCCGGACTCACGGGACTCGGGGTACCCCCAGTACCCGCCCTACGTGTTGAGCTCATCTCGGATCTCCTTGTACTGCGTCAGGTTCTCCTGTATTGCCTCGAGCACCAAGCAAAAGTTGTCATAGGTGTTTTCTGAGAGGTTAGACAGGTGGCCCCCCGACAGTGGCTCCTGCGGGACGCCAGACATCTCCAGACGGGCAACCACACAGTGCACCACCGGCAGCTCGTTACTTTCATCCAGCTCCTGCTTGCCTCCCTGGGAAGAGGGAAATGGAGAGGAGACAGACAGCTCAGCCGGCACCCCTCCCCCAGCCCCTTCCCTCTTGGTTTGGGGGAGGATGAGTCTCTTAGGACACCAGGGTTCTAATGCCCCTCATTTCAGCTCCAACCAATCTTAGCCCTCCCACCCTGCTGCGGGAGCTCAGCTTCAAATGCATTACCCCCTCCTCCACCTCTTGGAAAATTCTCATCCCTTTTCAAAACTTAGCACCCAGTTTCACTCCTGATAAATCCTACCTAACCAACCTCTAAAGCTCTACCTACTCTCAAGTCATAGTTCCCAGCCCTCAACATTTGGGACGTACTCCCCTTCCACTCCACCAACATTTTGGAAGTCCTACCCATGAATGAATAACACTGTAACTAACATTTAAGGAGTTCTACCTGTGTGCCCACTACTGTTCATTTATCCACATAATTCTCATAATAGTCCTATGAGAGCAATATTATTATTATTCCCATTTTACGGAAGAAGACGTCAAGGTTTAGATTGGTTACCTGCCCTAAGGTTACCCAGCCACTCCGTTTTGAGTTGCCATGGAAACCAGACATCTAGGGAACCCACACCCCTCAGATGGCTCACAAGGTGGGGGATGCTGTCCCCATGTCTCAGGCTTGACTTTCTCTAGGCCCTTAAGCGTGTATGCACACATGGACACACACACACACACACACACACACACACACACACGTGTGCTCCAGTCAGCACCTATACATTCACCCTCTCCTCCCTTCTGCCCTCCCCAGCCCACTTACCTCACTGAAGTTTATCTGATGCAGTTGCCCCTGCTCTCCTGCCTTCATCATTTGCTCCAGATTGGTGGTGACCACGACAACAAACAGGTTGATGCCAATGAAGGCACCAATGGTGATGAAGGTGGCAAAGTAGATGGCGCCCCCAATCTCCATTGCATATTCTCTTGTCTCTATCCTGGAGATGACAGGCAGGGGCCCCATCACCACCCTGGTCCTTTGAGTCTCCATTTCCCCATCTATGAAATGCGGACAATATCTCAAGACCTCCCGGGACTTCTGCTCCCTCACTGCTGTTGGGCAGATCTAGTGCCTGCTCTGATTGTCAAAGGATCCACTCTTTGCTGAGCACCTGCTGTCCTGCCAGGGACAGAGCATAGGCCTCAAGCCAGCCCTCCAAGGTAGGGATTTGTACATCGGCATTATCAAGTTTTATCTATTGGCTATACTCTTTATTCATGTTTTTCTTATTATCAAAAGTAATTCAAGCTCATTATAGAAGGATCAGAAGGAAGAAGTGAGATATGCAGGAAAAAAGCCCATCCATTCTTAATACCTTATTATGAATCTCCTAAGTAAGAAGGTCTTTCTCCCTTTCTCTCTCTTTCCATACATCCCGCCACCACACACAAATGTATATATACACTCTGTGCCAGGCTCTATGCTAAGAGATTTATACAGCTTTTCTCTATTGATCATAGCAGTTCAGATATAGTTAATTATTACAATTCCCAACTGCCAGGTAAAGAAGCTGAGGCTTAGAAGAGAGATGAAGTAACTTCTCCAAGGTTGCATGGCTAGTGTGATGGAGCAAGGACTCAAAAGCCTAGACTTCAGTCTACCTTTACTGCTCACCCTGTGATTTTTCCACTGCCTACATCATACTGGGCAATGCCCGCAGAAGCTCTTTGCCAACTGTTCTATTCCCTCAAGAGAAAAAAGGTATCAGTCAGAGAGATCTACTCTCTGGAGGGGACGGGAAAGAAGTAGGGTTGAGATGTAAATGGAAAAGACATAAATAACAGAACCTGGTGGCCATCTGTGGCTAAAAATGACCTTGGGCAGCAGCTCTATGAATGAATGAAATGAGACTCCCAGGAGTCCAGGCAGTTTGATGGGCTCGAATGGGGACTGGGAGGCTGTCCTGAAACCACAGATCTGCTCTCTTGCTCAAGGTCTCGCTACCCAGCTGTTTAGCGTGACAGGGGCCATCTTCATGAATGGGTCTGCAGTAGGACTTCGAAAGGGGGACAAGGCCTCAAGAAAACCAAGACCAGTCCTAGGGGGTCTCCTTTTCCCTGATTTGAAGGCCCAGGCAGCCCCCTCCTGCTGGGCCATCCTCCTCCTAAGCCCTTGATCTCCACTCCTACTGCCTTGCCCCACTGGGGGTCGGGGGAGGGGGGAAGAGATACCCTGCAGACACTCACTTAAAGTTATTGTAGATATCCACCCAGCCATCTTGGGTGATGCAGATGAAGAGGGTATACAGAGCAACCTGCATGTTTTGGAAATGCCTGGGCAGAAACGCACCAAAGAGAGTGACCCCAAACACGGAAAACACCTGCCGGAGAGACCAAAGAAGATGCCTGAACTTTACCCAACCACCTTGGAGACAGGACAAGCAGCTGCCATGCAAAGCTGCCAAGGGAATCCAGGGGTTCAGGCTCAGAGGCCTCTCCTCTTCTCTATCGACCCCCTCCCCCCAGTCCCCAGTGACCTGGGGGCTCTGGTCAGGGAAAGGGAGCAGCTGGGGGTGGGGGAGGGCACTGACCAGCATGAAGAAAAGGATGAGGGTCATGATGTTGGCCATGTCAGGCACCGACTGCAGGATGACACGGATGATCCGGGCCAGAGGCTCCACCGCCATGCACACATGTACCAGACGAAGTGCCCTATGGCACAGCCTCTCAGGGGTGCCCCTCGGCCCCTCCCGCGCCCCTCCGCCCCACTTACCCCCAACCTGCCCAGAGGGGCAGAGACGATCCCCACCCCATTTCTCTCCCGGGGTCCAGACAGGTGCCCTTCTTTTCCCCAGAGTTCCCAGCTCACCTGAGGGTATAGGTGATAGCGTTGATATTGAGTTCGCTAATGAACAACCCCAGGAGCAAGGTAAAGATGATAAGGAAGTTGAGGATGTTCCAGCCGTCCTGGGGGTGGTGGGGGATGGGGAGGTGGGCCAGCCCCAATGGTGTCTATCAGACCCAGCCCGTGGGGACATCCTGGGTCTGCCCTCCCACCACCCCAAGGATGGGGGAGCTCAATGTTCTTCTCAGGGCAGGGCCAGTCATCTGCTATCCACGGCTGTTATTTCTCCTGCTGCCCCCCAAATGTGCCACAAAACACACAGGCTCTCGTTGTCTCCTGTGTATGTCAACAGCCAAGTGTATTCTGGGAGACACACGGTGGAGACTCTCATACACACAGCTGATTCCCAAGCTGAGCACTGGCCTTGGCCAGTGCAGTGCTGAAAATGGCCCTGACCTACAGTTAGGGGACAGAAGAGGGTTTGGGCGCTCCAGGCTTTGTGTGACACATGCTACAATTAATAATAAGATGATGGGGCGCCTGGGTGGCTCAGTGGGTTAAAGCCTCTGCCTTCGGCTGGGGTCATGATCTCAGGGTCTTGAGATCGAGCCCCACATCGGGCTCTTTGCTCAGCAGGGAGCCTGCCCCCCCCCCCCCCGCCTGCTGCTGTGACTACTTGTGATCTGTCCCTCTCTCTGTCAAATAAATAACCAAAATCTTTAAAAAAAAAAGATGAAAATAAAAACCAAGAAAACCATTAAAGAATACAGCTTCGGTAGCCAATTTAGAAGTGGACAAGCTCTCACTGTGCAAGAGAGAGAGACACACAGGGAATTTTTACAAGCCCTTTGTCCAGCAAGGAATAAAGTCATAGAGGAATAGGGACAGAGGAAGGAAGCTCCCATGTATGAAAAGTTCAAGCATAGCCACTGAAGATGGAAACTTATGTAGCAAACCATGGATGCATTTAGCTTTTAACCAGTGATCCAACTTCTAAAATGTGAACCATGGAGACTCTGATCCAAGTACAAAATGCCATTTGTGTAAGGCTGAAGACCACTAAAGTGTCTGACAATGAGACACCGCTGAGTAAAACACGGAGCATTTAGTCAGTGAGCACTGCATAGCCAAAAAAGAGGAACGAGAAAGATCTCTGTGTACTGATACAGAAAGGTTGCCAGGATCCATTAAGTGACAAAAGCCAAGTACAAACGGAGGGAGGACAAAGGAAAGGGAGGACTAAGATACATACATGTTAACTTATGATTGCAAGATACACACTATGAGGGGCTCCTGGATGGCTCAGTGGGTTAAAGCCTCTGCCTTCTGCTCGGATCATGATCCTGGGGTCCTGGGATTGAGCCCCTCATCGGGCTCTC
This sequence comes from Mustela erminea, assembly GCF_009829155.1. Taxonomy (NCBI): domain Eukaryota; kingdom Metazoa; phylum Chordata; class Mammalia; order Carnivora; family Mustelidae; genus Mustela; species Mustela erminea. Next base: position 90,627,301 of record NC_045623.1, read on the forward strand.
TGCTCAGTGGGGAGCCTGCTTCCCCTTCTCTCTCTGCCTGCCTCTCTGCCTACTTGTGATCTCTGTCTGTCAAATAAATAAAATCTTTTAAAAAATAAAAAAATAAATGAATGTTTATTTTTATAAAAGGTATAAGTACTTGATTTTTTTTAAAGATTTTATTGATTTATTTGACACAGAGAGATCACAAATAGACAGAGAGGCAGGCAGAGAGAGAGAGGGAAGCAGGCTCCCTGCTGAGCAGAGAGCCTGATGCGGAACTCGATCCCAGGACCCTGAGATCATGACCTGAGCAGAAGGCAGTGGCTTAACCCACTGAGCCACCCAGGCACCCAGTACTTGATATTTTTTTAAAAGATTTTATTTATTTGCCAGAGAGAGAGAGAGAGAGTACACACAAGCAGGCAGAGAGGCAGGCAGAGGCAGCGAGAGAAGCAGGCTCCCTGCCGAGTAAGGAGCCTGATGCAGGACTCAATCCCAGGACCCTGGGATCATGACCTGAGCCGAAGGCAGTGGCTTAACGCACTGAGCCACACAGGCGTCCTTCATTTTTACTTTTTAAAAGGATTTATTGGGGTGCCGGGGTGGCTCAGTGGGTTAAAGCCTCTGCCTTCGGCTCAGGTCACGATCTCAGGGTCCTGGGATCAAGCCCCGCATCGGGCTCTCTGCTCAGCAGGGAGCCTGCTTCCCTTCCTCTCTCTGCCTGCCTCTCTGCCTACTTGTGATCTCTGTCTTTCAAATAAATAACTAAAATCTTTTTTAAAAATAAATAAAAAGATTTATCTATCTAAGAGAGAGAAAGCACATGTGCGCACACATGGAGAAAGGAGCGGAGGGAGAGTCTGCAGACCCCCCACTGAGCAGGGAGCCGATATAGGACCCATCTCAGCACCATGAGATCATGACCTGACCCGAAACCAAGAGGACTTGGGTTCAATCAAATCAAGATGCTCAACCAACTGAGCGTCCCGGTCACCCCTAAAGATTTTATTTTTAAGTAATCTCTATACCCAGTGTTGGGCTTGAACTCACAACCCTGAGATTAAGAGTTGCACACTCCACCAACTGAGGCCCCCGATTGTTGTTGTTTTTTTTCTTTTTAAGATTTTATTTATTGGGCGCCTGGGTGGCTCAGTGGGTTAAGCCGCTGCCTTCGGCTCAGGTCATGATCTCAGAGTCCTGGGATCGAGTCCCGCATCGGGCTCTCTGCTCAGCGGAGAGCCTGCTTCCCTCTCTCTCTCTCTGCCTGCCTCTCCATCTACTTGTGATTTCTCTCTGTCAAATAAATAAATAAAATCTTAAAAAAAAAAAGATTTTATTTATTTACTTGAGAGAGGGACAGATAGTAAGAGAGCATGTGAGTGGTGGGGAGCAGCAGAGGGAGAGGGAGAAGCAGGCTCCCCCTGAGCAGGGAGCCTGACTCAGGGCTTGATCCCAGGACTCTGGGATGATCATGGCCTGAGCTGAAGTCAGATGCTACTGACTAAGCCAAACAGGTACTCCCTGATAGGTTTTTGGGTGGTTTTTTTTTTTTTTTAAGATTTTATTTATTTATTTGACAGATAGAGATCACAAGTAGGCAGAGAGGCAGGCAGCGGGGTTCTATTCCAGGACCCTGGGATAATGACCCTAGCCGAAGACAGAGGCTTTAACCCACTGAACCACCCAGGTGCCCCCCTGATAGGTCTTTTTAAAGCCTCTTCTCAAACATGCCCAAAGGCAAAATAAATCCCTTGACTTCAGAAACCACTTGACTGCAGAAGTCCTAGTGAAGCAAAGCTTGAGTCTCATTTAATGTAGCATTAAGACCTGTTCCCACCCAAATAGCTCTGACACTCTCCCGAACAAGGGTCAGCAAGCTACAGCCTCTGGGTCAAATCTGGCCAGTAGCCCATTTTTTGTAAGACCCTCAGGCTAAGAATGGTTTTTATATATTTAAATGGTTAGGGGGCAAAATCAAAAGAACGGTACTTTGTGACATGTGAAAATTATATGAAGTTCAAATTTCAGTGTCTGTGAAAAAAGCTTCCTGGGAACACGGCCATGGTCAGCATGTCTGGACTGTTTACAGGGCAGTTGTGCTCTGGGAAGAGGTCAGTGTCTGTCACAGGTCCTGTACGGCCCACAGAGCTTAAAATACTTACCTGGCCCTTTGCAGAAAGTCTGCTGACCTCTGTTCTTGAACCTTGTAAATTAAGGTGGAGACTCTCAAGCCCATTTCTCAGGTAAGCAAAGCAAGGTTTTCCCAAGATCACAGAACTGGGGAAGACTAATCCAGGGACTGGAACCCAGGGAGGATGCACTTCTAGGACAAATTATTTTCTGCTGCATCTCAGACAGACATCTCAGAAATAGTCAGTCTCTTTCTCCACATCACAGACACAGACACACCCACACACGCATGCACGCGCACACACATTCTCAGCTTGTTGGGGCAGAAGCACAGGGTTGGGGTACAGTCCCTAAGGAGGAGCTGGGGAAAGGGCAGGGAGGGCCCAGGATCTTACCTTCCAGAAAATCCAGAAGCCATTTAACCAGCCAAGGAGAACCTCACAGATGAGGATGGTCAGCACAATGTCATCTATGGTAGAGAACAACTCATAGTGTTTCTATATGGAAGACAGAGAAAAAGAGGAGCCGAGAGGTCAGTGGAGCAGAGCCTGGGGGAGGCCGGAGAGAGCGGGCATCCACGGGGGAAGGAAGGCCTGTATTCCTGCTGCTTCTCAGCCTCAATATCCTTGCGGCTCCCTTTAGAGCACATTTTCCATGTACATAGGCCATTCATGTTAGCATCACCCCCTCCTACAAAGTAGGTTTTATTCTCATCTCACAGAGGAGGAATCAGGTGCCCAAGGTCAGATAGTTAGCAAGAAAGACTGTTGTCTGGCCATAAACTTTCCCTCCTAACCTCTAGAATAGGGACACGCAAGAAAGGGGTTCGGGAGAGGTAGAACAGGCCCCAGGACTGGGAAGAAAGGCCTTGCCCCTGAGAGGGCAGATACAAGCCTCATCCTTCCTTCTCTGGTTGTCCCAGCCACTCCTGCTTCTCCAGCTCCCAAATCCCCCAGGCAAAGCCTGGTCAAACTCCTGTGTATCCCCCATACTCCTGGGTCCAGTTCCCTGGGTGGACTGATGGATGGATGGATGGATGGATGGATGACCTTGAATTCTTTTTGAAATCCAACTCACTTCCCCCCCCAATCTCTCATACCATACGGACCCAACTATAGTTGTGACCCCACTAACAGCTCCGAGAACCTCTGGTTCCACCCTGGCAGTTACCAAAATTCTTGTAAAGACTCTTCCCTTCCTTTACCTCCATGGTCCAGACTCAGTGCCTCAAAGCTCACTGCCACACACAGAGGCCTCCTGACTCCCCCACCTTACCAGCACCCATGTCCTCTGGTTCATGAGAGGCTGAGCAGAGCTCCTTAAACCCAGATGGGAGGTTAAGGTTATGAGCCCGCTGCCTGTTCCACATTCCCAAAGGGCATCACAGGCCAGGGATGTCTGTTTACAACAAGGAAGAACTTTCTTTCCCATCATCTGTCCCCTCAGCTCCATCCCGCTGGCCCTGGGAGGCAACAGCTCTCCTCACTGTTTACTACGTGACCTTCCTGAGTAGGCCTCCTGCCTTCTCCAAGTCATGAGATTCTAGAGTTTGCTTCCTCTGCCCACAAGCCTGCCATTGCTCCCGATGGCCTACAGGGTCTGAACCAGGTCAAAACCAGTCTGACATTCACAGGCCTCTAGGATTTTACCTTCATGGACACATATCAGCATTTTTGACCAGAACCCATGGGAAGATGGATGTGCTTTGTATTTTGCAGCAGAGTACTCTCTCTTCCTCCTGCCCTCCCCCGCCTCTCTCTCTCTCTCTCTCTCTCTCACACACACACACACACACACACACACACACACACAACTTTTACTTCCTTCTTTTTCATTTGGCTTCATTCTATCTCAGAAGGCTGGTGTCTGCAGTCTGGACCCATCTCGCGATCTGTGAGGGGTAGAAGCGGCCATCTTGGCTGCTGGGTTTCCGCCTCCACCACACCAGAGGCCGTTCTTGTCAAGGCCACAAGAACTGAACCTGAGGGATGCTCCATGATACTTCTCTGGCCTCCTGTCTCACCTTCTCTGGCCCTGCACCCCACCCTCCCCGACAGCCCATTCTCCCGGGTGTTCCCACTCCTCTGCCCACCCCTCCTTATTCTCCTTTCATTTGGCCGCCACCATTCTCTGTCTTCACTCGAAGGCTCTCCTCAGAGCTCTGTCCTGGGGTGCTTCCCTTCTCACTGGACACTCTCTCCTCAGGTGGCCTCATCTCCTTTAGCTTCTGGCCACCACATGCCCAGATGCTGTCAACCCTCACGCTGCCATCTCTATCCCCGATCTCTTGGTTCAGAGTTGACCTCCAACGTCTCCCTAGACCTCTCTGTGTGGTTATTGCCCTGGCACCTCCAACCACCACACCACTCAACTCAATCTGACCCCAGCTTCTTCCCCACACCCTCTGTGTCCCCCACATCCCAAAAATCAGCACCGTCCCCACACAGTTGCTCAAGCCAGAAATGTGAGTCCTTGCTCTCCCTTTCTCTACATGTGTGAGAGGATAAGGTATGTTAAACAGTGTACATATATTAAGCGCTTACTGTTTGTTGGAAAGAATAGTGATCGGGGGCGCCTGGGCACCTGGGCTCAGTTGGCTAAGCCTCTGACTCTTGATTTAGGCTCAAGGCATGATCTTGAAGTCCTGGGATCAAGCCCCACATCAGGCTTCCCACTCAGTGGAGAGTCTCTCCCCCTCCCCCTCTGCCCCCTTCCGCTGCTTGTTCTGTCTCTCTCTCAAGAAAATAAATCTTAAGAAGAAAGAATGAAAGAAAGAAAGAATGAAGGAAAGAAAGGAAGAAAGAAAGAAGGACAGGAAGAAAGAAAGAAAGATAGAAGGGAAGAAAGGAAGGAAGGAAGAAAGAAAGAAAAAGACCAGTCAGGAAGGCCCATGGATTTGACTCCTACAGAACTTTAGACACATGACCTCTTTCACCCATGGCCCTTGCCCAAGTCCAAGTCCCACCATCTTTCACTGAACACAACACAGTCTGCCTGGCCCATCTTTTCCCATTCCCAGCTCCCTCCATTCTGTGTTTCACCCTGTGGGAGCAAGTGTAAGTTTTCTAAAACACATGTCTGGTCATATGTTTAAATCATGGTTACTTCCATGCTTTAAACCATTCCTTGGCTTTCCAATGACGTAGGGTAGAGGCCAGCCTCCTTAAGATAACTTAAAGACCCTCCATCAGCTAGGTGCTGACCACTTCTCTGAAATCATCAGCCATGGCACTGGACACTTTTACAATACGGATTTCAAATGGCGCAGTTCATATATGTAGCATATTCCTTGTAGGAAATTAAAACATCAAGGACAGGGGTGCCTGGGTGGCTCAAGGGTTAAGCCTCTGCCTTCAGCTCAGGTCATGATCTCCGGGTCCTAGGATTGAGCCCCGCATTGGGCTCTCTGCTCAGCAGGAAGCCTGCTTCCCCCACCACCCCGCCTGCCTCTCTGCCTACTTGTGATCTCTGTCTGTCAAATAAATAAATAAAATCTTAAAAAAAAAACCCACACACATCAAGGATAAGACCAAAAGCATACTGGATTTCAAGATGGACATACAGAACTTGCTCACAAGATTTTTCTTCCATCCCTAAACACTCTTTCCCACCTCTCTCTGCCTGGATGACTCCTACTTACTCCTTCTTCCCATCTGAAGCATTCTTTTCCCCAAGAAGCCTTCCCTAACTGTACAGATTAGGCAGGTTCGATGCCTACTTTGAACTTCCACGTACTCCGTGACACTCAGGTATCCGTAATGACATGCTTGTGTCTGAGACAGCATTCGGTCTGCTGTGATCATACCTAGAACTTCTCATAGTGACTTTTGATTAAATTGGAATACCCTCCCCCACCAGGCACCCATTTGTCTGCCTCTGCTCACACTATTTTTCTCCCACCCTCTCTACAAGTCTGGGCCCCCTCCACCACGAAGTCCTCCTTGATCTCTAATTTCCTAGAAGGTCAGAGCTGGCAGGCCCATGAAGAACATTCAATGCAACCGTCATGAACAGGTAAGGGGCCTGAGGCCCAGAGAGGAAAGTGGCTTGCCCAGGCCCCCTGTTAGATCCGTGGGGGCAGAGTTCAGGCTAGAGTCCCACCTGGCCAAGGAAGGAGTTGGTGCGCAGAGCAATGGTGATGGCGTTGACCACCAGCAGGAAGGCCAGCAGCATCTGGAAGGCAGGGTGTCGAAGCAGCTGCTGGATATACATGCGAGTGATGAACTCCTGGATGTCCCAGGCATCCTGGGAGAGGGCGGGGGACCTTCCTTCAGGCAGGCGTCACGTGGGAGGCCTCGGCCTGGACATTTGTTCTCAGTGAATGGGGGCCCCTGGATGAGGGCCGCTCTAGGGGGAGAAGCTGCCTGAGAGGGGTCTTGAAATGGGGGTGTCGATGTAGGGGATCACTACCTAAATGGCCATTGAAAGGGGGTGACTGCTGGGGAATCTTTGTGGGAGTCATTGCAAGGGAGACCTTTGAGGGCTCAGCTGGTAAGTGACTGTCATTATACGGGGCTCCCATGGGGAGCACTGCCAGGTGGGTACTACAGTGCCATGAGGGCGTCACTGCAGGGGCCACCGGGAGGGTCCTCAGGTGGATGTTTAGAAACTAGAAGGGGCAGGGGCACCTGGGTGGCTCAGTGGGTTAAGCCACCGCCTTCGGCTCAGGTCATGATCTCAGGGTCCTGGGATCGAGTCCCACATCGGGCTCTCTGCTCAGCAGGGAGCCTGCTTCCCTTCCTCTCTCTCTCTGTCTGCCTCTCCGTCTACTTGTGATTTCTCTCTGTCAAATAAATAAATAAAATCTTAAAAAAAAAAAAATTTAAAAAAAAATAAAAAAAATAAAATAAATAAAATAACTTAAAAAAAAAAAAAAAAGAAACTAGAAGGGGCAGAGTTACGGTGGCAGCCCGTGGTCCCTGGGGTGCAGCGGCACAAGGCTGACTGTGGGGGCGGGGGAGGAGCTGCAGGCCGCCGCCCCAGCCTCCTCCTTACCTTGGTGCTCATGATGTCCTGGCGGTTGATGAGGACTTGCTCCTCCGGCCGGGCGTAGGGCTCATCAGGGGCCCTCTGCAACGGTCAGCAGAGGGCCCATCAGTGCAGCTGCAGCCCCTGGGACCCAGGGCGATGCCCCTGCGCCCTGCCCCTCCCTGGCATGCCCAGCTGGGGTGGACCGAGGAAGGGGCCACCTACCAGGATAGTCAAAGGTTTAATACTGGTATCGGTCCACTGCTGCCACCAGTTGTCTTGATTACCTATCATAGCTGCTCAGTCTCCTCCCACCCGTCAAAGAAACTTCTTTCCAAGTGGTCTTGCTCCCCCTCGTGGTGATATCATAGAGGACTCTGTGACCTCCAGCTGTCTGCATTCCACCAAGGAATTCTGATACCGAGAAAAGCTCCTCCCACTGACTGCCCTCGGTACCCCACGGACAGAGCCAGGGACACCAAGGGGCTGGGCTGCGGTCAGAGGTCAGAGGCTGATGGGAGAAGGTCAGGGCTCTTGTGCAGCCTGGTTGGAGACACGGGGCTTGTCCCTTCTTCAGGTCCAGGAGCTAGAGGTGAGACTGGGAGGAGAGAAGAGAGGCCCCGAGGCCCTCCTCCCAGCTGACCTCAAACTGTACTGCTTCCCACCAGCTATGTCGCCCATGACCCCAGTACCCAGGGCTGCTCACCCTGTCCTTCCATGCAAGGTGTGCTTCTCCATCTAGAGTAAAAGGCCCATCTGTTGCTGTTCGTGCCCCCACTGAGGATGAGGCAGGAGAGCAGCCCTGATCTCCGAAGTGCTTGGAGAGATGCTTATGTGGAAGCGCTCACTCGTCATGGATCAGCAACTCAGCATCCTGACAGGCACAGACTTCAGCTACAGGGCCCAGGCCGCTGGTCTGCACACATGGTGGCCTAGTTGCCAAGATTATCTAGTTACCAAGTTAGTTCCCAACCAACTACTAGTTACCAAGACTAACTAGTTACCAAGACTAGTTACATTCATGTCCTCCTGATACTTTCCATCCTTGTCCCCTGTGGGAGCAGATTCGGGGTTCTAATATGCAGTCAAAGGCACACGCAGATTCATTTTAAATAAACTGATTTTATTTTGTTGAAAGTGTTTGTGTAAAATGAGCACCTATACAAGACTGGTTTGGGGAAGGGAGAAGGGCCAGAGATGGAGGGGGACAGGTCTGTGCCCCACAGGTGGGAGGATGAAGGGGGAGAAATTTCAGCCCAGCTTGCCACTCCTTCATTGGCAAGAAAGAAGATGGCACGGAGTACACTTCACTTTGACCCACTCCAAGGGAGAGAGGAGCAGAAATGGTGGACACGTGGGCAAAGGGGGGCCTCTGGGAGTGACACACAGACTACTTCCAACCCTGAACAGAACCCAGGGATGCTCTGTCCTGGACATGTCAGGACTTGGGGGCTGAGGTGGTCCTCAAGGCCAGAGGTCAGGAGCCAGGGTATGGACCAGGGTCAGAGGTCAGGAGGTCGGAGGTTGCTTTCTGGGGTCAGGGGGCAGAGATGGGACTGCTCCTCAGGGTCAGAGGGCAGGGGGTGGGAAGACTGTTCTCTGGAGTCAGAGCTCAGGACTTGGGAGGGGCCCTCAGACTGCACCACTCCCCAGCCTCCCAGGCCCTCTGAGTAGAGCTCTTGGTTCTGCTCCTTCCACTGCCGGAACTTCTCTCCTGTCAGCTCCGGGTCACCGAGCACTTCCTCCAAGGCCTGCAGCTCCTGCAGCTTTGCCTGTGAAGAGAGTTGGGGGGTTAAGGGGCCACGATCACGTGGGGAGAGGGGCCAGAGCCCAAGTCCAGAGCTCACTCTGGAGTCCAGGTTTAGAACCCAGCACCTGGCTCGGCCTAGCCCCAAACCTCACATTGAGAGGCTGGCTCCAGGAACCTAGAACTTGGCCCAGTCCACAGCTGAGCCCAGCGCTCAGGGCCAGCAACCAAAACAGAAAATCCAGAGCCCAGTCCCTCCCCATGCCCAGTGCCCTCCAGCTGACCTTGAGCGTGCTCTGTAGCGCGCGCACGCGGTGCACTCGCTCATTGAGCTGGGGGTCTCGGTTGCGCCTCATGAAAGAGCTCCGCCACTGTTCGTGAGTGAAGGGCTGCAGCTGGCCCAGAAGAGACACGCCCCCCTGCCTCAGCCCCTGCGCCATTCCCTCCAGCGCCCCTTCGCTGCTGTCTGTGGGAGGGAGAAGCAGATGAGGATGTGCCCGTCCCAGCTTCCCCCACCCTCCAGCTCAGCTCCGAACCCCAGTGCAACACCTGATGGCGGGCCAAAGGAAGTCCGTGGGCTGCCCTGGGTGGGGGTAGCTGCAGGTGACGTGTCTCCATGGAGTGGACTCCAAACTTGGGCTGGGCTGGGCTGTGGGCAGGGTATACGGAGAGGTGGGTGTCACTCTGAGCCCTATGGTCAGCTTTCAGCTCCCCACCAGTCTCCTACTCACCGAGGCTGAGCGGGACCCAGCCTCATCGTCAGGGTCTTCTGCTTCTGTCTCACTGTAGCAGTCTGGGGGGGGAAGATGAGCAGAGAGGGAGCCCACTAAGCCCATAGAGTTTGGGGAGGCCAGGGAGCAGGCCAGGGCACTGGAGTTTCCAGCCCCCATTCTAGGAGAGACAGAGGCTCAACTGAGACCCACCTGGTGGGACCCACCCCTGTGAGATACCCACCTTCCTCTCGTGGCAGGGAGGCCCGGCCTGGAGACTGGTACTTGGAAATGCAGGTAATGAGATGGCGTACCCACCTGTTGGGAGGTTGGGGGGGGGTGGCAAACACATCTTGGAGTTTTCATCTACCATATGCCAGGGGGTTTTCACCTTTATCATCTTTTTTTTTTTTTTTTTTTTTTTTTTTATTTATTTGACAGACAGAGATCACAAGTAGGCAGAGAGGCAGGCAGAGAGGAGGAAGCAGGCTCCCCGCAGAGCAGAGAGCCCGATGCGGGGCTTGATCCCAGGACCCTGAGATCATGACCTGAGCCGAAGGCAGCGGCTTAACCCACTGAGCCACCCAGGCGCCCCCAACACCTTTATCATCTTCTAACTTCATCTGCAGAGCACCTCTGAGAGGTAGGAACTCTTATTAACCCATTTTATAGATGAGGAAACTGAGGCTTGGAGAAGTGAGTGCCCTGACCAGCCACTATCAGACAGCGGGGCTCGGGATTCAGGTTCCTGAGCCAGGCTCACAAGCCCTCATGTGGGAGCGGGGATATGAGGGGGAGGTGGCACTCACATGCTCAGGTCCTCCAGGGTATCAGCAGCAAAAATGAAGGGTTTGTACACGTCATGCGTGAGCTGGAACACACTGCCAGGGAGGCCATGGGAGGCCTCACTCAGCCTGGTGGTGCCCATCCAGAACCCAGGAGGCTGCCCCAGGAACCCCCCCGCCCCGGTCTCCTCCTCCTCCTCTCTTTCTTGCCCCAGCCCCCCATGTGTCACACTCCAGGACTTAACTATTTTTTCTTCTGATCCTGTCCACTTTCCAGACTGTAGTTGGAAACATTGATGAGGCCCTCAGCCTTCTCATCCTGGGGGGAATCACAGAGTGAGGGTCAGCCTGAAGTCCCATTACCCTGGAGGCCCAGTCAGGCTCTGGGGGCAGGGAGAGGAGAGAGTGGTTCCTGGGCTCTCCAACCACAAATCTCCCAGTGCCTAGAGCTCAGGGCAGGAATCTGGGGTGGGGGGGCTCTTAAGCCGGGAAAGGGGAGCCAAAGGCAGCCAGGAGAACAGCCACAAGGGAGAAGACTGCTTATGCATTTGTTCTGTTATCCGATGAGCTTTGCAAATGCTCTTCTCCCTTCCTGGTTTATTTTTTTTCTTTTCATCTGAATGACCCCCAGGCATTAATTTTCCAGGGGGCCTTCTCAGGTCTTGAGGCTGGACTGGCCACCGCCACTGGGCTCCTACCCATCCCTGAGCTTTTTTTCATCAGAGCGTGCATTCCCTGAACTGTCCTTGAGTGTATCTGTATTCCCCCCACTGCCAGCCCAGAGCAGCAGGGATTGTCCCCATCTGCCCTACGTCCCTAGTATGCGGCCCAGAGTGGGGGACACAGCAGGCACTGGAATGCTCACGGAGTGAATAAACGGGACAGACGGAGGAACAGAAGAGGAAAGAAAGGTGGGCAGAGCGAACAGGACTCTCTACGCTGCCCATGATGCCTTTCTCAGCCTGCTTTCACACAATGTATCCGTTCGTTTCTCTCCAAAAAGCGAGCTCATTTTATAGACAGGGCTTGGGGTGGGGTGGGGGCATCTGTGGCCTGCCTGTGACCACAGATGGAGGGGCTGGAGGAATAAGGACAATGACCGTGGCTCTGACTCCCGCCCTGACCCATGCATGGGGGGGGGGGGGGCTCACCTGGGGCTGGCGGTACCAGTAGAGCGTGTGTCTCTTGAGCACAAACCAGCAGCGGCGCCAGCGAGGGCCCATGAAGCCACCCGGCACCTTGCGCAGCAGAAGCCAGCCGTCGCAGTCCGGCTGGCCCAGCTCCCGGCATGACACTCGCCGGCGACTCAGCCGCGTCGCCACGCCTGCAGGAGCACGGCCCGGCCCGGGTGATCAAGGGCTAGCAAGGCACCCCAGACACCCCCACCTGCCCCCCCACCCCCTGTACCAGCATTCCCAGCTGATCCTTCTGAACCCGTACTGTGCTTGAAGTGTTACAGGTCTCCCCCTGAGGTAGGGCTGACTCTTCCCATTTGAGAGACGAGGAAATGGAAGATCAGAGGAGCCCATAGCCCAAAGCCACAGAGCTGGTGAGAGGCCCAGGCTGCTGAGGAGACGCTGTGTGTGCAATGGGCAGGGGTGGTGGATGCGTCTTGCTAAACACTGGAAAGACTTTGAAGAGCTCCTGTCAGGGGACCCTCAGCCAATCAAGTATGTCTCTTACCTTTTGATTTCTTCCGACCAGAAACAGGACTCTGAAAAGGCCCTAAATGGTTAGAGAAGGGTCTGGGCCCAGAGCCACACACCCCTCCCTGCGGAGCTCTCTCCTTACCGTGTCAGGCTGTTCTGGGGCTTCCTGAGTCTCCGCTACCCCTGCTGGGTATGTTGCTAGAGGTGCAGGGTGAACGGGCCGGGACTCAAGGTCAAGGGAGGTAGAGTCTGTCAGGAAAGAGGAGAGAGAGGAGGGTCCATGAGCCCAGCCCCAGGCTGGGCAGCAGGGTGAGGATCTCAGAGTCGGTGGGGGGAGCAGGGTCAGAGCCAGGCATCCCACATGATCCCCAGGCATCCCGGGGACATCTGCCACCTGCTGGGACTCTGCAACTACCTGTCCAGGTAGGGCTGGGTGCAGGACTTGGGTCTGAAGTCAGGTCAAAGGCAAAGACGTCTTCGGATGGGGCCCTGGGGAGAGCAAGGGGAGATGTGGTGAGTGAGCCTGTGGCACCCCTGCCCAGACCCACCAGCGGCAGAGCCTGTTACCTGGGAGACAGTGGGGTGAAAGCCAGCAGTGGACTCGACAGTGGTGCGGAGCCCGGGGTCTGAGCAGGGGTCTGGGGAACAACCAGAAATGGTGACGGAGCTGCTGACAGGGGTCTGAAAGCAGGATGGGAGCAGGGTTGGGGGACTGGTACCTGAGGAGGGGTCTTTGGCACGGGGACCTTCTTCAGCACCAAGCTGACCCCGGCCGGCTCCCGCAACAGCTCCCTCAGCACGTTCTTATGGGGCCAGCCCACCTGGACAGGGCAGGGGGCGGGGCAGGGCAGGGATCCTGGGCTGAGGCAGCGGCCCAGGAGGCTCTGGAGTAAGCCAACAGCCCCCCACCCTTGCCCTCAGCCTCCGGCCACTCCCCCTCCAGCCCCTTCCCCTTGGCCCTGCCAAGGCCACTCTGGCTCATCTCACAGACAGCAGCTCCTACAAGCCTGGTCTCCACAAGGGACTGCATGAGGCCCCCCCACCCGCCCTGGGTTTTCTCAGCAGCCCCTTCACCACCTCCCCACCCCACCCCCACCCCACCCCCCTCTGCCCCGAACAGCCACATCCCTCTCCTCCTCACTCACCACCACCTGCTCATTGACCTGGACAATCTCGTCTCCGGGAAGGATCTGCAGCGGGGAGTCAGCAGCGACCTGGAATGTGGGGTGGGGCTTATGGGGTTCGCTCTCCACAGGCCTGAAGCGGGCTCAACTGGAGAGCAGGGCCTTGGGGCGGGCAGCTGAGAAGGGTGTAGGATTCTCACCTGGGGGCCCACACGGGACACGAAGTGCAGGCAGTTACCGGTGGTATGGATTTCCAGGCCCTGCCCAAGCAGAGGCCGTAGTCACTGAGTGCTGGGGGGCCAGGATTATTCTGTGGATGGAACTGGGGGGACAGCTGGCCCCAGGTAGGTGCTGCCCAACTTGCTGTGTGACTTTGGGCCTGTCACTCCTCTCTGGGCCCCTGCTGCCTCCTCTAATAAGGGCCAGGAAGAGGCTGGGCTTGCTGACTAATGAGGTCTCAGATCCTCAGCCACCCTCCTGAAGGGATCAGTAGGGCTGGGGCAGGACAAAGGCAGGGCTGGGGACTCTGGTGTTTTCAACCAGTCAAAGATTAAAGCAACTAAGTCTGTGTCCTTTCCCCAATCCCGTAATCTGCCACATCTGTGTCCTAGGGCTGGAATGTGTCCCCTGAGACCACATCAGCTAAAGCCCCCCAGGACTGGAGAAAGTACTTAATGACCTAAGACCCCAGTTAAGTCCTCTAGGCCTTTACCAGCTGCACAGAAGAGGGCTTCCAGCGGTAACTGTACAGCATTCCGGGGGCTCCTAGAACCATATTTCAGGGCCCAGACAAGGCTGCTGAGAGGTCAGCGCTCACCAAGGGGTCGTCCAGCTGCACACGCTCCAGCAGGGCCCTCTGCTCCAGCAGCTCCTGGGGGCTGCAGCGCAGGATGTGGTGGCAGATCCCGGCCACGTGGCTGCACTGGGGGAGGGGGCATGGGAAGCTGAGCCTCGAGTCCCATCCCACCGCCACCCCAACCCCCCACTCAGCTGAAGCCACACTCACAATCCTCAGGACTTGGCTCTCCCTCTCGGCTGCCGGACTGTCCTGGAAGCAGAGAGGGCAACAGCCTTCCCTGAGGCAGGAGCACTGCCTTTGCCCAAGGGAAGGGTGGGCTTCCCTGTGGTCCCTTCCCGTGACCTGAATGCTGGTCTCCTCCCAGAATGACAAGGCCTCAGAGCTTTGGCTCCAGGGTCTCCTTCTGCTGATGCCAAGCCCCAGAAATCACCATACATACCCTCCCCCGCTCCACCCCCATCCCCAGAGATGAACTTTCTGAGCCGCCCCTGCCAGCTAGAAGACCCCATGCCCCCATCGCCCCCTACCCCGTGGTCAGGCCTCCTTTCTTCCTGCCCGTCTCTTCCCAACCCCCACATGCGATCCTGTGCTGATTCACAGGTTATAAAAAGCTCTAGCCTGACTTGGTCTGTTACGGCCTGGGCCAAGCCTGGCCCTTGGTTCTCCTACCTCCTGCAAGGCCTGGCCCAGCTCCCCGCACAACTCCCCAATCTTCTGGCAGGCCGAGAAGTCATTTAAGTGGGAGAAGAGGTACCTGGCAGGGGGCAGGATGGTAAGGGCAGTGGTTAGGGGACTGTGATGACCAGTCAGTCATGGAACCACTCATGGGCAACTACTCGTCTGCCACACGGGAGGTGGCGGGTGGGGGGGGGGATATCTGCTCTGACAGGTTTTGCTTGGGGTAAAGGAGAGAACTAATACATCGACAGAGCTTAGCACAGGACTCATCTGTCAAGCACCCAGGATGTGCCAGGCCCTATTCCAAGCACTAGGGAGAGACCTTACACACATGATTACATCAATGATGATGTAACTCCAGGAGCTGTGAGATGTAGGGAGCTCTGAGAACCTACAACAGGAAGGCTTCCCAGAGGACTGACATTTGAGCTGGCATCTTTGGGACCAGCAGCAGCAGCTGAAGGGAGTGGAGAAGCTCTCCATGCAGTGTCGGGACAGTTATGATGACGAGCTGCGGGGTGAATGGGAACCCAGGCTTCCCAGTGCCTCTGCATGGACCAAATAACCTCTTTGCCCATCTCCACAACATCTGAACATCAGCATAGCTCTATTCTCTCCCAGGCCGCAGAGGAGGTCAAGGATGAGAAGGGTCCCCTCCCCACTAGGGTTTTAGGTACCTATTGAGCCAGAAAAGGAGGGTACGGGCCTCATGCACCAGCTCCACAGCTGCACTGAGGACATCAGCAGGGGGCTTGGGACAGCCTTCCAGGTGGCCCTGGACTAAGCTCTGGAAAGCATAGGTCCTCTGGAGCAAACCCTCTGTCAGGCTCTGAAGGTTCTCCGTCTGTAGGCCAGAGCTCTGGACCAGAAAAAAGGCAGGTTATCTCCTGGCAGCAGCCAGCCCCCCATTCTCGGCCAGCGTGGCCACCATTCATTCACTCACCAGGGCCCGGAGCTGTTCCACCCCTTCTAGGATGAGCTCCTGGTGACCGAGAGGCCACACAGTCAGGGCCTCAAGGCTGCGGGGACAGAGCTGGAGCAGGTACTTCCCGGGCAGCTCCCAGTCCTCAAAGCAGTAATGCTGCAGGGAGTCATCGAGGCCTGGAGAAAGGACAGGACTGCCATGGCCTCTCGGGCCACTTCCTCACTCCCACAAAGTCCCTTTCTCTCCCATCTGTTCCTAACCACAATCCTGGGACCCAGGCTGGGTTCTGCCCATTTCACAGATGAGACTACTGAGTAACATAACTGCTCTGTGCCTCAGCTGGGAAATGGCAGTAATATAAGCACCTATTTTCTGATTCAGTGCGTACCAAATGACAGGATACATGTCAAGCAGTTGGCCCATTCCCTGAATCATGGTAGTGACATCTCCCATTGTATCATTAGCAAACTCTTTGCCCAACCTACAAGGCCTTGTATGAGCAGGCTGCCACCTGCCTCTCCAGTCTCACCCCCTGGCACAGCCCCTTGAACTCAATACTTTAGATCCAGAGCACGAACTCCCTGGGGCTCCTGGAATGCTCTTTTGCCTCAGGGTCTTCGTATGTGCTATTTCTTCTGCTTGGGTGTTTCTAGCTACTTTACCTGCCTTTTTAATACAACTCCCTCCAGGAAGCCTTCCATAACTCCCCAGAGCGGGTCCGGGGCTCTCCTGCTCCCACTGCCCCTCAAGTTCTGGGCCATAAATAACTGTTCATCTTGAACTCTAGCCCATGCCTGGCACAGGGTAGACAAGGCAGACCAAAAATAGGAATAATATCTATTAAAAGCGTATCATGGGCTAGGCAAAATTTCAAGGGCAATCTACATGTTAACACATTTGGTGCTCACTGAGTGTAGAAGGTAATGACTACTGTCATCCCCACTTTACAGGTGGACAAAGTGATACAAAGAGTAAGTAGTGGGGCGCCTCTGCCTTCGGCTCAGGTCACGATCCCAGGGTCCTGGGATGGAGCCATGCATCAAGCTCTCTGCTCAGCAGGGAACCTACTTCCCTTCCTCTCTCTGCATGCCTCTCTGCCTACTTGTGATCTCTGTCAAATAAATAAATAAAATCTTTAAAAAAAAAAAAAAGTAGCTTGCTCACCCTTTGAACGAATTCCTTCCATTCCAAGTCAGGCTCTATCACCAGGGAGTGTGAGTGTCATGAATATTTCTCCTTCATTCCCCAGGTGACATTAAGAACACTGGACTGCGAGTTTCCAAACCTGTGACTCCAGGTATACAGCCCCTGGACAGCCCCTCTGCCCTGCGCAGTGACCCTGCTGCACTGCCTTCCTCCCCAAAGTCTCCTACACTGAGCCACACAGGCTAGGCTCCTGCCATGATTGTCTCATTTTGTCTACCTCATGAGAGTTGCTGACTCTCACCTTATGGATGGTGAAACTGGGACCTCTGGTCGCAGAGCTGGTGAGCGGAGGGGAGGGGCCTGGAGCTCCGCCTAGGAGTCTGACTCCAGGCCTGAATCCCTGCTTTTCAAGGGCTGGTCACTCTGAGCCCTGAGCCTGCCAGCAGCGTCCTCCGTTCCCCTCCACTCCGTTGCGAGCTTCCCTCCCAGGAAGGCTGTCAGGACTCTCCTCCCCTTCCCTCTCCAAACTGCAGTCTGGGCCGTTTCCCACCCATCGGGGCTGACGCTGGCCAGCATGTCCTCCCTGGAGGCCCCCAGGGTGGGGCTGTACCAACCCCTTCGGTCTGGCTGGGCCTTCTGTTTCTCTCACTGGGAACCTCAAGGTGGGGAGAAAGGAAAACACAGGAGGACCGGGCCTATTCCAAAGCCCAAGGAAATCACTTCCTGGCTCAGTGCGTCAGTTTCCGCTTCTGAAAAATGGGTTTAAGAACAGCCCACTGAGCTCTGGGGCCGAGGGAAGATAAAGGAGATTGAGTGGGCGGGGGCCGCTGGGGCCGTCTCTCTGTTTTTTTGACACCACCTCCGCCACCCTGGCCGCCACCGGCGTTGTTGGGGCGCCGGGAGACCCATTCTGAGTTCTCGGGGCCCCCGGGGTCATGCCGCCGATCCTTCTGCCTAGCACAGTACCGGGTACCTGGCAGACCGTCTATACAGGACTTGTTGACTAACCGACAGACCTGGCTCGTCCTTTTTTCCTTTCCCTCTCCCCTCGCAGCGCCCCTCAAGCCCGATTCTGCCCAGGCCCACCTCTCAGCCAAGCTGCCACCTTCCCGGGGGTCCAGGTCGCCACTGGTTCCATGGCCGAGACCGCCCGCTGGGATCTGCTCTCGCCGGGTCCCGCCCGCGCAGGAATTTCCGCCCGCGGAGTCCGGCCTGGGGAGGGACCTGGGCCGGGCGCGGGGCGGAGCCACCCGCACACCTGGGCCCAACTTGCACCGCCAGGTGAGTTGGCCCGCCGCTGGCCCGCCTCCTACCCCGCCCTCCAGGCGTCCTCCGGCTACTCCGCGGCCCGACCCGAGGCGGTGTCCCTGCTGTGAGACCCTAGGATCCCGCCCCAAACTGCACTTTGACTTTCAGGCTTTTCAAAAAAGAAAAAAAGAAAGAAAAGAAAAAGGTGAGCAGGGAGTGCAGCAGCAAAGCACAGAGGTTAGGGAGCCAGAGCCCTGACTGCAAATGTCCCCTCCGCAGCTTCTTAGCTGTCCAGCCTCAGTTTGTCTGCAAAATGGGCTGCTGTGCATAGTACCTGCATTAACAGCTCTAAAGCTTTTTGGAACAGGGGTTTTTAGTTCCCCTCTTTTTTGGCACACAGACCCTTCTGGCACTCTGATGAAAGCTACAGACCCTTTCTCAGAATACTGCTTTTGGAAGCATCCCACAAATTTATAAGACACCTGGGTGGCTCATCAGTCAAGCGTCTGTCTTTGACTCAGGTCATGATCCCAGGGTCCTGGGATCCAATTCTGAATCAGGATCCTTACTCAGTGGGGAGCCTGCTTCTCCCTCTGCCTGCTGCTCCCCTGTTTGTGCTCTCCCTCTCTCTCTGGCAAATAAATGCAATCTTAAAACAAAACAAGACACAGATTTATGATTGGGGTGCTTGGCTGGCTCAGTCAGTACAATGTGTAACTTTTCATCTCAGTTTGAGCCCCATGTCCGTTGGGTGTAGAGATTACTTAAAAAAATAAAAATCCTAGGGGTGCCTGGGTGGCTCAGGTCATGGTCTCAGGGTCCTGGAATCGAGCCCGGTGTAGGGCTCTCTGCTCAGTAGGGAGCCTGCTTCACCCCACCCCCCACCTGCTTCTCTGCCTACTTGTAATCTCTGTCAAATAAATAAATAAATAAAATCTTAAAAAAAAAATCTTTAAAACACACCACAAATTTATGATATAGTATTATGTTTATTAGCATTAAATAAGACTATTAAATTTTCCTTTTGTAACGATATCAGCATGTTGTTCACCTAGAAGAACGTTCAGCTGTGGGGGGGTCTTTGATTCACCTTTTTGCATGTATTTATCAGTTAACAACTAAGCAGAGGGAATGCAGGAGCTAAATGGGGAAGCCTAGGTTACCAGCGTGAGAATGGGTAGATGAGATGCACCATTTGGTCACGGATCCTCTGCTAGGCCACAGCTGCCCAATCAATGGTGGCTACGTAGCAGGAGTGTCTGAAAGAGTGTGATTTAGCAGTGGGCTAATAACTATCATGATTTTGAAATAGTCATAAGCATATATAATGTGGAGACCGTTGAACAACTGTATTTTGATATGAAAATATCTGTGATTTCAATAGGTGACAAAGACACAGATACTACTGATATGTCAATCCGTATAGAAGGAAATGGTAAATTTTGGTTATAAGTTAGTGAAAAATGTAACATTTTTTCCCATCCAAATTTATGGGGCCCCTGAATTCTGAATCCCAGTTAAGACCCCTTCTCTTTGAACAAGTCTGAAACATACTGTTTAGAACTGTCACCATCCTCACCACGACCATCACCATCATCATCCCATGCCAGGAGACTCCCCGGACTTCATAATCAGACAGAATCAGTTCCATCTGCTGTGTGACTGAGACTAACCTCAATACCTCTCTGAAACTGTTTTTTCCCATCTAAAACAGGGACATCTACACCTTAGCACAGTGAAGATTTGCTCAAAGTACTTTGAAATCTGTCACATAGGATACACAGGAGTTTATTGCTTTGATTTTGTGGAGAGGGGCTTGGCCCTCTGGCTGTGTCACTCTGGAATCCCTACCAGTGCCCCAATGCTTTCAAGGCCTGTCATGATCTTGCCCTAAAACCCAAATTCTGCACTTGGCCTATGGATGGCTCTTATAGTGTGTTTCAGTTGTCATCACTGAATAATTTCACATACAAATCCAGGTCTCTGGACCTTGGCCAGCTCTGCTGACCCCTTCCCACCTTCACATGGGGCATCGAACATGAATGCAGACTGCTGGCTGTATCTTTCAAGGTCCCCGCAGGTCCCTGCAGGCCTTGCTCCCTCACTGGTGACCCAGGAGGCTCCAAATGTGCAACACAGCCCTCACCTCTGGCTTCCTCCTTTGCCTGACGCCTCCTGACACCCTGCGCAGCCTGTGTCCCTCCATCACTGCTCCACGCGGCACCCCCCCTTTCACATTTTTGCCTCTTCCTTCAACAGCCTTCCTGTGGCACTCTGCAGAATCCCAATAAACACAGACCCTGTCTCCACCGTCCTGATTTCGTCAAACACCTTCCCTGAGCCAGCCGGCCCCTGCCCTCCCCGAACACGAAATCCTGCAGGGGAGAAACAGACAGGAACTCACCGCTCATACTCAACTGCTCCCCTGAAAGGCCTGGGGGCCTCACACCCACAACCTTGCCTTTATTTTGTGTACCTGGTAGGGCTCGGCAGGTAAGGGTAGAGTAAATGGTAGTAGTTTTACGAGTTTATAAGAGTTACTTCTATACATTTGCTGTAAAACATTCAAAGGTTAACAGTAGGGCATTCTCTCTCTCTCTTCCATTCCCAAACGGGGACTACTGAAAGTTTCCATTCTCTACATAGGCAGATACGCCACATGCTATGTTTTTCATTTTAGGAGATAGTCAACACCAAATAAAATAATATACATTCACTGCTTAGAATACTGCCTGTCACGGTTGGCCACTGGTTTTTAGCATGCCGTGGACAACTTTCTTAATCAGTATATACTGATCTCCTTTTATTGTTCTCAAGCCAAGAATAGGAAAGTCCCTATAGGAACTTCATCTTGGAGAAAGAAGTGGTATGTGCCTCTCCCCAAGGTAGGGGCCGTTGATCCAACAGAAACCAAGTGAAAAGGCCTACTGATGTTTGGGAGGATAGGAAGTTAATAAGGCACTCTGCTCCTCCTTTGCTGAGGACTGACTGGTGATATCCAACCATCTGAGGGGTAGGTAAAGAGCCAGAACCAGGGCTGGGGAGACCCTCCCAGTACCTGATCCAGGTCTAAGACTCCTGAGCGCTGCCAGGCAAGGCCTCTCCTGCCTACCCAGCCTGGCCTCCCTGGCGAGTGGGGGAGGTGCTGCTCAGGCCTGATGCTGATCTCTCTTGACAGCTGTTCCTGAGGCTGGCAGGATGGACAGGAGGGGGAAGGGACCAGATTTAAAGGTTTAGCTGCCCCGCCCCCTGCCAGACCTGGGAGAGCAAACACTGGTGAGCATCCTCTCAGGCATGGCTCTCATGCATATGGGAGGTCAGAAACCTCTATGCCCTGATTTCCGCTCCTGGGTATCACCAACACCACTACCCCTCATTCCTGCTTCCACCTCACAGGCCGCCAGGGAGATCAGTGGCATCCACCATGAAATTCCGACGCCTGACCCCCGGCTACTTCCGGGTATTACAGGTAAGTACCTCTCACTGATGGCTTCGGCCACCGACCCCCCGCTTTTCCATTACCATAGCTGGGCTGACACCCCCAGAAGCCAGGCTGTCACGTTTGCTGCCGCCTGAGCAGCCAGGGCCCAGATGGGCAGTGAAGCGAGAGGGATTGGGATGGAATCTCCCTGGGGCAACAATGGCACACGTATCTCCTTCACCCAGCCGTCCCTTCTCCGCTCCTTCCCACCCTCTACCTTCCCAGAAGTCTCAACTGACCCACTCCTCAGATGGAGCCTCTGTGTATCTCCAGATGCAGGTAGCTGGGGAGCTGAAAGCAGAGCCCCGAAGTCCGCTGGCTGGGGTTGTGGCTACGCTGCTGGCTGTCCTGGGACTGGGTGGCTCCTGCTATGCTGTCTGGAAGATGGTGGGGCAGCAGCAGCGGCCACAGGCCTGAGGATAAAGTAGGCGGCCTCTTACCTGGGTCCTGGGGGAGGTGACTCAGTGGGGGCTGTAATCTCCGGAGCCCATTTCTTTTCCGAGGGCCAGTCCCTGCTCTCATGAGAGCAGGACAGTATAAACCTGATCCTTCCTCTCCCGTTCACTGACCTGGGTTCCACTTTGGGTCTCCAGCTAAGATGCAGGATCCCCGAGGGAAGGCAAGGCTGTAGGTTCCAAAGCTGGACTAAGTAGGGAATAGACACCCTAGGCCCTGTAAACAAAAGTAGCAGAAACACCCGCCCCCACCCCCACCCAGGGCAGGAGCGGGGGGGGGGGGGGGGGGGGGGGGGGCGAGTGGCTTGGAGGTTAGGGTCAGAGGCAAATCTTCTCTAACCAGTTCCTTTATTGGGGGTGAGGCCATCCACTCCCCAAGCCCAGGGCCAAAAGAAGTTGGCACAGTCTCTCCCAGCATAGCCCTTGCCTTGCTGTCCACGGGCAGCTCCCCTGACTTGCATCCTCAGGTCATGTCAGGGAGTTGTGTCCATCTCAGGGACCTCAGTGGATACTTCCGTGGGCACTGCCAGTCGCTGGGGGGTCATATAAGAGCCCATTCCCGCTGCCCTTTCGGCCTCTTCCTGACTGTAGGGCTCCACGCTCAGCTGCTTTAGCCTGGGAGAAAGAAGAATGAGAGTTGGGAGCTGACCAGACGCAAGCCCTGTCTGCCCAGACGTTCATCAGTCCTCTCCTTACTCCTTCATACCTTTTCTTGTGGTCTTTGGATCGGAAGTGGGTCTTCAGGGTGGCGGAATCGATGAAGTATCTCCTGTAGGGATGGGAGGTGGGTAAAAAGAGTGAGGTGATGCCTCTCAGGTATGCCTATCTCCCCGAACCTAGCTATTCCTGACACTTGGCAGCGAACCTGAAGGGACGGGAAACCAGGAGACCCACGGGTCGCACGAGAAAGACCCTGCACGTCCCAGGGCCCGGACCTCACGCCCCCGTCCGTCCCGCCCCGCCTATGCTTCTCCTCCCCAGGCCAGGCCGGGGCGGGACTCACGCGCAGGCCAGACAGCGATGCAGGCCGCCCCCTGGCAGGTCGGGGTCAGGCTCAGGGCCCGGGTCTGGCCGAGACCGCGCGGGAACCTGGGGCCGCAGCTCGCGGTGAATCTCATCCAGGTCCGGCCGCCGCCGCTTCGCCTTCATCTGGCGGGCCAGGGAGTGGGCTCGGTGCGCACCCGTCCGGCGGGAGCGACCCATGGCCGGTGACAGAGGGGCCAGGACGCCCAGAGCCGGGTCGGGCACACACGTGTGGGAGCTTCCGGATTGTGGGATGACGTTACGTGACGCCCGGGGGCAGAGCAGGCTCCTCCAGACCGCCTCAGATGACGTCACTTGCGCTGTTGGAGTCTTGAGCGCCCCCACGCGGCCGTCAACGTCAGTGACGGAGCGCGGGGCGGGGCCCAGAAGCGGCTTCATCGGACCTGAGCGAGGCTATTGCTGGGGAGCGGCTGGGTGGTGCGTGTCCCCGGGGGATTCCGGTCCCTGCCCTCCCGTCCTGCCTGGCCCAGCGTATCTCTGCGTCATCCCCGGGCACTGTCACCCCTAGCTTCTTCCCATATCTTAGACTCTGCGGTCAGTCGAGAGAGGGAAAATGCTTCGCGCATCTCTGGAAGGCGCTGAAAAATGTCCGTGATGTGAATAAATGAATTAATGAGTAAGAGTGAGTACGTTTGCGATCCTGGCCCCCACAAAGATTCCTGAGATACTTCCAGTTCCTGACAAAGCCCTCACCACTTCTCACCGTTCCCCACTTATTCCCTTGGGTCTCCATCCTTCATCCACCCCAGTCAGATCTGTGAGCAAGGAGTGTTCCTCCTTGGGGAGGACAGTGCACAGGCATGTCCTCAGACTGAATGCGGGTCAGCTCCTCCCACGGGAAGAGGAAGTGCGCACAGAAGGACCTCTCATCTTTGCCCCCTTTCTCTGAGCCCTGGATTCCCAGGCATGGGTTGGCAGCAAAGGCAAATACAGCCGAGGTGTTGTGTGCTCAGAATGGGGAGAGGGCCAGAGAGCCTTTCCCCATTCATCCGAGCCTGGTGCCTTTTCTGGCTGACCAGAGGAGCTCAGCAATAATTCAGGGACTCCAGCTCTTTGGAACCTGTTGCCAGGAAACAGGTAGACATGCACGTGCATCCCTGGGGAAGGGAATCAGTTTCCAGCCCAGACAAAGCAATGAAATGTAAGCCCAGGGTACCAACTGGGGGCCTTAGAACCTCCTCAATCCAGTTCACAGATGAGTAGGGATCTAGGGCAGGCCCTGCTTAGGGCACAACTGGTGTGTCTACAGACACAGGAGCACCAGAGTGGGTCTTGGGCCCAAAGACTTTATAAATGGACTTTGTGAATGAAAACAGATTTTTCCTGGAGCCATTCCGAGAGATCAAATTCAAACTCAAGAACCCCTAGGGCCAGGAAAGAGGCTTCCATGGAGATGTCTTCATTATTCTTGGCCAATATGGGTCAAGACCAGGGACTGAAGCCACAGAAGCCAGCTCTGTCCCATCCCCACCCCAGACTCCTCTGGATCAGATTCACCTGCTGGACACTGTGCCAGATGGGGAGACTGGTGCATCTTTAATGAAGTCACCTGATCCCTGGGACAGGCTCCTGGCCTCACCAAGTTCCTGGAGCCAGACCCACTGGGTGACCACTGAGTCACTGCCTGCCTGAACTAGGGTGCCAGGTGTGTTTCCCCTGCAGCCATGAACCAGGCCTTCTGGAAAACCTACAAGTCCAAAGTGTTACAGACCCTAAGTGGAGAACCTGAGGAGGACCTGGCAGAGGAGGTGGGTATGATCCATGCTTGCTGAGTGGGTCCTGGAAGAGGGGCAGCAGGTGTGAAAGTTACAAGGAAGGGCAAGGGACAGGCTCTGGGGGAAGGGCACATTTGTGCAGAAGCCAGCAGCACATTCAGGGATGACAAATGGCATGGTGCAGAAAGCCAGGGTATTGAAGAAAAGCGAGGGAGAAGATTTGGGGACCACCAGAAGAATAGTCATTGTCTCCAAAGATCTCAAGGGTTACCGCATGGAAGAGATCCTTCCAGCACCAGTGGGCAGTAGCCACCGGGGGTACATGGGGCTTGACATGACTTTCTAGTGGGCAGGGCTCAGTGGAATGCAGATGGCTTGCCTTGAGAGGAAGAGGGTCCTATGGGACTGGAAGTAGGAAAAGCGGCACTTAACGTGGAGTCACCATTGCAGCATCAGGTCAGAGCCTGAACTTGGACCATCTTTGTCCTGACATTAAAGATCAAAAAGGCTCTGAAACTGGGAACCGTCTTCCATCCAGATGCTGTGATATACGGCAGTTGTGCAAACAGGTGTTGCAGGGGTAGGAACTATTTCTGTAAGGGTGTGTGTGTGTGTGTGTGTGTGTGTGTGTCAATGTGAAGAAGCATCTGTCTAGACAGGTGGGTGTCCCAGGCTGGGCTTGTGTAGAAGTAGCTGTGGGTTTGGTATGAGGACTGGGGTCCGTGCAGAATGTCCATGAAGTTGTACGGGTGGGCGTGAACTAGAGATAGGGATTTTTGGGTGTGTGGATTTGGGGCATGTCTCTTCCGGAGACCCTCTGTGCAGGCACTGGCAGGTGTTAAGTTTATCCTGTGTGTTCGTCTCGGCCTTGGCATCTGTGGAGGGGTGGAGAGGTGGAGGGAGTGTGGGTGGGCCTCCGGGCAGCCATCTGCATTGGTGTAAGTGTACAGGTGTGAATGGGGTAACCAAGGACATGTTCTTGTAGAGGTGCCTCCCAGGACGTACATGTAGCACAAGGGAAGAGGTATAGCCGTGTGGGGTTGCTCACATACAGATGTGTCTGCATTGGCATGCATGCCCTTATCCACACATTTCTGGGTGCGTGTGGATGTGTCTGTGGGTGAGCAGGTGTGTGCTCAAGGTTGTCTGCAGGGGTCTACTATCCAGGTAAGGTATGGGACTCGTGGCTTTATGTAGAGGGCCACCTGTCTGGATTTACGGGCTGTGTGAGTGGATGAGATGGGTGTTTAGGTGGGAGGGTTTGGGGTACTGGAGTGTGAATACCAGGCTAGCAGTCAGGGAGGGAGGTCTCATTCCTCTGGGGCCTCTCTCATCCTGGGAGGGGGTCTTGTGTCCCAGAGAGGGAACCCAGCGTTAGCGGAATCTGAGCCGGCAGAACCCGCAGAAGAGGCTTTCCATTCCATGTCACAGTTGGCCCGCCGGGTGAGTTTTCCCTTCTTCACCCCAGCCCCGGGGCGCCTGGCAGACGCTGCTGTGACCCCCTCCCTGACTCCCAGCCCGTTCCTCCCAGGTTCAGGGGGTTGGGGTGAAAGGTTGGCTGACAATGTCGTCTCTGTTTAACAAAGAAGATGAAGACAAGCTACTGCCACCGGAGCCCTGTGCGGACCAGTACGTGCGTGTTGGTGGGGGCTGGGCTGGGCCTGACGTCCCAATGTCCTTTCCTTCTGATCTATTTGTCTATCTTTCTGACCAGGGAGCCAGGGGGAGAGCCAGCTCCTGGCTGTTTACGTTTCTCTCATCAGGAAAGAGGCCAAGTCGACATATCTGGAGTTTAGGTTAGATCTCAGGAGGACTTTAAGGGCTGTTGGAATTGAGGTGCTAGAAAGGTACTTTATACTCTCTCTCCTCCCCATCTGCATGGTTGGGGGGTGGTCCTCTCCCTACAGTTGAGGAACAGAAGAGAGAACATTTAGGTGTTCAGAACAGAGGATGGTCCAGACCAGTGGTTCCCAGTGCTGGTCTAAACCCTCCTCCTCCTAGGAAGTTTGTGCCAGACCCTCAAAACGTCAAAGCTTCTGATTTGGCAGGTGTGGGCTGAGGCCTGGGATCTGTATTTGCAGCTTGCTTGGGAGGACCTGAGAGGCACTAGTTTAGTTAGGAACCACTGATTTAGAAGGGCTTTGATGCTGGGGGTAGGGGTAGGACCCAGGGCAGCTCCTTTCTCCTAGCTCCATTCTGGCACACACTTCCGCTCTGCCCTTTCCTCCAGCCCAGTCACACCCCCTTTCTTTGACACTCCCTTATTCCTTTCTCCCCTGGGAGTCCCCCTAACCCACCCATCTCTCCCTCCCCAGGGGTCCCTTTCTCCCTCCTGGCGCTCATCCCCTGTCCTTCCCAGAGCTCCAAGGACTCCTCCTCAGATCTGAGGCTCCCACCTCAAGACTCGTCTCCTTGACTGCTCCTCCCCCACACGCCTTTCCACCCCTCCAGTCGTCCTCCCCACTAAGCCATCATCTAGGCCTTTCTCATTTCCTTGGGTCGCTCCACCTGTCCTTCTCTCCAGTGTGTCCTCATTTTCCCAGTCCCCTTTTCCCTCCATCGCGCTCGCCCCCGCCCCGCCCCGCCCCGCCTCTTTCCCCAGGGCTGCAACCCTGGTTTCCCGGACCTCTTCTCCCCGAGCCTGACTCCGCCCCAACCATCGCTGGGTCCCGCCCCTCGTCCGGGATCCTCCCACAGCTTTCCAGACTTCACGGCTCGGGCTTTCTTCCCTCCTCTGGCTGTACTCCTCTCCCCGTCTTTCTTAAACGCCTGACCCCGACTCTTTCCCAGGAATCGTGGTCTCAGTGCCCTCTTCCCAGACCCCTCACCTGATCCCCTGACACTGTCCCATCCCTGCCGCCTTTCCCTGTGCCTCTGAGCCCTCCGCGGACCTCCAGTCTCCCGCCCCACCCCCGTCACCTGACCTCCCTCTGGCTCTTCCTGTCCCACTACTGGCGCCTGCGCTTTGTCTCTCCTCTTCGTCCTCTCCTCGGGCTTTTCGGCCCGTGACACCCGTCCTAATCCCGCAGCCCGCTGGCGGCGCGGTCCCCCTCGCAGGCAGTGACCGCGACGGAGGCGGAGCCGCGCGGGCCGGGATTCTGGGACGCGTTCGCCAGCAGGTGGCAGCAGCAGCAGGCGGCAGCGGCGTCCATACTGCGCGGCGCCGAACCCAACCCGGAGCCAGACCCCGAAGCCAGGGACGAAGCCGCAGAGGAGGCCGCTGAGCGCCCCGAGCCGGGGGAGGCCGACAACGTGGCCGGCTTCAAGTGGGGCTTTCTCACCCACAAACTGGCCGAGATGAGGGTGAAGGCTGCGCCCAAGGGCGACTAGTCGGCCGGCCCAGCTGGACACCCCCTCCTTTCTTCCCCCACTCCCATAAAAACCCTGACCCGACACCCCGTGTGACCGCGTGCCTTTGTCCGGACGGCGGGGATGACTGCTTTTGGGTGGGCAACCTCAAGGCAGATCCAGCTCAAAGCGCCCTCACTCCCTTCCCCCACAAATGTACAGGGAGAAAATGACGAGACAGCCCTGGCGTCGGATTTAGGATACAACTTTCCAGGAAACTGGGGAACCCCAGAGAACAGGCCCCCATCACCTTGGTCAGCCTCTTTAATTCAACAAACGTTGCCTGTGGCCCTCCTGTGCGCACCGTCCCTGCACTGGGGGAAGGTCAGAGACTCACCGACCAGCGGGTTCCACAAAAGGTGACAAGTTGAGACACAAAAATAAGGCTGTACTTGGGAGCTTGGAGATGAGGCCAACTGAGGAATTCAGGAATTTCGGAGGGAGAATGAATACATGTAATCTTAGAAGAATGAGTGGAAAGGGGAAGGTAGCCCAGGCAAAGGAAGGAGGACCCTAAGCAAAGACGGAGATGTGGACTTGGAGGCAATCGAATGACCTTGTGTGTCTTTGAGGGAAAGGAAGACAGTGGCCCTATGTGAGGCTGCCAATGATCAAAGTCCTGGTTTGAATGGTCCCTTCCTTTAGTGTCCTCAATTCTGGATTTTTCCTGTCTCAGCCCATTCATAGCTAGTAACCAAAGAGGGCAGCAAATCTCCAGGAATGGGGGCCTTTTCGGGCCAGCAGATCCACATTTCTGGAGCAGACCCCTCCCCAGAACTCCCCAAACATGCTGTTCCAGGCTCCCAGATCTAGCCTGGATCGACCTCTGGGGGTCGATGGTGGAGATGATCATAATGGAGTTAGTACTGATTCAGTAGTGGTTTTAGTGGCTGTCGTTTATTGAACACTTCCTATATGCCGGACACTTTGCCATGCGTTTTATGACCATTTCAAAAATATTTTGATCACCGAGGGGTGCAGCTGTGGTTCGGGGAAGTTAAGTGCTTGCCCAGGGTCACACAGTGAGCCGGGAACTCGCATTCCAAAAACCCAGGCGCTTAACTCGGCGCAAGCCCGCCCCGCCCCCTTCCTCAATAGCTGCTCTCTAAGCCAACATCACGACTCCTTTAAACAACGTTTTGGCTTTATTCAGCAGGTTCTCCGATCTCCCACCCCAGGCTTCTCTCCCCAGATCCGGCCTCCACAGGGGCCACATAGCTGCCCCCTCCCCCTCGGTCGTCTGCTCTGGGAAGGGCCTTCCGAATCATTCTGTCCCATCCTCCCAAGGTTCGCGGGGGGGGGGGGGGTACCAAGAATCCAGAGGGAAGGGCTTTCCTAAAGGCACCCGGCGCCTCAGAGACAGGGCGCCCCTGCCCGTGCCCGGGTCCAGCCCTGCATCCACCCCTTAGCCCTCCCGGGACCCTGGACCCCGGACCCCGGACTCCCCGGGAGCCCGCTCCCGAGCGGCCGCGATCACACCTCGGACTCGCGCGGCGGGCCGCGGGCGCGCTGGCAGCCGTACAACCACTGGATGACGCGCGCGTTGCGCTCCACCACCGACACCGGGGGGCGCCCGTCCCGCGCCGAGCCCGCCGCCTCCGAGCCGCCGCAACCACCGCCACCGCAGCCGCCAGCTCCGTCCGGGCGATCCGTGTCGCTGTCGCTGGACGTCCAGTCGCTGGCGTCCCCAGAGCCTAGCGGCGGCGACGTTCCGGGCTGGGAGCTGGCGTCGGCGCCCCAGCTCTGCGGAGAGAAGCGCTCAGCGCCCAGCACCTCCACCAACGCGCGCTCCAGGCCGCAATAGTTGAAGAAGCGCTCCTTCTCCGACAGGGGTAGTGAGCATGTGGGGCACAGCGCCCGCTTTCCGGCCGCTTCCGGGGCATCTTGGGGCGCGGCCCAAACCCCAGGAGCCGCTGGTCGCTCTGTTGGGCTCGGACTGCTCGAGGTGGCGTCTCGGGGGGCGCCCAGGAAGAGGCGCCTCACCAGCCCCTGGCCCTTGGCGTTCTCTTTGTTCACCGAAGCCTTGCAGTCCCGCTTCTGGCGGTAGAAGATGAGGGAGTCAGGCCTTGGCAGCCGCCTGCCGCTGCTCCGGCGGGCGGGCCCGGGCGTCCTGGGCGATGCAGGGGGCCCCAGCTCATTGCAGGGGTGCGGGGTGAGCGGTCCGGGACCCCCACGCAGAGCGGGCTCCTGGCGTCGTGCTATCACTTGGTGGGTCTTGACATACTTGGCTTTGTCGGCCTCCAGCCTTTCCACCGCGCTGGGGGTGCGTCCCCTGGACGGGGTGGAGGGAGAGGCCAGGATCATCTCAGCGGAGCTGGACAGGATTGTACCCCATAAGCCACTGGAAGTAGGCAGCTAGTTGAGGAGCCAAGAGTAACTGGCCGGGGCTTCCTGGTGCCTGCAGGGAAAGAGGAATGGTCAGGAAGAGAGTCCCTGAACTTCTCCTGCCGTTGGTCCTGGGAATAGGATCAGCCAGCCACCCCTCCTCCATCCAAATCAGCCAGTACCGTCCTTAAGGGGCAGAGAGGCTCAGGCTACCCCTCCCCCTCTCTATCCCTCAAAGACATTGAGCAGGGGCGCCCTGGCCACCCAGAAACATGCTCCTTTGAGGATGCCCCAATCTGGCCATAGAGCCATGCCAAGCAAGCATCAGCAAGTGGGACACTTGGAAAAGGAAATGGGGCTGGTCCCGGCTCAGTTCCCGAAAGTGGCCTCAACCGGAAAAAATACCTCTTCCCAACCCAGCAACTTTGAGTCCAAGACAAGAAGGCTCCCCAGCCACAGGCCGGCTCCAGCAGGGCCCACCCTTCCCGCCCCCAAGCACCCAAGGTCAGGGATATAACCACAGGGTAGGAGCCTCCGGTAATCACAGCCAACTGCCCTGCCCAGTCCCAGCTGGCCACAGGGAAAGAGACAGAGAGGTGGCGACCAGGTCATGTCACCCAGCCACCTCCCACCTCTGTACCCCTGCCAAGGGAATTCCACAGTGCCCGCCTGTGAACACCACCTTGCCTACCTCTGCATTTCCATTTACAGAAAAGAAAACTGGTAGAGAGGAAAGGGTTTGCTCAGGTCTCTACTGAGAGGTAGGGGCTGGGATTGAAACCTGGGTCTCTAGCCTTGCAGTGCAAAACTAGTTCAGATGGCCTGTCTCTCTGTCCCTCTCATGTTTTGCTTCTCTTCTTGCTGCTATAATCCCAAGCACTTTCCATTAGACCTGGGCCCTTTGCCTCACTAAAAAGTTCCTTCCACAGATTCTTCCCAATTACTGGCACTCCCAGCAATCTGCCCTCAGGGTCTCTGTCCTCTTCTCATCCTGAGACCCCAGTGACCCTTGTCCCCCTTGTCCGCCACCTCCTCTGCCACTGGGGAAGGGGACCAGAAGGGGTTGTAAATCAAGAGCTGATGATGCCGTTGGCAGTAAGAGAATGGGCCACCCACAAGGCTCAGCACAACCCCTCCCACCCCTGCTCCCTCCTCCCTGAATCCTCCATTCAGTTGAAAGGGACATAGAAGTTTTGGGGGCTGAGAGGACCTCCAGTCAGGAGGTCACAAAAGAAGAGAACTTTCCAGGATAGGGGGAGGCCAGAGACCCTGCCAAACCCCCCACTCCAGAGTGTGTGTGTGTGTGTGTGTGCGCGTGCGTGTGTGTGCACGTGCACACACACGCGCGCGCGCACACACACACACACACATCACTATCTAGTGTCTAGTAAGTCAGTCCATAGGTAGTTGGTGACTGGTGACTGCGAACGCAGGCAGCCAGGAGACCTTGGCAATGACCTCCCTCCTGGCTCCCAAGAACTATACCAGGCAATGGGTCCGATTCCAAGGTCCCAAGAGGGCACTGTGCTTATCTGACCTTATGGGTATGCTCCCATCCCTTTCCCTCTTCCCAGCCCTGAGCAGCAAGGCTATAAAAAGTCCCTAAACACAGGGACTAAAATAGTCTGCCATCCACCGTCTCTTCCCTGCCTCCTGGGTTGGCCCTGATGCTCGACCACAGATGTTCCGCCCTAGAAGCCTGGCAGACATCCTTGTGCCCTCCGTCCCCTTTGCCCACCTTCTCCCAGTCCTGTGGTTAGTGGTCTGAACTTTGACCACAGCTTCAGATCTGGACTTGGTGGGGTGGGGGAGGGTGGGAAGCATTTGGTCACTGGTTTGGTGCCAGCGTCCCTGCCCTTGGGTCCCCAAGTACCTTCCCACCCCAGCCCTGGGCTCGGGATGCACTCACCTCTGTGCCCTCACTGAGGCTAGGCTTGAAGCAGGGGTCCCTGGGCAGGACCAGACAAGGGCAGGAGGGACAGTAAGGACTGGAAGTAACTTTGGTGGCAGCCAAACTCCACTCTCCACAGGAAAAGGAGAGAGAGCCTCCACACCCGCCCCTCCAGATTAACCCTTGCCTTCCTGACCTGGAGCCTGGTCTCCAGTTAACTCCTTCCTGGTCACAGTCTCAGTACTGGAGAGGACCTTCAGACCAGGTCCAGAACCTTTATTTTATAGATGGTAATACAGGCCCTGACAGGCTAGGTGATTTGCAGGGAGGCACAGCAAGGTTGGGGTACAGTCAGGACCCAAACAAGGTCTCCTGATTGATTCCCTAGCTCCCTCCAGAGGCCTGGGGTAGGGATATGCTAGTCATGTGAGGTCAGCCCCCTCTGCTAGGCCTTGGCAGAACCTCTTAGTTAAAAGACAAGGTAGAGCAGGGTTCTAGCCGATTGTGCTTGTTTTCCTCTGTAGCAGGTTTAGGCCTGTCCTGGCTGGGATGTGTGGAGGGTGGCAGGCCTGCTCTCCCTAGGGGTGAGGCCAGGAATCTGCAGCCCAAGGGTGGGGTCTTTGGTGCTGCGGATGGACGTGCAGGGCGAGCCTGTCCTAGCATGTCATGTCTTGGCACGACAGTCACCTTGGAGCCCATTGGAGGTGCCTCTGCCCAAGGTCCTCTGATGGCCAATGGGATTGGCTGGGAAGAGGGAGATAAAGGGATGATTCCGGGGCCAAGCCCGTGTCTTTGGCCTCCTTTCTGCTTTGCCCCACTGGGGACTTCTCAAGGTGACATCTCATGTCTCAAGGCGAAGCCCTGTCCCCACAGTGCTGGTGTCAGGTAATTTCCGCCCCCATCTCTCCAGTAACCTGCAGCACCCAGAGCTCATAGCTCAAAGCCCTTCCCAACAGGCCCCTGCCCCACCCCTAGCTGGCCACTTTCCACAAACCCCTTTCCTTCCCTTGTAGAACTGTTAATGTTTGCAAAGCACATTCACACCTGTGCTCTTGGATCTCCTTTGTTTCTCCTAAGAACTCGGGGGGGGGGGGGGGGTGTACTTGGCGGTAGGGGTGACCACCCCACCTGAAGGATGAGGAAATGGGATCTGGCCAAAACCCAACTCTGAAACCACCCGCGCTTTATGCTGCACCCTCTGCCTGTCAAGTAAGGTAATGAGTTTGAAAAACCAGGAGGCCCATTTGCTGGTAAGAGATTTTAATCACCTAGTCAAGGGAAGGTTTTTGGTTTTTTTTGTTTGTTTGTTTATTGGTCCACAATAGTTCCATATTGCATCCTGATGCTATCTATCTTTGCAAAATATTTTCATCTAGGGGCGCCTGGGTGGCTCAGTGGGTTAAAGCCTCTACCTTCTGCTCAGGTCATGATCCCAGGGTCCTGGGATAGAGCCTCGAATCGGGCTCTCTGCTCAGCAGAGAGCCTGTTTCCTCCTCTGTCTCTCTCTCTGTCTCTCTCTCTCTCTGCCTACTTGTGATCTCTGTCTATCAAATAAATAAATCTTAAAAAAAAAATTTTTTTTTATCTACATGCTCACAATTCATTCCTGGGACAATCTTGGGGAGTAGGGGGTTTTACTTCCCCATTTAACAGCGGATAATACTGAGGCTTAGAGATGTGAAAGGATCCGTCCAAACTCACACAATAGACTAAGAGTTAACTTTTTTTTTTTTAACAGCTAACTTTTATTGGGATTAACATATGCTAGGCATTGTTCTGTGATTAACACATTTAATCCTCAAAACAACCCAGTGAAAGGGGTACTTTTATTCACCTAATTTTACAGATGTGCAGGCCCGTAGCACTGAGATCTGGTTGTGAAGGGGTTAAGCATGGAGGCTGGGCAGGGCCCAGCTGGGATGCTGTCAATGGCAGGAAACCTGGCCTGTGAGGGAGGGGGAGGATGGGGCTGTTGTGTCTGACTTGATGCAACCCCCATCCCTTTGGTCTTAAAGGAGCCTCCAGGTTGGGTGGAAGGGCAGCCAGAGTAAGGGTTGGAGGGGGGGCAGGGGACTTCTCAGCTCTTTTCTAGGGACTAAGACAGAATTTGGGCTACAGAAAGAGGGGATTCAGAGTGGAACACAGGTGCCACCCTGGGGCAGCCCGGGTCTGAGGACGGTAACTGGAAATGACTCTGCCTCCTTGTGGGAGCACTCTGTTAGAGTCAGAGGGGGAGCTCCAGGCCTCAGAGCACCCAGTTAGAGAGGGGAGACACAGCTCTGCCCTCAGCAGTCCAAGATGGGGGGTGGTCAAGGACTCGGAGTCTGAGGGGTGACAGTTCCCTGTGCCAGGATGCCAGTGGACACATACTGGCAGAGAGGCTCATGAAGGAGAGGTCAAACTAGATCGGCTTTTTGGGTAAAAGAGACCCCCGTAACCCCCCTACAAGGAGTTGGAGGGGATCTTGGGGGGTGGGTTGGGGGAGATCATGAGGTGAAGATCCAGCAGCCCGCCTGCTGGACTCTTGGTCACACTTGCTATGAACCGGATCCTCTGTCTTTCTGGTCATGGATCCCTAGGGAGATCCTTAAAGTGGCTCCTTCCGGTGCAAGAGCCAGGACTTTGAGCCCGTGGGAGGCCAAATCTGAGAGAGGTTTCCTTCCTATTTCCGAGCTCATTGAGCTCATTCCCGGATCACCTTGATGATCGATTGGAATGGGTCTGAGTCAGAACCGGCTCCTTCCGGAGGAGAGAGTTGGGGGGAAGGGGGTGTAGGCTGGGGGGCAGCTCTGGTCAGTGTCGGGAATAATGAGATTGCTCAGGAAGGCCTTCAGATCCGCCCCACACCCCAGACTAAGGGCGGGGGTGGAGGGTGGTTGTTCTGCCCCCACCCCCGCCCTTAGCAACCAGCTACGGCCCCCCTCACCCCAGCCACAGGCACCTCAGACCTGTCTTTCATGCTAACCCTGGTGTGGCCGCTCACTAGCACCGTGGCCTGGAGCACAAGCTTAACCTCTTTGAGTTTCCTTCAGCGTAAAATGGGAATGACAAGACTCAGCTCTTGAGCGGCAGGAGGAAGTAGTGGCTGCGGTGACTGGGAAAGCCTCTGGTGCCGTAAAGAGCTCATACATGTTAGACGAATCTGCCTTTTAGCTCCTGCCCAGCCCCGACACCTTCCCAACACCTCTGGCCCAAATCCTTTCTCTAACTCCGCAGTCTCAGCTGCTGTCAACAAATCATCCTGGACACTGCTGTGAGCTGTGAGGTCAGCAGATAGGTCAGACATGGTTTCTGCTCTCAGGGAGCTTGGCCTGCTTAGGGGCTGGGGGGGTGGGTGGCGGTGGCGGTGGACAGAGGCATGACAGACTGATCACAGCTCCAGCCAGGGCAGTGCT
The DNA here is from genome assembly GCF_009829155.1 of Mustela erminea. Lineage (NCBI taxonomy): Eukaryota > Metazoa > Chordata > Mammalia > Carnivora > Mustelidae > Mustela > Mustela erminea. The sequence continues at coordinate 90,662,846 of NC_045623.1, forward strand.
TCTGTGACAGAGGCCAACAACGCAGGGGACAGCGGAGGACATTTGTTCTTCCAGAGAAGCTGGGGGCAGCGAGGAAGGGATTTCCGGCCTGGCTGGGATTGGGGGGGGGGGGTATTGGGGGAGGGTCCATAAGAGCTGGAGACCTAAAGACAGCAGGAGGGCCAGGGGGTCAGTGAGGGGGTGCAGGGACAGGGAGCAGGGAGAAGAGAGTGAAGGAGAGGGACAGAGACAGAGGGAGAGAGACGGAGGAGAGGACTAGCAAGGGAGAGAGGCTGGGGGTTGCTGAGAGGGAATATGGGGTGTGGAGAAGGGAGAGGTTCTGTGAGGAGATGTGTGAGGTGGTGGGGGTCCTAAGAAGAGGCAGCTCCGAGGAGAGATGGGGCTCTGGGTGGGGTCTGGCTTAGAGAGCAGGAGGGGCTCACGCTGTTGTGGGCACCAAGGGAGGGACCCCTCTGCTGGCCCTATGCACCCCCACAGAAATTAGAGCAGCTACTGTGCAATTCGGGGCCTTCCGTTTAGGAAAGAATCTCAGCCACAACAATAGCCTGGCTCCAGCTTCTCCCGGTGAGAGGTGCGGCCTCTGGGCAGAGCTGGCGCCCCCGCACCCACTGCGGGAAGTGGGGGGATGGCGGTGGGGGGGCGTGGAGAGGAAGGTGTCGTTAAATGTTGTTTGTGGAGCACCTCCGCGTTGCCAACGAACGAAATGAATAAGAGATTGGATTTCTGCTCTCAGTGCATGGGGCAGGGTGTTAGAATGAGGAAGCCAAGTCCATGTACTGTGTGCCATGTGCAGGGCACTCTGTGCAGTAACCACCCCCCCCCCACCCCCGCCCGCTTCTCACCAAATGCCATGTGAATGCGGTGAGGGAGCAGCCCGGGTCAGAGAAATATCTCAGCCAGGTCCACAGCTGGCAGCCGGAGAGCAGGGCCTGCAGAACGAGCTCCCAGCTCCCTGCCCCGCAGAAGGCAGTACCTGCAGCATCCGGTCCTGCAAGCGAAGCCTGGAATGAGGGCAGCCCCAGCTGCAGTGCTCACTGCCTCCAGCTCCGTGTCCGCGTCTTCTTCAGCACCTCCATCATCCCCACCTCCCAAAGCTGTCCTAAGCAAGGTGCCTCCACATCCAGTACCAGGAACAAAACCCATCCTGTCTCCACCTAGTGCAGGAAGGAACATGTGGGCAAGAAACGGGGGTTCTTGTGGAATGCAGCGGCAAGAAATCTACCCTCCGGCAAGTATTGACAACTACGAGTTCATAATGACATGTTGAAAAATGCGGCTTGATTTTCTTTCTTTCTTTTTTTTTTTAAAGATTTTATTTATTTATTTGACAGACAGAGATCACAAGTAGGCGGAGAGGCAGGCGGGGGGGGGGGGGGAGCAGGCTCCCTGCTGAGCAGAGAGCCCCACGCGGGGCTCCATCCCAGAACCCTGGGATCATGACCCGAGCCAAAGGCAGAGGCTTAAACCAACTGAGCCACCAAGGCGCCCCGATTTCCTTTTTTAACACAGAGAAAGTCATGAAAATATCAAACACGACAGAACTTAATTATTATTGAACATATATGGGTATTTTGGTCAAGGGATAGCAATACTGGATGAGTAAGAAAATAAAGATGTGACTAATTCACAAATTGTTCCATCTTTATCCCATAAAATCTATTTTTTTTTTTGCTTTGATTTGAGCAAAATTACCAAGTATGTTGCTATAATGAAAAGTTGCAGAGCTACTGGCTGGCTCAGTCATTAGAGCATGTGACTCTTGATCTCAGTGTTGGGAGTTCAAGCCCCAAGTGTAGAGCTTACTTAAAAGGACAAAAAACAAATGGAAGAGTAAAATGCATTGTTTAATATTGCAAGATAGTCTTTTTTTTTTTTTTATCAGAGAGAGAGGGGGAGAGAGCGAGCACAGGCAGACAGAATGGCAGGCAGAGGCAGAGAGAGAAGCAGGCTCCCTGCTGAGCAAGGAGCCCAATGTGGGACTCGATCCCAGGACGCTGGGATCATGACCTGAGCTGAAGGCAGCTGCTTAACCAACTGAACCACCCAGGCATCCCTGCAAGATAGTCTTTAGCCATAATATGTTAACTATTGCAAAATCCATCTACACATCGGAAGGTTTGAAGTGGAGCAAGAAAATGGATGTTCAGTACTTGCTGGAAACAGTCCATTCTCACTACAGCACTTCCAATCTCTGAGAGGAAGGATTTGACCAGAGAACCCATTTGTCTCACCTAAGGTCCGTCAACACTCAGTCTTCTCCATGCCCTGAACCGTGGTTGGCTGTGATGTCAGCAGCAGTGCAAAGTTTCATGGTATATGGATGAGGTCGACTTCTGATTCAAGGACATAGAGCAAGAGGTGTGGAGAAGCGTTTGTTTCCCCAGGGCTGAATGGTGTCAGGTATGAAAGCAGATGGTGAGGATTACAGCTTATGCTGTGTAGCACCGAGATGCTTGTATGGTCTTTAATAAATGACTTTAGGGGCACCTGTGTGGCTCAGTGGTTAAGCCTCTGCCTTCAGCTCAGGTCATAATCCCAGGGTCTCCCACTCCCCCTGTCTTGTAGGGGAGTATTCCCTCTCTCACTGTCTCTCTTTCTCTATCAAATAAATAAATAAATAAAATATTAAAAAAAATAATAAATGACTTTTGGGGAGATTTTGATATCATGTCCCCTTTGAAGGGCATGGATCCCTCTAGCTAGTTTTTTTTTTTTTTTTAAATATTTTATTTGTTTATTTGACAGAGATCACAAGTAGGCAGAGAGGCAGTCAGAGAGAGAGGGGAGGAAGCAGGCACCCTGCTGAGCAGAGAGCCTGATGCAGGGCTCAATCCCAGGACCCTGGGATCATGACATGAGCTGAAGGCAGAGGCTTAACCCACTGAGCCACCCAGGCATCCCTACCTCTAGCTAGTTCTAAGGGTGGCACTGAGCTATGGCCAGTAAGCTGCTGTGTCACACTGAATATACCCAATGGTGGGGACATACCTTTCTGTACGTGAGGAGGGTAATTCACAGAGAAGGTGAAGGTTGAGAGCTAGGCAGATACCCCAAAAGGTGAGTATTATAACCATCACCCCTAATATCAACCTCGTATTATAACTAACATCTTAGTGTTACCCCCGAATTCTAATCATCCACTCCTTCCCAGTCATTGTCAGCTTCTCCATGGTTCCTAGCACTGTAAACATCTGTGAGTTTTGCCATTCAACAATTGCTCTCATCCTACCCTGACTTTGGCCACCTGTGCTCTCAGAGTGGTGTAACTTGACTTAGAGCAGGGTGCTTGACCTAGGCTTGGGTCAAAAAGCCTATCATGATTCTCTGGCCCCAATATTTCATTTAAAGATGGATATGTAACTCAATTACAGCCAAGGGGACTTTTGCTGAAACTGTGGCAACAGATCTCTCTCTTCCCTACAATGCAAGAAGCCCAGAGGGTCCATCCTGCCCAAAGACTGAGTCAGCAGAGAAGGAGCAGCCCTGAGAGTCAGAGCCAGTGAAAACTGACCTTGAGGAGGGGGCTTTCTATATCTGGTCATATCTGAAGCAAACTAGTAGGGAAGCCAATACCTTTCCTTTTGGCTTAACCATGCTGGGTTGGTTTTTCAGTTACTTACAGTCAAAATAAACCAGAAGGAGATAACTTTCTCTCCAGAACTGTGTTACCTTCATCACAGTGCCTGCAGCATGGGCTGTGAACAGCCTTCCTTTGCTTACTATCGCAACCCATCTCTACACTAATTTCTCTGGAATGCTCAGCAAATGCCTCCAGGTTTTTTTGTTTTTGTTTGTTGTTGTTGTTGTTGTTGTTGTTGTTTTTAAGCTGACTTGAAAGAGCAGTTGAAGTTCTCATAAGGGGTCAGGACACCAAAGTCCTGGTCTTGGCTTTGACACAAACTCACTCTTGGTCTGGAGCAAGTCACACTCTCTTGTATTTCAGGTTCTGATATGTTAAAAGGAAGAAAGTAAATTTGACCATGGCGCCCCAATGCTATTCCTTGGTGGATTCCAAATGGCTACATAAAACTTACCTGCGGAGCTTGCTAACAAGACAGATGCCAGACCTCTGCTTTCTGAGAACCTAATTTAGTAGGTCTAGTGAGGAGTCAAGAAGGAAAGAATATTACATTAGGTCAGACTGATTTTATTGATATGAATGCCCTTACTAGAGATTCTAGATTTAATGTGTTATCTCTTGCAGCTGAAGGTAGCTCTAATATTGCTTGTTCAGTTGAGGTACTCAACATGGCCTGTAGTCACTAAGGCTGAGATGTCAGCATTTTTCTGGTTAATATGTCTCACGTCTAAAAAGATAAGGAATGTTGGAGATTTATCACATGAGATTGCATATATTCCCCCAATGAGGGCTCAGAGGGTAGTTCTTTGCCCAGGTGTTGAGATTAGCCTAAGTGAGAATAACACCAGCATTCTTGAAAGTTTTATGGTCTCTGTCTTCTGCGATTTGGGTATATTGGGAGAGGCACCACTGAGATGTGCTCCCTGATTTCATTAGGGGTGATGGTGTCCTGAAGGAGTAGAGGTCAAGCTGAACTTGGCCAGGGCTGCCAGAGTCAAGGTGGACACTTTCCCCGCAGGATGAGGTGATCTTCGTTCACTTGCAGGGATCTTTGATCAGTGTCCTAGGAATGAAATAGATGAGCAGCTTATTAGATATCCTTGAGTTGTATCACAGAAAACCCTCCACGTCTTGTGGCCAGAAGCCTAAAGTGAATTGTTGTCCCAATGGAGAGTCTCAGCCTTGCATCTAATTTCCACATCCAAGCCAGTTCACAGAGCTGATGTCCCCACCGAATAGGAGGCCAGGTCCCACAAGTGGATAGTGTGTCAGTGTCTGTCTTCCTCTAAGGACGGGGGATGGGAAAACTCAGACCTTTTAGGCATGACTAGATATTTACTTTGGAATTGATGCTATCTCTGGAAACCCACTGTTTAACATGTCTGAAATGAAACTACTGATCTCTTATGCCCCCAAATCCATCTCGGCATCCTTCCAACCGCTCAGGCCAAAAGCCTGGAGTCATCTTGGACACATGTTTTTCCTTCACATTCCTCATCTAATCCATAAGCCATCTGTTGGCCTATCTTCAGACTCCCCACTAGACCTACTAAATTAGGTTCTCAGAAAGCAGAGGTCTGGCATCTGTCTTGTTAGCAAGCTCCGCAGGTAAGTTTTATGTAGCCATTTGGAATCCACCAAGGAATAGCATTGGGGCGCCATGGTCAAATTTGCTTTCTTCCTTTTAACATATCAGAACCTGAAATACAAGAGAGTGTGACTTGCTCCAGACCAAGAGTGAGTTTGTGTCAAAGCCAACTATCATATGATAGTTGTCTTTCTCTGATTGACTTATTTCGCTAAGCATAATATCTTCTAGTTCCATCCACATCATTGTGGATATCTCCTGATTTAAGTTATCTCTGTCCCACCCCACTCCTACCACCTTGGGCCAAAGGCTGTCCTCTCTTGCTGGCATTCCTGCAATAGCCTCCAGGGTTCTCTCCTAACCTCAGGCCACCCAGCAGAGATCAATCCTTTCCAAAGTGGAAGTTAATCACCAAGTCACTTCCAACCCAAATTCCTGAAAGAGGCTCCTCCTCCTTTCACTGGAGTGAGACCCAATGCACCCAAAGGCTTACAAAGCTTTTCCTGACCTGAATCTTTGGCTGTCCTCCCTCTCACCCACCCTGCCACAGATATTCTGGCCTCCTGGCCTGCTCCTTGAACACACGACCATGTCTACCTTTGGGCTTTGACCCTCTGCCTGGAATGCCTTACCTTTAGCTCTCAGCTTCGCTAACTCCTTCTCCTCCTTTAAGACTTTGTTAAACTCTTGCCCCAATGAGATCTCCCCTGACCGCTTCACTGAATAAGTCAGCCAGCATCTTTTGTAGTGTTCCCAACACGGCTGCCGTGCTCTACTTCTCCTTTGCATCTTCTTGTCGGTTTGTTTTATAACTTCACAATTCTATCATACTAAATGACATATTTGTTCATGCTCATACATGTCTCCCCAACTAGAATGTAAGTTCGCTGAGGGTGGGGACCTTTACTTTGTTCACGGATGTGTTCCCAGCACCTGACATGTGGCCAAAGACTTAGTGGGTTTCTCAATACATTGTTTCATGAATGGATTTTGAAGAAACCATGGAGAGACTGGGAGGGGGGTCTTGAGAAGTTCTCCTGAGGGTCTTGGGACTGGAGTGATGCAAGCTCCAGGTCCTGAAAGCCTTCCAAAACCATAGAATTTACAAGTTGAATTTTGGGAAGTTTGTCAGAAATATCAGGACATTTAATTAATTAATTAATTAATTAGGAAATCTTTATTTAAAAAAATTTTTTATTAACATATAACGTATTATTAGCCCCAGGGGTACAGGTCTGTGAATCGCCAGGTTTATACACTTCACAGCACTCACCACAGCACATACCTTCCCCAATGTCCATAACCCCACTACCCTCTTCCTAAACCCCTTCCCCCGGCAAACTTCAGTTTGTTTTGTGAGATTAAGAGTCTCTTATGGTTCTTCTCCCTCCTGATCCTATCTTGTTTCATTTATTCTCTTCCTACCCCCCAAACCTCCCACATTGCCTCTCAACTTCCTCATATCAGGGAGATCATATGATAGTTGTCTTTCTTTGACTGACTTATTTCGCTAAGCATAATATCTTCTAGTTCCATCCACATCATTGCAAATGGCAAGATTTCATTTCTTTTGATGGCTGCATAGTATTCCATTGTATATATATACTACATCTTCTTTATCCTTTCATCTGTTGATGGACATCTAGGTTCTTTCCATAGTTTGGCTATTGTGGACATTGCTGCTATAAACATTGGAGTGCAAGTGCCCCTTCGGATCACTACATTTGTATGTTTAGGGTAAATACCCAGTAGTGCAACTGCTAGGTTGTAGGGTAGCTCTATTTTCAACTTTCTGAGGAACCTCCATGCTGTTTTCCAGAGTGGTTGCACCAGCTTGCATTCCCACCAACAGTGGAGGAGGGTTCCCCTTTCTCCACATCCTTACCAACATCTGTCATTTCCTGTTTTGTTAATCTTAGCCATTCTGACTGGTGTGAGGTGGTATCTCATTGTGGTTTTGATTTGTATTTCCCTGATGCCGAGTGATGTTGAGCCCCTTTTCATGTGTCTGTTGGCCACCTGGATGTCTTCTTTGCAGAAATGTCTGTTCTTGTCTTCTGCCCAGATCTTGATTGGATTATTTGTTCTTTGGGCATTGAGTTTGATAAGTTCTTTATGGATTTTGGATTTTAGCTCTTTATCTGATATGTCATTTGCAAATATCTTCTCCGATTCTGTCGGTTGTCTTTTGGTTTTGTTGACTGTTTCCTTTGTTGTGCAAAAGTTTTTTTTATCTTGGTGAAGTCCCGGGTTTGCCCTATCTTCCCTTGCCTTTGGCGGTGTTTCTAGGAAGAAGTTGCTGCAGCTGAGGTGGAAAAGGTTGCTGCCTTTCTCCTCAAAGATGATGGATTCCTATCTCACATTTAGGTCTTTCATCCATTTTGAGTCTATTTTTATGTCTGGTGTAAGGAAAAGGTCCAGTTTCATTCTTCTGCATGTGGATGTCTAATTTTCCCAGCAACCATTTGTTGAAGAGACTGTTTTTTTTTTTTTTTTCCATTGCACATTCTTTCCTGCTTTGTTGAAGATTAGTTGACCATAGAGTTGAGGGTCCATTTCTGGGCTCTCTATTCTGTTCCATTGATCTATGTGTCTGTTTTTGTGCCAGTACCATACTGTCTTGATGATTACAGCACTGTAATAGAGCTTGAAGTCTGGAATTGTGATGCCACCAACTTTGGTTTTCTTTTTCAACATTCCTCTGGCTATTCGGGGTCTTCTCTGGTTCCAAATAGATTTTAGGATTATTTGTTCTATTTCTTTGAAAAAAGTTGATGATATTTTAAAAAAAATTTTATCTATTTATTTGACAGACAGAGAGATCACAAGTAGGCAGAGAGGCAGGCAGAGGGGAAGTGGGGGGGAACAGGCTCCCTGCTGAGCAGAGAGCCCGATGCCAGTCTTAATCCCAGGGCCCTGAGATCATGACCTGAGCTGAAGGCAGAGGCCTAGCCGACTGAGCCACCCAGGCACCCCAAAGTTGATGGTATTTTGATAGGGATTGCATTCAATATGTAAATTGCTCTAGGTAACATAGACATTTTCACAATATTTGTTCTTCCTGGGGTGGCTGGGTGGCTCAGTCAGTTAAGCTGCTGCCTTCAGCTCAGGTAATGATCCTGAGGTCCTGGGATCAAGTCTTGCATTGGGCTCCTTGCTTGGTGGGGAGCCTGCTTCTCTCTCTGCCTCTGCCTGCCACTCTGCCTGCTTGTGCTCTCTCTCTCTCTCTGATGAATGAATAAATAAATAAATAAATAAAATCTTAAAAAATATTTGTTTTTCCAATCCATGAGCGTGGAATGTTTTCCATTTCTTTCTGTCTTCCTCAGTTTTTTTCATGAGTGTTCTATAGTTTTCTGAGTACAGATTCTTTGCCTCTTTGATTAGATTTATTCCTAGGTATCTTATGGTTTGGGGTGCAATTATAAATGGGATCAACTCCTCAATTTCTCTTTCTTCTGTCTTCTTGTTGATGTGTAGAAATGGAACTGATTTCTGTGCATTGATTTTATATCCTGACACTTTACTAAATTCCTGTATGGGTTCTAGCAGCTTTGGGGTGGAGTCTCTTGGGTTTTCCACATAAAGTATCATATCATCTGCATAGAGTGAGAGTTTGACTTCTTCTTTGCTGATTCAGATGTCCTTTACTTCTTTTTGTTGTCTAACTGCTGAGGTTAGGACTTCTAGCACTATGTAGAATAGCAGTGGTAATAGTGGACATCCCTGCCATGTTCCTGACCTTAAGGAAAAGCTCTCTGTTTTTCCCCACTGAGAATGAGATTCGCTGTGGGTTTTTCATAGATGGCTTTGATGATGTTGAGGAATGTACCCTCTATCACTACACTGTGAAGATAAAGAAAGGATGCTATCACTACACTTTTGATCAAGAAAGCATGCTGTACTTTTCAAATGCTTTTTCAGCATCTATTGAGAGTATCATATGGTTCTTGTTCTTCCTTTTATTAATGTATTGTATCAATTGATTGATTTGCTAGTGTTGAACCAACCTAGCATCCCAGGAATAAATCCCACTTGATCATGGTGAATTATCCTTTTAATGTCCTGTTGGATCCTACTGACTAGTATTTTGGTGAGAATTTTTGCATCCGTGTTCATCAGGGACACTGGTCTGAAATTCTCCTTTTTGATGGGGTCTTTGTCTGGTTTGGGATCAAGGTAATGCTGGCCTCATAAAATGAGTTTGGAAGTTTTCCTTCCATTTCTATTTTTTTGGAACAGTTTCAAAAGAATAGGTATTAATTCTTCTTTAAATGTATTAATTCTTCTTCAAATGTTTGGTAGAATTCCCCTGGGAAACCATGTGGCTCTGGGCTCTTGTTTGTTGGGAGATTTTTGATGACTGCTTTAATTTGCTTACTGGTTATGGGTCTATCTTCCCCACAACCTGAAGGGGGCTTCTGAGCTGCTTCTCCAACGCAGTTTTCTACTTATTGAGTCTTAGACACCTTTTCCCACGTCTTCCCTTCAACATTTGCTCTGCAAATGAATATTAAGCACCCACTAGTTCTAGAGCCTTGATAATTTTTAAATGCCTTCCCTATAGAGTGGGATTAAATCTTTTCCCCATAAAGGGCCTAGACCTTGAGTGGTCTGCTCCCCTCGGCCTCCTGTGGTTCCAGCCGTAGGTAAGGAGGCCAAGCCTGCCAGCCTTAGCGATCAGGAAGAGACTGATAGTCAGGAGCCTAGACCAAGCCCGCTCTACGGCATATGTGGTCAGTTGCTTACTTCTTAGGGACTGCCTCCCAATGAGCCTCTGAGATTAGGCAAGCTTGGCACTGAGCCAAAGGCCACAGTGAGCGTTGTGTTTCCAAATTATCTCACTCTACCCTCCAATGTCTAGAGGAAGCACAGCGGTTCAGTCCAGGGGATGTATAGGCTCAGACTGCTGAGAGGTTTCTCTGGAACGCGCACAGGGCCCCTTGCACTGGAGCAAAGTATTCCAGGCGTATCCACCAGAGGGCAGGCTTCACCCTTCAAGAAGCCTTCCCCATTCACGTTCACCTACGGACTCTGCCGTCTGAGCTCCAATAGCCCCAGGGTCCAGGCCGCTGCCTGGCATTACTCTGCACTCCCCAGACGACCTCAGCGCTGCTGTCTCCCTGCTGCCCACTCCGATGGTTACTTACCCTGATGCATGGTGCTTTGCAATACCAGTGAACCGGTAAGAGCAGTAATTCCTTCATTTATATTTTCTCCTGCAGTTTGTGAAGTATCTTCACATATATTATTCTCATTTACAAAGCAACTTGAAAAGATAATTTATTATATAGCCGCTTTTTAGAAGAGGTAACGGGCTCACAGAGTGAAGCGGCTACACTTAGTAAAGTCACATACTCAGTTTCTGGTGCGGCTGTCTTTGACATCTCCTGGGTACCTGCTCTATGCCCTGGGAGGTGTACAAGCTGCCTTGTAATTGGTTTAATTCTGCAGTAATTGCGACCATGAAGTACTGACAGTAGGGGATAGACAAGCAGATCACTGGACCATGGAGAGCTTATTAAGGATACGGTTCAAATCTCCCATGTTCTTACAGAATTTTTGTTTGTTTATTGGCCTATCAGTTACTAAGATTGGTGTGTTAATAAAGCCCATGAGGGGACGGTGGCTTTGTCCAGTTCTCTCCGTGGCATTTTGAGGCTATGGTATTAGATGCATACCAGTTTAGAAATGTTCTCTTTCTCCCCCTCTGCTGAACTGAACTTCGTCATTATATAATGACCCTCTTTATCTCTAGTGACGCTTTTTGCCTTAATATAGCTTTTATTTCTTTAGCCTAGTATTTCTCTTCCCCAACTTTGTCGGTCTGTGTTCTGATGTTTAGATCTGCCTTTAGTAAACAGAACATCATTGGATTTTTTTTTAAAGATTTTATTTATTTATTTGACAGGGAGAGAGCACAAGTAGGTAGAGAGGCAGGCAGAAAGAGAGAGGAGGAAGCAGGCTCCCCGCCGAGCAGAGAGCCCGATGCAGGACTCGATCCCAGGACCTTGAGATCATGACTTGAGCCGAAGGTAGAGGCTTAACTCACTGAGCCACCCAGGCACCTGGATTTTGTTCTTTTATTTGGCCGGGCATCCTTATCTCTAAACTCATTCATTGAGATTAATTTATTTTTATTTATGTTTCTCATCTTGGAATGTATATTTGTAGTTTTGTACTTTTTCCCTCTCTTAATTTTTAAAAAAATTAGCAGGGGAATCTGCTTAAGGTTCTCTTCCTCTCTCTCCCCTTCTGTTCTACCCCCTGCTCATGCACACTCATTCTATCAAATAAATGAACAAATCTTTAAAAAAATTTTTTTTAAATGATTTTATTCATTTATTTGACAGAGAGGAGCAAGCTGGGGGAGCAGCAGAAGGAAAAGAAGGCTCCCCACTGAGCAGGGAGACCAATGCGGGGCTCGATACCAGGACCCTGGGATCATGACCCAGATGAAGGCAGAGCTTCACTGACTGACCCACCTAGGCGCCCTGCAAATTATGAATTCTTTTTTTTAAAAAAGATTTTTTTAATTATTTATTTGACAGCGATCACAAGTAGGCAGGGAGGCAGGCAGAGAGAGAGGGGGAAGTAGGCTCCCCGCTGAACAGAGAGCTTGATGTGGGGCTTGATCCCAGGACCCTGAGATCATGACCTGAGCCGAAGGCTTTAACCCACTGAACCACCCAGGCGCCCCAAATTATGAACTCTTAAAGGAAATTTTATTTCCCCCTTTTCCCAGGACCAAAGGTGATACAAGCAAGTTTTAACTGTCCTCCCTTCTGGGTGCCAGTGTTTGTCTCGTATCAGCCCTTGTGCTGTGGTTATTATCCTTTGGGGTCTCCTATCAGTGGGAAAGGCCCTGGGAATGCTCTGTATCCTATGTCCTATGCAGACAGGGAAGGAGGATGTCATGGTGTCCAGGCATTGGCAGGCTCCCTGAGGGTTAAGAACAATTTGGGTATTTACTTTCCTCTCTACTTCATTTTGGGGCTTGGCACTCTCCTAACTTTCATGGCAGCTCTAGCAGCATAGTAAAAAAGAATTAAAAAAAAAACAACAAACTTTCTTTATGCAACATTTTAATTTTTTTCATCAGGAGGGTCCCTTAGATCTCTAATTCACCATATTGTTGGGAAAAAGTTTAAAACATAGGTTTCATGATCACAACTCCTATTTTTTTATGACATTTAATAGTCTCTTTATATATGGTATGACTGTGTATATTATTATTTATAATGATACCATTTAACACTCACAACTACCCAGGGAGGTAGGTATCATTATTTTACCTTATTTTATTTTAATTCCGGTGTAGTTAACATACGGTATTATATTAGTTTCCGGTGTACCATATAGTGATTCAACACTCCCATTTACTGCAGAAAAGAAGACATTACCATCTCTATTTTACAGATGAGGAAACATAGGCTCCGAGTTCTGCCCAAGGTTGCAGCAACTATATGACTGAACAGGGACTTTGCCATTGGTTTTTACCCTCCACAGGTTCTTAAACTTTGGTGGAAGACATGGACCCCCTTGAGAATACGAGGAAAGCTTTAGATCCTCTTCCAAAAACATGTACATTGATACCAATACACTAAGATTGCAGGGGGCTTGATATCCTACGAAATCTGTCCATGGATTCTAGATGAAGAATCTGTGTTTGTTATAATACTGAGAGCAGATGCTGCAACAAAAAGACACATTCATTTTTTAGCCTTGATCACAAGTTCCCATTCCTCTGCCTGTCTTCCAAGACCCTTTGTATTCCGATCCCTCTGTCTTCGTGCACTCTGTGTCCTGACATGCATTCCCCGAAATAGCCCTTCTGGGCATCTGCATGATCTCTCTTCAGTTTGTGGCTTGGCTCTGTGCAGTGAGAAGCAGTGACTAAGATAATGGGCTCTCATAGCCTGGGTTCAGATCCTGAGCAAACTGTAGACCAAGGGGGGGTTATCTTCCCTCCTGGTGCCTCTGTTTCTTTACCTGTAAATGGTAAAGAGTGTTAAGTACTTTGCAGGGTTGTTTGGATTCTGTGAGTCAATGCACGGAAAGCATTCAGAGCAGAGAGGGGCACCCAGGGACTGCAGATATGTTTGAGGTGGTTTTACTCTTCTCCCCTGCAGAGTGGGTCATTATTTGCATCCTCCAGTTCAGTGGTCAACTAGGAGAGGATTCTTGTAAATAAAATAGTTCTGCTATTATTTTTTGGAAACCAAACATTGTCACTTTTTTTTTTTTTGTAGTTTCACATTTTTATTTAAACTCCAGCTAGTTAACACATATAAATTCAATAGTTTTAAAAAGTATCTTAAAAAGTCCCAGGCACACAGTGGTGCTAATTTCTTTTCTTTTTTTTTTTTTAAGATTTTATTTATATATTTGACAGAGAGAGAGAGATCACAAGCAGGCAGAGAGGCAGGCAGAGAGAGAGGAAGGGAAGCAGGCTCCCCGCCAAGCAGAGAGCCTGAGGTGGGGCTCGATCCTAGGACCCTGGGATCATGACATGAGCCGAAGGCAGAGGCTTAACCCACTGAGCCACCCAGGCAGCCCAGTGGTGCAAATTTCTTGAAAGGCAATTTTTCAATTGCCATTTGAAGAGGGCAATAGTGCTTTCTATGCTGGAGGCTTAGGGCTTCACTTGTCCCAATGGAGAGAAAAGTGCTTTGCTTTTAAAGTCTCAAGGGCAATGAAATGGACAGGAGGACCAGCACCCTGACCCACCTCGGCAAAGGTGGGGTCTCCCGAGACTGAAGGGATGGACGGTGTATTGCTGATTTCTGTAAGAATTGAGCTCCAATAGTGAGTGACCCATGGCAGAGAGATTTCTGATGGGAAGGAATAGGCCTAAGGCCTCGGTGTTTGCGTAGGGCTGGCCTAGGGATTTAGTCAGTAAGCGTCTCAGTGGACAGAGTTAAGACCAGAGGACTTTCTCCAGGTCTGGTGGATGATTCTAGAGAAGTTCTCTCTAATCATGGTTGTTCAAGAAGGATGAAGGAATGTGGTGGTTCTTATGTCTTGGTGTCTTTGAGGAAATTTATAGTGACACATTGTGTGTTTTGTTTTCTCAACCAAGGGCCAGGGATGTGTGACCCTTCCTTTGTAAGTCTCATAATCCTTTCCATTAGTAATTTTCCATGTCGAATTGACTCATTGCATCTTAGAACTGGAAGGGCTCCTAACTAGCTAGTGCTGATGGTAATTAATTACCACCCCATTGGACTCTTTTGGTCCTATGTCCCTAAAAGAAATCCTAAAGTCACGAAATTTCTTTTCTAAGGATGGGGCTCGGCCTAAAGTGAACCCAGATAATCATGTAATTTATCCTCAAAGAACATTTTCTTCTCCGCAGCCCACTGTAGGCCACAGGCACTGACACTCCTTTGAAATACTAGAAGACCCACCTTATTGATATGATTAGAGCAGAAGGGTTGAGGTCATATTCACATAAAATTTTACTTATAATTCTAGTGGGTCCACTGACAAGGCTGGATTTCCTTGTTAGATTCCTACTTAAGAAGCCCAGTCCTACAATAACATACCTGATAATGATTTAATGCATTATGTCTTCTGTTTCTCAGAAACAGTCTGAAAATGAAGATAGGGACTTGAGTTTGGGGTGGGGTGCTGAAACGGGTCTGTGTTGTTGGTTGTTAGAAGGTAAGCAAATCTAAAAAATACTACTACACTATGATTTTTGCCTATCCTACAGTCTGACCAGTACTGTTTCAATTGTAATATTTTACCATTTTCACATTAGAATCGCCAATACTTAAAAAATACTAATGTGAGTACCCTTCCTATTGAAATTCTCATTTTATTAATATGAGATGGATCCTAAGGATCAGTTTTTTTTTTTTTAAAGATTTTATTTATTTATTTGACAGACAGAGATCACAAGTAGACAGAGAGGCGGGCAGAGAGAGAGGAGGAAGCAGGCTCCCTGCTGAGCAGAGAGCCCGATGCGGGCCTCCATCCCAGGACCCTGGGATCATGACCTGAGCCGAAGGCAGAGGCAGTTTTTTAAAAATTTAAATGACTTTATTGAAGTATAACTGATGTAAAATAAAGTATCTAAATTTAAGTACTGTGGTGAATTCTTATATATGTATGAAACCTATGAATCCCGTTTCCCCTGAAATCACAGGCAGACATTTTCCTGAGGGAGAGGATGTTAATGCCTTCATCAGATTCTCCCAAAGGGGAGAAAAATGAAAGCTACTAAGCCTGGCTCATTGAGAGACCATTCATTCATTCAACATATTATCAATATCAGAACACAATTAACAACAATGGCTACCATTTGAGAACTGAATGTGCCAGGTATTATGCCAGGCACTTTACCTACATTATCTCTGACCCTGAGAAAAATTCTGAAATGTACATATCATCATCCAATGTATCATCTCCATTTTATAGATACGAAAATTAAGGCTCAGAATGAAGGGACTTGCCCAATGCCACATATTAATTAGGCAGGTATTTGCAAAAGCTAGCGTTTAATAGATCTGCTACAGCAAACCTATCCTTTAGCTGCTAGGCCATGATGCCTTCAGTAATACCAAGTTGCCTAACTTCTGTTCAGAACAAGCTAAGCTTGAAATACCAGGAATGAGCAGGAAGTGAAAGAGCGAAGTCAAAGACATCTTTTTTTTTTTTTTTTTTCCAAACAATTCCCTTCTAACCAATGAGAAATCATTGCAAAAGAGAAAGTACTGCCTTTAAGAGACGGCAGGACAGCCCTGAGCCCTCAAGAGGTGTGGCGGGAAGGTTTTCTCAAGTAAGAGTTATTATCTAACCACAAACCCAACTGTCTGTCATTACACTGCATTTCACAGGACGTCTATGATTGGTTGACTAGGAGAGCAACGTTTGAATTTAAAGAAAAGACCAAAACAACCAGAGGTCAGTCCTTCAGTGAGGAAGATAAAGCTTTGTTGTTAGAGAAAACTCCAACTGGAGTCTGAGATTAGGTTCTAAAACCCTTACACCATTACCACCCTAACTGGTGTATTACTATTCATTTCATCAAGAAACCAGTCCTTGTTTTAAGTAAAACCCATTAAGAAGACACATAAAAACCAGTGAATGTTCTTTGTAAACTGCCAAGGATTACAAAAAAGCTAGTAAATGCAAATATTTATAGTTTAAGATGCAATGAAAAAAAATTAATCACTAAATAGAAAGCCAGATTTGCCTGTCTACAAAGGCTATGCCAGGACAAGGTGGCAGTCAGAAGCAGCCACAATTCCTGATGCCTGCTTTCCTATTTGTCACTAGATCACATGTAGCATTAATGTTTTCTGTCTCCCATCTTTCCCTCTGCTGCTCCTTTGGACCAGTAAGTGCACTGTGTCTTCAGTACTTTGTTTATTCTGAAGAAGGCATCTATAATAAAAGCTATAAAAGAAAAAAGTAGGCCAGCTGACTTTATAGAAAGGAAACCATGCTTTCAAGTTATAGCTTGAAATAATACCTCTTCCTGGCACATTTACCATATTTCATTCTGAGTCTGGGATAAATCTTCATCTTAATGAGATAGAAGGGTTAATGAAAAAAATCATTTATTTTAGGCAATACAAGTTCTTCTGACAAAAACAGAAAGAAAGCATTAAAACTGGAGAACCTGAGAGTCGCCTGGGTGGCTTAGTCAGTGAAGCATCTGCCTTCAGCTCAGGTCATGATCCCAGAGTCCTGGGATTTAGTCTCGCATCAGGCTCCTGGCTCAGCAGGGAGCTTCTCCCTCTTACTGCTGCTCTCCCCCTGCCTGTGTGTTCTCTCTCTGACATAAATAAATTCTTAAAATAAAATTGGAGAACTTGAAATGCTGAAAGAAATTCCTAAATTTCAATAATCTTTTCCTCAGCAATAGCTTCTATTACAGAAAGTTTCACTTAATAAGGCTGAATGAAAATGATATTGTTTCAAATTTTATACCCTCTATATTTTATGTTCCTGAAGTAAAACAGTACAGAACTAGACAGAGCCACCAAATCAACAATATAAAATTTTCAGGGTAGTTTTTCTTTTTTTGTTGAAACTCACTTTATTTAAAAAAAAAAAAAACAGTCATGAACAATAAATTACAATCATTTCCCCCTTTTATAAATTCTTCATAAAATATATTTGACAATTTTAAAAGAAAATCTCAAAAGTTGCTTTCATTTTTGAAGTGCTGATGACTTATTTTTTGACCATTTTGTCATGCTGGTGAATTATTTTGTAGCTGCTACAATAGTTTGATTGATAAACATTTTACAATTAAAAACAACAACAACAACAACAAAGAGGAAAAACAGACCAGCAGAAAGAACTATTCAGTGTGCTATTTATCTGACACTTAACACTTACTTCATCATAATGACAAAGTATCCCTTAGCACCAAAAATCTACAGGAACCCCGTCTTTCTAAGTGACAACTAGTGCAAAATAACATTCTAGGAACTAACTGTACAACCCCATATTTTAACTGGCCACAGCTGCCTATAAGCTTATTTGAAATATTTGGTCTTTTCTTCAATTAAGACAAATTTCATAAAACACTATAAACCATGGCAAGAGACTCTGAGGAATAATTGTTTATTGAGTACCTATTATGGGCAAGGCACTGTGCACAAATTTTTGCTTTCATTTTTCCTCTAGCAAATAAATATCCAGGAATTTCCAAGTATCATCAACCTTCTTTTATTTCTTACTCCTGGCTGGAAAAGGCCTGTGGCTGTAGGCCATTTTTTTAAACTGTCATTTTACCACCGGACCTTTAGTGCTGAGCTCACAGTAGGTACTGAATAAATACCTCCTGATTGAAAAAAAACAAAGAATTTACTATCCTTTTGCTTGGTATCATAGACTATTTTAGAATATAAGGACTTGAGAAAATTCCAAGAGAAACTTCCTGATCCCCTCATACCTTTGCTGCCAATGAAACAAAGAATTCACTTCACAGGTGAAATCTTTCAAAATAAATGATAATCGTTAGCTATTTTAAATGAGGCAAGACCAAAAACTATGTACTTAGGAAACGGGGGCTCCAAGCACATAGATATTTGAAGAGCAAACGAAGCACTGGCCCACTACCACCGAATCACCATGAATCTCTGCTGAAATGCCATTTACTGATGCAACATGATGATTCTTCCCACTTCCAGTAACTCAATCTCCTTGGCCAGATCTGTGTTACAGTAATTTGGAGATCCACAGGGTCAATTATCATGAGGTTCCAGTGTATTTCCACCTCTCATTTCCAACAAAATCTTGTATTTATTAGCTTGAAAGTGATGTTCAAAGTATACGATTTTTTTAATTTTAAAAGGTTTTATTTAAGAAGAAAATAGAAGGTTTTATCTCAGTAAAACCTTTCATTCCAAATTTTAAACTTCCAGGCCAATGAATGCAGAATTCAGAAATTTTACATACTCTAATTCTTTGTGCTTTTTCACCTTCTCAAGTTCTCAAATATATTTTAAGTAAGGAAAATATGATGATAGCAAAATTCCAAAAGTTATGGAAGTTTGAAAAAGCTGAGGAGGAGACACACTGGGTGTCAACTATGCTTTAATTAAAAAACAAACAAACAAACAAAAAAACTCAGAAAAAAAAGCTGAGGAGACTATGCAACTATTAATAATTTTGGTATTCTTATATATATATATATTTTTTTACTTTGACCAAAGATTCTAGTGCTTTATAAAGACTAACCTAGATACAATGGCCTTAAAGTCTATCTAACCTTAAAGGCTAATATTCTGTTTTAGCAAAACTTTCTTAGATTTTAATTATCTGCATTTATAGGAAAACAAATTGGAGGCAACCATCTAGGGTTAAAAATCAAACTAACTTCAATTAGAGTAACAGTCTATTGGTTTTTGACATAGACCATACCAAGTGATTGTATAAAATCGGTAACTTGCAAGTTTCTACTTGAAAGATATAGTGGATGCCACAATATTTCATCCATTTACCACGCTGTATAGGTATCATCTCCCACTTCAGAAAAAGGTGATCAACATTTAACACAACCATATCACTATCATTACTGTGTTAAATTAGGCAAGAGAAAACAGCATTAGTGCCAAAAGGAAAGGAATTCCAGTGATTAAACAAGAGACCGTATCAGGACAGGCAATGTGAGGATAGAGCTCATTTGATTTCTTCAACTTTATGCTGAGGCTTAGACAGTCTTGAAATCAAAACTTACTATATCAAGTAGTAGAGTTCATATATTGCAAAGTTTTCAGAAACAGAGGAATCCTGTGTTCAGATCTGTATCAGATTGCAGATGCTCAAGTGCAGACATGTTCCAGTGCAATGGTTTAATTGGTTAATTGAATGCTTGGTTACCTAAAGAAGGTACGACTGAATCATCAAGGTCCTTGCCAACCTGTTACCACATGATTGCATGGCTACTTCGACTCCTGCAGCTATAGGGCACTGGAGAGCTCAAACATACTTCAGCAGCTTTGGATCACTTAATTTTATGCTTAATTGGATAACTTTAGACCCTCCAAAATGATGCCTTAAAAAAAGCCATATAATATTACAAAAATAAAAAGTGTAGTATGATTTCATTAGAGGGAGGGGCAGGGTAGGAAGATGAGGGAAGGTTCTTTTATTTTTCATCACTGATTTCACCAGCAAATCTCAAAAACCCAAACCTACATCAAATAATTTAAACAGAAGTGGCATTTTCTTCATATGGAATGCAAAATGCACACATTCACATACTTACATATACATAAATATATACATATATGTTTCCTTTACAAAGCTTCAAAGGTTGCATTGCCAGCATGCAAACCTCTTCTTCCATGGAAATTCCTAATACTGACAAGGAATGTCTAAAATACTTAAGACTTATTTCCAGAGAACTGGACTTTCTTCTCTTCTTGGCTCTTAGAGAATTTTCCTGCCAAACTTCTACCAATGATCATTTTTAAAAATGTACACCCACATTGGTAATACACATTTAAAACATACTAACAAAATGGCCAGCTTGGACTTAACAAAAATGAGGAAAAAAAATACCCCACAATAAAATCTAAACCCTTAAAAGGTGGAGTTTAGCTTTTTATATTCTTTTCAGCCACATTATGTTGTTGCATCACTGTTAAAACATAAGCAGCATATCATCCAAGATATTTGCAAACAATGTATGTGTCACGTTTCCCAGCTGCTATCTTTAAATGCAATTTGTACTAATCTGAGTTCTAGTTCAAAAGCATCTGGACGATCCTGAGGGTTTGCAGCCAGCATTTCTTTAATCAGTTGTTTCATCCGCCCATTCATAGACTTTTTCTTCACAGGAATGAGAAGTTCCATTTTGGGATTTTCCAGAAGCGCCTCTCCAACAGGCACAATCTCAGTTCCTTGTTTTACATAACTCCCCAAGAGTTCCTTCTTTGTCTCTGTGTCGATGAACGTGATCCTTTCCAGCATTGCCCAGATGATAATCCCCAGAGCGAAGATGTCCGCTTTTGCTGTGTAATGTCCCTCCCACACTTCAGGAGCCATGTAGAAATCTGTTCCACAGGCTGTGGAAAGGAAACACTTGTTTACACTGACAGGTTCTTCTGGATTCTGCCCAGAGGCTGAACAAACTTTACTGAGACCAAAATCAGCCACTTTCAGTGTGGGTTCCAAGTCACTGGTATCCAACCTACTTTGTGAAATCAGGATGTTATCAGGCTTAAGATCTCGGTGAATGATCTGGTTTTTATGCAAGAAAGCCAGAGCACTGCTCAGCTGAAGCATAAAGCTGGTGTTAGTTTTACGATTGGGTTTCCTGGACAATAGATATTCATTCATATCTCCGCCGTCACAAAAATCCATCACAAACCACAAGTAATAGGCGCTTCTGGGATCAAAGGCAATTTCTCCTTTTAATGAAGTCTCTACAAGCTACAAGAGGGGGAAAAAACAGATTACAGTCATCTGCACAGTTTATACAATTCAGCTACAGAAAAAGAAAAACTAACTGATTAATAAGTTGGACTCCCAATTTTAAGTGGAAATTTCATGAATGTTTTATTTGGTCAATGCTCTCATATGTGCATTTTATTTTAAATTTCAGTACTTCAAACTGCTCCTAATGAATGCATACCAAATCTCTAAGTCAGGAGGTAAAAAGTTATTTTAAAATAGCTTTAGGGGGTGCCTGGGTGGCTCAGTAGGTTAAAGTCTCTGCCTTCGGCTCAGGTCATGATCCGGGGGTCCTGGGATTGAGCCCTGCATTGGGCTCTCTGCTCAGCGGGGAGCCTGCTTTCCCTGCCTCTCTCCCTGCCACTCTGCCTATTTGTAATCTCTCTGTCGAATAAATAAATAAAATCTTTTTAAAATAAATAAATAAAAATAAAAAGCTTTAGGGGCACCTAGCTGGCTCAGCTGGTAAAGCATGGAATTCCTGATCTCAGAGTCATGAGTTTAAGTCCTACACTGGGCATAAAGCTTACTAAGTCATAAACAAACAAACATTTTATTTTTAAAAGTATCCAACTGGCTATACATTTTCTGCATGAGTTAATGGAGCTGAACTTTATCTACCTACACAATAGCTTCGTAAAAAAATTGACTTTTCAGCAGCTAGTAGACCTGGGAGATTGCCAGCTGAGGTATAAACATCAATTAGGAAGCTCTATTCAATTAAACTGCCTGAAATATATTTCTTGTTCATTTGACATACATTATTAACATTATGCAATCTGTAAAATTAGAAGAGAAATGATCAGGAACACTAGTTGGTAGGGAAATAAAAGCCTTGCAGCGCCTGAGTGGCTCAGTCGTTAAGCGTCCACCTTTGGCTCTGGTCATGATCCCAGGGTCCTGGGATCGAGCCCTGCATTGGGCTCTCTGAAAAGCCTGCTTTTCCCTCTCTCACTCCCCCTGCTTGTGTTGTGTTCCCTCTGTTGCTGTCTCTCCCTCTGTCAAATAAATAAAATCTTTAAAAGAAAAAAAAAAAAAGCAGGGACACCTGGGTGGCTCAGTTGGTTAAGCAGCTGCCTTCGGCTCAGGTCATGATCCCAGTGTCCTGGGATCAAGTCCCGTATCAGGCTCCTTGCTGCCACTCTGCCTGCCTGTCCTCTCTCTCTCTCTCTGACAAATAAATAAATAAAATCTTAAAAAAAAAAAAAAAAAGGAAATCAAACCTTCCTGTAGTCACTGATAAAGACTGCCATTATTACTTCATAAACTTCTACAGGCAGAATGCAAATATACTGTCTATCTCTATCACTATATGGCTTCTAAAAACCAATTTATAAAAAATATTTACATTTTGATATAAAAACTCAAATATGAGTTTGTATATTTCTTTTTTTTTTTAAGATTTTTTTATTCATTTGAGAGACAGTGAGAGAGAGAGAGAATGGCTGAGGGAGAGGGAGAAGCAGACTACCCGCTGAGCAGGGAACCCCACGTGGGGCTTGGTCCCAGTACTCCAGAATCTGAGCCAAAGGCAGATGCTTAACCAAATGAACCACCCAGGCACCTCAGAGTTTGTATATTTCTTTGCCTCAAGCTGAAAACCTAGAATAGTTGCTATTTTATTTGTTATCATTATCAAATTATAATTCTATAACCTGAAATTCAAGAATATTGATTACTTCACCGAATATGAACTACCATTGTAAAATATAGCATACAATACTTTGAAAGCATTTGTCCCATGGTGCCTTTTCAGACCCACTGAATAGAAACTCAGTAGGGAAGCTGAAGAGTTGTTGAAGAATGAACTGCAAGTTTACATTTAAGTGTACTAGTACGTCCTCTTGTCATTTGGATGGCAGAAGCAAAGAACACCTTTCAAACCATCTCCCCCAATGGCAAACAGCTGTAATTGCAACCGTCTGCAGATGTCTTCTGCTCGCATTTTCTTTGTTGCGTGTTTGCCAGTGAGCCAGAAAATGAAAGACTAGAAAGGTACAGATCACACATTTACCAGGTGCACTGTTACTAAATATGCCGAGATTAAAGATCGGTGCCATTACTCTTACTTCATTTTCTCTCTTCTTCTGTCTTACTCTCAAAAGCAAATTTCTAAATAACTTTGAGCAACACAAAGTCCCAGCATTCAAAGAATGGTTTAGAGTAAGGTGAGACAGTAAATATTTTAGGCTTGACAAGTCACATAAGGTTTCTGTTCCATATTCTTCTTTCTTTTCCTTAAACAACTCTTTAAAAATGTCAAAACTATTTTTAGCATCTGGGCCAAATAAAAAATTGCCTGAGGGCTACAGTTTGAGGGATGCTGGTTGAGAGAGCCCAATCCACTTATTTCCATGTGTAAAGGATGTAGAGTCATTGGTTCTCTTGCCTAAAGTCCTTCAACAGTTTCCCTGTTCTCTTAGGATACAGTCTAAGGTCTTGAACATGGGCTATGGGATCTTCTGACCCTGCTGACCTTTCTAGTTTCATGTAAAACAACTCTGCTGGCATGGTATACTCTTACTATATTCTTTCAATTCTTAGAATGCTCTGTACTTTTTGCTTCAAAACATCTGTATGTACAGTTCTTTCTGGCTGGCAAGTTTTCTCACTCACATGGCTAACTCCTCTTTACCCTTTAATTTTCAGTTGAAACAACTCATAATTCCTGAACCCTAGGTTATGTCAGGTTCTCTCTCATATGCTCTTATATCATTCTGTATCTCTCATTCATGACACTGATTACAAGTTATACAGATTGGCACCAAGTTCCTATGTTGAGAATGTATCCTCTGTTAATTTGCTTTACATTTTCTTCTAGCTAAGTTTTTTAGCTGTTACGAACTGACTTAATCATTCAGAACAAGGAAAATATCTAGAAGAACATGGAGAAAAACAAAAACTTGTGTAGAGAATGGAGAAAGCCATGCATAGGAACTCTGTGGTCATGCTACAGATTTAACTGTTTTTACCAGATGTAAATTTAGAGAAGGTACTTGCTAAGTGTGTTGATCAATGTCTTGTTAATAAATCCACAGAAAAGACAATTTTAATAGAGGTTTTAACAGAGCTACGTATTACTGAGTACTTCCTATGTGCCAAGTATTTTACTGTATCATTTCTAATTTTGACAACTTCCATGGAAGGTAAAATTATTATTACTATTTTACATCTGAAGATATCGATGCTGGAAGAGATGAGTTATTTAGCCAAGATCATAGAGCTAGCAAAAGTGCTACAAGTCAAACACAGGCCTATCAGCCTTTATTTATTTATTTTAAGATATTTTTAAAAATATTTTTTATTTTTGTGATAGACAGAGATCACAAGTAGGCAGAGAGGCAGGACAGGTGGGGTGGGGGAAGCTGGCTCCCTGCTGAGCAGACAGCCGGATGTGGGGCTTGATCCCAGGACACTGGGATCATGACCTGAGCCAAAGGCAGAGGCTTTAACCCACTGCACTACCCAGGCACCCCCTATCAGCCTTTAAAAGATAAAAGGGAGTACTAAATAGAAAGGTGTTTTAGATTAAAAAAAAAAAATCATTGAGTCAAGGCTGGAAGTACTTTACATCTTATTATTTTTATTATTTTTTTAAGTAATCTCTACACCTAACATGGGGCTCAAACTTATAACCCCAAGATCAAGAGTCACATGCTCTACTGACTCAGCCAGCCGGGTGCCCCAATATTTTACCTCTTAAAGGCTTGAATGACCACCTAATACTATAAAGGTTGCTTGATCTGGACTCAAGGATACCATTAGCACTAAGTCATATATTTAAATGTCTTTGTATTGGTAGATCAGTTCAATGGCAAAGTTCATCAAAGTTCTATCCACTTTTAAGAGGGAGTGTGGTAAGAATGTTTCCAGTATTTTCTATCAGTGCAACTTACATACTAAGCACTTTTAGAAAAGTAAACAATAAATGGAATAGAGGCTAAATAGTTGTGCTTTACAATTACTGTCTTAAGAGGTAAAACTTCAGGATATAGCATGCTAAACTGCAATATGAATTAGGTTCTCAATATGAATTAGGTTCTCAAGATTGATATTTGTTCACAATATAATGAAAGTTGCAAGCTTCTAATTAAACAGATCAATGTTTGTTTTCTTCCTTGTTCCTGGTCCAAAAGTTTTTGTTGTTTTAAAATCATACTTCTGTACCCTGATGGTTAAAATTCTGAATTTAGACATACTCATGGGAAGTTCGTTTCCTTTTCCAAGAATGACTGGATTTAAATTTTTCTCTGGCCTTTAACTAGCTATGTCTTAAGTATCTTTTCTCTTTAGCAAATACAGGCCTACAAGAGATTTTGATCTATACTAGAAGCCAGCCAACCAACCAACTAACCAAATAAATAAACAAACAAATAAACCTTTTCTGTTTTCCTATGTTAATGCTTTCCCCAGGTCTACAAAAAAAGTAATTTGAAGGCAAGAGTAATTTGGAAGTTAAAGGGACACAAGTTTTAGCAGTCAGATAGTCTCCCACATTCAGTTACCAATCCTGCCACTTGCTGGGTATGTGACTTGGATAAATTCATTATTTATTCTAAGCCTTAATTTCTTCATTTGTAATAATGATAATAGTACTACCCTCACAGGATTGTACTGAGCAACTGCCTTTAAAACACTTTGAGCACATAGTGTGGAACTGAGTTGGAACCCAAATGTTAGCTATTAGCTCTATTAATAACATTCAAGTGCTATGCAACATACTTCATGAAAAATAACTAGAGTTGCATGGTTAAGAAACCACACAACCCTCTAAAACAGCAAAGGATTATATTCAAATCAGTGATTTATAAAGAAATGCCCAGTTACCTATATGGGTGCTGCTATTGATGATGGAGTTTTTCCTTTTCTTCTGGCTTCAGTTCCCAAAAACTTGATTTCAAATAAGTGAACTTATCAGACTCTAATCTTGATCACTTTTCTAGCTCCTATGTTGCCCCATTCCCATGCAGACTGGCAAGTACCATGGCATAACAGGTGGCTTATGTTATTTTTAGGTATTTGCATCACAGGTTTAAATAAAACCCTGTTTTAAAGCAAACATCTATTCAGTTCTTGGCAGACCCTTATCTACTCCTAACTATATAAACACCTGCATTTAAAAGTAGAAGTTCATCTGACTCATTTATTCCTCTTCTTGCTGACCAATACTAAGTTCAAGTTATATCTATTCCTATTCAACCACACATACCTGTAAATAAAGGGAAGAGTTAGAGCCGTGGGACATTTTTTGCACCATCCCATCTTTTTGTAGGATGCATTCCTCCAAGTGAATCACATTTGGATGTTGGCTCTTGATACTGCTTAGTGCCCAGAACTCACGCAGGGCTAGTTCAACATTTTCAGGTGCATGGCATCGAATTTTCTTCACCGCCACCCGTGCAGAGGTCTTTCTGATGACTGCTTCATACACAACACCGTAACTGCCTCGGCCTACCTCCCGTATTAGATCGTACTTTGGCTGGCTACTCACCATCTTCAAGGTCAAAGTTTCTGGAAAAATCAACAAAGTGCTCTGTTGAAATTAAGTATACTTACTGGCCTGTATAACTTTTTATGTATGATTTAATTATCTGCCTCACTGTTTGCAGTGCTTGAAAGATTATTTGTTATAACTTGGGCAAATCTAAATATTTGAATAGTAATAATAAAGCAGCTAACCCTTTGGTAGTACTTACCATGTATCAGGATCTGTTCCAAGCACTTCATAATATTAAATTCATTTAATCCTCACAATATGATGAAATAGATACTATTATGGTCATTTTGTAGATAAGAAAACTATAGCACAGAGAGTTTAAGCAACATGCCTAAAGTAAAAGAGCTACTGGTGGACCTGGGTTTTGAAACCAGGCCATCTGCCTCTGACATTCATAACCATAACCATTACACTACACTGCCGCCCATACAAACTGCTTCAAAATATTACTGTTAAAAATAAACCAGAAAATTCATCATTCTTATTTACTGGTCATGAAAAAAGAAACTCCAGCATCTCCTTAAAGCTGACATACACAAAGTTCATAAAAATGTCAAAACAAAAACAAAAAACACCTGGCTTGTGCTTAGGGACTAAAAGTAGACCAGATTACATATAGAATTCAAAATGTGTTTTTTTTTTAAAGTAAACAAACTGTATATGTCCCTATTTTAATTTTGTTTATGTTATTTCCTCATTTCTTGCAAAATAAATGAAAATAAACTCTGGAGAAAAATGGTCCTCTAAAAATAAAGCAAGCTACTTAGAATATTGTTACCTTTCTGTTGTGAAATTCAAACACCTATTTAGATGTAGGCCGTTTTTGCCACTAAAAACTGTCCTCTGACAGTGTTCTTTCAAATTCAAATTGATAAATGATTTAAAGGCAGAGGCCCTACACAGAGGATGCTCATGAGTTGAATCAAGAAAGTCTAAAGTTTGCCACCTCATTCTCCGAAGAATGTTAAGATTCTAAGGAGCTTCAGGAACAAATTCTTATTTGTGGATTGCCACAATGGGCAAGAGATTGTGCAATCTTTCCAATGCACAGTTTAGGGGGAACAAGAGGCTACTGACTCTTGAGCCTGAAAAACTGGGTACAGCTACTTTAAGTCCATAGGACAGATTTAGTAAAGAAAATGAAAGCTTCTGAGATTACTTCTTAGTCCCACTTCCTCTACTGGAACCCCCCTTCACATTCCTACTGTATTCCTAGTGTCTGACATCCTGCCACGGAATCCTGGCTCCAGGTCCACAGCAGACACTCTTCCCTGCTCTCCGTGGATCGCCAGTTACTATCTACCTCAAAGTGGCTCCTGTCTTGCAAGCTGTCCCATACCCGCACACGACAGAGCACCCGCGTCAGGCGCAGGGAGGGCGTTTATGAAATCCCTGGCTGCAAACCCAAGCGACCGGCCAGCACTTCCCGGGCCCTCGCGCGCGCCCCGCTGAGCCGGCGGCCGGCGGCCGGCGGGCCAGGCCACACACCTGCCGGGCCGGGGAAGGGCCAGTCCTGGGCAGAGGTGTCGTCCGACGCGGCCGCTCAGCGCCCCGCTCATTGGCCGAGTATCAGGCCCACCCCCTCCCCCTCCCCGGCGGCGTCCAGACGAAACCCGGAGGGGATCCTCCCGAGGCCCTTCACCCCGAGGAGCCAGTCCCGCGGCTGTCCCAAATCCTCGGTGCTGGCGGATGAAGCCCAGGCCCTGGGGAGGAGACCAGGGACAGAAGAGGAGGCCGCAGCTGGGGCCGGTGGCCTGAGGGGTGCGGGCCGGAGGCCTGAGGAGCGCGGGGCCTTCCCTAGCATGACTCCGCTGACAGGTCTGTGACAGGCCTCCCGGGGAAGGAGGTGCATGCAAGGCCTTCGGCTCTGCAGCAGGGCCTCAGTGCCAGGTCTGAGGGCCATATTTACCTCAGGGTAGCCGCCGCCGCTTCTCCCTCTCACTGGCTCTGCAGGCCGCCATTATCGGGCAGCTCGCGCCTCAGCCTCCGCGGCCTCCAGTCAGAGACCGGCGCGCGCCCCCGTGGTGCGCGCGGACACACCCCCTTACGCCGCGCGGCCCCGCCCCCCTCCGGCTTTCCGTAGCGCGAGCCGGGAGGCCGAGCGCCTCCTTATTGGGCGCGCGCCTCGCCCTCCGCTAGCCTCCTCCCTCTCCCGTAGCTCGCAGTAGCCGGGAGTCGCCGAAGGTGTGCGCGCTCTGGAGCGCACCACTAGTGCCCCTCCCCGCAGGGGTGGCCGGGCCCCGGAACGGGGAGGCCGCTGCCCGCCAGAGCTCGGTCACCGTCCAGCCGCAGCGGGCGCGCACGGCCCGCGGGCTCCAGGGACGGTCTGCGGCAGCAGGTCCGGGCCTGGGGGTGCACGCGCCCGGCGCGGCCTCCCCGTTCCCTCCCCGCCCCCCTTCCCACCTACCGAGCTGCAGGCAGGTGTGCGGGGGTCGCTGGGGCGGAACGCCTGGTGCATCTTCTTCGGATCGGGCTTGGGGTACCTGCAGGACGCGGAGCTTTTCGGCTAGTTCGCGGGGAGGCGCGGTCCGAGCTGGGGGGCCTGGCGTCCGCCCAGCCGGGTGGGAGGCTGCACCTTTTGTCAGAGTCACTGAGCCATGTTTGCGGACGGTGCAGTTGCCCAGGCGGCGGCGGCGCGGGACTGGGTGCGATCATCTGGGAGGACGCCGTCCCCTGCCCCGCTGGCGCGGTGGTATCTCCCTTAAAGAAGCCGGCACCTCATTGTTCCCGGGCCGCAGCGGCCGGGAGTCGGGGGCGCCCTGCCCCGCCCGGGGAAGAAGGCGCGGCGGCCCCCGCACCTGGCCGCTGCGGCCCGCCCAGGCCCTGCGGGGCCGTGGCCCCAGCGGGGAGTCGGGATCCAGCCCACGCGCGGTCCGAGGCGGCCGGGGCCGGGATGGACCGCGAAGGCAGCCGTTCTCTCGGAGCGAGACGGACAGCGGTGTGTCAGATCCCGGCATTCAGTCGCCTGACAGCCAGCCCGGGACTGTCAGTGACTCAGAGACTCGGACCAGCCCATTATTCAGTTAGTCGCACGGATCAGTAAGCATCCGCCAGAAACGTCCGTCCCTTCTTCACCAATTTATTCTGCAGTTACTATTGTCAACAAAGCGGTTCCTGCTCCCAGTGCTGCAGTAAGCACGATGTGCAAAGAATCCCTGTTGGGGCTCTCGAGGATCAACCACTTACCCATTTTATTTGCTGTCCTCTATTTATGGACCTTCTCCTCAGAGTCTGAGCCTGGGTTAGGTGTTTAAATTAGCTTTTCTAATCCTGACCAAATCCCAAAGGGCAGGCTTTATTGCTAACCTTGTTTTTACAGGTGAGAAAACAGACCTCTGCCTTATTTGTGCAAGAGTTGTGTAGTTTGGGGTGTGTGTGTGTGTACCTGCCTTGAATACTTACTCTCCTAGTACAACTCCCCTGCCAAAAACCCGACAGCACCCTGCTCTTAAATCCGTTCAGACTTTTGTTCTGAGTGCTATCCCCCAGTCTTCAGCTCTCTGCTGGGGATACTGACGCCCGCCAAGGCTTAGTTTCTGCCCTTGAAATTAGAGAGAAACTATAGATGGTCTTAATACCTGTGTGGGTAGTCCATCTGAATCCGGAGAGGAGTATCTCTTTTGGTTAGAAGAGCCTTTTCCTTTTGTTGGTCTCAGTCATTAAATACAGGAATCCCTCCTCTGACTGCAGAACTGAGACTTGAAGTCCAACTCCGTAACCCCAAAGACAGGCTGACTAAAGATTGTAATGGGTTCGGGGCCTATAAAGCCTGAAGCTTAAAAAATGGGGGGTGTTTTCTTTAGGAAAAAGATTACAAAATGACCCCATGAACATGCTGCTGGGGCCTTGGGAAGTGTCTGTGTAAGGGAGCGCCTCAAGCTTAAGCTTCATTAGCTCCAGGGTAAATCTTCCCCCGCTTATTACATTTACATCATTGTTTGTTTGCCCATAGGACTTCTACTAAACTGAGAATTCCCTGGGACAGGAACCTTGTCTATGATTCATCTCTGAAGCCTCCTCTATCTGTTATGGTACTAAGATACACCCAAGGGTGGTATTGTCCTACATTGCTTACAGGAAGGCAAAATGATGTAACTCATTAAGAAAATTTGGCAACACATAGCCACTCTATATCTATGTACTATTTTACCCAGGAATCCTAGGTCAAATCTTGAACTTCTAGGAATCAATCCTAGTGATAAATATTGACAGAAATACAAAAAGCTGTATGCACAAGTTATTCATTATGGCACTTTTATAGTAAAACATTGGAAACTGATCACATGTCAAAGAACTGGCTGAATACATTATAGTACTGGCACAGGAGAGTATGTAAGCAACCATATAAAGATATGTGGAAGACTTCTTACATAACCTAATAAACATGCCAATCTGGAGAGATGTCCATATATAATTTTAAGTGAAATAAGCGAGGTGCATAGTAGTGTTTATATCACCCAGTAGCAGAATGATATAAAGGAACATTAATTGCTTATATTTAAAAGTTAAACAGTAGAAGAATAAACTTCAGGCTTCTAAAAATGGTTTCCTTTGTGGGATGGAGAGGATAGAGATGTAAATGAGACTTATGTGAATGTACCTTATTATACAGTGACTCTTTTGGAAACTTGTAAATGTTTTGCATATTTATAAAACAAAGTTCAGTAAAAAGAATAAAACACTCCATAAAAACAAATGGAAACAAATGTGCCATCTGTGTGTCAGGTTGGTGGTGTAACTACATATAGAAAATCATTTCAGTTGGCTTTATAAGCATTTTTTAAAAGATTTTATTTATTTTTTTGACAGAGATCACAAGTAGGTAGAGAGGCAGGCAGAGAGAGAGAGAGAGGAAGGGAAGCAGGCTCCCTGCTGAGCAGAGAGCCCGATGCAGGGCTGGATCCCAAGACCCTGAGACCATAACCTGAGCTGAAGGCAGAGGCTTAACCCACTGAGCCACCCAGGTGCCCTGGCTTTATAAGTATTTTGACTGTACCTCCTTAATGGGCTATAGTCTGAGGACAACTAGAACTGCATACAAATATTAATTTGCACTCATTAGTCTTGTTAGAAGTAATATTGACATTTCTGGGGTACCTGGGTGGTGCAGTCGGTTAAACATGGGACTCTTGGTTTCAGCTCTGGTGGTGAGATGGAGCCCCAAGTCAGGCTCCATGCTCAGTGAGAAGTCTGCTTGAGTTTCTCTCTCCCTCTAACTCTGCCCCTCCCTACCGTGCACACTCTCTCTCAAAAAACAAAAAACAAATCTTTAAAAAAATAAGTAATATTGACATAGCTATTTTGAAAGATATATTTAAGGATAAGGCAAATAAGTATGTCAATGACATTAGGCATCAAGATTTTCAACAAATGAGAAAAAGAGTTAATATAAAACAAGCCTAGGGGTGCTGCGTGGCTCAGTTGGTTAAGCATCTATCTGCCTTCAGCTCAGGTCATGATTCCAGAGTTCTGGGATCGAGCTCTGCACTGGGCTCCCTGCTCAGTGGGAAGCCTGCTTCTCCCTCTCCCCGCTGCTCACTATATCTCTCTCTCTCAAATAAATAAATAAAACCTTAAAAACAAAGCAAAAACCAAGCTTAGGATGGGGCACCTGGGTGGCAAAGTTTTTAAGCATCTGACTCTTGGTGTCAGCTCAGATCATGATTTCATGGTCTTGAGATAAAACCCCTGCATCAGGCCCTACATTCGGCGACGAGTCTGCTTAAGACTCTATGTCTTCCTCTACCCCCACCCTCTCATGCCCTCTCTCTCAAATAAATAAATAAATCTTTAAAAAACAATTAAGCCTAGGATAATTTTATATATGGGTTAGAGAGCAGAATGAATGAAGTATGTATTTTCCTCTTAAAAACTGTGTTTTTGGGGTTCCTGGGTGGCTCAGTGGGTTAAAGCCTCTGCCTTCGGCTCAGGTCATGATCCCAGGGTCCTGGGATCGAGCCCTACATCGGGCTCTCTGCTCAGCGGGGAGCCTGTTTCCTCCTCTCTTTCTGCCTGCTGCTCTGCCTACTTGTGATCTCCTTCTGTCAAATAAATAAATAAAAAATCTTTAAACAAAACAAAATGGTGTTTTCTACTTTCTGCTAAAAAGGCCTAGAAATAATCACCAATCCAGTAGAATGAACACCCCTAAAGCATAGATTTGGTCTCTAAACACCATTTTCCAGTTTTAAAAAAATTAAAAATTAACCAAAAAAAAAAAAAAAAAAAAAAAATCAAGTCTCCTTTGATAAATGGCTGGTTCCAGATCTGGAACAGGAAAGATGATGTTGGGTCGTCTTGTGCCCAGAAACCATGAAACTATCAAGGACTATTGGGAGTCATGTATACTGAGAAGTCATGTATACTGAGAACCAATACAAAGGACCCTACTGGTCTAAGATAGAACAATTTGAGCATTAAAAGAAAAATAATGACTTCCATTGATCATAACACATAAAATATACAAACCCCATTAATAATGATACTTAAGGCAAACAATACATTTGTTATCAATGGAGTTTTATAGGGAATCAATTAATTACTCTGAACACTGATGTAGAGAAATAAACACTTTTCTGGTCATTCATTGATTAGTTATATTGCATGTAACCAAAGGGTAGCTAAGAAAGTTATTTTTTGTAGAAGAATTCTAACTAATAAATGCAAAAGAAATGGTAGGATGGTAGGATTAGAAAAGCACGATCTTGCAAACCTTAATGAAAGAATGAGTCTAGGCAACAAACATAAAATGATGCTAAAACAATTGGATGAAAGGTGTTGGGGAACTTTACAATAGCTTAAGCTGACACTGCCTGAAACCAGTGACCAAAGTAAACATTACCAAGAGGGGGATTCAGTGCTCTCCATGAATATCCTTGTCTTAAAAAGCAAAAAAAAAAAAAAAAAAAAAAAAAAAAAGAGTCTAAGCCTAATCAAGCCAAGATCTAATTACCAGTTTACCAGAAATCAGGGGGATAGGCAAATACTACAATCAGCCAAACCCCAAATGTGGGACATCCTACAGGACAAGTGACC
This sequence comes from Mustela erminea, assembly GCF_009829155.1. Lineage (NCBI taxonomy): Eukaryota > Metazoa > Chordata > Mammalia > Carnivora > Mustelidae > Mustela > Mustela erminea. The sequence continues at coordinate 90,696,470 of NC_045623.1, forward strand.
TGGTTTTGGCAACAAATTCATGGCGTGAAATTACAAAAGGAAGATAGAATGTTAAGGCATAAAAACTCAAGATACATGCCAAATCCAATAACCTTATTTGGGTCCTGATTCAAGTGTGCCAACTGTCGAAAGATATGTGTGGTACCAGTGGGGAAATTTGAATATGGACTGATAGATTAAAGAATTATTATTCTTTTTTTGTTAGATGTGATAACGACATCATGCCTGTGGAAATAAAAGCCTTGTTCAATTAGAATGACACATTGAGGGGTGCCTAGGTGGCTCAGTGGGTTAAAGCCTCTGCCTTAGGCTCAGGTCCATGATCCCAGGGTCAAGCCCTGCATCTGGCTCTCTGCTCAGCGGGGAGCCTGCTTCCCCCCCTCCCCCACTGCCTGCCTTTCTGCCTACTTGTGATTTCTGTCAAATAAATAAAATCTTGAAAAAAAAGGGCACATTGATGAAATGTAATGAGGTCTGGGCTGTGCTTTATTATTCCACAAGCAGCACGGCAGACAAAAAGAGGAAGATTGACAAAATGTTGATAGTTCATTGGAGTTCATCGTACCAATCTACTTATGTATATGTTTGAATATACAAGTTATATATTCAAGTTGATTATAACAAGTAGACAAGTACGCTCAAAAAATGAAATGTCGGGGATAGGTGGGAACTTGGATGTAGCGATCCTGCCCCCTTGTGGTAGTCTCCATTGGTACAGCTACTGCCCCAGCCTTAAAGGCAGATCTAAATTCCCAGAGCTGTCCAGTTGGGTTATAAATCTCCCAAGAACCCTATGAAACGGGTAGTATCACTACACCATCAGTACACCATTAGTATTATCTGGGGAAAGGGGGACTCGGAGGGACTCAGTAAGTTCAGTTTCTAGTAAGTCACTGGCAGAGCCAAGCTCCAGGTCCCAAACCCCATAAATTGCTGTGTCTCCAGACTTTCCTTTTCCTATCTGAACAAAGGGGTCCCATGAAAAGAGGCAAGTGGAGATGCCCCTAATTAAAATAGGTCCACAGGAAGCAGATCGTCGGGCAGCAATTTCGCCTATAAACTACAGATAAATATAAATAGGTACTATAAATGTAAATAAAAATAGGTAACCAGTGCTGTGCAAAGTGTTGTTTATACATGATCTCACTTATTCTGCAGTTATCCTGAGGCATGTGCTATTGTTGCTCCCCTTGTACAACCAAGGAAACAGAGTTCCTAAGAGGAAAAAGTCACATAGTTAGGAAACATCTGAATTGGGACTTGAAACCGGGTCTGACTACAGTACCCATGTGTTTTTTACTGAAAATTTTTTTGAGATATGGTTTACTTACAGTGAAATGCTCACATCTTAATAATATAGTGCTTGTGGGGCATCTGGGTGGCTCAGTGGGTTAAAACCTCTGCCTTCGGTCAGGTCATGATCCCAGGGTGCTGGGATCGAGGCCCACATCAGGCTTTCTGCTCAGCGGGGAGCCTGCTTCTTCCTCTCTCTCTCTCTGCCTGCCTCTCCCCCTACTTGAGATCTCTGTCTGTCAAATAAATAAATAAAATCTTAAAAAAAAGAGAACATAATGCTTGTGTGTTTAACCCCCAGGAACTATTGTATTCTGCTGTCTCACTTTTAGCACGAAGACAAATATTAATGATTATTTTTTTCATGGATAGTTAAAAAAATTTTTTTTTTTAGGTAGGAATGGGAGCCTTGAAAGAGAAGAAAATGGTCATGAAAGGAAGGGTGCATGGCTAAAGTCAAAGTTCATAGTTCTGCCTAGAACAGACTATGCCTCTGATGATTCTTTTTTTCCTTGTAGGAAAGGGTGGTTTCTATTTTTATCTCCTCTCTTCTTTTAGAAGACTCACCATCATGCCCTCTCTGCCACTTACACATATAATTAAGTCAGTGGAGCTCAAGTGGGGCAGTTTGCCTTTCAGGGTGCGTTTGGCAATGTCTGGAGACATTTTTGGTTATCACACTGGGAGGGTAAGCACTGCTCGCATCTGGTAGGTAGAGGCTGAGGATGCTGTTACAAGCCACAGGACAGTCCCCCACCACAAAGAATTATCCTGCTTAAAAAGTCAGTAGTGTGGGGGCGCCTGGGTGGCTCAGTGGGTTAAGCCTCTGCCTTCAGCTCAGGTCATGGTCTCCAGGTCCTAGGATTGAGCCCCGCATCGGGCTCTCTGCTCAGCGGGGAACCGGCTTCCCCTCTCTCTCTGCCTGCCTCTTTGCCTACTTGTGCTCTGTCAAATAAAAAAAAAAAAGTCAGTAGTGTGGAAACTGAGAAACTAATCTAAGTAACAGCAGTAGACTCGCTATGCAAATGCAACTTCAGGGCATTTAGGGTCTCTTGGTCTCCTTTTCCCACAGACCGCAGGCCCTAAATTCTTCCTCTGCGGAAATTCTGGAGACATGCCTGATGTTTCATGTTTCATCGGAGACCTGGTACACTCGGAAGTCATCGCACCCCAGGCCAGCTACATGTTATGAACATGCTACCAAATTATTAAGGGCAATTAACCAGGTGTATCGGTGACTGTTTGGCGGAGCAGTTCCTATCTTGCCATAGCAAGGAGAATCCCCATCCATGCTCTCTCCCCTCTACTTCCAGCCTGAACTCTGCAGGGGGAGGCTGATGGAGAAACTCCTTTAAGGAGAATGCCAACTCTGGCACTGACATGCTGTGTGACTTTGGATAACTCTCCCTGTTCAGTACTTCAGTTTCTCCATATGCATAATAAGGGGTCTGACCAGCTCATCTCTACAGATCCTTCCAGCTCTGCCACTCTGATTCTTTAGGCCTACACCTCCACTATGCTTGTACCAAGACTGAAATGCTTGTTTCTGATCTACCCTCCCCCCAAACAGGTGATTTAGAGGCCCAAGAAAGTCATGTGTCAGTCACAACTTTAGCTATTGTGTCTTCGGACGGGTCCTAGTTGTCTCCTTAGTGAGGACTGAGAACAGCTGGTAATTAAGACCAAGCTCCACATCCCCTCCCCTTGCTGCCAAGAACTGCTGCTAGAGGGTGTCCCCATTTGATAGGCATGATAGGTGAGGAGTTGAGAGCTGCAAGACAAGGTCCCCAAAGCCTCTCAAACAGGATTCATGAAGCTCCTCAGCAGACACTAAGGTGTTGGAGCTTTGGCTGCCTTTGGCCCTTCTGGATGCTGTGTGTTACAAGGGCAGAAGCCCAACTCAAACTGACTTAAAGGGAATGGTTGGCATGTGTGTCTGAGAAGAACTGAGATGGGAGGCCTGATTTCAGGAAAGGTTTGATCCAGCAGCTCACCTTATCGCCTGAAGACTCAGCTTCTTCTATTCTGCCTTCCACTTTGCTGACTACATCTTAAGGCTTAAGGCTGCCCTGTCTGATAGGCCCAGGTGGTAGGCAGCAGTCCTGAGGATTCAGCCTCAGGAGTATGCCCTTGCTGGAGTGAGAAAGCCAGTCACTCCATTCCTCAAACAGTCTGGAGTTGAGTCTTCTTTGGACCTGATTGGCTCATTAAGAATGGTGGGCCTTCCTTGGCCAAGCTCTGTGTCCTCAAGGACAGGGCTTACTGACTGGTGGGGGCAGCTAGCAAATGTCACTACACATACCCCCTTCTGAAGAGTCACTAGTGCCTGGCACATTCATTAAGGCAACAGCTATTTAATGTGTACCTACTAGGTGCAAGAAATTATGCTAGATGCTGATGAAAAGGCAGTGAACAAGAGGACAAGGTCTCTGCCCTCATAGTCTAGCAGGGATGACAGAAAACTAAACAGCCAAAGACAGTACAAGCTGATTAGTGCTGGGGGGTTGGGGAAGGGGGCCCTAAGTTGCTCTAGCAAGACAGAGGATAGGGGATCAAGGAAAGCTTTTTTATTTTATTTTATTTTTTAAAAGTTTTTATTTATTTATTTGAGAGAGAGACCGTGAGAGAGAGCATGAGAGGAGAGAAGGTCAGAGGGAGAAGCAGGCTCCCCGTGGAGCTGGGAGCCTGATGCAGGACTCAATCCCTGGACTCGATCCCTGGACTCCAGGATGAGGACCCAAGCTGAAGGCAGTCGCCCAACCGAGGCACCCAGGCATCCCCAGGGAAAGCTTTTGACAGGAGTTCGCATTTAAATTGAGACCTGAGGGTCATAGAGAGATACTTGGACACTCCTTCAAACTGACATTCTTTGAATGTTTGATCCCCCGGTCATTTAGAGCAGGGGCTGAGTGCTGTTTGGGGAAAAGACTACTTGGTGTAGCGGCAGACGTTACTTGGGCTCACCCCTGACCTCCCACCCCCAAAGCCTTACCCACGTTTTCCTTCTGGCAGCAGACGGAACTGTCCAGGAGCTGTTCCAGGTGCTGGGAAAACATGTCCAGGGCGCCTACTCCCACGGAACTCACCTTCCTATTTAATTCCACAAATGACCATGTAAGGAGACACAGAGATGCCATTGCAGGAAGTGCTATGGACAAGCTGTAGAGGCCCAGGGCTTGTTAGTGGGTAGGGAGCGGAGGTAGGATGGAGGCTTGGGTCATGGAAGGCCTCTCTCATCAAGTGACACATATGCTAACAAATGGCTGATGAGAAGCAATTAGCCAATAGAGCAGCAGCAGAGGGAAGGGATGGGCCCCGGGCTCTTCCAAGCACGGAGTTGGAAGTTAAAGTCAGGAGCTGGGGGAAGCTTCGGAGGAAGGCAGCTCCGTTGCAGCTACAGAGAGAAGCCTGTCCCTGGCCCCACTTCATCAGGAACAAAGCTCTGGTCTTCAGCAAGTCTGATTCCTGTTCCTATTTCCCAGTAGGGCCCCCACCCCAATTGAAGGGGGCGGAGGTGTGATAATCAGCCTTAAAAGGCCAACACAAGGCCAGGGGCAGATCCTGCAGGATCTTGCAGACCCTGCTATGGCGGTAGAGATAGAAGTAAAAGGTCATCGAAGCTGCTTTTTCAACTGTGGTGAAATATACATAATATAAAGTTGACCATTTTCAAGGGTACGGTTTAGCGGCACAAGTACATTCACATTTTGGTGCATCCATCATCACCATCCATTTCCAGAACCTTTTCATCTTCCCAAACTGAGACACTATCCCTGTGAAGCACCATCTCCTCATTCCCTCTTTCCCTCAGCCTCTGGGAACTGCCAGTCTACATTCTGTCTCCATGAACTTGACCATTCCAGGTGCCGCACAGAAGCACCGTATGATATTTAATAGTATTTGTTTTTTTGTGTCTGATTTCTTTCACTCAGCATAATGCCTTCAATTCATGTAGCATGCCTCAGCATTTCTTCCTTTTTTTTTTTTTTTTAAATTTTAAGATTTTATTTATTTGGGGCACCTGGGTGGCTCAGTGGGTTAAAGCCTCTGCCTTCAGCTCAGGTCATGATCCCAAGGTCCTGGGATTGAGCCCTGCATTGGGCTCTCTGCTCAGCAGGGAGCCTGCTTCCTCCTCTCTCTCTGCCTGCTTCTCTGCCTACTTGTTATCTCTGTCTGTCAAATAAATAAATAAAATCTTTAGATTTTAAAATCTAAAATCTAAAAAGATTTTATTTATTTATTTGACAGACAGAGAGAGAAGGAATACAAGCAGTGGGAGTGGGAAAGGGAGAAGGAGAAGCAGACTCCCCACTGAGCAGGGAGCCCAGTGTGGGGCTAGGTCCCAGGACCCTGGGATCATGACCTGAGCTGAAGGCAGACGCTTAACGACTGAGCCACCCAGGCGGCCCTCATTTCTTCCTTTTAAGGCTGAATCATCTTTCATTGTATGTATACACCTCATTTTGTTTATCCATTCATCTTTCCGTCACCAAAGGGGTTTAAGCTGAGATTTTAAGTGAGATCAGATTTCCAGGTTTGTTTTTTTCTTTTTTTGCATATATATTTTTAAATTAGGGTTTTCATTTTCTTTGGGTCAAGACCCAGAGGTGGAATTACTGAATCATATGATAGTTCTGTTTTTCGTTTTTTGAGGAATCTCCGTACTGTTTTCCATAATGGTTGCACCAATTTACATTCCCATCCACAGTGCCCAAGGGTTCCTTTTCCCCCACATCCTTGCTAACACTTGTTATGTCTTGTCTTTCTTATTTTTTTTTAAGATTTTATTTATTTACTTGACAGAGAGAGAGAGATCACAAGTAGGCAGAGAGGCAGGCAGAGAGAGAGAGGGCGAAGCAGGGTCCCCATTGAGCAGAGAACCCGAAGCGGGGCTCAATCCCAGGACCCTGGGATCATGACCCGAGCCAAAGGCAGAGGCTTTAACCCACCAAGCCACCCAGGCACCCCTCGTCTTTTTTTTCTTTTTATTAACATATAATGTATTATTTGTTTCAGGGGTCCAGGTCTGTGAATCATGTCTTACACAATTCACAGCACTCACCATAGCATATACCCTCCCCAATGTCTATAACAGATTTCCAGTTTAAAAGATCACTTAGGGGCACCTGGATGGCTCAGATGGTTAAGCATCTGCCTTCAGCCCGGGTCATGACCCCAAGGTACTGGGATTGAGCCCCCCCCACCTCCCCGCCCTCAGCTTCCCAGCTCAGCAGGGAGTCTGCTTCTCCCTCTCCCCCTGCTCAAGCTCTCTCTCTCTCTCTCTGCATCTCTTTGTCTCAAATAAATAAACAAAATCCTTTTAAAAATTGTTAAAAAAATAAAAGATTGCTTAGGTGGGCACCTGGTTGGCTCAGTTGGTGGAGTGTGTGACTCTCTATCTGGGGGCTGGGAGTTCCAGCCCCATGCTGGGTGTGGAGCTTACTTAAAAAAAAAAAAAAAAAAATAGAGGATCACTGAATTGGCAGATGAAGGTTGGGCCAAGGGTAGAAAAAGCTGCAGAGGTCTAGGACAGAGGTGAAGGTGGTGGTGTGGTCCAGACTGTGACCAGGAAAGAGGGGAGAAGTAGATCTAAGGGCAAGTGGGAGATCGCATGGGATCTGGGCTTTGGAAGTTTGCCATGGGAAGGAGGAGGCATCAAGGAATGCTGGGCCTCAGTTTTCCTTAAGGACTCTGATCTGAGGAAGTCCATTGAGCTGCAGATGGAAGTGTCCTGTTTTCACAGCTCAGTCTCACCAGCTCTGCCTTCTGGGAACATAGACTCAGCCACCAAGGAACTTCCTTGTAATTTGGCTTTCTCTGTGGCCATCTACCAGAGGGATGGCATGCACATTCTGGTTTCCTTGACTGTTCCATGTATCTTTGTAAATTCCTAGAGTGATAGCTGCTTTAATGATTGAATCCGACTCTGGTTCTTGGTTCTTGTTAATCCACCAATGAAAGATGAATCCCTGGAGCACCTGGGTGGTTCAGTCGGTTAAGGGTCCAATTCTTCATCTCAGCTCAGGTCCTGATCTCAGGGTCTGAGTTCAAGCTCAAAAAAAAAAAAAAAAAAAAAGAATCTCCTGAATCCCTTTTTAGTGTGCTGTGAGAAGCTGGGGTTCTGACATTGTAAAGCTCAGTCCCAAACTCAGGACCAAGAGAGATCCTGTCTTGTGAGTCCTTCTCATGCCATTTAGACTTGTCGTGAAGACACCCTTCCGTATCATAAGCTGAGAATTCTAGCTAAAACTCTAGGTGAGTCAAGCCGAGAAGGCAGGAGAGAGCGGGACTCTTGCCAGCACGGTGTGCCTTGCTCTTCCTACTGCTGATGGAGCTGTACAACCTTGTAGGGAAGCAGTCTGTCCGTCTTTACTAAATAACCCTTTCCAAAATCAATCCCGCTTTTCAGAGTCCGGGCTAAGAAGATAATTAAAATTGTGGCATTCCCTGTAGCACCATTGATAACAGCGAGAAACTAAATGCAAAATATGTGTCCAATAATATATCGAATGTTCTGCCATTAGAAAACCGGCCTTCTCGGAAAGAATGGATCCTCTTCTTAAACAGGTGAAACTAGTCTATGTAGAGGTGGGGTGGCTATTGATGGGGAAGGGGAGAATCTTCTGGGGTGATGGAAGTGTTCTGGATCTTCATCTGGGTGGCGGTTACATGGATGAAGATATGTGTAAAAATTCACTGAACTTCATGCTTCCTATTTGAGTTCTCTACTGTATGTGATGAGACATCCATGTAAAAACACACATTCTTTTTTTTTTTTTTTTTAAGATTTTATTTATTTGAGAGCGAGAGAGTGAGCAAGAGAGTGGCAGAGGGAGAGGGAGAAGCAGTCTCTCTGCTGAGCAGGGAACCTGATGCAGGGCTTGATCCCAGGACCCTGAGATCATGACTTAAGCTGAAGGCAGATGCTCAACCAAGTGAGCCACCCAGATGCCCCGAAAGCACGGGTTCTGAAGGCAATGTAGCATCGTCCACTAGAATGTAAGTTCCTGGAGAGGAGGAGTTTGTGTGCTCCTGCTGGTTGCTGTATGCCCAGAGCTCAGATTATTGCACAGCACAAAGCAGACCCTTAGTAAAATCCTACTGAATGATTGTTGAAAATATTTAGGATAAAATCTTAAATGTAAAACAAGTCCCAGGGCACCTGGGTGGCTCAGTCAGTTAAGCATCTGGCTTCGGCTCAGGTCATCATCCTGGGGTCCTGGGATTGAGCCCCACATCCAGCTCCCTGCTCGATGGGGAGCCTGCTTCTCCCTTTCCCTCTGCTGTTCTCTCTGCTCAAGGGCTCTCTCTCTCTCTCCCTAAGAAATAAGTAATGTCTTTAAGAAAAAAAAAGAAAGAAAGAAAGAAAGAAAAGAAAAGAAAAACAAGTCACAAGGCTGCAAAAATTTTCAGTACACCATAATTACAGAGTTGTAGAAAGGACAGGCAAGAAAATAATTGGAAGGAAATGCAGTGAAATGGTGTCGGTGGTTGTGTTGAATGGCGGGATATGGGAGATGATTTTTTAAAATTTCCTTGATGAATGTCTCCTTTCTGTTATTCTGCATGGAACTTGTTTGGAAATAGTAAATGATGGAGTGCTAACACTGATTAAGTGTTTATACTGTGCCAGGCTTTTATGCTGAGAGAAAAGTACACCTAACTTTTTTTTTTTTAAGGTTATTTATTTATTTATTTGACAGATAGAGATCACAAGTAGGCAGAGAGGCAGGCAGAGAGAGAGAGGATGAAGCTGAGCAGAGAGTCTGATGCAGGGCACCATCCCAGGACCCTGGGATCATGACCCAAGCCGAAGGCAGAGGCTTTAACCCACTGAGCCACCCAGGCACCCCCACACTTCACATTTATTAACTCAGTTAATTTTCACAACAACCCTATAAAGTAGGTACTATTTATCCCTATTTTACAGATGGGGAAACTGAGGCACAGAGCAGTTCAAGAACCTTACTGAAGCTACACAGTCCTAAGTAGGCAGACTTGGGAAGGAGGCCCAGCAGCAGTCTGGCTCCAGTGGTTAAGCCACCGCAATGCCACACTGCCCCTGGAAAGCTAATGTCAAAAGCCCAGATTCGAGACCTTTGTGACTATTAGTCCCTGGACAAACGGGCTTCTTTGCTCTCCTCTCCCTGGGAACCTGTCCCTCCCAAATAGTGAAACACCTCAAAGGTGTGAAGAAGGGAGAACGATCTGGAGGACCAGAAGCAGAAATGGTGAGCTCAGGGGTGAGCTGAGCCCAGTTTTCTTGGGGGGGGGGGGTGCATGGGGGTGGGGGCGGGGCTGGAGAGGATGTTCCGGTCACCTGACTCCCCATGCCAGAAGCCGGGGGAGGGCCCCTCTTCCAGACTGGCCCTGCCCCTTGGGGCTGTCTTGAGGCATGGGCCAACAGGCCTGGTCCTCCAGTCCATCAAAAAGATGGCTTCCTGGAAACTCACCCCTGCTCCCCGCCCCACCCCTCCACCCCGCCCCACTGTACCAGTCCACTCTGCTCCTGGAAGTTAAGGAAACTGGGCTACAGTGTTTACTGGCACCTGAGTGGGACACCTGTCCTTGGCTCCGCGACTGCTGGCAGACAGATTTGAGTTCCTGCCCAGCCGCTCCCCTGCTGTGTGGCCTGGGGCAAGTTACTTGACCTCTCTCTCATCAGCCTCAGTGTCTCTGTATAGGAATCTGACGAAAGTACCTGAAGGGATTGAAGGTGAAGTTTGGTGATGGGTTTGGCAGCGCGATATTCAAACCAAGGTGGTTGTTATTATTATTATTACCCCGCGGCCCTCCTCCTCTTCAGGGTCATGGAAGGCTTGGAGAGATGGGCTGAAAGGTATTCAGACGTCTTGGCTGCCAGGAGGGAATGCCTTTCTAATCAGCACAAACGTCAGACTCCGGTTATTAATACCCTGCCGTCCCCACCAGCTCTTGGATTTGGCATTCCGGAGAGGAGGTGCAGCGGTGGGGAGGGTGGGTCTGGGGAACAGGTGGCTGAGGGTTAGAGAAGGAGCCCTCTCTCCGTGGGAACAACCTTTCCTAGCCTTGCAGGCAGACTTGGCCCATCCCCCAGACACCCTCCACCTGTGGTCTAGGGTCTGGGAAGGTGCGAAATTCCGGCCTGAAGCTGCGCTCCAGGCAGTCAGACTCTCAGTCCCCTAAGGGCACGGAGCTGTCCTTCCAGGAATCTAGCATCGAGAAAGCAAGGTCCCCCAAATGGGCCCCCGGAAGAGACAGACCCACTCATGGAACTGTGTGGAATGTTGACGGTGGATGGGGTCAAGGGCTCCCCCAATCTCCCCTACTGGCTTAGAGCTCAGCCTCTCTGACAGAGTTGGGTGATGGGGGAAAATCTACATCCTTAGCTGTTTCCTGGGAAAAATAATAATTTTCAACCTTTCACGTAATAGAAACATTTTCTCTTAGCTGTTGAAAGAACAGTTGAAATGATTCATGTCATCACGGGGCTGAGTGCGCATTAAGTGTCCAGCGAAAGAGCGGATGTCGGGAGCCCAGTCCCTTCATCTTCTACATGACTTCTCGTTCCTTCCTGCGCGAGCGGTGGCAGACCTCAAGGAACAAAGATCTTTGAGGAATTTCCCGTTCCTCCACCTGAGCTAACGATTAGATCAATGAAGCCTTCTTTGTTTTCTTATACCGATTTTTGGAAAATTAATAACCTTTTTTTAGAGCAGTTTAATGTTCACAGCAAAATTAAGCAGAAGGTACAGACAGTCCCTATACACCCTCTGTTTCCCCCACTCTCAGCATCCTCCACCATCAGCATGAAGCCAGTGTGATACATTTATGACAATCAATGAACTGTCATTGACATGTCTATTGCCTGAAACCCATAGCTTACATCTGAGTTCATTTCTGGTGTGTATGAGTTTTGAGAGATGTATATAACATGTATCTTACCATTACAGTATCATATAGAATATTTTCACTGTCCTAAAAATTGTATACTTCACCTACTAATCTCTTCCTCCCCCCAAATCCCAGACAACCACTGAACTTTTTACTGTCTCCATACTGCCTTTTTCAGAAAGGCATATGGTTGGAATCATATGGTATATAGCGTTTTCAAATTGGCTTCTTTCAGTTAGTAATATGCCTTTTAATTTTTACCATGTCTGTATGTGGTTTGATAGCTCGCTCCCTCTAGCTCTCTTTTTGTGCAGGTTACCATTCCAGTGTATGGCTGTACCATAGTTTATTAACCCGTTCACTTACCGAAGGACATCTTGGTTGCTTCCAAGTTTTGGCAATGATGAGTAAAGCTACTCTGACATCGACATGCAGCTTTTTGTGTGGACCTGTCCGGGGCAGCTACGTACATAATACGCAACATGGCGCTTGCGCCTGCGGCTAAACAGAGGACTTGCGCACCACCTGAAAAATGATTGGCTATGCCCAGAACAGGAAGCCCGTGGACACTGCGTGCCTTTTATCAGGCTAAGTGTTGATCTGCGCCCTTTCACGTGTACAGCCTGCTGATTGGAGGAGAGGGGATATAAATATGGGTAAACATCCTGGTAAGGGGAGAACAATAAAGATTCGCAAGCTTGTCACCCCGAGTCTCCTGGTCGTTCTTGCTGGCGAGAGCGACATGGACCTAAGTTTTTAACTCATTTAAGCAAGTACCAAAGAGCACGATTGCTGAATCTTATGGTAAGAGTATGTTTAGTTTTGTAAGAAACTGTCAGACCGTATTCCAAAGTGGCTAGGCCATTTTACTTTTCCCCCTAGAATGAATGAAAGTTCCTGTTGCTCTATATCCTTGCCCGCGTTTGATGTTGTCAGTGTTTGGAATTTGGGTCATTCTGACGAGTATGTTGCAGTCTCTCATTTTGGCTTTAACTTGCAAGTCCCGGATGGCATATGAAATTGAGCATCTTTTCACATGCTTATTTGCCATTTGGATATCTTCTTCGGTGAGCTCTTCAGATCTTTTGCCTGGGTTTTAATCAAGTTGTTCATTTTCTTATTGTTGACTTTTAAAAGTTCTCTGTAGATGGTGGACCACAGTTATTACTATTTTTTTAATGTCTTTTTTTTTTTTTAAGATTTTCCTTATTTATTTGACAGACATATCACAAGTAGGTAGAGAGGCAGAGAGAGAGAGAGGAGGAAGCAGGCTCCCTGCTGAACAGAGAGCCCGATGCGGGGCTCCATCCCAGGACCCTGAGACCATGAGATCATGACCTGAGTCAAAGGCAGAGAAGCCCAACCCACTGAGCCATCCAGGCACCCTCTTTTTTTTCTTTTTTTTTTTTTTCACAGTTCTTTATCAACTATGTCTTTTGCGAATATTTCTTCCTGTCTGTGACTGGTTTTCTCATTCTCCTGACTAATTTTTATTAATGATTCCATTTTTTTCTTACCATTAAAAACAAGTAGTCTTATAAATGTGTGTTACATGAATAGCATGTGGCTTGGTTTGGCCAATGCCTTCATCTAGGAGAGACCCCACTTTGGCAGATGTTCCAGACAATGTAGCAACCTGTGTATTAAGTATTGTGATCCAGGGAGGGAGTGTAACTTGCTTGAGACTGCACAGCAATTCCCTCTGATGATATATCCATCTCATGCACTTAGCCTTCATGGTACCAGAGAACCGTCTTTGGTCCGTGTGAGATCCCTGGAATGATGGTTCTTTTTTCTTGTTTTAAAAAAAAAATGAGATAAATAGTGATGTGACAATAGCAGGTATTTTTCAAAAAGGAAAAAATTTAAAAAGCCACCCACAGTCATGCCACTCAATCAATCAATTGTTTCTCTTTTCTGACCATTTTTATCTGTCTAGCAAATTTGGGATGAGGTGTGCACATGAACTGTCATAGTGATCATCTTGGTTGCCTTTTTATTTTACTTTTCCAGGCTTTAGTTTTTAGAATGATATTTTAGAATGGCTGCTTAATATTCTGTTTGTTCCATTTTTTGAGATTTTATGCATGCTTTTCCACATGCTTATTTATTTTATGCATGCTTTTCCACATGCTTATTTATTTGACAGAGAGAGAGTCACAGAGAGAGAGGGAACACAAGCATGGGGAGTGGGAAAAGGAGAAGCAGGATCCCTGCTGAGCAGGAACCACCACACGGGGCTCGATCCCAGGACTCTGGGATAATGATCTGAGCTGAAGGTAGTCGCTTAACCAACTGAGCCACCCAGGTGCCCCTACTACCTACTTTTTAAAATGAAAAGATTTATCTATGTATATTGGGGAGAAAGAGGTAGAGGGAAAGGAGAGAGAATCCCAAGCAGACTCCATGCAGAGCATGGAGCCTGATGAGGGTTCAATTTCGTGACCTTGAGATCACCACCTGAGCTGAAACCAAGAGTCAGGCACTCAACTAACTGCAGCCCCAGGTGCCCCAGTATAATACCTACTATTAACTGAAGGTTTGCTGCATACTGGTTACCATGTTAAGTGCCTTATAGACCCTCTTTTCTCATCTTCACGACAAATCTATGAAGGGATTTCCATTACTATTCCCATTTTATAGTTCAGGAAACTGAGATGCAGAGAGGTAAAGTCACTAGTTTAAGGTCACATAGCTAGTTGAGGGATGAAACTGGGACTTGAGCCCATGGTTTTCTGGTACCATAAAAACCTATGTGCCCCTGTTGGTGGGAATGCAACCTGGTGCAGCCACTCTGGAAAACAGTATGGAGTTTCATCAAAAAGTTGAAAATAGAGCTACCCTACGACCCAGCAATCGCACTACTATGTATTCACCCCAAAGATTCAAATGTAGTGATCCGAAGGGGCACCTGCACCCCAGTGTTTGTAGCAGCAATGTCCACAATAGCCGAACTATGGAGAGAGTCCCAATATCCATCAACAGATGAATGAATAAAGAAGATGTGGTATATATATATACAATGGAGTACTTCTCAACCATCAAAAAAATGAAATCTTGCCATTTGCAACAACATGGGTGGAATTTGTGGGTATTACGCTAAACAAAATAAGAGAGAATGACAATTATCATATGAGCTCACTGATATGTGGAATTTAAGAAACAAAACAGAGGATCACAGGGGAAGAGAAGGAAAAATAAAACAAGAAGAAGTCAGAGAGATAAACCCTAAGAGACTTTTTCTTTTTCTTTTCTTTTTCTTTTTTTTTTACAGGGAGAAAGGGAGAGCACAGCAGGCGGAGCAGCAGGCAGAGGGAGAGAGAGAAGCAGGTTCACGGGCGAGCAAAGAGCCTGATATGGGGCCCGATCTTAGGACCCTCAGATCAAGACCTGAGCTGAAGGCAGACGCTTAACGGAGTGAGCCACCCAGGCGCCCCCCCCATAAGAGACTCTTAATCATAGGAAACAAACTGAAGGTGGCTGAAGGGGAGGAGAGTGGGGGGATGGGGTAACTGGGTGATGGACATTAAGGAGGGCACGTGATATAATGAGCACTTGGTATTCTATAAGACTGGTGAATCACTGACCTCCACCTCTTAAACTAATACACTGTATGTTAATTAATTGAACTTAAATTAACAAAAAATAAATAATTAAAAAACAAAACGAAACCCTGTGTGCCCAACCACTAGATGATCCTGCCCAACAGCCCATCTGGTTAAAGTAGAGAGACATGTTTCATTTCCTAGGTGACAGAAGGGCCAGAGGTGGGGGCCCCTGAGTGGCTCAGTTGACTGGGTGTCTGACTCTTGGTTTCAGCTTGGGTCATGATCATGGGGTCATGGGATCGAGCCCCGTGTTGTTGGGCTCCATGTTCAGCAGGGAGTCTGCTTGAGGTTCTCTCTCTCCCACTCCCTCTGCCCTCCCCCCCCAAGATAAACAGATAAATTTTAAATTAAAAAAAAAAGAAAAGAAGGCTCAGAGGTGAATGATTTCCCAAATCCAGACAGGGACTGGACACTAAGCCACAGACCCGTATCCGCCCCCGGAGAGCAAACTGGGTGGTCTAAGACCTCAGGGGGCCGAGACTTTCCTCCCTGGGCTGGAACGCCTCCCCAGGGTGACAGAGTCATAAACACAAGCGGCTCTTTCAACAGGACACTGAGCTCGAGTCAGGAGTATTTATAGAAGGGCTTCCACTCTTCGCTTCAGCTCTGCCAGCATTTATCAGTTTCACTTGGGGCTCGGAGGGTGACAACCTGTTTATCATCCAAGGTGCCCAAGCAGGCAGCTGGGACATCCTCCGAGAACGAGGTCTGGTGGCCTGCCCATGTTTAGACCTGACCTGACCCCCACACACCACATGGAAGTAATTCTCTCTACCTCAGCTGTTCTACCCTCTCCCAAAAACCCCCAGCCCCAGCCCCACCACAGCCACACTCAGGCCCAGTGAACTTACGGTCTCAGGGTAAACTGGGACAGAAATGCTGCTTCTCTCAGGAAGACCTCTCAGATTGATCTGGGAAGGTTAAAAATTTTCCCTAGCCCTAGAGTAGTGGAACTCATGGAGAATGAAACCTGGCATTGGTCATCATCATAATGTTGACAGAGGACCTTCTCTGTACCGAATACCATGCTTAGAGTTTTAACATTACTTTTTATTTTTAAAAATTTTAGCATTACTTTTTAAAAGCCTTACAATAATTTTACAAGTTGGATATTAATTTATATCATCTTTATAAATGAGGCAATTGAGGCTCAGAGAGGTCAAGTACCTTGCCCAGGACCACCAAGTAGCAGAACCAGGCTCAAAATCTAGGTCTTCCTTGGTTCCAGAGCCAAAGCTGTGGGTGACCTCGGGCAAATGGCTTCTCCTCTGAACCTCAGTTTTTTAAATCTGTAAAATGGAGATGCTAATACCTACCTCTTGCAGTCCTAAGGATTGAATAAAACCGCTACGTACAAGGCTCCTAACCACTGGCTGTTGTCCCCCATCCCTTACCCCCAGCAATCCGTAAATACCTTCTTCTAAGCTACTCAACTAGGCAGGTGACATTGGACTCAGACTTCTTCAGGGACTTGAATCCAAGACCTAGGCTATTCTAGTTACCACTGCCCATTGCCCCAACCTTGTTTCTTCCCAAGAGTAGGGGCAGAGGAATGAGGGGGGTAGAAGGGGCATTGGGAGGTCACCGGGTGGCTGTGGCACAGTGGACTGACCACGCTCTCACACATGGGATCTATTTTGGGTGGAGCCAGCCTCTAGGCTGCTGGCAGCCAGAGCTGGAGGTTATTAAGGCTGAGTTAACACGGCAGCCCCTGGGGCCAGATTTAGTGGTTGAGCACTGACCCCAGATGGGTGGCATGGCTGCAGGTACTGGACAGGACCCACTTTTGTAATTCCTAATAGGTGACCCCTGCAAAGACCTGTGGGCTGGGTTTCTGAGTCTTTGCTGAAAGCAGTCAGCTCATATCTGCTATCTTGGGCACCTCCCTCCCCAGCCCCGTGCACAGTCTCTAACTCCAGGTTCAGACAGATCTGGGTTCAGGGCCTGGCTATTCCATTTTCTACCTGCGTGGCTTTTGGCGAGGTACTTAACCTTGGCGTCCTGATCTACAAATGGAGATAATCATACATCCTTCCTAGGGCTGTGATGATTAAATGGGGTCCCCTCCTTTGTTCCCCTCCCCCACCACCACTAGGGCCCCTTGGGCAGGGCTGGTTCTCTTGTCCTCCCCCTGCCCGGCAGGAGCTCTTAAATGCCTTCTCCCAGGCCTTGACCTGACTGTTCCAGGGGTCCCAGGCTGCCCACCTCTTACTGTGCTTCCAGAAACCCTACTTCTAAGTCCTCTCTGGCCTGCTGGCCAGGGCCCAGCTCTGACAGAGGTGAGGGCCCAGGTCACTCAGCTCCAACCCTGATTTCCTGCTGGGCCTCCTCAGAGAGCCTCAGTAAGAAGCCTCTGCTCTTTGAGACCTAAAAACCTAAAAAGTCACAGGAACAGTGACTTTTTAACAGGGGGATCTCTTTCCAGCCGTTTCTATGTATAATATTTCTCATATATAAGTATATTTATGTAAACATATATATAATTTTAACCAAAAAGAATCAGAGTACATACAAATGGCATCTGTTTTTCTGCTTGTTGCTAACAATACATTGTTAACGTCTTTTCATATTGGTATTCACTATAGAAAGCTCAATGTCATTTTTTAAATTAGAGGAATGCTTACATATGCATACATGAAATATGCTTTGTTTTTTGTTTTGTTTTCTTGGGAGGGGAGGGGCAGAGGGAAAGGGAGAAAGAGAATCTTTTTTCGGTAGGGGGGGTACTAGAGAATCTTAAGCAGGCACTATGCCTAGCCCAGAGCCCAACACCGGGCTTGATTTCACAACCCTGAGATCATGACATGAGCCAAAATCAAGAGCGGGTCACTTAACCGACTGAGCCACCCAGGTGCCCCTGCTTTGTTTTATTTTTAAATAAACTTTTCCTTTCAGTATAATATGCATTCAGAAAAGGGCACAGTCCACAAGGGTACAGTTCAAAGCACCCTCACAAAGGGGGTGTGCTTGAATAACGCACGCAGATCAAGAACCAGACCTTGACCAACACATCCAGAGCCTAGCTTCTGGCTTATGCACCCCCTCACCCCTCCCCACCCTCCCCACCTCAGACCAAGGGCCGCACAATCTTGATTTCTACCAGCTTAGATTAGTTTGGGCTTTTGGAACTTTATACAGACAGAACCATTATGTATGTGCTCTTTTGCTCAACAGTCTTTGAGATTCATCTACCTCATTGCCCATGGCAATAATTGTTCACTGTTGCCTCTGTGCAGTCTTCATTATATGACCAGAAAACAATTTATTTATTTGTTTCATTGAGGGATGTTGGGTTATTTCCAAAGTTTTGCTACTATAAGCCAGATTGCAAAAAACATCTTTGTATTTAAATGGATCTATATAGCTGGTTTTCTATCTCTCTGTCTAGCTACAGCTAAATATATCTTTTGGTTGTTATCTTTCTAGTTTTTGGATAAGACAGATGCCTCAGAATATAACTGCTGAGTCACATGTGAACATACTCCACATTTTGATTTTGTAAAACTGTACACCCGCCCCCAAGGTCAAGGGTAGTGCCAGTGTCCATTGCCCTTCATGTCCACCAAACTTGTATATTATTAATCTTTAAGAGTTTTTTGCCAATCTGATAGAGGAAAAATCAGATTTTATTGTGGTTTTAATGAGATTTTAAAAATTAGTGAGGATAAGCCTCTTGTTTGTTTTTGTTTTGGGGGAGGAGGTATTGGCACTTACTGTTTTGTGAATTGCCTTTTTGTACCCTTTGCTTGTTTCTAAAACTTTAATGTATTATGGGCATTGACACTTGGTGTTCCCAAGTGTTTCTACTGTTCCCGACCGTCACTTGTCTTTTAGCTTTGTTTATGGAGCAACTGCTGGTTTAAATATAGTTTGTTTTCCTCCCGCTTACTGTTTATGATCTGGATTGCCCCGAGGGTGTGTGTGGCAAACCCCAGATTCAAGCTGTGTCGGGGGGAGCAGCGGGCCAGGTTGGGTGGGAAGCTGGCCCCCAGGACTGTCTCTCTGAGGATACAAGTGCCAGAACATCTGGGCCAGCACTGAGCCCTAGACCTTGAGTTTGCCACGAGGCTTCCTCCAGTCCCCTTGCCAGTCTTCCCAGCGCCATCGGACCCCACTGTCAGAGGAGAGTCTCTCTCTCTCTGCACAGCGCCGGGGCCAGGCAGGGAACAGAGCAAGTCATGGCCAGTGCTAACTGGGCAGTAGAGGGAGGGAAAGTTTGAGAGCAAGGGCTGAGAAGCCCATGCCTCTGAGTTCGAATCCTGTTTTGGTCTGCTCAGGTTGCCATAACAAAATACCATGGGCTGAGGGACTTACACACAGTGATTTATTTCTCACAGTTCTGGGGGTGCTAGAAAGAGGTGTGGGCAAGGTGGGCTCCATTCTGAGGCCTCTTCTCTTGGCTTGTAGATAGCTGCCAGTTTGCTGCATGCTCACATGGCCTTTCCTCCGGACATGAGTGTGAGGAGAGAGATAGGGAGCGGCCTCCCTTGTGTCCCTAAGGGCACTCATCCATATCGCCCAAAGGCCCCATCTCCAAATACCATCACAATGGGCGTCCGCACTTCAATGTACGAATTTTGGAAAGACATGGATATTAAATCAACAACAATGCCCCAAGCCATTTCCTAGAAGTATAACCTTAGGCAAGTTACCTAAATCTCTCCGTGACTCCGTTTCCTTTTCTATAACATGGGAATGATAATAGTATCAACTTCATGAATTAATAAATAAATTAATAGCTATAAAACACGAAAAGCAGACCGCGATAGCCTCCAAGATGGTTCCCAATAGTTCTCGTCTCTTGGTATTCGTGCCCCTGTGTGGTCTCCTCCTACACTCCATTGTGGTTGGTCTGCCTGACCAGTAGAATATGATGGAAATGATAGTGTGTTGTGTCTGGGGCTAGGTCATAATAGGCTGTTTGCTCTTCTGGATCGCTCTGTCTGGGGAAATCAGAGCCACCATGCTCTGAGGATGCTCAAACAACCCTGTGGAGAGGTTCCCGTGCTAAGGAATGGAGGCTTCTCGCCAACTTGCCAACCACATGAGTCAGCCATCTTGGAAGTGGATCCTCCAACTCCAGGCAGATCTTGAGATAAATCACACTGCAGCCCCAGCCAGCGTCCTTACAGGTCCTTAGACGCACCGAGCCAGGAGCACCCAGCTTAGCTGCTCTTGAATTCCCAACCCACAGAAACTACTTGAGATAATCAATGTTTATTATCGTTGTAAGGTGCTACGTTTGGGGAAATTCTGTTCTGCAGCAATAAATGATACACAGACCATGGGGTTATTCATAGTAACCGTTCAGTAAATGCCAGCCCATATTATTGCCCTGACTGTGAAAATATTAGCAACAGTGTTTTTCAAGTGTCTGTCATGCGCCAAGTATGGGCCACATGCTGGGCAAATGGACTCCTACCTCTGTGCCATCGATTTTCAGCCCATAGAGTGTTGGGGGCAGACAGTCACCTAGAATCCTAGACTCTTGGGCTTAAAAGACTGGAGATACCATTACTTGACCCAACTCTTGTTTTACAGTTGAGCAAACTGAGACACAGGGGTTATGCAATCCACTCAAGGTGACAGAACTCAGATCTGCCGGTGCCTGGGCGGCCTCTTTGTAGTTGCTCTGCTCTCAAAGACCTTATAATGAGGGACGATTGCTTCTCACTGTGCATGAAGTGCTTCCCATACTTTATTTTGGGATCATTAGTGCAGAATCCCCTCCAGATCCTCTAGGTGTCCCATATCCCCTTGAGCAGTCCTTCTCTCTAAAGGCCATCCGTGGCTCAGAGATCTCATAGCTGCCCACAACAGATGTCTGGACCCAAGGCCAGTGGAAGAGATGCTTGGAGCCCTAAGTGTTGAGAGCCCAGAACACTCTGGTCCCCTTCCATGGCATGTGGGCCAGGCCCAGTAGGCATTGCACCTGGGGCACTGCATCATACCCCAGACCCCATCGACCTGCCTCTGACAGCTGGTCTGTCTTTAGCCTCTGGGTTAAGTACCTACCAGTTTGATCTTGTGATTTGGGATGATTCTTTGTTGAGGATGACCCCGAAGCATGTGACAGAGATCTCAAGCTGTAAGAAAAACAGATTTTGTCCTCCCCACCCTCATCTGAGGGTGCTCAGGCACCACGGAGGCCTGAGGGGAAATCCACAGGAAGAGGCAGGGCTGCCCCCATCCTCCTGGGGAGGTCATGGGGGCAGGGGAGAGAACAACACACACGTGGAGGGCATCCGATCCACAATGTACCAAGGAAACATTTAAGCAAGCCCCAAGCTATGCGGAAATGAAAGCGGAGATGGCGGGTACTTTCCTCTCCAGCATCACCGCCCCCAGGCCTGCGTCAGCCAGTCATCCATCCCTGCAAGAGCTCCTCCAAGAATCCAGCCACTGAGGACATGGAGGGACCCTCGAGGAGCATTTCTTCATGGTCGCTGCCTTTGGCAAACAAGAAACTGAAGGTGGGTGTGGCTGTTGGGCATCACATTACTGGTCTCTGGCAGGGTTTTCTCCATCCAACCTCAAAATCTCAGGTTTCCAAAAGTCCCCTCTCTGGTAACAATCAAAAACAGCACAGAATTTGGGGTTAAGTTGACCACTTTCAGCTCTGCCTACGCTAGTCGTGGGACTTGGTGCAACTCCATATGCCAGTCTGTGCCTCGGTTTCCTTATCTGCAAAATGGGCATAAGTATGACCTACTGATGTGAGGCCTGAATGACATAGTGCCATGAAGCTCTTAGTAGATGTCCAGCCACTTGGAAGCCGTCAATCAAAAATAATAGTGTTTTAATTATTATTACCTTCCAACTCTCTTTTTCCTTGTCAGGTCCAGACCATCTCCCCCGACTGCTTTGCCTAACTCCTACCCAGCTGGGAACCCCTTGGTTTCCCATGGGTACCTCCTCCCATGGGTAACAGACTTTGGGGCAGTCCCAAATGAAGTCTGTTTCTTAGCTAGGTGATATTCTGCAAGTCACTTGACTTCTCTGGACTTCAGTTCCTAATAAGTCCAAGTGAGAATCATAATACCCTGAATCATTTCCTGACAAGTCAATGGCACAGAAGAATGGGAGGAAAGGCAATTACTATAGATTAAAAGTGATCAATGAGACAAAATCACCAAAATGCCGTGTGTAAGACCTTATTTGGATCTCATTTGTACAAATGAACTGTAAGAAGACATTTGAGGCAATCTGTGTCCTCTGAAAATGGCTTGGAAACTAGATAATGTCAAGAAATTCTTGTTATTTTTGTTTAGATATGATAATGGCATTGTGATTATGTAAAAAAAAATCCTTATTGGTTAGAAATGCTTACTCAAGTATTTATGGATGAAATTACTTGATGTCTAAGATTTGTTTTAAAATATATCAGACTCAGGGCACCTGGGTGGCTCAGTCAGTTAAGAGTCTGACTTGAGCTCAGGTCATGATCCCAGAGTCCTGGGATTGAGCCCCACATAGCAGGAAGTTGCTCAGCGGGGTGTCTGCTTCTCCTTCTCTCTCTGCCCCTCACCCCACTTGTGCTCGGTGACACTCTATCTCTCTGTCAAATAAATAAAAGAATCTTTAAAAAAATGTTTCAGACAAAAGAAGTGTGTGTGGGTGTAGATGAAATAAGATTGGGGAACTATTGGTAGCAGATGAAGCTGGATTTGGTTACATGAGTTCATTATACTCTTCTCTCTGCTTCTGTGGGTTTGAATTTTTCATTAATAAACAGTAAAAATTGGGGCGCCTGGGTGGCTCAGTAGACTGGGCATCTGCCTTTGGCTCAGGTCATGATCCCAGGGTCCTTGGATTGAGCCCCGTGTCGGGTTCCTTGCTCAGAGGGGAGTCTGCTTCTCCCTCTGTGTCTGCTCCTTCCCCTGCTCATGATTTTTCTCTCTCTCACTCACTTTCTCTCTCTCAAATAAATAAAGCTTAAAAATAAATAAATAAGCAAGGAGACGTGCAAAGAGGGAGACAGTAAAACAGTGGTCGAAAGCTCGGACTCAGACGCAACACTGATACTCCTTGTTTGTCTCTTCATCTGTCAGCCCATAGCTTTCCAGTATGTTCCAGCAACTGGTAATGATACTAGTTTGTAACATCTTGGTTTTGATCCTGGCTCTGCCACTTACTGGCTGGGGTACTTTGCCAAGTGACTTAACCTCTCTGAGCCTCCTTGCTCAGCTGCAAAACAGGGAAAATCATGATCCGTGCCTCACTGAGTTATTTTGAGGACTGAAAAAGAGAGGATGGACGGGAAGGACTTAACCCAATGCCCAGCACGCAAGAAGCACTCAGTAAATGCTTCAGCATGAAGAGCACCGGGTAAGGAGTCGGTCCGTCTTAGATGTGAAATCCAGCTCTGCGCTGCCACTTGTGGCTCTGTGACTTTGACCAATTAACTCTCTTAGCCTTGTTTCCTCCTGGGAAATAAAACGGAGATCATAATAACCCCCTTGCAGAGCTGTTGGGAGGATTAAGTGACAAGACATGTTTTGATGCCCAGCATGGCCCACGTGGGAATTCCCCTTCCTCACCTCTTGACTTTCAGCAGCGCTGGCCTGGCCCAGGCCCAGGCTGGAGTGGATCCCACTGTCCATTTGCGTGACTTTTGCACCTGGACTGCCAAATGTCCTGGACAAAGTCAACGGAACCATGTGAATGGCCGCTCGCAAATAGAAAACTATGGTTATGAAACACCAGCGAGGCTCCTCTGCCCTCGCACAGCCCTTTCAGCCCTCTCTAGGGGACTTCCTCCTGCAGGCCCGCATTGGCTGGTCTGCCCACCCACGCTCCCCTTCCCCCGGCTAAGCCTCGGAAGTTGGCCTCAGTTCATTCTTGACTGAGATCATGATAGGACCACCTTTCTCTCCCCTTCCCAGCATCTGATTCTCACCTCCATCTTCTCTTTTCTGTCCTCCCAACTTAAGACACAGAGTCTCCTCCTTTCTGAGCCTGGATCATTTACTCCATCCCTCCCCTCCCAATCTTCCAGTACTTTCTCTCCAACGTGTCCGCCGAAAAAACTTGCTCAAGTACCTTAATCTTTCCCTAGTCTGACAGTGACCCTGTTGCCCTTTTACTGAACTCACTCATTCACTCTCCATTCATTTAAGAAGTATTTGTTGAGTGCCTACTGTGTGCCAGGTACTGGGGGTACAGAATCAACAGAGGCAGCCTTTACCCTCAAAGTCTTCAAGGTCCAGAGGGAGAAACAGACTCACAAACAGATGATGGTAAGATGACAGGTGGGAAGCAAAGATAGGCCCATGCTTGATGTAGAGATTGACCAGGTGTGCAATGAGGGGATAGGGAGCCCTAAGCCAGCTCTCAGCTTTTTGGTCTGTGCAAATGGGTGAATGGTGGTGGTGTTCACTGTGACACGAGACAAGGAAAATGCAAGGAGGAGCTAGATGTGGGGGAAGATGGTGTGGTCTGTTTGGGGGGGTATGAGGAGTCGAGGGGCTGTTGGGACATCCCAGTAGAGATCTCCAACAAATCTTCAACTTAAGGAAAAGAGAGGTCTGAATTGGAACAAGAGATGTGAGAATTGTTGGCATATGGGAGGTAGAGACTTGAATGTACACAGAATGTTCTCTGCTGCAAGTAACAGAGTAATTCCACTATGATCACATTTGTTCTCTCAGATCTTAAATAGTCAGGTGGGGGGCAGTTCCAGGGATGGGTGAATTGGCAGCACAGTGATGGCATCAATGTTCCCTGTGCTTTCTACGGAACCTTCTTGTTGTTTTCAGAGAGTGGACATGTCCCTGAGACTTGTCTCCCATCTTGGCTGTAAGCTTGCTGCCCCACCCTCTCACAGCCCCATTCAAAGGCAAGAATGAAGCTTTCCTTTTGCCCTTCACTTTATCCTTTCCCTACTTCCTCGAGCCCTTTGGGTCTTCTAGGCCACAGCTACATCACCAAGGCAAAGGAGAATGGGATTAGCATGATAGCTTTAAGCCTTAGTCTCCCGTGGCCTTGGAGAGGTCCACCTTCCTGGAGAACAGTGCTGTCTGATATCTGAACAAAACTGAGATATGAGCAAGGAAGAAGGGATGGCCTCTTTCCAACCCTCCCCATCTTCCAGCCCGTAGCTGGCCTGGCAGTGTTGACCTGCAGTTCAGTAGACAGAGAAGGAAGATAGAAGGAGCTTGGGGTGGGGTTGGGGGACACTTGCATGCTTCAGTGGGTAGAGCTTTTGACTTTTGATTTTGGCTCAGATCATGATCTCAGGGTCATGGTATCGAGCCCCACATCCCATTGGGCTCCTTGCTCAGTGAGGAATCTGGTTTCTTTTCTCTCTCTCCTTCTTCCTCTGCTCCTTCCTCTGCTCAAGCATGTGCACTCTCTCTAAAAATAAGTAAGTAAGTAAATAAATAAATAAATAAATAACAATGGGAGTTTGGGCTCCTGAGTCAAGCATGCCTGCATTTGTGTCCTAGAGCCATTTTCTTGCAAGCTGTGTTACTTCATGGCAGCTGTGTTACGCTCTGTACTGCAGTTTCCTCATCTGTGGAATGGGGATGGAACAGGTCTTATGTGCTGGCTCTTGGGGTGATAAAATGAAATAACACTTACGAAGCGTTTAGCATGGTGCCTGGCACTCAGCAAGTGCTCAGCAAAAACTAGCCATTAACATTTTGGTGGGGACCACCCCTTCCTTAAAGTTCTGCAGTCTCATGGGGTGCCAGGCTGGCTTAGTTGGTGGAGCATGGGACTCTTGATCTCGGGGTTGTGAGTTCAAGCCCCTCATTGGGTACAGAGATTACTAAAAAATAAAATTGTAAAAAAAATTCCCTAGCCTCTTGTCCTCTGGGCCTCCTCCTCTTTCTGTGACTGGTTCTTGCTCTCACTTCTTCCCCTCACCCCACAGTTGGCTCCTCTATGTCTTCTCTCAGGGCTCTAACCATCAACTCTTCTTCAGGCAGAGGGGATCCAACCTCCTCTCCTACCACCCTTCTTTCATGAGACCCTGGACACTCCTGTATGTTCTATGGTCTCTTAGGCTCATCCTTGAGGCCCATTGTCACTGCCCCCACTCTTGCCCCAGTACCTGACACTGGCTGGCCCTATATCCCTTTGTGTGAGATTCTACCTTAAAAATAGTCATTGGAAATACTCTAATAACTTCTACCTGCCAACACAGAAGATGTCCAGAAGAACGTAGAGAAAAATTTAAATTTTTGCAGAGAGCAAAGGGGAACATCTGGATAACCTCTAAGTATCCAGGGCTTCATGGTACCCATGAGAGCAATTTCTGTTTGCCTCCCTCCCTGGGCTGTGAGATTCTCAGGGCAGGGAGAGGGATTACTCATTTAGCTGTCACCCTGGTGCCTGATGTATAGTTAGTACTCAGAGAAATGTCTGATGAATGAAAAAGATTCCTGGCTTTGCCACTGACTTATTAAATGACTATGAATAAATTCCTTTCTTTCTCTGGACCTCAGGGTCCCCACCGGGGCACTGGACTATGTCTCAAGGAAGCCCTTTCAACATTAGAGTGAAGTTAGTGGCCAATGGATGCAGGAGGGATGGGCTCGCTGGAGTGGGGTCGCGAGATGTCTAGCAATATTCTGTGCTCAGGGATGGGCTCAGAGAGAAGGGCTGCCCTGACCCCTCTTCTCAGGAGCTACTCGGTACTCTAGAGGAGGAGGTTGAGGGCAGTGAGGGACTTCTGGCAATTAATCCTGAAAATCTCAGTGGCCCCATTCCTTGGGTCCCCTTGCTAGCTTACCTGCCTGCTCTGGGAGACTAGTCTCTGGAGGAAACTCTGGTAGCCTTTCCTCCCCCCATGCCAGCCCACGAACAGGCTGTTCTTGTTTACGACCCTCCTCCCAGGAGAACAGCGATTGCTCATCCCTCCATGTGATTTGAGAGGGCCGGTCTTTCAGGCCTGGAGGAAACTCAAGCCCCAGCCAGCCACTTGGCACTGGAATGCTCAGCTGGTCCCCTCTTGGCGCTCATGTGACCGGGACCCAGCTATAAATATCAGAGGGGCCTCAGACCAAGACAGAATTCGGGCACCAGGAGAAGAAGGCAAAGAGGCTCTGTGTGGGTATTTTGTGACAAAGGCAAGACCCCAGGTCTGCGTAGAGCAAAGCCGGTGAAGGAGGCAGCCAGGTGAACCCCCACAGCTCCCGACAATATGGATTATAAATCAAGCCTGATCCAGGATGGGAACCCCATGGAGAACCTGGAGAAGCAGCTGATCTGTCCTATCTGCCTTGAGATGTTTACCAAGCCGGTGGTCATCTTGCCTTGTCAACACAACCTCTGCCGGAAGTGTGCCAATGACATCTTCCAGGTCAGTGCCGGGCGGGGCCGAGTCCCGGGCCCCAGGTGGCGGCTCAGCATTCCTGTGGTGGAAAGCCATTCTCTCTTAGTCAAGGGCTTCTAAACAAGGGCTGGCTTTCTCCGGGACAGAGAAAATCCTGGAGGAGACCTAGGGGCTGAAGGAGGCTCAGGGGCAGCTCTGGCTGCCCCATTCCTTCTCCATGACGCGCGTTTCCCGTCCCCACCCTGCCCCCAGCTCCCCCACTGCTGCCTGAGCCTGCAGTTGACTCTCCAGTCAGGAGTCAAATGCCTCAAGCGATAAGTGGGAGAGGCAGGCGGAGAGGAGAGAGAAACCAGACCCCAGGGGCTGGAGCCAGCTCCCTGGTGGCAAGGGGCCCAGAGCTTTAGGAGGAGGAAGGTGGCCAGGAGACACTGGGCAGTAGAGGCATCTTCCTTCTTGAGGCTGGTTCCATATAATATGGGGCTGGAGGGAATCCACGTGCTTCACAAGGGAATGGGAAGAGGCAGGACTCAAGGTTCCCAGAAGCACTTTACAAAATATTCTCTCACAATTTCGTCTTTGAATTAGCAGCCTTCCCAGCTGGGTCTAATAATCATGCCCCTTGCGTGAATGGGTTGGAGGCTTGGGGAGAGAAGGTTGCTTGCCCAAAGTCATTCAGAGGATGACTGTGACTTGAACCTAGGTCTGCTGATCCCAGACTTGCTTAGCTGTTTCAGGTGCTCCCCGCTGTGAGTGGGCTGGCTCTCATCTCAGGGTGGGGAGCTCCAGGTCAAATGGTTTGACAAGAATGGTTGGGGGGAACAGGAAGAAGGACAATCAGAGATTGTCCCAGGCTTCACCTCTGTCCTTGTCACCTGCAGGCTGCAAATCCCTTCTGGACCAACCGGGTTGGCTCCGTGTCCATGTCTGGTGGCCGTTTCCGCTGCCCCTCCTGCCGCCACGAGGTGATCATGGATCGTCATGGAGTATATGGCCTGCAGAGGAATCTGCTGGTGGAGAACATCATTGATATCTACAAGCAGGAGTGTTCCAGGTCAGTCCATCTGGCAGACAGGAGCCCATCCTTCCTCCCCAGCTGGTCTGTGCCTGGCTCTCCCAGGCTCCTTCCCATCTGCCTGGGGTCCAGTGCCCTGGCTGGAGCAGCTAGACTCTCCAGTCCAGAGAGCCATCTCCCTCTTCCTCAAGTAGAGCGGAGGCTCATCTTTATCCCCCAGCCCTGGCTCTCAGTGTCACTCAGGGAATCGGAAGAGCCCAGACATTAGGCTGCCCTCCTAGCAGAGACTGAGATAGGAACCAGGGGAAGGGCAAAATGTGACAGGGAGAGGGATGCACTGGGGCCACCTAAGTGGCCGCGACAGGCAAAGAAAAGTGCCCAGAGAGAACACAGCCGGTCTCTCTATGGTGAAGGTGACCGCTATCACTGCGGGCCCTGGGGAAGCTTCCTCTTGCTGCCCCACCACAATCCTGTGGATCAGGCATGACTTTCATCAGCCCCATTTCATGGATGAGGAAGCTGAGGCTTAAAGAGATGATGTCAATTGCCCAAGTTTTCCCAGCTGGGAAGAGAAGTGGCCGGAAGCAGCTCCGACAAGTCTTCCAGGCTGCTGCCCTCAGGCCTTTTGGTCCCAAACCGTCACTCAGTGGCTGCCTGCAGGCAGTGTCCTTCCCAAGCACAGGGGACAGTCCAATCTTCGTGAGAAAAAGCCCTGACTGGGCGAACCACTGGCGAGTCTGACTGTTACTAAGGCACTGTGGGAACTTGGGTGAGTCATTTTCCCTGCAGAAGAGGACGGTAGGGCTTGTTTTTGTGACTCTCAAATAGGGTGTTGATGGAAAATGTTAAAAGTATCAAATATTTGTGGAGGACCTCCTGTGTGTACCCACCATACTAAGCATTTTCAGTGCGTGACTCTGGTTTAATTCTGACGGTAATCCATGCAGCATTCTTACCCTCGTTCTCCAGTGAAGAAATGGAGGCTCAGAGAGGGTCAGAGGGTGGGGGTAGAGCCAGGTGGCAAAGGGAGACCCCTGCCAGGATGGGGGGCCCTGGGCTAAAGGATGAAAGGAAGGTAAGTCTGGAAAGGAATTTATTTAAGAACGGGGAGATAATAATGCCTGGGGTGTGACCAGTTGTGCACGGCTGTTCAGAGGCGAGGCATTGCCATGGGTGGGGGACGGTCATCAGCTGACATTTGTGAGATCCTCGCTGTGTTAGGGGCTGGGAAAGCAGCGGCAGTGTAGACACGGGGTTGGCTCTAAATGAGCGTATAGTCTAGCTGGGGAGGTAGGACTGAGGCCCAAAAACTGAGCCTCAGATGGGAAGAAACTGATGCCCCAAGAGAAACACAGATAACATGCCAGAGTCCCAAAGGAGAGAACACCACCGAGGGAGAAAAGCATTTGAAGAATGTGTGTTTGGGAAGGAAAAACCTTTCTGGACTTTAAGTCGAGGCTTAGGCTGAGCTGTTAGCCATCCCTGGGCTGCCGTGTTCTGGCTGTGTGACTTGGGACCCACACATAGCCTCCGTTGCTGAACCTGGGGCCACCCTCCCGACGTGTTTACTGATGTGTTCTGCCACCTGCCCCGAGTCACGCTCGCCTCCACGCCACGCGCTTCACGCTGCAGAGATGAGGAGAGGCAAGTCTCCTTGCTCTGATGGCCGTTACAGTCTGGTGGATTAAATATAGAATTCAGTGAGGCTATGAGTATAAATTGCTTTGTTCAGAGTCCGGCCCGCAGTCACCAAGAGCTACAGGGGCTATAATTAGAGCAAGTGCACTCTTGTCTCCCCTGCCCTGACCAGATGGGTGACCTTGGGCAAGTCAGTTCACCTTTCTGTCCAGTTCCAACCCTGGGATTCTACAGCCTTTACCATGTTCAGCACTGGCGGGGCCTACGGCCCACCACCAGCCTCAGAGTCCCAGGATATGAGGACAGCCTTGGTGTCACTGGCTTTCCTGTTTCTGGGTCTCCAGAAAATGAAGAGGACTGGAGACAGCCAGTCACTGAGAGCTCAGGCCCTAGATCGGGGGTGAGGGGGCGCTGGAGCTGGGCAGGAGACAGGGCCTCCCCCATCTGACTTGCGCTTCTTCTCCACTGCAGTCGGCCCCTGCAGAAGGGCAGCCACCCCATGTGCAAGGAGCACGAGGACGAGAAAATCAACATCTACTGCCTCACGTGTGAGATGCCCACGTGCTCCATGTGCAAGGTGTTTGGGGCTCACAAGGCCTGCGAGGTGGCCCCGCTGCAGAGTGTCTTCCAGGGACAGAAGGTACTGGCCAGGGTGGCCTCCACCTGGGCCCGCGGGGCATGGCTGGAGGATTCAGGATGTGGATTTGATCCCTGTCGATCTGCTGAGCCGGCCTTTCAGGAATAGTCCCTCTGGAGGGACTTCCCAGGCCACAGGAGGAGGTGGCTGAGCTCATGGGTTATACTTAGAGCCACTTGAGAGCACCTGGGTGTGGCCACAGGGGAGCGACCAGACCCCTGTGTCAGGCCACCAGGGTCCTCTCAGGCCACGACTTCTAAATCCCAGGGTGCTTCGGGTCCTAGATACCTCTGTGCTGTGCTCATTACCTCTCCTGTGGCAGAAAGTGGCCCAGAACCCACCCACCCCCCCCGCCGGGGTCCCCAGGCCTGCGGGAGTCCCATCATCCTTCCAATGCACTAAGCTGTGACCCCTCTTTCTGGACACTTCTTCCTTGCCTCCCACTCTTCTCTTGATCTCTCTCTTCTAGAACTTTCCAACTCTATTTCTTTTCTGCGTCCCTTCTTTCCTAGAAACAGACCCTTCCTCTGATAGTACATTGCTATTGTATTTTGGTCATGTCCCCTTTTCTGGGCCTCATCTGTAACATCAGGGACGCAATATCTCTCTGATGTTCTCTGCTCTGGCCCCAAACGGCAGCTCAGAAAGAGGCTCTTTCTGGCAGAGAGGGGAGGGCGGGTGCCACCCCCGAGAAGACAGGCTCTGAGACTATTTCTGTCTCTCCTCTCCTCATCCCCCCTCCACCCGTCCTGCCACTAGACTGAGCTGAGTAACTGTATCTCCATGCTGGTGGCGGGGAACGACCGCGTGCAGACCATCATCACTCAGCTGGAAGACTCTTGTCGAGTGACCAAGGTGAGAAGGAAGGGAGTTCTGTCTGGGGGTCCGACGCCTCTCGGGGCAACTTGGTTTCTGAGGTGAAGGTTCACCTGGGGGTAGTGGCTGCTGGTTGGGGCCTAGAGGCTGGGGTGTTCAAGCGGGGTTGGTGGGGTGGGGACTAACTGTTCCATTCATCCACTCATTCACCAAAGGCTTCTGGAACACAGCTGTGGGCCGGGCCCTGCCAAAGGCACTGGGGATGGGGTGATGACCAAGACAGACCTGATCCCTGACCCCAGGGAGCATCCCAGCAATAATTCTCAATATTTCTTCAGCACTAATAGTTTCCAGAGTGTTGTCTTCAATGTGTGGTAGACTAAAACTTCTCAAACTTAAAAGCGGTTCAGATCACCCCGGGATCCTGTTAAAATTCAAGTTCTGATTCAGTAGGTCTGGAGAGAGGCATGAGGTTCTGCATTCCTAACAAACTCCTGGGGTGTTGCCCAGCTTGTGGGTCCATGGCCCACACTGTGAGTAGCAAGACTAAAGAAGCAGAAGGAAAATTTTCTATCTCTGCAAAAGCAGCCATGATTTTCCATCTCCACTTGAGGTAGGGGAGCTAGAGAGGAGGTGGGGAGAAGGATCATCTTACTCCTGGTGGACGAAGAGTTGTGGGAAGGGAGGCTTCAAGAGAAAGAGGGGTGCATTGCTACTACTCATGAGATGCTCCCAGTCTGAGAGAGGGTAATAGAGGCCCCCAGTCTGATGAGATACTATTATTATTCCTATTTTATAAGTAAGCAAACCAAGAGGTAGCATCTGTGTTGGAGAGAAGGGAGCCTCAATGAGGAGGCCTAGAAGAGGCCCTGCTAGGACCAACTGAGGCAGAGCTTCCTGAATCCAGTCATGATCCTAAAATGGGGTTGTGGGGAGGGAGAGAGTGACTTAGGTGCACACAGAGGGCCCTGGAGTCTCTATTTTTGAGGAAGGGGCTAGCTTTCTCCACGACACCAGCCTCCAAATGTCACTGGTCTGCTAAGTAGCTATGAGATCTCAGTAAGTGCTTTCTTTTTGCTAAGACTTCATTTGTCTTCTGCAAAATGGGGACATAGTCAGATCTCTCCCAGCTTCAGACCTCTGATTCCTAACACACCCATCCCAGTGCCGGAAATAGGGAGGAGGACCCCACAGGGTGCGACTCCGAGAATTCTGTCCCCAGGAGAACAGTCACCAGGTGAAGGAAGAGCTGAGCCAGAAGTTTGACGTACTGTACGCCATCTTGGACGAGAAGAAGAGCGAGCTGCTACAGCGGATCACACGGGAGCAGGAGGAGAAGCTCAGCTTCATTGAGGCTCTCATCCAGCAGTACCGAGAACAGCTGGACAAGTCCACTAAGCTGGTGGAGACGGCCATCCAGTCCCTGGACGAGACTGGTGGGGCCATCTTCCTCTTGGTGAGCAGAACAGGAGGGGGTGGGCGGTCACTTCAACCAACGGGTCTGACTAAAGTGCAAGTCATGCTCCGTCACTGGTCACCCGTGTGCTCCTGGGAAAGCCCTTTAAGGCACTAAGCCTCAGTGTCCTCTTCTGTAAAATGGGCGCACAATGATTCCTAACTTCTTTCCTCTTAACTGATTTTGTGAGGATCAAATACGAGGATGTTTGTGAAATGGCATTGTAAACTGCAAAATACAGTGTCCATGTAGAGACTGTTCATCGAGAACATTCTACGGGTCAACCACAGAAGCAGAGACAACAGAGATGAACAAGACACAGCCCTGCCCTAGAAAAGCTTGTTGGGGGAGCACAGAAAAGGATCAACGATAGATTTCACAGCGCAATAAAAATTTCCCAAGCACATACTGTGGACCAGGGTTTGGGCTAGACATTGGGCATAAAACGGTGATTAGGGTATGATTCTCATCTTGGAGACTTGGGGGTTTAAGAGTGTTTAGAATGATACCCTGAAAATCCAAGCTTCCTGCCACGACCGTGGAAAGGTCCTAGAGTGATGACCAAAACCCGTGTAGACCATGAACAGAAGGAAAAAACCCAAATGCTGTTCAAGTCAGAGCAGGGAGCAGGTCCCACTGAGGCTACGGAATGGCACCAAGGGCCCACCTGTGGCCCAGTCACCGTTTTTGCTGATTTCTTGGGGCCACTTCTTCTGTATTCCTAACCCTTCGCTCTCTCTCTCTTTCCCCCCACAGAGTGCTAAGCAACTCATCAAAAGGTCAGTATCTCTCCAGGACTATGATCCAAGGCCCCAGCTCCCACCAAGGCCTTTGACCTCTGTCCAGTGGACCTCCCCCTGTGCATGAGGTCGGCTGGGAAGGTCTCAGCCCAATCTAGCTTTCCTGGCCTTTGCATCCGCTGCCTTTTTGTGACCGGACAGAAATACCCCACCCTCCAGGGGGAGCCTCTAGGTGCAAGGCCTGGGTGTGGGCGTAGATACATGCACTGATGTGAAGTGGAGCTAAGATACCCCCTTCTCTCACTGAGGCCCAGAAATCTCACCCTGCCCCTCCTTTCTCTCTCTCCCACCCCACCCCCACAGCATTGTGGAAGCTTCCAAAGGTTGCCAGCTGGGGAAGACAGAACAGGGCTTTGAAAACATGGACTACTTTACTTTGGACTTGGATCACATAGCAGACGCCCTTAGGGCCATCGACTTTGGGACAGGTAAAGGAGGTGGCAGTGCCACATGTCTATTTCCCCGATAACATTAATAATATTAATTATAATATTAATAGAATATATATTATAAAATAATAATATATTATATATTATAAAATAATATTATAATATTAATAATATTTCCCCGATAACATGTCTATTTCACCCCTGGTAATCTGCTTCCCTTCCACTGAGCCCCACCTGGACGCAGGTACACTAGTAAACAGCCAAACTTCGACAGCCAAGTTCTTCAAGAGCCCAGAGCCTAGCACAGCACCTGGCACATAGTCATCACTCAGTCAATTACAGATGGACCCGCTGCTGGGAGGCACATGGCAACTGTAGTCAGGCAGATTAAGTTCAAATGTTCGTTCTGCCAGTTGCTATCTGTGTGACCTTTGGTGAGCCCCTCTCCTTCTCCGAGCTGCATTTTTTCAATTTTTATTTATTTTAAGTAATCTCTACACCCACCATGGGGCTGGAAGTCATGACCCTGAGATCAAGAGTCACGTGCTCCTCTGCCTGCGTCTGCCAGTCGCCCCTGAACTGCATTTTCTAACTTTAAAAAATAAGTTAAAACATGGGCCTACTGGTCATGACCACACCAGGGTGCTCTTGCAACAGATAAGATAGTGATGCAGGGGAGTTTGCCACGTACTAGATAAAAAGTAGTTACTGCCTAAGGCTGGGCTTAGCTTCCGCTTCTTAATTCTCCCATCTCTGATACTTGTGCACCTTAATTTACCTGTTTTTCTGTCCTCATTTCTGTTTGTAATTACTCTACCACAGAGTACCTATAATAATTATAACAACATAACCATAACAATAATTAGGAGAAAGTAATAAGGGGAGATGAGGAAGCCAGATGAAGAGCAAAGATTTAATGATTTGCCCAAGGTCACACAGTTGCAAGGTAGCTATTTAGAAAGAGAGAGCGGATCCAATTTTGCTAAGTGTTGTACTGATTTGAGAGGCGATGCTCCAATGACCCGCTGGGAAAGCCAGAGCTGGCCCGTCCTGGGCTGTGTCCCACACCGGCTTTCAGAATCTGATGTTGAAGCTATACTCAGAATTCCAAAATACCCAACTCGTTAAATTCTGTCATTTAACTTAATGAGATAGTTTCTATTGTTGTCTCCATTTTGTAGTTAAGGAAAGAAAGCTAAGAGAGGGTCCGTAATTTGCTGGAGGCCACACAGCGAGTAAGTAGCCCAAGCAGACTCCACCAAGGAATTTGGCTCCCAAGACCCTAGGGAGGATTCTATGAGACGATATGTGTAAAGTGTTTGGTGCGCGCGTGTGTGCGCACACACACACACACACACACACACACGATGCTTGGCACATTTGGCACATAGTAAGTGCTCAGTAGATGCCGCTAAGAGCACTTAATTATGATAATAATTCAAAAACAACAACAAAACCCCCTGGGTTATGCACAGGTCCCGGCTATGTAGCTGGAAACTGGACTGATGTTTTGGAGGCATGATCTCTCTCAAACCTCTCCCTACACATTCTTGACAAATGCCCTGCTCTCTGGTGATTCCCGCACGGCCCTGAAGCATTAAGGAAGTGGCTTGGGAGAGGGTGGGGTGGAGAATAGGCACATTCCCTGTTAGCGAAGCTTGACGGCGACTTCCCGGGATGGGAAGGCGGGGACATAGGTCACCGTCTGTCTGTCTGGGGTTCAGCTTCAGAGAACTATCAAGGAGATGGCCCAGGAGCATCCCCCACCCCACAGCCACCCCTTTGTAGGCTGTGGAATGAGGAAAACCGGACAAAGAGTGGTAGGCAAGCAGATTTCAAAGTCTGGGCACATTCCTTCAAGACAAGGACTCTGATCCCTGAGGGAGTCGGGTCTCCTCAGGTGGTGTGTCTCTGTCTAACTGGGAGGCGTGCAGAAGCACAAAGCGTGCTCCCCGCAAAGTCCTCTCTGGACACTGGCAGCTCAAGCGATAGGAGCTGCTGTTGCTACTTTGGAGGGGTGTGAGAAGGAAGGAGGGCGCCAGGGGGAGGAGGAAGCAGGTCTCCGTGTAGCTTAGGTTCGGCAAGCTCGTCACCTCCGGGGCCACTCATGTCACCACATGGCCATGGGGTCCCAACTGGGGGTCAGCAGGGGTTTGGATAAGTGCTGTCTCCAGCCTGGTGCCCCTTCGAGCAGCTCTTCTGAGGAGCTGGCCCCAACCTAATACAGTGGTTCTTTGTCACACACAGATGAGGAAGAGGAAGAGTTCATTGAAGAAGAAGAAGATCAGGAAGGGGAAGAGTCCACAGAGAGAAAGGAAGAAGGTAAGAAATTCATCGTTTGTTTGTTTGTTCAGTCATTCAACACCACGAAATCCTGACTGTGTGCAAAGTCCTATGCTGGACCCCGGGGGATGAGGCCAGTATGTGGTGATGGCCCTGATATGTGTTTTATCCCTTCTGAGGGTAAAGTCCTGTTCTCTTTACCCTGAGAGGGGAAAAAAAAAAAAAAAAAAAAAAACCACCAAAAAATTATTCACAATAAAAAGCTCTCATTTTATATCTAAATGATCTTCCTGAGTGGAAAGCAATACAGTGTAACATAAAAAAAAACGTAAAAGACAAGGGAGTTATGAGCCAGGTTGGGCCCACTAACTTTTGTCTGGCCAGCACAATGTTTAAATTTTTAAAAATTAGCTGCCAACATTTAAAAAATTAGGAGATGGGGGGAGGTTTTTTTTGTTTTTTAAGAGAGGGAGAGAGAGAGAGGAGAGGGAGAGAGAGGATCCCAAGCCGGCTCCATGCCCAGTCTCACGACCCTGAGATTGTGACGTGAGCCAAAATCAAGAGTTGGAGGCTTAACCAGGCGCCCCTGTTTTTTTGTTTTAAGGAACTTTCAACTAAGAATCTGGATCTCTACCTTCTTGTAAAATTTTGGGAAGAGCTAACAATGCTTGCCCCCACCCGCCCCACCAATCCCAGAGAGCGGGCGCTGGGTAGGGACCGCCCCCTCTGCCAGTTTGCTCCTCCCACCACTGTCAGTCGGCCACTCAGTCTAGTCCTCCGCTGGCCCGGGAGCATCTGATCACCCACGTGCCCTCCCGCAAGTCATTTAGAAAACTCTCTGGGCTGCAGAGCGTGGTTAAGTGCCTGGGTTCTGAATGGCAGCTTTCCCAGAAACGAATGCTATAATCTTGGGCTGCTCACAACTTTTCAGAGTCTCAGGCTACCTATCTGTGCACGGGGAGCGATACTACTGACCTCAAAAGGTTCTGGTGAAGAGTAGATGTGATCATTTAACACAGTGGTGCATAGAAAGGACGTGTTTGCTAATTAGCACATGTTTGCTAATAGAATTTTTCAAGCCAAGTTACTATTGGAACTCAATTCCAATCCAGTTGAAAAATACAGGATACTCTTTCGGAGTTTTGTGTTGGATGTGCAATCCATCATGTTTTGACGACTAAATTCTATTTTTCTTTAAGAAGGCAGAGGCCAGGCAGGAATTGGAGTCTGATAATTTTGTCACTGGAGTTTGTTAAACCCCAGATCCCCCTGTGCCCTGATTCACCTTGTGTTTCTTTGTCTTTTTCTTGCAGGACACCAGTAAGGAACTGGATGAGGGAGAGACCTTCTGGATGCAGAGATGCCGGGGAGGGTGGGGAGGGGCCCAGCCACCTTGGTGACAGGCCCAGGGTGGGAGGGGTCGGGCCCCTGGAGGGGCAATGGGAAGGTGTGTCTTCTCTCCACTCAGAGAGCAGGGACTAGCAGTAGGACCCCCACTGCTGTGTCCAGTAGCCACTGAACCAGAATTGGAAACGTGCTTGAAACAACCACACAGGACACTTTTCTATGTTGGTGCAAAATGGAATATTTTGTACATTTTTTAAATGTGATTTTTTTTGTATATACTTGTATATGTATGCCAATTGGTGCTTTTTGTAAAGGAACTTTTGTATGATAATGCCTGGTCATTGTGTGACCAGCTATTGTTAGAAAGAGGGGAGGGAAGTCAGGCTGACAAAGCTGCCCTTTTCCTTTCCCGGGAGGGAGGGCTGGGGATCACTCACAGGCCTAGAAAGGGGTACTGTACCGAACAGGTGTCAAAGACCATCGATGACGTAGGGGATGGCACCTGAGTTTGTGTTACATGTTGTTCAATAAATGCACAGCGCTCTCTTTCTGTTATTATCAAAGAGCTGGGGTTTCATTCAGCCTGTTGTTC
This sequence comes from Mustela erminea, assembly GCF_009829155.1. Taxonomy (NCBI): domain Eukaryota; kingdom Metazoa; phylum Chordata; class Mammalia; order Carnivora; family Mustelidae; genus Mustela; species Mustela erminea. The sequence goes on from NC_045623.1 coordinate 90,734,497, forward strand.
TGGAGAGATGAGCTCAGAGCGGATGGACAGATGGCCTGATGAGAAGTGTGCTGTGGGCTTGGTTTCTGCCCCACCAAAGAAGAAATTCTTTAAAATAGCATTTCCCAATGGGAGGGGCACGGAAAACTGACCCTGAGAGGGGGTCCCCAAGAAACAGGTTTAGTGCCTTGTTCTCTGGTTCTCCCAAACACTGGGACGGAAGCAAAGCCTCAATGCTGTAGCCTCGGTGCGATCCCAGGGCAGCCAGAGGAGCGGGAAGTGGCAGCGGGACAAGAAAGCAGGGAAGCAAATGTGACATGGGATGTGGGGCATCACTGAGCCAGCCACAGCATCACCAAGAGACCCCCTGCTGCTTGCTCAGTTCCATGAGATGTTTCTAGCAGGTCATAAAGAGCACTGCTCAAACCGGTTCATCAGAAGGAAGGAGGGAGGGAATTCTGTCTCTGTCTCAGGATATAAGTCTGCCTCCCAGAGTGTTAATTCCCTTGCACTTCTGGGTTTCACTTCCGGTTCCCTCCACCTTGAGGCAGCTGCAGGGGTGAGGGGTAGGCTAAAAGGCACACCTGACTGCAGGTGTTGGGATGAGCAGAGCCTCCGGGCCCAGTTAGGTTGGACATGGGTGCTGGCTTGACATGGTTGCTGGTGCGGCTGCTACTCTCACCACAGGCGGCCCAAGAGCGGCTCTGTGGGAGCCCAGCCTAATGCAGGGAAGGCCGAGCCAGCCACCAGAGCTAGGGGATGGGTGAGGCAGAGACCAAGGCTGAAATAGCATCCAGGGTCTCCAGGATCAAGGAGCCAAGGGGCCAGTAGAGAGGTGAGGCTGAGCGGATCCAAGGAGGGACTTACTGGGTCTGAGATGCTGCAAACTTATGCATTTGAGAAACACTGCAGAGTCTGTCCCATGTTTTGAACATTGAGAACACAGCAGCAAGGTAAGAGCTCTGAGCAGTCCTGCCATAAAGAAGGCGATTTAACCTTAGACAGTGATTGGTCCATCTAGTTCATGGTGTTTGAAATACCGCCGCTTGATATTTCCTGGTGGATTGAGTATTTAACCCAACATTTCCCAGCTTATTCATTCACGGGATGTCATCCAGAACTAGTATCCTGTGGAGTTCACTTTACAAAAGTGCTTTAAACCCATCACACCTTTGTCCATTCTTATTCTGGGACCAAGGCTCACTCAGTCCCTAACTTTGAATTTTTAAAATTTTCTCTCATTTCTAATCCTTTCTCAAGTTACTATTTTTTTTAACCAGTTACGGTGTCTAAATGGGGTGTATCTCCTGAGAGGATGAGGGCCCCCACATGTAGGGTGACATTGTGTGGAAGTCAGTGGTGCAGGCTGTGACAAGAATTCACCTGAGGTGGGACATCTGGCTGGCTCAGCTGATAGAGCATGTGACTCTTCTTCCTCCTCCTCTTCTTCTTTTTCTTCTTCTTCTTCAGATTTTATGTACTTATTTGAGAGAGAGAGTGAGCAAGCACAAGCAGGGGTGAGTGACAGAGGGAGAGAGGGAGAAGCAGACTCCTTGCTGAGCAGGGAGCCTGACGTTGACGTCGTTTCCATCCCAGAACCACAAGGTCATGACCTGAGCTATAAGCAGACTCTTTTTTTTTTTTTTTTAAGATTTTATTTATTTATTTGACAGAGAGAGAGAGATGACAAGTAGGCAGAGAGGCAGGCAGAGAGAGAGAGGAGGAAGCAGGCTCCCTGCTGAGCAGAGAGCCCTATGCGGGGCTCGATCCCAGGACCCTGAGATCATGACCTGAGCCGAAGGCAGAGGCTTTAACCCACTGAGCTACCCAGGCGCCCCTGAAGGCAGACTCTTAACCTACTAAATCACACAGGCACCCTGAGCATGTGACTCTTGATCTCAGGGTCATGAGTTCAAGTCCCACACTGGGCATGGAGCCTACTTTAAAAAAAAAAAAAAATCACCTGAGGCAGAATAAAGGAGATAGAAGTTTACTGAATATACCTGGAAGGGAGCAGAGGGCAGGACAGCAGAGGCCAGGCTGTCTGCAAGGAGGCAGGGGTCGCCGCTGTTTATAAAGGAGGAAGGTGAGACAGTGTGGTGAGGCATGGAACCTTCCCCCTTTTTGGTACTTGTGCCGTGTTATAAGTAGCCCATTGGTTACTTCAGGCCTATGGATATTTTGAGGGGGGGTCCCCGTTTGCCTAAAAGCGGCCCCTACACAAAGTAAACAAGTAAACAAAACGGGCTATGGATTTAAGAAACTGCTGCATAATGCTATTCTGAGTTGGGACTGTGCAAGGCAAGGAAGAGAACACTGCGAGCCCCTGGATGCCCAGGCGGCCCCCTCCTTGGAGGTAGCCACTGTCGTGCCTTTTTTAGGTAATCACACACTTGCTTTTCTTTATAGTCCTGAAATATCTTCCGATAGGCCATGACCGATGGAATTTCCGGACAGAAAGAGAAAGGTCTCCATCATTTTGAAATCACAAGAATCAGTATTACAACGTGTCCACATTCTGACTCCAGGTTGCTGATTACGTGAGAAAAGGCGTAACAGTCCACTATCTTCTGGACTGATCTCTTATCAGAAAGAACAGAGAAGGCAGTCAAAGCTAGTAGACAATGTTTTAGTTCCAGGGAAGTATCTCTTGATTGCAAATGGGAAGGTCTCTACTTGGCCACACAAAGGGCTCTGCTTATTCTCGAAAACCAGAACACTTAAGGGTAGTACGAAAGGCTCTTGATCAAAAACTTCCTTTAAGGGGCCCCTGGGTGACTCAGTGGATTAAAGCCTCTGCCTTCGGCTCAGGTCATGATCCCAAGGTCCTGGGATAGAGTCCTGCATCAGGCTTTCTGCTCAGCCGTAGCCTGCTTCCCCCTACCCCCCACCCGCGCCTGCCTCCCTGCCTATTTGTGATCTCTGTCAAATAAATAAATAAGATCTTTAAAACAAACAAACAAACTTCCTTTAAGATCATTGCTGTAAGAAAGGAAAGCTTCAAAGGGGTTATACCAGTGAATCTTCAATATGGTTCCATAGCCTGCTGCATTTGAATCACCAGAAAAAGTTAAATTTTTTTAATGTTTATTTTTTATTTTTTAAAAGATTTTATTTATGTATTTGAGAGAGAGAGAGATCCCAAGTAGGCAGAGAGGCAAGCAGAGAGAGATAGGGAAGCAGGCTCCCAGCTGAGCAGAGCCCGATGCGGGGCTCCATCCCAGGACCCTGAGATCATGACCCGAGCTGAAGGCAGAGGCTTAACCCACTGAGCCACCCAGGTGCCCCAGAAAAAGTTTATTTTTCCCTAAACCTTTAATTTGGGAAAATTTCGAGCATATGGAAAGGTAAAGAGAATAGTATAATGTACCCATCAGTCAGTTTCAACAGTTTTTGACACATTTGTTTCATCTCTATCATTACCCATTCCTAGCACTGAGATTATTGGGGTGTAAATCCCAAATATCAAATCATTTTATCTTTCAATACTTTAGGTAAAGGTACTTTTTTTTTATTATTAAAGCTTTATTTATTTGAGAGAGACAGAGGGGAGAGAGCAAGCACAGGTGCTGGAGGGGGGATGGGCAGGGGGAGTGGGGAGAGAGAATCTCAAGCAGACCTTGCTGAGTGTGGAGCCTGGCACAGGGCTCAATCCCACAAGCTTAAGATCATGACCTCAGCCAAATCAAAAGTCAGACACTTAGCAGACTGAGCCACCCAGGTGCCCCTGGAATCTCTATTTTTAAAAATAAAATTCCTTAGGTTGAGGTCTAGGAATTGCTAGGTCATTCCCTTAGGCCTCCTGGCATAAAATAAGGGGACCTAGCACTTTTTCACTGTATCAAAGTGTTGACTGGTCATACTCTTGCAAATCAATTAAAGTACATCTTGGAAAGTATTAATTTAAAGGAAAATTGCCATAAAAGGTTTTTACAAAATGAATACATACATCTGAATCCAACTTATAAATCTGCATCTATTAAGACTTACAATGTGCTCTGAATTGAAGGGAACGAGGGACACAAAAAATATGTTTTTGTTTTTTTTTTAAAGATTTTATTTATTTATTTGACAGAGAGATGGCAAGTAGGCAGAGAGGCAGGCAAGGGGTGGGGGGAGCAGGCTCCCCACTGAACAGAGAGCCTGATGCAGGGCTTAATCCCAGGACCCTGGGAGCATGACCTGAGCCAAAGACAGAGGCTTTAACCCACTGAGCCACCCAGGCGCCCCCAAAATATGCTTTTTAAACCGTAAACATTTGCCATCAAATAAGTCATAAGATTCTTTTTTTTTTTTTTTTTTTTAAGATTTCACTTATTCATTTGAGAGAGTGGATAAGTGGGGGGAAGCAGCAGAGCAAGAGGGACAAACAGATTCCACTCCCCACCCCCACCCCCACCCCCCACTGAGCAGGAGCCCCATGTGATTCCTGGCTCATTCTGAGGCTGGATCCCAGGACCCTGGGATCATGACCCCAGCCGAAGGCAGACACTTTACCCACTGAGCCACCCAGGTGCCCCAAGTTGTAAGATTCTGATTGAGTTAGTTTGATGCAGCCTTTTGGGAACCTGCATTTTAACACCTTTTCCAGGTAATGCTGGATCTTCTGGTTCTTAGATTATACCAGGAAAACCACAAAGCTTAAGGTAGACCTTTCTCACACTCATTGACCACAGAAGGTGGAAAGGCACTCAGTGGGTACCCAGTCTGGGTAGGCATGGTGCTGCCACCCTCACTCCTCACACCTGGTCTCCAAATAAAGTGACTCTTGTCCAGGAAAGACTGAAGGAACCGCTTTATCCCCAATGGTGTGGGCAAGTAGCTTGCAACTTAAACACTTGTCTACCTGAAGGGATGTAGCCGAGCCATGGTCCCCTAGACCAAGCGTACTGGGGATGATGAAGTGACTGGGCTGAGAGGTCAGCAGTCCAAAGAGTTTTCTATATAATAGGTCCCTATCAGAGTCCACCCATAAGGCTAGGCCATAAGGTCCCGACACCCGCGCCGAGCCCCAGCGAGAAGACAAAGCTTAAAGTGGGTAGGGCACCAAGCCAACCCAGTCGGGCCAGCTTCTCTGGTGGAACACCGCGTACAGCACCTTCCAGGGGCTTCCGTGAGCGGCGGAAGGGCGGGGAAGGGAGGGGGTTGGTGGTGTCGGTTCTCTGCAGATGGGGACTGCTGCTGAAGGCTACACTGCTCTACATAGGGCTGGAGATAAAGCTACTCCAGATAGTAATCGGAGCGCGAGCGCGCGGGAGGGGAGGAAGAGGCGCAGCTGCGGTGGCTGGGATGGGCCCGTGCGTCACAGCCAGTCCTAAGGAGGGCTCCTGCCCCAGCCCGAGGGTCCGCATGCCCCGCCCCCAGGAGACCCCCCACCCCGCCCTAGTCTGAGCAGAAGGACGCAGCCAACCCCAGGAGCCTTCAGCCTGAGGGGACAACACACCTAACTTCAGGAGCCACATTCCTGCTCTCAGGGGACCGAAAGCGGATTTCAACAAACCGAGATCCAAGAGCGCCTCGGCGGGCTGTGGCCAGCCGAGCGTAGGGGACAGTGCGCGCAGCAGTCGCCTAGTCCTAGTCACGTGGGGTGGGCTCCTCGGGCCCCAGGGGCGCTGAAGACTGGGTGTTCGGGGGCAGCGCCGGGAAAACCTGCGCAGCCGGCCTCCCCTCCCCCTTCCCGGCGGGCTTTTGCACACGACGCGCAGCGAGCGGCTTCACACGGGGTGGCCGGGGCAGGATAAAGCGGGCGGGCGCGGGGCGCAGCTGTGGGCGCGGACTGTCTGGAGCGGCCGGAGCAGCAGCGGAACGGCCCCCAGCGTGGTCCGGGCGGGAGTTGCAGCGCGGAGCAGCAGGCGGGCGGGAGGCGCGGGCGCAGGGGCGCGGGGAACGGCGCGCGGGGCCCTCCGGGCAGGTGGGCGCGCGCTGCGCAGCGTCCCGCGCGCAACTTCCAGGGCGCACTGGGCACGGCGGCCGCGCGCCCTCCCGGACCCAGCGCGGGGCATGTGGGGCCCCATGGAGCCCACGGAGAAACAGCATCTGGTGGACGCCAGGGTGGGAGCCCGGTAAGGCGAGAGTCTGCGGAGCGGCGGGGATTTCAGCGGCTCCGGACGCATCTCCTGGTTTGCCGTTTACAGTGGACGGTTTTGCCGGAGGCTTGAACTGGGACGGGGAAGGAGAGGGAAAAGAGGGAATCGAACCTGGACGCGGGGGTGGGGGGTGGGGGAGCTCCCCCGCCCCCGCGGCTGAGCACGGATCCTGACCCCTGCCCACTAGTGGGCAGTCGCATGCTTGGAGCCCTGCCCTTGGCCCGACACTTTGCCCCCCGGGCAGCTCCGCCCTGGGAGGCCCTGTGTCCCCAAGTGCGCGAGAGGGGCGTCTGCTCTCCTAGAGCTTGAGTTCTGTTCCTTCTCGGTGCTTGGCTGCACTGGCCCTGCCCCATGGCCGCGTCCCAAGGTCTTTTCCTTCTCCGTCTTTGACCCGGGTGGGGTGGGGGAGGAAGGAACACCCTGGGCCAAGACCTCAAGACCCCTGGACTGGTCATTTCCCCAGCACCCCACTCCAAACACGAGTTTTTGGTCACTCCTCAGCTTGGAGTGCCCTTAGGTATTCCCTGAATTGGACGCGTGGGAACGTTTGCCAAGACCCCAAAGAGAGATGGGACTGGAGTCCGGCCTCCTTGCCCCCAACTCAGAGCTGAGTCGGGCCTCTCCCATCCTCTCTGGCCAGGTCTTACACGGGATCTCTGTGGCAGGAGGGGACTGGCTGGATCCCTCTGTCCCCATCTGGCCTGGACTTGCAGGCCATTGATCTAGTCACTGAGAGTAATCATTACTGTCATGCCCAGAAGGGTCCTGGCAATCACTCCGACCCCAAGAAGGAGCGGGCCCGGCGACAGCTTTATGTGGCCTCTGCCATCTGCTTGGTGTTCATGATTGGGGAAGTCGTTGGTAAGAACTTTTGTGCTAATTAAACGAAATTGGGTGCATGGATAGTATCATGATCTAAAAGTTTTTTCTCCAGGATGTTCCCAGTAATATTAATTAACTAATAGCCTTGGGGCATCTGTCTGGCTCAGCCCAGAGCATGCATGGCTTGATCTCAGGGTCTTGAGTTCAAGCCCCACATTGGGTGTGGGGCCTACTTAATTAAAAAGAACCTACGAATAGCCCCATTTATTGAACATTCACTATGCTGAGTCTTTTACATGCAGGTTATTTCATCCAGTTCTCATGACACACTAATACTATTATGGGTGGTGGTCTTATTTTATAGTTGGTGAAACGGAGGCAGTTAGGATTAAGTAATCTGCCCAAGATTATGCACAACCAGTGTGTAAGGGATGGCCTGGATGCCGAGAAGGAAAGAGCATTTACCGAGTGCCTCCTAGGCTTTACAGGCCCTATTTGAACTTGATTTTCACAATTCCCCTCTCAGTAGATCGTGTCAGTCCCATTTCACAGATAGAAGTTGAGGCTCACAGGAAGTTAGTGACTTGTGCATGGTTACACAGCTCATGGGTGGAGAGGTCCCAAATCCATGGTTTTTCTCCAGACCCCATGGTTTGCCTGCTGCACACACAGTCTGAGAAGTTGACTCCATGGGTTGCTGATAAGGCCCCTCCATCTCGGGTCCTGCCCCTGCAGGTGGGTACCTAGCTCACAGCTTGGCGGTCATGACCGATGCAGCCCACTTGCTCACTGACTTTGCCAGCATGCTGGTCAGCCTCTTTTCTCTCTGGATGTCCTCCCGACCAGCCACCAAGACGATGAACTTCGGCTGGCAGCGAGCTGGTGAGGACCCCGGTTGGGGTGGGAATGGGGTTGGAAGAGGGGGCAGGTCAAGATGTGGGTTCTTTCGTGGCTACAGCAGGTAGATCCCTGAGTGAGGCCGGGAGGGTGACTTGGGGTGGGGAAGAGAATGTCAGTTTTAGCTTCTGTCGTTTGGTAGCTCCCAGTCTGATGGGAGAGCCCTGGTCCCCTGTTCTCTGGGAACCTCCAGAGGGAACCTACAGGGAAGGAGAGTTCACCTTTTTTTTTTTTAAAGATTTTATTTATTTATTTGACAGAGAGAGATCACAAGTAGGCAGAGAGGCAGGCGGGGGGGGGGGGGGAAGCAGGCCCCCTGCTGAGCAGAGAGCCCGATGTGGGACTCGATCCCAGGACCCTGAGATCATGACCTGAGCGGAAGGCAGAGGCTTTAACCCACTGAGCCACCCAGGCACCCCGAGAGTTCACCTTTCTAAGAAATGAAATGGCCAGACTTCAAGAACAAATGACTATGGCATTAACTCTGCACATAATTGCATATGGAATAATTTCCGGGGCAGGGAAAGGTCAGCAAAGCCTACTGGAAGATAAAGGCTTTAAGCCCCCTTTAGTTCATCTCTGGGCCGCACTATCATTTTCTTCTTGCCCCAGTCTCTCCTCAGAAGCCTCAGTTCTTCAGCTGAGCAATAGGTACATATTTTAGTAAGTCAGTTTCTTCACAAGTAAAACAAAAAGGGTTGACCTGGGTGACTTAAGTTCCTTCTAGCTCTGACGTCCTCTGAGGTTGTAAGGCGTGACCATGCCAGCCATACCTTCGGCAGAGCCCAGGTGGCTCCAGACCCTGACTTTGCAGGGATGGGGCAGGAGGATCGTGGAGGGCTGGGGAGGCCGCCTCAGTCTTAGGGCTGCATGCTAAGATGGGTGTTGGGTTCTTCCTCAGAGATCCTGGGAGCCCTGCTCTCTGTACTGTCCATCTGGGTCGTGACTGGAGTGCTTGTGTTCCTGGCGGTGGAGAGGCTAATCTCTGGGGACTATGAGATCGAAGGGGGGACCATGCTGATCACATCGGGCTGCGCTGTGGCGGTGAATATCATGTGAGTGTCGCTTCCGTTCCCTGTGAGTCCTCCTTCCCACTTTCCACACACATGTCTGCGTGCCTGCTCTCAGCAGAGGGAGGCCATGCACAGGCCACAGGATGAGAATTTCCCTAGTCTGAGCTCTAGTTTCTGGAATACCTCAGTTCTGCCTGAGGCCTAGGCTGGAGCCGTTGAGAGCTGGGAGTCTGGGGTGGCATCAGCTCGGCCACCTTCCCACCATATGTGTGCGGGAATAAACAGGGAGCCTTCATACCTCAAATGGGAAGGGGTCTAGCTCTTACAGGAGCAGATGTCTGTAAGGGCAGAATCCAAGTTCTTTTTCAAGCCGCTGGCCCTAAAAGTGGTGTCAGTGAGAGACAGAGTATGTGGAACATGGGTGTCTTGTTTGGGCTTCCTCTCCTGGCTCAGTGGTCTTGGGCAAGTCACTTCCCTCCCTAGGCCCCCGATGGGGGGAACAAAATGACCTCCATGGTGCCCTCCTGTCCTGAGAGTTAGCATCTGTGTGCCCGGATTTAGGCTGGCATTGGAACTGAGCCCATTCTCCCATGGTGCTCTGAACGAAGGCCATGGTGGTTGGGATCCTCACCAGGCACAGGGAACAGGCAGTTTGAAGATTAGGATTTTTGTCCCATAGGCAGGCCAGCCCTACTGGGGGGCCTCTCCCTGCTACGTCAGTGAACGCTTGGCTTTGTCTCTGCTTCTGCAGAATGGGGTTGACTCTTCACCCGTCTGGCCACTGGCACAGCCACGACCCCAGCCAGCAGCAGGAGAACCCCAGTGTCCGAGCTGCCTTTATCCATGTGATTGGAGACTTTCTGCAGAGCATAGGCATCTTGGTGGCGGCCTATATTTTATACTTCAAGGTCAGAGCTGGGGACAGAGGGAGGAAGGCTGGGGGGTGGTGGGAGTGGGCAGGAGAGTATACATCAAGTGGGGGCTCCTCTCTACACATGGCCCTTCCCAGGTTCTAGCTCCCTCCCCGCTATATGGGGAGAGGAAGGAACATTTTTACCCAGTGCCTACCAAGTGTCAGCACCTCCGATCTTCACAGTAATCCTGAAGAGCAGCTGGTGGTGTTTCTGCAGCTCAGAAAGGTTCAGTGACTTGGATGGTGTCACACAGCTGGGAAATTGTGGAGTCAGGTTCAGACCCCCAGGCCTGCAGGCTGCCGATGCATTGCCCACCGCACAGAGAAAGAGTGGTGTAGTGGAAAGAGCCAGGTGTTGGGATTGAAGCATGGCTCCAGCCCCTGAGAGCCACGTGATGGATAGTCCCCTTGCACTCACTGATCCTGTTTCTCCACCTATAGAATGAGATGGTGGACCATTGGTATCTAGGATTCCTTTTAGTTTTGTTCACACTTCAGTCCCTTGGGCAAGGAGGGGTGGGAAGGGCCTGTCTTATCCTGAGCTGTGATCTCTCCTGCCTGTTCCTGTGAGCACAGGATAAAAGGCAGAGAACTGGGAGGCAGAGCCCGGGGTGAGGCCTGTACCCACCCCGCAGAGGGCTCCTCTCCCCACCGCAGCGCTGGGTGGGAAGGGAGAGAGAGGCTGAGGTGTTGGGTGGTGAGCCGCTGCTCTGCCTTCCCCTTTTTCTGTAGCCAGAGTACAAGTACGTAGACCCCATCTGTACCTTCCTCTTCTCCATCCTGGTCTTGGGGACAACCTTGACCATTCTGAGAGATGTGATCCTGGTGCTGATGGAAGGTAACCTGGGCTTGGGGCTCTCTTTTTGTTCTGGGCTCTCCAGTACTAACAAGTTTGGTGGGGATCAGGGTGGGGGGAGCAGGAGAGTCCTAGCACATTGGCAGGGAGCCATGGTCTGGAGCCTTGCACAGGCTGGAAAACCTCCTGGGGCCCCAGGCCAGTCTTGGCATCAACTGGAGCCCTCAGGTGTGACTGTTCCTGGAAATTTGACCCTGACCGAATCTTCCCTTCCCTCTAGCCCCAAGGTGTCCCCCTCCCTGCTGGGGTGTGTCCTCCCTGTCTAGTCAGATTAACTTCTAGGTGGTGTATACCAACAGCTGCTCCGCCCCTCCCCCATACACCTCTGCAGTCTCTAGCTGCCTCCCCTTGGGCAGAGAGGGACAAGGATTCTGCCTCCCGTTGCACAGGTGGCAGACTGAGGCTCAGAAAAAAAGGGTGGTGGGTGTTGGACAAGACTCCCCAAACCCCTCCAGCTCGTTGACTTCTTTTCTGAGGCCTCTGCTCAGGTGCACTTGGCTCAGCTGGGGGCAGGGGGTCTTATTCTGCACTGGCAAATGGTCCACCCTGAGTTGCCACAGTCACCAGCTTTCTTGTGCCCTAGGGTCACGGGACCCTGGGGCTATGTGTGGCCAGGGTGCAGTCCAAAGTTGGGTGCTGATGTGGAGTCAGCCGGAGTGTTTGGCTGTGATTCAGAGCATTTTCCCCCAGAGTGTGACAGCCCTAGATAAAAGTGATGATGCTGATGGCCCGTGTGGGCGCGGGGGGTCCCCTGATGCCCATCTTTCCTTCTCCTTTCTGTTCGGGAAAACAGTCATTGGGCACTTGCTCTGGGCCAGATACTGTTCTAGGCACTGAGGATACAGCAGTAAACAAAGCAGACCATCCCATGCTCGTGGAGTTTCCGTTTTAGAGGGGGACATGAGGAAGGGACTGACAAGGTCATTTCAGACAGTGTCAGGCATGAGGAGGAAAATACAGAAGGGTAGTATGATGGAGATCATCTGGGGTGTGGGGGCAACATCAGATTTGCTGGCCAGGGTGCTCAGCAGAAACCAGCAGGGGCAGGAGGGAGCAGGCTCCTTCAGCCCCTATCCCCGCCCCCCTCAGGGACCCCCAAGGGTGTGGACTTCACGGCTGTCCGGGACCTGCTGCTGTCGGTGGAAGGGGTGGAAGCCTTGCACAGCCTGCACATTTGGGCCCTGACCGTGGCCCAGCCTGTGCTGTCTGTCCACATCGCCATCGGTGAGTGGCCAGGATCCTCAGGGCGGGGTGAGGGACAGAGGCTGCCGGAGGCCTGGGGCCATCCCTGAAGCACCCGAGGGCCTCACAAATCTGCAGCAATGCGGCTGGTTTTGAACTTGGCCCCACGCGGAGTACTTTATAGACCTTGTTCATTTGGTCATCACAGTCATGCTTATAGATGAAGAAACGGAGACTGGGGCTTGGGTGGGGGGGTCAGGTCACTTGCCCAGGCTCTGACAGTGCCTAGGTGGCAGGGCCAAGATTCCCAGCCTTAAAGCCAGGGCGGCCCCTGCTCTGGAGGGATGGTACCAGGTGTGGGAACTGGAGGGTGGCCCAGTGCAGGGATGGGACTGGGCGGGGGGGAGGGGTGCTCCCTGATGCCTGTACCATGTCCTGCTGTGGTTAGGGAATGAGCTAGGCTCCTGATCGTTCCTCAGGGCCCGAGTGAGTAAATCGTTGTCCAGTGCCTCCCCTGGTGTGTCCTCTCTGCCCCTAGCTCAGAATGCAGATGGCCAGTCTGTGCTGAAGGCAGCCAGCACCCGCCTGCAGGGCAAGTTCCACTTCCACACCATGACCATCCAGATCGAAGACTACTCGGAGGACATGAAGGACTGTCAGGCATGCCAAGGCCCCTCGGACTGACTGCCTGGCCAGGTGCCAGCGGAGGCATGGACAGGACCTGCAGCCGCTGGGGCTGAGTGTCCCCCAGGCCCAGCTGGGACTCGGGCTCCCCTGGCTGTATTATAAAGCGGGTCCCTCTCCTGACCTCTCCTCTGTGTCGAGTGTGAAGGAACCCATCCCCTGCCTCCCCCATCTGACTAGATAGCCAGTTTAAGGATGGAGACGTGGCAAGTGTAAAGCTAGTATGACCCTGCTCCTCCAACTTCTGGGTTGGTGCCTGGCAGGGCTGGGTTTGGGCCCCATCCTCATCTAATGCCTTCCTACACCAGCTTCTGGAAAGGCAGGGAAGCACAGTGGGGGGGAACAGAGGGGAGACTGGCTCCAACGTCCCCTTGCCCGCCTGCCTTATTCCTTATGTCAGTCTGGCCTTTGCCTTATGAATCTGTGAAGAAGCCCTTCTCCCTCTGCCTCTGACACTGTGGTGTGATTAAGCCTTGGGGGTTGGGAGTTGTGAAGACCCTGCACTCTCTGACCTGTCCCCCTGAGATGGGAAACCAGTGGGCACCTGAGGCCTGCCTGTGCCTTAGTCATTTCAGCTCTGAGCCACATTTCCCTTTCCTGGAGGGAGGAGGCTTCTGACCATGTCAGGACCTGGCCGGCTGCTTCTTTCCTTATTCCCCCAGCCCAGGAAGCCTTGTCCCGGTTGGTTGGGGGGTGGGTGGCAGCCCCACAGCCCCACAGCCCCTGGCCCACTTCTCTTGTCCTGATAGAGTCTCAGGGATCTCAGAGCCTGACTTCCGTGGGCCAGCGCTGTGGCTGGTGTGGCCTGACCTGCTCCGTTGGTGGCACAACGGATGGGAGGCATTGGCTTCCTGAGGCGTATGTAGATTTCTGAATTAGGGGCCACTTGTGTTGGCAAGATACAGAGGGGAGACTTGTCCCTAGTCTCACAGAGAAAGCAGCCACCTGACTCATTAGGTGGCTCTTAGGTCTCAGAGAATGAGAGACTAAGAGTGAACCTACCTCACAGGGTTGTTGTGAGGACTGGAACCAAAGTCTGTTAAGCACCTGGTGTTGTCTGAAGAGTGCGTACTTTGACTATCATGCTGGAAAGGTAGCAGCCTGAGGCCACCTTGCCAAAGAGCCAGGTGGGCTTCTAGCCTCCCCAGGGGCAGCACTGATTTTGTCTTGCCTCTGCCCTGATTCGTGGCAGGATGAGGAAGGCTTGGTCATTTGGCCTTCCTCTGTGCTTCTCTTTTCCCATCTACGAAATAACCTCTTGATGTCTTTCAGGCATTGTCATCCAGGCTTACCTGTGATAAAGGTCAGTGGCTTCTTCAGCCCCTCAAAATCTGTGGGAAGTCATCGGGCCTGGAAGTGTGAGGCAGGGGGTTGCTGTTGGCTGTGTTCTGCTCTGTTCCATTCTCTGGGGTATCAAACCCCTTCTCCCCTCCAGGCCCCAGGAACCTGGATCCTGAGAGGCTATGTACCTCTCAAGAGGGTCTACTTTTCCAGATGAAAAGACCAAAGCTCAGAGGGGTTGAGTCTCTGAAGTCACATAGCCACTGTGAAGCAGGTCTGGGGTTTCTGCCTCCCTCTACATCAGGAGCTGAAAACCTTCTGGGCTGTCACCAGGCCTTCCTCTACAGCAGGAGCTGAAAACCTTCTGGGCTGCATGTTGGTACAGTGTGAGCCCTTGGGCCTGGCAGTGCCCTCCATGGGTAAGGCCATGCCCAGGCAGTTCAGAGCCTGGGTGCCGAAGCTGTGAGTGGGAAGGGGAAGCCTCTTTCTCTTCGCTGGGCCTGGCACTCAGAGCCCTCCCCGCCCTGGGAAGGCTGCCTGGGACACAGCTGTGTGCTTCCTCACCCACCTTCAGCTGCTCTTGACCCTGGGCCAGAATGCCTTCCCTCCTTTTTAACTCCCAGGCCCCCGTCCACCTCAATAAGCTAGCAACCCCATGCTTTCCAAGGGAGAGTCCTCTCTGCACCCCAGCTGTGACTGGTTGCAGGGAGGACCCAAGTCATCCAGGGGCGAGAGGTCAAACTGGACGATGGGGGTGGAAGGCCTTGGAGAAGCCCTGGGGGACGGCATGTTCTGGCTGGCCAGGGTGAGCTAGTCAGGAAAGTTTCCAAAGCGGTGAGGCCGTCAAAGCAGGAAAACACCTGACGCCCTGGACCTGGGCTGGACCCAGCACCCCCACCTCTCTAGGGTCACCCCACTCCCCTGTGAGCCCTGAGTCCCCCACCCCGACACAGCCACTGTAGGAGTTATTTATAGCCTGAGCATGAGGGAGCAAGGACATGCACTTTATTTCGGAAGTGATAATTCTAGTTCCAGGTGGATGAACCCTGGAGAACCCAGCAGCCCTTACCCCACTCCACAGTCCGCCCCACCCCCGACCACGGCCCAGGATGCTCTGGACCACCCCATCTCCCACCCAGCCAACCTAGAAATGGCTTTTTAGTCCAGAGTATGTGAGCCAAAGGAGTGGGACTGTTCTTTCGAATTCCTCCCCCCAGTTTTCGGACCTCGGGCTGCACTCCATCAACACCCCACAGCCCCTTGCCGGGTCACCGGTGCCTTGACCGGAGGGGCGCCCAGAACTCCGGTCCCATTCCCGGAAGAGAGAGCGCGGGGCGGCGCTGACCTCTAGTGGTCATGTTCGGTAATGCAGAGCCCTGGGCTGGGCTGGGCTGGCAGGCCCCCTGGCGTTCCCGTCTGTCTGCCCCACCGGCCCCTGCTCTGCCAGATTCGGGAGGGAAGCCCGAAACTGGCTTCTCGGCGCCTCTTTGTACGAAGATCGCGCCTGGCAACCCAGGCATCTGCGGGTGGCTGCCTTACTGCCGGACTGAGAACCCTGAAAGGGGCGGGGGGACGGAGTTTTGTCTCACTTGGCACACTGTCCGCACTCTCGACTATGGCACAGGGCCAGGCACGCAGTTGAGGTCTTCTCTGTTCGTCAAATACTTGTGAAGCACCTGCCAGGCCAGAAAGAAGAGGACATGGCCCTGCCTTCCCGGGGATTCCAAGCTGGTCCTGGGGCTTGACTGTGTACTTTGCAAAGCAGCATGAACAGTGGGGAACGCTCAGCTGTAAAAGAGCAGAGGAACTGGGTCTGGGATGGGGTTCAGGCAAGTCCGTGGAGGTGGCGGAGATCTGAAAGACAAGTAGAAGTCAGCTCCTGCAGAGAAGCTGGGAAAGGCATTCCAGGCATAAGGTCACAATGGCTGAGGGCACAGTCCCAGAGCGAGGGCCCTGCACTTGTGACCTGCCACAAGCGGCGGGACTGGAGGGTGGGGCGATGCCCCACAGCTCCGGGCATTGGGGTGATTGGCTAATAGGGACCTGACGTGTTGGCTAACTGGCAGCCTTGATTGCTCTTCAGACGTCCCAAGGGAGGGGGCTGAGCCCCTCCCAACCCTCTGCAGGAGCAGCGCCCCCCCAGGAGCAGGACTGGGGGCTCTGCTGGTCCAAGCTAGGGCTTCTCCAGGCTGCGGTACTTCTTGCGCAGCACGGAGACCGGGTCCTTGAACAGTACTGGGTCCAGACGAAGGCGAGAGGAGACCAGAGGCATGTAGCCAAACTCGGCCACCATCTGATTGATGCAGTCCTGGGCCAGCGGCTGTGGGTCTGGGTCCCCAGGCGCCTAAGGGGGAGGAAAAACGCTTTGGAGGTCTTCTCTGTCCTCTAAACCCACCCCCCATGCCCCCGAACCCTGCAGCAAAGAAAGACTGGGGTTAGTGAGAGGGAATCCCTTCCACCGCCGGCACCCTCCCAGTTCCGACCTGTTCCCCTGGATCCTCACCAGGGGAGGGCTGGCCTCCAGATGCTGCTTCCCATAGGGCACCTTGATAGGGGGCAGCTTGGTGACTGCTGCTACCAGGGAGTTCATCAGGATGTCCACACAGCTGGGTGCTTCATCTGCCAGAGTTCTCAGAGCCTTGGGCAGGGAGTGGGTGAAGAGGGTGTGGTAGTATCTGGGCAAGGGGAGAGGAAGGGGCTGCCGTCAAATTTACCCACTACTTCTCCCTGCCAGGCCCCATTCTCCTCCTGACCCCACTCTCCCTTTAACTTCAATCCCCATGCCTCCTTAGAAAATCCTGCTCACCCCCACTCCCCCGCCCCAAGCCCTGGCGGCCTCAGAGAGCTCACACCAGAAATACACATCTCTCTCTCTGCTGTCCTGCACTGTGTGGGTTTGTCTGCAGCACATGGTGTCCTCCCTGCCCCCTCTGTTATAGTTCCATGGGGCCACCATGGAACTGAATTCAGACAGAATGGGGGGGGGGGTGTCAGTTGGTTCCAAGGCCATAAAAAATGGCAGCCCCAAAGACCAGCTTCAGGAAGGCTGTGGATTAACCAGACCGATGCTGCTCAGGGTGAGCCTTGCTCCACGCAGTCGTCTTCTACAACAACCTAGGCCCACCCTGCAGACCTTAGGGATAGTCTTCACTCTGCTGAGACTCCCTCGCAGAGCTTCTGGGTAAACCTACTAGAGGTTCCAGCCAGGTCACACATATTTGGTTTAAGCACATCTACAGAACCCTTCTAAAGGGGCCTTCCAGAATTCAGTCCCTACCCCAAAGATGGGTGCTTCAGTCAACTTCTGGAAGGCCTGGGGCAGTCCCCAGCCCACCACACACACATTTATAAAGCTTCAGGGTAGGGAGCCTGGTTGGCTCAGTAGATTAAAGCCTCTGCTTTGGGCTTAGGTCATGATCCTGGTCCTGGGATTGAGTCCCACGTTGGGCTCTCTGCTCAGCAGGGAGCCTGCTTCCCTTCCTCTCTCTCTGCCTGCCTCTCTGCCTACTTGAGATCTCTGTCAAATAAATAAAATCTTTAAAAAAAAAATGTCTTCAGGGCCATTCTCTTGCCATCACCATCACCATCACCAAATTCATATCCCTACCCTCTGCCTAGCTCTGTTTAAAATGACACTAGCTACCATTCATTGACCACCTGTGTGCCAAGGCATTCATATGGTTTTCTCATCAGATTATCATATCAGCCCTGTGAGGTGACAAAGAAAGTTGAGGCCTCACAAGAGCTGAGGAGATTTGCCCATCATACGACTCGGATGTGGTAGATCTGAGCCCAGAACCCGGGTCTCTAGGCCCTAGCTTGACGCGCTCATTCCCACACTGCCCTGCCCAGGATCAAGGTGGTGGTGGTGGGGGGGGGGCTCTGGCCCTCGGCTCCCAGTGCCAGGCCGGCCATCCGTACCTGTGGTAGAAGGCAGCTGATGTGAGAACCATGGAGAACTCGTTGGCCTTCTCGGCAGTGTGGCCCCAGCCACCCCGGGCCTCATCCCAGAAGTGGCTCCATGTCAGGAAACCCACCATCCGCTCCGGGAAGCTCTGCCATACCACAAAAGCGAAGTCCACCTGGGGAGATACTGAAGTGAGGTATGAGGAGGGACTTCCCGACCAGCGGAGAATATCTAGAGACATGAAGGCCAGGCCAGCCCAGCCGAGGGGACTCGAGAGAGGACGTGCGTGCATGATAGTTCCCAGGACTGCTGCGCTGGGGTGGGGTGGGGGTTCCCAACGGGGAGCTGGAAACTGTTTTTAAAAGTTTGCTGAAAGCTTCTGCTAGATGACTAAGGAGGAGGCCGACAGGCTCTCGGGGGGTGGTTTCAAAAGCAGGAGGCTGCACCCGGGCGCTGGTCCCAGGCTCCTCACTGCTCTGGGAATCTGAGGTGTCTCTGTACCCCCTCCACCCTGGGCTCCTCTCGGGCCGTGACCTCACCTCGCTTGTGGTAAGACTGCTCTGTGCGTCGAGGCTGAGGAGGGCATCCGTACTGAGGGCTCGGTGCGGGAAGAAGCGGTCGCTGGCCTGTGGTGGGAGGGAGGTGAGGCCGACTCAGCCGTGGCAACCGTCCCCGGGCTCCCACCGTGACAGTCTACACAGCCACGAAGCAGGAGCCCTGGCACGCAGGTGTAGAAGGCAGGACTTGACACAGCCGGGCCGCCTGGACCTGGGACCCGGAGCAGATGGGGCAGAAGGTATCCAGGGGCCCCTCCAGTTTCCACCCTTTGGGATTCCTCTTATCACATCACATGCTCGCCTCAACCCTGGGAGGGACTGTCAGACATCCTCTCTTTGAAAGAAACAGGTCCAGAGAGATGAAGGGACTTGCCCAGAGCCACACAGCATGCAGGGGCCTCCCAGCATCCCGGGTTCTCAGAAGCCACCCTCCTCTGGCTCCGTTTGCTGCCATCTGTTCTCATTTCTTCAAGACCCCACGTTTCTCCTCTGGCTCATCCGTGGCAGCCAACATATCCCCTCTGCCTTCCCTCATCACATAAAACCCCAGCTCTCTGGAGGCACAACCCACAAGGGCCAGGCATGGGAGAGGATCATCTCTATCGGGCCCACAGCTGAGACCTACGTCAGACAGCCCACCGTCCACTCCACGGAATTCTGCTGCACCCACACGGCACAAGCAGTCCGCCTGGGGAGATCCTTAAGGGACAAGTGAGGCGCGACTTCCTGACCAGCTTCGGGCCCGACTGGAAGTCCAGATCTGGCTCGGGCTCAAGCAAAGCACCCATGTGTGCCCTCCCCAGTTCCCAGCATGCGGGGGCTGGAGCCCTCCCTCCCATGCCCCTCCCCCCAACTCCTCACCTTCCTCTGCCCGGCCAGCACTGTCAAGGGCACTGCTGTCTTGGGCCACCTGGAAGGGGGTGGCTTCTCACTGCTCCAGAGAACCAGGATCTAGGAGGAAAAGGGGGTGTTCCTGAAGGCTGGGAAAACAGCTGTATTTCTGAGTTTGGGAGAGTTTACTTGGAGCCAAGGTCCGTCCTTTGCTGCCCTGTTTTTACCTCTGGGCATCAGGAAGGCAGGAATTCTGGTGTGACCCGAAGGTAGCTACCTACAGCATCGGAACTGGGGACAGTCAGTTGTGGTAGCCCCTCACCTGGGTCTTGGCCCCTCGTCCCATCCCCATCTTCTCTCAGAGGCTTTTAATCACTTCTGGTCCTTTATCATTCGCTGCCCAGCGCAAATGTCCCCTCTGTGGAGCTGCTCTGTCTGTCCCTGGCCGAGCTAAGGGCTTGCTTCCCCTGTTAAGTCCCCTCAGGAGGCTATGTGGCTTCTCTGGAAGTGACACCTGACAGCATGTGCTGGAAAGTGCTAACTGAATCTGAATCCGGGGCAGAATCCTTTCCTGCTTTTTCTCGAAGTCCTCAGCATCACCCCCACGGGCCTGGAGCTGAGAAAATGACTGATGGGTGAGTACACGCGTGATCGCCTGTTCACCTCTCCAGTGGCCGCAAGGGGTACCTGCTTTTTACATGATTTCATCAGTTTCCTTTGCGGGGGGTGGGAGGGAGAAGGAAAGGAACAAGAATGTTGGGACTTAAAAAACAGGGCAGTGAAAACCCCTCCTGGGCTTACCCCCAAAACATGTGGTTACGCTTGGGGTCTAGATGTCTTCAAGGGCCCTGCCCTTTCCCTCGCCCCCGCCCTGGATCCCAGGGCCCCCACTGGCAAAGGGGACAGACCTGGGCACAATGCTGGGAGCCTGCCACCGCCTGGATGAGCTTCAGTGGGGGCTGGCCTGGGGCCCCCACCCAAATCAGGGCACTGAACCTGCCGGCAGGCCGAGAGCCTAGGGAAATGAGACACAGGCTGTTAGGGTGGGAGGGGACAGGACCCCCTAAAGGGTGGCCTGAGCTGGGGACTCCAGGAGCCAGGAGAGATGTGGGTGAATTGGGGAAGGGCATGGCAGGGCTCTGTGGTTGAGGCTAAGACAGACTTGGGAAGAGCTGGTGAGGGGACTTCAAGTTGTCCCATCCCTAGGCATACCCCGCTGTAGGTGGTAGAAGGGGAAGTCCGAGGGGCTTGTAGAAAAAGTGGGCAGGGCCAGGAGGGCGCCTGGAGGGCTGTTCCACAGGAGCGAGGGGTGAGCAGGTGCTCCAAAGATCCGGTCCTGAATAATCTGTGAAATGAGAGAGGGCTGTGCGGGTGTGGTCATGGGCAGGGTCTGGGGAAGTTCAGATCTGGCGTAGCCACGCCCCTCCACCCCTCCCCCCCCCCCCCCCCCCCCCCGCTCCCCCTTCAGGCTCCTGGGAGGGCAACAGCTGCATCACTGTCCGAAGGGCTCAGGTGCAGAAGTCCAGAGTAGGGGGCACTCAGTGATGGTGTCCAGAAGTGGCCAGTGATGGTGAACTTGCTGCCTCCTTGTCCTTCCTCACTCAGGGCAGATGTGGCTAACGAGTTGCGAGTGCGACATTCTTTCCGGACCCAGACTCCCCTTTAACACAGCACTGAAGGCAGCCACTGACCATCACCCGGGCTGACACCTTGGCACAGGCTTCGAAATCTATTGGCCAGAGCTATCCCTCTACAGATGGGGGTAAACCGAGGCCAAGACTGGAGAAGGAACTTGTCCAAGAGCTCAGAGTCAAGCCTCAGATTCATCCCAGAAGCCCCTGCAGCGGAGAAGTCCAAACAGCAGGGTAGAAGATGTGTCTGGAGAGAGGGATGTGGAGAGCGAATGGGGATGAGGCAGGAGCCAAGCACCATGGCTCCCATCATGGAAGTCTCCCTCACCTCCAGAGTGGTATGGATGACCTTCTCCACTGAGGAGAAGTAGGCATCCCACAGAAACTGGGTCTGCTGACGCAGGGCAAGGACCCGGGTGGGGGGCATCTTCTGGAGGGCAGCGAGGACCTGAGGTACAGAGGGAGGAAAGGAGAAGGCATGGGGCCTTGTCAGGCTCTGACTGACTCTGAGATGGGACCACCCAGGTTGGAGGTCTGGGAACCAGAAGCCTTCTCCCCACAGTTTTCCAAGCAGCCACCTTTGGCCAAGTCCCAGGTAATAATCAAGGTCACACAGAGTTGAGCCTAAATGCCACTTAATAACTGTGTGACTGTGGACAAACTACTCAACCTCTCTGAGTCTGTGTCCTCATCTGTAAAGTGGGGATAATAACAGTACCTGCCTCATAGGGCGGCTGTGGGAATTAAGCTAGATTATACAGGGGCTCCCGGGTAGCTCAGTCAGTTAAGCAAATGTCTGCCTTCGGCACAGGTCATGATCCTGGGGTCCTGGGATCGAGCCCTGCCTCTGGCTCTCTGCTCATCGAGGAGTCTGCTTCTTCCTCTCCCTCTCCTTTTCCTTCCCCCCACCCTGACTTGTGTGCTTTCTCATTCTCAAATAAATTTTTTTTAAATGTCTTAAAAATAAATAAATAAATAAATAAGACAATATACGTTAAGTGCTTGGCCTATGGTAGCAGCTCAGTGCAGGCAGCTACTGTTACTAACTACCGTACTGTTCTCGCTTCTCAGGAGGTTGAAAGTGTACGCAGTTTTCTCATTGTCGGGCAAAAGTAGTTTCATCAGCTGGGAAAGTCACTGTGCATTTTGCTTTCCCACCCCAACCCCACCCCAACCTCCCTGGAGGCACTCAGATTTTGGATTTTTATGGCTTTCCCTTAAACTGGTTGAGTCATCTCAACTGGGCCCGTGGAGATCATCTGTTCTAACTTATCCCATTGTACAGATTGGGGAAACTGAGGCTGGAAAAGGCTCAGGACTTGCTCTCAAGCCGTCAGGAGTCTCTGCCTCTCTTTGATCCTGTGGGAGCCCCAGAAGCTTGGGGCTTGGAGCAAAATCATGAATATACACATACGGGGAGATAAGAACGAGGGATGAGATCAGCCTGGAGGCTGAGATCCCAGGCTTCTCCCACATCCTGGGTCCATTCCCCACCCTGTGCGCAGGACCCTGAGCTACCTGAAATGGGAGCCTCTCATCAGCCACGATGGCCGCCTTGGTCCAATCGATGACCTCGGAGAAGGGCAGCTCCCACCGAGGGCTGAGAAGCACAGGGATACAGCCGGCCTGGGGGAAAGGTAGGCACTGGGGAGCCCAGTCACATCCTACACACACTCCCCTCCCCCAGTTCCAAATTAGCTGCTGCTTCCATTGGGGGTAAGGGGCCCAGAGGAGAGAAAGGCAGTTTTTTGGGTAGCGGGTTGTTCTACACGGGGTGTGGTGAGTGTGGGTGGGGGCAGCTCACGGTCCCTTCCCTTGGGCCTGGCCGAGAGAGCCTGCCAGCTCAGGAGTGTGGGGGGACAGGGCCAGGGGATGCCCAGGTTGGGGTTGTACCTGCAGGGCTTGGAGGAAGTGCAAGGCGTCAGGTTGGTGGGCAGGGATGAGGCAGAAGGTAGCATTGGGGAGCGTTGCCCCAGGGTGGGTCCTAAGGAGGTACAGGAGGAGTACCGCACAGGTGAGGCCTGAGACACCAGCCCCTCACCCCACCGGCTCCCTCAATGCCCCCGCAACCCCCTCAACACTCCCCAGTTCACAGTGTGCAAATCCACCATCTGTGCTTCACATATTAACAAACACTCAAGCACACGCACAGCCACACATGAACACTGACATGAACACAAGCTTCACACCCGCCCCTCACCCATGGTGGGGTGGGAGGCAGGAGCCCTGGGTTCTAGTTCTGCCTCTGCCCTTGGGGTCTCAGGCATCTCCCCCTTCTCATCTCTGGACCTCAGTTTCCTCATTTGCAAAACAGGAGGGGGCGGGACCAGCTGTTTCCAAGGCCTAGTCTGACTGGGAGAGGCACAGGTTTGCACCTCCCCCTGCCTCCCACCGCTCTGCAGATTCTGGGGCAGCCCTCACCTGCGCGAGGCCTCCGTGCCCTGCCTTCCCCCCATCCAGAGAGCCCAGGCCCATGAAAAGCTCCTCTGTCAGGAGGTGGGCTGGGCCCCCAGCCTGGAACCGCACAGGAAGCTGCTGCCCAGAGGCCCCCTCACCCAGAGGACAGGCCTCCTCTGTTCCTCCCATCTTCTCCCCCCAAGCCCAGGACCACACTCAGGTTGTGTGTGTTTGGGGGGGGGAGGGGCTTGATTTACAGCCTCCCCAAAGCCACCTCCCTGTGACTGCCCACCCAGGGAAGCCGTGCCCATGACCTAGCTACTGGGAGGCTTGAGGAGGGTGTGGAGGGGCAGGACCTCTGAGCTCACAGGCCTGCTCAGAGTGGGACTGACGAATAGGGCCCAGAGGTCCCAGGACCCTCCTCAGCTACATCCTGTCTGGTCTGAGTCTGAACCATTGAACAGATGGGGAGACTGAGTCTCAGAGAGACCCAAGGACTAGCTTGGGGTCTCAGACAGGGTTAAGGCTGGAAGTAGAACCAAATAGGCTGACTCCTGTCCCTGGGTTATTTCTGCCTCCCCACCCCCCCTTCTGTCTCTACTGCTCAGGCATCCACCGGGCTTCTCCTGGAAGAACTCACACGCTAAACAACAGAACATTCTCTAACAGAAGCTGCCACAGCACCAGCCAGCTACAGCCCTCCTCCCTCTCCAACAAAGCCCTAAGGGACTGAGAAGCCCTAAGTTCAAGGCTTCCGAGAATCCAAAGAGCTTTCTGAATAAACTGTACTCCCCAGTCCTCACTAACCTCCGCTGTTTCCTCCTCGGTGTCTCCGTACGTCCTCGCTCAGCCTCGAGCATCCCTCTCTGCCTTACAACCCAAGGGATTCTTCGTACTCGATCTTTTTTTTTCATAATTTTGTTTGTTTTAAGATTTTATTTATTTATTTGAGAGAGAGAATAGGAGAGAGAGCAGAAGCAGGGGGAGCAGCAGAGGGAGAGGCAGAAGCAGACTCCCCACGGAGGAAGGAGCCCGATGCGGGACCTGGGGTCATGCCCTGAGCCGAAGGCAGACACTTAACTGACTGAGCCACCCGGGTGCCCCTCCTCCTACTCGATCTAAAGGTCTAAACTCAAACCTCACCTTCTCTGGGAAGCCCTCCTTGATCTTTCCAAAGATGGCTCCCTTCTCTCTGTTCTCACAGCCTGTGTGCCCGCAGTAGTAATGAGCCAGCCGACCTTGACTGAGCCCTGTGCGAAGTACTTTGGGGCAGTAACTCACTTCATTCTCACAGCACTCCCTGAAAGACGGGAGGTCTGCGCTGCTAGTCCCCTGCTTTACAGATGAAGGAATGGAGGCCTGGAGGGGCTTCACAGCTCCGAAGTCAAGGAGTCAGTGAGCAAGGCAGCTTGTACAGCGTCTCTCCGCTTAATGATGTGGGTCCTAACCGGGAACTTGCCTGCCTTTCCTACAAGATGGAGCAGCCTGAGGGCCGTGGCCCACATCTGCACAGCCTGGCAGAGCACCTGGCCGAGACTGGGCACGTAACGGCTGCTCAGTGAACGGATGTGTGATAAATTGACAGACCCAGGAGCCGGGGGCCAGGTGTCCAAGATGTCAGTTTCTGCACAAATTCTAATAATGGATTTCGCTGACAGTAGCCGGGGGGTGGCCTAGGGAGATGGTGAGATCCCCGTCGGTAGAGCTAATTAAGCAGAGCTAGATGAGCACCTGCCGCTGTGTGGTGTGTCTGTGTGCGTGTTATGGAGGGGACATCATGGAAACTGCCAATGAGATCTTAGGGTTCTGTGACCCTATAAGGCGCTTGCTACAGACTCAGGGCCTCAGTGCCCAAGGATGGAGTCAGTGTGGCTCCCTTGGGCCCTCTTGCGGGCTGGCTATAGGCAGGGCCACACTGTGACTTCCGTGTGCCATAGGCTCTTTGGCCTTTGGGGTCTCTCTGCCATAGATATTATATATAAATTACATTTGATAATTTCATTGGTATAAAAACAAAAACACTGGGGTGCCTGGCTGGCTCATTTGGTGGGGTGTGCAAACTTGGTCAAGATTACTTAAAAATAAATGAAAACATTAATATTATATATTAGGGGCATCTGGGTGGCTTAGTCAGTTAAGCATCTGCCTTCAGCTCAGGTCAGGATCTCAGGGTCCTGGGATTGAGTCCTGCACAGGGCAGGGTGCACGGCAGTCCCAGCTCAGCAGGGAGTCTCTTTCTCCTTCTCCCTCTGCCCCACCCCTACCCCTGGCTAGTGCTCTCTCACTGTCAAATAAAATCTTTAAAAACATATATATCAAGGGGCACCTGGGTGGCTCAGCGGGTTAAAGCCTCTACCTTCGACTCAGGTCATGATCCCAGGGTCTTGGGATTGAGCCCTGCATTGAGCCCTGCATTGGGCTCTCTGCTCAGCAGGGAGCCTGCTTCCTCCTCTCTCTGCCTGCCTCTCTGCCTACTTGTGATCTCTGTCTGTCAAAAAAATAAATAAATCTTTAAAAAAACAAAAACAAAAAACATATATATCAAAACATTTTCTTCCACTTAAATGTATGGTTTTTTTCTTCTGATTTTTAAAGAAATGAAAATCATTTCATCAAAATAAAAATTTTCTTGGGTCCCTGAAAGTACCACAGGACCTAGGCACTGTGCCTCCTAGATCCAAAGGAGACCTTAAAACATGCATTGAATTTATGTTTAAAAAAAAAAAAAGACCCTAAGTGGGAGAGAGCACACACATGCGTTGTTCGTGCACACAGAGTACCTCAGAAAAGAAACTAGAAACGGTGTTTGGCTCCAGGAAGGAAAACTGGGTGGCCAGAGTCAGGGGTGGGAGGGAGATTTACTGTATACCCCTTTTGTGCCTTTGGAATTTTGTAGCCTGTGAATGAATTCCCTATTCATAAAAATAAATAAATAACAATTTAAAAGGGTGGAGGCTTATTCCAAAGCAATAGGAGACTGTTCACCAAAGGTGGAAAAATACGGGTTTTGGGGCCAGAAGTGTAGGGCTGAAGCCCGGCTCCGTAGCCGCCCCATCACAAACTCGAGGGAGGCCATGATGAGTCAAGGAGTTCATCACCCAAGGGCCTTGGCTGGCTCCCTCCACCACTCTGAACCTCAGTTTCCTGTTCCCTGAAATGGGAATGAAAATGCTTCCCTTGCAGGGTACTTGAGGGTGTGTGACTTGTGCATAGGGGCTGGCACAGCACTGGGCTCCACGTGTTCACTTCCTCCCCTCCCCCTCGGCCTCCCTGCCTGCCCAGTGAATGTGGGACAGTGGCCGTGGGACAGTGGCAGGGACTGTGAATTGCCTCTTTCTCAGGCCAGTGCTTGTTTATTCAGGCCACCTTCGGGGGGCTGCCCTGTGGCTGGTGGCCTCCCTCTCTCCTTACTGTCTGGCTGCTTCAGGCAGCTGCCTGACACCTCAGGGAAACTGAGGCTTAAAGTTACTCCAGAGATTACAAGGCCTGTTCTCTGCAGGGGGTGGGGGTGGGAGCTGAGGTCAAAGACAGAACTTGGGAAATTGCAGAGGACGGTCAGAGGCTGCCAGGCATCACCCCTTGGAAATAAACTAACCCACCATGCTACTCAGAGGGCAGCCCCCACGGATGAGAAAGCCTTGACCAGTTCTGGCCAATTTGGGTTCCATCAGAACACATTCAGCGAGTCCGCAGTTCGCTTCCTGTGTGAAGCTCCCTAATTTACAGTTCCTCAAAGAAGTTCAGACCGAAATAGCTTTCAGATTCACCAGTGCAGTAATTAAAGTCAGCCGAAAGAAGAACTTCTAGCGGCGCCTGGGTGGCTCAGTGGGTTAAAGCCTCTGCCTTCGGCTTAGATCATGGTCCCAGGATCCTGGGATCGAGCCCCACATGGGGCTCTCTGCTTGGCAGGGAGCCTGCTTCCTCCTCTCTATCCGCCTGCCTCTCTGCTTACTTGTGATCTCTGTCTGTCAAACAAATAAATAAAATCTTAAAAAAAAAAAAAAAAAACTTATATAAGCAAGAACAGCTAAAAGTCTAATTAGGAAGGTCAGGCGGGGCCATGGTGAACAAGAGAAACTTGTTCACTGAAGGTAAGCTCTGTCTGAGCTCTGAGCTTCAGGGACCTGGGGGTGGGGGTGATCCCCGACCTTTCAGATCACTCCGAGGAGAGGATGGGTCCGGGCAGCAGGGCCTGTGGCCTAAAGAGGCCATTGCATTCCTACCTCTGGCTGTGGGGCTCCCTGGAGGCCGTGTGCCTTGAGGAGGTAGAGGAATTGCATTCCCGCAGAGCCCTCTGGCTGAGAGAAGCCCCTGAGAGGCAGAGGCAAAAAGGGAGCTTGGCCACGTGAAGAATTCCCGTGGGGGACAGGGGTGGTGAGCTGAGAACAGCCCATGTTGTTCTAGCAGAGAACAGGGAGATACCTGAGGGAGGGAGCAAGGGAAGGACACCAGAGTGACAGGTTCCAACTCGGGTCTGCCCCACGCATGGAGAAGGAAACTGCTGCTGCTCGGGGCCTGGACAACCTCAAAAGGAATGGAATACAGGCCTGCACAACCACTCTTCGGACACTGCCGGCCTCCCAGGGGCGCAGAGGGGTTTGGATACTTAGGGGTTAACTGCTTTATCACCTGAGGCCTGTCACTCCACCTAGCCCAGGGACAGTAGTTTCTGAACAACTCTCCATGTCCCACAGGCCACCACGCCCCTTACATGTCTCCAGGCAGTCGTGCTGGTGGGAAGTTCTTCTGCTGGTCTGACCTCATTCATATTTGCTGTTTCCTTAAGAGATTAATTCCCCAAATTAGACACAGGAGCAGCTTCCATCTGTGACTAGTCCTTAATCTCCACGGCTCTGAGGCATTTGATGGGTTGATCGTACACCCTTGGTTAAAACTCAGAATTCTAATGCTGAAGGCTTTGGAAACGGGCAACTCTGGATTTCAGCACTGTGCCCTGTCTGTCTGGGTGGCCTCAGACAAATTACTTAACCTCTCTGAGCTTAGTGTCTGGTACACAAACAAATGAAAGCAGTTAGTATTATTTTATTATAATGATTATTTATACTTTAGCACAGACCGAGCCCAACAGACATGTATGTTAAAATATTAGGGAAGGAGGAATTGGAACAAGAGAAAAAGAGTAAGTAGGAGTGAGTCATATTTTTGTGTTTACAGACCCCTAAGGGAGAACCCCCAAACCTACTTTGGATACCCCGTGTGACAAAGGACCTTCTGAGTGAGGTTTCTCTTGGTCTAACCTGATTCTCCCTCCTGGGGCAGCTGGGGCCAGAGTTCGTCAGGCCTAGCTGGTTCTCCAGTCCCATCTCCATCCCGCCCTCTACCCTGGCCTCTGGGCTCACTCCCACTGCAGATCCCTCCCACCCAGCACCCTCCTTACCCACCCCCCACCCCCACCCCGGGGTGGCAGAGGTAAAGGTCCACTTACTGCTCAGGTCCGTGGTCCTGCTCACAGTGCCCATCCCGGGGGCAGGCAGAGGACTCAGTGCCTGCCGTGCGCCACCCGCCCCTCTCCTCTGCCAGGGCTAGCAGGGGCACCCCAGGGTGGGGGCTGTGCTGTCCCAGCTGGCCAGGGGCCCCACCTCGCCATGGGTGGGCTTCGGGGAGAAGCGGGAGGGCCACGTCAAAGCCAGGCCGGAAGGTGTCCACTGTGGGGCTGGCCTTGGCCACCATCGCCTGTCCCAGTTGGAAGGTCTGGGGGCAGAAGTTTGGGTGGAGACCGAGGACCAGATGGTTCCTTCCACCGTTCCACTGCTGGGGCAAGGGGCTGCACTCCCCAGCTGGGGCTTCCAGGCTGAGGAGGAGGAGGAGGCAGGCCTCCTCAGGGCTGACGGAGCTGAAGCGGGAGCTCTCAATGGAAGCCAGGATCCCACGCTGAGTGTCAGAGATCGGTCCAGCCACTGGGTAAGCGAACACTTTGAGACCACCACCCCTGCACTTGGAGACATCAAAGCAAGCTCCCCAGTCGCAGCTGCCACCACGGGGGGCTGGAGGAGGTTGAGGGTCATCTTCTGGGAGCTCCCCAGGCTGGGAGAAACTCTGCAGGAGCTCTATGTCCAGCCAGTGGGGCCAGCCTTGGGGGGCACCCGCCCGGGGTCTGGCAGGCACTGCCAGACGGAGGAGGGGGAAGACTCTCAGAAGGACGAGGAGCCAAGAGGCCGACAGTGCCAGCCAGAGGGACTTTCTTCTCCACGACTGCATGTGGCCACCCGTGGCCAGGGCTGGGGGAAGCAGGAGGAGCAGGGGCTCGAGGGTGAGTCGCTGGAGCTGGGCTCTGCCTTCTAGTTCAGCGCCTTCATTGCACAGATGGGAAGACTGAGGCCCATTGAGAACGGGCGGCCTGTATAAGGTCAAACCGCAAGTCACCAGCCAGGTGCCGGGAAGCCAGGTAGGACCCGACTTTGTGGCCTTGCCTTCTTGCAGTCAGGAATCTGCTTCCTTGGCCTTTGGACAACCAAGCTGGGCTTTGCCCCTGCAGCAGGGCCCCCTGCCCCTGGGCACTGCTCAGGCTGATGCAATCCCCTGACCACACTGCAAGGCCACGTCCTTCTGCCCTCCTGGCTGCACCCCCTGACCTTGGCCTCAGCAGAGAGGCGGGCAGTCTGCCAGGCCATGGGGAACCCGTCAGGGCTCTCGCAGGAGGTGGCTTGGCCAGGGTGCAGGGCTGGACAGAAAGGGGGCTGACCTCTCCAATTCTCCCCTTGCCTGAGCGGCTCCGGAGTAGCCCACTGGCTGGCACTCCTGGGCTGTGGGCCCTGCGGCTGGAGCTAAAATTAGACCCCACACCCCATGTGGGCTATCAGGGTCGGCTGAGGTCAAGGCCTGGGTGCAGCCGGTGCCCCCTGCCTGGGGGGCTGGGAGTTCTCTGGGTCCTAGTCCTCTCCCACTCCGCGGCTGTCCCCTACGCAGGCAGCTCGGTCCCCTCCTCCCCCACCCCTAGCAGCTGGTCCTGCACCCTCTGACTTGGAGCTATCACCGGGCACACACCGAGGGCCCTGCCCCACGCCCAGTCCCACCGCCCCCTGCCCAACAGGCGTCTTCTCCCGTTCCCTCTCCGGGCAGCATCTGGCCGGACTGGATCTCTTTCCCAGCCTGGCTCCTCCCCTGCCAGCCCTGATTCGTTCCTGCCTGGGAGGCGGGGTCTCCACTTAACCCTTTCCAAACCAGTTTCCTCCGATGTCAGTAATTCTCACCGGCGGGACCCAAATCTCTCAGATACCTCAAGCTATCCCAGCCCGTCTCTGAATTCACACGTCAAGGCTCCAAAGCAAAGGTTTAGCCGTGTCATGCTTCACAGGGAGAGAAGCAAAGCTCAGAGAGAGGTGGTATCTTCCTAAAATGACAAAGATGCGGCAGGGCGGGGACTTAAACCTTGAACTCCAGGCCCTTCTTCTTAGAGCTCCCCACCGGTCACTGCAGCTGGTGGTGCGAGTGTGCGGAGTCTGTCAGTCAGAGGACGAGAAAGCCCACAGAGGAGAAAAGTGAAGTGTCGAGTGGGGAGAGGGGTAGGTGGGAGCGGGATGGGGTGGGTGGTATTGGGTAAGACGCTCCCACTTATTCCCAGGATTAGCCCCTCCTCCTTCAGCACCGCCCCCCAATCTCATCTGGCGGCAGGCTTTTCAGGCCCACTCCTGTCACCCCCACTCCTGTCACCGGCTGGTCAGGTGTCTGATGAGGTCTGCCCTCATCAGGAGCCCTAGAGGGAAGGTCTTGAGGCTCCCACTCCAGTCCATATGGAGAGTTCTGCCCGACGAAGAACTTGGCTATCCATTAGTCCACGGCTGTTGAGGGCTTCCCCTGCTTAGTACCTTGGTCTGTGCTCTGAAAGGGGGGGGGGGGGTTAGGAATGGGAGATGTCACCTACTGAAGTATCGCTGAGGCACAGACCCCTGGCCGCCAGGAGTGCCAGTCTGATGAGGGAGGCCACACTGGACCAGGCTGACGAGAGCAAACTCTGTCTCTTCCTCTCAGCTGGATGATGTGGGACCTCTGTCCCCTCATCTCTACATGGAGGTGAAGATCTTTACCGTGAGAAGGTTGTCAGGTTAAATCCAGGCCTATCCCATGGGGTCCCCCAACAAGTGGCAACCTCTTTTCCTTGCTTGCCTTGCCCTGATCTCAGAGGGCCACTGATCTGACCAGGGAGAATGTTTTGCCCTCTGTGGGAATGTTTTGTCGTCCATGGGCAGCAGGTCTGAGGGAAAAGCACAGTTCATTCACCCAAGTATGTCCTCAAAATGGCCAGCACAGGGGAAACCTGGCCTCTTCGCCTACAGTGTCCATCACTGAGTCATGGACTGACTTTCCCTGTACGAACAAGGCTTTCCCAAGGGGAGAGGGGCCTTTGCACTTGCTGTTTGCTGCTCCTGACATTCATCTTGCTCAGCGAACCTCCCCTCCCCCACCCCACCATCCAACAGGAATCAGCTCCCGCCTACAAGAAGCCTTCCTGACTCTCCTCGGGCTGGGGCTGGGCCCTCCTCTAGGTTCTCATGCCACTTCTTC
Source organism: Mustela erminea (assembly GCF_009829155.1). NCBI lineage: Eukaryota > Metazoa > Chordata > Mammalia > Carnivora > Mustelidae > Mustela > Mustela erminea. The sequence goes on from NC_045623.1 coordinate 90,766,056, forward strand.
ATCCTTCTATCCCTGTCCTCTTTCATTCATTCATTCATTCATCCAACAAGTACTTACTAAGTACTCAGTGTGGGCTGGGTTTTGTGCCAGGCCCTGGAGATAGACCCTGAAGAACAATGACAGCTACCTTTCCTTTAACACTAACTATGTCCCACATGCAACTCCTAAGTGCAAGTGTATTAGCTCATTGGGTCCTCTCCTGGGGGGACTCTGAGGAAGGTATTGTTATTATCCCCATCTTATAGACAGGAAAACAGAGGTCCAGGCAATTTAGGTAAGTCGCCTAAATTCCCAAATATTAGCAAGGATTTGGACCCGGGCAGTCCATTCCGTCACCCATTGCACCATCCTGTCTCCTGAGTAAGACACGTACACCTCATTCTTTTAATTTAATTTAATTTAATTTAATTAATTTATTTGAGAAAGAGAATGAGAGGAGAGGACCAGAGGCAGAAGCAGACTCCCCGCTGAGCTGGGAGCCCAATGCGGGACTTGATCCTGGGACTCCAGGATCATGACCTGAGGCAAAGACAGTCGCTTAACCAACTGAGCCACCCAGGCACCCCCTTTTTAAAAAAAAAATATTTTATTTACGTACACCCTCATTCTTGCAGAAGGCAGCATCCCTGAGGAACACCAGGATCCTGGCAATTACAGGACAAGGGGGGCGGGGAGGATGGGAGTTCCCCAAGGGGCTGCCTCATGCAGTCATACCTGCCCTAACACTTGAAGGACACAGTACGTTTTTTAGAACCACTGGCTACCTACGTGGAGCAGACAGGAAATGGCAGAAGTGGAGACAGGGACTGCCTTTTTTAAATGACTGTCGCCCCCACAAGTCATTCATTCCCTCATTCCACGACTCTCCTTCCTGAGCCTGTACTGTGGGCCAGGTGGGTTCTCAGGGAAGAAAATAAAGCAGACAAAACCTTGCCCTCATGGAGTTCACATTCCTGGGCGGGGAGATGGGCAATGAGCAAAATGTAAATAAATTATCTTGTGTTATTTGGCAAGAAAGGCTGTGGAGAAGGGGAGGAGCTGCAGTGTTAGATGGGACAAGTCTGGAGGGACGAGGGGCGCACCGAGAAGCTGACATTGGAGGTGAGGGAAGTGTGTGTGTGTGTGTGTGTGTGTGTGTGTGTGTGTGTGTGTGTGCAAGGTCAGGTCACTTCAGTAGGGTGGGGAGAAGCCAGGGCACAAGTTCTGGGGGGCTGTGGATGTGTGACAACATGGGAGACAAGACCTGACTTGTTTTTGAGGCTCGGCTCGGATTCCAGGGAAGAAGTTGCTGCAGGGGCAGAGACAGAAGGGGGGAGCCCTGTTGGCCCAGGGGAGCCATGTATGGGAGCCCTGATGGTGCCTAGGACCAGGGTGGCAGGGGCGAAAGGGGTGAGAAGTCATTGGATTGTGGGTATGTTCTGAGCTAGGGCAAAAGGACAGATTAGCTGCTGGACTGGATGAGAAGTTCGGCCTGAGCCACAGGACGCTGCATCAATCGAGATGGGGAAGCCGGGGTGGGGAGCCGAGGTGGGGGAGGTCAGAGGTCCGGTTATGAGGCTAGGAATTTTGTCTCATTCACCCTTCTCATCCCAGCACTAGGGTAATAAATGGCCAACAAATACTTGTTGAATGAGTGAATGAGCCGACTGGTGGACAAAGCTGGAAGGGCTAAGAGGCCAAGGCCAGCCGGTGAGGGGCTTGGCAGGGGGCTCCTGCTCCTGCTCCCCCAGCCCTGGGTACCCTGGCTGGCTCCTGCCCGTGTCCACACTTGCATAGGCACAAGCCAGCTCCTACCTTTAGCCCTGCCTGGGGAGGCTCCTGGGCCCTGGGTTGGTCTGGTCTGTGATTCACAGGGTTGCCCTGCGGCTTGGATGCAGGAAGAGAAGGCAGGCCATCCTGGCAGTCAGGGCTGAGCAGGGCTCATTCTAAAAATACATTGCCAGGCTCTGCCAAAAGCTCCCGGGCCTCCATTGTCGAGCTCTTCAGGGCTCATCAAAGCCTCCCCGAGCTCCTATGCTATGCCTGGGCTGGGATCAATGGCCGGCCCAGTAACCCACACTCTGGGGAGAGGAGGTTGAGATAGGGCAGGGAGGAAAGGACCGCAGGGAGAGGGAGGAGGAGGAGGAGAAGGCCAAGGCACGGGCTCTGGTTCACAGCGGGGAGGCTTCTGGGAGAAGGCAGCCCTCTTGTTTCCCGCAGGGCAGGGTTGAAGCCGCCCCTGAATGGACTGGACACCAGGAGGTGCTCTGGATGGCATCCCCAGAGCGGGAGTGCTGCAGTGTCTGCTTCGGGGCTGTGGTGTGTCCCACTGCCAGGGGGGCTGCCCTGCCTGAGGTGCCAGGTCTCGTGTTGGCAAGGTGCCCAGGCAGAAAATGGGGACTAACACCACTGTGTTTGATATGGAGTGTTCCCTCTTTGCACCCTGGTTCTGCCTCCCTCCTGTCTTTCCTTCTCTGGAATGGGCCTGAAATTTCCAGAAGGAAGGTATCCAAGAGAAAGGGACCTGGAGCATTAACTCAGGTGCTCTTAAAGCTGTGTGTTCCTGTGCAAGTTACTTCACCTCTCTGTGCTGCTGTTTCCGCCTCTACAAAATGCTGAGTGTAGCACATTCCTGCAACACTTTCTGGGAAGAAGATTCAGTGAGATCATCAAAGGACAACCTTCAACATACTATGCCTGGCACAAAGCCAGCACCTAATAAATGCATCCTGTGTCCTCCTCGGACCCCCGGGGAGATGAGCCGGCCTGCCCCAAGCTGTCCATATGGGGTAGATCGGGGTGCAGACTTGGACTTTCTCCCCAGTGCCCATGTTCCTCCTGCTGCACCTCCATTGCTGTTCTGAAAGAAAGACACTTGGCGCTCCAGGAGGTAATCACCATGGCAACCATCTGCTGCTTCTCATCTGCTGCTGTTTTTTCCTCTAGCTTTCTGGGTGTCTCACTGCAGAATTCACACGTGTGGGGGGCTGGAGGTCATGGTAGGCTCCAGGGTCTCAACTCTCACTTGCCTGAGCACTGATGACCCCCAAACGGCAGCACATCCCCACAGGGCTGTATGATAGCGACCCAGCTCCAGTCAAAGTGAGTTTCCTCCTGAGCCCCCCCGACCACCACAATGCAGAGTGATTTCTGGCCATAGCGGAGAACTCGCACCTGGAACACAGACCTGGGGCAGACCCAGGGAAGCCCCCCAGGGGCCCTGGGGATGGGAGTCAGGGAATGCAGATCTGGCCTCTGCCACTCCCCTAGGTATAGCTGTGTGACCTTGGACAAGTCACATCCTTTCCCTGGACCTTCAGTTTCTCTCCATCACCCTAATATAGTCGCAGGACTGCGTTTTCAAGCAAAAAGATCTGAAATTCTTACTGAGAAGTGATTCTGACAGTTTGGAAACCCAATCCTTCCCTTTCTCATCCTGAGAGCACTTGACTTTGTCAGGAGCTGGTCCCCTGAACCAGCTCTGTCATCCTATAGTTTCCTAATGAATGAGAGAAATACAACTTCCACAGGCACTCGCTATGCAGCTGTATGATCATTTTCTTTAAAAACTTGGAAGAGGGCGCCTGGGTGGCTCAGTGGGTTAAGCCTCTGCCTTCAGCTCAGGTCATGGTCTCAGGGTCCAGGGACGGAGCCCCGCATCGGGAATCTCTGCTCAGCAGGGAACCTGCTTCCTCCTCTCTCTCTGCCTGCCTCTCTGCCTACTTGTGATCTATCTGTCAAATAAATAAAAAAAATATTTTAAAAAATAAAAAATGAAAACTTGGAAGATTATAATTTGATACCTCAGTGAACCTCATTTTCCTCTTCTGTAAAATTCAAGAGAGGAATTCAAGGGAATTTAAGGGAGGGGACAGGACATTTGCTCCCAGTGCCAGGCACGGACAGAACTCTTTGGATCCATGATTCCATTTAAGCCTCACGGTAAAATCACCCACATGAGTATCTGTTGCAACCATGGAACAGGTGAGATTAGTGAGGTTCCGAGAGGTGACATGATTGTCCCAGGGCTACACAGCTGGTGAGTAACAGGGCCTAGATTTGAGCCGCTCCCTTCTGCTTGGGAGGTTTATTACAAAGCTGGTTGAAGGAGACAACGCGTGGGAAAGGTCTTGGCCAACTGGACGGGCACACCCACGTGTAAATAATTATTGTCCGCCAAGGCTACCTTCTAACCAGCCACACCTAGACACAGCCCAGGCCTGGGTCCCCACCCCTGGGAGGTGGGGCTCTGCTTCTTACACAGTAGGTGTCTCGAAGCTGGAGAAAGCCAGAAGGGATTTGGGTGAGCAGGGCCAACCTCTTACCCACAGGGCACCATCCTTGCCTGAAACTGCAGGCTGAGCTTTCGGCCCTGGCTACTCCTTTGGGGCCTGTATTCCAGGGATCTCAGGGTAGACGCTGGAGGACGGCAGGACCAGACTGGTCAAATAAAGTAAATTTCAAACTCTGGCCCAAGTCATTCTCTTCCCTCCTCCTGAATGTTCCCCTTCAATTAGTCCCTCTCTGAAGGCTCCAAAGCCCGGCCCAGCCTCCTCAAGTTCTTCGATGGTCCCAGATCAGCCCACACCCAGACTCCTCGACCTCAGTCCTGGGTGCCAAGGGGTTAACTGACAGGCCAGTTTGGCAAGTGTTTACATAGCAGTGGAACCCCAGGTAATTAACAGCCTGCTTTTCAAAGCCAAGGCAGGAAGATTTGTTTCTCCTCTCCTCCCTCCCTAGGGATGCCACTTGGCAGAGTAAACACAGCTTTCTGTTGGCTCTTTGAGGAGATGCCCAGCAGAGGAGTGAGAGCTAGGGGCAGGATCAGGCGGGAGATGGGCTTCAAGGAGGAGATGAAGGGGGCTCAGTCCCATTTCTCTGGGAGTCTTGGCCCCACCTCCAAAGCCTGGCTCAGCTGACATTCCTAAAGACACGATGATTATGGCTGTAATCGATTATGGCTGTAATTGATGGGAGCCCATGTGAGGGCTGGGCCCCTTACAGACATGGAGACATTGCCTCATTTAATCCCTGCGATCACATTTTCTATTTTCTCACAGCAGCCAGAGGATCTTGTTAAAGTATAAACCCCATCCCTCCTTGGTAACTCTGTATTAACCACGTCTTTTTATTTTCTGTATTTTGATGCTTTGCCATGGGGGAGGGGGTGGCTTGCTGACCCTGGAGGGACTGCCCCTCCCAAGGCTAGCTGGTTCCTGGAAATAATAAGCAAGTAACTCTTTTTTTTTTTTTTTTAAAGATTTCATTTATTCATTAGACACAGAGAGATCACAAGTAGGCAGAGGGGCAGGCAGAGAGAGAGAGAGAGGAGGAAGCAGGCTCCCCGCAGAGCGGAGAACCCGATGCGGGACTCGATCCCAGGACCCTGAGATCATGACCTGAGCCGAAGGCAGCGGCTTAACCCACTGAGCCACCCAGGCGCCCTAAGCAAGTAACTCTTGAGCTTGCCTTGAGGCAAGCCGACCAGTCCAGGGCCCTTACTCCCAAACACCTCCTGGAGGGCTCAGGGCCACTCTCCCCCTGCCCTATTCACCCCAAGGCCTGTGCTAGACAACAGGGGGGACCGCCCCTCTGTCTCAGAGCCTGCTGACGTTATTCACACCTTCCCCTACCTTATCCATTCCTCCCACAGAAACCGCAATAAAGGCTCTTGCCCAGGCTTTCCCCCTTGCTCCCTCTGCCTCCTGACGGAGCTGGTGCTTTCCCACGTGATCCCCTGGAGCATGGGATGGCCCCTCCTCTTGGGATCTGGGAATCTGTTGGCTTTGCCATACCTCAATAATAAAACCTTTTTTTTTTTATAAAACAACCCCTCCCCCCACCACCCTGTGGTTCGCATCACACAGAATAAAATCAGAGCTTCCTTCCACGGCCTAGAACAGGCCGTGTGTGATGTCGTCACTGCCACCCTCCAGGACCTTGTCTCCGGCCCATATCTTGGACTCATCGCACTCCAGCCCGTGGCCTGATTGCTACTTCTCAGACCTAGCAAAGCCACTTGCCACCTTGGGACCTTCCCTTCGCTCTTCTCTCTGCCTCGAACATTCTTCTCCCAAGGTTTAGCAGGGGCTCCCCCATCCAGGGCTCTGTGTACACGTGGCCTTCATGGAGAAGCCTTCTCTGAATCCTGGCCATCACGGAATCATAACAGTAACACGTCTTGGGTGTTTCCCCCTGCCAGATACCATTTCACACTTCCCGTGTTTTCACGGGAATCCTCACCACAAGCCTCTGAAGGGAGGTGTTATTATTATTTCCATTTTGCAAGTGAGGTCACAGGCTCAGAGAGGTTAAGTGACAGGACCCAAGTCTCACAACTAACAGGCAGGAGGGCTGGGACCCGAACGTGGCAGCCCATTTCCAGAGTTCTGGTGCCCTGAACCACAGCACCTTATTTCCTGGGGTGGAGTCAGTTTGTAATTACTCGTTATTGTTGCCATTGTTAACAGAGGCTGAATTTTATGCTCCAATTTTCTTTTTCTTTTTTTAATGTATGCATTTTTTTAAAGATTTCAAAATTTTTTTTTATTTTTTATTAACATATAATGTATTATTATTAGCCCCAGGGGTACAGGTCTGTGAATTGTCAGGCTTACACACTTCATAGCACTCACCATAGCACATACCCTCCCCAATGTCCATAACCCCACCACCCTCTCCCTCCTCCCCGCCCCCGCCCCAGCAACTCTCAGTAAAGATTTTATTTATGTACTTAGAGAGTAGGAGAGAGAGCAAGAGAAAGCACAAGGTGGGCCAGGTGCAGAGAGAGAGGGAGAAGCAGGCTCCCCACTGAGCAGGCCTCCATCCCAGGACTCCAAGATCATGAGCTGAGCATGACCTGAGCTGAAGGCAGACACCAACTGAGCCACTTGGGTGCCCCCCCCCATTTTTTGTTTTTAAGTATTTATTTGATTGAGAGAGAGCAAGACTGAGTGTGCGAGTGGCAGGACGGGCAGAGGGCGAGAAAGAGAGAGAAGCAGACCCTGCTAAGCGTGGAGCCCAATGTGGGGCTCCATCTCACAGCCCTGAGATCATGACCTGAGCTGAAATCAAGAGTCCGAGGCTCAACCAACTGAGCCACGCAGGCATCTCTCTCCTATTTCCTTCCATGGAATTCAAATTCCTTTAGGCAAATCACTCTGTCCAGTTTGCCACCATCATTCCCATTCCACAGCGCCTTACACCAATTTGTTTGACTTGCATGGACCCCGAAGTCATTCGTGTTTCCAACCCCCTGCTCTGGGTGTCTCTTAATCATTCACTCATTCTCTTAAACAACACCCACTGTGCCCAGCGCTGTGGTAGGCCCACAGAGAGGAATAAGAGGGCATTCTTGCCCTCAAGGAGCCCATGGCCATGTGAGGAGACAGACCTGTCATGGGGATGCCGATGCGTGTTTGGGAAGCACCAAAGAGCATAGGGGGCTCAATCAGGATTCCCCAGAGGAAGTGATATTTGTCTTTGCTGGGTTTGGAGGGCTGGACAGGAAGCAGATAGGACTGGTGCAGTAGGCACAAATGGAAACAGCATAAATCACATGGAGGTGGCTGAGCACATGCAAGTCTAGGAAGCAGGCAGTCCCTTTGCAGGAGAAGAAAGGGTGAATCTGACTGCCTGAAGGAAATTGATTCAGATCTTGAAGCGCTTCTGGGCTTTCTGGTGAGGATCCTGGGCTTAGTCATGGAGGCTGAAAGCAGTCCTAGAAGAATTTTGAGCAGGGACTGACAAGGCATTACTTATGTTAGTAAGGAATCCATCCCTACACACTCCCATTTTCCCAAAGCTGCCAAGAACTTGGTCCCCACCAGGCCAGCTCGTATTCTGCAGGCTGGCCAGCCTTTACCAGACATTTGATGGGCTTGATGATAACAAGGCTGGGGGCCAGGAAGAAAAGATTGAAAGTGGGAATTTAGGACCTCCTTGGCCTCTGGACATCCCTGAACTGGCCTAGCTTCCAAGAATAATTTTTGATGGGAGGTTCTGGGAAGCAGGCCATTGCCAAGGCCAAGTAAACACCTGAAGGCATAGAAGGAGTCAGGAAATTGAAAGGGTAATGCCTTCAACAGTTTTCCCCTCTCAGGTGGGGTTGGGCAAGATGTTGAGCTTCTTCCTTTGCAGGAAATCCCCTCAGCCTGAACTCTTTCTTCTGGGCTCCACAGTCCTTGCCCCTCTCAGCCGGCGGTCTAGTGACTGCCTTGGGGGCTGTCCCCTTAGCTGCAGAGTTAGGTCTGATAGACGGGAAATGTCGGGACAACCTCAGAGACCCCAATGCCTACCCGTCCCTCCAGTCAGGTACCACGCATAGGAGCCGAACAGGTAGATCTTGGTTTTGGTCCTGGCTTTGCCAGTCATTAACTGTAAGACCTTGGGAAAATCATCCCACCTCTGTGAACCCTGTTTCCTGACCGGCCAACTGAGAATGGCACTACAGACCTCTCAGAATGATCGTGTCAGTGGAATGAGATCAGTTTGTGGCACTTGGCACAGATGTGATTCTTGTCAGCTCTGGACACTCACAGCTGGAGTTCATCAGGTGGAGGGCGCAGGGACGGGTGAAGGTGGACATTAGATGGACCACAATGGGTGGCCATGGCAGAGGACACAGCACTTGCAAAGACAAAGAGGGTGACGGGGTATGGTCGGATTGGGGAATGCGATGTCCCCAAGCAGTTTGCTTTGCCCGGAACAAGAGGTGGCTGAGAACGAAGAGATTGGACAGGAGCAGGGAAGTTCAGGATGGGAGGGGTGTCAGGTGGGGCTAAAGGGGCTTGGGTTCCATCTTCATTCAGTCTCATTGAAGACGGTGGAATGCGATCCACGTGAACCTGAATTCCAATTCCAGTTCTGCCACTTGGTTGGGTGGCCTTGGGCGAATCACTTAGGCTCTGTCTTAGCTTGAGTCCCCTCAAAAGCAGACCTCTGGGACTTAGGTGCTTGTAGTCTACCTGGGAGGTGATTTCAAGAAGCAGAAATAAAGGCATGGAGAAGATGAGGCCGGGAGAGGAGCTAATACGGGCGGGTGCAATCGTGGGAAGCTTGCTGCCATCGGGCACTGGGTTCAGTCCCCCTGGGGACTCTCTGAGACACAGTGTGAAACGCACCTCAAAATCACCTTGGCTCAGGATGGGGAAGCACAGATTTCCTTGATGGCTGAAGGTTGCCCTTGAGGTGTGGAACATGACACCCTCTCACCCTTCCTGGTTCACAGATGCCCAAGAAAGCCCTTGGGGCAAGGAAGCAAGCAGAAGGAGGAGCCTGAGTGGATGGGCCCTCAGCTTGCTGGAAAGTACCACATTGGCAAGGGACCTCAGAGAATGGATGAGGGGAAAAAAGAGGCAGGCATCAACACTCCTATTACCTTTTGAGCCTCTGTTTTTTTTGTCTGAAAAAACAGAAAGACTATGCCATACTTTCCAGAGGGATTAAATGAAGTAAAGTATTTGAAACTTCCTAATGACGTGTCTGACACATAGTAGATAGTCAAGAAATGGTAGGTGTGGTTGGGCTCAGCATAAATGTCAGCTCTTCATAGAATCCTTCCTGGACCATTGTTCTCCATCAAAGCATCCTGTCTGTTTCCTGTAGAGCACTTAATGTAGCATGTAATTATCTTGGTTATATGTTTGTTTATTATCTGTCTCTCTCAGATAATAAACAGAATGAAAGCACCATGTGGGTAGGAAATTAATTTATCGATTCACCACTTGATCTCCAGTGCTGAACACAGTGCCTGGGACATACCAGGGGCTCAATAATTTTTTTTTTAAGATTTTATTTATTTATTTGACAGACAGAAATCACAAGCAGGCAGAGAGGCAGGCAGAGAGAGAGGAGGAAGCAGGCTCCCTGCTGAGCTGAGAGCCCAATGCGGGCTCAATCCCAGGACCCTGGGATCATGACCTGAGCCGAAGGAAGGGGCTTTAACCTACTGAGCCACCCAGGCACCCCTCAATATCTTTCTGAATGGGAGAAGAATCATTATATTAACAATAAGAGAGAAGGACAGATACTATTTTTGACCTTTATGAAGCATATACTGCATCTGTTTACAGGACATTAGACCTCGCTGGATTCATTCGGACTCCAGGTAGGGCCCAAGGCTGAAAAGAGTAGATGTAGCTGTATTCAAAGTAGGACCCATCAATTCCTCCTACATGAGCCCACTAACTACCAGTCTGTAAGACAAGAAAGAGCTAAGAGTATTCAAGCAGATCTCAGCCAGGGCAAGGGTATTTGGGGAGAGCTTGTTTGAAGGCAGTGATTTGAAAAGAATGAAGCTATTGCATAATTTTGCCTCTTCCCAAGGTCAGAGTTGTAGAGAATGTAATGAAGTTTAAGCTTTCAAGTCATTTCCGAGGCCCTGGAAGGGGACCTAGCAACGTGTGCACGTGGCCTCGTGTTTTACAATGTTTGGAAAAGTACGACATTGAAAATTCTTTTTTTGTTTAAAGGGGGTCTCCCCAAATTGGATAAACACCTAGCCTCACAAAACCTGGATCCTCTTCTGACAACCATCAGATCCATGCCATTTAAGTAACCAGTGATCCGTGCATGAGCTCACTTGTTCCTTGCGTCAACTCTATAACGTAGATGCTATTGTTGTCCTCGTTTACAAATGAGCGAACTGAGGCCCAGATCTCAGTTAGTGAGTGGCACATCTGGGATTTAAAGTTCGTAGCCAGGGCACCTGGGTGTTTCAATGGGTTAAGTGTCCAGCTCTTGGTTTTGGCTCAGGTCATGATCAAGTCCTGCGTCGGGCTCTGCACTCAGTGGGGAGTCTGCTTGAGGATTCTGCCTCTCCCCCTTCTCCTCACTTGCATTCTTACTCTCTCTCTCTAAAATAAATAGATAAAATCTTAAGAAAAAAAGCTTCATAGCCTATCTCCAGGGCTCAGTGCTTTCCAGTGGTCTATATTTGTTCTCTTGCCCGTTTTTCCTACCAGCCATGAGGTCCCTAAAGACACGATGGCAAGTAATTTCTATACACCCAGCACACAGCCCAGAGCAGACATCAACAAATGTTGGTATATAAGGAAGAAGAAAGCAGCCCCTGACCTCCAGGACCTGTTCTGGGACTCATAGTTCTGTTCCTAAGCTGAATGGAAACAATTTCACAAGAACATTGACATCAGTGGGACCACTATGTCCGTTATGTGTCAAGATACAAACAGGACCTTAGCACCTGGGTGGTTCAATCAGTTACGTGGCAGTGGGACCACTATGTCCGTTATGTGTCAAGATACAAACAGGACCTTAGCACCTGGGTGGTTCAATCAGTTACGTGGCTGGCTTCAGCTCATGATCCCGGGGTCCTGGGATCGAGCCCCTCATCAGGTTCCCTGTTCAATGGGGAGTCTGCTTCTCCCTCTCCTTCAGCTGCTCCCCCTGCTTGTGCTTGTTCTCTCTGTCAAATAAATAAAATCTTTTTAAAAAGATTCAAACAGGAAAATTCCATAATCACCTCTGAATATAGACAAAATGAACATTGAACATTGTCCAAGCTACAAGAAACACCAACCATCCCCTATCCTGGCTAATAAAAGAGACTATTGCTTCTTATTAACAACAGCTGTCACCTTAGTGTTCTTCCCTCCTTCTAGATAAAATTAAGATCCCTAGTCATAGAACTACCCCTACTTTTGGATAGCATCCAATCCAGAGCAAAGCCCTGCTTCCTTCAACAATCCCTGAAATCATCTAACAAAAGTCCCAATTCCAAGTCTTTTCTGATACCCTCTTTGTGAGATGGCCCACAGTTCTCGATCATGTCTGCTCTCCCTCACTGCAATGAGTACCCAATTTATTCAATTGCAGCTCTGTTTCTGGTGTTCTTTTACTGCAGTGACATTAACACAAGTATCACCCATTGATGGGTCATGGAGCGTAAAACATCACTGTCAGACGTTCCAAAGTGTTGCTCACCCAAAACTAGTTGATAACGATAGGAAAAGAGTGGCTCCCTCTGGAGGATGAGCAGTTATTAACAGGGAAGGGACATGAGGAAACCATTCAAAGTACTGGAAACATTCCACATTTCAAACTAAGTGATGATTACACCTCTTTTTTTTTTTTTTTAAAGATTTATTTATTTTAGAGAGAGAGAGAGAGAGTGCTGGGACAAGGAATGGCAGAGGGAGAGGGAGAGAGGGAATCTCAAGCAGAGTGCCCACTGAACACAGATTCCTGACTCTCTTTGGGGGCTCAATCCCAGGAGCCCAAGATCATGGTCCAAGTCGGAACCAAGAGGTGGATACTCAACCAACTGAGCCACCCAGGCGCCCCTATTTATTTATTTGAGAGAAAGAGAGAGCTTGTGTGTACGTGAGGCGGGAAGGGGCAGAGGGAGAGAACGAGGGACAAGCAGACTCCAAGCTGAGTGCAGAGCTTAACTTGGATTCAATCTCATGACCCTGAGATCATGACCTCAACTGAAACCAAGAATCAGACACCCAACTGACTGTGCCATCCAGGTGTCCCGACCTACGTCAAATATCTTTTTAAAAAGATTAAGCTGTCCACTTACTAGTAGTGCAACTTTACATACTTTATTGTGTGTGTGTGTGTGTGTGTGTGTGTATAAAACAGTTTGATTTTAAAAAGTATTGTCCAACAATTTTGGCAGGTAGTGCAGAGAATAGGAGATCCAAACTGGTCACTTAAATATCAAGTTAGTAACTTAGCAACAAGGAGAAGGCTGGAGTGGGATGGCAGCCAACTGGAAGGGAACCTTGGGCTGTTGGAGGGCAGGATTTATGCTGAAAGCCTGGAACATCAGCTGCTTGCTAAAAATTTAAAGCATTTGGGTTGTTTATCTCCAAAAAAGACGAGACTGGAAGGAAATGCAATTGAACTTGAACATTCTATTTTGCAACAGGAGTTTGGGCCCAAGACAGATCTTCAGTGACAAAGTCAGTGACAAAGGAGGTAAAGGAGGCTGTGATGTCCCTGTCCCTGGGTGCCCAGCAAATACCCTCATCGTAGGCTGGTCTGGGAGTAGGAGACAGAGGAATGACCCCAGCTGCTCCTTTCATGACGGGATTCTGGTTAATCCTTGGTGTTCTGGGCCAGGTGCAGAGCACCAATTAATTAATGCCAAAGAGAGCATTCTCCGATGTGTGCTACGCTTTTCTCATTCTGCTGTCAACGCCACTAACCACAGCTTTAATTAAATCCGGGGCTTAATTACCACAGTGCAGTGCTGCCGTCACTCTTTCCTGATGACTTTATCGTGGCTCCCGGAAGGATGGTGGCATTGACAGAGTCAGGAGCAGGGGTGAACCTAAAAAAGACCAGAACAGGGACTCTGGACACTTGAGGGTATGTGAGGTGGGGGTGGGCGGGGATCGCCTGTAGGACTCAGCACCTGACCTCAGAGACTCACAATTTCTTGCTAAGCCCCTACATGAGAGGTGTGCACAAATATCCCAGCAACTGAGCAGGGCAGAGGTCCTTTGAGACGTGAGGAATCAGGGAAGCTTCATGGGGAGGAGCGCCTAGCAGGATCAGACCAGCCACCTGGCAGCATCTAGTGGAGGAAAGAGCATGAATGAAGGTGTCGAGGTAACAACAAAACCCAGATGCATCTCGAGAATGGCAGGAGGTGAAGGTAGCTAGAGGCAGAGCAGAAGAGAGGACATCCCTGTCAGAGTGAGCAACACTTCTGGGGAAGTAGTGGGGGGCCAGGTTGAGGAGGACCTCCAATGCCAAGCCGAGGCACGGAAACTGAAGGGATCCCATGAGAGAAAAAGCTGTTTTTTGTTTTTGTTTTTCTTCCTTTGTTCCTTTTTGGGCTTCTATTCTTGCTAGACCTGCACCCTTGCCCTACACATGCCTTATTGTATGTATGTCCTCCTTGTAAGGGACATACATACTTTGTCCCTTGTAAGGGACAAAGAGTTAATGATATATTTGGAGCCTTCCAGCACAATAGATAATATCTAAGGAACTACTAGGCAGAGCCATCTTGTGCATATTCCAAATCCCTGGTGCTAGAAATCTCAACACCAAGACCCCTAACTCTGAGGAGTGCGTGACCTGGGACCTTGTCCTTGTTTTGACCAGTTCCTGGATGCCTGAGAGGACACGTGCATGGTACCATGATTGTCTGCAAATCCCCCAGACCCCAAGCAAAGATGAGACTCACGCTCTCTTCCTTTCTGAGTCTCCCAGACGCTTTGCCTGTATCTGCTGTTTCTATAACCTCAACAAACCTCGTTTGTTGTTGAAATTGGGACCTCGTTCGGTAGGTAGTTGGAAGGTGTTGACAGTTTTTAAATCGCTTGAATGATCCAAATGTCTTACAGAAGTTTATAAGACTCGAGGACGTGACTCTATCTACCTCCCCAGGTGTCTCTCCACTCCCTCCCTCCACTCCTGTGCTCCATCCCGCCTGAATCTAAGGCATTCTTCACAATCCCCTTCCTGGCTAAGTCTAAATCCCTCAATTCTCAGTTTTAGCGTCTTTCTAAGATCTCTAAGAAGCCTTCTGTCACTGTTCCATTTTCCCGAAGCCTGCGCAGGTGCCTCCTTTCAGGGTTCCCACAACCCCTCTGTTTCCCCTATTAGAGCACGTATCGCTGGTGGTGTACTTCTTCATCTGTCGGGATCCTCCGCTAGATTGTGATTTCATTTGAAGCTAGGGACAGTATCTTGTTCACCACCGTGTCCCTAAGAACCAGCACAGGGGCTGCAAAGGGATGTCGGCTGAAGGGGCTAGGCTGGAGGGGGTGGGGCAGTGATCCCTCCGGGTCCTTCCTGTTTTCTGTCGGTGAGTTTCTGAAGGACAATGGAAAATCCCAAGTGTCAACAAGTATCGGTTGGTAGAAAATATGCGCTTAACTTGAATGATCAGTTTCATATTCTCACAGAGTGCAAAGTACGGGTAAATCAAAAAAAGGGCCATAACTCCCCAAAAAGCCCGCACTCCCTGAGAAAAGACGAAGCCACGGGTATTAGTAGGCACGCCCAGGAATTATTTGAGAAATGGTGAGGCGGAGGGTTACTAACCGGAACTATAAGCGGTAACCCTCCGCTCGAGTCTTGTAATCGTGGAGGCGACGTCTCAGACCGCCAGGGGGAGGAATCGCGCCGTACCCCGAGACTTGGGCGGTATCATTCAACAATGAGGGGACGCGTGGAACTCTGGGGATTGTAGTTTTAAGGGTCGCAATGCGCAGTCCTGCGCGATGCACCTCGGAAGTTGTAGTTCTATGCGGAGAGGAGGGGAGTGCTTTTAAGGGCCAATGATGAGTTCTGAAAACTACACCTACCCAAGGGCCACGGGGTTCGGAGTAGTTTCTGGTTTCGGTGGAGTTGACCTTCTTGGTTACTTCTGAGGGGTCAACTTGGCTGGGTAAGTTGGCTTGGAGAAAGCTCTTGTTCTGAGCTGAGCTATCAACCGGTTTTTCATTCTCCAGCCGGGTTTGGGGGCTGCTTGTCTCAATCCCAGTAACTCTGAGATTAATCCTTCATTCTTTCCTGTTTCCTCTTCAGACACTTCCAGTATCTACCCTCACCCTTAATGCTCCCACTATCATCTCGCGCCTCCCGGCGCCCCTGGAATCCCACCCTGAGCTCTGGTGGTAGGACCCAGCCCCCCCACAGCCCCACCCGCAGCACACAACGTGACGTCCCCGAAACCTGGGCGTCTTTATGCCCCACGCCTCCTGTGTGCTTCTCTCTTCCCTTCACTTACCGCTGTTTCATGCTCGTGGAAGAAAAGTCGCCATTCCCTCTTGTCACTGTGGAAGAGCCCTGGACTCGGCAGACCCAGGATCTGCCCGTCCTCCCGCAGCTCACTCGCTTTGTGACCTTGGATCTTGGGCAAATCAAGCAATCTCCCCGGGACTCCCGCTCTTCGTTTACAAAATGGAAATGGCAATTGCTCTGTCAGTCTTAGGGTGAGGCTCTTCGGTGGAGCCAATAAGCTAATATGTGTGAAAGGGCTTTTTAAACTGTAACGCTTCCACAAGCCAGAGAGGTTATTTTTATTAGAATTATTAATGCTCTGGAACACTCTTATCTTGGTGTGTGGGTTTTTTTTTTTTTAAGATTTTATTTATTTATTTGACAGACAGAGATCACAGGTAGGCAGAGAGGCAGGCAGAGAGAGAGAGAGGAAGGGAAGCGGGCTCCCCGCTGAGCAGAGAGCCCCATGCTGGGCTGGATCCCAGGACCCTGGGATCATGACCTAAGCCAAAGGCAGAGGCTTTAACCCACTGAGCCCAGGCGTCCCTTTATCTTGGGTTCTTTTCTCTCTCTTCCCCCTTGTTGCTCAAGCTAACCCCTTGAATGCTTGGTGTCTCCATTCTCTAAGAGTAGGATATTTCCTCACTTCCTCCAGAGACCAAAGGTCAGATGAGCTTTAAGTCTCCAGAGAGCTTTGTCTGAAAGGAAGCCCCAGAACTGCTTCTCTTGGACTCTGTCCTGAAATAGCCAGTGATGAAAAGTCCACACAGCTGGCAAAAGGGTGGCTGGTTTCTGCTCACTGGAAACAGGATCCCAGCAGGAGATGGGACAGCTGCATTGTAGGAACCATCCATCTCCTGGGCTCTTGTGGGCCTTTTTAGTACACTCTGATTTTTGCTGGGGTGTTTCAGACTCAAGAAGGCTGGGAGAAAGGTTCCACTTTGCCAAAGGTTTTAATACAGAAAAGATGAAAGAGACCTTGACCCCTTGGCCAGGTATGATGAAATAGCATTGTTAATTAATTTTTAACATTTTGTGAGCACTTAAAATGTACCAAGCCTTAGGCAATATAGCACTTTTCTTATTTATGTATTTTTTCAAATTTGTATATATTTTCTCAATTTTTTTATTTAAATTTAACTTTTGAAGTGGCTTCATTTTACTTATAAAGAACTTGGGCTTAGAGAGGTCATGCTGTAGTAATTACTGTAGTTAGAGTTATTATCTCTGGTTATAGTGCCTTCTACATGTCAGGTGTTTTATATTCATTATTTAATCATCGACAACCTCATGGGTGCTGTTATTTCTGCCGTATAGGATAAATTCTCAGAGGCTCAGAATTTAAGGATCTTGCTCAAGATCACAGCCATTTAAGAACTGGAATTCGGACTGTCACCAAAGCCTTTCTTTTTACACTATGCCATATAGCCTTATTTTTGGATTAAAAAAAAAAAAAGAATTGAGTGGTTTTAAATCAAAGCCAAGTAAAGGAGCATTTAGTGGGTCCTTACTACATAAGGAAAACATTAGGGTAGATGGTTCGGCCTACAAAGAAGTATAAAATACAGCCTTTGTATAGTATGTATATCCAAAGAAGTGAGGCATAAGTTGTGTAAAAATTAAATCAGATTCATTGGATAAGTTAATTATTGAGACCAGTTTTATGCAAGGCACTACATTAAGCCTTGTGATTGGCAGGAACATGGTTCTAGGTAGCCACAGGGATTGAACCCAGTGAAATCCATGGTCATTTCATTACCATAAAATGGTGGGCTAGAACATCGTATACTCTCAGCAGGTGTTTGTTGCGTGGGTGCATCTCTGAATAAAAAGTCCTTTGTGTCATCTGGGCCAGAGGTTCTCAAACCTTGCTGATGAGAAACATGGGAAGCTTTTAAAAATTGACCTCTGGGGGCACCTGGGTGGCTCAGTGAATAAGCGTCTGCCTTCGACTCAGGTCATGATCCCAGGGTTCTGGGATCGAGCCCCACATTAGGCTCCTTGCTCAGCGGGGAGCCTGCTTCTCCCTCTCCCACTCAGCCTGCTTGTATTCCCTCTCTCACTGTCTCTCTCTCTCTGTGTCAAATAAATAAATAAAATCTTTAAAAAAAACTGACCTCTGGGAATGAGGACCCTAAAATCTGTATCTTTGAAAGTTTCCCAGGTGACTGTGACAGTAGACTCAGGAACTTCTGCTTGGGCCACTTGTAGGCAAGTTACTGATAGAAAACTGCTAGAATAGGTAATTACCCAAGAGCTATCCTAAGGCGGCCCGTGATTGGTTAGCAGGTGAGGGATGCGGACAATGCTTAGAGTGGAGAGGAGGGCAGGTGAAAGGACTTGTTAAAGCACAGAGAACCAGAGATTTCTGTGGGCCCTCATGGATGGGGCAGGCTTGCATGGGTGGAGAGGCTTCTAGATGGGCACCATCATGAATTGTGTGGATGAGCTGAGCAAAAGAAGGTAGGCACACCTGGGCCGATTTCCTTGGAAAATTACATGACATTTATTAGAAAGGACTCTGAATACTGTGGGTGGGTGTCTCTTGGGCAAAATAGGATTTTCCCATCTCCCTACTTCCTTGGGCATCAGTTAATGAGAGCCCAGAGAACGCAGATTCATTTTTGTGTATGCCTCACTCTGGCCAGTTAGCTTTAGTTTGTATTTATTTCCAAACTGATTCTCCCAGAAACTTTCCAGGACTACCAGAGAGTTCTAGTCCTGTATGTTCAACAGTTTTAACTCTACTCATCCTGATTTCTATCCCAAGCACTCTTCTCTATATGGGATAAGACTGAAATGTCTTCACGTAAGAAGTTACTATCATTCTGGTCACCCAGTCCTGAAACCTGACTCCTCTTTGGCTCATCTATCTTCCTTGCCTCGCCAAATCCACTCATTTGCCAGATCCGTTGTTTCTACTTTCCACTCAGTCAACAAGTACTTCCTGGATACTTCGAGAGAGCCAGGTACTATCGAGGTGTTCTAAATGCATTATTTCATTTCACCTCCCTAGCAACCCTACGAGGATGGATAGTTTTCCATTGTACCCGTGGGGAATCAGACTCGGTGAGATCAGAGGATCTGCCCAAAGTAAAAAACCTACGCAGCAAGGGAGCTGGGCTCAAACTTGGCTCCTTCAGACTTAATATCACTCATTTGAGGAGTAGATTCAAGCTTCTTAGTCTAGCACTAGAGAGACCGCTACCTTCCATGTCCATTGTACCTTTCTCTTCTCCCATGTGCTTTCTTACCCCTCTGTGCCTTAGCTCACGCACTTTCTTCTACTTGAAAAGTCAACCTTTGCCATCTTCCTCTGCCCTCTGCTGCCAAGCTACAGAAGTGTGCTTTTTTCTCAGAACTCCTGCATCAGATCCTCTTATCTGACCCTCTTTTTTGGCAGCTAGAACTCGGAGCTGCTTCATTGTCATGTGCTCTGTGTCATACGTCCCTGCCTATGTCTTCCGTGTGTGCCCTCAGCAGCGAGGGGGAAAAGGTCAGGGTGTGAGACTAAGTAACACATACTCAGCTTCTCTGGCTAGCCAGTCCACTGACTGCATCCGGACCTCAGTTCCTTCTTTTCTAAGATTTTATTTATTTGAGAGAGGGCAAGAGAGCACAAGCAGAGGGAGAGGGAGAAGCAGGCTCCCTGCTTAGCAAGGAGCCCGATGCAGGGCTCGATCCCAGGGTCCTAGGGTCATGACCCAAGCCTAAGGCAGTTGCTTAACCTACTGAGCCACCCCGGTGCCCTGAGCTTAGTTTCTTTTTAAAAAGAACTGCATTCTACTACTACTGAGTAGTAGAAAGAAAATCATTTGTTATATTCCTACATTAAACAGAATGACATTCAGATTTTTGGTTATTTGGGGTTTGCCATTGGACCAGACATTTGGAAGTTGGCAGCCAGGAGTTGTATGTGTGATAATAGTTCTGCTTGCGACGTGCAGCTCGCTTAACTTCTGAGGATCTGTATGTAGTGGGGAGGGTGGGAGATGATTATGGCAAGGATTGATAGAAGTGGTTTATAAGGTCTCTTCTTGCCCAGACACACTTGGATTTGAACTTTCTGATCCATCCCAGAATGTCTTAAAAAAAAAAAGCAGAATAGTGTAGTGACAAAAAAATTTGAGTCTGGGACTCAGTGTATTGGTTTAGATGCTTTTGGTTCAGGCAATCGAAATCTAAAGTCATTTGGTTTTAACAAAAAAGGGACTTACTGACTCATGTAACTAGAAAGTCCAGAAGCCGGTCAGGTTTTTCAGGTAGTGTCTGATCTAGAGATTCTTTTTTTTTTTTTTTTTTTTTAAAGATTTTATTTATTTTATTTGACAGACAGAGATTACAAGTAGGCAGAGAGGCAGGCAGAGAGAGAGGAAGGGAAGCAGGCTCCCTGCTGAGCAGAGAGCCCGATGTGGGCCTTGATCCCAGGACCCTGAGATCATGACCTGAGCCGAAGGCAGCGGCTTAACCCACTGAGCCACCCAGGCGCCCTGATCTAGAGATTCTTAATGTCTTCACAGATATGACTCAATTTGTCTGATTCTCTCTGTGCTGCTGTCCTCTGTGGGTAGCTTCATCCTCGAGGTAGCAAAGTGGCTGCAACATTTCAAGGCTTCATACCTGCTTATCACTGTACAAGAAAGAACATTTCCATCTTCAACCATCAAGGTCCTGGGCTTTACTCTGAATGGACCAATTATGTCATGTGCCCACTCTTCATCCAGAGGCGGACCAGGGGACACCAAGGACTGATCGGTTCAGGTCAACTAAGGCCCAAATCTAGAAGTTAGGGAAGGGGTGTCAGACCCACCCAAGCCTCCCAAGCCACAGGGATACTGCATAGGAGGGCAGGATAGAATGGATATGGAGAAGTTTGGCCATATTCTCCACTGTTAACAGCCATGTTGCCCCTGATCAAATTCTGGCTCTGTTAGCTAGATGTTCTTGGAGAAGTTACCGAACTTTGCCAAGCATTAGTTTCCTCATCTCGGTTTTTCAATTAATGATGTATTAAAGCACATAGTGTAATTCCTGGCACTCCGTAAGTGTCGTGAGGATGATGATGATGCTGTGGATGATGAGATTGAAGAGGGAGAGAGCAACGGCATTGACCCCAATTTAGGGAGCAGCCGAGTTACAGGAATGTTTGCTAGTTAGGAACACGCTCACCTGCTTGATGAGGCTGCTGCTTGATCTGCTGCCTCGTCCTGCTCTTCTCCATCTCTGCCCTTATGTCCTCTGTAGGAATGCTTTCCTTCCTCTCCCCTGCCTCTAAATCTACCTCAAGGCACAGCCCAATTGCTACTTTTTTAAAAAAATATTTTATTTTTTTGATAGAGACATCACAAGCAGGCAGAGAGAGGGAAGGAAGCAGGCTCCCTGCTGAGCAGAGAGTCCAATGCGGGGCTCGATCCCAGGACCCTGAGATCATGACCTGAGCTGAAGGCAGAGGCTTAACCCGCTGAGCCACCTGGGTACCCTCCAAGTGCTACTTTTATAGTAGTTTAGGTCTGTGTTTGTGTAGACAGGTAACTGAGTCTCCCCCATGAGCAGGATCAGTAGATCCAAGTAGACCTAAGAGCTTAGGTCTGGATTAGACAGACCTGGTTTTGCAGCCGGGAAGCAGGATCACTTGGGAAAGTTATTCAGCCGGTTTCCTCATCTGTAAACAGGGTCTTCTTAGGCCCTTCTTCGGAGAGTTGTGGAGAGAATGAAATAACGTACTATATGGAAGGAGCTTAGCTCAGTGCTGACACAGAGCGACTAATGCATCTTATCCTGGCCTCATGAGGTCACAGTCTGGGTTACAGTCTCTGAAGAAGTTACTGCCATGCTGGGCACATGGTAGGTGCTGAGTAAATACTTGGCAGTGGGTTTTGTTGTTTTTTGTTTTTAAGAATTTGTATTTATTTGAGAGCTAGAGTGCGAGTGAGGGGAGGAACAGGAAGAGGGAGAGAATCTTATTTATTTATTTATTTATTTATTTATTTATGAGATCACAAGTAGGCAGAGAGGGAGGCAGAGAGGAAAGGGGAAGAGCAGGTGCCTTGCTGAGCAGAGAGCCTGATGTAGGGCTCAATCCCAGGACCCAGGGATCATGACCTGAGCTGAAGACAGAGGCTTTAAACCCACTGGGCCACCCAGGCGCCCCGAGGGAGAGAATTTAAGCAGACTCCCTGCTGAGTGGGGAGCCTGACAAAAGGCTTAATCTTATGACCCTGGGACTATGATCTGAGCTGAAACCAAGAGTCGGACCCTCCTGTGACTGAGCCACCCAGGCGTCCCCTTGCGAGTGGGTTTTGGGGAGCATGGGGGCTCTTTTTCCCCAGCTGTCCCTTCACCCTGCTCCCAGCAACAACAAAGCAGCCCTTAAACCTTGGCGAAGTCAGTGTAGCAAAGTAGATGACGTGGAAGACGGAGTGAGTCCCTGGCAGGGAGATGGGGTGATAAGGAGCGTGGGACACGGGTGACAGATAACACATAGAAGCAACAGGAAGCTAAAAGGAAACCATCAAGAGGCTGTTCTGTGTTCTGCCCTCAGCCATCAAGTCCGGCTCTGCCCAGGTCGTTGTTTGTTTCAACTGGTGACAAAATGGGGGTGAACCAGTCTGTGGGCTTCCCGCCTGTCACAGGACCCCACCTCGTGGGCTGCGGGGATGTGATGGAGGGACAGGGTCGCCAGGTAAGTGCTTCAGCTCCATCCCCGCACATCCCCCCCCCTTCTGTGCCCTGTCAATAGCCAACCTAACAGGTGTGGTTCTCAGCAGGGGAAACGGAGTTAGAGCTGGATTTGCTGATAGAGCCCCCAGGTCCGTCTTTCCTGACCTTTTTCTTCTTCTTTCCTGTTAGAAAGCTCTCAGTAGCCAGAGATGGATTCTTTTGCCAGCTAGGAGGAAGGCAGGGGCTCCAGCTCCAAAGGCAGCTCTCGGATCCCCTGCGCAGTCTTGAGAGCAGATGCCGGATCTGGAAAGGTTTCCAGTCTCGTCCCAACCTGAGGGTGTGAGGGGGGAGCAGTGGACCGTGTGCTGTTGGCCTTTTACTCTCCAAACTGGGTAGGAAGACCTGCTCCTCCTCCTCCTCTCCTGCCTTTATCCATTTTCCCTCCTGCTTTGGTTCTGGACTTTCCATCCACCAGTTCCCAGGTGCTTCTCTGCCGGCCCTTGGACTCCCCCTTTCCCTTGTGAGAGGCACATACTTCATGTTGACCTGTCACCCACTCCCATGTGAAACAGTTGTGTTGCTGCTTCCTAAGGGCCAGCCTCGAGAACGGGTCTGGGTAACCCCCAGATGCTGCCCCCCCAGCATGAGGGCTAATCTCATTCCCAGGGCTCCTCCAGGCCTGGGCTCAGGGACAGATTTAAATCCCTCTGATCCAAGCACTGAAAATATTTCAGTGCCCCCCAGATGTCATTGAAAATATAGTCGGCTATTTGAAATAACATAAGCCTTACGTGTATGCTAAAAATAAAACTGCTACTTTCCGGATTTTCTGGATGAAAAATTCAGGTATATGAATGGACGCTTAAGTGCCCCATTTTGCTGGCCTGCTTTGCTGCTACCGCACATACCGCCTGAGTGTGCCTGTAGAGAAATCTCACCAGGCTTGGATTCTTGCTCTGAGCAGTTGCTGTCTTCTTTCCTACAGGGAAGCTTCTTTCGACTCTTCTACCCCTGCCAAGAGGCAGAAGAGACCCCAGAGCAGCCACTTTGGATTCCCCGCTATGAGTACTGCACGGGCCTGGCCGATTACCTGCGCTTTAACAAGCGCTGGGGTGGGTTGCTGTTCAGCTTGGGTGTGGGTAAGTGCTGCCCCCCCCCCCATTCCCAGCTTTTTAGTTTTGTTCCTAGGAGATCCCTCTGCAGGCAAAGCACTGTTAAAGCTGGCATCATCCAGCCCTCTTGTAGTGGGGCATGCATGAGCCGATGTGGTGTGGAGAGTTAAGAGAGGATTACATACATTGGTTACAGAGCTATGTTGTCCTGGGTTCAAATCCACACTTCATCATTGAAAGTTTCTCCTTAGCTCTCCTCTCTCTGGGTAAAGTCATGTTGAATCATCTACTTCCCCCAAAGGCCTCACCATGAGGAACTCTAGTTAACTGCCTTGGCATCTCAGGGGTTTACCCCATAGTTGTTTGGTACTTCTTTGCATTTATCTTCCCATATTCTATCATATTTGTACTTTCTAAGGAAGAAAGGGGGAAAGCAAAGGTGATTGATTGCCCTGGACTGCTCAGGGGTAAAGGTGCTTCTGTGCTTCTCCAGTGAGGAGGGCACATGTCCCCACCCATGCCTTTGCCCAGACTGCCCCTGGGATTCCGGCTTCAGGGCAGCTGGAGGTAACATAGGCCCTGTCTCTGCTAGGATCTTGTCGCCTGCCTGTTAGCTGGAATGGCCCCTTTAAGACAAAGGACTCCGGATATCCTCTGATCATCTTCTCCCATGGCATGGGAGCCTTCAGGTAAGAGCTTCTGTCCCTCAGACCTTGTCATAGCCCTTAACTCATGGCAGCTGCTGAGTCTTGACTTACTCTCAGGGGGCAGAGAGACAGACATTTCCATCTGCCAGCACTGGGTCCACCATCCCATGAAGGCCGTCCCTAAGCCTCTGTCGCCTGGTGGGGTCTTTCTGCAGGCTTCCCATCCTTTACTTCTCGTGGTCCTGCATGGATAAATGAATAAGCAGACATGATTGCATGTTTATATTATATTTAAAAATAAAGAAACATTTATAAATAAACACTTCTAGCTCTCTTCCTATATACACAGCACAGAAGTCTTAGAAGGAGCTGGAGTGTTCCAGCCAGACTCGTTCCCTCAGTGCCTGTGGAGGGACAGCTCTGCCATGGCGCCGACGTGGCGGTGACACGGGCCCACTCCCTGCATGCCTGCAGTGCAGGGCCCAACCTGGGAGGCTGTGACCCATGGCAGCGCAGGACAGCCGTAGAACTCTTGGGGCCCTGATATCCTCTGCGTGGTGTGTGAGGGTTCAGTTAGGCGGGCACCTAGCAAGCGTGCACACACAGTGCTCGCTCTCTGTGTGGAGGACACGGGCTGGAGAACTGTAAGGTCTCTTACCAGATTCAGGAAACTCTGCCTGATGTTTGTAAGGCAGTATCCATTCAGAAGCCTTCCTGTGGAGCCTGATTTCCCCACCTTGCTGTGTTGGGTAGCTTTTTTTTTTTTTTTTTAAAGATTATTTATTTATTTGACAGGGATCACAAGTAGGCAGAGAGGCAGGCAGAGAGAGAGGGGGGAAGCAGGGTCCCTGCTGAGCAGAGAGCCCGATGCAGGGCTCCATCCCAGGACCCTGAGACCATGACCCGTTCCAAAGGCAGAGGCTTAACCCACTGAGCCACCCAGGTGCCCCTCGGTTAAGTAGCTTAATAACCGTAATTCATATGTTGCTGTTTAATTTTGTGACTATTCTGTCTCTGTGTTCATTATCAACATATAAGTCTAGTTTATGTCCTAGAGTGTCACACATCATAAAGGTGTCTGTTTTTGCCTTCCCACTCCCCAAACCATTTTCCATACTGTAGCCAGGGAGATCTGTTTGTTTTGTTTTTTATTTTTATTTTATTTATTTGACAGAGAGAGAGACGGTAAGAGAGGGAACACAAGCAGGGGAACAGGGAGAGGGAGAAGCAGGCTCCCCGCTGAGCAGGGAGCCTGATGCGGGGCTCGATCCCAGGACCATGGGATCACAACCTGAGCTGAAGGCAAGCACTTTAATGACTAAGCCACCCAGGCGCCACTTGTTTTGTTTTTTAAAGATGTATCCATTTATTTGAGAGAGAGCTAGACTGAGCATGAGCAGGGGAGGGGCAGAGAGAGAGGGAGCGAGAGAATCTCAAGCAGGCTCCCTGCTGAATGTGGAGCCCGAGGTGGGGCCTGATCCTAGCACCCTGAAATCATGACTTGAGTCCAACCAGCTGAGCCACCCAGGTGCTCTGAGGGAGATCTGTTTTAAAAGCAAATATGACCTTTAATTTCAGCACCTAGAACAGTGCCTGGCAGAGAGTAGGTGCTCAGTAAATAGTTGTTGAATAAATGAATGAATGTCGCTTCCCTACTTCGTCTTTACAGTAGCCCTTGAACTTACTTCAGCTCCTGTCATTGTCTTACCTGGATGCATGTCCCCGACAGTCTCCAGCCTTGTTTCTTACTCCTTGCCCCACTCCAACTCTCTAGACACACTGACCTTCTTTCACTTACATAAAGGTACTACGTTATTTTCTGCTTCAGAGTTTTTATCTGTTCTGTGCTTTGTGGTTCTTCCCTTTGCCTGAAATATTTGCTGTTCTGCTCCTCGCTTCCTCCTGTGCTCCCCACCCCTTCATCTTTGCCTGGCTAATTCCAGATCTCCCTCAAGGTCTTAGTTTGGATGTGGCTTTCTTAGGGACACCCATCCCTTAAACATTAGTTCACGTTTTCCCCTAATATACTTTCATTAGATAACCTGTACTTTCCAATATTTAACACAATTGCAGTGAAGGAATTACACATGTGATTATTCTTTAAGGTCTGTCTTTCCTACTGGATTGTAAGCTCCATGAAGGCAAGAACCATATCTGTCTTCTCTCTCTTTTGGTACCTAGGACAATACCTGGAAAGTCGTAGTTTCTCAAAGAATATTTATTAAGTGAATGCAAGGGCTATGTTTTGCTAGGTTTTCATTCATTTAGCAAGTACGTGGCATAAGAAGAAGGTGAGTCCTCTGGAGATAAGTCAAAGAATTGCATTTCCTCGGGGAGCCCAAACATGGTCTCTCATAACTGTAGCCTGTGGCAGGAGAGTGAATGCAGAGATGAGGCCGTAAGGCAAGTGGATGGTTTTCAGTGTCGCTTTCTTATTCAGCAAATTTAGTACCTGCCATATGCTGGGCCTGTGCTGGGGTTTTTTACTCATTAGTGAGTAAGATAGAGTCCCTTCCGTCAGAAGGACTATAGTCTAGCAGGAAAAAGAAGTCAGAAACATTCTTTCCTAAGCTCACAGGTATTTTATACAGAGAGCGGGTGAGCACATGACTGGAGAGTGGTCTTTTAAGAATCGGTATTGAGACTTCACACCTCAGTCGACCTGGGTGACCCAGTTATAAATACTCTTCATTCGCTAGAATGAAACTCCAAGCCAAAGGGCAGTGAGGGAAAGGGGCCTGGTTTCCTCCTGTTGCGTATGTGGTTAATTCAGGATCTGAAATCCTTCCAGACCTATGTGTCCTCACCCCAGGGAGCAGTATGTGCATTTAAACGTTCCCTGCTTGCAATGTGCTATTGTTCCTTTGGTTTCCACACAGTCCCGTGAGGTAGGCGGTGGGGGTGTGTATCTTACAGATGACCAAACGGGCTCTGAAAGGCAGACTTGCTGAAGGTTACACAGTCTGAACTGAGAAGGGATCAGAGATCTCTCTGGTTCTGCCTCCCTCGGAAAAGTGAGAGAAGGTGAAAGGAAATGTAATGTCTGTCCTTCCTGACTTTTCTGAATCAGTTAAGATCCAGGCAAATTGTAATAATAGAAAAACCGCCAACAGTAGTGGCCTAAGCAATAGGAAATGTGTTTCTTGCTCAGCTCAAAGAACGCTAGTGGTAGACAGAGATGATATGGTACTTTCACAGAGTTACTGGAACTTCTTTTATCATGCTCTGCCCCATGTGGCTTCCATCTCTAAAGCTGTCTAATGATGTCAGGGGGCTGCTGTAGCTCCTGCCATTCATCTACATTCCAGGCAATAGGAAGGGAGAACTCTCCTGAGACCTTTTTTTTTTCCCCTGAAAGTTCTATGGAGCACAGTCGGTTACGTCCCAATGACTAGAGCTGCTCTGTTCATTTTAGTAGCTTTTAGCGACGTGTGGCTGTTGAACATAGCAAATATCGCTGGTGTAAACTAAGATGTGCTGAATTATAAGATACTGGATTTCAAAGACTTCATATGGGAAAAAAGAGCTAAATAAAATATTTCATTAATTCCACATTTCTTTTTTTTAAAGATTTTATTTTCATTTATTTGGCAGAGGGAGATCACAAGTAGGCAGAGAGGCAGGCGGAGAGAGAGATAGGAGGAAGCAGGTTCCCCGCTGAGCAGAGAGCCCGATGCGGGGCTCGATCCCAGGACCCTGAGATCATGACCCAAGTCGAAGGCAGTGGCTTAACCCACTGAGCCACCCAGGCGCCCCCCCACATTTCTTTTTTAAAGTAATCTCTATACCCAATGTTGGTCTCAAACTCATGACCCCGAGATCAAGAATCAGATGCTCTACCGACTGAGTCAGCCAGGCACCCCTAACTCAGACATTTTGATTGTATGTTAAAATGATAATGTTTTGGCTCTGTTAAATTAAATAAAATATATTATTCAGATTAATTCCACCTTTTTTTTTTAACTTTAAAAAATATATCTACTAGAGAATTTCAGTTACTTATGAGGGCAGCATTATATTTCTGTTGCCGGGCTGGAACTTAATCACATACATAAACCTGGCTGCAAGGGAGGCCACAAATGTCATACTGATATCTGCATCTTCAGCTGATAATCAGATTCTGCTACTAAGGAGGACAGAAAAATAAGTGTTTAGGCAGTTGACAGTGTCTGCCGTATTCCTTTTTTTCTAGGAAGTTGGAGGCTGGACAAATTGACATGCTAAATGACAGGTCCATATTTGCATATTACAGAAAGGGCCAGAGTGCCTGTCTCCATGGATCTGACCTGCTAATTTGGGAGACCTACAAGAATACGTAGACAATAAAAATGCAATTGTTGGAGTAGCCAGACTGTATTGGGGGTGGGTGGAGAGGAATCAGGGTTTGTGTGGGGTTGAAAACACCATGGATGGATTTACACATGCTTCATGGAGCCTTGGGGAGACGAGTGCTCTGCTAACCAAAGAAAGCACCTTGAAGAGGGAGGGTTGCTGCAGGTGAAACTTCCTCTCTTCAGTCTTTTGAGATGGTCACCAGCAGAGCATGGTTGGAATGGGGGCTGCAGGGGCCCATTCTTCTGAGCGCTCCTCTTGTCTCTCGCAACTCTAGGACGCTGTATTCAGCCTTCTGCATGGAGCTGGCCTCCCACGGCTTTGTGGTTGCTGTCCCGGAGCACAGGTGAGGGGTGAAGGCCATAATGAACTCTTGGATTCGCAGCCGCCAGTGGGCTGGGATAGAGGCTAGTCCCTTACCCGTATATTATTTCTAATCTTCACAATGACCATGCAAGGCGGGTATTCTACTCAATTTCAAGACAAGGAAACCAAAGTTCAAAGGTTCACTTGCTGGAAGGGACACAGCTGAGTTGGGGCCCAAGTCCAAGTCAGTCTTTAAAATCAGTGTTTTTTTCTACTCTCCTGTGTATGGCCCCAGATCTTTCTCCCTGCTAGCCAAAAGATGACCTAGAGTGTCTTGGCGGAAATGGAGGATTTGGCAAAGGGGAAAAATAAGCTCAAGGGTGTCCTCTAGTTTCTCCAGCGGCACGTGTATTTCAGGGATGGGTCCGCCGCGACCACCTGTTTCTGCAAGCAGGCCCCGGGGGAGAACCAGCAAGCTCCCGAGCCGCTGGAGGAAGAATGGATCCCTTACCGTCAGATTGAGGAAGGGGAGAAAGAGTTCCATGTCCGGAATTGCCAGGTAGGCTTGTGCCTGTTGGGGAGGGGGAGTTCATAAGCCTGTCCTCCTGACACTAACAGTCCCTAAGAAGACTGAACTAAGAAGACTTTGATCTTCTGTCCTGAAATCTCACTCAGAGTGGGTCTGAGCTTGCCATGGCAGAGAAAGGGGGTAGTAATCAAGACTCTTCACAATTGTAGGTGACAGAAACTTAATTTAATCAAACCAGAGAATTGACCGGCTTATACAGGCTGCATGTAAGGGGCAGGACCACTGGAGCCCGATACCATCAAGATTTTTTTCCTTCTCTGTCTCCTCTGCTGGTTGGTCTTATCTGCAGACTGCCTTAGAACCACAAGGTTAAGACCACAGCTCTGGACAGACTGAGTTTGCATATACTTGGCCTCACCACTGGAGAGAATAGGGCTCTTTGGAGGGTCGTCCCGCAGTTGTCACACCTGCCTCAAGCTGCAGAAAGAAAAATCCTGGAGGGAGGCTTCTGGGCCCAGGAGAACTATCCAAATGGGAAATTTTCATCAGAAATAAGTTGACAGATTTGAGGGGGTCACAGTCCTCAAAAGTGAGGGGTAGTGGGTGAATTGGGGGTATGTGAGCGCTAGGCAGATGAAAACAATAGATGTATGCTATAAATAGGGAAGTCAAATCCAGTACTGGGTTGATTAAAAAAAAACACTCTTATTTCTTTTGTGTTCAGGGTGCTTTCCTATATGTTGTCTTATTAGGTCCTCCTGACGCCCCATGGGGAGGGGGGCAGTGTGAAGGGCCATGCTGACTCCAGTGGACCGTTAGGTGGCGCTTGTATGGAGCTGCTGGGAGGTTGCCGAGCCTTTCTCAGGCCATGGAGCCCACGGTGCTTGCTGAGCACTAGGTGGGCATGCTCTCCCCACACCCTCCCTCGGCTCTGTCAGAGAGTGAGGTTCTTGCCGAACGGTTGTGCCGTGTTCTGTTCCCGCCCCCACCACGACTCTGTGTTGCAGGTGCATCAGAGGGTGAGCGAGTGTACTCGAGTGTTGAGGATCCTGCAAGAGGTCACTGCTGGGCAGATCGTCCTCAATATCTTGCCCGACGGGCTGGATCTGAAGACCTTGAAGGTAGGAAAGCAATTAGTGTCACCTGGAGCATATGTGTTCATCAGGACCTTGGAGTCTGTTCTGTTCCGCATAACAAAAACCTAACTCATTGGCTTAAACTAGAAGAGAATTTATTGGCTCTGATAAGTGAAGAAGACCAAACGCAGACTGGCTTTAGGCCAGCGTAGGGAGATCCAGGGTCTCAGACATTGTCATCAAGGCTCTGGCACTCTCTCTTCTTCTCCTGGCTCCCTTCCACTCAATGTGTGGGCTTCATTCTCACCGGACTCTCCCCATTAGGCAGGAACCCTGGTTGCTGGCAGCCCAAGCCTATATTTCAATGCAGCTTCAAATTTAAAAGGAAAAGAGATTCTCGTGGCTTCCACTGTTCTGAGAAGGCTGTGGCCCTGCTTGGGTTACATGTCCCTTCCAGACCGGTCACTGTACGAGAGGGACAGGGTGTTCTGATTGGCCTGCCTACGTTATACACCCACTTCTGGGTCAGGGGAACCTGAGCGCCAGGACTGGCATCCCTACAGGGCCACGTGGATAAGGGAAAGATGTCTCGTTCCCCAAAGGAAGGGATGTTGAGCAACGAACAACCTGTGTTCTTTTCTAATTCTTTCCTTTGAGGGAATCCCAAAAATCCTTCCAGGAGGATAGAAACTGTTCCAGCTCTGGAATCTGGTTCCTATGCAGATACATTCCCAGCACCCCGCACCCCCCCATCTTTCCCACCTGAGTTCAAAAGTAGCTCAGGCTCTATTTAGAGAACCAAGAAATCACACAAAAGCATAAAGAAAAAAAGCTTTTCTTTTTGCATGTTGACGTTTGTCTTTCCAGTTCCTTTAAAACGCGTAACACATATGTTTATGTTTTTAAAAACAATAATGTTATTATTTAATACATGCTGTTTTGTGGCCCTTTTTTTTCACTTAGCATACTAGTCTGAATGTCTTCTTATGCCAGTTAATATTTTTCTATGGCATGATTTTTTGATAGCCATGTAGTATGCCATTGCACAAATGAGAATGGGGTGTGTGTGTGTGTTTGTATATGTACATACATACATACGTATATATAAATTAACAACTACTGTTGTATGAGTACTTAAAATGATAAGAGCCCCTTACAGAAACTTATGCAGCAAGCATTATTAGCTCTTTACATAAAAAGAAACCAAGGATCAAAGAGGCTAAGAATCTACCCAAGGTTACACAGTCAAGTAAGTGGTAGAGTCAGACTTCAAACTGGGGCCTTTTGATCCCAAAGCCTGTGCTGTGTGCCCCACAGACTTACTAGCAAATGCCTTTTAAAGGCTCTGGTCGAGTCAAGGCCAGCCAGGGCACGGTATCTGCCTGGAGGGCAGCTGGGAGCCGACATCTGAAGCACTTCTCCAGCAGAGCGCTGTGTGCTGCCGGCCCCTAGCAGACAGACAGGGTTCCGGGCACTGAAGTACAGGGTTGCGTGCCTCTGAGCCTGTGACAGGCCTTGGGCAGGCTGGAGTTCAGTTGGATTATCATTGGGGGAAATACGGCATAAAAACAGCTAAGAACACTTTCACCTAGCAGAGTAAGTTCTAAAAATTGATTACTCACTCTTGTTGGCAAAGCTCTGGGGAAGCAGATACTGTGCTGGGTTGCCCGTGAGAGTACAGATTGCCCCACGCAGAGCAGTTTGGCAATAGCTATCAGCAGTACAAGCGGGCATATTCTTTGACCTAGCGATGTCCAGTTCTAGGAATGGATTCTGTAGATATCTGCACGTGCAGCTTGATAATATGTACAAGGTTATTCGTTCCACTGCTGTTGGTAATGGCAAAAGACTGGTCATATCCTAAGTGTTCTCCAGTAAGGGAAGTCGTTGAATAGATTATGGGACAATGGATATTAGTTTTGATAATGCTAATTGCTGTAACTACTAAGTCCCAGACCTCAGTAGCTTAATGCAATACAAATTTACTTCTCTCCCACGCCAAGTTGCAAATAGGTGCTCCTCTTGCAAGGGGTGACTCAGGGATCCAGGCTCCTTTTAGCTTATAGCTCTAGCCTCTTCCACTTGTGAAACCCAAGGCCACTGTGTGCATTAAGCCAGGAGCGGGGAAGGGCATGGAGATTTATACAAAACACTTTTTTATGGGCCAGGCCTGGAAGTGGAGATACCGCTTTCATGCTCCTGTTGGCTGGAACTCAGTCCCAAGGCCACGTCCAGCTGCTGGGAAACAGAGTCCAGCTGTATGTTGGGAAAGAAGAAAGACAGATTTGGTGATCAGCCAGCCATCTACGCCATGGGGAAACTAGATGTAGCTATAAGAAAGGATAAGGAAGGTCTTTCTGTAACTAATATTATTATGCACAAAGGTAAGTTTTGTGTAAAGAGTGGGGATGTAGAGATTCGCATTTACCTGTGTGTGCGTAAGTAAGCTCTCCAAAGACACTGAAGAAACTGACCCGTTTGGGGACATGTGTTGGGCCACTATGTGGAAAGGGAATGTGGTACGTGGGTGACTTCTTATATGCTCCTGATTTTCCGCATATATAAATATATTAACCTGTGAAAAAAAAGTAGAAGCGGCCATCAGCCAAGTTGTTGGTCTGAAGGTACTAAGCAAAGGGAGAGAATTTAGGTACAGGGCCTCAGGATGGAAACTGGGGAGAGCAGAGGAGAGCACAGGTTCAGGGCAGAGCCTGGGCCACAACGGCTAGAGAGATTTCCCAAACCCCTCGGCAGGCAGCTGCAGTGGCTTCTTACATAACCGTGCCCTAGAGGCTTCTGGGGACAACTTGAAATAGATATTTGCAGAGCAGGAAGAGCAAGCCGACTCATTCTGCCCGATCAAAGTCAGGACAGATACCCAAAGGAAGTAGAAGCTGGCTTTGTTTCTACACAAGCAGCCCTTGCCTTCAGAGGGACATGGAGGAAGCAGGAGCTTTCCGTTCTGTCCCCCTACTTGGCTCCTGTGTCACCCTTTGGACTGGCTGTAAGGCAGGGATCTAGGGGTTGGAGACGGTTCTCATTCCTAACATGCTCGCACGGATGGATCTGTGTGGAATCCATCATTTAGGCCCAGTCATTTCTTCACGTATATTTAGCTGTCTCCCTGGTCCAGGCATCACAGGTGGTATGCTTACAAAAATGAAGATGAGGGGCGCCTGGGTGGCTCAGTGGGTTAAAGCCTCTGCCTTCGGCTCAGGTCATGATCCCAGGGTCCTGGGATCGAGCCCCACATCGGGCTCTCTGCTCAGCAAGGAGCCTGCTTCCCCCTCTCTCTCTCTGCCTGCTTCTCTGCCTACTTGTGATCTCTGTCAAATAAATAAATAAAATCTTAAAAAAAAAACGAAGATGAAGAACATAGTTTTCAGAATTCCTGACTGCAGGAAGTTGTCTGGTCTGGGGATTGGCTAACTGGCCGCTCTCTGTTGAGCACGAGGTTCCTGCCCTACAGGCAGGACCTCATCCACTGTACAGTGCTTCTGCCTCATTGTCTCACTCTCTGCCTCCTGTCTCTGAAGAATTCCTGGAAAAGCAGGCCCACATTTCTGATTTGGTTCAGTTCTCTGCTTTCCTCAGGGCAGCATCAACATGAGCCGCGTGGCTGTGATGGGACATTCATTTGGCGGGGCCACAGCTGTCTTGGCTTTGGCCAAGGAGACCCAGTTTCGGTGAGTGTCCTAGCGACGCTGCTGTTGAGCTCTGCGCACTGTTCCGTCATTCAGCAAGTATTTGTCACACGAGCGTTATGTGCTAGGCACTGGTTTGGGAGCTGGGGATTCAGTGGCGAACAAAAAAATAAGGTCTCTGACTTCATGGAATTACGTTATTGTGGGAGGAGACGGATGAGTAAACAAGCTAACAGCCAAATCCCCAGCACTCAGGTACAGTGAAGAAAATAAACAAGGCTGATACGCCAGAGTAACTGGAGGCTTCTTTCAGGAAGTGACGTAAGCCAAGACTTCAGAAGCCAACCGTGTGAAGGTCTAGGGAAGGATCATTCTAGGCAGAGGGAACAGGTAATGCAAACACCCTGAGGTAGAAGGAAGCTTGCGGTGTCAGTGTGGGAATGGCACAGTGAGTGAGGGGGAAGTGGTTCAAGATAATGATCAGAGAGATAAACAGGCTAGATCACACGGCCTTTTGGCCAGAGTGAAGAGAGTTCAATTTTATTCTAAGTACGATGGGAAACCATTAAGGGTTTTAAGCAGAGAAAAATATTTTAAGTTTTTATTTATTCATTTAACTAATCACTACACCCAACGTGGGGCTCAAACTCACAACCCCGAGATCAAGAGTTGCATATTCTTTTAACTGAGCCAGCCAGGCGCCCTGAGAAAAATCTTACTTACATGTTAAAGTGTTAAGAATACAGTGCTGATAGTTCCAGCAAAAATCAGTGGATTAAGTGTCTAACTTGATCTCAGCCCAAGTCCTGATGTCAGGGTCCTGAGTTCAAGCCCTGTGTTGGGTTCCACACTAGGTATGCAGCCTACTTTAAAAAAAATTAAAAAAAAAAAAAGAATTAAAAATTTAAAAAAAAAAAAAAGATCCCTCTGGCTACTGTATGGCTACTCTACTGTATGAAGAGTAGATGGTTGAGGACAAGACTGAAAACCAAGAGGCCGGTTAGAGGAAGGCTGTTTTAGAGTCAAAGTCAGAGGTGATGGATTGGCATTCAGATGGAGGAGGCAGGATGGAGAGATGCGAATTGAGTCAGGATATGTTTTAGAATTTGAGTGGGGGAGATGATTGTCCTTTATTGAGATGGAGAAGACCGGAGGAACTCTGGGTAGGGGAGAGGAGCTAATCTTAGGGCCTTCGTTTTGCCCCAGGGGACAGATTACTGGACACACTGGCCATGTCTTTGAGCTCTGGCACCACAGAGGCTTTTCCTGACCTCCTGTGCTGTGCACACTGTGGGCTCACATAGCTCCACGTGCAGTCAGGGCACTAAGCTCTATTTTGTTCCCTTGTCTGTTCTGTCTCCCCTTGATCCTTAAGAGCAAGAACTGTGTTATGTGTCTCTGTATCCACAGCATGGGGCTAAGCACATAGTAGGTACTCAGTGTTGAATGAATGGCCTTTGAGTAACCCAGGTCAGCTGCCTGAGAGTAGACCCAGGAAAAGGTCTGATCCTTGCTGTCAGGGACTTTAAAATCTAGAAGGATCTGGGGTGTCTAGCTGGCTCATTGAGTAGAGCATCCAAATCTTGACCTCAGGTTGTGAATTCAGGTCCTGCATTGGGCATGGAGCCTATTCTAAAATAAATATCAACAAACAAACAAACAAAACCTAGAAGCATCTTTGGTGACAGGTAAAAGGGATGTCTATCCATGATCCTAACTGAAGGGTCTGGGCCCTGGTACCCCCTTCCTGGCTTTCTGAGCCTTCCTCCCACTGAAGGGAAGAACCTTGTCCCTCCCCAACTGGCCTGACTATCCTTGCCTTGGTTTCTGCACAGCAGTTCCAAATGTCTGGTCCTGTTGCAGGTGTGCTGTGGCTCTGGATGCTTGGATGTTTCCTCTGGAACATGACTTTTACCCCAAAGCCCGAGGCCCTGTGTTCTTTATCAATGCTGAGAAATTCCAGACAGTGGAGAGTGTCAACTTGATGAAGAAGATATGTGCCCAACACGAACAGTCCAGGATCATAACTGTCCTGTGAGTAAGCCCCAGGGTCTTGATCGGGATCCCCAGTGTCCTCTCCGTTTGCTACTTGGTGATGGCTCTCTTAATTTTTTGTAAATTATCTGTAAGTTCTACCCATTAATACAATACTTAAATACTTCCTGAAATGCAAAGTGTTAATTCCTTTAGGACTTCCGGTCTGTCCTCCTTCATCTAGCTCTACCTACAGCAATTCCTTTCCTACTTTATATGACCCGATGAGGGGATTTACCTCTTGCTTCTGGAAGAAGAGTATTGTGGGATTGTGAGTTGGAGAGGGAAGGTATGGGTCGATGGACTCCAGAGATCTCTAACCTCATTTGGGAGTTTTATGGAGTCTTTTGAAGAGTGTAACTACAACAGACCCTTGACATTCACGAGATAGACTTTTGGAGACCTTGAATACCTCAATTCAGATATCATCCATAAACCATCTATATTCTCCCCAAGAGAAACCACATTCACTTCCATTACTAGCACCGTCGGGTGGTTTTTTCACGGGAGCCACTTATCACAGAAAGAACATTTTGAGTGACCTTTAGATTTTGTACCATAGATCAGAAGTGGCACAGAGTTCAGGTGCAGGGCTGAGGGCCCATGGACAAGTCTCCCAACTTGCTTCTGCCCTGCACTCGAGCCTAACAGAGCCTGACCACATATGCCACAAGGGTCCCAGGTCCTAGTTCAGCAAAACGACAACGAACTACATGTCCCAGGCTTCTGGAATCACTCGGGTAGTTGAAATCCTAAATCCAAAGCCCTGGAATGCTGGGAGTCCCGTAGTCAATGCTTCTTCCCATGCTTCTCTTGGCTAGGCTGTCTTCCTTAGGGCCAGCGCTCCCCTGTCCTTCGGATCTCATGGCTGCAGGGGACTGCTTGACAGTTTCCCCAGCCAGTCAGAGGGAGGATAATAGTGACCTCTGGAGGGAAAGGATAATAGTGACCTCCGGAGGGAAAGGAGGCGAGAGCAGTTGGCAAGGAGAACCCAAGGGCGATCGGACTGTCGGCACTGTATTCTTAAACCGAGTGTTGGGTACCCAAGTGTCCATTATATTATTCTTTCCACTTTTTCATCTGCCTTAAACAACACATTTTTAAAAACAAGTCGGGTTTTCTGCATGATGTCAGCTAAAGTTTAGCGTTTAGATTTTCTTCCCTCATTGAATTGACTAGTAAATACTTAGCTGTGAGTCATAGCCCAAAGTGAACCTAGTGGGCATTTCACTTTTGAATTAAATGTATTTGATAGCTAGGAACTTAAATTCTAATCCAAAAGCCCTCTTTTATAGGTGTTTGCCCTTACTTTTCTGATTACTCCAATAAAGGCAGGTGGTTCCTTCTCCTGTTTACTTTGTGGCACTGTTCTGATGAAGAAGGAGCTGATATGTTTTGTGACCATTCAAACATCACCAGGGAAAAGCCACAGTGGTTTATAATGACAGTGGAATGACAGTATGGCAGGCCTTGCCTCCTCGCCGCCTCGCCCTGCACCTGCCCTACTCTACTTAACTCAGCCTTTCCTGGAACTGTCAGACGTGGTCTGGGGGTTGAGGCAGCTTTGAAGCCAGACACACCTGCATTCAAGTCCTAGCTCTCTTCCTTCCTGGCTGTGTGACCTTGGGCAGATCATTTCCTCTGATTCTATCCAAAGGAAAATGCTTCCCTTCCGAGACTGTGGTGAAGTGGTGCACATAAAGCCCCTTGCCCGTGGTAGGTGCTTAGCAAATATTCGTGTGCTCTCACCTCCAGACCTGTACCAGTTACTCATTTCTCTTTGCCTCTAGTGGTTCTGTTCATCGGAGTCAAACCGACTTTGCTTTTGTGGCTGGTAACTGGATCGGTAAATTCTTCTCCGCGCAAACTCGCGGGAGCTTGGACCCGTATGAAGGTCAGGAGGTTATGGTGAGGGCCATGTTGGCCTTCCTGCAGAAGCACCTAGGTAAGTAGAGAACGGGGGTTTGTGGGCAGCCCTGGGGGTCCCTTAGATTTCCTTACCCAGTGGCCTATCCTGACATGTCCCAGGTCAGGCAGATGTATGGCAAAAGGAAAAATCTGAGTGAAGGAGAGGGTTACGTAGAGTTGCAGACAGAATGCTTAGCTGTAAGTTTGCAGACCCTAACTCTTGTCTCTTACTCCCCAAATTGACCTTGGCCTAGTCATTTTACTTCTGAGCCTCGGTTTCCTCACTGTAAATGGCACTTTCACCTTTCTCTCTCTCTCTCTCTCTCTTCCATTACCTGTGTCCTAACTCATTCTCACTCCCCTCATCTGTACCGCAGAGGAGGTTATGACGCTACATGGGCTAAGTTTGTAGACATACTTTTTTTTTTTTTTTTTTTAAGATTTTGTTTATGTATTTGACAGAGAGAGATCACAAGTAGGCAGAGAGGCAGGCAGAGAGAGAGAGAGGAGGAAGCAGGCTCCCTGCTGAGCAGAGAGCCCGATGCGGGACTCGATCCCAGGACCCTGAGATCATGACCTGAGCCGAAGGCAGTGGCTTAACCCACTGAGCCACCCAAGCGCCCTGTAGACATACTTTAAACAAAACAAAGCATGGAAGGCTTATGACCAGTGTCATCCGTCACTGACCAGCTAAGTGGCAAGGCCTGCAGAGGTCTTTGGTGCAGCTTCCACCCTGGGCACGTCTCCTCTCCCTTCGTCCCACCACAGAGTCAGGCAGCATGGAGAGTGCGCCGCTATGAGGGTCAGCCCTCTCTGCCTCTCCATTTCCAGACTGATATTCTAGTTAGGCTCCTTTTGGTTACGAGGAATGGAGAGTCCATCATTTACCTGGAGAAAAAAAGGTGAGTTTGTTTATGAAAGTATATCTGGCCACGTGGGAAGTGAAGAGTTAGGGGAACCGAGGTAGCTTAGCAGGACTGACCGCTCTCTCTCTGGTCTCTCTCATGGGCTCAGTCTCTCTGTCTCTTCTTCTAATGACATCTGTTTCTCTTACCTCTGGTCTGTTTTCTTCTTTTCTACTCTGGTTTTTCTCTTGCTGATAGCATCTCCTTATTCATAGGTAACTATGTTCCTCACAGCTTCGGTTGGCTCAAACCACGGCTTGATCTCCCAACTTCGTGGCATCCTTTTCCTCTGTGGCTCTCGGTCCTCACTGCATATTTTCTTGGGTTTCTTCGACCAGATTCCCAAGGGAGACAGCTTGATTCTCCTGGCTCACCTTTACTTAGCAGCACGATGTAGGCCAGTGCCCCACTGAGGCCTGGAGCTCTCTTGACTGATGTCTTTTTCTAATCCAGCCAGCATAGAGGAGGTGAGGGGCTGGGTGGCTCAGTCGGTTAAGTATCTGCCTTTGGCTGAGGTCATGATCTCAGCTTCTTGGGATGGAGCCACGCATTGGGCTGTCTGCTTAGTGGTGAGTCTCCTTCTCCCTCTCCCTCTGATCTCTCTTGCTTTCACATTCTCTCAAATAAATAAAATCTTTTAAAAAAAAAAAGAAAGAAAGAAAGAATGGAGGTGGCCACCACTGTGTGCCCTAGACTGAGCCCTCAGTGGTGTTACACAGTACAGTTCCTTCAGAAGGGAGCCAGGCCACCCCAAGTGTCCAGGGTCACCTCACTCTAGCCCAAGACTGAGATCTGATCCTTTCTGACTCCTCTCTGCTTGGCCTGGTCATCCCCTCGAGGGCCACCCAGCGAAGCTACAGACCCTTTGCACATGGCAGCTATTTAGGTATTCAAAGTCCCCAGTGGTGTCTTCTCTGCGTTTTTCTGTTCGGTAAGCTCGATGTCCGTGGTACCTCCCACCTGTTCCCCAATGCTTCCCCATGGTTCCCCATGTCACCATTTATTATCCCCTCTGGATGCACTGTTTGTCAGGATGCCTTTTGATGTGCGGTGCCCTGACTTCAACCTGACATGCTGGATGTGGTACATAGAGTAGGACGGTCACCTCTGTGCTCTGGACACTAGACGTCTAGTTGTGTGGCCTGAGTGCCTAAAAAATTTGGTGTGAATTCACTTTGCTTTCTTTTTTTAAAAAATATTTTATTTATTGACTTGAGAGAGATAGAGTGAGTGAGAGAGAGCACAAGCAAGGTGAAGGGCAGAGGGAGAAGCAGACTCCCTGCTGAGCAGGGAGCCCGGTGTGGGACTCGATCCCAGGATCCTGGGATTCGGGACCTGAGGGGAAGGCAGATGCTTAACCAGCTGAGCCACCCAGATGCCCACGGATTCAGTTTGCTTTTAAAATATATTTGTTCTGTTATGAATGTATTGACTCTCTTAACCGGAATTTACATATGTACATACATGTTCATTTCATCTTGCTCCTGTGAGCCATGATGCCCCCTGGGTTTAGAGACCTTAGGGTTAATACTTTAAAGCAGCGCTCTATCACCTCATGGGAGAGGGAATGGATCCGTGACCCTAGACTGCGGTGAGGACTGACTACATGGTCCTCGGCCCACTCTCCCTGGTCACTCTTAGCATCGTGTCATTAACTAAAGAGTGAAAGACGGCAGCAGAGGCCACAGTGGCTGGTCTGGCTGCCTTTAGGAACTAAGATGTTGAGCTAAGACACTCATTACTGGAGACCAACAGAAGAGCTGGGAAGGAGAGTCTTAGACCGTAGGGAGATTATCCAGAACTTGCTTTACGCCAGGCCTTCACTAAGTACTCAGATTCATCATCACATGTAATCCCGAAGACGACCCTCTCTGGTAGGTACTCGTTTTATTAACGCCATTTTATAGATGAAGAAATGAAGCTTTGGAAATTTAAGTAATTTGTCCGCAGTTATCTGGTTATGAAGTGGCAAGGCCAGAAGGCACCTAAATTGCCTGATTCCAAAGCCCACATACTTAGCGGATGCCCTGTCCTGTCAGCGACTCCAGTGATTAGGGTGTAGCCTCAGTCTTGAGGAGACACAGAGAGCAGGCACCAAACTGATGGAAAGGAAAGGACAGCCAGGAGAGGAGGCTCCCCAGACAAAGTGATCCGCGTCTTTAACCTTAACAGATGAGTCTGGTTCACCAGGGAAGGGGCCCATGGCTTGTCAACAGAAGGCACAGAGGCTTGTGTGATCGGTTTGGAGAAACTGGGTTTACTGTGCCTGGTGCCCGGGAGAGTGAATTGGCAGAACTTAAAGGCAGAGAAGTGGGCAGAAGCCAAGTGTAAAAGCCACGTATTTGCTGGAATGAGTGTGGATTTTAGTCCTTTGGCAAGGCAATGTCACGAAGAGACGTGTGTGGGCTGTCCAGCTGCGTCATGGAGGACGGGCGATGGGCCTGTCTGAGAGGCTGAGGGTCCCACTCCGAGGTTCTGGTGTCACTAGGCGAGAAGAGATGGGACAGAGTCTGAAAAGGCAAAGCCTCTCCGTTTGGGGCAATTAGCTTTGCAAAGAAGAGAAAAGCAGTTTGGTGGCCACATGGTGCATGTCACACAGGAAACCAAAGTGGGTTGCAGCGAGCTGTACCTCTCCCTGCTCCTAAAAATGCCTCTGGGAGCACATCTGCCACGGACCCAGGGATATTCTTTCTCTTTTATTAAGAAGATTGGGGCTTCTGTCCTATGAGCTGTAGGCAGCTTCTGTCTCCGCTCTTCCACTCTCCCTTCTCCTTTCTCTGCAGACCTCTGACACCCTCCCCTCCCCTGTCTCTGAGCTGATGAACTTGGCCTCCCAGCTCACGGAGAGAATGGAAGTAGCCAGTACTTCCTTGAAATCCCAGCATCTCATCCACCCGCCTTTGTGTGATGCTCTGCTCCATGCCTGGCCACTAGCTCCCAGTCCATTCTCTAAGGCCAGCCCCACCACCCACACACCAGGATCCCTTCTCTCCCAGCCGTGGGTTCAAGGTGATTGTGACAACAGGTTTTTCCTTTTATCTGCAGACGTCAATCTGCCCCTCTTGACCTGGTTCATTTCACCCTGAGATTTCTCTCTCTCTTATTTTATCTTATTTATTTGGGAGAGAGAGAGAGAGGCCGCACAAGTAGGGGGAGAGGCGGGAGAGGGAGAAGCAGACTGCCCGCTGAGCAGGGAGCCTGATGCAGGACTCGATCCCAGGAGCTTGGGCTCATGACCTGAGCCGAAGGCAGATGCTTAACCAACTGAGCCGCCCAGGTGCCCCTCACTCTGAAATTTCTCTTAAAAGATACCTACTTGACCCCACTTCCCCCTCCAGTTAGCGCCC
The DNA here is from genome assembly GCF_009829155.1 of Mustela erminea. Taxonomy (NCBI): domain Eukaryota; kingdom Metazoa; phylum Chordata; class Mammalia; order Carnivora; family Mustelidae; genus Mustela; species Mustela erminea. The sequence goes on from NC_045623.1 coordinate 90,808,243, forward strand.
CATTTCCCTGTTCCTCCTAACAAAACTCCTTGAAAGATTGTCCGTCTTTACGTTCTCTGGCTCTTCTCTCCGCGTTCTCTCTTAAGCCCACTCTAGTGAGGCATTTGCATCCCAGTTCCCTGTGACAATTGCTTTTGTCAGCATGGCCAGTGACCGTCACAGCCCTCAGCCGGGTGGCGAGTTCTCCTTCCTCATCTGCTGCCGTGCTCAGCTTCTTTTTTTCTTTTTTCTTTTTTTTTTCTTTTGGTCAGAGAGAGCGAGCATAGGCAGACAGAGTGGCAGGCAGAGGCAGAGGCAGAGGGAGAAGCAGGCTTCCTGCTGAGCAAGGAGCCCAATGTGGGACTTGATCCCAGGACGCTGGGATCATGACCTGAGCCGAAGGCAGCCGCTTAACCAACTGAGCCACCCAGGCGTCCCTGTGCTCAGCTTCTGAGAGAGCTGGTGACGCCCTCCTCCGTGAAACCCCGTGTTCACTTCCAGAATACCCCACTGTGGGTGTTCTCCTGTCTGGACGTCTGCTCCTTCTCCGTCTGCGTTATTGCTTCTGGGGCTCAGGGCTTGGACCTTGTCTCTGTATCCCCTCACGTTATCTCTCCATGCTCGTGGGTAGGTCTCAGGCTGACAACACCCCACTTTATGTCTCCAGTTCGATCTATCGAGCATCAGATCCGTATAACCCATCACTCAGGGCTTCTCCACCCAGTAGACATCCCCGACCAAACCCGATTCCGAGTTACTCAAGCTGATGTCTTCATTCTTGTCTCTGCTCCCCTTTCCGATCCCTCAGAAATCCTCCTGGCTCTCCCTTTCGACTGCATGTGGAACCTCGTCACATGCCCTCACGCCCGTGACTGTCACCCTGTCCAAGTTGTCTCTCCCCACACGGTCTTTTCTTAATCGAGTGGCCAGAGTGAACCTGATAGAAATTAAGTCCAGTCTCTCACACCCCTCTTCCGAATCCTCCGTGGCTCCCCATTTCTCTGAGAGTCAAAGCCAATGTCCAGTGTCCTGCTGGCCCCGTATGATGTGGCCCTCGGTCCCTCCTGACCCCGCTCCCTGCTGCTCCTCCCCAGGCCGCCTTCAGTGTTGCTGCGCAAGCCTCCGGCACTCCAGGCACACACCCACTTTGGGGTCTTTGCGCTGCTGTTCCCGCTGTCTGGGACACTGTTCCGTTCGGTCCCGTCGCTTCTTCCCATCTCCTTTAGGTCTTTGTGCAGATCTCTCCAGTGAGGCACACCCTGACCACCCTTTTATTTCTTATTTTTTTAAGTTATTTTATTTTATTTTAAAGATTTTATTTATTTGTTTGACAGAGATTATAAGTAGACAGAGAGGCAGGCAGAGAGAGAGAGGAGGAAGTAGGCTCCCCGCTGAGCAGGGAGCCCGATCCCTGAGCAGGGAGCCCGATGCGGGGCTCGATTCCAGAACCCTGGGACCATGACCTGAGCTGAAGGCAGAGGCTTTAACCCCCTGAGCCACCCAGGTGCCCCTTAAGTTACTTTATTTAAGTAATCTCTATACCCAGTGTGGGGCTAGAACTCATGACCCTGAGATCAAGAGTCATATATTCTTCTAACTGAGTCACCCAGGCACCCCTGATCCCCCTTGTTACATCCCTGTACCTTCCCTTCCTCGCCTCACCCCCATCTCCCAGGCACCACCACTGCGTCTCTTATCCGCTCTGTTTTTTCCCCATAGTACTTACTACCTTTTCCCACGCAATGTAATTTATTGTGTTTGTTGTTATCTCTGCCTATTAGATTATGAGCTCTATGAGGATAAGGGTTTCTGTTTTTGTGTGGTATTTTTAGCACCAAGAACAGATTGGCCCATCATGGGTGTGCTTGATAGTTTCTGAATTGATGAATATGTAACACTTCCTTGTTGAGGAACTCTTCCCTGCCAGGTTTGTGGCAGGGCACTGGGGATCCAGAGATGAAGAAGAGTGGTCCCTGCCTTCTGTCCCAGCTTTTGTTTGTTTGGAACAAAAGCACCATTTGCCTGTTCAGCTGCGCCCTGCTCCCTCCGCCTGAGGCCTTCGTCCCTTTTGACTGTTTTTGCTATGGTAGACCCATCTGCCTGCGATCCCAGGGCCCTCTCTGGAATCCTATCCGGTATTGGGCTGCCTCATGATGTTGCCGTCTAGTTCTCTCCCGCTTGTCATGGAGGTCCCCCAGCTGACGTGCAAAGATCCCTTCCTTCCTGCTCAACGGCTTCCCTGGGCTTTCCATTTTCTCATGCCTTTGACCCAGGTTTGAATTCTGTCTCTACCACTTCTCCGTTGGAATGACCTCGGGTGAATCGGGTAGCTTCTCTGAGCCTCAGTTTCCTCCGCTATAAAATAGCTAATACAGGACTTTCTGCATAGGGAGATTGTGAAAATTACATGAATCGGTGCGTGTCTGGCCCAGTTTCTAGGATGCATTACCCTTCAGTAAATGCTGGCTTCTGTTACTATTATTACCCTTACTGGGTTGTTCCGGGTCAAGCAAGTCTTCTATGAAGCACACTGATAAAACATTCAGTGGACACTAGTTACCATACTGCTCTCACCGTCACACCCACCATAACCAGTCCTTTCCGTATTCCTGGTGCTCCTCTCCAGGATGACCCCCGAAATCCACGGTAGCTACTCCTTGAACTAACCTTACAAAGATTTCCCTAACCTTCCTGTTTTTTTCCCACACAGACCTACAAGAGGACTATGACCAGTGGAACAGCCTCATTGAAGGCATTGGACCATCACTCACCCCAGGGGCCCCACACCATCTGTCCAGCCTGTAGGCACAACCGGCCGTTTGTGAAAGGTCACTGAGCTGAGTTCCCATTCGGGGCCTGCCCAGGGACACGTAGCCTCCTATCAGGAAGTGGCTGATGTGACCCTCACAGATTAAGAGGATGTAATTGTGCTGCTGATTGGATAACTGGATACTTTGATCTTGGACTTGCTGATCTTAAACTCACGCTGGGACTTGGATCACTTACTGATTGGCAAATTGACTTTCTGGGAACTGAACACTGATGGTGTGGGGACTAAGCAGTGGGGTAGAGCTGGCGGGGGCCGGGGTTGCTTCAAGCTTTAAGCTGAACAGTATTAACCCAGAGGCCTACTCCCTCCCCTTGGGCCATTGTATCTTCTGCCATGGAAGAAATGAAACCAAAGGATGGAGTGAAATTCCCACCTTCAGGACCTCTAGCCCAGCTTAGCACTACCTCTTCCTACCTCTCAGCCTTTCCCTCCCCAGGGCCATTTGGTAAGTTCTGAGCACTTTAGGTAACTTTCTAGGACGTGGACCACCATCAAGATTCTCCATTTATTTTCTTGTTCCATGAAACATGGTCAGGACTCAGACTTGTGAGCCCACGGAGGAGGGCGGGAGTAGTGTCCTCACGCCATAGGGAGAGAAGCTGAGGTCCAGAGTGGTATCACAGAAGCTCTGGGTGTCATGGAGGTTTGCCAGAAATGTACCTTGACAGGAACCCACACAAGTTGGTGGAGATGGAGAAGGTAGGTTAACACCATTAAGTGGCTGTTTGAACAGGCCCTTGCCACAGGAGGGAGACGTTTTGGTTGGTTATAATTTAGCCCTCCCCCCCCACCCCCCCAGAGATATCTAGGAACACTTTGGTCTTTCTCTTACCTCAGGTATCAGGAGCCTCCAACATGCCCAGAATCAGGGCACTATAATTGTCTGTTTTCCGGCTCTGAGGCCCTAGCCTCAAATGTATGTCAAGATATAGACTGAATTTCCATTCTGTTCCATTTATAATATGAATGATATTAATACTCATGTTTGCCTAATGATACATTGGAATATTTTCTTTATTTAATCTACATTAGAGCAAGATGGCGAGCCATCTGGAAGTAACTTTTCCTTCTGTCTTTCTTTGTTCGCTTACCACTTATGCCCATGTGGGAAAAAAAAACTTTAAAAGGAAAGGAAATCTTCCTGGAGATCTAACTCAAAGTTGTCCGGGAACATCATCCTGAAACTGTCCTCTCCACTCCTCTAGACGTCATACCTCAGCCCAGGTAGGGGACCCCGGAGGAGGCAGGAGCAAAAAGGGTCTACACAGTAGACCCAAGGTCAGTGCCACCAAAGCAAGCAGGGACCATGTCTCCCATCTCAACAGCTGTTCTTTCTAAGACACGAAATACCAGGTCCACTGAGACTTGGGAGGATCTTGGGAATTCTGGCAAGACAGAGTATAAAGAGAATATCCTTTATTAAAGCCCTGGGCTCTAGAATTTTGTATCCTGGTTTTGAGTCCCGGCTCTACTGCCACTGTGTAAATTCGAGCAAATTGTGTTCTCTTTCCATTCTTAGTTCCTGACTTTCTAAAACGGGGATCTGCACCATGAATTGTTCAGCAGATTAAGTGTAAGGATGTGTGACCCATGGGTTATTTAAAAAGTATGTTTCCTACTTTCCAAATATGTGAGATTTTTTAAACTATCTTACAGCTTTTGTTTTCTGGCTTGATTGTCTGTGGTCAAAGAAAATAACCCTATGGTCTTCATCCTTCAGCATTTGTTGAAACTTGCTTTTTGGCCCACTGGAAGATCAGTTTTATAAATATTCCATATATGATTTAAAAGACTGTATATTTTGAAGTTTGGGACTTACTGTTTTACTCAACAACACATTATGGACTTCTTCTAGGAGAGTGCATACAAGTATTTTAGAGAGCCTGCCAACCCCGTACAGGGACCAGAGCCCGTCTGCACTCACAGAACCAGCAGATGCCACTTCTTGTGCCTGGGGCTGGTCCTGCAGGTGCTGGGGGCCAGTGCTGGCCGCATTAGCCCAGGAGACCCAGCAAATATGTCCCATGTCTATGTAGGTATCGTTCAGAAGGTACTCAGAAACTGGACCCACCTCCCCCATTCGGTTCGTGATCTGGTAATGACTCATTTATCCGGCAACACTGGAGTAGGGGAATCTTCATATAACTGAAAATTATCCTTTAAGCTACAAAACACAATACTGACTATTTTGAGTGGCAATCTACCAAAAAGATAATGCACACATTTGCCTAATGTGAGCCGACCTCTGACATTTTAGGATGTTTCTGTTAAGATAAACTAGATTATGTAGCTGTTAACAAGCAGTCCCCAAAGGTAACAGGTATATTTCTTGCCCATGTCCTTGATCTCTGTCGGTTGGGGAAGCTCTGCCTGGTGGCATCTTTATCTGCATTTGGGGACCCAGGCTGGCTGAAAGCGTTTGCTGCCAGCTGTCGTGATGGAGCGCCTGCTAGCGCTTGAACCTTCTGCCCAGAAGGGCCACTCCCTGTTTCCATTCACATTTCATTAGCCAGAGCAAGTCATCTGGCCATACCTAGTACCCCACACCACCCCCAGGAGAGCTGACCTATATCGGTGGGCAGGTCTGAGGTCTGAGCAGCGGTACCCTCTGGTCTGCAAAGACGTGGAGAGCTGTTCGCTTCGACCGTCTGCAGCCCCAGTGGCTGTCCTTGGAGCTCTCTTGATTGCTTTTCAGAGTCCTGCTGTCTTCCTTGTGGTCGGACTGCCAGCTCTCACTCCTCTTTGCCTTAATGGCAGTCTTCCCTGATCCCTTCAAGTCTGTGACCTCTGATCAGCCACCTTACTTAACAATTGTCTAAAGTAAAAAAGCAGGTAGTCAGAGAGGGCGTTAGAGACTCTCCTGCAGTGAAAATGCACTGCCTTTAGCGCTTGGACTTTGTAATCCTTTGCTCAGGAGGGATGTCACAAGGCCTTTGGTCCTTTGTCCTGAGTTGTGGGTTTTTGTTGTTGTTGTTGTTGTTTTTTAAGGTTTTCTTTTTTCTTATTTCTTTTTTAATTTTTTCAATTTATTTATTTTCAGAAAAACAGTATTCATTATTTTTTCACCACACCCAGTGCTCCATGCAATCCGTACCCTCTATAATACCCACCACCTGCTACCCCAACCTCCACCCCCCCGCCACTTCAAACCCCTCAGATTGTTTTTCAGAGTTTTTTAAGGTTATTTATTTATTTATTTGACAGAGATCACAAGCAGGCCGAAAGGCAGGCAGAGAGAGGGGGAAGCAGGCTCCCTGCTGAGCAGAGAGCCTGATGCGTGGCTAGATCCCAGGACCCTGGGATCATGACCTGAGTGGAAGGCAGAGGCTTTAACCCATAGAGCCACCCAGGTGCCCCTCTTTGTCCTGGTGGGTTTTTTTTGTTTTTTTGTTTTTTTTTAAGATTTTTATTTATTTATTTGACAGAGAGAGATCACAAGTAGGCAGAGAGGCAGGCAGAGAGAGGAGGAAGCAGACTCCCCGCTGAGCAGAGAGCCCGATGCGTGGCTAGATCCCAGGACCCTGAGATCATGACCTGAGCTGAAGGCAGCGGCTTAACCCACTGAGCCACCCAGGCGCCCTGTCCTGGTTTTTTGTTCGCTTCCAGGGGATTGAAAGATACCAGCTAATTGGGCCTTTAGGTAAATAAGGTAATTGTGCATATTGTTTGTCATTTGCTGGTAAGTAACCTTCTGGTGAATTACCTTTCCAAAAGCTAAGAAGAGGTTTTGGGTTTCTTTTTTTTTTTAATTTTTAGAAAAGATTTTATTTATTTATTTGACACAGAGAGAGAGATCACAGTAGGCAGAGAGAGAGGGGGAAGCAGGCTCCACGCTGAGCAGAGAGCCCGATGCAGTGCTCAATCCCAGGACCCTGGATCATGACTGGAGCCAAAGACAGAGGCGTAACCCACTGAGCCACCCAGGCACCCCTTGGGTTCTTCTGCATCTTGTTCCCCATCCCATTCTGGACTGTACCTAGGGAAGCCTCCTAGTGGTACATGGTGAAGCTTCGGTGCATGGGATGCCACGTGAGGGAATTTCAGTCAACACAGAGTGGAATGAGATTCCCCATCCCTTCCCCTTCCCGGATTTGTCACACTGAGGCCGATCGGGTTCTTGCTGTGCCCCCAACACAGTCCCCAGGTGCCTTTCCTATGTATGTCCTGACATGGCTGCCTCCTTGCCCATCCTCAGGAGGACTATGGGGCTCTTGAAACATCAGTGGACTTCAACTGCGTGTCTGGGCCTTGTGGGGGGTCCTATATCTGCTCCCCTTTTCTTCTGGGGTCCCTGGGCCTGCCGAGTGACAGAGGGACAGGAGAGCCTGCACTCTATACTCAGGACCCATGCTCATTAGGAAGATTACTTCCTGTCCTGTCACAACCACATGCAGATGCCCAGTGTCCCCAGCCGGTGCCGCATGGTGAAGGGACCGAGATGATGATCGCCACAGCCTGTGTTTACTGGCCCTTCCTGGGAGTCAAGGATTCCACTCGGCTTCACACGCATCATCTCGCTTGCTTCTCACCTGAACCCCCTGAGCTCAGGTGCTGTTGGCCTCATTTTATGTATGAGGAACTAGAGCCCTAGAGAAGTGACTCAATCAAGAGGTCACAGGAAGAGTTTGGCAAAGCTGGCATTTCGGCATCAAAATCCAAGCTCCCAGTGAGTCGTACTGTTGGTTACACAGTCTCAGTTTTGCATCTTCCTCTGTCTCTAAACTGTCAGGATAAGAAAAATGTAATTTCATCTATGGACTCTGAAAAACAATCTGAGGGGTTTGAAGCGGCGGGGGGTGGGGGGGGTGGGAGGTTGGGGTACCAGGTGGTGGGTATTATAGAGGGCACGGATTGCATGGAGCACTGGGTGTGGTGAAAAAAATAATGAATACTGAAAATAAATAAATTGAAAAAATTTTTAAAAAATGTAATTTCATGAGGAATGGAATCAAAAACAGCAAATTCTATGGGGTGCCTGGCTGGCTCAGTCCCTGGATGGAGCAGGCAACTCTTGATCTTGGGGCTGTAAGTTCGAGCCCCACATTGGGCATAGAGCTCACTTAAGAATAAAATCCTTTTAAAAAAAAGTCAAGACTCCAGCAATTTTCTGTAGGACTATTTAGACTCAGTGACACCTCAGCATTATCGAGAGATGGGTCGGGGAGGGAAGTGCACCTCTTCAAGGACTGTGGCTCAGGTGTTTGGTTGGTATAAGCCCTATGACTTCAGGCTGTTCGTGAACTTCGGTTTCCTCGTTTGCCAAGTGAGAATTCTAGTAGTATTTCCCTCTGCGAGCTGTTGGAACAATTAGGTAAGGTACTGTGTGTAAAGCCCTTAGTCTGCTAAGGGCTTCATCAGCACTAGCTGTGACCAATACTGTATTCTTCGGTCCTCCTGACATGCCTATACGGTCAGGTGTCGCTTGCCCTTCCCTGAGTGGACCCCGGTGGCCCTGGCCTCAGCTCTTACTGCAGCTTCTCTGGTTTCCCGGGTATTTCCGTCACAAGAAGCCGCCCCCTGCCACCCAGCTGCTCTCACTGTGCAAGGGAGGAGCTAGATGAAGACAGTTTTTCTGTTCTCTTGGCTCTGATTTCCGGCTCCTCACATCAAAACTCAAGACCCGCCCCACAGTTCTAGCCTGGTAGGCTGTCTTCCCCACCAGGAAGGGTCTATGCTCTTAGGTTCTGGTCTGGGTTTTAGTTTCACTCCTGATCATCCAAGCACACGTGTCTATGCAGCAGATAGAACCTGGAGGTCCTAAAATGTTGAGTGGGAAACTCACAGGCCTGTTTAGATGGTCGGAGGGAGGAGGACCTGGAGGCGGGGAGTGTGTAGTGGTTGTAGTGTCTTCTGCTGTCTCTGAGGTGGGCAAAAGGGGTTCAAATGCCCCGTGACCTGCTCAGGAGACACCCCTGAGGCCTGACAAGGGCCCGCGAATGACCTCAGCTCTCCCCCTCACTGCCGGCTCTGATTTCCCACCAGCTCCGCTGTGCCCTCCCCGATGCTGGTTTCCGGGTCCTTTGAGGCCAGTCTGACCAGCAGCTTACCCCTGGACTAATCCCTTTCCCCCGGCGTCTTGCTGCCAAATCTGCCCTAAAACACTCCTTTTGTATCAAAATGCCAGTCTGGCAAGGTGGTCTGATGGGAAGAGGACCAAACTGCTGGTCTGGAGCCAGGGTACTCGTCTTGTCTCTGTCATGGTCTCTCTTGCTCCGTGACCTTGTGTAGGTGCTTTCCCTCCGGTGACTTCGGTCTCTCTATCTGTATATGGGGCTTTGGGGTTGTGGTTGTTGATCTGGCTGATCCCTGAGGCCCCTTAGGTTCTGCCATTCCAGGGCTCTGGCCTGGAGTTTTCAGGGACCTGCAGGACTCCCTTTTCCCTGTAGGATGGCATCTCGCCTCCCCACTCCATCTGGTCTTGCCCTATCCCTGTCCTCTGCTTCTTACCACGCACTCTTTTTCCCCAGTCCCCCTAACGTGCCCACCCAGTTCCCCAAACGAACATGCATGCCCTTTCTCATGATGTTTCTTGCTTGGAGGCGGGGAGGGCTCCCAGCCCTCTTCCTGTACTTCCAAGTACTACTAATCCTTTAGGCCCCTTTCGAGTTCCCCTCTTCTCTAAAAGCCTTCTTGATTAGATTCAACCAACATTTGATCCCTTGGCCTCCTGCTCCCCAGGAGAAACACATCCGTGCCATACTTAGTGTTGGGCTGGATTACATTATTTTAGGAGCAAGACCCATCTGTTGCATGGGAAAGCATCCCCGTTGACTGACACAGGGAGCAGGGATCAACTGTCCCCTCCCTGCTTGTCCCCTTCTTGTTCCCCAGCCAGACTTGGGAACAGCTGGTGTTCACCCAGCCCTCTGATGGCTCCAGCTGCCCCTGCTTCCCTTCCTTTTGGTTTTCTCAGACCCCAGCTGTGGGGCCTGGGGCAGAGCCAGTGACGATGCGGCCCAGGGCAGCTGGAGGGAACAGAGATACAGGGACGAGGGGAGCCCAAGAGTTAGAAGGAAAGCAAAACTGAGCACAGATCACACTGATACTGAAAACGAGGGAAAGTTTGCCAGCTTATTTTCCCCATCTTGCTTTCGTCTAAAAAAAGAAGCTGCTCCAAAATCCAGTCCTCCTCAGCCTGTGAAGCCAGATGGTCCCTACATACTCAGCCTGCCAAGTGTACGCGTATAATTACTCATTTGCATGGTATCACACCCAGGTCTGAAGCCAGACACACTTTTTTGCCATTTGATCTGGAGCCAGTGAACCCTTCCGAGCCTTCCTTTTCTGTAAAATGGGGTCACTGATGCCTGCCATGCCCACCTCAGGACTGGGGTGGAGGGAGGGTTTCAGTGTCGGATGTAAGAGCGGCTTTGTAATTTGCAAGGCACTAGACAAATATATATCGCTATTAATAACAGAAGTGCCATATTTTGTTTTTGCCAGGGTGCCGCTACATAATGAGCACTTGTTTCGGGCCAGATTCTATGCTAAGTGTTGCACATACATTGTATCATTTAAGCCTAACGACATCCCTGCAAGGTAGTGCGTGTTCTCCCCATACCATAGCTCTGGAAAATGAGGTTCAGAAAGATGTCCTGGCTCAGCCACAGTCACCAGCATGTGATAAAGTTCTGGAGCCAGGACTTGAACCTAAATTGTCGGGTTCTAAGGCCAGTGCTCTGAATTTCTGAGCATTCCCATCTCACAAAAAGAAAGCAGCTCTTTACCCTATGTGGGCGAAAATCACCCATGATTTGCTCTCCAGTAAATGCCCTCAACGGTCGGATCATACAAAGAGACATTTTTGTTGATAATCCAACTGGGTCCTGATAGTGCACCTGGAACGCTTTTCTAGCAGTTTCCAGCAGTCGAGGTGGGCTGGTTCCAACAGTCCATCTGTCATCTGTCCACCGCACAGAAAGTGAACAGTTCAGAGAACAAAACCATGGGGCTGACCAACTGGCAGGAAAAAAATCTCTGACATACAGGGTAGATTAATGATTCTCAGCTGTAGACACACATCTGAATTGCTTTGGAACTTTGTACAAATACGGATGCCCTGGCCATGTCTCCAGAGACCCAGAGAAGCTGATTCAGAAAGTAGAGGGTGGGCTTCAGGGGTGTATGTGTGTGTGTGTGTAATAAGCTTGAGGGGTATTCCTGATAAGCAGCCTAGCTTGAGAACCCCTGCTATGGTTTAACATTATTAGCCTATTTTTCTCTTCTTCTTCTTCTTTTTTTTTTTTTTAAGATTTTATTTATTTATTTGACAGATCACAAGTAGGCAGAGAGGCAGCCAGAGAGAGAGGGGGAAGCAGGCTCCCCGCTGAGCAGAGAGCCCGATGCGGGGCTTGATCCCAGGACCCCTAGATCATGACCTAAGCCGAAGGCAGAGGCCCAACCCACTGAGCCACCCAGGGGCGCCCTATTTTTCCCTTCTTTATGGAACAAGAGAACTAGCTGAAAATATAGAATAATTAAATTTTAGAATGGGAAGAGCCTTTTGATGCATGAGGAAACCAAAGCTCGGAGAAGTTCCTCAGGAAGTTGGTAGAGAATTAAAATCCAGATCTCGGGCTGCCGGGGTGGCTCAGTCTGTTAAGTGTCTGATTCTTGGTCTCAGCTCAGGTCTTTCTTTATCTCGGGTGAAGCCCTGTGTTGGGTTCCACCCTGGGCATGGGACATACTTAAAAAATCAAATCCAATCCAGATCTGACTTCCATTCTAGTGCTCTAAATGCTTCCAGAGATGCCAGGGTTTTATTGGATTCATGAAGAAAATCCTAAGGACCCACTCACCATGACATCCATGGTTTCCAACAGTCCAACCTTGGAGTTTTTGTGTAGAGAAGAAGCCTGGGCTAAAAGATCTGTGAGAATCAACTCAGATGGCCTTTCTCACATGTGTTCATGTACTCTCAATGGATGGCCCCGTCCTCATGAAACTGAATCTAGAGGGCAAGAAAGGCCAACAGTTAGGCCCCGTGTCACGAGCACTGAACCAGAGGCTATCTGAGGCTCTGAAGGGGCACAGGGTGATGAGTTCAACTTCAGCAGAAAAGTTCTCGGTATTATATACTTGAGCTTGGCATTTGTATTAGCCATCACAGCATAATAACCCTAAATTTAACAGCTTAGAACAACAAACATTATCTCACACTTTACGGCTCAGGAATTCTGGAGTGGCTTAGCTGGGTGGTTCTGGCTTAACATCTCTCTTGGGGCCGCAGTCAGGATGTCGGCTGGGATTACTGTCATCTGAAGGCTTGACGAAGATTGGAGGATCCATTTCCGGGCTGGCTCACTCACATGGGCGCTACCAGGAGGCCTTACCTCACGGAGAGCTCCATGGGGCTGCTGCTCAAGACATGGCCGCTGGCTTCTCCCAAAGCAAGGGATCCAGGAGAGAGTAAGATGGAAGCTGCAGTGTCTGTTACGACCCATCCTTGGAACTCTCATTCCATCGTATCCATAATATCCTGTTATTTTTTGGGCCAGGCCTGTTCAGTAGGGGAGGGGATTCTACAAGGGTGTCACTACCAGGATGTGGAGATTACTGGGGGGGGGGGGGGTCATCATGGAGGCTGGCTGCCACAGAATTGAGGACGGATGGAATTTTCCAGATGGCTAAGGGAGAAGGACTTCTGAGCCCAAGAAATAACGTGTAAAGATCCAGAAATATAAATAGCAAGGCATAACATATTCAGGACATTGTAACTGGTTTGGAGAAAATAAGTGAAAAATGGGAATATAGGGAAGCTTACCGAAGAAATCAAGGCCTTTTGTGTCAAGTGAAGGAGTTAAGCCTTTAAGATTTGGCCAGTGGTTTTCAGATGTTTCCACACGTATTGGAATCATGTGAGAAGATTTTAAGACTTCCAATGCCAAAGCCACACCCATATCAAGTAAGAATCTCTAGGAGTGGACCCAGGTATTAGTAGTTTTAAGAAACGTCTCAGGTGAGGGGTGCCTGGCTGACTCAGTCGGTGGAGCACGTGACTCTTGATCTTGAAGTCATGAGTTCAAGCCCCACATTGGGCATGGAGCCTACTTAAAAAAAAAATTAAAAAGTTTCTTAGGTGACTATAATATGCAGCCAAGTTGGAAAACCAGTGCTGTAGGCCACATGAAGTAACCAAAAAGCTTGAAACAGGAGAGTTAGGTGACCACACTTCCAGACTCTTCTAGACTCTTCTCAGGGGTGAGGAAGTGAAGCTGTACTTTCCCTCTCGGCTCACCTCGAAAGTTACCGGTAGAATTAGAAAGGCTCCATCCTCTGCCCTCACCCCTCACTCAGGTAGTCCATGGGTCATCCTCTTTACTACCAAAAATGGAGCAAAAGTATCTAAACTTTAGCAGCCCCGAGTAACTTCTCATCATCCTAAATTGCCTATTTATAAATTTCCAAACCTGGTGCGGATGCCAACTTTCTTACATTAACATAATCACTCTTGAGGATTTTTTTCCCACCTGCTTCACACTTTCATATATCCATTTGTCTATCTCTGCATGGTCCTCCTGTCCAACAGGGGCATGTGAGTGAGGGCGGGAGTCTTCTCGGTCAGATGGACCTCTGGATTGGAGTCCTGATGTCATCCCTTATTAACGTGTTGGGTGACTGAACCTCTCAGGGCTTGAGCTAACTCATTTGAAAAATGCAATCTTATCTGCCTCAGAAGATGCTTGAGGATATCAGAGGAGGTCCTGCACGTTAAGACCTCTCCTTGGTGCCCGGCACACAGCTCGCCATCAACGTTCACTACCGTTCAGCATTCCAAACGACACTTTAATTTTCCGTTGCATCAAACACACCACCCTCCCATTTGGGTCTACTTAGCAGCTCTCCCCCTTGCCAGGGTTTTGAGCCATTTTTAGTTGTTTTTACAACTCTGCTATTTTACATTTCTTTGTATAAATTGGTGGGATTTCTCTTTAACGTTCTTTCCCTAATGTTTGAAATGTAGAAATTGAAAATTGTAGAGAGGAGGTAACTTGTCAAATGAAGGTCTTTCTGCTTGTTAGTGTCAGAACCAGGACGAGGGCCAGGTCCCAGATACCCTGAGGCTTACCCTTGTGTTCTTTCTCCCCTGCCACCCATACCCCGTACTCACTGGAGACTTGAAGACTGGCCCTTCTTGCCTTCTCTTCTCCAGGCTCTGTGATTCGATCTCCCAGTGTGCCCTCTGAGATGCCCTCTCCCACCCTTTCATCATCCTAGAGGCCCCTCATCAATTTCATCAATCCACTCTAATTGGAGCAGCAGCCCTGCTGGTCCCCTGGGGGGTGGGAGCAGACGATGACTAATGCTTTGGAGACCTGGACTCCTCTCTCGGCGCCTCTGGATCTCTGTTGGTTGATGTTGTGCAGTCGGATGGGGATGGGGATCCGTCTGACTCACACCTCTCTCTCCTACCTGGAACATGGTCTGCTTTCATCAAATCCACCTTTCCAGAACAGTGGAGCGTAAAGGAACCATAGAGATGGTGCTCTAACTAGCACCTGTTATCTACACAAGGAGGAGACAGACTCGGTGGTGCAGAGTGATCAGCAGCAGATCTGGGACTGGGACCCAGGCCAAGAGATTCCCAGCGTGGTGGTGGGGAGAGGGCTCTGGAGCTGGGCAGGCCTGGCTATGAGTGAGTCCCAGCCGTGTGAGCTTGGGCAACAGAGTTAAACGATGCCCAATTTCCTCTTCTGTAAGATGGTGATGCCCGGCTCAGGGATTCAATAAGGAGTGAATGAGGTAATGTTGAGTGTGGAGCACTGTGGTCCATAAATGGTGCGCAGCCAGTAGAGCACAGGGGTTAAGAGTCTGGGCTTTGAAATCAGGGAACTGTTCAAATCCGAGACACCCACTCATGAGTTGAGCTGTGCGATCTTGAACGACTTATTTAACAAGAGCTGATACTTAGTGAATTTACTTGTTCCAGGCATTATGCCAAGTGCCTTAGAGATATTATTTCATGTAATGTTCACCATACTTTATGAGATAGGTGCCGTCAATATCCCTGCTTGTACAATTGGGGACACTGAGGCATGCACAGATTTAGTAATTTTACCTTTCTGGTTATTCTCGACTTTAAATTCTTTTCTGCCAAGCACACCCATCTTCTTCCGTGAATGATGAAGAATTTCCTCTTGCTTTTGAGCTTTGAAACAGGCTGTAGTCTCTTCTATCCCCTCCTCCTCTTCTCTTCATCAGATTCGGTTCCTCCCCTCTGTTCCAGTGTTGCCATGGACTTTTCTCTGGAAAAACCCAGCCTGCAAACCTCACACAAGCTGCTCCCCCATCTTCTCGCCCCTGCCTGCTGCCAGCACCCAGGGCCTACTCCTCGGGGCTGTTAGCTTCTCCCAGCCAGGTCCTCATGCACACTGGCTCCCCCCTTACACAAAGGACCCCGTGAAGGACAGGCATCCCTGGCCAGTTCAGTTCAACCAACGTCATACTTGCTTGTGTCACTGCTGGACCAGATGTCAGGCACTCTCCCGATGGTTCAGATGGTTCAGCCAGGCTGACAGAGCCCCGTCTGCTCATCCCTACTCTGTAAAAATGAAACTCAAATTTCACACCACAAATGCGGAAGTCTGAAAACACGAATGCCAGCAAAAATGTGGACCTGGGGGGAATACTCACGGGGAATATTCACATCCTTGTGGTGGCACACCAGTCAGTTGGTGCAACCACTTTGGAAATATCTTCCAGAGTCGAAGATGCACATACCCGACGAGCAGCAAGTCTACTCCCAGACAAACCCAAACAAACAAACAAACAAACAAAAAAAAAACCCCAAAGCATGAACAAAAACAAAAAACACCACATACAGAATCACACATATACCACAAAAACCACACATACACAAAAAAATCACACAGACACAACAAAACATCACATACAGATTTGTTTTTCTTGTAGCACACAAATCTTTCTTCATTGCAAAAGTTATTATTTCCCCAAAAACTCCTAAAAAAAAAGAAAGAAAATCTTGAATTTTTCTAAAAAATCACGTTTCCTTTAAAAGAAGTTTATTGTAAAATATACATAACATGAAATTTACCCTTTTAATCCCTCTTAGGTGTACACGTCTGTGGTGTTAAATGCATTCATATTGCATAACCTGAAAATCCCATGTTTCTTGAGGAGCACAGATTTAAATACCTAGATGGTACAATCTAGTGAATTAGGAACCACCTATTTTGTCAACAAAGCATTAAATAAGCTGTGTTTTAATTTATCCTAGCATTTAACTGCCCCCTTTTCTTATTGACACAAAATTAAATGTGCTGCCTAATTTTTTTCTTCCTGATCCTTGTAATTCTATTTTTTCCCCAACTTTGTGTTATGAAAAATTTCAAACATAGAGAAAAGTCGAAATCATAGTACAAAGAACACCGCCTGTAAACCCACCACTGGATTCAATAATTTGAGACTCTTTACTCATGTAGTTCCTAAAACATCGCCATCACGTGTCTCTTGGGTTGGTCCTCTGTTTCCTGTATCCCATTTGGGTCCATTTCTTTCCTGACTTCCTTTTCCCTTTTGCGTGAGTATGCATACTGCTTTGAATGATTGTGTGACAGGGAAACGTGGAGTCCTTTAGGATCTCAGATGTGTATGTTAATTTGGCTGGGGAGAAGATTCTAGGTACAAATTCATTTTTTTCCCACAGACCTTTGAAGACCTCACTCCTTTGTCTTGCAGCATACAGTACTGTTGGTAAGAGACCTGATGCCAGTCCAAGTCTTGATCCTTTATCTCTGGGAACTCTAGAGGCCAACTTCTATCCTCAGAGGTCAGGCACTACACCAATATGTGCCTGGGTATGTATCTCTTTTTGATTGAAAGACATTTATGAATAAATATTTGGTTGATTAGTGTAGATAGACAGCTGGTGTGGGTTCCTCTGGAGCCTGGGAGGTATTTTTTCACAGGGGATCACTTTTTTCCCATGGGAGGTCTGATTATATGGGCTCTGAGAATAAGGGCCTGTCAATAAGCAAGCCTCCCATCAGACAATCTTAGGATTCCCAAAGTTCTAAAATAAGAAGTGGAACAGTGTGTTAGTGGTCTGTTAATTGCAATGGACAGAAAACAGGCATGATCCCACTTAAGCAAAGACAATTCATTGGCTTAGGAAGTTTGACTAGGGTTGCTGACTATCTGCATGGTGGCAAGATGGCTGCCAGCAGCCCCACACTGCCATCATCTTTATAGTCCACAATCCCGGAGGAAGATCCTAGAATGTTCTCTCCCAGGCACCATATTATTAGACCTGTGGAAGGAGGCTGACTCTGCTTGGTTTCTGTACCTTCGTCTTAGACCACTCGCTGTGGACAGGAGATAGGTACTAGAATTGGCCAGGCTTGAGCCGTGGCCCACTTCTGTTGCCTGGGGCAGGCAGGACACTGAGACTGTTTACCAGAACCACATGGGATGGCAGAAGGGCGGGCAGCCCCGCAAAGGACCAAATTCCAGGCAGGCAGACCACCTATATCCTCAGAAGGATTCTAGGGTTTTTCATTCCCGGATGGAGCTCTTTTTCCCTTCTGGGACCTCTGGCTTTTTCACCTGAGAACCAGCCCTCCCTGAGATCTCTAGCTTTGTTTAGAAATCACTTGCAATACCTTTAGCAGATTTAAAAGTGGCCATTCAGGGGCGCCTGGGTGGCTCAGTGGGTTAAAGCCTCTGCCTTCAGCTCAGGTCATGATCTCAGGGTCCTGGGATCCAGCCTCGTATGGAGCTCTCTGCTCAGCAGGGAGCCTGCTTCCCCCCTCTCTCTCTCTGCCTGCCTCTCTGCCTACTTGTGATCTCTGTCTGTCAAATAAATAAATAAATAAAATCTTTAGATAAAATAAAATAAAATAAAAGTGGCCATTCAGCCCTGGAATGCATCGGCACAGCACTGTTCATATGAGGACTTCAACCCAAAAACCGAATCATTAAATTTATAACCTTTTTTTCTGTCAAGCTATACAGGCAAAGCAGACATCCTCACTTCCCCTCCGAGCCCCGCCCAATGCCAGCTCTCACTTCCGAAAGTCAGGAATGATCTGCAGTGGAGAAGCAGTCAGAGAATAGTAGAAATCAGGAATGGAGTCAAGGTTGGATGTGGAATGAGCGGGGGAAGAGGAGGGTCTGTGAGAAAGTAAGGGTTGGAAAGGTCTTTCAGAAGTTACTTGGTGCTTTTTTTAAAAATTTTTCTAAAATTTTTTTTAGACTCAGTTCTACCAAAATGTCCCCCATATCGAATTGGCTTCGCCCAACTGCCCTGCTCTGAGGCCCAGTTGGAATGAGACTCAAATCAGCTGACTCCCAGGCCAGTACTCTTAGCAGATGGTGTACAGTCTCCTTGCGGGAAAGACCCAGACACAGACAGGGCAGATTCCTGACAATTCCTGAGGCTCTGCTCTCATTTGTCTCCCGTGGGTTTCTGCCTGAGCAGATGCTCCACCCATCCTGTGTCCCGCTCCCCACACGCCCTTCCTCTTCCTCCTGGGTTCAGATCAGGAAGGTGAGTGTGGAACGGGCAAGGGTCAGCTAACTGGTGGCTCCCACTTTCTAACCCCTGCCCTTCTAGTCTCTCCGGCCTCCTTGTCTTTCATCATTGAAGGTTGAGGCCCAGAGGATGCCCTCACTTCCTTGTTCCCCCCTGTTCGCAACCAGAGCTCCAGAGCCTGGAGACTCCCTCCACACCTCGGCGGTACCTGGGAAAGCCATAGGCCTTAGTGGTCGTCACAGCCCTGGAGTACTGGGGCAGACAGATCAATTGTTTCCCAGGGGACAGTCCCTCCTCATGGTGGGGTCTCAGCCTTGAGTGAAAACTTTTGGTATTTAATTTGGTTTCTCTTCCCTTCTTCCCCTCTTGTATTCCCACCATCCCCCAACACACACACACACCCGCCACCCCCATTCTTTGAGTAAGAGATACTCTCCTGTTAACTTGGGCTGCCATAGCAAAATATCACAGACTGAGGTGCTTAGACAACAGGCATTTGTTTCCCATAGTGTTGGAGGCTAGGAAGTCCCAAAACAAAGGTGCCAGCTGATTTGGTTCTTGGGTCACTCTGCGTGGCCTGCAGACAGTTGCCTTCTCCCTATGTCTTCACAGGACCTAGGGAGAGCAGTCTCTTTCTCTTGGTCTTCCATTCCTCTAGAACCACTGATTCCATCATGAGGACACCACACTCAATCCCATCGGAACTCTATTACCTCCCAAGGGCACCACTTCTCAATGCTATCACATTCCCAGTTAGAGCTTCAATGTATGAATTTTAGGGGGACACAAATATTCAGTCCATGTTGAGGATACAGCAAGATGCCCGCCTCCGAACCCAGAGAGGGACTCTTACCAGACATGTTATCTGCCGACGCCTTCAGCTTGGACTTTCCAGCCCCTAGAACCGTGAGAAGGAAACATTTGTTTTTTAAACCACCCACTTGCTGGTGTTTTGTTATAGCAACCTGAACAGACTGAGGCTGTTACCATTGGGGAAACCTAGGCGAAAAGTATAGACAATCTCTCAATATTACCTCTTATAACTCCATGTTAATCTAAAAATTAACCCAAGGGGTGACTGGGTGGCAGCATTCGGTTGAGCGTCCGACTCTTGATTTTGGCTCGGGTCGTGATCTTGGGGTCATGAGATCGAGCCCCATGTTGAGATTCCATCTCCCTCTCACCCTCCCCCTGCTCATGCGTGAGCCTGCTCTCTCTCTCAAATAAATAAATCTTTAAAAAATAAATAAATAAAAATGAACACAAAATAAAAAGTTTTAAGGAATGTATTATAGTGGACATCTTCTGGATGTACCTGTATATCTCAACTTCTAAGTACTTCCTTTAGGTTGATTGCTATGAGAGAAATTATTCATTAAAAACTATTCATTTCAGGGCGCCTGGGTGGCTCAGTGGGTTAAAGCCTCTACCTTCAGCTCAGGTCATGATCTCAGAGTCCTGGGATGGAGCCCCGCATCGGGCTCTCGGCTCTAAGGGGAGCCTGCTTCCTCCTCTCATTCTGCCTGCCTCTCTGCCTACTTGTATCTCTCTCTGTCAAATAAATAAATTAAATCTTTAAAAAAAAAAACTATTCATTTCCACTCATTAGCAGAAAAGAAGAGCTCTGGATCTCAGCACACTGAGGCTTCCTGGCTTTCACCCAAAAAGCCTTGTGGGCATAGAAAATTGATCTGTATGTCAGCAGAGGAGGAGGGGTTAGCCATACTCACAGATTGTTCTATTAAACCCAGAATTCTAGCTCACTATTTACAATGAGAAACGTTAGCTAAGGGGACCAGACTCCCGGTCTCTTGGCCAGAGATTTCACTCCTTGTAGGCCCTCCACTGGCAGAGTCAGGGGAATTAGGTGACATGATTCAGATGTTAAAGATACCAAACTACACACATTTCCATAGTAGGACTAAACCATTGTCACCAGGGACAGATGAATAGGTTCTTGGCCCTGGACATTCCTCCCTAAGCAATGCTTGAATAGGGACAGCCTGTGTTTGCCATTTCTGTGCTCCCAAGGTTGATTAACCCCTGTTTTGGTTAACACATTGATTCTTTAGGTATATGATTATATTCTAGTGAATTACAGCCAGATCTTGTTGACCTTGGAGCCCTTCTATCTCATTAAAGCACTTTTTCTTAACCCCTTATTCAGTAGAGCTGGAAGGCTCTAGAAGGCTCCTAGTCCCTGTGAAATTGTCTGCAGAATTTTGACATTTGACAGAAATTTGACATAGTCAAATGTGCATTTTTCTGGAGAGGGGGTGTGTTCATTTATCAGATTTTCAGAAGTGGATATCAATTTAATAGTGAACATCCATGGCTCCCATGTTCCAGATCTTGTACTCAGGGTTTCACATACATTATCTCATGTTATCCCCACTGAGTCAAGAAACTCAACCCAAAGTTACCAATTTAGGCAAGTTAAGAACTACTTTCTTTCTTCCCTCCTTCCTTTCTTCCTCCCCCTCCTTTCTTTCTCTTTTATAAAGGTTTATTTATATATTTGAGAGAGAGACAGAGACAGAGAACCCAGTGGGGAGGGGCAGAGAGAGAGAGAATCTTAAGCAAACTCCCAATGCAGGGCTTGATCTCCAGACCCCGAGATCAGGGCCTGAGCTGAAAACCAAGAGTCAGAGGATTGATCGGCTTTACTGCTCCGGCACCCCAAAGAACCACTGCTTTCAGGTGACTCTGAATCCTTTCTCCAGTGTACAGTTGATGTCTGTCCTACAGGGAAGTCTTACTCTCACCCCGCCTCCACCTTTTTTTATCTTCCTAAATGAAGAAAGAGTTATTGGCAGCAGCATACCCACGTCCCATGCCAGATGAGGCTTTGGAATGGCTTTGTTGATTCTTCCTAGAGACTGAGCCCCACTGTCTGTCCCAGCATCTCTGGTTACCTGTTTTATTCTCTTATTCACAGATCCCTGTGCGCGCTCCAGTTAGCTAGGGAACTAGCGCCTCGTGTCTGCGACTCGCCCACCTTGGTCTCTTGGATAGCACCTTCTGCAATCCTTTCTTCCCAAAGGCAGGCCCGCTATCTTTTTACTCTCCCTTTTACTCCATCAGAGTCTAGAAACTTCAGATTTTCCAAAAGACCACTGGGTTGCTTTTTATCAAAAGCAGTGGGCATTTCAATGTTAGTTTTCCAGTAGAAAGCCAGGCAAGAGGCTTTTCAACCTTTATTTATTTGCTAGATATTCCTTAGTCTTCTAGGTACTGTTCTAGGCCCTACAGATATGGATAAACATCTTTGCCTTCGTGAAGCCTAGGTTTTAGGGGAAGAAAACAGATAGTAAAAAAAAAAAGTAAAAATATAGTAGGTCAGATGCTTTTCGGTGTTGAGCAGCGGAAGAAGATAGGGGCAGAGCATAGAGAGTGCCAGGGACGGGGCTCTGCATTTTTGTTTTGGGGGGTCAAGGAAGACCTTGCTGAGAAGTAACAAGTGAGCAAAGGCCCCTGTGGTGTCTTGGAGAAAATGTGGATTTTGCTGCAAGACAGGCCAAGTTCAAATCCCAAGTCTCCACTTTTAACTCTGTGGCCCTGGGCTAGACCTTTGCTAGACCCAGCTTTAGTTCCTTCCCTTACAGCATGCAGATCCAAGGACCTACTTCATGAGAATGCTGTAGGATTGGAACCAAAAATATCTATAAAATGTCTGGCACCGAATACATGAATGGAAACTACTGTCCTAGCTTTTGTACATGATCCTGAGGGTCCTTCCAGTCCAAGGTCCTCTTAGTTTCGGAGGAAGGTCTTACTTGGATCCACAGTCCTCAGGGGGAAGGTCTAGAGTCTCCTCCTTTCTTGAATGCGGCACCAAGAGAAGGTCTGAACCTTCTCTAGTGATGATTTGGATGCGGGCCGGTCTGCAGCAGTAACATGAACACTCCTTCCTGAAAAGAGAGGCTTTTTGTTCTTAAGGAATAGTCCATATTTCTCTCTTCTCCCTGCCTGACAAGGGTGTGGCCTGCCATCCGTTCCCTGATTGCACTGATTCCACACCCTTGATCTATTTCCATCTCTCTAGCACTTGTTTAAAATAAGGAGCTCATTGCTATTCTGCCCACGGCTGCGTCTAAATCATAACTGGGCTGGGAGTTGAATACATTTTTCGCTCTTCTGCTAAATACCACTTTTATCTTTCCGAGCCCGCAAGCCCTTGGACGACAGTCCGCTTTAGCAGTCCAGGCGAGGGCCCGAGGACCCCTCCCCAGCTCAGAGTGAGCCTCCCCCCCATGACCTGTGCGTCTCCCCCTAAAAATCCTCCTGCACCAAGAGCTAGCCAAAGCCATCTTCCGAGCTATCCCCTCCTGTTTTTGCTGTCCTTCTCTCCTTGGCGGGCGTGGGCGCTCTGTGAGCCTGTGAGTCTCCCGTCTGTCCTGTGAAGGCTTGAGTCTCAGCACCCTCTGGTCTCCCGCCTCCCCCCTTTTTGGACTCCTGTTATAGGAGGTAGGAGACTGGCAAAAATGAGGGATCCAGGGAACTCCAAAAAGCAATTTCATAAACACGACTTAAAGGCGACTTCTGATTCTGAAAAGAAATGATGTCATACTCTAAATTCAGCCTGAAACTCGTGCTTTTTCATCTCTAATCTTTTCCCTTCTAAGCCTTAACTCCTCCCACGTACCTCTTCTTCCTTCCCACGAGAAGGGTCAGCATTATTATCATCATTTTATAGACCATCAAATCAACCCCCCAGGGGAGGGAGGCCGTGGCGTGGCCCAGATTAGGATGTGAGGCTCCCCCGAGGACAGACGGGCCTGGAGTGTCCCTCCACTGCCTCATTATTTTCATCGTTACGAATTTTTCCGTATTACAAGTCCCCGTGCACTTGTGATAAGAAACCCTTGCAGTCATGGGGTCTAAGGAAGAAGGATAAGTGCCCCGTTCTGCTGTTGGGAAAACAGAGAGTCACTGGGAAAACAAAGAGCAAAGGCCCCAGAGAGAGTTAGGAGGACCAGATAGAGGCTCAGGACCGGGCTCTGCCTCAGCTGCAGAAATGGCCTTCCAAAGGAAAGACTTCCCCAGCAGGGGTGGTGGGTGGCCGGGTACAGGCTCTGAAGCTAGTCAGCCTCTGTTCAGTCCTGTTTCTGCTCTTTCCCGGCTGTGTCACCCTGGACAAGCTATCTTGGCTTTCTGAGCCTCAATTTCCCCATCTGTAAAATGGGAATCATTACATTTCTACCTTCAGATATTGTTGTAAGGATTACACGAGAGGATAAGCAAAAAAGTACGTAGCGCAGTGTGCGACCACCAGTAGCTGTAATTATTAGATGCCTTCAGTGCACTGGGCGCTGTGCCAGTCACCGGAAATACATGAATAAGGTGGATTCCTCGCCTTTGAGGAGTTGACCGTCTGGTGGACAGTAGAAGAAGCCAGCAAACATGTACCACACTGGGCATTGGGAGTGGCACTGTCTACAGCAGGGACGAGAGCTCTCTGTCTCTAAGCAAAATTGTATGTTGAGGACAGAGACTGAACCCATGACCTTAATAGTGGACATGTAAAAAAATAATAACAACAGCAAGTAGTAACTGGCCATTTCCGGGGAGAGGGTGTAAAATGTCACAGCGGCCTGTGATTATCATTTCCTCGTCGGCGGGTCTGGTGATGAGTGATGGAAGCACCGAGCGTGGATTTTCTAGGGCCTTAATAAAAGTAATCATGCCTCAGGTCAGAACTGGTATGGTACGGGCTCCCCACCCACCTCTTGGAGGGGAAAATAAGTAGCAAAATGGCCAGAGGGTGATTTGGGAAGAGGCTGCTGGCCAGAACCCGGGAAAGTCTACTAGGCAGATCACCAGGGCCGAGGCTATGGCAGGCGTCGGGCTGGCTCAGTGGAGAGAGCGAGCAACTCTTGATCTCGGGGATGTAAGTCTGAGCCCCATGTTGGGTGTGGCCATTACTTAAAAATAAATAAATAAAGTGATGGCAAAGTAAGCAGATGGTTTTTCTGAGGTCAAGGAATTTAGGAAAACCTCTTTTTGCAGGTTTAGGTTAAAGTGGAACCCTCTCCACGTGCTTCCCTCGGTTACCCACGAGCATGGCAGGAGAGGTGGGAATGTTAGGACAGAGGGCAGTTGACCCTGGCGCCAGCGGCTTCTGCCCACACACAGGGCTGCATCTGAGGGCATGTTCCCGCGCGAGCTCAGACTTGAGGTCTTGTCCACCGTGCTTTGTTTGCCCTGTCAGTTTTGTTTTTCCCCTCACATGCGTATGATACTTTAACAGGGCAGGAATTCTTTTCAGCTCTGGAAACCCACAGATTCTGTAACACCTCTGTGAAGCAAGTACTTGTCACTTCTTAGGAAACTGAGGCTCAGAGAAAGTAAACAACTTATCCAAGATGAAATCGCTAGAATATGGAAATTCCCAATCTGGAACCCAACTCTGTTGGCTGTGTGCCCAGTGCTTCCGCAGTTCTAGATGCTTCCTTCCCTAGGGCCGTGGGTTTGGGCTTTTGCTAAGAAGGAGAGGGTCCTGCAAAGGGCTGAAGATCAGTGTGGCCTCAAAGCTCCCTTCCTTTTCTCCATACTCCCTTTCATGTGGGAGGTCACAGGGACATCAGGAAGCCAATGGTGTGTGTGTGTGTGTGTGTGTGTGTGTGTGTGTGGAATGAGCCCCAGCTTCAGAAGCAGGAGGTCAGAGCTTTCCTCCAACTCTGAGCCATCTCTCCTGTGACCTTGAGCACGTCACTGCCCTTCTCAGAGTCTTGGGGTCCTTCTCTCCTGTGGGGAGTCTGTGTCCTCTCCCTGCCTACCTTGGGTATGACGAGAATCAAAATAACTAGTAACATCAGAAATGCTTTGAGAGTATGAAAAGCGTGGTAACAAGTGCCAGACACGATTCTGAACATCTTCATACGAACATGAGGTCTGGAGGCCCTCAGACTGTTTGCCTCATGCATTTGCTCAGTGCTAGAAAAAAAAAAAAAATGCTTATAGAATCCTTCCCCTGGGCCAGACACTGAGACACTGTGTTCAGTACTGGAGACCTGAGGAAATCTCCAGGCTCTGGGGAATGCAAAGGGAGAAGAGACAGATCTAGACAAAGAATGATGGAACCTAGACGCTAGGAGTTTAAAAGGATGTCCACAGGCAAGACCTCTCACTGAGGTGTCCCGAGGTGCTGTGGGAATTAGAAAGGGGTGTGGTGAGCACCAGTTGGGACCAGAAAAGGCCCCACAGAAGGCAGATGAGTGGGAAGGTAGTAGGGGGGCTGTGTGGAGCGGAAGGAGCGTGCCCGGTGTGTGGACAAGTCTGTGGGTCGTGCAGTGTGGTTGGAGCATGGGCTGGTTGAGGACGTGTGGTAGCTGTTTCTTATCGTCGGAATGGAGCCCCAGGGTCCCCCTGGAGTTCTCTTTGCGCCATGTTTAGGCAGGTATGTCTGTGTGTATCGGGTTGCCTTTCTGGGTTACAAGAAGCCCATGTAAATGAAACTCAGTGACGAAAGTTTGTTGCGAGGCTTCCCTGGACGGGGAGAGATTTTCTGTTGCTGTTTTAAACTGTCTCAGCTGCTACCCAGCCATGCTCAGGATCTCCTGCTTCCACGTGCAGAGCTGTTCAGTTATGGCCTGAGCTGTAGGGTCCCTCTGGCTCCGCTGGCTGCCAGTGGTGGCAGTTCCGCAGAAAGAGGCCGGGTACCTTGGTTCGCTGCCAACCAACGCAACTCGCCCCAGTATATGGGGTTTTCAGTCCAGCCCCCATGGCAGGAGCTGGTTTTCACTGGGCCCAGCATCCACCAGGCCATCCCATCCCGGGTCCAGAGAAGACTGGTTCTGATCACAATCCGCTACAACTTCATACAGAGAGAACTCAGGACGCCTTCCTCAGAAGCGACTGTGAAAAGGGCAGGTCACTTAGCTTTCCAGAATTCATCTCAGGGAAGCCATTTCATCTGCATAGACAGTGTTATTTATCCTGTGAGCCCTTTTCCATTGGGACCTTAGGGCCCAAAGTTACCATCCCATGATTTCTTTTTTCTTTAATCAATCCTGATCTTGTCCCAGTTTCCCCTACAGAAAGCTGTGTGGATTTCTGTCCTGGGCAGAGAGGGTTGGAGCAGAGGAGGAATCTTTACAGATCACAGTTCCACTTCACAGATGGGGAGAGTGGGGCCCAGAAAAGGCAACAGACTTGCTCCAAGTTGCACAGGAAGTTAGCTGCAGGGCTAGGCCCAGAACCTGGTCCTCTGATACGTGTCAGATTTTTTTGGTTGGGGTATAAAGGTGCTTTGGAAGCGTTCACGAACCCATCTGCTGTGTATGAAGCAATGAGCCATATCCTGGGAAGAGACGGCCGTATAATCCCTGTCCCCTAGGAAGTTACAGCCAGGGTAGCAGAGCACACATAGAAAAAGCTAGTTGTTTGATTTCAAACGGCCCAGGGGAAGCCAGTATAGTGAGGCAAATTTGACTATGTCTAGGGGAGAGATCTGTAAACTCCGAAGGCCCACCTAACCCTTCATGCGCTACTGAGAGAGGCGATCATCAAGGTTTTTTGTTTAGAAAAGAAAAAAAAAAAAAAAAAGACTCCAGTCTTGTTGGAACCACACAAGCCACAGCAGGACTTCTGCACCAGCCACAGGCTAGCAGAGAGCAGTGAGGAGCCTGAGGGAATGCAAAGTAGTAAGACGGGGGACCTTACGACAAGTGAACCTGTTCCCTAAGCCATCTGTTTAGGCTGATCCCTCCTAGCAGCCCGGAGCTACTAGGGAGCAGGACGGGGGTCTCTGAAACACAAGTCACCAGTGGGAATAAGGCCACTGGGCAGGAGGTTGTTTGTCTTTCCTCCCTCTCAGTGGGTGGAGTTTGCAAAGGACACACGGAGTATTTTTTCTGGCTGGCCCCATGTCCTTCCCGTGCAATGCTTAGGGGATGCTACCAGAGGCTCCTGGGAGTGGCAATGGACTGGCTTCCAGAAAGACAAGTTAAAACCCTGCTCCAAGGTAAGCTCCGGAGCCTGGACCCTGGCAAATTAGTCTTTTGGCCTGGTTGCCATGGAGACAGACAGGCAGCAGCTGCGCCGGGAAAGGGACCAGCAGCTTCACCAACATCTAGGATTCTGAGACAGCCATGAAGGGGGAGGGGGCTTGACACTGCCCTTTCTCCCCCAGATACAGAGGCTCCTGTCTGCCCCCCTACCCCCCGCCCCAGTGCCCAGACTCGGAGGATCTGGTGAGTTGCCAGGGTCACAAAAGGGGCCACAGCGGTGCTGGCTCCTGAAACCCTGCTTTTCTTCCTTCTAGGCCACCGTAATTGTCTCCTGCTCAGCTTTTCGAGCAAACAGATCTTCCAGAGCTGAGCTCCTGGGCCCTGGGAAGGTTCCCTATAGCTCCCTCTTGGAGGTGAGTCCCAGGGTGTTGGCCACCAGAGACCAATTTGGCCCCATCTTCTGTCGCAGTCTCTCTGGAAAACCTGGCAGAGGCCGTGTGGGGATGTGACCATCCATTGTCTGGGAATGGAGCTTGAAGCTGAGCCTAGAGGGAACTCGGCAAATGATGGGGTTTATTGTTCCCTCATTTGATGCTAACTGATATCATTAATGTGTGGCTTCAAGCCCTATCCTCCCTTGCCTAGTGGAAACCAGTCCTTGGCACTCCCTTCCTATGGGTTATCTCTGGAAATTGAAGGTGGGAGAGCAGGGGCCTGGGATCCAGGTCGCCTGTGTCCACTTTCCCGGCAGAGCTGCCAGAAGGTTGGGTCTCAACGTCCCGGTTTCCTCCTCTTTGGTAAGAGGAGAAATGAGCCTGGTATTGTCCAGGGCTTTGTACGCCTGGGCAGTGCATGTGACTGGGGTTGTTACCTAAGAGAGCCCTAAAACAGGAACAGAGGAGAGCTGGAGAAATCCAGAGGACTTTCGATGTTGCTGTTGTAATTATGAAGGTAGTTCATGTGTGGGCGTGGGGGGAAAGTGCCAGAATATATAAAGTAACATTGGGAAAGCGACCCATCACTTCCAGCCCCAATCCCTCATTCCTGCTGAAAACTACTCATAATTTTGTTGTCTATCTTTTTAGATCTTTCTCTGTGCACACACTTGCCCCCATATTAGATTATGTTTTAATTACATAAATGATATGAGAACACATTATTATTATAAGAGAAACAAACATGGCAGATAAGTGTAGAGTCCAAAGCAGAAGTCTCCTTTTCCGTATGTTCCCTCCCCCAAACAACTATGGGTCAAGTTTAGCATCCTCCATACAGTTACGTACAAACACAAACACAGAGTTCCTGCTTTTCTTTCTTTAGCATGAATGGAATCATAACATCCGTATTCTTCTGCAAGTTGCTTTCCTGTCACAGTGATATGTTACCCTGGGGTGCCTGGGTGGCTCAGCGGGTTAGGCACCAACTCTTGATCTCGGCTCAGGTCCTGATCGTGGGTTCATGGGATCGAGCCTCACCTCAGGTTCCTTGCTCAGTGTGAAGTCTACTGGCGATTCTCTCTCCCACCTCCTCTGCCCCTCCCCCAGCTCACTCTCACTCTCTCTCAAATAAATAAATAAATCTTTTTAAAATATATATTTTTATAAATAAATCTTTACAAAATATATCTTACCCTGTAGATTTTTCCACATTGGTATACCTATTTCATTCTCTGTAACTGCTGCTTACTATTCTCCTTTTATGTATATTCTGTACTTATTAAGTGATCTCTTCTGATAGACACGTGAGTTGTTCATAACCTTCTGTTTTTCATATTACACTCTGAACATTTGTGCGTCTATCTATGTTGGGTTTATTTCTAGAAGTAGAATTGCTAGGTTAACATGTTTTTGTGTCTTTAATTTTTCTAACTACTGTGGGGATTTATTTTTAAGTGTGTGTGTGTGTTTGTGTGTGTTTAATTATCCAAGACATGGACGCTGGTTGCAAAAAAAGGTGGAAAAGTATAGAAAGCTGTGTAGGAAGAAAAAAGTCACTGACCGTCCCTCCGCCCACTTGCCACAATTGTTTACTTTTTGGCATGTTTGTTTCCAATTATTTCCTATGTCCAATTGTGGTTACAGTGATCAGATCATACTGCAGAGAAAATTTCTGTCCAGCTTTTTTAATTTAATGTAATAAGCATTTTCCTATGTCACTAAAATATTTTTGTAAGCATCCTTTTTATGATTTCATGATAGGTATTGCATGTACATACATTCCTTAACCATTCCTCTACTGTTGAACTTTAGAATTGCCTGTATCTTTTTCACTGTAACACCTCAGTGAATATCTTTTTGTATAAATCTTTGAAATCCAAAAATTTCCTTAAGCTAGATTCCCAAAAGGAGAATTACTGGGTCTAGAGGTAGGATTTTAGTGCATCTGTTTCTTAAGTGGAATTTCAAATTGCTAATAGGCATGCATGTACATAATTCCAAAGGTACTATTTCATTACACAATGAAAAAAAAAAAATACCTGTATCGTATTTGGTCCCTCAGCTAGGGTGTTCCTCCATAAAGGCAACACTATTACCTGGTTTCTTCTGTATCTTTCTTAGAAAAAAAATATATATGCATATACATATACACACATACATACAAAGACACATATATATGGAGATATATATTCATTTTTCATATAGAAATAGCATACCAGATGCATACTCTTGTGCTTTCTCTCTTCACTTAGTATTTTTTAAAAGATTTTTTACTTGTTTATTTGACAGACAGAGATCACAAGTAGGCAGAGACGCAGGCAGAGAGAGAGAGAGAGAGAGAGGAGGAAGCAGGATCCCCACCAAGCAGAGAGCCCGATGTGGGGCTCGATCCCAGGACCCTGGGATCATGACCTGAGCCGAAAGCAGAGGCTTTAACTCACTGAGCCACCCAGGTGCCCCAACTTAGTATTTTTTAAAATATTTTTATTTATTTATTTGACAGAGAGAAAGAGATCACAAGTAGGCAGAGAGGCAGGCAGAGAGAGAGGGGAAGCAGGCTCCCTGCTGAGCAGAGAGCCCGATTCTGGGCTTGATCTCAGGACCCTGAAATCATGACCTGAGCCGAAGGCAGAGGCTTAACCCACTGAGCCACCCAGGCACTCTTCACTTCATATTTTTTGATGATTGGTCCATATATGAAAAGAACTGCCTCATTTTCTAGAAACATTGCATAGAATTTCTTCAAATGGATGTGCCATAATGAATTCCATTGAAAGATTTTTAGGTTGGTTCCCACCTTTTGCTATTGGAGCTGTGCAGTATGGAATGTCCTTACATGTATACCCACTTTGATCATGTATGTGCTAGCACACCCATCTATAAAATAGATTCCTTTCAGTGGAATTTCTGGGTCCCTGGAAATGTGCGTTTTACACAGTGCTAGCTAGTGTGGTCTCCCTAGATGGTGCCAATTTCCTCATTAAAGGGCAAGGAAAAGTTTTTAAAGCTCTCAATCCAAATGGCCAAACTGCTTTCCAGAAAAGTGTTATCTATCTCAACTCTTGCCAGCAGAACCCAGCACTCTGCTCCCTCCTCCCACAGAGTAAAAATAGCTAATGCTTGTGGTGTTTGTGCTCAGTTGTCATTTTTTCAAAAAGGACCTGTGAAAGACTAGTGGAAGTGAGCAAATAGTTAATTTTTAAACCTAAAACAGTTTTTAAAACATAGCATCTGGGAAAATGTCCTAATCCCACCTTGGCCACTTCTGTATGTGTGACCTTGGGAAATTGCGTATCCTCTCTGAGACTAAGGTCTTAGAGTTGTCCAGAAGAGGAGATGAGAGAATGCGCTTAGTACAGCTCCTGGCATATAACAAGGGCTCAAAACGTGGTCGCTAAGAAGAAAAGTTAGCTGAGGAAAAAATGCCAGCCCTCCAAATAATCCCAACTGTGAGAGGAACGGAGCTCTGAAAAGAAGGCTGGGCGGTGCCAGCTTTGTTCTTTCCCTCAAATTCTCCCTCTGGTCTTTCCTGCCTTGAAGAAAAAGGGAAATACGGCCAGCAGCCCCTGGGGAGAAGCACCTAACAATAAGACTAGCTCTAAGGAGGGTTGGAACCTGGGACCTCACCCGGATTCCCCTCCTGCGCCTCGCAGGGGGATCACAGGCAGGATTAGTCTTCATCCTGCGTGGGGGTCCCGGTCTCAGAGCTTCCACAGCCCCCTTGGAGTCTGGGAAGTGAGAATTGCTGACCGAGCCTTGGGTCTCT
Organism: Mustela erminea; assembly: GCF_009829155.1. Lineage (NCBI taxonomy): Eukaryota > Metazoa > Chordata > Mammalia > Carnivora > Mustelidae > Mustela > Mustela erminea. Next base: position 90,839,699 of record NC_045623.1, read on the forward strand.
TACTCGGACCTAACAGCAGGCAGCTGCTGCCAGTGCCTCCAGGGTCCAGCATCTCAGAGCTGCCCCGGTGCGCCGGCGCGGCTGTGTGCTCTCTGGCCCTGGGAGGTCCTGGTGACTTGTCCTTAGTACCGTTCTTTGCAGCGGTGGCTCCCTTCCAGCCACTCAGGCGCTGGCTGTGGGGCCCCAGGCAGAGCCAGCCCACCCTCGAGGTGCTGCAAGTGGCAGGGAGGGGTCGCTGGGCTCGCTCTGGGTGCTGGGTGTTGTGGTCGGCTCGGCGAGCCTGGGATGCAGGGTGGCCTCCCTGAGCTCCACACCTGCAGGAGTCCCCAGAGACTTGCCCTCCCCCAACCTCCCGGAGCAGGGATGCAGCATTGAGAAAATCAGCGGCTTAGAGACGCCATTTCTGTCCCCACCCTTGTCTGGGCTGGAAGAGCCAATCACGATGCCTGGGTGTAGCTGTGAAAGCTGCAGGTAGAAACCACCTCGGGTGGGAGAGCAGATCCGTGGAGCACAGTGAAGCCATTTTCTGGGAGGATTTGGAGGTCTGTCCACTCACAGTATAATCACCATGCTGGAGAATTTCAGCCATTCCCTCCCCACCCACCGCCTTAGAGCCTTAGACACTAGCCTTTCCCTTGATTTTCCGGGGAGAACCAACAGTGACTATGTGGATTGAGCCCCGTGGAACCAGGGGGTGTGGGGGCTCCTCTTGGCCCTGAACGCAGCCTGCTCTATGACTATGAGAAAGCAGTACAGCCCCAGGCCTGTCTTCTCATTTATAAAGATGCAATAAGGAATAGAGTTAGACCATGTCAAGTGTTGGTGAGGCTGGGGGGAAATGGGTTTATACCCTGTGTCCTGACAATTCTATTTCTTGGTTTCTACCCTGGAGAAATACTTAGGTGGTATATTCAAGGAGGTTGGCCACTGCAGGCGTGTATCTAATAACAAAGCATGGAAAATAGTTCAATGGCCATCAATAGGGAAAGTATAAATAAAAGTCTTTTTTCATAATGGGTCACTAGATTGCAGTTAGAAGGAATAAACTGGGTCTCTATATGCAGGGCCATGGACAGAGCTCAAAATATATTAAGACAGAAAGTCGCAGAATAATGCATACAGCATAATACAACGCTTCCAACATACCAAAAGGAGCTGTGGTATATTCAAACATATGTAATGTATTTTTTGAAAAATGAAAAGATACACTCCCAACTCAGAAGAGTGGCTTTCTCTGGGGAGAGGAGCAGGGAGTTGGGATAGCCAGTGGAGGTGAAAGTGAACTTGAGCTTTCCTTGTAACATTCTAACTTTAAAAAAGTGACAGTGCATTCATATATTGTCCAAGGAATTTAAAACCATATAGTCAAAAAGAAAACACTGGGAAACAAAATATGTCAAAATGTAAACAGTGGTTAATTCCAGGGGGTCGGTTATGTGATTGTCTTCTTCTTTGTACTTTAAAATGCAGGAAAGGGGTTCAAGAGTGACCCATCAAGTCCCTCAGCTCAAAGAGCCTGTGATCTTGTGCTTCTAGGGCAGCATCCTAAAGACCTTGCCACCCGCTGAAGGGCTTTCAAGGGCCCTGGTGCTCCTGCCCCACCCATTCCCCAGACTTCAATCCAGTCTTACCAGTTAAAACCCAAGACCACTTGCCGTTCACTACTGTGCTTGGCTGACTCTCTCTTCTGGGCATTTAGTTACTCCGTTTCCTCTTCCTGGTACCTTCTTCCCTCTGGAGACTACCAGAAGCTAAAAGCACAGCACATTCTCCTTCATAGCTCTCAGAAGGAATGAACCCTGCCATCACCTTTGATTTCAGACTTTGAACCCAGAACTATGCACTAGCACATTTCTGTCTGGGGCACCTGGGTGGCTCAGTTGTTAAGCGTCTGCCTTCGGCTCAGGTCATGATCCCAAGGTCCTGGGATGGAGCCCTGCATCGAGCCCTGCATAGGGCTCCCTGCTCGGCAGGAAGACTGCTTCTCCCTCTCGCACTTCCCCTGCTTGTGTTCCCTCTCTCACAGGCTCTCTCTCTCTCTCTCTCTGTCAAATAAATAAATAAATGATCCTTAAAAAAAATTCCACTAAATTCCTGTCATTAAAGCCACCATCCAGCTCCAGCTTGTGGCCCTTTGTTAAGGCAGTCCCAGGAAAGTAACACACCCCACACCCTCCTGCTTAGATGGGGGGCGGCACTCTCCAGGGACCTGAGTTGGCAGGGGTCCCTGCTGGGAATGGATTTGAGGGAGGGGGCGGGTGGGAGACCAGTGAGGAGGCTGCTGCAGTAATCCAGGGGCGTGGCGGGGTCTGCCAGAGCCCAGCAGTGCAGATGTTAGTTACTAATCAATACAAGGGCTCAGCAATAAGCCCATGAAGGTCTATAAATCAACCCTAGTTCCAGCGACACATGAGCTTCTCTTCCCCCGTGTGTTCAATCTTGTTCAGCATCCCACCCTTCTCCTGACACCCCAGCCACCCCCCACCTTCCGCGCTTGAATTCTACTCCGTCTGTACTTTCACCCGCCCTCCAATGGGTGTGATTTCAGCAGGCTTGGTTTCAGCTTCCTGTGACAGCTGTAACCTCTGTTCTCACTGAATTGCTAAGATCGCTGATAAACGCCAGCTGCTGGGAAGTTTGGGAAGTAACTGGGAACATGTCCCCCATGCCAAACCGTGGAGAAGTGGTCTATGGAATGGCCCAGAAATTTAATGAACTAAAAGTAACCCGTAAGCCCCCTCTATATTTAGGTCTACAGGTGTCCATTCAAGAAGAAGATTAGATCTTCGGACACGAAAGTCATCCTCCTAGTCCCAGGTGGGAAGAACAGTCCACTTCCTTGTCTGAAGTCCCAGAGGCCCAGGAGAGGGCAAGTGCTGTGGCCTCATCGTCCCCATACCATCTTTCTTGCTCACATTTTGACTATTTGGAAAAAGGGTGGTTGGAAGAAATAATAGAAAGCAGTCACCACAGCCTCCACCTTAGAAGAAATGTCACTGGGTAAGGAGACATGATGCTCCTTACAAGGTGGTTTTCTAAGTTGGATCCTGGATCCGATGGGAAAATGGAGAATCCAGTTAAAGCCAGCCATTTCCTTGTACCAGTGCTAATGTCTTAGTCCGGATAACTGTTCTATGACGATGTAAGATGTTAACTGTTAGGGCAAGCTGGCTGAAGGGTCTATGGGAATTCTGTCTACTACCTTCGCAACACTCTGGAAATCCGAAATGATTTCAAATTAAAACCTAAAAACAAGTAAAAAAAAAAAAAAAAAAAAAATATATATATATATATATATATGTAAAAAAAAATATATATATATATATATATATATTTTTTTAATGTTCCTGGGATGGTATTTTTTGAATAGCAGGAGGCTAGACTCCAGGATAAACCCTCAGTTATACTGTCTGACCCTTGGGCCTAAGTGTTGTTTAGTGGTCAAAAAGACGTCAACCAAAAGATTCAATATTTGCTGAGTGTCTATTCATGGCACTGCAGGAATGCGAGGAGGAAATCATATGTAATCCTGCCCTCAAGGAACTCACTGTGTAGCGAGGAGGAGAAAGATGTGTATGGATAGACTCAAAACCAGGTATAGTCTGGAGGAGGCAGAGAGATTAATCAAGACCTTGAGGGTGGGGCATCTGGGTGGCTCAGTGGGTTAAGCCTCTGCCTTCAGCTCAGGTCATGACCCCAGGGTGTTGGGATCGAGTCCCACATCGGGTTCTCTGCTCAGCAGGGAGCCTGCTTCCCCCTCTCTCTTTCTGCCTCTCTGTCTACTTGTGATCTCTGTCTGTCAAATAAATAAATAAAATCTTAAAATAAAAAAAAAGACCTGAAGGCCAAGGGACTTCAGGCAGAGGATTGTTATCAGCAAAACACTGAAGCATATTAGCTGTATGACTTTTCATGGAGCTGGGAATGGTGGAGGAGGTCGTGGGAGGGTAGGGATTTCAGAGACATAGGAGTACCCAAGATCAGTCAGGAGGACAAAATTCTTTTCTGTTTTTAATACAAATGATTCATAATAATAAAAATAATCCATGTTCACTTTAAGAAGTTTGGAAATTTCAGACTAGTACAAAGAAGAAAACTAAACTCAATTGTTGTTTTACCCTCCAAAACAAATATTTTGGTGCATTTTATTTTGCTCTTACTTGAGCTCATGTGGTACATGCAGTTGGGTAGCTTTTGCTGGTTTCTTTCATTGGCATAATATCGCAAGCCTTTCCCCATCTCATTAAAGGAGATTCTTTTTTTTTTTTTTAAAGAAGATTCTTAAAGCATGAAGGGAGTCCATCTTCCTCCTAATGCAAGAATCCTTCTTGTATTCCCAGCAACTGACTGACAAATCTTTGTCTGGATACTTCCCATAGCGAGAATCTCATTCATTCTCAGGAGGTCCATTCTGTTGTTAGCTAACCCCTTCCGTGTATCTTAATTGCGCTATTCTATGACTATCCTTTTTTGAGATGACAGGTCTTCAAATGCATCAAAAACCAAAGAGTCTCAGTTTAATTCATCTTGAAGTAGACTTCAGTTAGCTCATGGAGGGTCTCAAATGCCATGCCAAGGATGACCCTTGTCACTATAAATCCAAGGGAGTCATCAAAAAAAATTTTTGTTGTTGTTTCAGGAACTTGTATGTTTCTCATATGATGTGCCCCAAGGTTTAATCGGTCAAATATTTTCAAGCGGAAAAGTGGCATGATCAGAGCTGTGCTTAATGACTAACACTGCAGCTCTCCCCTGTTGAGGGTTTATTATGTATGCATCAGATTATGCATTTAATATTCCAGGTTGTTGTTCCTGATGACAACCCTATGAAGTTGGGGCCTTTCCCCGATTTCACAGATGATGAAATGCAGGCCTAAAAAGGGAGAAGACATCTGCCCATGCTCACACGAGCGGTCACTGAGCAGTCCCTGGAGCATCATTTTTTTATTTAAGATTTTACTTATTTGTCAGAGAGAGAGAGAGAGCACAAGCAGGGAGAGCTGCAGGCAGAGCAGACAGAGGGAGAAGCAGGCTCCCTGCTGAGCAGGGAATCCAATGCAGGATTCAATCCCGGGACCCTAAGATCAGGACCTGGGCCGAAGGCAGCAGCTTAACCAACTGAGCCAGCCAGGGGTCCCTGCAACATCTTTTAAAGCATAGGATTCAAATTCCTGCTGTGACATGAATTAGCTGTGGTACCTTAGGCAGCTGTCTCAAGTTCTCTGGGCCTTTTCCGCCAGTTTGGAAAATAATGGGGTGAGCCAGCTAAAAGCATAGACTTGGAGACAGGCTGCAAATCTCTGTACTTCTGTGTAGCCTGGGTGGATTAGTGATTTATTCTCTGCAGGCCTACTGCTTACATTTGCCAGACACGAGGCAGGAGGATTAAGAGAGAAGCCCACATACCTAGGTCTGAGTATGTAAGTTATAAATCAAGCTAACAAACTATTTTTTTAAGATTTTATTTATTTATGTGACAGAGAGAGAGAGAGAGAGAGAGAGAGAGATCACAAGTAGGCAGAGAGGCAAGCAAAGAGAGAGGGGGAAGCAGGCTCCCCACCCAGCAGAGAGCCCCACACGGGGTTGGATCCCAGACCCTGGGATCATGACCTGAGCCGAAGGCAGAGGCTTTAACCCACTGAGCCACCCAGGTGCCCCTAACAAACTATTTTTTAGAGATACATATTTTATCCTTCTACCTTGAGAATAATCCCTCCATAATAAACTAGAATGCCAGGTTTTGAGCTGAGAATTCTTGGAGTCCGTGGAGTTCCAGGTCAGAGCGTGACAGAGCCAGCCCCCTTCATTTCCTTTTCCTGGCCCTCATGTCCAGGTTCTGTCCCCACCCCTTACAAGTAACCAGCCCTGCACCCCGGCAGGGAAGTTTGCCCTTGGGGAGATGAAGCTGGGAAGGCACTGGTAGAGATGCTGCAAGTGGACTCAGGTCATTTGGACTGGGAATTCTAGAATCCCGGATACCCACAGTGTGGTTTCAAAGGGGTGCCCAGGTCCTAGCTTGTCTGGGAGAAGGGACACAGCTGGAGGGTCAGAGCGCAGCCCTTGGAAGTGCAAGGCCTAGGGCAAGGACCCTGTTTGGTATGTCTAAGGAAGATACAGTGTCTCTATGTCTCAGTTTCCTTTAGGATGACCAGATCATCCAGGTTTGGCTGGGGCTTTCCTACTTTTAACACTGAAAGTCCTGCATCCCAGAAAACCCCTCAGTCCTGGGCAAGCCAGGCTGGTTGGTCACCCTCCTTTCCTAGGCTTTACAGTTAGGCTAATACTATTTCCTAAGATTGTTATGAGGATTACATGAGTTATCTCATGGAGAGTATTGAGATCAGTGCGTGCCTCATGGTAAACATTCTGTGAGTATGTTAGCTATTATCATTTTTTTCCATTTATGTTTATTGTATTAAAATACACATATAAAATTTGACATCTGAACTATTTTTTTAAGATTTTATTTATTTGTTTATTTTAGAGAGAGAGAGTGTGTGCCAGTGGGGGAAGAGGCAGAGGAAGAGGAGAGAGAGAGAATCTCAAGCAGACTCCCTGCTGAGAGTGAAGCCCCATGGCACACTCAGTCCCACAACCCCAAGATCGTGACCTGAGCCGAAATCAAGAGTCAGATGCTTAACTGACTGAGCTACCCAAGTGCCCCCTTAACTACTTTTAAGTATTCAGTTCAGTGATATTAAATACATTCCTAGTGTTGTGCAGTCACCATCACCACCCAACTCCATAACTCTTTCCACCTTGTGAAACTGAAATTCTGTCCCCACTAATCACCACCTCCCAGTCCCTTCCCCCGTCCCAGAGGCCCAGGAACCATCATTCTACTTTCTAAACCTCTATGATTTTGATGACTCTAAGCATCTCATATAAGTGGAATCATACAGTATTTTTTTTTTTGTGACTGGTTAATTTCACTGAGCATAATATCCTCAAGGTCCATCCATGTTGTAGTCTGTGTCAGAGTTATTTTGGGTGTATACCCAGAAATGGAATTGCTGGATCATATGGCAATTCTATTTTTAATTTTTTGAGAAACCTTCATACTGTGTTCCACAGTGACTATACCATTAACGTTTCCTAAAGTGTACAAGGGATCCCGTTTCTCCACATCCTCTCTGACACTTGCTATTTTCCTTTTTTTTTTGTTTTTGTTTTGTTTTGTTTTGTTTTGTTTCATAGTAGCCATCCTAATAGGTGTGAGGTGGTCTTGATTTGCATTTCCCTAATGATTAGTAATGTTGAGCATTTTTCATGTGCTTACTGGCCATTCGTATATCTTCTTAAGAGAAATGTCTATTTAAGGCCTTTCTTTGTTCATATTTGAAGTAGGCTGTATGTTGAGTTTTAGAAGTTCTCTCTGTATAATGGATGTGAATCCCTTATCAGATATATAATTTGCAATTATTTCCTCCCAATCTGTGGGTTGCTTTTTGATTGTGTTGATATTCTTTTGATGTACAAAATTTCAAATTTTCATAAAATCCAATTTGTCTATTTTTTTCCTTTGTTGTCTGTGCCTTTGACGTTACATCTAAAAAATCATTGCCAAATTGAATGTCATGAAGTTCTTGCCCTATGTTTCCTTCTAAGAGTTTTATAGTTTTATAAAGATTTAAACCTTTGATCCATTTGAGTTGATTTTTGTATATGGTGTGAGCTAAGGGCCCAGCTTCATTCTTTTGCATGTGAATGAATATCCAGTTTTCCCAGCACCATTTGTTGAAAAGACGGTGTCCTTTCCCTATTGAATGAATCTTGGTTTCCTTGTCAAAAGTATTTGACCTCATATACAAGGGTTTATTTCTGGGCTCTCTATTCTATTCCTTGGGGCGTCTGTCTGTCTTTATGTCAGTACTACACTGTTTTGATTCCTGTAGTTTTGTAGTAAGTTATGAAATCAGGAGGTGTGAGTGTTGCAGCTTTGTTCTTTTTGTAGCTATTATCATTTTAAAGATTCCGTTCTAGTAGAAAATGCTAAGTTACCATAATTGGAGGCTTGGGCGAGAAAGAGGAAAATGTTGAGTCTGACTGAAGCTTTAAACCTGGGGGGGGGGGGGGCGGTGAGTGTCTGGCTAAATGGGACACTGTGATGGTTAGAACTCAGACGAGAGGATTGGCCGGATCAGTACCATCTTGGCAGTCGTTCCACTCACACATTTACCATGTTTCGACCAAAAATGCCATTGATTTTTAAGATACCATTATTTTATGTCCAACTGAGAAAATATGCTCTCAGTAATTATGACATGCTATTTATTAACCATGAGGCACAACTAATTCAGAGACACAAAAATGTGGGGGAAAACATATGTCTTAGAATTAAGTAAGATGCATGCCAGGTACTGTGTCAGGCGTCATGGCAGGGGAGTGGGATACAGTCAAGAAGAGACCCTGCCTTCAAAAGGCTTCCAGTCTCAGAGCGACACCTGCAGACTCTGACACCGCAGGGAGCAGTGGGAGGAGCGCTATTGCGCAGGCGCCAGAGCTGTTCTGAGATCAGCTGCTGCTTGTCAAGTATTAATAGGAGGTATTAACATAGACAGAATTGACAGGCACGTCTTTCTTGGGATTTCTAGTCCTCCCCCTCCTTTTCCCTGATGCCTGAAATTTGTAGGGACAAAGCCTTTCAAACCATTTTTGAATGAATTGAGATAATGAATTAAAACACCACATGGTGAGTGTTGAACTAGTACAAATCCAAGGGAAGGCAGGTTGGCACTGTCCAAATTTCAGATGCGCTCATGCTTTGACTTCACAATACCACTCTAGGAAAATGTCCTGCAGATCTACTTACCCATGTGTGGAAAATGCCACATTATATAAGGTTATTCATTACAGCAGTGTTTGAAATAGGAAATAATTAGGAATAACCTCAAAGCCATGGATAGGGCACTGATTAACTAGATTATGGAATATTTGTACAGTGGATCTGAGATCACGGAAACACTTAATGTATGAACAAGAAAAAGATCCCTGAAATGTATTGTGAAGTGAAAAAATGCTAAGTGCAGATCCGTTACAGTTAACTACCATCTGTATGATGAAGGGGGAGTAAGGATACACATCTAGAAACTTGTTTTTGGTTTTTTTGTTTTTTAAAGATTTTATTTATTTATTTGATAGAGAGAGGGAGAGAGATCACAAGTAGGCAGAGAGACAGGCAGAGAGAGAGGGGAAGTGGGCTCCCTGCTGAGCAGAGAGCCTGATGCAGGGCTCGATCCCAGGGCCCTGAGATCATGACCTGAGCCGAAGGCAGAGACTTAATCCACTGAGCCACCCACCCAGGTGCTCCTAGAAACTTGTTGAATAGACTCTAGGATATCCAGGAAACCAATGATAGTGGTTATGGTCGGGGAGGCTTGGTGGATCTGGCAGATGGGGACAGAAAAGGGAAGAGGACTTTTTATTCCTTCTTTTTTTTTTTAATTTTTAAGATTTTATTTTTTTAAAAAAGAGAGAAAACGTGAGAGAGAAAGAGCAGTGGGGAGGAGCAGAGGGAGAAGCAGACTCCCTGCTGAGCAGGGAGCCCCATGCAGGACTCCATCCGGGGATCCTGGGATCACTAACTGAGCCAAAAGCAGACAGACGCATAACCAGCTGAGCCACCCAGGCGCCCTATTTATACTTATCTCTAAACCACATGAATGGGTTATACAAAATGTTAAATTAACTGCATTTTTAAAAACATCAAATATGAAGAGTTAATCCAGTGACTCTGATTCCTATCAAAGTGTGGAAATTCATTCATTCATTCATTCATTCATTCATTCATTCAATAATCCATTCATTCATTCCATAACCTAGGTAATCAGAGCTAAAATGTGCCAGGCATCGTGCTAAGTGCTCTCCTGGACAACATCTCATTTAGTCCTCACCACCTCTCTTTGGCGCAGGTGTCTAGCATCACAGAGGAGGAGACGGAAGATGACAGAAGTGGCTCTGGCGCTCAAGACCATGCAGGTCCCACAGTCCTCGGCCAAGCCCCATTGTGGGCCTGAGAGATGAAGAGACCCAGGCACAAGGCCCGCCCTCTTGGGCGTGTAAAACAGATTCACAGACAGGGCTTAAACAGGGAAGGGAGTGTTAGAGCACAGTGCCTGAGGATTAGGAGACAAAGGGAACAGAGTGGCTGGGGACAAGGAGAAAATCTCTCCCACAATATCCTTTTGCCAAGGACAGGCCCCGTAAGCACTGGAACCCGGTGGCGCCCATGCGAGTGAGTGACAACCCCAGCAGCCTCAGAACCAACAATGAACAAAGGCTGCGGTGCTCTGTAAGAACAGAGGCGATCTGACAACAGCCCAGCTAGTTTGATCAGTGTAGACATCCCTTCTAGACTTTGAAGACTGAAGTGTTCTCCTTTAGCTGTCTACACAGATCAAATAAGCCGGAGGGCTGCCATATCTTGACGTCGCTTTGTGCTAATCCATAGTCTCAGCAAACCATCTGAGCAGAGGCAAAAATAATTCTCACGGGCAAGGATAGGCAGTTCCAGGAGGGGAACGTTAACTCCTTGCTGCCCCTTCAGGAGGGAGTGGCTTTTGAAGGGAGTTTCAGCCAGCTTCCCAGAAAGGAGCTTCTGCCCCTCTCCAAAGCGAAGTGGCAAAGCTGTTTTCTCGCCTTGGAGTTGAAAGCCCTTCCTACTCCAGGGCTCGTGCCCCTGTAGAAACACCTTATAGGCAGAGTAGACAATTAATAGCTGTGGTCTGGCTCTCAGAACAGCAGCCCTACCTAGGAAACAGGGATCACCTCACCACGCACGCACCTTTTTATGCAAAGGATTGGTAAAGGGGCAGTCTTACCCCCGCACCCCCTCATGCCTCCAGCAGCAGTGAGCAGCTCAGGAAATCCTTGTGGCAGGACTAGGCACCTAACAACAAACCCGCCAGCTAAGTAGCATCGTTACAAAAGATTAAAAATCTCCATGAGTTCTAACATCTTCATTCCTAGCTGTGGTTTCCATGGAAATAGACATCTGCTCTAGGGAAAAAGGAAAGGTGGGGGGAAGCGGTGTAAGTGCTTTGAAATAATCAGTGTTTTGAAAGATTTATTTTTTTTTCCTGTCACAACATGAATAGTCAGAAATGTTAAGATTTTTGCAGGGCAATTTCTTGTATTTAAAAGAAGTACGCATCCAGTGGGTGGGACCTTCCTCTGCAAACCTCCAGTTCAAGTACAAAGACTTCAAGATAAAGGCTGGTTCGGGGATAATAGACCTCTTGGCCTTGGGTTGCGGTGTGGTGCTGGTTTGTGTTGCCTGCCAATCTGTCACTTTCCGGTGAGCTCTCATCCCTACCCTTCTCCAGCCTTTCTAACGATTTCTGAGATTTTGCTCAGAAAACTGACAGATGGAAACACCTGGCCGTTTTGTGGCTAGGTTCGGTCTCAGAGGAAGAAAGCTTTCAGGGCTCAGAATCTGAATTATTCCTGGTCTTGCTCACATGCTAAGGGAAAACCACTTCGATTGGGGGCGGGGGAGAGGCTGACCCCACACAAGGGCGATTGTTGGAGAAAATGCCACAACAAGCATATTTCAGGCAACAGCGAATTGCTAATTGTTTGCTTTGTGTGGTATGTCTGCTGCCTCTATGATCCGGTTTTCCTTGTCTCAGGCACCCAGTAATTGTGTTTATCTCTAGCACATCCCCAGTGACTGGCTGGACATGGAGAGTCTTTCACAATCAGGACTGTTGTTTCCGCAGTTAGTCATATTTGTTTCTTGGTATGGGGACCCCAGTGATCAATAAAATGAAGGTGTCCTTCCACCCAGGCAGGATCTCAGAGCAGGTGCATTGGTGTAGTAATCACCTACCACCGGAAGACGGGAGACACAGCCTTGGTCTGGGGAATGGGAAGAGGGATCTGGAAACCATGTTCAGTTTATTTCTCTTCTGGCCTTTCTGTGGTAAGGAGGCCAGGCATTCTAAGATGGCTCAGGTTAGACCAATTTCCTTTGTGCCTCTGATGTGCTTCTCCTCAAAGCAGGCCAGGAGGAACCGTGACCTTGTGGTTCTCCCTTTTGTTTTGATTCTTTAAAAGGGACCAGCACTGCACTGGAGAGCACGTGCTCCAAGAACAAAAGCAACACTTCACCGCAGTCTGGGTTGTCTGGAACTGCTGTTGCTCTTCCTTCCCTATCATCAGGCAAAAGGCTACGCAGAACAGATGGAGTCTGCATTTAAGCCGAGTAACTGTTGGACCACAGAAGATCAAATTCCAGAGCCTCAACACTTTCCCCCCCACGGTTCTCTGGTCACCAGCTCCGGGACCCGAGTATGGTAGCAAAAACGCGCACCGTGGGGAAGGGCCACGCCCGTGACCTGTTAGGGCTGAGTGGGTAAGGAATGACGATGATGTCACAATGCAGATTGCACGCGGGCGTGGGGCGAGGTAGGGCGCTGGGTTGCAGGGGGGCCTTACAGGGGCAAAGAGTGGTATTGTCCTGTAACGAGGGCTTGGACGTCTTAGGTGGAAGCAAGGGGTGAGGCAATGTCCGGACACTGCGCTGTCCGAGTGTTGCCCTTGGGGCGATGCGGGGCACGTGGCGCAACGGAGGAGGAGTCCAGGGGGCCACCCTTTGAGAGGTAGGGAGGGACCCCGCCCCGGCCGGCCCCGCCCCGCCCTTTTCCTAGAGATGGGAGAGCAGGTTCAGACCCAGGCTAGGGGCCACAGTATAGCCCTCTTCCGCGGTCAGACAACCCCCCCGGCCTCCTACTCACATCCGGGTAGACCCCCAAATGCCCCCCATCCCTCGCATTGTCCCCCTACCCCGCCAGGCTGGACTACACTTCCCGAGGTGCTCGGGGGTCCCGAGGGGCGGGGCACCTGGGCTCTGGGGAGGAGGCGGCACGTGCCGCGGGTTTCAGCCAATGGAGAGCCTGGCAGTGAGGTCACGTGCCGCTGTTTGGCGCTTTTGTGCGCGCCCGAGTCTGTTGGTGCTCAGAGTGTGGCCAGGCGGCTCGGACCGAGCAGGTGGGTGCGGGGCTCAGGGAGGAGGTGGCTGGAGGCCGGGGACCAGCGAGAGGGATGCGGCGGGCGGGAGGGGCCGGGCGGTGGTAGCTGCCCCCTGCCGGAGGGCGGCGGGCGTGGCCGCGGGCCCTAAGTGGGACCGGCGGGCGGGGGTCGTTCCGCTTTGTGTGTGGCTCGGGCGGAGCCTCGGCTTTGTCCCGGCTCCCTGGGGGCGCGGCTACCGTGGGGAGGGGGCGCGGCCAGCTGGGCAAGCCCCGGGCGTTAGCCCGGGGTGCCGTCGTGGAGACAATAGGGGGCGTGGGCCCTCGTTTGCCTCCCTCCTTTCCCTCGCAGGCTCAGCCCCGCTGGGGTCCCCATTGTCTGAAGGGGCGGGGCGGCGCCTCCAGAGGGCAGCGGCCTTAGCGTCAGACTGCGGGCAGCTAGGGACGCTCCCCTTCCCCTCTGTCGCCTTCGCCCAGTGACTAGGGCCGAGCCCGAGGCTGACACCCCACGAGAGCAATCCTGTCCTCGCGGCGGGGGGGCGCGGACAGCTAGGGTGGAGGCGGGGTGGGTGGGAGTGAGGGGAGGAAGTGGCGGGCAGATGCCTGAGCTACCCCACGGCCGGTTCCCCGGGCCTGCCCCATCTGCCGAGCTGCTCCGGGGGTGGGGGGGGCCTCGAGATGTTTTTGGCGGGAGTTGGGGGGGCGTTGGCGTGCGGGGAGCCCGGGAAGGGCGGAGTTACCCAGATAGGACCGTTAGCCCCGCCTATCCCTCCCCTTCCCACGCGCGCGGGCTCAGGGGTGTTGTGAGTTCTGGGAGATTCGAAAAGGCGCGGGGAGGAAGGGGGCGGGGCCAGGGGCCGGAGCACAGGGCGTGCTCTGATTGGCCGGGGGCGGCCACCCGCTTTTCCTCGCTTGGACCGGGGCCACGCCCATCCTGGGTCCGGTGCTGCGTCTCATGCTCTCCAGGGGTGAGACGGTTTCGCGGCTTAGGGTTTTAATTTCCAGCTGTTGGAACCTGCAGTCTTAGGTTTTCTTACTGGCCTGGGGTGTACAAAGATAATGACCTTAAACAAAATCAAGGAGGGATGTAGAATTTTTCATGATAAAAGGCAGCAAATATAACCTATAACCTGGAGGTTCATAAAACTGATTAATTTTGCTCGCTGTTGATTGAATAAGGAGCTTAAGCCCCTAGAACAATAGGAGTTCAACATACTGGTTAATATTAGCTTGGGCGTTTTGTTTTCCACCATGGCAGACGCAGACAAAGCAGGGTGGGCATTTCATTTGCACAATGAGTTGTAGGCAGTATTAAGATGGCTCCGGTCTCACTGTAGAGTTGAATCTGGAAGATCTTTTCGCCGTTTGGGAGGGGAAATTTTGGGGGGTTTTAGGGCAAAAAAAAAAATGTTGTGACTTAACGTCGTCTAATTTTTAAAATCCAAGATGTTTTTTGAGCAGGCAAGCTCAGTTGATTAGATTTTCTGTAACCAATGTTCTATTCAGTTCAAATTTACCAATGTTTCAGTATTTTCTAGATTCTTATGATTTTCTAGGTAATGATGTCTTATTTAATTCCATGGTAGTGATTTTTCTGACACTGATTTATGTGGATGTGATTTGAGGTCCCTTTGGATCAATGACCTAGAAATGCAAAGAAATTGATCGCATGCTTTTGAAAATCCTTTTCAGGGTTTTCCTTGCCAGTGGATTGTGTAGAATACACTGCCAGTCTCTTGTCTTCTGTTCACCATGGCTTCTTCTGGTAGGTAATCTATTTGGAAAAGCTGAATTGTGATGGGTTTAGGATTTTATAATAGGAGATGGATTCAGGTCTTAAGCCATTAATTGAGCAGTTGTATTTTGGTCTTATCAAAAAACCCATTATATAAATCAGAAGAAAAATTATCACTTGATGAATGTACTGAAGAGCTCCTAATTGTTTCATTATATAATGATTTGGCTTCGTCTAGAGCAAAATCGTGGAGTTTTGCACAAGTCTTCTTTTGTTTATGAAAGTGATTGTCAGACACATATCTCAGAATGGTATTTTTTAATCCAAAAATATTGAGCTTTGGTTTTATGGGAGGCAGTATTTAGATAATCTCTTCCCTGCAAACACAGCTTCTTCATCAGCCTGAATTCTGTTCATTAAATTGATTTGGTTTATAGGAAATTACAGGATAGTTTATTAGAATAGGAAAACCCCATTTTTCTGAATATATTATGAATATGATCAAATCCAGATATCCAGGTGAAAGAACTGGAGAAGCGTGCTTCAGGCCAGGCTTTTGAGCTGATTCTCAGCCCTCGATCAAAAGAATCCGTCCCAGAATTCCCCCTTTCCCCTCCAAAGAAGAAGGATCTTTCCCTGGAGGAAATTCAGAAGAAATTAGAAGCTGCAGAAGAAAGACGCAAGGTAAACATCACAATTCACAGAAAACAGGATATTTATTTATGTAATGTGGCGAATCAGTTTTATTTCCGTAAGAGGAGGAAAACAGAATTGGAGCTAGATGGGATTATAATTGTGACAATTACATATGCCAGTAGCTAGGAGAAAATGCCAGGCATCGTTTACTGAGCTCCCTATTATGTACCAAGTCCTTTATTTTGTTTTTCTCCTTTAACTCAATGACCCTATAAGAGTAGATGTCTGAGATACTGAGATGAGAAAAAAGTCTCAGAAATGTCATTTTCCCAAATCCTATAGCTATGAGCATTGGAGCCAGAATTCAAGCTTAGGTCTGTCTGAAACCAAAGTTCCGGCTTCTCTTGCTTTCTCTTTGAAAAATAGATTTGTTGGTGGATGATTGTTTTTTCTTTCCCTCCCCCCTGCCCCCCATTTGGTTTGGTTTGTGTGTGTGCCTGCGTGGTTTGTTTCTTTTCCAAGAGCTGTACAATAAAAACATTTTAAATTGCTGGTAATGTGATTGTGTTGCTCAACTGGCATAATGATAGTGAGGCAGCTTGTCTCTTATCTGAGCAATTCTATAAAATACCCATTTTTAAAAACAAATCAGAAAAGGGGTGCCTGGGTGGCTCAGTTGGTTAAGTGTCTGACTCTTGATCTCAGCTCAGGTCTTGATCTCAGAGTCTTGAGTTCAAACCCCATTGAAGTTCAAACCTCCACTGAGTGTGGAGCCTACTTAAAAAAAAGAACAACCCAAATCAGAAAGATCAACAAATATTAATACGCTTATTGTATAAAAATTGGGAATCAGAAGTTTATACATAGGAAATGAAAAGTATTCATTATCCTACTTCCCAGAAATAACCATTGTTAACATTTTGGTGCATTTCCTTCCATTCAGTATTATTTTCATGAAGAGCTTTATATAAATTCTCATTTATTCCCTTCCAATAACCCTGATTAAGGTGAGTGGGTTTAATTTTAAAATTAGGGAGGGGCGCCTGGCTGGCTCAGTCAATAGCACAAGTGACTCTTGGATCTTGGGTTTGTGAGTTCAAGCCCCATGCTGTGTATAGAGTTTAAATTAAAAAAAAAAAAAAATGTTTTTAACAAAATAAAATGAAGGAAAGTAGGCACAAGAAGGTGAGGTAGTAACCTGCCCCTGACCAACACAGTTAGTGCAATGTAAAGTCTGACACATCTCACCACACACACACATTCGTGCCCCTGTTAAAGCTTCTGTAACATGTGCCCTGTATGTTGCAGTGCCACGTGCGTATTTGTGCAGAGCCGCCGTTGGCACCGCCATTCATTTCCCCAGGAAGGGCAGCAGAGTTTGCAAGGGAGCTTTGTCTGCTACCTGCTCTTCTGCACCAATTGAGCTCTTACGGAGGATGATGGAGTTTTGTGGACTTTTGAGTTTGTGAGGAAATGCAGCCAATGGCTGGATAAAGAAATTTTTAAGGAATCCACCCTGGCCCTGTAGTCACTAACCTTTGCTTTATATAGTGGAACTTGGGACTGGGATACTGCAGAAGAGAGTGAGCAGAACCAGTGGCAGGTGCTCTGTAGTTTTCCTGCTTCAGTGATGCTTCCAGGCACGTCGGAATCTGTGTGGTAACATGCTCTTGTGTGTTGGTTCTGTTGAAGGCGGCGAACTGTAGTAACCGCTCCAGTGGTCTGGAAGTGACTGCAGCTTCCAGAGAGAGAAGCGATGATGCTTTTCTATGACACAGAAATTCCCCCTGGCTCAAATAGTAATCTGGGGGCTTGGTCTTAAATTCCCTATCATTCACGTTTTTTCTTTTTATTGATATGCTCACATTTTTTACAATCGAACTTTCTTCAGGTGGACATTGAAGGTCAGTAACCAGTTCTTGACAGTATAGCTCCATTCCTCCATGTGCCTGCTTAATGGTAACTGCTTGTTACCATTAAGCAGTAAAGCTTACAGGGATTCCCTTAGAGAACACTGGGGCAATACTCTGGACAAACCTGGGCAGTTTTCCAAAGTAAATACGAACACTAGAAAAGAAGGTGATTTTCACAGTATTTTGATAACAGACGATTCAGGCCCTGGCTTAGGTTATATTTAAGGAGATCTTAATTTCTGCCTCTTTTCAGTCCTCCCAGTTAATAACGGGGTTTTTTTTGGGGGGGGGTCAAAAATGTAATGCTCAATAAACTTCAGAGGGTCTAGCCTGTTAAACATTTTTCAGTCCCATGAAGCCGAGGTCTTGAAGCAGCTGGCTGAGAAGCGGGAGCACGAGAAAGAGGTGCTTCAGAAAGCCATAGAGGAGAACAACAACTTCAGTAAGATGGCGGAAGAAAAGCTGACCCACAAAATGGAGGCCAACAAAGAGAACCGAGAGGCCCAGATGGCCGCCAAACTGGAGCGCTTGCGGGAGAAGGTCGGTGGCCCAGCTTTGCTTTGAGAGGGTTGAGAGCTTGAAGTCTCCACCTGTGAGTTGGCTCGAACTAATGGCCTTGATCGAGGCGTTGGGTGTCTCTGTCCCCAGTTTTGGGGCTCAACACATTAAACGAGAGGGATCTTATGTTAAAATAAGATGGAGCAGGGGCACCTGGGTGGCTCAGTGCATTAAAGCCTCTGCCTTCGGCTCAGGTCATGATCCCAGGGTCCTGGGATCGAGCCCTGCATCAGGCTCTCTGCTCAGCAGGGAGCCTGCTTCCTCCTCTCTCTCTCCGCCTGCCTCTCTGCCTACTTGTGATCTCTGTCTGTCAAATAAATAAATAAAATCTTTAAAAAATAAGTAAATAAATAAGATGGAGCGGAGGCACCTGGCAGGCTCTGTCAGCAGAACACTCGACTCTTGATCTTGGGGTTGTGAGTTCGAGCCCCACGTTGGGTGCCGAGATTACATAAAAAAAAAATCTTGAAGAAAGAATAAGGTGGGGTATTCAGTGATTTCCAGAAAAATTGTATCTTCTTTGAAAGAGCCAAGGAGGCTCAGTCATCAGAGTCCATGGGTGACCCAGGGAAATTTGAAGATAATGTTTTAGAACCCTGTGTGCTTCCCACTGATATATGATATACGCCCAGATGCCGCAGTCGGGCCTGTTGCGGGGTGCATGGCTCGCCAGGCTTTGTGATTTGACTGACCGACGAATGCTGTTTCTTTCTAGGACAAGCACATTGAAGAAGTGCGGAAGAACAAGGAATCCAAAGACCCTGCTGATGAAACTGACGCTGACTAATTTGTTCTGAGAACTGACTTTCTCCCCTTCCCCTTCCCAAATATCCAAAGACTGTACTGGCCAGTGTCATTTTATTTTTGCCCTCCTGACAAATCTTCTAGAAGCTGATGTAGGACTGTATAGGTAGATCCAGATTGTATGATGTTGTTTTCGGGCCTAAAGGGGAGAAATGGAAAGTGTTGTACTCTTTTTCTAAAGTGTTGAAGTCTTTCTAATGTAGCTACTTTTTCTCGTTGCATCTTTTCTACTTCAGTGCACCTGGCGTACTGGGTTAACGGCTAGTACTGTATTGGCTCTGTGAAAACATGTTCGTGAAAAGAGTATGTAGTGGCTTCTTTCAAATTGTTAGATGCTGAATATCTGTTCACTTTTAAATCCCAATTCTGTCCCAATCTTACCAGATGCTACTGTACTTGAATGGTTAATAAAACTGCACAGTGCTGTTGGTGGCAGTGACTTCTTTCTGTACAGGTAATAAACTGTGAAGTGACAGAGACCCTCCTAGCTTCTGTTCGTTCCAGATGGGGCCTTCGGCCTCCAGAAATAACCCAGCGCACGCGTCGCTGCAAGTTCTCTGCCCTGGAGTTTCTTGCTCCCTAGTCCTTTGCATTGTCTTCTCCCACAATTGTCACTTTGTTTTGATGCCTCGGCCCAGATCAGCTGCTACGATAGTCTTTCAGATGTTTATTTGCAAACAAGCTTATTTTTGTTCCTGTGTCCCCATTAAAAAGGCAGATTGTAGGCACACAGGGGGTTTCTGGGAAGGGTTTAGGGGAAGTCTCGAGATGCTGGTTAGAGGTATTGGACAGCTCCCCGGCTTCCTGGTACAGGTCAGGGTAGGATGGGACCTGTCATACTTTCCTGCCGTAGAAGCCAAGACTCCAAAATCGGAATATTTGCTATCATTCTCTGGGCCCATGCAGCAACCTTTGGTGCAGTGGTTAAAAGAAGCCTTTTCCAGAGTAGCCTGTGACTTGGGTGGTTTGGATTGGCATCTCCTCCATCTTGTATCCAGAGGTTATAATACTCACCATTGTCGGAGCATTGCCTTTCAATTCAGGGAAAACCTTTGGCAGCTTTCCTAGGCTATTTGGGAAATAGCCTTAATTGCATATGATTATTTGCTTCTCAGACATCCGCGTAAAAGCTCTTGGAAGCCGTGCACCTCAGTGAGAAAGTGTGCCGGGTGACAACGCCGGGGGAGGGTCTACTGGGTGCTGGGCACGGACTGCCTCAGTTCCGGCTTTGTCTTTGGTTTGGGTTTTACCATCTCAATCTTACTCCTATGTTGTTAGGATTAAAGTATGTGTGTGTGTATGTTTAGAAGGCACGGTTAGAACCCTGCTTTATATCTAGCACGCAGCTAAATGACAGCTATTACCAGGGGCTAGTGAGTGAGCTAAGTTTATCCTCTTAAGTTGGAAAGGATCTCACAGCTTTTTGTGTGCCTTGAATTGACTTCCACATTTACCTCAACTGAGATGATCAATCATAGTTATAGGAAAAAGCTGAATGTCAGAGTCCAGCCACGCAGGGCAAACAAGAACAAGATCAAGTGTAGTTTAGTCGAATGCTAGTTCAGACAAGAAAGGACAAAGTGAGACTTTTGTGCAGGGGCTCAGCATCGTTCATTCCCAGCCCCTGGCACATTGCAGGTATTGGAGGCTTGCATAGGTGACCTGATGCCCACAGGGGTCTTTTAGATGCCAGTTTCGAGCAGCTGGGGTGTGAAATCCGTGGGAAGATAGAAACTTGCGGTAATGTTACTGGGTGTCCTAGAGATGGCAGTAGACTTGTTCATACAGGATCTGTAGGGAAGGGAACAGAACTCAGGGAAGAGCAAGAAGAGTCCAGGTGGTCTGAGGGGAGGATACCCCAGTGGGTTCCCCCCAACCCCCTGCTGGCTCTGACTTAACATCACAGGGGTCCTGGGTTCCCACCTCGTGACAGTGATGCATCACAGGGAACTGAATGGTGGATATGGCTTACCCATGACGTCAGAAACCCTGGCTTGCTGTTTTACCTCTGATCTTTGGAGAGGCACTTAGTTCTGGGCCTCCATTTTCTCCTGGACAAAAAGGAGAAGGTTGAACTAGGTTAGTTAACTTGTTTTTACTCTTGGCATATAACTTGGAGGAAAGGAATAGTGGGCACCCGTGACTTCCAGGGAGTGCATGTCCTTCCCCAGCCTTGGTGTTTTCTGTCCTGGCCTCTAGTGCGCATGTCTCATGGGGGATGGGGGTGGGGGGGGGCAGCCTCCTCCGGCAGCCCTGCAGGCACAGCTAGCCTGGCAAGGCCAGGAGGTCTGACCTCAGCCTGGGGGCCGTTGTCCAGGAGCCCGCTCCGTTCCTTCTGGCTTGAGTGGAAAATGAGGTCTGTCCGTTCCTCCTGAGACTCCTGTACTTAGATGTGGTGATTGACTGGCCTTGGTGGGAAAGAGATTCCCTTGCTTGGGATGTATCCCAAGCACCTGCAGTGTGTTACACACTGGGCTGTCCGCTGGGCATGAAAATGGGGGCCCGGTGCAGCATGTGCTGACGGGGAAGGGGACGAGAGCTGTAGAACACTTAGCTGAGAGTACTGCTCTCGGCCAGAAGATGGTACTCACCAAGTGGGCTTTAGTGGTTTGGCGAAGGCATAACCACAGGCTTCAGTGGCCTGGGAGGCCCAAAAGAGGAAGAAAGTCTTGAGCCAGTCCTCCGAGGGGTCAGATAGGGACCCTAGCACTTAATAATGAACGAAGCCCTGGACAAGCACGCGAGTCGGGGACCCGCCAGTGTTACTAGTTCACGGCAGGAGCTCAACAAAGAGCTCCATTTCTCTGGTCCTAAGCAATGAAGAGCCGCTGGAGGCTTTAGAACACAGGAATGGTAGTGTTCAGTAAACATAGGCCTTCTGAGGGAGAGAAAGGGGAGGTGGGACAGGATGGACTGGAGGGAATTTGCGGGAGCGGCACAGGGATCCCGCGATGAGGGTCTGACCTGGAGGGGAGCACTCCCGGAAACCTGCCGCTGAACCTGGGAAACAGGGGGAGGAGAAGGAGGCCATTCCACAGCTGACAGGGGCATTGGTGTCCCTCATGAGGAGCTGTTCACTGAGGGGTTATCTCAAGCGTGTTTATGTAAGTTGGCTCCTGGGGTCCTGCCCTGTGAGGTAGTACAGATCGTTCCGTGGTGCAGAGGAGGTGAGCAAGGTTAGGAAGGTTTGACTGGACCACGCCTCAGAGCTGGCAAGTGTCCAGGCGCGGTCGGCCTCCAGGCCCTGCAAGCAGAGGGGGTTGCTCGGGCCATTCACCTCTCTGTTGTCCCCCACAGTTTCCGGAGCCCCAGACTCAGCCATGCCACCCTCTTCAGAAAGGCAGTTGGTGACCATCTCTGGTAATGCTGGGGAAGAGAGTTGTCCCCCCCCCACCACCACCACCACAGTCCCTTTTTACTGTGCAGATTATTCTCCCAGTGGAAAGTTCTGGTTTCCAGTGATGTCTTAGTGCTCCTAGTAAGTCTGTTCTCTCAGCTAACGGTTTGGCCACCTTACTGTTAGTCTGAACCACTATTCAACACAATTCATTTAGGAACAAGAAAAAGATGAAAGCTGGGCTCCTTAAAAGGAGTGATTTCCCCTTTGGGCGGAAGGTTGGATTAGGTGCCCCAGAAGCTCCCTTTCCAATCCAAGACTGGTTCTGGGTCTTCTCTACCTGCTGAGACCATAAACCCCCAAGGCCAGGAACCATGTCTCGACCACTGAGGTTTCCCCCACTGAGTGCTTCAGTCTCTTGCCATCTGCCTCCTACCTCTTGGTCCAGGTCCGACAGAAGGTCCTAACAGTCCTGTGGCTGTATCAGCAGAGCTGGTGTTGTGTACTCAAGGGGCCCAGGGAAGAATTTCTGGCTTGCACCCAGATTTTTAAAGCTTTGTCATAAGGCTTGAAGAGCTCAAAATGCCGCAACGTCAGTGGAGGGGTCTGGCGCATAGCTGGAAAGGCACAGCCTTCTCCCAGCGTGGTTGTGAGTGGTCCCTTTCCCGTCCTTGAGCACCAAATCCTACCGGGCGCACATGGGCTATGAAGTGGGTGGAGGGGGTAAGAAAAAGAAGCAGGAGATTAGCCAGATGCCCATGACCACCACCTCAACAGAATTGAGGGGATCAGGGGGACCAAGCCTCTGTAGGTACAGGAGGCCTCTGGCCTGGGCCTTCCACTCCCCTTGCTGGCAAGAAGCCCCAGTATCACTAGGATGGGGGTGGGGGGCATGGGTAGGGACTGCTGACCCCAGATCCCCTCTTACGTGCAGCAGCTTACTATTTGCATAGGAACAACCCTATGATGTTGTCGTGCCCATTTTACAGGCAAGAAATGAGGAGGCAAGTGAGACTCAGTTTTGCCCAAAGTGACATACCTAGGAGTTGTGGAGTCAGGATTCAAAACCTTTTTTTTTTTTTTAAGATTTTTATTTAACAGAGAGAGAGCACACAAATACACAAATAGAGTATCAGGCAGAGGGAGAAGCAGGCTCCCTGCTGAGCAAGGAGACTGATGTAGGTCTCAATCCCAGGACTCTGGGATCACAACCTGAACCGAAAGCAGATGCTTAACTGACTGAGCCACCCAGGCGCCCCTCAGGACTCAAACCTTAACTTTGAATCCCCAGCTCTACTGCTGCTTCTTACGTATCACATAACAATGATTACGCAATTACTAGTTTCAAGTATGTCTGCCCAGCTAGAAGGAACATTCTCACTGGAGACTGTGCCTTCGCATTCACCACTGGATCTCCGGCTCTGAGACCAGCATGAGGTGGGAGGTTAGCACGTGTTGGGGCGCCTGGTGGCGCAGTCGGTTGAGCATCTGACACTTGGTTTTGGCTCAGGTTGTGATCTCATGGTCTTGAGATCAAGCCCCATGCTAGGCTAGGCTAGGCCCCATGTCCCATGCTCAGTGTGGGGTTTGCTTGGGATTCTCTCTGCCTTGCCCTCTGTCATTCTCTCTTGTGCCCTCTCTCAAATAAATCTTTAAATAAATCAATATGTGCTGAATTAAATCATTATGAGTGGGTGGGTGACTCTTGTGGTCCACTAGGGTCACCTGCTTTGTCCTTTTTTTGTGTGGACCCCATGGGAAGTCAATTGGATTTTCTAGAAGCAGAGGATGGCTCTGCCCCAATTTGCAGATTGGCCTCAGAGTTGCCTTAACCCTTGATGACATCCTTTCAGGTCCAGAGGCACCAGCTGGTGGCCTGTGGCCAGAGTCGGTCTGTGGGCAGGTTGTCTTCAACCCAGGCTGTTTAAATTTTTGAGTGAGTGGACAATTAATTCCACTTCAAAATCTGATTTCAAGATTGTCTTTAAAAGCCTGGAAGATCTGACAACCCTGGGCGCTAGGTCTAGCTCCCAATCAGCAGGTTCTGGGCAGCTGCTGCCCCCTTGAGGTGTGACGTGTGCTCTACAGCTCTCTGTTCCCTGGCAGGGCCATTTCTGGCCTTGACTGAAGTCAAGGGCAACTATAGGCCTGAGTTTGCAGTCCCTGACACAGATGACAGCAACTCCACCAGTCAGTCAAAACTTTTTTTTTTAGGTCAAAGGTCCAATCAGTATGAAAGGAAATACAATAAAAAGTGACTCCCTTTCCTCTGTGGTCCCCTCCCTAGCTTCCCTCCCCAGATGCCACAGTCCCTGTCTCCCCCTCAGACTGGCTACACTTCCTTGAGCACAGTCTCCAAAGGCCGGCAGTCACCTGTGATGGGCCAGACACCAGCTGGGCTTTGCAAAATAGACTCGGGGACCCTCGTCAAACCTTTGGAGGTAGAATTTCTAAAACTGGAGTCTAGGTGTCTGGATTTTTTTAAAGCCCACAGTGTTTTCTCTTGCTCATCAAGGCAGAGATCTCTGTGCTCAGGATGTAACATCCCTAAAACAGTTATCCCTCTCCAGTCCCCCAAAGTCTGGCAGACACAGGCCCAGAGTCTGGCCATCAAGGCCACTGCTTAGCTGTATGGACTGTGCCCTGCCCAGGGACACTCAGCAAAGGCCTGAGTGTCCCTGGCCATACTTCACACTCCGAGCCATGGTCCACTGCCCTCCCAGGCCACAGAACAGCAGCACCGATGCTGAATTTACCATGTCAGCCATTCAATACAGGGACTGTGCTGTGACGCGGGGCGGGGGGGGGGGGGGGGGGGGGAGGGGCTCCTCCATGCAACTGCAGGCCCAGGACAGATTCATGTAGGAGGTGAGGCCTGGGCCAAGTTTGGTCTAGGGGCTAGAAGAAAAGAAGGCACGCTTCCACCCTGTCCTTCCCTCTCCCAACTCACCACTCCCCCATCCGCCTCCCACAGCTGCCTATGGGTATCAGCAGCCACCAGCAGGGACACCTTAATAACCGTGTGCATGGAGAAGACCCTGGGAGACCAACACGGGGCAAAGGAGTCGTCCAGCCATACATAAGTCAGATCGACCTAGGGGACAGCTTGGGGTTAGGTAGCTTGGTATCCAGAAGTACCTGCTGGGGGCAGGGTTGTGGGGGAGCGCAGGGATCCAGGAGCCTTGTTCCTTCTGGTCAGTCTCTGACAGGCTCTCCAAAGACAGAGCCCACCTCTCTGCAGCCTCAGGGAATGCTATCAGAGTGCTCCTCCGACCCCTGCCAGGCCACGGGGCTGCTGTTGGCTTGCCGGGAGATAACACAGAAATTGAAAATAAGAGTTTAGAAACTTTTATAACAACCGTACAAGGTCAGCTGAATACTATTAAAGTCTAGGCTGGTACTTTGCATCGTTCTTATTCGTTTTAGCTAAAAAAATTTTCACAGTAAAATCTATATAACATAAAATGTGCCACTTGAACCATTTTTAAGTGCACGATGCAGTGGCATTAAGTACGTTCACACTGTTGTGTAATCACCACCACTGTCTAGTGGATTTCCTTAATTTTCCAAAAGTGAAAGTTTTCTGCAGATAAACATTTCTTTTTGGATTTAGTTTGAGAAGAACTAAACTAAATCCTGACCAAAGCCTTGAAGGTGTTGGTAGCGTGGGGGGGGGGGGTGTGCAGGGAGAGGCCCCTGATTACATGGCTTGACCCATTTTTTGGCTTCATTCCTCCAAACTGGTGAGTTGCTGTTTGCCCCCAGGGAAGGGTGAGGGCCAAGGTCTAGCAGGGAGAGGCGGTTTTGGTGGGGTGTGGCAGGGGGTTGCAGGGGCGAAGTGGGGCTCTCCCCAGGCAGGGCTGCCCTGAGTGCGGGTGGAGGAAGGGGGACCAAGAAAGTTGGATGGAAGGCCACCAGGCTTTCTAGCAGGCTTTCCTCCTGACTCAGCCGGGGGAGGTGCATTGGTTTAGAATTCCAGTAAAGTCAGTTCCAGCTGGGAAAGCCCTCAGTGACCTCTGTGTCTACCCTCCTTGTTCAGGGGAAGCGCCAGAGGTCAGAAAGAAAAGACTTGCCCCAGTTTTCAAGCCACCAGTGGTGGTCCCAAAGGTGGACCTTTCAATTCCCAGAGAGAAACAGGGCAGAGGTTCCTGGAGTCAAAAAGAACAGGACTGAAGTCCCAGCTCCGTGAGTTCTCCTGGGCCTTCGTATCCCCACCTTCGTCTGTAAGATAGGACACGGGGTTAAGCCCTCATAGGCTGGACGAGTATTGA
The DNA here is from genome assembly GCF_009829155.1 of Mustela erminea. Lineage (NCBI taxonomy): Eukaryota > Metazoa > Chordata > Mammalia > Carnivora > Mustelidae > Mustela > Mustela erminea. Next base: position 90,865,921 of record NC_045623.1, read on the forward strand.
GCCTGGGCTGGGTTTAATGAAAGGCTCGGCTGATGGGAAGGTCAGTCCCCTCCCCCTCTCTGTCCCTCCAGGTCCAGTGTTCCTCCTGCAGACTCCAGGGTCTTCTCTGCCATTTCCCTTCACCGTAGCTGTGAGGACAGAGGAAGGCACACCCTCTCCAGAGGGAGAACAGGGAGCTTACGATCTCCCACACCAGCCCATCTGAGCATCTCCCTCCCCACCTGGCCACTGCTCTGGGCTCAGCTCTTCTGCCATCTCTTTGTACATCTTAGAGAAATTTTTGTCCTTTCTGGGACTCAGAACATTTGCAAAATGAGGGAGTTGAACCAGAGAACCCAAAAGTCCATTTTGGGGAGGAGGTGCTATAAAGTGTGGGATGATTTACATTTCTGTATCTTTTCTGGGACAAACCCCAGCATGTTAGACTAGGCTGCTCTGGGTTACTGGCCACGCACTTTTGTGTTGCCTCTCTCTGTGCTCTGTCACTTCCTCCAGTCCTCCTTTCTGTCTTCTGGCTAAGGTTTCCAGAGCATTTGCTATTTGCCATGCACGGTGGCCAATCAGCATTTCCCGGATCCCATCTTACTAAATCCATAACGCATCCTGGTGAAGTCGGTGCTATTCTTAGCCTATTTTCCAGTCAAGAAACTGAGGTTCAGAGAAGTTACGTCACTGACCGTAGCTGGTCAGAGGCAGAGCCAGCAGCCAGCCCACGCGGCACCTTCCCCAGATGGTCTGGTCCTATCCCAGCCTGAAGTCAGCGGGTTCAATCTGGCGTGGGCCTGTGCCCTCCTCCTCCCTCCTGTTTTCCCCAGGTAGGCTCTGACTCCCCTCCCGGTGATGCTCCAGCTGGCAGGCTCACCCGGGGCAGTCGGGGAGGAGGGTTTGGCTGCTGGTGGGAAAAGGATCCCTGGCTGGTTCCAGTTTCTGACTCGTATCTCAGATACCGGGTCCTCTGCCCCCAATCTCCTTCCTCTCCTTCTTCTTTAGATGTCCCTAAGAGAGTACCCAAAGCAAGGCTTTCCATTCACTCATTCATTCATTCATTTGTTGAACAAATACAAATAGTCCTCCCACATGCCAGTCACCATCGTCAGCCCTGGAGGGTTCAGCGATGTGCAAGGCAGGTCAGCTCTGGTCCTCAAGAGCGTACATTCTGGTGGAGGAGACAGACATTACGAAAAGAGGATGAGTGCCGTGGAGGGAATGAAAAGGGCTGGTGGGGACAGTGATTATGGCAGGGGTGGGGTTCTCTGCAGGTGAGGTGCGCGGGGCATGGCATGCTCCTGAAAGATGGGACAGCGTGCAAAGGCAGGAACCAGCAGGTGTGAGGAAGGAGCGTAAACTAGGCCCTCGTGGCTGGAATAGGTGAGGCAGGGGGTCCAGGGCCAGGGCGCATACTGGCCTGTGGGCCAGAACGAGAGGTCGAGTGACATTCATGAGTGATGTGAAACATCTGGGAGCTTTAAGCAGGGAGCAACATGATTAGGTCATGTGTGTAAAGGATCCTGCGGCCACTGTGATAAGAGTGCATTGTGGGAAGCAGGCATGTGGGAGAGATGGGGGTGGCTTGGAAGAGGGTGAGGGCCATGGGATGGAGAGAAAAAGTCAAATTTAGGATCTCCGTGGGCCAAGGGGTACAGCCTGTGCCCACCTCTGAGAGGGAGCTGGCTTGCGGCTGGGAGCAGAGTGGCGCCTCCTCTCTGGGGACCTAGAGCAGGGGACGCCCTGCTGCATCGTCCCCGGCCTCCCCCTGCCTGAAGGAGGGCTGTGAGCTTCTGATCGTCCGGAGTCACCCTTGGCCACAAGAGGTCCACATGTCCAGAGCCTCTCCTCCAGCCCTTCTCCCTGGGCTTGTGGCTGTTAAAATTTTTTTTTTTTACCTAGCACATTTGAAAATCTAATTGGTTTTATTAAGCAATTCATGAATCAGTCAGTATCCCCTCTTGCGGGTAGAGGGGAGCTCCAAGTAACTGTACAAAATGGTTTTTGAAGGCAGAGAGGGGCAGGGGTGTCTGGGTGGTGCAGTCGGTGGGGTGTCTAACTTTGGTTTTGGCTCAGGTCATGATCTCAAGGGTGTGAGTTCGAGCCCCATGTCAGGCTCTGTGCTGGGTGCGGAGTCTGATTCGAATTCTCTCTCCCACTTCCCCTCCTCCTCATGCTCTCTCTCTCTAAAATAAATAAATCTAAAAAACAATACAAGAAGAGAGGGGCAGAAAAAAGGAACTTATTAGCAAGGAATGCATTGTTTTAGGCCAGGCCACACTCCCAAGGAGGAACTGTAGGGGTCTACTGGGGGACTACTTCCTCCTGTTAACCAGGAAATTCCAGTCGGGCTGGTTAAGGGTTAAAGGTTTCTGGGAGGTTGAAACTGTTGTTAGGTTAGGCATTAAGTCTTGGCTTACTGATGTGGGGCCCTCACATAAGTGGCACTATTTTGAGCCATTTTTAAAAATAGTTCTTCCCCTTTGATCAGACTCTCAGCTTAACTAAAGATGCAACCAAAATTTAAGACATTAGTGCAACTCTCAGCTAATGTTCCGTAGTTCTCCAATCTTCTCCTTCTCCTTCTGGGCAGTATCCAGAGAGCGTGACTTTTTTTTTTCTTCAGATCATGACATTTTTTATTATTTTATTTATTTATTTGTAAAGATTTTATTTATTTGCCAGAAAAAGAGAGAGAGAGAGAGCCCAAGCAGGGAAGCAGCAGGCAAAGGGAGACTCCGTTCTGAGCAGGGAGCCCGATGCCGGACTGGATACCAGGACCCCGGGATCATAACCTGAGCCAAAGGCAGACGTCCAACTGATTGAGCCACCCAGGCATTCCATGACATTTTTGTTTAATTTTTGTGATATTCACAGGTTATGACCTCTGTTTCACAAAGGAATATTTGCTGACTAATCCACAGTCTGAAAGGCAAAGTTTATCCCCTTTGTCGTTGTCTTTCCAAGCCAGGGTCAGAGAAAAGGAAAGAAAGGAAAGAAGGAAGGGTTTTGTGTTAAAAGTATGAAGTCCTGATCTGTTGTCTTGGAAGCAAGCAGTTCACCTTAATGTCAGCTGCTTCTCTTCCTCAGCAGTAGGATTTGGAGGTCTCCAGAGCTCGTATAGAACCAGCTGGCGAGTGGAACCTTTTCCAGCTGGGAGATGTGTATCTAAGATTTAAGACCCTGAAGTTTGGCTGCCATCTGGGTAGTGAAGAGGACTTGGTATCGTCCCTTCCAAGGAGATTCAAGGGCAATTTTGTTCATAACAGTTCTAAATCAGAAGGGTAGGAGAAGAGGGGCGCCTGGGTGGCTCAGCAGGTTAAAGCCTCTGCCTTCGGCTCAGGTCATGATCCCGGATCAGAGTCCTGGGATCGAGCCTCGCATCGGGCTCTCTACTCAGCAGCAGGGAGCCTGCTTCCCTCTCTCTCTCTGCCTGCCTCTCCGCCTACTTGTGATCTCTGTCTGTCAAATCAATCAATCAATCAATCTTAAAAAAAAAAAAAGAAAGAAAGAAGGGTAGGAGAAAATTGGAAACATTAGTTGGGAGAGTCATAGCCCAATTTTTGAAAATACTGGAGGAATTCAGGATCCAGTCCAATTTATAAGGTATATAACAGAACTTCAAAGACAGTTAACAGGATTAGAACCTAATACAAAGACGCAAATACAAAGATGATAATTTCTCCTCTCTGCAGTTACCTTCATATTTTTAATAGTAAAACTAATTTGTTTGCATTAAATGTTGCCTGATTATTTATATGTGTTTTGCAAGAATAATGCTTGACTATATAAACTCTCTCTCTCTATTTTTTTTTTTTAGGAATCTCTATATCCAACGTGGGCTCAAATTCATGACCCAGAGATTAAGAATTTTATGCTCAGACTGAGCCAGCCAGGTGCCCCATATATAAACTCTTTTTAAAACTGCCTTGCGTGTAGGGGTGCCTGGGTGGCTCAGTCAGTTAAACACCTGACTCCTGACCTCAGCTCAGGTCTTGATCTGAGGGTTGTAAGTTCAAGCACCACGTTAGGCTCCTTGCTGGGTGCGGAAACAAACAAAAACAAGAAACTACCTGCCTGGAAAACTGTGAGCAAGGTACCAGTTTAAGCCTTTTTAAGGGACTTTATCGGCTCGGTAAAGTCAGCCTCAGTTTCTTAAAACTGACTGGTCATACCTGAGTCTAGGCAAATCTCTTTCAAATGTAATATTGCAGTCAAAGCCTTGGTAAAAGAGCCAATGTTTCTAATTGCCTCCTGTTGCAAGAACAGATTCTCGCTGAACTTAATGAAAATTATTTTGCCATCAAAAGAATACTCAAGTGATGAATCACAGACCTGTACACCTGAAACAAATAATACACTGTATGTTAATTTTAAAAGATTTTTTAAAAAAGAGAATGTTATCCTTCAAGCTGGATTAACGAGGAAAGATACAACAATCTTTCATATATGTATGTATATATTCACATGTATGTATATGAATACTCAAGAGCTTTTGAATTTGGGAGAGATCAGGTAGGGAGGAAAGAGAAACATCTCACCTTCGTTCACATCTTTGTTCACGTTATCAAACTGTTGATAGTGTAAGAGACAAAGATTTTCCCAAATCTAGAAAAGCGGAACATTAGAAAGCCAGTGATATTTTATTTTTTTTTTAAGATTTTATTTATTTATTTGACAGAGAGAGACTCAGTGAGAGAGGGAAACACAAGCAGGGGAGCAGCAGAGGGAGAGGGAGAAGCAGGCTTCCTGCAGAGCAGGGAACCCGATGCAGGGCTCAATCCTAGGACTTTGGGATCATGACCTGAGGCAAAGGCAGACACTTAACAACTGAGCTACCCAGGTGCCCCCAAAACCAGTGATATTTTAAATAAGAGTCATAAAAATGATCTTCAGTTCCTCTGGCTCCATGTTATTATTTCTCGCTCTGTTTGAGTCCATTTTTCCACTAGTTTTGGAAATTCATACCCAGTTTAGTTTTATGATCTGAAAGTTATCAAAAATTTGCATTCCACACAGATTCCTTTCCATGAATTTCTCTGATGATAAAACACATTTGCAGGAAGAAACATCTGAGTGTAACAGTAACTATCTGTAAATGTCAAAAGATTTAAAATGGCATGCTTAAAGGCCTGATTAGAGTTCATTACAATCTGACAATGAAATTCGGTCATTTCTGTGACACACATTTTAAGATATTAACTAAAATTACAACATAACATTTTCCCAGGGCAAATCAGAATTATAGGAATTTTATGTGATTTCTAGAACACTTTTAGAAATAACGTTTATTCACGCAGTAGAACCAAAAAAGGTTGATCCTCATTTACTTGACAATACTTCCCATGAAATTTAATATACCAAATATGTCTGATTAATTTAATCTCTCTCTTTGATGTTTCAGGGGCTCCTGGAAAAATCCCCCAAATTAGCTACACATAAAAATGACTTCATTTAGAGTTTGTTTTCTAGGATATTTGTTAAACAAATGCCCTTGAGACAGTTTCTCAGCTTTTTTTTTTTTTTTTTTTTAAGGTTCTATTTATTTGACACAGAAAGAGAGAGAGAGAGAGCACAATCTGGGGGAGCAGCAGGCAGAGGGAGAAGCAGGCTCCCAGGGAGCCCGATGCGGGACTTGATCCCAGGACCTCAGGATCATAACCCGAGCCAAAGGCAGATGCCCGACCATCCGAGCCACCCAGGCACCCAGTTTCTTAGCTTTTTAATTATTGTTTTTTCCTAGTGGTCTCTATATAAGTGTAGAAGCATTCCTTCTTGGATAATGCTTTGGGTGACCCATGAAACTTTTTTAAAGATTTTTCTCTTAAGTTTTGAAAAGCTATTAGCCAGGATCATGATATAATAAGACATTTTTTTCCTTGAAAAAGATTTAAGTCGGTCGCCTGGGTGGCTCAGTGGGTTAAGCCGCTGCCTTCGGCTCAGGTCATGATCTCAGGGTCCTGGGATCGAGTCCCGCGTCGGGTTCTCTGCTCCGCGGGGAGCCTGCTTCCTCCTCTCTCTCTCTCTGCCTGCCTCTCTGCCTACTTGTGATCTCTCTGTGTCAAATGAATAAATAAAATCTTTAAAAAAAAAAAAAAAAGTAAAAGATTTAAGTGTTGGGGTGCCTGGCTGGCTCAGTCCATGGAGCTTATGTTTCTTGATCTCGGGGGTTGTAAGTTTGAGCCCCATGTTGGGGATAGAGATTATTTAAAATTAAAGTGTAAAAAAAATGGGGTGCCTAGGTGGGGCATTTGGTTAAGCCTCTGTCTCTTGGTTTCAGCTTAGGCCATGATCTCCGGGTACTGGTACTGAGCCCTACACTGGGCTCTCCGCTCAGCTTGGAGTCTGCTTGAGATTCTCACTCCCTCCCCCTTCTGCTGTCTGGCTCATGCTCTCTCTCTCTCTCTCTAAAATAAATAAATACATCTTTAAAAAGTAAATAAAATCTTTAAATCTTTTAAATCTTTAAAAAATGTAAACAATTAAAGTGCCTGTGTAGAGTTAAGAAGCCATTGTACATTTATGATTATAGAATAAATAATTCTAAAGGAAAAATACTAAAAAATATAAAGGTTTTAAAATGTATGTCAATTATATTCAAATATAAAAAAGTAAAAAAAAGTTTTTTTTTTCCTAAGATCTTATTTATTTGATAGAGATCATAAGTAGGCAGAGAGGCAGGTAGAGAGAGAGAGGGGGGAAGCAGGTTCCCTGCTGAGCAGAGAGCCCAATGCGGGGCTGGATCTCAGGACCCTGGGATCATGACCTGAGCCGAAGGCAGAGGCTTTAACCCACTGAGCCACCCAGGCGCCCCTAAAAAAAAAGTTTTTTAAAACACTTGGTCAAACAGGATCATAGGCCACTGTGAAATAATGCTTAGTTATCCATTTAACCAAAATGACAATTTGTAGGCAAATACAGAAAGCTAAATATTTGTACAAAGTCTCGATCTTTTACAGTTGAAAAGACTCAGGGGCTGGCTCAGTCGGGAGAACATGTGACTCTTGACCTCAGTATTGGGAGTTTGAACTCCGTGTTGGGTGTAGAGATTACTCAAAAAATAATAATAATAGGCTTTAAAAAAAAAATACTGAGGGGGCGCCTGGGTGGGTCAGGCATCTGCCTTCAGCTCAGGTCCTGATCCTAGGGTCCTTAGATAGAGCTCCACATTGGGGCTCCATGCACAGCGGGAAGCCTGCTTCTCTCTCTCCCTCTCCCCCTGCTTGTGTTCCCTCTCTCACTATCTCTCTCTGTCAAATAAATAAAAAATCTTTAAAAAAAATTTGAGAAGACTCAGCTTTTTAAAAATTCTATGTAATTACAGACTTGATAAAGGCAAAACAGAGAATCTTTTTCTTTCTGGGCAGATTACATTAAAAGTAAATAAAAACCTTTGTTTACAGTTTCTTATTAAGAGCAAACGAATAATCTAAGAAAACTTTGTCCTTGGGGCACCTGGTTGGCTTAGTGAGTGGGGCATGCAACTCTTGACCTCTATCTAGGTTGTGAGTTTGAGTCCCACACTTGGGTGCAGAGATTACTTAAAAATAAAATCTTTTAAAAAATATTTACCAAAAAATCTTTTTAAAAAGGAGAAAACTTTGTCCTTTACTTTTTTTTAAAGATTTATGTACTTATTTAGAGAGAGAACACGCGCTTGCATGCACAGAGGAGAAGAACAGAGGGAGAAGGAGAGGGAGAGAATCTTCAAGCAGACTCCCCACTGGCTACAAAGCCTGAGGTGGGGCTGGATCACGACCCAGGAGATCACGGCCTGAGCCAAAACCAAGAGTCAGATGCTCAACTGACTGAGATACCTAGGTGCGCCAAACTTTGTCCTTTTAACAGAGAGAAAAGCCAAATCCTAATTTTATGCCAGAATACTTTAGATATTAAAACTTATTCTTTTGTTTCTTTTTTTAGAGAGGTTTTAGGGGAGGGGCAGAGGGGGAGGGAGAAGCAGAATCCTGGCTGAGCAGGGAGCCCAACCAGGCCTTGATCCCAGGACCCCTGTATCATGACCTGAGCCAGTAGCAGACCGTTAACAACTGAGCCAACCAGGTGCCCCTAAAGCTTATTCTTTTTTTTTTTTTTACTTTTTTTTTTTAAGATTTTATTTATTTATTCGAGAGAGAGAGCAAAATCAGGGGGAAGGGCAGAGGGGGAAGCAGGCTCCCTGCCCAGCAGGGAGCCCCATGTGGGGCTCCATCCCAGGACCCTGAGATCATGACCTGAGCTGAAGGTAGATGCTTAACCCACTGAGCCACTCAGGTGCCCCTAAAGCTTATTCTTGAATGAATTTTAATCTTAGCCAACTTACTACACACTAAAATTTCTTCTTAAAGATTCTTTCTCTATAAACTGTCTATGACAACTCCATAGTGACCGGGGAGCTGGATTGCAGGTTCAATCCCTTGACCTGAGATCACAACCTCAGCCAAAACCAAAAGTCTGACCGTCAAGTGACTGAGCCACCCAGGCACCTGAAATTTACTTATTCTTAACAGTTATGTTTAGATTATCCAGGAAAGCTTTGTGAGACATTAGACTATATAACTTATAACAATAACTTATTCTGTTATTTTCTTGCTAGCAGATTTTGCAACATAACATGAACTTAATTGATTAGTAAAACTAGGTAAAATAAAAGGTTGTATGTTTGCATTATATTCAATGTCGATAACTCTAGGACATGTCCATTTTAAGCAAACCGGCAACTTTTAAACTAGTTTTGATACAGAATATTTTCCCAGATTACCTGAATCTGAAATTCATTTGAATTAATTTTTTATTTTTGAGAATTTTTATGAATACTAAATTCATATAAGTGCCTGATTTTCTTTAAGCTAAATAAATAGAGCTCTTTACCAATTAATTTTAATTTTTGGAGAGTCTCAAGCTCTACCAGCTGAGCCATCCAGGTTCCCCCTTAATATAATACTTTTTTTTTTAAGATTTTATTTATTTATTTGACAGACAGAGATCACAAGTAGGCAGAGAGAGAGAGAGGAGGAAGCAGGCTCCCTGCGGAGCACAGCCCGATGTGGGGCTCGATCCCAGGACCCTGGGATCATGACGTGAGCCGAAGGCAGAGGCTTAACCCACTGAGCCACCCAGGCACCCCAATGTAATACTTTTTTAAAAACTTCCTTAAGTGGGATATCACATGGTGACAGTAATTTCTCACCTTACTGCAGATCCTCAATGCAAATGAAAGGTACCCAATAGTAAGCAAAATTTCTTTAGACATAATTCATAAGGTCATGTAAATCTGGCTGAATAGGCTTACTGATAGAACAAAGATGTGTTCTGCAAAGGGAAAATTTGGGATGCCTGGATGACTCAGTGGGTTAAGGCCTCTGCCTTCTGCTTAGGTCGTGATCCCAGCATCCTGGGATTAAGCGCTACATTGGGTTCCCCCTCTCTCTCTGCCTGCCTCTCTGCCTACTTGTGATCTCTCTGTCAGATAAATAAATATTTTTTAACAAATAAAACCTTTTTTTATAAAAAACTTGTATCTATCTCTCTGTCAGATAAATAAATAAAATCTTCTAAAAAAGATTTTATTTAAAATTTTTAAAAAAGATTTCATTTATTTATTTGACAGAGAGAGGTCACAAGTGGGCAGAGAGGCAGGCAGAGAGCAGAGAGAGAAGGGAAGCAGGCTCCCCGCTGAGCAGAGAGCCCGACTCCGGGCTTGATCTCAGGACTCCGGGATCATGACCCGAGCTGAAGGCAGAGGCTTTAACCCACTGAGCCACCCAGGTGCCCCTTATTTAATTTTTTAAAAAGATTTTCTTTATTCATTTGAGAGAGAGAAAGCATGAGAGGAGAAATGTCAGCAGGAGAAGCAGACTGCCTGGAGAAGCAGACTGCCTGCTGAGCAGGGGAGCCCAAAGTGGGACTCCATCCTGGGACTCCGGGATCATGACCTGAGCCAAAGGCAGTTGCTCAACCAATTGAACCACCCAGGCGCCCCTAAAGATTTTCTTTATTTGTTTGACAAACAGAGATCACAAATAGGCAGAGAGGCGGGCGGTGGGGGTGGCTGGCGGGAAGCAGGCTCCCCCCTGGGCAGAGAGCCAGATGCAGGGCTCGATTCCAGGACACTGGAATCATGACCTGAGCCGAAGGCAGAGGCCTTAACCCACTGAGCCACCCAGGTGCCCCAATAAGTAAAATATTTTGAAAAAATAAAAAAAATAGAAAGGGAGAATGTGGTTAGGGAAGGTGGGTGGGGGGACGGGTGAAAAAGGTGAAGGGGATTAAGAGTACACTTACCACGATGAGCACTGAGTAATGTACAGAATTATTGAATCACTATATTGTACACCTGAAACTAATATATTGCTATGTTAATGGTACTGAAAATAAATTTTTTTCTGAAAATAAAATTTTAAAAATAAAAATTAAAAAAGAATATGTAATCATAAAAAAAACGATCATGAGGAAGTGAAAGGGAATATGGAAAACAGTAGTAAGTTACAGTTGTATAGCTTAGCAATCAACACAACTGATATTTACTTTCAAGTGCTAATATATATGCTTAATATCCGTTTTGTTAGAGTGGACATGTTTAAGCTAGGAGTTAGAGCTCCGCCTCAGACACCAGACCTCTAGATCTGAGTCCCTGCAGACAGCCGACTGGGTGTCCACTCTGCAACACTCTCATTTCTGGGAGGGGGATCATAACAGCTTCTCCTGGGGCTGGGGCAAGGATTCAATGAAATAACACCTGTCAGATGATTAGAACAGTGCCTGACATATAGTGACTTCTCAAATGTTTGTTATTGTTGTGATTTGTATATCGAAGTAAGTCCGTAGAGTTCTGTTGCCATTTAAGTGGGATAAATCCTTATATTTAGGGCATATGTTATCTAAATAATTGGTTTTATGTTAAAACTTGCTTTCTTGGGGCACCTGGGTGGCTCAGTGGGTTAAGCCTCTGCCTTCGGCTCAGGTCATGATCTCAGGGTCCTGGGATTGAGCCCCGCATTGGGCTCTCTGCTCAGCGGGGAGCCTGCTTCCTCCTCTCTCTCTCTCTGTTTGCCTGTCTACCTACTTGTGATCTCTGTCAAATAAATAAATATAATCTTAAAACAAAAAATTTTAAAAAAAACTTGCTTTCTTTGTGGCTTATAATTAATGAACTAAAAACCGAATGGTTATATCTTTAAATATTTATGCAAACGCTTTATGACCACATGTAATACAGAAAATCTGGATAAGTGACAGTCTGAGCTCTGTGACTAACTTGTTCTGTGACCTAAGGCAAATCACCGAGCGTTTTGAGGCCTCTCTTTCTACTATAACCTTGTGGTTCTATAGCTGTTACCCTCTCATCCTGCTGTCCATGTCACCCTCGTCTTGCTTGCGGATGGCACAGGGCTGATGGACCAGGGACACAGGTGGGAGTCCCAAGTCAACTAAACATAATTAGCTTTGCCTTATAATTTGGCTATACTTGTCCCAAACTTGGACTTGAGGACTTATACATGTGTGCCATGGTCACAGATCACAGTCTGGAGCGTTCAAAAACTTTAGTGAATAGGGATGCCTGGGTGGCTCATTCTGTTAAGCATCTGCCTTCAGCTCAAGTCATAATCCCAGGGTCCTGGGATTGGGCCCGGCATGGGCTCTCTGCTCAGTGGGAGCTTGCTTTTCCCTCTCCTTGCTGCTCCCCCTGCTTGTACTGTCTCTGTCAAATAAATAAAATCTTTTTTTAAGAAATCTAAAAAATATCTAAAAAAAAATTTTTTTTAGCCATGAGATAAGCATGATAATGCAAAACTCACTAGTTTATAAAAGAACAGTTGGATCCAAACTGATTTTCTGTGAAATGGAATGAGTTAAAGTTACCTGCTCAGATGGCTAAAGTTTTGTCTACTAGTATCTGTGGAGAAGACAAATGATTTATTTTTTAAAAGATTTTATTTATTTATTTGTCAGAGATCACAAGTAGGCAGAGAGGCAGGCAGAGAGAGAGGAGGAAGTAGGCTCCCCACTGAGCAGAGAGCCTGATGCGGGGCTGGATCCCAGGGCCCTGAGACCATGACCTGAGCCAAAGGCAGAGACTTTAACCCACTGAGCTATGTGCCCCCCAATGATTTTTTTATTTGCCTAAATTTATTTTTTTTCTTAAGTTTTTTTTTTTTAAGATTTTTTTAATTTTTTCATGAGAGAGAGACAGAAGGAGACACAGGCTCCCTGCTGAGTAGGGATCCCAATGCAGGACTCCATCCCAGGACTCCAGGATCATAAACTGAGCCAAAGGCAAACACTTAACCATCTGAGCCACCCAGGCACCCTCATTTGTCTAAATTTCAAATGACCTTTTCCCCTTATGATTTACTTCTAATAAAGGGTTCCTACTTTAAATATTTTCATCTCAAAGACATAGGTTAAGAATGCCATTTTCTCCAAGAAAGACTTAGGTTTCATAAGACTCATAACTTACAAGGTTTTTGGGATAAATAGAGGAGGTTTTGGGATTCGTGGAAGGATAAGTGAACTCTGAATTGCCTCTAGAGCTGCATTTCTGTTTTTTTTTTTTTTTTAAGATTTTATTTATTTATTTGACTCACAGAGAGAGATCACAAGTAAGCAGAGAGGAAGGCAGAGACAGAGGAAGGGAAATAGGCTCCCTGCTGAGCAGAGACCCCCCCCCCAAAGTGGGGCTCGATCCCAGGACCCTGAGATCATGACCTGAGCCGAAGGCAAAGGCTTAACCCACTGAGCCACCCAGGCACCCCTAGAACCACATTTCTGGTTTTATAAAGATTTGTAAGATAAGGACAGTTGCTTTTAATCCCTCAAAGATTTGGACTATAGCCTCGGTATTAAAGAATTAATCTATGTTGGAATTTTTTTTTTTTAACTTTTACTTTTTCCCTTAGCTGCTTCAAGAAATAACACAGCACTTTACCAGAAAATCCTCTAGTCTCATCACCTCTGGGAAGGGCTCACCAAGGGTTCTTCTTTGAAGGATGATATGGGGGTATCTGTTAGATCATCAGCTTGGCAGACTTTTGTGTAAAGGCAGTTCAGACAGAGGACAACCGGAATGGATGTTCAAAAACAGGAGTGTTGGAGGAAGCAGTAAGAAGGATGTCCATCCTACGTATAAGGTCCCTCTTGTGTCTTTTAATTTTTCATCAGCTTTTTGCAGTTAAACTTTCAATGGAGTTGAACTTTTTGCAATCTTTGAAGCCTTTGCTTTTAAGTGCACTTCTTAGTGATCTTATTTAACTGGAACTCTCTTCATAAGGGCCATTGCAATTCTAGGTTGTAAGTCCCTAGAGGGCTGATGGCAGTTTGGTAGAACCTGAGCCCAAAATGGACTTTAATCCATATTTCTGCCCTGCCATGTCTAGCCACAGATGGGGGCAGGGGGAGCTCCCCTGTCTTTCTGGCTGTGTTTTGGGGCTCCCAACCTGATGGTTACCAAGTTCTTCAGGACACAAAACAAGCTTAGTAAGATTTTGCTCTTTTTTTTTTCCTTCCAAGATATGTATAGCTTTCAGGACCATAGATCTTGGTTATGAAATAAACAGGTGTGCTGGAAGGTGGTGTGTTTAACTCTTTAGACTTCAAAGATCGCATATTATTATTATTATTTTTCTTTTTCTTTTAGCTAAGCCCTTACCCCATGCACACATTGACGGAAACCAACAGTAACTCGGGGAATGGAAGTGTGGACCCTGCCAGTAACCAGAGATCTGGGCACTGGGGAAAGAATTAAGCCAGCAGACCTCAAAGAATGGAGGCTGTTGGACTGGTTCCCAGTGAATGGAGAGCCAGAGCTGCCATCAGCAGTTCCCAGAGTGGAATCTGGGGTTTAGAACTTCCTGTGGACTGGCCAACAGAAGGCCCTGTATGTGCTACCCGCAATTCCCAGTCTAGATGAAACCAGCAGACTCCAGTAAATGGAGACTGCGGACTGGAACTGGGGAAAGGGATTCCACACAACTGGAGAACTGCAGACTGAACCAAGGGCCAAGGACTGACATGGTGTTAGAGCCTCCTGTCTGTCCAGACAGACTCGTTAACCCTGGGCTCGAAAGCTGATTGGCTCAGGAGCTGAACACAAAAGGAGCAGAGCTCAGACCGAGAGGAGCTTACCCAGGGCCTAGGAAACGGTGAGAAAGACATCAAACTCACAAGGGTTCCCAGAGCAGCGAGCCTGTGCTTCTCACTGTCCCTGAATGCTGTCAGAAGTTGACCTTGGATGCTCTAGATGATGTAAGTGCACGGTGTCTAACGCAGGAAGAAGATACCCTGGTCCAGCTTAGGCACTTGTGCCTCTGATAGTGAGATAAATATCAGTCCTGGGTTGTAAAATAATAAAACAAACACACAAACAAGCTCATAGAATATAAGTCAGATAGTGCCTCTGCTCAGAAACCTGCTGTGGGCTCCCAGGGCACTAAGCATGAAATCCAAAGTCCGGACCATCAGAAGCACCCCCCCAAACACTCTGATCTCAGGACTTCGGCTCATCCCCCTGCTGTCCTCAGCTGCCCTGCGGAGGCCCTGCTCAGGGCCAGTGTTCTTGCTGTAACCTGTGGAAATCACACAGTGTGGCCTCACCTGCCGCCAGGCCTTCCCTGATCACTCTGCCTCCATCCAGCACCACCCCTATGTCCCCACCCTGCCTCCTAGCACCCACAGCATTCACGTGTACCTCTTCTCCCCACGAGGAGACAAGCCTCCCAAGGCCAGAGACCCTCTTCTCCTGAGTCCCTGGCACCTGGAATAGGGGCCAGCACCCAGGAGGTGAGGTGCTCGGCACCCCCAGATCCCTGCCAATCCCCCCACCGTGTGCTCTGTCACTAGGCACCCCCCCACCCCCACCCCATGGCTGTGAGCTCTGCCTGCCTCTGCTCTGAGGCACTGCTCTTCCTCCGGCTGTCAGGGCGAGAGTGGAAATTTCCACCGGAAGCTGGAAGGACAGCCGCCCTCCCCAGCTGGGCTAAGAGGGGCTGAGAGGAAATTTCCACAAACTGTGTTTGGCAGCATGATGAAGCGGCCTGGGAGTCCGGGGACGGGCCGCACACGGTCTGTTTCCAGAGGTGCAGATCAGGAAGACCATCGGGAGGTCCGGCCTGCTAGGGCCTGGTCTGGCCCACCCTCCAACCCTGGAGCCAGAAGGATCTCGAGCCTCATTAAGTTCAATCCCCTCCTTTTTCGGGTGGAGGAACTGAGGCCCAGAGAGGGGAAGCAGTTTGTCCCTGGTCACACAGAAAGTTAGTGACAGACAAAGGACTCACACTCTTGGCACCGCCTGGGGTACGGCTTCTCTTCTTCTTTTCCATTCTTGCCCTCCTGCCCCCACTCTCACAGTTCTCCAACTAACCTTGCCCCAGGGCCACTTGGGGCCAGGCCGCTGCCCTCAGCCCCGAGCTCCCTGCCCTGCAGCCTTAGGCTCCATCAGGCCAGGTCAGTGCCACTCGGATCAGATGATCAGAGCTGCCGGCTTCCCCTCACCTCGTCCTGGCCATGAACCTGCTACACCGTTACAGCTCACGATGCCCACTTTGCTCCCTGTACTGATGAGATCGGAAAGTCTTGGGGTGATGTATGGGTACTAGTATATTTTAAAGATCCCTGGGAGTTGGGGAACCTCTGTTTTAGCCTTGATTAATGATACCAGGGTCCCCAGCTACACCGCTGCAGACCACCTAGAACCTCTTTCCACCCACCCCTGCCCCGCTCGAGGTTTCCTCTTCAGATTCATGGGTTCCACTAGCAGTCCTGTGTCCCTCCTTGCTCTGGCCCTTTGCCCAAACCCGGGCCTCCAGGCTGCCTAGATTGCCTGAGCTGACCTGCCTCGCCATCGCTAGGTGTTCACTAAATATTTGCTGTTAATGGTGGTAATGACCTCAGTCTGGCCAAGAGGATCCTTGGCATGAAAGAAGGAAAAGGCTTTGGGGTCAGGAAAACTTGGATTCTAATACCAGCCAGTTCTGCTTGCTGTCTGGGCCTCGGTTTTCTCATTTGTGAAGGCAGATGGGGCAGGGAGGTGGGTGAAAATGCCTGTCTTGTAGTTTGTCGCGGAGGGCCCAGCAGCTCACCAACCAGCCTCTCTGGGAGCCCGCTGCTCTGGCCTTGACCGTGGGGAACGGTGACTGCTTCCATGGGTGGGAAGGAAAGTTGCTGTGAGCCTTCTGATGAGGACCTTGCCCACGGGGTGTCTTCTAGGGCAACTGCAGCAGAGTAGTGAAGGGGGGGGTACGGAAGCTAAGGGATGGGGGTCAGGGGAGATCAGCTAGGGAGTACCACCACCCTGCATGGGAGGGTGGGGTGAGGCCCCTGGAGGGAGGTTCCCTTGGGAACCCACCAAAGTGCCCTGTGGGGACAGAACCAGCATTTGGGTGTCTGCCACGCCCAGACGTACTAAGGCCTAATTACAGCCCTGCCAGCAAAGAATTCTCCTGAGCCTGTCTCTTCCTCGGAGCTCTCAGGGAGGGGAAGCTTGAGACTGAATAGAACACAAAAACATTGAGAGCAAACAAGACCAGACTTTTTTTTTTTTTTTAAAGATTTTTTTTATTTATTTGACAGACAGAGATCACAAGTAGGCAGAGAGGCAGGCAGAGAGAGAGGGGAGGAAGCAGGCTCCCTGCGGAGCAGAGAGCCCGATGCGGGGCTAGATCCCGGGACCCTGGGATCATGACCTGAGCCGAAGGCAGAGGCTTTAACCCACTGAGCCACCCAGGTGCCCCCAGACTTTTTTTTTTTTTTTTTAAGATTTTATTTATTTATTTGAGAGAGAGAGAGAATGAGAGAAAGCATGAGAGGCGGGGAAGGTCAGAGGGAGAAGCAGACTCCCTGCTGAGCAGGGAGCCCAACGCAGGACTTGATCCCAGGACTCCAGGATCATGACCTGAGCCAAAGGCAGTCGCTTCACCAACTAAGCCACCCAGGTGCCCCAGGACCAGACTTTTTAATACATGGAAGATGAGCCTGTGCTTGTCCTGTGAACCCCCAGGATGGAGAAGCCACAGGAGCATCTCAGGCAGGAGCAAGTGTCTCCAGAGAATCCAACAGAGCTCTGGGGAGAAAGAATCAAAGGGCCGCCTGTGCCACACTAAGTCTAGCTCGTTCCACGGCTGCTTCCCCTGGAGGCTGTCTGGTGAAGCCCATCTGTGCCGGGTATGGACGGGGCTGCTGCCAAATGCCCATTCAGCCTTGACAAGGCCCTTTCTCTGGGCCTCAGTTTCTCTAGCTGTGAAATGCCTCTCTTTTTCAAGGGCCCTTCCAGAAATTGTTGGTCTGTAAAAAGATCTGCAGTCTCTCGGTTCCAAGTGGGGAAATTAAATGCATCCTGAGCCCAAAGCCTGAAATAAGCTCTAGTAGGCCTCAGGGGACCAGTCAGACAACGAGTCTGAAATCAGGCAGCAAGCCTGAAAAAATGATCTCTGTGTGGTGAGAAAATAAAAAGTTTTTTGAATTCGTTGTTTAAAGATGTTCATTGCAATGTCATTCTTAACAGTTTCATGCAGACATAGTTTACATACTATAAAATTTACCTCTTCAGCATATACAATTCTGTGACTTTTAGTGAGTTTGCAGACTTATATAACCATCACCACAGTCTAATCTGAGAAAACCCCATCATCCCAAAGAGATTTCTCATGCCTGTTCCCACCCCCGCTCCTGGCAACCACTAAGCTACCTTCTGCCTTCGCGATTCCCCTTTTCTGGACATTTTGTGTAAATAGAACCATGCATTATGGTTCTTGCATCTGGCTTCTTTCACTGAGCATAGTGTCTGAGGTTCGTCTGTGGTGTAGCATGAATCATACTTCCTTCTTTTTTATGGCCAAAGATTATGCTATTGAATGGATATACCACATTGTAGCTATCTATTTCTTGTTGATGTAGGTTAGGGTTGTTCCCACAGTTGGGAGTTTATTATGAATAATGCTTCTACAAACATTTGTGCAGAATTCTTTGTGCAGATATATATTTCAGTTTATTTACTTATTTATTTTTAAAAAGATTTTATTTATTTATTTGACAGACAGATCACAAGTAGGCAGAGAGGGAGGCAGAGAGAGAGGGGGGCAAGCAGGGTCCCCGCTGAGCAGAGAGCCTGATGAGGGGCCCGATCCCAGGACCCTGGGATCATGACCTGAGCCAAAGGCACAGGCATAACCCACTGAGCCACCCAGGCTCCCCATTATTTATGTATTTATGTATTTATGTATTAGAGCACATGAAGTTGGGGGGAGGGGTAAAGGAGGAGGGAGAGAATCTTTAGCAGACTCCAAGCTGAGTGCAGAGCTAGAGGCAGGGCTTGATCCCATAACCCTGAGATCATGACCTGAGCGGAAACCAAGAGTTGCATGCTTAACTGACTGAGCCACCCTAGTGTCCCCTTTTCAACATCCTCTTTGACAGAATGTTAGTTCAAATCCTTTGCCCCCTGGGGTGCCCGCTTGTTATTCTCTCTCCCTCTCCCTCTGCCCCTCCTCCTGCTTGAATGTGCTCTCTCTTTCTCTCAAAACATAAATAAATCTTAAAAAACAAATCCTTTGCCCCATTTTTAAATTGAACTGTTTATCATTTTACTGAGTGCGAGTTCTTTATATATCCTAGATAATTCAAATCCTTTAGTAGATATATTTTCAAATAGTTTCTCCCAGTCTGACTTATCTTTTTTTGTTTTTGTTTTTTCTTTTAGTTGACTTATCATAAACGTGAGGGTTATTTCTTTACCCTCAGTTCTAGTCCATTGATTTATGTGTCTACTCTTATGCCAGTAACATAGTGTTTTGCTTGAATAGTTTGACAGTATATTCTGAAATCAGGAAGTCCTCTACTTTGTTCTTCTTTTTCAGAATTGTTTTGACTATTTTGGCTCCTTTGCATTTTCATATACATTTTAGGATCAGCTTGTCAATTTTAACAAAAAATGTCTCTTAAGAGTTTGATAGGAATTGAATAGATATATGATATTGAGTCTTCCAATCCATGAACATAGACTGTCTCTCCATATACTTACACCTTTTTAAAATTTCTTTCAGTAATATTTGGTAATTTTATTCTAAAAGTCTTCTATGGGGGCACATGGGTGGCTCAGTGGATTGAAGCCTCTGCCTTTGGCTCAGGTCATGATCCCGGAGTCCTGAGACCGAGCCCCGCATCGGGCTCTCTGCTCTGCGGGGAACCTGCTTCCTCCTCTCTCTCTCTGCCTGCCTCTCTGCCTACTTGTGATCAATGTCAAATAAATAAATAAAATCTTTTAAAAAAATAAAAGTCTTCTATGATCTAATTCCTCAGTATTCACTTCTTTTGAGGTGATTCTGTGCAATGATAGGTTTTTGCAATGTTATTTTAATATGGAAAAAAGAGAACAAAATAAAAATAAAAGTATCCTGAATACGCAACATTTGAGAAATTATCAAAGCGTGATCTGTTCCATTGATGGGATATTCTGGAGCTCTTAAAAGTGATTGCTATGTGTTTCCCCCAGAAAGATCACTCTGATCATGGAGGACCATGGAGAATGTTGATGATAGGGAAAATATTACATCAACTCCCTTTTCCCAGGAGAGAGCAGATGGCTGAGCTAGACCGTGTGCTCCATGAAATAGCTCTCAGTGCTGGCCACCGAATACTTTGTTCCTTCTCCCACTGTACTTCTCCACTCCTTGTAGTGAGCTGTGGCCCCAAGGCTTGTTTAACCAATGAAACATCACTCCTGAGCAGAAGCTGTAGGAGCCTGTGTGCAAACTCCCATCCTCTTAGCCTCAGCAGATGTGGCTGCAGGCATATGGGGCCTGGAGTTAGGATGACAGGTACAGTGAATGTGAATTACAAACAGATTTAAACCCCTGAGAGATGGGTGGTGTTTGTTACTGCAGCATAACCTGGCCAATCTCATTCTGACTAGTGTAAGCATAAATGAAACTAAAGAGTAGAATGTGAAATTCTGTCTTCTCTGATTGAAACTATGGAAAACAATGCCTGAATATGGGCTGTACATTTTAAAATTATCTTTTATTGTTTATTATTATTATTTTTAAAAGACTTTATTTATCTATTTGACAAAGAGAGAGATCGCAAGTAGGCAGAGAGGCAAGCAGAGAGAGAGGGGAGGAAGCAGACTCCCCGCTGAGCAGAGAGCCCGATGTGGGGCTTGATCCCAGGACCCTGCGATCATGACCTGAGCTGAAGGCAGAGGCTTAACCCACTGAGCCACCCAGGCACCCCATGGGCTGTACATTTGAGGAAATTAAAGCCTGCTAGAGTGTGGGAAGAGGAGGTTGTGGGTGAATTGTTTCTCTTTGAACCTTTTTAAAAAAGATTTTATTTATTTATTTGACAGGGAAAGAGACAGTGAGAGAGGGAACAGAAGCAGGGGGAGTGGGTGAGGGAGAAGCAGGCCTCCCACTGAGCAGGGAGCCCAATTTGGGGCTCTATCACAGGACCGTAAGATCATGACCTGAGCAGAAGGTAGACATCTAACGATTGAGCCCCAGATTCCCCAAACCCTTTTTGTTTTTTAAGATTTAGTTTTTTATTTGAGAGAGAGAGAGAGCACAAGTGTGAGGGGCAGAGGGAGAGGGAGAGACAGAATCTTAAGCAGATTCCGCCGATGCAGGACTCCATCTCACAACCACAAGATCACGACCTGAGCAGAAGCCAAGAGTTGGGTGGCTTCACCGAGTGCGGATCTCAGGTACCCCAAATTACTTCTCTTTTAAATGTGTCTTTTGGGCTCCTGGACCCAGTGCATTGTCATATCACACGACAGTGTATCCCAGGGTGATGCCACTCAGGTTCGCAGGCTTCCAATTCCATCTGGTCAGGTTCCAAATGCAGGACAGCAAGACTCGTCTAGGGAGCGCATCCCCTCAGCTGGGTCCCGTTCACACAGACTCAGGTCTCCCAGGCTCGGAACCACATGGCGATTCGGCTGCATTTGGCAAATGGGGTGAAGGGTGTCCTGCCCATTCAGGCCTTTAGGAATTCTGACATCAGATTTAAAGCACAGTCAGTTTCTTGCTTAGGAATCATCCCTCCTTCTGGCTCTAGTAGTCACAGCCCTGGTCCTCAGACCACTGCATCAAATAGGGGGAGAAAACGGCGGAGGTGATGTGGGAAAGAGAACACCCGCTCCTTCCCCACCCCCTCTTGCCCAGACCCATCAGAAAAACAGAGACATCTATCCAGTGCGGACACTCCGTGGGTCCCTCTCATATTGAGTGTGAGCACACACTCACGAGGGTGTGTAAGCCAGCCCTTCATGGAAGCCGCCCCCATTTCATAACCAATCTTGCAACAGCCCATCCCAATTCTCTATCAAACTGGAACTCTGATGAGAATCTCTCTCTGCCTCTTGGTGGACATTATGCGCTGTAAAGTGTGTTCCTTGGTCCAAAGAAATGGTGATCCGCCACCAAATGGGGTCACTGCCTTCTGTTCCGGTTCTTTTACTGTATTCTGAGCATTTGCATGTACCTCCAGTCAGCAAAGCCTCACTCATCAGAAGCATCTAGCCCCTGTCAGGACCCACTTGCAGCCCCCGCGGCTCCAGCCCCCAGCCAGGCTCTGGGCGGCGCCTCCCTTGCCAGCCCAGGGAGTCCGCCACGTGGCCATCGGCCATCTCTGTCTCTTTTGTCCGTGGACAGACCAGCACACAGACCATGTGCCTCAGAGGGTGCAAAGGGAGTGTGTGAGACTGAGCCTGTCTCTGCATTGCTCCAGCTCCCCCATGCCCACCGACATCAAGGATCCAGAGGGTCACCCTAAGGGGATGCACCAAAAGAGCCACTTGGTTTTTCTAATCACTTTTTGAACCTGGAAGGGGGCTTTTCTGATGGGTATCGACATGTCCTACTTCGGGGGGCCTTGTAAATTCCCAGAGTGATTTACATGGGGCTGCCCCGCTGTGGGCATTCCCCCAGCAGTCTGGTTTTCCTCTGCTCATCTCCCCGATGCTTCCCTCACTGCTGGGACCATAGCACGTGGTTCAGGCCATGGAGCTGATTCCTTCCTCCATCAGGGTCTTTCTATCTGCTGGTCTGAATGCCGCAGCCTTCCAAACAGGAGGCTGTGCTTTCTCCGTGGAGCTGCCATCCACAAGCCAAGCAACATGTTGTTGTTTAATCGAGAGCTGTTTGTAGTGTACGGTCCATGTGGCAACAGGTTCCGGGAAGGTGGTTCCCAAGTTGGTCCTGGGGGAAAAGAGGCTATGTCCTGGCACCTGCAGTGGGTGCCTCCTTGCATCCCCCCATTGGCAAACCATTTCCACTTTGGGGCACCTGGGTGGCTCAGTGGGTTAAAGCCTCTGCCTTCGGCTCAGGTCATGATCCCAGGGTCCTGGGATCGGGCTTTCTGCTCAGCAGGGAGCCTGCTTCCTCCTCCCTCTCTCTCTGCCTGCCTCTCGGCCTACTTGTGATCTCTGTCAAAAAAAATAAATAAAATCTTTAAAAAAAAAAAAAAAAGAAAAGAAACCATTTCCACTTTATTACGGAATTCTTCTGGGCGCTGTCTCCTTTTTAGAGTGTTTGTCTGACCCGACATCACCCAGACAGTATGGGTGTCTCAAGTTTCAGGGTTATCTTATCCATTATCTTATTATTGATGTCCTTTGGTCTTTAATTAATGATTGATAGCAAGGTCATAAATATCCCTCAGATGAAAATTCTCTTATCCAAAGTCCCCAGTAGTCATTGCTGGGAGGTGCCCACAAGCTTTGGACCTAAGTCCCAGGCAGGGCACCACACAGGGCAATCACAAAAAGAATTTGTTCTTACGAGCATTCCGGAGCATTCTACACCATGTGGGCTCAGGAGGTCTTACTGATTCTCATTTATCGTAACTAATGAATATTGCTCAAAGAGCAGATTTATACACCTTTCTGTTTCACAATATCAGGTAAGGGACATGTGCCCCAGCCAGACGCAGTGCCCATCCCCAGAGTAGAGTCAGGTGAGAAAGACATTCTACCTAAATCCTTTAAACATTCCAATTTTCATAGTTCTATTGGCTCTCCCATTTTTATGTCTCTCAACCAAAATAGACCCCAATGCCACGGCTTCCATACCACAGTGCGTAGAGCTCCTGTGTCAAGGAGTCCTGATAAGTTTTCTTTGCCACCCCTCTGAGCATTTTGCCCACTTTTTGTGCAAAAGACTTTGGGTCCCTCATGAGGGATTGAGCCAGGGGACCCTGGCCCTTTGGTCAATCTTTAGCTTTTTTTTTTTTTTTTTTTTTTAAATCTTTAACTTGATTAATCTGCTTGGCTACAGCTGCTAAGCACACACGATTCCTCATCAGGTCTGGCACTATAATCTCTGCCTTCAGGCTTTTAATGTTTTTCTAAACTGGGATAGATTGGACTCGAAGTACTTTAATATTGAGGGATCAGTAAGAGGTCCTTTGGCCCACCCAACCTAAAAGCTTTGTTTCAACCCCATCAGTGTCCATTTTATTCACCCCATTTGTTAAGAACCGTCCAGAGATTCCCACCCTGTGGACAAGTCTTGTGACTCTTCCCTCTCTGTTTCCCCTTCATTTTGCTTCTACCAATATTCACTTTACTCACTCCTTTCTTTTTTTAAAGATTTGTTTATTGAGAGAGAGAAAGTGTGAGTGGGGAGAAGGGTAGAGGGAGAGAGAGAGAATCTCAAGCCGACTCCCTGCTGAGTGCAGTGCTTGACTCAGGACTTCGCCCCAGGACCTTGAGATCATGACCTGAACTGAAACCAAGAGTCTGATGTTTGACTGACTGAGCCACCCAGGCGCTCTGATTCACCTTATTTCTTAATAAAAGTCTAAAAATTTCCATCTTGTTGGGAAGAGTCCCTTGACTTTCCCTTTGGCTCTTCTCATCTTCTTATAACCTAATGTTTTTGTTAGCATCCAGAAGACCCCTGAGGGGAAGCTGCGACAGCAAATGTGATAAGGTTTTTTTGGTTTTTCAGCAATAAGGTTATATAGGGTATATGTGTGTGTGTGTGTGTGTGCACGTGCGTGTGCATGTATACATACATATATATATACATACATATACATACATATATATATGAAAGGAGCCCCCTTAGCCACAGCGTTCCCCATGACTTGGGTAATGGGCATGGTCAGTGGGTAAATATCCAGGTGGTCATAAGCCGTTCCCAAATGATTTGCACATGAAGCCAGCAGCTGCTTCATCTAGGGTGTTTCACAGACATTTATGGGGGAAGACGGACAGCCTCCCTCCTCAGGGTAAACAGACCTTATAGCAGTTTGTACCCAGTCCACTTGTTGGCCCTTCCCTCGGGAACAACCCCCTGGTGTGTCTGGGTTGCGTATAGCCGTATGTGATTGTTCCAGAGTGAGCTGAGGCGGCTGCATAAACCCGACATGCCCTTCCCCCTCTGCAGCATTCAAGCCACAGATGCTGCCCTGAGATTAGGTACATTCACAATCCATTCAGTAAAGCTTCCTCAGGAACCCGATCATACAGATCCACGTGGCCACCCAGGAATCAAAGGTTTTTCATCCCCAGCTTTTCATCTTTCTCTTCCCAAATCACATCTTTCTACGATCCAGGGATGTCCTAGCAAATTCCGCTTCACCACCACCAGCTCTTTTGGGTTCTTGGATCCGATTCCAGTGTCTGGGCGTGGGAGGGACTTCCCCACAAGCCCAAACAATTCTCAGACATCTGTAGGCGGTTGAGACTTCAACCTGCTATGGACCCAGAGCGAGAGCATTAGATCTCACAGGTTCTAATGAGACAGCCCCCTCCCCCACTTCAGATACTGGTCACAAACCCCAGTCATGATCCATGCTTCTGACCAGATGTCCAGTGATCAGAGGCTACCATGGCCCCTTCCTTCGGTTTGGTTAATTTCTTAGTGGCTCACAGAATGCAGGGAAACCCCTACTTATATTTAGCAGTTTGTCGAAAGATACAGATGAACACCCAGATACAGAGATACACAGGGCAAGGTGCGGGAAGGTCCCGAACCCAGGAGCTTTGTTGCCCATGGAGTTAGGGTATATCATCCTCCAGGTGTGGCTGTGTTCACCCAACTGAAAGTACTCCAAACCCCATACTTTTGGGATTTTATGGAGACTTCGCGTAGTCTTGATCAATTATTAACTCCATTTCTAGCCCTCTCCCCTCTCTGGAGAAGCAGGAGGTGGGGGCTAAAAACTCCAAGCTTCTAATGGTTTGGAATTTCTGGTGGCTTGCCCCCACTTAGGAGCCACCCAGGAACCCACCAAGTTGCTTCCGAACAACAGATGCTCTTAGGGCTCATACCACTTAGAAAATTACAAGGCTTCAGGAGCTGTGTGCCACAGAGGTGGAGACCAAGTATATATTTCTTACAATAAATCACAACAACACAATGTGTTTTAGTGAATATGCAGCCTCACCCATAATAGGAGAAATTTGAAAAGAAGACTGAGATTCCATTTTTCACCCAATTGGCAAAAATCAAAAACTTTGATACCACAGTCCATTATTGAGGGAAACAGTCACGTTCCCTCCCCCCACTTTATGGTTGTATTTATTTAATTTAAATGTAATTAATTAACATATCATGTATTATTGTTTAAGAGGTAGAGTTCAGTGATTCATAAGCCTTTTTTCCTTTTAAATGATTTTATTTATTTATTTGTCAGAGAGAGAGATTGAGAGCACAAGCAGGGGAGGGCAGAGGCAGAGGAAGAAGCAGGGTCCCTGCTGAGCAAGGAGCCCAATGCAGGGCTTGATCTCAGGACCCTGGGATCATGACCTGAGCCGAAGGCAGATGCTTAACCGACTGAGCCACCCAGGCACCCCAAGATTTTATTTTTAAGTAATCTCTACACCCAATATGGGGCTCGAATTTACAACCCCAAGATCAAGAGTCACACACTCTATTGACTGAGCCATCCGGGTGCCCCATTGTGTAAGGGGACATTGAAAGTGGCATCTGAAGGCAGTGGAACAGCAGACAGAAGTTCTGCTGATGGGAGCCACAGCCAGCTTCCTGGCCATGTGACCCATGCTGTCACATAGGAACTTGGGTCAGGAGGGTCCCCGTGCTTGGTTTCATGTTCTGTTCTCATTATATTGAAATTTTCAATTTTTGAACAAAGCTTTGCATTCTCATTTTGTACAGGACCTCAGAAATTACTCCAGTCCTATCTGGGGCAAAGTGAGTTCCAGGCAGAAGGCATAGCCAGTGGAAAGGTCAACTTGAAGTCTGGAGTAGGAGAGAAGTCCGTGGTTGGCTTGTTCTCTATTTCTGCCCTTTGAGCCTCCTCCCCTGCTGCTCACTGACCTCTCCAGGGCTGCCCAGGAGGGAACAGGAAAGGTGGTGAGGTTTCAGGTTCAGGAAAGGTCTGCCTTACCCCCTACTTGTCTTGAGCATTCTGGGCTTGGCAGGTGTTTAAAGCTGACTCTCTTTCTTGGGGGGTGGAAGAAGGGGGTCCCAGCAGTCTTTGCCTGGTTTTCCCCCAAAGCAGAGCCCGAGGCAGAGACTTAGGTGTGAGTAGTTTGTTTGGGAGGCAACCCCGGAGAGCAGAAGGATGGGAGTGGGGAGACAAGGAAGCAGGCAAAGCACAAAGGAGAATGGGTTTTATCTTCCAGATTGCTGCTTTGGGTGATGGAGCCTGGATTCCAGAAGGCCTAATGCAGACCAAATGCCTCCCAGAGTTTTATTCGGAACAGGAGGCCGGGGCTTTCTCCAGCAGCTTCCACGAGGGCTGGGCCATTGTCAGGGCGCTAAGTGCCTGAACTGCTGAGCTACAACTTCCAGGAGAGCCCAGAGGCTGGAAAGTGGAGGCCTGCCTGGCAGAAGCTTGGAGGGGGGCTGTGGTGGGCATGTGTGGGGCTGCCCATCCCTGCTGAAGCTGTAATCTGATGGGCCAGTCTCGTGCGTTTGCCTTGCCGGGGACAGTCATCATGAGGCCTCATCTGGGGGTCCCTTAAGGAAGGCCAAGCTGTTTATGATGGCTTCCCCCAATCCCAGGACCCTTCCAGCCCCCACAGGAGACGTTCTTGGGCAGGATCGAAGTCTGTCTCTCTCCTGCCGCACAGTCCCGGCCTGCGGGCAGCACACACCTACGGCCAGCATCCCTGCAAACCCAGTCCGCTCCTCCCACCACTGTGGTCTGCTGCTATTGCCAACCCTTCCCCTTTGGGATTCTTGGTCAAGAGTCTGATACCCAGCCACGGAGTCCCAGAGGATACCTCTACCTTTCTGACTGCTCTCCTTGAAGCCCCCTCACCCCCTCCTCCTCCTCTCTCTAATCTCTGCCTCCAATCTCCGCATGGCCTTCAGGATAAAGCCCTCTCACCTGGACAAGACTCTCTTCCTTCTAACCTCTCCCTACATTTCTTTCTTTCTTTCTTTTAAGATTTTATTTATTTATTTGACAGACAGAGATCACAAGTAGGCAGAGAGGCAGGCAGAGAGAGAGAGAGAGAGGGAAGCAGGGTCCCTGCTGAGCAGAGAGCCCGGTACGGGGCTCAATCCCAGGACCCTAGGATCACGACCTGAGCCGAAGGCAGAAGCTTGAACCACTGAGCCACCCAGGCGCCCCCTCTCCCTACCTTTCTAATGTCACCTGCTGCCCCCAGGCTCCCTCTTCTCCAGCCCTAGAACATGATGACTCCTTCCCTAAAACTACTCCACCATTCACACCTCCATACATTTGCACATGCTGTTCCCACTGTCTGGAAAGTTCTTTCCCTCCTCATGGCTCGGAGAACCCTTCCTCATCCTGTAAGTCTCACTCCAAGTGGACCTCAGGCAGAGAATTTCTGTCGGCAGTCAGTGTCCCTAGCGCCATGTCCCCCCCTGCACCACACACAACTGAAATTGTGGTCTTGGGTCATACCCCTGCCTTTGCATGCTGGCTCTGCTATGCGTATGAGTCAGGAATTGCTTCAATAATGCTGTGTAACAAACCACCTTAACACTGGGGGCAGACAACAAAGCCTTTATTTTGCTCCCTTATAGGCAAAGAGGGGGAGGAAGGAACCGAGCTAGAGCAATAGCACGATATATCTGGTGCCATGAGTACTGTATGTGATTTCCTTTACTCTTCATGCCAACTCTAAATGGAGGGCGCTGACCTGTTTTAGGATGAATGAACCAGATATCCAGAGAGGCTACATAACTCGCCTGGGGTAAGTGGCTGAGCTAAGGTGTGAACCCAGGCACAATGCACTCATGTGCTTCACTGCTTTGCTGCCCCCCCCACCATGAATGGATACCCTTGTTTGGGGGAAAATAAAACAATGTGTTCAGGACAGTCAGGCCTCACGTATTTTCTTTCTTTAGGTGCACTGAAGCCCTTTCTGATAGTCTCTTAGCTCAGAGCCTGACTTCTGAGGCCTTTTGACTCTTTAGGGCCTCCCAGGAATCTAGTCTCCCTGGAAACCCTGTTCCTCCAACAGCTGAACCCAGCATCTGGGAGGGCAGCTGGATGACACACAGCTTACTGCACAGGTTCCCCACCTTCCTTCCTCTTCTAGGGTCTGGACTCAAAGGATTTCAGAGCTCTGGGCTCTTGGAGCCACGGAGTCACTTGGCCTCACTCAGGTGTCTGAGCTGGGGAAGGGCAGCCCTGGGCTGGAAAATGAAATGGGGCACAGCTGGGTAGGGAAGGAATTGTCCTGGCCCCACAGCTTCACTCCTTGTTACCAGTACTGTCTAGCAGATAAGAGCAAGGCTGGGATTCAGGCCTGCCTCTAGCCAACTGGGTGGCCTTGGGCAAGTAGTATCTTTCGGAACCAGTTTCCCCATCCATGAAATGAGATAAGGAAACAACACCCTTATGGGCTTACAGTGCAAGGAAGGGGCTTTGCCTTAGGCCGGGCACATGCCAAGTGCTCCATACCTGATCACTGTTCCTACTTTTAAAAATTTTTATCATTCAGCTCCCAAATATCCATAGCCGAGTTTCAGGTTCAAGTGACTTTTCTCTCCGCTAGGCACACCTCTAGATCCATTTCTCAGAGCCTAAGTACATCGGGAGCTACGTGACCTGGAATATATAATTTCTCCCCTCCTGGCCTCAGTTCTTCTGTCTGTAAAATGGGGGTCCTAACACTCAATTTCTAGGAAAAGATGAGGTTAAATGAGATAATATAACAGTCCCATGTCCCTTTTCTAATCCTTAGTTTCCCAGTTTGTAAAGGGGTTAATAGGGTTGTCTGGCTCAAAGGAGATAACTTGACAACTATTTAGTACATATAGCAAGAGCTTAAAAGACCGTAATTTTATTTTTTTATTTTTATATTTTTTAACTGTAGCTTTAAAAACATGTCCATTACAGAGCAGGTGTTCAAAAACTGCGAGAGGAGTCTAAGTCACCTTCCAAGTTTTAAATTTGTATTCACTATGATAGAATATATTCCATCATATAGACTATAATTTCCATAATGTCCTTACTGGTTTTCATTTCCCATACCGTACCTGCTCTAAATGATTGACTCTTCGATGCCACCTTTTCTATGCACATGGATAATAGAGATTTAACTAATTCTTAGGGTTATTATGATTACAATTATGCATGTTTTGTTATAATATATCAAGGAAATATACATTCCTCTAGTATTCATTGCAGTTGACAAAGAACATTCATACCCACTGTTTTATTAATCCTCCTAACAACCTGTCAGGTATTATTACTTCCATTTCACAGGTAGTAAACTTGAGGCCCAGAAAAAGACTTGCCCAAGGTCACATGGTGAGTTGGGGGTAGCACCAGGACTTGAATCTAGTCATCATGCCCATGCCCCACACGTGGGACTCCCCGAGGGTGGAGCTCCCCAAGGGCGTAGCAGTGTCCCCTCTCAGACTGTCCCCTCTTAGCTCGGCATCCATCAGGCTGTGTGCCCCCCCAGATGGGGGTGGAGGTATCTCCCCACTCTGTCTGGTCCAGGTCCAGAGGAGTCAGTCTTTGCTGAGGGCCTTCTCTATGCAGGGATCCCTCGCCCTTTGGGGGCTCCCATTTCTGGGGGGAGATGTTACACTAGGGGGTAGGAAGTGGTGTTTTAACAGAGGTTCAAACACCATGCCTTGGGCCGGTGTTTGAAGCGGCCCACGGAGAGGGCTGAGGTGGAATCTTGAGTAAGACAGGGGTGCAGAGCCAGGGTGGGGCTCCCCGAGCAGAGAGAGGAAAATGGGGAAGGCCGGGCCCATCGAGACCAGAAGTGCGCGGGGCAAGTGTGGAGATCCTGGTGGCTTCGGGGCTGGGCGGCGGGCTCTCGCTGGCAAACCTGTCCGCGCTCCTGCTACAACTCGCCCGGTGCCCGCCAGTCGGTCGTCCAGACTCCAGAGCTGGTGCTTCCCGTTGGCGGAAGCGGGACCCGCTCAGCTGGAGCCTCCGCAGCGCCGCCGCCCAGCTGGGGGACTTGGGCAACCCCTTCTGCCCTCCGGGCCTGTGTCTACCCATCTTTCTACACGATGGTCATAGGAACGCCCACGACTCCGTGGTTGCCGGGGTCGGGGCGCCCTACGCACCCCCGCCTCCGCGGGCAACAAGTGGGCGCGGCGGGGGGCGGGGAGGCCCGCGGTGCCGCCGCTCCCCTCCCGCCCGCCGCCGCCGCCCCGCCCCCCGACCGCCTAGGGGCGGGGCCACCGGCCGCCCCTTTATCTGCCTGCAGGTCGCTCGGGACGCCGAGGGCCGCGGGTCCTAGGCGACCTGGCTCCCCGCCACGCTCCGGCCCGCAGCAGGTACGGGGCTGGAGAGAGGGGGACCGGCGGCGGGCGCAGGGGCTGCTCCCGGGGGCGGCGGTCCCGCGCGCAGGGGGCGGAGCCGGAGCCGGGGCACCCCAGGGTGAGAGCGGGAGGACGCTGGGGGACCCGCTGGAATGGGACGCATCTGAGAGAGTGGGCAGGGCCGCGGTGGCCAGGAAGAGGAGAGGCCAGGGGTTCGCTGCTCCCACTGCGGGAGAATGTAGGGAGACTCCAGGGGCACAAGGGGTGCGACTACCTGGAACTGGATGATGATGTGAGAGGGTCCCACTTGGGGGCCATCTAGGCTGGTTGGGATGGGGAAGCCTGTCTTGATGTCAGGAAAGCATGGAGGTTTCCCTACCCAGTGAGGGGAAGGGGAAGGAGCCCCACACCACCCCATAGCATTTGCTCCAAGCATGCAGGCTTTGAAGACCCCCGGAGGTTTCCCTGGGGCAGCCCATGCAGGCCTGGCCTGAGTGAGGGGCCTGGCTAGGCCACAGCTGGAGAGTTTGAGAGTTTGATGGAGTCACAGAGCCTGGCTGCACCTGATTGGATGGCCCAGGACCTTACGTTTTAGCTCCTGTGGGAGAGGGTTCCAGCCTCACTTCAAGGGGTTTGTGCCACCTCAGAGCCCTTGGGAAGAGGCAGCCCCACTCCAGCCTCAGTTTCCCTGACTAGAGGGGCCCTTGCTGGACAGAGGTGAAAGTTGGGTCCCTCTTCCATCCCGTGCTGGGTGACTATAGCCAGCTCACCCAACCTCTCTGAGCCTGCCTTCTTCCTACAGGTTCTTCCCTGTCCTCAGAGCATTAGTGAGTCTGAGTTCCACAGAATTCCTTTGACTTATTTATTCTATTCTAATCACAAATGGTGGCCCAGGTGTGGTTACAAAAAAACAAAAAAATTATTTCTGTCCAGTTTTGGAAGAAATGGAAGACTTTTTCTTAAACACATTCTGCCGAGTTGGGGAATTGGTTTGCATTGAGGGAGGTGACCCAGTTGCTGGGAGATCGGGAGGCCAGCCAGGGACGAAAACTTTGCTTGTGTAATCTGTGGCCACCCACCGGATGCCTGGGAGTTGACTACAGTGGATGAAAGGCAAGAGCACTGGTTTGGGAGTCAGATGTTGTGCCCGGCCATCCTGCTTCCTGGGCTGTGACAGCAGCTTACATGGAGGACCAGAGTTGCTTTGAGGGAGACTTGAAATATACGTGAAAGTTCTTTGTAAACAGCAAGCCACTGTAATTATTAATCTTAGCATCTAATCTTATTGATAATATTTGGGCTCTTATAAATCATCCTTGTCAGGACCCTTCAAGAACATTTACCTATAACAACTCTTGTGTTAATATGGGCCAGGCTTTACTATTATTATGATGATTATTATTTTTAAGTGGGCTCCAGGCCTAACACGCAGCTTGAACTCATGACCCTAAGATCAAGAATCTCTACCTACTGAGCCAGCCAGACGTCCCCCCTGCCTTTCTATTATTTTTTATCTGAGGTTAGACTTTGTCTTCTATGGCAAGATAAAGCTGTCTTTAAGGAAATGTGCTGAATAATCAGGTCCCAGAGAAGCAACAATGAATATTTTGCATGCCAAGATGGAGGCGAGAGAGAAAGTGGAGTTATAACTGATTAATACTCGTAATAGGCATTTTTTAGTTAGGCTATTAAGCTCCAAGAGGGCAGGGTATTAATACTCTTAGTTCTTGCCCTTAGCTGTTACTAGCGGGGCTGTTGGTTCCATGAGGAAAGTGTCTTAACTGCTTTGTTCACCGCTGAAGCTCTAGACCCTGGCACACACTCGGCTTGGAACAAATATTGGAACATCTCAGGGCCTGAAGCGCCCTTTGATGTTACCAGTAAATTCACTCTCTCCTTTGACATATGGAGAAACGGGGCCGAGAGGGGAATGGACTTGTCCAGGATCCCACAGGGATTGAATGGCTGAGCCAGGACTCAAACCCAACAAAAATAGCAGACAGAGTCAGGCTTTGCTGGAGCCAACAGCTTGCATCTATAACTTTGTTTTGCTTTCACAAGAGCCCAAGGGGTGGCTACTACTATCCTTTGATTATGAATGAGGAAATAGGTTCAGAGAGGGTAAGGGACTTAAAAAGCAAAGTTACACAGCAGATGAGTGTCAGATTTGAAATCCCACTCTCACGTGAAAATAGGGACCTGGCTTCTCTCTGAAATAGCTGGCCTGAGGCGAGTGGTAGACACCCTCCCTTGGAGAGTCAGCTGTCTCCAGTGCTGCACCGTCACCACCCACGTGTGCCCCCTCTCCAGCTGGACTTTCCTCAGCCTCCAGGCATTTCATTTGTGTGGGAGAGCCCTGTCTGGGCAGGGAGTCTGTCTGCTTCCTTCACCCTGTGCCCCAGCCCTGTAGCCTTTGGCCTGCCATGTGCACTGAATTCAGTGGGATGGGTAAAACCTGGGGCTCTCCCACTTTGAAGCCCATTTACTGCCCCATCCCTACAAGTTTGTCATCTGTTTTGCTTCTGGGTAAAAAGAGGGTTAAAAGAGGACAGTTTTTTTTTAGACGATGCCAAGCGAATCTCTAGGGCTGGGGATATTTCAAATACTACGACTCAGGCTGGGGATAATTAAAATAATACTACTATTAATAACAATGAGTTACTACTACTATTTATAATTAATAATAATAACAATCATTTATTGAGTCCCTCAACTGTGCTACAACTTTATTCTAATGAGTTTAATCTTTACAGCCATCTATGCTATAGATAATAGTATAATTCCTGTGAGGGCGCTAAGGCTCAGAGAAGGCGAATCACTTGTCTTAAGTCACACAGCTAGTATGTGATGGAAGCAGGTGTCAAACCTGTTTTTTCTGAATCTGAAGTCCATCTCCTTCATGAGCCTTTATGATGTCTCCTTTCTCCTTTATTTCTAACTTCTTTCCGTTATGATTCCTGGTGAGTAGGGGACAGAAGCTGGTCAAGTGTGCCTGACATCCATCAACTGGTCCCTGGTCACCTGGTCTCAGCCCAGCTTTGCCCATCTTGCTGTGTGAATCTTGGGTAAGTCCCAACTTTTTAGCCAGCCCTGGGTTTCCCCAGACATTTCATGTGGAGGGTGATGCTGACTTTCTTTCTGCAGCTGAGGCCTGGCTAGGAGGGCTACATTTAACTGGGATTTGACCAGTGTGGGCATGGTGATGGTTGGGGGAAGGGAGAGGTGGAGGTTTCCTTTAGCCCCACCCTCTGGTGACATCACACAAGACACCTCCAGTCCTTGGAAGCCCCGCCCCTAGTGACCCTCACCTGTGGAAGTGCCACCCAGTGCCTGGCATCTGGTGAAATTGCCCAGTCCCACAGCGGAAGCCATCGGCCCCCAGGCTCCAGGAAAAGCCCTAGGTAACCTAGGCTTGGCGGAGGGAGGTGGAGGGTGGCCTGAAACAAGCAGGTCTTGGCAGCCTGGTGGGCAGATGACTCTGAGGATTCTCTGAGGGTGGTCTCTGGCTACCTGCCCTCCTCCTTCCAGCTCATGCTGGACCCCTGCTTCTGCCCCTTTCCCCAGGATTTGGGGGCCCCTTTCCATGGAGTCAGGAGATGGGAACTAATTCTAAAAATAGACAGATCCAGCTGGAATCGGGCCTGTGGGTGAGGTCTAAAGGAAGGAGGGAGCAAGATCTCTTTATCCTAGTATGTAACCTCTGGGTTAGGCCCCACCATGCTTAGGCCCCACCATGGCTGGTGGAGGAGGAGGGCCCTGCGGGAGCTATGATGACCTGAGGAGGTGGCTGTGAGCTAGGGCTTCACTGGTGTAGAGCCAGTGGGTGGCTGGTAATGAGGGGAGACGGACGACCCTGGATCCATGTCAGTTGCTAGCAGACTAAGGAAATAATTTATGGGAAAGGCCTTGGCTACCTGCTTTAGACCATTATTTTATAAAGTAGTTCTGTGGAATGCAGATTGACAGTGACAGGAGGCAGGGTAGCCTCTGTGTGTGCGTGTGTGTGTGTGTGTGTGTGTACACACATGTATGAATGTGCACTTGGGGAAGAGCTCCTAACCTCTCTGAGTTTCACTAGCCTCAAAAAGAAAATGGGGGGGGCGCCTGGGTGGCTCAGTGGGTTAAGCCTCTGCCTTCAGCTCAGGTCATGATCTCAGGGTCCTGGGATCGAGCCCCGCCTCAGGCTCTCTGCTGAGCGGGGAGTCTACTTCCCCCCACCCTCTCTCTCTGCCTGCCTCTCTGCCTACTTGTGATCTCTCTCTCTCTCTCTCTCTGTCAAATAAATAAATAAAATCTTAAAAAAAAAAAAAAGGAAAGAAAATGGGCATAATACCTACCTCACCAGTCTAGTTATGGGAATTAACTGCAACAAGGTTATAAAGAGTGAGCATACAGTAAGCACACATTTCAGCTGGCTTTACAACGTAATTATTACTAGGAAAAGAATCTTTGGTCAGGCAGTCTTGACAAATGGAGGTTCAACAAAGCAAAGCTGACATCTATGCTGCAGGACTTCTTAGAGCCTTTAATAGGCTGTTATGATTTAGAAAGTTCTCAGTGGGATATGGAGCCTTGGACTAGATTTAATGGATCACAGAGACCCAGGAACTAGGCCTCCATCGGACATTATCATTTCTTGGTCTTCTCCCTTGTCGGGGAATGGAAACTTGGCTGGATTGGGCAGCTCTGGGGAAAGCCTGCCTGTCTCTGGGCTCTTGTTTCCTCAGTGTAAAACAAAGGTGCTGCATAAGACATTTTCAGAGGCCTTTTCGGGCTTCCTGAGGTTCTGAGTTGGAAAGCCAAAGTTGTAGACAAGGATAGAGGCTGAAGCCCAGCCTCTTGGGGAGGAGACCCACCTCCAGTGCTGGCTCCTCCACTAGCAAGGCAGGCCAGCGTGGGGTGGAGTTGGGAAGGGGTTCTCATGGATGGAAGCGGCCAGCAAGGTCGGCTTCCTAAACCTGACCTGTGCCATGCTGTCTGGGGAATGGGAAGTGGGAGAGTCCTGCGCTCCCCTGTCAGAAGCACCCCTTGTGCAGTATTGTAGCGAGTTGTTTAACTCCTGCCTCCTCACTGGACTAGGAGAGGCCAGCGACCAGAGCTGACTTGAGACATGTCATGTAGGGGACACTTAGGGATGCAGGTCAGGGTAGGGTGAGGAGGAGGGTGGTTGGGGGCTTGTCTTGATACTGCCTTCACATAGCAAGCTCCCTGCATTTATTGGACTGTGTGTTAATTACTGGGGAGCTTTGGGGGCTGATCAAGGTGCTGTTGGTGGCAGAAACATGAGAGCTTTATCCTACCTGGATCTCCTTGCCTCTTACAATGACTGGTGCAAAGGTAGTTGCAATAAATATGTGATGAAAGACGGACAGAAGACCAGGGCGCTGAGTCCAATAAGCTCATCGGAGGGATGGGAGTTGTGGGGCAGGTGCTAGTGTTTCAGTAGATATTTGACTTAATGACTGACACAGCGAATGAAGATAAGCTTGAATTAAGCAACTGGTTTCAGGCCAAACTATAAAGAGAATATTTAACTATGAAGTGATTAATGGCACTTGCCACCTTGTCTTACAAAGGGCAGTTCAGGGTAGTGGTTGAGATTGCAAAATGAGTCCAGACCGTGCCTCTGCCACCTCCTAGCTAGTTGGGTGGGCAGGGTCCTTCATGTCTCCTTGCCTCAGTTCCTTATCTGCAAAATGGTACTAATGATAGTACCTACTCGCAGGATGTTACGAAGTATCAATGAGTCAATTATACATAAAGTATTTAAAAACGTGTCTGACACAAAGCGGGTACTGTATAAGCATTTGCTATGATTTATTTTCCTTTTGATAATCTCCACATACCGTGAAGTTCCCAGGGGGCAGGGATTAGATCTTTTTCCTCTCTGCCCTCCCTGGGACCCAGCACAGGACCTGAGGCAGAGAAGGGACTCAGTAATTGTTTGCTAAATGACCAGATGAAGAGTGAATATGTTTTATATGGTATATTATATAACAGACACAGGAATAGTAGATGGGGAGGGGCGGTGAGGGGGGTGAAGTAAGGAGGCCCCCTGGAGGTGGTAGGTAGAACTGGCCCTGATGGATTTTAGTGGAAAGAAAGGAAGTTGGCACAGGGTGTGATATTTGGGTTAGGTGGGAAATAAGGGTAGGAGCAGGGTCTTGAATGGCAGGGTGAAGGGTTAGATTTGATCCCTTTAGAATTAGCAGCCGTGGATGGAAGTGGAAAGGCTGGAGGAGGAGGACCTTTTGAGTGGAACTATGGCTAAGGGAAAGGGAATCAGATTTTTTTTTTTTAAGTTTTTATTTTTTCATTTGTCAGAGAGAGAGACAGGGAGAGAGCACAAGCAGCGGGAGTGGCAGGCAGAGGGAGAAGCAGGCTCCCTGCTGAGCAAGGAGCCCGATGTAGGACTCGAACCCAGGACCCTGGGATCATGACTTGAGCCAAAAGCAGATGCTTAACAGACTGAGCCACCCAGCCGTCCCTATAGAATCAGTTTTTAACTGGGGACTTTCAGGGGGAAAAAGTGGCTTTTTGTGTTGGGGACTAAGGGTATGAAGTGTTACCAGGATGCTGTTACGCTCTTTGATTCAACAAACAAAGTGTCAGCTACCTCCCAAGCCCCACAGGCTCACAAAACAATGAGGCTAACTGCCTACCCTTCGTGAGCTCACATTAATGATTTTAATACCCATGAGAAATGTTAAAATGGTCAAAAGATGGGTATCTTATGGTAGACACTCAAGTAGAGAGGTCATCATCAGAGATCCGGGGGCCAGGGAAAGCATCACAGAAGATATGGGTTTTGAGGGATGAGTAGGAGTTTACCAGGTAGGCAAGATGAGGAAGACAACTCAGGCAGAGGGAACAGCTTGTGTAAACCTCTGGACACATGAAACAGGCTCAGGGGTGTGGTGAGGCTGTAGCTGGGTTGGTAGTACATTGTGGCTGAGCAACAGGACAGGAAAAGATAGCAGGGACCAGATCATGGAAGTTGATGGAGGGTCAGTGGGAGACCTGCCACTCTGAAGGGGCTAAAGGAAGAGACTGTGGGCTTGTTGTTAGCAAGGTCACTGTCACCAGCAGGTGAACACAGATGTCATCATGAACACAGGAGAAAGCAGAAGGGCTGCTGTGTGGACGTGGACTAGAATGGAAGTGGCTGAGGTAGTGAGCCACCTCCATTCATTTCTCAAGCATTGACTGAGCCCCATATGGCACACCAGGCACTGTTCTAGGTACTTGGGATACATGAGGGCCCAGAACAGTGGTAGGGGCAGAGCCATGATCTTCCTTAGGATGACTCCTCTCTTCAGAAACTCAGGGTAGGGATAAAGGGGAAGGGAAGGAGGGAGTAAAAACCCGGCTCCAGAGCCTCCCAGCTGCTGCTCATGGAGGGCCAGGGTGCCCTGACTCTGCTCTGGCCTCTCTCCCAGTTTGCTGCCTGGCCCACAGCCATGGCCACGATGGTGGCCCAGAAGCTCAGCCATCTCCTGCCTACTTTGCGGCAGGCCCACCGGGAGCCGCAGCCATCCGGACAGCCAGAGCCCGTGTTCACGGTGGACCGAGCCGAGGTGCCGCCCCTCTTCTGGAAGCCGTACATCTACGTGGGCTACCGGCCACTGCATCAGACGTGGCGCTTCTACTTCCGCACGCTGTTCCAGCAGCACAATGAGGCGGTGAACGTCTGGACCCACCTGCTGGCGGCGCTAGTGCTGCTGCTGCGGCTGGCCATCTTTGCGGGGACC
Source organism: Mustela erminea (assembly GCF_009829155.1). Taxonomy (NCBI): domain Eukaryota; kingdom Metazoa; phylum Chordata; class Mammalia; order Carnivora; family Mustelidae; genus Mustela; species Mustela erminea. Next base: position 90,904,325 of record NC_045623.1, read on the forward strand.
GTGGACTTCTGGGGAGACCCCCATGCCCTGCCCCTCTTCATCATTATCCTTGCCTCCTTCACCTACCTGTCCCTCAGCGCCTTGGCTCACCTCCTGCAGGCCAAGTCCGAGTTCTGGCACTACAGCTTCTTCTTCCTGGACTATGTGGGCGTGGCCGTGTACCAGTTCGGCAGTGCCCTAGCGCACTTCTACTACACCATCGAGCCTGCCTGGCATGCCCGGGTGCAGGCCATCTTCCTGCCCACGGCCGCCTTTCTTGCCTGGCTTTCTTGCACCGGCTCCTGCTACAACAAGTACAGCCAGAAGCCCGGCCTGCTGGGCCGCACCTGCCAGGAGGTGCCGTCGGCGCTGGCCTACGCGCTGGACATCAGCCCCGTGGTGCACCGCATCCTGGTGTCCCCCGACCGGACCGCAGATGACCCCGCTCTTCTCTACCACAAGTGCCAAGTGGTCTTCTTCCTGTTGGCCGCGGCTTTCTTCTCAGCCTTCATGCCGGAGCGCTGGTTTCCGGGCAGCTGCCACCTCTTCGGCCAAGGCCACCAGCTCTTCCACGTGTTCTTGGTGCTGTGCACGCTGGCTCAGCTGGAGGCTGTGGCCCTGGACTACGAGGCCCGGCGGCCCATCTATGAGCCTCTGCACACCCGCTGGCCCCACAACTTCTCTGGCCTCTTCCTGCTCACGGTGGGCAGCAGTGTGCTGACCGCCTTCCTCCTGAGCCAGCTGGTTCGGCGCAAACTTGACCGGAAGACCCAGTGAGGGGGAGGGAGGGGATGGCGGCTGGTAGGGAGGGAGGTAGAGTGAGAGCCCGGGGTTCAGGGCTTGGCTCCAGAGGGGAACAAGGCCTGGTAAAGTTGTTTGTGTCTGGCCTGCGATGACTTTCTGTGAACGCTTCAGCTGCCAAAGGCGGTACTGGCCTGTCCTTAGATTTGGGGATTGGCCCGGAGCAACTGGGGGGTCCACTCCTGGGCCTACCCCAGCCCCTTGCCCTGGGAGAGGAAAAGAGATAAAGATGAGGGCCAACCAGGCTTGCCTCTTTCCATTGCCTCTCACTAAGGGTGAGGATCAGGGGTCAGCTGGGGCCAGGACCCCGGTTGGGAGCTTCCAGATTATCTGAGGGGGGGTGACGATAGAATTTAGGCCAGAGGCAGATTTCACTGGTGGATAGGGAAGGAGCAGGCCTGAATGTATGTAGGATCTTATCATTCCTTGAGCTCCGGCCTGGAGCTTTGGAGTTCCACAGAGTCACCGAAGGTAGAAGATTGTGGCAGGTAGAAATGGATCCCACCCAGGGCCCATACCTCCTTGGTCACCATCCCATACAGTGAGCCCCAGCCTTTCTTAGCTCTGTGACCCACACATCCTGTTCCCAGCCTTTCTCCTGGTTTCCTTGTTCATGATTCAGTTATCCATTCAGTGTTTCCTGGGCAACCTCTGGGTCCTTTGGATCCATGCAGGATGATGAGAGCTTTAATATGGGAGTGACCTGTCAGGGGAAGCACGGGGAGGAATAATCGGTGCTGTCTGCTGCCCCACTCAAGGTCGAGGGTTGGGAGGGGTGACTAGGAGTTTGCAGATGAAGGAGGGCATTCCAGGCAGAGGGTAAAGCCTCTACAAAGGCCAAAGAGGTACTGAAGGGAGTTCAGCGGAGCTGGAGGTAGGGGTGATCTGGACTCTGATATGTCCTGGATTCAATAAAGTGACCAATAACAGCAGCCTCTTTGCTTTTTGCCTCCTGTCTTGGGAACGGGGCCCTGGGGCCCCCATGGACCTGCTCAACATGTTGAAGAGGTTTTCCAGCGAGTGGCTGGGGCCCCCAGGGGTGGAAACAGGGAAGACAAAAGTAGTGGATGCTTTTTTCTTTGCCTAGGCGTGATTGGGGGCCTTATATGCTATATATATGAACTCTTTCTTTTTGGCAGGGAAGGGGGGCAGTTGTATTACTAAATAAGTTTTAGAAGTTAAAGGAATGTGTGAAGTTTTAAATAATCCCACTTAATAATTTGATAAAGATTTCATTTTTTGGTCTTTCCTTCAATCAGGAAGGATTTTATATGTTAACTTTTATAATACTCCTTTTCTAAAGGAGTAAACTAAAAATATAGTTTATAATAGTTTTCCACAGCACAGTGAAGGAAAATTAGGAAGTCCTGATTTAAAAAAAAAAAAAAAACAAAAAAAACCCAAGTGAATAAAAATTTCACTCCCCTGGGTGCCTGGGTAGCTCAGTTGGTTAAGCGTCTGCCTTCAGCTCAGGTCATGATCCCCAGGTCCTGAGATGGAGTCCTACACCAGGCTGCCTGCTCAGCGGAGAGTTGTTCCTCCCTCAGCCTGCTGCTCCCCCTGCTTGTGTGCCCTTTCTCTTGCTGACAAATAAGTAAAATCTTTAAAAAACCACTCTATTGCTAAAGTATCTTGTTTATACGGGTGCCTGCGTGGCTCAGTTAAGCATGTTGGACTCTTGATTTTTTTTAAAAAAGATTTTATTTATTTGACAGAGAGAGCACCAGAAGGCAGAGCTGCAGACAGAGGGGAGAGGGAGAAGCAGGGTCTTGGTTGAGCAGGGAGCCCCATGTGGGGCTCAATCCCAGGACCCTGGGATCATGACCTGAACCAAAGGCAGCCGCTTAACCGACTGAGCCACCTGGACTCTTGATTTTGGCTCAGGTCGTGATCTCAGGGTTGCGAGATTGTGCACTACATGGGACTCCATGCTCAGCGGGGAGTCTGCTTGAGATTCTCTCTCTGCCCCTTCCCTCACTCTCTCTCTAAAATAAATCTTTTTTTTTTTTTTTTTTAAAGATCCTGTTTAGGGGCTCCTGGATGGTTCAGTCATTAAGAGTCTGCCTTTGGGGACGCCTGGGTGGCTCAGTGGGTTAAAGCCTCTGCCTTCGGCTCAGGTCATGATCCCAGGATCCTGGGATCGAGTCCCGCATCGGGCTCTCTGCTCAGCGGGGAGCCTGCTTCCACCTCTCTCTCTCGCTGCCTGCCTCTATGCCTACTTGTGATTTCTGTCTGTCAATTAAATAAATAAATCTTCAAAAAAAAAAAAAACTGACAGGGGTGAGCAGAAAACCTAGAGTCAAGATTTAAAAAAAAAAAAAAAAAAAAAAAAAGAGTCTGCCTTTGGCTCAGGTCATGGTTCCTGGGTCCTGGGATCCAGCCCCTCATCTGGCTCTCTGCTCAGTGGAAAGCCTGCTTCTTCCTCTCCCCCTCCCCCTGCTTGTGTTCCGCCTGTCCCTGTGTCTATCTCTGTCAAATAAATAAAATAAAATAAAATTGAAAAAGATCCTGTTTATATATATCTGTATATGATTTATAAACATATATAAAGAATGTCTATGGAGACTGGTTAGGGATGGAAGAATGAGCGGGATGCCAGCACTTCTGAATTTCTGAGGAACTTTCACAATCTGCAAAGTGCTTTCAGAAATATTACCTCACTTGATCCTCTTTAAAACTCAAGGTCACCCTTAAGCTGTGAAGGCAGGACTAGGAGATAGTTCTGGAGCTGACAAGCCTGGGACTCCAAATTTTTAGCTTTCATTTTTTACATTTTTAGTTTCATTTTTTCAAAAAAGATTTTGACTGAGCGATAGCACAAGCAGGGGGAGCTGCAAGGGGAGGGAAAGAAGCAAGCTCCCTGCTGAGCAGGGATTCCCAACACAGGGATGGATCCCAGGACCCAGGGATCATGACCTGAGCTGAAGGCAGACACTTAACCGAATGAGCCACCCAGGCACCCCACCCCTCTTTTTTTTTTGAAGATTATTTATTTGACAGAGATCACAAGTAGGCAGAGAGGCAGGCAGAGAGAGAGATGGGGAAGCAGGCTCCCTGGCGAGCAGAGAGCCCAATGCTGGGCTCCATTGCAGGACCCTGAGATCATGACCCAGGCGCCCCCCCCCTTTTTTTTTTTTAAGATTTTATTCATCTAACGGACAGACAGAGATCACAAGTAGGTGCGGGGGACGGGGGAGGAGAGCAGGCTCCATGAGAAGCGGAGAGCCCGATGCGGGGCTTGATCCCAGACGCCGGGACCACGACCCAAGCTGAAGGCAGAGGCCCCAACCCACTGAGCCACCCAGCTGCCCCTCACCGCACTTTTAAAAAAAATTTTATTTATTTGAGAGAGAGAGAGAGAGAGAGAAAGGGAGACACAGACTCCCCCGCTGAGCTGGGGCTCCATTCCAGGACCCTGGGATCATGGCCCAGCAGAAGGCAGACTCTTACCCGCTGAGCCACCCAGGCGCCCCCACTCCTTTTAAATAAAGATTTATTTATTTATTTATTTGACAGATCACAAGTAGGCAGAGAGAGAGAGGGAGAAGCAGGCTCTCTGCTGAGCAGAGAGCTCAATGCAGGGCTCCATCCCAAGACCCTGAGATCATGACCTGAGCCAAAGGCAGAGGCTTAACCCACTGAGCCACCCAGGCGCCCCCTTTTTAATGTTTTCTAGATCCTTTCCCATGTGGTTTCATAGTTATGCTTGGATTTTTTTTTTTTTTAATTTCAGAAGTAATTCATAAACTCGAGTGTGTGGTTACCACGTAAGGTAGTGCCGGGGACACCGGCTTTGGAACTGGCTGACCGCAGCCTCGGCACCACCCTTCCTTTTGGGATGACCAGGAGGATGCAGCTGTTGAGACTGGAAAACCCTGAGCCCGGGGTTGTTATGTTTACCGCAAGAAAGGGCAACTAATTTAGCGAAAAGAAATGCATATTCCTTGTGCAATGTCGCGAACACGTTCAAGCAGCCCAGTCGCAGGAAGGCAACTCGAATTAAAAGATCACAAAGCCCGCGAAGGTCTTGGTAAACCGAAAAGCACTCCACCCACCAGACGACCCTGTGAGGCCCCGGGCGGAGAGAAAGGGGCGGTGCTAGGGCCGGGGCGGGGCTGATGCTGGGGCGGTGCCTGCGTCGGCGGCTGCGGCGTAGCTCCGCCCCCGGCGTTGGCGCGAGATCCGAACGTCGGTGGAGGCCGTTAGAGCCATTCTGAGAGGCAGCTGGAGCCAGAGCCGGGCGTCCGGCTGGCTGGGTGTCGGCAGCGGCCATGAGGCGGAGAGGCCATGAGGAGGAGGCCTGCGGTGTGTGGCTGGACGCGGCGGCGCTAAAGCGGCGGAGAGTGCAGGTGGGATGTGGGGGCGTGAGAGGGTGTTGGAGGAGGGGTGAGAGGCCTGGACCAGCCTGAGGGAGAAGGGAGGCGGTGGAAGTCTAGTCGGGGTCCGAGAAAGAAACAGCTTTGGGAATTCTGAGGCTAGAGGGATTGGAGCCTGCAGAAGGGTGAAAAACGGGGTTTGGGAAGAGTGGAGAGGAAATGAGGCGGAAGGCAGGCAGGCTGTGGGTGGGTGAGGAAGAGACTGGGAAAATAAGGCTTCGAGGTGTGGGGAGAGGGTGGAGAGAAAATGCGCTGTGAGGACTGTTGTTTCTGCTTTTTTTTTTTTTTAAAGATTTTATTTATTTATTTGACAGACAAAGATCACAAGTAGGCAGAGAGGCAGGCAGAGAGAGAGGAAGGGAAGCAGGCTCCCTGCTGAGCAGAGAGCCCGATCCCAGGACCCTGGGATCATGACCTGGGCCGAAGGCAGAGGCTTAACCCACTGAGCCACCCAGGTTCCCCTGTTTCTGCTTTTTAATGGAACTATACTTGACATTCAATATCTAGTTAGTTTCAGGTGCACGTGATACTTATTCGATATTTTTATACACAAAGAATTCCACAGGAGAAGTCTGGTTGCCATGGTCACCATTACAAAGTTACTACAATATTATTGACTATATAACCTACGCAGTGCTTCACCTCCCCATGACTTATATATTTTATAACTGGAAGTTTGTGCCTCTTAATCCTCTTCCTTCTGCTCCACAACCCCTCCCCCCTCTGGTAACTAACAGTTTGTTTCCTTATACCTATGAGTCAGTTTCTGTTTTGTTTTGTTATTTAGATTCCACATACAGGAGAAGTTGTCCTTCTCTGTATGACTTAGTTCACTTAACATAATACCATAATACTAGGTCCTTCCATGCTGTCGAGAATGGCAAGATTTCATTCTTTGTGGCTGTGTAATACTTCATTATATATATTTGCCACATCTTTACCCATTTATCGATTGATGGACGCTTGGGTTGTGTCCATATCTTGGCTGTTGTAAATAATACTGCAATGATTATAGGGGTGCATATATTTCTGTCATTTGGTGTTTTCATTCTCTTCAGATGAATACCCGGAACTGGAATTACTGAATTGTAATTCTACTTTTAATTTTTTAAGGATCTTCCATATTGTTTTCCATAAGTAGCTGCACCAATTTACATTCCCAGCAACAGTGCATGAAAGTTCCCTTTTCTCCACAACCTCTCTACACTGTCTGCATCCTCTCCAACACTTGTTATTTTTTCGTCCTTTTTTCTTTTTTGTCTTTTTGATAATTGCTATTCTAACAGGTTTGAGGTAATATCTCATATTTTCATTTTCCTGATGGTTAATTAATGATGTTGAGCACCTTTTCTTGTGTCTGTTGGGCATCTGTGTGTAATCTTTGACAATAGGCTTTTCAAGTCTTCTGCACATTTTTTTGTTTTATCTTTTTTAAAGATTTTAAAAATTTTTTAATAAACATGTAATGTATTATTAGCCCCAGGGGTACAGGTCGGTCTGTGAATCGCCAGGTTTACACACTTCACAGGAATCACCTTAGCACATACCCCCCCACCAATGTCCATAACCCTACCACCCTCTCTCTACCCCCCCTTCCCCCGGCCCCCTCAGTTTGTTTTGTGACATTAAGAGTCTCTTAATGTCTCCCTCCCAATCCCATCTTGTTTCATTCATTCTTTTCCTACCTCAAACCCCCAACATTGCATCTCCACTTCCTCATATCAGGGAGATCATGTGATGGTTGTCTTTCTCCTATTGACTTATTTCGCTAAGCATAATACCCTCTAGTTCCATCCATGTCGTCGCAAATGGAAAGATTTCATTTCTTTTGATGGCTGCGTTGTATATATATACCACATCTTCTTTATCCATTCATCTGTTGATGGACATCTAGGTTCTTTCCATAGTTTGGCTATTACGGACATTGCTGCCATAAACATTCGGGTGCACATGCCCCTTCGGATCACTACGTTTGTATGTTTAGGGTAAATACCCAGTAGTGCAATTGCTGGGTCGTAAGGTAGCTCTATTTTCAACTTTTTGAGGAAACTCCATGCTGTTTTCCAGAGTGGTTGCACCAGCTTGCATTCCCACCAACAGTGTAGGAGGGTTCCCCTTTCTCCGCATCCTTGCCAGCATCTGTCATTTCCTGACTTGTTAATTTTAGCCATTCTGACTGGTGTGAGGTGGTATCTCATTGTGGTTTTGATTTGTATTCCCCTGATGCCGAGTGATATGGAGCACTTTTTCATGTTTCTGTTGGCCATCTGGATGTCTTCTTTGCAGAAATGTCTGTTCATGTCCTCTGCCCATTTCTTGATTGGGTTATTTGTTCTTTGGGTGTTGAGTTTGCTAAGCTCTTTATAGATTTTGGATACTAGCCCTTTATCTGTCAGTTGTCTTTTGGTTTTGTTAACTCTTTCCTTTGCTGTGCAATTCTGCCCATTGTTTAATTTTTTTTTAAAGAATTTATTTATTTATTCGACAGAGAAAGATCACAAGTAGGCAGAGAGGTAGGCAGAGAGAGAAAGAGGAAGCAGGCTCCCTGCCTAGCAAAGAGCCGGATGTGGGACTTGATCCCAGGACCCTGAGATCATGACCTGAGCTGAATGAAGGCAGAGGCTTAACCCACTGAGCCACCCAGGTACCCCTAATCTTTTTTTTTTTTTTTTTAAGTGTTGTATAACTCTATATTTTGGATGTTAACCCTTTATCAGATGTATGATTTGCAAATACCTTCTCCCATTCAGTAGGGTGCAGTTCTGTTTTGTTGATGGTTTCCTTTGCTCTGTAGAAGCTTTTTAGTTTAATGTAATCCTATTTGCTATTTTAGCTTTTGTTGCCCTTGTCTGAGGAGATTGGTTCAAAGAAATCCTACTGAGACTGATGTCAAAGAGCTTGCTGCCCATCTTTTTCTTCCAAGAGTTTTATGTCTTCAGGTCTTAACATTCAAGTCTTTAATCCATTTCGAATTTATTTTTATATATGGTGTAAGATAGTGGTCTAGTTTCATTCTTTTGCATGTAGCTTGTCCAGATTTCCTAGCACCATTTATTGAAGAGACTCTCTTTTCCCCATTGTATATTCTTTTCTCCTTTGTAGTAGATTAATTTTCCATATACATGTAGGTTTATTTGTGGGCTCTCTGTTCTATTCTGTTGATCTATGTGTGTCTTTGTGTCAGTGCCATACTGTTTTGATTACTATAACTTTGTAGAATAGTTTGAAATCAGCATGATATTTACAACCTTGATCTTTATCAAGATTGCTTTGTCTGTGGTCCCATACAGATTTTAGGAGTACTTTTTTCTAGTTTTGTGGAAAATTGTATTTTGATGGATTGTATTGAATTTGTAGATTGCATTGGGAAGTACTAATATTTTAACAATATTAATTTGTCAGTCCATGAGAAGAATATATCTTCCCATTTATTTTTATCATCGTCAGTTTCTTTCTTCCATGTCCCGCAATCTTCAGAGTACAAGTCTTGCACCTGTTTGGATAAATTTATTCCTAGATATTTTATTCTTTTTGATGCAGCTGTAAATGGGATTATTTTCTTAATTTCCATGATAGCTCATTATAGTGTGTAGAAATGCACCCGTAGTTGAATAGCTGTTTATGGTAATAGCTCCCTTCCTGGGGCAGGTCCTCTAAATTCTTTTAAATAGTTGGGGGAAGGTCAGCAATTATTCCTAAGCCTTCTGTTCCTTAAAAATAATCAGCCTAAAATAGTACATATGCCAAAGAGACACATTTTGGGGTGGCAAATTTTGCTCCCTTGCAGTGGCTACAGTCTCCTGAACAAATTAAGGGCTGTTAAAAAGCATCATACAACTAAAGTCATTTTTTGAGAAATAACAAATGAACCACCTGTTCCTTTAATTTTTTTTTTCTTAAAAATGACGTAGGTATGTTCATCTGGTACATAATTTAAAATGTATGGCAGTGTTAGGCAGTGAAATAACTCCCTAATACTTTTAACCATCCTTGGCCCATCTCAGAGGCCACAACTTTTCTTGCACATTCTTCTACACATATTCTATATACACACAAGCAAACAGTATCTATTCTTTCTTGTAAATAGTAGCATGTTCTACATTGTTCTGCAACTTGCTTTTTCTCACTTATTGCATCTTATGTATCATTTCATATGCATCCACAAAGAGCTGCTTTATTCTTTTTCTTAAAAAAAAAGATTTCATTTGTTTATTGGAAAGAACACAAGTGGAGGAGAGAGGCAGAGGGGGAGAAAGAAACACCAACAACTGCCTCCCCCACCCCCACCCCTGCTGAGCAGGTAGCTGCTTTCTTCTTTTTAAAGACTTGATATATGGAATAGTATCCATTATATGCAATAGTATTGCCTTGGTCTACTCAAGCTGACAATAACAAAATAGTATAGACTGGGTGGCTTAAACAACAGAATTCATTTTCTCACAGTTCTGGAAACTGGAATTCCAAGATCAGAGTGCTGCCATGGTCAAGTTCCAGTAACGACTTTCTTCTTGGCTTGCAGACAGTGAGCTGCCTTCTCCCCGTGTGCTCAGATGGACTTTTGTTGGTACATGTGTGTGTGGTGAGAGATGTGTTAAAAATTTGGGGGGTGGGCACCTGAGTGGCGCAATGGGTTAAGCATCTGACTCGGTTTCAGCTCAGATCATGATTTCAGGGTCGTGAGATTGATCCCTATATCGGGCTCCTCACTTAGAGTCTGCTTGAGATTCTCTTTCCCTCTTCCTCTCCCACTCATGCTCTTTCTCTCTCAAATGAATAAATAAATCTTAAAAACAATTTTTTAAACTTTGTTAAAAACTACTTCTTTGACTTTTTAAGACTTCCACTCCAGAGCAGAGTACTAAAGATTCCCTTTCACAAGATGTAGAAACCTGCCTTTTCCTAGAGTAGCTATCAATAGGCATACATTTGTTTGAGTTTTAATGTCAGTCATTAATAGACAGTTGCTCATGACCAGTGTTTTAGAAAATATGCTCCTTCCCACCTGATCCCTCAACAAACTGCTATTTGGGGGCAACTAATAGGGTGGTTCATAATTTTGCCAGAAAATAAATGCCTATGTTTGGAGTGAGTTTGCTTCTCTCTTGGTCCCACAGAAGCATGATAGGCTTGGCCTCATTACTTAGGCCTTGATATGGAGGATACTGTATTTGTCTTCATTTCAGCTTTTTTATTGTGAAAGTAATATATGTTTGTTAAAAAAAATCAGTATAGAATTAAGTAAAAAACAAAACTTCACTGGTGGTAGCTGCTTTTAACAATTGGTATTCTTTGAGACAGTTTCTATGTGTATAAATATGTTTTCCCCACAAAAGAGATTATTTCAAACATACTCCCCTTTCACAAAATATATGGAGAACTTTCCATGTGAGACATGAGTTTTAGTATGAATTTTTCAAAAGGACTTTTTATTTTATTTTTTAAAAGATTTCATTTATTTATTTGACAGAGAGAGACCGTGAGAGAGGGAATACAAGCAGGGGAAGCGGGAGAGAGAGGGAGAAGCAGGCTTCTGGCCGAGCAGGGAGCCCAATGTGAGATTCGATCTCAGGAGTCCATTGTGGGGCTCCATCCCAGGACCCCAGGATCATGATCTGAGCTGAAGGCAGATCCTTAACAACTAAGCCACCCAGACGCCCCATCAAAAGGCCATTTAAATTTACATGATTTTCAAATTTTGTATTTTAACTTTGTTACCTCTTTATTAAAACACGGAGAAATATTTCTGAAAGGTTTCTCCCACAATAAAGAGGTAAAAAGATTTAGTATGTATTTTGTATATTTGCTATCTTGTAGGTGTTTTCTCATTCTTCTTCATCTGTAATGCAGCATACTTTCTTGCCCTTGAAATATATGTAGCAGAGAAGGAGAAGTGAGCCTAAGAAGGGGACAGAAATGCGAAGATAACAGAAATCTTGGCTGAGTCATCAGTGGTTTCTGACTGCCTTGGTGGAACACGGAATGCCACTGTGACAGTCTGTAGCTTCACTAACATTCAGTCCATCAGCAAATTCTCTGGACTCTGCCTTCATATGTTCAGAATCTCATAATTTCCTACTATTTCTACCACTGCTACCTGATCCAGTATGATTGTGACCTTTTGCTCACTGTTAATTTTAAAACCATCTAGTGGTTTGCTATCTTCTGGTAAAACCCAGAATCTCTGAGGCCTACAAGGCATGGTTTGGCCATGTATGTTTGCCTTCTCCTACATTTTAGACCTCATCTACTACTCTTTTCTCTGCCTGACTCTGTTGTAGTCATATGGGCCTTCTTGCTGGCCTTCAAGCCAAGTATACCTCTGCAGAGAGTTTTGTACACCTTGAAATGCATAGGGATTAAAATACCACATGTTCTTTCATTTGTTAGTTTGTCAGCTTATTGAGTCCCATTTCTTAACCATAAAAACGCCTTTCCCTTATCCCCTACTCCCTAACACCTTAGTCTTGCTTTATTTATCTCCATAGCCCTTTACCATTAGATACACTATATACTGTGTATTTACTTTTCATTTATGATCTTCCCCTACTAGAATGAAATTTCCATTAGGCAGTCCTTCAAACAGTGGCACATGGTAGGTTCTCACTACAAATTTGCTGAATGAGCGAATCAATCCATCTGAGCTTTGCTTTCAGAAAACCTTTTAGATATGGTCATAGTTACTCATTCTTTCTTTCTCTGATGAGAAGATAAGTAGGAGGACTTTGAGTTTTTTAGAGCAGAGATGGATAGGAGGACGCCTCCAGTAAAATGGCAGTTAGAGTGTGTACTTAACAGGAGTACCTGGGTTTCTCGGTTAGTTGAGCCTTTGAGTCTTCATTTCGGCTCAGGTCATGATCTCACGGTAGTGAGATGAAGCCCTGCACTGGGCTCTGTGCTCAGCAGACGGTAGTCCGCCTTGAGATTCCTCTCTGCTCCCCACTCTCAAATAAATAAATCTTAAAAAGAAAAAGTGTGGACCTAACAACAAAAAAAACCCCTCTGTGATACTTACTGAAATGCTGAAAAAAGAAAAACAAAAATAGAGGAGGAAAGTATGTCACTGAAATTGAATAAGCTTAATAATAATACTGAAGTCTGTGGTAGCAACACTGTTGGGGTCGGTGCTGTAAGACTGATAAGGATCTGTGAATGTAACTTGACAAATATTTATCAGTGTGACCTTTATGTAATGGCTTATGGTTTGTAAAAGTTTTTTTACACGCATTGTTTCACCACTTCCTCAGTAGCTTTGTGAGGGAGGTGAGATTATCTCCATCTTGCAAATGAAGAAATTGAAGTTCAGATAGAGATTTGCTTCAGATCACATCAGAGTAAGTGCAGCTCTATGGCTTGATTCCAGGTCTTCTGACTCTTGTTCCAATGTGGGGTTTTTTTTTTTTTTTTTTCCATAATGTATAAGGTGTCCTCAGATGATAAAAAGGTGAATAATGAATAAGGTAGTTCTAACCCTGGCAGCATGGAATATGGTAGGAACGCAAATAACTGTCAGACAGTAAGTAAGACAGTAAGTTAGAGGCATAAGGAAATTCTAAGCATTTAAAGAAGGAAGAGATTACGTTTTATTACGGGTGGAGGGCTGGTGGTTTTAAAATATGTCCACAAATTCTTTGATACCTCTTTCTTTAACAGGTGGATGTTAAATCCCCTCATCCCCCACCAAGTGTGGGACGTACTTAGTGACTCTGTTGACTAGAAGGTGATGGAAGTGTTCGAGTTCTGAGGTTAGGTCATAAACAGCACTGCAGCTTCAGCCTCATTCTGCCTTTAGGGGAAGTCAGCTCTCCCGTTGTGCAGACATGCAGGCAGCTCTATGGAGACCTCCATGTGGTGAGGAACCTTACTGAATTTGCTAGCAGTTGTGTGAGTGAGCCTCCTTGAAAATGCATATTGCAACACTGCTTGATACTTTAAATGCCACCTAATGAGACCGAGCCAGAACCATGCAGATAGGCTGCTTTCCAATTCCTGATGCATAGAAGTTGTGAGATAATAAATGTTGTTTTAAGCTGCTAAATTTTGTGGCAGTGTGTTAATGCAGCAACAGAAAGATAATTCAGATTTGGTTTTAGCAGTGGAGTACCACCTAACGAAAACCTAAAATGGGGGAGTGGCTTTGGCATGGGGCAATGGGTGGCAGCTGGAAGGACTTTGGAGAGAGTGCTAGTGAAAGCTTAAAGAGCTTGTAAGAAACTATTTCTAGAACTGGGATGGCCTTTGAGGAGACTTGTGGGTAAGGGTTTAAAGGAAAGTGAGAACATATCTTACTGGAAACTAGAGGAAAGGGAATCCTTGTTATGTGGTCACAGAAAGTTGCCTACAACTCCTGTTGGTTGTAGTAAGGTGGAAGATAGAGAATGTACCTGAGGACCCGGGCAATGTGATGTAGCTAAGGGGGGTTACAGGCAGGGCAGAAGGGCTACCTGGTTTCTTCTCACTGATATAGCAAAGTGCCAGAGGATCGAGAGAAGCTGAAAGAAGGCCAGTTAAACAAAAAAGAACCTAGACTTGCTGGTTTTGAAAATTCTCAGCTTCTTCAGGTGGTACACAGTGGATTTTTCTTTGCAGGAAGTTTTAAAATTGCTAATTTAATCTCTTGTTATAAGTCCATTCAGATACACTCATGGAAAGAATGTCATTATTAGTCACTAGGGAAATGCAAATCCAAACCACAAGCAGATACCACTTCACATCCACTAGGATGGCTATAATCAAGAAGATAATACCAAGTGTTGGCAAGGATGTGGAGAAATTGGAAACCTCTATGGTGCATGCATACAGTGGTATAGGCAGTTTGCGGAACAGTTTGGCAGTTCCTCAAAATGTTCAGCATGCTTATCCTATGACCCAGCACTTCTGCTTTTTTTTTCAGTATAGACCCAAGATATGAAAAGATAGTCCACACTAAAACTTGTACACCAGTGAACGAATGTTTGAATGTTTGTAGCAGCATTTCTCATAACAGCTAAAGAGTGGAAACAACCAAAATGCCCCCAAATGATGAATGAGTAGATAAAATAGTATATCTACACAGTGGAATGTTACTTGGCAATAAAAAGGGATTGAAGTATCTGACATGCTACAGTGTGGATGGACCTCCAAAAGGTGCTCAGTGAGAGAAGCTGATCACAAAGACCAGATACTGTGTGATGTGTGAAAGGTCCAGAATAGACTGATCTTTTTTTTTTTTTTAAATTTTATTTATTTGAGAGAGTGTGATGTGAGCATGAGTGGGGGAGGAGCAGAGGGAGATGGAAAAGCAGGCTCCTCACTGAGCAGGAAGCCTGATGTGGGACTTGATCGAGGGACTCCGGGATCATGACCTGAGCCAAAGGCAGATGCTTAACCAACTGAGCCACCCAGATGCCTCCAACAGCTGTTTTTGGTCAGACTTCTTAAACAGTCCTCCTTAGAGTATCCTTATTAGGTAGTGTCCTTTTAGCATGGCTTGATAAAGCATGATAGTGGCTGATTGGAAAAGGTTTTCTATGAGAGTGGAGGCGGGGAGTTGGAGAAGTGGGAAGAGATGAGTATGGGACCTCAGAAGCATAAAAGAAGGAGTAACATAGCAAAAAGAATTAAACACATACACTTAGGTTTTCTGAACCTATGTCAATATGTAAGGATAATGAGATTTCGTTCATAAATTCAAGGCCAGTGACCCTAATCAGAAAAGTAAGTTGAATCAAATTATATGCTAGACTTGAAGGCCATATGAATAATAAAAAAGGGGAATTAAAATGGGTTGAAAGCAGAAATTTAAGACAAACTTGCAGGTAAATTATCAGAAGACATAAAGATAGAATGAGAGCTAAGCTGAATTTAAATGCCATGAAATCATGAAAACATTTCCTAGTAGCAAGGAGGGTGAATTGTATGAACCCAGGTCTGCTTTGATAATAGAGTTGTGGTGTTTAGGAAAGGGCCAGACTCTTGGGGTGACTTGCAGCCATGAGAGGTGTTGTTCTCTGTAGGAATACACCACAGGTCATCCTTGTGATAGCAAGAAAGTAGGAGCACCGTGATTGTAGGAAGTCAGTTTTTCCTAGTACCATTCTGAAGGAAGAAAACTTGATAGGAACATGAATATGATATACTGAGGTACTAGAGATTCTTTGGTTTGGAGGGAATGTATTTCTTGAAGTTAGATTTTTTGAGGCATTCTTACAGGGTACGAATTGTTAATACCTAGGCTGTGGCTTACCAAGGTGTTTTGTCCTGTAGGAACCCTATGTTTTTTTAGACAGGCTTTCTTATACTGTGTGATACACACACACAGGCTGCCTTTATTTTGAGGTAAGAATATTCAGCTGAAGGACTACCTGGGTCCCTTCAGTTCCAGATGACCTATTCTCACTCAGAGTCTAAACATTCCACTGAGATAAACATAGTTCCTTAAAGCTAAACTCTTCTAAGGGAGCTATAACTGAGAGCAGTATCACTCTTGACATTGCTTTGACCTAAGTAAGGAATTGTCTTACTCTTGGCTAAGATGGCCAACTTGGTGAAAAACTTTGTTCCCGATGTTCTATTAATTGAGGTCTTACTGTTTTCTGATATTATTTAGTTTGTATAAGTCTTTTTTTTTTTTTTTAAGATTTTATTTATTTTTTTGAGAGAGAGTGAGCTCGAGCTTTTGGAGGAGGACAGAGGGACAGGGAGAGGCAGATCCCCACCAAGTAGAGAGCCCAGTGCAGAGCTTGATCCCAGGACTCTCAGATCATGATCTGAGCTTAAGGAAGACATTAACTGACTGAGTACCTAGGTGCCATGTATAAGTCTTTTTAGAGGACTTGGTAGGTTTTTTAAATTTTATTTTAAGTCCAATATAATTAACATACAGTGTTAAATTAGTTTCAGTGATTAACCATTTCATATATTACTCAGTGCTCATTAAGATAAGTATACTCTTAACCCCCTTCACGTCTTTCACTCATCACCCACCTGCCTCCCCTTTGGTAACCATCTGTTCTCTATAATTAAGAGTCTGAGTCTGTTTTCCCATTTGTCTCTTTTTTTCATTTGTTTGGTTTCTTAGATCCCACATATGAGTGAAATCTTACGGTATTTGTCTTTTTCTGACTTGTTTTGCTTATTAGCTTTATACTCTTTAGATCCATCCATGTTGCAGATGGCAAGATTTCATTCTTTTTTATGGCTGAACAATATTCCAGAGTGTGTGTGTGTGTCTGTGTGTGTGTGCAGTACAGTACATTTTCTTTATCCATTCGTCTATCAATGGACACTTGGGCTGCTTCCATAATTTGGCTATTGTAAATAATGCTGTAATAAAGATAGGGGTGCATATATCCTTTTTGAATTAATGTTTTTGTATTTTTTTTTAAAGATTTATTTATTAGAGAGAAAGAGAGTGCACAAGCAGGAGGGGCAGAGGGAGAACGGAAAAAAATCTCAAGCAGACTCCACACCAAGTGTAGAGCCCAATGTGGGGCTCAATCTCATGACCCAGAGATTGCAGTCCCACCCAAAACCAGGTTTCAGAAGCTTAACCAACTGCGCCACCCAGGCACCTCTAGTGTTTTTGTACTCTTTGGGTAAATACCCAGTAGTGTGATTATGGGATCATATGATAGTTCTGTTTTTAATTTTTTGAGGAAACTCAGTGGCTATACCAGTCTACATTCCCGCTAACAGTGCATGGGGGTTCCTTTTTCTCCACATCCTCGCCAATACCTATTGTTTCTTGTGTTTTTGATTTTAGTCATCTGACAGGTATGAAATGATATGACATTGTAGTTTTGATTTGCATCTCCCTGATGATGAGTGATGGCAAGCATCTTCATGGGTCTGCTGGGCATTTGTATGTCTTCTTTGGAGAAACGTCTGTTTATGTCTTTTTTTTTTTTTTTTTTTAAAGTAGGCTCCATACACAATATGGAGCCCATTGTGGGGCATAAACCCATGACCCTGAGATCAAGACCTGAGCCAAGATCAAGAATTGGACATTTAACCAACTGAGCTACTCAGGCACCCCTGTTCATGTCTCTGCCCATTTTTTATTTGGATTATTTGGGGGGGGGTTGGTGTTGTATTGTGGAAGTTCTTTTTATTTTTTGTCTATTAACCCTTTATCAGATGTATCATTTGCAAATATCTTCTCCTCTTCAGTAGGCTGTGTTTTAGTTTTGTTGATAGTTTCCTTTGCTATGAAGAATTTTTTTATTTTGATGTCTCTATAGTTTATTTTTGCTTTTGTTTCCCCTGTCTCAGGAGACATATCTAGAAAAATGTTAATGGCCCGTTTCAGAGAAATTACTGCCTGTGCTCTCCTAGGATTTTTACCATTTCAGGTCTCACATTTAGGTCCTTAAACCACTTTTTAAAAAAGATTTTATTTATTTGAGAGAGAAAAGAGGGCACACGAGAGAGCTCACAAGGCGGGAGGAAGGTAGGGTGGAGAGAGTCAGAGTAGGGGGAGAAGCAGACTCCCCACAGAGCAGAGAGCCCAACTCGGGCCTTGATCCCAGGACCCTGGGATCATTACCTGAGCCAAAGGCAGATGCTTAACCTACTAAGCCACCTGGGTGCCTGGCCCTTAATCCATTTTGAGTTTATTTTTGTGTATGGTGTAATCAAGTGATCTAGCTTCATTCTTTTGCATGTAGCTGTCCAGTTTTCCTGACACCATTTGTTGAAGAGACTTTTTCCCATTGCATATTCTTGCCTCCTTTGTTGAAGATTAATTGACCATATAATTGTGGGTTTATTTCTGAGTTTTCTATTTTGTTCCATTGATCTATGTATCTATTTATGCCAGTACCATATTGTTCTGATTGCTACAACTTTGTGGGATGGAATATTTGGTAGAATTAATCTGTGAAGCTGTTTTGTCCTGGACTTTTGATTGTTGGGAGTGGTTTTTTTTTTTTAATTACTGATTCAGTTTCATTGCTGGTAGTCGGTCTGTTCAAATTTTCTATTTTTTCCTGATTCAGTTTTGGGAGGTTATATGTTTCTAGGAATTTATTCATTTTTCTAGGTTGTCCAATTTGTTGGCATATAATTTTTCATAACATTATCTTACAATCCTTTGTATTTGTGTTGTAGGACTTAGTATTCTTGTAGTTATTTAAATAACTATATATTATTGGTCTGTCTTTTCCCGTAAGGTTTAAGCTTTACCAGAGCAGAAACAATCTGTTTTATTCCTCAGTATATTCCCAGTACTAGCATATAGGTGCTAAAATACTTGTTGGCATACTCTCTCTCATAGTTTCACATATCTAGGATGTTTCTGATATAAAATTTAGAGAGCCATGTGCTTCTTTGGGCTTCCTCATAGCATGGTTGCCAGGTTCTAAGAGGGAGGATCTCAAGACAGCAAGACAGAGTGCATGGCATTTTTATGACCTATTTTTGGAAAAAATGTATTGTTATTTCTATCATACTTTATTGGTCAGTCACAAAATTCTTCCCAAGTTCAAGGTGAAGGAATATGAACTTTGCAACTTGAGGAGTGGCAGCTTCTCCAAATTCCAGTCTCAATGTATTCAATTAATCCAGAATGCAGTGCCTGTGTACTTTATATATTTTGGTCTGGCAAGTGATTCCAGGCATAAAGCTAGAGTCATCATAGGGCTCACCTCATTTGTTTTCCTTCTCTCGGAGCTCACAGTCCAATGCAATTCCTTTTGTCCACCATCTATTATCAGTTGTTTCATGTATTTTATTCAGTTTTCTAGTTTTGTATGTTGGAGGGGAAAGTTCCACACCAGTATTGCAAGTTAGAGTATGAGTTTTACACCAAGGATTTCATTCTTCTTTTATCCACTTAAGGTACATTTTAGTTTCCAAATGTAAAAATGAAGTCAACTTTGGGCTAGAAATAATAATTTAACTTCATCTCAGACCTATCTCCAGCTTACAACATGAAAATCGGCAAATCTTGTTTCTTTGGTTTTCATGCAAACTGAATTGAATATAAATTACGCTCTTCTCAGGGTTACTTCTCAGGCATTCCATAACAAGCAAGTGGAAACAAAACCAAATCATACTAAATAAAGATGAGGTTTTATTTATAGTTAGTTGACAAAACTTACTTCCCTAACCCTTTCTGGTACAAATTGATACTATAACGTACAAAGGGGCTGAGAGTGTATAAGACTGGCTGTTTCCCTGCTTGTCCTCCTAGGAATAACCAATTAGTATTGAACCTGAGGAACTGTGTAAGCCTTTTATGTGAATTAACTCACCAAATCTTTGTAACAGCCCAATGGGATAGGTACTTCACTGTGCTCATTTCACACATGAGAATGAGACCTATATCAAGCACTTGCATAGGGTTACACAGTACTAAGTAGCTGTGGCAGAATTGGAATTGACTTGAACCCTAGCTGTGTGAGCCATGCTCTCAACTGTATGTAAGTATTTGAAAACCACTAAAAATGTGTCAACTGCTGCTGAGGTAGAATCATTAGTTATCTTTAAGTGTAAGAGAGAGTATCATTCTTGGAATCACGTCAATAAATCTTGTTTAGTCAGTGTGACTGAGTTCTGTGGGGAAGCAGAAAGATTGGGCTATAGTTGGAATATGTGATTTCCTAAAAAAACCAAACATCATCAGTGTGACAGGAAATAGTAGATGATGATGTACAGCAAAAACTAACCAGCAAGTAGCAGAGTAGTGGAGTCCAAAGGGCCCAGTGTGGTTCCATGAAGGTCACGGGTGTTTATTGAATCTCCTGTCTGGCAGCTGTTTTGGTATTAATAGGTTCTATTATTTTTTTTCTCCCCCTCTCAGACACATTTAATGAATCCAAACACCAAAATGTTAACAACCTTTCCTGGAGAGAAAAAGGCTAAGATTTCTCTTACTCAAAGAATTCCACCTACGGGCATTCGGCAGACCAGCATTGCTTCCTTCCTCACCCTGCAGCCAGGTATGATGACCCGCCTGGGAATACCAGGGGAGCAAAAAGGAGTGTGCGCGTTTTTCCATGCTGGAAAATTTAGGAGAGGTGCTGCAACACCAGTGCATTGTGTTAAACTTGGCTGACTCATTAGAAGAGGATATCAAACAACAAAGCATCCCCTTCTCCTAAGCATTATAAATGTGCTTTTACTAACATTTTCTCATTCTGTGTGCTCAGTCTAATATTAAATATTTGTATTCCCTGACAGAGCAGCGAGGAGAAAGGTATGCTTGGGGAGTTGGGGTGTGCAGGGGAGCCGATCTGCCCTAGTTAGGTAAATGTCTTGGATTGGCCATAATGAGCAGTGTACATATGATTACTTGACAACAGATATTTCTGTATAATGCTTCTCAACATTCAGAGTTCAAAGATGCTTTTTTTCTTAGAATGGTTGGCATAAAGTTATCTCATTATCCTTTGGCAGTTTTTTGCTTACATGTCCCTTTCCAGGTGACGGACTGCTTCAGAGCAGGGTGTCTGCCAATTGGAGGGTTTTGAGAGGAGAGCTCTAACTCCTGATGTGATTCCCAGGATTGCTTTACACGAATCTTCAAAATTCACTGTCCCTGCCCCAAAGAGAAACTTAAAATAAGCACCCTTGGCTTTAAGTAACAAGGGCAGATTTCTTTCAAGGACACCTCTGATTTTTTTTTTTTATTTAATTATTTATTTTTTTTTAAGTAGGTTCCGTGCCCAGCATGGAGCCCAACATGAGGCTTGAACTTACGACCCCAAGATTAAGACTTGAGCTGAGATCAAGAGCTGGATGCTTAATAGTCTGAGCCTCCCAGTCATCCCCCGGTATTTCAGAATTCTGGTATATTTATAATCTGTTGAATTTTTAGACAAAGTTGAGAAGTCTTTCACAAAACAGTTTCTGCAGTATAATTCTTGTTGGAGAAGGAAAAAGGAAATCATTCAGCTTTGTAATTAGATCTTGGTATAATTTAGGGGAAAGGTAGTCCATGTTATTCATCCTTAAGGCAGAACAGTATCCATTCCATGCCTGATGAAATGGACAAGCTGGACACTAGCAGTCGTTTATTATTGTTCGTCTAACTGGTTGACTTAGCATCTAATTGTCTTTATTCCCCTTCCCAAGCTATATTTGCAGAGTAGAAGCCCTAATGTTATTCGTACTGTCACCAGAAAGTTTCTTAGAGTTGGATGGTTAATGTGATTTAAGTGCATACTTCTCAAAGGATAATATCCAGGAATATATATTTGGCCAAGATCACTATTTAACAGAAACCATATTAAATAAAAAACAAAGGCAAAACTCATGTGCCCTGTTAAACCCCATATCCTAAAACACAGCGGGAAAAGTAGGCTGTGGTCTGAGTATACCTACCACGTTTGACTTGAGTAAGTCATTAGAAGCATCATCTATTTGAGTAGTGGAATATAAGGTCTGAGGTTTAGAAGGATCATTCTGGCGAAAGCAGAGATTGAAAGCAGGAAGATCATGGGGTGCCTGGGTGGCTCAGTCGGTTAAATGTCTGACTCCAGCTCAGGCCATGATCTCTGGATCCTGGGACTGATGCCCCGTGTTGGGCTCCCTGCTGAGTGGGGAGTCTGCTTCTCCCTTTCTGCCCCCTTCCCATTCTTTCTCTCTCTCAAATAAATAAAACCTTTTAAAAAAAAAGAAAGAAAGAAAACAGGAAGATCAGCTGTAAATGTGTGTGATGAGTCTAACTAAGACCCCTGTGCTAGATGATGATAGTAGCCGATACAGATTTCAGAAAAAGCCAGCTATATCCTGCTCAGGGCAGAGATTTCCTGCAGAATAATTATTCACATCTGTTTTGCTAGGAAAGACAAATGGTGGTGACCAGAGGAGTGTTTCGTCTCATATAGAAAGTCAGATCAACAAAGAGTCTGAGAAAGATGCAGCCCATCTAGATCATGTGTTCCAGGGCCTGGAGGACGAGGGCATGTCATCCCCATTAGCCACTTCAACCCCTGCAGATACCCAGGAAGCTGGACTTTCTCTTCATTCCCTCCAGGCTTCTGACCACCACAGAATGGGAACTCCATTTTTGACTATGCTGTCTTTGCCCCAGCCTGACACCTTGGTCTGTGCTGGAAAGAGCAAAGCCTCGTTCTCTTGTTCCTTCACTCAGAACTTGGAAGGTTCTTACTTGCTGGACCAAAAGGAAGGAGATAAAGACTCTTTCTGGAAAAGGGAATGGCTTCATGGATCTAAGGAAAAAAACTATCAGGATGTGGAGAGACGCATTCAACCACCCTGGGGCAAGGGCCTTCACTCCTTGAACAAGATTAAATTGGGAAAGGTGTCTGCCCAAGAAACCAGGCAGGACCCCATCCTCCTTCAAACATTACATTCCCGGAACAGAGAAAACACAGACTTAGTGAAACAAAGCCCTTGTCCTGTCCCTGCGTTTTCCTGGGACAGTGAAAAGAATGACTCCTGGAGTCAGCTTTTCACTGAGGATTCTCAGGGCCAGCGGGTCATTGCCCACAACTCTAGAGCTCCTTTCCGAGATGTCACGAACAATCAGAATCGGGACTTAGGGCAGTTGCACAATAGCTCTTGGGCTCAGCGCCAGGAGAGGCCAACTCATTTAAATCTGCAGTGTGATTTGCTCTTTACCCAGGACTCTGAAGGTAATCAAGTTATCAAACACCAAGTTTAAATACCTCTATGATGGTTTGGTTCTAGAAGTACCTTGAAATGACAGAGCTATAGGAAAATATTGGGTGGGAGGGCAGTGGAGGGAGGCAAGGGATGAAGTTATTGAGCATTTCTTTGTGTAAATAAACCAGGTGGTGCCACTTGTTGAGACTGTATGTTTGGCGTGGTGCGTCTCCCCGGGAAGAGGTGGCTGGGAACCTTGGCCAAGTCTGTGATGAGCACTGAGAGGAAGTAGGGCAGGTACTTATCCTTCTACAAAAGAGCCCTTACTCAGCCTGCATAGCCCCCTCTTTGCCCTTTCAGATCCCTGACTAGGACATTGCTGCTTATGAATGTGTGTTCTAATCTCTGGCTGTTATCTTACCCATGCAGCCTTGGGACCATTATTCCTGACACCGTTTTGAGTTATAAGGCGTATTTCCTGGGTCCAGGGGCATGGGGGCAGGGAGGATAGAGAGATAAATAGTAGAATGATGGTAGGGTGTTTTTGTTTTAAAGTAGGCTCCACGCCCAGTGTGTAGCCTAATACAGGGCTTGAATTCATGACCTTAAAGACTTGAGCTGAGATCCAGTCAGATGCTTAACTGACTGAGCCACCCAAACACCCCAATGGTAGTTTTTCTTTTTGTTTTTTTGTTTTTGTTTTTTGTGGGGACTTTATAGCATTTTAAAGTTTTATAGTCTATGTTTAAACATCTCTCTAAAAAAAGCCTGTGCTGGGGCACCTGGGTGGCTCAGTCAGTTAAGCGTCTGCCTTCATGATCTCTGGGTCCTGGGATAAAGCCCCACATCGGACTCCCTGCTTAGTGGACAGTCTCCCTCTCCCTCTGTCCCTACTTACCACCCCCCCCCCCACCTTTTGCTTTCTTTCTCTCTCAAATAAATAAATAAAATCTTTTAAAAAATAAAAAATTTTGAAGCCTGTGCTATTAAAAAAAGCCTGAGGCTACATAGCAATGATATCACTCTGCTACACAAGGTATAAGAGAATTCCCTTTGTAAAATTATGAATCCAAATAAAGCTGTTTACAAACTTGACTCTAACGGTAACTAAAACATAACCATTTTATTTCTGAAAAAGCAACTTTTAATAGTTATATGTTCTATCATTTTCATGGATCCCATCTAAACACCCATGTTCTAACCAAGATGTTATCCACCAGGTGGCGGTTTCTCATGTCACAGGTGTGCTAGCTACCTAGGAGGCTTAAACACCCTCTACAGGGCAAGTGTGCAAGTTCTAAGATGGAACTACTTTAAGAGTTTAGGGTCAATCCCTACAGAAGGGGACAAGAGGCTCCCTATGGAAGCTTTCTCTTATATAGGCAGGACTTTGTAAAGAAAGAGGGAAAGCCAGGAACCTGTTCATGAAAGTTCCCATACCCTTAAAATTAGTAGGAATCCTATACTCATGAGGGATACCAGGTGGTTACAACACAGAGACAAAGAGCACATGCAGTATCTCTCCATATCCTTCATTTAATATCAGGTAGTGCTTCAACCCAAACACACAGGATACATACCATAGAGAAAGGGACCTGAGGGCGTCTGAGTCATGCATGGTGTGGTAGGTACAAACCTTGGCCCAGTGCAAAGGAGCAGTCAAGGGCCTGGAAGAAGGATGGTACTGTTTCTCCTTCCCATTTCTCTTTCCTATTGGGCTTAAACTAAAGTCCATGGAAGAGAAAGTGTTTTCAATCAGTGGAACCCATGAGGTCCCAGGGCCTGGGAGGATAGATTTGGTTGTACAGTATTACAAAATATATTTAAGAAAAAAACAACCCAGGCCTCCCAGCAGTAGCCCAAGTGTCAGCTGGTCCAGAGGTCTGACCTCTACATCTAGGGACAGGAAAGAGGGAGAAGGTGATTGCTGGGCACTGGTGTCAGTTTATGATGGAGCAGCATAAGATTTTCCCTGCCCTGTCAAACATACAAACATTCATAGCCCCTCACCCTCAGCCCTGCTCTGCTGCAAGGAAGCTGCTGAGAGTGACAGCTGGGCACAAAGTGTCTGGTGAGACCAGTTATGGGGTCTAATGCAGTGAAGTAAGCCATTCATTTAGGACCTATTTTCACACAGAGGCAAGGAAAAACCAAACTTACGTCTCACCCTTTAGACTGAGACATTCCGAACTATACATTTACCTGTAACAAGTGTCTTGGTGCAAAACAGCCCTTAGCTTCTGCTAAGGTTTAAAGCAAAGGAAGCAAGATCCAACTCTTCTCTTTCAGTCCAAGCTCTAGCTTTCGGCAAGACTGTTGCAAAAGATTTCTAACTGAGAGGCATAAAGGTCTGTGGTGAGGAAGGCAGCTATTGAAGGAATTCCAGGAGCATGAGACTGAATTTGCAGAGCTGAGTTCTGTCAGTTTCCTTTTCTACTAATATCTTCTTCCTTCAGAGCAAACTTCCTCCTTAGAACCTCAGAGATAAGGACAGCAGGGTCTTCCTCCTTCAATAAACTCCGGTTCCTGGAGATGAAATAACAGCTTATATTTATTAAGTACTTGGTCTTAGGCAGTGTTTTGTGTCTTTGAATACATTATCTCATTTAGTTCTCACAACAATCTTACAAAGAAGTCTTTTCAGATGAGGAAACTGAAACAGAGGGTTCTAGAGTCTGCCCAAAGTCACCAGGCACTCAGCCAGTAAGTAGCAATAGCAAATCCAGAGTCCGAAACCAAGCTAACTGGTTTCTTAACTAGAATGCTTTACTATTTCCTGAAATGGCTATAAAAATGTGGGCAAAAGTAAATGACTGTCAACTGGTTGGGTTGGCCTATGGTGGCTAAAGCTTCTCCACCCACCTTCTGGTGCTGTCTTTTCTTAGTAGCATTTCCCCCGGTTAGCAGGGGAAGTGACTACGGACTTGACTATTCTGACCTTTATTAGTTATGGGGGAAAGGTGTGCTGAGGATTTCCTATAACCCTGCCTGCTCATCAGGGGAACACTGAGATGTTTTTAATTGGAAAGAACACTTAACATGATTTCTACCCTCTTAACAAACTTCTAAGTGTATATAATACATTACTGTCACCTATAGGTATAATTTTTTTTAATTAAAAAGAAGTTTTCAATTTCTTTTTTACCTTTGACACCCTTCACCTATTTTTTCCGTCCCTACCCTTAGCCTCTGGCAAGCACCAATCTGTTCTTTGGATCTACAAGCTTGGTTTTTTTGTTTTTTGGGCTTTTAATTTTTAATTAAAATTTAATTTAATTAAAATTTTTAATTTTTAATTTATATTCCCATATAAGTGATCATATAGTTTTCTGTCTGGCTTGTTTTGCTTAGCATAATGCCCTCGAGGCATTATATTGTTGCAGATGGTAAGATCCTTTTTTCTTTTTCTTTTCCTTTTTTTTTTTTTTTTTTAAAGAGATGGGGGGAAAGGGCAGAGGGAAAGGGAAAGAGAGAGACTCAGGCAGGCTCCATACCCAGCGCAGAGCCCAACACAGGGCTCACAACCCTGAGATCATGACCTGAGCTGAGATCAAGAGTCATACGCTTAACCCACTGAGCCACCCAGGCACCACCCCCCCACCACCGTATTTTTTAGAGAGGGGGAGAGAGAGAGAGGCAAATGGCAAGATTTCAATCTTTTTTTTAAGGCTGAATAATACTCCAATCTGTATATATACCACAATTTCTTTATCCATTCATCCACTGGTGGACACTGAAGTTTTTTTCATATCCCAGCTATTGTAAATAATGTTGCAGTGAATATGGGGGTGCATATACATCTTCTCAAGTGTTTTTTTTTTTTTAATAATACCCAGAAGTGGAATTGCTGGATCATTAGGTAGGTTTTGAGGGGGTACTAGTGAGAAGGAGAAAGAGATTCTTAAGCAGGCTTCATGACCCTGAAATCATGACCTGACCTGAAATCAAGAGTCAAGAGCTAAGACACTTAACTGACTGAGCCACCCAGGCACCCCCATGTGGTAGTTCTATTTAATTTTCTGCATACTGTTTTCCATAATGTGTGTACCAATTTTTTTTTAAGGTTTTATTTATTTGACAGAGATCACAAGTAGGCAGAGAGGCAGGCAGAGAGAGAGGAAGGGTAGCAGGCTCCCTGCCGAGCAGAGAGACCTATGTGGGGCTCGATCCCAGGACCCCGGGATCATGATCTGAGCCGAAGGCAGAGGCATTAACCCACTGAGCCACCCAGACGCCCCATGTGTACCAATTTACATCCTACCTATAGTTAACAAGGGTTCCCTTTTCTCCATATCCTTGCCAATACTTATCTTTTTGATACAAGTCTAACGGGTGTGAGGTAAAATTTGTGGTTTTGATTTGCATTTCTCTGACAATTAGGGATGCTGAACATCTTTTCATGTGCCCATTGGTCATCTATACGTCTTCTCTGAAAAAACGTCTGTTAGAGTCCTCTACCCATTTTTTAATCAGACTGTGTTTTTGGTCTTGTCTTTTCCTTTCTTGCTATTGAGTTGTATGAGTTCTTTATATATTTTGGATATTAACCCTTATTATATGACTTACAAATATTTTCTCCCATGGAATAGGTTGCCTTTTCATTTTGTTGGTTTCCTTTGCTTTGCAGAAGCTTTTTACTTTGATATAATCCCACTTGTTTATTTTTTTGTTGCTTTTGAGTGTCTGGTTGAAAATCTATCATTGCCATGACCTGTGTCAAGGAGCTTACTGCTTGTGTTTTCTCCTAGGAGTTTTATGGTTTCAGGTCCAAACATTCAAGTCTTTAGTATATTTTGAATTAATTTTTGCATATGGTATAAAATAGTGGTTGAATTTCATTCATTGGTATGTGGCTGACCTGCTTCCCCACACTATTTGTGGAAGACTGTTTTTTCCCTATTCCATGTTCCTGGGTCCTGTGTTGTAAATTGACCATATATGTGTGGGTTTATTTCTGGGGTCTGTTCTCCACTGATTTGTTTTTAGGCCAATAACCATATTACTTTAATTACTACAGTTTTGTAATAGTTTTTGAAATCAGGGAGCGTGATGCCTTCAGTGTTGTTCTTTCTCAAGACTGCTTTGGCTATTTGGGGTCTTTGGGGTTCCATACAAATTTTAGGATACTTCTAGTTCTGTAAAGAATGCCATTGGACTTGTGATAGCAACTGCATTGAATCTGTAGATTGCTTTGGGTAGTATTGATATTTTAACATTATTACAATCCATCAGCACGAAGTATTTTCCTTTTTTAAAAAAAAATTTTTATTTATTTGAGAGAGACAGACATAGCGAGAGAGGGAAAACAAGCAGGGGGAATGGGAGAGGAAGCGGGGAGCCCAATGAAGGGCTCGATCCCAAGATCTTGGGATCACAACCTGAACTGAAGGCATATGCTCAACGACTTGAGCCACCTAGGCTCCCCATTTGTGTTTCCTTCTTTCCTTGATGTCTTGTAGTTTTCAGTATACAGCTCTTTCACCTCCATGATTAATTTTTATTCTAGGTATTCTGTTCTTTTGATGCAATTTTAATTTGGGTTGCTAATTTCTCTGATAGTCTGTCATTAGTGTATAGAAACACAACAGATTTTTACTTACTGATTTTGTATCCTGCAACATTACTGAATTTGTTTATTCTAACAATTGAGTTTTTAGGGCTATTAAGGTATTCTATTAGGGTATAATATGTCATCCACAAATAGTGAGTTTTACTTCTTTCTTTCCAATTTGGATGCTTTGTGGTTTTTTGCTTTTTTTTTCTTTTCCTTTTGTCTAATTGCTCAGGCTAGGACTTCCCATATTATGTTGACTGAAGTGGTAAATGGGCATCTTTTTCTTATTCTTCATCCTAGAGGAAAAGCTTTCAGCTTTTACTGCTGAGTGTTATGTTAGCTGTGGGTTTGTCATATCTGGCCTTTTTTATTATGTTGAGGTATGTTCTTTCTATACTTGCTTTGTTGAAAATTTTTTTCTTTTTTTTTTTTAAGATTTTATTTATTTGACAGTTAGAGAGACAGTGTGAAAGGGAACACAAGCAGGGTAAGTAGGAAAGGGAGAAGCAGTCTTCCCGCTAAGCAGGGAGCCCGATGTGGGGCTCGATCCCAGGACCCTGGGACCACGACCTAAGCCAAACACAGATGCTTAACAACTGAGCCACCCAGGTGTGAAGGTTTTTATCACAAATGGATGTTTTATTTTCAATATTTTCTGCATCTACTGAGATGAATATATGGCTCTTATCCTTTATTAATGTGGTGTATCATATCGATTTGCAGATGTTGGACTATCCTTGCATTCCTTGAATAAACCCCACTTGATCATGGTGTATGATCCTTTTAAGGTGTTGTTGAATTCAGTCTGCTAATATTTTGTTGAGGATTTTTGCATGTATGTTCATCAGGGATATTGGCCTAGAATTTTATTTTCTGCTAGTGTCACTGTATGGTTTTGGTGTGAGGATGTTGGCCTTGTAAAATGAGTTTGAAAAAGTTCCCTCGTCTTCTCTTTTTTGGACGAGTTTGAGAAATACTGGCTTTTGGAAGAATTTGGGAAGTACTGGTATTCTTTGAATGTTTGGTAGAATTCACCCAGTGAAGCCATCTATATGGTCCTAGATTTTTGTTCATTCATTGGGAGGTTTTTGATTACTGATTTAATCTCCCTACTATAAGTAATTAGTCCGTTTAGATTTTATATTTCTTTACGATTTAGTCTTGGTAGATTGTATGTTTCTAGGAATTTATCCATTTCTTTTAAGTTGTCCATTTGCTGGCGTATAATTTTCACATTAGTCTCTTATCCTATGATATCTGTGGTACTATAGTATGTCATTTCTGATTTTGGATCCTCTCCCCTCTACTTTTTTTTTGGTGATTCTAACTAGAGGTTTGTCAATTTTGTTTACCTTTTCAAAGACCCATCAATTACTTTCATCTTTTCTATTGTTTTTATTTTCTATTTATTTCTTCTCTAATCCATGTTACTGCCTTCCTTCTACTAACTTAGGGATGCATTTGCTCTTTTTTTTCCTGGTTCCTTAAGGTATAAAGTTGTGTTATTTGGGAATTTTTGTTTCTTGAAGTAGGCATTCACTGCTGTGAACTTCCCTCTTAGAATTGCTTTTGCTGTATCTCCTAAATTTTGGTATATTTCCATTTTGTTTGTGTCAAGGTATTTTTTTCTTTTGGTTTCCCCACCCCCTACCCAGTTGTTCAGTAGATGTTGTTTAATCTCCACATATTTGTGAATTTTCCAGTTTTGTGTAACTGATTTCTAGTTTCATATCACTGTAGGTGGAAAAGATGCTTGATATTTCAGTCTTCTTAAATTTATTTGGACTTGTTTTGTGGCCTACCGTATGATCTATCCTAGAAAATGTTCCATGTGCACTTGAGAATGTATATTCTCTTTGTTTTGGAAGCAATGTTTTATATATATTTAACTCTACCCAGTCTAACATGTCATTTAAGGCCAGTGTTATTTTCTGTCTGGATGATCTATTCATTGATATTAGTGGGGTACTAAAGCCCCCCGCTATTAATGTATGGTGGTTTCTCCCTTCATCTCTGTTAATATTTGCTTTATATATTCATAAGTATTTACAAATCTTATATCATCTCTTGTTGGATTGGCCCTTTTAGCATTATATAATGCTATCTTGTTATAGTCTTTGTTTTCAAGTTGACTTTTTCTGATAAAAGTATAAACACCCCAGCTTGCTTTTTGTTTCTATTTATACGGAGTATCTTTTCCTATCCTTTCACTTTGTTTTTACATCTAAGAGAGTCTCTTGTAGGCAGCATATAGGTTTTGTTTTTTAATTCATTTAGCCACTCTTGTCTTTTGATCAGAGTATTTAGTCCATTTATATTAAAGTAGAATTACTGGTAAGTATCTTATTGCCATTTCATTAGTTGTTTTCTGGCTATTTCTGTAGTTCTCTGTTCCTTTCTTTTGCTCTCTTCCTTTGTGGTTTAATGACATTCTCTAGTGGTACGCTTATATTCCTTCTTATGTTTTGTGTATTTACTGTAGGGTTTTGTTTTGTGGTTAAGATTAGCTTTTAAGTATAACAACTTGTATCTGTTAATCTATTTTAAGATGAAATAGTTGCCAATTTAAGATTAATCACATTCTAAAGCTCATTTTTACCCCCGTGTTTTTGATGTCACATTTTGTATCTTTTTAACTTGTGTATCCCTTAATTATTGTAATGTTATTTTTACTACTTTTGTCTTTTTAACCTTAACAATAAGTGATGAAGCCACTATTTATTATTTATCTTTCCAGTGAGATTTACTATTTGTTATGTGTTCCTGTTACTGACTAGTGCTCTTTTCAGCTTAAAAAGAGGTCATTTTAACATTTCTGGTAAAGCTGATTTAGTGGTGATAAATTCCTTTGGAATTTTCCATCTGGAAAACTCTCCCTTTAGTTCTGAGTAACTTTGCTAGATAAGAAGTTTTCTTCTTTCAGCATCTTGAATATATTATGTTACTGAATATATTATGTTACTCCCTTCTGGCCTGCAAAGTATCTGTTGAAAAACATGCTGACAGGGGTGCCTGGGTGGCTCAATGGGTTAAAGCCTCTGCCTTTGGCTCGGGTCATGATCCCAGAGTCCTGGGATCAAGCCCCGCATCCATCCGGCTCTCTGCTCGGTGGGGAGCCTGCTTCCTCCTCTCCCCCCGACCCCTCTCTCTCTAACTGCCTTTCTGCCTACTTGTGATCTCTGTCAAATAAATAAAAATCTTTAAAAAAAAAAAAAGAAAGAAAGAAAGAAAGAAAGAAAAACATGCTGACAGTCTTATGGGGGTTTCCTTTTACATATGTTATTTTTCACTTGCTGCTTTTAGTTAGGGTCTCTTTGGGTTTGTCTTATTTGCAACTCTCTGGGCCTCCTAGATCTGGATGTCTGTTTGCTTCCCCATATTAGGGACATTTTCAACCATTCTATTTTCTTTAGAAAAGATTTTATTTATTTAAGAGTGAGAGAAAGTGCAAGCACAAGTTGGGGGAGGGACAGAGGGAAAAGCAGCAAGGCTCAATCCCTGGACCCTGGGATCATGACCTGAGCCAAAGGCAGACACTTAACTAAGTCACCCAGGTGCCTCTCAGCCCATTCTACTTTCAAATAAGATTTCTGTACCTTTCTCTTATTTTGGGAGCCCTATAATGAGAACATTAGTCCATTTGATGTTGTCCTATAAGTTCCTTAAGCTATCTTTACTTTTTTTGGTGGTGGGGGGGGTCTTTTCCATTTTTTCTACTTGCTGCTCTGTTTAGGGGAGTTCTACTGCTTTGTGTTTGAGTTTACTTATCCTTTCTTCTACTTCACTAGAGGGGTTCAGGGCAAATAGATGAACTTTGTAGTTCGGTTAATTGGGTTCATCAGCTCCGTGACTTCTATTTAGTAATTCAGTGTATTTTCCATCTCTTTTTTGAAGTTCTTTGTTCATCCATTCTTCCTGGTTTGGTGAGCATCTTTATGACCTTTACTTTGAATTATCTTTATCAGGCAGATTACTTATCTGTTATTAAGATTTTTTTCCAGAGGTTTTTATGAGAGATCTAGAATTCGTAGTAAAACGTTCACATCACAAGGGAATCATGGGAACAAAACCAACTCCAGATTGGGGTAGGTTTGAGTCATCTAATAAATACATCAAAAAAGAGTGTCCTAGATATCTGGAAAATAGGTGCTTTAAATTCTAGTGATTGATAAGATCAATCTGTCACATTTCTGAATCTCTGCTGATGGTGTTACTTTCTCATTTTTAGTCATCAACCCAGCTCTTTCCATTAACAAAGGAGAAAAGATCCCCAGACGTAAGGCTCCACTCCTTGGTGGGTTCTGCTTTAGTAAGTTTAAGGTGTATTTATAACAAATCTTAGCAATTCTGCTAAACAGCCAGGTTTAGAGTCTTAAATATGTCTGGATCTGGAGAGTTGGTTTGCATAGGGGACCACTGTATTTTAAAGCAGACACCCCAACTTTGTGAAATTCTCCATCAAAAAAAGTATCATTTTGAGATGCTAAAATAATTATCATGTAACCCCATTTTGAAGGGTGGCACATGGGGATACTTGTCACTAGCAGTTTAAGAACTGAAGTGGTAAAGCAACCCCCCGACTTTGCCCCAGGACAAAAGTTAAATTAGATGAGGCTTCTTGTAAAATTTCTACTGATGCAGTCAAATGCTCTACCCCTGAGCTATACCCCCTAAAATTTCTACTGATGATTGGCTGAGATCACACCAACCAAATGTAAAATGTTCTTTTCTCAAATTGGAGCCCCAGGTGTGATTAAGCAGGCAAGCTTTGTGAATGAAGTAGTTCATAACTACTACTGAGGACTTTGTAAATTCTTTCTATAAGATCACTGGCCACAAGTGACCTAAACAGTGAACACACTACCAGACCTCCTTATCACATACTTACAGATCTTGGCTCTGTTTCATCCGGTGAAAGTCCTTTAGGATCCCCATCATATCTGCAAAGCTGCTGGCCTTGGACAGAGAGACACAGTCATCCTCTTCAGACGAGCTGCAGGTAGCTTTGTGTTCTGGTTTGCAACATTCAGGGCTGGCAGAACAAAGCAGGGGGACTGATGGAAGCTCAGGGACCTCTACCTCGGTCTCCTCGGTGATGTCACTAATGACAAAGGAAGTTGTAGAGTGGAATGAGGATCCAAAACAAGGTAAGGGAGAAGAGACATTTGAACTTCCTGGAGATAAGAAATCTGGCGTTAATGAAGCCGAAGCTGAAAGAGAAAACAATAGGCATGGATGGACATTGGGACTAGAATACAGCAGTAATACCTTCTCCCCACAAGCAGTGCCTATCAGACATTTATTTCCTGGGCTTGACATCACATTCTGGGAGAGCCCAGGATGCTACCTGTAAGCCAGTGGAGGATTCCTCCATTACCCTCCCCTCTCAGGATCTAAAAATGGGAAAGCACTGAGCACGTCCAGTGTTTTGGGAGTGTGGAAAACCCCACCACATAAAGGCTTAGTCTTCTAAAAGCTCCATTCTGCAGGAGCTTTTGGACAGCCCTATGTCTACCAAAGCAACAGTGACAGAACCAAGGTCAGAATGTTTCCTTTTCTCTAATTGGCCTAGTGCTTCTGTGTTCCTATCTGTGACTAGAAGAAACCGCAAAAATAAAATAGTGATAGTCCTCCTAGTTTTTCAAATCTTGAAAGAATTTCCAAAACAAAAAATTCTTAGTTTCATTTTTCAGGATGACAAAAATGCAGCCAATACATAAATGGAAAATTCAAGTGCAATGCTTCTATTAAACTGCCATATAAGTGAATTAAATATATGAGAATTGCAAACAACACCATGATTTTCATGTGTTCTACCAAGAGGTAAGATTTGGGAGCTATGACTTTAAGTTGACAAGAAGCAAAAAAGTGAGAATGTATAGAAGGAACAGGATGGGCAGCTTGGGAAAGAGCCAATGTTCCTGTTTCATGTACTGGGTCAAGGCAGACTCCCATCTATTTCTAGTGGTGGTTCTGTCTTAACTGCAGACAGACAGGTAGAAGGATGGAGAGGCAGTCTCTGGGAGAACAAGGAAAGGGAAGATATGTAGATAGGAAGACAGCTTAAAGGGATCTCTCTCTTAATGGGGGGTGGGGGAGGGAATCCTTATTTCTCACTGAAAAGGGAAGCTGCTTAAGACTCACGTGGAAGATGTAATCTTAAAGACACCTGATAGAGAGTATTGGTTTTTGTAGCCAAGGGAGGGAATTTGCAGGGGGGGGGGGGGCGCGGGCGGGTGCTGTCACAGGTTAAGTGAAGATTTTGTTCCTAATCAAATCAGTCAGCCTAAAATGGCTAATGGAAACAATCCAAGGAGTACTACAGGCCAGCGAGTCCTCAGGACAACTGCAGAGCCCTGGGCCTGTCTCCCTGAACCAAGGATCACCATTTTCCTACCCTTCTCCTGTACCAAAAGCCAGGGAGAAAGGAACAGCCTGCTAAATTCTGGCGCTGACTCCGGGGCTCCTACCTGCATCAGCTGCCACTATCTTAGCAATCTGGCTGCGCAGGTGGCTCAGCTCATCCTGCAGCTCTGTGGTGCGGGTTAGGGCTGGCAGGGCTGGCTTCTTCAAGGCCAGAAGCCTCTCCTCGGACCCACGCAGGTTGGGCACTGAGGCATTGCGCTGCATGACAATCAAAGGGCTGGGTTTCCAGGTATGCCTCAGGGGCCGTGTGTCACTTCTGGATCAGGGAAAACAAGTATGTCAGAGACAGCCGGCCACTGCGTTCCTTCTAAAACTTCTGCTCCCACTCAGCCCACAGCTTTTGTTCCTACTGCCCTCAGCCCTCCATAAGCACTCCCCCTACTGGCTGCCACCTCATGTGGGAAGGAGCTCCCCCTTTCCCAGACCAGCTACTGCCTCAGCTACCTGACCCGGGCATATGTCTCCTCTTCATCTGCAGCAATCCAGGCGATGTCAGCCAGAGTAGGGACTGGGGGTGCATCCCTCAGACACAGATCAGAGATGTTGGGCAGGGTCTACAGGGAAGCAAGTCATCAAAAAACATTTGTTGACATCAAGAGACTATCAAAGACTCCAAAAACACATGGGAGGGGCACCTAAGTATCAGGAAGGCTTCCTAGAGAGGGGAGAAGACAGTTCCTGGTTGGAAGAAGGACAGAAGAGATTAGAAGTAGTAGTTCAGCACACCTAGACAGAGCTGAGGGTACAGGGTGGTTTGCAACAGGCAGGAAAGCGAATTAAAAACTTTGATTCTAAGACCAATAATAAGCCACTGGAAGATTTTAAGTAAGAATCAGATTTTGAAAGATTACTCTGGCTGCTGTGTGGAACCTGCATAAGAGTGAAGGTATCAGTTGTGAGGCTGTTATACCTTCCAAGCAAAACATGGTGGCCTACAGCAGGATTGGGGCCTCTTTTTACATATAAAGTTTTATTGGAAAGTTACACCCATTCATTTCTATATTGTCTGTGGTATTTTTTAAGCTGCAGCTGCAGAAGTGAGTAGTTTTAACAGCAGTTATGGCCCCCCCACAAAATATTTACTATTTGGACTCTTAAAAACATTTGCTGACCCCTGGTTGGAATAAAGATGTCTTCAGTGGGACTGGTAAGAGTTACCTTTCAACAGAGATGGCCACTAAGAGCACCTTGTTTTCTCCAGCTATGAAAATACAGGCACAAGGACATCAACGCAACGTTTCTTGGGCTAGCTCTTTACAACTCCTCCATAGCTAACTGGGATCTACACTGTTACAGCAATGCTGTTTTAAGCAAACTTCATCATTTTATTATTTGGATTTAAATAAAAAGATGATTAATTATATCAAAAGAATAAGAGGATTCCTTAAAGTAGCCTCTCAACCCAGATAACAAAACAACCAGGGAACAGACAAGGATGAGTGACTTTCTGTTAAATGAAAGATCAGGAGGATTCAATCATGCTATGATTGTAATAAAGTAAAAAAACAAAAACAAAAAACACCCACATGCATTTAGAAAAAGATGGAAAGTAACTATACCAAAATATTAACAGGCACCTGGGTGGCTCAGTTGGCAACTGAGTTGGCAACTCAGTTAAGCAACTGCCTTCAGTGCAGGTCATGATCCTGAAGTCCCAGGATCAAGTCCCATATTGGGCTCCCTGCTCAGTGGGGAATCTGCTTCTGCCTCCGACTTCTCCCCTCTCATGCTCTTTCTCTCAAATAAATAAAATATTTTAAAAATTATTAACTATTTTGTGTGATGAGTACATGATTATATATGATTTCCTATTTTTCACTTTTC
Source organism: Mustela erminea (assembly GCF_009829155.1). Taxonomy (NCBI): domain Eukaryota; kingdom Metazoa; phylum Chordata; class Mammalia; order Carnivora; family Mustelidae; genus Mustela; species Mustela erminea. The sequence continues at coordinate 90,940,835 of NC_045623.1, forward strand.
ATAATTTAGTATTTTTATATGGGTTAATTTAAAAAAATAAATCTGCAAGATTGCCTTAAATAATTAAGGTAATTAATTTACAACAGAAATCCAGGGACAATTTCTCAAAAACCCATCTACACATGAGTTAAATTCAGATGTTTCTGCTAGAGACAGGTAGGTAGATCAAAAGTTGATAGCTCTAGCTTTTAGAAAGGGAACCTGAGTCTCAAAGGAGCAATGTGATGCTCCAGGGTTACACAGGAAAGGACTTCCACTGACCCAGAAGTTAACTGCTAAAATGGGTCATTTAGGGGAAGCCTCCATTTGTTTTCCTTTTCAGAATGCTGCTCCCCTATAGAAAATTAAATGAGTTAACACATATAAGGGATTTAGCACAGTGCCTGGCACACAGTATGTGCTCAGTAAGTGTTAGCTAGCATTAATAATACTATTCATGCATACTCCTGCCCTTACTGTCCCTGCCCAGCAGCATCTGGCCAGAGGACTGAACAGGTGATGGCCAAGCGTGGGGGCAACATCCATCGAGTCCCTCACACTTCTAGCTGTGCTTCACTTTGTTTCTGATGCTTGAGGCAGCAAGGACCACATCCCGCCATGCCCTTTAGGCAAATTCCAGGTAACTGGCAATCTGGGTCACAGCATAGCCACCCCATACCACATACTTCCAACCCCATTCCTGATTCTGATACCAGCCCTGACACCATTTCTGACTCCAGGATGAGTTTCTATGATTTCACAGCTCAGCATCTGATACACTCAGCCTCCTTCATTTGTTTCCACTGGGCCCATGTTTTTTCAGGCATATATTTCTGTTTCCTCTGTGTAGGCAGAAAGCTGGTACTTCTCTTGCGTCCCAGTTCCCCAAACACATCTTAAGTATCTAACCTGCAGCTGGTTCTTAATGACTAGTTCTTAGAGGGAGGTAGCTGGGGCTAATAACTGCTACTTAGCTTTCCACTGCAGAAGTGGGTGGAGGGCTCAGACATGCGCCAGCAAGAATCTGCTGTGAGTGGGTGCTAATGGCCCTAGACACAGAGCTAAGCCTTAAGTGCTCTGGTAAAGGAGTGGCTAGACTGAGCCAGAAAGAAAAGGATGGGGAATAATGGCCTCAGGGATACATAAAAATAGGTGGCTAAGCAGTCAAGTCTTGGGGCTGGTAAGAAAAGCAGAGTCTGACTTAGTCACACAGCACTCAGTGTCCCACGGAGAGACCTGCCAGGGTTGCAGGCAAACACCTCAGGGCAGAGACATGGCTACTCTGGGAATGTGGCTTGGCAAGGGCCTTTGGCCTACGCTGATGAACTGGATTGCAGGAGCCTGATGAAATCTTAGTCACTTAGTGGCACCAAAGATGTAAGGTTTTTATAAACAGACTGGAAGTCTGTTGTGGTCAGAGTTTTGTGTGCAATCAGGAAGGCACAGTGACCAGTATCCATTATACACACTTAATAAATATTTCCTGACAAAATGAAAAAGTGATCAGGAAAGCCACCTGCCTTAACAGCACCAAACTGTGGGGCACAGAGCAGCACCATTCTCCCATAGCCTCTGAGCCTCTACTTACCCTGCCCTTTCAGTACACTTACCTCGAAGGATGCCCGGGGACATGGCTTCAGGGGCAGGTTGGTCCCAATTCTTCTCACTACACTGCGAGCAGCCCCATGTGGCTTGTTTTGCCAGATTGGGATGGTCTAAAGGAGAGAGATGAGTCTCAGAGACTCAGGACCTGACCAGACAGTCAGGTCCAACTACTGCTCCATTCTACCCCTTCCCTTTTAGAAAGGAGACTGAAATCCCCAATCCCAGGGACAGGGCACTGTGTATGAGTCAAGTCTCAGTATAAGTGAGAGCGGGTTCCCCAGTTGTCAGCCATTTAAGGGAACATCTGCTGCTGTCAAGGCATGGTAAAAGGATCCAGTGAAGGTGAGAGGAATTAGTTGAGTGTAGGAATCATAGAGGTTTCCCTCCCTTCCCTCCACCCAGAAAGGCAGAAACACATTGACTCCTTAAATGCCCCCAAGACCACACTCAGTTTTGCCTGTTGGGAGCAGGCGGTGGGGGTATGTGGAAGAGTCGCCTCCAGGGGAAAGGAAGAATTAACTGGAGAGTCTCAGAATTTCCTACAGAATTTCAGGAGACCCAGTGCTCAACCCTTCCCTACCACAGCCCTGCACAGCCCTGCCCTGGGAATGCCCCTTACCACATTGGCTTCCATCCCGGACATTTCAACCAGCTCCTGCACTTGAAGGACAAGGCAGCCACAGGGCAGCTCTGGGGGCTTGGGGAGGCTGGAGGCGTGATTTCTTCATATCAGGCCATCTTTAAGGAACACCAGATTTCCCTTCCTGTGAAACAACCCCCACAGTGGAGACTCAATGGCCACCACACAAGCCCCACAAAAACCAGGTCCTTGCAGAGCCATGACCAACACCAAGGTTTCTCTGATGTTTCACAGGGAAGAAAAACAACCCAAGAGGCTGCCCTCCCCGAATCCAGACCCTTGAAGGTTCTGTCCCAGACCTGTGGCATGAGCTTGGCCAACTCTGGGATCTTCCGGATCCCTTGGGTTTCCTGAGGCATTACTTACAGAGATATAAACAGAACTTTCTCGGTAGTTTAAAAGCCAAACTGTAGGTACCGCTCAAACCCAGCATTCCTTCTTGAAGATAGGGTGTAAAAGCCCCAGCATGTGCCACGAAGCCTAGAACCGCTGAGTCTTGGCAAGGGGGAGAGGTAAAGTAGACAAAAGAAGAATAAACCACCAGCTCTTGTCAGTCTCCATCTACTGGGCTACAGGGAAGAGAGCTAACAATTTTTATCCTGTTTAGCCATCTACTGGTCTGGTAGCCCCATAACTTTTCTGAATGTTGGTTTTTCCATATGTAAAAAGAGTACAAGAGCAGCCATCCTAGATTACCTTAAAGATCAATCAGTGAAATAGGGTAAGATTTTAAAGCGCTTAATTAACTGTAACAACACAACACAGATGGATGGGATCACTCCTGATTGTATTCTTCGCAGCTGCTCTGACATGGTGAGCAGATGCAATCAATGAGCTCACTCCCTTGTTCATCAAACATAATAATACCTGCTCTGTGGCAGGCCCTGTGCTGGGCACTGCAAGGGCTAGAGAAGGGGTAAGACACATCCGTGCTCTCAAGGAACACACAATATGAAGAGCTATAAGACTTGAATACCCAAGTCTAACAAATGCTGAGTATCACTCCTAAGAAAGGTACACTGAGCAGGTGGCCAGGTGAATGCAGGCCCCTGGCCCCAAGGCCTCATGGTGAGTTCAGAGAGGGTAGGAAGGGATGAAAAACAGCAACAAAAGCACAGGTCCAGGACAGGACAGTGAGAGAGGCGTAAAGAATAGCACAGGTATACTGGGGGTCAAGTCATGAGGGCTGGGAATGCTCAGGGAAGTCACTGGGGAACAAAGGACAGGCTCTGAGCAGGGGATGGGCTGAAATCTCCCTTGCAGGATTTCTCTTTCACCTGTGGGAGAGGAGTAGTCACTCACATTATACAAATGCGGAAAGGAAGCTGGAGAGAGGAAGTGTCTTAAGGTTACTCAGTGGCCATGCCAGTAGAAAGCACTTCAAGTCTGATCCAGATTCTGCTGCCTTCTGCATGGGCTCACCTCCATGCAGTTCAAGCCTTTTATCAGAGTTCCTCTGTGTGCCAGGCTCTGTGTTAAATATCACCACCTTCCACGAGTTTCACACAACAGTGCTTCCCCGTGTTTCTCACTCTAGACACTACAACCACTTCCTCTCCAAACTTACCTCCAAAGACTCAGGCCTAACGCAACAGCCAGAGGGATCTTTCTAGGACACATTGCTCCTATGTTTAACCCCACTCCCCACCCCGCCCCACTAGAGCCAACATCTAGACGGGATGGCCTGCAGGGTCCTCCACAATCAGGCCCAACCTAACTAGACCAAACTCCAAGGCCTACAACTGGGCCCCTATACACTTGACAGCCACACCTCCCATGTTCCCCTTGCCCTGCAGCCATGCTGACCACCTCTCAGCGCCTCTCCACAGATCCAATCTGCCAGAAACACCAGCATCTTCTTCACCAAGCTCATTCTTCAGAGCTCAAGCATCACCTCCCCTCCCCCAGCACCCCACGTTTCCTTCCCAGTTCTCTCACAGTAGTAATTAGAGCCCGCGTAATCAGCTGTCTGTCGCAGGGCAGGAGCTTCCCCAGGCACAGCACAGTGCCTGCCTAGTCCCCAGTGAGCACGTCAACGTTAGCTCACGAACGAAGGAGAACTCTGGCTTAGCCTTCACCTCCCTCCCCGCCCCAAGTGTCATCCGCTAGAAGACTTCCCCCAGTTCGCTGGCAACGCAGGTTGGTTCTCAGCACCCCTACGTTCCCACGACCCCTTTCCAGGCCGCTGTCATGGCCTGTTCACACACGCTCTCCCGCATTAGACTTGGGGCTCCCCCGGGGCAGGGTTTGCTCTCATCACCCCGGCACCAAGCACACCACCGAGGTCGCCGCACTCGGTAGAACCTGGCGAGGGACAGTCCGCGTGAGCCCCAAGCGGCTGCACGGGGGGAACCGCTGCAGGGACCTTGCCCGGGACCCGCCTCCCCTCCCCCGTAACGGTCCGACCCCAAAGGGCCAAGGTCGGCTAAGTTCTCGCCGCCGGCCCTGGTGGCCCTCGGACCCACGGGCCCGGGTCCAGGTCCCGAAGAAGCGAGGAGGCCGAAGTGGTCTGGCTGGCCGAGGAGCGCAGGCGAAACGACAAACTTCTGCTGTAGCACAGCCACCGAAGCTGGGTGACTCGGGCGAGCAACTACCCCCAGGGGAGAGTCCTCCCACCCTCAGCCGAGCGAGGCGGACAACACGGGCTCCCGCGAGAACTGGCGCGGGAAGAGGAGCCGCGGACTCCACACAGCCCCTGGCACTAGGCCGCGTCGACAGTCGGGCTGGGAGACCGCGCTCCCGCCTCCGGAGCGGCACTCGGACATAGTCTCACCTCAGACTCCGGCTCCGGGACTCACTCACCTCACGGCCCCTCCTACCTCAGCGGGCCGCCCAGCCTCAGCCGCCCTCACTTCCGCTGACCCGCCCCCGGAAGCGATCCATCGCGCCTGCGCACCGAGCGGCGAGCCCCGCGCGCCCTCGGACGGCGGACAGCGGCTTCGGCGGGGGCGGGGCGGGGCTGCGGGCGGCCTCACGCGGGAATCCCGAGGAAGGGGACACGCCCACCCCCAAGACCACGCCTGCACTGGCTCAGGCCTTGGGAAAAGTTGACGGCGCTTGGAGATCCCCGCGGCCTAATTGGCCGCTTCCGCCACTGGTCTCCGCCTCCTTGCTCTTCTTCTAGGGTAGTCCTGATCCGACCTCTAGCGGCGGAGGCCTGGCTACATCTCTGCCCGGACCCCAAATTGTGTGGCGTCTGCTGTCCCTCCGCTTAGGCACACTTGAGAATCCTTCCTCTGGCGTTCCAGGCCCTCCGGACCTCCCTCTTGCCTCGCCTCATCTCGCCTGTCCGCTTTTCACACTTCTAGCTTCCCAGCCAAGATCCTCTACAGTCTTCTGTCCAACAAGAAGCCTCTCTCTCCTGTGACTACTGCCCTTTAGCTCTTCGCAGCTTGCTGGCTCTCTCGCTCGCTCGCGCTCTCTCTCTCTCTCTCTCTCTCTCTCTCTCTCACACACACACACACACACGGTAGATTCAGTGAGATAGTAGATCGATGGGTAAGACGCCAGAGGTACTGGGACAGAGACCCACATTCCTTCCAGGCTCACTCACCCACTCCATCTTCCCGCTTAGACAACAGCCCCCCACCCCCACCCCGTCCTGGTCCTAATTCTGGTCTCCGTGGCTTCCAGGCCTGGGTCACGTGCTCTCCTCTGCCCTCTGCATACAGCTGTGCCTGGCTCCCCGGCTGCAGTTCTTGGGTCTCAAAGCCTGCAATCCCAGCTGCCGGCGGACAGGCTGGCTTCACAGCGGGGACAGGGTCGGGCAGTCCACACAGGACCTCTTGCTCAGAACTCCGCACTTGCTTTAACACTCTGCTGTTGCCCTCTTTAATGTGTGTGTGTCTAAATTAACAAGGGGCCCTGCAGTTTTCAGTTTGCACTAGATCCTGCAAATTACATAGCTGTCCTAGCCAGGGACCTCAGGGGTCCACCCTGATCCTTACCATATTTCAAATGACGAGGGCTGACTTCCAGGTCCAGCCTTCTTTCCAGGATGGCAAATTGTTGTTTAATCATTGATTCTCCTCAGTTGCAGGAACATGTGACTCTTGATCTCAAGGCGGATCTTGCAGATCACCCTTTCCTGAGGGTGCTAGATGCTGCCTTGGTGATCCATTCAGATCACCTCTACCCTCCCAGCGAACCCACCTTCCGGCTGCTGTGCGGGCTTCACACAGCTGCCCCCTTCGCTGGAAAATTGCACTTACAACAGGGAGCCCATAGGCCCTAACCTGGGAATTTACTCCACCTCCCAAGTCAATGACTGACTGACACAGAGTACCAAAGACAGGTTGTACTCTGTGGTGAGGCTTATATTCCAGAACCCTTCCCCCGTGATCATGCCCAGGCTAGGATTTGAGACTCTATTCCTGTTTAGCATCTTTCCTTCCCCCATTCTTCATTACTCCTTTCTTTTAATTTAAAAAAAAAAAAAATTTAAGGCTTTTTAAAAAGAGATTTTATTTTTTTTAAGTAAGTTTTATACCCAACATGGGTCTTGAACTCACAACCTTGAGATCAAGAGTCACATGCTCCTGCAACTGAGCCAGCTAGGCTCCCCTTTTTCATCTCTTCTTATACAGGTTTTTTTCCTGAAGCGTACTCCCTTTAAAAAAAATAAAAAATTACCTAAGGCCTACCTTAGGCTCTGTTTCTAAGAAATGGGTAATTAACTTCAGAATCTTTCTCATCAGATCCTAAAAACAGTACTAAGTTCTACTACTAGGTCTATCACAAACTCACTTTAAGAACATCACTTGAGCCCTCTAGTGACAGAAGATAGTCCCCAAAGGCATTTCAGTCATGTACCCTTGCCATCTGCCAAGCCAACCCCACAGAGGAGTCAGACCAAGGATAGAACTGACCAATATCCCATTGAAAGGAAAGGCACTTAGAACCACCCTGGTCTCTCCAATTTTATTATAGGACGTGTGAGGAGGGGAGGGAAGTGACAGGTGACAGGAGTGAGCTGGGGGCCCTCCCCCACCATAAGCTTCAAGATACAGTTGTGGTGGGGGTGGGGGTGGGGGTGTGTCAGGAAGAGGCTTGAGATGAAGATCAAAAAGCCAAGGCAATCAGTGCCTTACATGGGACAAGGATTGCTCAGTGTGCAGCGGGCCCTCCTGGACCCGCACAAGGGGAAGAGCCTACTGGGCAGCGAGGCTGAGTCTCTGCTGACACTGGGTGGCTCATGGGCCTGGTTATGCCACCCAGGCCTGGAAGCTGGCAGACAGACTCCGGTGCCCCCTTCCCTGTAAGGGGCATGGGAGCACTGCCTCCCGGAAGGACACAACTTGGTTGAGCTTGCTGGCTCCTGCCTCTTCGGGTCTGGAGATCAGAGGGGAGTGAGACATTTTGGTCTGAGAGGCCTTCTTTTTCACCTCAGTGAAGATGGGCAGGGGGGAGAGGTTGGCTGCTGTGCAAAACAAAACCCTCCAAAATAGAGACAGGCTGAGTCTCATCGCTTCCTCTCGGTGACCTTGGGCACGTTCCTTCACTTCCCTGAGACTCAGTTTCTTCATCTGCAACAGGGGAACAATTAATATCTGCCTCACAGTTTTTTGGGGAGCATTAAATGAGAAAACATGAGTCATGTTAACAGAGTGCCCCCGCTGGAGAAGGCCCGGAATGGACACTTCAGGGACAGACGGGAGAACTCAGTGGAGGGCAGGCCTGGGAGTGTGTCTGAGGAGATGTCTGCCTTCCTCTTCCAGGTTTAAGAGTGAGCCTCTGTGGGGGCACGTGCTGGGGAGAGGCATGGCTCCAAGGCTTTAATGAAAGCCCAAGGAGCACTCATGGGCCTGAATGGGGGACAAGGATAGAGTTGGGGGTACATTGGCCTTTTTTAAAAAGCTGGAAGAAAAGGAAGAGAGGACTGTTTCTTCCTGGAGGTGCAGCTGCAAAGACATCAAGCTGGACCCATCTAGGATTTCAGATCCAGCCATCATGGAGCTGCTGCTGCGGGAAGACATGGCCCCCTTCTTTCTCCTCAGCATTGGGGTTATCAAAAATACCTACAAACTGTGAGAAATTTCACATAAAAACACTTTTCTGCACGTATAAAAAAGACTGGCTGTGGTCAGTTGGTTGGGATGTAGACCAAGTCCTTAAGAGAGGCCAAGGAGGGTCAGTGGCCACTCGCTGGTGGGCAAGCTGGTCTGGGCTGGTCTGGGCTGCCCCGACAGCTGGGGCAGCACCAGCTGGGGTGAAGGTGGGGTGGGCTGTGTTCTTTGGCTGAGCTATACTTCTGTGGATCCAGGGTCTGAGGGGCGGGATGCGGGCTCCATCGTCGCACTGTGACCCTTGCTGGGGTAGGCACTAGGGGGTGCCTTGGCCCTGGGCCTCAGGAACCCCTCAATGGCCTCCCTTGCTAAGAGCAGAAGCTTACTTCACAGTGACCCTCTCCAGACAGCCGGCCTCCAGCAAGTCCCAAAGTAGGGGCTGGGGTCCTATCATTAAGTTGGACTGAGTGTGTGGGCAGCTGAGGTCCTGGGTACAGCGGATTTTCCTTCTGAAGGATGGCTTTGCCCTGAACCTCCAGAAGGCTGTCTCCAACTCAAACTCACCCCACCGGGGGACACCAGGCAGAGGAAGACAGCCAGGAAGGAGGCTCCAAACAAGAGTGCTTCCCGGGCAAACTTTCCTTAGCCCCCAGTCCAGGGTCCCCTGATGTTTCTTCTGGGAGGTAGGGGCTGTAAGGAGAGAGAGGTGGCCCAGTCTTCCTAGCACCACTCCTCCCTGATCTTCACCCCACAAAGACCTGGACTATGTGCCTAAGCGGGTGAGGTCCAGGGAGATGACCCAAGGCCCTGTTTCCAGTATCCTGAGCAGCTTCTGGAACCATGAGGGTAGTAAAGGGCTAATGGTGGCATCTGGAGCCAGAGGCTCACCCGTCCAGTCAGCCCAGGCGCCCCCCTGTCTCCCCCTCATTGACCTCAGGTCCCATGGGCAGCCTGGGAGTGGCAGGGGTGGGAGTGCGAGGACCACGGGCTCCAGGCCAGAGGGGCCTGGCTTCAGCACTGGAAGCCTTTCAGTCAGCTCCCCGCTCTCCCGCCTGGTCTCCCACGGCCTGAGGGCGCACTAGGGCTGGAGGAAGGGCAGGCCACGCCGAAGGCCCTCCTTCAGGAACTGCATATAGGTGGCTGTGGACGGGTCTTCAAAGGTGGACGAGAAGCTGAAGACGTTGTTCTCAACATCCTCGGGCTTCATGGAGGTGATGTCCAAGAAGTAGTTGGCATTAATGTGGTGGACCTGGGAGAGGGGCTGGGTGAGGAGAGCGAGGGGTCTGGCCCTTCCCCCCTGCTATATCTGGGCACACAAGCTCTGCAAGTCTGCAAGCTCTCCCACACCCCATCTACTGCCGAGAACCTAACACCTCTCCCCTTCCCCCACCCCGCCCCCCACCCCCTCTTCTCCTCTGCTCCTGTGACCCTGAACTCCACACTCCCTTCCGCCAAAATTCCCCTGCTCTGTGTGCCTGCTTCCCCTGCTGCCTCCCACCCTGGCTGGCCAGCTCCTTAAGGGCAAGTGCCCGGCACATGAGCCAAGAAACAAGTGGTCAAGCGGGACAGCGCGGTCCCCAGGCTGGGTTCTGTCCGGCCCGGCTCCCTGATGCCGGGGCTCTGCCAGGGCCGGGCCCCACCAGGCTGAGCGCCAGTGAGCCAGTGGCCCTCTTCCCGGCCAGCCTCAACTCTTGCTCCCCCTGTTGAGAGCCTGGGGAAGCTGATGACCCTCGCACAGCCTTCAGTCCCACACTAACTGTCCCTCGGGACTCAAAGGGTAAGGGGCAGGAGACTCTGAGGCTCACATGCAGGCCCGGTTTCAAAACCAGCTGCACTTCTTAAACGTTCAACTTCCACCAAGTCTCTGGACCTTCTTGAGCCTCAGTTTCCTTGTTTGTAAAATGGGCACCCGTGATCTTTCCTCTCCCAAAGCGGCGTGAGACCCCAGTGAGAGGCTGTGTGTGAGAGCTTCTCGGGGCCCCTGGGGAGAGGTAGGGTCTTGCGGCTTGGCTTGGCCTGGGGCCCCTTGGTCCTCTCTGCTTGTCACAAGGCCTGGCCCCTCTGTCCTTCCATCCCAGAGCTGGCCACAGTGGTCCAGGGTGAGCTTTCCCTCCCATGCCACATTCCTATCCATTCTGCTGCTAGCCTGTGCTCCTGGCTTCCCAGTCCCCAAAGGGCTGTCGAGGTCCCCCTTCTTGTGGGAGTGTCTCAACCCCTGTATGAGGCAGGCAGAGTGGGTGTGACAATTCCTATTTTACAGGTGGGCACAAGGGAGGCTCAGACCGGCTAGAACAGCAGGAAGCGGGGGAGCCAGCCGGGAAGCCTGAAGTCTCTAAGTCCATGTCCCTGGCTGGCTTGCGGCTTCCCCTGCCCCACGTGGCCTGGCCCGACTGGGGGAAGGTACCGGGGGCAGCCTACCACGGTGCCGTTGGGCAGACAGATCATCATTTCCACGGGGAAGCTGTACTTCTCCAGGTGCAGGTCAGCTAGCTTCTTGTGGGATGGGTTCTCCTGGCTGTCCTGTGGGGACACGTGGCACACTCCTGATGCCTCCGCTGCGGGCCCTGTCCCCGGGGCTCCCGTGAGGCTGTTCCCACCCCCCTGCCACTGACCTGCAGGTCTTCCAGCTCCCTCACCAGGGACCAAGTGCTGATGAAGCTCTCGTTGAGGAGGGCGATGATGGGCGAACTTTCCAGGACAGTCTCCCGGAGAGTCCGCCCTGAACCTTTTCAGGGGAACAGCAAGGCCAGAAGGGTGAGACCATCCCATGGGCCTTACTGGGTTTTCCAGAAGCAACAACGCTCATGGGCTGTAGGGCTGTCCCAGTAAAGTAACAGATTCAAAGAGCCTGCCGCAGGGTAGGTGCTAAGTAGAGGGTCGCTCTGATTACAGTCAGCGACATTGGGGCGTCCTGGGCTGAGATGGGGTGGTGGGGGGACTGAGGGGAGGCAGACAGATGGACAGCAGCCTCAGCCCAGGGACCTGCAGACAGTGACAGCTTCTTAAATTCACTAAACTCTAGGACCCAAGGCCTCTGCATAGGTTATTCTACCTAAAACTCCTTTCCTCCTGCCTCTTGATAAACTTCTACTCCTCCTCGGAAATCTCAGCTACGGTCACTGTCTCTGAGACGCCTCCCCAGTCTTGGGCCACCCTGGACCTTGCCCCGTGTGACGCTCACCACGCTTGTCCTCATTCGACACCCATCTTCTACACACATGGCTCCCCAAGGACAGGGACCACTTCTGACATGACTCCTAGCACCCAGCCAATGGGCCTGGCACAGGGGGTCCCTGGAGTGTTTGTGGACCGACTGGATGCAGGCAGGGGCACGGTCTTACTCATCTTTGTACCCGCTGTCAGACACCCACAATCTCTGTATCCCGTAGATTCTTGGGTGCATCTTCTGAGTAAGTGAACGTATGGCCAGCCTCTGGCACTGTTTTCTCTCTTATTTGTGTGCAACACTTCATGGAGCACAGGCGCCCTTATGCCCATTTTCACAACTCTGGGGGGTAAGCGTATTAGCGCTAGAAAACTAAGGCTCAGGGTGGGGAAACCACTCGGCCAAGGTCTCTGCGCTGCAGATGGCTGAGTGGGGCTCTTCCTACTGTGAATGGCCGCTTCTTCTGAGCTCAGCGCAGAACACCCCCACACCCCTGCCCTGTGTAGTCCCCAAGGCCCCCATGCCCCGATGGGACAGCCCCGTTGGTCTCGGAGCCCCCTGCATCCCACCAGGTGTGATGTCTCCCCCACTCTCTCAGCCTGGCGGGGTCTCCCTCACCTCAGCAGGACTGGTCATCCAGGGCCCCCCACAGCAGAATGGAGTGCACCAGCTTGTTCTTGGCCTTGGCTTGGTCGAAGGCCTCAGTGAATGGCAGATAGGTGACCTGGGGCCAAAGAGAAACACAGAGAAGCTACTGTGTGCAGCTAGGTTCCTCCTCAGGAGCTGTGTGGGACGTGTGTGTTTGTGGTGTGAGTGTGTAACTGTGCATGCTACAAACTCTGTGTGTGTGTGTGTGTGTGTGAAAGTGAGAGAGAGAGAAATGGGCTGGGCCAGGAGATGCCTCCTGCCAAGTTTGGAATGGCAAAAAAGAGGCGCCACTGTACAGGCTGGGCCAGGCAGGGCGGTGGTCTCAGCAGCAAGCCGTGTACCCAGCCTGGAATGGGGTGCCCCCCCTCTCTGTTCCCCCAGCTCCGGCCACACGGAGCTCGCCCCTGGCCCTCACTCCCATCCAGGCCCACCTTCTTGAAGGGGTACATGGCCACCTCTAGGCGCCGGGCGGCCTCCTCCCAGCTCAGCTCCTGCTGCCACTTGATCTCCTCAAATACAAACTGGAGGGGCTCCCCTGAGGGCGGCCGGCTGTCGATCATGTTGCCGTCCTCGTCCAGGATCATGGAGGGCACCGACGGGCCCAGGGCCTCCAGCTCCATCTAGGTCCCGGATCAGGAGAGGGTGCCATCAGTGAGGGTATCTCAGAGATGGGCAGGAATCCTTGACAGACCCTCAAAGATACCCCACTTAAGGCAAAAGTGGAGGAACTGAGGCCCAGGGCAGGGCCACCGCCGGGCTGCGGTGAGTCTGGGACAGATTCAGGGTCTGTCCAGGGCTCCTTCGACCGCATGAGGCCACATGAGGGCTGATGGCAGCTGCTGGCTTTTCTGTGCCAACATGTAGATCAGGTAGAGTCCCAGAAACCTGCTTTGGGGACAGCTGGCCTCAGCCCAGCAGGAGCTCTATCCTTTACCCCGACTGCCTGTGGCCCCCAGCCCTGCGGACCTGGGTCAGGGCCCTTTGTGTGCTCACCTGGGGGATGTAGCCAATGTCCACCTCCATGTTGCTGCTCTCACTGGCCCCATACAGCCACTCCATGTCCACGTTCAGAGACCTGGCAGGGAGGTGGGGAGGGGGAAGAACACCTTCATCACCAAGGGCCACGTCAACCTTCTCTGAGAACACAACCCTCCCCATTTTACAGATGAGAACACTGAGGCTTGATAAGATGAACCCAAGGTCTTGGGGCCATTGGGACTCTGACCGCAGAGCCTGGGCCTTCTTCTGTCCCTGGGCTGCCTCTTTGGAAGCACAGCAGCCACACCACGCTCAGCAGGCCCAACCCCTTAAAGTTCACAAAGGGCTTTCACAGCCGTGTCTCACATGCTGCCCATGGCTTTTTGAAGTGGAAACATCATCAGTGTCTCCCCTAGGACACAGAGAGGGTCAGGCATGGGAGCCTGGTGCCTGCCTCCCTGAGCCGACCACATGCCATCTGCAGATTGGCCACATGAGGGTGCCCCAGGACCGACAGCCGACCTCCTGGGGTGGGATGAGCAGGTGCGGGAGGAGGTCTGCAGCCGCGTGGTCCTGGAGACAGGCTCAGGAGCAGCCGGTCCTGGGGCTGGTCATTTGCCCCTGCTCTGTTTCATCAAAACAGGACCCCCACCTCCACTCCTGGGGTGCAGGCAGATGTCCTCCGGGCTGAGCCTGTGCAGTCGAGGTGGGGAGGGGGACTTGCTTGCTGAGGAAGGGGAAGGAAACCACTCCTGCTCCTGGGGGCAACTTTCTCTTCCCAGGCTCTGCCAACAATCCCTTCATTCGTGCCCAGGAGCCATTCTCCTATCTAGCAGATGAGGAAACAGGCCCAGAGAAGGCCAGGGTCCTGCCCACAGCCATGCCACGGTGGAGACTTAACTTTGGGGCTCTCAGCTCCCAGCCAAGCTCTTGTCCCTGTCCTGGGTCACTCAGACCCACTAGGCAGCCACTTGCTATCAGGGAGGAATCTGGAAAGACATGAAGCCAGGCCTTCTGGTCCCATGCTCGCCGGACAAGAGGCTGACCCTAAACCGGCGGGGCACGCAGGCAGGTGGCTGGCATGGAGCCCTCCCGAAAGGCCCTTCCCTCCACCCCTGGGGCCTGTGGGAGCAACCGCAGGCAGTCAGGACCTGCCCCCAGGACCACATGCGCTGCTCCCGTTGCCTGGCTAAACCCTCCTCACCCCCCTCTCCTGCCCCATCCAGGTCTCTACTTCCATGTCTCTTCCTCTGGGAAGGCTTCCTGGACTCTAGTCCCTGCCCAGCTGCCAGCACTCAGGGGCTGTGCACAGGCTGTGGTCATGGGTCTGTGGGAAGTCTGTCACCAGTGTGAGGGTGTTAGGCTCCTGCTTGGGGGACAGTCTGCTGCACTGGGTCCCAGGCACAGAGCTGGCCATCCAGGCCATCCAGGCCAACTGGGACATGGTTGCCAGATGATGGAATGACCCACCTCCCCTTGCCTCAAGCTGCCTGCTCCTGGGTCAGCTCTAGGCCCCTTCCAAGAGAGGTGCCTCTGGGAAGCAAAGGAAGGGAAGAGACGGAGGGGGCCTCTGGGCCCCTGCACCGGAGCTCCTGGAGCTGGGAGAGGGGGAGAGTGGGGCCAACTACAGTGGGGTGCAGGGCTGGTTTGGGGCCAAGGCTCCCACCTGTGGTTGGGCACGAAGAGCCGGAAGTCTCGGATGTGAGTGGCATCTTTGGAGAGAATGATGTGGCCCGTGAACTGGCCAGGTGAGAACCAGAAGGGGAAGTCAGGCGGCTCGCTGAGCTGGAACTCGGCGTGGATCCTGGGGGTAAAGGAGCCTGGCTGGGAGCAGCCCCTGCTGAGCCACAGCCCACCTTGCTGCTTAGGTGCCCAAGCTGGGGAGCCCTTGGCCAGACTCTCCAGGGGAGGACGGGGCTGGGCAGGGGAGGAGGGAGAATGTGTGGGGCAGGGAGAAGCCACGAGGTCTTCCAAGCACTGCCTATCCTCAGGGACCGGGTCACACACAGCCTTCCCCGCCGGCCTCACTTGACCAGCCCTCCTCTGAGGCCTCACAGCTCCCGGGCTGTGTGCGTGCTGGCGTCACAGCTCCTACATGCCCCCTTCTGGGTGGATAACAATCAGGGCTGCCAGCTTCCTGCTAAGCATGTCCCAAGCTTTCCCCTGCCCCCAGGAGGAGGCCACCCCCCCATCCACAGATGAGGAAACCGAGGCCCAGAGAGCCAACTTCGCTTGCCCAAGGCCAGAGGATGGGACGTGGTGGCCCTGGGGACTTCTGGACGGGGCCTGCCCTCACGGGGCCCTGCCCTTCCATGCTTCGCTGGGGTCCCCAGCCTGGCTGAGAGGCCAGGAGGGGTGTCCAAGGGCTACACACCGGAACATCACAGTGTAGTAGAAGTCGCTGATGGCCGTCAGGCAGGCCACGGCCCCCTGAGGGGCAAAGCGCGTCTTCACGAAAGGCCGCGGGTGGAACATGCTCAGGAGCCGGTGGATGATGACCTGGGGGGCGGGGGGTGCAGTGAAGACCCGTGTCAGCTGGCTGGGTCCGGATCCCCCAGGAGCGCTCTGGGCCTGCAGGCCAGGGGCCCTGAGAGGGGGCCGGGGTCCAGGCGCTGAGCCGGTGCGGGGCAGAGACAGAGGGGGTCGTGCCTGGCTGGGGCTGCAGCATTGGGGGAACCCCCCACCCGCCAGGGCTCACCGTGGGCGGCCCTCACCTCTTTGCCTTTGGGCGGTGGTGGGTAGAAGCGGTTATTGGACAAGTAGCCGGTGAAGACACTCAGCTCGCTGGGGATGATCCACCAGGGCTCCCCAAGCTCCACCTGGCCCCGGGGGGGCAGGAAGGGCCGGAAGTGGCGGGCGGCGAACACCGCGCTTGGCAAGGCTGCAGTCGTCCAGTTGCGGAGGCCGGACAGGGCCAGGCGGGAGACCTGGGGCGGGGAAAAGCCAGAGCTCTGGGGTGCCGAGAACCACAACGGGGTGGGGGGTCCCCGCACCATGCATGCGGGTGGTCTCCCTGGAGCCCTGAGCCAGCCCACAAGTGAAGGGAGGCGTGAGACCCAGGGATGCTTTTGTCCTGGGGATGGCCAGAGGCTGGGCACTGTCCTGCCAGAGCCCAGGCTCCCCTCAGCTCCCCGGCCCCCAGCAGCACCTCCTTGGCCGCCTCAGGCACAGCCCAGGCCAGAGCGACAGGGCCAGCTGGGACTGGCGTAGGGAGAGGCACAGGAGGCGGAGGCTCTGTGCAGGGGTCCTGCTGGCCTCTTCCCTCCCTCGTCAAGCTCAGTCCCACGGTTCCAGGCCTCACGGACACATGGTCCTGCCTCCTGCCTCTGTGCCAGCTGGCCTGAGTGCCACCGCCTGCCACCCCCTCCACAGCCTTGCCTTCTCTCTGACCTTCTTCCAAGTCTCCTCCTGGGGCTCATATCCCACTGAGGAGGCTTTGGAGAGAAGTCTGAGGAGTGAGGTGGATACCACCTTTTGGGGGAAATCTGTGGGATAAGGAGCAGGATGCACCTGCCGAGAAGGGGAAGGAAGGTCTCCCCTGGAGAGTGCCCTGTACCACGCGGCCGGGCACCTGGCATGCCTGGCGTCCCTCAGCTGTTTCCCTGTCAGGAAGGCCCTGTCACCATCAGGGGAGCTGAAGCGCGGGACAGGCCCATCTGTCCCCACCTCTGGGCCACCGAGGCAGGTCCCAGGGCTCATTCTAAGCTGGCAGCTGCCCCTTCAGCGCCCCTCCCTGCCACAGGCAGGACGCCGGTGGGGGTGGCGAAGGCGTCAGCTGGGAGGAGAGCATGTTCTGGGCCCCTTCAGGGGTGCTCCGCCACCAGGGAGCTGCCAGGTGTCCGAGGGCATGAGGCTCCCTCTCCCTTCCCCGCCTCCACGGTGGTGGGGGGCCAAGCCTGCCCGGAGGAGGGAGGTCCTTGGAGCTACCCCCAAGAAGACTGAACAGACGGGGGGTCTCCAAGCTGGGCAGGCTGTGCTGCACCAGGGGGAGCCGCCTTACCCATGGGGTCCTGCCACCCCGCAGGAGAGCTGCCCACAAAGGGGGGCTGCGCTCTATGGAGAGCTGCTCCTGACCCATCTTCCCTCCAAGTGCAGCTGTGCCCTGGCACCCCACCAGTCCCGCCCTGTCCTCATGGCTCTGGCGGGGGGCGGGCGGGGGACTCATCTATTCGGACAACTTCTACCACCAAGTCTCCCTGCCAGCCTTCCCTCCCCAGATGCTCTGTGGGAAACCAAACCTGTGTTTCCAACCTCACTTACTGGACTGTCCCCCTGGACAGCCCCAGGCGCCTCGATTTCAGTGTGTCCAGACTGAGCTCATTTGCTCCCCACCAGACCCATTCCCTCCTCTGGTCCCCATGGGGCAAATGGCCCACCCTGTGCTTGGTCACCATCCAGAAGCCTGAGTTCCCCCTCCACTTCCCTCCCCTGCTTTCCATTAGTAGCCATGCCCTGTCTTCCTTCCTTTGCCAGCATCCTCTAGGCTGTCCTAGGAATCACCACTGCCTCCCCCGACTGCCTCCTCCTCCCCAGAGAACCAGTCTTCTCGCCCCCATTTCTCCCCAGGCTGCGGAGCATCCGAGCAGCTAACGAGGGAGCCCTCCTATTTCAAAATCTGCTTTGGTAATTTGCTGCTACAGAATGAAGGCCAAAGTCAGGCGACGAAGGCCCTTTGCAGTCTGGCGACTTCTCGTCCAGCCCCACTGACAGGACGCCCCTGCCTGTGTCCCATGGGCTCTGGGTCCAGCCGCACCAGTTCTCTGTCCGCAGGCGACTGGCCCGGCACTTCCTGCCTCCAGATCTCTGTTCATGCCAAGGTGGCCTTTCACAGGAGACCAAAAGTGGGTAGGTGTGGGCTGGACTAAGCAGAAAAGTTGCTCCTGGCAGAGGGAACAGCATCCGAGAAGGCCCACAGCTGGAAGAAAGCCTGGACATCTGGAGGGGCTGGAAAGGAGCAAGCTGAGGGGGGAGGGTGAGGCAGGGTGTGGGGGTGCCTTGGGGCCAGGATGGGCTTGAGACCTTGGCCAGGAGGCCTCAGGTGGGGGCAGGGCCACTCAGGAGAGCTTTTGTCAGGCACCCTCCCCCATCCCACGACCCCCTGCTGGGGCTGAACCTTGGGGTTTGGTTCATCAGAGACCAGCATAGCACCCGTCAGGTTGTTGGGGGGGGCGTTGCTGAGGAAGCACAGAAGCACAGAGGTTATGCGTCACAGGCCTCGCCCTCAAGAAACTCACAGCCTGGGGCGGGGGTGGGTTGGGGGCGAGACCGACTTGAGGAAAGTAATGAACCCTACTTGAGGCTCCTGCCTCAATCCTGCCTCCAGGGCCTGCGCTGCCTCCTCTTCCGCCTCTGCCTCCCCTGGGCCCCTCCTCCTGCAGTCTCCACCAGATGGCACTGCCTCCAGGAAGCCAGTCCGGATCTCTTCTTCCGGGGCTCATGCTAATCCCTCCTGCACCAGACTGTGTCTCAAACCCCAGGGTCAGCATCACACCATTTCTGGACCCCCCAGGGTCTGGCACACTGGGGGCACAGAGGGCAGCTAATAAAGGCAGGCAGGGAAGAGGCAGAGAGAAGCAGAGCCTATTCTCAGGAGGTGAGGGCGCGCAGATGGTCCTGTGTCTGCGGTCCCACCTGCGGGCAGCCTCCACCGCCCCCCACTCATACTCACCCCCAGGAACCCGTCTTTGCTCTTGGTCATGGACTCCGGGATCAGAGGCTGGAATCGGGCTTCTATGGTGAGCGTCTCCTCGCTGGGGTCAAGGGGCAGCTCCTCGTCTTCATAGCTGGCCGTAGGCGTTGACCCTGGGAGGCACAGTTGCTGGAGAGGGGTCCGGCCCTCCGGCTGCAGGCCCTCTCTTCTCTGCAGAAGTCCACCCTCCCGCCCCCACCTGCACCGGAAAGTGATTTAAGGGAGCCAGGCAGGCTTAGAGCTGGAGTAATGGGTAACGATGACCAAAGTAACAACCAGTAAGTATCACATTTTAGTTTCATAGTAGTCCCGAGAGGCAAACAATAACATCATTACCAAGACCATTTTACACATGAGAGAGTGGAGGCTCAGAGAGGTGAAGTCACTTCCCAAAGGTCACACAGCTAGGGAGTGGGGTGGGGGTGGGGGGTCGGGATTCAAACCCAGGCTTGTTTTCCTCTAAACCCATGATCAGTCATGACCCTCTTCGGAGGGCATTGTGATCTCAGAGACTCCGCTTCCTTAAAGGCTCAGGATCCAGATGATCTCTGTCCTGTGAGGGACACAGCCCTTCACCAGCTGTGCGATTTGGCCAGTGGCTTGTTCCGAGGATTGGATGAGAAAATCCGCATGTTGTTAGCACCAGGTTTGGTAGAGAGTGAACCCATAATAAACTTGAGCTATGTCAACTACTACCTGAGGATTCAGGGTTAGGAGGCCGTGGAGCTAGGGCGCTCAAACCAAATTCTTCTGACTTCACCCCGGGCCAGGCTGGCTGGTTGGCCCGGTTCCCTACGTTCTATGAACTGAGTCCAAGATGAACTTGGTGCTGAGCCCACCAAGGGCAGCACCTGGGCAAGGCGGCTGCCTCTCCCAGTGGCTGGGGTCCCAGCACCAAAGAGAAGCTACTGCCTGGGGCGTGGAGAAGAGAAGGCACAGGCTGGGCCTCATCTGCTCTGCTCCTGGCCGAGATCAGCTCCGTTTCTGGGGTAAATCCGTCAGCCCCTCTGGTTTTCCTACATGGGCAATCGAGGCCATGCTGCCCTGCACGTCCCTGTTCTGGGGGCCTCTTGAAGAGAAGAAAACCACGGAGAACAAATGAAAGCAAGGAACAGAACTGTCTTGGTGTTATTAAGCTCTGAGAGAGACAGCAACGCCATCAAGGAGGGGATGACCTTGATTTCTCAGGCCTTTTCTGGCCCGAGGTATGCCCAGTCTGGAGGGAGTGTGGAGGGAGTCCTGATGAAGGTTTGGGGAGAAAAGAAGCCTCTTTCCAAAGGGGTGACTGGTGGGAGGGAAGAGACCCAGACACCTCTAAGGGGCAAGATAGCGGCAATGCTTGTCATGGCTGCTGTCCCCGGGCAGGTCGGTGGGACAAAAATGTTGCCTGCCATCTTCTGGCAAACTGACTGACAGGCCCCCTGGGAGCATTCAGAAAGATTCTTAAATAGGAATCATCAGAATCCTTGGGGATGCCTTTCTAAACCGCATACGCCCAGAATCCTCCTCAAACCTACTGAGTCAGAATCCTAAGGGGCTAGAGTCAGGAAGCTGTGCTTTTAGTCAGCACACCCCAACAGCTCCTCATGCAAAGCCCTTTTCTGAAGAAATCACAGTTATTTCTATATTTGTAAGCTGATGTTGCAAAACCTGCCAAAGAGCAATCTGGAAACCTCAGAGGAAGGGAACAGTTAGAATGTGCAAGCTTATTCTTCTGCCTTGCTTTTTCAAATATTTTACTCTTATCACAGATAATTATTAATACCCATGTCCAGCATGTTATGGCCTTTTAGTTTTTTTCATAAAGTTTTATTTCCTGACTTCTAAGTAACTCATTCACAGACAATTCATAAAATTTTTAAGATAGAAAGAAAATTAAACACACTCATAACTGTGCCAACCAGACAAGCTGCTTCTGTTTCCTACATAGATTTGAAGTTTGGGGCTTTTTTATTTTATGTTTTCTTTTCTCAAAACTTGGTCAAGTCTTGTACTCCTAGCGGCCGAGGTGGTAAGGGAGGGAAACAAAGATTTATGTGAAAAAAATTACTAGTGCCTTCGAGCCCAGCAAGCTTGTCCAACATGTCATTTTGAGGGAACTCACTCCCTCTGTCCACAAAAGAGGACAAGGAGGTGGCTGGGTAGATGTTCTATGAAGTGTTTGCAGAATAAGAGGTCAAGGCCAAGCCACGTGAGGCTGACCTGTTTACCTGCCCATCTGCCTTCACTGCCAAACTCAATGCCACTGAGAGACACTGACCCACATCTGCTCCAGCAAATTTGCATTTTTCATCTGAGCCTCCTCTTCTGGCAGGAACTGGTCACTGGACCAGCAAGTGGCCAACCTACCCAACCCCCACCCTGAGACACAGAAGGCCCATCACTGGCCTCTGGGCATCTCCTCCTTGCCTTTCCCATCTATTGACCTACTTACACCCAGCTACTCAGATAACAAGATCCCAAGTTCAAGAGATGTCATAAGGCGTTGGAGAGAAATGGACACAGAGGTTGGGGTGTTGGTGATACCATGAGAGAAACATTTAATAATTCGTGAGATTATTTCAGCACCTCATCTTTAAAAAAAAAAAAAAAAACCAAAACAAAACACTGATTATAACTAGATAAAAATGTTTTCACCAGAACAGGCTCGAAATCCAACAACTGAAGCAAGAGTTTAGTCATTAGTAATACTGGGAAGAGCTCCTTCCTGTCTACTGAGCAGCTACTGTCTACTGGTCACTCTGCACATTTTCTCTCTAATCCTCAAACCTGTGAACTGGTGCAAGACCTGGAGCCAGATGGCCCCAGTTCTAATCCCGGCTCTGCACCGCCCTGTGCCTCAGTCTCCCCAGCTGTAAACAGGGGAATTAGGACAGTAGCTATTTCCCAGGACACTGCGAAGATTAAAGAGAGAACTCACGTGAAGGGCTTCAGGTCACGTCTAGAAGCGGTCAGGGGGTGTTAACTAGTATTTGCCCTTGAGAATGGGCTCAGGTGGCACCGGGGCAGCTCGCCTGAACCACCAGCTGGGAAGGGTCAGAGCAGAGAGGACCCCAGGGCTGCCAGGGTCCCTCATCTCCCTCTCCAGGTAGCCTTCCTGCTCAGAGCAGACACAGTGGCCAAGAAGCTGAGGGCCATGACTCAGGTGCCCCCCTCCCCAGGCCCCAGCCCCTCCTGGTACCTGTCAGCTTCTCAGCAATGGGCTTGAACTCCTCAGGGCTGATGTACATATCCTGGTCTGTGTCCAAGGAGGAAAAGAGAAAGAGGCCTTCTGCCCCCAGGGCCTTCAGCGCGGACTCCTGCTTCAGAGGAAGGGGCTCCGTTGAGCACCATTTGGATACCCAACTGGGGTCCCAAACAGACGGAGGGGGCAGTGCCCAGCACCATCTTCCTCAGTTCTCCCAACACTTCCCAGTCCACCCATCCTAATGTCACCTCTGCACCGTCCCGGGGCCGCAGCCGCCTCCCGGTCCCTGCTGGGCCTTGCTTCACTCTGCTCCTTCATCCACTATCCACTAGGCCCAAGGCTGTGCTAGTTTCCTTCTATCTGCCCCGTCCCCATGTCACATTCTTCCACCAGTGTCCTCCCCTGTCCCCCCAGCACTGCCCGGGCCACCGCCAGACTCTCCCCGGTCCCAGCTTCACTCCCGCTGTCCAAGCCACTGCTGGGACCGCCCCTCGGGTCTGTCCCAGGCCCTGCCTCACGCTGGGCCAGTGTTCTGGCCTTTCTGCACAGTCCTCCCAAGTCGGCCCGACCCCCCTTGTCCGGCCCTTTCATGCCACCCTCCCCGGCCCACCGCTCCCTACTTTCCATCCCGCCCCTTCCCCCAACCCGGCCTCCCGGTCCCCTCCCCCCTCCCTCGGAGTCCCCCCACCGCCCCCTCCGACACCCCCACCCCCTCCGGACCCCTTCCCCCGCCTCCTCCCAGTGCCCCCCCTGAGACCCGACCCCCAGAGCCCAGGACCCCCCGCGAGCCCCGCGCTCGCCCTTCCCACCCCGGGGCCGGACCTGCCGCGCGGCCGCCTGGGCCTCGTTGTGGCGGGCGTAGGCTCGGGCGGCGGCGGCGGCGGCGGCGGCGGCGAGCAGGGCCCCGAGCAGCGCCAGGGCGCGGGCGCGGCGGGGTGCGGGCGGCGCCGCGGCGGGGTCGGGGCCGGGCCGGGGGCCGGGCGGCTCGCGTTCACCCCGCGGGGCCCGGCCCATGGCGGCGGCGGGGCGGCGGACTGGCGGCGGCGGCGGCGGCGGCGGCAGCGGCAGGGCGGGGCGGCCTCCGGGTCGCGGGGCGGGCGCGGGCGCGGGCTGGGAGGTTTCCGGGGGCGCCCGGGGCGTCCGTGCAGGAGCGCCGGGGACTCCCTGCCGCCCGCCCTCCAGCCCTTCCTGCAACCCGGCTCGCAGTAAGAGCGGGCCTCAGCGCCCCGTTCAGCCCCGCAGAGGCCTGGGAGGCGGCGGGGCGCGAGGAGAGGAACGGGATGGGGGGGGGGGTTGTCCGCCACCTCCGAAGCTTGCGGGGGAGGGGACTCAGGGCCACCAGGCTTCGTTGGCAGATGTGAGGGAGGCCATGGGGGGGGCACCCCACCCTCCACCCTTACCCCACCTGCTTTCGAAACCGTCTTCAGTCCTCCAGAAGAATAAAAACTTTACAAAGAAAGTTCTACCGCTAGTCCATTCCCTTCAGGGTCCAGCTGGACGGCGACCACTGCACATTTGTGGGGGGCGGGGCGGCTACCTGTGCCAGGCCACACGCAGGTGCTGCGGCCCTGAAACCCCTCACCTGAGAGGCCAGAGTGTCCTCACCTATGGGGGGGGGGGTGTCAAAAGAGGCCCTCCCTGTGGATTGTGGTGTGAAAGAAATGCCTGGATTGATGGGGTTGGGCTGGCAGCCCCTTGGCATGGGCAAGGCCGGACTGTAACTTAACAGCTACCTGTCCTCTGCTGGAGGTGGCACCATGGCAGGAGAGATTTCTCCAGAGAACAACTCTTGGCGTGCCTGGAGGAGGACCTTGGGGATGCGGGTGGATGGAGTTTGAAGAAACACTTTAGGATCTGTCAATACATTTGGTTCCTGTCTCCAGAAGCCTTGGTTCCCCTGGGGACCTCTTCCATCAATCCAAGGTCTCCAGGAGCTAGGGGATGGCCCTGTCTTTCCCAGGAGAGGGCAGCAACGCTTAAGCCTCTCTCTAGACAACCCTGGCTTCAGGGGAGCAGCCACCATCCTTGGAGACCCCTGCCAACCCTAGTCCATGTGCACCTGCCAGGTCCCAGATGTTGGAGGGACCACTGTGTGCTGGACCTGGTTGGGAGCTTCATGCTCTTATTTGTTCTCAAGCAACCCGGTGAGGTGAGGACTGTTTGCCCACCCAGGTCTGAGTCCGTTACTCCTGGCCAGCTGCCTCCCAGGAGATGGCCCAGCGGAAGGATTGGGGGAGAGGACTTTCTTCTACCACCACTTTTGTCCTTCATGGATAACCAGCCATGACAGCCCCTTGTGGGCGGGGCCCCAGCTTCCCAGAGCCCACAAGGGGCCTGACACATGGTAGGCACTCCAATGTCTTGGATGGATGACTCCCAGGGACTGAGACTTGTGGGCTCTGGACCTAGCTTTTGCCCAGAGCTCTGGCCCCAAAGCCTCAGGGGGACCCACGGAGGGCCTGACATCTGCTGTTGGCTTCTGAAGGCTTCCGACCATGCTACTTCCAACTCATTACCGCTAATGTTTGGGGACACCCTGCATACAACAGATGCTATTAGAAAACCAAATTCTGCTCTATCAGGAAGCAAAGCTAACAGAGCACAAAGCAGGTTAGGAGGGGAAGATTGATGAGCCAGGGCCCCTGGAAAATAAATGAGGGAAGTTTTCTTTGCCAGAACACTTATTTATTACACTTTCTTATTAAAGACACAGATACCCCACTGATCTCTGTGGTCCAGGGCTGGGGAGATGGGTTGCTGGGATTGGGAGGGCACTGGAGGAGTGTGGGTTTTCAAGACTTGACTTAAGTCAGTGAGCCTCCGGGAAAAGGATCCCTGTTGGGACCCAGCTCTGGGAAGACAGCTCTGGGCTTTGGCATTGGAGCCGGACTTGGTGTCCCTCCGGTGGCATCCTTCCCAGGAGGCTTGACTCCAAAAACCTTGGGCAAGGCCAGGCCTTGAGAGATTGGGCCAGGAGGGTCGCTCCCATCAGCGGTGGCGCTGTAGGGCCTTTTGGCACCTTGTCTCTGAGCCCTGAGTGGGCAAGGGTGGTATTCAGGGGTAGCGGCAAATGGAAATGACATCACGGTAAGTGGCATGCTGACTATGTCCTTGAGGGGCTCCCAGGTGAGCCGGGAAATCATTCTTACATCTGCTCAACACATACTTATGGAGGGCCTCCTATGGTTGATTCTGGGCAATGGGGTCCATCAGAGAAGAAAAATGGACTCTCTGCTGTTGTAGACAAGTCGGTGGGGTCTATGACTCCCCCACCCCCACTGTCCCCAGAGGTAAGTGATCTGAGAGAGGGATGTATGCAGAGGAGGGTGCCTGGGAGGGTCAAGAGGGGCCAGAAGAGGCCTCACAGAGTGGAAGGCCAGCCAGGCCTGAGTTCAGGAGGTCGCCAGTCAGAGCACCAGGGGAGGTTCATTCCAGGGGCAGGAAGAGCAAAGGCAAAGGCCTGGCGGCATGAACATCAATGGCACGTCTCTGGCATGATGAGGGTTTGAGCAGGGGGCCACAAGGGTATGTGAAGGGAGACGGGGCAGGAGAGACAAGCTGGGGCTCCGGGCAACTGGTGGAAAGCTTGGACTTTATCCTCAAGACAACAGAGTCATCTGGAGAGCAGGACATCTAGCCACAGAGGTGCCCTTCCGGCTATGGAGGTGGGTCCTTCCCCTCCCTATTGTGTCCACTAGCGGCCACTGGGACAGACACCCCGGGCGCGCCATCCACCTGCTGGAAGACAAGGCAGGGCCGGGGGCACTGCCTCGCACCCTCGCCTGTTCTCTCTCTCTCTCACTCACACGCACACACACACGTGCACACACACCCCTGCCTGTCCTCCAGTAGCATCTTCTTTTCCTCTTGCTGTTTCACTGGGCCAGACTTGCTGGGGAGGGGCCCCTGTTGCTCTCCGGGGAGAAGAGCAAATTAAGGTTTCTTTTTTTCTTTTTCTTTTTTTTTTTTTTTAAAGATTTTATTTATTTATTTGACTGACAGAGATCACAAGGAGGCAGAGAGGCAGGCAGAGAGAGAGGAAGGGAAGCAGGCTCCCTGTCAAGCAGAGAGCCCGATGCGGGGCTCGATCCCAGGATCCTGAGATCATGACCTCAGCCATTCAGGTGCCCCGCAAATTAGGGTTTTCGACTCCAGCTCTAGGAAGATAATGACCTGGGGTTCCAGGAGGAGAAAAGCCATCTGCTGCTGGGTTTTGTGCTTTTCCTCCAGCTCTAGGAACCTGGATAGGTAGAGGGTTTTTTTTCCCGGACCCCAACCCATGACCTGTTGCTGCCCAATCACAGGACCAGCATTTGGGAGCAAAATGTCACTTGGGAAAGGGGAGACTTTAGCTGCCTGGACCACGGGAGTCTCCCAGCAAGCTTAGGTCCTACTGTGTGCCCGGAACTAGTCTAGGGTCCTGGCACACAGTGTGAAGACAGACGAGGTACTTCCTCTTTTGGAGCTGAATATTCTAGCAGGAAGAGAGAGGTGATACACCTGCAAAGAAGATGATTTCGGATAATGGTGACTGTGAAGGGGTGAGACAGGGAGGGTCAGGCAGCTTCCCGAGGATGTAGCATGTCCACAGCCACTGGGATGAAAAGCAAAGAAGAGGCCAGCTCCTGGAGAGCAGAAGGGAGGGCCTCCCAGGCCCAGGGGCCAGCACAGAGGTCCTGAAGAGGAAACAAACGCCGTGTGTTCAGGAAATGTGAGGAAGGCAGGGCGGGCTGTGTGGAGGAACCGGAAGGGTCGGCGGGAGAGCAGGGGCCGGGGTCCCAAGGACGGTGCAGGCCACGCAACAAGCTGCCAGTGGATACAATGGAAACTATGGGAGGCTTTTAAACAGGGTAGGGATGTGTCCTTTGTTTTTATTTTTATTACTTTTTTAAATTAAGCTTTTATTTTAATTCCGGTGTAGTTATCTGATGTGTCTTCAAACAGAACTTTCCAATAGCCAAAAAGGAGAGATAACCCCCAGTCTCCACCGACGAGTGGATGAACAGAATGTGGCCGATCCACATGGTGGAGGTTTCGGGGCAATAAGGTAGAACGAGGCCCTGTGACCTACAACGACATGGACAAGTGTCGGGGACATCACACTGGAACAAAGAAGCCGCACAGAGACCGCACACCTACTGTAGGATTCCATGAGTGTGGCAGGTCCAGTAAGGCCAGTCCAGAGCCAGAAAGTAGATGCCTGGTTGCCTGGCTCTGGAATGGGGGTAGGGAGTGGTTGTTAACGGGCACAGGCTTCTTTCGGGGGTATAAATGTTTTTAAAAGGACATTATGGTGATGGTTGTACAAATCTGTGAGTACATTACAAAAACACAAATTGTACACTTTTAGTGGGTGAGCTTTTTGACACAAACATTATGTCCCGATAAAGCTGAGGTTTTTTGTTTTTTTGTTTTTAAGACTTTTCTGGTTTCCGAGTAGAGAACGGACCGAGGGGAGCAGGGGTAGACAGAGGGAGTAGGGGAGGCTGGTTCAGTCTCAGCCCGAAGACATCGGGACCTGGGTGGGGCGGGTCGTGCAGCCCGTGTCAGGTACACAGTGGCGCCTTCCTTCCAGAGGTAGGAAAGCTTGCAAGGCTCAGGCTGCCGTGTGGACATGACCCTGAGCTGCCGCAGTGTCGGGGGAGGGGGCATGTGCAGGAGTCTGCAGCTGTGAGCGATGGGGACCATAAACTTGCAAGTCACCAGCCTATAAATGACACTAAAGCCACGGAGTCAATGAGATCATTGAAGGAGAGAGAAGAGGCCCTTGGTCTGCGTGGCCTCAGCAGCTGGTACGTGGCCACAGATGTGGCCTTGCCTCTACGTGCTGAGTGGCTTCGGCTGGATTCACAGGCACAAGGCTGATGCCATGATTAGCCAGAAAAGAGATGAATTGTGGGAGTCACGACTGCCTTTGGCTAGGCTCTCGTCCTGTCCAGGCAGGGAGACCTACTTCCTGGGGTCAGGCAAGGCCCCCCAGGACTCTGCCCATGCGGACAGCTTTATTCTCAGCCCCATGGGCACAGGGCTGTGTCGCCTGCTTGCTACTAGAATCACCTGGCCGCCTGGCAGCTCTGACGCACGGTCTGGGTTGAGCATCACTGGGCTGGAGGGAGTCCTAGCTGAGTTTTCCTGGGTGGGCCGGGGTGGGGGGCATTCTGGAGTGCTGAGCAGGGAATAAAAAATCCAGAAGAATTTTTCCTCCTTATTAAAACACGCTTCCTCCCATCCTGTCGCTCCTTCAGGACTGGAGGCCAAGCTCTCAAATACAAAGACAGGAAAGTTTCATGCAAGCTACAAAGAATGAGTGGGACATTTGGGGGCCTTCAAATGGTTAGGTCAGGCCCAGGATAACGGTGCTAGGTCAACAGCCTCGAACTCTGCTCCTCATGTCTACTCTGAACTATGGCTGGGGACAAGGAGAGAACAGGGGTTGGGATGGTCCTGCTCACGGTTTGCCCAGGATGGAGGGGATGCCGAGAGCCTGGGAGCTGCTCAGAGTTCTGGGCAAGCTGGGAGGAGCTGGACCCCTACCATGGGAAGGACTGGTCTCAGGGTCCCTCGAGGTGCTTATTCGTACATCTCACCGGCAAAGGGGTAGAAAAGGGCTTTATAATGACCAGACAAAAAAGCAGTAGAGCCCTGAGTATAGAGGACGTAAGTTGTTACAAGTTGTCTCTTATAAATTTGAGACTGAAAACTCAGTGGAATGTCCATAATCTGAAGACTAAAAGGGAATTCAAATGCCGTGTGCCTGAAATCAGTCCGAGGTGGGAGAGCTCGGCACAGGGTTCGCTCCCAGGGTGGTGGGTATTGGCAGAGAGCAGGAGGGAGCTCTCCGCATGCTGGGAATGTTCTCTAACTTGATGTGGGGGAGGCTGCATGAATGTGTACACAGGTGAACATTCCCGGAGCTGTATACTTAAGTTCTGTGACTTTTGCACATATGACTGTGTCTCCACTATACCTCAGTCAAATGTTCTTTTAAGGGGTGCCTGGGTGGTTCAGCTGGTTAAGCATCCGACTCCATCTCAGTTCAGGTCTTGAGCTCAGGGTTGTGAGTTCAAGCCCTGCGCTGGGTTCCATGTTGGGCGTGGAACCTATTTAAGAAATAAGAAGTTCTTTTATTTTTATTTATTTTTTAAAGGTTTATTTATTTATTTGAGAGAGAGGGAACAGGGGGGCAGAGCAGAGAGAGAGAGGTGGAGAGAGTCCCAGACTCCATGCTAAGTGTGGAAGCCAATTTGGGGCTCAATCCCATGACCCTGAGATCATGACCTGAGCTGAAACCAGGAGTCAGAGGCTCAACCGACTGAGCCACCCAGGTGCTCCCCCAAAAAGTTATTTTTAAAAAAATTTCATTCAGGAGCACCTGGGTGGCTCAGTCGGTAGAGCAACCACTGGATTTTGGCTCAGGTCATGATTTCAGGGTCATGGGATCGAGCCCTCATCAGGCTCCACTCAGCAAGGACAGCAAGGAGTCTGTTTGTCCCTCCCTGTCCCCATCGGCCCCACCCCCCTACTTGCACTTGTGCACACTCTCTCTTTCTCTCTCTCTCAAATGGATAAATAACTATAATCGTTTAAAAAAAAAAAGTTTCATTTAAAGGCTCAAGGGAAAAAAATGGGACTAATTTAAAAGACGGAAAAATAAAAAGCTACATGAAGGAAGACACAGTGATTGGGCTGGAGGGAGGAAGGGTGTCCGGTGTCCTTAAGAGAAAGATCAAGGATGTGGAGACAAAAGCTGAAAGAGAGAGGAGGAGGCAGATCGCTCCTGACCTCTGCAGAGATGGGATTAGAAGGTTGGATCTGTTTGTTCTCCAACAGACTGTCTGTTCTGGGAGAGATCCCAGAGAGCTTCCCCAGTGGAAGAGGCAGTAGGTCAGAGAGCCGGTGAGATGTCTTCCTTAGGGAGCAGCGACAGGTCCCACTGGGAGGGCCCTAAAGCCACGGTGGGTGGTGGCAGTTGGGGTGGCCCCCTTGGCTGGTGATCAGGCGGGCTTGCGACAGGAAAGGTGCCAAGGCCACGTGGTGATTGTAGGTGGGGAGCCTCATGCTGGGAGAACATGGGAGGCTGGAAAGGTGACCCAGCACAGGGTGGGGTACAACCAGGGGACACAGGTAGATCGAGGCCTGTGCGGGACCCTCCATGGAAAGCCATCTCCTGGTTGGAACGGCCCATGGGGGAGGGGTGAAGGTGGACAGAAAACTAAGTTTGAGACCCAGAACTCACTGGCGTCATACCCGCCACAGATCCAGAAGATTCTGAAGAGAAAAGAGAAGGAAGGCCCCAGAGCCAGAAAACAGTTTTGGCTCTGCACAGGCTGGCTGACGAGACGGGCCATCTGAGGAAGCAGCTTCAGTTATCAAAAGCGCAGCCGGACCAGCTTGACAGGAGTGAGGCCACAGAGGGGAGTGGAAGCCGCAGGAACAAAGGTCAAGGGAGGGGCTCCGGTCCCCCTCCGGATGAGAAGAGTCCAGAGCATCATGGAGACACAGGGCAGGAGACCCTTGTTTCTTGGGTATTCCTGGGGCCAGGGGGGTGGGGCGGGGTGGGGGGCCAGTCTCAGAAGCTTCTGCTTCAGAACCCGAGACAGATGTAAGGGTAAGATGAATCCGAGGCCTCGCCCCTCAGAAGTCAGAGGAAACTTTCAAAAACGCGAAGTAGGTCATCTCATGGCCCTGCTTTGGCCTCTTCCTGGCTTCCTGCTGCTCAGATTAAAGTCAGCCTCTGCCCTGGGCCTGCCTTGAGGCCCTGCAGGACGGAGGCGGGTCCACCCGAGCTGCTCCGGCCCAAGGGACAGCACCCTGCGTTCACCACTGCCCTCCCTGTACTTCCTACCTCTGGGCCTTTGCACTCGCTGTTCCCGCTGCCTGGAATGGTGTGTCACACTGTCCGCTCCCCATCACCACTGTCCCCGTCACTCTCTTACGTCCCCTGCTGGTGGCCTCCCAAGCACCGAGCTCCGCCTGCATGCCAGCCCCACTCTGCCCCTGGTCTGGAAGCCGCACGGGGGCGGAGACCTTGTCTGTCTTGTGGAAGCTGCACCTGCAGCCCCTTGCCCACTGCCCAGCAGAGATGGTTAAAGGCCACCTGTGGAATTACAGAGCCTGGAGGGTTCTGGAACGGTGGTCTGGGCAAGGAGTCCCATAACCTGTGAAGGTCTGGGGTTCAGCCTGAAAACTTGCATTTCTAACAAGCTCCTGTTGCTGCCGGTGCCTTGGACCCAGCTTCCATACTCAGCCACGGATCAAACAATGGCCCAGTGCTGGATCGTTCTGTGGGCCAAAGCAGAAACCCCTGCCTCAGGTGTCAGGGGAACTCCCAAGGGAATAGTGACTGGTGGTGAGCAGCTCCTGAGTGTTAGGGCAGGAGGCTCTGGGTGTCTCCCCGCCGGGAGACAGCCACACCCCTGATGACTGCAAGGTTGGCCGATAAATCCAAGCCTTGGGAGAGGGAAGTTGAGGTGTGGGCGTGCATGTGTGTGCACGTGCCTGTATCAAGGGAAGGGTAGAGAGAGGTCAGGGAAGGCTTCCTGGAGGAGGTGACATAGAGGCAGCCTTGAGGAATGAAGAGGAGTTTAGTAGGCATACCTGGGGGTTGGGGGGTGGCGCAGAGGACAGTCCAGGCAATAGGCACAGGGATGGACATGGGCGGAGGTATGTGAGAACATGGGCAACTCTAGATTGGTTTCTAAAAGGAAAGAATCTCTGGGCTATTTGCATGCTTTTCTGGGTTGGGTTTTACCATTCTCCGAAACACCGAAGGCTTCTGGGAGAGATCTGTTATCCTTCTTTACATTCATACCAGGGAGAGCTCATCATTTTTGTCCAAATCGGGACACTTTTGAGAGCAGAGGGGGGTGTTGTTAATTACTGGGCTGGAACAGTATGCCTAAAAACTAAACCGTCCTGAGCAAATGTCCGGAGGAGGATGAGGGCCACTCTGGATCTGGGGTCATTTATGTGGGGAGGGGAGAGGAGGAGTGTGGCCAGGGGACCTCTGTGGGCATCTGCCCAGAGGTCAGGAATGGCTGTTTGAGAGACCTAAGAGACCTAAGCAGGTCTCTCTAGGCCTCAGTTTCCTGCTCTGTAAATCTCTGCCTGCCGTGTCTTCCTGCCAGAGCTGTAGGAAGGATTCATCAGGTACATCCTGAAGAGGAAAGATAAACAGGACCTCCCCCACCACCCCACCACCCCACCATCCCTTCCCCTGCAAGCGGAGAGCCTCTGCTAGATTCTGGGCAAGCTCCCAGCATCTTCTTTAAGCCCTCTCCCTCTGCCTGAGCAGCAGCCCCCCTCCCCCTGTCTCCCTGACAGCCTCCCCCCCACCCCCCACCAACCAGGCCAGCCCCTGGAAGTCCTTGGATCTTTACCCCGGTTTCCCAATTTCATAGATTCAGGGCTAACGGCAAAATGCTTGCTCAACGTGAAAAGCAGAAAATGTTCAGATTTATTGCTTTGAGATTATGGGTTGTCTCCTGGGCCTGGTTGATGCAGTTTCCTCCAAGTTTCAGAGCATTTTGTTTAAAAAGAAGGATTTTTGACAGCAGTGTTTTCTAGTTTACAGAGAGCGTTCACATAATAGCAGTAACAATCATTACTATATGTACTGAGTTACTACACTGGGGAACTCAATTAACCCTCGAAATCTCTCTCCCTTTCCACAGCGACAGGCAGAGGCTCAGAGAGGTTAAGGGGCTTGCCCAAGGTCACACAGCCCAGGGAAAGGGCAGGTCCATGGTTTCAGTCAGTCCGTGCTCACCCTCTCCTGTCCTGCCTTTCTGATTTTCAGCTTCACCTAATGCACGCAGATTTGCAGACATACAGTGGGTGAGAACAAAACAAAACAAAAACCAGAGGCTGTTGTTGAAAACAGACACCGGAATGAGTTTAACCAGGTATGTCCAAGGGAACCCTCACCTCCCCAAACAATATATTTTGTGCTAAGATTAGTTTTGTAATGATGCAGGTGGTAGAGGGTCCAGTGGGACAAGGATTCAGTGAGCAGAGGACTGGTTTTCTAGATCCTAGGACTGAACTGTCCAAAATGGCACCCAGTGACCACCTATGGCTATTTAAATTTAATTAAAATGAAATAAAATTTTAAATTTAGTTCCTCAGTCATGCTTGCCACATTTTAAGTGTTCAATATCCACCTGGGGCCATCCTATTAGACAGCACAGAGATAGAGTATTTCCATCACCACAGAAAGTTCTCCTAAACCACCAGCAAGCCAGCTCCTGTCTCATCCAGACTATGCTGGAGGCCGCGGGGAGCCGCTGATGGAGGTGATAGCTTCCTCTGCCACCAAGGCAGATGCCATTCCAACACCTGAGCCCCTCAACTTGGGGGAGGTTACGACTCCATGGATGCAAATAATTTTTTTAAAAGATTTTATTTATTTATTTGACAGAGAGCTAGAGAGAGAGCACAAGTAAGCAGAGCCGCAGGCAGAGTGGAGAGCGAAGCAGGCTCTCTGCTGAGAGCCCGATTTGGGGGCTCGATGCCGATCACAAGACCCTGGAATCATGACCTGAGCCGAAGGCAGCTGCTAAACCAACTGAGCCACCCAGGTGCCCTGCAAATAATTTTTTAAAAAAGATTTATTTATTTATTTGAGAGGGAGAGCACGAGCAGGAGGGGCAGAGGGAGAGGATCCCAGACTCCTTGCTGAGCCCGAACCTGACACTGGGCTTGATCTCATGACTCTGAGATCAGGACCTGAGCTGAAAACCAGAGTCGGAAGATTAACCCACTGTGCCACGCAGGGGCCCCTCCATGGGAGCAGATGAGCAGAAACCAAAGGAGCAGGCATTAGCAGAGGCCTCGCTACTCAGTGTGGTCTGAGGCCCGGCAGTATCCGCATCTCCTGGGAGCTTGTTAGAAACTCAGGAGCTTGGGCTCCGTGCCTGACCTGCTGAATATGAATCTGCATTTTAACAAGATCCCCAGGTGATTCAGGTGCACGTTCAAGTTTGAGAAGCTCTGTCTTAAGAGACAGGAGAAGCAGGATCAAAGTATTATTCCAAATATAGGGAACCAAACATATTTTTAGATACTAAAAAATAGCATTAGCACCCCCATTAGCATGTGATTGAGCTATAGTCACAGAGGGCTGAGTGTCTGTGTGCCACATAATCAAGGAGCAGAGCCCCCATGGGGGACCTGGGAGGAGCTGGCCCTTCCCTGTCTCCAGCACGTTGGCGAACCTTGAAAAAGTCCCCTCCCCAAAGCAAAGGAGGCCGAGGTGAGATTCACATCATGGGTCTCAAGGATGCTGCCTTTAAACCAGATTTTCTGCTTTTGCTATTCTTCCCAGTGCACTCGGATTTGAACTTTGCCAATTGCCAAGGACACAACGTGATGCACAAAACATCTTCACAAACACAGGGGATTAAAAGGAAGCATCTGGAGAAGGGCTCTGTCCAGCTTCTCAGGAGTGTAGCGCTCCCCGGCCTCAGTGCTGGGAACCAGCCGCTGATCAAGCTTTCTGGCAGGAACCAGCCTCCCGCCCCTCCATGAAGAAAACAGGTGCAAAAGGTGGTTCCCTCCGACGAGACTCCGAAAGAGACTGGCAGCACGCTGACCCTTGGTCGGGGAAGAAGGGTCCGCTGCCAGCACTGGTTCCCGAACCGGGATTCCGATTCCGTGGCTCCTCCTTCCATGAAGATGACTCATCCCTTAATTTCTCTCTCCGCTCAGCCTACCTTGGGCCTTACTTATTTTTATCCCTGGAATGGAGTTAAGTTGCCAAAAGGATGGTATTTCTCCACCTGCAAGGCCCTCCTGGAGAATGAATTTTAAAATATTCATTTTTACAACTTGCCCCCAGGGATGACAGAAGGCTGGTGACGGGGTGGGAGGGAGGGTAACGATACAGCGATATGGGCCCAGCGGGGAAGCCCGGGGGCCTTGGGGAACTGCTGAGGGGCTTTGCAATGGTGAGACATTCCAGGAGCGGATTCTGAGGCGCAGAACCAGAGGCGAGGGAGGAATGGTCAAGGATGCTTTCATAACTCTCTTTAAAATACTGAAAACAATCAAAGCAGAACCTGCAAAGAGTCCTGCTGTTTTGCCTTCACAAAAGGCAAAATGAAGTGCGTGGCTTCATTATCTCGGCAGCAAACTTCCTTTTCTGCTCCTGGGAACAGCCCGTGGGGCATTGCATGGGGTCCCAGCGGGTCCCTCATTCAGGATGCCCCACCGGCTGCCAGCTGGGAGCACGTGACTCACGCTGGGCCAATGGGAAGCCCGCTTCTTTGAAGGGCGGCAGTAGGATCTGGAAATGTTTGAATTCACCTGTCCTGATGGGGGGTACTGGGGAGACTGCCCCCTTGGTTCTTGCTGCTTGGATTCCTGGCCACGTCCTCTTCCTAGTCCTTCTTGTGGTTGGACTGTTCACTCTCCTGAGATCCCATGAGTCACCGCAAAGCATTTCAATATGTTCTCTTTTTCTTTTTTTCCCCCTTCCTTCCTTCCTCCCTTCCCTCTCTCCCTCCCACCCCCCCTTTTTTTGGTGTAAGTTAGACAGAGTTTTCTATTATTTGTAACTGAGAGCCCCAACTGTCACAAACCCAAATGCCCAGAAATAGGGGCATTTGAACGCATGATACAGAACACGATGGAATATTCCACAGCCAGGAACAGTGATAAAGGTGTATTTGTTGACATGGAAAGACCTTCACAATATATAGTTGAGAGCAAAAGCAGATTACAGTAGAACAGTATGCACAGTATGGTGCCATGTTGCAAAATATATTCTGTACATTCATAGAAAAAGATCTAGAAGAAAATATAACAGTATTCATTCTGGAGGGTAGAATGGTGGATGGTTTTCTTTCTGCTTAGCATAAAGATATTCCTCACCTTTTCGACAATGCTTGTACAGTGGGTTTTTCTGTTTTACTTTTGTTTTTTTGTGTGTGTGTTTTTGTTTGTTTATTTGTTTTAATAAACACAGGCAGGTCTCCAGAGGCTGTCAAAAGTGAAGTGACTTCCTGGGTTCAGGCAGGGACTTACTCACCAAACACCAGGTTTCCTGCCATGGGGATGGCTCCCCCATAATTCTGACTACTTAAGAAGATTCTGGAAGCATCTGCGTTTCCAGAACAAGGAAGAAGCCCTTCCCATATGGCCAGGGTGCCAGTGGGTCCCACTTATTCTCACAGCAACCTTGGAATGTGGGAGGTTCCTCCCTCTGTTTGATGGAAGAATGGCCTGAGAGGTGGGTGACCTATCCAGGGTCCCACTGTGTGGACATAAAGCCAGGTCACTTGGCCTAGGGCTCCAAAACCTCTGGGGCTACTCAGGTTTATAATGGCCAAAACGAAGCAGCTGAGCATGGGGGAGGGTTCAGAATGCCCCTGTGTGGTCAGCTGTGGGACAACCTGCCTCAACTCCTTGTTCTGTACATGGCCTCAAGGTGTTGGGCCTCTGGGTGGGAGGGGGGAGCAGGTAATGTCACTGGGGAGAGGGGGTTTGTGGGATACTCCTCCCGTTGCTTGTTCTTATCTTCCAGGTCTCAGCTTGAAAGTCAGCTGCTCAGAGAGGCTCTCCTTGCTGCCCTAAGATGATCCCTGGCCACAAGCGCCTCGGCCCAATATCTCCTCTGTAGCAGTTCACGTGACTCACAGTCATGTTGCTTATCTGTCCGTCTACTTTACAGGCCATCTTTCCCCTCCTTGGCTGTATGCTCCCTGAGGCCAGGGCTTACAACTGTTTCACTCCCAGCTGTGTCCCTAGCAGCTAGCCCCGTGTCTGGTCTCCTACGGGCACTCACCATGTGTCTCCTGAATGAGAACCGATGGACACACGACAGGGGTCCTGAACACACTGTAGGGACTGGGCTCCCCCCTGCCTCTACCAGCTGATGACCTCAGGCAAGCTGCTGGCCCTCTCTGGGCCTCTTCCAAGCCTTAAGTATAAACATCCAACTCCATTTAAAGGATGGGCTTCAACCTTCCTGAATTTTTAAGACAAATTTAAGGGAAGGCAATAGAAGTTGGAGTCGTGACTAAATTGTCTGTCACATCAACTGCTGGTGGATTATTTTTCTGGGTGATAACATTGCTGTGGTTTTCCCAGGAGTCACTGGTGTGCAATGAACCCAGCTGTATTTCTTATTCAATAAACTCCTTTATTGTAAGTTTACAGATTTTCCCATTACAATAATGAAAATAGCACTAGTGATTCGCTAACATTGAGGCCCAAATAAAAAGGGAATGCCCCCTCAAATTATAGGGTAAATGCCGCGTAGTTGAACGTATAGTAAATGTTGGGCAGAAGGCATTTAAGATCTAGAAAATGGGGTCAAGGTCTGTGTGCAAACACTTTATAAGGTTTAGTTTCTCAAGATGCTGCTGCTTTGGAAAGCCCATGATTCTGAAACTATATTTGTAATTTGTGATAAAACACAACTGCAGAGAAAAGGCAAAATCAAGCAAAATAAACAAACAAACAAAAAAAACCCTCCCCAAATGAGAGGAAGTGAATCAAAAGGCATGGGGACAATATGCAAACCTCCATTCACTGGGCCCTACAATGGCAAGTGAGTGGGTTTCATAGAAATTCTCCGTAGAAAGGAAAGTCTGGGCCTGGGGGGACATCACTGCGTCTCCAAGTCCTGTCTCCTCACAGAGGAAAAGAAGTTTCTTGTCCGACACATCTGCCCTGGGTCTGCCAGGAGTGGGGCCTATGTTCCCAATCCCTTTGAGAACAGTCCCAAATCCTGAAAAGGCAAGGCAGCCCTCCGGGGCCCTGGGTGCGGCAGGGAGACGGGTCAGAGTCGGCCCCCAGCCCTGCTGGAGCTGTCCGAGTGATTCACGGGGAGGGGGTGGGCCTCTGTGTTGAACACCCAGTCTTCCAGGGAGAGCATGTCATCTTCAGAGAACAGAAGATAGAGATACCTGTGCCCCCGGGGCAGGGAGGGAAGCAAGACAAAGCTGGTGAGGGCACTGGGGAAAAGGGACCACTGGCAGCCAGTCTCAGAGGCTTCCGCAATACTGGCCTGTGGCTAAGGGTGCAGGGAGGTTTGAGATCCAGGGTCTACCTGCAGCACTGGTCCCAGGGAAGGCACTGGATGCTGAGGAGAGCACTGAGATCTGGGGCAGTCAGACCTGGTTTAACTCCGGCTCTGCCCCTGGCCTTCCTCTGTTAGGTTGTACCCATCTGCCTTCACTCAGGTACTTGCGCCCCCTGGAGGAGAGGCCGGCCAGGTCCCCTTATGGCTTAGATTCTTCTTTCTTTTCATGGTGGCCTGAGTACTGCACCAGTCCAAACTCTTAGGCTGCTCCCTGATGTGCCCCCCAGGAGACTCTAGACTAAAGCAGATGTTAGGACACTACAATGAATAGGGAGTTGTGACTCCAGAACTCCAACTCCCCAAGCCAAAGGAATGGACTATTCCAATCCATTGCAAAGGGTAAAGCACAAGGTTTGGGGAAGAGCAAGGAAACGGGGTGGCTGACTTCCACCCCCAGAAAGTGAGGGAACAGCGCAGGAGCAAAGCTGTAGAGGGAAGGTCAACGGCAGTGACCACTGTTGCTATCATTCCTCCCATTTTACAGAAGAGGACATGGTTTCAGAGATCCGAGGGATCCAAGGAGACAGGTTACAGAAACTAACTTAGCACACCGCTCGTACTTGGAGTTGGGGTGCTGTCTGGTCTGTTTCTGAGGGGAGAAACCCACCTGGCCTGAGGGGCATCCTGGGGACCCCAGGCCCCCTAGCCATGGGCCCCCCCGTGATGGCAGAACTCGGTGGTGAAGGGAGGGACTGCTGACCCCAGGCCTTGCCTCCTCCTCCCTCCATCCCTAAGAAAGTCCCAGTTTCCCTCTGGAAAGAACACCGGCCAAACCCCAACTCACTTTAGTGTCTCCGCTAGAAAGAAAGTCTGCTGCTTGTTGTCGTGGTTGGGGACACTGCTGTACACGTCTTGGATCCCGGAGAAACCAGCTTCCGTCCGACAGTATTTCTCCAAGGCCTGAAGGAAAGGGAGGCAGCTTTGGTGCAGGGAGAGGAGAGGCCCCCCGCAAGATTCGTGCCTGCCCAGGTCGTGAACAGGCAGGCCCCGGACCACTCTGCTGGGGACCCCTGGCATTTGTGGAAGCAGAAAGCCAAATTATTGTTTGAGGGCTCAGCCGCCCTGCCTCCGGGGCTGAGAACTTAGTCCCAGCTGGCTGCCGGCTTGAGCTCTTCTCCTAGTCTGAACTCAGAGGACACAGGGTACCAGGGTGGCTCAGTGGGATAAAGCCTCTGCCTTCAGCTCAGGTTATGATTTTGGAGTCCTGGGATCGAGCCCCGCATCGGGCTCTCTGCCCCTCAGGGAGCCGGCTTCCTCTCTTTCTGCCTGCCTCTCTGCCTACTTGTGCTCTGTCGGATGCATGAATGAAATCTTAAAAAAAAAAAAAAAAAAAAAAAATGAACTCAGAGGACATTCTTTTGGCCCCTGCAGGGAACCAGGCTGAGCAGACAGACTCACCCACAGCGGTGGACAGAGGAAGGCAGCGGAAGGCTGGGACTTGGGGACTGGACTTAGCACACCCCACGGATTCCCTGTGGAGATTTGGTCCCTGGTCCAGAGGTGGGAGGCCCCCGGCTGTCTGCTCTTGTATATAAATGCCATTTTTACACACTGAGGTCCCAGGAGCACAGAACACTTACTTGGTTTTCACTGGTCGAGAATGGGGCCTTTGGGGAAGCAGGGGGATTCTGAACCACAGAGGTGAACCTCAGCCCTCCCCAAGTATAATGTCCTGGGTGTGGCTCTCCCCAGGACAGTCTATGCCTCTGAGAGAAGGGGGCCCTAGGGAAAGTTGGGAAGGGGCTGGACAGAGAAGACTTAGCATCCCTCAAGACCCATCTTTCTGGACTTTCCATACCTGCCTTTGACACCCGTTCCCTGCTGGGTGGTTGGGGACAAGTGAGCTAGTAGTGGGGAACAGAGCCCAGAGATAGGTGGGGGCCGCCCAGGGCACAGCTGGCTTTGGGCAGAGGAGGGAGGCAGCCTATTCCTGTTTGAGAGGAGAAATCTGAAACCATCTCAGGCTTCAAGGTCAGAGGGTAGTGACTGCATGTGCTGTGTCCCTCTGGCTCCCGCCCTGCCTTTAGCCCTCAAAGTTTGCTGGCCCTGAAGCCTGGGCCCCAAAGGCTATGGGTGCCCAGAACCCTCTCCATTAATTTCCCGGCCCACTTCTATCCAGCCGGGGACTCTTGGCTCTGCAACTACACCTTGACCCTTTGCATTCGGAACCTGAGCCAGATGTCAACCTGGTGTGACCTTCCTCTCTGTGCCTGAGCTCGGGGGTTTTTGGACTCTGCCTGAATTCCCGGGGCACCTGTCATGCAGTCCGCCCCCCACCCTCCCGCCCAGCGCACTCACCAGCACCACCTCCCAGCCCCACTCCCTGTAGATGGGGTCGTGGGTCTGTCGCCACAGGTACATGTAGCTCTCCACCACCTCGGGCCGCAGGATGTAGTAGCTCTCGCTCAGCTGCGTGGCCACGGCCTCCCTGCCCGAGTTAAACCAGAAGGCCTCGGGCCCCAGTTTGGTATCTGCGGGGAGGACAAAGCAGAGGATCTGGGTCAGATCTCCCAGCTCCTGCTTTTCAGGAGCCAGCTGCCCCCGGAGCACTCTCAGTGGCCTGGAAGCCCTGGCAGGTTGACTGGCCCAGGCCAAACCCTTGCCTGCCCTGCCAAGCCTGGCAAGGCCCAGCTTCCCTCTTGGCCTAGGCAGGCCAAAGCAAGACCCTTGAGGCCTCGAACATTGTGTAGTTTTAGAATCTGAGAGTCCAAATGAACTATGCAGTAATCTGGGGAGAGAAAGGTTTGGGAGATGTTCCCCAACTTGTGTTTTGAGACATAAACTCAGCAAGATGTTAACCAGCCAGGAAAGGATGTTAACCAGCCAAGGACGTTTGGGGAACAGGGGGTCAATGAAGTGAAACAGTTTCCTGCTAAGTCTGCGGGACTTAGCAGGTTCTTTAACATGCTGATCTGCGGTGCTGCTTCTCCACAGAGAAAGACCCCTTTCTCAGGGAAATGAGGCTCCCAGAAGGAGCCTTCCAGAGCTGACAGGCTGGGACACTGCTGAGCTCAGACCGGGGAAGAACTGCCCAGAAGGCACATACTCAGGCAGAGGCAGCTAGATAAAGAGGGCTTAAAGAGGTTTGAGATGTTTTGGTTTTTGGGTTTTTGTTTTTGTTTTTTTTTAAGATTATTTATTTATTTGAGAGAGAAACCACGTATGGGAAAGAGAGGCAGAGGAAGGGGGGAGGGAGAGAAAGAGAGAAAGACAATGAGCTGAGCTGGGGGAGGGGCAGAGGGGGGAAGCAGGCTCCCCGCTGAGCTGGGAGCCCAATAATGTGGGGCCATAATGTGGGGCCGATCCCAAGACCAACCCACTGAGCCATGCAGGCACCCCTCAGTTTTTTGCAGGTTTTTTTGGTCACTGGTTTGTTTTTGGACAATTTGGTGCCTATTTGCTGGAAAGCCATAATTATAACCACCACAGCTACCACTGATTTCAAGGGCTGTGCTGGGTGCTTTAGGTGCATTATTTCGATCCTTAACAAATGTTTTTTTTTTTTTTCTTCTTTTGTTTTTTCTAAGGTAGATATTAGGGTCTCTCTCTCAGGCATATGGAAACTGAGGATCAGAGAGGCTAAGTAATTTGTCCAAGGTAACACAGCGAGCTGTGACTGAGCTGGGATGTGACACGGATCTGTCTGATGCCCTTTCCCTGGACTGTGCGCTTGTTCTTTCCCTCCTGAGTCTGAGACTCTAGGCCCTGAGTTTAGGCGAGAGGGGTCAGCTTCTCCTCCCTTCAGCACCTGCACACCCTGAGTCGGTCAAGTGCCAGGCTCTGGTCCTAAGTGTGCCTTCCTTCTTCCCATCAAGTCAGGACCCCGAGAAGCCCCAAGTTGTTCTTAGATGACCGGAGCCTGGCAGGACATCCTACACTTCCATGGAGGGCTTCACAGAAGGGCTGTGCCATTAGCCGGACCGCGGCCTCGTCGAGTTCTTGGATGCTTGCTGCTGCTCCTGGCCGCTAGCAAAGAGCTATTTCGCCCAAGCTGTGGACGGCGTCAGGGCACAAGCGCCTGCCGTGGCTGTCTGTGGACGGGCAGGCTGGCTGGAACAGCATGCTCTCTTACGTGGATGTCTTTTATGGTCTGGGTTGGTTGTCCCAGACAAATTGTGAGCTTTTTATTATTCCTGAGATTTCCTTTTTGTTTACGGTTCTGGGTCTTTGAAGGGAACTGCAGACCCATTTTAAGAACCCCCTTGTGAATTGCGGGCTTCGTGTAACCAGCTCCAGGAGATCTACATCCCACTGGAGGGTCGCAGACACTTTTCAAGCTAAAACATGCCTTCCATGCTGGGGCTGAAGGCAGCCGGCGATGTACTTTCTATGGGACCCTGTATCTCATCCCGGGAGACCTGTGTTATTGTTCCAATTGAACAGATGAGAAAATGGAGGCCACCCTGCTGGTGAGTGGCAGATGGCACCTGAGCCAGGTTTATGGCAAATCTTGGGTCCTCTCCTCCAACCAAGACTGGGATTACACCCAGAGCAGTGGGCACCTCTTGGGGACCCCAGGAGAGGGCTTTTTCTGAGGGGCACTGTCTGCAGAGGCAGCACACAAGAAGAAGCTGGGCATCAGAAGACCTCAGATGACATCAGAAGCTACTTGCGCACTGTGTAACTTTGGCTAAGTCACTTCCCTGCTCTGGGATGACTCAGTTTCCCCACGTGTAAGACAAGGCTCATGTTCTTTAATGTGCCTTCTGACTCTAGTATTTGACAATTCTGCAATGAGTGTTAGGTGGGGAAGGTCAAGAGGCTCTCGAGCCTTCTGGTGATCTTGATTCAAAGAGGGTGATACACAGGGTAGTGCTAGAGGTGGTAAGACCCCCAAAATGGAGGGGTGCCGGGAAGGAAGGGCAGAGGTACATTCAGGGGTAAGGGCCCAGGGAGAAGGGATCTGCTAGGCTCAGGAAGCCTGGAGGACCCTTCACTCTGTGCCCCTTACACCGGACCTCGGCCAAGTTCTCTCTGGGCCTCAGTTTATCTGTGTTGTGAGGTTCAGCAATGGTGCAAGTCAAATGCTGAACAACAATGGGCACAGGTGCTTGATACATCACCCCTATTCTCCTTTTCACTCAGGGTACAGTCTCAGTGCATCGACAGCACACCCCTTGTACAAATTCTCCATAACTTCCAAGGCAAGACTGCCCTAAGACTGTGTGTTCCCTTCACTCACTGCTGCTCTGCTGGTTTTTCTAGTTCTTCCTGGTGTCTAGCCTCAGTCTCTCCTCCGCCCCTTCCCCTTGCCGGGTTACCTGAGCGGGCGTACGATTCGTGGCACGTCTTGGTGATCTGCGCTGCGAGCTCTCGGTAGTGGGCCCTCTTTTCTTCCTTGGCATCCTCAGCGCCGAGGGCGATCATGCCCCCAGAGAAACAGGCCAGGTGCCCCATCTTGTGGTCCAGAATCCCCCCTCGCCACTCAGCAATGTAGGTCAGCCCCCCAGGAGAGACATTCA
Source organism: Mustela erminea (assembly GCF_009829155.1). NCBI lineage: Eukaryota > Metazoa > Chordata > Mammalia > Carnivora > Mustelidae > Mustela > Mustela erminea. The sequence continues at coordinate 90,984,281 of NC_045623.1, forward strand.
CCAAGTAGGTCTCTATTGCCTGGGAGCAAGGTGGGAGTCGGACAGAGGGGAGAGGCGTAGGAGGGGACACAGAGAAGGGAGGGGGAGAGGACGGAAAAATGAACATTTTGCAGACAGCAGTGAACGCAGCTCTGCTGAGCCCTCCATCCCAGGCAAAGGAGGTCCTTGACCTTGGCTGGTGGCTGGTGGTGTCCCTGAGGGGCTGTAGGAGGTTCTGCCACTCGCCTGGCTGAGGCCTGGTGCCTGCTGGGGTCTTGGACACAAGGCAGCTCCCCGGACGGAGTCTCTTATTTAGATTTTGTTAAACAAATATTTTATTTTTAAATAATTTCTACACCCAGTGTGGGGCTCAAACTCACAACCCTGAGATCAAGAGTTACATTCTCTACCAACTGAGCCAGCCAGGTGCCCCTCTTATTTAAGCTTTTATATCTTCTATGTATACATTTTTTTAAAAAAATCTTTAAAATTTTTATCCATCCTCCACGATGTCCTCTGTTAGGGAATCTTAACCTGGAGCCCAGCTGGCCTGTGGACAGGCTCCAGGGGATCCAGAGGCCACTCAAATTGTATGTGACACTCTCGTGTATGGGCATTTCCCTGGGAAGAGGGTCCCTATATTTTATCTGGTTTTCAGAAAGGACCCACGGAAAGTTAAGAGCTGCTCTCTACAGGCCCTTACCATACACCTTCTCATTTGATGCCCTCGACAACCCTGGCACACGGCTGTCATGCCCTGTACAGACAAAAGGATAAGTGGCTCATCCCAGGTCACCCAGCCATGCCAGGACAAGGGCCCCCAGATGCCCAAACTGGGCATTTTCTACTACCTGATGGCTGCTCCTTCTGGTAGCAAGGGGCTTTGAGGGCTCCTATCCCCAACTTCCACAGGAGATGATACGGCTGGTAAAGACTCTAAGGAAGTTGGGGGATGCAGTGTCAGGCCAGGGTGCCCCCCATTCCCTGCTGTTAGTCCCTGGGAGCCTGGAGACAGAGGTGATGGCACTGTCTGTGGCTCTGGGTCCAGGCCGGGCCTCTGGAGTCCTCTGGAGGCCAGGCCTCTTCCTGCATCCCTGCCCCTTCCAATCTATTCTCCAGGGGTCTCTGCTCTCTGTAAATAACGGACTAGTTTAACCTGATGCCACAGACATGGCTCCCAGGAGCAGATTCCTCAGGTTCGGTTCAAATCCTACCTCTGTCAGTTCCAAGCTGTGTGACATTGGCGGGTTCTGTGGGCCCTCTGGGCCTTGACTGCCAAGTAAATGTATGAAAGGGGGACAGGACGTAAACCACCTCGCACGGTTGTGAGGATCAAATGCGCTGTGCGTGCAGAGCTCAGCATACTTGCTCACAGGGCGTCCTCAGCACCTGCGGGCTCGGACAGTTCCTCTCCAGTCCGTCCCCTGCCCCAGCCTCTTCGCTGTCACATCCCTCTCCTCCCACTGAGTTTTCCATGAGCGGAGGCTCGGGGCAGGGGATGAAGCCCCTGAAAACACACAGCGTGGACCCTACTTGGGGAGTTCACCTGTTAGGAGATTCCCAACAAAATCACACACACACGGGAATTACGATTTGTGGTCAGCATTTTGAAAGAAACATGCTCCTCCTCGACTCCACGGCCCCAGCTTGCCTTTGCGCATGCGCCACCCATCCAGGCCACTGCCACGATGCTCGCCTCCGGTTCCCTTTCCACGGGGTGCTCTCCCCACCTTGTGCATCCCTCCGTGTATGTACTGTGGCAAACCTGTCTCTCTCCCAGGACTCTGAGTGCTGCCTGACAGCAGAAGCCACCACCACCCCCACTCTCCAGCCCCGAGCAGGCATACAGTAAGTCCTCAAACAACATTCGCTCCTGGATCTGTTCCTTTCCCCCTCCTGCAAGGTCCCGCACGGTGCGCTGGCTCTAGGACCTTCACTGAGTAGCAGGTGGGGAAGCTCTGATGATGTGAGTGGCAACCACCTGTGCCATGGGGGATGGAGGAGTGAAGGGGCCTACGGAGCCGCCCACTCTAGGGCTGGGTCTGCTCTTGGGCAGAATGTGGTCCACACCGGTGGGGAGGAGGAGTGGCAGGCTAGTCCAGGGTGGAGAAATCTGGTCCAGCCACCCGTTGTGGATGCTTGGGGGAAAACACAGACATCTCGGGGAGACCCCGTGAAGCCTCCCCTGGTGGCACAGAGACTGTCCCTTCAAGACTGGATCTCATGGGTTACTTCCATTTGGGGTTCACCCCAAGCTAAGTAATCATGGTAAAGAGGGAATGACAGACCAGTCTCATTGTGAGGACACAACTGAGACAAGCAGATAGGTGTAAAAATGAAAAAAAAAAAATCGAAAACAAATAAACAGACAAAAAAAACACACCAAGGCTTTCTAAAACTCTAAACAAAACACAAGACACCGCAGGCTGGCAACTGACCAGTTAGGCTTAAATCATCCAAGAGACCAGCCGAGCTGAGGGGGAAGACAGACCTGGGTTTGGATGCCAGCTCTGCAATGTGAGGGTTGGGTGACTCTGGGCAAATGATTTCCCTTTTTTGAAGACTCTCTCTCCTAATCTGTAACAAGGGAATAATTCCTGGGATGGCTGTGAGGTTATTCAAAGACTCTGCCTTCCTTTGCCTCCTGGAGGGGACCCCATTGGCCTCACTCTGCAGAGGGATTTCAGGCAAGCCAGGCTCCTTTGTGGTTGGCAGGAGCACTGGATCTGGAGTCAGTCCGATCTGTGTTTGCACCCTGGCTTTGACACTGGTTGTTGTGGGACCTCAGTTTCACATCTGTAAGATGGGGCTAACTAAATAAGACAAGGTAGTCATGGCACCTGCCTGGAGGAGGCCACCGAGACAGATGCTCTCCCTGTTCTTGTTGATCTTCCTCCTGTGACCCTCAGGGGTATGCCCTATTGGCCTGTCTGAAACATCCCCAACTCACCCCAGCTGGACAGTGGTCTCACCCCACCTCAGGGCAGCTTTCCAGGCTGTTTCCTGGGCCCGGGCCCAGACATTCTGATGTAGCCTTGTCAGGGTGCAGCCTGAACAATGGGATTTTATAGCTTCCCCAGTGATTTTTAATGTGTGGACAAGGTTGAGAATTACTAGAATATTCTTCAAAGTCCCAAACTTGCCAGAGGCCCAGTCTTTACCCAGGGTCAGAGATACTCCAGGCTATTCACTGGGGATCTCAAACAAGGGGAGCAAAGCCAAGGTTCTCTCCTCTTCAATCAAGTGCTTTCCATAAAACTCCCAGTTTGCTTAAATAATTCATGGCCATGTCTTTCCTTGAAGCCTCAACCACTGTGTGCCCTGAGGGCAGGGAACCAGGCTGCTTGCTAACTTCATGTTTACCCTGCAAGGAACGGTGGAAAGTGCAGACAGGCCTTTGCCAGCAGCACACTCTGCGCAGGCTGAACACTGATCCCCTGACAGCAGACCCTGTCTGTGGTCTGAGCTTAGTTGAAGCTTAAGCTGGGGCTGAGATGCAGACGGAGATGGGACTGGAGCCGCAGCAGCCGCTTCATGACCAAGGTCTTGGTGCTGGGGAGCTGGGTGGGGAAAACTCATCACCAAGCCTACAGTTTAAAAAGTCCATGGCTGTGGAGGCTTGTTTCAATGGGTTTCCTTTAAGCACTACCATTCCTGGCCAGATTCATGCAGCCAGAGGATAGTTAGAGCTCATTCATCCATCTATGCAACTGCTCATACCCTTCCATCCACCATATCCACCCACGTATCCATCTTTCCACCTGCCTATCCACCCATCCATCCATCTCTCCTCTACCGACCCACCCATCCATCCATCCACCCATCTACCCTTCCTCCTGCCCATCCATCCACCCACCCAACCACCCACCCAACCATCCACCCAACCATCCACCCATCCATCCACCTAACCACCCATCCATTCTTCTACCTACCCATCCATCCACCCCTCAGTCCTTCCACCCACGGATCCATCCATCCATGCATCCCTTCAGCAATCATGTGTTCATTTGCTCACATGGTTATTGTACACTTCCTATGTACAGGTACTACTGTAGGAGTGAGGCAGACACGGTGAGTGACTGGATGAGATCCTTGCTCCTAGATAGCTCACATTCTACTTGGGGAAGACAGACGATGAGTAAGCAAACATGTGCCCGGAGTAATTTTCAATGTTGATGAAGGTGAAGAAGAGCCTAAGTCTGGTGTATGTGACAGAGAGGCTGTGAAAGACCAGTTTCCAGGGGCATTTGACTTGACCAATAAATGGGGCCCAGCCATTTGAATGCTATTCTAGGTAGGGAGGACAGGAGATACAAAAGTTCCGAAGTGGGAATGAGTCTGGTGTGTCTGGGGAAGGCGGGGGACCAGAGCTGAGAGTAAAGGGGGAAAGAGTTCAAGGTGATTGGAAGGTCTAGATCATGTGGGCAAAGGTGAGGAGTCTAGCTTCTTCCAAATGCAAAAGGGGAGCCAGTGAGGTAGGGACATGGATCTCCAGTTCTTCTGGCTGCTTTGTAAAGGGAGAATGGACTTCAAATGGGAGGGGATCAAGAAGACTAGTTTAGGGGACATGACACCTCAGACCAAGGTGGTGGCAGAGTAGATCCAAGTTGCTCAACTTACTTTGTAGGGAAACTGAGGCCTGGAGCCTACCCAGTGCCTTTTCCTTAGTTGGGCTCCAAAGTACCTACTGATGGGTTAATGGGATTCCGTAACCCCCTTTCCAATAGCTCAGGCTAACCACCTTCCTCTTCTATCCTAATTCTCCCTCTCTTTGGAGAGACTCATCTCAGCCTACCATGCCTTGTTCAGTTCACACCCTGTAGACACAACAGTTGTGGGGAGAGACAGTTGGAGGGATACTGGGAATGACTTAGAAGATCGGGCTTTAGCTTCAGCTCTGCCAGCTCTGTACTGTGTGGCTTTGAGCAAGTGCCTTCCTCTCTCTGGGCCTTGTTTTCCATCCCCATAAAGAGAAGGAGCAGAGTTGGACGATCTACTGGAGGAGGCCCTTCCCTGCTTACATAGGCTAATTACAGTCCCTCCGGCTCTGCAAGGAAATGGCTGAGGGTCTTGCTTTGGCAGCCTCATTTGGGGGCTCCCAGACCAATGTCTGGCTGTGTTCTGGGCTCTAACACATTCATGGAAGGCCAGACACCGTGATTTCTGAATCAGACTGACTGCTGCTCCCTGTAAGACCTTGGACCAACGGCTTTACCGCCTCGAGCGTGGGTTTTATGTCTGTAAAATGAGGATGCTAATGTGGCCCTAATTTCAAGGCATCTGAGTAGTCACAGCTGGGTGTGCAAAGCACATGGCCGGGAGGGAGAAGATCTTGTTCTTCTGGCCAGCTCGCCATAGGGGAGGGGTGGGTGAGGCCCTGGCACTCAGGGGTCAGGGCCAGAGCTAGGGTGAATGGCCAGCTACCCATGAAGGAGCAGGCGCCCGTCTTACCTCCAAGGCTTCATAGTACATATCTTTAGCCTCCACATCTGTCTTGGCTGACATCAACCAGGATTTGATCAAATATTCATAAAAACTGTCCCCGAGGCCTCCTACCGAGACGTGGTCTGTGAGGAGAGAGAGGATGGCGTGTTACCTCCAACTGCTGAGGCTGCTGGGCCGGCCCCCCAGGGGGAATGCACCTGGGCAGCGAGCACCCCCCCACCCCATCCCCGGGGGCCACATGCGGGTGGGGCAGCCTCTGAGCCCTGTGGGAGCAGGGGCAGACAGGAAGCCCCGGGGCGGGACTTGGGGAACCCAGGACCATCCTGAGCCCCGCTGTCTGGCACACGAGCGCACGGCTCACCCAGGTGTATAAATCATGTCCCTTTAGCAGGCCAAGGACGGCAGGGCCTCTGGTTATTAACTGTAAATGAGTTGCATTTCTTTAAAAAGATAATCTGGTGGCAGGGAGTTCAGAGATTTTTATTACCCGGTGACAAACATGGTAATTAATGCCAGGCAGGTTCATAAAAGGCCACGGAAAGGAGGGACGGGAGGCTTAATTGAGTCAGAATATGGAGCCACTTGGAGAAACCAAGCTTCTGCTGCGCAGACTAGGAGAAATGGAGTTTCCAAGGAGCAGGGGTTGGGGAGAATCGGGTCTGAGGAGCCCGTCTTTGCCCTGGGGGCATCTGCCTGGAGTGGCCCCCATGGGGCAGGACTGAGTGACTCCACCCAGCGCCATCTCTGGAGAAGGCTGGTCAACCAGGAGCACTTAACCAGAGAAGCAAGACAGGGACAGCACTTCACGCACATGCTTTAAAAATTAATAACAGGGAAACATAAAGGCATTTAATAGCTATAACAAAGAGCAAACTTCAGTTCCCTGTTAAGATGCACTTAAGCAGAGAGACAGAGAGAGGAAGGAAAATGGGAGCAGAGTAAAGTGGGGTGGGGTCGCTGGCGAGGGCATCTCCAGCTCCTCTGGAGAAAGTGGGGGTAGGAAGAGAGAAGGGAGGGAAAGTCGGTGGGGGGAAGAGAAGAAGGAACAGGGAATCCATCAAAAGCTGTCATTTCTCCAGGGTCTACGTGGGCCCGGAGCCTTACTGTACTACCTGTAACAACCTCCCAAGAACCCAGCAAGGTGGGCACGGCCAACCCCTCTCCCGGAGGGGACAACTGTGGGCAGGCCTGCAGGGCTCCTCTAAGGCCACCAAGGGGGCAGAGCTCTTGCTTTCTGCTACTTTACAGCTAACCAGAGCACGAACGCGTGCTGTTTCTCTGCCTAGAGACAGAGAAGACAACTGTGAGGAGGGTGGGACCCAAAGTCAGAGGGTGAAGACAGGTGGGGACCAGAAAAGTGGACTGAGAGGAAGACCCAGAGTAAACCAGCCCTTCCAGCTCCTTCCGGCCCCATAAATAACTCATGGCCCAGCAAGGGCTCAGGACCTGTAAAAACTGGAACAGACCAGAGAAATCCTGAGCCTTGGGAAAGCGCAGGAGGGGTTCTGTGGGGGCTGGATCCTGCTGTATGAAGAGATACGCAGCAACACAGCACATCCCCGACCCCCCCATTGCTACACGGTGGACAGAGCATAGAGGAAGGGGCAGGAGCACGCCGGGCCCAGCGCGCAGATGCCGTGTCCGCAGCTGGAGCAGGAGGTATGTGCCCGGCAGGGGTTAGGGAAGGCTGCAAGTCAAACCAGGCCGGCCTCTGCAGAGGGGACCCCCCCCACGCTCACAGACCACAGAAGAGGCACACAGGCCGGCAGCAGGGCGAAGTGTGTGTGGGGGGGTGCTGTCATTGCCACACTCCTTTGGGCCTGCCGCCTGTCACTGTTTTCTCTGCCACCCAGACACTCCTAGCCCCCTGCCTCCCCAGTCATCCCCCACCTGTGGTGTCCCCTCTACCAGGAACACCCCTGCCGCCCCTTGCATGGCTAGCACCTTCTCACTGCTACACCCCAGCTCAGGCATCCCCTCTGCAGAGAGGCCTTTCTCGGTATTCTCATAAGCCCGCTCATCATCCTTCCCTACGGGGGGGACCATGAGGAACGGGTGAGAGAAGGCACACGCAAATCTGGCCCCACGGTGCCTCACGTGGGAAGCACTCCGTGGCAGCCAGTCCTTCCATTGCTGGGTGTGTGCCTTGCCCGTGGCGGCTCCCAGAGTGGTGGTGTCGCTGTCTGCCTCCTCCGCCAGGCTGTGGGCTCTCTATGGGGAGGGGGCGAGTATGATTCGCATTTTACACCTGCTGACTGTATGGCACACGTGGACACCCAGTAAGTCCCGAAGGAAAGAAAGGAAGGAAGGTTTGAGCTGTGCTGGGAAGGGCCTTGAATGCCAAGCCAAAGAGTTGGGACTTCATCATGTGGTTGCAGTGTGTCTAGGATGTGGCTGAGGGCTCCACCTGGCGGGTGTGTGCAGGAGAGGGGAGTCAAGCCCCCCAGGAGCTCTACGGGTGTCTGCAACAGGACACCCTCTTGGGGATATGGGAATGATTCTCATTTGGAGGTCCCACTGCTTTCTGGCTTGTGTGTGCCTGCGGTGTCCTACCCCAGCACCGTGTGGTACATAGAGAGCGCAGAGTGGGAATTGGAAGACACAGATCTGCCATTAGCTCAGGGCAAGCCATTTTCCTCTCTGGGCCTCCACCTTTTGATCAATAAAATGCAAGAGGAGCGTGAACTGGTGTCCATGAGCCTGAGCAGAGATGGGCCCTGCTGCTTGCTGACCGTGTACGTCAATACTGTCATCACACTTGCAGCAAGAGGTGGTCACCGTACAGTCTGGGAACTGGGTGGTAGGAAAGTACCACTAACCCGGGAGAGGCTGCCAGGCTGGGGCTGATGGGCAGCTCACACTGCTAACCCCACTGGGGAGAATGTGGACTTGCCACACCCTCCTGCTGAGGAAAGTGGGGATTCAGGCAGCGGACCAGGTAGACAAGCCCCTCCAGGGGCCACGCTGACTCGTAGGCAGCCTTCTGAGCTCTACATGACTCCGCGAGGATGGGTCTCGTCTGTGCCACGTACCAGCAGGAGCCTGGTGGACTTACCCTGGCCATGAGTCCTAGTGGCAAGAGGGTCTTGGCCTCCCCCATTACCCTGCAGCTCAGTGTCCAGCAGGAGCGGGGGGCAGAAGGAGCAGGGGCATGGGACCAGGACACAGCCCCAACTCTCCCTCCCCAAGCGGCAGCTCCTGTGGTTGCAAATGGGCTAACCAAGGATTCAAGAAGAAGAAAGAAAGTAAACACACTAAGCTTACGCAAGTTGGGAATGTTCTTGTCCGTTGGAAAAACACACAATTACCAAAAAATCCCAATGAAACCACAGAGAACCTAAGATGAGCCTGATTGCCGGAGCTGGGGGTCGGGGAGGAGGCAGGCAGGTGCCTGGATGAGCAGGGCTCTAGCTTTCCCTCTGCCCTTTAGCAGGCCTCGCATTCATGTTTTATTAATATGAAACAATTTTCCATAGGTGACCGACTTTGCTCAGCCCAGCGACCCCTGGCGCAGCCTGAAAAGAAAGTTCTGCTTCTCAGCAGGGTGGGGGTGGGGAGGCTCCCTGGAATTTGCCAAGGTAGCTGCTCATACAGGGAGGTCACGCCCCTCTCCCTCCGGATGGCTTCTGCTGCGTTGGCTTCTGCTGCGCTGTCCCGGAGCAGCTAAGGCTGGCAGTCGGGTAGTTTATCTCTTTACCCAGTCAGGCCTTGCAATTAAAAGCAGTAACAGTTATTGAACTGTCTTCCCATGGCCATAATCTGTAATTCAAACCTTCATTTTTTCCCTGCACTTTTGGATTTGGCAGTGTGTTTTGGTTAAAAATACCTTGTATTTCTGTAAGTGGTTCTTGCAGGAGGCCACTTGGGGGTGAGGTCATCACAGGGGAAAAGTCCTTGGGTCACATTTTCTGGGCCTCCTGGACCTGCAGTCACAGAGGCCCAGGGTTGCGAGAATAAGGCCTCGGCAGTTTCTCTGTGGTGTCCCTGCAGGCTGGCCTGACCCCCAGGCCCTGCTTGCCTACTTTTACTTGTTACCTTTTGGCACAACACATATCCTCTTTGGAAGATGAACTGAAATCCATTTCCTGAAGCTTCTGACCATTACTCCCCCACCCCTCCACGGTGCACAAAAAAGCCATCTCGAGCTCTTCCCCCATTTGCAAGAGAGGAGACTGAGGCTTGCAGTGATGAAGGGCATGTCCCGGAGCCAGGCCGTCATCAGTCTCCCGTGCTTTGCTCCAAGCCCTTGCTGATGTCGTAACAACTAGGGCTGGCGGCAGAGGAGAGGGAGAGGGCTCCCTGTATCAGCAGAAATGATGGAGGCATGGGAGGGGGGGCAGGGCCAAAGGAACCTGCCGCCACCAATTCGCGCTGTGACCTCCTAGCAGGAGCAATCCCAGGGTCCTGGGAGACTTTTCCACACCCTCCAGCTTGCATGTCCCTGCAAATCCCATTCTGTTTCTGTGGGTGGAGCTGGGGGCTCTCAGTGAGCTTCCCGGGCCCACGCCCACCTGGCTGAGCACAAGCCTCTGAACAGAGAACAGCAGGAATCCCAGGACCCATTCCGGCCTGTGTGAGATACAACGGTAAATTCATGATTTTTGTATCACTATATAGTTGGGCTCTGGATTAAAGCTGGAGGTGGGGCACTCGATCCAAGGGGCTGGGAGAGGACACGTGGTCTTTCCTGGGGCCAGCCCTAGAGTAGAGAGATGGTGCTGTGTGGAATGGCCCCACTAGTCTGGGGGTTGACCAAAGAGGCTTCAGTGGCACCCTAAGAGACAGAAGTCTGGAGGCAGCGAGTGTGCAGGGGATGCGGAGGGCAGGCCTCGTGACGGGGCAGCCACCACACCTGTCACACAAGACGACACAAAACACAACAGCAGTGAAGACCCCCACAGTGGCTGGCATCCGGGAGCATGGAGCAAAGGCCTCGCTGGCCTGGGGCTCTGACAAACGTGTCCCTGTTCACTTGGCCGAGGTGCCTCACACTGGATCCTGGTGGCAGTGACCACAAGGCGGGCGGCAGCTTCCCCATACTCACGTTGCATCCAGTTCCCACTCACTGGGCTCAGGAAGTTGGGGTAGAGGCCAAAGGGCTTGTTGATCTTCCTGAGGACCTTTCGGATGTTCCTGACCTGCCAAGAAACGGACAAGAGATGCACCCTCACTTTCTGGAAGGAGCCGGCAGGGCTCAGCGGCCACTGCTGAAGGAGGAAGCTTGTTCGGATCCGAAGAAGAAACCGCTCAGCCAAGGCAGGAGGGAGAGCTGGGTGACAATAGCAGGCCGCAGCCTGGAGGTGGCGAGACCGCCACGCCCTGGGCCCACGGGTAAGGCACGGCAGGACATGGCCACGCGGGAGCCTGGCCACTGCCTTTGCACTGACCCCTCCACCTGGGGCCCTGCTAGGCCTCCCACACTCCCCTCACTTTACCCCTTCCTCACTGTGCACTGCTTTGGGGGATGGGCCTTTTCAGGCGGGGAGGGGGGTGGTTCCTGTAAGCGATAGTAGCCCCGTTTGTAAGAACTACGGGTAAAACTGCCTTTTAATAAGTCAGAAATTGTCAATACCAGTCATTTCATACGAGGAATAAATTATTGTGTCAGACATCATAGGACCATTGCAGAGGAAAGGCCTGGGCTCCTTCACACCCTGCCCTAACAACAGCCCTGAACATTTCTCAGTCCTTCTGACCCAGACCCATCACCTGCATCACGTTGGGACAACCCATCTGGTACTATCTCTGTGGAACAGGGGACAAACCCGCATCCCGGAGTTTCAGCGGCCTGCCCGTGGTCAGAGTTCATAAGTGGCAGAGCCGGGACACGAGGCAGGGCTCAGCTGGCCATGCGGAGTAGCCCTTGTGCTCGACACGGGTCAGGGCAGGGACCGTGCGGTAACACGCGGCAAAGGCTGCCCGGCTGGAGCAGGAAGAGGCTAGATTTGCAACCTCTGGGGTTATAAAGGGCGAGAAGAGGGAAGGCTTTATCCCTTGGGGTCTGCTTTCTGGCAGGACACATAATCCTTCCAGCACAGAATCCTGGAGAACAGCAAGGCCCTCGGGGACAGTACTGTACCGTGCTTGTAGATTTATCTACAAGGCGAGGAGCAGGGAGAGCAGCCTTTCAGCTGTCAGACCTTTCTTTCCAGGGAACAGCACTTTGCTTTACCACATGAGATTTCATATCCATTTATGTTAACGAAGTCCATTATAGGGGACAGGAATGTGCTTGTACCTGAGTTATTCTCGACTGTCCTGGTGGTGAGCAGTGAAGCAGGCTAAATTAGCTCCCCTGGAGGGTACGGGTGCTTCTAGAATTTGGGCCAATTTGTTGACTGCCAATAATTGCCTCTGTGGGAGGCATGATTGGGGGATGAAAATAGCCAGAGAATATAAATGTAGAGGGAGACAGAGAGACAGGCAGATGGACTCGAGGGGGAAAGCCTGAAGCCTGCTACACTAATCTGGTCTTCAAAGAACGTGGGCTTTGGAGTCAGAAAGTCCTGGGCTTGGATCCTTGTCACTTACCAGCTGGATGACCAGGACAAGTGACTGAACCTCTCTCAGTTTCCTCCTCTGTAAAATGTGGGTAACAGGAAGACCCACCTCAGGGTTTGGAGGGGTGGACAGAAACACTATAAGGGTATCCGACATATAGCAAGTGCTGGGGCGGTGGTGGCAAGTTTGTCCAGACTAACCAGGGACTAGAGTGAGCTCTCTGTCCCGCTCCAGCGTGAGCCAGTCACAACCTTCCCAGTGGAGTCTGACCCAAGAGCAAAGGAAGTGGGGAGGCTCGGGGAGGGAAGGCTTGGCGGTAGGAAAACGGATCAGCAAATAAGACCCATCAGGAAGTGGGATGGAACTTCTTTCATGAACTTGAAAGGCGGGGTGTCACAGGGTGCCAGGGTCCTCCCAGTACAGGCTCTGAAGGCAGGTCTGACGTGACAAGCTATTTAAGAGGGGGTAGTAAACCCCATCACAGAGGAAGTGATCAAGGGGCTGAAAAGCTCTTCTTGAGCTTCCTAAGAATGCTCAGGGAGAGTCCCATACTGAATAAGCAGTGCTCTTAAATCCGGCATCAAAAAGCACATGGGCGCTTATTAAAAATGCAGATTCCCAGGCCTGGGTGACGCCGGAGATGTGTTTCCTCTAGGCTTGCAGGGTGATGTTGGAGGGCTGGCTGGTGGACACACGACTGGGAGCCACTGGGTAGAGGTGTAAACCTATGATCTCCCAGCTCCCCTGGCACCCCAAGAGTCTAACCTTCAGAGAAGGGAAGGCTTTGGGAGGGGAGAGGCCTCCAAAGGGACATTCCCAGAGGCAGGACTTTAGCTCCTTAGGCAGGACTCAGGGAAGGACAGCTGCTGGTGGAGCCCAAGCACCTTCTGAGGGTATGTGTGAACCCTTCCCTTCCTGGGGTTTAGTGTTAGACCCGAGGAGACATTTCTTAGATGATGGCGACTGCCATGGGTGGTCATGTGGAGGAACCCGTTCTTCCGGAGGGCTTCACAGAGGGGAAGGAGCGGGCAGCTGTCAGGCAGGCTGACAGCCTGGAGGCCAGCTCTCAGCACCTCTTGTGCCCGGAGCCAGCCTGGTAACAAACAGGAAGGGCAGACGTGTGCCTCTGCCGTGGAGTGCAATCGCTTTGCCAGCCTGCTGACAACGTGAGTTAGGCAGGCATCTGGAAGGAGAAGGTGGCAGATCGCACACGAAAAAGTTAACTGTCTCTGGAAAGGGGCCTTCTGCACCCGGTGGCCAATTCCTGCCAACGGGAGCGGGTGCCTGGATTTCAGTTCCTGCATTCTCTCCCGATTCCACATGTGCGTGGCTGCCACCGAGCTGACAGCCCCGGTGAGAACCTCGCTGGCAGCCTCATCTCCTCCCTGCCCCGGCAGAACCCTGATGACTCCCTGCGCGCACCTTTCTGCCACCTGGCTTTGGGCATGCACGCGCAGGGCTCCCGCAGGCAGCAACGGCTGTATTAGCAACGGTTGAATTATCGGTGACCAGAGGCCCCCCTGCTGTTTGGGAACCTGCTGAGTGGGGAGAAGAGGGAGGAGCCACTGAGGGTGGGGGGGGCAGGGAGAACACTTGCCTTTTCTGCGAAGACCTGGTTGCCAGAGAGCTCGGTCAGGTGTAAGAACTCCAGGTGCAGGGACCCGAACTCAGCCAGGATGCTGCTGCTCCCGGCCATGGCCCAGCCCCAGCTCCTGTTGGAGCCGCTGTGAAAAGACAGAAGCGCCCCTGTCAGCCTGCTGCTGCTGGGGCTGGCTCCCCTGCTGAGAGTAATGTGGGGGTGGGGACTGCTCGGTGTGGGGGGGTAACCCGCTCACCAGGCCCTGTCCTGGGAGCTCCCGCCATCTGATCTTGCTCCATCCTGGGAATCAGCACCAGTAACAGCTCCAGTTGCTGATGAAGACACAGATGTTTGTGAACCGACTTGCTAGAGGGGATCTGAACCTAGCTAGGCCTGTCTACTGGCACTATTCTTTGTTTCTTTCATCAACCAGCCCCTGGAAGATGTGTGGGCTCTAGGACGGGGCCAGAGCTGCCTTGGTGGCCAAGATCGGGCACCCAAGTTACGCTAAATTTATAAATGATATGGACAATTCTGTCAGGAACCATAAAGACCCTGCAGGACGCTTTCTGTCTCTGGCTGAAGGTCATCTGGCCGCTACAGTCTGTGAGGCTGTGTGGGGGATACACTGCTGTGGCTGGGGTCGGGACGGGGACAGATGAAAAGCAGGGACCCCACCTTCTTCCCGCCTCCACCTCTTTGGGTATTTCCCTGAGTTGGGGGTGGGGGGGGGAGAGGGATGGGCTGCACAGAGAGGGGAGACTTGGTTCACAGATAAAAAATAAAACATCTTCTGTGTACTGAGCCACTACAGATACCAGATACAGGGTCAAGCTATTTGCATCTTGACTTCATTTAAAAACCACAAGGTAAAGCATCATTCATCCCAATACACGAAGAGGAAACTGAGGCTCAGAGAGGGAAGTAAGTTATCAGGAAGGTCGAAGCTGGTAGATGGTGGAGGCCAGATTCAGACTGGGCTCTGCACATCCCCTAATGGTCTCCCACCCAGATGGCCCCGCACCCACCCAGAGGGAAGGGGAAGGTGTCCCCTCTCTGTCCCTCTTCCCCTCAGGCCAAGTGTGACTTCTCTCTCCAGCTATCTCAGTGGGAGCTGTGGGTACCCACAGAGGGTTTCCTGAATAATGGATGCTTCCTGCCCTCGAAGAGACACTCAAGGTCAAAACAGCCACTAATCAGCCAGCTGTCTTTTGTTCTTGGTTTTCCCCACATGAGCCTTCTCCCTCTCCCTCCCTCCCTAGTGGGCTCCCTGCAGGGGGGCCAGCCTGGCAGACATGCAGACCAGGGCTGGACAGCAGCAGGCAGTGGGTGGGCACCTTCCCTCTCCTGCTTGTCTTCAAGTGCCAGCTCCTGTGGCGCCCGGCCTGGGCGACTTCAGGCAGGTCGGCTGATCTCTCTCACCCTCAGTTTCCTCATCTGTTAACTGACAGTACCCACACCTCACAGAGCTATCGGGAGGTATAAATTAGGCATGTAATTACTGTCATTTTTCACATTAGGTAATTACGCACATATAAATCATGTGTTTATAGTTTATTAAAATTATTGTTTGAGTTACTGAGTTCCTGATGGGTGCCAGACATTGTAGTGTCTTATTTTATCTTCACATCTTCACAACTTCGGAGGTGAATACCACGATTCTTATTTCATAGGTGAGGATGCTTAGACTCAGAGAGGGGAAGATATTTCTCCAAGATCACACAGCAAAGAACAGAACTGGTAGAGCTGAATCCAAATCCAAATCCTAAGTACTCTGTGCCCCCAAATGTACCTGTTCTGGGCGGTATCCAGAGACCAGGAGGGCTTCTGATTGGCCCTGTGAAGCCCTGGGCTAATAGAGGCTCTGCCCACTGCCTCCCTCCCAGTCTGGTAAGCCTACAAGTGGGTCTGCAGCCTGTGTTCTCTCCCCACAGAAGGGGTCACTCCACAACGCCCCTCCCCAGCATGGCAGAAGCTCCCATGGGTACGTGTATGTCTGTATGTGTGCGGTACAGTTGTGAACATCGAAGCCAGACAGACCTGGCTAATTCTAACCTCACGCCATGGCTGTGTGACCTTGGGTGAGCGACCTCACCTCTCTCTGCCTCAGTGTCCTTCCTGGTGAAATGGAGTCCTTGTGCTCACTGTGAGGTTGGAGAGAGAGAATCCAGATCCCGTGTTCACATGGTGTGTGGTGCACAGTGAATGCTCCAGAAACACGAGCAATTACTAAGATGTGGCTATCTGTGTGTGGTAGGAGCGTGTCTACACAAATGCATGTTTGTCTGGGAGTGTGTGGTGGCAAGAGTGTGGGACACAGGCGAACCTGTGTATCTCAGCCTGCTGATTCGGGTGGGTGTGTGTGTATGAGTCTGTGTGTGTGACAGATTAATCCTTGGACTTGACACTGCCACTGTCTCGGATTCAGTGGTCCCTGCAGGACAAGGGTCACAGCTGTCCCTGCCTCTGCCTCTGCCTCCCAGATAGAAGGAGCAGTCAGGCTCACTTTGGGGCAGGGCCTTGTTACCCTTCCCTCCTGCTGCAACCTGGGCGGGCCCTTCCTCCTGGAGGGCCCCGGTCTGGGTGGTGGTGTGCAGCCCAGCTCCCACCAGTGGGCCCCCTCTGTAAAGAGCAAACTCAGCGCCCCGTGGGCTATAAACATCCCTGACATTCCCCGGCTGGAACAGGGAGACGTTTTTTTTAGCAACAGACTCTCTTACCCAGAAAATGAAAGGGAGGCGTTGCCAGGAAATATGCATATACATACATATGTATACAGCACCCGCAGCAGGCAAATAGCCTAAAAATAAATGCATTTTCTTAATCAGAAATGTCAGGATCTGTGTTGCAGCCGGTCCGGGCTCTGCGGGACCGGGGTAAGGCAGGCAGCCAGCACAGGGCCACGCACAGACGCAGACGCGGTAAGGAGGGCCGAGCTGAGGTCCTCTCCCAGACTCTAGGCAGTGAGGACCGAGAAGCCAGCCCTGGGACAGAGAGCCACAAAGACAGCGCGTTTGCGTCTCCGCTTCCTGACAGCTGTGGCTGTGTTTCTCTAGGATTAGTGTTTGTGGGACAGGAATCTGAACAGTGATCCAAACGTCCAGCTCTGAGAAGTCAACCCTAGCATGGAGAATGGGATTTGACTGGCTCCAGGGGCCCCCTGTGGCCTATGGTGAGACTTATGTGAGGTCGCACCCCAGGAATGCTCTCGGACCACAGGGACGGACCGAGTCCCCTCTCCTCTGTGAGGCCCCATGCAGACTGACCTGAAGAGTGAAACCTGCCCAGGACCGCAAGGAAGCAGAGGCAGAGGCACCGAGGCGCTGGACCAGAGCCCAGGGCCTCTACTTCCCTTCCAGGCCACTGGGGGGCGCTGCCGGTGGATGGAGAGTCCGGAAGGAAGACCTCACTTCAGGAGATGGAATGGGGAAGTCTGGGGAGATGGAAAGACTACAACCTTCCCCCCGACTTAGAACTGCGGGAGAGCCTCCAGAACGGCCCCGGGGAGCTCCTGGGTGCCTTCTGCAACATCTCCCAGGGAGTCTGCTCCTGAGGCACAGGGGTGGCAGGGCTCCTGTCCCAGGGACGGCCAGGCAGGCCCTAAGAGCAGAGCTGTCAATCTCTGACCAAACGGGCTTAAATCATATCCTCAGTTACCTAGTAGCTATAAGACTTTGGGCAAGTTAGTCGACCTCTCTGAGACTCTGTCTGAATAATGGGGGTACTATAAATATCTACTCTCAAAGGGTTGCTGTGAGGAGTACTTGGTGAGGCAACATCCAGAAACCCTTAGCACAATGCTGGGCACGCGAACTTGCTCAGTAAGCGGCCGGCCCAGCCGCATGGCTGATCTCTTATCCTGCACACAGGCCCGAACACGGATATTTGCTGAAGGAAGGAGCAAAGACTTAGACACGTATCCTGCCCTCAGGAAGCTTCCAGGCCAGCAGGGAACATGAATAGGCACATGCTGAGGCCATAAGGAGGCAGATAAATTGTCTGGAGGCCAGGAAAGGCTTCTGGTTTTCGTGGCCCAGATGGCAGGGCAGCTGGCCTTTGGCGGACAGGGAAGCTGTGAGAGGAAGGCGACCAGTGGAAGAAGTGAGGAAAGGCAAGACAATGGGGCACTGGGGGTCCCCAGGAGCAAGACTCGTGTTCATAAAGATTCATCCATCATTAAGCTGGTTGGCCATTAGTTCTCTTGACTCTGACCCCACCCCTTCCCCTCCCTGGGTCTTAGTCACCACATCTGGACAATGGGTGGATATAAACACACTTTCATTCCTGTGAGAGGGAATGGCAGCCTCATGGGGGGCAGGTAAGCACCCCCAGGCATTGGGGCTGGACCCAGCTCCAGACCCAGCTCTACCCTTCTCTCATTGCACAGCCCCCAGTCCCTTCCACTCTGACATTCTGTGACTTAGTGGCTACCCAGAAAGTCTTTAGTTCACACACTGGATTAAGCAATAGATCAGGAAGGAAAATCATGGAAGCAGCCAATAAGAATCAATGTTTTAAAACCAAGTCAGTAGAAAGAAGCATTACTGGTGGCTTCTTTCATTAATGGAACCATTCAGGAGTCTTCTCTGTGGTATAATCCATATTTTCTGCAATGAAAACTTACTATTTTAAAAGAGGAGGTAATTCCAGTAAGTATTATTAAAAATGGATTTGGAAGTCCAGATTGTGCCCAGGAATGGCTAGCTACTGGCTTATGTGACCTGACGAGGGCATTTCTTCCTTGGAGTCCAAGCTTCTGGGTTCTGACACTGGGTTCCTGAAATCTAGCCCAGGGGTCCCTCTGCTCAGGGTCTTGAGACCCCCAAGCAGTTTGGGGTACCTTCTTGTGGCGGGAGCCTGTGATGTGCCTACTGGCTCCTGACCCTAGCTGGGCACACCTGTAGGGCTGTGAGTCAAGGCAGTGTTAGGGGACAATCACAGACCAGCTGCCCCCTCCTCACCATCAGGCCTTATGAATCCTAAGCCCCAGGTTTGGTGACAAGCATCAGCCCTGGAGAGCTCTCGGCTAAGGCTAGTCTCTGCTGTGCCGCTGACTCGTTATGATTCCCACGGTAGGTCCTGTCCTCTCCGTGCCTCAGTTTCCACATAGATGCACCCAAAGCCACAAGCAGGAAACCAGAAGATGGCCTACCTTTTGAAGTTCACAACACCTTTTGGGATACCCGTGGGGGTGTTGAAAGCCGGCAGAAGCTTCTCTCCCAGCTTGATGGCCTTCACTCGGAACACCTGTAAAGGAAGCAGCACCGGCATCGTGAATGGGTCTGGGTGGGCGCGCTCCTGTGGGCAGAGGGCCCAGGAGTTGCGGGCTGGGGGGTGGGTGGGAGGCTCGGGTTCCAGCCCTGCCTCACCGTGCCACCACTGGGAGCTTCTCAGCAAAGTGTTGCTGCCCCATGTGCAAAACCAGGGAAAGGGTCTTTCCCCCTTGACACTGTGAATCTTCCCATCGTTCCCATTTTACAGACGGGAAGGAGCAGAGAAGGTGAACAGTTAAACTACTGACATGGGGGCCAAGGAGCCGTAAGGAGGCCCCAGGCCCCAGGGCTCTGCTGGAGGCTCTGACCCCCTCACATTGTTCTTCTAATTCAAAAGCACCTGTGACCTTCTGATGCCTCAGTTTTCCTCTTAGGCATCTATTCTAAGGAAACAAGTAATCAAGGATGTTGTAAAGGTTGGATTTAAGGGCTATTTATTCCAGCATTGTTTATAATACAATCGTGGAAATATGACGTGGAAAATATAAATGTAAATATAAATAAATAAATAATATATAAATAAACATAAACATAAATATAATCATGGGAAAATGACGATATTCTAAACATCAAACAATATAGAAGTGGTTAAATTAGGACTTATCCATGCAACAGAAGACTAGGCAGTCACTGGAATGATATAGACTATTACTTCGTAACAAAGAAAGGGTTTATAGCTTATGAAAAGAAAAGTAAAATTTGAAATAGTGTAATTCAACTTTAGTAAAAATTACACGCACACGGATGCGTGAGGAAAGGCTGGCAGGGAAATACACCAAAATATTAACGATGCTCGCCTAGGGGTACAGGGTAGGCTCATGGAGGAATTTTCTTCCTTTGGCTTATCTCTCTTTCTGTGCTATTTTTAATAATAAAAGCAAGCCTACAGTAAATATTATTTATTTTTTATAATGTGAGATGTAAGTTCCTTAGCAACTGCTCCGGGTGGAACAACACGTTTCCTTTCGCTTCCGAGCTCGAGGCCGATCCAGTCTACCGACCTCCCGCGTGCGGCAAAACCAAGTCTTCTTGGGTCCCCGGGCCCCAGTATGGGCCCCTGAATGGCTCAGGCAGCTGCGGAGGGCCTGAGGTGGGGAGTCTGCAGGGCTAGCTGGGACGAGGCAGCGGGGCCTCTGAGGGCAGCTGTGCCTCTAGCCTGGGAGGCCAGAGGTGGGAAGGGAAGAAGTGCCCCAGGGGCCTGCAGGGCTGGGCGGGAGAAGAGGACAGGGTCCCGCACCAGACAGTGGGTCCCAGGAGTGGGCACAGGGGCCACCCACATCAGAGTCCCGGCGGGAGTTTCTCTAGAACCCAGATTCCAAAGCCTTGGCCCAGAAGCCTCCGGTTTAGCAACAACAAAGCGCTCTCATCTGAGGCTCCTGATAGTGTCACTTGGCCCCCGGGAGGCTGCGCAGTGCGGTGCAGAGGAACTGACTTGCACCTGAACCCACTCCGGGCAGCTGACCGGCTGCCGGCTGCCCCGAGGACTGCAAGCGGTGTCTTCTCTACCCTCTTAGGAATTTCCACGTCTCCACCTTTGGAAAGCCTGTCGCTGGCGGGCACTGCAGGGTCTCAACCCCACCAGGAAGGATGCTGAGTGAGTGTGCGTGGACCAGAGGGGTACCACCGGCAAAAGAACATGAGTCTACTTATTCTCTTGGAAGTGAGTAGGTGTGGAACAGATTCTGAACCCGATTCCACTCCGTGTGTGTGTGTGTGGGGGGGTGTTTCCCTATACCAGCAAGCAATTCGCCAGACACCAGCTGGGTGCCCTACAATTCAACTCAGTTCTGACACTATCTTCCCGCAGTTCCCACAGCTTGAGGACCGAGTCCTACCACACTGCCGCACCCCTCCCTCCGCCCCTCCAGACACCAGTCCTAAGTCTAGCCTGTTACCTGTGATTCTGCACACCGTCTCTAAGTCAGAGGTTCTCACCAACCCCTCTGTGGGTTTGATAATTTGCTAGAGTGCATCAAAGAACTCAGGAAACATGTTTACTTACTGGTTTATTATAAAAGGATGTAGCCCAGGCACAGCCAGATGGAAGAGATGCTTAGTGCAAGGTCTGGGGAGAGGGCACAGAGCCTCCATGCTTTCTCCAGGACTGGAGCTTTCCCCAAATCTCCTGGTGCTCAGCCACCCTGGAAGCTCCATGGCCCAGTTCATTTTTGGGGTTTTATGAAGGTTTCATGACATGGGCACGGCTAATTAGGCCACTGCCAGTTGGCTCCTGATTCAACCTCCTGGCTCTCTCCTGTCCCTTGGAAGTCAGGGCACGGGACTGAATATAACTACCCTCTCACCTTCTGGTTCATTTTCCTGGCAGTGAGCCTCTATCCTCAGGTGGGGTCCAAGAGTCACCCAATTTACATAACAAAAGATACAATGATTGCTCTCAGTGCTTAGGAAATTCCAAGGATTTTAGGAGCTCTGCCAGAAATGGGATGAAGACCAAAACCACATTACTTATTATAAATCACAATGTATCACTACGCCAGGCATCTTCTCTACATGACCTTCAGTCCCCAGTAGCCTTGTGGGCAGGGTGTTGACCACTCTGAGGATGACACAACCGAGACTCAGAGAAGCAATTTGCTCAAGGTTGTGGAGCTGGGAAGTGACACGAGCTGCCTGCCTTTCCCACACAGAGAGATGCGGCTGCAGGCAGACACGGTAAGCCACAGTCAGGGGCCCAGAGGTGAGAGAAACTAGCAAGAAGTATATTCTGCAGAATGAAAGTTCTCTGGGCTGGGCCCAGGTTCAGATCTTCCGACTTGGCAGCTGTGTGACCTCAGGGTCTCTGACCCTCCTGTGCACAATGGAACGGTGTTCTTCTAGAAATCAAGTGAGAGATGCTTCCCGGTGTTCTTCTAGAAATCAAGTGAGAGAAGGTACATAAGGGAATGGGCTGCATGAACTGTAGAGAGCTAGGCAAACGTCACCTCGTGTGACTGTCACCATGCTTGCCATTCTCAGGGGCGTCCCGTAGGGCTGGCCTACCAAGCAGGGGAAGTGACTCCTTTAGGCTCCCCCTGCTGCAAAGACAGGCCTCAGCCCAGGGGGGATCTGGGGTCTCAGGCACCATTCCAAAAATACTCATGGGAAATCTGAAGAATGGAAAGTCTCAGCCACAGGCACCCACTGTGTGTGAGATGGAGGACAGAGAGATGGTGGAAAGTGGGGACACCGGGCCGGGCTGCATGGGGGCTGTAACCCAGGCCTGTGGCAGAAAGGCCACCGGGTCAGGCACGAACTCACATCGGCCCTCAGGGATCACGACCTGAGCGAGTTGCTTCTAAGTCTCGGTTCCCACATCTGCAAGTAGGCAAAGACCCCCACCCTATGGGGTGTTTGGGGGCCATTGAGACGGGACACATCGGGTATGGTCTCTGCCATGTGCAGGTGCTACGGACAGAGGGACCAGCAGGGCGTGGCTGGAGGACGTGCTGCCTGCTCAGGGGTTCTGAGCCAAGTGGGACTTTGTGGCCTAGTTCTAAATCACTCTCCTGTCCTCCTGTCCACACCCCAGCATCCATTCTGCATCCCAGACAGTCAGACTGATGACCCTTCTAGTGACACGGGGGAACCAAAGTGACCCCACAAAGGACTGCTTTTTACGTTCCCTTACCTGCCATGACCCATGCGAGCACCTGCACGCCCGCCTTATACCTGCTTCATCCTTGTAAGGATCAAGGAGCGAATGATTTCTTTGGAATCTTCCAGTGCAGGAGATACCATCCAAGGACTGTCTGGGCAAGAATGACCAGGCAAGGCTGCCTTGTGCATATCCTAGACACTGACACCAGACATCTCAATGTCAAGACCCCCAGGCGCCGAGGAATAAGTGACTTATGGAGGGCACCTAGACCCCGTCCTTGCTCTGACCAGTTCCTAGATGCTGAGAGGGCCTGGACATCAGACCACAATCCTCAAAAACCGCAGATCCTAAGCAAAGAAGAGACTCATTCTCTTTTTCCTTTCTGAGTCTCCCAGATGCTCCGTCTGTACCCTCCCTCTCTCTGTGTCTTCAATAAACTCAGTTCTCACTTCCTCTTGGCTCACGTTCTACTTCTATCCTGCATGAAGCCAAGGACCACCCCAGGGGACCACCCCTCCTCTGTCCTCAGACCCAGCCAGATTACATCACTAACCAAGGCCTCAAACAAGTTCTCAGAATCACAGATACTCTAAGAGGAGGGAGGGGGAGGGTCGAGCATCAGAACTGAGGGACTCCAGTCCCCCCTGCAAATCATTGGCTCCCAGACTGACCCTTGTGAGCCCGGTCCCCACATCCTGTGGCCACCTCCCAGAGTCATGAGTGGCATTTCCTTTCTCTGCTCCATGTCACTTTCCTGTTCTTGGGTTTTCAAATGAAATTCAGGTTTCGTTTGGCTCAAAGCCAAAGGCTCCCAACTACAATTACTTGGGGATGAACTGGTCCAAGTGGTAATCTCTGCCGAGGAGATGAGGCCCGTGGGAGAGGCCTAAAGCAGCTGGGGAGGGAGAGCAGGCACCTGATGCTTCTGAACCCCTGGCTGCAGAAATGACCTCTGCAGCCAACAGCACTGGGGCTTAGTGGGGATTTTTCTGCGTCCCCCGGCCACAAGGAGTGGAGATGATGTTAATCTCGGGGTGGACAGAGCAGGGAGAAGTGCAGGGAAGGGAAAGGGCTAAAGTCCAGGCATCCAGCCCCAGGCAGGGATTGTGCTGAGCAGCGCGGCCCTCTGGGTAACGGGGAGGGAGCACAACAGTGGATGACCCAGGTCCTGGGGACTTGGCCAACTTCATGTGCAGATACTTGGGCTGCATTTTCATGGGAGGTGACAAGGGGAAGAAGAGTCTCCCATTTCTACAGAGCTCTGTGGTTTTCCCCAAATTCTCTTGCATCCTGGAGAATACGGGCTTTGGAGCTGGTCAGCTCGGGGTCAAACCTTATCTCTCCTGTCCCATTTCGCAAGGTTTCTGTGAGCCGAATCCCCACGGTGGAGAAGGAAGCGAGGCCCAGGGGTGGAAGAGGACTTGCTCAAGATCACAGCAGGTATGGTGTGGGGATAAGACCCAGGTTTTCTGACTCTGTGCCCAGGGCTCTGCCTTCTCCCCACACTTCTCAGCCCTTCGGCTAAAGCCAAGGCAGCTTGCCTGGGGCCTGAGGCCTTGCACTCAGGGCATGTGATCAGCAGTGGCTGCCCACGTCCCGTTGCCACTGGAGACCTGAAGTGGTGTCTGGCTGGTGGCTGGCTCAGGAGAGGAGCAGAGGGGTGGCGGTGGGGGACAAGAGGCGGCCACAGGTGGAAATCATGAAACAACGGTCTTGGCTTCCTCCATCCTGAAAACCAACACCTGCAAAAACCAGTCCAGCAGCTCTACAAGCCCTGGCTGAGCCCAGAGCCTGTTGGGGTCTGTGCGAGGAGCTGCGTGGTTGGTGTCAAGAGACTAGTCATCGTCCTTAGAGAATTTACTATCAACTGTGGGAGCCAGTGGGGCTCACCTGGGCAGCAGAACAGAAGCATCAGATAGAAGAGAAGGAAGGGCCAGCAGGTGGCCCCGTGGAGGTTGGGTGGCCCTAGGTGGCCCCAGGCAAATCCTCTTGAATCCCTGTTTCCTCACTGGGGAAATGAGGGAGCGAGATCAGATGTTCTCCGAAGTCTTCTCACACCTGAATGGTCGAGGGGCCTCCAAGGTCAACTTACCTCTTCTCCCGTCAGGTAGAAGGCGGAGAGGAGGCCTCCGATATACCGGATGTTCACCTCAAACAGGGATGCTTCTCCACTCTGCAAGGCAGTGGGAGAGAGAAGGGGCGGGGAGCACTTGTGAGATGCCTGCTGGGCTCCAGGGGACAGCCAGGCCCTTGAGACAGGCCACTCTGGCCCCAGCCCCCAACCCCGCTGGTCTGGCCACTGTTGTGCTGGGCTCCGAGGCCTCACCTGACAGTTGAGGCTGGGCTGGGCGGTGGTTTTCAGAGAAGTTGAGAGGGATCAGCACCCGCAGGGCAGGCCACTACAGCACGTGGA
Organism: Mustela erminea; assembly: GCF_009829155.1. Classification (NCBI taxonomy): domain Eukaryota; kingdom Metazoa; phylum Chordata; class Mammalia; order Carnivora; family Mustelidae; genus Mustela; species Mustela erminea. The sequence goes on from NC_045623.1 coordinate 91,009,069, forward strand.
CAGCATTACGAATAAATGCTGGGTTTGGCTTCCTTCCCTAGCCCTCGCCCGAGGCCGCCAGAGCAAAGTTAGCCCTGGCAGCTCTCCAAGAGGCTCGAGAGGGTGGTGGGAGCTGCTAGCTAACGCGTAGCCTGAAGGGAGGCAAGTTCTTTAACCCAGCCACCCCCTTCCTGAGGGACTGTCCTAGCTTAGCAGGAGGGCAGGGAGACAGGGCCAGGGGAAGGTTCTCTGAGGAGGTTCTGGGGCAGACAGGGCCAAGCTGAGGCTGAGAGGCCAGAGTGCCAGGCAGACACCTGCTGGTAAGCAGACTTCTCAGCCTCTGATCTGCAGCCCGAGGGCATGTCCACACTTGGCTTAATCCGTGTTTTCTTTCTTGGGTCTGGGCTGCCAATGAGGGATGTTGGGGCATCATGCCAAGGACCAGCTCTAGGTTAAAATGCCACCTCAGCCTCTGACTTGGCTTTGGGCTGTCAGGCAAGAGATGTCACTTTTCTCTGCTCAGGGTTCTTCATCCTAAGGCAGGTTGCTCTGAGGGGTACGGGAGGACGCCCACCTGATGCCCCGTGTGGCTTCCCAGAGGTACCCACTATGACCTCCCCTGTGCCCAGTGTTCCCCACATCACAGTCTTACTGCTGACCACACACAGTGACCATCCCTTCATGGGGGAGAGCTTTCCATTGAAAAAGAGCACCGCGAAGCCATTCTCTCTTTCAGCATCGCTTCCGTTTTCCAGATGAGAAAGTCAAGGCTCAGAGAAGGGATGTGACCCCATCTTGCCTTTTTCTGAGAGCCCTCCCTAACCTGCACCAGCCTGCTGGAAATGTCTCCTGGCTCCCTGGACCTGCCAGCAGCTGGCACCCTAGGTAGCTGCCGGATGCCCATTCTCTCTCCCCCATCCACCAGGGGCCACGTGCACCCAGGAAGATTCCCCTTCCTTCTCCCGCCTCGGCCTTTCTCCCATTTAGAATGGTAGGAAATGGGAGGATTCTAAGCTTCCTCACACAGACTAGCAGAGGCATCACATGCCTCAAAATGATGGTAATAATGAGGAGGAGGAGGACACCACCCTACCTCCATGTCAGACTTGACAGTGTAATTAACCCTCCACGGTAGTTAACCTCACAACAAGCCTGTGAATTAGGCATTGTCATTGTCACGGTCATCCCGATGGCTCCCCATCCTCTCACCTACCTCTAGAGGGCAGCAGAGGATGAGGCGGGGCTCCAGGTTAGAGCCGCTCTGAGCAGATAAGCCACTTCTCCCCTCCAGAGTCACTTCCCCCGTTGCTGCTGTTCTGTGCGATAGATTCAGCTCTAGAAGGGACTTCCTGGGGACCTGGCACCCCGGGCAAGGGAGGGAGGGGTTGTTGGCTATCTTCCCTCCCAGAGGAGAACAGGCTAGTAAATACGCATGGGCTGGCCAGCGCTAGAGGTGTGCCCCACCTTGAGGCTGGTCTTAGGAGAGGACAAAGCAGACAGTGCACAGAGCCCCACTTCCAGCACTGCTCTGCTGGGCAGCTTGGGGCCAGGGTTTCTGGGTCTCCGAAGTGATAGGATGGAGCTGGCCCCTGACTTTCCAGGAGCCTTTTGGCTCTAACACCCCAAAGGTCTCTGACTCACCACATTCAGGTGGAAGTTCTCTTCTACCCAGGCCTTGGCCTCCTGGAACTCCTCCTGCAGCTCCATGAGGTAGAGGGTGTCAAGGGAGTCAATGATGGTTGCCCCACTGAGGCCTCCTGTAGGCACAGAGATTGAAGGCATGACTCAGTCTCGTTCCTACCCTTTTCATCCCCAGCCACACAAGCCCCCATTCCCCGGCCCCCTCTAAGTGCCTGGGCAGGCTCCAAGGCCAAGGCTGGCCCAGGCATGACCCAGAGAGACTTCACCAGTCTTCGAAGCAGGGGTCCAGGAGCAAGTGTGCCCCCTTCCGCCCACCCCAGGGTGCTTTCTGGGCAGTGGACCATGGGCAGCAGGCTGGGACACCAAGTTCACAGGCCAAACCGCTCCCTAGACCTTCATCTACAAGTATCTGTCCACAAGTCAACCATCAGTACCGGCCAGGTGCCCACCACTTTTCTGTGACATGGGGGAGACGGTGAACTGGCATTGGGTTTACAGGATCTTAACAAACAAGCCAGTCCTCTGACTTTTCGATGCCATTCTTTATTTTATTCTAAGACCAAAAAAAATAAAAAGATGTTCACAAATATTTATCCAGGGAGGTATTTACTGCAGTACTATATACAATGGAAAGAGTTGGGGAAAAGCTCCAAATCCAACAATAGGGGATTAGTTATATAAATTGTGACTCAAACATAAAGTAGGACACGATGCAGCCATTCCTGCAGGTGAGGCAGACCCACGTTTACTGGGGAAATATCCATGGGATCTGTTAAGTTAAAAATTGTAGGTTGCAGGAGCGCCTGGGTGGTTCAGTCGTTAAGTGGCTGCCTTTGGCTCAGGTCATGATCCTGGGGTCCTGGGATCAAGTTCCGCATCCAGGCTGCCAGCTTGGCAGGGGGCCTGCTTCTCCCTCTGACCTTCCCCCTGCTTGTGTTCCCTCTCTCACTGTGTCTCTCTCTGCCAAATGAATAAATAAAATATTTTTTTTTAAATGTAGGTTGTAAAAAAAAAAAGAAGAAGAAGAAGAAAAGAAGCACAGTATAATTTCTTTGTTGTATGCTGAATGTGGTGAGCTCACACAGAACTAAGTCTGGCAGCATGTGATTCAATGGTTACCTCCAAGTGCTGGGATTACAGGTGCTCTTTTATTTCTTCAGCTCATGGATTATTTTTACAACCAGAAATGTATTTCCATTTGAGAAAAAACAGTTTGGGCAAAGAAACCAAACAAATGCACAAAGCAAAGATTCTGTGGCTGCTCTAGGACAGGGAGTACAAAAAGCACAAGCTGTGAGACCTGGCCCCTGCCACTGGGCCTTAGACTCTTGTCCTGGGAGTAAAGGCTGAGATAATGGTGCAAAATATCATAGCTTTCCACACCACGGACTGGGCAGGGGAGTGAAAAGGAAGACCTCCCCATGTGGCACAAACAGAGCTTGACTGCAGAGTATTGTGAAGGAGGAAAAGGAGGGAGAAGGAGAGGTGCCTGGGGCTATCCGGAGGGCTTCCTGGAAGAGGTAGCTGCTTCCCATCAACTCCTTAAAACTACAGTTAGGAGTAATTTCCTTTAGAGACCAGCATGCAGCTTAAGAGGTCTGACTGTTCCTTCAGTGTCCTCCTTGCAGAGGCTCAAAAGCAGCGAGAACCACAGGTTCCATCTTTCCCCAGGGCGCTGAGCCCCTCTAGAGTCTGAAGCATGAGCCCGGGCTTTGCAAGCACATCCGCATTCAGAGTTAGCATCGAATCTCCTTAATTAGCACTTCCCTAACTGCTTGCTTGTGTTGACTTTGCAGGCAGAGACTCCTGAAACTCAAACCCCCACCTCTCTGGGCCGGGCAAGGTCTCATAAAGGGCACAGCCTGGAAAAGGATGGGAGGGAGATCAGGAGACCCTGGGAGAAGGATAAGCCCGGAGGTTTCAGAATCCACTTCTGGAAGCAGGGTCTTCCCAATCCAGAGTCAGGCATCCCAGGGCGGTTTCAGTATTGGGGTAGAAGTGAATTTCCAGAACATCAACCCCTCCGACACTAAGAATTGGTAGGAAAACATCCAAAGCCAAACAAAGTCGATCTTCCCTGGTCTGTGCTGGCTGCTTCCCCTGCGGGTGCCAAAGATCAAACACAGGAACGCTTTACGGTGAGGTAGAGGTGTGAGGCCTGGGAACACTGACATACCATGGATGCTGAGATGCGCCCGGCCACAGAATGCCCGCCTGGCATCCATCCTCTTGGCTCTGAAGCTTATACCACAGGGCCTCACACCTGATTTTTTAGGGATTTTTGAAGGCCCCACTGCCCTGTCCCTAAATTTCACAGAGGACCCCCAGAGGGGGTTGAGACATGCCTGGGATTAGACCAAAGGAGAAGAACCCAAGCTCTCTTGTTTCCCTGTGAAAGCAGTCAGATCTGATTGCTAATTGTGCCCCAGCCCCCAAAGGGGCAGGAGGCCGCTGTGACCTGAGAAGGATTGAAGAGAAGCCCAAGGCCAAGGGTGGCATGGCCCAGAGTATCTGATTTCTAAATCCTGCCCTGCGCTGCCTGGTGTTTCACCCCATGGGCCCTCCTTCCATGGGCTGAGCCTGAGCCCGGAGGCCCGAGAGCCTAGGCTGGGGAAGGAAGGCAGCCAGGGCTCCTGGTGACCCGTTCTTCTTCCCAAGTGCTCCGGGGCCAGCGGCTGAGAAGGCAGATCACTGAGGGATTTACTGGCAGGGTTCCACTCTGCTCTCAGGTTCCTGCCTCTTCCCTCCGATGATCTCTCACCCCGGTCCACACCTACCTGTAGCTGGGCTGCGGGCCAGCGAGGCACTTATTGGAAAGCCTTTCATCCCAGGCCAGAGGTTACCCAGCGGCCAGGCTGGGCAAGAAAGAAGGGCCAGTTCTGAATTCAACTCTATCCGTACCTGCAGCCGGCCTGGGTCGGCTCCCCGGGGGGGAGAACACACACCCCTATTCAGTGAACAGGCACAGGGTTTCTATGCACAGAGCCAAAAGGGGACAAAAGTCAGGCAGCTGGCTTGGAAGCTCCACTAGGCTCGGCCCTGAGGCAGGTTCAGGTTGGCTCACTCTCCCACCTCCAGCTCTGAACCCCTGCTGTGCACAAAGGATTGCCCCAGCCCCTGGCCCCTGCCTGCCAGGCAGGAGGTGGGTTAAAAGAAAACAACCCTGGGTTCAAACCCCAGCTTGGGCCAGCAACACACCTGCTCTGACTGTCAAAGTTCTCATCTGTAAAGTGAGGGAAGACCACCATGTTAGATACTGGGGAGCCACTGCAGGTTCCTGAGCTGGGATAAATGCCGCACATGGGTGCCGGCCTTTCTGATACAGACACGTTCATGCCTGGCACAGAATAAGCGCTCAGTCAATCAGTTCATTGTTCTTATTCCCGGTGTCCTGTAGCTTCTCTTGAAACACTGGCCCTTTCAGGAAGCTGTGGGTTCAAATTCTGATTCCATCACATACCAGCTGTGCGCCAAGGCAAGTCACCGTAACTTTCTGAGTCTCACGTTGCTTCGTCTTCTAAATGGGGACGACAGTGGGACCTACTTCCTAAGGCCGCAGGGAGCCCTAAATGGGGGGGGGGGGGACAGAAAGGAGCTGGCGCCGGGCTGGGTACGTGTGAGCTGATTCCCCCAATCGCATGGCCCTCCTTCCCCACACTGGCCCTGAGCAGCCCCTCCACAAAGTCTTCGGGGGTCACCCAGGCCTTGGGGTGCTCTTGCATCACTGGTGCCTCCTGGGCCTACAGGGCCGTGTGGCATGACTGCTGCTTGCAAAACCTTTGGCCCAAATGAAAGGAAAAGTGTCGCCTGGGTCCCACCTGTGTCTGCCGAGGAAGCCAGTAACACCCCGATCTGGGTCTGCACCTGGCCTCTCAAAAGGTCTTCCTACCTCCAGGACCCCTGCACCCTAACACCACATCCAACTCCCTCCTCAGCTCAGCAGCAGCAACAGCTTCCGAGTACCTGTGCGATAAGGCAGGGATAAGCTTCTGGGGCTGACGCTAAAGGGCCTGGCTGATCTCAGCTCCCATCCAGCTGTGCTTCCTGGACACGAGCCACACCCTCCGGCCTCCACACCTTTGCACGCGCGCTCTCCTTCGCCAAGGCAGCTGTTCTGTGCAGCTGGGCATACTCAAAGCCCGTGTGTCCTCAAAGGCCCACCTCCCCCTGGCAGCGTTCCCTGATTCCACCCAGCTAACCCCCTCCTGCTGAGGGAGCTCCCTATCATGTGCACGCCACTCCTGCCCCGCCAGCACTGTGGCCTTGCTCACCTTCTAACTAACCACGAGCTCCTTGAGCTCAAGGGTCCCCACTGCCTCTCTGCCCCTCTTCAGCACCTTATCTCCAAGCAGCCCCAAAGGCCAGAGCCCCCAGCTCAAGTGGGCCACTTTATAGCCCTGCCTTCTGTGACTCTTTGCAGACTGCTAGCAACTGCCCCCCCCCCACCTTCTCCTGCGCAACCTAGAGCCCACCTGGTGCCCTCCCCGGCCCTCCTCTCCTGAGAAATCTTCACCAGCCCTTCCAAGCCCTCACTGTGGGCCCCTGTTCTGTGCACCCCCATCTCCAGAACAAGGGCTGCCTCCCTGTCCTCACATCACAGAGGAATTGTCGATCTGTCCGTCCGTAAGAGCAGGGCTCTGGTCTGCGTCAGACTTGTCTCCAGGCTCCAGCAACAGCTCCTAGTGAAAGCAGGCAGAGAGTGATGCCTGGGTGGCTCAGTCAGTTGAGTGTCTGCTTTCGGCTCAGGTCATCATCACAGGGTCCTGGGATCGAACCCCGCATTGGGCTCCCTGCTCGTTGGGAAGCCTGCTTCTCCCTCTCCCTCTCCCACTGCTTCTGTTCCCTTTTTCACTGTGTGTCTCTATCTCTCTCTGTCAAATAAATAAAATCTTTAAAAAGAAAAAAAGAAAGTGGGCGGAGGAAAGGCTGGGAGCAGGCTGGTCCGTCCCTGACAGGTGCACGTACTCTCCCCGGTGCTGGGCCTGTTCAGAGCTGACCTTGGCTCTCAGGACAACACTCTTCCTCTTGCCTTTCCTTCTAACCCTGTGACTGGGCCTGCCCAGTCCCCTCTGTGGGTCCCTCCTCTTCTCCAGACCTCTACGGACGGGCTCCGTGGTTGGGCCTTTTCTCTTCTCTGCCCGCCCTCATTCCTTTAGGACTCAGTACCACCCGGCATGCTGGGGACTCCCGGATGTCCACTCCCAGCCAGGACCTGGCCTCAAGCCCCAGCTTCCCCTAACCAGTAGTCCCCAGTCCTATCACCACCGGGAGGTCATCGACCTCTCGCTCCTCCACATCTGTTCCTCGACCACAGTGATCAAGGCCAAGCCCCTCCTTCCAGGAGCTGCGCCCCAGCCCTGGACTCGGCTCCGCACTCCTCTTCCCCTCGTCCCAACCCACAGCGAATCCTGGTGACTCTCATCACAAGATTTCCAGACTCCACGCACTTCTCACCTCCTCTGTGCTCCCACCTTGGTCCAGCCACCTTCTTCTCTCCTGGGTTTATTCCAAGAGCTTCCTCGCTGGCCCCTGGGCTTCTCCCCTTTCTCTGGCCACCCTCCACACCTCCATCTGTCTGTCCTCAACACGGCAGCCAGAAGGACCCGTTGAAAATGGCGGTCCCAGCATGCTGCTCCCCTTCTCAAAATCCTCCCATGGCTCCCATCAGACTCGGAGGCCCTGGGATCTGGCCCTGGCTTCCTCTCGGCCTCATCTCCCTCCCCCTCTCCCACTTCTCTTGCTCTGCCCTTGCTGCCTGCTGCTCCTGGAGGCCTCCGAGCCTGCTCTGTGTCAGGCCTTGGCAGTTCCCATCACTGTGCCACAACGGCACCCCCGTCGCATCTCCCTCACCTCCTCATTCTCCTCAGCACCTTCATCCCAGGGACGTTACATGTGGATCTGGGTCCTTGTTACTGTCTTCTCCTAAGAGAGCACAGGCCTCTGGAGGGGAGAGCCCTGTTTTGTTCACTGCTGTCCTCCACTGCCTATAACACTTCGCAGCATTTGCAAGTAAAGGGCCCCTCACCCTGGGTGCGGAGGGTCCGGAGCGGGGCTGTGGCTCAGTCCCATTTCTCAGCTCCTGGCTACAGTCTGGCACCCAGAAGTGTTAAAGGTAAACGTGTTGGTTTGAACAGACCAAGCCCACCACGCAGGCATCTGTGGGGACCACGCCCAGGGCAGGCAAACTGCCTATTCCAGGGGCTGGTGCCAGCAATCAGGGGAGGTCCTGCCACCAGGCTGAGGCCAGGTCAGCCAGGGTGGCTAAGTGGGTGTGTACCATCGTCCTGTGGGAAGCTGTTCGTCATGTGTGGCTCTGTTTCCACGAGGGACTGCCCCCCTCCCCCGCTCCTGTCACCTCCTCCCCCTGGGGCTGCCTGGGCAGGAGCCCTGCCCTGCTAGACTGAGGTTTGTACCCCCTGTCCCGACTCTGCCGTACTAATGGCGGTGAGGTTTTTACGGGACGTTACACTAGCAAAGAGAAACGGGTCAGGCTGGACAACATAAACTGTAGGAAGAACATTCAGAAGGAAAAGAAAAAAAATCACCCAGAGCATAGCCTATTACTGGAGCATCCCCAGAGCCATACTCTAACGGCTGCGTTTAATTTGATGACATAATCCTCAGAGACTTCTCTTAATCTGTAAAGAAACAACACAACTGTTTTCTTTCTCAGCTTCCAAAGAAACCAGTGTGGCTTTGGGGCAGGTCTTATTTCCCAAACAGGGCTGCCACAGTGCACCCCACGCCAGGAGAGGGACTCTGCCACCGCTCCTCTCCGTGAACCTGGGTGGGCCTTTGTGACTGCAGGTTTATTTATTGATAAAGGGCAGGAGTATACACCAGAATATGCCAGAATAAACCAGAAGGGATGATGTGCTAGTTTCTAGATCCAGACCTTAAGCAAAGGGCAGTTTTCACTTCCTGTCTTTCGGAACGCTGGCGCTTGGAACCAGCCACCATACGGGGAGGAAGCACAAGGTAGCCCATAAGGAGAGAACACATGGAGAGGCCACGTGTATGTTTTCTGACCACAGCCCCTTCTGAGCTCCCCGCCGACAGCCAGCGTCAGTTCCACACATGTGAATTGAAAAGCTTCCAGATGGCTCCAGCCGTCAGGTTCCCCTTCAGGCCTTTCCAGCTGAGGGTGGTAAAGCGATAAGCTGTCCCTCTTGTGCCCTTTCTGAATTCCCGACCCACCGAGTCTCTGAGCATAATAAAATAATTGTTTAAAGCCAGAGTTTTGGAGTGATTTGTTACGCAGGAGAAGCAACTGGAATGTTCTGTCATGTGGGTTTCTGGATTGATTAAAGCGATATCCCCACTACCCCAAAGGGCACTGTGTAAAACCACACTGTCTTGTATGGCAAGGTCTTCCGGCTGCATGAAATCCTTTCAGGGATTAGGACCTCTGCCCTCTGTCAGGTCTGGGGCGGGGCTTTTTTCCCTCCAGTAATAATATTTTTCTTGACTCCTCCCATGATGGCTATTTTCTGATCACATCAAGTTGCATCCAGAGGATGTGTGTTTCCAGGCAAAGGTTTCCTGGAGCCTCTGGAAGGACTAAAGATATATTTTTAGGAACTATTCCTGGCACTTGACAGAATGTTCTTACTAGAGGTGAATCGATAGAAGATGGTCAGATCTGATGATGTTCCTGCCCTTTATCAAGGCCTCAATCACATTCAAAGTCCCCGGGGCACCGTGGGCAGGTGCCTGTGGTCCAGGCCTTGGCAGCCTCTGCCTCCACTCCGCTGCTCTCTGTGCGGTGGTGCTCTGTAGGGGGGCTGCTGACATGGGTCCCTAGGCCTGGGATACCTTCTTTTTCCGAGTTGGCTTGGGGAACACCTACTCTTTGTCCTGGCCTGGGCTCAAGCATTGAGCCTTCACTCAAGAATTCTTGAGCCAGCCAGCAGATCCTCCTGGGGACGACTCCCTCCTGGGCCAGGCTAGGCTGCCTTGCTCCATTGCAGGCACCTTGGTCACAACACCGTCCCCACCACACCACATGCGCCTGTGAACCCCAGGGCGGCGGCTGGATCCGACTCTTCCCAGTGGCCCAGCATCCACCCCCAGGCCAGGCACAGGGAAGGTGAGAACGGAAGGCTGCTGAATGAACGAACGGCTCGTGGAAATGAGGACGGCGCTTTCTTGGAGCTCCCCAGGCTCTTGACAAGGCCTCTTGGCCTTGGAGAAAACACTCTGCGCAGCAGCGGCCAGCTATCCAAGGGAAACAGTTACCAGGACAGAATGGGTTGCCGCAGACGGCACGGCTGGTGGAACTAATGGCTTCCTCCAGCCTTCCCAGACAGATGCCACGCTTTGCTGCCACAGCCAGCCAGGGAATGTTTGCTGTGGCCGGCAGCCGAATGAGGGTCAGGGCGCCCAACAACCAGACCCGGTTCACTGAAGTGGTCTGCCGGACAGGGCCCCTTATGGGGAAACAGGGCCTGTTTTAAAAATGTTACTGTTGTATTTGGTTGTTTTTCAGTCAGACCTGAGGGTGCCGTCTGACTGGGAAATGTGCATTTTTAAAATGCCCTCTCGAAGAAGCTGGGGTTCAAATTCCAAACTGCTTTTTATCTCAGAACAGCTCTGAGAGAAGAAAAGGCAGATGGAGTCTGGGATGCCGCAGTGGTATCTCCAAAGTCACACAGTGGCTTAGCAGCGCAGGGCAGAGCTGTAAGCAGACATCACCTTCCAGACCATGCGCTCCTGTCGGCTTGGTTCTAATCCTCATTTAGTCCCTTCCCAGCTGTGGGATGTTGGGTAACCGGCTTGACCTCAGAAAAATGGGGTAATAAGGTCTTCTTTTTAGGAAGGTGTGGCCGATTCCGACAAAGGTATACAAAGAGCATTGAACAGGCATTCAACACCAGAGAACAGGCTATACCCAGCACACTCCACCTTAGGTGCTCGATGAAGGGGCCTGTTATCATAAGGCTCAGTTCCTGCAGAGCAAGCCACAGCAGGGCTGGCAAAGCTAGGACTCCTGGCAGATCCTTGGCCTCCCTGGCCCCGCAGGAAAGAATAGCACAGCTTTCATGCCAGGCAGGCAGGAGGCACGAGCCCTCGGGAGGGCAGGATGGGGCTGGGCAGGCACTGTGGCATTCTCAACATACTTGAGGGGGAAAGAAAAGCCAGAGTCTTCTGCTGCTCACCCCAAGACGTATTAAAGTCCAGCTGCAGCCTGGGCAGCTCCTGAGTCCGTCCATATACTGGCTTCTACCTAACTTTTACCTGCAAGTTAGGGGATTGCTCAGTACCCTCCCTCTACCTCCAGGGGAGAAGCAGACACCTCCGGGCCATCAACTTTGGTTGTGTCCATGTAATCTGCTCTGGCTTCATGGTGGGTGGGGAATTAACTGTGCCCTTGATTTCAGGCTTGATTGCGAGCCTTGCCCATGGGATTCGTGGACATGACTTGAATGGAAGTTTGAACGAAGCCTGCCTGGTTGGGCTTGTCCTCCTGTGCTCCCACCTTTCACTGTGAGAAGAACGAATCTCAAACAGCCACTGGTCCAAGACAGGGGGAGCGGACTGAACCCAGCTGAGCACAGCCTAGATAAACTCCAGCCTACTTGCAACCACACGAATAAGAAAGAAATGCTCATTGTTGTCTGTCACTTGTGCAATAATTTGTTCCACAGCATTATTTTGGAAGAGGCTGACTGATACAATACCCTTTCGGCCTTGCTTCTTTCAAGTCTTTTATGTTCTCCACACTCCAACCTGACTACTGATTCTCTGGTCCCCTCTTTCGAGGCTTCCAGCCCATTACTCAAGCTATTGCCTCTGCTTGGAATGCCCTCCTCTCACCCCAAATGTCTCTACATATCTCCCACTCCAATGGCTCCTCACAGTCCAAGAGAAAATGCTGCTGCTTCCATGAAAACATCCCAGACTCCCCCACTTGAACCTGAGGTCTTCCTCCTCTGAACTTTTTTCATAGAAGATTTTCTTTCCACTTTCTCTATGATAATCTGTGTCATCTGTGTCCTTTTCTCAAGTCCATCGCAGCGAGTGAGTGTCTTTGGAGCTGAATGGAAGTCTGGTTAATCTAGGCTCGAACAGGCCGTGCAGAGGCAATGCATCTCCCGGATTTGCTGAGTGAAGAAATGGCTGCCATCCTCCCACTACCTCGTTCCCAGGTGAGGAAGCCTCCCTGACAGCCAGCGCCCCTTGCCAGCAGCTGTTCCTGCGCAGTGTGAGGTGCTGGGGGACAGAGACCAACCCCATGAGTCCTGACCAAGGCTGGCACTCCGTAAAGGTTGGCTTGTGGGATGTGGCGTTCTCCTCCACGTCAACCACCAACCCCATCCTCGGCAGAGGTTAACAGAAGTAACTGCAGCGAGCCTGGCCGAGCGCTGGCTTCACGCTCTAGGTCTCACACACAGCTTTTTTAAACCTTGTGACAACTCTGTTATTGTCCCTCCTTTAGAGATGAACATGAGGCTACAAGGAATTAAGTCACTTGCTCAAGATTTATATTTTCACCCCAAGACACTTCTCTGAGAGCTCAGGACGTACCCGTGATGAAGCATGATGGGGAGTGGACAGTCCCGGTCCCCGCCCTCAACAAGCTGCAGGTCTGGTGGGGGAAGAATGACACTAACCAGATGTCACCCAGACGACATCTAGGTGCAAAGTAATGTCTGTGATAAAGGAAGAGAGAGAAGGACCTGAGGCCCGGGGAGGGGCGGCATCGGAACTGAGGCTTGAAGGAAGCACAGGACAAAAGGTGGGTGGGGGCGAGCCAGGCCGAATGCCCGGCCCAGAGATCAGCCGGACGTGTGGGCAGTCTTGACACGTTTGTGGAGCAGAGCAGAGGTTGCTGGCTGTGAGGAAGATGGACAGTGGTGGGAGCGTGGGGGTGGGGCCGGGCCACACAGCCCTGGGGACTCAGGGAGAGGCCTGGACGGCTTAGGGGCCTAACCCTCTGGCTGCTGGGCAGAGAGTGGGTGGGAAGGGGACCCAGAGGGGACCTCATGTGGCATAACAGGGAGCTGTTGGCGAGTGCCCACTAGTCATTTGTGGGTGGGCAGGAGAGTGGCAGGGAGCCCCCGGGCCTGTGCTCTGAGACTGTCTGAGAGCCACTGGTGGTGCCCCCTCGAGCGGGGAGGCAGCTGTTCACCAGTCCAGGAACAAGAAGAATTCACCCCGAGTGCAGGGCAACGTCAGCTGGTTGCCTCACCTCAGCCCCAGCAGGGGAGCCTCTAGCTGTCCTCCCAGGTCCACAGGCACGGGGTCACAACGGCCTCTTGGATATATGTCGTGGCCACACACAGCTATGCATTGATTGTGGCGAACACAGCCTGCGGACCAGAGCCAAGAGACACAGATGCAAGGCTCTGATAACAAGATGAGTGATGATTTTTGGAAAGGAGAAAAGAAAGGAAATCAAAGAGGCCCTATTCACCCCAAGAAACAGACACATGGCAGAGGCTGTGCTGGGAGAGCCTGGTACAGAGCTATGGCCCGGGATCCTGCCACTTGCTGGGATGGCCAAGCTGCAGGGAACCGGCAAAAGAAAGGGGTGAGCCTGGAGCCGCACTTACTAGCTGCCTCGGTATTCTCATCTGTACTCTACCTTCCAGAACCATCCCGGGGGCAGCGGTCACAGTGTGTGTGCAACACTGGATGCACAACTGCCCACAGGGGCCCCCCGCAGACACAAAGCCACAACTGGCAGCCTGTGTGGGCGTGGCAGAGCCCCCAGGGCAGCACCTCTTGTAAGCTTCCAGCAACTCTATGGGGAGGGCACGATTCACGTCCCTGTTCCACAGATGGGGAAACTGATGCGTGGGGTGGTCATGAACATTGCCCGAGGTCGATGAAGTGTGCATTCAGGATCTAACTCAGGCCACCTGCTCCGGAGACTCTGCCTTTCCTTGCTGTGCCACCCCCGGCTAGACTCAGAGGGTCTGAGAGGATCCCAGGGGGCTGCTCACAGCCCAAGACTCCCAAGTCCCCTCCTTGTGGGCTGGGGCAATGCCCCTGGGGTAAAGGCACTGTCTGTGTGCCAAGAGCTGGGGGCCTCCCCCTGCAAGAGCCCTGCTATGACACACAGACCAGCCTGGCCCCCTCTTCCTCCATGAAGCCTTCTCAGATCCCCTCTAGGGACTATGCTTCCTCCCTGCTCCGTTTTGGGTCCCACTGCTAATCACTTGGCTCAGGCGGGCTCACGGAAGGATCTGGTCTGTCTCTCGGACAGGCCAAAGCCCCAGAAGCCAGAGATCCTGACCATATTCTTCTTTACAGTCATCAAAGAGCCTAGCATAACGCTGGGCACTCAGGAGGTACTGAGTTAACCTGGAGAGATGAGAAGGAGCCAGAGCAGGCACAACCACAAGACAGACCAGGGGGTCCTCGCCGTTTATGGGCCTACCTGATTCACTCCCAGCATCCAGAGAAGAGGAGGGGACCGACTCACCCCACTCTACTGACCAGGGACCTCCCCTTTCTTTGGTCCATAGGCTCCTGCTAGAATCTAATAGAAGCCACACTACCCCCTCTCCTTAATTGAAGATACTTGTACACATTTTACAGAGAAAGTAATACAGGCATCCCCCTGCCAGACTTACTTGTGTTAACTGAGGTGAGGGGGACAGATTTTTGTTTCCTACAAAGGATGGGGTGAGGAAATTATTTTGGAGTCAGGCAGGGATCGGAGTCAAACCTTACTGTGGCTATTCCTACCTGTCTGACCTCTGGTTAGCTACTTCACCCACGTGAGCCTCAGCTTCCTCATCTATGAAATCGGGATAATGTCAGATAAGGCACATTGCTAGAGAGACTGACACTGGGAGGTGTACAGTGAAATTTTTTTTCATTTCTTTAAACATAGATGGGCTGCAGGGGGTGCCTATGAGTCATCTTTCATTTGATTAAATTTGGTGTTTTTAGATGCAGTTGCGATAGTGGATAAAGCACAGGCCTCTGGTCTACATGTTTGAGACTTGGCTCTGTATATTACCAGCTGTGTGGCCATAACCAAGTTACTTAACCTCTCTGAGCTGTGAGTCTACATCTGTCAAAAGAGACTGACAACACCCGCCTTGCAGGTGCAGGTAGCCTGGATAAGGCACAAAGTCTGGCAGGAAGAGGGAGCAGGAGGTGGAAGGTCTGTGTGAGGGCTGAACAGGGAGAGAGGCCCCTCACCCCACCTGCCCACATCCACCCACTCCGCACGCCTGGTATGACAATCCCCAGCATGCTTCCTGGGTAAAAGCTGCCTATGTTTTGGATGTTGGGGCCAAAGTAATTCACAAATGCAGTAAATATGCCAAGCCCAGAAGACAGCTCTCCTTGCTTCGGAGAAAACACACAGTTCAATTTCCTAAAGATCGAACCCCAGGAGCCTTTCAAGGCTTTCCCCGAAGAGAGCAGTTCTCGGAACTCGGCAGACGCCACCCTCATGCGACTGAACAATTAAAGCCCCGAGTATTTGTCATTCTCAGCAAAGGTTTGTGAGGATGACTGAGAAAATGGAAAAAAATCTGATTTCAGCGGCACAGTTTTCAGAAATATATGGTAATCCATTTTTGTCAAACCGCAGAAGGCACAGCTCAAATCATTAAAAAGCCATCGTACTTAATCATACGAAGAGAAGGCCGGTCTATGCCTCTCAGATCATTTTCAAATGGTTTCAGGTTAACTTTCAAAAACTGACAGGCAAGCAGGGAGGGGATTATGACAGACGATAACTTGAAGAATTTCTGGTTCTGCTTCTCAGCGGAGGGCGAGGGATTTATTTGAGAGAAAATCGCCACCCGGACCTCAGCACGGTGGTGGTGGGGACAGTGGTGAGGCAGATTTCAGAACGGATTGGCCGTGACTTCTGCCCACAGGAAGTTGGCACCCGCCTTCTCAGAAAGACAGCACGTTCTAGGCAAACTATTAAGTAAATGAAGAATAATGATGTACTGTGACAGGTGCTAATAAAAGGCAGGAGTATAGCCAATGGTTGTCTTTGCTGTGAGTGTCCATACCTGGCTTGGGAACCTGTGTGCCCCTCGCTAGCTGCATGGGCTCACACAAGTTCCTGTCTCTCAGAGACTCGGCTCCTCCTCTATAAAATGGGATGCCCACCTCGGAGGCTTGGCAGGCTGTGAAGGACTTAATGCCTGTAAGGCCTCTGGTACAGTGCCTGGTACACAGTAAACTGCCCATCAAAGCACACTAAGCAGCTCCCTGCTGAAGGGGGCCTCACTGACCACCTTTGATTTGGATCAGGAAGGATGAACAGAAGTTTGCAGGATGAAGAACTGGAGGAAAGACACCCAGGCAGAGGGCACATAGCATGTGCAAAGGCCCCACGGAAAGAGGCTAGTCATGGAGGAGCACAGCGTTTGGGGGAGGGGGCATTAGAAGGGGGAATGCTGCAAGCTAACTTGGAGCCCTTCTGTGAAGGTTTGTCAATGCCAGACTAAAGGGTTTGTACTCTGTTGAGAGGGCCGCGGGGAGCCACAGGGAAGGGGGGTGTCTGAAGGGCAGGCCCGCGGCAGCTGTATGGGTTAGAAGCTAACTGGGGGGCCACGGGGTGGGTGCCGTGGAAAAGGCTGGGACGGTGTGTGGTCCAGGCTCTTCACAGGGTCACGAACATCCTGTGTCGTCTTCTAGGTTTCATCTATGTCGGGCACTTGATCTCTAAGTGACTATCCCCCCCAAACAAACTCTGACCCAAGGTCCCCAGCCTCTGTTCCAGGAAAACACTGTGTCCTAGGCCCAGCAAAGATCCCACTCCCCTTCACCAGGGCAGAGCTGGCAGGGGAAAACCGCCGCCCGCAGGAACTCTATGTCCCACCCCTTTGCATTTAGGTGCGGTGAGCGGAATGTGGACATACAGTACATAGGCCACCTTGAGGCCTGACTCGCCTGTGGGATGCTCCAAGGCCAAAGTAATCTTGGGAGTCACCATCAGAAGATGATGCAGCCTCCAGCACCCTGGGTCCCCATGTGACCATGAGGAACAGAACCTCCTCCTCTTCCCGTCAGTTTGACTTTACATGAGCAAGAAATAAATGTCATCTCAATCCGTTGGCTCTCTGGGTTTATCTGTTATAGCAGCTAGCATTACCTTAAACATACCCACTCAAAGCAGTGATCTTGGGTGTGTTATTTTGTCTCTCTGAGCCTCAATTTCTCTCATGCAGAATGTTATAAGATGGACAAATGTGAGTGCGCTGCCTTGCAAGCAGGGAAGGACCAGAGAGGAGCCATTCATTGCCGGTGTTTCTGGATTCCATCTCTCCGAGAGCCTGAAGGAGAGTGGACTTTGCACAGACCCTGCTAGGCCAGGAGAAATGCAGCCAGGGGCTTGGAGAAGCTTTAGGCAAGGGGTCAAGTTCCACCAGCAGAGCCTGACCTCACTCTAGGTTTTAGTTCTGTCCCTCAACAGAGATCATCCCCAAATAGCTGAGCCCCCAGGGGAGGGGGCTGGCACGTGGCTTCCCTCTCCTGGCAGCCACCTGGGAAGGAGGCAGCCCAGCCTTCTGATGGCTTGTTTCAGCCTCTCACAACTCATTAGCAGGAAACTGCATGCTCGATTTTTCAGACATGTCAGGTAGACACTGGTACCAAAACCTTATCATGTCTCTGCACAGCCCCACATTCTCCTGTGCTGGTGTCCTCCTGCCAGGCTCTGTGCTCAGGACATGCGCCTGCTGCCTTTGAAGATCTGAGAACCTTGTGTGGCTGAGAGCTTGGCCAGCCAGTCTGGCTGGGACCCAAGGCTCAGGATGGAGGCCGCCTGGGTGGCTGAGGCTGAGGCTCCCCACCGGCACGCTGCTCTGAGGCAGCACCACACTCCCAGCCCAGGACTGGTGCTGAGACCCACAGGGAGAGAGGCACAAGGCCTGTGCCATACATGATGTCACCAGCTGGATCTGGCCATCCCCAACTTTAACAGGACTCTGGCTATTACATGTCCTTTTGATGAGGGGCCTCCTCTCCCACAGCCTGGGGGCAGGGGCGCAGAAGTCAGGGCCTGAGCCTCCAGGGCCTGAAGTCAGGGCCCCGCTTCCCTATTCTCCTGTGGGGGTGAGCAGGTGCCGACCAGACCTTCTCTACTTCCCGAGCTCTCACCTTCTCCCACTGCTGCTCGGCAGCTCTGGCTGGGGGCTCCGAGGAGTTCCCAAATCACCTGACTGATTAAAGACCCTCCCCAGCCTGGACTAAGCTCTCTGGAGAGACACAGAAGAAACAACAAGGACAGAAAGCATCCATTTCCCAAGTCTTTTCACACACAGCAATGCATGTATTTGACCCTTATACCTGAGGGGTGCCAGGTCCCCTATTTCACTAAGGAGGAAACTGAGGCTCATGGAGATTAACAACTGTTGCCCAAGGTCACTCGGCTAGTCCCCCAGGCAGCAGTTGGAGCCGGGTCCTGAGCTCTCACCACAGTCACAGCCACCTGGCCCGTCCGCCCTGCAGGCCAAGCACTACTACCATGAGCATTTTCTTCAGTCCCATGGCTTAGGAGGCTACGGTATCTCCAGTGCCAGATGACAAGGCTGAGGCTTCCTGAGGCTGGGTGACCTGTCCAAGGCCACATAGCAAGGAAGCTGGATCCACAGCCTTCGTGCCTACAGTGTTGGTGTTCCCTCCCAACCCCAGTGTCTCCCCAATGCCAAGGGTCCCCCCTGGGGAAGGAGGGAAAGAGGTTACAAGGTCCTATCAAGGGAGGCGGTGCACAGCCGGTGTGGCCCCCAGGTAAGGGGTGGCCTCCCTCAGCCGAATTCCCCTCTGGAAGGATGGCTGAGGGTTAAGGTAAATAGGAACCAGGCAGGAGCAGGTGTGGTGGCTCAGCCTCGTCTCGGCCCTCGTGGTAGAGGGTCCTCCATCCCTGTCTCCAGGTGCAGGAGCCACCTGGCCGGGGAACCTTTCCACCTCACCACCTTCCAGACAAGCTTCGGTCTCGGGTACGGATCCACTCAAACCAGCGACCACTGATGTGGGCACTAGAGCTTTTGAAAAAGTAAGGACTCGCAGGACGAGGTCTGAAGCAGCAGTTACAGCCCAAGCCACATTAGGAAGCCCCTGTGTCTGCAGCGTCCCCGCCAACCACTGTAGACGCTTAGGCCAAGCCGCTGGCCTCCAATTGCTCTCTAAAAGGTCCTTGGTGGACCCATCCTGCCCACCCGGGTGGCTCATTACCCACATTTCAGCTCATGCTACAGTCATACTCCATTCAATGGGCCAGACCACCAAGCCTTTGCTCAGGCTGGACCTTCTGCCCAGAACGCCTTCCTTTCCCCTGCCCTCCTATTCCTAAGCCCTAGAATGCACATCTGTGGTTCTCAGTTGCCGTGAATCCATCCCTCAGGCCTCAGATTATTCAGTCTCTCCCTCAAAAGGCATATATTTTAAAATTTGATTAAAACAAGTACTTTAGGAGAATCCTAGTACTCCTAGCAGGGAAAGAGGAACTGAAAAGTGAAATGGCTCAAAGACATGCCACACACCTGTGCTCTCGGAGGCCTTAGCACGGCCCAGGAGGCCCTTGGCAGCCTTGCTCTAGTGGCCTTTGCGTGCACTCCTGGCTCTCACGCTGCCACGCCCTTGCACCTGCTGCGCCTTCCACCTCTCCTCTGCTATCCAGGCCCAGCTCAGTGTTACCGGCTCTAGGAAGCTCCAGAGGTAGAATCAGGGGCTCCTTCCTTTGTGGTTCCCACACTTAGTGCATCACAATTGCGTAGCCCTTCCCCCTACACTCTTTGGGGACAAGGGACATGGCCAGCTCACCTGTGCATCTCTAGTCGTAGCCCAGAACTGGCTTAGAATTGCCTCATGAACGAATGAATGAATGAATGAATGAGCCTCTTTTGCTAAGATCCCAAGATGCCTAATTCCTCAGCTCCCGTGGGCCTCCCCTCTCCATCACAAGACGTGCAAACTGTATTCTTTGTCTTCACACCACGTTGGTATTGACCAGAGTTGGGTCTTAATGGTGCTTTGACAAAAGACAGCGCCCATGTTCATTTTCCTTGGCTAATTACATTTCCCAATTGAAACGCTTATCTCTGGGTTGGTGTTAAAGACATAATCAGTTTCCAGAATGGATTAAAAAGAGGTGAGAAGCAAGAAAATAATTAAGCCAACTTCTGATTGAATCAAATAATTAAGCAGATTAAATCGGTTGCCTGTGATCTACGGCCCCAGCCTGTGCCTAGGGAGCACATTTCTCTATCGGAGAGATCATT
This sequence comes from Mustela erminea, assembly GCF_009829155.1. Classification (NCBI taxonomy): domain Eukaryota; kingdom Metazoa; phylum Chordata; class Mammalia; order Carnivora; family Mustelidae; genus Mustela; species Mustela erminea. The sequence continues at coordinate 91,028,892 of NC_045623.1, forward strand.
TCTGATTGTTTTAGAGATGGAGAGCATCGTTCCCAAGTAGTAAGCAAAGGAATGACTCTGTCGGCTGCATACAGATCAGGGTGACAGGACCCCAGGTTCCTGGTTTAGGCAACATACTCTGGGTTTAGCAGAAGAAAACGAGGGTGGGGGCAGTCTGCTCCAGAGCCAAACTCGGACACCCGTGGTAGAGAGGCCGTATCAATGGCCCTAGTTCCTCACCCTCCCTGGGTCTGTGCCCTTCACCACTCTGACTGCTGTGTCTGACCCTCTCCTTTTACTCTGGGCTCGGCCATGAGACTAACTTTAACCAATGACAGCAAACATGATGTGAGCAGAGGCTTGAAAAAGCCCTTGCACATTTCCCCTTTCTTTCTTGCGCCTTTGCCATTGACATGATAACAACCCTGGACTAGCCTGCTGAAAATGGAAGACACATGGAGCAGAGCTGAGTTGCCCAGCTGTCCCAGGCAAGGGTCTCCTAGATGAGCGACACTCAGCCACCCCTAGACACAAGGGTGAGCCCATTCAAGCAAGACCGGCAGTCACTGGGCTGACGCAGCCAGGAACAGCTGACCCCATGCTAAATAAACGCTTTTTTGCCGCAAGCCAGTGAGATCTGTGGGTGTTTGTTAGGCAGCATCACCGTGGCGAAACGTAAGCGACATAGTGATGACATCGAAGTTCAGGGAACCAAACAATTAGGATTGCAAGAGACTGTGGTCAAAGATAGTGGGCTGGGTAAATGCATAAACCTCTGTTTCTCCCCCTGAAACTCCATTAAAACAACAGTGTGAGAATTATTTTTAAAAGGCATCAATCCACAAGGACAAAGCAAACAGAGGAAAAGACAACAGCAAGAAAGGTCTGGCAGCTGGAGAGGAGGCAGGTGTGCAACACTGACTTAGGGAAGCCAAGAAAGCAGAACGTTAAGTCCTGAAGCTGAGAGCAAACACACACCAGGTCTCCACCAGCAACTTCAATGACTCTGGAATTGGCGACAACCCCAGGCATCTCCAGAAGTGGGATAATGAGAGGATTTGTTTAAAGTCAGTTTAAGGGCAGTAAGACCCCTAGCTCTCCTCCTTACCCCTCCTCAGCCAAGAACACGTCCCTCTCTCACTCCAGCAGAAGACTAGAACTTGAAGCACGAGAGGGAGTAAGACAGAGGTCCTCTGGACTGTGGGACACCTGGAAGAGGCACAGAGACTCATCCTGAGAGTATGAGGGTTAGATAAAGGTTTCTGGACTACCCCACTTGTCCCCTAGCCCTCCTACCTTCCAACTCTCAGCAAGCTGGAGCCAGGGATCCACCTCTAGGTAGGAGAATGGAAACATCCTCTCTGCAGAATCTGACCAGCCTTAGAAAGCAAGAACCTATATCAAGAAGTCTGTCAGATCGCCCTACAGTGAGGCATCAGCCAATGAAGCCCAGTCACCACACCAGAGCTCCAACCACCTTGTTTTCTGTCCCACGTTTAGCATGAGCACACAACCAAGGATCCCCAAACATTTGCGGAAAAGCTACCATGTGAGCTAGACATACCTATGTATACACGTACATAGGACAAGTAAACTTAGAGGACACAGAGGCTCTGCAGGAGGAGGGACACTACACAGAATAATATCCTCAGAGGGACATATTACATCCATGAAATAAGAAAGGGATACTCAAAATAGAACATTCGTAAAATAAAACAGAATTCTTGGAATTAATACACAGTTTGACAGTAGAAATAAGAAATTCATAGAAGAGTTGGAATACGAATTTGAGGAAATTTCCCAGAGTGGAACAAAAAAAAAACATTTTTTTAAGTGGCAGAAGGGGAAAGAAAGAGAAAATAAAAGAGAAATAAGAAATTTAGAGGACCAACTCAGAAAGTCTAACATCCAAATTTCAGAAATGGAATTTCAGAATGGGAGAAAAAATGGAGGGAAGAAAATAATTAAAAAATAATAATAATGATTCAAGGAGACTTCCCAGAACCGAAGGACATAGATTTGCATACTGAGAAGGTCCACTGATTTCCCAGCACAGTGGCTAAAACATGTCATCATGAAATTTCAAAATATCATCAACAAAGGTTAGATCCTATAATCTTCCAGAGAAAAGACAAAAGTCACATACAAGTGATCAGGTATCAGAATGACAACAGGCTTCTCATCAGGAATGCCAGAATCTAGAAACAATGAACCAATTTCAAAATTCTGAGTAACAATGACTTTCATCTTACAGTTCTTTATTTAGCCCACTAGTAATCTAGCATGAGAGTAGACTGGAGAGATTTTTTATTTTAAAAGTTTGAAATATTTTACCCCCTCAATCCTCCCCATTGCACTCTTTTCCAGGAAACTACTGGATGGTGTAAACCAAAAGAAAAAGAAAAGAAAAGAAAGATAAGGGATCCAGAAAATTGGGGCTTTATAACAAGAGGAACTCATAGCTAACATTGTACTTAATAGTGAAAGGCTGAAAGCTTCCCCCCTAGGATCAGGAACAAACAAGGACATCCACTTCTACTTAACACTGTACTGAAAATTCTAGACAGGGAAGTTAGGCAAGAGAGAGAAACAAAAGGCATCCACATTGGAAGGAAGGACTAAAGCCATCTGCTTGCAAAAGACATAATCTTTTTGTTTGTTTTTAAATTCAATCAACTAACATATAGAGTATTATTAGTTTCAGAGATAGTGATTCTTCAGTCTTATATAACACCCAGTGCCCATTACATCACGTGCCCTCTTTAATGTCCATCACCCAGCTACCCCATTCTCTCATTCCCCTCCCCTCTAGCAACTCTCAGTTTGTTTCCTACAATTAAGTCTCCTATGGTTTGTCTCCTTAGAGGACATAATCTTACACATAAAAAAATCCTAAGGAACTGGGACATCTGGGTGACACAATCAGTTAAGCATCTGACTCTTGGTCAGAATCTGGTTGAGATCTCAGGGTGGTGAGACTGAGCCCTGCGTTGGGGTCTGCACTCATTATGGATTCTGCCTGGGACTGTCTCTCCCTCTCCCCTTGCCCCTGTCCCTCAAATAAATAAATAAATCTTTTAAAAAGTCCTAAAGAATTTTAAAATCCTAAAAATTAAAAAATCCTAAAATATTATTAGAGTTAATAATGATGATTCCATTTACAATAGTACCAAAAATAATTAAATGTTTAGGTATACATTTAATAAAAGAATTCCAAGACCTGTACACCAACATTAGAAAACACTGTTGAAAGAAATTAAAGAAGATCTAAATAAATGAAAAGATGTTCCATATTTGTAGACTGGAAGACTTCAATAATGCCAAGATGGCAATACTCCTCAAATTAATTCAATGTAATGCCTATCAAAATCCCAGTTGTCCTCTTTGGTGGAAGTTGACAAGCTGATCTTAAAACTCATAAGGAAGTACAAGCACTCACACAAAGAACAGTCAAACAATAGTGCAAACAATCTTAAACAAGGAGAACAAAGTTGAAAGACTCAAATTTCCCATTTTAAAAACTATGAAGCTGTAATAATCAAGACACTGTGCTACTGGCGCAAGGACAGGCATGGAGATCAGTGGAAGAGAGCTGATGGTCCAGAAACAAAATCTCACCTGATGGTCAACTGCTGTTCCACAAGGGCACTAACACCACTTGATGGAGAAAAGAATAGTCTTTTCAAAAAATAGTGCTGGGACAAGTAGATATCCACACATAAAAGAATGAAGTTGGACTCCTACCTCACACCATACACATTAAGCAACTCAAAATAGATCATAGTTCCAAAATAAGGGCTAAAACTGAAACACTTTTAGAAGAAAACACAGGAGTTCATGACCTTGGGTTAGGTAATGGATTCTTAGATATGACACCTCAAAAGCACAAGTAACCAAAGAAAAAATAGATAATCGGACTACAACCAATTCAAAACTTTTGTTGAAACCTAGACCATCAAGGTGCACCTGGGTGGCTCAGTCAGTTAAGCATCTGCCTTTGGCTCAGGTCATGATCCCAGGGTCCTGGGATTGAACCCGGCATCAGGCTCCCTGCTCAGCGGGAGCCTGCTTCTCCCTCTCCTCCTAGCTCATGCTCTCTCTTGTATCTCCATTGCTATCTCTGTGTGTATGTGTATCTCTCTCAAATAAATATATAAGATCTTAAAAAAAAAAAAGAAGAAATGAAAACTGTATCATCAAGAAAGTGAACGACAATCCATTCAATGGAAGGAAATACTTGGCAAACTGTATATCCAAAAGGGACTGGTATCTGGAATACAGAAAGAACTCATGCAACTCAACAGGAAAAAAGATAAGTTACCCAATTAAAATATGGGCAAAGGATCTGAAACACAGATCCTCTCCAAAGAAGATCTACAAATGCTCAATAAGTACATAAAAAGAAGTTCAGCATCCTTGGGTATTAGGGGAATACAAATCAAAACCACAATGAGATCACTTAACTCCTACTAGAGTCACTAGGATAAAAAGGAAGACAGAGTATCCCGGGTGTTGGCCAGGACGTGGAGAAATTGGAACCCTCACACACTGCTGATGGCAATGTAAAATGGTGCAGGTTCCTTAGCAAACAATCTGGCAGTTTCTCAAAAAGTTCAACAAAGAGGCCTCCCATGACCCAGCAATTCCACTCCTGGGCACACATACCTGAAAGAAATAAAGGCACTCATTGACACACAAATCTGCACACAAATGTTCACAGCAGCCCAAATGTGGAAACAACCCACCTGTCCATCAGCTGATAAATGCATATATAAAACCCAGTATATCCTTCATGAAACATTATTCAGCAATAAAGAGAAAGTGATGCATGCTACAACACAGAGGAACCTTGAAAACATGATGTTCAGTGAAAGAAGCCAGGCGCAAGAGACCACAGACTATATCGTTCCAATTTTACGAAATGTCCAGAAAAGGCAAATGTACAGAGACAGAGAGTAAATGAGAAGTTGCCTGTGGCCGGAGGTGGGAATGGGCACAAGGTTTCTTTTTAGATACTGAAAATATCAGATTAGATTGCGGTGTTGTTTATACAGCTCTGTAGATACACTAAAATTCACTGAACGCACACCTAAACATGGGTGGATTCTATGGCATGTAACTCATATGTCAACATTAACTATTAAAAAATAAAACCAAGAGAGGCCAAAAGATCCCCAGAGAAGAGCTGCTGTGCAGCAGGCCTGGGGAGGTCAAGTCTCTGGATGGGAGCTCAAGTCAGGGGCTCAAGGAGAGCCCCTCAAAAGGAGGAAACCGAGGACACACCTAATGCACTTGAACATGCCGAGAGGAACCTACCCAGCTCGGAGGATGCGGAGAGGCGGTAACTGTAACGAACTGAGCAGAAGCAAGTGGGACAGTTACAAACTGCAGAAAACACAGATGTGGAGGAAAGAGAAGGAAGCCACGCCTTGTCGGGACCAGCCAGGAAGAGCTGCCAGGAAGATGGTAAACACCGAGTAATCAATAGTTTGTTAGCGTTCGGTAACAGAAGGGATGGTGAATGGGAAGTGTGTGTGTGTGTGTGTGTGTGTGTGTGTGTGAGAGAGAGAGAGAGAGAGAGAGATACAGAGATGGAGAAGGAGAGAGAGGAGCGTGTAAAGTAAACAAAGCTACAATGAGATACCAATATTTATCCACAGGAATAGTTAAATTAAAAAAAAAAAAAAAAGGCCAACCACACCAAGTGTCGGTGAGGATGTGAGGCAACTGGAACTGCGGGGAGAAAACGGTACAGCCATTTGGAAAGAGTCTGGCCGTGCTCGCTCCGGCAGCGCATATACTAAAATTGGAAGGAAAAAGAGTGTGGCAGCTCCTTACAAGGTTGAACAGACGCGTCACAGAATGCCCGGCAGCTCTGCTCCTGGGCGTATGAAATGAAAATACACCTCCGTACAATGACCTGTGCACGAAGGGACAAAGCAGCCTTATTTGTAGGAGCCCCAGAGTAGAGACAGCCCAAATGCCCACCAGCCGGTGACTGGATAAACCAGCAGGGGGTCCACCCGCACAATGGGACGCTAGCGAGCAATGAAAAGGAGCCAACTACGGCTCCGAACAACAACTTAACATTATGTTAAGTGAAAGAGCAAGACATGAGAGTTTTTTTTATAAAACTCATTTTATTATATTTATTATTAGATTAGGATTTATTTATAAGAAACTTCAGAAGGTTCAAATGAATCTAGATTGCCTGAGCCTGAAGTTGAGGAAGTAGGAACTGCAGTGGGGCATGAGGGAACTCTCAGAGGTAAAAAATACAATACAATACAATACAATACATTCCATATCTTGATGTTGGGGGTGGTTAAAAGCATCTGTCAAAAGGCGCTGAACCATATGCTTAAAATGTGTACATTTTACTGTATGAAATTATATCTCAATATAATTGATTAGTAAGTGGGGGGAAAAGGGCTAGAATTATTTGATTGGGGTTAAAACGAGCGAGACTTCAGGGAGGAAGTCGAGTGTCAGCTTGGTTTTTAAAAACGAATTTGAGAAACACACAGGAGAAAGGGCAGGGACCTGCATGCAGAACAAGTGTGGCCGAGTCTGTCGGCTGCTCCCTAACGTCCCTTCTCCCTTGACTTCCAGAGAAACAGAAGCCACCGCTTCAGCTGAGCACAGGCCTGGCCGTGAGAACAGAGGCTCTCTCTTTAGCGTCCCCTGCAGCAAGGTGCAGGCACGTGTGCACGTTTCGGTCAACAGGATGTCAGTGGGAGTGGTGGGGGCAGACTGTGCTTGAAGGGCAGCAACATTCCTTCTTGTCCTTGTTTTCCCTTCCTGCTTGCTGGGACACAGACATGATGGCTGGAGCCCGAGCAGCCACCTTGGATCCCAAGGTAGAAGTCATCTCTAAGGGGGAAGAGACGAGCAGGATTTGCTGTTGAGAGTGGAGTGACCACACCCGTCCTAGTCTGACTACCCAGACTTGTAAGAGGAAATAACTTCTATTCTGTTTAAGCCACTGCTATTTGGGGTTTTCTTTTAGTTTCAGTAGAATCCCATCCTAAGTAAGAAAATGAGCAAAGGCATCACAGTGAAGTACTCTTCTCCCAGTGCCGTAGGCTCTCCCAGACACCACCACCAGCAGGATTTTTCTACACTGCTTGGGGACAGGGCCCCAGTGCTCCCCATCTTACTGTTCCCAGGGCTGGAACCCAGCAGGTTCTCAGGGAAAACATCGAGTTGGCTGGAAGACCATGATTCAAGTTCCAGCATGATGTTATAGACTGAATGTTTGTGTCTCCCCAAAATTGATATGTTGAAATCCTAACCCCTAAAGGACGGCATTTGGAGAGGAGGCCTCTGGAGATAACTAGGGTTAGACAAGTCTTGAAGGTAGGACCCTCTGATGGGATTAGTATTGCCATAAGAAGAGATACTAGAGAGCATGCTGTACTTCTGTCTCTCTCCCTCCCCTGACATGGATACAAAGAAGTCACGTGAGATGTGAGCACACAGCATCATCACCGTGGCCTACAAGCCAAGAGAAGAGGTGTCAGAATGAAGCCCATATTGCTGGCACCTTGATCTTGGACTTCTAGTCTCCAGAACTGTGGGAAATAAATTTCTGTTGTTTAAGCCACCAGCCCATGGTATGTTGTTACAGCAACCCAAGTTAACTAACACACACAAGACACACTGAGCTTGGTCTCTGCAGGCAGGGCCTGGACCCTCCTGGTTACCACTGTAATCCTTGTGTCTAGCTCCAGAAGATGGCTGTTGGATCTCAGGTATTTGTGGAAAGAAAGAATGAAAAGCTGATAGAGCCGAAGTCTGAGGTTTCACAAAGGTCAGTTTGCACACAGCCTTCACCCTCCGGATACTTCCTTTCCTCCCTCACTCCTAATCCATGTCCTTCTTGGGGAGGGACCGTCCAGACCCTTAGCAATGGGATGGTTATGTGATCCAGACTCCAGCCAGTCCACACCTTTCACTTCTCTGGAAATAAGGATTAGTCAGGGACAGACAGAGCCATGGGTCCAACTGAAGCTTATCAGAGCTAATCTTGGGACATCCTGAAACACTTAAGAAAATGGCACTTTTATGCCATGCACAGATTAGGTGGGTGGAAGCTAAAGTAGTGTAACCAAACTGAGAAAGTAGATCACAGGGGCAGAGAAGGAAAAACTGAGTTTTAATGATGCCATCTGATGCCTGGATCCAGCTGTGCCTGAAGTCCAATCCTAGTGATTTCAATCAGTTGATCTAGTAAATTCCTTTGAGCTTAAACCAAACAGGCTTGAGTCTTTTTTTTTTGCAACTCAAGAGTGCAAACATAGTTGAACTTGAGGGTCAATGTCTCCCCTAAAACACACCATCTTGGGGATAGTGTTCTGTTCTAACACAGGTACCAGGGCACTACCAGGTTGCTGCATTAACTCTACTTCCTTTTGAGTATAGCTGACTCTGAGAACTCAAACAAGGCCTTGTTGATTCTACCTGGTATGTGACACTGTAAACCAATCTCACATTATCAGCATTGCAAAAATTCCCCTATAAAAACACAGGAGTCTAAAATGTTAATCTGGGAATTAGTGGACATTTATCTTCTTTTGGATCAGTATAATTTCCTTCCATTTTTTTATCTGCTTTCTGAGCCACCTCATTTATCTAAGCTTTCAAAAGCTCATGCAAAACACATAATGCACTTCAGCTACAAAAATCAATGCTCGAGGACGTGTTTTTACCAGGATTGCTACAGAAATTCTTATACTGCTTTTCTGAGGCCTTGCTATCAAAATTTTTATTCACAAATAGAGCCAGAATAGTTTTACTTATCAAAAAAGCTTCTCCCTAATTATCAAATCAGGGGGAAAAAGTAATTAAAAAATTCTTTTTTATTTTTAAGGGGAAGGAGATTTATATTGGTTTGGGTTTCAAACAACCCTCTTTCCCCCCACCCACCCAAGACAACTGACTGACTTTAATTAAAGACCATTTACCCTGGGAATGGATTGCTTGCTGCAATTTGTACTGAAGAGACACATTTGCAGACAAATGGACTGCAGTCCTTAGATTTTGCTCCAACGACAAAAGAAGTGATTATGTTCCCCCATCACTTCCTCTCTCTGAAGAACTCTATTAAGAGAATAATTTGAACGGACTCTTCTGCTACTCTGCATTTTAAAGTGCGATCTATTTCAGCACCACCAACATTTTTTTCCCCTTTTAAAAATGAGTGATATTTAAGGAAAAATGCCAGCTGGGTATATATTTGAGGAGGGGCTATGGGAAACACAAAGGTTTATATAACTCCCTCAGAAGCTTGGTTGCTTGCAAGCACTGAGTAACATGTAGGCTTGGTCTGCGGCTGCAAATAGCAGACAGAGACAGTCCTGGAACACAGGAGGAGGCTAATCAAATTCACACGCAGGCCTTGGACACCTTGTTCTATTTTTCCACTTCCTGCCTGCCCAGAGCTGGAAGGGTTTGGATGGGGCTGTCTAACTCCAAGTCACGGAGTTTCAGTGGAACTGTCGGGCCCTAAGGCCCCCTGATTTGTTTGTGGTCTAAAAAGAGGCCCATGGATCTGCCTCAGAATTGGCCTGAAGGAAGCCTGAACTGCAGGGAGCTCTCTGGCTCCGAATGAAAACAAAGCCAGGGCCGCCTTCTCTGTGACTCCACAAACACCCGTGTCTGCTGCATCGAAATGCCCTGTCTGCTATGCTCAAGGCCTGAGTACATCTTGAAAGCAGGGGCTAACCGACCTCCTTGGGGCTTAGCTCAGTAGCGGGCTCATGAAGGGTGCTTCGTAAATGCAGAAGGAGTAGCTGAATAAATCTGTGTTGTTGTTGTTGTTGTTTTTTAAAGATTTTTATTTGTTTATTTGACAGACAGAGATCACAAGTAGGCAGAGACGCAGGCAGAGGGCGGGACGGGGGAGGGGGTGGGAAGCAGGCTCCCTGTGAAACAGAGAGCCCCATGTGGGGCTCAATCCCAGGACCCTGGGACCATGACCCGAGCCGAAGGCAGAGGCTTTAACCCACTGAACCACCCAGGCGCCCCTAAATCCGTGTCTCTAATTCTGTCCATCTGGATCTAAGCCGTGCACCAACAGTGACTGGGTGCCTGGTCAGCTGATCCCAAATCCAGGAAAGGCGCACTGGCCTGGGCCTGAGATGACAGGGATCCTACCTTTGTTCTCCCACGGAGACCAGGAGCTGTTTGACTTCAGAAGTGTTACAGGAGGAAGGACTCTGAGTGCCCTGGATCGCAGAAGCACTCCCCCTTCTCTGTACCCACGCCTTCGGCTCCGTGACTTCCCCGCTGCACCCATCAAGAGATGGAGTCCTAGTTCCTCAGCCCGTGTATCTAGGCTGGGCTTTTAACTTGCTTGACCAAAGAATGTGAAGAAAGGGACAGTGTGCTGGTTCTGAGCCAGGGTCTAAGAGGACATGCAGGCTTCCACCTGCTCTTTCAGACCCCGTGCCTGCCATGAGAAGTCTGGGGCCACATGCAGCAAAGCTAGGTCATCCCACCGAGGCCATCCTAGACCAGCTGGCCCCCAGGTGAGCTACCAGGTGCCTGCAGACACATGAGAAATAACACATGGGTTTTGTTTTATATCACTCAGTTGTGGGATGGTTCGTTATACAACAATAGCTAACCGATACACTGAGTTCAACATTCCAAACAGGTGGGTACCCTGAGGTCCAGAGAAGGGAGAGATCTTCCCTAAAACTGCATGGGCTGGTGACAAGAATCCAGTATGAGAACCACTCACCCAGGGCCTTTCAACTCTACTGAACACTGATCGTTCTTCAAGAAGCCATATCTTCCATCTTTCTAACTTATTAACCCTCAGGATCTGAGCAGAAGGCAGAAGCAGGTACATGAAAGTCATCAGCCCTCACGTGGAGGCAAAGCAGGTGTCATACCTCTGAGGTTCTAGTGTCATGTTCCTGGACAGCCACTGGGTTCCTGTACCTTGTAACCATGTGCTCTGCCATGAAAATCAAACCCAAGGGCCTTTTCTCAATTTGCAAAAAATTACGGAAACCAGTAAGACCTTAAATATTAAAAGTAATCTCTGAAAGGCACTTGGAACAGCATTTGACACGTAGTAAATGTTCAACGTTCAACGACTGTTCGCTGTTATTATCAAATTCTGCTCCCACAAATTGTTCGTAAACCTTTGGTGCCCGCTGCGATTGGAGAGCCAGCAGGCAGAGGAATGAGTACCGCTCGGTGAGCACCGCTGTAGGCCATGCCTGCTGCGTACATCACTGCAGTTACCAACCCCATCTTACAGATGGGGAAACCGAGCCTTGGCGGGACGGATCTGCCCCAGGTTAGTACACCTGGGGAGAGGTGAGCAGGCATCACCCCAGCTGCCTGACGCAAGCCAGTGGGGAGCACAGACCATGCTCACTCGGCTCTGTTCTCTCTACCATTTAGCCCATCATGCACTGTCTCCCCCACCCTCTACCCTCTCATCAGATCCCAGGATCTTGTACTTGAAAGGACATTTGTTGCAACCGATGTCCTCAGTCGTGTGTGATCGAGGAACACAACTGAAGAGGCCTCACAGAGTCGTGGTTTATAAGCGTGCATTTAGAGGTGGACTGAACAAGAAATATCTTGAGCCTTTGGAGCACCAGTCTGATCCAGCACTGTTACTGCCTACAGGACCCAGTCACGGCTTCTGCAGACTTCGCTGAGCACCTGCTCTATGCTGGCATTGAGAGCCTGGAGCTTCTAGGGCAGCAGTGTAAGCAGATGGTCCTACTGGACTTTTCTAAACTCAACCAGCCTGCCAGGTCCCCAGATGTCCCTCTTTGAGAGCAAGAAATGTCACTTACCATCCTAGCCTCACCATCTTAGAACAACCAAAGCCACAGGGACGGCCATCATACCTGACTTTCCTTTCTCAAGTGGGACAGCCTGTTCCCTCCCTGGCACGTGGGAGCCTAAGGATTTTCCCTGTTAAGAGACCGAACGTGTACATCCCCCCAAATTTCTTATGCTGAAATCCTAACTCCCAATGTGACCATACTAGGAGGTGGGGATTTGGAAAGTGATGAGGTCATGGGGGTAGAGCCCTCATGGATGGGATGAGTGTCCTTAGAAAGGGGGCCCGGAGAGCCCGCTCCCTCCTACCACGTGAGGACACAGAGAGAAGACAGCTGCTTATGAACCAGGAAGCCAGCCATCAAGCAGACAATGAATCTGCTGGCACTTTAATCTTGGACTTCCCAGCTTCCAGAAGTGTGAGAAATAAATGTTTTCTCTGTAAGCGACCCAGCCTGTGGTATTTTTGCTATAGCAGCCCCGACTGACTAAGGCAGGTGCCATCTGGTGGGGGCAAGATGGTCTACTCAGTTCGGCCCTCCATTGCTTAGTGCCCTGGGGTTACTCAGTCCAGGGGGTCACTGGCTGCGTTTCAGCTGGGCAGACCTACAGACTCTCACTCCCCTAGGCTCAGGAGAATGCAAATGCCCAAGCCCCATTTGGAACTGAATGTGAAGTTCTCCTGGGACTTTCTCAGATACCTCCCAAGGCAGCGGCCCCTTGATACCGACTTGAGATGAACTCCCACCACTGCAAGCAGTTGTCCAACATTTTGTATTTTAAAAATACCATCAGACGATTCTTCATATTTGATCCTTCTAACCCTAATCCTTTGAGGCTGGCCAGACTTGGGAAATAGCCCACTGAGGTCTGAGAGGTGAATCCCTGGCGTAGGCTCACACAGGCTTCCTGCCTGACTGAATCCAGGGCTCTTTCTTTCCACTGTTAATCTCGTATCCTCTCATAAATATGATGTGGGGGAGATTTTGTGTGTCGTCTCCCCACAACTAGGTGAGATGGTACTGCACCCATTTTACAGAGGAAAAACCAAATCCACAGAAGCCGGGTGATTTGCCCAATGTACTAATAGTAACAAATGGCAACGCAAAAATCAAACCCATGTTTTGAATCTGCACAGCAGCAGACAGTCCCAACTTTCTAGAAACAGAGTTTACTGGGGTCCCAGTCTGGTGAGTGACAACAAATCAGTAGGACCTAATACTGCATGGTTCAGGCACTGGTTCCTGAAAGGCACTACTCAGATGGAAGACCAGTGCTGCCCGAGGCTGGGCAACATCAGGGATCACAAGCCAGCTTGTCCAAAGGGCCGCCGTGAAAAAGAGCCACTTGTGTCATTCTAGTGGTTTTGTTTTGCTATTAACCATATAAATTTTGAGGTCAAACCAGATAAGGCTGTCATTCTAGAAGGATGCAAGGCTGTCCTGGAATTACGGCTCTAGTGTGTCTTAGGCCCTCCTCGTGGATTCTGTCCCCAAATACCTATTTGGGCTGGAGAACTTCACCCCTTCTGTGCTTTGGGGTATGAGTTAGTGTTACTGAACCTGGGAAACCAGGAAGAATCCAAATGGGGTACAGAATGTAGCTGTCAAGAGGACACCTTTCCCATCAGTCAAGCCCTGGCCTATCGCAGTTTGCAGCTTCTGAGCGGTTCATGAGAAAGGAACAGGAACAGCCTCTCCTCCACGGCTGGTCTGAGACTCTGACATGGCCTATCCCAGTCACCTGAAGATGGGAAACAGGTGCCTGCACCCGTGCTGGGGCAGGGATTGGAGGCACCTCCTTTCTCCTCCAGTCCCAGTTTCCCCACACCTGCATCCTACCTGTTTGCAGCTCTCTTCCCCATGAGATTAGGAGCAACAAAAGGGCAGAGCCCAGGTCTGCTTCCTCTCTGAAATCGCTGCATCTCATACTCTGGAGGAGTTCACCGACGGCTCGTTGAATAAACAAGTGCAAGAATGAATGAATGGTAAGTCCTGTCCAGGGACTGTTTCCTTGTTCCAGGGGCCCCCGATGGGGACAGCTGTGCTGAGGAGGAAGGAGAGGTGAATCTGCTCAAGGTTACAGTGGAGCCCGGGTAGCAAGAGCAGATACAGACCTTTTCGACCTCAAAGTCACAGTGGCTTTTCCCAGTCGACCTACACCCTCAAATGCATTTTCTCCTCCAGATCATGTTACTTCAGAGGCAAACCAGTTCTCTGGTTAAGTAAAAAGAATGTGGGCCGATTTTCCATTGATTGTCATTGCCCCAGGGGCTTTTACAGATAAAGCCCCTCAATCTGGGGTCTGTAAGGAACACTGATGGGGTCAGGGGCAGCGGAGTGGGAGGTTCAGGGCCTGAGCTATGAGCAGCCTGATTTTCTTGCTTTGGAAATCTCTGCCGTTCTAGGATGGCTTTTCTATATTGGCATTTCCGCTCCTTGGGTTTTAAAGAATGAGAAATCTGTGGTTGATCACATATTCAGCAACCAAGTACACTTATTCGAAGACCTAAATTGCAGAAATAACTCGTGTGATTATTTGAATGAATATGAGTCTGGATCATCAAGCTCAGCCCATGGATAAATCAAGAAGAGCTGGCTGGGCTGAGGGGAGGGCAAACCCTCCCCGTCAGGCGCTTCTGCTGGGCCAAGACATCCTTGCCCTGCAAGGTGGCCAACCCGGGAATCCTTGAACCTCTCTGCTCGTTGGGGATGCTGTGCTTTGATCTGCCTATATGACACGACCAGCCACATCCTGTGCCCCAGCTCCAGGGCAGAGCCTCAAGGACTGAGGCAGCTAGAATCTGGTTATCCCCAAACGGATGAATCAGGCAAAGTGAGGGTCATGAGAAGAGCACCCCGGTCTCACCCCAGGGCCATAAGCCTGTCCTAGAGTTCACTGGTGAGTGAACTGCAAAACAGGCTGTACCTTCTGGGCTCTGGCTTTGGACTTGCCCGGTCTAGCAGCAAACCTCCATGGCCCCCAGCCTGGAATCTGCCTCTCGCTCACAGCCTTTTTCTCCCACTGTACTCTCTATCAAGGGCTCAGGCTGCCTTATGTGTACCCCCTGTCCACAGAGTGGCCCATGAGGATTCCCCTCAGCCAGAGTCCAGCCCCTGAGAGGAACTGCTCTCAGAAGAGCCCAGGGTCTCCCAGCACAGCTGGCTCAGCTCAGCCCACAGGCTGGCCTGTGAGTTGAGCAGACAGACACTCCCTTCTTTCCTCACTTGGGACACTATGGGGTGTCTGGGTGCTGGGGCTTCAGGCGTTTTTCTTTCTGGTTCTTACTTGTAATTTCTCATTTCTCTACAATGGGCATGTTTATCATTTTTCGAAAAAAGGAAAAAAAATAGATAAGGGTAGAAAAGGATTTTCACACTCAGGTAATTCCAACATGGATAAAGGGATTTGTTCAAACTTCATCACTCTCCAACTAAGAAGAGACACCCAGAATGGCAGCCTTAAGAAGAGGAAAAAATCCCACATTTCGAGGTTAAATGTCTAAGAGTAGTTTACAAACAAAAGTGTCTGCAGCCTTTCTTCCCCGTCACTCCATCCTGTGGGACACCAACCTTGACAGCAACAAACCAGACATGAAACGTGCCTTCCTCTCAGGGGACACAAAATCAGGGTATCAGAATGACAGCAGATTCCTGTTTTACACCTCTCCAAGAGACCCTTCCTGCTGTGCTGAGAAAACACGGGGCACAAATCAGCTTTCTGGAAGGAGGAGGGACGTTTTCACAGGATCAGCTGCAGGTTGGGGAAAACTGCAAAGTCTAAACATTCTTCATGTCATAACTTTGTCAGCTGCGTTGAAGTGGACAAGATGCTGACTCAGCACCTCCAGACACGTGCCAGATCGAAGCAGTTGACTGTGTAAGCTATCCCAGCTACCGAGAGTCCTTAGCAAGCTCGTGCCCACACCGGGGACTGCACAGCCCCGCTGCCCTGGGACGGGGTCTCGGGACAGGAGTCAGATGGATTGATGCGCTGGTCCATTCCCAGCACCTGCATGGTGGCCGGTGCCAACGCTGGATGTAAGGGTCTGTGCCTGTCTTCAGGAAGCAGCTTCTAAGGCAGGGCTGTGTTCTCCAAAGAGAAAAACGGGAATCTAACTTGCTTGGAGGCAGGAAAAAAGATAATGGGGATGGCTGATCTAGATATGCCACTTGGCTGTGTGAGACAGACAGGGGCTGAGATTTCCTACTCTCCTGGCCAGGCAGGACAGTGAGCTCCAGCAGGGGAAGGCAGGGATCAGGGGTCCACCAGCGCCCAAAAAGACGGGCCATGGGTAATAATAAAGCTCCTTTGAGGCCTTCTTATCAACAGCATCCACAGTCCTCTCCCTGGAGATGCGGGAATTCGGGGCTGACCTAGGGCCACACTCCCTGCCCCTTCTCAACCACACTTCAGAAACAGTTCAAAGTTATACCAAGAATAGCCCGCATCCCCTGAGGATTAGCCCCCAAGGACTACATGGCTGGAAGGTACCCCCTTCACACAACGGCTGTGCCTGCCATTTACCAATGTCACGCTCATCGAACACCTGCTGAAGGAAAACCCCTAGACAGGCTGATCGCTTCCACAGCGGCCCAGGCCCCTGCAGCCCTCCTGTTGAACTTGAACTGAACTGCCTGCCATTCAGACCGTGTGGGACCCACCTACACGGCAACACCCGAGGGGGCTCACTCTTGCCAAAGGCACCACCTGGGCTAACAGGCTGTGGCTGGGAACCAACCACTTCAGGAAGGACAGACTTCAGGCCCGGGAGAGTCCTATGTGTCCTAACCCATGCTGTGCATCAGAACCACTGACAAACTAGGTATTTTTTTCTTTTCTTTTCTTTCTTTCTTTTTTTTTTTTTAAGATTTAATTTATTTACTTGACAGGCAGAGATCTCAAGTAGGCAGAGAGGCACGCAGAGAGAGAGAGAGGAGGAAGCAGGTCCTCACCGAGCAGAGAGCCTGATGCGGGGCTCAATCCCAGGACCCCAGGACCATGACCCGAGCCGAAGGCAGAGGGCTTCACCCACTGAGCCACCCAGGTGCCCCAGCAGATTCTATTTTTAACACAGAGCCCTGGTCCAGCTACTAATTCTACTGAATAAGAATTTCTGGGGATGGAACCT
Source organism: Mustela erminea (assembly GCF_009829155.1). Classification (NCBI taxonomy): domain Eukaryota; kingdom Metazoa; phylum Chordata; class Mammalia; order Carnivora; family Mustelidae; genus Mustela; species Mustela erminea. The sequence continues at coordinate 91,045,816 of NC_045623.1, forward strand.
GCAAATCCATATTTGCAAATGTCCAGTAGGTAGTTCTGATATCTTCCCTTGTTTAAGAGCCATAAATGGTCCCAATCTGCTCATCTTATGGATAGTGAGACTGTCCCAGGGAGGGTGGGAAAAATGCATTGTCCAAGGTTACACAGAGAATCACTGCTTCCCTGGACAGCTTTGACAATACTGATGTTAAAGATGATGATGGCACCCATGATAATGGCAGCCTCCACTATTTACTGGTGCTGCTCTAAGCCCTTCACATGTACTAATTTGAATTCTCACAACCACTCTATGAAATAGGTATTATTTTTTTTTCCAGGAGAGGAAACTATGGCACAGAGAGGTTAATTCACTTGCCCAAGGTCACACAACTAGGAAATGGAGCCGAAGCCCTCTGTTCCTATCCAACTGGCAAACTTGTCTCAAGCCACCAGGACCCTGCCTCAGGGGTTTTGCCTCGTCTCCAGTCGGTGGATTGAGCGGCAGAGTCTGGGATGTTTCTGGGGAGTGGTCTCTGCCCAGCTTTGCATCCTGACCTCTGGAGCCTGGGGGAGCCTAGAGGGTATCTGTCATTTGCCAAGGGACCCACTTTTGGATGTATACCCTGGTCAGGGCACAGTTTATGTCTGTGGAGTTCAAGGTCCTTCAGATAAAGCCATGCTGCAGGTGGTAAGAAGGACCCCACTTCCGGATGTGGCAAGAACAGGAGCAGCAGCTTTTCCCAGTCCAGCCAGACCCCTGTGACAGCCCCTTAGACTTTGGAGAGTCAGGTAAATAGCCTCACCTGGGCTATCTGGGATTTTGTCCTCCTTAGTTTGGGAAAGATATGTAAATACTTTGGCTTTCCTTTTAATGCAGGGTAGAGGGATATAATGGACAAAGGCTGAGCAGTTTCAAAATAAGAATGTCACAGCCTTGGGTGCCTAGGTGGCTCAGTGGGTTAAAGTCTCCGCCTCTGGCTCAAGTAATGATCCCAGGAGCCCCGCATCTAGCTCTCTGCTCAGCAGGGAGCCTGCTTCCTCCTCTCTCTCTGCCTACTTCTGATCTCTGTCTGCCAAATAAATAAATAAAAAATCTTAAAAAAAAAATGTCACAGCCTCCTTCTGATGTAGTTTTGGGATATAGGTGAGGTTTGGTGGAGTGAGGTCTGGAGCCAAAGGCCGAGAAAGAATTCTTGAGACGTCTTTGGTGCAAAAAGGTGGTATTATTAGGGGCACCTGGATGGCTCGGTCAGGTCATGATCCCAGGGTTCTGGGATCGAGTCCCATTTCGGGCTCCTTGCTCAGCAGGGAGCCTGCTTCTCCCTCTCCTCCCAGCTCCTTCGCTCTCTATTGGTTTCTCTCAAATAAATAAATAAAATCTCTCTCTCTCTTTTTTTAAAAGGTGGTTTTATTAAAGCACAGGACAGGACCCAAGGGCAGAAAGAGACACACTGGGGTTATCCGGAATGGCTGACTGTATACTTTGGAGCTGAAGGAGATAAGGAAAAAGGGAGGTTTTCAAAAGAATTTTCATATGATAAGGAGGACTTACAAGATACTGGAGGCCTTGCTATTATCAAGCTAAGGTTGTTCTTCCCTCTAGAAAGGCATTAACATTAAGCCAGTTGGGAACTTCCTGGAGAAATGTCACACAGATCCCACTCAGGAGTGGGGCGGGGGGTGGGCAGGAGGCTGCAGGGCGTCAACTCGTGCTTTGTCCTGAGCTTGCCTTCTGCTCCCTCATCACTTCTTTTTTTTTTTTAATTTTTAATTTTTTACAAACATATATTTTTATCCCCAGGGGTACAGGTCTGTGAATCACCAGGTTTACACACTTCACAGCACTCACCAAAGCACATACCCTCCCCAATGTCCATAATCCCACCCCCTTCTCCCAATCCCCGCCCCCCAGCAACCCTCAGTTTGTTTTGTGAGATTAAGAGTCACTTATGGTTTGTCTCCCTCCCAATTCCATGTTGTTTCATTGATTCTTCTTCTACCCACTTAAGCCCCCATGTTGCATCACCAATTCCTCATATCAGGGAGATCATATGATAGTTGTCTTTCTCTGCTTGACTTATTTTGCTAAGCATGATACGCTCTAGTTCCATCCATGTTGTCGCAAATGGCAAGATTTCATTTCTTTTGATGGCTGCATAGTATTCCATTGTGTATATATACCACATCTTCTTGATCCATTCATCTGTTGATGGACATCTAGGTTCTTTCCATAGTTTGGCTATTGTGGACATTGCTGCTATAAACATTCGGGTGCACGTGCCCCTTTGGATCACTACGCTTGTATCTTTAGGGTAAATACCCAGTAGTGCAATTGCTGGGTCATAGGGCAGTTCTTCCTGCAAAGAAGACATCCAGATGGCCAACAGACACATGAAAAAGTGCTCTATATCACTCAGCATCAGGGAAATACAAATCAAAACCACAATGAGATATCACCTCACACCAGTCAGAATGGCTAAAATCAACAAGTCAGGAAATGACAGATGCTGGCGAGGATGCGGAGAAAGGGGAACCCTCCTCCACTGTTGGTGGGAATGCAAGCTGGTGCAGCCACTCTGGAAAACAGCATGGAGGTTCCTCAAAAAGTTGAAAATAGAACTGCCCTCATCACTTCTAATCGGTGCACACACACGGACCCTTCTTTGCATTCACCGTTACCGCTGGATACTGCTAACGCACTGGCCGGGTCAGTGCCACACCAAGGATGCACAGGGCAGATTATGCGGAAGTCCTGGCCGCAGGGGGTTCACAGTTCCAGCGGCAGAGGAAACCGGACGTGCCGGCTTTGGAGGCAGGCAAGCCTGGGTTGGAGCTGCAGCTCCAGCTCTTTGCAGGCTTGGGCAAGTTACTTCTCTCAAAATCTCAGTGTGCTCCTCATCACAACACCTACTTCAAAGAGGTACGGGGGTGGGGGGGGAGACATGAAACTGGAGAAGGTGGGCACCTGGGGACACGCCCTTCCGGCCCCAGCCCCTGAGATGTTTCTGCGCCAGCTTTCAAAACAAAAATGAGAAGGAAGGAATTCTTCCCACCAAGTCCGAGTGGTAGCAGGCTTTCGGGACCCTCCCCTGGCAAAGGACACAGAAACAGAGCTACATTATGACTTTTGTGGGCCCCAACTTCATAAAAAATATATTAAAAATGATCTTTTAGAGGCACCTGGATGGCTCAGTCAGCTAACTGTTTGCCCTCGGCTCAGGTCATGATCGCTGGGTCCCGGGATCAAGTCCCACGTTGGGCTCATTGCTCTGCGGAGAGTCTGCTTCTCTCTCTCCTTCTAACCCCTCCCCCACCACCCCCAGCTCGTGTTCTCTCCAGTTATCTCTCAAATAAATAAATAAAATCTAAAAAATCTTTTATAATTGCATTTGTATAAAAATGAATATAACCCAGGCTAGGTTCATTATTATATTTTTGTCTTCTGATTTTAAGAGAAATTAAAATTACAATACTTCTATGAGCTGTAGGCACTGTGTCTAATGAAGAAGTCAGCCCTGTACGGGGGGCATCTTGGGTGCTGGGTGCTGGGTGCTGGATGCCGGCACCAGGTCTCTTCCCTCCAAACCTGCTTCCTTCCACCCCACGCAGTGCCCCCACCTCTGTCTCAGCACCCATGCTCTACCCAGTGTGACCTCCTAGGCTCGGCCGGTGCTGCTGCCCCACCTGTAAGAGAGACCTCATTGACACTTGGCAAACTCTACCCCCAACAACTCTGCCCCCTCCCATATGACTCCTCTCAAATGCACCAGCCTTGTCATCTGCCGGCACTGAAATGTGGGGAACGTTATGGGAACTTTTCGAATAGTTTCAGGAACTTGCTCGGCAGCTCTCCTTGGGTACTGCCACCCTCTCCTGCAGCCAAGTCACTCAGGTACGTGTCCTGCCTGGCAGCATGGGCAGATGGCCTTGGTCTTCTCTCCAACCAGCTCATGGCATCCTGCTCCTTTTGCACCCTCTTCCTGGCTCCATCCCCAGCTGGGAGCCTGGCACACAGTAGGTCCTTGATACAAAGTTGCAGAACTGAATTAAAACTTAAATAATCCCAACTCTGCCTGTCCCCAACAGCACTATCGGTTACTTGTTGCAAAAAGACATCCAGATGCATTTCTGGGCAACTGCTATTTTAGGAACAGTGTTATTTGGGGAGCTGAGCGGTGCTGGCTGGGTAAGGAGCAGGCAAGAGGGCCTCCGCCACTGTGGCTCCCTTCCTCCCTGCCCCAATCATCTGCTTGGCCATCGGCAGGATTAGACAACAGCAATTATCCCCACATGGTCTATTCCCAGAATTCAAAGTTATTGGGGGAGAAAATGCAATTGTGCTTTTATCCAGTCATTAAAAAACAAAACAAAACAGGAGCCGTGGATTTTAAACTGCCTTTCAGATTTGATGAAAAGAAAAACAAACTTGAGTATTAGCCCTAAATTGTGCTGACAACACACTTCCGGGTCTCTTTGTCCTCCTCCACGCTCCCTTCAGAGGTTTTCAACAATTCCTATTGATTCCTGCCTGGTTCTCATGCCTGGGGAGAGCAGGGAACTGATCTGCCAGCCAGTGGCCCCCCCCCCCCCCCACCGGTGATGAGGGAGCAGGAGGCTGGCTGAGGACAGAGCAAAAGCTGGCACCTTGCACCCCCTCTCCACCTGCTCCCCTCCGTAATACGTGTAGCGTTCCTCAGGCACCCCTGACTGCCATAAAACGATAAATAGTTAACTTGCAGGGATCACAGTCCTGCAGAACAGGAATCTCCCTTGCTCTACAGATGTCCTAGAGATCTAAACAGGGAGGTTACCTTATCAATAGCACAAATTTCCAGAGGCAAATAACTCTCAGTTCCTGAAGCCCTAATGTCTCCCTCCCCACCATAAACTGGAGGAGGCTGAGGTAGAAGGGAATGTAAATGATAGCAGGGTCATAACACCCCACCAAGAATCTCCCAACTATCTTGATGTTAGTGACTGACCTAAAGACGACATTGATCAGGCCATAAGGACAAGGCCTCCCTCCGGCACCTTGTAGGCCCTCCTTAACATGTGAAAACTCTGTTGAAACTTCCCATCCCTTCCACCGCAAGATATATAACATGCCTACCCTTACAACCCGGGGCAGCAGCTCTTCCTGCCCACGGGTCCTGTCCCCATGCTTTAATAAACCACCATTTTGCACCAAAGATATCTCAAGAATTCTTTCTTGGTCATCGGCTCCGGACCTCAGCCCACCGAACCTCACCTAGGTTCTAGAACTTCATCACCGGGGGGCGGGGGGCAGGGAGGGAGGATGGGGAGTGAAGTCCAGGCTCCCCCAGCCCAGAGAAGCGACCCTTGCGGGGTCCTCCCCAGTGGCTGGTGCCACACCTCTGCTCCCATCAGAGAGCCCGCTGCCCGCTCAGCCACACCAGACCGACATCAGCCAGGGTGAAACACCCCAAAGTAGCCCAATCACCCACTATTTTAGGACCTAGAAGCCACAGGAGAGTCCATATGCCCACAGAGGCCCACACCACAGAGAGAGAATGGGCCTCGCCTAGGACCCAGAGCAGACGGGTGGTTGAGAAGCAATTAGAAGCCAGGTCTCCTGGTTCCTGAGGTTTAGGATGGGGAGAAAACACCAGGGAGCTACATTCAGGAGACACCATTTTTATACCAGTACTGCTTGCATGAAGTCTCTTACCACATCCCCACCTGCTCTGGCCACACCGGACATCTTTTAGACCTCGAGGGGCCATGATCTCATTCAATCTCCCCTCTAGGCTGTTGCACTTGTGTTTCTGTGCCCGTGACCCCTCTCTTATGCTTCTGCCTTCATACTTCAACTTTCTGAAGCCCATTGCTCCAAGAAGGAATTCAAGAGCTCTCAGTGTGAGGACCTTACTATACTTGTACCACCTGAATTGAAACTACAAGTTCATATATCTCTTTCCCCACTAGCCTGGGTGGTCTACATGGATGTCTTCCTGCTGCTTCCTGTGTCTAGAACAGTGTCTGGCACAATAGAGGCACTGAACAATCACAGACAGATAAGTTAGTAGTCTCATAAGATCCTAGTAACAATCCTATGGGATGTCAACCTCCGCATTCCACAGAAGAGAAAAACTGAGGCTCAGGAAAGAAAGGTAACCCCTGTCCAGTGAGTTGGTAGGGTCAGGATTCAGAGACTCCAAGTCTTCTGACCCCAGGTCAACATTTTCTTCATTACAACCCCCTTCCTGGCATAATAACAGAACTAAAGAAGGTCTAGTTCACACCCTTTTGGACCTGTGTGTTATGGCTGGGGTGGGCTGGGGAGCAGAGAGGTCGCCCCATGGCACTGGGAGATAGCATGGGGACGGGGTAATGAAGGAAGACTTTGCTAACCATTCCTCCTGCTATAATAAGCCCTTGAGGCAGCCAGCCTGGGAGGTCCAATTCACATCTAGGTTGAGGTGGGAAAAGCAGGGACGGACCCTTTCAGACCAGGGCTGAGGGGCAGTGCAGGACAGCTCTGCTCCAGGGAGCACATGCCTGGGAAGCTCGAGGTTTGAACAAAGGGTGTGGCTTTTTTTTTAGATTTTATTTACTGATTTGAGAGAGAGAGAGTGCACAGCGGTGGGGGAGGGGCAGAGGGAAAGGGAGAAGCAGACACCCCACTGAGCAGGGAGCCCAATGTAGGGCTCCATCCCATGACCCCGAGATCATGACTTGAGCCAAAGGCAGACACTTAACTGACTGAGCCACCCAGGTGCCCCGGGTGCAGCATCTTGATTAAGAGGGAAATATTCAGTAGGAGGCGACAATGAAGCATACTGATGACAGCAAGCGTTGGCAAGGATAATGGAGAGACTAGAACTCCCACCCGATGGCCGGTGCGACTGCTGATCCATTTCTCCACTTGGCAAGACTGGTAGCATCCAACTAAAGTTCAACATACCAATATGGTATGACCCAGATGTTCAAATCCTGGGTGAATCCCAGCGTTAAGTGGCTGCTCGTTTCCCACCAAAAAGCATGTACGAAAGTGTCTATAACCCTCAAGTACTCCCATAGGAATGTAAAATGGTGCAGCCACCGTGCAGAACAGCCTGGCAGTTGCTCAGAAGTTTACACACAAAGCTACCACGTGATCCAGCCAGTCCCCTCCTAGACAGACACCCCAGAGAAATGAAAACCCACGTCCACCCAAAGACTTGCACATGAATGTTCAGAGCTGCATTATTCGGAAGAGCCAAAAAATAAAAAATATAAAGCAGACACAATCCAAATGTCCATCAACTGCTGAAAGGATAAATAAAATATGGTCTACTCGCAGGACGGGATATTATTTGGCAGTAAGGGGAAATGAGGAACCGGTACATTCCACCGTGCGGAGGAACCATGAAAAATGAGGCCCAAGGAAAGAAGTCAGTCGCAAGAGACCAGATATCATACGTTCCTTTTCATATGCAATGTCCAGAATAGGCAAATCTGTGTAGGAAAAGAAAGTAGATCAGTGGTTGCCAAGGGCTGGCAGGAGAGGGACTGCTGGAAAGAGAGGCTGCTGATGGGTATGGAGTTTGCTTGCAGTTGCCGCGAACTGGAAATAAAAATGTCCAACAACAGTAGAATGGGTGGGTAAACTTGTAAAGGAGTGAACTGTTTATGATAGAATTATGAGTGAAAAGCAGCAAACCATGAAAGAGTATAGAAAGTCTGGTGCGAAATTTTGAAGCTGACTAAACTAATCTAAGACAACAAAAGTCAGAATAGCAGTGGCTTTTGGGGGGCTGAGTGTGAGGGGCCCGAGGGGACCTTGTGGGGTCTGGGAAATGCTACCTTGATCTGCGGCATAGCTACAGGTTGTACCCATCTGTAAAACTCAGTGGGATTGTGCCTTCTGCTGTAGGTAAGATCTAAGATACATTTCAGTGTTTAAAAGGTCATTTAAAAAAAAAAAAAAAAAGAGGCTCAAGTGAAAAGACCAGGGCTGAGTCCTGGCTGTCAGGCTTTTGTGAGAGTCCCTGTCCCTCTGAGTGCCTCATTCCCCATCCTCCAGACATCGGACCAGATGGTTTCAAAGAATCCAACTGGCACTGACAGTCTGAGATTCTGCGAATTCACATACCTATTTGTCACTGAGTTTGTTGGGAAATTTGGCAAGTGCTTGCCATCAATGTGGTGCGAAGAGAAAGGGGGCTGGCTGTCTGCTGTGGGCTCAGCCTTGTTTCCAAGGAAGGCAAGGTCTTTGGAAAGTGGGTGGGAACACCCCGCCTCCAGGAGGGAATGTCACTTTCGATATGAATCATCTCAGGCATCCAGCGACTTGCTCTGGGAATAGATACCCTGACTCACTTCTCCCTGACAGGGACAAGACTTGCTACTAAAATTTCAGATTTCAAAAGAACCAGCACAGCCCAAATAGCCTCTCAGAGGCGGAAAAAGAAAAAAAGAAGAAGAAGAAGAAGAAATCAGCCTGGTAACCAACCAGGAATCACAGAGGGGATGGGCATCTTTCTTTGTACTGAAGACCGGACGAAGCCCAAAGGAGGCCGCCGGCTCACACGGCTTCTGGCGCCAGGGCTGGGATGGGGACCCGAGGCTCCTGACCTCGAGTTTTCTTTTTACAACAACCTGCTACTATAGTTTTTAGAGAAATAAATTATGCTCTGTGCTGGTGGGAAGCCTTTTAAACAAAAAAGAAAAAGAAAACAGCCGAGACGCATCTTAATTAGAAAGTGCTTGGGAAGAAAAAAAAATCTTTGCGGGAGGAGGGTGCAGCCAGCCTCATGCCTTGAACTGTCAGTGGCATGAGAGAGGGAACATCCAGCAGGCTAGTTCAGAGGGGAGTGCTTTGCTCCAATAATTACTCATCTGACCTGAGGGGCTTTCTGGTTTTTAGGAGGTGGTGGCAGGCAAAATCATGGACATATCATCCAAGGCCACCGGGAGAACCCCCTCCCCCCAGATGACCATAGCATCTGACTGGCAACTGCCGGTTCTGCCTGTTCTTCACATGTGGGGTCAATATTTTCATCCCATTACCCTCCGCGTGCTAAAAGCCCATCTGCCAGTGACCGGTGCTTCTAATCCATTTCCTCTGTGCTCTGAGAGCCCCCCGCAGCCTCCGGATGGAGCAGCCACGGCTCCCAAAACATGTGACTCCCCGGAAGGCTTGCTCGATGCCCTTACGCCTGACCCGTTCTATGCAAGGATGAGCAACATCCCCACTTCCGACGCAGATGACAGCTCTTCCTCAAAACAAACCCAGAGCCTGGGTCAGGAATGTGCACCACGGCTTGCTAAAAATCAGTGAGCGACATGGCCTGATGACGATTTCCCAAGAACGATGGATGGAAACTGGGTGTTTGTTTTTTCAGAAAAACAACCAAACTCATAAAAGTGGATATGGCATTTTCAGCCAGAGAAGTCAACGTGTTCTGTTACCCAAAAGCAGGGGAAGGCGGGGAGGAACCAGGGGTGGGGGCATGCATGCCAGGCAGGGTACTGGGGCGACCTGACCCTGCCCCCACCTTCCCAGGTGAGTAAACTGAGGTTTGGGGAATTTTGTGACTCGCCCAATTTCATTCAGTTGGTAAATGCTGAGGATCTGACCCCAGGCGTACCTCTAACGTCAAAGGGCTGCCTCCTGGGAACAGGTTTCGAGATCGTGGAAACAACATGGAGTTCTGGGGAAACTGCAGAAGCAGGTGGTTTTCGCGAACGGTCTCTCTGGCAAAGTGTGCAGTTCCCTAGGCAGCCATGCTGGTGGAGTAACTCTCACCCCCACAGAAAGATCCAGGCAGACCAGGGTGTGTGTGTAGGAGACTGTGAGCATTTTGCAGAAGGCACTACTAAGTCACACGCCAAAAAGCAATTGTAAAAGTGACATCTTGGGACCTGGATTTATTCCCTCTTCAACATCATATTTGCTCCGTTTACAAGGCAAAGATGATTTTTCTCCCTGCCAAGGCCGAACATTCCCAGCCTGTGATCTGAAAATCATGCTGTGTTCATTTCGCCTCTTAACTCACCCAAGGCCATAAATCATCCCTCGAAACGGGGATTTGGTTGGCAGTTCTATCGGGGATTCACAAGGCAGAGGCGGAATCCAATTTGGGGCTCTCACAGTCCTCCCGGGCCGGCTAGACCACGCACGCTCCTCCAAGCTCCACAGAGAAGACGCCCGAGAAGCACATCTGCTGACTAAGCAGGACCCTTGCTCTTCCGGGGTTAGTCTGCTGATTCTAAACTCGCTCTGTGACAGAGGAGAAGGTCAAGGCCACTGAAGAGAACAAGAGGAAGAGAATAAAGCCAGATCCAGCCCTTCCCAGCCAAACCAAGAGCGAAGGGCTAAGGGGAAACAGGGCACGCAGAGACAGTGGTGGGCAATTCATTCATTCCAAAATATGTATTGGAGGCCCATGATGTGTTATGTGCCAGGCACTGTTTCTTTCCTTGGAATATAATTATTTTCCCGAGTATTCTTTTAAGAAACAGAATAATAATGGCAGTAGCTTATGGTTAACGAGCATACAAAGACGGGGACGTGGAGGCACGCGGGCAGGCACTGCACGTGAATTTTATCTAATCTCCCCAACTGCTGGGTGAAGGAGGGGTTATTCTCATTGTACAGATGGAGAAACTGAGGTGCAGAGAGATTAGGAAACCGGGCCACAGGCACAGGACTCATGACTGGCAGAGCCAGGATTCAAACTCAAGCAGGCATGGTTCTCAAAACCAAACTACCCTCGGCTCCTCGTACTGACAGCCAATGGCATGCTTTGCAATTCTGTGTTTTCAGGTTATTGGGTGGGGATAAGGTATTCTCCTATGCTGGAAGAAAAGAGGAACATCTGAATCTTTTTCCAAGCCCTGAGTACTCAGCCAATGTCCACTAACTAATGATGCGTGGAGAAGCGTGGCTGCAGACCTAGGAAGTGTGTGTCCTCTCTGGGCTTCCGTCAGGGCAGGGGAGCAAGATGCAGCCCCACCAACCCTGAGACCAACCCTCTGCCCTGTTCCCTTCTCTGTGGCCACTGTATATGGCCACTGGGGGACAGGGCAGCACAGTGGCTTATGGACTAGGTTTTGAAGTTTGACAGCCTTATGATCAGGTCTCTGCTTGATAACTGTGTGACTAAGCAAGTCCTAAAACTTGCCTAGCCTCAGAGTCCTCATCTGTGAAATGGGGATCAGATAGGTAATACATTCCTTACAAGGGCTGTGAGTAGGACACGAGAGAATATAGCTACAGTGCCCGGTGTGATGCAGGTACAGGAAGTGGGTGGGCTCTCTGCCCCCAAATCATACATCTCCTGGTAGTCTGCTCCCTCTGAAGCTCTGCAGATTTCCAGCTCCTAGTGGTGATCTGGCCATGACCATAGGCCTGCCTCTCAACAATCTGGCCTCGGTCAGTTTAGCTAATCTCAGAGTGGGTGGTGCAAAGAGCACTGGGCTGGGACTCAGGCCACCAGAGTCTAAGTCCCCAGTCCTGTAATGAACGTGCTGTGTCACCTTGGGCAAGTCCCTTCCGCTCTCTGACCTTGGTTCTCCCTGACTCAGAGGAAGGAGTGGGAGTTGCCTTGAAACCCTTTCACCCTCTCTGGTGGCACCCACTCCCAAGGCTCTGTGCCCTGCTGGTTTTCCTTGCTGCCAAGGGAAGATGAAGTTATCAGGGCTCACTATGACTTCTTGGGAGGATTAATGCTCTTTAAGTGCTTCAGGGCTGGAAGCTGGCACCAGTGCAAGGTGTCACTTACTACCCGCCCGGAAACTCTTATCCTGGCAGGAGGCTGATTTTTTCCATGGCCTTGAACTTTAACCTTTCCCTGCCTAAAAATTCCTCTGTAAGCTGCTTAAATAAAGGAGTGAACAGGACACTGCCTACCGGTGGGCTGCCCACCCACGATTCCTGCCATGGGCACTCCAGGGCTGGGGCGACAGGACAGGAGGGATCTGGTCTTGCAGAGCCCTGGAACCCTCACGTGGGTCCTTGGATCCAGGGGTCTTGGACACGCTCCAGTCAACGTGAGAGAGGCACACACTGTCCTAAGAGCCTGACGTCACCCTCATAGCAGCTGACTTGAAGAATACCAGACATGAATATGCGCACTTCTCATGTCTTAGCTCATGTAGTTCTCAAAACAATCCTGTGAGTAAGTAGTATTGTGGTCCCAACTTTACAGCTGGGACCGTGAGGCCCAGAAAGGTTAAGAAACTTGTGCAAGGTCACACAACTGAGAAGTGGCACAGCAGCATGCAAATGCAAGCCATCGGCCTGAGTCCAAGCTCCTCAGCCGGCTTACTGAGTGTCCTCCCCAGTCCTAGCAGCAGGCCCTTCTGCAGGTGAGGAAGCTGGGCCTCTGTGTACTGAGCCATCATGCTTTGTGGCACTCCAGCGGCCGTGTCACCCGCTGGCTCTGCTCCCTCCCCTCCCCAAAGGCGTTCTGCGACTGGCAGACTTGACCCTGTGACTTACTAGTGGTCAGAGAGCTGCCATCGAGTGCCCACTCTGGACCTAGCTCCAGGCAAGGCCTCAGTCCATCTCTAGTCTGTCACCACCGCCCAGGAGGTGGGAGTCTCTGCCCCACTCCGCAGTGGGACGCCACAGAGCTACTAAGTGGCAACACAGAGGTTCTCCTCAGGCCTGCTTAGATCCAAAGTCCAAACTCTCTCCACCACCTGGCTGGACACTAACAGGGACAACTGGAGCGACCTCTCAGAGGAAGGGGAACAAGGCAGATATCCACCATGGCCTGGGCCACAAGGCAATGAGCAGGCTAAGGCCTTGCTCGCAGCACAAGGGGCTTGGGAACATTTTCTGATGGACCCGCTGAGCTGGAGGTTAGGAAAATGGAAGCCTCTTTGACTCTGAATTGTGAAGGACACAAAAACTGGCTCGAGAGACACATCGCTCGGCAGTCTCACTCTCGGAGTGAGAACGGATTCAGGGAGGGGTGCATGGGCAGCTGGGAGCAGAATTCAATTTGGTGAAATGCTGCACAGGAGACCAGGCTCGGCATCTGATGTTCTCACTGCAAAGCCAGACACCAGCGTGAACTCGTGACTCTTCCCCGTATGCACCCCTCTCAGCCCTGCGTGAGCCCATGTCCGAACAGCTCAGCCAGGTCGGGCGGGGGTGCGCTGCTGCCACCTGGCCTTCCTGGCAGGACTCAGTCTGCAGTGAAGTCACTGAAGATGGCAGCGGCCAGAGCCCAGCAATGATACCACCTAGCAGCCTACGTGACTCTGGAAAAAGAACAGGGAGGGTGACAAGCGGCTTAACCCAGGTTAGCTCACCTCCTTCTATCTTTGGGAATAGTCTGGCTTCAAAGCCCCTTATGGCTCCACCCCAAACTAGAAGCTCCTCCTCTGGGTGTATTCCCATAAGCCTCTGGCTCATAAGACACATTTGTGGGTAACCACAGTCACAGCTACTACCTATTAAGTAGGTTCTGTGTGTCAGGCAGGCCCTGGGCTACAAGTCTGATGTTTTCATTAGTACCACTGTGCAGAAAAACTCGGGCTCATGGAGAAATGCCTTGCCTAAGGTCACACAGCTTATGGACCAGAAAGTGGTCCATAAGCATTTGTTGAGTGAAAGACTAAACCTTTCCCAGGAGCCAGCTGCCCACTGCGCCCTCTTTGCTGGCTGCACAGGAAAGACGCTGCCAGGACTCCTAGAGGCATGGGAGGATTGGCACCCAGGGGAGCGGCTGCTCTGGGAGATGGACACCGAGGAGACCTCAAGACTTCCCACGGGCTCACCTGGGCAACTGCTGAATGCATGTATTATACTGTCAATCGTAAACCACTGGCACATACTGGGCCCTTTGCATGTTCATACATGCTCTCATAGTAGTCCAGTATGAAGGACAAATGAGCAGGGGTCCAGAGAGGTTAAGCAACTCAGGCTTGGCTACACAGATAGCTCAGGACAGAGTGAGGACTTGTACCCAGGTACGTCAGACTCAAAGTCCAAGTTTCTTTCCACTGTTCTAGCTGCCCACACTTTCTCCATCAGGTCCGGTGACTGAAAAGGGACTGAAGAGTCGAGATGCAAAGGACAGCCCCGAGGAATTTCACACAATGGGACTTGGCTTAGTCCTATCCATAGTGCTCCCCATGGTGCTCCCTCTGCCCCATGGATGGTCTGAGCAATAGCTATGCCCGGGCTGTGCAGTTTCAGGAGTCAGCCTCCCCTGACTTCCACCAATTCCCTGGATATCTGCAAACTGTCAGCGAGAAGGAGAGGGGAAGCCTCCGTGGTTCCATCCCAGATTTACACTGGTAGCCAAAGCTCCAATGACTGTGGTGAGACCCACGCTGGCCCCTTTCCCCAGGGCTAATGTGGGACATCAGGTAAGGTCTATGTTCCAAGACAGAGAAGATAGCCAGACTCTACACATCTCATACTTGAGGTTAAAGAAATATCTGCCTTTCTCTCTTCTGACTCAGGAGTCCTCCCTAGGAATCTATCCAAAGACAACATTTTATGCACAAAGATGACAACTGCTGAATTATTTTTAATAGCAAAAAATTAGAAATGACTTCTGTCCAACATTAGCAGGATGGTTAAATGAATTATGGCACATCCCTGCAATAATTGCCATCCTTTATGACAAATTTGAATAAGTTAGAGAAACACTTATGATGTAACATTAAGCCAGAGAGAGAGAGAACATAAAATTGCATATCGAGGAGAAAAAAGGCACAGAGAAGATGGGAAGGAAATGAACCACAGGTCAACAGAGGTTGCATGTATGTGGCAGAATGAGCTATTTTTTGTCTGTTTTTCACTTTTTGATACCTTTTCTTTTCCCCTATGTTCCTATGATAAACAGAAAAATGAAAGAAGTTACCAAAAATCTCTCTTTCTCACACAGACACACCCAAGGCGAGTGAGTTATTAGAACATCCAGAAAGGATGTGATGCTGACTGGTTAGAGGGAGGAAGGCAGGTCCAATGTCCCTCTTCCCGGAACACAGGCACTTCTCACAAGACCATACACGTAGGGGCCATCCCTTTAAATCTCCCTTGAAGATTTTCCTGGGACTTTTCATCTGACTTGGTTCTTTGGTTCTGGACCTCAGGGACCTGTGTCTCTAAGGAGTGAGGAACACAGTGGGTGAATTTCCATCTCTAGCCCCGGACAGCTCCCATCTCTCAGGGAAGAAGCAGGCCAGGCTGCCTCCGGCATCTTTTCTGGAGAAAGGCCTGCAGAGTGGAGAGCTGGCGACTTGGAAGAGTGTTAAGTTTGGAATGTGAGGCCGTGCCCACAATAAGGCACTCTACAGACTGTCCAGCTGAGAGAGGCTCTCGAGTTAGGAGAACCCGCGGCTGGAAATGGAAGAGATACAAGCAAGAGAGGCGGCAGGTCACACAAGTGCTGCCAACACAAGGCAGTTTCTGTGACACTGCCTGATGAGCGACAGTCCTGACCATCCACCGGTGGGGTGTGCAAGACACACCTGCAGGACCCTAAAGGTGGCACACTCGCCTACCTCATCAAAAACCGGTTCCGTTTCTCATGAGCTCACCTGAGATCATCTTACAGCTACACCTGGGGGACTGGAGTCAAACCCAGTCCTCTGTGTCCTTCAGAACCCCAGACCTGCTCCTGGGAAACAGGTCTCCATTCCTCACCATCCCCAGTCACACGTCCAAGTGTGTTTGCTCCAAAACACAGATGCTAAGTGCGTACAAAGAGTATAAAGTGAGAGGGAAGTGTGTTGGCTTCCCCCAAATCTAAAAGGCTCAGAAACCTCAAGAGCCCAGAAGGAACTCAGACTTGGGAGCCCTGAGTCTGGGGAAATAGAGACACAGCTCAGCAGGGGGTTGGGGAGGAAGAGCCAAAATTGAATTCCACTTAGCCAGCAGAGGGGCTGTGGGTCTCACCCACACCAACTCACCAAACATGTTGCCCTCATAGCCGTCTTTTGTGAGCGGTCGGAGCTCATTTTTCCCCATGGCGTAAAGTCTGTAGCTCCGCCAGGCAAACTGCATCATCTGTAAGAGAAAGCAGGAAACAGAACCTGAGTGTGGCAATTCCCAACTGCGGGCACTGGCCACTGGCTTTGCCCTCCGCAACAGGATTCGAAACCATATAAAAAAAATAATAATCATCTTCCAACCTGAAGAAGACCACTTTCTCTCTCACATAGTTCTATTCACAGTGACAGCTGCCTGAACGGCCATTCTCTTCAGACGACCCCAGAGCCCAGAGTCTACCCAAGGATTCCTCAGAGGAGACACAAAAAGCAATAAATACATTCTAGCTATCCTTCAGAGCCAAAGTGAAAAGCCACCTCTTCCATGAAGCCTTCCTGCTTTGCTCTGGCCTAAAGCTATCCTCTGAAAGGAAGGAAACAACTCACAGAGTGATGCCTGGTACAAAACAACCCCTGAACTAGGGATGGTTGACTCCATTCTGCAGATAAGGAGACAAGGCAAAGACATGAGGTAATTTGTCCAAGGTTAGCCAGAGAGTCAGTGAGAGTGCTACGAACTGAACCCATGCCCTGTGGCTCTGAAGCTTTAGGTCTGCCACCCCCGCTAAAGCCTTTGTTCTGTCCCTTAACGTTGACACAAGTCTCTCCGCACCTTTCTGACACTTGGCTTGACTCACCCTGGCCATCCCAGGTTCCCCAGCACCCCAGCCAATCACTTATCAGGCTTTGTTTCCCTGGCTATGAACCAAAAGCTCTTCAAAGCCAGAAACTATGCCTGCCTCAGTTTCCCTAACAGCACCCAGCACAAGTCTTGGCACAGGTAGGCAGCAATGAATATTCATCAACTCTGTCCCCCAGTCCGTGCATGAGTTCTTAGTACTTTAAGGAAACGATGTCAGTTTCTAGGGAACATCACGCCAGCACCTTGGTTCCCCAGATGCACTTAGCCTGGAGGCTAGAGGAATGGACGTTCAGTCCTGCTCCCCTGGCCCCCAGGCTCACCCCTCTAGAGTGCTGCCTTTTCGCCTCTGCATGGCAGGCCGCTTGGGCGACAGTGGGGCCGGCAGCAGAGGCACAGCTGGGGGCCCGGTGCCTGGGGAGGTAGCTGGTTTACTGCAAAGAACACAGGGTTCGAGGCCAGGGCCGTCTGTGTGCGCCCCTCACCTCTTCTTTGACCTTGGCAAGTGACTGAAGGTCTCTGAGCCTCAGTGGACTTCTCTTGGAAATGGGGATACCAAGGGCTGTTTTGCTGAAAGGTTTAACCCCTAATCCTGAAAGGTTTATGAGAAAGAAAGTAGCTGGAAATGTTGTTTCTGACCTGCCACAGCATGTGATTGACAAGCACGAGTCCTCTGCCCTCTTCAGCCTCTAAAAACCCAATCTGGTCCTCCAAACCACAACCACCATCCCTCCTTCCACCTGTCCCTAGTTCTCAAACTTTGCTGGCATCAGCATCACCTGGAGAGCTTACTGAATCAGCCCGTCGGCCCCATCCTTGAGTTTCGGATCCAGCAGGTCTGTGGTGGGCCCAAGAACTTGCCTTCCTAAGGAGTTCCCCCACGATCCTCCTGGTCCACAGGCCATGCCTGAGAACCACCCATCTGGTCCACGTGTTTGTCTCTACTTCTCACCTCCCCTCCAGACACTGTATGGCACCCTTCTACTTCTCTCCTTCTCGCTCCTGGCCTACCCTCCTGTCGCAGCCCCCTCCTTCTGGACATCTCCACCCTCACCGTCCATGCTCCGCCGTTCCAGGCGCCAAGGCTTAGAAGCAGTCTCTCCCAGGCACATCTGGACCATGACCTCTGCTGCGCCTGCCGCTGTGACCCAAATACACGGCCCAGGAGGCAGATGTGATGAGTCTGTGGCCCACGCCCCCTGTGAAGTGACAGAGGGATCTGGCGGCACCTCTCCATTTCCCAGATGTTCAAACTGAGGCTCAGAGATGGAAGTGGTCAAGATGACACAGCCAGCAGGGCTGGGAACCAGGCTCTTTCAACGCCCAGGCTGGCCAAACCTACCCCCGTGCTCGGCCTGGTATGTGACTTCCCATGTGACACACATGCAAATGTCATGGTAACGCATGCCAAGCACTTGGCACGGGCTTTGAGTCCTAGTTCCATTCCTCTGTTATTTTCTACTTACCCTGAATTGGCAATAACAGAAACTAATTGCCGGGTATGAGTGCTTAAGGGAGACTGGCCTCCTCCCTCAGTATCTCTCATCTGGAGGCTCCCTCAGTTAAGTCAATGAGAGCTGAGGTTGGGGAGGGGGTGCGGGGAGAGCGGCAGGAGGCTGGTAAAACATACATGACAGCAGGAAAGAAGCAGCAGAGGTCTGGAGGGGGAGGACCTCCAAACCCCTCCTGCTTGCAAGAAAGAGAGAGAAGTGGGTGTACCCGAGTGATTAGGAGAATCACGGGTCTGTACATGTTCCCATGAGAGCTGCCACTGTGCGGATGTGGAGACGTTTGGAACGGGGCCCATTACCTCAGTCATCCACACCAGTGGAGGGGAATGAAGGCACAAATAATCCCTATGCCACTTGGGACTGGATTCAGAAGGCAACCAGAGTGGCTCTCAACTCTCTCTCACACTCACACACATAAGCATGCGTGTGCGTGCGGACACACTCAGGTCTCCCATCTCGGGTCACAAGTGGCTCAACCTGGGCACTGGATGAGCAAGGGACAGGAAAAGACCCCCACCAGGCAGTCTGTACTTCTCTTCCTGAAGCATCCTAAGCCAGCCCCGAGCTGGTGTCCTGTCCTGTGCTCAGCGACAGTCTGGGCTACAGCTCCAGCAGGAATGCGGCTATGGGCCCACCTTCTCCTCCCCTGACTACTGCTTCCCTTCCTTCAGATCCCAGCTGAAACAGCACTTTTGCAGGAGGCCACTTCCCCAGGCATGCCTAAGTCAGGCCCCCACTCCTTCCCCACACTCTTGACTTCACAGCCCACAGCAGCCTGCAGTCAAGCTATTATGTGGGCCCCCCTCACCCACCCTGGTCATTGCTGCATGTCTCACAACGCATCCAGGGCCTGGCACATACTAGGTGTCCCCGAATATTTGCTGAATGGCTGTGAGAACAAGAAAATGGCTGTAGAGTTTAACACGTGGTTGGCAGACTGGTGGACCTCATGTGTCCTGGGTAAGATAGGTAATGGGTCAGAGGAGAAGGGCTTCTTGGCAACAGAGGCACTGAGAAGAGGGCAAGTGTGTGTCTCAAGTGGGTACCCAAGTGTCCTGATGGACAAACAGGACTGTGAGGGGCACAGGAAGAGGACGAATGACGGAAAGGCTATCTCACTCTGGAGCTGGTGATAACATGCCCTGGGTGACCCCTGAACTGGACTTTAGGGGTGGACAGATCCTCGCTTCATGCAAGGATGGGAATTCTAAAACCTCAAAGGTCATCCAGACTACCTCCTGGCCCATGCAAGTTCCTTAATTAAAGATTAAGTAATGCCTCTTTGAATACCCCCAGTGATGGGATGCTCACCACCTTACCGGGCAGCCCATTTGACTACAGTTTCACAAAATGCTTCCTTAATTAGTCCAAATCTGTTTTCCCCTATGGACCGTGGGAAAGACAGTTTATACTGCCTTTATACCAGAGACCTTCAGAAAGGGGGAGCCACGGGCGCCTGGGTGGCTCAGTGGGTTAAGCCGCTGCCTTCGGCTCAGGTCATGATCTCAGGGTCCTGGGATCGAGTCCCACATCGGGCTCTCTGCTCAGCAGGGGGCCTGCTTCCCTTCCTCTCTCTCTGCCTGCCTCTCTGCCTACTTGTGATCTCTCTCTGTCAAATAAATAAATAAAATATTAAAAAAAAAAAAAAAAAAAAAAAAAAAAGAAAGGGGGAGCCAACTCTCTAGTCACCTTGGGCTATCTGTTGGCCCACCGAGCAGCCCAGCTCCTTCAACAATTCTCCTCCTGGCCGATCTCTGAATTCCCTGAAACTGCAGACCCATACATCACCGTGTTTTTCCGGGGTGCCCTAAGACTTTGTTGCCCATTTGTTAAGGTTGGCTATACTTTCGTTAATGAGAAGAAACTGAAGTGCAAACTCCCCCTGGTTGCTTCTGGACCAGATCCTGTGGGCGTGAACTTGCCATTTGCCCCTAATAATTTTATGTTGTAGGACTCTGCCTACCCTTCTGTGCCATCAGGATCTTCTGGAACCAGATCTTACAATTCAATGTGCATGTATCTGCCTGCATTGGGTAATCTGCAAACTTGATAGGACTGCCATCTGTGTCTCCTCTCCGAGTTTTGGACAGGAACACTAAACAGGGGGCCTGAGAATGGTATCAGGGAAATCACCGCAGAGGCCTTCCTCCTGGATGTTGCATTTTTGAGTGTTACCTGTCAGCAAGTGAGGAACCCACCAATCAATACAACCTCTGCGTCTCCATTTTGGCACATGAAGACATTGTGAAGGACAGGGCTGAAACACAAAAACACTCCCCTAGCATAGCTAGTACAGAAAAAATAAATTGCTGCTTTTTTTTTTTTTTTTTGCCTTTTTTCTGTTTTTAAGGAAAATCCAGGGTTAGATGGGCATGGTTTGTTCTTAGAGAACCCATTTTGGCTCCTACGAATCACCATTTTTTTGTTCTAAATGCTTGCAAATCATTAACTTAAAAACCTATTAGTGCCTCCTAGGAGGCTATAAAATAAAAAAAGAAGAACAAAAACTAGTGTTGGCCACAATGGGGAGAAATTGGAACCCTCATACATTGTGGGTGGGAATGAAAGTGGTGCAGTCCCTCTGGAGAACAGTTTGGCAAAAAAAGTTAAATAGAAAGTTCCCATGGGGCCCAGCAACTCCACTCCTATGGAGCTGTGCAGAAAAGAACTCACAGCTGGCCAGAGGTTCCCATCCCTAGAAAGGCCTGCCTGCAAAGCTGGTCCTCAGCTGGCATCTGGGAATGAGGATTCCACGAGCAGTCCACCATTCTCGAACTGGTGAAGGTGGTTTCCTATCCTTAGACTGTACAGTCTGGGAGGCTGGATACCTACCTGCTCTCCTTCTGGGAGTCTAGGATTCGGGTATGTGCTCAAGTGGGGCCTGTATGACCAGCCCCCAATAAAATCCTTTGATTCTGAGTCTCTAATGAGCTTCCCTGATATTAAATAACACCTCACACATGTTGTCACGATTCAGTGCTGGAAGAATTTGGCGTACCCTGTATGATCCTGCTGGGAGAGGACTCTTAGAAGCTGTGCCTGGTTTCCTCTGGGATTCCCTGCATGCCCTTTTTCCCTCTGCTGATTTTTCTCTGTGTCCTTTCACTACAGTGCAGATCACAGCTGGGAGTAGGACCAAGTGCTGAGTCTTATGAGCCCCCCTGGTGAATCACTGAACCTAGGGGTCCCCTTACACATCTCCTAGAAAATAAAAAACACAAGTCCACACAAAAAATTTATATATGTGTATGCATAGCAACACTGCCTGTAACAGCAAAAAAGTGAAAAACCCAAATGTCCACTGACTGATAAATGAACCAACATGTAGGAAAAAACCATATATATGCAATGGAATAGTACTCAGTCATAAAAAAAAAAAAAAAAAGAAATGAAATACTGCCACATGCTACAGCAGAGAGGAACCTCAAAACCCAGACACAAAAGGCCACAGAGTGTAGTATCCCATTTCTATGAAATGTCCAGAACAGGCAAATTCATGCAGATGAAAAGTAGGTTAGTAGTCACCAGGGACTAGGTAAAGAAGATACACAATGAATACACAATGAAACATTTAAGGGGAATGACTGCTAGTGGAAATGAGGTCTTTTTGGGGTGTTGAAAATGTTCTATAATTGATGAGGAAGAGTGTACAACTCTGTGAATCTACAAAATCACTGAATTTTATACTTTCAAAAAAGGTGAATTTTATGGTACATGAACTATAGCTCAATAAAGTTATTTATATATATTTTTAAAGATTTTATTTATTTATTTGACAGAGCGAGGGAGAGACCATGACGGGGGAGTGGGAGAGAGCCCAATGTGGGGCTCGATTCCAGGACCCCAGGATCATGACCTGAGCCAAAGGTAGATGCTTAACTGATTGAGCCACCCAGGTGCCCTACAGTTATTTGCATTTTAAAAATTATTAGTAGGGACAAATCAATGTCATATGCCACTGGATAGGCAGTCCTTTGTTTCACTAGTATTCTGCCCCAAAATTCAAACCTAAGCTGAATCGTGAGGAAGGATCACACAAATGGAAATCAGGAGACCATGTACAACATAAATGACCTTCACTTTTCAAAAACATCAAGGTCATGGAAGAAAAGGAAAGACTAAGGGATTGTTCTAGATCAAAGGAGACTAGGGAGACATGAACTAAATGTCACACGTGAACTTGAATGTGATCCTGGAGCAGAAATAACAATTATTACTATTTCTATGAAGACAATTGTCAAGACAACTGACAAAATTTGAATGGGGTGTAGGAATCGCTAGTATCGGTGATACCACTGTTAATTTCTTCTTTGAAGGGTTTTACTGTGGTTATGTAGAAAAGTGGCACTAAGTTTTTGGTAATACACAATGAAACATTTAAGGGGAATTATGGTTGCAACTTACTCTCAAATGGTTCAGAAAACTGTGTGTTGGGGAGAGAGAAAAAAGCGAAAGGTTAAATGTTAATATTTGAGGAATCTGGGTAAAGGGTAAAAGTGAAACCTTTGTTAGATATTTGCAACTTTTCTACAAATCTGAAATTATTTTTTTTTAAAAACCCATTCAGGAGGCACCCAGTGGGTTCAGTTGGTAGAACATGCAATGTTTGTTCTCAGGGTTGTGAATTCAAGCCCCACAGTGGGCGTAGAACTTACTTAAAAATATATATATAAATAAAGACTCCATTATCTATCTATCTATCTTTTAATGTATCTAACATATAGACATTCACTGTAGAAAAGCAGAAAGGAAACCACCACCCATTATTCAAATACTATAACCACCATTCCCATTTTGGTGTTTTCCTTTCTATTCTTTTCCCATTCATCTTTGCTTCTTCCAGGGATGACGACATAAACATTTTCCGTTTTATTACAAAGGCTTTGCAAATATCATTTTCAAGAGCCATATAACAGCCTAGCAAGTAGGTTCAGCATCATTTACTTAACCTTCCTCCCATATAATCTGACATTTCAGTGATTTCTACTTTGCAGTTATTGTAAATAATGCCATAACGAACATCTCCGTGCACGCTCCTTATTCTGCACTTCAAGTAAGTTATTTAGGCCAGAGCTTCTTAGAAATTGCTGGGGGGGAAATTTAAAAGATCTTAATATGTATGTTCCCTTTTAAAGAGTAAATCCAGACACCTTGTTTTGCCTATCAAGATGCAACACTTGGTGAATGGAAAAATATAAAACAAGCTTCTGACAATACAGTAATGTAGTTTGCTTGGGGAGATCAAACTAAATAATAGTCATTTATATTTGTGTAGCTCTTTGCACACTTTATCTCACTTGATTTGAGGAGTTCAGTGGTCTTGACAGGATAGATATTATTCTCATTTAGAAACAATCATGCAAAAGCTCAATAAAGTATGAGATGTAAAGTAATAAACAGATAAAAAATGTTTCCAAGTGCAGAGTGATTACAGAAATGCTACTTGTATAATAAGTGAAAGAGCAGGGCACCAAATGATACAACATGAAACTTCTTGGACTATGTATGAGTATTTTAGAGAAGAAGAAGAAAAAAAAAAAAAAAAAAGACAGGAAGGAAATACACCAAACACTGACAGTGATTATCTCTGATAGTGAGAAGTTCAATGGTTGTAATTTTTTCCTTCTAATTGACTTATATCTTCTGGATTTTCTGCAATGAGTATCTAGAAATATTTATAATGTGGAAAAGTAAAGGCTGTTACAATGAAAAACATATAAGGAAGCAATGAGACGGTGCTGCTCCTAAGTCAGAAGGAAGTGCTTGGGTGGTTGGCCATGGAGTGGATAGGACGGAGCCAGGTTTGACAAAAGAGAAGGTCTTCTACAGCTGGGAGTCAGAGTCAAGGCCAACCAGCGAGAGAAACAAATAAACAGAAGCACAGAGCCAGAATCTCAGAGTCAAACAGAATCTGAGCGCCAGAGACAGTCTTTATTCCCAAAGCCACCTTTTATGAGAACTGCATGAGGCTCAGACTGGGGAAGTGATCTGCCACGGCCAGGACACCAGGACGCAGAAGTCAACAGCACAGGGGATGGTCCTGTCTCCAAGAATGTGGGCCAGGATGGTGATGCGGCTGACTGGAGCAGGGGCAGCGTGAGCCAAGCGGCAAAGGGGAATCTGGGATGGACTCAGGAACATGACTACAAGAATCAGGAGACGTGAGAACTAAATACCAAGAGAAACTATACCTCTGCCCCCACTGGGTTCCAGAAATACACAATAGGCAGTCATCGGCTGCGTGTGCATACGTGCGTGGCCATGCTGGAGACAGAAGGCGGCTCTAGATGGTCTCTAGAAGCCCCTCCCTTCCAGCCGTCTGTGATTTATAGATTCAAAGAACACCTAACAATAGACCACAGAGCCTTCCTTTTGCCAAGTCCTGTAAAGGCAGGAAACAAAGCTGCAATGATAGACACAGGCAGAGCAATGGGAGCTGAATCCTAAAATATCCCATTAGTTCCTTCTCAGACGAAAGATGTTCTTGTCCACCTGAACAAAGTACAAGGACATGAAATCTTAAGATGAAAAATATTTACTAGTCTGAGGTACACATCATTATTTTGTTTAAGATGTTCTTTCCACCTGTCTCAGAGCGCTAGAATTCTCTCCCGAGAAAAGTGACTGGAATCCCCTGCATTAATCACCTGGGCACAGACGCCCATCCTGGCTCACGAGCCCCAGAACAGCAGAGCCATGAGAGAAAGGATACCGACGAGGAGGGGAGGAGAGGGGACTCGCTGGCAGTTTGCCTCTAGACCGGAAAACTAAGACTTTGTGTTGGAAAGTTCTATGGGGGCAACTGGACAGGAAGGAGTAATCACTGAAACAGGGCGACATTCCCCGTTTTAAAGAAAACCCACACACAGACAGGATCAGGCCTGGCAGTGACCCAGAACCACCGCCACAACGTCTCAAAGCTGCCAAGACGGGAAATGGATTTTCCCAGTCATTAGAGACAAGTGCTCACACCATGCCTTGCAGCCTTATTGGCGTCTCCCAGCAGTGACACCTGGCCTCATCTGCAGGGGCTGAGTGGGAAAGGATTTGGTCTCTAATGATCCTGGAATCTAATGACCATACAGATAAAGAGATGAGGATGTTGGGTTGATTTTTTTTTTCCTTCCTTTTCAGCACAGTGCAGGGAGACAGCTGACAGCTTGGTCCCTAAAAACCATCCATATTAGATTCCTCAATCTACCTCCATCACAGCACGACCTGATTGGTGCCGGCTAATGAGACATCGGTGAATACACACCCAGCCCCTGGTCTAATTCAGCAGCTGGACACAGGCGGGATTTGGCTGTGCTGGGGGTGGAGGACGGGGGGTGGGGAGCGAATAGAAGGGGGAGGTGCTGCCTCCCTCCTTTCACTTTTGGGTTTGCTTGAGATGTTGAAAGGCAAATGTAGGAAATGAAAATGTGGTATCACTCCCCACCTAGCTGGGGTCCAGACAGCTCTCCTGCATCCTGCCCACGGGGATGCAGATTTGAGCAGTCTCAGAAATTTCACCTTATCTGTAGGTGTTCTAAGGCACCATGGCACCATGGTTGAGAGTCTGGGCCCTGGAGCTAGACCCCTGCTGCTCAAAGTGTGGTCCAGGTACTAGAAGCTGGCATACACTGTGAGCACGTCAGGACTCAAGCATCCTGGGCCCCAGCTCGAACCTGCTGAATTAGAGCCACCATTTTAGGAAGCCCCCCAAGTAAGTGATCCAATTGCATGTTAAAGTTAAGAAGTTGCTGTAAGACTCTGTCACCTACTGGCTGTGGGGCCTTGAGTGAGCGACCTAACCTCTCTGAGCCTTGGTTTCCTCATCTGTGAAATAAAGACAGGAATATTTAATCCTCATAATAATCCTGAGAATAAATAAGATAACCTATGAAAAGCATTTAGCACAGCAGCTGGTACAGAATATGTGCTCAATAGAAAAAAAAAACAACCATAAGATACTCACTACCCTATTAATTTATCAGCTAAGTATCCCTCCCCTCTTTTCTCCCTATACCACCTGTCTAATCTAAAGCACTCCCTTCTCTCCGCGGGACTCCTGCAGCAGCCTTCTAACCCGCCAACAGCTGGAGTCTTCTCCAGCCTCCTACATCGTTGTCCACAATGCAGGCAGGGTGATTATTTGAGATGCAAATGTACTCGCATCTCTACCTGACCCCCAACCCACACTTAAACACATCTATCAGGTATAAAGATCAAGCTCAATAGGGCTCCTCTGGCCCTGCAGGTCCCACCCACTCAGGCCTCCAGCCTCAGCTTATACTCCCTATCTCTGCCTTAACAATGCCGGCTTTCCTCCTCAGAACCTCAAAGAACCACACCTCTTCCTGCCACAGGGCCTTTGCACAGGACAGCACCTTTCCTCCGATCACTCCCCTCTCTTCTTTTTGCCTGGCAAATTCCACTTATCTGTCACATCTCTGTCCCAGAGAATCCTAGCTTCCTGGATCAAATCAAATTCCCCTGTTATAGAAGATCATCCAAGCCAGAGTTTTACATTAATCATGTGATTGATTAATTTGTATCTATTTCTCCCCGCCGGAAAGTCTCCATTGCTCACTATTACTCCCCATCCCCTAGCGGAGTGCCCAGCACACACAGGTCCTTCATGAATACATGCTGGGTAAAGGCCTAAGGATGGTGGCGACACAGGTGAGCTCCCCTGGGCTGCTCATATCATGAGGACCTTGGAGAAAGGGCAATCCTGGGACAGAAACACTGAATGACCTGTGGCTTTGACTCAGCAAGGGTTTACCAAAGGCCCAACGAGGGAAGAGCTCCAACTGTGAGGCCACAGGGGATGGCAAGAATGAGCAAGCCACTTTCCCATGAGGTACCTTTATGATCTTGCTACAGAGTCTGCAGCCGGACAAAAGGAGCTGATGGAGAAGATCACAAGCCCGTCTGAGTTCTGCCCCTGCACTGAGATTAGTTCCCAGCCTGCGAAGGGAAGGCTCCTCCCCACTCCTCTGTTCTGTCGCAGTCTGGGTATGGAGGGAGGAACCGGGAGACGGGACATGGGGAACAGAGATGAAGGACAGCCAGGACGAGCTCAGCTCATCTGGGAGGGAACTTCCAGGGGAAATGGTTCGACAAGGCCCTCTGAACGATTTTAGTACAAAACTCACCTACGCACAGGGAGCTCTGCCATTCCCAAAGTGCTTTCCCTTCCTCACTGGAGCCTTATGGTCACCTGTGAGCGAGACAGGGTGCAAGTCACCACCCCCATTTTACAGAAAAAGGAACTACACTTCCACATACATACATTTAGGGAACATACATGATGTGCCACACATGATAAGGGCTTTTGGGTATATTAGCACACACAGTTTTCACCACGGCTCTGAAAGGCCCTTACAGAGAGGAGGTGGCAAGGTACAGGAGCTAAGAGTCTGGCTTTGGGTCCCAGCTCCCCCAGCTGTGTGTCCTTAGACAAGATACTTAACCTCTCTGTGCCTCAATGATCTCAACTGTTCAGAAATGATACTGTTATGCTTATCTAGTGCTTTCCATGAGTCACTAGGGATTTATATATATATATATATAATAATTCATTTAATCCTCATTTTAACCTTATAACATTAGTATATCATTGCCCCATTCTCATATAAGGAAACGGAGGCACATGTCCAAGCGTTACAGCAAGTAGGTGGCAGAGCCAGGATTCAAACCCAGGCAGCCTGTGCTCTTGGCCACCGTCCTCCACCACTACCTCTCCTTGAGGGGAGCAGTTGCATAACTGCCTCAGATGGGTGCCGCGCGGATGAATTACAACACAAGGCACTCAGCACAGTGCCCGGTGCATGGAAAACCCATCCACATTAGCACCTGTGACTGCCTGCCATGGGGTCCACGGGCATCTTTCCCAGCGGGAAAGAGGACCAGAATTGCCTTCTCCACACCTCATATCCAGCAAGGCTGTCACTGACATCTCCGACACACGCCTGCGGTTCCCCTCCTTTCCCACCCCCTCCCAGGCCCTTGTCCCTGAACATCAGCCAGTCACCCCGCGTCCTCTCTCACCCCACTTCCCCCATCCTCTCTCCAACTGCTGGAGCTGATCCTTTACAAATGTAAACCATTACATGCCCTTCTTCTGTGTAAGTGCCTCGGAGAGCCTCCCAAGGCTCCAGGCTTGAAAGGCCTGCTCTGGCCTCTCCCAGATCCCAGATCTGTGTGTGTCCACCACAGGGGCCTCTGGACAACACCTCAAACGCATCCAGCCCCATCCTGCCTGGGGTAGGCAGATAACAGCCCTCAGAGGTGCCATGTCCTAAGCCCCAGAGCCTGTGACTACCTATGGTGAAACGGAATTAAGTTTTCAGATGAAACTAAGGTTGCTAATCAGCTGACCTTGTGATGCGGAGATCAGCCTGGATTATCCTAGTGGATAAGGGTCCTTAGAAGTAAAGGAGGAAGAAGGCAGAAGAGTCAGTGTCCGAGAGGTGAAATGCAAAAAAGCCTCCACGGGCCTTTGCTGGCTTGGAAGATGGTGGAAGTCACCACGAGCTAGGGAATGTAGGTGCCTCCTGGAAGCTGGAAAAGGCAGGGTTGGATTTTCCCCCACAGCCTCCAGAAATGAATACAGCCTAACTAACACCTTGGTTTTAGCCCAGTGAGACACATTTTCAACTTCCGACCTCTGGTACTGTAAGGGAATAAATCTGTGTGGTTTCAAGTCACTGAGTTTGTGTGATTTGGTACTGTATAGGAGACTAATCCACTACCTCAGGGCCTTTGCACTTCCCAATGAAGAACTGAGTGAACAAATCACTAAAACTCCAAATGTACTTCCTACTCTCTCATGGCCATTTTTCTGCATAAGGACTTCCAATATTCTGGAGCATTCTGGGTACTCCAGAATGGGTACCAGCATTCTGGAATTCACTATTCTCCTGCAGTCCCTTGCTATCCATCAATAGTAATATTTAACACTTCAGCAGGGTCATAATTTCTTTCAAATCTGCCTCCCCTGCTCCTGAGCTCTGGGATCTAATCATCAGAACTTCCCCAACTCCTAGCCAGCCCAGGGGCTGGCCAAATAGAGGCGATCAACACAGCACATGAGTAATAATAAGGGCTGTATGCATTACTTCTGCTGTCCAGTAACAGACACGTGCCGAGCATTTACTGTGTGCTGAGCACCAGGTAGGCCCTTCACGAGCTTTTCATCCGACACCAGCCCTGCAAGGTGGGCTACTGTTACTATCCCTGTCCTGCATCCCTGACGATGCAGTCAAGTCCTGGAGGGTTAGCTACCTTGCCTGAGGACACAGAACAAACAGTGGCAGAGCCAGGCCACGGACGCAGCAGGGCAACTTGGAAGGCCACTCTCAAGCACAACAGCACACCACATCAAGCCCAACAACCCTCCCACGTGAGATGAGCTGCTCCTTTTCCCAACACCTGGTGCTAATGCAGAGGGGTAGAGCTGGTGTTTGAAGCTGGGGTCTGGCAGATTCAAAAGGCTGTGTGTCCCTCCCATCCCCCAGGCTGTTCTGCTGTCTAACGAGTGAAGGAACAAAACGTTGACCTGGCACCTCCGGACGGCAGGCGGCTCACAGAGAATCAGACCGAGGACCAGCCGGCTGCCTGGGCCCAACAGCCTGCCCTGAGGTCTGTTTCTTTTTCAGAACAAGAAACGTCCACATTTCCAGTTCCTGAAGGCTCGGGCTGCTTGAAGAAATGGAAGAAATGACCTGCTTTAAAGCTGCTTCAGCATAGGCGAGAGCCTCTGGAAACTTGAAAGGGGCAGAACCCATTCTTTTGCCTGAATGTTAAGGGTTTTGTAAAAAGAAAGGGGGGAAAGAAGCAGATTTAAGTGACAGCAAGGAAAAGAGTGATGTGAGTGCTGCCCAGGTCGTGACTAGAGCATGGAGAGAAGTAATCCCGCTGCCACGTGTCCCAGGGAGGTGACGGGATCTGACATCTGGAAGTTTGGCCTTGATCATCCAATGCTGAAGGCTGCTAGTGGCGCCCAGTGACAGCAAGGAGCCCAGGGGACCTATTTCAGGGCCTCTGGGGTTCACAGGAGGGCCCTCAGCTGCAGAGGACAACAAAAGCTCCAGGAGGACAGGAGTCTTGTTTCCTAGTTGGTGACGCCATTTTGTGAGGATGAGCTTTGGGTATAAAACACTGAGGCCCCCTCCTTAACCGCATCCAAGTAGAACCACGTGCAGCCGCCTACATTCTCTAGTGGTTCTTCCTAGAGCCCAAGGAGGATCAGTACTGTTCTCGGAGATCCCCGTCCTGGACTCAAGGAGGAGGCCTGAAACGCACTGGACACTCACAGACAGTGAACAGCCTTGTTTCTTGTCCAGTAAAACGGTTTCAGTCAAGGCCTGGAGAATGAGCTAGTATTTACTTCGTACCTCCATGTGCCAGTCCCTGCGCCAGACGTTATCATGTCCATTACCTCATTTAATTCTCCATGGCTACTCTGGGAAGCAGATATCATGCCCATTTTATGGACAAGAATACTGGAGTTCAGTAATTATTCCAAGGGTACACAGACAAATCCAGGTCTGACTCCAACCTCTGCCTCTTTCTGTTCTTTCCTCAACCTCCCCTCCCCGGACACCATTCAGAAAGTACGTATCGATTCCCCTAATATGTACCCTGTGTTCCTGCCACCACAGCCCCTACACCTGCATCGGGAAACACATAATAAGGGGAAAACAAGCAAGCAGGGGAAACTTTAAATGCTGATAAGCACTGTGAAGAGAAAACCCGAGCCAGGTGAGGATGGGTGACTGAGTGGGTGGAGATGGTGGAGGAAAGCCCCCAAGACAGTAACTAAGCTGAGATCTTAACTACTATCTGAAAAACAAAGCTCCTTCTGTTTTCCATTTATAGCCTGAGAAATGCACTTGACTTTTCTCTTTATCCTTCTTAGGTCTCCATCAGCAGATTCCAAAGTACACAGTTTCTTTTTTTGGCTAGAAGGACTGGCAAAACCCACTGATAAGGTTACCTGTTCACCCCAGGAGAGAGAATTCCAAAGCAGGAATCAGATCTGCTCAGCCTCATAAACACAGAATAAGACGACTGGGGTCTTGGAGCTCATTCATCCTACCACGCCAAGTAGTTGCCACCCCCTAAGCTCTCTTTGAGTTTGCATTAATCAGACAGCTCACCGTAGGTCTTCTTTTCATTTCTCCAGGTCTGTGATGACGGACAGCATGGGGTGGCACTTCTGGATGCATAATAAGGGGCTGGTGGTGTTTTCTCACTCCCCCAAGACTGAAATTCATGGGACACAGGACATTTTTTTTTTTGACAGCACTGATCTGAAACCCTGTGTTCTTGAAAGGATTATTGCGGTTCTATTATAAAAGATAACCTAATCACATGGGAGAGAGTGATTTGATTTCAAGCAATTTGATTTCAAAACCCTGGAAGAGAATACCAAAGAATAATTAACTATGAAAACCAAAAGACACTAATCTTGACGAGCTAATGGGACAGACTGGAAGAGAGAGAAAACTCAGATCTTTAGAGTTTCACAGATTCTGGAATGGTTTGAATGACCAGAATCAAAGCTCATGGCAGGCCTTCAGCTGGCTACATGTGTAGCTTTTTCTTCCCTCAAATCCACGCGTCCCAAATAACTGGGTGCTCCTGCCCCCGGTTTGCTGGTCTGCTGCTCTGGCTTCTAACAGGACCAGGGTTTACTCCTGCCTGAGTTGCCTCCGGATCCCTGCTGGGGTCTAGTAAACCCCCTGCAGGAAGGAGGCAGCTCCTGCTGAGTGGGCAAAACAGACCCTTTCACAGGAGGGAGACAAGCAGACTGACGGCCCCTGACAGGTGATCTGATGAAACCTTCACAGAATTCCCTTTCCCTGCATTTGCTTTGGAGGTACAACTCTGGGTGATGGTGGCTCACTGGGGCTCTTTCATAAATCTCGAAGACAGGCCCTTTCAGGCATTCCCTACAAAAGAAAAGACCTCAGTGAGATTTCTGTCACTGACAGCCATTTATTCTGTATAAAGGAAAAACCATCATGTTTTCCCAATTCGGAGCACAGTGGCTGAAAACAACAACAACAACAACAAAAAACCCCACGTTGCATAAAATGGTATCAGTTCAGCGGCAGAGGCAGGGTTGCGGGGGTGGGAGTCGGGGTGCAGGGGTGGCAGGAGGGGTCTTCTTCAGCTGCTGTTAATAAAATCACAAGTCTTGCGTGCCTTCTCTAAGGAGGGTGGCTTCTATTCAACCTGCTGCCTCCAGAAGCTGCTCTCTTTGTGTTTCTTTCTGGGCAAGAGGAAGAAATGCCTCTTATTTTCACTGTGGACTTGATGTTCTATTTATGTACCTGAGAAAGATGTGAGTAACCGTTTGTGCTCAGATCTGACTCTGGGCCTGGCTGGTGCCACTTAAAATGAATAAAAAGGACGAGCCTCCTTATTTGGAATCCAAGGGGCCCCTCACATAGGAAGTCACTAAGTGAGAAAACTTCGATGGAGGGGGACAGAAGAGGGGCAGGGACGGACTATGATGTGAAAGAGAGAATGTCAATGCAAAAATGCTTTTTGAATGATTAGCTGTGGCTATTTAAGCCATTGAAAGTTTAAACCCTCTTGAGGTCAGGGAAAGAACCAGAAGAAAATCAGAGGCACATTTATTTCCTCGCTTCTTATGATAAACCCAGCAAAATTTTAAAATGCAAAGCATCTCTAAACAGCTATTTGATTAGGTTTTTTTCCCCCCCAACGAGGCCATGATAATTAGCAAATGCCTGGGAGATGAGATTTAAATATGCCAATCAGTCCATCTCAAGAGTTAGCAGAAACAACATGCAATGTAATTATCTTTAACCAATAACCACTTTTGTGGGGTTACAGCCTTAACTGGAGATCTGAAACCCACTACATGACCTCTCCCCAGACCTGGAGCAGTTGCTTTCCCACTTTAAAAAAAAAAGAAAAGAAAAGAAATAGCAATGCCAAGTGTTATCTGAAAACCCCACCAGTGTGACCTTTAAGGAGAAGGATTTTGAGTACCTCTGGTGATAACGCGGCCCCCATTTCTTCCACTAATGGGGCATTTTCCGAAACCAGCAGGGTGATGGAGATAACCTGAATTCACAAAGGTGTGAACAGACTACCTACAGTATCTAAGGCCCTATTTTCTCCATCAGTGATCGTTTCTTGGGTTGGAAATCATCAAAAACTTAAAGATTCACAACATCTTGAGTCTCACGCAGTCCATAGGGACATGCAAAATGGGTCCCTCAGTAGAGATTGGTCTGTAATGGGACAGAACGTCATCCAAAAGAGAACAGTTAGCTATTTGGGAATGTTTTCCTGTCTTGCTCCTGGGGCATGCTGCATTGTGAAACTACTCTGGTTAAAATGGAGTCTTTTCAAAGACTCAGGCTGTCGTCAGACCAAGTTCATTTTTCACACCATAGACTGGGTTCCACTATCTCTCAAAATAGCTTTTTAAAATATGGTGATGGCGAAGTGGCTAAGAGAGAGGAAGGTTTCACTTCTTCAACCTGTAACTACAGAAACGTGTGTCTTGGGCACAAAGGAACGTTACCAGGCAACGTGATAGAAATGAATAACATTGATAATCAATCCCATAGTAATAGCTTTTATAATTAAAGATTACTGCAAGTACAATGGATTCTAACACAAATGGAAATAATGGAGACACTGCCATCTCCCTGCCTCTTTGTCAGCAACTGTCCTCCTGCCTACACGTGGACCCTATGCTTCTGTGGTATGGGCCAAGTTTGTAATTAACCACCTGCCAGTGTGGGGGGGCCGTAACTCTAACCAGGCCAGCACTTTCTTCACTAAGTTCTTACAAGCAATAATTAAACCCTCTAGCCTTGCTTGTGAGGTCTGATCACAATTGAGCAGTACACACATACGTACATTGGCACATCTAACAATGATGGATTCTCAAAGAACCACTGGCTGGTGCCGAGCCTGCTAGCGCTCTGATCATCAGATAAGTATCTCCTTATGTGAGTGCCTTGAGTCCTAGCCCCTGCCCCACAAGCCTTCACCTTTTCTTTTAATCGAACAACGTTTTGCAATTTCAGCTCCATCTATCAGGTGCTTCCATTGTCTGCTAATAGAGTTTACAGAATCCTATTCCCCAGTCTCTGGCCAGAGCCAAGAAATCTTCCGTCATTCCTGTAAGTCCAAGAATGTTTCAAATGCACTATAAACTGAACTTGAACTTTGTCCACCATTTGGCTGTCGACCTGAGAACTTGCCAGCAAGGGCTTTAATTCATAATTAGATGTTGGCTAGACAAATTACCTGCCAATGGTACCTTTGCCTACCACTACTGCACAGGAGAATAATGTTCAATGTGGGGATACATGGAAAGAGAGAGCTCTCCTGGGAGGAAGTGTTTTGCAAAATCTATTTCCTTGACAACTATTTTCCAAGCAAATGTTAGTACTGTAGGGGTTTTTTCCCATGGTTTTGAAATATGCTGGCGTCTAAAAATCAACATTGTCGAATGCCCTAATGTGAAAAATAGGGATCAAAACAGAAGTAAAATAATAATAATAATAATAATAACCAGAGTTGAAAATTTTAAAGTCCGGGGATTCACACCACTTTCTGTGTGTGGGTACGTGGTCGGGGGGAGGTTTGAGGGGGGTGGAGGGAGACAGTAATGAGCAGAAGATGGGCAGCATTTAGAGGTACGGCTGGGGATTACTTAGTTTCCCAGCTCAGGTGACCATGGAGAGAACGTGGAGCACAGTCTCCCCGCCCTGCTGGGCCCCTCTACCCAGACCTGGAGGACTAACTCGGGCTCTTGGGGGGAGCACGGTCTAGTCCCTGACCATCCCTTCCAGCACGAGGATTAAAGAAGCTCCAAGAACAATCCAGTCAGTCTCGGGATTAGGTTATGTTTCTTTAGAATCGTGCAGTCTCTGATTCTCTGAGACAGGCCCGATTTCAAATATTCGGTCCCATTATTAGATGATGTGTCAGACACCATGTTTTTATTCGGAAAATGGTTTTATGGCATTGGCGGGTCTCCTGATGTGGGCAGAACCATATTCCTAGTGCCAGGACAGAGCAAGGGTGTCAAGAGGGCTACCATCCTCTGCTCCAGCTGACCTTTCTCCCCCTGATGACTTCAATGGAATTATTAGCTCAGCTCTAAACAGGTCATGGCAAATCAGGACACTTTCTAACATACCCATTCACCCACACAATATTCCACATGAAGTGTGGTCTGGGTGCCAAGAATGGTACTAGATTTTGGGGACTCAGAGGGACAGGATAAGTGCCTACTATAGGGAGTCATTTTTTAAAGCACGGTTCTTGATTTGGGGTCTATGGGTAGAACTGGAATCTAGGAACCCCTTGAAACTGTACATAAAAATGGCGTGTCTTCTGCGCATGTATGCACATACCATTAGCATTATTCTGGGGGAGGAGGGTTTATACTTTTTATCAGATAAGCACAGGGGTCTGTGACTCAAGACAGGTTAAGGATCAGGAAAGCTATAATGCAAACTGCTGTTCTGTCACCAAGATCTACCCATAGTGAAGGGGTAAGGACAGGCTATGCAACGGAGGTGACGTCTGGGCAAGGTCTTGGCAAATGCAAGGGCTCGGCTTCACCTGCCTGGAGTCAAAGAATGAAGGCTGTGTCCTTCCAGTTCAAGCCTCTCCCTCCAGATGCCCTCTGGGCCCCTCCCCACACCCATCTCCCTCCTCCATGCTTGTTCCTCCCTTCATCCACTTCCTCAAGTTTTTCCTGAGCACCTACTTAGGCCAAGCCCTGTAAGCAAGAAAAACATGGGCTCCTGCCCTCCCGGGGCTGACATTCTTGTAAGATAGACAGACATTAATCAAATACAGAGATATATCATTACAAACTGAGATCAATGCTAAGTAGGGGGGAGAACGGAGAAAGAGCATGGTTGCCTGTGGGGACCTCATTCCAGAGAGACAGGCAAGGCTTCTGTGCTCACCAGCCAGCAATCTGGATGATAAACCACCTCACAAGTCTGAAAATCCTCAAAGGGAGAGACCACGGATCACTGGGCATGGCAGCTCACAGAGCTTGCAAGCACCTGGCATGGGGAGCACGTGTATTTGCTGAACAAACAGACGAGTGGATCAGCAGGCTATCCTGTGCTGTTCCCTGTATTTAACATTGCTCGTACCTCTCAGGCACACAGCTCTCACTGGAGATCTCCTTCAAGCCCACAGCGCAGAGAACAACTAAAAAATCACCCAACTCGGTGATGCCTCCCACTTCACAAACTCTCAAGAAATGCATTTTCCTTCCCTCTTATTGGCTTTCTCCCACAAAGCTACTTCGATATTCAATTCTGGGCCTTCGTTCAAGTTCCAAGCTGTTCGCACATGACTCTGCTCACACTCGGTCCTGGAACTGAGGCTCAACCCCCTCCGCGAAAGGTTGAAAAGGCAGAGGCCACCCTCCGTGGGGAAGAGCAAGACACAGAGAAGGGGGACCTTGTGCCTCGAAGCAGGGAAGAGCTTGAAAATGCATACCAGGGAGCTGACATCGATTCTGTTTACTGTCTGTTTTGTTCGCTGTTGGCACATAGTTCACACTCAATACTTATTTGCTAAATGAGCCAGTGAATGAAAGGGGACTTGGACATGCCAGGCAGAGGCAGACAGGTGGCAAAATAGACAGGACGGGCGGCAGAGCTGCACCACTGGTGGGCTGGCAAATGTGTCTTTCCTGCAGGAGCTCTGCTGGATATTCTCGCTTACCTTTTAGAGTAAGACAAAAATGAAGTAACGGAAAACAGACCAGAATTCCATTTGTCTGTCGCTGATGGTAGCAGATTCTTTGCTGAACTGGACAGCAGCTTTTGAAACCTGGAAAAGGGTTATTTTCCATTTCTCGTGGTATTTACGATGACACACGTTAAGTTTTCTCCGCGTTATTAACATTTTCTCCACCACGTTCTTAAGTCTAGACAATCATCAGGACAATAAATCATATCCTGATTTATAGCTTTTTCTAGTTTCTGTGGTGTAAACACTCCTACCACTGTCTATCTCCAGCTGCCTACATGATGTTAGGGAGAGATGTGCAGAAGAGCGTCATTATACAGACATGATACAGACAGGGTAGACACATGTCCCCTCAAGAGCACATATGAGTAATAATGTAGTAAATTAATGAAGAAATGAGGAGTTTTGAATATTGGCTACCTTTGTTTTTCATATACCTTAATTATACATTTATGTAATTAATTTTTACATAACAGCAATTTGCTCCCAGAATTTCTGGAAATTTAACAGTGGCTCTCCTGCTTCAGCTCTGGCCCATCACTGGGTACACTGCCAGCAGACCAAACTCTGCTTTGGGATCATAGGAGATTCAGCTGCAATGGACTCACCCAGAACTGTGGTCATGTTTATACAACATGTGAGTTTTGTCATTAAAAACAAAACAAAATAGAATTTTGAATTCTATTGTGGGCCTGCTAATCTCCCTGGATTTAGGGTTTCTAAAAACTTTGCTGCAGCCCCACCCAGGGCCTACTCTGTTCCCCAGAGGGAAGGGTGCCAGCTCTTGGAGGCCTCAAAAAAAATGCAGACAGTACCGTGCTTTTTAGGTAGTAAAGTGCACATTACAGAAAACTGTGGCCTGAAGATCTAGCAGAAGCTCTGGCAAGTCAGCCAGAAGAGAGGTTAATTCTAGGTCCGAGGCAGGGGTGGGAGGACAGAGCTGGGTGTGCTAAAGAAGTCGAACCATCTGCCTTGTTGGACACCATGGGGCATGGGGAGTGGGGAAAGGTCCCAGGAGACAAGGGATCTAGAACAAAATGGTCTTGGCTTTGAAGGCTGCCCAACAAGAAAATCCCCAACTCCAACTTCCCAGGTCACATTTAAGCTCCAGCTGGGGCCACCCAGGCAAGTGGGCGACTTCATGGCTCAAGCCCTTTGTCAGGTGCTGGGAATGAGCACCCTTGGCCCTGCCATGGCCTCCTGATCTTCCTGATATTCCACTCCTGGGCAGTGGGCTCAGGAACAATGTAGGGTGTGCAGGGGAGAGGTAGGGAGGGCCAGAATCATTGTGGGGCTACTGCCAGGCCTGGAAGATGCAGGTAAAGTCTGGAGTCAGTGCAGCTTCTCTGAGCTTCTGCACAGTCTGTGGAGAGTCAGGCTGACGGGGTCTGGGGAGAGCTCAGAGGGCCCACTGCGGTGTTCTTCTCCAGGGACAGTCACCCTTGGGGCTGAGGAAACACCAGCAGTGGGAAGGGCAGGGCCGGGGCTAGCACGGAGAGTACGGAGCACAACTCAGGACCCCAAGTCCCACTAACGCTCCATCTTGCACATCATCTTGCACCAGCCCACCCTGGGGGCCCAGGTGTCCTCATCTAGAAAGACAGCAACTGGGGGCACCTGGGTGGCTCAGTGGGTTAAAGCCTCTGTCTTCGGCTCAGGTCATGATCTCAGGGTCCTGGGATTGAGCCCTGCATCAGGCTCTCTGCTCAACAGGGAGCCTGCTTCCTCCTCTTTCTCTCTGCCTGCCTCTCTGCCCACTTGTGATCTCTGTCTGTCAAATAAATAAATAAAATATTTTTTTAAAAAAAGATGGCAACTGTGAGAATGATTTCCAAGATCAAAGGAGAGAAAGAAATGGACTATAGAAGCTGTGATGGGCTGAGCGGATGGGAGGGATCGCAAAGAAGAGGAAGACTTTTCAGAGGCAGGTTTGGAGGAGCAGCAGGCTGTCTCTACTGGGTTCACTCCAACCCTTGGGCCAACCTCTTTCACTCCCACAAAACCTCCGGGCCCCTCCCCATTCATGCAGCCCTTCCAGCCCACAGTCTGTGCGTCCTAAGATTAAGGGCAGAGCAGGATAAGGAAGGGTCCTACTCTAGATTCACACTCTGGCCGTGGCACTTTCCAGCTGTATAACTCTGGGCATGTTGCATCACATCTCCGAGCCGCAGCTTCCTCAACTGTAACACAGGGAGAATGATCATCTCCTAGGACCAGCGTGGGGATGAATAACCCATGGGAAAGGACTCCCCACACTCTGACAGGGGTCACTGAGTTGTGGCTTTGGGGGACTAACACCTGCCAGGCCACCCAGAGGGAGAGCAGATGTTGGTAGAGAGGAGGGGCTCTCAATCAAGGCCTGGGGGGCTGGGAAATGGGCCCAGAGAACAGGGAGGAGCACAGTAGGGGCCTGGCTATGATGCCCTGAAAGGGGACAAGCCCTCAAATGGGCAGATGTCCAGTGAGTGGGTCCGGCGCCATGTGTGGTGTTCCACAGCCTAGAACTCACATCCCTGATCACCCCACAGGGCGGGTGCCTCACAGTGCAAGTTACATGGGTGTGTTTATTCTAGTAAGGATAACATCTAAAAGGCCATGGTAGCCAGCACCCCTGAGGGTAACAAAGCCTGACATGAGGTTACCGAGCTCCCTAGTCCTGCCTTCTTGCTCTTCTATGGCTTTTGCTGTATCAATCTCTTTTCTGTGTGTTTGTCAAAGGGCAGCCGCCAAGTCCCCAAATGGGACATAAATAGGACTGATGTACGATGAGCTACTATATTCTCAGCACCGGAAGTGTAAGGCCCTTAGCCTTAAAGTGACAGATGAGTAGGAAATTATTTCTTGCTAAAGAATAATGAGGACCACAAACCGCTGTGTAGGGGGACGATTCTCTAGAAGGTGAGCATTTCCAACCAAATGCAGGAGGCGCCACCTTGCCAAGCCTCGGGGCCTTGCTTCATCTCTTTGTTCCTATACTTTGAGCAGCAGCCTCCCTCCTTACCCCTGCTTCTCCTTCTCCCCAACCTCGGGACAAAGGTACATGTTGAGGCCAGCTTTCTCAGTCTGGGTTACAATACGCAGGACAGTGTCAGCCTCTCACTGGAAGGCTAAGGGCCCTGGGATCCCTTTTCCATCCGGATCCATGCACACGACCTTTCCTCTGCTTGGTTACCACCCAGGTTGGCCTCTCGATCCCCTCCCCACACCTCTTTGACTCCCTCCTGATCAATGAATCTGAAGAGCAGGGCGTCAGTGTGGGCATGACCCAACAAGTGTCTTCTGCTTCCATTTTCCACTTCTACCAGCACCTTCAAAGGGACCAGTACAATTAAGTGGACAGAAGCACAGCCTGGCGTGCAGCCGAAAAACACACATGGATTTACCTGCAGAAGGTAGAGACCCAGAAGGAATGTGTGTCTATCCAAATACAAAGCTGACCCTAACAAACTGGGCAAGCATTTCAGCGAACACTTTGGTGAAGGACTACGAAACCAGAGTGTCTCGAGACCTGGAAAACCTGCCAAATGTGCCTGTAGCTACACTAAGAAATGATATCCTTTAGCTCATGATAATCCCAACCTAAGGCCCACATCGGTTTTGCAGACCATCCTTCAGAGACCCAGCCCACCACTCCTTCCCCTCCAGAAGAGGAAGCAGCTCATGAGGACCCCCCAGTCCAGGCCCTGGGCTTGCTCTCCCACCCCCAGCTCCAAGGGAGCTATTTCATACTGTCAGGTTCAAGGACAAGAGTTTTGTTTGTTTGCTAAAGTTAAACTGCAACAGGAGAAGTTGAGATTTCAGAGCAAGAGTCAATTTCTTCACATTCTATTAACCTCTGGCACAAGTCCTTGAGGGAAAACTGCATTTCCTAGAGGGTTGTGAGGTTTTTTTTAAGATTTTATTTATTTATTTGACAGAGAGAGAGTGATCACAAGTAGACAGAGAGGCAGGCAGAGAGAGAGGAAAGGAAGCAGGCGCCCCGCTGAGCAAAGAGCCCGATGCGGGGCTCGATCTCAGTTACCCTGAGATCATGACCTGAGCTGAAGGCAGAAGCTTAACCCACTGAGCCACTCAGGTGCCCCTTCTAGAGGGTTT
This sequence comes from Mustela erminea, assembly GCF_009829155.1. NCBI lineage: Eukaryota > Metazoa > Chordata > Mammalia > Carnivora > Mustelidae > Mustela > Mustela erminea. The sequence continues at coordinate 91,086,771 of NC_045623.1, forward strand.
TAAAAAGGAAAAGACTTCAACCAACAGACTTGGAAATCAGTCCCCCTGATACAAGGCCGACAACAGACCCAATAAGACAAACCAGGGGTTAAAGGGCCCACTTTTTAACCAGCCATGCTCTTCCCCACACATCAATTATCTTCTGTCCCCAAGGGTCAGGGGAAAGAGCCAGAGAATAGTTTTCCACTTGTATTTGTCAAACTCAGCTCACTCCCTTGAAGTCCAGAGGAGAGACTTGAACTACGAGTATCAGTAGGCTCCGTGTAACTAAACTGGTCATTTGGTATTTTGAGAGCACCTGAGAATCGCAATTACGGAGGGGAGGAGACGGTCATTTCCTCTCAGAAGGGGTGATTTTCACCCTGGAAGAGCGGTGTTAGGTTCCCTCCCTAAGTTCCATGAAACATGGGAGCTGAGCGAGAGGCTGCAGTAGGAGAGAGACTGGGGGATCTAGTCTGGACCCCACATTTTATAGACGAAACTCAGACCAGAGGAATTAAAGGACTCGCCCCAGATTACAGAATGAATTAATTCCTTAATCCATGACCTTTGGGGATGAAGTAGGTTGGAGCCCTCCATCAAAGATATACTCTAGGGCGCCTGGGTGGCTCAGTGGGTTGAGCCGCTGCCTTCGGCTCGGGTCATGATCTCAGGGTCCTGGGATCGAGTCCCGCATCGGGCTCTCTGCTCAGCAGGGAGCCTGCTTCCTCCTCTCTCTCCCTCTGCCTGCCTCTCTGCCTACTTGTGATCTCTCTCTGTCAAATAAATAAATAAAATCTTAAAAAAAAAAAAAAAAAAGATATACTCTAAGTTTTGTTTTCTTTTTAGAATAGCCTAGCTCGCAAGATGGTTTATTTCAAACCAATAAGGCCTTGCTTTGTTTTAAGCCACTTCAACGACCAGAGGACAGCATGTGTTCTGGTGAACTCCACGGCACTTTGGAACCACAGAAAATTTACAGCCTAAACGTGAGCAGATTACGTTCCGCCGCAGCTGCCATAATGTCAGGCTTCCCCATGCAGCCACACACAGATTAGAAGCTCGCTCCGCATAAAGAAAGGACAATTATTGGAGGGAAGAAAGGCTGCTTCAGCAGCGGCTATGTCCTGGGGCGTGGGAGAGCTTGGCGTGGGGAAGTATCTACCTACCCCGTGGGATACAGCTTCCTTAATGCAGAGTCTAGATCCGGCTCAACAGTCCCCCAAAATAAAAGTCAGAGTTGTTTTCTTTTTACAAAGCCTTACCCTCTGGAAGGAGTCAGGTGCCTCACGAATCAGTTTAACAGCCTGGGACCCCCTAAGGTAACAATCTCTACTGGAAGTCTCGGATAGGTCTTCATCTGTTTCGAAAGGCAGCCTCTAGGATCCCTGAGGACAAGGAATGAAAACTAAGGTCCAGAGCAGCTAATCTGTCCACAGTTGCACAGCACATCAGTAAGAGGTAAGTGATCCTGGATTCTCGGGCTGGGGGACAGGAAGAGCTGAAGAACCAGGCTGATCTCTCTGGGTGATGCTGCACCCTAGAATCCAGGGGGAACCAGATCAGGGTTTCTCAACTTCGACACTATGGACACTTTGCACTGGATAATTCTTCATTGTGGGGAGCTGTGCATTGTCAATGTTGAGCAATATCCCTGGCCTCTACCCACTGCAAAGCCCCAGTTGTGACAACCAAAAATATCCCCAGACATTGCCAAACATCAGCAGTGACTGGTGGGGGCTGAGGGGAAATGTGGTACAAAATCGCCCCAGTCGAGAACCCCTAGAATAGACAGTGAATTTCAGGGGCAGTCCCTACACTGTCAACCCAAATACGCCTGACCCCTGCCCCCCAGGCAAGAGCTGGGCCACTCAGCAAATTTCCTGCTGGGGCCAGACTGGAGGGAAACCAAGGCCAGCCAGAGCAGCCTAGTTCTGGGGAAAGCAGCTTAGCACCAATACCCTCTCCAACATGGCCCCTAGCCCAGGACACTGACAGCTGTTGCGTCCAAGAGAGTTCAGAAAAATTCGGGCATCTGTGGAGCTCCCTACCTTAGAAGACAGAGGACTGCATCCGGAGCAAGGGACAGGACTTCTGATCAGAAGGCCGTTGAAGGAAGGGCACACAGTAGTCACACCACAACACAGAAATAGTGGTTTGCTAGAAAGCCCCCATAGAGAGCTGGGTAATTTTCCGGCAGAGAACTTACACTAGAAGCTAACATCAACGCAATACCCTCCTATGTGCCAGGCACTCTGCTAAGCACTTGCCCATATTCCAACCTCAAGGATGGTTTCCATTATCCCTCATTTTGAGGAAAGAGAAACTGAGGCAGCAGGTCTGTGACTTGCCTGAGGTGCCCTCTTGCCCCCCACCGATGTCTCTGGGAGGACAGGCCCAAGCTCTGCTTCACAAAAGCACCTCACAAGGCTTGGGGCCTAGCTCCAAGGCCCACGAGGTAGGGGGAAAGATGGCACGGCTCGAGGCCGGCAGCAGCTTCGGCCTTTGCTGACCGGCCACATGCCAAGTGCTGCCGGCACCTCAGGCCCGTGCCGGAGCGGGCGCTGGGGGCCTTCCAGCCTGTGGGGCAGGAAAGGCGGACGCCAGCTGGAACAGAACCTGAGAACACATTAGCAGAGTCTCACTTCCCGGGAGAACGTCACTCCGCCACACTGAACAGGCTTCTTTGGCAGCAAGTAGTACTCGCAAGCGTCCCAGTGTCACTTAGAGAAGCCATTTGTTTCCCAACAGCCACCAGGAAGGCAGCAGCTGTCCTGCGGCAGAAGTCTTTGGCGCTGCCTGAACCTCTTGCCAGGGGCCACACAGGCCTTCCAGCCCTGACACACGGGGCCAAGGCTCCTTGGTTCCTCGGGGAGTAGAGTGACTACCGGTGTCCTTGGGAAGTGCCCGGAGGCCTGGGGGTCAAGAGCTGCTGAAGGGACAAATTGGAAAGATAAAGCACTTGGCTTTGGGTAGCAGTTGCTGGGAAGCAGGACAAGCCCTCGGGGTCTCCAGACTACTCAGCAATGCCTGCTCAGGCCACAGCAGGCAGGCCGCAGTGTCTTCCCTCCCCCTTGGTACCTCGGTACCATAGCACCAATGTGGGACCATGTCGCTAGCGCGTCTCAGATGGAAGAGGACTTCGCTGCTTTCCTAAATCCCCAAATCCAGCAGTCTAAGGAAATGCCTGAGACAAACCTGATACAGCCCCCCAAAGCACAGATTTTCCCCATGGGGAACATCTCTCTTTTCCTGACAGTTGACCTCAGGCCCCCACCAGGAATTAGAACGCGTTCCACCAGGCCAGAAGGATCAGCTTGCAGTTAAAGGGTGAGCATGTTAATTCTGGGCAACCTGCTCAGTGACAAGAGCCAGAAGAACACATGTTAGCCTCTCCCTGCAGAGAGCATCTTACCTAAAGATAAGGAGTTTCGCCTTGGGTCATGGCCCCACAGACACAGAAGGGTCAGGAATGCCTTCAAGAGCCTTGTCCACACTGCTAGCCATGGGCTGCCCTTTCTATCCGCTGGGAGGCTGCTCACGAGTCACAGGGGCAGACCAGGAATCGGTCCACGTCAAAGACTTGCAGGGCAGTAAGCAGCCTGGAGCGGGCCCCTCCTGGCCCCAGGAAGGCAGTGAGCTTGGCGAGAAGCTTAAAGTACAGGTGAAGAAACGAGTACGCTCAGGACCCAGGCCTGGAAGAACCAAGAGCCCTCGTACCCCTCCAGCTGGGCAGTCTGTCTTTCTCGCCAACTGGGCCCAGTCACCAAGAGAAGTCTCTGGCAAGGGCTAGTCTGCGCTTTCCTCTGGGATGCTCTAGAAGACTCAGCAGTGGCCAGGCCCTTGGTTCTTGGCATCCACTGATTTCTAGGATGTTTGCTCATTAATTGGTGTGCAGTAGACGGAAACTCTCCAGAACCAAGCTTCCCTCCCCAACTTTTCCTGCAGGCATCATTGCCTTCCGCCCTTTCTCCTAAGCCAATCCCCTCCGGTTCTCTTCTGAGGGGGTTCTTATTTGCTGAATGAACAAGTTGAAAAATAAGTTTAGAAATAAGCTCAGATAAGAGCAATAAAGCCTCCCTTTAGCCTGTGCCATTAGAACTGATTTGAAATAGGAGAGCCAGATTTTCCAGGTGAGAATTACAGGGTTTGTGGATTAAGAAGACAACCGAGTCTCCTTTATTTTTCTTCTATAAGAACTAAATTGATATTTACTTGCACAAGCCAAGAGCAAAAAGGGGCAGTGAGCTCTCCTAGCAGACATTTAACCACTCAAGTGTGGCAGATCCATCCTAGCCTAAAATGGCAGAAAGAGAATTCAGAACATTCTACATCAGAGATAAGTCCTATATGGCCCCAAAATGGTGTTTTCTATGGTTAAAATCCCTGTCCCTTGCTAGAAGGGAGATCTGAGAGTTAAAGCAGGCAATGTCTGACCTAGTCACTCGAGGGGGAGGTCACAAGCTCCCAGTACAGGCCCCCAAATCAGCTCAGAAACAACCACAGAAATAGCCTGGAGAAGCAGCTGGCTGAGGAGCAAGACAGGTTTCTCAGAGGCCAAGCACGGTGAGCACTGGGCACTGACTTCATAACAAAAGACTCCAAACCCTTACAGAGTTTCTGGTTGGAGCCCCTCAGCTCATGGTCTGGCTTACATGTGATCGGCAAGGTCACGGTCAGCAGTGAGCCACTTGACTCTTCGTCTGTCCCTGGACAGCAGGAAAAATAAGTGTTGGCTAAGGAACAATGCTGAGAACCTCATTTATAAAAGCAAGAAGAACAATCTGTCTCATGGCAGGAAAGACCTGCTTCACACCCAAGGGAAGGGGAGACCCTGTAGGATCCCATCAGGAATGCAGATTTGAGTACTTAGGGGGCTGGCAGCACACATACCCTCTAGTTCTTGGAGTCAGAAGCTGGTTTTGTCCCACCACTTGGGCAACTCAGCTTGGCTAGTGGCAAAAGGTCTCTGGGAAGCTAGTATGGCCCCAGGCGAGATGGAGCATCCTAGGATTTTCAACATGAAAAGCAACAAGGCTGGAATGTGTTCAACCTCTGGAGTTCACCTTATGATACTGGGCGGGAACCAGATGCTTCCATTAGACACAGGGCAGCTGGAACAGAGCAACAAGTAGGCTCTCAGAACTCAAGGAACTGAGAAGTCCCCTTGGAGTCCAGCATTCTGGGACCCTCCAGCCCAAGAGCCACATGTATGTGTTGGATGCCAGAACAGAAACATGCCATGGGTGAACTGGCCTGCAAGCCCTGAAACCATCCTGTGAAATGAGAGCAAAGCCTCACGGGCTGAATGGGACTGCGGAGAAATCCAGAGCAACTGAGAATAGAAGTGATGGGTTCCTAGGCCAGGTGTGCAGGGCAAGATGTTAAGGTCCCCACCTCAGAGCTTGCCGCTGGTGGAACAACAGTAGCAAAAAGACCCACCAGCTTCGACCTCAGAACCAACAAGAGCAGTGACCCAGCTCCAAAACTGGGAAAGCCAGTGAACCCCATGACCTAGTCAAAGGGTCAGCCCATACAGATCAAGGATAACCTCGGAAACTGCCAATAAAGTCCAGAAATACAATGACTTCTTTGTTCATAGAGCAGATCAATGAAGAAAGTCGACAGGACAGAGATGAAAACAGGGCAAGATGAGCCAGAGACAGGAAGGCGTTCAGTCAGACTTAGGTCTCTGAGGTTCTTCTCCATTTTTCCCTCACTCTGTGGATTCACACCACTACTGGGAAAATATTTGGGATTTCTGACATTCATAAGGCGCCTTAGTATTAGCACACCCTGGATGCTGTCACATCACGCATTTGTCACAAAGACAAAAACTGAAGCTCGGGGTCTCGCGGTGGAAAATGTCGAGCTTCTTCTGAAGACCCACACAGCCTGCACAGTCTACGAAGAGGCTGGAGAGCGAGACTTGAGTGTTCCTGAGTGGCGTGTGTGAGATGGTCCAGGAAGGTGCACTTTCTAAGGTAGGTGAAAACTCGAATCAGTAGTCCTGGCATCCTTCCTGGGATGTGCCCGGCATAGAGGTTAAACACAATGCTCGTGGAATTCCTGAGGAAACGTGGCGTGCTGATTTGGCTTCCAGCATTAGGTTGTTGACAGGAAGTAGGAGACAGGTAGTCAGGGAAGAATGACAGTTTGGGGATTCATGTGATGACAATTAGCCAAGTTCTGCTCTGCTTCTCTTTACAAAGAAAACTTCCCTTCTCTTTGCTCTTGGAATGCCATGTTAGAAAAGAGACATTTCCATGGCAACCTCATACACATTTAGTGATGTGTCACTAAATTTGTATGTGCACAAAGGCACATTAGGAGACTTTTTGAATGTGGCAAGAGAAATAGATTTTCATAATTGAATGTTGCCCTCAAGTAGAGTTTACCATTTGCTGAAAGCTGGGGCTACAGCAGGAGAGGCGAACTCTGCCTCATCAGAATTGAGGCTCGACCCAAAAATCTCAGCTGACTTGAGCTGAGGGCTGTTTCTTCGGGAGGCTGTTGCCCAGAAAGGGGCTCAGACAGATGGGGGCACAGCCGGGGGCCAAGATGGCCTTGGCAGAGACAGAGAAAACAGATCTATCTCCCGTCTGACCAGAGCCTGGGGAGAAAGAAAGCTATGTGGTTAAGAAACAGACATGACCCTGATTGCTTCCTAGGTTCTCAGCACCTCGTGACCCCAAGATTATCTTCTGTTCTAACAAAGAGCATGTTGGAAAAGATTAGCACCAATATCAGAGAGTTCCCCTCAAGAAGTGGAACACAAGAAAAACTCTGAATTGAACGCCCGAAGTCCCAGGTGTATGTCCTAGTTCTGTCTTTTCCTCGTCAGGCAACTCTGGAAGCCATTCTCTCTCTAAGCCTCAATCTGTATACTGGGAAGAAGCTTCCCGATTACCAGATGCCCCAAGGAGGGAGTGAATGTGGAGGCATCACTATGAAACTGTAACACTGATAAATCGTAACACTGTATGGTGGCACTGACTGGGCCCAGGCATACCTGGTAGCAGTCTGGGCTCCCGGAGCTTGGGTCTGGTGAAGGGGCCGCCCCAGCCCTGCCTGTGCTGAGCTGGACCTGCTGCTGGCTGTTCTGGTCCTCCCCCACCCCACCACACCTACTTCTGGCCTGAGCCCATCAGTACAGCAGCCAGAAGGCCCAGGCATCGCATCATATACACATTTAACTCCCAGACACTTGATTCTACCCATCTGCCACCTCCTCTCCAAACCTTTATTTTCCCTATTACTCTTCTCTCAAGCAAACTAGGCCTTGGCCTCCATTGCCCCAAGGAAAGAGAAGCCACCAGTGAAGAACAAACAGAAAAGTTAAATTTTGGCTTTTGAGTTTCCACAGGCCAGGGTCCCGATAATAAGAGATTTTCAAGGATACATTGGAACATGTGTGATTTCACCTCACATGCTTGATTCAGACCCTAACCCCAAGGTAGAGGGCAATCAGCTGCCTCTGCTTCAGGAAAGGGGCATTGCTTGAGGGTAAAACATGGCCCCTTCACACTGGAATCCAGTGAAGCACCCCATTCCCCCATCACACACTCCTTCCCCCATCAGCCTCATCTGTGGCCTGGGCCTAGATCTCTAACCAGGCTTCACACCCTGCCTCACCCGCCAGTACCCAGCCCCTACCCCCCATGAGGTCATCTTCTGCCCCCATCCCAGCCTCAGCCCACAAACACCACCCAGATCAGCTCTCCCCAGCCCTCCCAGCACCACCTCAGACCACATGGTCCTTCCCTGCCCACGTCACTGCCCCTTACACTTCCTGTCACACATTGCCACCAAACTAGAGAGGCTCGGCCACGCCTGAAGATTGGCAACCCAGGCTACCCAGGTATGCTTATGAACTCTGGCCATGTTCCCCAGGCCCTGCGTCCCGTCCCTACTCCCTCCTGATGCCACTGGCCCCCATTAACCTGCACTGAGGCTCACCCCACACAACATTTTTGGTTTATGCCAGAGGGGCTGACAAGCTGGGTTCCAAAAGTCACTACCTCCCCTCACGCTGCTGCTAAGAACGTAAGACAGTACAACCACTGCGGGAGTTTATGCAAGTTCCTCATTAAGTTCAACATACAACTGCCATGTGACCCAGTAATTCTACTCCTAGGCAGGTACCCAACAGAACCGAAAAAAAGGTCCACCCAGAAACATGTACACAGATGTTCACAGCAACACTACTCACAATAGCCAAAACGGAAAAAATATCCTGAAGTCTGTCGACAGGTGAACAGATATGCAGAGTGTGGCATACTCACACAAGGGAACGTTATTCCTAAATGAATAGAAGAAATGAAATTGATGCATTCTACCGTATGGATGAACCTGGACATCATGAGACCACACGGTATAGGACTCCGATGCCATGAAACATCCAGACTAGGAAAGTCCGTAGAGACAGAAAGCATGCTAGTGGTTTCCAGGCGCTTTGGTCGGGAAGGGACTACAGAATGGCTGCTCAAAGAGTAGAGCGTTTCCACTCGGAGCGATGAAATCTTCTGGAACTAGCCAGTGGTGATAATCACACAGTATTGTGAATGTCCTTAATGCTACTGTATTGTACACTGTATTGTACATGCTTAATGTTATAAGTTTTACATTATGTATGTTTTACCCACTTTTTAAAAAGTCACCTCATAACAGTCTGTGCAATTCCTTGGTGCCGCCCAGTAGCCTCCATGGCCTTGCCAATGTAAGACTTTGTTGCCTCCAGAGTTCCGGGACTGGAGGGGGCTCCTGGCTCTGGGACCGGATGGGGGTTTTGGCTCTGGGACTAGAGGGGGGGTCCTAGCTCCAGGAGAGGGGACTGCTGGCTCCGGGACCAGAGAGGGGGTACTGGCTTCAGGACCAGAGGTGGGGATGCTGGCTCCAGGACCAGATGGGGGAGCTGGCTCTGGGACCAGATGGGGGTTTTGGCTTCGGGACTAGAGAGGGAGGTGCTGGCCCCAAGACTGGAGGTGGGGGTGCTGGCTCCGGGACCAGAGGAGGGGTGCTGCTCTGGGACTGCAGTGGGGGAAGGTGCCAGCTCCAGGACCGTGATAGGGGCGCTAGCTCCAGGACTGGAGAGGATCTGCTGGCTCTTGGGACCAGAGGAGGGGGTGCTGCTCCAGGACTGGATGGGGGGTGCTGGGTCCAGGACTGGAGGGTGGGGAGTGCTGGCTCTGGGACCAGGGCGGGGTGCTGGCTCTGGGACTAGAAGAGGGTGCTGCTGGCTCTGGCGCCAGAGGAAGGAATGCTGCTCCAGGACTGGTTGGGGGGGTGCCGGCTCCAGGACCAGTGGGGGTGCTGGCTCCAGGACCAGAGAGGGGTTGCTAGCTTGGGGCAGAAGGTCCAGGCCCAACAGGCGGGTCACACTGCACAGAGGTACAGAGTCAGGAAGTTGGACACTTTTCAACTTAGCTGGTGGGGCTGCTCCAACATCAATAAACCCAGTAAGGACGAGCAGGGACGAAAAGAACAGGAACTTGTATTAGCTTGTCACTTCCCTGAGGAGGCAGAGCAACCCAACACAGGCTATTGGTGAAAATACAGTGACAGTGACACAGGGGAGAAAGACACCACATGCTTTTCAGAGCTGCCATGATAAACCGAATGAATTAGCGCTGGTCACGTCCCACCTGTTACCCTGGGTGGGCGGGGGGGCGGGGGGTGAACAGACCTAAATATTCCAACTCCAAGATGCTCCAACCACTACAGGAAAACTTAGAGCAACTCAGGCAAGACAGAAAAAGCTGAGGCTACCTCGTGGCCTCAAGGCAGGAACTGCTTTGGCACTGGAGCTTTCCGGATTTCTTCTAGACACAGTGCAGCCGAGGAGACTGTTTTCAGTCCTGGGCCAGAACTGGGGCCAGAACTGGGACCAGAAAGCAGGGCCGCTTCTGCGGCTCACATGCCATGAGAAAATCTGGAAGGGTGTCCAGTGTGAGAAAGCCACACAGACGGTCTGTGGAGGGCAGGTTCATTAGGGACTCGCCCGGTTCTATGGCCAGCTCCGTGTGGAGGGTTCCAGCCACAGGCTGAAAAGAATGTATCTCTTTGTCTATGGCCTGCCTGGGGTCGCTGAGAAAAGACAAAATGTATCTCCGCTACTCAGCAGTGTCTTCCTTTCTTGGACAGCAAAGAAGATTCAACTACGCCTCCTCCCTGCACCCGTGGTCTCCTCCCACTGATGAGCTGGCAGGCAAATCTTCAGCCCAAGGCCAGGCCGGAGACACACACACCCTATTTCGAGAAAGGAGGTGGACGAGCTGTCTGTGCTCTTCTGGGACAAGGAGTAAGCTGCAGGGCTGGGCTCGCTCAGCGTAAGAGTGCACTCAGAGTACCCAGCTCTTCTCAGCAGGGGTCCGAAGCAGAGTCCTGATGACCCATGAGAAAATGAAGGGGAGAAGCAGACTCTCATCCTTGATGCTGGCAGGGAAGGCCAGCGGAGGGGTCTACGGCCAGGAAAGACAGTCCTGTGCGGCTGGGCAGGGGTGAGGAGGGGAAACAAAGGGCAGACCCCGCAGGAGAGGACACAACGCGGCAAGCCTGCCTGAGCCTGGAAGCTGCTCCCGGGGCTTCGTGGGCAGCCAGGTGTGGCAGAACCAGCTGGAAGAAGCAGGCTGGATGTGGCTCTCTTGGCCCCTCTGCCACCTGACTCTGCCTTCTCCCCAAATCTCAGTTTCTTCTTTAAACACTGGTGCTGCCGAAGTTTTCCTTGAATGGCTTTGCACTCCAGCCTTCGACCCCTGCCACGCCACACTGTAACTTCTAGATGAGCTTCTCCTGTGCCATCAGCCCCAGTCCCAAACCCATATTTCCAACCACCCACTGGCTGTGTCTGCCTCAATTTCACAACTGTATCATTTTTTTCATGCCTAGAATTCAACCTCTCTCCCTCCCGGGAATTCTCACTGTTCCCCTCCCTGATGTCTCCATCTACCCCAGGTCGAAACCCTGGGCATTCCTAATTTCACCTCCTACATCCACAACTCCAACCCCTCCCCAGGTCCAGCATGTGGAGCGGCCTGCGATCCCTTAAGCCCCCGACCTCTGGTATTCTCCATATCTGCCTGAAATGCTGTCCTTTTCCCCAAGCCAAGGTCAAATGGATGGGACTCCCCATCAATGGACATGGATGGTCTTTGGAGGACAGGTTCATTAGGGACCCTCCCTGTTCTATGGCCAGCTCCATGTGGAGGGTTCCAGCTGTTTGGAAAGGGTACCAGCCACAGACTGATAAAGGTGTCCTTTATCTGGGCACCTCCATGGTGCTACAATTGTGTACATATCCACTGCTCCCTGGCTAGATGCTCCACCCCTGAGAGCAGAACCACATCTCGGCCTCCCCAGCATCCCAGGCACTGCCCAGCGAGGAAGAATAAGGAAGTTCTCTAAAAAAGTCACACTGAACAAAACAGATCAGCAGCAGGTAGTTAATATTCCTTTCACTGCGTATCAGTTCGACTACATTATTTCATAAAGTCCGGGTTGGACCTGTTTGACAACTAGATTTCCAACACGAATCAGCTCTGCAAATTCCGGCAGTCACATGAAGGCAGCTTCTAGAACAAAAAAGATAGCGGGGGGGAAAACCCAGCAGCTAATAAAAAGGACTGAGAATTGCATCAAGAGGGGAGGGGAGGTCAGACCCAGAAATGCCCAGTCCCTCTCCAACCTAGGAATGGCATTCACCCAGGAGAACTGGCAGAGATGGACCCATGCAGAAATGCCTCGGCATCTAATTAAACATTTTAGACTCCACTGCACACGAGAAGGAAGCCTACGTCCCCCACGGAACCCTGACAAATGAGTCGTTTCCAACCAATCTATCACCATAGCATCTGGGTACCTCAGGAAGATGAAAATAAGACCAATACATAAATGAAAACCAATATACAAACAATCATGTCCCCACACAGGCCTCCACAAAGCCGCAGCCACAGCCATCTGCCAAGTTCCATCCCCGTCACCGCTTCCTGCAGCCAGGCCTCTGAGTAAGCACGGTTTAATGTAAGATCTAACGACAGAAGGAAATGTCTTCTCTGAAGTCTGCGTCTCCGTTAATGCTCCCATGCTAAATGTCCACCCTGGAAGCTGGAATGAAATAAGACTGGGACAAACAGGACTTGATTTATATGCCACTTCAGCCAAAGAATGTGCTAGAAATAAGTGGGACAGATTGAAGAAACAGGGCAATCTGGCACAGGTGGAGAATTCCAAGGTTTCTTGCATGGAAACAGAGCTCTCGAGAGGACCGTCAGGAAGTCATGGGGAGGACACTCCCACTGCCTGGTAGCTGGTCTCTCTTTGGGCAGCTTCTGCCAGAGGAGGCCTGGGGAGAGTCGATCTGATCTCCCAAGACAGTGATTCTCAGGTTAAATCTCATCCAGCACCTGGCAGGGCAGAGAGGGTCCGAAATCACAGACCTGGCTGCTAGGAGTCTGAATGCTGGGAGCTAGGTTCAGCTTTTCACTTCTTCAATATCTTCTTTTTCCTGAGCATCTGTTACTCCGTGGTAAGGCCCAAACAGCAAAGTGAAAAGGCCGCTCTGTTAACCAGAAAGTGGCAGAGAGGCCATGGGCAGGAGGGCGATGGTCTTTTGGGAAATCTACTTCTGGACAAGCAAATATTTTCATACCAGATATTTATGTCCTACCTGCTTCCCACGAAAGGATTTAGGTGGGATGGGCAAGTGCGATGCACCTAACCAATGTCTCCCTCCTGTGCATCGTATATGGTGGGAAGTGATTCAGACACATATATTACACTATAAAATTCCTTAAAGCCACAGATTCATCGTTGCCTTTTCTTTAGCTCATATAGCCTTCAGTGTCTAACTGGAGCTCAAGAGATAGTCGTTTTCAATGCCTTTTCCTCAAAGTTTTAATAAATCCATGGCTTCTCTTGATCATGCTAACGCTATATGCTCTTCACTCTGGAAAACAGTTTTGAGTCATTTCCCCAGCTCATTTTTTCCTTCTTGATCCTGGCCCAAGTCTGAATAAATAGAGAAAATTTCCAACCTCTTCCCTAAGTGGGTAAAAGGGAAATAAAGCCAGAAAGGAAACACAGCTGACGTGAAGACAAAACTGCAGGAGATGTTTTTGAAATCATGGTTGCACATTAGAACCACCTGGAAGTTTTTAAAAAGCCCAATGCTCAGGCTGCACCCAGGACCAATTAAATCAAGCTCTCCGGAGGAGGAACTCGGGTGTAAGTACTTACTAAAATCCCTGATGGGGTTCCAGACCATAATAAAGGTTAGAATCCCTGTTCTAAAGATTCACCAGACCCGTTCTTTTGATACCTACCAAGACTGATAATTTCTACTTAATTCCATCCTCAAGTGAAAGTGCTTCTTCTAAATTATCACCCACGAGACTTTAGATGATGTAATAGAATGGATGTCAACCGAAGTGGCAGGAAAGCAGGTTTATATCATATATGAGCATTTGAACTAGCAGGGCCTCGAGGTGGTGGCTGCCTTTTCAGTGTCTCCATTCTCTCAGCTATAAAATAGGGATTATACTCCATGCCCTGTATGCCACAGGCTGTGCTTGGGATCAGCTAAACTCTTAATGGGATGCTAGGGCTCTACTAAAAATACCACACACAAAAGGAGTTTTTGATCTCAATTTTCTAGGAGGAAGTGGGCATCATCCCAGCCCAACCCCACTCCCTTCCAAAGCAGACCCCCCCCTGCCCCCATGGATTCTCCCTGGGGATTTAAATGCCAGTGGGTGGTACAGAGGCCAGAGAGTCAGAAACCGTTTTTATAACATGGAAGAGGACTTCAGATACCAGGGCTGGAAAACCTGGAACGCTGCTCCCTCTGGTGCAGAGTTCAAGAGCACTTTACTGAGAGCACAGAGAATCTTAATATGCTTTAATCTAATTCAGTGCCTAATCAAAGGAAATGTCTAATATTGTTTGTCTCCCTCGGCCCCATTTGGACTGACACTACTCTGGTACCATTCTTAGCTACTCAAGGATCAATAACCAGACAGACCTCCTAGCATGATTATACGGAGGCTATTACCTCTGCAAGTATATCAGTGTGAAGTCTCTGCCTCTTACATAATTATACACCCAAGACCTGTATCTGACACTGCTAGAGAAGTCTCTAGACTGAGCTGCTATTTTTCTGTCTAAAGACAAAGGTTTCTCTATAAAGGGTTTCCTTATACTCCAAAGTAACAACATTGGTTATATTTTATAGGCTGCTCTCTAAAACGTCCAGCTCTGAAAGCAGGAAACTAAAGTCTTCTTTCCCCATTGACTCTTATAGTTAAAAACCAAGACCACTCCAGAGCTCTGTAAGGTATGTCATAGACATGGAGAATGGCTTCTGGGAGAGCTGGGAAGGAGACAGATTTGCTGATTTAGGTCAAGAACACAAGTACAGAAAAAAACAATAATGGTGCTGAAATGTCTTCCCAAGAGATCAGCACTGACTTGGCAAAGTTTAGGTTTAACCTCTGAAAAGCTTACTCCAGGAGTGAAAAATCGGGGAGAGGGATCTTAAAGAACTATCTGATTGATAGCTTTTATTCAATACCCCACACATTCCAAAGGAGACAAATAAAGTTAAGGATAGACTATGCTATAAAATATTATCTTTCCTCTGCATTGAACTTTACTGAATAAGGGGAAATAAGAGATCAGATCTCACAGAATGAACCTTGGAAATCCTCCATCCATGTGTTTTTAGCTTTCTTCAGGTCAGTAGTTCAGTAATGTGGCCTATGTGAACAGTTCTTTTTTTTTTTTTTTTTAATGTGGGCATTTACAAATCAAGGTTTAAAAAGTAGTCATTAGACTTAAGGTAAGGAGCCTAGAGCAAATATTTGACAGGTCAAATCCTGGGAAGAAAGTGACACTAATGGAGGCTGCTGGAACATCAAGATATTAGCAAATATTTCTTCTAACATCTAAAAAAACCAGAGGAATAAAAATGCACAAATCATTTAAGACAACATCAATGAAAAATTAGGAGCCCTTTGAGAACAGTTATCTTTACTTAGGATATAAATTCAATACAAAATTATATTTAATGTACCCAATACCAATCACCAAAAGTAATAAGAATCTTTAAATATCTAAACTACACTAAAATATGTAGATTAAAGTTCATGGACTTGATTCAGGAGTCTTTAGAAACCTACTCAAAGTGTTCATTTGTACGTTACAGATAACGCTAACTTATAGAAGTTAGATTGAATGGTTTCCTAACCAAGTACAGGTTAGAAAACCACAAAATAGGAAAAGTAGAAAATAAAGCAGGCAGAACAGGTATCCTGATAGCTACAGAAAGAGGGGAGAAAGACTGCATAAAAGCAGATGAAGCTAGAATCTTAAAAAAGTAGGATTCCCAATGTTTAGCACAGAATTAGTAGACACATGAAGATGTAAAAACAAAAAAATGTGGACCAGAAGATAAAACAGTCAATAAATACAGACCCAATGATGGGAATAATTTTAGAAATAGCCAAAAAGACTTTTTGAAAAAGTATTATAAATATTTGAAAAAGTATTATAAAGTATTATAAATATAAATAATAGAACTTAAAAAATATGGAAACAATAAATGAACAGATGGGAAATATCAGAGAAACAAAAACAATGGAAAATATCCAGATGGAAATTCTAGAAGTAAAATACCTGAAATAAAAAATTCACTGTGTAGGCTTAACAACCAAATGGACACTACAGAAAATTCCAGTGAACTTGAAGACATGTTCATATAAACTATCTACATCAAAGCACAGAGAGAAAGGCTGAAAAGAAAATGAAGAAACTCAGTGACTTTAAAAAAACATCAAGCAATCTAACTCATATGTAACTGGAGCTCTAAAGGAAAAGGAGATAGACTGGGGCAGAAACAAATACTGAAGAAATTATGAGCCAAAATTTTTCCAAACCTGATGAAAATATATCAACTCACAGCCCCAAGAAACTCAAAAAACCCCAAGACAAATAACAATGACATCCACATCTAGGCATATCATAGTTAAATTGCTGAGTATGAAAGATAGCATCTTAGTAACATGCAAAGGGAGCAGAAAGATATATGCAGGGGAATATACTCTAACCTCTCATCAGAAAAAATAAAAGCTACAAGACAATGGGTCTTTCATTTAAGAAAAATAAAAGTCAACCTAAAATTCTATATCCAGCAAAAATATCCTTTTAAAATGAAGGCAAAATAGACAAAAGCTGCAAGAATTGATCAGCAAACCTACACTACAAGAAATATTAAGAATGGTTTCTCAGGCTGAAGGGGAAATGGTACCAGACAGAAACTCAGACATGCTAGAAGGAATGAAGAACACTATAAATGGTAAGTATGTGTGTGAATAAAAAGACTCTAATTTATTAATTTATTTAAGAAAACTGACTGAAGCAAAAAAGGCTACTAATGTATTATGAGGTTTATAATATATGTAGAAGCACACTATATGACAACAACAGAATGAAGATTGAAAGAGGGGTAGTAGACATAAGCAGATTGTCAGACTAGATAAAGAAATTATAAGAAGATAGTGACTTAAGCCCAAAATAAGAAGGAAGGAAATAAAGACAAATGTAAATACTAAAAAAATTTTACTGGATAATTTTTTAAAAATATTTTATTTATTCATTTGAGAGAGCGAGAGAGCGAGCACAAGCAGGGGGAGCAGCAGTCAGAGGAGAGGGAGAACAGACTCCCCACTGAGCAGGGAGCCCAATGCAGGGCCAGATCCCAGGATCATGACCTGAGCCACCCAGGTGCCCCTTTAAGGGATATTTTTTAAAAAGATCAAAAGTCAGTTCCAGAAAAAGATCAGTAAAATTGGTAAACTACTAGCTAAACTATTTTTAAGAATGAAACAGAAAACAATTACCAATATCAGGAATGAAAGAAGGAGCACCACTACAGGTCCTACAAATGTTAAAAGGAAAATGAGAATCTTAGGAACAATTTTATGCTAGTAAATTCTACAACTTCGGAGTCTGGGTGGCTCAGTTGTTAAGCATCTGCCTTCTGCTTAGGTCCTAGGATCAGGACCCTGATCCCAGGGTCCTAGGATCAAGCCCCAGATTGGGCTCCCTGCTCAGCGGGAAGCCTGTTCTCCTTCCCCACTCCTCCTGCTTGTGTTCCTTCTCCCACTATATCTCTTTCTGTCAAATAAATAAATAAAATCTTTTTAAAAGAATTCTACAACTTGGATTAAATAGACAAGTTTCTTGAAAGCAAAATTGACAAAACCAACACAAGAGAGAGAAACTCTGAATAGCCCTGTATCTGTTAAAGTAACTGAATTGATAATTTAAAACCTCTCCCTCCCTCTGTCTCTCTCTCTCTCTCTCTCTCTCTCTCACACACACACACACACAAATCCTCTAGACCTAGATGGCTTTAGAGGTAAATTTTTTTTTAAGATTTTATTTATTTATTTGACAGAGATCACAAGTAGGCCGAGAGGCAGACAGAGAGAAAGAATAGGAAACAGGCTCCCCACTGAGCAGAGAGCCCATGTGGGGCTTGATCCCAAGACCCTGGGATCATGCCTTGAGACAAAGGCAGAGGCTTTACCCCACTGAACCACCCAGGTGCCCTGGTGATAAGGTCTATAAAATATTTAAGAAGGGGCTCTGCTCCACGGGGAGCTTGCTTTCCCCTCTCTCTCTCTGCCTGCCTCTCTGCCTATTTGTGATCTCTGTCCGTCAAATAAATAAATAAAATCTTTAAAAAATTTAATAATAATAATAGTGTCCCACAGACTTGTTAAGAAAATAAAAGAGGACATTTTTCAGTTCATTTTATGAAGTAACATAATACTGCGCCAAAAAACAGACAAAGCTCTTGTAAGAAAACTACAGACCCATATGCCTCACAAACACAGGTGCAAAAATTCTTAACAAAATATTAGAAAATCAAATGCAATTTTAACATTCTTTTCAAATCAATATCATTCATCATATTAATAGAATTAGAGAGAAAAACAATATGACCATCTCCAGAGATACAGAAAAAGCATTTGACAAAATTTGATCTTACTTCTGATAAAAACTCTCAGCAAACTAGAAATGGGAGGGAACGTCAATCGAATAAAAGGCATCTACCAAAACCCACACCTAACATCAGACTTAACATAAAAGACTTATGATCCTCCCTTGAGATCAAGAACAAAGAGGTCAGTTCTCACCACTTCTATTTAACCTTGAACCGGAAGTCCTAACCAATTCAATCAAGGAAGACAAAGGAATAAAAGGCATAAACATTGGAAAGCAAGAAGTAAAACTGTCTTGGCTGATGGACAACATGATTGTATACCTAATAAATCCTAAAGAATCTACAAAAAAAAAATTGAATGAATTCAATAAGGTCACATGATATAAAGTCAATATACAAAAATTTCTTACATTTCTATGTACTGGCAACAAAAATTTTAAAATAAAAATTTATTTATTTTTAAATATTTTTAGTTATTTGACAGAGAGAGAGTGAGTGAGCACAAGCAGGGGTAGTGGCAGGCAGAGGAGAGGGAGAAGCAGGCTCCCTACTGAGCAAAGAGCCTGATGTGGGGCTCAATCCCAGGACCCTGGGATCATGACCTGAGTCAAAGGCAGATGCTTAACAACTGAGCCACCCAGGTGCCCCTAAAAATAAAAATTTAAAGATTACCATTTATAACAGTATAAAAATGAGAAAATACTTAGAAACACAGTTAATAAAAGATGTTCAAGTCCTCTACATTGAAAACTACAAAACACTGTTCAGAGAAGTTAAAGAAAATCTAAATAAATGGAAAGAGACACCACATTCATGGATCAAAGACCCAATACTGTTAAGGTATCAATTCTCCCCAATTTGACTTACTGGCTCAAAGCAAACTGCATCAAACTCCCAACAGGATTTTTCACAGAAACTGACAGTCTTGTTCTAAATGTATGCAGAAATGCAAAGGACCGATAATAGCCAAAGCAATTTTGAAAAAGCAACTTAAAGATAGAAGACCTGGTTTTAAGAGTTATTATAAAGCTACAGCATCAAGATAGTATGCATTGGTATAAAGATAATTCCGTAGATGAGTCCAGAAACAGAATCATATATATATATATACACATACACACACACACACACACACACACACACACATATATATATGATAAATCTAACATGGCATCAAAGCAATTCAAGGGGAAAAGAAAAGACTTTTCAAGAAGAAGTACTAAACAACTGAACATCTAAATGTAAAATAATGACTCTGGACTCCTACCTCACCCCACATACAAAATTCATTTGAAGTACATGGTAGACTTCAATGTAAAAACTAAAATGATCAAGCTTCTAGAATTAATAGGAGACTATTTTCATAACCATGTGGAAGGCAAACATTTTTTTTCTAAGTAGACACAGAAAGTACCAACCATAAAAGAAAATATTGATACAATGACTTCATCAAAATTTAAAAGTTCTGCTCTTTGAATGCTACCCCTAAGAAAATGCAAGGACAAACCATAGACTGGAAGCAAATATTTATAAAATGTATATCTGACAATGGACTTATATCCAGAATATGTAAAGAATTTCTATATTCAGTAAGATGATAAAGAGCCCAACTTTTTAATTAAAAAAGGGCATAAGATTTGGACACTTAAAGGAAGATATAAAAACATTAAATAAAACTCATGAAAAGATGTTCAATACCAACAGTAAACAGGGAATCAAAAATTAAAACAACAAAATATTACTATATATCATACAGAACGGTTAAACAAAAAGGTGGACAATAACAAGTGTTGACAAAGATGCAGAATTCTCACACGCTGCTGACAGAGGTATAAAATGGCCTTAACTACTTGGGGAAAGTGCTTCTAGTTTTCTTATAAAGTTAAACAAATGTCTACTCTATGAACAGCAATTCTACTACATATTTAGAGAAATGGAAACGTATCTATACAAAGACTTGTACATAAAATATTCATAGCAGCTTTGTTCATAACAGTCAAACACTGGAAACCACCAAAAAGTCCACAACAGGTGACAGAGAAACAAACTGCAGTGTATTCATGCAACAGAATGTATCTTGATAACAGAAAGGAATGAAGGAGGCATTCACACATGGATGAATTTCAAAAACATCCTTGGTGAAAAAAGCCTTGTGCAAAAGGGCATATGTTGTAGTACTCCAAAGTTTCAGAACAGGCAAAACACATCTCCAGCGACAAACTGAAATAGGAGATGGGAGGTGGAAGGTGGGGGACTGCCTGGGAAGGAGCAGAGGGATCTTTCTGAGGTGATGGAAATGATCCATATTTATTTCCATAAACCTTTGCAATGGTTTTCCGCATTTGTTACAATTCCGCCAACTGTATACTTAAGATCTGTGTATTTTGCTGTATGGAAACTATACTTAAATAAATAGTGTCTGTCTTGTGGGATTGTTGTAAAAAAACAAACACACACAAGGGACAGGCATTGAGAGGCTGACAGACTTATCTAGACCACTCAGCGGGCCCCACAGAACACCGAGGTACCCGCATGGTGGATTTTTTGGTGACCGCTGCATGGTGGTGGAGGCGGAAGGAGGAAAGAGAAACCTCCTGTTATTCAGCCGCTGGAAATGGCTGCTATTTCGTGAAAACGACTTGCCTGTAACATTCACCTGTGGAGCAGCTGATACCCAGAGCATGCCAGATAAAAGCACAATTATTGCTCATCGAAGGAGGAGAACATGAATCGGTATGTCGAAGTTTCTTCTGTAAAAGTTATCACTAACAGTGCTGCCCTAAAACAGATGGACAACTGCCCTGGTCTTAGCCTTTAATTAATGAAAATGCAGAGTTAAGAGACATAACTCAGACCTCCTTGTGAGTAAGAGCTCTTCCGACTGCCTGCCTGCCAGCCAAGTTTGGGGAGCTCTCAGCCCAAATCTTAGAAAACAGCCTTTTCAGGGAAGAAAACACCTACACCTGGGCCACCACACACTGAGCCCATAGCTATAGGCTGGGGGCTCCACAGCGTCTGCTCTCTTTGGGGGTGGAGATGGCAGAACGGTGTAACTTACAGGGATCTGTGACTGTGACTTACAGCGATCTCAGCCACATCCACTCTGCATTTTAAAGAACCAAAACTGGGGCGCCCGGCTGGCTCCATCAGAGAAGCATGTGACCGTCAATCTCCGGGGTGCTGAGTTCAAGCCCCACGTTGTGTGTGGCACCTACTTTAAAAAAATAATAATAAAAATAAAAAAAATAAAAGAACCAAAATCATGCTGCTTAAGCTAATAACTAGCCTCTAGAAATGAGGTGGGGGAAAAGAGGGACTTGGGCTCTTGCTTCCTCAGAATTCTTTTGAGGAGTCCCCAGTCTGGTGTCCTGTCATTATCTGCTATAAGAATCCAGAGCTAAAAAAAATCTGCTGTTTCTTTTCCCCAAATCATGCAAACAGTTGTGGGTAAGACCTTGGCCATGGGGTAGTCAGAAGTCAAGAACCAGACCTTGCTGTTTAAATGAGCCTGGTCTTTCTGAGCCTGCGGTATACGGACTAGAATAATCATCATCATCATCATCATCATCTTTGATTCACAACACTCATCCCTGTTTCATGCAGGGTCCCTCTTTTATTTTATTTCTTATTTGTTTTTTAGAGAAGGTAGGGGAGAGGAAGAAGGAGAGCGAGAGAATCCCAGGCAGTCTCCATACCCAGGGCAGAGCCCGACAAGGGGCTCCATCTCACCACCCTGAGATCATGACCTGAGCCGAAATCAGTCAGTGCCCAACCAACTGAGCCACCAAGGTGCCCGTGGACTCTCTTTTAAAGTAATGTAGTAAATACCTGTGAATTCAGGAGAGACAACTACTCTCCTGAATCTTGTCCACCACTTCCTTGCTAAGGCTTTCCTGACCGGGCCAATGAAAGCAAGGCAGGCAGGGAGAGAATTTCTTAAAGCTCCTACCCCCTACCTTAACACAGATTCAATTTAGGGTACAGGAAGACCAGAGGCAGTACCCACAAGACCAGGTGCCCACTAAGATAATCAAACTGCTTCCCTGAATGGGACTTTCCAATTTGTGAGCCTGATTTATTTTTTTCAATAAGAGAAAAGATGTAAGTCCCTTTGAGCAAAATATGCCTGATATATATCACAATATTTATTTTTGGTAGAGTAATGGATCAGTCTTCAGGGAAAGCTAGAGAAAAAGCATTTCTTGAGCTCGGATGTAAATCAGTCACTCTGAAAACCACAGGGGAATCTATATTCTTACCCCTCTGCTAACTACAGTGTGAAATAAACTGACTTTTAAAAGTCACTGTTTCTAGATGTAACACTAACAACAGAGTTAAGGATGTGAGGCCCAAAAGGCAATTGCTTGTGGAATGTCTGCACCTGATTCCCCCAAATGTTAATACACCTCAAAATGAAAGAAGAGATCCAACCAATCTGCAGGTTAAAGTTGTACACTGGGGCAGGGCAGGGGGGCGGGCACAATTTCTAAGCTTCACACCCAGTACTCAGTTCCAAGGAGGAAGGCTGAGGTGCGGCTGGGCTCAGGATGGAAGGGTCTCCCAAGGGACCCGTCCAGTTATTACAGGCCAGTCTTCCTACCTACATTAAACGTATCATAGAGCAGGACAAGAGTGAAACTGAAGGAGAAGGGGAGAAAAAGATCTTCGATGAATCGGCAACTTAAACTGAGCTCTTCAAAGGAAAGCTATTTAAATCTAAGGTGTTCCTAATATTAATTATCCTGAACATCTCACAGGCTCAGATTCACATGCTACAAAGAACACAAAGCCTTTTAATTTTCCTACCTGTCCATGGCACTAGTGGTGATAAATCAGATATACAGAGAAACCACACATGACTAACGAACCAGTCCATTAATGGCAAGCAAAGATCATTTGCCAAGATGACTTACTCAGACATAGTCACGTATCATAACCAGCAATATCCTGCAGGCTTAAGGCAGCAGGGCATAGAAAGCAAGAGCTGGGGCACTCCCTGCCAAGTCTCGGGCACCACAGGGCGACTCGGGCATCCTCCAGATGCCTGCTATCCAGGCATGAAAAGATTTTACTCATGGCTGCCACCTCCCCATTCCCTTCCTGGTAGACTTGCACTTGGAATAATACCACAACTGAGTCCCCAACCTTGCCACAGCCCTTCCTCTGACACTTAGAACTCCAGGTACCTTCAGGAAGAAGACCCAGCCTCTGTCACCAGCAACCTCAGCTGTTAGCTTACAGATCTTCACTATAGACACTCATTCAAGTAACTGAGCTCCCACTAGGTATCTGACCCTTTTCTAGGTGGTTGGGCAGATCCATAAACAAACCAGTAAATAGGTGGGAGTTAGGAAAAGAGCAGAGTTCCCTAAATGCCAGTCCCTTTGTTTTACCAGGAAAACAGGCCCAGTGACTGGAATTTTTCTTTGAAGTCAGAGTTGATGGTGTGGCTGGGACTTGAACCCAGGCTGGATTCTTAGCAGGACTGCCACATACAGTGGTGCACAGGGATGGGGATAGAAATTCAACCCATGTTCTGCCAGGGGCAGCCTCATTCCAGTACTATATTCTCAACGTCCCAGGCTACTCAATTCCCCATAACAAAACCCCCTTCACTGGAAGGGACAACCGAGGTTCTCCTGGTCAGCTATCAACCATCATTAGGAGGACCCAGGAGAGTCTAAATCCTTTCACTGGGATGTAACCCTGACAAGCTATACAGTCCCAGCTCTTGTCATGAGTGAGACGAGTCTGCTGAACTTGCATCTGTAAGAAATCCACCAATGGCGAAGGTCCCCTATAATTAATAATCATGACAATAATTTCCTATATTATCATCAGATCTGAAAGGGAAGGCTGCTAGCAAGCTGTTTTATATTCTCGCCAACTCCTTTACTCTTCATGATCCCAATATGAGGATCTGTCATGGTTCAATCCCATCTCTAAAGTTCCATATGGATGATGGGAGTAATTAACTTAATCAACTGTATGAATATCTACTCTTGACTAAGTGCCAGGGATACAACAGTGAATACCACCACCATTGTCAATAACAACACACCATTGTCTCTGACTCCATGGAACTAATACTGTTGAATACAGAGCTGGGGAAAGCCCAGTTGCTAAGGAGTCCCTGACCAGACTGGCAGCTGCTTGGGGCAGGTCTGGGAGCAAGAGTGTACGTGACCACCCTATTCTCCCCTCCTTCACTCCATTTTACAGAAGGAAAAATAAGGTCCAGGGATGAGAGCAGGTGGCTTGCCCAAAGTCAGACAGTTGATGATAACTGAGCTGGGACTTTTTTTCTTTTCTTTTCTTTTCTTTTTTTAAAGATTTTATTTATTTATTTGACAGAGAGAGATCACAAGTAGATGGAGAGAGAGGCAGGCAGAGAGAGAGAGGGAAGCAGGCTCCCCGCTGAGCAGAGAGCCCGATGCGGGACTTGATCCCAGGACCCTGAGATCGTGACCTGAGCTGAAGGCAGTGGTTTAACCCACTGAGCCACCCAGGTGCCCCCTGAGCTGGGACTTGAACCCACAGTCTCTGGCCTTCCCCTTTCCATCACACTGCCTCCTCCAAGGTTCCAAGGCTGCAAAGTGAGAAGAAAGAGTTGGTCCTACTGACAGATTGTTTCCTGAGGCATGTTCACCCAGAACATGCAGCTTCAACCCATCTTATCAGCACAGACCTCATGCCCATGTTCATCTCTCAAACCAGAATGTTTATAAATATATTTCATTGATCTAGAGCCCGGGTGTCCAGTCTTCATTCACCCTCATTTATCACCCTCTCTGGGTCTCTCTTGACGTTTACTTTCACTTTAAAAACCTCATCTTATAAGAACAGAGCCCTTTTTATCTGATGCTAGCTCCCCCTCTGCTCCTGGGGTCTAATCAATCCATGTCTGGAAATAAACAAGCCAGAGAGGGAAGCAACAGTCCCTTTTATGAAAATAGGCACCTTTCTAAAATGATCTACCCCTGGGCATGGCACAGATAGAAATTTAAATGAGAAGGAAATAAAGACATCCTCCAGCCATAGTCCTATGCATTCCTTATCAGGCAGGACGCCAGGGAAGGCAACTCTGTGTTAACAGCTAAACCAAAAACTCTGCCTCGCATTTTTCAGGTTGCTTGGAAAGGCGGGGGGTCCAAACTCAAGGCGCCTGAAGAGACAATAGGCTTCGAAATATAATAGTGTATATAGTTCAGCCTCCTCCATTCTGAGGAGTTGAAGGTCTCCAAGATACTAAGAGAGGGCTCATTGAACACCAATTGCAGGTAAACGCAAGCAGGCCTCCAGCTACTACCAGGGGTGCTCAGAGATGCCAAGCTGAATTACCCAGACATCTGGCAGCCAGCGCAGACCTTCACCCACCATGTTATCTTACCACCCCCTATACAGCAGCATCTCCACACCTCCCACCATCCCCTAGCTGCTGCAGCCTGCAGCCTCGGCCAGCAAGGGAGGCTCTCTGTGTATGGAGGGGCAGAACCAAGTCCCCACTAGCAAGCCCACTCTTCCTACCATGGTTCTCAACCCCAGGCTTTCAGAAATAGGTCACAGATCTAGATGCAAGCGCAGAAAACCCCTCTTCTGAAGAGGACAGTAGTTAATTCTTAATTGTTTGGGGGATCCTTTTGAAAAGATGATGGCAGCTCTGGACACCCCATGGGAAACTGCGTGCATGCAGTTTATACGTAATTTCACTGGGGGTGACTGCCCTCTGGGGAGGTATAAAAAGGCAGAAAGGGCTAATGTGCTCAGAGTCAGCTTTGAGCAAGGGAGCTGTGGGTGGTTCAGGTAAGTAATCAAAAACACAGTTCTTAACCAAAAAGGGAGCAATTATGTCCCTTTCTTAGCTACTGCAAGTTCCAGCCTTCAATTAATCTTTGAGATTTCAATAAGAATTTGGAAACCGAGAGTGCACACCTGCACAAAACAGGGACTTATCTTTGTGGCTTCCAATCTTGATGTCACAAAATGACCTGTGATTGCTAGTTAAGATAGAGTCTCCCAACAGGGCTTATCGCAGAAGGGCTGAGTACCAACAGAGGTAAGAAGTAAGGCAGAGGTGAACACTGGGATGGGGGATAGTCCAGACAAGGAGAGAGGGACAGCTAAGCTCTCCATTGGCTCTGAGTATATCCTGGCAGGTCAGGTCCCGACCCTTGCTGCCAGCTCCCCTTGGAAGTCAGACCGGCTGACTCCTTTGCAGCAAACCAAGAAGTCCAGACGGAAACAGCCTTTTCCTTCTGGGTCCACGGGGAGTGGGGGATGCATCCTCTCATTTCTAGGGAGGAGACCCTGGCCCACAGCTTGCCCATAGCCCCCTCGTGGCCTGGGGGTGTCACTGCAGCCCCCTCTGCATTGCTGGGCAAAAACCTCAAGGAGGCAGCTCTAATAGTGGTAGAGCAGAATATTTAGTTACCAGACATGGCTTGGCAACAGTCTTCAAGCCATGGTGAGGCTGCTTTTGCTTTTCATTTCTTAAACTAAGACCAAGATTGACACTCAAAATGATCCTTCTAAACCCGTCCCTGGTACAGTCCCTATGGGGAACGAGTCCAAGACCTGCTTCATTAAGCCAATAACCTCGGAGCTTCTGTAACATCACCACCGCCCTCTTGATCACTCCTTCCTACATCACATTTCCTTATGTATAAGTGTTTCAAAGCTCAACAGAAATAGTTAGCAAGAATGCACAACACCCTCTGGTTTGTAGGTTGCTGGCTAGATTACAAAATACTTGCAGGATCCTAAATACCACCCCCCCCCATCCCCATATCCTGGATTTCCAGGTAGCAGATCCTACAGGGGTTTGGGGGAAGTCAGGGCTTAAGGACATACAGTGAGAAAGAATGTGGCCCTTAGCCCCATGGTAGGCAGAGTGGGTGTCCATTAATGAAGCTAACTAGCAACTCCACAAAGGGACAGAGTGTAGCGCATCTGGGTTGGGGACTTGACTGAAAAGACCAGATTCAGGGTGGGGGAGAGTCGATCCAGTGGTTCGGCTCCCATCCGTCAGAGGTGGGGATGATTAACTAAACCCAGCAGTGGGAAAGTGCCCACCGAGGAGAAGGTGGAAAGTTTGGGAGAAGAGAAGAGGGTGCAGTGTCCCGTGAGGGCCTAGAACAGTAGTCTAGGGACCAGAAGTGACTGGGGCCCGGAGGAACAGACGTAAGCACGGAGGGTCTTCCCGTTTTCCGGGGGAGGAGAGTCCTTACCTCCTTGATTTTCTCCCGCTGGGCTCGAACTAGGCTCTGCGGCTCCTTACTCTCATCTGCCCTGGTCCCCAGGACCGGGTGGCGGAGGCGGCTCCGGAACGCGTTGAAGTCAAAGCTAAACGGGATGCCCCCCTCCTGGGGTCGGAGGGCCGTGCTGCCGCTGCTCCTGGCCGCCGTGGCCATTTCCCGAGTCCCGGTGGGGTGGGTGCGCCGCAGCCACACTTTCCGGCGGCGGGTACTGGCTTGGCTGCTGGCATCGTCCTCACCGGGGGCTGGCACGGCGGGGACCGGGTTGGGAGGCGACTCCCGCTCACGGGCCAGGGGGTGGCCGGCGATATCGGCCACTACCTCCAGGCCAGGCTGCTGGGTTCGGGGGGCCAGGAAGAGGCGCTTGAGGCGAGAAGAGTTGGGCAGCAGGAAGAGGGCCCCGAAGCACAGGGTGATGAGGCCCGAGAGGAAGAGAAGGAAGAGGAACTTCTGCGGCAGCCGCAGCCCCCACGGGGAGGCCGGGACGAAGACGGGCACTTTCCTCATGAGCATCGTGGCCTGGCCCCGGGCTGGGGCCGGTCAGCTCCGGCCGGGCCCCCGAGGCCCTCCGAATGCAGGCACTGGCCAGCCGGGGTTCGTTGCGGGGAGGTCGTCGAGGGGCGCCGCCCGGGGTCAGGGGGGTCCCTGAGAGTTTCGCCGCTTCGGGGGCTGCCCCTGAAGTTCAGGGAGTTTGGGGCGAGTGCCCCAGCGCCGAGGCGGAGGCGCAACGAATCTCGGCGGGGCCCGGGCGCGCCGGGCGGCACGGCTCGGGGCCCGGGCCCGCAAGGGTCGGCCGCGCGCCACAGCCTTCTCTCCGGCCGCCGCGCAGCCCCTCCTCGCAGCGGCCGGAGCCCGCAGGGCCCGCGCCTTCCCGCGCTACGGCCGCCGCCGGGGCCGTCACATGCCGTCCGCGGCGCCCAGGCAGTCCGCGCGGAGGGGCGCCGGCAGGCCTCGTCCCCGCGCAGAGCCGCTCGCAGCCCCTCGCCCCAAAGTTTCAGCCGCAGAAGCAGTTTCCAGAAGAGGCCGACTCAGGGGGCGAGGCGGTGGCGGAGCTGGCGTGTCAGCGCCGCTGCGAGAGCGCGCCGACCCTGCCGGGTCGCGACAGCCCCCGGCTCGGCTATCGGGACACGTCCACAACTTTGCTCCGCCACGGAGCGGACGCGGGGCAGCGGGAGCAGGCACTTCTGAGCCCGCTGGGCAGGGGGCTTCCTGGGCTCGCGGGAGCTGAGGGATGCCCCAGCCGCGGTCCGGAGCCGGGCGCCGTCCGCGACCAGCCGCGGCAGGGCGGCTGCAGCTGCGCCCGGGAGTGCGGACTTCCGCCCCGCCAACTCGGTAGGGCTCGGCAACCCGCGGGGATCACCTGTTCCCGGCCCCCGCCGGCTCCGCGGAGCGCGCAGCCCTGGCTGCACCTCTCCCGTTGCAGCTGGCGTCCTCTCAGCGGCCGCTCCAGACGGGCCGCTGCCGCCGCCGCAGGCTGAGCCTCCGCCGCCGCCGCCGAGCCTGCGCTCCACACGCGCGCACACCCGCCCGGACGCCTCCGCCGCCGCCGCCGCAGCTCCGCTTTCACTGAGACAGCGCCCGCGGCCCCGCCTCCCTCCGGGCCACGCCCTCGGGCCACGCCCACTGCGCGCGCCCCGCGGTCCACCTCCGCCGCGGCGCCGCAGCCAGGCCAATGGCCTCGCGTCCGTGGGTAGCGAGCGCGGGGCCTAAGCGCGGGTGGGGAGAGGCAAGAGGACTCCAAGCCACGCCCCCTCCCTCAAGTGGCCAGCGCCGCGCACACTCCCCCCATCCCACCAGCACCAATGGTCCAGCTGCGCGGAGTTGGCGAGGGCGGGGTGGAGAGCGCAGCGAGGTCATTGGCTGCCTCGGAGGGATCCCCGTTGGGCTGCAGTCGTCCATTGGTTAGTGGCCAGCGTTCGCTGGTCCGGGAGCAACCGCGAGGCCCCCTTGCCGGCCCCCCCCCAACCGCTCGGCTAGGGTCGTTGGCCTACGGGTGGGGGCAGGAGACCCGGCTAGTCTGAAGGGCTCTGGCCATTGTTCATGAGCCGCTGTCACCCCTCTGTGCCAGTCCAGGATTGTCTGGGAGCTGGGGGCCTGCCCAGGGGTCCCCAGAGCTTCTGCAGAAGCCGTGGTGGTGCTGCTGTGCCAGGCTAAGGAAAAGGTGGCTGGAGCCAAGCCGGGGAGCAGTAGCCACTGTTGGACCAGGCTAAGGCAGTGTTTCCACTGGAACCCCACCAACCAGCTCTGCCTTCCTTTTCCCACAGCCCCAAACTGGACTAGGGTCCCCGGGTGGGGGAGGGAGAGATGCGAGGTGAGGGCAGAGAAGAGAGAACCCTGGTCCTGTGTGCAGAACACATGCATCATGTGACGTGCATACCTAGATGCCCGCGTGTTTCTGTGCACATGTGTGCTTCTATGCATAGATACATATGCACTCGGGGTTGAGTGTGAGTGAGTACTTGCACACATACACTTAATTTAGGTACGGACATCAGGTGATTACACTGGAGCATTCATAGACATCTAAACATATCAGTACGAATATTGACTTGTGTACACACATACCCACTGACGCACAACAGGTCCAAAAACATGCACACGTACCCACTGCCAGCCGTATATTCCCAGACCTGTGTGCCTCTCGACTCCAAGGCCCTCTCTCACACCTTCCTCCTTGGACTTAAGCCTCTCTGTGCTTTTCCTTCCTGTTAAAGCTAACCCAGGGCAAAGCAACACTGAGCTGTGTGGGTCTTTCATGCAAAACACTTTATAGAGACAAATAACAGCAGAGGGAGAGACAAATTAAGAGGTGTAATAGGCAAGAGGGAAAATATCTGCTTTCAGCTGCAATTTAAAATGAAATGCAGCGTTGACGAGACAGAAAATACTGCAGGGAGGCCTTTCCGGTTAGAAGAAGCAGCCCAGGCGGGCTCTCACCTCATAAATCTTGCTTCTTCCCTGAGGCCTGCTAGGATGGGCCACTGGGACTCAGACATCCTTCTCCCTCTGGCAGGCCACTGACAGCAGACCCTCCCCTGATGTTTAAATACCCTTGACATATAAATTTCTTTCACTTGAAAGTAAAAGACTGCTCTGGGTAACAGGTGCAAATACGTTGGTGACTGGAGACAAGACAGTCCCACCCAACCCAGTAAGTTGCACCTAGCTTAAATGTAAAATTCTAATTCAGATGTTTCAATCCTTCATTAGTTTGATTGGCAGGAGTCAGTTCCCTGGAACCAGCTGTGAACATCAGAGTCAAATATGGGATCCCCTTAGATTCAGGAACCCAGACACGTGGCCTGGCCTGTCCCTATTCCCAGCGCCCAAGCATCCCCTCGCTGGGTCCCACCCCTAGAAGAGGCAGGCTTGTCTTTGGAGAACCAGGAGCCCAGCATTCCTTGGAGGCACCCTGTTGTTCCACGTTGTGAGTATAAGGGAATCACTGTTCAGTCCCCTGAGAAGGTAGGATCCAGTGGGAAGGGGAGGAAAGCAAGGCTGAGTCTTGGAAGGGTATGTCTGTTTGAACTGGATGCTCAGGGGGACTGTGACACCTGGACCAGCCTCTCATATGCTGGTGAGCAGGGGTAGAAAGCTGAGCTGCAGCAAAACTGGCACATTCCACAGACCCAGGCTACAAAAACCAAAGCCCAGAGAGATCAAATCCATTTCAGATTGATGTCATGTTGGTGGTTACACTGAGTTGGTGACTTTTTATACTCTTCCTCAAGAGCTCACTGAAACCCTGTGGGCCCCTATCCCAGCTTCTGTAGACCTCACACTTACCTTGGCTTTTTTATCCCTGGGTTTTTCTATTCATATACAGTCCCGAAGCAGACAGTGCCTCACGACAGGGACCATGGCTTGTTCACTTCTCTAACCACCCTGGGTCTTAATTACAATGCCTTGCACATCAGCACTGTGTTTGTTGAATAATCAATGAACGAATGAGTGAGTGGGTGCCCATTTCACAGATGAGGAAACTGAGGCTCAGGAAAGGGAATAATAATGAACTAACATTTCCTGTGTGCCAAATATATATTGCTTTGTTTACTTTTCAGAACACTCTTATGTGGTGGATTTTATTTATAGCCTCATTTTATAGATAAGACGACTAAGGCTAGAGAGGTATAGGCTAAGTTAACAAGTATCTTTCTCAGTTTAATTTAGAAATTCAAATGGAGCGGGGAAACAGAAATGAGTAGGCGTTTAAAAAATCTGTTCTGTCAACAAACTCTTATTGAACTTAGATGCTAGGTATTTCACTAGTCTCAGGTTGGACACAAAGATGGACAAAGCATGGTCCCTGCCATTATTGATTCATTTATTCAACAAAGATCTATTTATTGAAGGGTGTCTGGGTGGCTCAACCACCCACTTAACCTGGATGGCTAAGTGTCTGCCTTCAGCTCAGTTCATGATCCCAGATCTTGGCATCAAGCCCCACATCCGGCACCCTGCTCAGCAGGAAGTCTGCTTCGCCCTCTAACCCTCCCCCTGATTCAAGCTCTCTCTTTGACTCTCCCTCTCTCAAATAAATAACATCTTCTTTTTAAAGATGTTACTTATTTATTTGACAGACAGAGATCACAAGTAGGCAAAGAGGCAGGCAGAGAGAGAGGGGGAAGCAGGCTCCCTGCTAAGCAGAGAGTCCGATGCAGGGCTCGATCCCAGGACCCTGAGATCATGACCTGAGCCGAAGGCAGAGGCTTAACTCACTGAGCCACCCAGGTGTCTCAATAAATAACATCTTTAAAAAAAAAAAAAAAAAGAAGAAGAACCATGTATTGAACACCTACAACTACCAACTACAGGGGGGCTGAGGATAACAGCCCTCTAAATAAAGCAGATGCAAACACTATCTTCAGGGAGCTTCCTATCTAATAGGCAACAGTGACCAATTTAGCCTGTCAGGAAGGACCACAGGGCACTGGTCTGTATTCTTATTTTTTTTAAGATTTTACTTACTTGACAGATCACAAGTAGGCAGAGAAGCAGGTGGGGGCCGGGGGCTGGCTCTCCACCAAGCAGAGAGCCTGATGCAGAGCTCGATCCCAGGACCCTGAGATCATGACCCGAGCCGAAGGCAGAGGCTTAACCCACGGAGCCACCCAGGTGCCCCTGGTCTGCATTCTTCATATCTCATCCTATCAGGCCCTCATGATGGCTTTCTCTGAAGTAGGACTTGAGATCCTGATTTAATGGATAGAGAAATTGAGGCTCAGGGGTGTAACACGATTTATGCAAAGCCACACAGGGAATGATTTGCAAATATGACAGAAAACCAGATTCATCTACTTCCAGAATCTGTGCTCCTTCTATTAATAATATTAATAATAACTAAGATTAGTGGCACACTTGTTATGCACCAAGCCCTTCCAATAGCATGTTCTAGAAGCTCACTTATTGGATCCTTACAACCACCCCACGAGACAGGTACTATTATTATTGGTATTTTACAGAAGAAGAAACTAAAACACAGAAGTTAAAGAATTTTCCCAATGTCCCATATCTGGGAAGTGTCAGAGGGAAGATTTGAACCCAGTCAGGTTCCAGAGCCCTTTATGTCTTTCAAGTCTACTACTGCTCTCCATCTTATAATGCCATGAAAGCAGGTACTGTAGAGGGTCAGAGCAGGGCACTGGCCTCAGGTGAAATTCTCAGAAGCTTGTTGGTAGGATTGTATGTGCTCATTATCATCATTCAACAAGTACCTATAAAGTGCCTGCTATGTCCCAGGCATATACAAGGCTTTAGGGATATAATGGTGAGCAAAAATAGATATATTGTTCCCATTTGTGGGAACAGTTTCAAGGGGAAGAGGAGTTTCAACAAATGAGCAATCCCCAAATATGCACACAGCCTGAGATAACAATGAGGAAAGAGTGAAATGCTGCTGTAGGAATGTGGAACAATGGATCTAGACCTAAACTAAGGGGGTGGGGAGCAAAGTGGTCAGGGAAGACTTCCCTTAAGGCTGAATGAAGCTATGTAAGCAAAGAGGGGCAGTGAGAACACAAACCTGAGAGGACAACATGTGCAAAGGCCCTGGGGTGGAGAGAACATGGTGCTTTTGAGAACAGAAAAGCCAGTAAGTCTGTGGAGTAGAGAGAGTGATGGGGAAAGACAGGTAGCATCACTGAATGATTTAGGGCTGGAGTAGGAATATGTGTAGAGAGGTAGGTGGGTGGGTAGATTCAGATTAACATTTTAAAAAGGCTTCTCTGGGGGTGCCTGGGTGGCTCAGTTGTTAGGCATCTGCCCTCAGCTCTGGTCATGATCCCAGAGTCCTGTGATCAGCCCTGTGTCGGGCTCCCTGCTCAGCAGAAAGCCAGCTTCTCCCTCTCCCACTCCCCTTGCTTATGTTCCCTCTCTTACTCTCTGTCAAATAAATAAATAAAATCTTTAAAAAAGAAAAAAGAAAAAATAATAAAAGCTACTCTAGTTGCAGTGTGAGCAACAGAATGGAAGGCAGGAGTGAACAAGGTAGGTGCCTTTGAGAGGATATTGCAATAGTCTATGGTGCCTTGGCCTGGGGCAGGGGTAGTCACCAGGACTGCAGGATCCAAATCATATTTAGGATCCAAATTGATAGGACTTAGTGAATACTTGAAATAGGACATTGATTGCGAGGGAGACATCTGCACTGACTCCCGGGTCTTTAACTTGCCCCGGAGGTGGGAGCATTTGTTGAGATGGGAGCAGTGAACTAGGCTGTGAGAGGCTTCCCCTTGGTTCATCAAGAAGGTGCTGGGCAGCTTGTACCCAACCTGAATCTCAAGTGGTCATTAGTCCTATTTAGAATCAAAGACCAGAGATAAAGCCAAGTTCAAGCCAAGAGATAATCATCAGCTGGTTCCTTAATGGCCTCCAGATAAATTGAACTCTGGGCAGGGGAGACACTGATGATTGGGGCCCTGCCCAGTGAGAGCGTACCCTGTCAGTCTCGAGATAAAAGGCCCTACAGCTGGGCTTACTCCAGCAGGCTACAAGACTTAGTCAATATCTCTCTATGCGGTGGGGGCTGATTTCAGAGTCACAGAGCCCTGAACACCTGCCCTTATAGATTTTTTTTTTAAGATTTTATTTATTTATTTGAAAGAGAGCATGCACACAGAGGAAGAGGCAGAAGCAGGCTCCCTGCTGAGCAGGGAGCCCAATGTGGGACTCAATCACAGGACCCCAGCATCAGGACTTGAGTTGAAGGCAGATGCTTAACCAACTAAGTCATCCCAACGCTCCTGCCCTCATAGATCTTAAAAGAACGTCACGAAATTTCCTTTCACCTTATCTTCCCTGAGTCCCCAAACTTAAATCAGGAGTCACCCAGTCAGCCAGGAGTTAGAATTCTCAACTGGGAGCAATGTTGCTCCCCGAGAACATTTGGCAAAGTCTGGAGAGAATTTCGGCCGTCACAGTTGGGAGAGGAGTGCTGCTGGCATCTAGTGGATAGAGGTCAAGGATGCTATTAGACATCTTACAAGGCAGAGGGCAGACCCCCACAATAAAGAACTGTCCAAGGGCTCCTGGGTGGCTCAGTCAGTTAAGCATCTGCCTTCAGCTCGGGTCTTGATCCCAGTGTCCTGGATTTGAGCCCCACATTGGACTCCCTACTTAGCCTGCTTCTCCCTCTCTTGTTCCCCCTGCTTGTGTTCTCTCTCTCCCACTCTCTGTCAAATAAATAAAAATTGTAAAAAAAAAAAAAAAAAAAAGACTGTCCAGCCACAACAGTGTCAAGGGTGAAATACCCTGGCCTAATGCCAAGGCTTTGAAGTCAGAGAAGCCTGATTTTACCACACATTGACCAGTTGATCATGGGCAACTTGTCTAACCTCTCTGAGCCTCAGTTTTTCCATCTGTCAAAAGGGGGATGTCAATAGTAATACATACTTCAGGAAGATGATGTGAGAATTAAATGAGATAGCTGACCATCAAGAGACTGAAGCAGGGGTGCCTGGGTGGCTCAGTAGGTTAAGCCTCTGCCTTCAGCTCAGGTCATGATCTCAGGGTCCTTGGATCGAGCCCCACATCGGGCTCTCTGCTCAGCAGGGAGGCTGCTTCCCCCACCCCTCGCCTGCCTCTCTGCCTACTTGTGATTTCTGTCAAACAAATAAATAAAATCTTTAAAAAAGAGAGAGCGAGAGAGAGACTGAAGCAAATGTCAGGCTCATCCTCCAAGTGAGCAGGAGCTGAGCAAGACTTGTTCTTGATCTGCCTCCCAAACCTAAGTCCTCTGTATGTTGGAAAAGGGAAAGCAGAATGGTAAGAAAAAGAATCCTGGAGTTGGGGTACCAGTATTGAGTCTGGACTCAGTCTCCTACCAGCACTGAGACCTTGGGCAAATTGCCCACTTCTTGAGCCCCCAGTTTCCTCATCTGTAAGATGGACAGGTTCACAATACTCACCACATATGGTGGTTCTGAGGACTATGGGAGCTAATCCTTGTCAATGACTGAGGATAGAGTCTGGCACATAGTGAGCGCTTGATCAATGTCAATTGATGTTATGAAGGACAACAAGAATCACTTGCTGCCTCATTTCTTAGTGGCAAGCAAGCTAGCAGCCCGAACTGAAACTTTGTAACCAAGTTTACAGGAAGGGAAGCTCCATTTCCAAATACTCTGTCCATGGTCCCTATGAGAACTTTAATTTGTCAAGTGAAGATTAATTCAGACATGGATTTCATTTCAGATGAAAGTTCTATTATACTAAGCCCTAATCAGGCAAACCCCTCCTCTCTGAGAGTTTCTAGATTATCCTGCTTTTTTTCTTTTAAAATTTTATTTATTTATTTGACACAGAGAGAGAGACACAGTGAGAGAGGGAACACAAGCAGAGAGAGAGGGAGAAGCAGGCTTCCCGCCGAGCAGAGAGCCTGATGCGGGGCTCGATCCCAGGACCCTGGGATCATGATCAAAGCCAAACGTAGACAGCGACTGAGCCACCCAGACACCCCTTGATCATCCTGCTTAACGGTAGATATGGAATTTAAGAATCAAAACATATAAGTATCTTGTAGTTAGAGGCAGAGCAGATGCTGGTCTCAGTACTTGAGAATACCAGTGAGGCCACTTTCACAAGCATAGTAAGGGGTCAAGGTTCTTCTCACTCCTGAAATTCAGGGTGACATTTACCTCATTAACATTGTGAGGATTAATGAAATTATCCACACTAATTTCTTAGCAGGGTACAGGGTATATAGCAAGAACTAAATGTTAGCTATTATTTATGGCACTCTTTTTCAAGAGCATGTAAAATAAATATCTGTGTCTCATAAAAATACACTTCCAAAAGCTTACATCAAGCCCCATAAAGCTAGAAATGAAATAGTATCTTTAAAATGTAATCCTGGTGTAATGTAGTCATCTGGTTCCACTTGCTAATATTAAGGAGTTTTTGTTTGTCTGTTTTCTGTAAAGATTTTATTTATTTGACAGATAGAGAGCACAAGTAGGCAGAGCGGCAGACAGAGAGAGAGGGAGAAACAGGCTCTCCACGGAGCAGGGAGCCCGACATGGGGCTCAATCCCAGGATCCCAGGATCCCAGGATCATGACCTGAGCTGAAGGCAGCCGCCCAACTGACTGAGCCACACAGACACCCCTGTTCTCTAATGTCCATGGGTTGCTTATTGAGGCTCCAAATTCCAGGCAGGATCTCAAAATATCTGCTCTTGTGGTGTTAGGATGTTAAGAAGGGCCCGAGGCATTGGGTGGGTGTTGCTGGGCAAAGACCACGTGCACCAAACAATCTTGAGGAAGTACCCTCAAGCCTTATCCATTATGCCATTCAAGTGTTTTCTAAAACCAGATCAATAAGGCAGAGTGACAAAAGAATTGTGGTTACAGCCTTGAATCTTATAGACCCGCAAATGAATCCTGGTCCTGCCTCTTATTGACAATGTAACTTTGAGCAGGTCATCTCATCTATTTCTGTCTCAGTTTCCTTGGCTAAAAAATAACAGTGATGTGAGTACTAAATTCAGTACATGTTAAATATTTGTATTGTGCAAATAAATATAAAATAGCAAGTTTAGGATTCAAGGTTGGTAAAAAAGAAAGATGGTTTTGAAGATGGAATCCCACCAGTTATCTTCCTTGTCCCATCTCTGCCATTTGATTGGATGAGC
Source organism: Mustela erminea (assembly GCF_009829155.1). Lineage (NCBI taxonomy): Eukaryota > Metazoa > Chordata > Mammalia > Carnivora > Mustelidae > Mustela > Mustela erminea. Next base: position 91,124,136 of record NC_045623.1, read on the forward strand.
TGAGCAGATCACTCTTCTCTCTGAACCAATTTGTTCATAAAGGGGACCCTACATATACCCTATCTGAGATAACCAGTGGGCAAGCAGTTGGTTAATAAAAAAGCAAAAGAGACATGTTTGCTGTGGCTATGATCCCTTTTTAGAAAGAATTTTCATCATTCCACAAATATTTATTGAGCCTCACCATAATTTTAAAGCTTTATGGGGTGCCTGAGTGGCTCAGTCATTAGGCATCTGCCTTCAGCTCAGGTCCTGATCCCAGATTCTAGGATCATGCCCCGGGTAGCTCCCTGTTGGGCAGTGGGGGAAGCGGGAAGGGAGACTTCTCCTTTTCCCACTCCCGCTGCCAGTATTCTGTGTCTTGCTGTGTGTCTGTCAAATACATACATACATACATTGAAGCTTTGTGATTCCCTCCCTTTCCTATTTCGCTCCATTCTACTTTATCTACTATACTTTATATTTTTTTAAAAAATTTTAAGCTGATAAATTTTAAATAAATTTATTTAAAACTTAAAAAGTCCTTTGTCCCGTTTGCAAAGGATTTCTGGATGTCTGCCTTTGGAGCACGTGGTAGAATTGTCCCACCCCCTTGCGGTTGAACAGAGCCACGTGACTAATTCTGGCCAATGAGTTGGAAGCAGAATGGCAGGCGTCACTTCTAGGCCAGAGCATTTAATGGCCAGAGCCAGATCCTCCAGAGCTGCGGCTTTCCCTCTCGCAAGGTGACTCAGAGCGCTGGAGCCGGCAGCTGCTCCATCAGCCAGAGTCCCTGCCTGATTACGACAAGCAAAACCTTCTGCACATCTGCGTTGGCTGCACCGGCATGGAGCTTAGATGAAAAATTAATATGTGTCGTGTCAAGCCACAGAGACCACAGGGCTTTAAAAAGGTTTTTTAACTTAAACAACCCTGTAAGGTGAAGTTAACTTTAATCATCTACTTTACTTAATCCAAAATAGCTAAAATATTATCCGTTCAATTATTATTTTAAAATCGGTAATAAGGTAAGTTACATTCTTTTTTACACACCAAGTCTTCATGGTCTAGTGTGTTTTTTACATTTATGGTACATTTCAAGTGCGCCATGAGCCCCATGTGCCTAGTGGCTACTGGACTGGACAGCACAGCCATAATGGCTAATGATCCTGATTTTGAGGCACACTATTCTAAGGCATCCTCAACACGTAAATCTTTATCCTCGTCTGGAGGAGCTCTGGAAAAGGAAATCCAGTGTTTCGTAAAGTAGGCTGTGGCTACGTTTCTGGTACATTTTCCCTCATTTAGTGTGCAGCGCGGGTATTGTCTTTCTAGCGTTACAACTCCCCACCACTTCCCTCCCCTTCTCTCATGCACTCGAGTACCCCTTCTTTCCCTCAAAGGAAAAAAAAGGGGGGGTGGTTTTGAGGGGCCCAGCTTGACGGTAAAGAAAAACTTGACTATTTAAAATGTTTTCTGGACTCCTGGGTGGCTCAGTCGGTTAAGGGTCTGCCTTTTGCTCAAGTCATGATCCCAGGATCCTGGGATTGAGTCCCACATCCGGCTCCTTGCTCAGCAGGGAGCCTGCTTCTCCTCTGCCTCCTCTGCCTGCCATTCCCCTTGCTTGTGTTCTCTCTCTCTCTCTCTCTCTGAGAAATAAATAAAATCTTTAAATAAATAAAATGTTCTTGGTACCCACGGTATTTCAAGAGTGGAGATTCAGTAAGCCCCGGGTAAGGGTGAGGGAAAGGTCAGTACACTTTCTTGTCCACAGGGTGTGAACTATAAGCTTCAGGATCAGGAGGGAGGAGAGGTAGAGGTGGGGGAAGGATGGAACTAAGGCTTTAGGACCTGATCTCATATCCTGGGACAGAGAGAATTCCTTCTGACTTTGAATATTGGCTTGGAACTTACACTCAAGTGTCAAGGGTTCCAAGTAAGTGTTAATTGCTTTTTTATTAATTTGTTATTATATGTGTTTGCTATTGTTGTTATATGGCACCTACTGCTTGGAAAATGTGCTTTTTTTGATTTAGCGATATGTCAGGAGCATTTTTCCATGAAATTAAATATTCTTCTACCTCATCATTCCAACAGCCAGATAGTAATTCTTAAATGGGTATACCGTAATTTATTTACCCAATCTGCTATTGTTGGACATTAAGGTCATTTTAAATTGTTAATTGTGTTCAACAATAGCTTATTTCTCTCGTGCTGCCTCTGCTCTTGCAGAAGGCTCAGGCAGAGCACACATGCAGATGGGAGAAGGCATGGTCACCCCAAGACGTCCTTCCGACAAACTGGGATTTTGCAACATAAGAGGCCGACTTTTAGGGGGTTAAAGAGGGCATGGCCTGCTCGGGCACTGCCAGGAGGGCTGTGTAAGATGAAAAGAGTGTTGGAGACAGAGGGTTGTGGGAGGTCCCAGGTCGTGCCGCTCAGTAGCTCTGTGGACACCGTCACTGAGCCTCAGTTCCCTTGCCGGGAAAATGAGGGTAATAAGTGGGCCCTTGGTATCGTTGCAAAGATTAAATCAGACTGACTGAAATCTGGTTAAATAAGACAGATGGAGCATGCGCACACCCAGCTCGGCTCCCTCCCGCCGCTCCACTAACGCAAAGGCAAAGGGGATTTTTTTCAAGGCATAAAACTACAAGGCTAATTAGCACAGAGAGATAATATTAACAAATGTAGAAGGCAGAAAAGCAGATCAATGGGTTGTAACTTAGAGGAACCAAGGACCCCGAGCCTAAACTGCCAAGGGAAAGTTGGAAGTAACCGTACTTACATGATAGGAACCCCCAAAGGCTCAGTGGTTTCTTTCAAAGGCCAGCGGAAGGAGGAGCTAAAGACAGGAGCATGGTTCCTTCCCTTCCTTGCCTTCCTCTACACCTGGTTCCTGCTTTCTGGATAGAAAACCGGGGTCAGGGCCTGAGGACAGGTGGGAAAAAGGCTGTTCCTCCCATGGGCATGTGCAGCCCACACTATGCCAGGCCCCATGTGCCCGTTGTGGCAGAGGATGGCAGACACAGAAGCAGACTCTCCTGGTGGGGGTGGGGGGTACCAAAGGACCCAGCAGATGTCCACCTTGCCCTGGTGAGTCAGAGATAAAAGTTCAAAGGGGACTGGGACAGGGGTCTGGTGGGCTACCCCAACACCCCAAGTTAAGACGGGGGCTCTAGAGCCCATGAGGCAGGGCCTTGCCCCAAATCCACACTCTTCAGCCCGTCCCTTCCCACATCCCCAGCTCAGCTCTCCCTGGGCTTCCCTTTTGCCACCTCACAGACCACGGCCTCCTCCAGGCCCTCTCCAGGCCCTCTCCAGGTGCCTCTTCAGCCTGTTGCTCAGATAAGGGTAGGGAGGATCCAGTTCAGCCAGTAGCTGGGCCCAGGATCCACGGTTTGGGTCCCTCTCACTCCCCACCCTCCTGGCAGAAACGCCCCCCACCCCTTCCAGGAAATCACCACTAAGTGCTCTTCTCAGAAACTCCTACTCCCAATCCCCTGTCACATAATAGATTAACCCATAGGGCTTTAATCTGCCCCAGAGGGAGACGTGCTTTCCTAACCATCTGAAAAGAAACGAGTTTCCAAAGACCAAAGGACTGTAGCTGTAATGGTGGAAACCTATAGGTTGTGGGGCCAATCAGATGGACAAAGGAGCTCCTCTCAAACCGTGTGTGTAGATAGTCGTGTCATGTCAAATGGGCTAAAGGGAAAATAGAAAGGGATCCTTTGACCTGTCTGCTCACCTAGAGTCAAATGCCTTTGGCAGAGGCAGGGAGGGCTCATATGCCCCTGGGATGGGACAAGGTGGACGAGGGCTGCCATGTAGCAAATAAAAATATAGAAAGTCCAGTTACATTTGAATTTCCGATAAACAACCAATGATTCCTTTTTTTTTTTTAAGTTTATTCATTTAAATAATCTCTACACCCAACATGGGGCTTCACCTCTTGACCTTGAGATCGATAGCCGCACACTCCCCCAACTGAGCCCACCAGGGGCCCCTAACAGATAATTTCTACTGTGAGTATGCTCCGGGCAATATTTGGGACATACATATACTAACAGATTATTCACTAATTTGTCCGGAATTCAAATTTAATGGGCTTCTTGTATTTGATCTGGCAATTCTACCTGCCCCCAGCACAGGTCTGACACATAGTAGGTACTCAGTGAAGGAGGTATCTGTTTGAGCTTTGAGCTGGACAGGAAATCACAATGTTATACCTCACTGGGTTGGGGTGGACTTTGCAGTTCCTGGAGGTAAGTTTTAATTCCCCAAATGAAACTGTTATTTAACTCCAAGGGACCAGAAAGTCATGGATCTGTCTGATGGCCATCAGGAGTGAAGAGAAGGAAAGACTTCCTTTAACAGAAGAAGTTTCCAGGTGGAGAAGAAAAATAAGTCTTTTTCCCTCGTATGCCATTGGTTCCAGCCCATTACATTCATTCATTCAACAACTATTTATTGCACGCCCACTGTGCACCAGGCACGTTTGATAAACCAATGGGATTACTATGATCATCTTATTACCTCCTTTTGACTGAAGAGGGAAAGTGAAGTCTAGAGCAGTTAGGTGACTTGTCCAAAGTAACACAGAAGGTAGGGGGTGAATGGGGGACTCATACCCAATCTATCTGTGACACCTGAGCCCTCGCTCCTTCCCCTTCATGCCTCATAGAGATAGGAGCCCCTAGGTAACAGGGAGCCTGAGAGAAACAGGAACAGATCACGTAGAGCCCACCCAGCTGGCCCGCTGTCACCAAGCCATCGCCCAGCATTAGAATTTTATCTCCTAAATATCCCTGAGCCACCCATCTTGCTCCCTTTCAATTCCTACCCCTCTCCCCCAGCCCAAACCACAGCCTCAACAACAGATGAGTCAGACTAGCTCACCTCTCCAGTCTGCTCTCCACACAGCAGGCAGGGTAGTCCATAGAAAAGGAAGATATGAACATGTCACCTTCCTGCTCAATGTTTCCACAGCTTTTCTCAGCTCTCAGGATGATAACAGAACTCCTGACTGTGGCCATCCAGGTTCCATGTAATCTACTCCTACTGACCTGCCCTGCTTTGTCTCACTTCCTCTTTCTCCCTCTGCCTGCATTAGTCAGTATTTCAGTTATCTGTTGCTGCATAACAAGTCACCCCAAAACGTAGTGCCTTAAAACCACACCTGTTTTTACCTCTCGTGATTCTTGGGCTTGACTAGGCTCAGCTGTGTGGTTCTTCTGAGATGAACATTATCGGGAGGTGTGACTGGGCCAGTTCTCCAAGATGCTCACTCCCTTCTCTGGTAACAGATGCTGGCTGTTGCTCGGAGTACAACTGGCACTGTGAGCTGGGGACTGCCTATTGCCTGGGATTCTCATGGCATGCCAGCTGGAGTGTCTCAAAAGTGAGCATTCCAGGAGGTAAAAAGCAGAAACGCCTCGCTCTTAACTTTAAGGCCAGGCCTGGAATAGAGTATGACATTTATCGCTATCTTTTGGTTAAGAAGTCATGGGGCCAGCCCAGGTTGAAGGGGAGGAAAAGCAGCTCTACTTCTTGACGGGAAATAATTGGTGGCCCTCTTTCATCCACCACAGCCGGTCTCAGCTTCTGATCACAAAAACCACTCCAGTTCGTTTAAGCAGAAAAGAACTTCATGTGGGGGAAAGTTACCTCTGGTGCTGTGGGGAGGGCTGGAGAGGTGGGTTCTTGGCGGAGCTTCCAGAAATGATCCCAGAATGACACTGCAGCCTCCGCCATGATCAAGCAGCTGGGAAATCAGGATGCTGGCACCACCATTGCTGCCTCCAGAGCAAAACTCTGCCCTGATCCCTTCTCTGAGTGAATGGGGGCCCCCAAGCTCTTTGCAGATGAGGCTCTAGACACAGTTCTCGGCAACAGCTGCTGCAGATAAACAGTCTCCTTGCTCCCAGATCAGAGAGACATGAGTCTACAGTGTTAATGTCCATGGTGCATCCATGGTGCTAGGACCTAAATCCCATCTGGGGGCCAAGAAGTCCAGCTTCTTGGTCTTTCTAGTACAGGAAGCCATACTACAAAAGATGCTGACCATGCCAAGCTACAGGAGCTCCACCATCCCGGGCCTTCTTCCTGTCCCTAGGAATAGCTCTGTGTCCTCTCGCCACAGGATCTTTGCACATGCTGTTCTCTTCCGCCCACGATTCTCTTTTCTCTCCTCTCCTTCACATCTCTGACCTTCTATCTCCTACCTTCTACCTCCTATCTTCTCTGATCTTCCTATAAGTTCATGTCTCCATTTTGTGGATGAGGAAACTGAGGCCCAGTGAGGTTACATAATTTGCCCAAGAGCGCACAACCAGTAAACAGGGCAGCTGGAATTTGAACTCAGGCAGCTTGACTCCAGAGTCTGCTCTTAACAGCTGCATTATGTCAGGCAAAGACAAGTTCACCCGTGTTAAAAGGCCAGGGGCACGGCATGCAGCCACCCTATAAATAAACAAGGATGATGCTTCAGCAAATGTTGACAAGCCCAGAGAACTCTGAGAGTGACAGGCGGTACGGGTGGAAGGTTTTGGGACAAGGTCGATGTTGTGGAGCTTGGCCCTTAGCTCCCAAAGAACATCGATGGGCTGAGTTTCAAATACAGCTGATCTACAGGAGTCCTCAGAACCCTGACACTTCTACCCTCCAGTAGGGAGCAGAGAGCAATTCACACTGCGTATCAAAAGAGGAAAGCATCTCATGTCTCTCCCAAGAGGGATTATCAATTTCAGCAGCAAAACCCACAATCGCAGTGAACAAAGTGTGCTCAGTTCTCATAACTTTAACAAGCAGAATTTTGTAAAGCAAAGGAGACAGCTGTTAAGGAAAGAGAGCCATCATAAAGGAAAGGCTTGGGGTATAATTGGTGCCCCTGCTTGTCTGCCCTTGGCCGTCAGAGCCCAGGGAAGGGAGTCTAGGAGTCCAGAAGACTGCATTTGATTTTTTAAAATATAGCAATGTCCTCAGTCCATAAGCAGCAAATGGGACCACTTGCCCTCCCTAAGCTAGGTCTGGGAATTCTTGGGGTAAAAGGATGGCATTTCCTCTTCCTCAACCACAACTCAGGTCCCTCGAAAGTCAGCATATGCTCCGCAAAGGAAATAGACAAGACCAGGAAAGCCTGGTTAGCAAACCTGCTGTGCCACTTACCTGCCGTATGACTTCGGGCAAGAATCTTCTCCTCTCTGAACCTATTCCCTGTCCATGAAATGAGGGTGCTAGATAAGAACAAAGGATTTAAACTTTGTTTCTTAACACCAGAAACCTGTGTTTAAAAAAAAAAAAATCTTGGAGTGCCTGGGTGGCTCAGTGGGTTAAAGCCTCTGCCTTCGGCTCAGGTCATGATCTCAGGGTTCTGGGATCGAGCCCCACATCGGGCTCTCTGCTCAGCAAGGAGCCTGCTTCCTCCTCTCTCTCTCTGCCTGCCTCTCTGCCTACTTGGGATCTCTGTCTGTCAAATAAATAAATAAATAAATAAATAAATAAATAAACTTACAGGACACCCGTGTGACTCAGTCGGTTAAATGTCTGATTCTTGATCCCAGGGCTATGAGTTCAACCCTCGCTTAAAAATAATAATAATAATAATAATAATAAAATAAATCTTACATGTCCTGTCCTCTAGGAAATAGGGATATAGGAAGTAAGAGACCAGACCACTTACAACCCACTGTTCTGTGAAGTCCATGTCCTTGAGTGAAAAGCTACTCAAGGAAATGATGTCTTCAGATGCCACAAGCCCTGCCCTTTTGGAAAACCATGAGTAGTTTGTGGGGAAAGAAAAGTTTTTTGGGAAACTTTTCCTTGGGAAAAAGTAGCTTGGGAAAGAAAAGTTTCTTAATACCGTGACTGGATCACCCTGTGACTTTACCCACTCTGGACCCCAGCTCTCCCATCTAGAAGCTGAAAGCTTTGGGCTCAGTGGTCTCTGCAGTCCCTTTCAGTTTTGACAATCCAGGACACTGCCCTGGTAAGGTTATGGTAAATAAAACCCATGGTGGGGAGGAGTGTTTGAGGGGAAGAGCTCGGCGACAACAAGAATAAGGTGATTTTCAGAGATTCCATTTAGGGACAAGGGGAAGCTCAGGGGAGAACTGAAGCTTGTAAGAGGTAATGAACCCCAGGTCAGAACTCAGTAATATTAAGAGGTCATGGTCTCGGTTTCTATTTTAGGAAGAATAGAACCAGGAGTTAAGATAGTAAGTGTGGAATTTAATGTGTGGGATGGATAGATGGAACATTGGGTGGATGGATGGATGGATGGATGGTAGGTGGATAGGTAGACAAAGGAATGGAATATTCATAGAGTATTAGATGGAAGGAGTGGCTGCATATATTTGGTAGATGAGACAGGTGCATATAATCAGGTAAATGGAAGGCAGGTGAGCAAGTGGGTAAGTGAATGGGATCTGTGAGTGGACAAGCAGACATGCAAAAAGATGCAAAAAGGTGGGTGGGCATAGGGGCAGGCAGGTGGATGCCCAGGTGGTTGGATGGGTGGGTGGGTGTTCCAATGTAAGAAGGCTTAGGGGATAAAATTGGATTTGTTTGTTCAGTTTTCTTGGCCATTTATCCCATTTCCTCTTCCATACTCTACTCCCATTCAGTCAAAGACACCTGAAACACTTATAGTGAGTTTCTCAATGTGTGGAAATTGTTCCAGTGGTCGTGCATAAAATTATTTTATGTAGTTATAAAATAATCTCAGAAGAAATCCAGACACAGCTTGAAGTAACACTGAATCACATAGCGGGGAAGATATTCCCTTTGACTCCTCTTTCCGTCTTTCTGATGATCACGTCAAGGAGAAGGTCCCACCGGGTGCTATTGTGTCTTCAGCGCCTTGCTGATTCTTTAATCTCCCGTTTTAACAAAAAAGGTAGACTTTGGGATCAGAGCCTTAGGCAGGAGATGGAAGGTAACAATGTTTCATTTTCATTAGATTTCATTATACTGTCACTTTGTGTATTTGACACAAATTAGGATAGTGTTAAAAAGGGTTTCCCTTTTAAATGAATGCATATACACAAAGTGAGTCAGGTTACATGTAAAATATTCTGTGATCAGTCTTGATCACTGGGACAAGAGATCAAGAGATGTTGGATACAGTGAGAAAACACTGGTATGCATAAGTACGATCTAGTTATGTCATTCCAGGCTTGGCGTCTGCTCCGGATCCTTCATAAGGGGACCCCTGCCCAGCCCACTTCCCAGCCTCTCCTTCATCCCTTCTCCCTTCCCCACTCTGGTCCAGTCCCAAGAAATTTCTTTACCTTCTTCCAGCTTGCCAGGCTCTCTCTTGCTTTCAGGCTTTTGAAGCTGAACATCCCTCTGCCCAGAACTCATTCCTCCTCCTCCACACTTGAAAGGAATCCCGCTCAGCCCTCAGGTAATGGTGAGATGTGGCCTCATACAGGACACCTTTGCTCACCCTCCCAGCAGAGTTCTATGCTGTCCTCACCGCCCCCAGAGCATCCTTCGTGCCCCCATCACACCACCCAGCCTACAGGGGAGAGACTGCCTGGTTAGCTGCCAGTGCTGCCTATTAGAAGGGAAGCTGGCCAAGGACAGGGACTCTGTCCAGGTCACCCCTCGCTTATTTGTTCGTTTGTTTTACCGTGTGCCTCCTCAAGGGCCATCACTCTTCTAGCGGACACAGCAGTAAACAAAGACAGAAAAAGTCCCTGTCCTCATTCTAGAGGGCGGAGCGGGACAAATATAAAGAATTGTTTTTTTAAAAGTCATATCTACCATATATACAATTTCAGGTTGTATTGAGTCCCTTCAATAAATTAAAAGAGTTCAGGAATTTGGATGCCTGGGTGGCTCAGCTGGTTGAGCGACTGCCTTTGGCTCAGGTCATGATCCTGGAGTTCCAGGATCGAGTCCCGCATCAGGCTCCCAGCTCCTTGCGGAGTCTGCTTCTCCCTCTGACCTTCTCCTCTCTCATGCTCTCTCTCACTCATTCTCTCTCAAATAAATAAATAAAAATCTTTTTAAAAATTTTAAAAAAATAAAAGAGTTTGGGAATTAAAAGAAAGAGAGAGAGAGAGAGATGAGTAGTGATGGGGAGGGACGACAGCGACTGCTATTTTAAACTGGGGTCAGGAAAGGCCTCTCTGAGGAGGTGACATTTGTACCAAAACCTAAAGGAAGTGAGGGGAAGATGGACAATGGCAAGGGGGAAGGCCTTGAGGTACAAACCAATGTGGTATGTTTAGCGAATTTCTAAGGAGCGAGAGTAGCTGGGAGCAGCAAGCCTGGACAGGGGCCCCCACCCTGGGACTCGAGGAGCAGGCTGCCCTAAGAACGAGGCTGCCTTGAGCAAACAGAAGGGAGGATGCCTTCTTTTCCTGCATGCCAGCCTACCCTGAGCTGCCGGAGAGACCGAAACATTTGTAGAGGTACTTCCTGTTAACATTTACCTTGGCTGAATGTTTATTAATCGGGTCTATTAATAGACCTTTTTTTTTTTTTCCTTTACCCTTCCTAAGGAGTAACTCCTGGAAGAAGCATTTTTCCCCAATTATCCTCTACCTTGCATAATGCTTCAGGTTTGTAAATTGCTTTTCCGTCCCTTATTTACTGGTCTATGTGTTGATCTATCCGTATGGCACCCATACACTTTCTTGAGCATGGAACAAGACAGACTGAGGTCCTACCCTCATGAGGTGTGTACCCTTATGAGAAGCAAGCCTGGGGGGCTCTGGTGGGGTCCAACTTCCCTCTCACTTTTGGTAGCACAGCAGAGAGCTGACTTGGCTGGACCAGGCCAGTCTGGCAGGAGCCACCCACGTCTGCTTCGGCAAATACTGGTGCTCCTGCATGCCGAGACCCTCGAGGTTCTCCCAGAGTCCACACATCCCTCAATGTATTTCTTATTACTTAGAGAAGTTGCTCTTAACTCAAGAGTGATGGGTAGGTCCTTCGTCCTCCGTCCTTTGTCCCAGAACTGTCGCACGTCTGCCCCACTGGCTGTGGGGGGCGCCTCTCTGCTGAAACACTGGCCATGTTGAGGACCACGCTGAAGATGGGGAGAGTTCGAGGGGCTGCAGATGCTCTACTATTTCTCTGCCTCTCAGTTACTCCCTGGTGGTCTCAACCGGCCCCAAGGGGTGTGAGTGCTGTGTTTGCATGCCCCCATGCCTGAGAACTCTAGTGGAAGTAGACAGGAAACAGTCAAGTGCCCTAAATTATGATGAGTGTTACAAAGGAGATGACCACGCACTGTGGAAGTGACTTAAGACTTGGACTAGGGGACTCACAAGCTGGGTTCTCTTGAGACAGACATTTCAAGGGAGGTCAGCATGTAGGTGCTTAATAGGGAGGGTTCTGAGATCAACACCTGTGGAAGGGAGGGGAAGAAAATGGGGTGGGAAGAGAGGGGAGACCCCAGTCCTGGTCTGAGGACCTCAGTGGCCCCTAGGGGAGCAGTGAAGTGGGAACAGCCCTTCAGAGTCATCCTGAGTTGGTTGGGATGGCTGGGAGGAGTTCTCGGATTCTCCTTGCTGCTAGTGGTCACTGAGCAGTCACCAGACACGGGCAGCCCTGAACGGGGTGGTGGCCGGAGGGTGTAGGCTGTCTGAGGGCAGCACCCCAGACCCAGGACACTGAGTCTTTCGCTGAAGGGCGATCCACCCGGTGCATCATGTGTCCACCATAAGGAGCTTCAGGAAGACTTCCTAGAGGAAGGGGCATTTAACCTTGGGGATGGAGGGGTGAGCAAGGAAAGAATAGCTGTTCAGGCAAAGGGGACAGTACCTGAGAAAAACCGAAGGGCCAGAGGGACAGCGGTGCTCTTGGGAGCTACACGACCCCTGAGGAAAGCAGTGGGTCTGTTTTAGGGTGAAGAAACCACCTCATAGAGGCCAGTGGACTCGCCCAAAGTAAGGTTACAGCAAATGAGAGAGCCCAGATTAGAAGCAGAGCTGTGCAGCCCAATTCCAGAGCCCTCCCACACCCCACTCCCATCCGGGTGCTGTCCTCATCAGTCTCTTCTCTGAGACGGCCACCGGCGGTCTCTGTTCTCCCCTCGGCACCCGCGCACACAGTGCCTACAGTTCTGCCCGGTGAAACGCTCCTATCCCCTCTAGTTCCAGCACCGTCTCTGCCCCCTGAAGGGATCCTGGCTCCCGCCTGGATTAGGGTTCAGGTCAAGAATTGACTTGTTATTTGGAAATTCGAGATCAGTCTCTGGCCACGGTCACAGTTCAGTGAAGGACAGAGGTCAGGACTAGAAGTTAGGGCTGGATAATGACTGGATTTCTGACCAGAGCCAAGATTTGTTTGGGGACTAGGTTTAGAGCTTCCTCTCTAATAAGGGTTCAGCCTGGAACCAAAAAATGGTCTGGAATTGGGTCAGAACTCAGCCTGGAACTGGGGTCAAAGAGAAGTCTGGAAAAAAGATTGAGGTTCAGTCTTAAAATAAGGCCAGGGCCCAATCTGGAACCAGGACCAGGGCTCAGACTAGGGACGATAATTAGAGCTTAGCACGGAGGTCGGGGCAAGGCTCTCTCCAGGGGCCGGTTTGGGTCTTGGCCTGGAAACGGAGTCAGGGTTAAGCCTTGGGTTGGGGCTCAGGGTTGGGAATCTGAGTCTGAGATGGACTGACGACCATCAGGCCTCTGACTCCCCTGCCTCTCAGCCTGAGACCTGCCCTGAGAGTAGGCAGGAGAAACCTAGTGAGGAGAGACACACCCCGCCCTCCGCCCAGCTGAAGGTGCACCCCTGCTGCAGTGCCATGCTCCAGACCCCCTCACTCATCTGTCTCCCGCTCACCCCCCGGGCCCGGCATTTGCAGGCTCACGTGGGTATGCAGTATGTGGGAAGGAGGAACCCAGGTACAAGGCCCTGGGGAATGCGGCAGCACTGCTGGTCTCGTGTTTGCGGGGAACGGTCTGCACAGATCAGATGGAGCCCCAGGGAAATCAGAGCCAGCTCCCAGGAAGGCACAGAGGTGCGTGCAGGGAAGGGGTGGGTGTCTCAGGCTATACTCCACGCCCCCTATCAAGCCTGACTATCATGAGAGCCCCAGGAGCACCAGCCTACAGAAATCTGGGTGTCTACATCAACAGCGTTCCATGAGTCCCCCGGGACTGGCCCTGCCCAGACCTCTGGGAGGATGATGACCAGGTATAGAACAAAGAGCCCCGGGCTGGATCTGGGGTACCTGGGCACCCTGGCCTTGCTTCCCATCTCTGAGCCATCTGTAAAATGGAGATAAAGTAAGAAGGGTGAGTATTTCACAAAGGAGGAAACTGACCATCAAAGAGGGACAGCTCCTGGCTCACAGCCCAGGGAGGGACAGTGTGGGGCCCAGAACCCAGGCCTTCCAGCACTGAGGCCCTTACTACTCTTGCCAGTGTGGCTTCCTATGTCTCTGAGATGGACCAACAGCCTGCTTATACCCCACCCCACACAGGCTCCCAGGGAAAGACAGAATAAGAGAAAGAATGGGTGGGCAGAGGGGGCAGGACAGACACCCTGCTTGGGTCTCCCTTTTCACAAAGGGACCCCTCCTCAGCCTGTGGGAGAGGTGCCAGGAACATCCTGTGTTATGGAAGTAAGAAGTTCCCTGCCAGGAGGTGAGGTTGGCATCTCCCCCCTGGGAATAGTTGCTGGTGGGCCAGACTGTTCCGGTTCCACCTGAGCAGGGCGGGAGAGAAGAGAGAGAAATGGCACATTGGAAGGAACTGGCAAGGGGGCAGCCTGCTGCCTGTGCCCCACTAAGGGTCAGTAGAGGCCACAGAAAAGAGCTGGGCTTGCACCATCGTTGGTATCCATCCAAGAAGGTATCCCGCCACACATGGGTCCCGTGGCAGGAACCATAAGGCAGACGGCTGCCATCAGCGTCTGGGGAGAGGTCATCCACATCAGGATATGCTGGGGAGGACAGATATCCATATCAGGGGACTCTGGAGGCTGGGGAGTCCACAGGACCCCCAAAAAGCACACCCACATGCCCAGCAGAGAGCCAGCATTCAAACCCCTGTCCTGCTGAGGGCACCGGCAGTGGGCAGGCTCAATCCCCAAAGAGGAACCCAGCCACGGCAGACAAGGAGACGTCATCTCGTGAGCCCTGATTCTCTCAGCCTCTACATCTGTGTCTTAACAGAGAGGGGGATGAAGGACCTGCTTCCACACGGACACAAGTCAGAACCACGGCACTGAGCACAAATAGCCAGACGTACAAGGCACATATTGGATGATTCCGTATACGTGAAATGTGCAGAACAGGCAGACCACAGGTGGAACGTAGACTGGCAGCAGGCTGGGGGCGTGGGGTGCTGTAGTGAAGGCTTCCCGTGGAGACGGGATTTCTTTTGGGCAGGATGAAGATGTTTGAAAGGGGGATTGTGATGCTGTATGCACAACTCTTGCGACTATACTCAAACCCATTCAGGTGTGCACTTTAAACAACTGAATTGTTATGTGAATTACATCTCAATACTGCTCTTATTTAAAAATGGAGGTGGATTTCTTTGGGGGCGATGATGAAGTTCTGGAGATGGACAGGGGTGACGGCCGCATAACACCGAGTGTGCTTAGTGCCTTAGGCCAGTACTAAAATTACAGATTTTATGTTAGGTGCATTTTACCACGATTTTAAACAAATAAACATTTAAATTTAAATTTGAAAAAAATGGCAAGGGGAGGGAAATATCCCAGAACAAGACTATGTATTCTTGAATACTCCCAAGATACTAGGAACCAGAAAAGAACCCACACTCTGTGCGCGCACACACAAACACACAGGCACTCCTAGTCCCACAAGTCTGTCATCCGGAAACAAAGGAAAGGAAAGCTTTGACTTGCCCCTGGGATGAGGATCTCGAACAGATGGCCGTGTAATAACAGTGTGACCACGACACCCTGGGATCTGACACTAAACAGTTGGGGCCCGTAACTGGAGAAAAATGAAACTGTTTCCTGTTAATGCCCTTATAGTCAGGGAGCTCATCAAACTGGCTACAGATGCTCAATGTCAGCCCCCCATGGCGCATAAACTCATTGAAGGCTGGGACCACTGGGTCTGGCTTGTGCCCGGGGCCCAGCACAAAGCCGGACACATCACGGGTCCTCAATGTCTGGGGAAAGAATCAAGAGCCTCCCCCATTAGACAGAGAAGAAACTGAGGACCAGGCCATGGCCCTGCTGAGGGCCACACAACCAGGGAAAAGGGGGCAGCCAGGACCAGAACTCAGACTTCCATCTCCTGCAGCCTAGGCCCATGATGGGCAGAGCTGAACTCCACTGACGGCTCAGCCTCCAGCTGTGCACATCTGTTGGCCTTGGTGGAATGAGGCAATCACCCAGGAGGCTGGCCAAGAACTCAAACCTACAGGACAGAACAATAGAAGGCACTTCAAATGGGTGGGGTGGGCAGCGCAGTGCCAAGCCTGGGGCCCCATAGGGCTGCCTCCTCCTGACTGACTCTCGGAGCTGCATTCCCGAGGCCACACCTCATGCTGTCACCCTAATTCCTCCTGGCTGAGAGGCAGGAGCCCTGGGATACTGTCCTGGTCAGCTACTCTCTAGGGGATGAAATCAGCAGGTCCCCGCCCCTCTCTCTCAGTTTCCCCTGGGAGATGATTAGGTTCCATCCAGTTCTGTTAGTTCCAATTTGGCTTTGCTGACACTGACCTCTTAGAACACTCAGCCCTGCCTAGTCTGAGGCAAGAGACATCGCACCCTTAGATGCCCAAGCCCTACCCTGCACACACAACCCCTGAGAGCTGAAAGAGAAGTCACACAACTCAAAGGATTTCCCAGTCTCAGAAGGGAGAACATCTCAGAGTCAGAAACTCCTAGTCTGATGGGAGAGACCTGGGCCACCAGCAGGAGGCCCCTGTGTCAATGCTTGGGCTCTGGCTGGCTTCTGTTTTTTTTGAGATTGATGGATGGCTAGATTGATGGATGGCTTGATTGATTTAGAGTGCAATAGGGGGAGGGGGCAGAGAGAGAGGGAGAGAGAGAATCTCAAGCAGATTCCATGTTGAGCACAGAGCCCAGTGTGGGGTTCGGTCTTATGACACTGAGATCAGGACCTGAGCTGAAATCAAGAGTCGGAGGCTTAACCAAGTGAGCACCCCAGGCACCCCTCCTCTTCCAACTGATAGGGTTAGGGGCTCAGAAACCAGCATCTCTCTCAGTTTCCACAGCAGTGGGTACCAGCTTCTTGACAGACTCACCCTGAGCTGTGGCCTGGCAGAAAGCACGTGCTCCTAATGTACCGTCTGCTTTGGGAGAGGTTTTCTGACTCAGCTGTGTCTGTCACAGTCCCTGGGATGGTGTCGCCTTGGTCCGAGACCTGTCCCTGACAAACCAACAGCAGGAGCATCTAGAATTAGGAAGTGCTCAGACAGGACAGGCTCCTTTGGCCTGTGCAAGACCCAGTGACCAAGGCTGGCCTAAATCCAGGACAACCCCTCCAGGAGCCTCGCTCTGAAACATCTGGCATCCATGGTGCACAGCCCGGTCCTCACAGGAAACCCCTCCCCCCAAAAATCTGGGTTTCTTATTGATGAAGAAACTCAGAGCTTGCTTCCCCAGCCACAAAATGAGGTTGATAAAAGTAATAGCCTTCAAAAGGCAATTGTGAAAAATTCCATGGAGGAAAGGCAGGCAAAAATATCAGCATGGTGCCTAGCCAAGGGTAACATTGGCAGTTTTTAGGTCCCCTCACCCCCGCAACCCCGCTCAGCATTCAACCCCCTTTCCTGCTTGTGGGACTAGCTAGTGGCCTGAACCTTACAGGGAGGCGGCCGTCCTCCCAGGACAGAGCCTGAGCCTTCCCAGGTCAGCCTGGAGCAGGCACGGGACTGGGCTCCGTTAGGCTCCTGCCAGCACTGAATTCAGGGTGCAGAGGACAGTGCAGCCGTGCCCAGGACCTGACGTCCAGCGACGGTGGCCCGGGCAACAGCCCCGGAACCATGCATCTCCACGCATCTTGGCCAGCCTCCTTCTACAGCTGCCCTTTCCCTGAGCCGGGCTGGTGTCCTTCCAACAAATTCCTGTCCTGCTTCAATTAGTGAGCGTCAGTCTCCATTGTTTTCCACCGGGGGACTTGACTGGTTTGGAAATTGGTCTGAGGGGTGGGTTTCAGACAACACACCCGCAGGGAAATGGGGGAAATAGTGATCAGGGCTTGCTGGGTCTGAAGGTAGAGAAACTCCAGTTAGTATCCACGGTCGGGAATCTAGCAGGCTGTGGTATGTAGTGGTGAAACAGCTAATTAAATTAAATTAATGAATTACATTATGGCCTGTGGCCATCTGGAAAGAAGTGCCATTGAAGGCAAAGCTTGGAGGGCCTGAATTGCTCCTGCCGGTGAATACATGAATGGCAGGAAGATTTTAAAGATCTGGGCGGCTGCTTCCATGACACTGGACAATTAAAAGAATAACAGCTTTAATCCCAACGTTCTTGGCTCAAGGCATGGACTGGAGCCTAGGAACTTTTTTACAGCCGGGCTAGAAATGCTCTTATCTTTTACTGCAGCAGGATGAAGTTTGAGGAAAACCAGACGCAAACGTGATCTCTGCATGGCCAGACTGCTACGGTGGCCGAGCGCTCACGCGGATGGGTCAAGGCTGCTCCCGGGACCGCTTCTCTCCCCGCTCCACGTCCTGCTGCGTGTGGGGTGCATTTGGCCGTGAGTGACTGAACACCCCGGGAAAGGGGAGGCCCGGGGCAGGTGGGCTCCTGGGCATGGCCCAGCTCCCCCTGGCTCCCACCACTGTCAGGGACGCCCTCTGCTCCAATCCACCCTCCTCGGGGCTGGCTTCATCTGGCCCGGGCTGGAGCGGGTTTATGCAGGCTTGCCGAGCGGATGGCATGCACTCCTTGTCTGTGTTCAGTGACGTCCTGTCACAGCTTGAAAGTGGCCACAGAGGGGATATTTACACCATGGAAATCTGCAAATGCTGCCAGTCAGCACCTTCTTTCTTTAAGGGGGCGAGGTGGTATATACCAGCCCACAACTGGCCTCCTGCTAGGTCTGGTGCCCTGAGGGGTGGCAAGGGGGCCACTGGCTTCTTTGTGTTTACACCAAAAAGGGCGAGGGGGAGTGACAGAGGAAGGGAGGATCCCTCTCCCCTGACTCTCACTGAGCACCAGCACCAGGCGGGATGCCATGAACCAACCGACGGATTCTCACCAGATCCCTCTCCGGAGCCTGAGTGTGGGGTCGGCTGCCCTGAAGAGCACGGGCTGTGCTGAGGGCAGATCTTTGAACAAAATGGGTCCTTCGTGGAAGAAGGAAAGATGGAACAGAGAAGACGAGTGGCAGAATGAGGGCCCCCACACCCTCTCAGGGTGCCCAACTGCGCCTGTGGCTTCCCTGACCACGACCAGAGCTAGTCCCCCGCCCCGCCAGGCTTGGGTAACTGGTCACGACTGGTCATCTGCGCTCAGGCGATAAGAACGGCAGTTCCAACAGCTCGAGCACAGAGTGTTGGCCACATCCCAGCGCATCTAACCACAGAAGAGCCGGTATGAGGTGGTGCTGTTGTCGCCCCCATCCACAGATGAGGAAAAGGAGGCTCGGAGAGGGGCATGACTTGCCAGAGGCTACAGTGGTGGTGCTGGGATGGGGAACCAGCTAGCTGGCTCCAGGTCCTGGTGCCAAAACTCCACTCCACCCTGCTCTGCTCCCTCCTCTGCCCCCCACAGGAACCTCAAACTTACTGCCTTCTCTCCAAACCTGCTTCAAGCCCTTTCCCCTCCTCGTCAACACCAAGTCAGTGGTCAGGTGTCACTAAAGGATCTCCATTCTAGAAAGCTTTTCTAATCCCATACCAGGCTAACGCCCTCTCCTTGGCTGGCCCAACGAGCTCTGCCTCCCCCATCAGAGCCCCGAGCCCCGGGTGCTCTGACTATCTGGCTTCGTGTCTGTTTCCCTGGAAATGGGTCTTATTGCCCCCAACATGCCCAGGGTCCTGAGTGCAGACCTGGAATGCAGGGGCCACCTGCTGAGAGCCCAGACCTGGGCTTCCATACGCTCCCCTCCCCCGCAGCCAGGTCCTGTCCTGTCGGGCCCGGCATGAGCTGACCCCTGCCTTACTTTGCCCGCAAATGTCCCAGCAGCCCCTCCACCACTCCACCTCCCCAGCTGGGTCTACTTCACACGCTCAGCACGGATTTCCCCACCTCCGCTCCTCAGCCTCCTTCCTGCTTTACTCTTTTATTAAGATTCTAATTAAATAATTCTAATGAAATGTAATGAGCTGAATCGACAAACTTACTGCAATAAAACAGCATTTGAGACATTCTCTCTCCTGCTCTTTTCTCGGCAATGGAAGCGAGATGGCATGGGGCCTTTCCTGCCAAGGGTGGGGTGGCCATCGGCAGCTGGCACTGAGTGCCCTGCTCACAGGACATCACTGTGGGCCGGAACCACGGGCCTGCCACCCCCAGTCCAGCTGAGGCCTCCCCTGATGCAGTGCCACGCTTAGCACAGAGGTCTGTCTATTCTAAGAGATCAAGCACTGGCCTGGACCTCACCATCCGGCCCTCTTCAGGCCTGTGCCTCCGGCCAGCCTCAAAGCCTCTGCCTGACGGCCCTGCGTTGCTTTCTCCATACCAGGAGGGGCTGCTGAAGGCTCCAGACCTATGATCTGGGGTTTGCTAAGTACACGGGCATCTGTTGCTGCCCTTCACAGAGGAAGAAAGGCCTGGGCCTGTGTCTGGCTCCATCTCCAGTATGGCCTCAGACACGTTCCATCTCTCCTCTGGGCCCCAGCCCAGTTTCTGCCAAACATCAGGCTTATATGGTCATGAGGGAGCTACTGTGACAGGGAAAGTGCACCAGGCCTCTGGCCCTTCCTGCCTCTATGGCCTGGGGCAAGTCGCTTCACCTCCCTGAGCCCGTTTCCTCATCTACAAATGGGACCAATATCACCTGCTCTGCACAGCCATCATGGAGACATTAAAACAAAAATAAGTGTGACGCTGACATGGTCAGTTGGTTAAGTGTCTGCCTGCCACTCAGGTCACGATCCTGGAGTCCTGGGACCGAGCCCCATGTCGAGCTCCCTGCTCAGCGAGGAGCCTGCTTCTCCCCCTGCTTGTGCTCAGTCTCTGTCAAATATGAATAAAATCTTTTAAAAAAATAAATAAATAGGGGCGCCTGGGTGGCTCAGTGGGTTCAAGCCTCTGCCTTCGGCTCGGGTCATGATCCCGGGGTCCTGGGATCAAGCCCCGTATCGGGCTCTCTGCTCGGTCGGGAGCCTGCTTCCTCCTCTCTCTGTCTGCGTCTCTGCCTACTTGTGATCTCTGTCTGTCAAATAAATAAATAAAGTATTTATAAATAAATAAACAAACAAAAAATAAGGCACAGACTAAGTACTTGATAAATTATGACCACAAATTATCCCAATCCATGTCCCTTTCGCCATGGCAACCCTGGGGACTGAGAGCTGAGGTGGGGGATTTAGAGCTTTCAGAATCTTCCAGACCTGACGCCCCTGCCTTCCCACTCTGGGTTAGACCAGAGCCATCAGCCAGTGTAGGGACACAGTGCCCTGGTGGCCTCAGGCTGGACTCTAGAGCCTCACTCATAGGCCCTGCCCAGGTCCCAGTCACAGCCCTGAGGAGCTTCCTCCCATGCCTGATCTCACCACCTCCTGGCAGGGAAGGCAGAGATCCATTCATGGTCCCATTTCACAGACAAAGAAACAGGCTCAGAAAGGGGGTGGGGACTTGCTCAAGTCCCATGGCCAGGCAGCCAGAGTCAGGCTCCAATACCTGTGAGCCATGAACTGCCATCTGCCCCTCCAAGTGCCACACGGCCCAGGCCGTGAGACCCAACAGCCTGGGAGGCAGGCAGGGGTACGGAGGGAGTGGAGAGTCCACAGAGCAAAGCGAATGAGCGAGGCCCTGGTTCCTGGGCTGCCCCAGGCTCACCCAGCCTCGGGCTCTGGGGCCGGGCACAGCAATACTGACTTTGGAGTCAGGGAGACCTTGGTTCAAGTCCTGACATTGAACTCACTTGGGTCGGTCATAGGGTCACGGACGGCACCTCTGGGAACCTGGGTCTCTTCACAGGGTGAGTGAGGGCGGGGGAGGGGTGTAACCCCGGAAAAAACGGAGGGCATTGTGGGTATCCTGTCACAGCCTGCGTGTTAGTTTCCTGGGGCAGTTGTGGCAACATGGCGTGAGTTCTGCCATCTACAGTTCCGGAGACCAGAAGACTGCGCTCCCTCTGTCCCCTGCAGAGAGGCATTGTGCCTGGCCTCTGCCAGCCCCTGACTGCCCTGGAAGTCCCCACAGTATGGCAGCGTCGCCCGGGTCTCCACATAACACTCCCTGCGTCTCCTCAGCCCTTCCTCGGCACATGTCTGTCCTGTCCAAATTCCCCCTTTTATAAGAACCTATGTCACATTCGATTAGCCCACCCGAGTGACTTTGTTTAAACCTGATTACTTCTGTGAAGACCCTATTTCCAAATAAGGCCACATTCTGGGGGCTGGAACTTCCACGTAGCTTTTCAGGAGGACACAAGTCAATTCATAAGAGGATGCAAAGCTCTTCTGTGCTCATCGAATCCTGACGGGAGGGCAGCTCCCCACTCAGGGAAGGGACATGACTGGTACGAGGTCACACAGCAAAGGAGTCTCAGAGCCAGGGTTTGAACTTTGGTTCCCCTGAGTCTGGCGCTTCTCCACCACCCTCTTTATTTAAAGTGAGGAAATAGAGTCCAGATCTGTCCTTCGGGATCAGGAGCCTGATCCTGAATAGCCATTTGGCATCAATAACACTATGAACCAAACACCGACCAGGAGTCAGGCACCTGCTTTCTGTTCACTGTCTCAGGCTCCTGCCTTTGCAGCCGGACTACCTGGCCCAACCCAGGCTCTGTCCATTCCCAGCTGAGTGACGGGGTGAGTAACTTCACCTCCCCGGGCCTCAGTTTCCCCTTCTGTAATATGAGTACAGTAGCTATTTCAGAGGGTTAGTGTATGGGCCAAATGAGGTACTCCAGGTAGAGCTGTAGCACAGCACCTGGTGCACGGTGAATGCTCACCTCAGCTCCACAGCAATACCAGGAGGCGGTCCCCACTCTGCATGTGAGGAAACTGCAGTCATCTGACCAAGATTAGGAAGGAGGAAGTGGCAGAAATGGGATTTGAACCTGGGTCCCTCTGATTCCTAGCTCTGTGTCCTTTCCACAGTACTAAAGTCCTGGCTTTTCCAGAAGGTCCTCAGGTTCAGGAATCTGGCTGTTACTTAAGACTGTCAGGGCCCAAACATCAGACAGTCTTCCTAACTGGGTGGAGGGAGCCCTGATCCAACCTGGTTACGAGGGAGGAAGGGGGAGTTCTCCCTACTTCAGCTGTCAGAGGCCCCAGGAGGCAGACCCTCCACCCAAGTCCCCAGGAAGCGCACATCAACTCCACTAGGTCCCAGGGGCCATCAGTTTTGATTCACTATAAAAACTCAGAGCTGAGCTCTGTGGAAGGTCAAGCAAGCAGGGGCTCCAGTGACTAAGCCAAAATCCAGGACATTCCCCCATGCTGCCCCCTACAGACGACCAGGGACCCACACACATGTACAAAGGAATACACATGCCTGCTCCCTCCGCCTCCATCCCCCGGAACTCACGTTTCCAGGCTCACATTCAGGTACGTGTGCCTGAGATGCACACAGACCCACTGAGCCAACATGCGCTCGTTCTACACACCCAAGGCGATGACATGATGTGCCTGGAGATGCTTGTGGCTCCACAGCCTTGTGGCTGGCAGGGACCAAGAGATGCCAGCCCCGCACATCAGGTAAGGATGCAAACTCTGGACCCAACCCTACAGAAACCCACAAGGTCCCTGATGCACAGATCTGGGTCCCTGATCAAGTGCATGGTGTTGTCCTTGGTTGGAAAAGAGAGGGAGGAAAAGTTCCCTTTTCAAGCTTCTGCTGCTCCTTTCCTAGCCACTTGCCTGCTTCCTCTGGGGCCTGCGACCTTGGAACCCCAAAGTCTCTGCATCCACACTTGTGTGCCACCTCTCTGCAATCCTGTCTCTCTCTGCACAGAACCTTCTGATGAGTATCTCACTCGGAAGCCAGCCCAAGGCCCCTGCCACAGCCCAGAAGTCCCAAGCACCTGACCTGCTCTCAGACCTCATTTCCTAGTTCTCCTTTCCAGTCATACTAATTTGCTCCTGTTGTTCCTGCCACATTCCATTTCTGTCTGCCTCAGGGACTTTGCACTTGCTCCAGTACTCTTTCCTCCGATAGCCATGTGCTGGCCTCCCTACTTCCTGTGGGGTCTCTGCTCGAGAGTCCCTGCCCACCCTGGGTAAAGTAGAACTGCCCACCAGGTAGTTTACCATCTTCCCTTGCTTTTTCTCCTCCATGAGACTGAGCACCCTAGAGGACTGATTCATACTTACAGAGGGTGCAGTTCCCAGAATCACCCACAGCAGAACGTCAACTTCACACGGATGGGACTTGTGTCATTTTGTTTCCTGCCGTGTTCCAACTACCTGGAACGCCGCCTGGCCTGTGGTGGGTGATCAGTCAATGGGTGTTAAAGGAATGACTCTCTAGATCCCCAAAAGAAGCCAGGGGTAGGCTCATCTCCAGACAGCCCAGGGGTACGATCCTGGTTCTGTCACCCAGCAGGGCCCTGTCCTCAGCCTTGGCTCTCACAAGGCTGTCCTGAGGATTAAGATATTGTGTGAGGCAGGTGGAGGGTGAGGCAGGGAGGTTTGCTCTGGACACTGCCCTCCCCCGACCCAAGTGCAGAGGGGGAGGGGTGCCAGGTTTCTGGTGGCTGCTCAGCACTACTTCCCTTCCCTTCTAGTTGCCTTCTTGGACCTCAAGGCTAGGTGCCTCTAAACCACTTTCCCACTTCCCTTTTGGGCAGACTCCAAGCAGTCTGCCCATGAGACCAGATCCCGTGAGAGCTGGAGGCGAAAGGGCCCCAGGATCCCGAGCAGCAAATTCCCTCAACCCCAGCCTCCCCTGATTCCCTGAGCCTTTGCAGGAGCCTCCTTTTCTCCTCTAGCCCGGCCAGTGGTTTTGTGAGCAGAATCTCTTTATTAAGAGATTTATTTCCTACTTAAAACTGCTGGGGTAGAATGTTTTCCTGACTGAATCCTAAATGGACAAGAAAGGCTCTCAAGTTTTCCCAGAGGGCACATTTCGGTGGTGGGGACAAGCCAGTGTGTGCCCTTGAATGGCATCAGGGTAGAAGCTGGTAGGACATTTGCCCCGGGAAAAGGCCAGTGGGCCTCTCCCCTAAGTGGGGACTGGTCCCCAGCCCTGCCTCGCCCACCCCCAAAGTGGCCTGTGCAGCAACTAGGACAGAGGGACAGACCCAGCAGATGCTGTTTTCGGCATCTTATAAACAACAAGTCTTCGTTAACTCATTCTCTCCTCACAACACCCCAACCTGACCCGAAAGGAACCCCAGACCAAGACTATGAAATCATTGACACAGCTAAGAAGTGGCAAAGCTGAGATTCCCGCCCTGGCTGGTGCCCAAGGCGGTGCTCATCACCACTCTCGGTTCTCTCTTAACAGCCTTGTGCCGGCATCTCAGGGCTCGAGAAGGGGGCTGGAGACAGATGATGAGTTGACACTCGTTCCATGCCTTGGAATTCACCAGGCCTTTTCTCCAGCCCTTCTTATAATCCTTGCCACTGCCCCACAAAGCCTCGGACCTTGAGCATGTGGTCCTTTCCAGCAAGTGTGGGGAAGGGACTTCTCTTTTCTCCCTCTGGGGTGGAGGACTGGGCATGGGCCCCATGGAAAAATCTATGGCTGAAATCGCAGCTCTGCGTAACTGCCCACACAGGCTGGGAGAGTCCTGTCCCTCTATGGGCCTCAGCATCCCAAGTGTAAACAAAGTAGGTAGCCCAGAGGACCATTAGGGGCCCTTCTGGCACTAAATTCTAGAATCCTGCTCTAAAGACATTTTAAAAACCAAGATCTTTGGTCAGGGTGAAGGAGTTTTCCCAAACCAGGTGGGGCTGTGTGAGAGCTAGGAATGCCAGGCCCAGGGTAACTGAGAGAGCTTGCCATGGGACGGGTTTGCCTCTAGAACAGATACATACTCTGCAAAGTGGGCCATCATGCCACAGAGGCTGGTCTTGACCCCTCTCTCAGCAGGGTCTCACAGGAAGCCATACCAGCTGTCTCGCTTTTGGTGAGCTGACTGTGGTCCTTGACGGCCACTGGGTGCCAGGTGCCATGCTGGGCACTGGGGCCACAGGTGTCTCAAACCCACACCCTGGCTGTCCAGAGCTCGGGGTAACCAAGGCAGTCTCCAACCTTTGTACTCTCCTTCAAGGCCTAGCAGGAACACTTTCCTCTTCCAGAAGCCCTTGTTGGCTTCCTCAGCTGACTTCCAATGTCCCCATGGTGCAAGGCGAACCTACGTCATACCCAGCTCTCCAGGGCCCTGTGACCCACAACCCCTGGACTGCAAAGAGATCAGGACAGGCCTCAGAAGCCCCATCCCACGCGGGGGCTCAGCAGGTGCAGTCAGAATTGTTGCTTGGCAACCAAGACTTGTGACACAGCTCACATCTGTCCTGGCTGCAAGCATAGGCACCAACCCGATCCAGCACCTGTGTGCTGGGAGCTCTGCTCAGAAGCTCCTAATACGCAAGCAAGGTGTTGTCCAAATGTTCCAAGTGACCCAAGCCACACCGGGGCAGGGAACACACAGGCTTTGAATCCCAGACCTACCTCTTACCATCTGTGGGAGGCTGGGAGGTCACATAAGCTCTGTGAGCCTCAGTTTCACGGTCT
Organism: Mustela erminea; assembly: GCF_009829155.1. NCBI lineage: Eukaryota > Metazoa > Chordata > Mammalia > Carnivora > Mustelidae > Mustela > Mustela erminea. The sequence goes on from NC_045623.1 coordinate 91,149,891, forward strand.
CTAAAACGAGCTTATGATGTCTACTAGCCCAGTCACTGTGCAGCAGCTTCGACTGGTGAATGTGTGGAGGTGCTGCCAAGGTTCCAGAGAGGGGTTCCCCTTCCTGGCGCCTTCGAGGCTGCCATTCCCCACCAGCCACACTCTGAGTCTGCCTGCAGAGGAAATCTTCCCCCTCTGAGGGACCACAAAGCTCACTCTCGCTATCCCTTCCCTGCCGGCCCCAGGCTGGGCAATGCCTATTGGGGGCAATATGTGGTGGGGTGTGATGAGGCATGACTTGCCAAGTCCTAAGCCGCCGTGTCCGAGCAGCAGCCCCAGAGCGCCTGCCTCTACCTAATTAGAGGCAGGAGGGATGTTTGGGCCAGTCTGGGAGATGGACCCCGCTTTAAGTGCCTAGCCTGGCCCAGGCCCCGCTACTCTGCCCATGGAGACACCCACTGGCCCGCAGCTCCCATGTGCCCTGTGGGCGAGGCTGCCCATTTCTGGGCATGGGCAGCTCGGCTTTACCCTTCACTCCACAGGGTGGGTAGGGTCATAGAACTAAACAAGCACTGGAGTCAGACAGACTGGGGTCCAAATCCCAGGTCTGCTCCTTACTGGCTGGGACACTTTGGTCAATTCACATGTCTGTCCTCCCTGACCCTCCACTGTCCCATCTTGAAAATGGGACTAGGACCACCCACCTCATAGTGCAGTTGTCAGAATTAGTACCACCGGTGTTAGGCGTGAGGGACCTAACAGGGCTTGGCATATATGAAGCGCTGGAGAAAGGTTCACACCCTAACAGACAAGCAGGCCGCCTGCCGTGATCTGTACACACAGGGAGGAAGGAGGAGGAAAGCCAGAACTGAGAGCACGGAATCGACCCTGATTCCCTAACTGGGCTTACTGAGAAGTCGTTGGAGAGATTTAACTGGGATGCTGTCTCCTCCTGGGAGACAAGACCTCGACATCCACCCAGTGAAGCTGAAGGTCACATCAAATCTGAAAGGCGACTTTGTTCTTCCTGGCTTCATCTGTTATGCATGAAAGAGTAGACGGCGGGTGCTTGGGAGTCATAATTTGAGACATCCGGAGACTAAAGACATTGGCCAAATTTATACCGAAAGATGAACTTGTTGGGTGTCTTTCCAGATTATGGGAGGTGAAGAAATGAGAGCATTTCTTAGTCATCTATGATCCACTCAGAATCCAGTGAGTCTGCCTGACATCAGAGGGCTCAGCCTCTGGGTTCTGGACATTTTAAAAATCGCTGTTTAAAAGGGACAAAGAGATACATGTTGGAGACCCCCACTGGAGCCTGTGGAGGGAGCCTTTCTGTGGCCGGCACCATGGGGCTCACAGGACACCATGGGCAGCAGGACTCCAGGAGTGGCTCCAGGGAGGTCAGGACGTGGTGGAGTCAACGGTCCACAGATCCGAGTCTGGCCTGTGGCTCTGCAAAGTGCTAGGTGCAAGACAGCCTTCCTCCCTAGCCTTGGTGCCGCAGCAGTAAAAGGAGCTAAAAGCAATGGGCTCAGATGAGTTCAAGGTTAGCACAGCCCCAGGTACATGGTAAGAGCTCCGTTAACAGCAGCTGTCTTTATTGTCAAATTTTACTTTGATTTCCTTAGGGTCTGAATGCCTTTTGCTCGGAGATAAACTTTGAGCTATCTCAGTAGCCACCTGTGACAAAATGGCTACTACCTCTGAGTCTCACAAAAACCAGGGAGGTGGGAGGGTTTAAACTTGCAGTAGCCTTTTCCTAAATGGGGAAACCTAGGCTTAAGGAAAAGAAGTGACCGGGGGCACCTGGGTGGCTCAGTAGGTTAAGCCTCTGCCTTCAGCTCAGATCATGATCTCAGGGTCTTGGGATTGAGCCCCGCGTCTGGCTCTTGCTCAGCAGGGAGCCTGCTTACCCCTCTCTGTCTGCCTGCTTGTGATTTCTCTACGTCAAACAAATAAAATCTTTAAAAAAAAAAAAAAGGAAGAAGTGATCGATCCAGTGTTAGAGCCTGAGTGAGGCCTTGGGTCTCCCACATCACTAAAACTCTTTCCGCCATCGCCCACCCCCGTCTCCAGTCACAGCAAAGCCGCCATCTGGAGTCCACTGGGACCCTGTAATGAATGCATGTTGGGGACCCACGTTAAGAATGTGACAGAAACGATGGGCATGCCCCCCAAGAAAAACACACATGTGGATCCACACATAATCACATGCACATTCCATGGGTTCACAGACCCCTGGCCAGGAGGCCCTGCCCTAGGTCCCGCTGCTCCAGTGCGCTGGTGTGGCCCCAAGCCCTCCAAGATGAGCTAACCGCATGGCCACACCTGCTGGATGAGACGGCTTCCACCTGCGGACCACAGACCATTCCCCCCACCACACCTCAGCCTGTGGTCACTGCCACCGCAACCACTGAAGGCAGGAGAGCTTCATGCTCACCAGGCCATGGGCCACTCCCTCCAAGTGCTCTTTGTGGTTCAAAAAGAGAACCTTTATTACTCCATCTTTTCCTCATGAGAACGTCTTTTACAGCAACACAAAGCAAAGCACAAGACTCAACTGCAGACACACAGGGGCACACAGACAGCTTGTCAGCCAGGGACCCACAGGAAGGCCAAGTCCCATTCTTGGTCTCTCTCTTTCTCACACACACACACACACACACACACAGCACGGCCTCTCAGGGCTTCTGGACCCTGGTGCCAGGGACAGTTGGCATTGGGCCCACCCACTGCTGCCTCACAACAAACCCACAGGCCCGCACCAAAGTCTGGGGGGGGGGGGCGGCAAGGTACAGGAGCAGGGAAAGGAAAGGAACAGATTCCAAAGTCTGATAAAGACTCTACGAATTCCCCGCACCCCCCCCCCACCCCCCGCCAACTCCTCGGCCAGGCACTTCTGTCTCTGTGCACCGATTCAAGTGCTTGGAGAAGTAGATTCTGAGAAATGGTGTGTGTTTTCCCCCGGCTGGTGCAACCTGCAAGCGTCAGTGACTTGAGCTCAGTAAAGCCAAGCCCAGGAGGCACCTCCAGGTGGAGATGCAGCTCTGCTGGGAGCCCCAGGGTGGTAAAGTGGGAGAACAGGAGACTGAGGCCAGCCAGCCAGCGCCATGCCCCGACCCAGGGGCGAAAGCCAGGAAAGAAGAGCGTGATGCTTCAGAGTGTGGTTTGGTTTCACCCTCCCAATCAGCATCGACACTTCATTTCCACGGAAATCGGCAGCCAGACAGCTAGCAGGGCAGGAGGCTCAAGCCAGTTGTGTGTGGAAAGGCACCAGATGGTTTGTTATGAAACACGTTTTGGTCAGAAAATAGCTGGGGTTTTTGGTTCCTGGGAGGACAACAAAGCCAGAAAGAAGGGAGGTGTGAGCCGGGAAAGGCGAGAGTGAGAGGCAACTTTGGCATCAGACCTACTTCTACTCTGCACTCTACCCCTTCCACAGTCGGGGCCTGTCTCCTCCTCTGTAAAATGGCGACAAAGCAGTCCCGACCAAGTCTCCATGCTCGGTGCCACACGTTGTCCCCGGAGGCGTGGGGAGTCGGAGCTGAGACCCCCAAGCGGACACAACAGAAGAGTGGGCACGTGCCTGTTCAACTCGGGGAGAAGAGCACGGCGGGGGACCCCGACGGAGGGCAGTCATAGATGATCCCCACTGTTGCAGTCTCTCTTGGGACCCGTGGGCAGCCAATTACACTGGTTGCAAGCACCGACGAGGCCGACCTGCGGGGACTTCGGGCCTTCTTGCAGCGGGGCAGACAGGAAGCTCCCTGCAGTATAGCACTGTGGAGGAGCCCCTGAGGGCTACACCTGCTGTGTGTGCTTTAAAGTGCCAGCTGCGCACCGTCTTTGGTCGGGGGCAACCCCTCCATTGGGGAGCCCAAGGCGGGGGCGCAGGCCTGCTGGGCCCCAGCCGAAGGCACAGTTGAGGACGCAGTGCTCTCCTGAGGCTGTGGGGCCCTCCTGTGCTCCCTAAGGAGTGGGGGCGCCGCCAGGGAAATCTGGGTCCTTAGAAAGGGAGAAGGGACAACAAAAAATGCTTTGGTCACCGTCCTGACACCCACAGCAGAGAGAGCTGGCTCGAGAGAGGGCAGAAAGCTGGTTAAAATATTGCGCTCGTGCCGGACGCAAAACCGGCTTCTGAGTTGAACCAGGAGTCACTGAATAAATATTCAAGGCATCCTTCAGTTCTTACAGAAAGAGCAGAGCCAAAAAAAAAAAAAATGTCCTCCTTCCCCCCTGCTTGACTGGAGGCAGCTGTGACACGCTGGCTGACAGCGCTGCCACCCAGCAGAAGAGGGCCAGGAGTCCCGGCGCCTGCCCCATGCCGCCACAAGTGGCTTTGGTCTGTCACGTGTCCCACCAGCACCAGGGCCCTCAGAAGCTGAAGAGGTCATCCTGCTCTGCACCGTGGCCATCGGGCTTGTCCCAGTCGACAGGTGAATGGCACTCGGCGTAACTGATGTCCTGTGCTGTCAACCCAGTGTCCAGGACCTGAGGGTTCGTCCGAGAGTGCGCCAGCCTGGAAGGCAGAGCTGTGTGAGCCCAGGGCCCCAGAAGGGGGCTGGCAGGAGCCCAAGCCGTAGTGCCGGGGCAGAAGTGAGAGCACACCGTTGGGAGAAGGCCAGGACACAGGGGCCGGAGAAGAAAGTCCTAGACATCAGGACAGGTGACGCCTCTGACCAGTTTGAGGACCAAACAGCTGAGAAAATTCTGGGGCAGGCAGGGGCATTCCCGCCACAGAGCCACCCTGACCCTGACTCCACCGGGGACAGGTGGGAAGGGCAGCGCCGGCGCAGACAGCGAGGGACACATGCGGGGTGGAGGCAGTGCAACCGGGCGCAGACTAGCAGCGAGAACTCTGTTACGGGAAGGAAGACAGCCCAAGCGTCCAAAGAACAGAGGAGATTAAGTTAAGGACCTGTACAGCCCAGGTCCTTAGAGGAATGGGAGGCAGTCAATAAATGAGGTATTTACAAGGAGTTTTTAACAGGCTGGGGGAATGCTCCTGATTGGTCAGGGTTAAGTGAAAATCAGGATCCCCAAAGCAAATACCATTTTGAGTGATCAAGGCAGAAAGAAAAAAGTATATGTATAGGATTAGCATGAATTAAACCCAAAAGTCTGGGCTGTGGGATTACAGGATGGTTTTATTTCCTGTTTAATGCTTTGCTGATTTTCAAAGTTGTTAGTAAAGGGCATAGGTTCTTAAGTAATCTGGAAAAAGCAAATGGAAGATTTTCTTAAAATGAGGGCGTTGTAGTCAGCTAGAGAAGCAGGAAGATGGTAAAAAGAATCTCTTTGTCTCCATGAAAGAGCCACCCATGCCGACCCCCTATCTGCCCGGGCCAGGCCCAGGGGTTTCTAAGCAGGTTCTGGCAGGGAAGGAGTTGGGGAGGAAGGAGAGGGCTGCAGGCGGCTGCTCAGGGTTCCCAGAAAGACAGGGACGCCTGACTGACCAGGCCCAGTGTTCAGAACCCGGAGCTGCCCAGGGCTCTCTTCAGCCCAGCCTTCTCCGTGCCATGTCCCCAAGCTAAGGTAGCCATGGCTACAGGGCTGGCCCCTGTGAAGATGGGGAAAGGCCATAAACCCTATAGTGCCATAGTCCCTATAGTGCCTGACATTCCTCCTCTATGTATCGTTCCATGGACTTCATTAAGCATTACCTCCTCCCTGCCCCCTTCCACAACTGCAAAGTCTCTGGAGGGAACAAAGCCTGCAAAAAGCCAGGTTTGGAAGACTACACCAGCTGTAGAAAGATGGAATCAACCTGAGCTGCAGAGTGTTTAGCACATCTCAGACTGTGGTAGAGAAGCCACTAGGAATAGTTTTTGATTCAACAGCAAGAGCCTTTTAGCAGACCTGGCCAACCCGACAGTGAGTTCCCCCTCCCTGGAGGTATTCGAGTTGAGATTTTAAACCCTGGCAAAGGTCAGAGTTCATATTCTCAGATATGGCAAAGGACCCCAGAGACCAGCCCACAAGTACCAGGCCCTCTTCCCCAACACAAGGAGCCCAGCTAATGTTACCTCGAAAATGCTTCATCCAGGCCATCATCCAGCTCCTTGGGGAAAACAAAGAAGGAGATATGAACCCTCAGTGGGGGAGCCCGTGCTCACAGCCAGGCCCTAGCCTAGCACTGGGTAAGCTATGGGGACTCGGGACACAAGCGCAGGAGTCTGGTGGGTGCCTGGGGAACAGGCACACACATCTCAACACACAGGCCCAAAAGTGGGGTATAGAACAGGACAAAGAGCACCTGGGGGGTGGGTAGAATTCCCAGCTCTGCCACAACACAAGGGACCCCTTGGCAAGTCGCTGCTCCTCTCTGGGATTCAGCTTTTCCTTCCATAAAATGAGGGGGTTGGATAGAATAACGTAGATGGCTTTCAAATTCCAAGAGCAAAGAGGGTAGGGAAGAAGGTTTTCTTGCTTTTCTCCACTTCCAGGCTCCTGAGGGAATAACTCACAGCAGGAACACCACAGCTCTTGTGGGTAAACAATGGGCAGGGCTCCTTGCAGCCTCCCTGAGAGGATGGGTAGGTGCTAAGAGTGGTTCCCAGGCAGCAGAGAACGGGCCTGATACCTACTTGAAGGAGCCGCAAGGAACGGGATTTGTGTCTCTCAAGTCCATCACCATTCCAGATATTTTACAGTTAAAGAAAATGGCAAAGTAACGTGTGATTCTGCAAGTGATCCGAGAGCAAAAAGGGGACGTGTGGTGGACATGTGACTACAGCCTGTGCCTGACCTCATGGCGTCGGACTGATAATGACTTCCGTCACTGTAATGTGCTCATGTGAGATGCTGGTATGTGGAGAATTTGGATGAGAGGTGAACGGGAATGCTATGTACTGTTTTTATAACTTTTTTGTTAAGTCTGAAATCATTTCAAGTGCAAAAAATTTCTGTATTTTTAATAAAAAAAAAAAAAAAAAAAACAGGGGTGCCTGGGTTAAGCCTCTGCCTTCAGGTCAGGTCATGATCTCAGGGTCCTGGGATTGAACCCCACATTGGGTTCTCTGCTCAGCAGGGAGCCTGCTTCCCCCCCTTCTCTGCCTGCCTCTCTCTGCCTACTTGTGATGTCTCTCTGTGTCAAATAAATAAATAAAATCTTAAAAAAAAAAAAAAAAAAGTTTCCTCTGGGAAATTCTGCAGGCCGAGGTCCTCATCTTTACTGAGGGGATGAAAAACCTGAGACACAGAGAGGTCAGGGGGGCTTGTCTCAAGTCACAGAGCGAGTCAGGGCCCAATTGCTAACCACCGGGCTTCAGGCTCCTCCTTCAGATGGCGAAGCGGGGAGGGGTGTCGGAAGCAAACCGTGCCCACACCAAGAACAAGGGAGCCTTTGGCTGGTTCTGTGGTGGGCCGAGCCACAGGCGCTCAGACCAAGAGGTTGGGCATTGTGAGAAGACAGCTGTGCTAGGAGCCAAGCCTGCTGGGGATGCAGCCCTGAGTTCAAAGGGGACATTGTTCACCCCCCACCCTGGGCCTGGGCGCTGCTGGGCTGAATCTGGTCCTCCCATAGGACTGAAGTCATGGGTGCCAGGGCCTGGGCCCTAGAGAAGCCTCAGGCCTCAGCCAGGGATCAGGCATAGGCTCGCTGGATTCCTGCGGGGTCCCCAGGCCACATGACCACTCACCCAGACAACACTGCTATTGTTCAAGCCTTGAGGCCTCGGTGCCTCGTCCACGTTAGTGGTATTAGCGCTGACTGTGGACAGCGGGGCCTTGGCCGTCTCTTCCAAGTCCAGCAGGTTCCCAGTGGCAACCACTACGAGGGGTCCGGTCAGGTGTGTCAGTGGGAGGAGTCTCCTATTTCCAGGCTTCATCTCCAGCCCCGTCCTAGAGCCTCCCAGGCCATCCTGGTCCTGACCCCATCCTCAGGCATTGCCCTCCCAAGCCTATCAACAAGACTACCCAGAGCCCCACCCCAGCACCTCCCCAAATGGCTGGACAGCTGCCCACAGGGCCCAAATTTCACCCCAACTAATGTTTTAAGCTAAAATTTTCACATTCACAACAGGTGTTAAGTATTTTAAAAGATCACATAAGATGTTAAATGTACTGAGAGAGGGGTAAACACATATTTACATATTTGCATAGACATATTTGGAAGAACATGCATCAAAAAGAGTAACCATTCCCTTTTATCTGCATTTTCTAATTTATCTATGTTGAGCATGTATTATTTATTTAACAACAAAACAAAAATAAAAAACCAAGGGTTTGCCCCAGCCCTGGAGGGAGTGAGTAGGGCCCTCTGGATGAAGGGCAGCCCCCGATCATGCAGCTGATTCCGGCCCCATCCCCTGCCCAAGACTCACAGCTCTTCAAAGACGGGGTGCTGTCTCGGAGGCCCCCGCCTAGGACGTCCCCGCTCTCTTGGCTGGCTTTCTCCCTCTTCTCCTTCTCTGTGGGACAAAGGCACAGAGGGTTGCGGCCCCACAGCCAGCAATCACTGGACAGGGGCCCACACCAGGTGTCCAGCAGGGAGAATAGAAACTGTAGATCTGACCCTCATAAGCACCCTGGGGGAGGGAGACAGCTGTTCCTTTCCTTCACAGGGGGACAATGGGACTCAGGGAGGTGAAGGAACCTGTCCAAAGTCACACACCAAGTAGGTGAGGAAGAGGAGAGTTGGGCCTGGATTCCAGGGCCTTTAGTACCCACTCCCCATTTCTCTTTCTCTGCCAGCCTTCCCCTGTTCCACTCCCACCCCACCCCCCCAGTGTCCCTGAACAAGACTCACCTTCCTTGGACACCTGCCAAAACTCAAAGGCGACTTTGAAGGCCTGAGCGACTGTGAGGGTGACAGCCTGGGCCTGAAAAACAGGAAGCGGGGTGGGGAGGGGTGCCTGTCAGGCAGGTAACAGCAAGTCTGAAATGCAGGCCTGAGGCTCTGCTCCGTCAAGGCCCTGAACTGCCAGATGGGTGAAGGCAGAGTCCCAGCCCCTCCCAGGTCACCAAAATAGCCCTGCGGTGTCACAAGGCCACACCCTCTCCAAGCAGACTGGGCCACATCCTCACCACTGGTAGGTAGCGCAGCCAAGGTTCCCACCTGTATTCCAGCCCCAGTGTTTGCAATGGCTGTTCACCTCTACTTTTTCCCCTTTCCTTTGGGCTTCTCTACATTCAAATAACTAGGGGCTTACTTCTTCTAAGAAGCCCCCCTAATTACCCGAGGACTTCACACTTAGCCCTTGGAATTAAAGAACAGAAAAGCCAGAACTGGAAAGTGCCTAGCCACTGCCTAAATGACCAACTTCTAGAGGCAAGGGTTAAACTCCGGGCAGCCCTACACCGGGTGGGAAGAGAGTGCAACTGGATCCACAATTCAGTGCGTGCCCATGGCAGGGGACCAAAACCATTCAGGGCCATAACGCACCTGGAAGAGGGAGCCACACCTTGGCTCTTCACCCCTGAGGAACTCCCATGCACCCCGCCAATTCTCTCAGGTCACCTGGACTGGGGCCCCACAGGCCCACCAACATCTCTCTGGCATCATGTCTATCAAAGTGGCACCAGCTCACATGCCTGTGTCTCCCTATCTGGGTGCTTCCTTAAAGCAAGAACCCAGTCTAAACACCTTGATCCCCAGAGCAGGCCAAGCCCTCCAGAGGTGCAACACTGCATTAGCCCAAGGGGCAGGCCTCCTGAGGCCTCACTCAGCCAGGACCTACCCCCAGCCCACATTCATGGCAGCCTCCTCCTCTCTCTGCTTCCAGTTCAGGGTTAATCACAGCTCAGCTGCTGGGAGTGGGAGTCCCAGAGCTCAGCTGTAGCCGGAAGCGACATCCAGCTTCCTTCTGACAGCTCGAGCCTAGAGAAGAAAGCACCAGATTCCTTCAAGTGCACAAGTTCAGGCCTACCCAGCCTTGCTCGGACCCATTCCCTTTCCCTCCACCAGACAACCTGATTTAATTGAGAAATGAATCTGCGGCTACTGCCTTTAAAACTCTTTTTTTCTAAAATTTAAAATCCTTAAACAAGCTGACTGATCCATGCCAATTAAACTTCACAAAGTATAAAATCTCATTTGAATGTCTCTGTCATTTACATTTTTGATGGAAGTACGGGCGCTTTATGGCAAAACTTAAATATGGTAATTAAGTATGAAACTCTTCACAGCTGTTTACAATTTAAGCTGTCACGTCTGAATCAAGTTTAATAGACCCAGTTACCATTGAGAATTGCCCATGAACTAAAAATATGGGCTGATTACCAGCCGGAGTCAGCTCACTACATACCCAAGACGCGGCTGGTCACCTAGTGTGGCAGGGAGATGGAAACACCATTACTTTTGCTTCCAGGATATCTGGGGCCATGAACCTGATACTGGTTTTGCATCAATCTACTCATTCATTTGCATACATTCCTGCCCTTTCGCCCTGAAATCCCAAGCTACAAGAAAACCAAACATAACCCAAGATGCACGTGTGTGCAGGTGGCTGCAAGTCCAGGCCGGGCTGGGGCTTGGGCGGGCCCTGATCTCTGGGGCAGCTGCCGGAATCTGGGCAGCATTACAAGAAAGGACTGCTCGAGCCTGCCCAGGGGGAGGTCTTCCTTCCCTGATCCCGCAGGCTAAATGCTTCTCTCTTCTAGGAGTGCCTCTGGCCTGTGAGTCCCTCAGCACCTGAACCAGGTTCTACCTCACCCAGTTTTTCTTGTCTCTGGCTTATTCCCTGTAACCAGGCTGTGAATTCCTTCAAGGGACCAGGTGTAGCTCAGGACACCCAGGATCCCAGACCCCAACCTAGTACTCAGACCAAGTACGGCCATGGGTCCCTTAAGGCCCTGCTGGCCCAGAAGGATTACCTGAGGAATGCCAACGGCCGCGTACAGCAGAACAGCTCTGCCCCAGCCTGCCCGGGATAGAATCTGTTGGGGGTGGGGGGGTGCGAAGCCACTTTGTTTACTGTCAGTCCACCTGCACTACAACCCTGGGCCACATCAAAGCCACAACCCCACCTTCACTTCCGAATCCCGAGGCTGCAGGGCTGGCGGAGGCCTCACAGTTGGGCAGACAGAAGCATTTCTTTCTGGGGGAACTCATCTTGGCCGTGCCAAAAAGGAATCACCAGGGGAGAGAGGCCGGGTGGCTGTGCTGCCCGAGCTGAGTTGAACAGGGGGGTGAACCAGAAAGGAACCCCTTCCCGCCACCCTGGGTGGTCACAGACTTCTAGCCCAGAGAAAGGGTAGGGATACATGGAGACTGTGGGCCCCCAGCCAAAAGCAACAGGGGCTAAGTCGGCATGCAAATTCAAGTTTCCCCCACAGGCTGACTCTACCCACCCACCCCGGCTCCAGTCACATCTGAGTCCTCCACCACCAATCATACCATTTAATTCTGCACCTGCATCTTTGCACATGCCGATTCCTGCGCACTCCCTCTCTTACCACCCCCACCCCCTTTCTCTTGGCCGGCAAACTCTTAACTCATTACTCAGCCTTCAAAGCTCAAAATCAAAATGTGTCCTTCTCTGGGAAATCCTACTGACCTCTGGTGAGACTTAATGACCTCCACCCTAGAACTGAGCCCCCTGGGTTCCAGTTACCAAATCCTGGCCCTTCTGCCCCACCACCCTGTTGGTATCTCCACAGCCGATTCCCTGGGTCCCCAGGTCCAAACACAGTGCTCAACCCAGAACAGGCAGCAGTGGACAACTGGGGAGGCACCTGACCACTGGGGGGCTGCAGAACCTGAGACCCCCATTTCACCCTCTGCCTCCTTCTCAGAAAGGTCCACTAAGCCCTGAGAAGCTCAGGATTTCCAACATGGCCAGGTTACTAGCAACCCGGGCTTAGCGGTGGCCTGCGGAAGGCGTGAGACCACCACCCTCATGTCGGGTAGCCTGTTTACCCTGCCCTGGGCTGTCTGAAGGCAGAAAGCCGGCTAAGGAAGGGTGGATAAGCTGTAATTGAGCCAGTCAGCTCCTGACACAGAGCAAAGTGTGTGAGGAAAAGTGACGAGCCTGGGCCCAGGTGTCCAGCAGAAGCCATCCCCTCTGCCAGGCCAGGGTTCGGCTGTCAGCGTCAAGCCACGGGCAGGTTGTTTTCCTCAATAACTGACCTCTTGGCCTGGGGCAGGCTGATTTTGTTCAAGCCTGTCCAAAGTCCTCTGGCCCCAGACCAGGCCTCCCTTCAGCCACTGGGCTGGCATCCGCTTTCTTTTACCCCCAGCTCCCCTTCCCAGAGGAAGCCTCTGGAGCTCGGCGCCCCTCCTGCCCAGGGTCCACACTCTGCAGCAGTGGCTATGGGCCAGCTGCCCCTGCCCAGTGCCTGCTCTGGTCGGTGGGGAGGAAGAGACAAACAATGGGGACATAATGAGCCTTTTTAAGTCTCTGTGGCCTCATAAGAGACAAAGCCAGGAGACACTGTCTGTGAGAACAAAGCTGTCATGGGAGAAGCTACTGCAGTTCGGGAACCTGGGGCATCACGAGGCCTTGGGTGAGTGGCTGGCGACACTGCGTCTGCAGGAATGAAACAAGGTACACAGAAGAAAGGGGCCTTTCAGAACAATCCTAGAGGTCACTGAGGTGACCTCCTCATTCTGCTGATGGGCAAGCAGCCCAGAGAAGGGCAGCGTCTTATCCACAGTCACACAGCACAGCAGCCAGAATTACACCCCTAATCTGTCTCATCCTGCAGTGTTCCCTCCAAAAGCCCTTGGTAGGCTGAATCATGGCCCCCAAAGATGTCCACATCCTAATCCCTGGAACCTGTGAGGGTTAGTTGGCATGGCAAAAGGGACTTCAAAGGTGTGATTAAGTTAAGGATTTTGAGGTGGGGGTTATCCTGGATTACCTACGGCGCCCAATCACAAGGAGCCTTCTAAGAGCCAGGCAGGAGGGTCAGAGACAGTGACAATGGACTGACAAGGGAAGCAAAGTGACAACGGAAGCAGGAGGGAGACTGGGAGGTGCTGAACTGCTGGCCCTTGGGTTGAAGAAGGAGCCAGGAACCAAGGAACGGTGGTCTCTAGAAAGTTTAAAAAGGGCAAGGAAATGTATTCTCCCCTGGAGCCTCTGAAAGGATTCCCAACTCAGACTGCTGACCTCCAGAACCAAAAGAGAATAAATCTGGGTTGTTTTAAACCACTACTAAGTCTGCGGTAATTTCTTATAGCAGCTATAGAAAACTAACACCGTATCTTGAGCAGGCCCTGATGGGTAGCAGGAAGCCTGGGGGTCACTTAAAGACTGTGATGTCCTTGACGTGTCCGTGATGAAAGGGGTAGGGGAGATGATCTTGTCTCCTTGGTTCCAAGGACCATAGGATCTGGGGAGGGCTCTGGGCTCTGTACAAGGTTAACAGAGGCCAACGCTAAACCAATAAACGTCAGAGTCTCCTCACAGAGCAGATGCTCAGACCTCCAGGCCTCCAAAACGACAAAGCCTCAACACCAAAGGTGAACTCACTCTGCCTGCTTGTCGCAAAGTTCAAGACAAAGCCGAGAGACCACAGGGGTCTCCACTCGTCTCAGCTGGATGTGGCCAGAGGTAGCCTGGAAATGGGGCAAGGAGCTCGGGGCTCCTTGCAGTCATGCAGCGGGGAGAAGCAGCATGGGCTAAACCCTTGCTCTGCCCAGCTGGCTGTGTCATCTTCAGCAAGACAGCTGACCTCTGTGAATCTGCTTCCTTGTAAAAAATAAAAATAGCGAAGCTAGTAGCAGCTGCCACCCCACAGAGCTATGAGGACTAAATAGAAGATCCCTCAAAGCCCACCACTGACAGAGGCGCATGGTAGGTGCCAAAAAATGGCCATTTCCCTCCCCACTCTGGCTATAGAGAGCCAGGTCCCCTAGCCTTTCCCCTGAGCCCTGGGATCATCAGTCTCCAAGGACTAATTCCTATAAGGCCCTGAACCCCCAGACCATACTGACAGGAAAGCCCCCCCACTTCAAATCCAATCAATCATGTTAAAGAGGAAGGGACTAGGGCACTTACTGGGGACATGGCCTTGTCACCACCCGCAGGCCAGGATGGCCACTGAGGGCAGCCCACAGTGACAGGCTGCCTACTGACTGCAGCCTTATTCAGTGCTCTTAGCATCCATGTGAGGGTCCCAGGAATTTCATTCCTCCTATTAAGTGATGTCACCTCTGGGTCCTGCCTCCCCCCTAGGGCAGGGCTGCCAAGGCCGGAGCCTGCTTGGGCCCCAGCCTCTCCCCACTGACCACTTTCCGCTTGGTGCAGAGGAAGGCATGGCACTCAAGATTCTCGTTGTGCTGGCTCTGTGCAATGTAGGCAAACACTTTGTCGTGCATCTTGTCTGCTGTGCAATAGGAGATCCTGAAAGGCAAGCGGGAAGTGTCACCAAACCCAGCGCAAGGGCCTGCCCACATATGGGTTGCCCCACAGGGCATCTCCCCTGATTCCCCAAGAGCTGACTATCCTACTCCACCAGGGGGAGACTCTGGAAAGACAGCTTTGGCCTCTGGACCTGGCATTCTGGGCCATCAATGGGGGGCACACAGGCTAGGCAGGAAGGAGTGGAAGGGACTTCGCCCCTCTACTGAACCATACTCCAGAATGGTAATAGCTACGCCTTTTCTGCATCCCAGGCCAACGTTCTAGATATGACTTCACTTAATTCTCAGAGCTGCCCTGAGATGGGTTCTATTATTATCCCCACTTTTCATATGAGAAACTGAAACTAAGTCTTGGATCTCCTGAGGATTCCAGAGGTTGTAACCACTGCCATGCTTCCCTTAAGAGTCTGTGCTGACCAGACGGCCCTGACCAGACAGGGGAAGCAGGACACTGCCCCAGCCACCCATGCCTTTCACCAGGCCTTCCCTCCCAGCCCTCCAGTCATGCCCCTGCCCAGAGGTCAGGGGAGTTCCAGGCCCTCTCTCTCAGGATAACTGAGACTTCTGGCAAATTCTCCTAGAGCTGTGGTCAGAGGTCAAGGAGCTGGGAGTTGGTGAGGGAGTGTGAGGATGACCAGACCCAGAGCCCCAGCGGGTCCAGGAGGAATACACAGCAGCTCCCTCCTCCTGGAACACTTGGTCCAACCCCCCTTGTCTGCTCCCTCCCTGCCAGCTGCTCGGCCTGGGAATGTCAATCAGCAGAGGAACTGGCAGCCCCAGATGGGACCGGAGCTCAGCAGACTCCTTCCCCTAGTGCGGCCCCAGCTTCCTTCACAGCCACTGACACAGCCATCGGCACCACTTAGAACCCACAGGCCAACAGCTACCTCTTCTCCATCCCAGCAGATCCAGCCTCCTGCCACCTTCCTGGGGAGGCCTTGTAAGGTCAGACAAGCCCCTCCTCCTTCTCTGCTCTCTTGGGAAATACTTATACTCTCTCTCCTATTGCTTTCCCTACACACCCTCCTTGCTGACAAGGGCTGGCTCAAAAGGCTCCCCTAGTTCAAGGAGACAGGAAGAAATCAGGAAGGTGAGAGGAGGACACCAGTCAGAAATGAAAACCAACCTCCCTCTTTCCCCAACCCAGTACTGGCCTGTGCTCCAGCGGGGTGAGCCACATGCTTAGAGACAAAGCAAGAGGCGGAGGAACGCCCAGCAGTTGAGTGCCTGCTGGTCAGAACTCCAGCCTCCATGCCCTGGTCCCAGCCCAGCTACTACCTCACTGTGGGGCCTCAGGCAACTCCCTGGGCCTCAGCTTCTCCATCTGTAAAATGGACTGTCCCTTCCAGCACTAAAATCGTACAACCAACCAGCCAAGAGAGGGAACTGGGAGAGCTTGAGGTTTCAAGGGCTGGGCTCTGCTTCCTTGAGAACCGTGTCACCCCCACCCCCCCATACCATCTACACTCTGGCCTCAGACTCTTGCCTTGAAGCCTCCCTGAATGCCTGGCCAGATGTCCAGAGCTGCTGCATTCACAGTGGAAGGAAAAGGCAGTGACTCCACACCTCTCGGCTCCAAGCCTGCCTCAGCAGCACACCTGGGGAGAGGCGGTGGGGAGAGGGTCCCAGTCCTCACTAGGCCTCAACTGCCTACTGCAACTAGGAGTAATGACAGCAGCAACTGCCCTTTAACTGAGCACCCACTATGACCAGGTGCTGTGCACTCAGCTCTTCTAACAGCGCCGTGAAGCAGTGTCTGTTTCCATCCCCCACCCCCAAACACACATACAGGAGGAAACTGAGGCTCCAAGCTCACCCAGACAGAAAGTAGTGGAACCTAGGTTCAGAAAGGGCACCCCCCCAATTGCCCCAAGCAGCAGAGTAAATGTGGGGGATGCTAAGCATACCTGTAAATGGACACGTTCTCGATGAGCTGGTTGGTGATGTTGTCGGTCAGGATAATCCCCCGTGGCGACACCTTGAGGGTCACTTTCTGTAGCTTCTTCCCGCTGGCCTTGGCCTTGGGGTAGACGTGGGTGAGAGAACCTGCCTGCCCCACTTGGGACCTACTCTCATGGGCTACACCTAGTTGGTCTAAGCCCTAGACTTGAGGCCCCCGTGAGGCCTCAGCGTAGAGATAGCAGACATGATGGGGAAGACAGCAGTCAGCACTCTCCTGTGATAAACACAGGACAACCCCAGCTCATGAAGCACACGCTGTCTGCCAGGCACTGGACCTCGAGTCGTCCTCAGAGGCAACAGAGCTTCTTCTGAAGAGGAAACAGCTCAGAGGTTAAGGGAGCTGCCCCAGGACACACTGCTAAGAGGGCCCGCAGACTCTGAGCACAGAGTGGGCTATCACAACCCAGCAGGATCACTCCTGGGGAGTCTCCACTCCACCCACTAGACCTAAGAGTGTCTGAGTTGAAGGGTCCAAGGCCACCAAGGAGGTGCATTTAGAGGGCCATCCTTACTCAGGACGGGGAGATGGGGAGGGGATAGGTCTGTCTCTGGTGCATTATCCCATCTCTCAGGCCAGAGGGCAAGTGCTTGCGTGACCGCAACCTCCCCACTACTCCTTGGCATTAAGTCACCAACCCTGAGGTAAGGGACCTGAGTTGGGGGAGGGGAGCCTGGGAGAGGCCAAGGCCAAAACAGCTGGAGAGGAGGACATGGACCCTGACCCTACAAGCCCAGTGGCTCTCCTCTACCAGAGTCCCTAAGCCAGATGCAAGGGGAGTCAAGGATGGGAACAACTGAGATGCATCCCATCAGGGTAGTAAGCAGTATGAGCGGTACCCCAAGTAAGCAGATGAGCGGTACCCCAAGAAGCAGCCGGCCCTTGGCTCATGGCTCCCCCACCCTGACTGGGGCTCACCGTGGCCACAATCCTCTTGACAGCTGCAGCTGACAGCTCCTCGCCCTTGGGCTGCTCCACCAGCGTCATGCCCAGGTACTTGAGGCTGAAGAGCATTCCCTCTAGCAGTGTCTCCCGCGTGTCTGTCCAGTTCTCCGGCAGCTCTGTGCAGAAGGACAGTCCCTCAGACCCTGTCCTCCCTGCGCCCATTTCCTAGGAAGACCTAGCAAAGGGTATTGGGGTTGTCCATCTACCATTATTTTTACCTATAATAAAGGACTAACATTTTCCAGTACCTACCAAGCACCATGGTAAGAAGCCTTCCATAAAATATTCTCACTAATTCTATGACAGCCTATGAAGCAGACACTTTTATCGCTTACCCACTTACAAAGACACTGAAGCCCGGGAGGTGAAATCACACAACCACGTCCACAGAGCCAGCAAGTATAAGAGCCAAGATCTGAGCCCATATTTTCAAGTTCAAAACCCAAACTCTGTACTTCAATACTTGCTGAGAGCAAACCATGCTATTTTCTTACTGAATTTTCTACATGATCCTGTGAGGTAGATGCTATCCTCACTTTACAGATTAGAAAACTGAGGCTCAGAGAAGCAAAGTCATCAAAAGGCCACCTACAGTGAGTAAAGAGTTGGGAGTCAGGACTCAAACCTGGGTGGTTCCCAGAGCCCCAGCCTACTCTTACTGGCCTCCATCTCCACAGCCATGAAGAGGAAGAGGCAGGGGTGGAGGACCAGGAGAGAGGTGGGGGCAGGGGCAGGAAAGGGAGAGGTGAGTGCTCAAATGACATCTTATGAAGGCTGCTGGAATCCAGCAGACCTGGGTTCAAGTCCCAGCTCTGCTTCCCACCACCTCCATGTGTTGGAAAGTCCCCTCTCCCCTCTAAGCCTAGTAATGCTGAGGCCAGGGTACAGAGCAGGGCACACAGAAGGGTCCTCTGAAAACTCTGCCTGAGACTGAGGTCAGGAAGGTTGGGAGATGAGAGCTATGAAAACTAAACAGGGAGAGAGCTGGAAAGCCCCCACCTCACCCCACCCATGTGAGAGAGGGCCCCGCGCAGGCAGAGAGGCAGAAGGGCAAGTGTGGTCTTCATCAGTGGTTTGAACAATCCCCAGGGTTTCTCCCCAGATCACTCAGCTGGAAGCAATGAAGCCAGCAGCGAAGGATGGTCTCTAGGGATCCTTCCAAGCAGATCACCAAGACAAATGAAAACCCCACACTCCTGCATGTCAGGGCCCTTTGCCTGTCCATTATCATCCCTTCTCTGACAATGCAGTATAGGAAGTATTACGATTGTAGCCACTTTAAAGAGGAGGAAACGGCTCTTCAGCTTCACCCATGATCTTGGATAGGGCAGGATCCACAGAGGAATCAGTTTCCAGAGGCCACCATTGGAGGCAGGCAGGGCCAGCTTCCCTGGACCACTTTCTGGGAGAGGAGCTGGGAGAATCCTGTACTCTCCTTGCTTATCCAGGAGCCCTCAGTGTCTCTAATGGAAGAGCCACAGAAAGAAAGCTTTGAACTGGGCATCAATGGTGCCAGGGCAGCTGAGGCTGGGCAGGGCTGCAGGCCCCCCCTACAAGGCACAGGCTGGCTCAGGGGTTCCTGCGCTATTGGACCTAGGTGGCAGTACTGGGCCCTCTACCCTGTCTGGCCAATGCTGCCCCTCCCAGCAACTGTCTTGAAGTTCTCCACCTCCAGGGGTTCTACCTTCTTTTCCACCAGCCATAAGAAACCTTGCATACCCACACCTCTTTGGTTTTGACTTGAGCAAGCCATTGTCTCTCTCTCAGACTGCTTCCTCATCTGAAAAAGAATGCATGGGTATTGGGAGGGAAGGGCTCCTTATAAGAACTTACAGGTGTACCCGGTCCCCCTGTTTGAGGTCCAGGTGAGCAGGGACTTGTTGGCTGGTCATCCAGAGCCTGGCATGCAGCTGGCACTCAGTATCTGCTGAGTGAAGAAATGACCTGGACAACTCCAAGGCTTCTTTCGGGTCTGTAATGTCTCAAAACCATCTTCAGCTGCGGGCCCCAGCCCACAGCCTTCCAGCCCTTGCACTTGGGCCACCACCCCAACAGGAGGCCCAGTCCCCGCTGAGAAGACCCCCAAGGAATCCTATCCTCTGCTGTATCAATCACAAGCCTGTTCCATTTGATCCTCCAAAAAGAATCAGAAAATCCCAGAGGTGACCCAGTCCTGGGGTGGCTGATGGAAGCCCCAGGGCAACTCAGACCTGAGCCTCAGCCTCAGAGAAACCAAAACCACCCCCACCAAGACCACCATCACATCATCAGTTCAAGACTGAGCTATCAGGTAACAAAGACAAGAGTAATAACAAAGCAGCTCTGACCACTACTTCTAACATTCACAGCTACCTTCCAGCCAGGCATTCTTTCATTCCCCTTTCAAAGGAGGGAAGGGAGGCTCAAAGGACATGTGATTTGTCACATTAGTCATCTACCTGACTCTAAAGCCCAAGTTCCTGATCAGTAGCCCATCCTATTGATGAGGGAACAGAAGGCTGGGTAAGGACAAAGCAAAAGGCTGACACCTTGCAACCTCCTCCCCAGCTCCCCACTCCTGGGTGGAATGTATGTGACATTCTTCAAAAAATCCCATCTTAATGTTAATACCTTGCTAGAGGGCAAAACAACCTTAGCAATGGCAAGGCCTCTGGTATCTGGTATCTTATAGGTCCTCTTTAGCATATGAAAGTTCTACTGAAACCTCCCTTTTCCTTACCTCCACCCCAAGTCCCTGGTACAAAACCGCCCAGTCACATCCCGGGGACAGCAGCTCTTCCTGCCGACGGCTCCTGTTCCCATGCTTTAATAAACCACCATTTTAAACCAAAAATGTCTCAAGAATTCTTTCTTGGTCATTGGTTCCGGACCTCGCCCCACTGAACCTCACCTATATTCTAGAACTTCATCACTATCTTCTCATGAGGCAAACCACCTTGATTTTAGCAAAAGGTCAGGAAGAAGTGTCTAGAGCCAGAAATATTTCCTCCCACAATTCCTAATTCCTGAGGATCCCCCTAAGTAGGTATTCAGACTACTGCTTTCAACCCAAGATGCATCTAAGCAAGGATAGCCAACTACTTGCTGCCCCATCACTAGTTTCCTTGGCAGACACTGCTAATCAATTGCAGCTCTATTCTCTGATTACAGGCTTTGGACTGTTTCTCAATATAAGGCTCCAGGCAGGCAACACCAATCAGGGGTTGGTGTTGGGGGGCCAATCAGGGATGGCCCCGTTCATCTCACTATCCATCCCTGTCTACAGCAAACATCCTTCCTCCCCGCCATTTTCATGTCCCTACTATCCCATTTCCTTCAGCTCAGCCTTTCCTGGCTCCTCTCCAAAGCCACTTCCGCCCCTTCCATTCCAAAGGGCCAAAGCTTGCCAAGGCCACAGATGACCTTTTTGCTGTCAAAACATTCCCCAGTCCTCCCCGACCTCTGAAATGCTTGGCATATTCTGCATTCTTCCTTCCCAGGCCTGACCCTTCTCCTATTCCATGGCCTCCTTCATGAGGGCCCTGGTAGACCCTCTGCCCAAATTCTTCACGTAACAGATGATGAAACTGAGGCCCAGAGAGCAATGGGACTTGTGCAAGACCACACAGCAAGTCAGAGCTTTACCCTGCCCTGCCTCCCCAGCTCCCAATCCACTACAGGCAATTCCCACAATGACTTGTGGGGAGTCACAGGTGTCCCAGTGCCCACTCCCACAATATCCCTGCATCCACACACTCATTCCCATGCACATGTACACACAACGGACACTGCAACCATGCAGAGCTTCTTCCTCGTGATGTTTAACATTTTCTTTCCCACTTCTATGGTTTGGCTCAGGGAGTTGCTTCTACTCAAGGAGTTCCTTCTATCAGAAATGCCCTTCCCTTTATTTGGTTGAAACCCCTTGCGTCCACCCTCATCCAGGAAGCCGTTTTGACGGCAGGATAGTTAAGAGCAAAGGCCTGAATCCTAGAACCCCAGGTCTGACATTGAGTGATGTTGAGCAAATTAATTACCTTCCCAGAGTCACAGTTTTTTCATCCATAAAATGGGGAAAACAACAGTCCCCCAGCTCACGGGGCTACTGTTTTGACCCTTTGATGAGATAATAAAATTAGATAATGAGATAATAAAACATAATGTGCTTAGCACAGGACCCAGCCCATGGTCACACCCGCTGATGGGGCATCTTCCCTCTGTGAGCAGGCCTCCCATTTCTTTCTTGAGCCTGTGCCTCTCTTGAGCATGGATTTCCCTCTCTTCCTTCCTCCTCCCAGCCACATCACTCACACTCAGCAGCTGTCTACCATGTGTCTTCCTCTTGAAGGACTTCTGGTCATGTGTGTCTCCCCCAGGAACTGAAGAAGGTGCACTCCTGTCCAAAGCTGCAGCTGTGCTTCGTCCTCTTCCCCCTTCCCACTACCTCATCCTCCCAGGCCCAGCAAGATCCTCCTTCCCCTCAAGGAAGGGAATCCTACCTCTGCTCCTATACGGTCCTTCTGGGCATGACTCATCTCTTCAATGAGGTGGAAGGTCTCTCATGCCCCACACCCTCCCTGAAGAAACCCACCCCTAAGAGCACTCAGTAAGACAAACAACAACCACATTCACGCCGCCTGCCCCAGAGCCTGCCATCTAGGGCTGGAGGCCACATCCTCCTAGGGGAGGAGCCCAGGGCTTCAGGAAGAGCTCCCAGAGGCCCTCAGGCTAATACAGGCCTCAGTCCACAGCCCTGTTCCGGTCCTGGTTATTTTCAGCCCTGTGGTGGAATAATGACTGTGCTATTTTAACTTAGCAATTTTACAGATGACCTGCTGTCAGAGTTAGCTGGGGACGGACCATATGCCCAGTTTAACTTGCGGCTGCAAACGTGTGCCCTTTCCTCATTAAGGCCCCTTGCCCAGGACTCAGAGCTGGGCAGGGGGCCCCTGTGCCCCTCTTGGAGAAGGGGGAGAGCCAGCCTGGCTCGTGTCTGGAAAATCAGAGCAACAGCCAAACCCATGGGCCAGGGGGAACCTCCAAGTGCCCTGGCCTCCAGCCTCTTCCAGTCTGGTGGGGAGATGGCCTCAGAAGCCAAAGGGAAACATCTCAGAAGGCAACTCGAGCTCTACCATGACTCAGAATGTAGCTGCTTTTCTAAGGCCACAGTCTCTTTATCTGACAAACGGGTTCAGTTCCTCAAGAGCATCATCAGAAACAGGTTCAGCATGTAAAAAGTGCCAGGTAAATTTCAGAAGTTGTTAAGATTATCAAAAGAAAATAATTAAAAAATTACCATCGCATAAGCTCTCATTTCCTGAGTACCTAAACTCTGTGAAAGAAAAACGAGGGGTCAAGGTTAAAACCCTGGGGTTTGGAGATGGGCTGTGGGTTTAGTCACTCCACCTCCCTCGTCCTCAGTTTTCTCACTTACAAACTGGGACAACCCCATAGTGTTGCTGTGAGGATGCAGTGAGTTTACACACCAGGTAGGCTCAGAACCATGCCCGGCACACTGAAGTGTGAGCTACTGTCATTACCAGGGGTTGAGGGCTAAGGGCTTGAATGGGCACACAGCCATTTTCTGTATTTTGTGAGGAGAGGCAAGGATATATTAGGATTCTCACCTTATGGATAAAAGGGGCTCAGAGGAGTCTGGCCATGACTCCTAATTGACAATGCTGCTCTTTGCCTCCCACAGCCCGTGCTGTTCACGCCCACCAAGCCCCTTTTCATGTGAGCCAGGGGTCAGGTCCAGGATGACCCAGAGGGGTGGGTGTCCTATCCTGCAGGGCTGCCTGAACAGAGTGCGGCTCCGTGAGCATGGAATGACCTGACTCCTTTAAGGTACCTATGCCTCCCTCAGCCAGCAGACCTGTGAGAAGCAGGGCCCCAGCCTCCAGTTAAACGTCCCCTGCACCTGCTGTTCCCTCTGGCTGGAAAGCTGTTCCCACTTTCCTCCCTCCTATATTCTCACATGTGCTCCAAGTCACCTTCTTGGAGAGGCCTGACTGCCTGCACTGACACTAGCAGTGCCCCCCACCTCGATCCCCTCAAGTGGACATAATTTCCACACACACACCCTGACTAGCCACCTCTCTGCCTGCAGCTCTCTCTGGCTACCAGAAGGGCTGATGTCCATGCAGACTGGGGCATTCAGGGCTCCCATCCCTGAATCCACCACTGCCAGGAGCTTGCCCCTCAAACAGAGTAACTGAAGAGCACATTCTCCACTGCTTCCCAAAGCTCCCCACGGGATGGCGCTCAAGTCACCCACACTGGCGACTGGCTTCATATTGTCCACGTTCTGGACTCTCTTCCCTTCTCACTTCTCCTAAAGATATTTCGTACGGTCTGTTCCCAGATAGATAACTCGCACTCAGATCCTTCTCTCAGCATCTGCTTTCTAGAAGAACCCAAAGGGAAATATCACTCTAAGGAAGTGGTCCCTGCCATTTCCTCACAGACCACTTTATCCTTCTTCACAGGGTCACCACTACTCGCCTGCACCCTAGTCATTCTGCTTCCTCCACCAGACCTTGAGCACTGCTGGCAGACAGACTTGTTCACCAGACTCTCCAGCACCTATCGGTACATGGCACATACTCGGTGATCAATAAGTATTATGACTTGGGGGTTTATTTATAATATCTTCTATTGTAAATATTTTAAGTAAGTACAAATAGATCCTCTGTTCCCCACAAACCACCATACTCTAACTTTCCTGGAACCTGTGTCCTGTATTTCTTTACCAGCTGAGTCCTCGGACAGCCTGGAAGGAGCCTAAGGATCAGAGGGGACCCCTCCTGGAAAGAAGGGTACTGAGGGGCCAGGGTGAGCCTCCTTTCAAGCCGCTAGAATAAAAGAAAATCCCTGGCTAGGGACTGAGATAAAATATTATGGCTCCTGAAGAGATGGGAAAAAGACCATGTGTGGGAGAGGGAGGTAGTTCTTCAGACTCAGGACCAGCTGGGAGACAGGGCCATCAGGTTCAGTGCAAAACAGCCTGGGGTTATCTAGCTTGCTGTGTGACCTCAGGCAAGCTGCCTCCCTTCTTTGGGTTTCAGTTTCTCCACAAATAAAACAATGATCATGCTAATCCCAGCTGAGGATCTTGAGCGGTTTGGGGAGGAGCAAGTCTCGGCTGATAGCAGGTTTCAAGTCTAACTTTAACTCCACAGGCTTCATTTTGGCCCCAAAAGTCAACCACGGGGCTCCAATCCAGATCGCCGGAATAACTCATCAGGCCAAGCTACCCCAGACATACCCACAGCTTCCCTCTCTACCTTGTGGCCACTACTGTCAGCCCAACCTAGGATGGGGTCTACTCCAGCTCCTCCCACGGCCAGTCATGGTGCCTCATAGCAGGCATGGTGATGAGACCCCTGGGCTGGGGATTTGGAGTGCTACCTCTAGGAAGCTGTGCGGGAGCCTGAACCTCCAGTCTTTTATCTCTGACATGGGTCTGGTAAGAATCCCTGCTCTGGGGGCACCTGGGTGGCTCAGTGAGTTAAAGCCTCTGCCTTCGGGTCAGGTCATGATCTCGGGGTCCTGGGGTCGAGCCCTGCATCAGGCTCTCTGCTCAGCAGGGAGCCTGCTTCCCCTCTCTCTCTCTCAGCCTGCCTCTCTACCTACTTGTGATCTGTCATATAAAACAAATAAAATCTTTTAAAAAAAAATATGTGCTATGGTGAGTGCTGTGAAATGTGTAAACCTGGTGATTCACAGACCTGTACCCCTGGGGATAAAAATACATTATATGTTTATAAAAAAAAAAATTTAAAAATTAATTTAAAAAATCTATTTAAAAAAAAAAAAATCCTTGCTCTGTCACCTCACAGGAGCAAATGAAACAACAGAAGCAAAAACTGCGTAAAACAGAGTGACAAAAGCAGTAGTTACTTTTTATTGATTGCCTTTTGCTATTCCAGGCAAAACACTATTTCATTTAATATACACACACACACACACACACACATATATACGCGCGTGCGCACACACAAATCTGGGCTGGGTACTACCGTTATTTACAATTTACAGATAAGAAAACTGACAATAACGAAGGACAGTGAAGATTCCACCCAGATCACTCTGGGTCCAGAAGGCTCAGGACAGCATTCTGGGCTTTCTGGGGGTCTGCGGGAGAGGGGGGGTTCTCCTCTCCTTTTCTCTGCAGGTGTAGATAGGCTCTGAGCCCTCAAAACTTGTTTCATCACAGTAATAGTCACATTGAAGTTCCACATGACAGGAGGGGGGAGAGGGACAGAAGGAAACCACCAATGAGGTGCCAGTAGGAAACATTAATCAATAAGTTTCTCAACACCCCTGTCAGGTTAGAAGTTTTATCCCATTTTTCTGGTGAGGAAACTGAGAGCCGGAAAGGAAAACAACTTGCTCAAGATGAGAGCAGCAGGAGAAACTCTTTCCCACCATCTAATGTGGACTCCTCTCCCCGTTACCCAGAATCAGAGGCTTTTAAAGCTTTCTTCCCTTACCTAGCACCCCTCTTCCTCCCCCTTCCCAGGAGAACTGCAGGGTTCCACCACTGGAACAAATCATTATTCTCAGAAGTCCCAGTCAAATCCCTGAAGTATTTAAAGGGGCTATATTTAGGGGCCAATAAGTGTGGGAGATGGTGCGTCCCTGGCCTGGCCCTGATCAGCCCTAATGGGTCTCTGACCCCACCCCCACCAGCAGGCCACGGCCCGTGTTCCCAGTGCCAGTCTTGGTTTAGGAGGTGGCCACAGCTGGAACAGTGGAGTGGGGCAAGAGGGAGGGGCAAGAGGGAGGGGCAGGACGGGCTTTCTAGGCCCAGACACGCTGGCACTGGGAACCCGGGCTCCCCTGGCGGAGCCCTGGAAAGAAGGACGGGGGGTGGTGGCGTGTGACTGTACTGTCAGTGGTTTCTAGCGCCGGGGGGGGGGGGGGGGGGGGGTGTAAGAGGGGGAGGGGAGAAGCTCGAGTCCCAGGTATTTGATAGGAGGGTGGGCGTGTACAGAAGTCCTGGCTCCCGCTCCACCTCTACCAGGAAGGCCAGTGTGACCCCAGGCAATCCACTCCCTTTCTCCTGGAGAAAAAAGAGGGACTTACGCCGGGTTTCTCAGGCCTCAGGGGAAGGTGCCAGGTGACGGGTTCCCTGAGAGTAATTAGAGCCGGGGGGGGGGGGGGGGACTCCCGGCCTCCCAGACGCCCCCGGGAGAGGGGAGAGGTGGCGACGAGTCTGCCATTCGCCTGGGCGCCCTGGGACTTCGGAAGCCCGAGGGGGAAAGTGCGAGAGAAAACAGGTTTCAAAATTAGCCCGAACGCCAGCCAAGGGAAGGGGCCGCAGGGGTCTGGATGACTCGGGCTGTGAAACCTCCTGAGACCCCAGGCTTGAGCCTTGCCCCCAACCTCAAGGAGATACCCGAGAAGCCCGCTCCTACCTGAGTCTGTTTCTGGGCGTCTGGGAGCCCAAAGACGACCTCCAGGGCTGGCGGAGGGGGTGGCGGGAGGCGGGGAGCCAAATGGGCTCCCACCGGCCGCGGACCTCGCAGCTAGGGCGCAGGGCTACAGGCATCTCCCCAAACCCAGCGCTCACCCCTCCTCTCCCGAGCACCGTCTCCCCTCAGCCGCCCAACGCGGCGAAGTAGCCAGGTGCCGGGCTTCGCGCACGTCTCTTCCCCTCACCTGTGGCCCCTCCGACTGCCGCCTGCACCTGGGGACCCCGAACTCCGCACTCTCCCCCAGCTTCTGCCCCTCCTACCCAGCCGCACAGAGCGGGGACAGGAGTGGGAGCGCGACTTGACCCCCGGCGACCCCCAACCCCCGCAGGACCCGGCAGGGCCGCAGGGCACCGGACAGACCGCGCCTCTGCCCTCGGCGCCCGCGGGAGGCCGGTCCCTCTGGCCTGGACCCCCGCCCGGCCCCGGCCCGGCCCGGCGGACGCGCACACACTCACTCCGATGCCGGCCACCGCCCCCCCAGCTCTGCTTGGCGAGGCTGGGGCTCCGGATCAGCGCCCGCCCCGCGGACTTGAGCGCGTCCATGGCCGCTCCGGCCGCCACAGCTAAAACTCCGTCAGGGAAAACTTTCCGCCGGGGCCGCGCGGCGCGCGGACTCCGCGCTCCTCCCCCCGCGGCGCGAGCTCCGCGCCGACGTCCGACGGGGCGGGGTGATGGCCGGCCAGGCCCCGCCCCCTACCCCGCCCCCGACCGCCCTGCCTCGCCCCGCCCAGCCCGGGCTCCAGCTCTTGCTCCCCAGGGAGTCCACACAAAGGGCACCCCTAACGTAGAGGGCCGAAAGCCCGAATGGCCCCTTCTTTTCCCCCCCTCTCCCAATCCCCTTGTTCCTAGGATTTCTAGGCAGCCCAGCTATAAGATACTTGGGGACCATTTTACAGATGGTTAGACCTAGGATTGGAGAGAAGGGTCTTGCCCTAGAGGAGGGTAATGCCGAGGGCAATGGGAGGCTTAGAAGGAGAGGTGGGAGTAGTAGGACTTTGCTGGGAACCGGGCAGGACTATTAAAGTTTTCCTTAGTAAGACCACCTCGGCATTTTATTCACCCAGCAGCACGCAGGCTACTCTCTGGCACGATCAGGGCTCCAGGGCTGCCCCACCCCCCACTCCATTCCCCATGTGGTGATATGGCCTGGGTATTAGGGTCTAACACTGACTTGCTCTGTTACCTGAGGCAATTCCTTCCCCCCTCTAGGTCTTAATCTTTATCTGTCAAAGGAGATGGGATCCTATTTCTAGTGATCCTTCCAATCTGCCAAGGTCAGGTGCTGCATGACCTGGACCCAGATCCTGCCATGCTTAGTAGGAGGCATTTTGCGGGCAGTCTGGATTCTAGAATTCCTCCAGCACAGATGTGTGAAGTACAAGATTTAGAATTCTCTCTAGAATCCTATACTCATCTGTTGGGCTTTGCAGTCAAAAGAGCACATGCCTCCATGCCACAGTCTGGCTTCTTCTAGATGGGGAACTTCGGCAAAGGTGAACTTCAGCTTCTAAGATTGCTGCTAGCTCAGAAGACAGAAGTCCTGTTCCTGTGCTGGGAGAAAGATGGGGCTGAGCTGTCCCCAGCTGGATGGTGAGGCCCCGCTGACATTTAAACTAAGTGCTTTTTCCACCATCTGTTCTTTGCTCCTCCAAAACCCTGCAACCAGCAATACACCCACTTTATAGATAAGATTTCAAAGTCTGGGAGAGAAGCACTCAAGAAGGGACAAGTCAGAGGTTGGGATCAAACTCAAACCCAGGCTTGTAGTCCAGAGTGGAATGCTGGGGATTTGAACCTGTCTCCTTCTTTTGGTGGTTGTGAACTTACCTTTCTGAGCCTCACCTGTAAAAGTAGCAACAACACCTATGCCACAGGGCTGTCTGTAAGAATTAAGAACATGAGTTCATGAGTTGGAAAGGCAGAGATCTGTCCTTGAAAGCTCACCTCCAGAAAGCCTTCCCTGACTGCCACCCATCTGTTAGGCTTCTGCCTTTTGAGAGCCCACAGACCTGAGCTCTCACCATTGAGAGTGTTGTTGCTGCCTGTTTCTACTCTGCCTCCACCAGACTTTGGGTCCTTCAAGGCCAATAAGTTTTTCTGATTCATTTTCTGAACTCCCAGCAAGGGGTCCAGATGAGCCGGAATACAGGCAATGTTCCTTTCCTTCTTCTCTTCTTCCCTCCTTCCCTCTCTCCCTCTCTTTAGCTTTTTACCATATGAGGCTATCTTCTCCCCAAAAAGTGCTGTGGCAATGGGTACGTAGGTTCTCGGGGCGGAGCCCCCCAGCTCTCTTTCCTTGAGCCTTCTGGGTCCTGGGGCAGTAGAGAGAGCATTCTGGAGCCTGGAGGAAAAGCAATCACCCAGGGCTGGCAGGTGAAGGGCAGCTGGTGGTGTCCGGATGGCAGGGGGCACCATATGGGCCTAGGGAGCAGGCAGGCCTGGGAACGCTGAGCCTGCACTGAAGGCTGTTTCCAGGCCTATCACATCGTCCCGGAGGTGACTTGCTGGGAGCTGTCAGCCATGCGTCCCCCGCAGAGGGGCAGTCTGCCTGTGCCTCTTCTGCCAATCCAGGAACAGAAGCAGAAACAGAAGGTCAGAGCTGCAAGGGGCCTCCTCTGAGGTCACCATGCCCAAAACCTCCTTTCACAGGTGAGGAGCCTGAGACCTAGGGAAGGGCAGGGACTTGCCCAAGGTCACACAGCGAGGCAGGACTGGAAGCCAAATCTCTTGCTTCCTGTCTTGGATGCCTATAAAAACAGAGGGAGCAGAGAAATCTTGAAAACACACCAGTATTCAAGAAAGAGTTTTAAGGTGATTTTTTTTTCTTTTCTCTTTTTTTTCTCATTTGCTCTAACTTTGTAAAAAAAAATTTGCCACGATCATATAGCCTTTTGTAATCAGAAAGAAAAATAAATAAATAAACGAGAGGGAGAAGCTATCTTTAGTTATAACTGGCTTTTGTCTTTAGGAAAATGGTGCCAGAATTGTAATCTTACTGTTTTCTCCCCCACGGGGCCCTCATGGAACCCCAGGAAGATAGTGGGTGCGCGCAGGTTGAGAGGGCTCTCGGCTTCTCTCCAGCTATCATTTGGACTTGCAGTGGGGCAAGGGTAGAAGCCTAGCCTAGGACCTGGAGCCCTGATTTCCTCAAGTGATCTGTCCTCCCTACTTGCCTGAGCCAGTCCCTTTACCTGGCTTGGACTTAGAGTTTCCATCTGTAATACGGTAGTTCTTACAACAGAGTATGTTTTCTTGCCCCCCCCCCCCCCGCCACCAGCAGAGCACAGCGCTTAAACACGTGGATACGGGAGCCCGAGATCCTGTCTCCCCCATACATTTAATTCATGATCTTAGGTGGGTCACTTAAATCCCAGGGACCTCAGTTTCCTCATCTGTAAAATGGGGATTATACATCATGGATCGTTGCAAGAATTAAAAGAGTTAATGTCTGGAACGTGTTTAGGATTATGGTTGGCCTATTATAAGTGCTATATACATAGGTTGCATATTTTAATAAAACTAGAATCACTTTTCTGACTGGATGAGCAGTAAAAGTGGAATGGCTATTATTATCATAATTCTTTACTGGCCCCCAGGGAAGGGAGCTCTTTTGCAATTGGAACCAGCCTGGCCCAGTCTGAGCTCCCCCAGAGTCCTCCCCTCAGCCCCACTGCCCCACTCCTGACTGCTCAGCCCTCTCACAGGGATTCAGAGGAAACTTGGGTTACTGGTGAGTCAGGAGCCCAGGGATTACTGCTTAGACTTGGCTCTGACCTTTCGCCTGACCCATGGGACCTCTCCTGCCTACAGTGTTCCACTGATCCAGCCGCTCCAACCAGTTGCTTCTGAACCCTTCCCTCCTCAGAGCCTTCCCATGATCTTTCCTCTTCCAGAAACATCCAGTCAGAATGCCTCCCAGACTACACACCTTTGCCCCAAAGATCTAACTGGTTTCCTCCCTGATACCCAGTCACAGCTACCACACACTTGTCTTCCCTGGCAAACGGTGATAACTCTTTGACCTTTGCGTTCTACAGAGCTGGGCCCTAAAACCAAATCCTCCGTCTCTATAAATGCAATCTCAGCCAACCGGGCTTCAGTTTCCCCATCTGTGCAGTGGGCATAATACCTGCTGTAGAGGGCTTTGTAAGGCTTCTGTTGGATAATACGGGGGAAATGCTTGGCCTAGTGCCTGCCAGGGGTCAAGTGCTCTGTCAATGGTAAGTCAGGTGACCATTCATGTTTTACGGTTCCTGGTGAACCTGTTTACCTCCTCCATCTGCTGAACATGCCCCAAGCATGGGGGCTGGGAATCATCCTTCACCCCAGGGGTCCCTGGAGCAGCTGACCAGGGCCTGGCACCAAGGAGATGCCCAGTACACATCCAAGGACTCCACTTACATTCTGTCCTCTGGTTCTCAGCATTTGCCCAGCAAGGGGTGGGGTGGGGGGGGAACCCTCTGCGGTTGGAGAAGCAGCAGCACCTAAAGGGGATGGGGAATGTGCTCCTGAGGGGCTCCTACCCACCCAGACTGCCCACCTGGGTAGGACCACCAACTATCTCCTGCTTCTGTGAGCAGCTCTTTGCCTAGGGAGCTGCTGAGCTAATTGAGAATGACAAAGCACTGGTTAAGTGTCAGGAATTGATGAGTCTCCTGCCTCTTCCTGCCCCTCCTTCTCTTTGCCCTTCTTGGCACCGTCTGGCCTGGAGACCAGGGCTACAGGCAGACGGAGTGGTGAAACTGAGCACAGATTAGTATCAGGAGATCTGAGGGCTGGCTGCTTCCGCCACCCTCTTGCGTGGGACTCTGGGCTCCATTCCGTTGGATCCATTTCCCCATCCTCAGGGCTCTTAACCTTGTGTTAAGAGCTGGGACAAGGCTGCGGGGCCAGGCCAAAGGGCTCTGCCGAGGGACTGGGCAGGAGCTGCCAGGTGGGTTGAGGTAGACAGTCTCAATAAGGCAGACAGCCCTGGGTTTACGTTCTAGCCCCACCTCTCACCTGCTGTGTGATCCTGGGCAGGCTGCTTACCTTCTCTGAACAACATCACCAAAATGGGATTTGTTTGACAGCACTTAGCTCTTACTGGGAGAACCCTTATTTGTCCTAGATATGTGTCTGTAACAGAGACTCCCTGGACAAGAGCATCTCTATCAAAAAGAACACAGAAATTAAAGGTGAAAACTTGTAGTGCAATTTGATAGTGCAATTGTATGTCTTGAATGTTATAGTTAAAAAAAAAAAAAAGGCTTGTTTTTTTATTCATTTTATTTTTCAAGTAATTCATTTTCCTTGCATTTCATAAAAGTATTAGCCTGTAACAGATTAGAAATTTTTAAAAATGGTGCTTCTCCACAGATGGCTTGAGAAGCACTGCTTTAGAGCACTTTGTAAAACAGACGTGGTAGCAATCTTGTCACAACATCTACACAGTTCTAGAGTGTGATTTCCAGGGACCTCCCGCTTCTGTGGCTCCCAAGCCTTCAGGATCAAAACCAAATCTCTTAGCCTGGCTTTTAAAGTCCTCCTTATAAAGCCCCAACCTACTTTCTCATCTGGCCTCCTTCCCCACGACACAACCTTGTAATACAATCCTGTGCTCTCCCCCTGCCTCCCCACCCCTTTCCCCCACCCCGAACCTCCCATGCCTCACTCATTCATGCCTTTTCCTATGCTTCTCCTTCCATTTGGAATGCCCTTCTTCATTTTGCCCTGAAACTGGCAAACTCCTATACATCCTTCAAGGCCCACACCAAATGTCCCCGCTCTTGGGAAGCCTTTCTCAGTGCCACCCCTGCACCTGCCCTGGGCTCTGTAGTACAGCATGCTACTGAGAGACAGGATATTGTAGCGGTCAAGTCTATACACAAGCTCAAAAGTCAGAACAATGTGGAATGTGGACCTGACATTGCCGGTTGTGTGATCCTAGGCAGGTGCCTTTGTATCGTTGACTTTCATTTTTCCCATCTATACAGTGGCATCTGCTGTGAGGAGTAGAGATGATGTGTGAAAAGTTCCCAGCACCGTGACCCATGGGAGAGACCCGAGATACGACAACTGTTGTTAACATTATTTCTCTGGTTGATTTCCCAGGTTGTTTTTTCTGTCTCCCAACAGACTGGTTGCTCCTTAAGAGCAGGGACACTTGAGAGTGTCTGATGTATCTAGCTAGATGTTTCCCAGGCTCTGTGAAGGGCTTTTGCACAGAGGGTGTGTTTTGGGTAAGGGAAGACCTGAGGGTTCAAAGCCCACAGTCAAGAAACAATTCTTGAGACGTCTTTGGTGCAAGGAGGTGGTTTTATCAAAGCACAGGGATGGGACCTGCGGGCAGAAAGAGCTGCACCGGGTCCAGAGGAGTGACCCAGTGTATGCTTTCAAGTTGGGAGGGGTTTAGGGATAGCATAAGCCTCTAAGGAATGTAGAAGCAAGGTTTCTGGGAACTTGAGGGGGCTAGCTGTTGTTGGGGAAAGGACATTTATTACTGTCTAATAAAATCTGAGTCCTGAGACCCTTCCAATGTGTATCAGTGTGCCATATGCTTGGGGGATGATTGCCAACATTTATCTTGGGGGAGGGGGGCGGCAGGTAGAAATAAAGGAAGTTTCCAAAGGAATTCTTCCATTAAAGTAGACTTACAGGATCCTGGGCAAGGGGGGCGGGGGAAGACTAAGATTGCCTTTTGCCCTTAGCAAAGTATTAACTTCAAGGCAGCTGAGTTCCTAGAGGAATGTCACTCTGCCTGTTTCAAGGATTTGTCAGTGGGATATAGGTGATAAGGAAACATAAATTTTCTTTTGCCTTTTTTTCCCACATCACTAGTGCCTGTGGCTCCCTTGTCCAGGGGAGGGCTGATTAACTAGCTCTACGGATTAAAAAAAAAAAAATCCTTGATTTTTTTATTTTATTTTTTTGCTGGTTTCCATGCAGTAAAAACACCCACCAAGGCCGCCAAGTTACCAAAAGTTTAACAACCCGCTTACAAAGTTCCTGAAAATTTTTCTTTTAAGATTTTATTTATTTATTTATTTGACAGAGAGAGAGAGACAAAGATCGCAAGCAGGCAGAGAGGCAGGCAGAGGCAGAGAGAGAAGCAGGCTCCGCACTGAGCAGAAGGCAATGGCTTAACCCACTGAGCCACCCAGGTGCCCCAAGTTCCTGAATATTTTAACAGTCTACTCCTGTGAACCACCCAGCTCCAGCACCCCTGGCTCCAGCACCCAGTTCCAGCACCCCTCTGGGTGTGACTACTCTGAGCCAAACGGCAGCCAGAAAGGCTGGGACCCATAGTTGAAAGACAGGCTGCTTCCCGTGCCTTCTGCCCCGGCAACCCATTGAGGGCCACCCAGGGAAGGGCCATAAGGTGGACAGGCTCCATACAGAGGTCCTCACTCATCCCCTCCCCCAAGCCTCCAGCCCCTTTGCTCTCTGTGAAATCTCCCATCCTTCTCCTCCCTCCACAGGAAGAACAGCAGGTGGGCCAGTGGGCCCAGATGATCCATCAATGACTCCTGGGCGCCTGG
The DNA here is from genome assembly GCF_009829155.1 of Mustela erminea. Lineage (NCBI taxonomy): Eukaryota > Metazoa > Chordata > Mammalia > Carnivora > Mustelidae > Mustela > Mustela erminea. Next base: position 91,184,073 of record NC_045623.1, read on the forward strand.
GCAAAGGGGGGGCGACCTGGGCAGCCAACAGGGGCCTCTTTGCAATAATGCTGTCCCTACAGCTGCTGCAGGTAACCCTGGTCACCTTGTCCCTTGGTCACAGTGGGGAGCAAAGAAAACTTGTGCAGAACCTCCTCTCACCTCCCCACCCTCCTCCTCTCCTCTGGTCGTGCCCTGCCTCCGGGTCTTTGCCTCTGCACTTCCCTCTGTTTGCAATGCCCTCTCCCTCTGCCCCGCCCCTACTTTCTGCCCAGTTCAATGCCCAGCTGCAACAGTCCTTCAAGAGGTCATTCACTGGCAGAAGTCTCCAGACCCCCTCTGCAGGTGCAGTTGGTGTCCCTTTTCCCGCTGCTTTGCCCAGCTGCCCTGCCCCTCCCCCTGCAGCAGTGGTTCCCCTTGGGATGCTTTTTTAAAATGCAAAGATCTGGCAACAACACCCTCTGAGGTGCGAATCTGGGCCCTAGGACATTTAAATATAGAGGACTGAGAACCTGACCCTATCTTAACTCACCAGGACGGTGGCTGATTCACCCCGAGGCTTCTAACCCCTCACCAGGACCACGTGCTCAGTCTGCCTCCGTGGGATGGAATCCAGTGTCCACTGCTGAGGTCTCCTAGTCTGGAGAGCCCATCCTCCAGGCCCAGCTAAGGGTTACTCTGTACGGAGGGGAGGGGGGCTGAGCACCACATCCCCCGCAGGTGAGCTTTGGACTGAATTGTGTCTCCGCATCCCCTCAACAATTCATATGTTGAAGCTCCCCAGTGTGGTTATATGTGGACGTGGGGCTCTCGGGAGATAATGAGGGTTAAGTGAAGTCAAGAGTGTGGGCACCTAATCTGATAAGGTTGGTGACCCCCGTAAGGACAGGAAAGAAAGAGATGAATTGCGGGTGCTGTGGCAAGGCTAGGTGAAGACCGTAACAAAAGAGGTGCCTGTAAGTCCGGAAGAGAGCTCTTACCAGGAACTGAATTGGCGGGCACCTTGATCTTGGACTTCTCAGCCTTCCAATCTGTGAAAAAAAAAAAAAAACCACCACAGTTTCATTTCAGCCAGCCAGTCTGCAAGCTTCTGTTCTGGCAGCCTGGGCCGAATGAGGCCCGTGCTGTGTCCTGTGCTTGGAAGGATTTTCCCCTGATCTCACGGTGGCTCCTTATGTCTCTCAGATTTCAGCTGAAATGACATGTTGGAGGGGCCCTGCTCCCACCTCACCAGAAGCTGGAATCTAGGGTCTCCTGCCTAACTCCCTGAGCCTTGAACCCTAGGTGGCATCCTGGGGCCTGAACTATATGAGTTGTTTTTAAATATCCAGAATCTGACCACGCATCCTTCCAGGCTGGTCCACGCCACCATCACCCATCTCCCCGACAACTACAGTGGCCCCCTGTTTGTCTGCCTGCCTCCTATGGTCTCCTCAGAACCCTGCAGGAGCCCCCCTAAGTCTGACCATGTCATTCCTCTACTGAAACCCCTTCCTTGGCTCCCACTTTCTCTCAGACCAAAAGCCGTCATCCCTAAACTGTCCCCCAGGGCCTTGCAGAACTGGCCCCTTCTCCAACCTCTCCATCCACATGTCCTCCTGGCCGCCCCATGGATGCATCAGGCCCTCTGTACATGTAGTTCCCTCTGCCCATAACACCCTTCCCTTGGAAATCTGCGGGGTTCGTTCCTTCTCATTCTTCGTCTTTGCTCAAACATCATGTTCTCACCAAGGCCTTCTCTGAACATTTGTTGGGAATGAACGCCTTTCCTAAACCCTCCAGGGCTGGCTTCTGGGAGCACCACCAGCCCACAAGCATAGGACCCTGTGCTCAGAAGGCCCCATGCTTCCCACTTTTTGTTCCACCAGCACTGTCTTGAGGTTCTTGATAATTTTATCTTCGGATCTGTGTGTTGTAAGTGAAATCTGATGGGACAAGGGAGTGTGCACTAGGAACTTGGCCTCGGCTCACACACAGGCTGCCTGCTCGCCACCCATTCATACCTCTGGCCCCAGTCAGCCTCCTCTCTCTGGCCCCACCCAATGATTGTGGCTGTCTTGGGTGCCTGGCAGGACCCAGATCACAGGCACCGGACAGGGGCGGGGGAGGTCAAGGGCATGCACCCAACAGTGTCTTGGGCCAGGGCATGGCCATTCCTACCCTTCACTGGCAGCGGCACAGCACATCTGGTAGGTGATTGGCCAGAAGCCACATCTCAGTGGGGGTAAGACCCTGATCCAGGTACTGAGCACATTCTAGAATGGAAGTTTAAAGACCCTTGGGTGTTAACCATCTGCCAACAGTTGCAGCAGTAGACCCATGGGAAGAAGTTGAGATCCAAGGGCCCCACCTTCATCTGGGGTGATATGCATCAGTCCTGAATCTGGTGGAAGGGATGGTTTGGTAGGGGGAGCTTGGTGGCCGTCAGGCTCTGGAGAGTGGACGTGTCCCTTATAGTGGGGCAGGGTTCCAGAGACCTGAGGTCTCTCTGTGCCCAGGAGAGCTCCCTTACTCTGGCTGGGTAGCTGGGCAGATCAGCTCTTCCTCTTTCCAGTCCTGTTTGGCCTCTTCTGGCAGGTTTGGGGCACCCTTGGGGACAAGCCATGGAATAGAAATTGTGTAACTTCTGTGATTCCACATACGAGTTGAATGCTCTAATATTTTCATTTCAAAGCTGGCATTGCACAATAGAAAAAGGTAAAACCCATGCTGATAATTTAAATTGAAGGTATTTTTTTAATCTTTTTTTTTTTAAGATTTTATTTATTTATTTGACAGAGATCACAAGTAGGCAGAGACGCAGACAGAGAGAGGAGGAAGCAGGCTCCCCGCTGAGCAGAGAGCCCGATGCAGGGCTCCATCCCAGGACCCCGAGATCATGACCTGAGCCGAAGGCAGAGGCTTTAGCCCACTGAGCCACCCAGGTGCCTCTGAATTTAAGTTTTTTTTTTTACCTTTTATGACATTAAATAGCAAGTAGAAAACAGTGACAAGTCGAGAGACAAGAGAGAGATGGGCGCCTGGGTGCCTTAGTCGTTAGGCATCTGCCTTAGGCTCAGGTCATGATCCCCGGATCCTGGGACTGAACCTTTGCTCCCTGCTCCACATGGAAATTGCTCCCTCTCCCATTCCCCCTGCTTGTGTTCCCTCTCTTGCTCTCTCTCTCTCTCAAATAAATAAGTAAAATCTTAAAAAAAGAGAGAGAGAAGCGAGACTGCAGAAAGAAGGGGAAAAAACCTCTTGCGTACATGTAACAGCTTGTTTCCTCTGCTTTTAGAACAAGCCCCACGTTCTCAGTTTGCACGGGGCTCCACAGCTTATGGAGTCAGCCTCATCTCCGGCACTCCTGGTCCTGTTGTGTTGTTTTGTTTTTACAACACTCACTGTATCTTGGCACTACAGAACTGACTTATTTTTTGTGGTTGTCTTTTCTGGTCTGCTTCCCCCACCAGCATGTGGGGCCCCTGGAAGGTGGCATTTTTTTCTGTTTGGTTCATGGCTGGATCCCGAGGCTACCAAGGTGACCAGGACACCATAGGAACTGCAGAAATGTTCAGGGAATGTTGAACGAAACGATGCTACCTGGGAAGACTGAGGCCCATCGGGTCCTTCCCCTCCCAAGCTCCTCCCCAATGTCTGTTTTGTCTGTTTTGGCCAAGATGGTTCCTATTAGAACTTTGTGGTTCCAGCATTTCCTTTCCAGAGCTTTCGTGTCTCCTGCCAGCCCCAGCTCTGTCGGTGCGAATGGTGGCAGCTCTGCAGGCTGCGAGGAGCCCACCAGGTGCCTGGACCAGAGGCTTCTCTCCTTCCTGGAATTCCTTAGGTCATTTCCATCCATTGTCTTTGGCTATAGCTTCTTGAATTAGTCTTTCCACCTTGGGAGGGCTCCCTTGCTGGTTTCCCCATCTGCATCCAGGTCCAAATCCTTTTTGGCTCCAAATCCTTTCTTGGGGTTTCCTTGGCCCTTCCGCCTCTAAGGGCCAGGGTGACCTTGGGCAAACGTCCAGCTTTCCTCTGGGGAGGCCCTTGTGAGATGAAGGGGGGCTGTTCTTGCCCTCCCCCCAGGGAAGGGCGGCGGGGCCAGAGTCCTTTAGAAGAACAATGGCGGAGAAAATGGCAGTTGCTTCTGTTGCCTGTGAGTGTCTGTGGGCCCTGAACCCGGGTGCCAGGTGACCCCATTCCTTCCCCTTTAGTTACACAAGAAACCATCCTGCTTCACTGCTGCTAGGAGCAACCCCGGCCATTCAGTCATTCTGCAAACGTGTAATGGGACAGAGCCCATCTGTGGGAGTCCCAGACTCTGCTCCCCCTTTCTCCTAAAGAGCATTCGGGTTGTGACTACTCAGCCGGCCTCTCCCCTTTCCCACCTCTCTTATTTATCGTAGGACTCAACTGCTCATTGCTGAGGCAAGGAAACCCCCAAACAAAGCAGCGTGAGGAGGACAGGAGTGTATGCCCCTAGAGAGACCTGTTCCCCTCCCCGGGAGACTTCTGCCCCAGGCTCTGTCGGCCCCACCCCGGGTAGTCGCCCTGTGGGCCCCCAGGCAGCAGGGAGGAAGAGGAGGGCACACGGTGACCCAAGGCCTAGGGCTGAAAGTGACTTCCATCCCTGCAGTGACATTCTGGTGGCTGGGACTTGGTCCCAGGGCCACTCCTGGGAGGGAGGGAGGCGGGGAATCAGCAGGTCTAGCAGAGCAGCCATGTTGCCCGGAGGAGGAGGGGCCCAGGGCTGGGAGGACAGCCCGCTGATCCGCAACACCTCCTGTCTCCCCATAAGGTGACTCTGGCTTTTGGACAATCTGGTTTCCAGGTTTTGTGTCATGGAGTGGAAAAGAGAGGAAAAGGGACAGAAATGCAGTGGGAAGAGGATTTTAAGGGTATTAGAGAGACACAAGTCACAGCTGGAATTATTTTTAAATTACTTTTGCTTAATGGTCTGTGTCTTATTAAGTGCTCTGGCCTCGTGGTGCAGGGACTGGGCCCCCAGGGGTCCCTGGAAATGTGGGTTACACGTGCCCAGGGCACTTGTAATCTCCCAGGCCCTGAGCTGAGACTGAGGCCACAGGACACGCTTTCTGCCCTCCAGGAATCCACAGTCCAATGCGGAAGACAGATGCAGGATTAGAGGCAAGTCCAAGCTGCTGAAAAGACGCTGAGGGAATTAACTTGGGCTTGGCAGGGTGGGGGAGGGGTGGGCAAGAAAGGACTTAAAAGGGACATCATGTGCTAGGTTTACCTCTGCCTGTGGGAAACACTCCATTTTCTAACACATTGTGCTCAAGAGATGCAAAGCAAAGGGAAGAAGATGAAGTCAATATTGCAGAAACTCAGGTCATGGCCCGGCTGTTGTGCATCCTAGGGCAAGTCCCTGTCCCTCTCTAATCACCTTTGTTCCATGCCATGTGCTGGGCCACTGTTGGCATGGTCTGCACTCTTGGAGGAAGTGCTGAAAGGCTCAGTCACCGACGGACAAAATACAGGAAGGTGACCCCTTCCCCAGGCTGATGCGGACCCCACGCTCAGACACACGGGGTGGAGATGGGTAGATTTCAGCCACACTTCCCCCCTGGCTTCCCACCCTTGTTCAGTGCACAGCCCACACAGCTGTGTGTAGGCAGCAGCTTTGCAGATCAGCTCCCGAGATGCTGTGTGATCCCAAGGGGTTAACTTCCGTGGGGTTCCCCAGAACCCCAATAATCCCTGGAACACCCTTCTCACCAGCAGGTTTCCTTTTTCCTGGGCTCTGCAACAGGTGCAGAGCTCACATGGGGCAAGCCAGGCACCTAGGGCACATGGTTAAGGAGACAGTCATGGTCGCGGTGACCATTGACAATGGGTGCCTCCTTAAATTTTGCACACAAGGCACCTCACCTGCCTCACCTTAGTTTTAGCCCCATTCTATTGGGTTCCCACAGATCTGGGCAGGTGGTGGTAGCTTTTCAAAGGAAGGTGCTGGAAAACCACCTGAGACCTGCTAAGGGAGGCTTCTCTCAGCAGCGGGGAGCCATGGAGGGGACTGCTCCCAGAAGAGGAGACACAGGGCAGGTGGACCATGGTCCGGGAAATGGGGTGGGATGCCAGGAGAGGCTCTGTGCCCGAGAACCTCGACTTTAGCTAGAACAGTAGGGGGAGACGGGGAGGGCCTAGTAACCAGGCCCCTTGCTTGTGATTTGAGAGGTCTGAGAGGAGACGATGCTTCTGGGCCCTGAGGAGGCAGCCTCCAAGGGTGGCCTCCACTCAGATGTCCACCTTCGGGACCTCCAAGGCCCACCCCAGGGTGGCTCTGGAGGCAGCGAACTTGACACCCGATGCTCTGTGAATTCCAGACTCAGGCCACCTCGAGTCAGTTAGGACATGTCCAGGCCGTGGTCCCTCCAGCAGGGGAAGCCAGGACGAAGTCAGCCTCGCCTCCCGGACCTGGGGAAAACCTCTGACTGCCTCTTGAACTTGCCAAATATCCAAACCCACTTTCCCTTCTGCCTGGACTGATAGCTGCTGAGTGTTTTTAGAAAAATCAACTCATCGTCACTTAAATAATTTATCTTCAAAGGAAACTATGTAAACGGGAAACTTGCAGGATGGCCATAAATAGAAGCTTTGCAATCGCACGAGGACAATGTTAATCGAGTCGTGTTCTGAAATTCTGGCTGGGTTCTGGTGCCCCGAGTGTTCTGAATTCGAGGGCCAGTCTTTCTGTTCAAAGGGAGGTTAGCAAAGGTCGAAAACATCAGAAAGAAGGAGGGTATCCACCTGAGACTCCCCTTTCATGTCAGGAATGGAACCATAGTCTCCCACTGTGAGTCTGAGTCCTTTAATGTGGCATTCGTGCCCGTCTACCCCATTTCACAAATGTGTCCCCTCCTTTTTAAAAACGGCTCCCAGGAAATCCCGAACATAGGACAAGAGCTACCTTTCAGAGCTGGAGTGGGAGTTGCTGGTGCCTCCGGTTCTGGGAATGGGCTGGGCCCTGAGCTATACCCCAGCCTCAGCCTGGTTACTCCTGTCTCAAGCGAGTCTTGGACAGGCTGGTCTCGATACCCTTTAACCTCAGTCATGTAGGAGCGGACACAATAGTAGGTGCTCAATAAATGCATGAATGCAGAGCTCTTGGAAGAGAGATGGGTCAGACCTCAGGAGCGTCTGGGGGCCTGGCTATGGTGGGGGCTCCCAGAGAGGCTGGTTCATCTCAGGATCCAGCCTCAGCCCTGACAGGGGGAACCCCAGTTCGGTGGGCCTGGAGTGAGAGGGTTGGGGCAGACATGGTCCCAGAGAGAGGCCACTGGGAGGGATGGGTGTGTGCACAAGAGAAGCTTGTGGGTTTGGCGCTACAGTTTTGTGGTGACAACTGTTTCCCACGACTAAAGTGGTGATAAAAACAGGAAGTATCAAGCAGCGGAGACCTTCCCCGATCCTACCAGCCCTCTGTCTCCTCCACATCCTCACACACCAGGCTGGTCACCTGTCTGTGTGAGGCGTTCTGAGAAGTCCCAAGAATCTCTGAGCATTTGACCCGCCTTGCTGCCCATGTCTCAGGCACCACGACCACAGAGGGGCACTGGCTCTGTGGGGGGTGGGGGTGGTGCCTGGCTTTCTGGTCCAGCTCTGCCATCCTCTCACTGAGTGACATTGAGCAAATTTCCAACACCCCCCACTCCGCCCCAGCCCTGGACCTGGATTTCCTCATTACTGAATGGAAAGGGCTGGATGTCTGACTGCCAAGGGCTTTTCCTTCCCAGGCATCCCGCAGGATTCTGGGGACAGCAGGAGAAGTGACTGGGGAGACTGGAGAGGAGAGGTTATCCCTATGGCAGGAACAAACATGAGCCCAGTTCCCTGCAGACTCCAGATCCAGGGCACACGCACCCATACTCACACACACTCCCACACAGACACACAGACACCCCCCCCACACACACACAACACATACACATGGCATGGGCACAGCTCCATCAGTGAAAGTGAAAGAAAGCACAAGTCATATAGCTGACAATGCCGGCCGGGATCAGGGGCCACAGAGAAGGACGAAAGAGCCGGGCCCCCCATGCCCTTGGAGGGCCCCTGGGCCAGGGAGACAGACCAGCTTGCAGGAACAACAACACAGAGAAAGGCATTATAACAGGGACTGGTGGTTTTGGGGTGGAAGAGAACAACTCTGCAGGGGCTGGGGGGGGGGGCTTGACCATTGTTTACCCATTGTTTATGTATTATTTATCATCATTATTATTTATTTTAATTTTTTATAATATTGAGATAGAAGTCATAGTACATAAATTTCACCATTTTATTTTTTTTATTTTTATTTATTTATTTATTTATTTTTAAATTTTTTTTAATTTTATTTTATTTATTTATTTGACAGAGAGAGATCACAAGTAGGCAGAGAGGCAGGCAGAGAGAGAGAGGAGGAGGAAGCAGACTCCCTGCTGAGCAGAGAGCCCGATGCGGGACTCGATCCCAGGACCCCGAGATCACGACCCGAGCCGAAGGCAGCGGCCCAACCCACTGAGCCACCCAGGCGCCCCAAATTTCACCATTTTAAAGTACGCAATTCAGTAGGTTTTTAGCGTGGTCACAATGTTGTGCAACGGCCCCACTAATTCCAGAACATTTCCGTCACCCCAGAATGAAACACGGTACCTCTCAGTAGTCGCTCTTGGTTCTTTCCTCCCCGCTGCCCCTGGCAGCCGCCAGTCTACGTTCTGTCTCTCTGGATTTGCCTATTCCGGACAGTTCATGTAAGAGGAACCCTGACGCCTGAGACCTTTTATGACTGGCTTTTTCCCTTGGCATAAGTGTTTTCAGGTTCATCCATGATCACGTATCAGTACTTCACTCATTTTCACGGCTGACTAGTGCCCCGTCGTATGGTCACACCACGAGTTGTTTACCCATTCGTCCCCTGATGGATGTTCGGGTGGTTTCCACTTTTTGGCTATTATAACCCATCATGTATCAAGTTCTTTCTCCCAGGCACCCTTTCAAGAGTTCCTCAGCATCATCCCACGTAGCCCTTAGCTCCAGTCCTTTGAGGGGGGTACCCTCTTAATCCCCTGTACGCAGACAGGATTTGCCTCAGTGTGGCGCTGTGTGCATTGGGACTATGCGGCTCCCTTCCAAGCCACAGTACTTTATTGTGAAAGCGAGACCCTCCAGGGCCCCATCGAGTTGACTGAATGGATTGAGTCCGGAGATGCTCCTCCGGCCTGTGTGTCTGAGTGCTGGCCTGGGGCAGAGCTCCCAGCAAGCCACAAAGGACACGGACAGTGCCTGAGAAAGCAGCCTTTGCTTTTGGAAGCCACTGAGACTGGGGCTCCTTTGTTACTGCCGTAGTGCCTCGCCTTCCCTGACGGCCATGGCGCTTCCATGGGCTGGGACCCCGGCCTCCTCTGTGCACGGAAGCAATGTCCAGGCTTGCGGATGCACACACAACAGAGCTTGAGGTCAGGCTGAGGGCAGGCAGTGTGGCTTGAATTTCCAAAGACTTGGCGAGTACATTTTGGGAGCTGATCTTCATGAAGGTTCTGTCACACAGTGGCCAAAACTTTACCCACACAAGACTCTCAGTCGTGGATCAGGCTCCCCCTGGAGGTTGTTTCCAGATGCCCCTTTGCACTCCTTGAGAACAACCACTCACCTTGGCAGATAATCAGAACCAAAGTAAGTACTGATGGAGAATCTACCAGATACATCATGGAGCACTTTTCATATTTGTATATATGTTAACCTCCTGACCACTCTCTGGGACAGCTACCGTTATCACCCCCAATTTCCAGATGAGGAAAGTGAGACTCAGAGAAGTAAAGAGACTCGCCCAAGGTCCCCAAACAAATAGGTGGGAAAGGTAGAGTTTGAACCTAGGTCTGCCTACTTCTAGAGCTCACGTTCAACTCACTATCTTTTGACCACGAAGGTCCTCTTGCTGACCTTTGAGCAACTCGGCATCTACCAGTGTCTTATGCTGGAACTGACCATCAGGTCTTCCAGGGAAATGACACCATAGCATATAGACTGAGCCCACGGTTAAAGGTCAAGAGCCTTGGGTTCAAGTTTTTCTTTTTCTTTTTTTTTTTAAAGATTGTATTTATTTATTTGATAGTCAGAGTTCACAAGTAGGCAGAGAGGTAGGCAGAGAGACGGGGGTGGGAAGCAGGCTCCCTGCTGAGCAGAGAGCTGGATGCAGGGCTCCATCCCAGGACCCTGAGATCATGACCTGAGCTGAAGGCAGAGGCTTAACCCACTGAGGCACCCAGGTGCCCCTGGGTTCAAGTTTCTGATCCTGCTTTAACTTACTCCATAGCTTAGGGCAAATTCCTCCCCCTCCCTGGGCCTCAGTGTTCACATCCATGAAATGGGATATTTTGACTAGATCAGCGGTTCTCATGTTAGCTGGACATCCAAAGCTGCTTAAAAAGCTGATTGATGGGCCCTTCCCCAGATCTGCATTATCAGGTCTGGGAATCCCAAATCTGTAAGTGATTCACACCCCAAGCAAGGCCTGGGAACCCTGCTACTAGGGACCTTCCCTAGCTCAGCCTATGAGTTTATGGAAGCAGAAGAAACCAACCCAGTAACCATGTTGGACAGTCTGAGTCAAAGACCAAATGCAACACTTTCTGGACAGTGTGTTGTGGAAGAATTCAGAAGGAAGTCGGTTGGACTGTGAACGTTGGGGTGGGAGGAAGGTAGAAGCAGAAGCTGGCTTCAGTCCGTTTTCATGGTTTCATTTTCTCTGCGGAAGAAAATCACATTTCCAGTGGAATGACCTTTCTTGGCCTCTTTGCAGTTAGAAGGGGTGGTCCTGGCTAACGAAGGAGGTAGAAGTGATGAGTGTCAGCTCCAGGCCTGGCCCTAAAACTCATGCATGCTCCCTTCCCATTCTGTGGTGAACTTGGACATGAAGCGGGGCTCCAGGGGGATGAGAAGCACCCCCAGCCCACCACTGCGTGGATGGCTGGATGAGGCCGCAATGAGCTCAGACTGTGTTGAAGGATAGAGATGATGGGACTGCTTGTTGTAGCAGCTGGTGGTACTCAGCCTACTACAGCCTGGAGGAGGAAGTGGGACCAGAACAGGCTCTGAGAAGGCAAGTAAGGTTTGGACACACGGACATTCCAGAGGGAAGGAACAGAGGGAAGTTCCAGAAGCAAGCGGGTGGGAGCAAGACCAGGCTAGAGAGAGATTTGGTGTGACTGGTTGGAGTCAGCTCACACCGGCGCTGGAGAGCCAGCCCTTAGCAACCTTTCCCAGCTCTGCACTCAGTGACAGCCCTCACTTTAGTAGCATGAAATTGGTCATGGTGGGAGTATTTACACCATGGCAACCAGCAAATGCTATAAGCCAGGGCTTTTTTTCTCCTATGGTTATATAGTTATCAGCGTGCTACTGGTTGTACCCACATGCAAATGGGTCCTGCCCATCTGAGAGGCAGTGGGAGGACCAGAGCCCCTGCCGCCGGGTCTAATTCTTGCCCTGCTGAGCTGAGTGGCTTGGGACAACTGAACGTCGCCTTTGAGTCTCAGATACCTCATCTGCAGAATGAGACTACTAACCGTACGCCCTTCACGAGGCTGCTTGTGGACAATGAATGAGATCATGTATTGGAGCCCTGCCTGCTCTCAGGACCACCATTCCCATGCACAGGACAGCCTCTTAGAAGTATCTGCAGCTCTCTGGAAGGTTCCTCTGGCCGGAGAGCATGTTCACCAAGCCAGGGCCAGTTTGCCAACACATAACAGGCTGGGGAGTGCTGGGACCTTGAAGTCTTTGGAAACAGTCCTCAGCCACGGGTGGGTGGGAGCTGGTGGGCAAAGAGCCCAGCCCTCTCACCTCTTCATTAGGACAGATCTGAGGCCCACACTGTCTCCTGGAAGTCTCCAGAGGGGCTGAGCCTTGCCTATCCCTACTGCAGCCTATTCACTAGGCTAGCCTGACATGGACTCTTTCTTCCCTGCCTCAGTTTCCTTCTTCCTTACCGGTGCTTCTTGGGATCACTGCCCAAAGAAACTTCTCCCCATCCTTATCTCAGGGTCTGCTGCTGGGGGAACCCAACCCAGAGAGCAGCCAAGATGATCAATAACCAGAATCACCTCTTTTTGTGCCAGGAGATTTACATGGTGAGATCCCATCTGAAGTTGGCTTGTCCTTACAGAAACCCGACGAGGCAAACAAGGGATTATCCAGTCCATTGTGCAGAGGGAGACACTGAGGCTCAGAGAAGAGCAGTGATTTGCTCAAGGACGTGCCACCATCAAGGAGAAGAGCTAAAACGAGGGTGTCCGTGTTCCAAGTTTCTAGCTTTGAATTGCTCTGGGCTCCTGGAGGGCCCTGAGCTGGCTGGGAGGGTGGTCTCTACCCCTCGGACTCTTCTCCCCTGAGGGTGAGGTTACCTCTGGTCCCTACATGGGCCTGGGACTGTGAAGGGCAAATGGGCTGGAGGGAGGAATGGCCGGTTATTAAATCCATCTATCACTCTGCAGGTCTGACCTCATTCTGTCCTGGGAAAGCTAGTTCTGCCCGGGGTGGCTGTGAGGGTAGGATGGGGCCGGATGCTGACCCAGCAGGAAAGGGTAAGTGGGGGCCTGCGAGGCCAGACTGGCTAGGGTGGGATGAGGTCAGAGACAGCTCCTGGCTCTCTGTGTCCAGACAGTGTGAGAGCAGCCAGGGGCCCAGGGACAGGCAGAACCATTGTAATGCAGTTGACCACGGGCACCTCCCTGGGGCAATGGCCTAAAGAGGGAGCCCTCTTAGGTGTCCCTGCCTCTAATTAACTCCCCATCAGTGCCTGAGCCCTCCAGACCCAGGATGCCAAACCCAAGAAGATAGGGGTCAAGGGCAATATAGTGGCCATGACATAAACTTGGCTGTACCCATGGAGGCCTACCACTTTACTATCTAGTGAGCACCAGCGGTGTGCAACACATGACCCATTCATCCTCAGGCCACGTGAGGAAGGGTTAGGGTTGAGTTCTGGAGCCTGAGGGACTCAGGTCAGAATGCAGGTCCCACCCCATGGGCGACTGTGCATCACCTTCCCTGGCTAACCTTAGCCCCCACTTGGGTGAAATGTGGCTAATAATAACCCTCATATCGTTGGAGGAACGTGGTGAGGATTCGATGGTAGATCTGTGTGACTTGCTCACCTCAGAGCCGGGCACACGGGACACTTCGTAAGTGACAGCAACAGCGATGACATTAGCACCTGGGCTGCACAGGGTGCTGTCCTGAGCCCTTTCCATGGTTGTCAGCCACACTGAGGGGGAGGGACTATTGTTAAGCCTCCTCTCACAGGTAAGGGAGCCAGAGTTCCAAGGGGTGAAGTCACCAGCCCATGGTCACACTGCTGCTACCAGGTGGCAGAGGTGGGACTTGAATTCAAGTCTCTGTGCCTTGAGGGTCCGACTAGCAAACCCCCCCCCCCTTTGTACCCCCACTCCCAGTAAGTGAGGCTAAAAACCCACTGGCTCATCTCTTCGGTCCTTGAAGAGATGCTGCTGTGCAAAGCTTTGCCAGAGGCTCACAGAGGTCAAGGCACCAGCCCTGGGCTGCAGACAAGATGGGACGAGAGCCGGGACTGCCACCAGGGCCTCTGGCTCTCTGGCCAGGCCTCATGTGGAGCCCTGGATGTCATCCGCAGCTCTGCTCTGGCCTCGCAAGACAAGGTGTCTTATCCGCAGGCCCTGCCCCCACCTCGCCCGCTCCTGTGGAAGGGAGGGAGCCCCCACCGGATCCCCAGGCCACTGAAGTGTGGGATTGAGACCCCATTCTTTTCTCTGCCACTAGAAGGTAATTTGCCTGGAACACGTTGAGCACTTAAAATATTTGGTCACATTGCCACCGTCTAGGTTACCATGGTGACCTTTCTTTGAATTTGCTTCCTAGGGGGAATGCGTAATAATTAATACAGCACTTAGCACTGCTGCCCACAGAGAATGTGGGGGGCATCCCAGACTTGCCCTGGGACTGACTTCCCCAGGGGAAGAGCCTTCCCCTCGAAGCAGGGTCCTGGGGTTCCCCAAGGAGTCACCTGTCACCCTGTCCACCATTTCAGTGGCCCTGGCAGCCAGGTCATGGGAGCTGGGGTAGATTAGAGAGCCTCCTTTTACCAACGGGGGGACTCGAAGCTCACAAGAGTAAGTGGCTCACTCGTTCAAGGCCATAGGACAGGATCCAGGCAGCCTTATCATCAGGCCGGAAGGCTGGTTTCCTAAGCTGCAGGACAGGCTCTCAGGGAAGCCCAGCCCTGAATCTCTTCCCTTCGTAAGTGCACTTGAGGTGTGTGAGAGGGTGAAACATTGCCCTCTCTGGACGCCAAGGAGGGGCCGATGGCCTGTGCTCAGTCATCGCCCGTTCAGACCCAAGCGGATTATGAGATGGGGCAGGAGGTCAGGAACCAGGCTTGCGGGGAGGCTGGAGGAGCAAGCGGTTGGACTACAATGGGAGAGGAGCCTGGGAGGGAGCTCCGGGCAATGAGGGCTTGGCCAATTCTGGAGAGGGACCCCAAGCGGGGGAAGGGCAATGCGGGGGCATTCTGCCTCCGTGCTCCTCTCCACCCGCTCCTCCCCTTCATTTCTTGGTCTCTGCTCACTCCAGCTCCTGATGAGAAGTGGAAAGACATAGAGTAGCGGCACCTGGGTGGCTCAGTGGGTTAAGTCTCTGCCTTCAGCTCAGGTCATGATCCCAGGGTCCTGGGATCAAGCCCTGCATGGGGCTCTCTGCTCAGCAGGGAGCCTGCTTCCCCCCTCTCTCTGCCTGCCTCTCTGCCTACTTGTGATCTCTCTCTCTCTGTCAAATAAATAATTATAATCTTAAAAAAAAGAAAGAAAGACAGACATAGAGTAGAAAGAATAAGAAGTCTCTTGAATCCAGATTCCATCCCTTTTCTCTGATGAGGAAACTGAGGCTCAGAGAGACCTTAGAGAGGTCCACAGACCCACAAGCAGCACGCGGTCAGCAGGAATTTGAACGCACGTCAGTCTGTAGCATCTGAACTCCTAACCATTACCCTTGGGCTGGATTCTCTGTTCCCACATTCCCCTTGGGGGCGGGGCTGAGGGCTTGGGGAGGTGTTAGCACGGATAGAGAATGGAAGGGAATATGGGTGGGCTTGAGGTTGCCCAGGGCTGATGAAGAGCAGGATACAGGGAGGAGAAGGTCGACTTCTTTGCTGGGAAAATGGAGCAGGCACAGCCCAGGCAAAAACCTGGGAGCTTAGGAGCTTCAGCTCTGGAGATTGTGTTATAGCAAAAGGAAACGGGGAAGAGGAGTGTAGGGAATGGCTTTGATATCTCCAGTCAGGGTCAAAAATTGAGCTTGCAGTGTTTTGTTCATTGTGAACAAACCTGGGACTTTAGTATGCTGCCACCAGGTGGCGGTGTAACTTGGCTGCTCACAACATTGACGTCCATTAAAATAAAAATTTCAGTCATTTTTCAAAAAAGATAAAAGTCTAAAGAATTAGATTTATACATTTTGTCAAATAATTTTTTTAAATGAAGATATTTTATGAAGAAAACATCTGAATATAAGTCCGTTCTTTCTTCCTTGACCTTTAATTTTTATCTATCTACCTAACTCTAAAACATCTGCCTGACTTGGGTCAACAACTACAGCCCATTGCTAATGTTTTTATGCCAACTCAACATAATGGAAAGATCAGAGGAAGTGGAGTCAGCTTCATCCCTCACTTCAATTAGCCCAACTCCAGAGGTAGCTGCTTACCAAAGCCCAGGTCACCCCACATCTGTACAGCAGACTTTCCATACACCGCGGCTCTCCTCCCACTGGGTTTTAACCTTTTTTTTTTTTTTTTTAAGATTTTATTTATTTATTTGACAGAGATCACAAGTGGAGAGAGGCAGGTAGAGAGAAAGGGAGGAAGCAGACTCCCTGCTGAGTAGAGAGCCCGATGCGGGGCTTGATCCCAGGACCCTGAGATCATGACCTGAGCCAAAGGCAGAGGCTTAACCCACTGAGCCACCCAGGCACCCCTAGGTTTTAACTCCTGACTCCCTGCCACATCAGAAGGTGAATTCCTCCAGGCAGAGACTGTGGCCCATGCATCTCTGTACTTGCCCCAGATCTTAACCGTAATACCTGGCACATGGATAATGACCAGCAATTTGTTGAATGAATAAAGGAATTCCCATTTCACAGATGAGGAAACTGAAGCCCCAGAGGGGAAATGATGATGATGATGATGATGATGTTGATGATAACTGATATCTGTTATGTATCTACTATGTGCCAGATATGTGTTAATTCATTTAGTTTCCACAATAATTCTAGGAGGTAGATACTAGTATTACACTTATACATTAGGGAACTAGGGCTTAGAGACATTTGGCATGGAGAGATGAGAGCAACCATCATCCACCCATCCATCCATCCATCCATCCATCCATCCATTTATTTAGGAAAGTTTTGCTGCAGCTAGATGCTGGATGTCTATGGGATCCCTGGTCCATGCTAGGCCCTGTGGTCAGTGAGCACCAGGAAAGCACTGCCCTATGTTCCCTCTTTACCCTGGCCAGCCCTAGCATGAGGCTCTTCACCCAATGCCTGGTATGCAACCTGTGGGATGCCCACCAAAATTGGCTCCTGCCATCTTGAATCTCCCACCCAACCAGTGGCAGGTTGGATGGGAGAGAGAGCAAGCGCTCTTTCGCAGGAGATGGGTAATGTTTCTTTGCCTACCTTTGGCCCTGGTTGAGTTGCAATTCCATCCCTGAACCAATCAGGGAGGACTGAAGGATGCCATTGGTAGATGACTCCGCCCCCGGAAGTGGGCAGGTGTTCATTCCAGGCCTGGGTGCAGTGAAGAGGGTGAGAGAGGCAAACTCCCTAAACAAAAGGCAGGGTCTGGGTGGGAGAAGGCAGGTAGATGCCGGGAGGTGGCCACACCTGCCACTCGCTCCTGTTGCTGGAAGCTAAGAACTTGCAGACAGATCCCCACCTCCCTCCAGCCCCTCCGGGTCAGAGAAAGCAGCCTCCCCTGCCTGCTCCTCCTCTTGTTGGCTGTGGGTGCTCGAGCTCAGACCTGGCCTCAGTGTGCTCACCTGCTCAGGGCTGTGGGGAAGGTCCAGCGGAGGCGAGGCCCAGGAAGGCACCTTGCACCCTAGACCCATCCTTGCATGTGCTTGGTGTTCTGAGAGGGCTGAGTCACAGCCCCTCTGCAAATCTGTGCACAAGACCCTCGCTCTGACTGCAGGAAGGGTGCTCAGGGAGCCTGGGAAATTGGGGGCCAAACACTTCTCCACTTCTTGCCTGTGTGATCCTGCCTTCCTGAGCCTCAGGGCTTTCCTCAAGCCTTTCCTTGTCCATGAGGACCAGCATCCCCAGATTGTTGTGGGAGTAAATAAGCAGATATGGATGTGGGGCCTGGCTCAAGGGAGTCTCTCAGAGAGATTTTCTCTACTTGTTGGGAGGACGTGCAGAGTCAGGATGAAAGAGAATCAGGAGGCTCCTAGTCAGATTCTAGTGCTCATTCTTTGGATGACCAGCAAACATTTATTGAGCACCTACTATGTGCCAAGCATGATACGGAGCCCGAGGGATACAGCAGTAAACAAAGCAGACAAAAATCCCTGCCTTCCTGGAACTGGCATTTCTGTCAGGAGGGACGAACCACAAAATCAGTTTAAAAATTTAAATATGATAGATAACAATAAATACTGGGAAGAATAAAGCAGAGAAGACAGAAACTATTGGTTAGCTGGTCAGGGACAGGCTCTTAGAAGGTCATATTTGAGTAAAGATAAGAAGGAGGTAAGAAAATAAGTCTAGAATATTCTAGAAAGAAAAAAAAATAGAACTGTTGCAGGCAAGAGGAGTCCAAAGAGACATAACGACTAAATGTAATGTGATATGCTGGTTGGGATCCTGGAACAGAAAAGGGACATTGGGTAAAAACTAAGGAAATCTGAATTAAGTACAGACTTGGTTAATAATAATGTATCAATACTGGCTCATTATTTATAACTCACGTACTGTATTAATGTAAGATGTTAATGATAGGGAAACTACATGGGGAGTATACAAGAACTTCTGTACTATGAGTTTTTCTGTACTTCTAAAACTATCCCAAAATAAAACATTGGTCAAAAAGGGGGTCAGCATGGGATGCCTGGGTGGCTCATTGTGTTAAGCCTTTGCTTCAGCTCAGGTCATGATCTCAGGGTCCTGGGATCAAGCCCCACATCAGGCTCTCTGCTCAGCAGGGAGCCTGTTTCCCCCTCTCTCTCTGCCTGCCTCTCTGCCTACTTGTGATCTCTCTGTCAAATAAATAAATAAAAATCTTTTAAAAAGGGGGGAGCAGCAAGTGCAAAGGTCCTGAGGCAGGAGTGTGCCTGGTGGGATTAGCAAGGAGGCATTGCTTAAGGGAGAGTGGAAGGTAAGGAGGTCAGACAGTTAGGTGGGGGATGAGTTGTGTGCAGGCTGGTGGGACATTCGAAGGACTCTATCCTTTGCTCCAAGGTGGCTATAGAACCACTAGTGGGCTCTGACATCTTTGGACTTGTGTTCCAACAGCATCCTTCCAGCTGCTCTGTTCAAAGTGGACCATGCGGGGGCAGAAGTTGAAGCAGAAAGACCAGTGAGGTGGTTCCTGCAGAAATCCAGGTTGGAAAAGATGGTGGGTGGAGGAGGCAAGAATGGGTTGGGTCCTGGAAATATTTTGTAGGATGTAGAACTGACTGGATGTCAGATGTGGGGTGTGAGAGAAAGAGAGGAGTCAAGGGGGATCCCAGGACAGCCTGAGCCACTGGAAGGATGGAGGGAGACAGATTTGGGTCAAGTTAGGAGCTCAGTTTAAACAGACTGAGTCAGAGGTGCCATGAGACATCCCAGAGATGTCAACAGGCATCTGGAAATACAAGTCTGGAGCTGCGGAGGGAGGTCTAAGTGGCAGATTATGAATGTGGGAGTCGTCAGCAAGGAAACAGAAGGGAAAGCTCTGGAAGCCAGGGTGGGGAGATCCCCCGGGGCGAGGCAGGGTGAATGCTGGCACTGCACATGCGCACATGGTTACTTAACACACATGGCTGCTGTCATCCTTGCAGCCACCTCCCCAACCCACTTCTTGAATGTTCCTCCTGCATCAGTGGGGAGGTCAAGGGCTACCTAGCGTGGCGTCTGGCAGGGGCGGGCCCTCCACACTCCCCCACCAACCTTGTAACCTGGGAGCCTTTGTCTTCACTCCATTTGACAGACAAGGAGAGTGAGGCACAGAGAGTTTAGGGGACATGGCCCCCACTTTTCAGCAGAAAGCATCTTGGAGGTGTTGGGGGTCACATCAAACCCTCAGTTCTCATAAGGAATTCAGTTAATTCAAAGTCAGGGCTGATCAGTGGGCAGAGCAGCCTCACCCACAGGGCCTCCCCAAAGAGGGCTGCCCGCAACCGCTGTGCCAGCCTGCGTGGTGCCTGAAATGCCCCTGCGGGTCCTGCAGTGTTTGAGACATCTGTGGCTTCCCGTGGCAGCAGCTGGAGGGACACGCTGTCCGCAGAGGGAGCGGTTTAGGTTGCTGGTAGTACCCGGGCCCCAGATATCCAGAGGCCCAGAAGCCGCTGCATGCGTTCCCGAAGCCAGCTCTGGCAGAAAGGCTGCCCGGATGCCCGGAGGGATTGATTTCTCCTGCTTTTGGGCTCCCCTCGAACTGCTCTGGGCAGCGGCATTCTGAGCTAACACAATACTGGGAGTAACGAATTAATACATGTGGTTACTTTTGCTTGGGGCGGGGGACCCTTCACAGATGGAGCTCACAGGAGAGGAAGGCATCAAAGGGACCAGGGCAGAAAGCAGGCTAGGACTTGCTGCCTCGGGCTTTGGCTTGAGCCCCGCAGCTCGCTTGGTATCTCCTCGGTACCAACCTGTTTCTTGTGCAGCCTGCGGTGGTCACAAGCTCCGTCTCCGCGGGGAGCTGAGGGCCCAGCAGCACATCTTTCCCCAGGCTCTTGCTCTCCATCCCGGGGCTTGGCCCAAGGGGAGGGCCTAGAACCCAAGCTTGGACTCTTTCTCTGGATTGGTCAGCAGCTGCTCTGGTCACAGCCTCCAAATCTCAGGGTTTTGTTTGTTTGTTTGCTTTAAGATTTATTTGAAAGAAAGAGAGAGAGCACCAGCATGAGCAAGAGGAGGGGCAAAGGGAGAGGGAGAGAATCTCAAGCAGATAATCCACAAAGGATGAAGCCTGATAAGGGGCTCAATCCCCGGACCCCAAGATCATGACCTGAGCTGAAATCAGAAGTCAGCCGCTTAACCGACCGAGCCACCCGCATACCCCTTTTTTTGTTTTGTTTTGTTTTTGGCTCGTAGGCACGAAGGTTGGCTTCGACCCTGCTCACCTCTCAGCCAGGCATGGCCCGTGTCTGGGAAATACTGTACTGGCAGAAAGAACGAGAAGCTAACCTGAACCACTCAGGCGCATTTAAAACTTCTGCTCAGATCGGGCCCGTGTGATGTCCACTCACATTCCATGAGCCAATTCGGACACCCGGGAGGGTGGATGGATCATTCTCTCAGTGGGGACGGAGTGGATCACTGGGAACAATGATACAAGTCTTCCGCGGTCTCCTGACTCTTGCTCAAGACAGACTGGGTCATGGACTCATTCACCCCAGGGCCAGGGCCCCGGCCCGCTGAGCAGCTTCTGCCTCCGAGGGCCCAAGCTGGCAGCCGGCTCTCTTTCCCAGCTGCCTTCTCAGCTTCGAGACAACCCCGTATGTGCTCGCCTCCCTTTCCACTCAGTCCCCTTTCGGATTTACGCCGGCCACAATCTGTTCGTATGATTCGCAATATAAAATACCTCAGATAAGAAAAGAACACATAATAACAAACTTGAAATGATGCTAGCAGGATTTTTTTCTTGGAAACCTGAGGGCCAACAATTTAAGTTGGTAAAGTTCAGTGGGATCAATGTGGTTGGCGAGGGGAATCAGGACAAGAGCCTGCAGGGAAGCCCAGGGGTCACAAGGAGGAAGAGAGCTGACAAGGGTCTCCACAGGGAAGGTGTGAAGACAGACCCCCCCTCCCCTCACCTCTCAACCTGGCCAGCCCAATGCCTTAAGTCCTGGTCCGCGGGTGCTCTGTGAGGCCCCAGATCCCAGCCAGGACAGAAGCTTCCACTTATTACCCTCCAGTTCCTAGTTTCTTAACCTTGGCTGGGTTAGACATCTCTTGGGAGTTAAACAACAACAACCACAACGACAAAGCTGTTGCTCCCCAGCCCCATTAATTCAGGCTCCTTGGGGGCCAGGCCTGGAGATGGGCATTTTTTAAAGAGCTCCCCAAGTGACTATAATGAATAACCAGGGTTGAGACCTGAGGCCTACTTCCCCCAAGCTCCGCAGAGCATGGAGAGGGACACCAGCCCTAGGAGTTCAGATCTACCAATATTTCATCAGAAAACAAAACAAAACAAATCTGGATAGTACTCCCAATTTTTAAGTGTTAGCTCAAACTTCTTCAATTCTATGCAGGCCCAACCAAATGTATCTGCAAACCACTGCATAGGAACGTCTGGTCCATAAAGTCTCTTAAGTTTTAACATCTCTGGTCTGCTCCCATCTGCTCGGCCCCGGGGAAGGCCCGGAGTCTGAGAACACAGCAGCACTGACTGGGACTCGGGGCTGTGCTTGGTCTGGGTGTCAGGGTACAAGCTGGGACTCGGGGCTATGCTTGGTCTGGGTGTCAGGGCACAAGCTTGGGCATCAGGGGATCTACAGAGAGGACAGAGCCCTCACAGGTCATCATCCCTTGGTCCCAGCTGGACCCCCCCCTGAGCACGTGGCCTACTGGGTTCCACACCCCCGCCCTGCCCCCAGCAGACACCTGGGCAGAACCAACCATGAGGAGAGGGGGACATGTCCCATTTGGGGTTTCTCTTTACCTTAAGCTACTCACCCAAGATCCCCTTTGGGCTGTTGTTGGCTTTTTTGAGTTGTTTTTTGGGTTTTCCTTACATTTAAAATATGTTTTTAAAACAAGTATTGCTTTTTATTATAAAAGTAGTATTTAATTTATTACAGAAAATTCAGAATATAAAGCATGAAGAAGAAAATGAAAATCACCTATAATCTTAACTGTCCCTTGGATTCTGAGTATGGAACAATTTCAGGGTGTTCTGAAAGCATGCCCCTCATGCGTGTGCTGAGAAGGGTCCCCTCTTAGGGGTACAGAGTTCCATTTCTCGAAAACTGGGAGATTCGACACCTTCAAAAGGCTTATTCGTCAGACCTTTGATATTGTCAGAGACCGATTTTGAGAGTCTACCTTGTGTTTTGGATCAACACTTTCCCTTCTTGATCCATAACAACAAAGATTACAATTAGAAAGAAATCTTTAGGGGAGAGCCTCTGCGGCCCAGCTGCACGGCCACTGGAGGACTGAGAAGACCCCTGGCCAAGGCCGCAGGTGCCCTCTGGTGGCAGCTGGAGGGGATGGCTTCAGGCAGGGCTGGGCCGCAGGGCAGTGGTTCCCAGAGTGGGGTCCCAGGATCCAGCCTCAGTGGGAAACCTGTAAGAAACACACTTTCCCGGGTGTCATCCTAGACTTCTTGAATCAGAACACTGGGGTGGGACCCGGCAATTTAGGTTTTAACAAGCCATTCCAGTGGTTCTCATGAATCCTGAAGTTTGAGAACCATTGTTCTAAGTAAGTACAGGCCTGGTCCCAGATAGCGTATTGCAATCGCATAGGAGAACAGGGAGGCCAGACACATCTCATAAAGGTCACTGGCACGCTGTCTGGCCTCCCTCTCAACCCAAAAGCGCGCCTGGCGCTGCAGAGGCAGGAAAGACGGGTAGGCTGGGCTGTCTCCAGGCAAAACAAACCCTTCTTGGGTTTCTCGGGTGGGGCTTAAAGGCCACAGCGCCTTGTGTGAAGCTAAGCCTGGGATTCTTAGGACAGAGGTCAGAGCTACACTGGCAGTGTGATTCCAGAACCCTATGATGCCCATCCTGAGGGGATGTAAGATTTGAACCTCGGGCAAAGGCAGAGGAGTGAAAAGCAAGCCCTGAGACAGGAATGAAGCAGGAACAGAGTAAGCCCAAGGAAGAACAGAGGCAAGAAGAGAAGGGTGGCCTCTGTAGTCAGATGGGAAGAGATCTTCGAGACATTCATTTAACCTTCCTGGAGGAAATGCTTTACAATTCGATTACTGTCAAAATGAAAAATCCCCACACTGACTCAAGAGGCACTGGGGCCAGCACTTGGGGAAGTCAAGTCTGAGACTCCAGCTGGGTGATGGATGGATGGATAGACGGGCCCAGCAGGTTCCCTGCGGCGAGGTTTCCCTGACAGAGAAGCGAGTGTTCTCCGCGCATCCAGCTGTTTAGGAAATCTCTGCACCTGGCGAAGTCAGGCAGGCGTTTGTAGAGAAAAATCTGACAAGAAAACAAAGTTTTGGCAGAAACCAGAGACCGGCAGATGGAAGATGTCATGAAAATATGCCACTTCAAATTTTCCTGTCTCCTTCGAGAAACAGTTCTGTGTACGCCGTCATTCTAACAGTACTGCTCGAGAGGCGCTCTGTTAAGACATAGTCGTTCAGATTACATGTCTAACCTATTCACCTGTTCCCTCGGTAAAGGTTTCCTGAGCACTTAACTACGTAGCAGTCACTGTCCTGGTTTCCAGGGTTCCAGCAAGTAAGTATACAGACACCCCTACTCTCACAAAGCTCACACGCCCATGAGGGAGGGGGAATAATACACAAAATCAGCAAAATGGGTAAAGCCTAGGGCTCTTCGTCTCCAGCTTGCCCTCATCTTCCAAACTCTTAGCTCTGATTTTTCAAAGCCCAAGTGTTGGTTTTTCCTAATCCAGAAGAGAGGGAGGGACAGTGTTTAATCTTCAGGTTGGGGAAGTCAGCTCAGGATGGGGCTTCTAGCCCATAAACACTGCAAAGCAACTGGA
This sequence comes from Mustela erminea, assembly GCF_009829155.1. Classification (NCBI taxonomy): domain Eukaryota; kingdom Metazoa; phylum Chordata; class Mammalia; order Carnivora; family Mustelidae; genus Mustela; species Mustela erminea. Next base: position 91,207,959 of record NC_045623.1, read on the forward strand.
ATCCTCTGGGGATCTTGCTAAAATGCAGATTCAGATTGGGGGCGCTGCTGGGGAGAGCTCTCCAGGGAGTCAGGTTGTGGGGGAGGGAACTAGCCCCAGGAATAGGAATTCAGCCTGCTCCCTGCCCAGCCATGACTCCTTGCTACAGTTCTGGACTTGCAGCTGGGAGGCCCTGGATAGTTTGCAGAACACTCTTATGTGTCACCTAGTTCCCACAGCAACTCCTTCCAGGAGGCAGGGCAGCAAGGAACTATGCTCCTTAAAGGTGAGGGCACCACACCCAACCAGAGAGGTTAAGGGAGGTCACGGAGCTGGTACCTTCGAAGCTGGGAGTAGACTCCCATCTGTGTTTAGAGGGCTTGGCTAAGCCACCAGGCTTCGGAGCAGCCTGGAGCCCTTAGAGCAAGGAAGCCAGCTCAGAGGGGTAGGCACTGAGAGAAACAAGGCCAGGCACTTAACCGGCTGGGCCTAGCCGCCACAGCCCAAGCCACCTGACCACACTTCCCAAGATGGGCTTCACTGAATTGGCTTCTGGGTAGGCTTCAGGTCTCCTGCTTTGGCTCCCTCTAGTGCGATATGAGTTGGCCAAGAAGCCATCAGACAGCAGCCTTGAGAACATTCGGCAGTCCCGGGTGGCTGGCATGGGCCCCTGAACAGAGCCAGGTGAGCAGGGCGAGTTGGGATGGTTAGGAGAGGACTAGTCCCTTCCTTCAGGCCCGGAGCCAGGAAGAATTGTTTGTTTCCACTTTATAGGAAAGATTATCACAGAGAATGGACACACGACAGCTATTTCCTTGTCAAGCTGGGGGACTGTCAATAAAGAGAGGTTATTCAGCTGGTGAAAACACACCCAGCCGGCTCCTTCTGTAAACATTTAACCATACAGAATGGCAAACACGGCTTTAAGGCAAGTCACCAATTACAGTGTACTAAGAAGTGGAACCCCTTCGCCATGGGCCTAAAACAACAAAGAAAACAACTAGAGATTTTCTTGGGGGAAAAGAACGTGCCAGTGAGAATGCTGTAGGCAGACACGTCCCTCCATTCCTCCGGGGAAGGTGAAGGCAAAAGCCAAGCCAAGGTGCTTCCCTGGGGTGGGAGTGGGGGTGGGGAGCCCTGCTCATGGCATTAAGTGTGGTGTGTCTGCAAGAGCTGAAGTGGCTGAGACTCAGGAAGGCCATCCAGCAACAGGGACGGAGGGTGAGGTGCCAAGAGCAGAATTTTCCAAAACCGGAGCCAAGATCAATTGTAACAATGGCCAAGAGAGGAAAGCAGGGACCAAGAGAGGCAGCTGGCTTCTCAGAAGATGAAAACAGACAAAGCCTCTAGAAACACAGGAGGACTTAGAAGCGGCTATCTCGGAGGTCAGTTCAGGATCCAGAGCAGATAGGAAACCCAACAGGCTACTGGTTACCAAGTGGCCCCAAAGATTCTGGAAAATGGGAAGGAAATTTGCTCTCAAAAGATTTTCTTGCCAACTACCTTCCAACCCCACCCCTAACTTGCTTTTTTTTCAGGAAAGGAGGGTTGTACCAGAAAACAAGTTGGCCGTGTGGTTCAAACCATATGTGAGGGAGAAAGAAATTCCAGGGGTGGGGGGTGCCGGCTGGGAGGAGAGAAGGACGGAGGGAGGGGAGGGGAGGGGAGGGGAGGGGAGGGGAGGGGAGGGGAGGGGAGGGGAGGGGAGGGGAGGGGAGGGGAGAGCATGAGGGAGAGAGAATGAGAATGTGTATGTCTTAAGCTGGACCAGAACTAAAACCAACTTGAGACCGTGCATGGATTCTTCCCACATCCTGTTTCTGCCCCCGCATGGGCCGCTGCCCCCGACAGGGCGCCGAGATGAGGAGAGAGCAAGAGTGACCACTGAGGGCCCATTCAGAACAATCTACCTTGTCGTCCCTCCTGCGAAGTTTAAAAAGGCAGGAAACTAGTTTTATCTGTAAGAAAATGTTTATTCTTTTGAACCCCACAGGGGGAAAAAAAAAAAAAAAGAATGCAGCCAAGACCACATGTTTAACGAAATAGTGTCCCAAAAGGCAGCAAAACGGGGGGAACCTCAACACAAAGTCAGGGACAATTTTCCATGTTTTTGCACAAAGATGAAAAAAAACCCAAAACTATGACAATTCTGAGTAACACTTCCATGGCGACAATTACACAAGATGATTCAAAAATGCAAAATGGCAGCAACATGCACACCTGGCTAAAGCTAGAAGTTTTTTTTAACCCCAAAATAAGATCTGTGATTAAAAGGATGATTCTTTTTAATACTTCTATTCTGCTGACTCGCTTGTCCTACTTAATCTGCTTTAAATATGACACATGCCAATTAACAGGAAATTTGAGAAGACCTATGTCCTTCCAGAATCCATGGCAAGGAAGCAAACCCATCTATTTGGTTTCTTAAATTTTCCTCAGTTTCCCAATACAATTTTGCTTTGTCCCTCCCTCTCCCAGCCCCTCCCCCCGCCCCCCCTGGTTCTTAAACACTTCCAAAAGTTGCCAAAACACTTTTCTACAAGTGTCTAATATACACTTGAAACTGAGATCTTTGTGCAGAGTTTTGAGTTTAAACTCTTAAAAAAAACAAAAAACATAAAAGAACTCCTTGGCACAAGAGCTGAGGAATAGTCAAGTTTCTTTTAAATCATCAAACACAAGATGATGAAGAGAGGAAAGCACAGTTAAATGAAATGAAATTTTTTTTTTTTAAAAAACAACCCAAACCTAGAACGGCAGCTTTTTGTTCGCTGTCCTTGCAGTCTCTGGCACACAAACACCGCCCGGCTCCCTGTCCCAAGGTGTTGGCCTCGAGACGAGTCCAGAACACCATGGTGCTTTCTCTGAAAGGACATGGGCTGGAGCGGCAGAGGTCATGAGCCCCCGCTACCTGCCAGTTTCCAGCAGGATCCGCAGTGAGCTCGACACAGAAGACAGATGATGGTAAAGGGGGCAAATAGTTTAAAATCGTCAAGTTTCCTCTTGAAATGTCTTTTCCCAAGGCACTGCTAGCAGTTTTCTAGGACTGAACACCCGAGGGGAATAGGAACGTTTCAGACACAACCCCGGGGACACGCTCATAGCTAGTCTCATGGCCTCACTCCCCTCGGCTTAAACGACACTCCCGGAATTTGTTTGGTCCTTGGAGGGGGAATCAGCTTTTGTTTTCTGTAATATCAAGAATCATCTTCTGGAATGCAGCTATAAAATCAAAGCCGTGTGAGGTTATTAACCCTTCCACTCTAGAAAGGAAACGGTTTCATTAGCATCCCATGTGAATCCAAAATGCAGGTTTTGCTTGCTTATTTAAGAACAAAACCAAAAGGAAGGATGGAGAAGCAAAAACCTTGCTTTTTTTTTTTTTCTTCTTCAAGAGGAAACTGTAAGAATACATAAAAGGCAAAATTGGCTATTTGAAATCCAAGAGTGGTTTTAATGTATTGGCCGAGAAAAATAAACTGCAAAGTTCTGTGAGGTCTTCTAAAAATTTACAAGAAAAACTGATGGGCAGTTCTAATCAGACTCGGATGTTATCTTCCCCCCCTTTTTAAAAACGACAACATATACAGTCCCACAAAATACAATATAAACTTTTTTTTTTTTTTTATCTTGACTGCCAGAGATGCTCCTTTGTGATGCCTTCTGGTAACCAAATGGTTGGGCAAAACCCACAGCTGGTCTTCATTTCTTCAGGGGCTGGTAAACAGAGGCATTGGGATCGAGTCCAGAGGGGCTGGTCTCCACAAATTTGGAAGAGTAGTGAGGGGAAACGGGGCTCAGGGGGCTGGTGGCGGCACTGTATGTTATGCTGGGCATGACGGCCATGACTTCAGCTATCTTCTGTTTAAGGTCCTTGATTTCCTGGTCTTTCTGAAGAATTTGTCCTGGAAGATCAAAGACCCACCATTAGTGAGAAAGGAGGGCGCCTAACACAGTGCCCTTGTCTCGGGCCCATCCCAAGTGCATTTCGCTCCAACTCTGACTGGCTTTGACAGTCTGTAAGAGTAGGAGCTTTTCTCTTAAGGGCCAAATAGTAAATATTTAAGGCAAAGTGAGCCACAGACTGTCTTTGTCATTTTCTTTTCTTTCTTCTTTCTTTTTTTTTTTTTTAAGCCTGGAGAAATATAAAGAACATTCTTAGGCCACACGTGGTGCAAGGACAGGCAGCAGGCCACATCTGGCCTGTGGGCCATGGTTTTGCAGGTTTCTGGAAGGGGACTCTGTGTAGGTGCAACAAGCAAAGAGATCACTTTAGGAGCCACGTTCTGAACATGGCGGTGGCCATGGCAGCCAGAGGCGCTGCGGGTTTTACACTAAGGCCGCACCTCTTGAGCTGGACTGTTTTCCTGGGAGGCGGATCTCTGGGTGTCAGCGCCAGGCACACAGGACAACTGAGGCTGCAGTGTCAGTCCCCGCACCTCCACCCCCAAGGGCTCTGCGGCAGATACAGGCAGACACACAGAGCTCTGCAGCAGCTGCCCCCGGGGGGCTCCTATGTGACTCAGCGTGCTCGCCCCTCCCTCTTGGCCTCGTGCCCCTCAGCCTGCTGGCCCGCTCTGCCCCTGGCTGGATGCTCTCACAACACGGCAGCACATCCCACCCTCGCTCACCTGGCTTAGCTTCTAAATCCCACCAACCCTTGCCTGCCTTGGACCACTTCCCTTTCCATGCTTTTCCTGCACTGTGTTCACTCTGAGGTTTCCACTTCCTCACAAGGCTTTCCCTGACCCTCCCTTCTAAATCAGACCTGACCCTGCCCCCCAATTCCTAGATTCTCAACACACCCTACACTCGCCTTTTTGTCACTTTCTTCTAAAATAAGGTAATAAGTACAGCGGCTAACGCACCATTCTAAGTACTTAGACTCATTTATTTAGCACAATGACCCTACGACATGGGATTTATCATCATCATCTTCATGTGTTTTACGGATGAGGAAACTGAGGCAGAGAGAGGCTGAATGACAGAGCCAGGACCCAGGTCTACGCAGTCTTGCTCCAGAATCTTTACTCCTACGGCCTTCTTCCGTGTCTTGTAACTATTCACGTGGGGATGACTGGCGTCCATCATCTCTCTGGTGGCCCATGAGCTCCATGAGGGCGGGAACTGTGTTTACATCTTTACTCCCCGCTAGATCCCTAGTGCCCAGCCCAGTAGAAAGCTGAGGCTCTGCAAGTTCCATATCTTGCCAAGAGTCAGTTATTAAGAGGCAGAGCAAGATTTAAATCCCGCACCCGTATTCCAAAGCCCATGTAATTTCCATCACACTTTGAAGTTCCCTGGTCTACTCGGGGAAGGACACTCAGGAGTAGCCCCTAGGAAATTTAAATGCTTAAAAAAAAAAAAGAGAGAGGTTGCATTTGAGTTGCACTCATTTTGAGTCCTACGGAGGATGGCAACGGATCTGAAATGGTAAGAGAGCACGGTGGCATGTTTTTAAAAAGGATGTAGGGGAGATGAAAGTCATTTTGGAACTGGGGTGAAGCAAATGATATTGAAGGGAGGAAGCAGAAAAGCAACAAGGGGTTTGATTTGAATTACAAAGTTGGGTCCTTATTAGAATATTCTGAGCTTGACAGTGGAGGGAAGTAGTGGGGGAGGCAGCAGAGCCCTAGAAAGCAGCTGCTCCCTCTGAGGCCCTTCATGTCCCCTCGGCTTCAAGTTCACATCAGACAGCCTCCCTCCCTTTGAACAAAATAAGCCTCAGATGAATAAAATACCTAATAGCATCTGATACGCGATTACGTGAACCACTCTATCTTTTTTTTTTTTCCAGGCAGATTTAAGTTTGATTTTTTAAAATCAGAAACATGCAAACATTTCCAGAGCTTTTGGAAAAGGCAATTCTTTTTGCTTTTTTGTCGCTTTACAGAATTCCTAGGCTGACAAGGAAGCTCGGGCTGTGCTGGTGAGCCGGACTCCCAGCGGCTAGGAAGGAGACCAGGTGCTCCTTCCCTCTAGGGCCCAGCTCCCCGGAGAGGACAAAGCCAACTCAGAGAGGGGTGGCTACTTCACAGCAAGCCGAGCCAGGAGGGCAAAAAAGCCAGTGTATGGTCAGAAGTTCAGCTTGAAAGCAGAATTCCCAGACACCTTCTTTTAAAATGCTTCTTCTAGAATGCTTTCTCCGCCAGACCCTCAGCCTGCTTTCTTCTTGCTCTGCCCCCTTGCACAGTCCCAAGCCACTCCTACGGCCTTGCTTCTCACAACTTCTATATTCCTCCCGCCTTCCTGGGGTTTGGGCCTCTCTCTGGGATTTAGATGGCAAATTTCGACTTCCACCAGGCAGTCAGGAAGCCACTGCCAATCAGAACATCTCCAACCAAACTCATTCTCTCTTCTCCTCCTTCAAATCTGTCCTGCTCTTTTTCCTTCGCTCCCGGGAACTTTATCCTCCCGCACCCCTCGGGCACCTCCACTTTCCTTCACTCCTGCCTGCACCATCCTCCCCCCCCCCCCCACATGCCTCACCTCTTAGACAAAAGACAGTGCCTCCTTCCTCACAGGTCCCTCTGCGTCCACACAATCTCACCTTCCAATCTACCTTTCGCATTGCGATGCTAAAATGAGGGCAGAACACCCCCTTCCTCCTGAGGATCTCGGGAGTACATTCCCCAGGACGGCTTCATTTCTGGTTCTCCCGATCTCCCCCATCCTCCAGCTGGGGCCACTGGACTGCTCATCTGGACATTCTCCGCTTTTCTTGCCTTGGCTTACATGATTCCCTCGGTAACGACGTTCTTCCCGGCTACTCTCTGTTCTCAGAACTCATCCTTCAAGGCCCACTCCATGTCCCCTCCCTTATGAAGCCACCCCTGATCTCTGCTCTGGCCTTTCCAGCCCTCTACCTCTACCTAAAGGCAGCAGGCCTTTCTGCTTGGCTTGCCCAAGTGCAGTAATTCTCACAGCGTTCACAGGGTCCAAACCATCTTTGTGAAAATAATAACACATCATTTGACTTCTTCACACACATTCCCTCCTGGGGGTAAGTCAAGTCTTCCAAAATAACATGCAAGTAAAATTACAACAGACTGAACATAGAAACAGAGATGAGAACTGAAGTATCTTCTATTGAGCCAGAAATTAAAGAGGTCTGCTCAATGTAAAACAATGCCATTTTTCTCAAAGTTTTTTTTGGTTTTAGAAAATAGTTACTTTTTATAAAAATATGTTAACAAGTTATATGTTTATTATGTTATTTTAAAGATAAATTAATACTCGTTTTAAAGTTTCAATTTCTAATAGGTAACTACTGATAGATATAACCCACTTGAAAAAAAATCTCCTTAGGGCACTTGATAACTTTAAGAGTGAAGGGGTCCCTAAGAACAAAAAGTTTGAGCACCACTGCCCTAGTAGATCCTTCCACTAGACCGCATCTTGTTCTTCTTTATCTCCCCTTTAGCTTCTAGTACAATGCTTCAAATGCTCTTTTTAAAAAAATTTTTTTAGATTTTATTTATTCATTTGACAGACAGAGATCACAGTAGGCAGAGAGGCAGGCAGAGAGAGAGGAGGAAGCAGGCTCCCCACTGACCAGAGAGCCTGATGCAGGGCTCGATCCCAGGAACCTGGGATCATGACCTGAGCTGAAGGCAGAGGCTTAACCCACTGAGCCACCCAGGCGCTCCTCAAATGCTCTTTACGTACCTGCTGAAATATTCTTTTCCTAAGTCCAATTGTTCGAATACCTGTTTCAGTAATTTATTGCTGGCTAATCAATTTCTTGGACAAAACTGAAATTGCTTTTCACCAGACTCTGTCATGCCTCTATTCAGAAACTTTCCAAAGCTTTCTGTGCCACTCAGAGTAAAGTCCGAAGTTCCTCCCATGGGTTACAAAGTCTGGCAGAACGTGGTTCTTGCCAGTCTTGGCTTGTTGACTCCAACAACTCCGCCCATCCCTCCGGCTGCAGCCCCAATGGCTGCCACCCCTGCTCCTTCCCCCTGCAGACTGACCGGGCTCACGCACTCTTGCTTTGAGCCTCTGCTCAGATGCTCCCTATTCAAAGGATCTTCCACGACCACCATGTGGAACCCGCATCCCCACGGGGACACTCGCGCATCCTGCCTGACACCGCTTCGCTTCCTTCCGGGCCCGCACCAGCATCTGCTCCGCTCTGTGCTTGCTTGCGGCTGCCGGCCTCTCAGGGAGCCTCAGGGCGCCTGGCATACAGGAGGCCTCAGGAAATACCGGATGAGTGAACAGCCAGCTCCCCAGAAGCTGCTGCCACCGCTCCCTGCTTTGTAACCATGTAGAACCCGCTGCCGCTCGAACACATCAGGCCCTTCTGGCTCCCCTGACCTGGTCCAAGGCGTTTCGTCTGTCTCCATGGTCCTCTGCCCCTCACTCCTCTACACTGCGTCTTCACTGGCCTGACCCCTGCTCATCAGTCAAAACCCGGCTCAGACATCGGTTCCGCTGGGAAGCAGCGGGGGGAAGCACCCAGGCTCGACCCCTGCCTCCCTGTTCCCACAGCCTTACACCTACCACCGCATCAGCATCTTCCGGTGGCTCTGCAGCTCTCTGTCTCTTCAACAGCACCGTGAGCTCCTTGAGCTCATACTGCTCTCTGAATGCCCCACACCACATATTCTCACCTCAAAATATATCTGCAGAATGAATTAATGTGATGATTCCTAGACGTCAATGTTGGGCACCTCTCAAACCACTCAAGAAGAAAACTGAATGCCCCCAAGCTCTAAGGGACCTCTGCTCTCTGCGTCCCTGTGTGTGCGCAGCCGTCCCACTTCGCCGGGGCCCGGGGCTCTCCTACCTTGCGCGATCTCGAGCTGTCGCTTCGCGTCCCCCAGTGCAGAGAACAGGTCCAGCTTGATTCTCGTCTCTGCACTCAGACTGTTCTCCAGGTGTTGTGTTTTATCTTGCATGGCCGAGAGGGCTGACATTAACACCTCAGTATCCTTCTCGTTTTCCTTGTACTTCCGAAGCTCCTATCAACATCATCAAAGCAGCAAGATGTTACAAGACAGTTTTGGCATCGAGGTCTACAAATTAGCCTGAAATCACAAATAAAATCCCGCTATTACTGACCTGGCCCCTAGAATACAGAATCCTGGTGTTTCATGGGTTAAGACCTCACCACTTGGAGTGTAAGATGTATTTATATGATGATATGACATATGAAAATATTTTAGTAGATAAATTGGACAGTATTGGGCTGTTTCTAATAATAACAGACTGTCTCCAAATGAAATACCTTCTTATAAGCCTAACAGAAGAACCACAACTTTCTCCTTGCTGCCAGTTGCAAATGTTGCTGTAGTGCTGCAATCCAATTTGCCAAAACTCTACTCTCAACCTGCACTAAAAATTATAAAAGTGTTCATTATTTTGACAGGACATACTGCAGAATAAGCCCACTTAAAACATCTGGTAATGTAGCCCATACACACACACACACGTGTGTGTGTGTATATATAATATATATTACATATTAATGTATATTTAATATATATTTTGTATATTTATTTAATATATATTATATATAACAGCTAACATATTATATATTTACTAAGTAATGTATTTAATAATATTTAATATAGAATATGTATTTTAATATATAACAAACTTAATACATATTAAAATACATGGGTATCTATATAGGCATTTTAATTTTTTCATTTTAAGATAGAAATCCAAACATACTACAGAGAATTTAGAAATATACTAAAGTTCAAGGAAGAAAATGAAAATCACTTAATGATCGGACAATGTGAAAAACTTGGTATTTATTTCCCTTTCGTATTTTATAAGCATATGTGTATCTATTAGCATAAATGAAATCATACTACATGTAGTTTTGTATACAGTTTTTAAAAAACTTTCTCAACTCTTCTTTGGAAATGTATTATTTTTTTTTTTTTTTAAGATTTTATTTATTTATTGATAGAGATCACAATCAGGCAGAAAGGCAGGCAGAGAGAGAGGAGGAAGCAGGCTCCCTGCTGAGCAGAGAGCCCGATGCGGGGCTTGATCCCAGGATCCTGAGATCATGACATGAGCCGAAGGCAGCGGCTTAACCCACTGAGCCACCCAGGCGCCCCGATTTTTTTTTTTTTTTTAATTTGAGAGAGAGGTAGTGAGAGAGAGCATGAGCAAGGAGATGATCAGAGGGAAAAGCAGACTCCCCGTGGAGCTGGGAGCCCGATGCAAGACTCGATCCTGGGACTCCGGGATCATAACCTGAGCCGTAGGCAGTCATCCAACCAACTAAGCCACTCAGGCATCCCTGGAAATGTTATTTTTAATGATTGTATAATATTCCTACTTATATGTATCATAATTTCTGAAACAAATCTCCCTTTGTTAAGGTTGGATTCTTTTCACTTACATACCACTATGATGAACATCTTTGTATATCAATCATTGATGAGATTTTTAAATATTTATCTTAAGCAGGAGTTGTGAAACAGGAAACACTTAAAAAGTTTATTAACTTTTCCAGAAAGTTATACCTCCTCCAGTGATTATGAGGCCGGTTTCATTCATCCTCACCCAGGCTGATATTATTATTTAAAAAGTCTTTGCTAATTTCACAAAAGATAAGGGAAACAAGAGCAAAAGAAGCTAAGGGGGCAACACCAAAATAAAAAAGCTTTTGCAAAACAGAAAGGTAACCTACTGAATGGGAGAAGATATTTGCAAATGATATATTCTGCAAGGGGTTAATATCCAAAATATATAAAGAACTTCTACAACCCAACACCAAAAAATCAAATAATCTTCTTAAAAATGGGCAGAGGATCTGAACATTTTCCCAAAGAAGACATAAAATGGCCAACACATGAAAAGATATTCAATAACAATAATCCAAAAAAATGCAAATCAAAACCACAAAATCATCTCACTCCTGTTAGGATAGCAATTATCAAAATGACAAGGAAAAAAAAAGAAATAACAAGTGTTGGCGAGGATGTGGAGGAAAGGGAAGCCTTGTATACTACTGGTGGTGCAGCCACGGAGGCGCCTCAAAAAATTAAAAGTAGAAATATTGTATGATCCAGTAATTCCGCTACTGGGTATTTTCCCAAAGAAAACAAAAACACTAATTCCAAAAGGGATATGCTCCCCTATGTTTACTGCAACATTATTTACCATAACTGCGATATGGAAGCAACCTAAGTGCCCACTGAGAGATGAATGGATAAAGAAGATGCACGCACGCACACACACAAAGAGTATTACTCAGCCATAAAAGAGTAAGATCTTGCCATTTATGACAACATGTAAGGACCTGGAAGATACTATGCTAACTGAAATAAGCCAGACAGAGAAAAACAAATACCTGATTTCACTGATATGAGGAATCTACAAAACAAAACAAAGGAACAAACAAAAGCAGAAACAGACCCATAGATCAGAGAACTGGTGGGGTGGGTGAAGTGGGTGAGGGGCTGTGGGAGGTACAGGCTTCCAGTTAGGGAATAAGTAAGTCAAGGGAATATAAGGTAGGGCACAGAGTCAATGGTGCTGTAACATCATAGTGGTGACAGATGGCAGCTAGTAGCTACATTTGCATGGGGCACGGCATGACATACAGAGTTGTGGAATTACTAGGTCTTACACTTGCAACTAACGTAACATTGTGTGCCAAATATATTGCGATTAAAAAAGAGGAAACAGGGGCGCCTGGGTGGCTCAGTGGGTTAGGCCGCTGCCTTCGGCTCAAGTCATGATCTCAGGGTCCTGGGATCGAGTCCCGAATCGGGCTCTCTGCTCAGCAGGGAGCCTGCTCCCCGCCGCCCCCCCCCCCGCCTGCCTCTCTGTCTACTTGTGATCTCTCTCAGTCAAATAAATAAATAAAATCTTTAAAAAAAAAAAAAGAGGAAACAAATTTCACAGGAGATAAATGATACATACTGTTAATCTACAGGTCTTTGACGATTGAGGAGGATATATTTTTATATTCTTCTCAGCCATTTATTTTTCTTCTGTGAATTATTCATTCACATCCTTTACCCATTTTTCCAAGTATCAGTTTTACTCGACAAATTTTATGAGTTACCGACATATCAAGAGTACTAATTCCTTATATTTGCTGTAGGATCTATACTCTCCACAACTGATTTTCTCTCTCTCTCTCTTTTTTTTGGCTTTATGATTTTTTCCATTTTTTTGTTTAGAAAATCTTTCCCAGTTTCAAGATCAAATTCTAGTTTAAAACAAAATGCTTTTCTTTTCTGCCCGTATTCAACTCCACCTGAAATTTCTTTTTGTATAGTATAAGATGAGTTTTTTTATTTTTTAAAGATTTACTTATTTATTTGAGAGAAAGAGAGAGAGCCTTCTTCTCACTCATGCGAGAGAGCATGAGCAGGAAGGAGAGGGAGAAGCAGACACCCCGCTGAGCAAGGAGCTCGACGTGGGGCTCAATCCCAGGACCCTAGGATCATGACCTGAGCTGAAGGCAGACACTTAACTGACTGAGCTACCCAAGCGCCCCAAGAGATGAGCTTCTAATTTTATATTTTTTCTTAGTTATCTAACTGTTCCGAAGCCTTTTTCTGACTAGTCCTCACTGTTTCCAACCATTTGTGCTGTTTTTACTGGAGACTTTAAGCTCTGTCTCTAGGGCATCTATCCTATGCCACCGACTTGCCCACAATTTCATACCAGTTCCACGTGATTCAAATTACTGTAACTTCATGATATATGATATTACTTTTGAGGGTCCCTTTGGAAAACCAAGTCCAAATACCTGGCTAAGGTACATGCTGCCCAGAAAACTGGTTGTATCCACAGCACTGGCAGCTTTCCCCATCATGCACTGCTCAGAACTGCAATCTACAAGGCTGAGAGCCATTCAGAATGGTCAATTGCCTGGCAATGCACAGAGGGTTAGGGCTAAGAAGAGGTGCAAAAGTTCCAAAGCACACTAATCTAGCCTATAACCTGAAAAAGGGAAATGAATCTACAGTAGGTCAAATTCTGGTATAAACCGTGTCAAAAGACAGTCAATATTTCTAGTTGTATTAGAATCTGGCTAATTAAATATGACTTGAATCTGCTGGACAAGGCTAGAGCTTCTTTCTGTCATAGAGACTTTGAGATGCAGTGGGATTTGGCCTATTATCAAAAGGCACCATCTTGAGGTGCCTGGGTGGCTCAGTGGGCTAAGCATCTGCCTTCAGCTCAGGTCATGATCCTGGGGTCCTGGGATCGAGCCCCACGTCTGGCTCCCTGCTCAGCAGGGAGTCTGCTTCTCCCTCTCCCTCCGGCACTCATGCTCACTCTCAAATAAGTAAAATAAAATCTTCAAAAAACAAAAAGGCACCATCTCCATATTGCAACACTGGGTACACAAATAACAGGAGAACCCAAGTAGGAGAAAGTCTTTCGTGCTCCCCATACCTGAACTTTCAGTTCTAGTTCTCTGATCTGGTCTTCTTTCACCTTCATGTCCATCGTGAGCTTCTTGCCCTCTGCTTCTAATTCTCTGATCCGATTCCGTAAGGTTTCAGTGCACTCCCCCCTTTTAGAAAAGAAGAGAAGAAAGGGATTTAAAAGACTAGTGGTTTACTTGTGCTGCAAGAGTGATATTTCTCTTATACTCCAGAGTCTGTCAGGTTTTAGGTTTTGGCTCAGTCTGCCCATTCTCTATTCTTTGAGAATTTCAATAATTATCTAAAATAATTAACTGGTATCTACTACGAACCAGGCACCAAATGAAGCACTTTACCATCTCCGCCTTCTTTGCAAGTGTAGGATGTATTGTCCCATTTTCCAGATAAGAAAACTAAGACCACGCATTTGTAACACCAGTCCACCCTCACCTCGCTGCTAGGTCACAGCACTCCAGGGATAAGAACTGAGGCTTTCCAGCTTCCCAATGCAAGAAGCTTTCCCCCAGGCTAGATGACCTGAGACAGTGCCCCCAGAGGCAAGCAGGCGAGAAGTGGATGTGGACTATCTCCAGCAGGGGGCAGTGAGCTAAAATAATTCTCCCCTTTGAGGGTCTATGCCTTGAAAAGTTCAACTCATGAAGTTGCCAGAGCATTGGGTTGCTTCTCAGGGCTGTAGGAAGAACAAGCTAAAAAATGTGATGGCAACAGCCAGTCCAGAGCAGACTAACCACTTAGGTTTCAGCAACAGCCAGAGGGAGAAAGGAGGTGTCCTCTGCCTACCAAAAAGGAAGGTCCAGTGAGGGACCTACACCTTGAGATTTGCTTGAGAATAAAAACAGCCTCTACCTAAGTGAAGGTAAACCAGGACCAACGACGGGTAAGACCAAAGCAAGTAAGCCTGACTGGAAGCGAAAGGGAGCCAGGAAGAGATTGAAACCCATGTACTGATGATCAGGTGTAAAATACTGAACACTACGGCTAAGGAATTGTCATAACCTCCTCAGTGGACTTTTTGTCAGGGTAGGAGGTGCTGGATGAATGAAGGACAGTACAGGCCGTATCAGATGACTGTTCAGAAAAATCTCCTGCAAGTGTAAGTGCTTCAGAAACGTCTGCTTTGTGCAGAGGCCTGCGCTTACGAACAAACCAAACCCCCACATCCTAGGCAGGCCAGTGGCGTGTCCTGTGAGTATGTCTGGATGCTGATTGACCAAGTGAGCTCAGCCATGTGCACTACAGAGTTGGCAGGGGTAGCAGGAGCATAGGGGAGGAAAGGGTTCTTTCTGGCTGTTCTCTCCTTAAACATGAAATGACAATACATCGGTTCTTCTACAAATGCCAGAACCCAAAAGAAGGCTTTTAACATGCCACATACAAAAAAGGAAAACTTAAGGAAGAATTACAGTATAATTTTATTGATACAAATTATGACAAAAATTTAAAATGAGGGGCTCTTGGGTGGCTCAGTGGGTTAAGCCTCTGCCTTCGGTCATGATCTTAGGGTCCTGGGATCAAGCCCACATGCGACTCTCTGCTCAGCAGGGAGCCTGCTCCCCCTGCCCCTCCGCCTGCCTCTCTGCCGCTTTGTGATCTCGGTCTGTCAAATAAATTTTTAAAAAATTTTGAAATGAGGGGCACCTGGGTGGCTCAGTGGGTTAAGCCTCTGCCTTCGGCTCAGGTCATGATCCCAGTGTCCTGGGATCGAGCCCCACATCGGGCTTTCTGCTCTGCAGGGAGCCTGCTTCCTCCTCTCTCTCTGCCTGCCTCTCTGCCTACTTGTGATCTCTGTCAGATAAATAAAGAAAAAATCTTTAAAAAAAAAAATTTTTTTTGAAATGAAATCGACGGGGTGCCTGGGTGGCTCAGTGGGTTAAGCCTCTGCCTTCAGCTCAGGTCATGATCTCAGGGTCCTGGGATCAAGCCCTACATCGGGCTCTCTGCTTAGCCAGGAGCCTGCTTCCCCCTCTTTCTCTGCCTGCCTCTCTGTCTACTTGTGATCTCTCTCTCTCTGTGTCAAATAAATGAATAAAATCTTTTTTACAAAATGAGATCAATAATAATGTACCCTCACTCGCCAACTGTAAGCCCATAACTGACCCCCCACCACACGGGTGGACTTCACTAGTCAAAAAAAAAAGAAAAAATCCCTAAAGTGAAATAGAAGCACCCCTCCCCCCCACAATGCCAAAAGGCTCTTAAGGATCTTCCCTCCTTGCTGGAATTCAGTTTCTGGAAATACTTGCATACTTTTCAATAGAACAGAAGTAATGCCCAATTCCCAACACTCCACAAATCCAATGGCATCTAACAGTGACTTATGTTTTGGGTTTTTTCCCCATCTTTTCCAGCTCATGTGACAGTTTGCTGATACCCAACCAAGATGGGAGCAGTCAGTCAGTAAAAAGGACTTAGGCAACCAAGATTTTCCTTTCTTCTATTTTAAGATAAAAACTTCAGAAACACATACACCTGAGAGTAGAGAGTAACGACACAGAAAGGGAATGACAATCCAGACTGGAGTCTCTCCCAGTGTTTAGAAGTTGATGGCCACACAGAAAGTGACCAGAAACCCTTTGATGAGCAGCACTTAGCCTCCTGGGTGTGAGAGGTATGGTGCCGCCCTCATCCTGCTTCCTAGATGAGGTCGCTGAGGAATGAAGCTGTTACAAGACCACGCAAGCTGCACAGATGGGGCTTAGCTAGTCAGGAAATAACACTTGGTGGCAACCTCTCATTGCCTGATGGTTCTATTTCAACCCTGCCTGAGGCCTCATACTCTCATGCCGGTCTTGGTGCAAGGCAGAGGCAGAACACCTCATCCACCTCCGATGCAGAGTAGGGAGGTGGGGGGGGGTTAAGGGGTGTTGGTTGTGGAGGGAGCGGGGACAAAGGGTGGGGGTGGGGAGGGGGGCATCATGGACATACCTAGACGCGGCAGCAAATGCAACGGCCCGGGCAGCAGTAGCTTCTTCCAACTTCTTCCTTTTTTTCTCCTCCATTAATTGCTTTTCTACAAAACTTCGGGCTTCCTGCTCAGCTTTTAGCTTTTTCTCCAACTGGCTGATATTTTGTTTGTCTTTTTGCTTCATTTGCACAGCGTTATGTAATCTATATGGAAACGATTATCATACAGAGTTTCATTGTTAGAAATGCCCACTAGAAACTCTGGGGAAACGTGGCTCCTCTTTTGAACAGCAAACCATAAAAGTCAGCTTCCAGAGTGCCCGGGGAAAAACATATTGTCGTTATTCTTCAACAAGAGCAGCCTAACAAGATACAGAATAAGACCCAGCCTTTGCCCTACTATGGGAAGCGATCTACAGAAGGCACTCCAGAAAAAGGGATAAAACAAGTTTCTATCAGAGGGAAAGACAGCTGTACCACTAATTCTAGTTGTGCCCCAAAGCACCTTGAGAGAATTTTCATTGATCAAAGAACTACCAATGGAACCAGCCCCAGAAAGCCGAGGTAAAGGGTGGAAGAGGGAAGGTGGTTTTTTTTTTTTTTTTTGGCCTGAATGTAGTTATGCTGTGGCCCTGCTGCAGCCTTTCCTTTTCCAGCTATGAGCTGTCTTCTCCAAGTATCCCAAAACAGACCCTGGAGTTAGTCAGAGGGTGCTTAATATCACAAAGAGATTTCAGCCGTACTCCCTTCCCTGCCTACTCCCACACCCAGCATTCCACATCAGTACAAGGTGAGTTCATCTCAGTGTATCAGCGTCAGGCGAGAGCCTTCACGTATATGGGTCAGAAGCAATGGAGAAGTTACGTGCTTATAAGCCTCTGGCTTTGAGTTATGTTCCTCCAGAATGTCGAAGGACTCCTCTTTCAATGGGAGAAGCCCAGAGCCTATGATAGTAATCATTACCCCAGGCACACACTGCCGAAAGATTAAAAAAAAAGGAGGGGGGCAGATCAATACTGAGTCAAGAAGTAATTCCAGGATGAATCAATGGGAAGTATAAACAAATTCAAACAGAAGAGCTGGTTTTTTGCTTGCCTCTTTTTAAATAAAATAAAAATTCAGGGTCATTTTTTGGGTCCCAGATATCAAAGTAAATAGAGTCTGTTCCTCTGGAAACTTTCATTCAAAGGAGCAGGATTTTCAAATCGTAGCAGAACAACTTCTGTCAATTTTACTTATAGTATCACAGAAGCTCAATGACTATTTTAAACTAAGAGAAGAACTTATTAAATGAAAAGAAAGAACAGTAACATTAGTAAACTGTGCTGTTGGGATGAAACAAGTTTTCGTAGGTTTTGTAACATGCTGAGTATCTGGTACTACGTTAAATATTTTAAATATTTCATTTAACACCCCTGCGACCAGGTCTTCTTGTCATCACACCTCTTTTACTCCAACCCCTGGGACCACAGGAACAGTGAAACGGCCTGGCGGCGACCGAGGCCCCCGGGTGCACGTACTTGTTCTGCAGCAGCTCGTTCTCCTGCCGGAGCTGGCCCATTTCGGAGCGGATCCCCCGCTCGGTGCTGGACAGGGAGCTGATCTGACTGCGGAGCTCCTGTTCCACTTGTCTGCTGGCCTGCAGGTCAGCCTTTAACTTTTTAATGTCTTGTTCCAGCCTAGGAGAAGGAGAAATGTGGCATTTTCATCAGGGAAAGGGCACCCATAGGGCTCTGCGGGAGACCCTGGGTGACGTCCCAGACTTCCTGGGATTGGGTTGGGGGGTGGCGGGCAGCGGCAGAAGACCCCCCGGGCAGCTCCTGCCAACGGCCAGACTCCTGTCTGCAACTGGCTTTTCACTGTGTGCTTCCTTCTGCCCCGGCCCCCACCCCTTCCCACAGCCAGAGAGTAACCTGTTTTCTCCGCATGCGGGGAGCACGGACACCCAGGTGCTTGTGAATTCCTGAGCTGCCAATAAAGGAGGAAGGGAAGGCAGAGAGAGGGTGGCTGAAGGCTTGGGTCCCCCAATACACACACACACACACACACACACACACACTCTCTCTCTCTCTCTCTCAATTTCCTATGCCCCCCTGCCCCGCCCAATCCCCGGAAGGGAGATGTATCAGTAACGGTCAGCTCATGCCCCACTGGCTCTGAGATGATTCTGATACACCAGAATTTACCCTCTCAGATTCCCTTCCACCTTGGGCCCAGAGAACAAGAGTGTCTCAGGCAACCTCTGAAATTGCTAGCATCCTTGCTACATGATGTTCACACTTCCAGTGACTGTGACAGAGGAGCTTATTCAGCTCAACAACAGTGTGAACAGGAACCAATGACGCGCTCTGAGAATCGTAAGACAATTCCACCTGTGAGCTGAAGCCCATCTTTTCTCTCCAGCTCCTTAACCTCTGTTCCATCTGTTTTCTCTTAGTATAGTAACAGCTTTATTTTAAGTGACACGTTTTGGGGAGCTATCACAAGCGCAGGTGGGCCTGAAGAGAGTCAACAGAAAGTATAAAACCCAGACTCTCTTCATCAGAAGGCTTTGTAATGTCACTAGAGGCCAACAAGTGACGATTTTTAGTGGTGAGACAGCAGCACAAGGAAGCTGGATTAAATACACGTGAGAAAGAGTAACAACTAGTACTTAATGAGAACTTAGGTGCTACACACTGTTTGTTCCACAGGCTTTACTGGTATGAACTCATTTAGTCAGCACAACCGTAGGCTAAAAGTTTGTTATTCCCACTCTTACAGATGAAGAGGGCTAGACTGGGGAAAGGCTCCAGCCCCAGGGGACACGGGCCCCAGAGCCCACCCTCTTCTCCAGCAGGCTGAGCCATGGCCATGTCCTCCATAGCCGGGGATGGACGAGAAGTGCCACAGGAGTTCTGACAAGAGAAGGTGGGAATTAGGTTGGGACTGGATGGCTGGGCAGGATTTGAAGAAGAAGGGGAGGAGGGGCCACTCTAAACAAGGGGAAAACATGCTCAAAAGCTCAAAAGCCATAGATATTTGGGGACGGAATAATCAGTCTGGCCTCTGAGGAAACCGTGTACTCTGGGAACAGAGTGAGAAGGGGTAGAATGGGTCTGGAGGATGGGACTGTGGGGAACACTGAAGGTCAGGCCAAGGATGGCGGCTGGTGGCCTGAGGAGCTATGCTTTCTGACAAACGAAAATGCAGGCAAAAGTCAGTTTGCTCTGAAGAGACCCTTATGCATGTCACGAATCCAAAATACCAACAGAACCGAGATTTCTGGCGGGCAGTGTGACCTCTCCTTGGAACTGCCAGCACCACAGACGTAAGCCCTTACAGACATGTTTTATTAAGCACCAAGTCCCCAGGGCCCACCACAGTGAACAACACTTACTAAATATATGTTGCCTGGCCTCCCTTGGGAAACCAAAGAGCGGCTTTATTTACCCATCTACCTTTAGTCAACTGAAACAAGATCTCAAAAACAGAAAGTCATAACACATTGATGGTCCTTTCCCAGGCATCGTAGCCTGTCCCCCTGTCCAATGTACAGGAACAGATGAGAGACCTGGTTTTCCAGAAGCACGGCCTCGTCTCCTGACATAGCTCACTCCCCAGGGAAGGGTCACAAGTCAACATCACGCCACACTTTCCCTTTAGCCAGGGTTATCCCAGTTGAATGTGCTCCCAGAAGTGCTCTGAACAATTACAGACTGGCATTTATATCATCCCCACACCATCCCTCGTTCACCCGAAGTAACCCAAGGGATATCTTCCAAAACAGGTCGATGCTGTCAGGTTATCCCCATTAAGAAGATGGGTTGAAAAACGTGTTAGGTTATTCGTCTTTCTGGAGAAGTCGGTTTCAGTCTGAGGATTGCATTTCTAGTAGAAAGGGTGAGTTTCAAGAAGAGAATAAGGGCTTAGCATGGGGTTTAGGACCAGGATTCTAGATTCAGTTCTGATGCCAAGTCCGCGACCCTGCGCAAGGCATGTAACCTTCCAGGACTCAGTTTCCCCATTGTAGGCTAATGACCTCTAGAGTTCCTCCCGGCTCAGGGTAGGGTTTCTAGGCCTGACACACTTACAGCCGGCTGCTGATCTGCTTCTTCAGATTAGCAACCTAAGCTGTATCATACGCAGAGGCCCAGGAATCAAGTTCCACACAACCAGCCGACTGGGGCAAAGCACTGTCACAGATGGGAATGAGATCTGCAGAGGCTGGATGGCAATAATTTTGCAGTTATTATTTTGCACCTTTAATCTCTAAGGGCCCATTTTCCTACCCTGAACTAAGGATAATGACAATATTCTGAATGAAAATTTAGAGCTCCTTGAGAAAGGTAAAAACTCAAAGACTTAATGCACTTACGAGAACAAAAAAAATACAAAATACTTTGAGTGTAACTTCTGGAGACCACAGAACCCTAAACAAAAATATATTTTCTGGGGTGCCTGGGAGGCTCAGTGGGTTAAAGCCTCTGCCTTCAGCTCAGGTCATGATCCCAGAGTCCTGGGATCAAGCCCCACATAGGGCTCTCTGCTCCGTGGGGAGCCTGCTTCCTCCTCTCTCTGCCTGCCTCTCTGCCTAGTTGTAATCTCTGTCTGTCAAATAAATAAACAAAAATCTAAAATATATATATATATTTTTTTTTTCTTATGTAGAATTGTGAGATTTTGTCAAAGACAATACAGCAAAAATGGAACAACGTGGTTACCAGGGTTACGAAAATTCCCAAGGTTTGTGCCCTTTGGTGAATGTGTGTTATATTTCAACAAAAAGTTTATTTTTAAAATAAAATAACTTAATTTCACAAAACAGAGAAGTAAAATCAAATTGCTTCAGGATTTTCAAAACTGCCACCAATTTTGTAAGACTCGGAATTACTGTTCTCCAAACAGCTGCGGCAGACCTGTGAGCGAACACCAGCATTCCCAGTTGAAGAGACTGGGGGAAACACTGCTTGGTGACACACAAGATAACTTTTGAGTGCTAAATGGAAAACTCTCAGGAATTTTTAAAACATATAAGGGGCCATTATATATGGTCTCTCAGAAAAAGCATTACTTTAACCTCGCATGTTAATTTAACCCAGCAGACTACATTTTAAATCTTAACTGAGGTAGGTGGTAAAATGATTTATAATCCCTTATTAGATCTATTTTTTTTTAAAGATTTTATTTATTTATTTGACAGAGAGAGAGAGAGAGATCACAAGCAGGCAGAGAGGCAGGCAGAGAGAGAAGGGGAAGCAGGCTCCCTGCTGAGCAGAGAGCCCAGTGAGAACCCTGAGAACATGACCTGAGCTGAAGGCAGAGGCTTAACCCACTGAGCCCCTAGGTCTATTTTTCATTGCAAAAGTGACACGGAGTCCAGGCTAACCACTGCGTACAACAATAGAAAAGTAAAAATACGGAATAAAAATGTCAGCAATTCTTAATCCTCTCAACCAGACAGAAGCACTCACTTCACCTTTGGTATGCTCCTGTCCTGCACGTGTCTTCTTTCTCTTTCTTCATACACGTCAATATTTTTTAATATTGATGTGACAGTACCATATATGCAGTCTGCATCTCATCCGCACCGTTCCACATCATCAGAAATTATTCTGTTCTGTTTTTGGTTTTGTTTTAAGTCTGGCAAAGATTGTTTTGTTTCGTTTTCTTTCTTTTTTTTTTTTTAAGATTTTATTTATTTGTCAGAGAGAGGGAGAGAGAGCGAGCACAGGCAGACAGAATGGCAGGCAGAGGCAGAGGGAGAAGCAGGCTCCCTGCCGAGCAAGGAGCCCGATGTGGGACTCGATCCCAGGACGCTGGGATCATGACCTGAGCCGAAGGCAGCTGCTTAACCAACTGAGCCACCCAGGCGTCCCTTGTTTTGTTTTCTTAAGTTGGCTCCATGCCCAATGTGGGGCTTGAACTCAGGACTCAGATCAAGAGCCGCTTGCCCTACCACTGACTGAGCCAACCAGGCACCCCCACAAAATTTTCATAAGCAATTTAATTGTTGCATAATATTCCACTGTACGGATGCACTATACAATCCTATTGTCTAAGATATATTTCAATTTTTGCATATGCTCAACAGAAAAATGTACGCAAGTTTTAAAAAAGAATTATGTAAATTAGGAACTTGAACTGAACCAAGACAAAGTGCCAGGGACATTTATTAGACCAATAACTACTACTTGTCTTAATGGTATACTTAACCCTTTGGTGCTGAAGGTCAATACTTCCTAGATAAAATGCAGCTATATAATTTGTTGGTGTGAAGCACCAAGAAGTACTGATTAAATGGTGTTAGAGGTTAATGCAAAATCTTCAAATGTATTCATGTGATATTATTAAAATGTCAATAGCTGTAATCTGAATGAGAAGCAAGTGGTCAGGAAGAAAATGAGGCAGACGTGTAACAGTTTAAAACCCTTAGAACCGATTTCTGTAAATAAAAAAGGAAGGGGGAAAGCAAACGCATCCACAAGCTCAGACCATTTTTATCAGACCTAAATCCTACTCTCTTCCCTACACAAAAGATTAAGATATAAAAGGGAACTTTACTCCAGAAGAAGTGCAATCTCATCCCCAAAAAAAGAAAAGGAAAAGAAAGAAATTGGGCCAGAGAGATCTTAACAAACTTTGGTAAGGCTCAGGCAGGAAGTCAATGCACTTCCTGCTTGCCCAACTCCCGTGGCCCCAGTCTGCACCTTCGCAAAGTTTGCCCAATGCTGTTACCACTTGGGATGCAGACAGGGCCCCTGGCAAAGCTGGAGTCCAAGTGCCTAACAAACATGCCCACTGGTGCCTAATTAGACAACCCAAGGTTCTAACCAACCCAAAATGTTACCTATTAGGTCCAGACACCTTTCCAAGTCACTTTTATTAATAATTTTAAAAGACAGCACCCAGGAGCACCTGGGTGGCTCAGTGGGTTAAAGCCTCTGTCTTCGGCTCAGCTTATGATCTCAGGGTCCTGGGATCAAGCCCTGCATCAGGCTCTCTGTTCAGCAGGGAGCCTGCTTCCTCCTCTCTCTCTGCCTGCCTCTCTACCTACTTGTGATCTCTGTCTGTCAAATAAATAAAATCTTAGGAAAAAAAAAAAAAGACAGCACCCAACTTGTAACCTGTGAAGTGACCTCTGACCCCCAGACTGGCTCAGTCACAGCAGGAGGTGGGCTCGGTTGGAGCAGCCCTTACTCAGGCAGGCAGCCTTCAAAGCCCAATTACTGGCCAAGGTGAGGATCCCTCTTAATTGCTCCAAACCTGAACCCTAGCTCACCTTCTCCCTCATCCCACTCAAAGAGGGTACATTGTCATATGACTGTCTGATAATTATTTTACATTTACATTACTTTACATTTTAATAAGGGGTGATCTCCTAGCTGACCAGAAGAATGAGGCTCAAACAGTAGCCTTCCAGGCGGGCTAAGGAGGAAAAATATCTCTGAGTATCTTGAAGTACATACGCCTGGTAGTAAAACAAAGTACAGTATTCAAGTGTCAGTTTTTAGTTGAAAGGGGTATTGTTTTAAGTATCTGAAAAGGTAGGGAGATACTTGTGTCTAAATGTCTGTAATCCTTATCTTCTGTGAATTACTGGAATTACAGCCCACGGTACTGTGACTTCACTGAAGGTGTAAAAGTCTCCAATGGGTATTGCCAATAACTTCAGGGTTTTAGAAATCCTGAGGCTTTATGAGCTCAGAGAACTATAAGGCTTTGGGGGCAGTAAATTTCCCTAGGAAGTAAGTCCTGCAGAAAAGGAGAGCTTTTTTTCAGCCAGGACTTCACCTAGGGATGACTAGGTTCCCCAGATCCGCAATGAGTCACACTCTATACCCACTCCAGAAAACCACCTAAGTGTAGTTTCTAGGGCTGCTGGTCTGACCCCATCAGAAAGGCGAGGAGCCTCCGCTCTGCTGGTTATCTCTGAAGCCTAAAGAGCTAGTGACAGAGAGGCTACGGCTCTGCAAGACAACACAGAACTGGAAGTAACAAGCGTCAGCAGGACGTGGAGAACAGGGGGCGCTTAGGCACTGTGGCTGGGGGCGCGAGCTGGTGCGGCCGCTCCGGAAGACAGGATGGAGGCTCCTCAAAACACTAACCACAGCAGTACCATAGGATCCAGTAATTCCACTTCGAGTATTTATCTGAACAAAACGAAAACACTAATTTGAAAAGACATATGCACCCTATGTTTACTGTAGTGCTATTTACAATAGCCGAGATATGGAAGCAACCTAAATGTCTACCGAGAGATAAAACGTAAAGGTATACGGTGTATATATACACAGTGGAACACCGACAGGCCATTTAAAAAAAAAAAAAAGAATGAAATCTTGCCATTCGCAACAACATGGATAGACCATGTTATTGGTCTAATACCAATAATACTGGTCTAATACCAGAAGATATTACGCTAAGTGAAATAAGCCAGACAAAGACAAATACTATATGATTGCACTTATATGTGGAATCTAAAAAAAACGAACAAACAAAACAGAGAGAAACAGACTCTTAATATAGAGAACAAACTGGTGGTTGCCAAAGGGGAGTGGGAGGGTGAAATAGGTGAAGGGGATTAAGAGGTATATGCTTCCAGTCATAAAATAAATAAGTCCGGGGGATAAAAAATATAGCATAAGGGATAGAATCAATAATATCACAATACTCTTACCACAGTCAGCATTTCATAATGTATGTAATTGTTGAATCACTATGTAATACATAGTGATTCAGCTCTACTTCAATTAAAAAAAAAAAAATACAACCTCGGACACCTGGGTGGTTCAGTTGGTTAAGCGTCTGCCTTTGGCTCAGGTCAAGATCCCAGGGTCCTGGGATAGAGTTCTATATCAGGCTCTCTGCTCAGCAATGAGTCGGCTTCTCCCTCTTACTCTTCCTCTGTTCTCTCTCTCTCTCTCTCTCTCAAATAAGTAAATAAATTAAATCTTGAAAAAAAAAATACAACTTATAACCCTGCATGCTCTATAAGAAAAGGGGCTTCGGAGATCATCTCCAAATTATACAGCCAAATAAATGAAAGACGGATGCTTCTAACAAACCGTCGCACCAGCCAAAATTACCTACTCCTTGTTTCCAGACATCTTCTGCCTTTAATTAGACCACCCTGTGGGGGAAGAATGGCCTCCAATTTTCGAACTGCACTCTTCAAGGCCCAGTTAAAAAAGAAAAACAAAAACTAAACAAACTCTCCACCATCAGGTGCTGATCTCCAGGGCTCAAAGTTTTGTCTCCCTCTGAAATCTGAAAGCCCTTACTGTTGGTGCTTCTTGTTTGGCACTAAACCACTGCCCTGGGCTGTTTTTAAATTTGTTTTGGTTTTTAATCTTTTCCTGTGTATGTATCTTATTTTTACAAACACTATACATTCTTTGAAGCCAAGGACTGACTGTGCTACAAAATTAGAAGCTGGGACTGTACTTCTGAGGTTTCTTCCAATCCTTACAGGCCTCTGTCTCTAACCCTCACTCTTTGTCCATCTCCCCAGTGCTAAGAACAGGGTCAGGTCTACCTACAGCAGACCACCAGATTCTTAGTTTAATAGTGGCTACAGGAGACAGGGGCAAATGGATGTCTGCTTTTCAAGAAGGCAGGTGAACATGAAAAGAATGAATGAAGAGCAACTGTTTCATCTTGGTAAGGACCTAATTCCATTAGGAGATCCCCTAGTATACATTAATTATACAAGACAAGACTTGTTTAGGACCACACAGTTGTCTATGCAGAACACTGAGCTCATGCATTAAAGCTCTGTCCCCAGAAGAAATAGTATTTATCCTCTCCACCAACTCCCTCCCCTCCCCTTTCCAGGGCATTCTCACTGGCAGGAAGGACAGCATGGGACATGCACATAAAAACCCAAATGCATTTCATCTCCAATAAGGCGTACACTAACCTGAAGCTGTTGCAGCATGTTCTATAGACCACATCTTTGGAAACAGTGAAACAAAGCTGCCTCAGGTCTCACTGTGGTCACTACAATTGCTTACTAGGCACAAATATCAAAAAATAAGCAAAAGCTTGATGATTACCAAGTAAAACCATATGACAGGGGGGCCTGGATGGTTCAGTGGGTTAAGCCTCTGCCTTTGGCTCAGGTCATGATCCCAGGGTCCTGGGATCGAGCCCCGCATTGGGCTCTCTGCTTGGTAGGGAGCCTGCTTCCCCCTCTCTCTCTGCCTGCCTCTCTGCCTACTTGGGACCTCTCTCTCTGTTGTCAAATAAATAAAATCTTAAAAAAAAAAAAAGCCATATGACAAAGTAACTTATGTCTCTGCTCCCTAATCTGTCAAACACAAATGGTAAACACATTTCATCAAGAACACAACAAGAGAAAAGGAATCCAAGAGGCATTCACATATGGTCATATAGGGAAACTGACTTCTTCAAATCCTTCAAAAATAAAGCTGTGAGTGCTAGGACTAATATTTTTAATAAGGTTCTTAAAGGATGTGGTCAGATTTGATCATTTGTATCAAAAGTCTTTAAAATATTTTTATCTGTTGATGCAGTGTCCCACTCCCTGACACTCATTAGGGACCTAGAGACACACACACAAAGACTTATGTAACAGTGTGCTTGTTGCTGCATTATTTCTAATAAGAAAGAAATCAGAGACACTTAAATATTCAACAGAAGACTGGCTAATTGTATATTCATGTGTCTGACTGACAGACAACCATTAAGAAACCAATAAGGAAGAATATTTGATGACATAGGAGAATGCTCATGATACAGTCAGTGAAAAAGACAAGTTACAAAACATTATGGATAAAAAAATGTGGTGTGTGTGTGTATGTGTGTGTGTATGTATGTGTATATATATATATATATATATATATATATATAAAATGGAATATTACACAGCCATCAAAAAATGAAATCTTGCCATTTGCAACGACATGGAAGGAACTAGAGGGTATTATGCTGAGCGAAATAAGTCAATCAGAGAAAGACAATTATCATATGATTTCTCTGATATGAGGAATTTGAGAGGCAGGGCAGGGGGTCGTGGGAGGAAGGGAAGGGAAAAAAATGAAACAAGATGGGACCAGGGAGGGAGACAAACTGTAAAAGACTCTTAATCTTAGGAAATGAACAGGGTTGCTGGGAGGTGGGGGAGGAAGGATAGGCTGGTTGGGTGATGTACATTGGGGAGGGTATGTACTATGGTGAGTGGTATGAACTGTGTAAGACTCATGATTCACAGACCTGTACCTCTAAAGCAAATAATATATGTTAATAAATTTAAAATAAATAAATAAATAAATAAAACATTACACATAGTATGAGCTCCATCTGTAAAAAGACTGTGCGAGAGAAAAAAGACTGGCAGGATATATAATAAGATAGTGACTATCTCTTCTTGATCTTCAAAATTGGATATAATCCTTCTCCTAATACCCTCCATGTTAGGAGAAGGAAAGGAAAAGTGAATGGGGGTAAATCAGAGGGGGAGACAAACTATGAGAGACTGTGGACTCTGAGAAACAAAGTGAGGGTTATGGAGAGGAGGAGAGGGCTGGGGGTTGGGTGAGCCTGGTGGTGGGTATTAAGGAGGGCATGTATTTCATGGATGTGGTGCATAAACAATGAATCTTGGAACAATGAAAATAAAATTAAGATGTTAAAAAATTGGATATAATCAATATATAGAAAATTTTTTTAACATTTTATTATTTTATAATTGGGAGAAAAGTTATTTTAAAAGACAAGGCTATAATGACATATCACCTCCTACCTATAAGAATGGCTAAAATCAACAATACAAGAAACAACCAGCAGTTGGCAAGGAGGTAGAGAAAGGAGAACCCTCTTGCACTGTTGATGGGAAGACAAACTGGTGTAGCCACTCTGGAGAACAGTATGGAGGTTCTCAAAAGTTAAATTTGGAACTACCCTATGACCCAGCAACTGCACTACTAGGTATTCACCCAAAGAACAAAAAAATACTAATTCAAAGGGATACACGCATCCTGATGTTTACAGCAGCATCATCTACAATAGCCAAATTATGGAAACACCCCATGTGTCCACCAATTGATGAATGGATTGATGAATGTGATTATAATATCCCCAATGGAATATTACTCAGCCACAAAAAGAATGAAATCTTGCCACTGCAACCACATGGATGGAGTAAAAAAATACCATGCTAAGCAAAATAAATCAGAGGACATATACCAAATGATTTCACTCATATGCGGAATTTAAGAAACAAAACAAATGAGCAAAGTTGGGGGATGAGAAAGGGACAAACCAAGAATCAGACTCTTAACTAAAGAGAACTGCTGGTTACCAGGGGGAAGGGGGTTGGGGGGGATGGGCTGAATAGGTGATGGAGACAAGGAGTGCACTAATCATGATGAGTATCGGGTCCTGCATGGATGTGTTTAATCGCTTTGCTGTACACCTGAAACTAATACTACACTGTATGTTAACTAACTGGAATTTAAATAAAAACTTTTTTAAAAAAAGCAAAAGAAGAGGCTGTTAATCTGCTTTCTATGGTTTTTCAATGTTCACTGTTACTCTTGGATTTGTCCATGTCATTGGTCAGTTTCAGAATAACCTGAAAGCCTTAGGGAAAGTCCAACTCTTTTACTTTATAAACTTTTTAGGTCACTCCAGAAAAGGGGGAATTTAACCTTCTGGAATAGAGAATGCCTCACTTCCTGAATCTATATCAACTACTTCTTATTCATCAGTTCCTATCAAAATAATAGTTTTTCAGGGTGCCTGGGTGGCTCAGTGGATTAAGCCTCTGCCTTCGGCTCGGGTCATGGTCCCAGGGTCCTGGGATCAAGCCCTGCACTGGGCTCTCTGCTCAGCGGGGAGCCTGCTTCCCCCTCCCTCTCTGCCTGCCTCTCTGCCTACTTGTGACCTCTGTCTGTCAGATAAAAAAGTAAAATCTTAAAAAAAAAAAAAAGTTTTTCTAAATCTAGACTCCAGAGCTACAATCTATTGCCCTGGTTCGGCTCCCTCTGCAAAGGGGAGGGCAGGCATCGCTCTGACATCAGGCTTCACGGCATATACACATCATAAGGGATGGTGCTGGGAGGTCAGATTCTAAACCAGCTGGCCTGTGAAGTCGGAAAAACTGGCATCTAGGCCCCGAACTTTGGTGTATTTTATGTTCCAAGAACACAGCAGAGGAACATCTTGGTGTGGAAGAAGTCACCAGTCCTAGGCACAGGAGGGCTAAGCTGCTCTCCATACTGTATGGCTTGAGGAATACCAGACACCCAAACCACCCTTCTCATCACACGGCTTCCTGTCCTTTCTCCTTGTATGTGCTCTGAAAGCCTCACAGTCAGGTGTGTGCATTCAACTAGATAGGGAGTGGTCTCTGACCAGGGTAGGGGACATCATCCACAGGTGCATGTTTTCCAGGAATGCCATGAACTAAAGGAAAGGAGAAGGCAAAAAGCTCCCATTAATAATACACAGCAGATTAGTTCATGGGATTTACCAGATATTTCCTAATAGAAAAGTCCTTCTTCTAGGAGTCAAGTTTTGATTGGTGGGGCCAGGGGGTAGGAGGGAACAAAATACAAGAATAACAGGAAGGGTCAGGTGCAGAGCTTCCAAACTGGTCA
This sequence comes from Mustela erminea, assembly GCF_009829155.1. Classification (NCBI taxonomy): domain Eukaryota; kingdom Metazoa; phylum Chordata; class Mammalia; order Carnivora; family Mustelidae; genus Mustela; species Mustela erminea. The sequence continues at coordinate 91,237,828 of NC_045623.1, forward strand.
GTCAGTCTGGCCCAGAAACATGTTTTGTTTGACCCTCCTCGACTTTATAACTGGGAGATTTGACATAGATATCTATCTTTGGCATCTCTTCAAAATCTCAGAAGACTTAGCACCACTAGGCCAGCCATTCACCATGGTGACGACTGGCTATCCCACTGGAAGGGTATGTGCTCCCAGACTCCCAGGGGCCATGTGCAGAAGTGACTGGAAATGAAGGCACCCCTGGCCTGCCCGCCTCGTGCCTGTGCCCTGTCCTGCTCCTGCAGGAGTTAGTCTCTAACACCAGCTCTAGGGTGGGGGTTGAGAGGAGGGAGTAATAAGGGCAACAGTCTTTTCCAGTTCATTATTCTGTGTTTCTTTGTCCAACCTGTTAACAACACACCACCCAGAGAGGCGACATGTACCTTAGGAGACAGAAGAGCTGTCATTCTTCCCATAAAAGAGAAACTAAAACTTGTTCTAGTCCTGAGAGTCCTGGTTGGCTAAGAAAAAGGTCTCAGAGATTTGCAAAGACTGAATGCCCACGCTAGCTGTCAAAGGATCCAAACGGCTGGTTTCTAAATGATAGCGTGAGTAACATTTAAAGAATATAGTTCCTTTTCCTCGGAGCACATCCCCTTCAGGGAATCCACCCCTAATCCCCTTAGTTGGAAATCTCAATTCATCATGTGCCAGCAGGGGCACTGACTCAGAATCTGACACAGAGTTTTACAGTAGTTCCTTCTAAATTCTAGGGAGGAAACTTTCCAACTGCCTAACTAGAAATCCCTGTTTTGTTAGAATAAACGCTCAGTACTCAACATAAAAATGTTCCTAACGTGGACTCCCTGCCCCAAATAATTTGTGTACTTTATAATTTATCCATACAATATAATTATCTTCTTTGATCACCTGGATATGAAGATATTAGGTAAACCACTGCCTTAAATTCATTGATACCTTGTTTCTCAAAAACTGGTTTTCAAGTCACAAACTTGACCCCAAGTCAACATGGTTTTCAAGTCACAACCTAGCCTGGTTTAAGTATAAAATTATCATGCTTCTATTACCACATTTATATCTCAGAATATTATAGTTTTAAATCACTGTAATGGTTAATATAAACTCAGACTATATTATGAATTAACATAAACAAAGCTAACCAAGTAAAACCCTACAGGTTCCGTAAATACTGGGAGCGTGGCAGAAATGGTGATAAATCATGCCTGCTTGGAGGCAATGCTACACAAACATGAATCAAAAACATTTTCCCACAGAGACAGAAAACAAACATGCTAAACTTACTAAATAGAACGATGGCTCTACCACTTCTTTTTTGCACTTAATAACTTCCAGATAATTTGACAGCAGCTATTTCCAACATGTTTAATTTAGTTAGAACCTCTCACTGTCCGGTTTTCATAATCTGACTCTAAAATTTCAGCTCAGAGTAAGACCACTCCATGTCAGTTTCTCCATGCACCTGCAGCAGCCCGGCAGCCAGCACTCGCTGGGAAAGCAGCCAGGGTAAACCCCCAAAGCCTGATCCCTGGCCCCCAAGATCAGATTTTCTCATGCAAACTATTCCTGACACACAGCAAACTGTATTCAAAGGCAAAAGAGAACAATCAAATGGACCATTCTCCCTCTCGCACCAGAAATGATACATAAGCAGTCAACACCCTTTCTAACCTGGGAACTGCCTTGGAGCAGAACTGTGCACGGGGACAAGGAGAATGCCCAGGGCTGCGGAGTGGGAAGAGAGAGGGCGAGACTCACCAGGAGAGATGAGTAAGACAAGCAAACTGAGATGTTGTCCTCCAAGTTCTTGGCCGAGGTGTGTGTTGTGCTAAGATTCCCTGGCCCCGAAGCACAATCAACCCAATGCCAGAGCAAATGGCTTTTTTCTGAGAGCAGTTCCTTGGAGGAGTTTTCTCTCTTTGTCCCTTGTAAGTTCCAGACATTCTTGGACCTCTGCACAGCCTTAGAAAACGGTACTGGGTGCCTGGGTGGCTCAGTTGGGTAAGAGTCTGACTCTTGATTTTGGCTCAGATCATGATCTCAGAGCCTGTGTAGGGCTCTGTGGTCAGTGGGGAGCCTGCTTGAGATTCCCGCTCTCACTCTCCTTCTGCCCTCCCAACATCCCCCCCATAATAAAACACTCAAAAATAATAAAAAATAAGTTTTTTAAAAAGAGAAGAGTACTGATAGAGTACTAAATTTCAAAACTTCCTAGGAAATACCAAGGAAAGGGGCTTAGAGTAGAAAGCATTCTATTTTTTAGAAATAAGACTGTTAACAACCTAGTCCAGAGCAACAAATAGTAGGACACTGGATGTTTGTGCTTGACCTGGTCTGATGGAACATTTAGCTTTTCTCACGTCAAAAGCCTCTCTGAGCGCACGGCAACTCCACTTTGAACCACACTGCACTGTACTGTACTTACTGATGCTCATCGTTTTCTCCCCCTCTTTCTAATATTTTCCCCGCACAAAGCTAATACTCACTCAACAAGTATTTATTGACTATCTGCTCTGTCTACCATGGTAGATAAGAGAAAAGGAGGTCCCTGACCTCACTGAGCTTACACTCCATTATGGATATAACAAGCCTGTGTAAAAATTCACACTACATAGAAATGGACGGTATAGGAAGTAAATATCCCCTATCATCAACTACAACTGACCATCTGGTACGTACTATTTCAAATAATTTTCTGTGTACCTGAGAACTACATCCACCCGTATTTTGTAATATATAATATTTTGCTACTTCCTCCCCTTTAATAATCAATCTTGGAGTCTTTCCATTATCTTTTTTTAAGATGGGTTTCCATCTTTCAAGAGAATCCTTTGTACACTTTCCCCTCCACACCAATGTGATTCCCCACTTAGGACTCTTCAGGGCTTGGGGGAGGGCTGGAATAGTCCATAAAAATGCCATCTCCCCTGGGGCACCTGTTCCATAGACTGCTCATAGGCTCTACCTCCTGAACTGACTGCTCTGTCTTGTTTCTTCCCCACAGTCGGGTTGGCCTGTATTCTCCCTTTGTGCCAACAATCTCGGGTTCCATGTACTGAATCTCTTCCCCGCCTTCTGCTTCAGCTTGGCACCAGCAAGTTCCTTGCCCTTCTTTGCCCCTGGAGCTAGGAGCCAGCCCTGCTTACTCCTAACCCTGAGATGGGCAAGTACCTGCAAAGCTTCCTGCAAGGGACAGGAAAGATGGGCAGCTGTAAGAACTGATGCCTCTTTGTTCTTCTGGTGTATAGCATCTGCCCCTAATTTTCCTTATTGCTTTGAAAAGCTTTTCTAAGATGAAAAAATAAGAGTTTCCTGGATTCTCTCTTTACATGGGTCTTTTTTAGTTATTTACACCAAGTCCTAGTAAATCCACGGACTTTATATTAAATATCAGTATCCAAAAATATGACCCTTTCTTTTCAAAGGATATATAATTTTTAGTTGTGCATGGACATCTTGAAATGTGGGGAAATGAAAAATAAGAAGTACTGTACATTGTCTCTTATTGTCAGTGTACCTGGGTGGCTCAGTTGCTTAAGCCCCTGCCTTGGGCTCAGGTCGTTGATTCCAGAATCCTGGGATCTAGTCTCGAGTTGACCTCCCTGCTTGCTGGGGAGTCTGCCTCTCACTCTGCCCCTCTCTACCTGTTCCTGCTCTCTATCTCTCAAACAAATAAAATCTTAAGCAACAACAACAACAACAAAAAAACCTGTTTTCTATTGTTTTTCCCTAAAGAGCAAGACCACACCCCAGAGGTTTATATAAGTCAGAGGCTATACAACAATCTCAAATGATAGTATTTGAAAGAAAAGATTAAATTCAGAAATACAAAAGACTGTGAACTGCTAGTTATACCACACTTGGGCAGTCTGTGCCACCAGCAAGTCCAGTCAAAGGGGAAAACTGGCTGTTTTTAGCTTTGGCTACTTTTATCTCCTTTTTTAAGCTAAACCTAAAAATCGTAAATGCAAACAGAAGGTTTATTTGGGCTAGAAAGTGGAATGAAGAGCACTGACATTGTGCTTAATGGAACCCACCAGCTTAAACTAGACAGGAGTCACAAACACATGACACCCTGCTAAAACACAATACTAATCAATATACTCATTGATGGCCTAGAATATTATATACCCATTTAATAAAATATGTTGTCATCAATATATATGCTCCAAACAGATTTCTCTAAGATCCAGATATGGTAATATAAGTTAGTCCCTGGGCATGAATGTTCAATGCTCCTCAGTATAAGTGTTTCTGTAGCCCTCTGAGGCAGGGCCACCAATGGCTGAGAGATTATCTAAAAAATCCTGATAAACACTTTCTCCTCTATCTCCCTATTTCAAGTCTCCAAATAAGCAGGATTATACAAACAAACTAAGATATAAATGACTATATTTTGGTGTGCTTAAAATAACCAAATACAGGGACGCCTGGGTGGCTCAGTGGGTTGAAGCCTCTGCCTTCTGCTCGGGTCGTGGTCCCGGGGCCCTGGGATCAAACCCCACATCAGGCTCTCTGCTCAGTGGGGAGCCTGCTTCCCTTCCTCTCTCTCTGCCTGCCTCTCTGCCTACTTGTGATCTCTGTCTGTCAAATAAATAAATAACTAATCTTTAAAAAAAAAATAACCAAATACATTTAGAGGAATGAAAGAGTGAGTATCCAATATAGTATAGCTTTTGCCAGATTTCCATGTTTCCCTGAAGAGAGGGCTCTCCCCAGCATTCTCGCTTCAGACTTTCTCCAGAACTTACTGTCATGGCAATATCCAAACCCCAGGATCCCAGGCCTTCCAAGCTGTCACTGATGACCTCTCCTCAGGGGAAGCTGATAGTTATATCCCTGGTCTCAAATCTTCTAATTCAGGGTTCTCAGGTCTGCAGGTGACAGCCTACTCCAGAATTATCCCTCCCAAAAGGGCAAATTCCATGCTGGGTGGGTCCCAGCTGTCTGAACCAGAGTAACTCCCAAGCTAGCCCTAATCAGAACTGAGTTCTAAGAGACTCTGTAAGCATTCAAGGGTATGAGTGGATGGCCCCTGTTCTGAGATTAAGTACGCCCTTGTGTCTTTGGGTAAGAGCGGAGAATTTTAACTACACTTAGAACAGCATCTCTATAAAAAAGGAAATGAATGAAATCTGAATAATTCATGAATTAATAATATATGAATTCTGAAGTTCTAAGCATTTCTTCTATAGATCTTAACCATGAGAACTTAAAATCTAGGTCTGGTGCCAATCCTTGAGCAAGCTTTAGTTGTATGTACACTTAAACAAAAACACAAAAACAAAAATATAAAGTAGAAAAATAAAGCAGGTTGATAAACCTCTTTAAAGCAGCATGGTTAGAACAAAGGTGGAAGTCAAGAAGAAACTCCAGTCTGGTCCCAGCACTCCGACCACAGCTTGGTCACCTGGACTAGCTATTTAAACTTCCAGGACTCATTAACTTCATTGATACAAAGACAGGGTTGAGGACGCTGTTCTAGATGCCTCTGATAAGTCTTTCAGCTCCAAAAAAATAATCACCATTCTAAATTACACTCAGTTTTGTTAAATGCATCTCCACTAGGCAAAGTGTGGAACTTTTCCTTTGTGAATCTTCATACCAGATACTATTCAACTATATTAAAGTCAGAGGTGATCTCTTATTAAGAACAAGCACTAAAAATAAAAAAGATGAATCTTCTGTCTTGGCTACCGAAAAAAAAAAAGCGGTGGGGAGGACTAGAATAAAGAACCAAAAAGAGACTTTTGTTTCAACATTTCTACAGAATATGGATCACTTTACATCTTGTAGTCAATTTTAAATTCTCTTCCTTGACCAGGAAAGTGAAACAAGTAACAGTCAGCAAGAAGAATCCCTCCAAGGGACGCCTGGGTGGCTCAGTGGGTTAAGCCGCTGCCTTCAGCTCAGGTCATGATCTCAGGGTCCTGGGATCGAGCCCTGTATCAGGCTCTCCACTCAGCGGGATGCCTGCTTCCCCCTCTCTCTCTCTGCCTGTATCTCTGCCTACTTGTGATGTCTGTCTGTCAAATAAATAAATAAAATCTTTAAAAAAAAAAAAAAAAAAAAAGAATCCCTCCAGTCTTGGGCTGTATTTGAGAGGGAGCTTAATGCCAAGTGCACACAAAACCATCATCTCTTTTGCTTGCGGGCCCTGAAACTGCAGGAAAGTGGCTCAGGTGACACCCTGACCCAGCCCATCTTCAAGTGACTGCTGAAGGATCTCACAGAACTGCCATGGAATATTCCACATCAAGGGAAAAGAGGGTGATACTAAGTTGGCAAAATGAGCTTGATATAATTTTTTTTTAAGATTTTATTTATTTCTGGGATGCCTGGGTGGCTCAGTGGGTTAAGCGTCTGCCTTCGGCTCAGGTCATGGTCCCGGGGTCCTGGTATCGAGACCTGCATCGGGCTCCTTGCTCAGCGGGGAGCCTGTTTCTCCCTCTGCCTGCTGCTCTCCCTGCTACTTGTACTCTCTCTCTCTCTCTGACAAATGAATAAATTAAAATCTTTAAAAAGAAAAAAAGTTGTATTTCTTTGAGAGAGAGCGTGCGAGCAGGGAGGGGCTGGGGGGAAGGGAGAAAAGAATTTGAAGCAGACGCCACCATGAGCACGGAGCCTGACTCGCTGCAAATTCGGACCTGATCCAAAACCAAGAGTCAGATGCTTAACCAACTGTGCCATCCAGGCACCCTTCAAATACAATTTCAGTGAAAAAAACTGGATACAAAAACTATACAAATGCTATGGCCGCAGCTATATATGTTTAGTTGATGAAAAGAACAGTGATTCGTGTCATGTGGTGGGACATTCCCCCTTTTCTCTGCCTAAATTTTCTGTAACTTTTTTGATATTTAAAATGTTTTAAAATTGACCACTGAAGAGAAAACAAATCTCATTCTAATTTACATTATTTACATTATTCCCAGCACTTAGTAAAATAAGTGAACTTCTTCATTGCTTTTTCTGTTTTTATCTAGAATTTTTCTCAGGTCAGAATTAAAAATATTTTGGCTACCCACATTACACATCGTTTCTAAACATCTTGGGTAAAGAGCTCAAAAATCAAGCTGGCAGAAATCAGGTCATTTTGTAAGATGTATTTTTCAAATAAAAAGGGGACTTTGGACTGGCTTTCACAGGTTCCCAATCTCTTCCTGGGCAGGATCCTAAAGAAAACACTTATTCCCAATGCTCCACCTTCCCCCACCATTCCTAACCTTAGCAGGCTATCAGCATCCTTTTTCTGTGCAGGGCTAGACAGTGACTATCTTCACCTTTATAGGCCATACCGTCTCTGTGGCTACTACTCAACAGCCACTGTAACACAAAAGCAGCCACAGATGTGGTGTGCCTGGCGGGGGGGGTAAGCCTCCACCTCTTGGTTTCAGCTCAGGTCATGCTCTCAGCATCAGGAGATCCAACCCCACTTCGGGCACGTAGCTCAGTGGGGAGTCGGCTTGACATTCTCTCTCTCCCTCTCCCACGGCAACTCCCCACCCTGCCCCGCACGCATGTGTTTTCTCTCTTTCAAATAAATAAATAAATCTTTTTTAAAAAGGCAGCCACAGACGCTACATAAATGAATGAGCGTGGTTGTATTCCAGTAAAACTATTTTTTACAAAAACAGGCAGTGAGCCAGATATGGCCTGTGAGCAGTAGCGTGCCAGCCTGTGGTCTACACACCCTGGAGAGCACAGATGGGGCTCAGAGGGATGGAGAAAAGACCTAAAGGTCTACTTGCTCCTCCTAAGGAATGGCTGTCAAACCTTTGTACAGCCACACTGATCTAAAAGAATTCTCTTTGAAAGTGTTACTGATGAATTTTTCCACCAAAAGTCACAGAATGTAGCAGTTCCCAGCCACATTACCCGTAGAATGATACCTACAGAATGTTTTGCAATTAATTTACTATTAATAATACAGGACTGGTTTTTCAAATGATTTTTTTAAAAAACATTTATAAAACAAGAAGCAGTAGATCAGTCTTTTCCCAACAGCCAGCCTGGCCAGCACACAATCCTGGGCATGTCTGCTGTAGCAAAGGGCTCACGTACCCACTGTATGTTTGCATCAGGAGCCTTCCGGGGCGCTGCATCCAGCCCCTCTCCGTCTTAAAATAACAACCCCTTTCTCCAGCTAACAACTCAACATGTCAGGTTTGGATCAGTTATAGTCTTACTAGTATCCATCAAAGCACGCATGAAGTCAAACAGGAGGAAATGCGAGATAGCCAAGAAGGGCAAGAGGAACTGGTAAGGCCTCCTACAACCATGCTGAATAATTTGCTCACATACTCTTCTTTTTTATAAACATGCACTGTCGTTCATCTTAGAAAAACTGGAAAATGCATGAAAGTAAAAAGAAAAATTAAAGCCCCAATACTATCATGAGACAATAACTATTGTTATCATTTTAGTTCCATTCCCTCCAAGTTATTTTTCTGTGTCTATGGGGGGGAAAAAAAGATGTTTTTGATAAAATTGCTTTCTACTTTCTTCATTATTACGTCATGAGCTCTTCCCTGTATTGTTCAATATGGCTCAAAAAAGTGATTTGGTAATGTCTATATTAAAAGTCCATCAAATGAATGGACCATATTTTATTTAAAATTTTCCCCTGTTGTCAGATATTTATATCATCTCTTTATTTTTTTGGAATACGTTAGAAATTGAATATAATCCTATGCAAGCCATAAAACTATTTAAATATAATATTTTCTATTTATGTATTTGACAGCAAGTATTCCCTAAAACAGAGTAATTTCTGGGGTCTTCCAGATCAAGGCACATCAGAGTGCACGTTAGTGACCACAAGAAGAGGCCTACAACCCAGAACAAGCATGGGGGCACTTGACCCGTGCATGTGAAAACTGGCCATCTGAGTCCTTGAACTTCTTTACTAGAGGCAGATCGGGTAGAGTCAAACAACGTTGCAACTATGGCCCACGTGAGATGCTGTCACAAGACTGAGCCTCCTCTGCCCTCTCTGCAAAACCCAACAGAGGAAAACTGTTTTGCCTTGACTGCTATTATTAAAACTGTGTAGGAGAAAGGATGTTAAAAAGCTTGGGGGCACATGTTTTGTTTATAGTATATAGTAAATTTGTGGGATATTTCCTTTGAAATAGAAGGTCAACTAATTGGTCTTTCTCCCATGGGTGTCTGGAGAGGGTCCTCTGCTGAGTGTTTTCCCTGCAGGGCATCATGCGCAGAATGTCGTAACGAACACATGTGGATGTTAGCCTGGCAGCATCAACAGCATGGGACGCTTCTGCAAGTGGCTGGGGGCCCAGAAGCCTCCAGAGCCTTTAGCGGTAGAATCCAAATATATTTCCCTTAATCTAGCTGCCAGTCAGAAAATTAAGACAAATTAATAATCTAGTTCATATAATTTATAATGCTGGAAACCTTGCCTCCTAGGATAAATTGTCTGCTCTTAATTAAGCCAAAGGAAAACGGATATAAGATAACTTAGCAGAGGGAGGGAGTTATAATTGTCCTCTTGAATTACACATAAAAAAAGCTCCAGTTAAGGTCCCATTCTCCAGATTGAAAGATACGAAGTAAAAGGAACATATGTGTATTTTAGAAAATATAAAAAACAGAAAAATTAAGGCTGAGCCAGTCAAGGTAATACAACAATGTTATTCTTTTACTTAAAGATGGGAAAGGAACATATCTGATTAAAATTTAAGTCTAATGTTTTATTTACCTACTGGATTTTTAGAAATTACTTTTTAAACCTAATTTTCCCACAGTTACCTGGGGGATAATTCACAGTTTAAGTGGAGTTAACAAAAACCAAGCACAAGGTGGTAAGGACAACATTCTCCACACACCCCCACCCCACCTTCTGTATCTTTCTGACAAAGAGCCGTGCATGCATGGGACACGGACTCTTTGCTGTGTGTCCGTGCCACAAGAACTTTGGATATGCAAACAGAAAAGGACCAGGACTACAGGTAAGTCTCTCAACACCACAGGAGGTATCAAGTTACATGTAAATTGGTCCAACATGCAAAGAAATCACTGTCACCTCTTACTTTCAACACTGGAAAGAGCTGGAGTCAACGCCTCAGGACAGTGGCACTAGGGGACCAACAAAGTCATGTGAAACGAACATGAAACGAACACTAATAAAAAGTCAAATACCACAGAGTTAACAATCACAGTATCTGATCACAAGCAAGGCCTACAGGCCGGTATGGAAGTATCTATTTTTCAAGACCTAATTCAGCTTTACTGGAAAGTGGCAGTAAAGACACAGCACACACTTACCTTACCAGTGCATCTGGTTTGCTTAGCTGGTTATTAGGAATACAGTTTTCCATTAAGTCCTTGTGTGTACTTGGGCTCTTGCTCGTGCATTTTTGCTTCTTCTCGTTTTTACTAGATGAGGAAGGAATGCTCCCGTTTGTGGCGCTATGACTGCGAGGTGATGAGTTCACAACTCCGCTGGCATTTTTGTAATTTTTTGAGGAAGCAGTGCATGAGTCCTCTTTCAAGAGATTTTCTGTACTTCCCACAAGATCATTATTCAATCTTTTACTATTGATATGGTTTTCCATATACTCAATTTCTTGTATTTTCGAGTCTACAGGTTGTAGAATATTGTTGTTATTTATTCCAAGGTTGTGTTTTTTGGCATCCTTGTCCTTTTCTTTCCCTTTTTCTCGGTATTCTATCTCTGGCAAAGTTGTGGAGAGTTTTTTGTTGGCTGGGATACCCCCGTTGTGGTGTATAAGGATCGAGGAATCCATATCAGGCAATCCTTTGGCTGCTACAATACCAAAAACAAACCAACAAACAAAAAACCCACACCGGAATATTTAGTTGTATAAAACCACAGCACAGACTGAGTCAAGAAACTGCATTACCTATGGTTAGAAACTCACTATATCAATTTGCAAACTCATTGAGAAGCAATAACCACACCACATCTCGCTAACTTCAAGAAGCAAATCCAGATAAATTTGAGAAGCTGCACATTCAGAAAATCACCATCGCTTATAAACACCAAGCTGTTACAGTTCTGGCCTTGAAAAGAAGATGAGGATTTTATAATTAAATCATACTTATCAGTCAGATCCAACTTGCCTATCACCAGAAAGAAGAGGACACAGGCCAGTCAGACTCTTAAGAGGCCTTATTTTAAGAGATGCTAACCAAACTGTTAATAACTTTACTGGAAAGACAGTGATTACATAAAAGAAGAGGTGTGATGTTAGGATATAGGGCATTATCCTTTTCTTGATCGAGCACCAAGGTAATAAGAAGTCTGTGTCATTTATTAGACCACTAGACAAGAATTTTCTGTATGAGGTCTACATACTCCAGTTTGTCCAAGTCTACCTGAAGAGATATTTTTGCACCATTCAGAGAATAAAAGTTTGGTATATATCAACTAAAAACATGACTCTAAACTTCCAACCCTCAAATCAGAGAAAACTGATCCTGCTGTCAATCCATCTGCTGAACTGGATCTATGCCCTTAGAGAGATCCTGTTAGAAAAAGCTCTCTTTAAGATTCGCCTTGCATCATATGAACCACTTAGAATGGGACCTACCCACCTCTGCTCCATTCAGAAGAATTTTAACTTATAAAACAATTGTTTCTACCTCTCGATCTTGCTTCTACTTTGGTTCTTGGCCTGCCTCAATTACAAGCTCACAGAGTTATACATATACATCGCTACCGCGAATAAATATTTTTAAATACTTATAACAGATAAAATATTAAAATAGAAAATAAGCTATAAAAATAAAATAAAATAAACATAGTAAAAGCACATGGTCATCATCGGGCACTAGGTAGTTAACCCCCACACCCTGTTACTTCATGACCAAACAAAGCAATGGCCCTGAAAGGGAACACTAGAAAACAGGAAAATCCTTGGTCATTTTCCAAAGTCCTACCAACTTTGCAGGGGAAAAAAAAATTCTACTGATAGACAAAATAATGACTCATCTACTGAGCCAACACAACTTCAGGGTAAAGACCTACCTTCCTCGGCCTCTTTTTCCTGCTTCTGTAGCATCTGTTGCTCTGGGGGGAGAGCTTGTTGAAGAAGCTGCATGTAAAATTCGTTCTCTTTTTGCACTTCCTTCTGCTTCCTTAATCGCATTTTGTAGCTTACATAACTTTTGAAGCCAAAGCCCAAAGTCACCACAGGGTACCCAATACTAGAAAGAAGAAAGTGCAGCCAGTTATCACCAGTAAAAAAACAAACAACACATGCATCAAGCACATGAGGACACCTCGGACTGAAATAAAGAACTAAATTCTAGATGACGATGGTATTAGAGCACTTAGTAAACACAGACATATATGGGATGTCTGCTGTGGAAATGAGAGGCAGCTGGCACACAGAACACACCCGCCGGGAGCAGAAGGACTGCTAGACCAGTAGAGGCTGTCCACCAGACTCTGGCATTCTTTAAACCAGCTCAAGAACTTAACCCAGTGATTGCTGGATATAGTGGCTAATGCCTTTGATTAACAGCAAACTCCACTGTGCATTATTAGAACTTGGGATCTGTATGCTTTTAAGAACAGGGCAGAGATTTTATGATTGGGCATAAGTGAATACTGTAAGTGTTAGAAAATCAAAAGGGACACGTATTCATTTTTAATACCATAGCCAGGGTCAAATTCAGGTGACTACTTTATTCTTGCTGCCTGAGGGGTACTGTCAACTAGTTGTTCCTGAAAAATCAGTTCATAAATCCTGTCATACATAAATTCAAGAGTTATTTAAATAAGTATTGATATTATCAGTGCCAATATTTGTTTTATACTCCCAAGTTAAACCAACTGTACTTTTAACTCTAACCTCTGCGATAAAAAGTTGAAATATTTTCATTCAACTCATCAGTCTCTCTAATACCATTTCAAAGCTTCTGCAACCCTGTCAAAACTCATAGTAACATTCAAACTTATAAATTATAATTAGCCCAAATGTGATCCCACTACAAATTTAAAGTGACAAGTTTTATTGACCAAGTTATTTCATTCATTTGCCTGTGAAAAGACTTTAAAATAATAGAAACTGTGTCTTTTTAGTTGATTCTGTTTATTTTGGTTTCTGCCATAGATATTAGCAAAAATTAAGTCAGTTCATTTAAGTATCATGAAATAGCCATACATTTCATCGAGGCATTTTAGAATCATTATCTGATTATAATAAAAATAGATAACATTATCAGACACCTTTGTGCTTGAAATTAAGTTACATATTTTACATATATCCCCTCATTTCCTCTTTCCCATGACCCCACAAGACAGGTTCCTAATACGCGGGTGAGAGAGCTAAGGCTTAGAGAGGGTGACAGGTCTGAAGCAACAATGCTTTTAGTGGAAGGAGCTGGGGTTCAAACACTCATCTGCCTGAAAAAGTGGAAAGGCTCACGGCTCTTTACCACTATGTTATATTGTCTTTTGGGTTCTTGTAAAAGCTCTAAGAAAAAACTTATAATTGAACTTACCATTCTACACTGAACACACTGAACTGACTTACAGATTAAGAACACACATAATACTCACCAGTGAGCAGCAAATGGACGACAAAGGTCTACATGAAAATTTTTGAGATCTTTAAATCTAATTGCTGCTTCAATATAAACAAAGAGTATCCAGAGGGACACTGTGGGCAAACACACTCCCCTTTCTGTGGGAAAGCAGTAGAGAGACAAGCATCAGTGATACATTAAACTAACATAACAGATGGGTTGTTTCGGAGACAAGTTCAACTACGGTAGCTTTCTTATTTTTCGAGTATAGTTGACACAGGATGTTACATCAGTTACATGTGTACAACATAGTGATTCAACTTCTCTATATGTTATGTTGTGCTCACCACAAGTGTACTTACCATCTGTCATCACACAAGCCTATTACAATATCATTGGCTATATTCCCTATGCTGTGCCTTCTACTCCCGCGACATTCATTCCATCACTGGAATCCTGTACCTCCCACTTCCCGTCACCCATGTTGCCCCTCCCCCTATGCTCCTTCCCTCTGTCGACCATCACTTTGTTCTCTCAACTACAGTAACTTTCATTAAGACTTTCGAACTAATTAAAAAACAGTATGATCCAGGGGCACCTGGGTGGCTCAGTCAGTTAAGTATCCGATGCTGAGTTTGGCTCAGGTCATGATCTCAGGGCGAGAGATCAAACCCTATGTCGGGCTCTGCGCTCAGCACAGAGTCTGATTGAGATTGTCTCTCCCTCTCCCTCTACCCTACTCCCCACACTCTAGCTCATTCTCCAAAAATAAATAAACATATTTAAAAAAAAAAAAAAAAAGGAATATGATCCAAACTGAAAACTTCTGACAAAATAAGCGATGGAGGGGCGCCTGGGTGGCTTAGTGGGTTAAGCTTCTGCCTTCGGCGCAGGTCATGATCTCAGGGTCCTAGGATTGAGCCCCGCGTCGGGCTCTCTGCTCAGCAGGGAGTCTGCTTCTCCCTCATCTCTCCCCCTGCCTCTCTGCCTACTTGTGATCTCTGTCTGTCAAATAAATAAATAAAATCTTTAAAAAAAATTTAAAAAAATAAATAAAATAAAAATTTTAAAAAAAGAAGTGATGGAATCACAGACAAAAATAAAAGACAAACATCTGGCAAAAAATATTTACAATATGTAAAAGAAAGGAGTCATAGCCCAACCATACAAAGAGCTCCTACAAATCAATAAAAAGGCAACTGAAGAAAAGAATTTACAAATTATAAAAGAAAAATATAGATGGCTAAAAACATGAAAAGATGTCCAACTTCACTACTCATTAGGGAGATACAAATGTTTCAAAAAAGAGATTCCATTTTTTTAGCCTATCAGATAAAGCAAAAATTTAAAAGACAGGTAACATAGGGAGGGTAAGGCAAAGGGCTCATTCTCATACTTGGCAAAAATATAAAGTAGGGCAACATTTTTTTTTTTTAAAGATTTTATTTATTTGTCAGAGAGAGAGAGAAAGAGAGAGAGTGCGTGCGTGCACAGGCAGACAGAATGGCAGGCAGAGGCAGAGGGAGAAGCAGGCTCCCTGCCGAGCAAGGAGCCCAATGTGGGACTTGATCCCAGAATGCTGGGATTGTGACCTGAGCCGAAGGCAGCTGCTTAACCAATTGAGCCACCCAGGCGTCCCAGTAGGGCAACATTTTTAAGAAGACAGTTTGGGGGTGCCTGGGTAGCTCAGTGGGTTAAAGAAGACAGTTTGTCAGTAAAATTAAATTTAAAATCTTATACATTTGACCCAGAAATTCCAATTCTGGGAATCTACTCTACAGAAAAGAAAAAAAAAGCCCTGGAATAAATGTGTAAGAATACTCACTATATTATTATTTCTAATAGCAAAAAATGTGGAATCATTTTAAATGTGTATCAACAGAGAACTGTTTATGATAAGTCTGTATACTGAAATATGATGCAGCTTTTCAAAGAATGATCTGTACTAACACGATATATAAAAAAAGTAAATTCTGGAGAATGAGTTACTGCACAAAGAAATGTTTCTGACATTTAATTTCTATTCTACTTTGTTTAAAAAGATTTTATTTATTCATTTGAGTGAGAGAGAGAGAGTGCACAAGCAGAGGGAGAGGCAGAGGGAGAAGGAGAAGCAGCCTCCCCACCGAGCTGGGAGCCAGACAGATGGACAGACAGGGGCTCAATGCCAGGACCTGGAGATCACGACCAGAGCCAAAGGCAGATGCTTAACCATCTGAGCTACCTAGGCACCCCGTTCTAGAAATTTTTTATTCTTAACTATAAGCTTACATTTCTTTTATAATTAAAAACAATTTTTGTGAGTGCCTATGTGACTTAGTCGATTAAGTGTCTGCCTTCAGCTCAGGTCATGATCTCAGGGTCCTGGGATCCAGCCCTCCATCAGGCTCCGGGCTCATCAAGGAGCCTGCTTCTCTCTCTGCCTGCCACTCCCCCTGCTTGTGCATGTTCTCTGTCTCTTTCTCTCTGACAAATAAATAAAATCTTAAAAAAAAAAAAAATGAAAACAATTTTCAAGGGAGGAAAAAGCAACATGCAATATAGAATAAATAAGATAAAAATAATGAGGTAATTTCCATTAATTTTTAGAATCAAAATCTGTAGGCTAGGTCTATCTGTGTCAGGACATGATTAATAATGGGATTTTTTCTTTTTTTTTTAAATGAAGATGGACTACATAAGCATGAGGTCCAGTAACTGTGGACAGAGATCCTCTGAGACTACTTAAGGCAAGCAAGTTACAGAAGAGAGAACAGGGAGTTAGGGGAGGGATATCAGTAATCTGAAGAACTAAAAATCTTTGGGATGAAACAAAAGAAAAACCATAGTATCTTGGAACTACAAAGAAGAACTTTGGTCCAACCTCCTTATCATAGTGAAGAGTAAAGTAAGGCCCAGAGTTTATGCAAATTGGGTCCAAGTTCACAGAGATAATACTGGGTCTGCTCCTAAGGAGAACTTAAGTCCCCTTAGGCCTAATCCCTGCAGTATAGAAAATGGTAAAAGCTCTGTGAAGGCAGCAAATGGCCTCAACCATTCTTACAGATTTAACATACAAAAAAAGGGGCATTTTCACAGTGCACAAAGACAAACAGCAACCCCTAGGATAAGACATTTTCAAATTCATTTCAAAATGCATTTTCAAAAATTTATATTCTCGGGCGCCTGGGCGGCTCAGGGGGTTAAGCCGCTGCCTTCGGCTCAGGTCATGATCTCAGGGTCCTGGGATCGAGGCCTGCATCGGGCTCTCTGCTCAGCAGGGAGCCTGCTTCCCTCTCTCTCTGCCTGCCTCTCTGCCTACTTGTGATCTCTCTCTGTCAAATAAATAAATAAAATCTTAAAAAAAAATTTATATTCTCTAACTCCCTATATTAATTTCTAAAGTTATCATATACATAATAAGCACATTACAGAAAAAAATTTTTAGACAAAATACCTGTATTTCTACATTTATCAAATAATCAAATCACGTTGAAAATATTTTTAAGCAAGTAATCATGTTGTACATACAGTTTTGTATTCTGTTTTTTACCCTCTTCATAGCAAGGAAGTTTAAGATTAATCATTCTTTTGTTGTAATAAATAATTTCATCAGCAATTCCTAATTAACTTATGAATTTTAAATTTTAACAAGGGGTAAGAGAAATTAAAACCAAGTTATATAAAATGTACTTATATCTTTCTGGTCCAATAAGAACACAAAGTTTGCTTTGTTTTGTTTATTTGAGCACTAATCATTTATTTGAGCACTAATCATTCCAAATTAAAACATACTTCACAACTTAGCTATTCCAACATTTCTGAGCCTAGGGCTAAAGAGAGGCCAGTATCGCTCGTGATACTAGCTTCACTGCTGCCCTGTGGGTAGCACTCCCACTGCACTCGTTCCCAATAGGTTCTGTTCATAGTTATAGGAATTGTTTTTTCCAAACTACTAAGACACTATTAAAGTAATTTAGGAAATCATTATAGTTCATCAGAGTCATGCATTGTTGAGCTGGAAGGTTCCCCTAGACATTATCTAGATTATTCCACCTTCTTATGACAAAGAAGAAACTGATGGGGTGCCTGTGTGGCTTAGAAGGTTAGGTGGTGACTCTCGATTTGGGCTCAGGTCATAATCTCAGGGTCAAGTCTCCTAGAGATTCTTTCTCTCCCTCTTGCCCCCCTTCCCAATAAATAAATAAATCTTAAAGAAGAAGAAAAAGAAGAAGAAACTGAGACCTAAATAGAATGACAAATGTAGATGGCAACTCACTTGAAACTAAGACCCAGGACAAGAAAATACAAGGAAAAACTAAAGTATGAAAAAATCACTTTAATTAGAGGAAAGCAGACTTAGAAACTGTTGTGTTAGCTTATAAATCAAGTCAGATATGAGAGCGTGCTAAGAGGGAGAAACCCATGCTCACAGTGGGTACTTCAAATAACAGAGCTGACCTGTGCCTTCTACATGGGCCAACATCAGCCTCTCAGCACCTTTGAGAAGAGAAGGAATGCTGCTCCAGAGAGCTTTAATGAGCTGGTACTCCCTCAGTGGTCAATCCTACAGGCTGCATCCAGGCCTAAGCATCAAGTTTCATGCAGCTTTGCAAAGAAGCGTAACACTCTGAGAGCCAGTCCGCACGTCCCCATGCGTCTCACTCAGGCTTTCACAGTGGACTGGAGCTATGGAAACATCTCCTCTCATCTTGGTTTGAGACAGTAGAAGTAAGCTTTACGAAGAATGGAGAGGACTGTGTGGCTCCACTCCAGTTAGAACATACCAGAAACAGTGCATTTGGTGAAGAGAACCATTAAGAACTAGGGAGATCAGGATGGTGAAATTCTTCCAAATAACCTATAAGTCATAGCTGATGAAATAGAGATGTTGTGCTTACAGACAAGAGGGCCTGAGAGGATAGGACAGTGCTTTAAATCTCTACAGAAATGTTAACCATGGATGGGAAACCACACTCCTTTGGTGTGGCTCTAATGTAGGGATGCAGTGTTGGAGCTTGAGGAGATGATCTGGAGACCCCTCGAATCTGAAGGAAAAGTTCTGTATATTTCCCTATACTTGTGGGGGAAAGCCTCCTTACATCCTCTACAAGAGAAACAAGCCCCCCCAAAACAGTCAAGAGGTACTGAGTCAAAAGTGTTAAGGAGGAAAATTCTGGCTCAGTATGAGGAAGAACTTTCTATTATAGCGACCCCGAAAACTGAGTTCCCTGTCACTGTAGCCTTTCAATCAGAAACTAAACCACTACGTGTCAGGGATGCTGTGGGGATTCTTATACCAAATAAGGGCTCAACTAAATGACCTCAAGCATTCCTTTCAAAGCTGAAACTCCAGGAACATTTTTTTCTATGTGGAACATGGCTGTCTCAGAGTCTACCTAAATAGAAATCACTTCAACTTAAAAAAAAAAAAAAGAATATTTTCATAATGAGAATTGGTTATTGAAATGTCTACAATCGAGATGTCAAATCATAAAGGCTTAAACTTTTCATTCAATAATGAAAAAAATATAAAATATATTTTAGAGGCATCATCTATTAGGAAAAGGCCACTTTAAAATGTCCACATGGTCACCTGGGTGGCTCAGTCAGTTAAGCATCTGCCTTCAGCTTGATCCCAGGGTCCTGGGATCAAGTCCTGCATTTGGCTCCCTGCTCAGTGGGGAGCCTGCTTCTCCCTTAGTCCCTTCCCCGGTCAACTGCGCACATGCAACCTTCTCTCTCTCTCTCTTTCTCGTGCACACACATACAACAATAAATAAATAAATAAATCTTTAAAAAAAAAAAAAGTCCACATTAAACTCAACTCTAAATAATGTATTCAATGAAATCACTACATTAAAAAAGTTTGAATCTAAGATTTCTATCTATCTGAGAAGCCATTAAGACTTACCTGTGTGCCATACGTACTGAACCCATACATATGTGCTAGCAGCAAAAAAAAGCCATTGTATGGGGATGAACAGCAGACATATTATATTTGACGTGAATGCTACACAAACAAAAAATACTGAGAAGGCCTAAAGGAAAAAACAAAACAAAATTAAAAACACATCTTAGAACTTGTTATTTCAAACAGATTATTAAAAGCATGTTGGACAAAATCTCTGAAACTGCCATGCAAGAACTATAGAGCAAGTTTAAACATTTAAAAGCCACCATGTAAAAAGTAGAGGTTAATTCAATATTAAAAAGTAATCCTATTTATGTCCTCAGTCATGAAGAACTGGACCAGGACAGGCTGAGGTTGGGTCACAATGAGTTCATTTGGACTCCCCAGGTGGGTTACCTAGAACAACTAGAACTTTAACACAGAAAAGCCTCCTCTCTCCTCCTAAAACATTCCTAAAGAGCCTCATTCTTAAAGAACAGGCTGTTGTCATGATAGTAAGAATTAGGCTAATGTTAAAGATTTTAATAATCCAGCCTTTCTCTGGACACACCACTGGGTATTCCCCAAGAAGCCATAAGCCCGAAGCTATCTTTTTGAGGCTCTGGATTTCTGAGTAGAAGAGTTCCAGGTTTAAGGTGTAGCCATGGAATATAAGAGAACTGCAGGTCAACCAGGGGAACAAACCTAGGCCTGTGCCCTTGCTCTAACCCAGTAGTTTTCAAAACATAGTCTGGGGATCCCCAGGGGCAGGAAGGGAGTCTCTGAGATCCTTTCAGTGGGTCTTCCAGGTCAACACCATTTTCATAGCAATATTAAGATGTTATATGCCTTTTTCATGTTCATTCACTCAGGACTAAGGTGGCTTTTTCGAGAAGCTACATGATATGTGATTTTGCAGTCCACCAAGTTCAGAGGCAGATATGAAAATGCAGCTGCCTTCCATTAAGCCAGCCATTAAAGACATTTGCAAAAACATGGTCAAATCTTCTAATTTTTTTGTTTTGAAAAACACAGTTATTTTTCATAAAAATGTGATTTTCATTAACATGCAATAGGCTTATTATTTTTAAGTGAATTAATAAACATTTAAATTTGTTTTCAGTTTTGATTTCTAATATAGTTAATATGGAGAGATCTAACCCAGATAAATAAAAGCTCCTTGAAATCCTCAGTAGTTTTTAAGACTTTAACAGGGCTCCAAGACCACAAAGTTTGAGAACCACTGCTCTAACTCTAACCCAATCACTGACACGATAAGGCTCCAGAAATACTTCAGAGTAGGACTGGGTAATTATTGCTTCCTTCACTACTCTGTTTCCCTCCCAAGGTCTTTGGCCCTCCCCTTCTTTTCACTGGAATGGTAGAGATGGGGAGGGGGTGTATAATGATTTGATCACAGTTTGTTTTTTATTTTTAATCATCAGTTACTGAAGATTTTCTTAGAAAATTAAACCCTTTATACTTGAAAAATGTATTAATAAACGTACCAGTCCCTGGTATCTGAAGGAATCATAGACGCTCCTGATGAAAAGCCAAAATGGCCACAGGTATTCAAATCTGAACTCCAGGACAAAATCTGCCAGGAGGACAAGCGCCCACACTACCAGGAATTTCAGGTATAAAAATGTACTGCAAAGCATAAAAATAAAGAATTAATTCAAGGTCACTGGCGAAGGACTAGAAAAAGAAAACGCACTGTTTTCATTAAGAGACCAAAAATATCTTCATATACCATGAAAACAGATAGAGATGTTTCCGTAAGCCACCTAAATTTTAGAAGCTCTGGCTTTCACTCTGAGACCCACAACTATCAAAGTAAGATGATGACCACAAATGCTTAATTCTATTTAAGATGGAAAGAAATTTTACATTTCACCACTATTTTAAATGTACTAAGTGTCTGATTTAAAATACTGCAACACTCTCAAAATTACAGCTTTCCAGCTCTTCTTCATTAGAAGAAAATGTCATGGTTGAAAAGCTTCGAATTTGCTGTTTCCCTCCCCCCTACATCTGTGTGAAGAGTCTTTGAAATTCTTGATGCACATCCCTACATGCTTGAAGGATTCTGGTTGGTTTTTTTCCCTCTTTTCTCCTCTTGCCTTTCCATGTAGTATTCACCTGCATTAACCAAACAAAAACCAAATGACTTCCGCAAACAGAAACTAATTTAGGGAGCAGTTGCCCATTACTACCATGGGTTGTGAGAACACAAAATGTACATTAAAGGAAACAATCCTAAGTACCCCAGCCTTGCTCTAGCTAAGATGTAAATGTGTGCTTCCAGCTCCCTCTGGATTTACGTTAAGTAGAAGCAGACTTTGATACGACAAGCAGGTAGCTCAAAACAAGGTAAGGCCATGGATTAAAATCTCAAAGCCCATATTTCTACTTCATGAGTTATACAATAGATAAATAGAAGCCTTCAGATTAATAAGCCCCTTACTAATAAGCCCCTAATTCTATGTCCTTAACCCAGTCAATTCTGGAGCAGATTAAGTTTAGGCATTAAAAAATTTAAAAATGTTTTCTTAGATATAGATTGGAAATACCTAAAATTCACTTTGATTTGGGCTAGAGCCTTGTATGCTGCTTTGTAATACAAACATTCCAATACTGATGTGATTATATTAGCTGTTTGAATATACACCACCGACAACAAAATCAAGGCTTTAATAAATCATGGTAAAGTATATTAAAATACGCTACAAAAAAAATTGATAAACTTGGTGGGTGGCAGACAACAAAAGCAAGACCCAGCACTGAGGTTTCTTTCTTTGCCCTCTAAAGCCACAAGGGTAAAAAGATGTCAAGAACAGACCAGTATGACCCTCAATGATATAGTAGCATAATGAGACATTATTTGCAATTAGGGGCAGTTTCTAATACTAACTCTTTTTTTTTTTTTTTTTAAAGATTCCATTCACTTATTCGACAGAGAGAGAAAGATCACAAGTGGGCAGAGAGGCAGGCAGAGAGAAAGGGGGAAGCAGGCTCCCTGCCGAGCACAGAGCCCAATCTGGGGCCCAATCCCATGACCCCGAGACCATGACCTGAGCCAAAGGCAGAGGCCCAACCCACTGAGCCACCCAGGCGACCCTCTAATACTAACTCTTGATAGAAGTTCTTAGGGCTTGACAATAAGTTTCGATTAAGAGGTTTGCTATACAATCAAGATACCCAAGGCAAACCAGAAGAAAACAGGCTTGCATTCCAAGTCCCACCTCACTAGACTCATTAGTCAGACGAAGACGGAGCCCTCATTCTCCCCCATTAAGAATCCATCACTGATCCAGTGGAGAGCAAGGTGTATCTCACTAGAAGGAAAACTGAGTCACATAGGCATTCAGGAACACAAATCTAATTTCAAACTAGATTTCCAAGCTGCTTAGCTTTCAAACTGAGAGGTTTGTCCTTGTCTCTAGAACTGTTTCTAGGTTTTAAAGAAGTGATAATAGCCTCTAATCCCTGTTTCTGAGGCATTTAAGAAATGGCACACATGGAAATGTTTTTACCTCTCCAACTGAACACTTTCTCCCACAGGGCTGCCCCTGCGGAGGTAACTGAGATGCGCTGAGGACATCATCTTGTGTGGTCATCCCCACTCCCCACATGGACAAAGGAGAGTACTACCAACTGTTCCCAACGCTCCCAAGGCACGGCAGGATCCCAGTCTCGCAGGCAACATTCTGTTGCACTGTTTAGAGAGCATTATCCAAAGAATGACAGCCTATTGAATACTTTTTAGTAACCCGGTCATTTAAACTGAAGGCAATATAGAAATGATCATCTTTCTAACAATGACTATTCTTTTTCAAGTATGTGACTTCAAGAGAGTTCCTTTTTCTGTATTTCATTTCTTTAAAAAAAAAAAAAAAAACTGCTTTCATACTTCATGTTCCTTGACACCCAGATCTTACTAAGTCACAGTTTAGAAGCACAGATATCTAAGGAAACTTGACCTTTCACAACCATATGCCATAGCCTCAACTTTCCTCAGACTCCCCTTTTAGGTGGGCCTGCCTCTAAAAATCAAGAGGCAATCTAATGAACAAATTAGATTTTACAATTTTCCAAAAAAAGTTCTAGAGCTTAGCTGCACAATCATGTGAATATACATATTATTACTAAATTGTACACTTAAAAGTGGTTAAGACACTGAATTTTACATTATGTGTTTTACTACACTTTTAAATATATATAAAACAAATAATTCTTTACTCACATTTTTAAAAAGTTGATTTTACTTTAGGACTAGTATTGAATTCTACTGATTCATTTCTGCCTTCAAGGTTTTAGAAAGTTTAAGACAGTTGCCTGGAGGCTCCTGGGTGGCTCAGTGGGTTAAAGCTTCTGCCTTTGGCTCAGGTCATGATCCCAGGGTCCTGGGATCGAGCCCTGCATTAGGCTCCCGGCTTAGCAGGGAACCTGCTTCCTCCTCTCTCTCTGCCTGCCTCTCTGCCTACTTGTGATCTCTGTCTGTCAAATAAATAAAATCTTTAAAAAAAAAAAAAAAGTTGCCTAATTCTGTATTCACTTAGTCCCCTGCATCAGTAAATTATGCTTATTATCCTTCTATAGGTACATGCAAAAAAAGTTAAAAGACAAGTAATCTAAAATGATTGCTTAACAGTGTAGAAACCTAATTCCTTTCCTTCCATGTTCTGATGGTCATAAGATTTAACCAAATCCAAAGAGATGACATTCTAGCAGGAAGAGCAAGTTAGGTTTTAAGCCACTGTAGCATTCTAAAATACTTCTTTTAAACCATGAAGAGAATGTGATTAAATATAAAGTATTTTTAGACATACTGTTCACAATATGGTTCATAACTTGATGTTACTTTCTTTGACCCAAATGCATTTATGAATAACTATAAAATATCTTGAACAAAAACTTAAAGCATAACTACAATGAAAAGATATTTTCCATAATAATATAATGAAACAAGGGCAGACCAGTAATGTCTCTTGATGGTCTTACAAGGTTCTGTTTTGGATGGAGGTGAAATTAAGAAGAGACACATGCAATGATTAGTCTTAATGGTGGTGATTCTTTCAAAGTGGTTATTAACTATAAGATTCTTTCCCCTCCCTCATTCTATTCCTACCCTTGCCATTTACAACCACTTTTAACCTGAATCTATTTGGCAATATTCTTCAGCTATGGATTAATCATCTACGATTAATGAGAAGTAGTACTGAACATTTTTCTTTCTCTGAGTAAAGTGCACCTTCTCTCTAGTACCACTAGCTGCTGTCATTTAGATCATTTTCTGGAGCCCACATAATTACCATGGTGTGGCCATCAATCCTCAGTACCTGACCTTTTCCCTAGGCAGACTAATGGCCATTTAGTTCACTTGGTCCTTACCACAGAAATGACTCTGTAGAAGATTTCACTGGCTGTGCTGGTGGCCATCTATCTCAATCCCCAGCTTTCCTGTCTTCTCTGTAAGAGCAACTGTGAATTGCTTTTGGCTTTCAGTATGTAGCATGATACTTCTCACACCAAACTGCTGTCTTCTCTGTTATCAAATACCTCTCCCTACTCCACCCCACTTCTAGAATATTCATCCAGCCTCTTGTCCAGCCAATATTCCTACTGAAATCTGATTATGCGTAATCATCGTCCTGCTACTCCAAGTGTGGTCCACGGACCAGCATCATCAGCGTCACTGTGAGCTTTTCGGAACAACAACAGCTATTTCAGGACCCATCCCAGACCTATGACATCTAAGCCTCCCTTTTCACCAGACCCCTAGACCATTTGTGTGTACTTTAAAACTTGAGAAGTACTGGCTCGTGGTATAAGCTTCTCATTGTCATGGAACTTCCACTGAATTCCACAATGTCTCAGAAGGAAAACAACCATCTACTTAGATAATCAGTACTTAGCTCCAAACCCTCAGCGCTCCTTCCCTCAACTGAGATCACTGTTCAGGGTTGATTCTTCCATTTTCTTACTTTTCTTTCTGAGTCACAGACAAGATGACAAGATCCCCACCTAAGTACAATTTAACAAAACGAAGCACTTCTATTACTGCACTCATCCTTCAGCACACAACACCCAAACATGACTTCTTTTAAAAAAGCCTCCCTGAGTAAAGACTGATTAGTAAAGACTGTTACCCATTATATGCTCATAACATCCTGTACCGTAAGAACATTTAATCACAGTTATAAATAAATAGTATTTTATTTAATTAACTGTTTAAATGTAGAGTCCACAAGAACAAAAGAGCTGCCTACTTTGTTCCCTGCTTTATCCTCAGTGCCCAGCAGAATACCCTGCACGCTACAAAAACTCAACAAATATTTGTTGAATGAATGACCTGCAATGCACAAGAGTGTTTAGGATTGACGGCAAGGCCTTTCCCAAAGTACACACTTGAAATGAAGGTAGACGGAGAGATCATGCACAGATGACTGGGAAGGGTATCTGAACAATGCAACAATGACAAAGGAAACAAACACAGGTTCTGCTCCAAAGATCACCATGAACCTGCTCCCAGTCTGTTCTGGTCCTCCGTAAGAAGAAATGAATCTAATCAGCCCTGCTCTGCGCACCAAACTATCACTCCGTTTGGCCTGCCTGCCACTGGCTCGGCCTACAGTGAGGGTTCTCGAAGTGTCTTCTAGTAAGCCTAACATTAAAGAAATGTGCAAAAATGGAAAGCCACACCACTCTTCTCATGAATTTATTATTTTTACATCAGCTTGTAATTATTTAAAATGTGTCCACCTTAACTCTGAGTGCAGCAAATATTGATAGATATAACCCATATAAACCAAGAGCGGAAAGAGGTCGAGACAAAACTAACTTGAGAGATGGCGGACTAGAGAAGGCTGGGCACGGCAGCGAGGTAAAATGGCCTCATCCTGCTGCACCTGCCTCCCGGTGTACAATCCAGACAGGAGGATGCCTGAGAAGACCCAAGCTACGCCTTATTTCTCTTTTTTGTTCTAGCCTCTTACAGACTGCCAAGAGAATCTTTCGAGTGTTAATTACATACACACACACACACACACACACACTCACTCCGCCACTGCAATGACAAATCTAGTGCAAAAAATGCCCAATTTAGAAAGAATAAAGAAAACCTAGAATAGAAATCTCTTAAAAAAGCTTTTAAGAATTGTGTGGTGGGATGCCTGGGTGGTGCAGTTGGTGGAGAGACTGACCCGTGCTTTCTGCAGGGGTTGTGAGTCGGCAGTTGTGAGATCGAGCCTCTTGTTGGTCTCAGTGCGAAGACTGTTTGGGATTCTCTCTCCCTCTAACCTTCCCAACCACCCCCTCTCCCAGGCGCATGCTCTTTCTCTAACATAAATAAATAGGGACGCCTGGGTGGCTCAATGGGTTAAGCCTCTGCCTTCAGTTCGAGTCATGATCTCAGGGTTCTGGGATCGAGCCCTGAATATGGCTCTCTGCTCTGCAGGGAACTTGTTTCCCCTTCCCTCTCTGCGTGCTTCTCTGCCTCCTTGTGATCTCTCTCTGTTAAATAAATAAATAAAATCTTTTAAAAATAAATAAAAATAAAACATAAATAAATAAATATTATTAAAAAGAATTATGTGCTTTAGTGTTTTTGCAAAGGACTAGACAGGCTGCAGACAAACCAAGGACAGGTACTGTAACTTAACACAATTGGAGAACTTCAGAGTTTTAGAAATTCTGCTTCAAAAACACTTCCATCTAAAAAAAAAAAAAAAAAAAAACCAAGGGGCGCCTGGGTGGCTCAGTAGGTTAAGCCTCTGCCTTCACCTCAGGTCATGATCTCAGGGTCCTAGGATCGAGCCCCGCATCGGGCTCTCTGCTCATTGGGGAGCCTGCTTCCTCCTCTCTCTCTGCCTGCCTGCCTCTCTGCCTATTTGTGATCTCTCTCTCTGTCAAATAAATAAACAAAAATCTTTAAAATATTTTAAAAATATTAAAAAAAAATAAAAACCATACCACTTTCGACAGTATGGACTCTGTGAGGTTCAGAGGCTAGTGCTGGAAGCACGTGAGGAGAGAGGGAACAACCCACAGGATTACACCTCCTACCTTCAGCAGTAGTAATCATCTACCTAATCACACCTTATGCTTACATCACATGTGTAATTTTCCCAAATGCTTTCATATTCATTATCTCATTTTAGT
Source organism: Mustela erminea (assembly GCF_009829155.1). Taxonomy (NCBI): domain Eukaryota; kingdom Metazoa; phylum Chordata; class Mammalia; order Carnivora; family Mustelidae; genus Mustela; species Mustela erminea. The sequence continues at coordinate 91,265,381 of NC_045623.1, forward strand.
CTTACAACTGTGAAATAGGCAGGGTAGTTATTACCCTTTCATAAGAAAGAAACCTGAGGAACCAGGAACTGAGAGGCTGTGGGGCACTGTTGAAAGAACACAGGAACAGGAGTCTGGAGACCACAAAGAAGTGAATTCTACTGGAATGCTGTGCTGCTGCTAAAAAACATAAATGAATATATTTCCATGGGAAAAAAAGGAAAAAAGATTAAGTGAGGAGAAAAGCCAAGAAACTTGTATGTGAAATGGAACCCTATTTTTGTTAAGAAATACACGTTTGTTTATATAGAAAAAAAAAGGATACCTAAAAATTATATAACAGTCATCACCCCAGAGCAGGAGTACTAAGGTCTGTGTTGCATTATGTGCTAATATACTATCATGTTAATTCGTTCATAACAAGTATGTGTTACTTTTATTTTTTTTAACTCTTCATTTTGAAATAACTTTGGACTTAAAGAAAAGTTGCAGGAGTACTACAAAGGGTTCCTTTATAGGTTCCAGAATACACAAATGATAAAACATTTTACCATGTTCTTATTATCATTATCCCCTATATATGTTTTATTGGTTTTTTTAAATCGAAGTCAGGAAATTAACATTGATATGTTACTATTATCTGATCTAGACACCTTATTCAAATTTCAGCAATAATTTCACTAATGTCCTTTTTTTTTTTTTTTAAGATTTATTTATTTTAAGAAGGGGAAGGGCAGAGGGGGAGGGAGAGAGAGACTCTCAAGCAGACTCCCCACTGAGCATGGAGACTGACACAGGGCTTGACCCCATTACTGCGAGATCATGACCTGAGCCGAAACCAAGAGTCAGTCAGACATTCAAATGACTGAGCCACCCGGGCGCCCCTCACTAATGTCCGTTAAAGCAAGAGATAAATAGATAGCACTCGATCAATCAATAAATCCTGGTTCTATCACATTTTGCACTGCTGTCATAGCCATACTGTGTGTGTGTGGTTTTTTTTAATTTATTTAATAGAGTTTCTCTTTTTTGAGAAAGAAAAAAGGTTCCTGGTACCTGTTGCTTCGTCTGGAAAATGAAGATAATGACTCTTGCTCTCCATGTAGCAGAGTCTGAGAGTATCATATGAATTCTTACACCTAAATTCTTACACCACTCAGAAACAATTAAGTGGCACAATACTGTACAACAGAAATGGGACAGACTTTGAGGTTAGACAGATATGGGCCTCTATCAAGTAACTAAACCTGGGGCGATCATGGTCTCCTCACATATGAAACAAGCTAATACCCTTACTGGAACAAAATAAGACAACGAAGAAAAAAACAACAGTAGTAGTAACAGCAAATAACATTATGAGCAATTATCTGTGTCGGGCATGATGCTAAGTTTTTTACATGACTTATCTCAATTATCCTTCTAGCAGTCCTCTAAAGTAGGTGGTATTATTTACCATCCTCATTTTACAGATGAGAAAACTGAGGGCTAAAGCAAGTAAGTGACTTGTTCAGGGTCACACAACTAGTGTCAGGGACATTCTTTGAAGTCAAGTTCAAATGACTTTGAAGCCCCTATGTTTATTCATCACACTGGACCTTCTTATCTCATATTAGATGTTCAATAAATATTATTTCCCTTCTTTATATACTTTCCTATATACACATTCAACTTATATAATTCTTTATTTCCCCAAAAGAACCAAGTTTTTAAAAATGAGATGTACTTTACGAAAAAAATAAACCCTTAGTATCTCATTCATAAACTATGAATTTATAAAAACTTCATTTGTAAACACATTATAAAGCTCTGCAGAAAATAAAAATTTAAAGCAAATATTCTTTTTTTTTTTTTTAAAGATTTTATTTACTTGAGAGAGAGAAAGAGACAGAGGAGCGGAGTACTAGGGAAAGGTAGAAGGAGAAGCAGACTTGACCCAGGACCCTGGGATCATGACCTGAGCTAAAGGCAGAAGCTTAACCAAACTGAGCCACCCAGATATCCCCTAAAGTCAAATATTCTTTAAAGTAATAACTACTGCACAAAAGACGGGATTAACTCAAGAGTGCTTTCTAGCGAAACTGTAATGATCATTGTACTAGACGATCACTGTAATAGAGAAACATGCTCATTGTAATAGAGAATCATCCTTGTAATAGAGAAACATGTAATTCAAAAATAAGAAGATAATTCATTATTTAGAAGTCATAATTACCATAAACCATGAGGTATAGCTTATAAAGCCTAGAGCAAGAGAAGAAAATAATGCTTATTACATCTGAGAAAGAAGACTCTAGCCTTAGTATTTCTCTCATCAGAGACAGAACTTTTTGTTTGACTATCAACATGGCACTCACTCTCTCTATAACTCAAGTGCCCTCACTACAAGATAGGCCAAATACTGACTTTAGTACTGAGCAATTTTTTGGTTTTTAGAAGTGCTTTAAAGATGAACGAAGTAATAATGTAATTTAAAAACAGAGCTAGACTGTTTCTAGCCACCTCCCCTGTGCTAGGTAAGGAAAGAGATCTCAAACAGTATAAATGCATTAGTGAGGTCTACAGATACCCCTCAAGTGGACTAGCTGCACTATCTCAATCCACTAAATGCAAGGCCTCTAAAAAAGAAAACACAACAGAAGAGATGGATGAGGGAAAATTATTTCTGATGTCACAATCCCATCACTCAATGTGAGTACACTGTCCTTAAAACCAGCAGAGGAAAACAAAGGAATGAAGGTTGGTGCTATGAAGGGGCTTCAAAGTCTGGGGATGGTAGGCATTGTGGAAAGTTGATGAGCCAAGACCAATTTGGTATCAGTTAAGTAAAATGTCAAAGTGAAGATATAAAGACTCAAAGAATAATTCAAACAGCTGATTATGTTTTTTAAAGTTTCCATTACCAGGATCCATGTGCCTAAAGGTGAGAGACCTTGAGGAAATGGTCAGTCCTTGGGTATTTCAAGAAATTCATGATGGGGAAAAAAAAAGAATCTAGCAAAGGATATGTGTTTCTACTGTTGGTCTATATAATTATACTCCCATAGCTTGTTGAGCAAAAATCTTTATTATTCTGGGCCTATTTCTTGAAAATGATCCAAGTTAAATAATTACATCCAAATCTAGTAAGCCTAGAGAATAAAAGTAATCAGTATCTTTTTGAAGAGCACACTAAATTTCATCAAGAAAAGTAACCCAGGAGCATCTGGTGGGCTCAGCTGGTACAGCATGTGACTCTTGATCTCAGGGTTATGAGTTCGAGCCCCATGACAGGAAGGAAAGGAAGGGAGGAAGGAAGGAATTAAGGAAAGTAACCTAATTACAGTATTTCACCTCGAGGTCTTAACCATATTGAAAATTTCTATCTGACCCTCCAGACTCCACAAGGTATATGCTATATTTTATTATTTCCCCTTAAGTATCACCTGGATGGTAGCCTAGAACATGACAAAACAAAACACATGTATTTACACACACAAACCCCCAAAGGGTTAATATCAGCGGGAAGATCTGGGAGAAATGGCCAAAGAAAAAGACCCTGGAAACATAAGTGCCTAAAGAACAGGAACTGGCTCCAGAATATTTGGCAAATAACTAAGAAGAAAGTGAAAATAGTAAGTTACTAAGTCTACCATTAAAATCAATCTCCAGATCTAATGACGTTCAAGAAAGGCCACAAGGAATCAAAGGAAAAGGAGAATGTCACTAATAAAACAGGAAGCTTTAAAGCAAATAATGTGAACTAGAGCATGTTCCCTCCTTCCCCTGCCTCAACTGGTAGCAGAAATTGAAAGGGATTTTCAAAACATCTAATGAAACTAAACTGCCAAAAGTACTCAGATGAGAAGACTCAGATGAAAGCTGGAGGAAAGTACCTTTCTTTTAAGGTAATACACTACTGGCAAAAACTAAGTACAAAACTCGAGGGTGGCAGATTTCTTTAAATGCACTCCACGGAAACTGCCAATACAAGGATTAGGTAAACAGCTCCCTGGGAAGGTTATTCAAAACTTACCCCCGCACAACACCACACTAAAACAATACAGAATCTATCACTTTCCTGTCGGGTCCAGTGTGGCTGAAGTCAAAGCCTCCCAAGATTACCAAAGTGCTTTTAGGCTGTGAGGTTGCAACACTGGCGTGTGGGGTTTCGGTGGCAAGAACACGAGTACAATCAAGGCAGCCAAGGGTCATGCCAGCCTCTAGTCGCTTTAAGAAGCATAGCCCAGAGGAGGCTAAAACGAGGCTTAGGAAACATCATTAATTAAAGAGGCAGGAAAAGCCAGCAAGTGAAATCTCTGGAGGTGAGATTAGCTAGACTAGGGTCTGAAAAAGGAAATTAGGAAGCTGAGAGGGATGCAAACTTTGATCACTTCAGAAGTCAAAGGCCAGGAAACGCTCTCCTGAAACAAAGATGGGACAAGGTAATCCATCTATCAGGGATGTCCTGAGTCCTCAGCTCTAGGGGGAAGGCGTGAAGTTGTCAGAAGCCAAGAGTCGGAGCCAGCCCCACACCCCCTAAGCCGCAGGTGGCAGGCAGAACACCCCCCCCCCCACACACACACACACACACACACACACACACACACACGGCGACAGGAAGTATTTGTAAATTCGTGAGTGAAGGGGCGCTTCCTTCAACCACCTAAAACAAAGATATAAAACAGTTTCCTGAAGCTTAACACATGTGCCTTACTTAAAATGCTTACTGTGCCTACTTGGGCAAGAAACAATTTTAACTGCAGAGGCTTTCAACATAAACATCTCTGCCCCGTCTTCTACTTACCACACCTCATCTCCTCATCTTCCCATTATAAAGTCAGTAATTCTCAGGGGGAAGAAAGTGGGGGAACACTTGTTCCAGTGTTCCAAAGTGACAGATGGGTAAACCACAGAGGATCCCCTTAAGGCTTTTAAAAACTACACAGCACTCCAACCCCACCTCACCTGGAGAATCACTGCTTGTAATTAGACGTTACTGTTGGGAGTGTCTGGTTCATGTGTGAAGGCAGAGACCTGGACAGAGAATGACTGCCATAAAACCCGAGGACCTCAGAAATGTCACAGTTAAGTGCAGTTATTTATTTTACTTTCTCTTATTAATAACTGTCCCTTATCGGGGCGCCTGGGTTGCTCAGTGGGTTAAAGCCTCTGCCTTCAGCTCAGGACATGATCCCAGGGTCCTGGGATCAAGCCCCACATGGGGCTCTCTGCTCAGCAGGGAGCCTGCTTCCTCCTCTCTCTGCCTGCCTCTCTGCCTACTTGTGATCTGTCAAATAAATAAATAAAATCTTAAAAAAATAAATAAATAACTGTTCCTTATCATTTCCAAAGTACTTTCACATCTATCTCATTTGAGTTAGAAAACAATCCCTCACTTAGTGGTGACCGTCTACTTCATCGTAAAATAGCACAGGGCAAAATAAAGTTGTTAATGCCTCAGGCGAAAAACTAAAACAGCCAGCTAAAATGTAATTCGACAAACATACTTTTCCTTGAACAGAACGCAAAGTTTTCTGGAATCTCAAAAGCACTGTATAAGTTTAAGAGGGCATTATGATGATCGACTAGACTGTAAACTCCTTGAAGACAAGAAATCATATCCTATCCTGTATCCTTCACAATTCCCTGAACAATGGAGGTTCTTAACCAAGTAGGAGGAATTCGTTTATATTCATTTATTTATTAACTCACACACACAGCATTTATTGAATACTGAATTCCCACTCTAGATCTATGCTGGCGTGGATGATTTTTAAATGTGCTTCGAATTTTAGTCCTTAATAACATAAAAGACAATCATCACTATTCCTGTTTCTCCTCTCTTATTCTTGATTATTAATTTGACAGAATAAGATATCTGTACCTTTCAGTTTTCAAACAATGGGCACACATATAAACATAGATAATGCCGATATGTCTAAAATCCATTTTCCTTCTACCTTGCCCCCAAAACGATTCTATCACAGTGATTATACTGACAATAACCATATCATTTGACAATCACCTCAGTCACAGTTGCTGGATTGGAGCCCATGATTAAAAGCGTCTCAGCAATAGGATTTTTTCCAGCAAGACCAAGCAGCAACTGACCCTTTGTTTTGACTACTCAACTTCTGTTTATAGCTGTAGCAAATCTCATAGTCTCTCTTGCCTCCTTAAAGAATAAACCAAACCATGTTAAACTGTGATAACAACAACATGGTAAATAATATTTGGAGAGCCCTCTAGAATTTATAGAGTTTCACAAACTGAACACCAGCTCCTTAGACCTCAAGACTCATCTGACAGATGAGAGAATGGGGCTTAAAGTGGCAGAGCTGGGATTCTGAGTCCGAACCCAGGTCTCCTGATGCCCGAGGTCCAATGCTCTCTTCATCACAGCTGCCTCCTTGCTATGCCCAGACTCAAAAGGTTGTGCAGACTGAGAACATGAAAATAACATTCATGAAACGTTATGCTGTGAAACAGTAGATAGTGGTTATCAAAACTGTCAACAGGGTCTCATTAAAAAAACCAAGCTCTCTGTTTAATGAGACCAAAATTGGCCAGATGTTGAAAAACAAAATGGGCAATAGATGGTATGAAGAACAATTTAATACAGAGTTAAAATCAATGATCACAGAAGTTCGATATTCACAAATCCTCAAACATCATAATTTATAACTAGCCCACTCGTTCTGTTTGCTTTAGAAATAAAGGAAAAATTTCTAAACCTTTTTTCAAAACAGAATTTGAAAAAAACAAAACTATGATCTTGTACTTTAGTCCAATACTCCATATTATAAACTAAGAAACAGGTATGTGAATTAAAACATTCATTTGATATATGATGCTATATATCAAGGAAAGACAGCTAGAAATATATGTAGGTGTTTGATTAACATCTAACTTAAAGAATGCCAAACAGAGAAGGGTAAACAGAGTTGAGAGCTGTTGGGTTTTAATATTTTACAGCAAGGGGCGCCTGGGTGGCTCAGTTCTTAAGCGTCTGCCTTCAGCTCAGGTCATGATCCCAGGGTCCTGGGATTGAGCCCCAAATCAGGCTCCCTCCCCAGCAAGAAGCCTGCTTCTCCCTCTCCCATTCCCCCTGCTTGTGTTTCCTCTCTCGCTGAGTCTGTCAAATAAATAAATAAAATCTTTAAAAAATAAAATAAAATATTACAACAAAACTCTGAATAACTTGCATAGCATATTTACTTTAGAGTAAGAACATCTGAATTCCAAAAATTCATCACTGAAATAACAGATCTTCACTAGACAATGAATTCACATCGTTCATGTTGATGGAGTGGTTACTCTCAAGCAGGTATTAAATTGAGCATCATTTGTTCAAATATAAAGAGATGTCAAAATATAACACATGTAAACAATATGGGCTCCCCAGTCTTCTTTGTATAAAAGTATATCATCATATGTTACTGTGACTAGCAGACATTCAAAGTCCTTGGTGTACAATTCTGTTTAATATGCTTTTCCTATTCTTGTGTCACTATTAAGTTGTTCAAATCGTTTTCAATGGGCAGAAAAACATCCTTCCTACAGGATCATAGTATCTTCAATTTGAAGAGACATCCCCCCCCATTAAATCTGTAGGAAAATGGTTTTTGTTTTTTCACTTTTAGTTTAAATGGTCAGGTTTGATTGATTCAGCATGGACTTTGGACTGTTTTACTGGGACGCTGTACCCTCAAAGCTAGAACAGAGCCTGGCACATAGCATATACATTTGTTGAACGAATGAATGAATGGTTCCTATGATCTATGGCTCATTACCTAAGAATATACTTATACAGAAGGATAAATATATATAAGGAACTTTATACTTTGACTTCTTAATGCTTCTGAACTTGAAATAAAGGAACCCCTGATGTTTATATCACTCGGCTGCTTTGTGAAAAGCAATCTTCCATATATGTAAACAAGAGCATGTGCAAGGTATACAGTTATGCTAAGATTTGGTCATTAGCTTGGTGACAACTTGGGTGTTATCAACTACCTCACATATTTCTCTAAATCGTACAGCTCTAAGAGCTAAACTGTAAAATACCACGAAGGCTCAATTAAGCCAAAATGCACATGCTGAGAATTCTCCTTTGTAAATGAATTATTTCTCCACCAAAATCATTTATCAAGGCAAGTCCCATTCAGAATGAACATTCTAAGAAGAACCAGAAAATAACAGGTCGCCCACAAGTTCTGCTTAGGAAGCTGTGATTGTCACTAAATTGCCCCATGAACCTGTTGTCCTTCTCCCCCTCAGAGCAGTGAATTCAGTTTCTATTTAAAGGGACGCTGTCTTTTTTTCTTTCTTCTTTTTTTTTTTTTTTCGGAAGAAAAAGAAAATTTTGAGTTTGGAAAAAAATCCCTTTTAAAAGGTTCAATGAAAACTATCTGCTTAGAATGGTCAAAATAATGTTTGCTGAGAAAATGATCATCCGCTCCTTCTGAGTCTGGAGCGGGGCCACAGGGCATGATTAGGGGGTATCGGCTTCAGCCCGCGGTGCCAAGCCTGAGATCCCGCAAGAGAAGTAGAGGGCGAAAGAAGGGGCAACGTGGCCACCTGCCCAGTCCGCCGGGGACCGTGGGGCCACTGTCTGCTCCCAACTTTGTCAGCCTTTCCTCCTAGTGCATATGGTCCACGCGCCTCCCGACTCAGGCCGGCGACTCTCAGGCCAGAGCGGAACTGGGGTCCAGCGGAGGCCCGGCGTTCCCGGGAGCGGCCCTCGGGGCCCCGCGGCGCGGGCCAGGGTTGCGGGAGGGGAGGGGGCTCGCCGCCCCTCCCCCCCCCCCCCCCCGGCCCCGGCGGGGCCAGGGAGCGCCCAACGGCGGCTCGGCTGTTTCCTCTGCCAGCGCCCGCCGCGCCCTCCCCGCCCAGCCGGCGGCCCTCGCCACGCCCCGCGCCCCCGGAGCGCACCCCTGCGGGCCGGCCGGAGCCCCCCGGGCTGCGCTCCTCCGGAGAGCCCCCGGCGCGGGCGTGCGGCCTAGTCGGGGTTACATAACGGGGCCGGGCCCCTCCGGAGCCGACCGGGGGCCGCGGGGCCCGCGCGGGCGGAGGCGGGGGCGCCGCAGCTCACCTGCCGTAGATGCCCTCGGTGATCCGATTCCGCTTTAGGGGGCGGCGGAGCTTACTGCAGTCGGCGTTCCGCCGCTTCATCCTCCCGCTGGGGGGCCGGGTGCCCGCGCCGCCTCCGCTGCCGTCTCTCACCTCGGCCGCCGCCGCCGCCGCCGCCGCCGGCCCGCCCCGCGTCGGGCCTGGACTCTACCCCTGGGGCCGGTCACACAGACATGGAGCCAGCACCCGGGGGGAGGGGGTGGGACGGGGAGGGGGGGCTCAGAGCCTCCTCCGCCTTCGGAAACAAAGAAATGACAATTCCGGGGCCCGCCCGCCCCAGCACCAGCCAGCCGCCTGCCCGCCTCCTCGGCTCCGACGGACGGCCCCCGGGGCCAATGGAAGGCGCCGCTACGCCGCTGCCGGCCAATCCAAGGGCCCGCTGAGGCAAAACGGACTCGAGAACCCGCCTCTTTGAAGGACAGAAGAATGCGCCAATCATTATAGTGTCTGTGTGCGTGCCTGGGCCTATCAGAAAAGATTTAAATAGAGGCTTATAAATAGGCCCTATAAATATAACATCCTATATTATGCCTTATTGCGAAGGTACACTTCATGACTATTGAATTGCGTTTCATTGTATGATAATCCATGCTAGAGCATACCGTGCTATATTCAGTGCCCGCTATCACTAGCACCGTATGAAATAAGGAGGCCTGGGTTTGCGGCATGTGCTGTTTCTGCGCTGACATGTGCTCCAGTCAGTCGCGTCATTATGTAAGGGGCTCGCAGCATCCTCCCCCGCCGGGAGCCTCCGGGGTCAGCGCCGGGGGCCCTTCCTGCGGATCCTGGAGCGTTTGCCAGGCCGGCCGCGTCAGCGCGCGACGGGGGTACGAATGACAAAGCAAACCCCCCACACACATAGACACACACACACACCCTGCCAGCTCCCCGCGACGTGGTGACAGGGCGGCGGCCAATCGGAGGAGGTGCGAGGCGGGGCTGCTGCGGTCCCGCCCCCTAGAGTTCGCGTCACAGGGGGCGGGGCCGTGGGTGCGCGCGACGTCGCGCTGGGCTGCCGGGTGTGTATGGGGCGGTGCGACCCTCGCTCCACGTCCGCAGGGCTGGCTGCGTGGCTGGCTCCGCTGGCATAGTGCCTGCTGGACACGGCGAGCGTCAGCGTCGGGGACGTGTCTGTGCCGCGCGAGGGGCCCATGCCGCGGGGACTAAGAGCGGCTGCTCCGCGGCGAGGGCCGGGCTTCTCAGATGTTGGGACACCGGCCAGCGACCCCCTCACCCGACCTTCCTGGAGCTCCGATTTTGTGGCAGGCACCGTGCTAAGTGCTTTACATATACTTACTCATTTATTCCTCATTATTCCCTTGCAACGTAGGTATGAAAAAAATCACATTAGAAAATACAGCAAAGATTCTTTTAAAAAGAATGTCATTAAAGAGAACTGGGCAGCTGTCAAAAAGTAGCTGAAGGGAAAAGAAACACTCATGGATCTCATCACCTTATCACGACCACTATCAGCATTCTAAATTTTTTCTTTTTTTCCTATTTGTCCCCATGGGTGATATTCTTTTTCCTATTGCTGCTATTATTACTGAACAGAGTAGTGATCATACTAGATATTCAACTTTGTGTTCTGTTCTGTGTGTGTGTGTGTGTGTTGTGTGTGTGTGTGTGTGTGTGTGTAGATCAAAAGAAGTTTATTAAGTGAACATACAGAAAAAGCTCTCAAAAGTGCGAGGGGTGGGCGCGTGGGTGGCTCAGTGGGTTAAGCCGCTGCCTTCAGCTCAGGTCATGATCTCAGGGTCCTGGGATCGAGCCCCACATCGGGCTCTCTGCTCAGCGGGGAGCCTGCTACCTCCTCTCTCTCTCTCTGCCTGCCTCTCTGCCTACTTGTGATCTCTCTCTGTCAAATAAATAAATAAAATCTTAAAAAAAAAAAAAGTGCGAGGGGTCCCAACAGGGTTGCCCCTGAGGGCCTTTAAGGTCCATCTTTTTGTATTCTGTCCCTTAATGTAAACATTGTCCCATGTTACTATGCATTCTCCCTAAATATTTCTGATGGCTGCTGAATCTCCCATCAAGTGGCTGTACCAACTTAACCACACACCAGCAGTGGGACTGTTAGGTGGTCTTCCAGCACATTTTAAAAACTTCCAGGAAGTAGATGGTATCTGGTTTTGTCCTGAAGTGAGTGGACCTCTTCCTATCCTATAATTACCCCCAAGGAGGAACTTGTAATTTGTATCAAATTCATCATTCTCATCTGCTGTTCTTTGTTATTTTACTCTGCTCACAAATCTTTAAAGATCTCCCAAACCTGAAAACCATTCTCTTTGTTATGGCATCCAGAGCCCTCACAAGGGAGACCCAGTCTCCTTTTCCAGCAAGCCTTATCTACTCACTGTCCTCAAACCCATTGAAGCTTTATCTTCCCTTCTTCCTGCCTTTGCTCCCACACGGAGCATCTCCCCAGTGCTGCTCCTAAGTCAGTTTCCTGGGTAGGCTTGTTCATCCACCAAGGACAAAAGCTTCTTGGGAGATTGGATCCATATTCTGAAGAGACGCAATTTTGAAAAATCGCAAGAGTACCTGCCTTTTCAGACCAGCTTAGCCACTTACTAGCTTGGGCACGTCACAGAATCTTAGAACCTCTCTTTCCACTTGGGCATGCAATAGGTGACAGCAAACTGTTACTATTAATAGTATACTTGTTTTTCATCCCTCACTTCTCTCCAGCATGTTGATAAAGTGGCCCTGCGTGGCCAAGGATAACAAACTCTGGGAGTTCAAACTTCCACCAAGGCTGCCCATCATTGTGAAAGGGTCTGAATGGAACGCTCTGCTTGGAGCAGCAGGAAAAGGCTTCAGCTGCCAAGGTGAATTTGTTCATGGAGGAGGATACAGACAGGACCTAAAAATCAATATGCTGGTGGCTTGAATGCCTTAGGAAGTTTTCATGGTAAGATCCTGGCTCCAGACTCCATGGGACCCTAGATCTGAATAACCATCAGCTCCAGAACCTCAACGCTTCAGATTACCCGAGCCAGAGACAAACAGCCAACTCAGTAAGGTTATAACAGGGCCATATCCATGGGCTTTTCCACTTCCCCCTTAAGTCCCTGTTATCTAGGACAGTGCCATGACACACTGTGAAATGAAAAGGTGAGTAATCCTGGAAAAGATGACAGAGGCGCCGAAGCTCACTGTCTAGCCTACTATCCTGATAAGGACATTCCATGCCATGGGAAAAGCGTGGAGTGACTGGGAGTTACTCTCAAGCATAAGGCTACATGGGAGAAAGAGAGAACAGAGAAAATCTGGAGTTCTGGGTTCCAGTCTTAACTCCCTGGTGTTGAGTTACCTGCATACAGTTGTGCCAAGATCCACTCTGGAGACACTTCAAGCCCTATGTTTAGAAGCAGGTCATATTAGCTCCATTTTGCAGATGAGAAAACTGAGGCTCAGAGAAAATAAAATTCTGAAGTTGGCTTGGTAGAGCAGTTTAGCTCAAGGAACAGCTGAATGAGATCAAGCTGTGATGCTATAGGTTGTATCTGGTGTTGGTCGGGTGATTGGCTTGAGTGGGATGATGAGAATGGTCCTCTTGCCAAGAGCCCACAGGACAACCGCCCTTCTCCATTTTGTTCTCTCTCACTCCTTCTGCCCCAGCCAGACCATCTCTTTTACTGGCCCACCCTAGCCCACACCCCCTTTGGCTCCAATCAAGTGCCAGCCTTTCCCCTCTGAGCCCTCAAATGGCTCTTTGGGATCCTAAGGGCACAGACCTGGGCAGATATGAGGCAGACCTCCTGCCTGCCACAGAGCACCCCCAACTCCCCATACCTCTACTACCAGTCAGGAGCCAGGGGAGGTCAGTGGCCATTTTACAGATGAGTAAGACAGGGAAGGGAAATCATTTGTTCTCATTCAAAAGACCAAGACCCAGTCAAGAATTCAGGGCTTTCCCTCCTCTTCTCCTCGGATGTTTGATGAGCAAGGGATTGAGATTTGCACTTGAGCTTCACCTGAGCTTGGAATGGCTCAGAATAGCCTGGAGAGTGATCATCACACCCTGTATCACAAACAAGAAAACTACATTCCCCCCCTTTAAGTAGCTTCAGTTCCCTCAAGCCCACCAGGCAGGGCTGGCCCAGCTGCCTCGAACTTGGTTCCCATGCCTCAGGAGTCACAGAAAAATCCAGACATTAGGATGGCCACCTCTCATACATGTATCTGTGTCCCCTAGAGAGCCCTGTTAATGGAGAATATTCATTGTAGTGTTTAGAACAGGAACAGTTTAGAAATAGCTCAGATAATCCCACAAAGGGAGCTAGTCAAACAGGGTCACACATTCTTACCACAAAAGTCCTGTGGCATGGAGAATGGTGACACACAGCACTTACCACATACAGTCACTGCTCTAAGCACTTTGATCTCATCCTTACAACAACCCCACGAGGTAGGGATGATTACTGATGCCATATTACAGAGGAGAAAACTGGCACAGAGCAAGTCAGTTCTTTGCCTAAGGTCACACAATAAGTGACAGAGCCCAGATTCAAACTCAGAAATTCTGGCATCAGAGCCTGGGTTCTTAGCCACCCTGATAAACTGTAAAGATTGTCCTGGCTTGGAAATGATTTATGATATACTGTTCATGGAAAAAGCAATTACCCAACAGTATATGCTGTATAATCCCATTTTTGTAGGGGAGAAAACAAGGTGTAAATTCACATGAATAGTAAAATAAAAATCTGAAAAATATACAAAAAGAAGTAGAACTGGTTTTTGGAGATGTTGAAATCATGGATGCTTTATGTAAACTTTTTGCCATGTCTGCATTTTCAGAGTTTTCTACAGTAAATATGCCAACCCTGTGCAATTATAATAATTACGAATATTTATGGAAGATTTTCTACACATCTGACACTTAACGCACTCTTCCTCATATACTCTTCATGACTGGGGTTCCCTGGGTGGCTCAGCCGGTTGGGTGTCCAGCTCTTGGATTCAGCTCAGATCATGATCTTGTGGGTCATGGGATCAAGCCCCACATTAGGCTCCACACCTGTGAGGAGTCTACTTGAAGATTCTCCCTGTCCGCCCCTCCCCCCATCACATGCCCGCACTCTCTCTCAAATAAACAAACCTTTAAAAAAAAAATCTTCACAACCACCCTATGAGGTTGACACTGATTTTCTCTACTTTAAAGATGAGGAAGGGGTGCCTGGGTGGCTCAGTGGGTTAAAGCCTCTGCTCGGCTCAGGTCATGATCCCAGGGTCCTGGGATTGAGCCCCGCATCGGGCTCTCTGCTCAGCAGGGAGCCCGCTTCCTCCTCTCTCTCTGTCTGCCTCTCTGCCTACTTGTGATCTCTGTCAAATAAATAAATAAATCTTTAAAAAAAAAAAAAAAAAGATGAGGAAGCAGGGCACCTGGGAGGCTCAGTGGGTTAAGCCTCTACCTTCGGCTCAGGTCATGATCTCAGGGTCCTGGGATGGAGGCCGGCATTGGGCTCTCTGCTCAGCGGGAAGCCTGCTTCCGCCTCTCTCTCTCTGCCTGCCTCTCTGCCTACTTGTGATCTCTGTCAAATAAATAAATAAAATCTTTAAAAAAAAAAAAAAGATGAGGAAACAGAGATATTGATCATCCCGTCCAAGTTCACACAGCTAATAATTTGTGGAGTCGGGTTTTGAACGCAAATTGCCTGACTCTGAAGCTCTCGTTCAGTGAATGAATGATTGACTGAGCCCCACTTTAACCAGGCAGGCCCAGAGCAGGATCACACACCCTTGGTAGAGGTAATGGAGGACCTCCCTACGTGCTTGCTCACTGCCCATGACCGAGCTTTACAATGCTTGACTCAGATGAGGATGACATGGTGAGTATGATGATTGAGTCCTGTTTTTATAGAAAATGCATGATTACATGTGAATTCCGCAGTCTCTCGGACTTGATTCGTCATACCTGGAGGAAACCTGGTCACTTAGATCAGAAGGCCACAGACATGCTACCACTTGCCCCCCTTCCTTTCTATAACCCAGCTGCCACTCAGGCTTACTCTTCCCAGGTTTGTGAGAACTCTGTGAGGAAAGTAGAGCAGGTCACCTTACTTGACTCATAAGGAAATTGAGACTGTGAGTGGTTTACTAAATGGAAGGCAGAATTGCAAAGTAGTTGACAGCATAAGCGGTTGGCATAGATGGAAGTGGTTGGGTCCCACCCCTAGCATTTATGAGCTGTGTGACGTTGAGCACTCACATCACCTCTCTGAGCAGCAGCTTCCTCATCTGTAAGACAGGATGACTGTGCCTGTTCTCACAGGCTTGAGGGGAAAAGTAGATGGAATAATGTATGCAAAATGCTTGGTCCAGTGCTTGGCATTCCGAAAATGGCAGTTGTTATTTATTCAACAAATATTTAGGGGAGTCTGGGTGGCTCCATTAGTTAAGCATCTGCCTTAGGCTCAGGTCATGATCTCATGGGTCCTGGGTTCGAGCCCCACCTCAGGCTCTGGCTCAAGTGGGGTGTCTGCTTCTCCCTCTCCCTCTATGTGCTTTCTCTCTCTCTCTCTCAAATAAATAAAGAAAATCTTTTTAAAAACCAAATATTTATTGATCACCTATTAGGACGGAGCACTAGGTGTTGAGATACAACAATCAAAAATCCCTGTTCTGGGGCGGCTGGGTGGCTCAGTGGGTTAAGCCGCTGCCTTTGGCTCACGTCATGATCTCAGGGTCCTAGGATCGAGTCCCGCATCGGGCTCTCTGCTCAGCAGGGAGCCTGCTTTCCTCTCTCTCTCTCTGCCTGCCTCTCTATCTACTTGTGATCCCTCTCTGTCAAATAAATAAATAAAACCTTTAAAAAAAAAAATCCCTGTTCTTTCAGTGCTTGGCTGGGAGATGGAGAGTGTGGGGGTGGTCCTCTGACAGGAGGAGGAGGCTTTCGGGCAGAGGGAGCAGCAGGTGCACAAAGTGCTTTTCCTAATATTTTGTTATGAAAAGTTTCTAACAGAAGCCAAAGAAGTTGGAAGAATGATACAGTGAAAAGCCATGTACCTCCCACCTAAGATTTGACAATGAACATTTAACTCTATTTGTTTTGTGACATATCTGCCCTCAATCCCCTGTGCTTTCTTGTACCAGGTGAGCTGCCTTGAGGATTTGGAGACAGAATGTCCGGAGCCGGAGTCTGAAAACAGGGACATTTTGCAAGAGTCGGAGGGGTATTCCCCTTTGGACAAATCTGTTGGGAGAGGCCAACTGAGGGGGACACCTCCCTTTATTAAAGAAAGCCTGTTTGGCAAGGAGCTTGGCCCTCTTGTCAAGCAGTCAGTCCCTGACTGGGGCAGGAGCAGTCTGCATAGGGGTTTCCAGGGGTGTGGAACCAGCTGCCACCCACACTGTGCTGGCCAGAGGATAAACACAACCATCGGGGGGGCTCCAGGCACAGGAGCCAGCAGTGGCTGAAAATCTTCATGTTCATCTGGCTGACCTTTGGTGTCCCTGGGCAGGTGAGTCCAGCTGCCTGGTTTACAAGGTGCTGGTACAGGACCCAGCCCAGCTAAGGTCATGTTTGTTTATCCCCCACACAGGGGAGCCCTCTCCTTATGGAAACCCAGTTTACGGGAAGTGCTGAGGGCCAGAAATCAGAATCATGGGGTGACCATGAGGGTATGGAGATTTCTATCTCTGATCTCTAGGGGTCAGGCTACCTTCTGTCTATTGCTACTGTTGAGGGTGACAGAGGACTGGGAATCCCATGTTCCTAGATGTTGAAGAGGACTTAGAAGTCGTCTGGGCCACAGTTACATGGCTGAACGCCCAGTTGCTCAATCTGGGCTTTGGGTCTGGATTAAATCCCAGTTCTCCTACTTACTTGTCCTGACACCTTGGACAAAATCACATGACCCTTCTGCACCTTTATAGTGTAAGGCTAATAGGAACCCCCTCCCAGGGTTTAACTGGGTTCATACATGTGCCTAGAACAGTACCTACCAAGGGTAAGTGCTTGGTGAGTGTTAGCTCCAGGAAACATCTAGAGCAAAAGGAACTGGTGTTGGTCGTTCACAGCCATTTTTCCCCCATGCATGCACTAACATATGGTTTTATTATTGTTATTTTTTACAAAAGTGGGAACATATTGTACACACTGTACCATAACTCGCTTTTCCACCCAATAGTATATTCTCTGTGTCAATTTGTTGAACGTTAAAAGCATTTTCCTCTGGATTTTCCACGTATGTTCAGGACCATGATGTGTGTCCTGTAGCTTATTTGCCAGTCCCCTACTACTGGACATTTAGGTTACTTTCAATTTTTTTTCCCTCTGCAAATAAAGCCACACTGAGCAAGAAGAGAGTGATGTCAGCTGACTGTATGACCTTGGGTATGACCTTCTGGTGTGAGTTTCTTCATCTAAAAACAGAATGACAAGATTCTTCTGGGTGATTAAAATCTCTTGCACACTGCATATGAATCACTTCCAAGACTTTGCTAACATGTAACCATCAGCTTCTGTTTGCATTCCGCTAGGGACAGGGTGCTTACTACCACATGAATAGCCTGTTTCTCTGGACAACCGTAATGGTCAATAAAGAATCCACCCCCCCAAAAAAAAAAAAAAAAAAAAAAGAATCCACCCATGGTGGGCCAAAATCTGCCTCCCTGCAATTCCTAGTCTAGTTTTATTACTTGAGGCCCCATAAATTCAGTCTACACTCAAAGGCCAGAAGCTGCAGCCAGTGTAGAAGGTAAGAAAATTTCAATCCTTCCCTTCCTTTCTCCCTCCCTCCCTTTCTTTATGCTTATTATAGATCAGACCATCTGCTAGGCCCATGGATGGGGGCTACAAAAGTTAGCTGCAGGGTCAGAACTGGATCCCAGGTACCCTAAAGCGCATTTCAGGGGACTGCCTGCCCCCTGCTTTGGGACAGGGGTCCTGAAGCTGTTGGCCTGCCTCAGATACTATAAGTACATATGCCCCAGGCAGAGTCCTGGGTTGCTTTGTGAAGAGGTGACCAGACTTGGAGACAGCTACAGCCTAGGGCTTGGGCAGGACTCCGCCAGGTTTTTACTAGAGCTGGACCCAAGCCTCCTTTCTTCTTCCCCACCTACCCTTAAAAGATTTACAAACAAGTAGATTTAAATACAGATCCAAATATAAATAATTCCAACCATGTAACTCTACAGAGTTAGCTCCCCAGGGGTTCTGTCTGGATCTTCCTCAGGGCTTAGTGTTTTTGCTTTCACTTCATTCATTCTCATTCAATACATTCTTAGTAAGAGTTCACTGGGTAAGGTTTTAAAAGAGAAATTTTGTCAATCCAAAGCTCCCCCTGAGGTTCCGTTTCCCCATTTGTAAATTAGGAGTGCTGATCCACTCTCCACCTTGTAAGGAGATGGGGAGGTTAAACTGAAGTCAAGAGCAAAGGAGGGTTCTCTGGGGTGGGTGCCCAGTGAATGGACGCCCTCTTGGAAACTGCACACCGTGCCTGCCCTAGAGTAGGAACGTAGCAACTGCTTGTTGAATGAACAAATAAGTGAGTGATTTGATGAATGGGGTCGCCTTGGAGTAAATGCATTTCTTCCCCTGCCGGTCCTAGTCCCTCTGCTTCTGTGTTAACTCCCTCAACAGGCCAACAAAGCCAGCCCTGCGGCCGGAGATAAGGTTTTTGGCGGGTATCTCCGCTATCGCTCCCTGGAGTGCGGGTGGGGGCAGAGGGGTGATGCCTGGAGCGGGTGCAGGTGCCACACAGACACGGACACAGGATGGGCTCTAAGTACCCACCGTCTATGCGGCGCTGCCTGCCCCTGTGGACCCTAATGCTGGAGGCGGCTCTCGTTGTCATCTTCTTCTTTTTCACCTCCTACGACACTTTGTCACAGGATCCGCCGAAGCAGCTCATGAGGACTTTTCGAGGTGAGTGTCCAGAGCGGAGGTGGTCACAGAGGCGAATAGCAGGAACAGGGGAAGTGAGAAGGTCCGTGGTCCTCCAGGGGCCTACATGTTCCTCTCCACAAAGTCTCCGAATAAATGGGTTCCCACACCTTCTCCTATAGGTTGCGCAGAGACCAGCCAACAACTTAGGCTCCCCCTTTAAGGACCATCATGGACATCTCTTCCATGAAGCCTTCCTTGATTTGTCAGGGCAGTGAGGGGTCTCCTATTCTGTTTTTCTAGAATTTCCTTTGCCAAATGGTCTTCGTTAAGTCTCTGCTTTTCTGTCCCTTCCTCCTCTTTCTCCCGAGCAGCGAGGAATTTCACATTGTTCGGCTTTTAGTTTTTGTTTGCTTTTGTGTGTGTGTGTGTGTGTGTGTGTGTGTGTCTCTTTGCTCATTTCTGTACCACCCTCCTTTTGGTAGCGTGACTCTGTTGCCCCTCCCCCAGCCCCAGGCTTCTCCTTCTCACTCATTGGCTGGGAAGTCTACATTCTGTTTGCAAATCCAGGGCCATAAGGTATGGCTGAAGAGGAGTGTAGGATGGTTGTGATTTTATATGCAGCTAAAAATGTTCACAGACTGTGATGAGAACAACTGTAAACAAGACATATGTCCCCAGTGGTGTGGCTTTTGCTTTAAAAAAAAATCGAGATGAGTTTCAAGCATCTCGCTGGGCCAGTCTCTTATCTATGATAATGGATGGGCCTTGTTGAGTGTCCTCCCTGAGACAAAGCTGAAGCCCTAGTCTGGTTGAGTGCTCACTTCTTCCTGAGTGACATTAACTGGCTAGTTAGCTGAAAGCAGAGGAAAAGCCTCGCCGGGCTCTTGGCAGCAGTAAGCGGGACAAAAAGATGACCTGGGGAGAGAAGCCTCTGCACTAGCTCAGTAGCCGGCCCAGAGAGGGGCCCTTAGTGCCTGACGAACAAGGCTTAGCCAAACTGAAGTTCATTTCACTTCACTTTCATTCTTTCCAGTCCAATACAATGTAATTCAATGCATGCCATTCATTCACGCATGTATTCATTCAACCCTGTATTACAACCAGTGCGGGATCTAGACATGGGCTCATCAGTTAATATTTATTGAACTCTTACTATGTACCAGGCACAGTTTTAATGCTTTAGATTGAACCCTGACAACAAGCCCATGAGGCAGTACGATTATGATCTGTTTTTCATATAAGGAAATGAGGCACATGGACGTTGAATAATTTGCACAAAGTCACTCAACTAGGACAGCACAGCAAATTGAAATTTGCACAGCCTGGTTTTAGTTTCCATGCCCTTAACCACTATGCTTCACTGCCCCATTTTCCAGCGAGCTTGAGTCACTTTTCACATAACCAGTGGGTGTAGGAGCCAGTCTTTCAACTCTGTATGTTGGCACCAGGGTGCATGTTCTTCATCCCCCTCTGCTCTGCTGCTAACACAGAAATAAAGTGTCCTCAGGGCACTTGGGTGGCTCAGATGGTTGAGCATCTGCCTACGGCTCAGGTCATGATCTTTAGGGCCTGGTATCGAGCCCTGCTTTGGGCTCCCTGCTCAGCGGGGAGTTTGCTTCTCCCTCTCCCTCTGTCTCTCTCAAATAAATAAAAATCTAAAATCTTAAAAAAAAAAGAGAAAGAAAGAAAGAAAAAAAGTGTCTTCGGACACTCACTTTACATGGAAGCACAGAGGAGAGCTCACAACCCAGGCAGGGGAGTTGATGGTGTCAGGGGAGGCTTCTAGAAGGAAGTAACTGACCAGCCATGTCTTGGAGGCTTGGTAGGAATTAACCATGTGAAAATGGATCATCATCCAGAGTGAGAGGACAGCAAGAGTTGGTGTGTGCACTCCTTGGAGTGGACAAGGTTAGGGCTTAATATTGCAACATTGGAGCCCAAAAAAGGCAGTAGGGCATCATGGACCCACTGGGTTGAGTAAGGAGCCTGACCATCTTGCTGCTGAGCTGATAGGAAGCAGGGGTTTGGTGAGTTTGGGTTCAGGTTATGGAGAAAGCCATTCCAGGGCTAATGGGGGGATGGGTAAGGGAAAGGGCCATGACTTGAGGTGGGAGACCAGCATATGGCTTGTGTGTAGTATGGACCAGAGGGCTTCAAATGCTTCTGATCACATACACCATCTTTCAAGCATGTACCATACTTACATGTCATCACCTAGTACTGCTGCATGAATATGTTTTGTACATCGTAAGAACACACACAAATTAGAAAATTTGGAAGAGGTCAAATGAAATATACAATGTTTTCAAATTACTGATGATTGATGGTGCCAGTCAATCTCAAGGCAAGGTCCATTGTTCCCATTACTGAGAGTGGCTGTAAATCCATTCCTAGAGTCTTCTTGATAACTGCAAATTCTTCTGGTTGACTTCTTGTCAGATCTAATTAGACTGACTCTTTTTAACCTTGAATGTGACGGATGAAGGGTTTGCACAAGAAACATCGCTCTGCCCTTTTTTTTCATACGCTTGGCTGCCATTATGGTTTTGTCTTCATTCTGTGGTTTTAGGCAGGTGTTGTTAGTCCATTATGTGAAGGTTAGTTGAGCTAAAACTAGGTTACCTAATGTGTCAATTCACTTGATCTAATCCAGTCAATGTGAACTCAATGTTATTCAAAGCAGCCAATTCCAAAAAGACATTTTTGAGGCAATCAGCATGAATCCCGTATGGTATACAGGAATTGTTGTTAGTTTTGTTAAGTCTGATAATAGCATGATGGGGCTTTTTTTAAAGACCCTATCTGCTAGAGAGGTGTATTGAAATGAAGCAATGGCCGGGGCTTGCTTTATGCCAGAAAGAAGAAAAAAAAAAGGAAAGAAGTGGAAAAGATAATAAAAACCAGATCGGCCCTGTGTGACAGTCATCAAAGCTGGGAATGGGTACATGACATTCACCATGCAACTCTATTTTTGAATATGCTTAATGTTTTCCATAATAAAGAATCGAATTTAAAACAAAAAGCCAAACAAAACCCTGCCATTCATTGCAACCTGATGAATACAGAGAAACACATCACCCTCTTCCCTGGGGGCCCAACATTCCCTCGGGACCCCTTCCAAAGCTAGGAGACTAGAAACTGTCTGACATCCTGAGCAAGCAGGGAAGGCTCCTGGGTCTGTGGGTCTTAAATACTTACAGAGCTGCAAACTTCACCAAGGCCTTTGGAGGTAGGATAGCCCAGATCAGTGATTCCCAGAGTGTGGTCCCCAGACTACCCCCTCAGTCACTAACAGCTCAGGAATGTGTTAGAAATGCAGATTCCTGGGCCCTGACCCATATCTCCTGATCAGAAAGGTTCAGGGTGGGCCCCAGCACACCGTGTTTTACCAAACCCTCTAAGCAACTCTTACCCACACGAGAGTTTGAGAAATGCGGGAGCCAGACTG
Source organism: Mustela erminea (assembly GCF_009829155.1). NCBI lineage: Eukaryota > Metazoa > Chordata > Mammalia > Carnivora > Mustelidae > Mustela > Mustela erminea. The sequence continues at coordinate 91,287,754 of NC_045623.1, forward strand.
ATTTAACCTCTGATTTAAGCCTCTGCCCCTTAGCTGCAAGACCTTGGGCAAATTATTCTATCTCCCTTGGCCTCTATTTCAACCTGGGTCACGTGACAACAGTACTTTTTCAATTTATTGTTGGAAGGTTTGAATGAATGAGCACACATAAAGACAGATTAAGAGTGTTCATTTTCACTATGAATAGACTTCAATTTCTTATAGTTTTATAAAAACTGGAAGGACTCGTATCTTCCTCCAGGAGCCCCTGGGGATCATCTGGAGCACCTTCTGAGGTGTGTGCTCCCTACGCCGATGACCACTGGTCTGCACAGCCAGTGACGAGGCCAAATGGGGAGGGACACCAAAAAGGCAAGGTGTCAAAATGTTCAAGAGACATCTAGGAGATCAAAAGAGTCGTACCTGATGGATGTGAAGGAGGGGTTTAGGATGGCTTCAGACACGTGCTTAGGTATATGGAAGTGCCAGTTCCTGAGAACAGAAGCAGAAGGGGATGAACAGGTTGGACAGTAAATGAATGATGATGTATTCATTCTGGGCTTGGGGTTGAGGTGACTGCGAGATGCTTAGGAGAAGTAGAATGCAGCAGCTAGCTATTGCTGCATAACAAACCACTCCCAAACTTAATGGTTGAAAAAAGCAACCATTTAGTTTGTTCACGATCGTGATTAAGTGATTCAGCAGAAGAGTTATAGCAGTAAAAGAGGATAAGCCCTCATGAGTGGGTGCTTTTTGACACTCTGTCACATGTTGACTAATGTTGCATTGGCCCAAGCAAATCACAAGGCCCAACCTAGGAGGGAGAGGTCTATACTGGAAGGCATGATTCACTGGGAGCCATTACTATAACCATCTACACACAGAGCCTGCCCTCGGACTGCCACATTGGGGAAACATACTGGACCTTGCACTGTGGATACTACCCAGGTCCCCCTCCCCTCTGCTCCTCAAAGGGAGGAGAGCTACCAAAAGACAAGAGGGGCTTTTCCACTGACATGTAAACACAGTACCCCCAAATCCTACAATGTTCCACATCTTAGCCTTGGCTGCCCCCTTGACTGGGACATCTTTTTTCCTATTCCAGGATGCTGTAGGGGTGAAGGTAAGGTGGGAGTAGAGGCCACTGGGAAACAGAAGTCAGCCTAGGGCTGTATGGATGGTCCCAGTTTGGGGCATCAGAGGTCTTCCCAGTCAGCTGTGGATAGAAGAGTGTGGAAGTTGAGCCTAGACCCTAAGGGCCAGAAGCTGGTTCTGGCTTCCGAGTTGTTGGTGCTTAAGTGCCTACAGACCAGAGGAAGGAGCAGAGGTGGGTGGAAACACAGAACTAGAATCACAGGGGCAGCTAGGCCAGAGGAGGGGGTGGCAGTCTTGCCCAAAGTCATATAACCAACAAGTGGCAGGCACAATATAATAGTGACTAACTCTGCGTATCCAGTGCCAGGCTAAGTGATTTGCATGAGCCAGTGAAATTATTCACAGCAATCCTCTGAGCAGGTGCCATTGTTTCATACCCATTTTACAGATTAGGAAACTGGGAAACAGAGGTAGAGGCAGGCTCTGAGCCCTGACAACCTGACTCAGAGTCTTCACCGTTATACCCCGTGTTCTATGTGGGGAGGCATGACGCATCGTGGCTAAACCCAGATGGTCAGCATTCCGATCGCTCACCATGTGCTAGCTGTGTGACCTGGGCTAGTTACAGGGCCTCTCTGGGCCTCCCTTTGCTACCTGTAGGAGGTGGGTAATAAATAGTACCTACGGCATGAAGCTATAGTAGGTGAAAGCCAGAAGACTTCTAGAATGGTGCCTGGTGTGTGGAGGGCACTACACTCGTGCCCGTTCCTACAATGCTGGCCATCATCACCTCCTCTCACACCACCGGGCCCTCAGCTTAGACTCTTTCTGCAAGTCATGGGGCTTTCGTAACATTCTCCTGAACGACTGTCTTCAACCGTAGTATTCCCCACTGGGACCTACTCTTTGGGGCCCCGTAGCACTTCCACACCTTATCACCACCCAACACCTTAGAGTCCATGTGCCTATCGGCCCAGCAGCTGATCTGGGGTGCAGCGCAGAATCTGAGGGGGGAGGCTTGCACCACTGGGGATGCCCTGAGCTGGGACTCAGCCCTGAAGTGGGGCTCCCGTGCTGAGACTGCGGAGGAGTGGGGGTGGGGTGTGTGTGCTAGAGCTCTGGGAGGCTGGGTGAGGTAGTGGGAGGGTGCAGAGAGTAAAGACAGGCCTGAAATGTCATGTTACTGACTCACGCATTTGGGGTGAATGGGCTCTGTCTGTCAATAGCTCCCAGAAACTGCCCCTGACTTTGCCCCACAGGTGGAGCAGAGCTCCTCCCTCAGGGACAGTGTGGGGCCTTGGGGTGGAAGGCCCTGAGCTCCTACACCTGGCAGCAGCGACAGGGATGGCAGCTGTGCCTGATAAACCCCCCAGCCCAGATCCTCCGACTCTCTAATCTTTAGGGCCCCACCTCTGCCCTATCCTGGTTAGCCTCTTCTCCCCACCCATTGATTCTCTCCTCAGAATATGCCAGAGCTGTGAAGGCCATGGAGAGTACCAAGTCACGCCCATGTTTACAGAGAGAGAAATTGAAGCCCCAAGAGGGGAGCGGACCTGCATGGGGTCCCTCAGGGGGGCAAACAAGAGCGCTGTACCTGGACAGAGAATGGCTCTGCTCCTAGCATGCTGTGTGGTCTTGAGGAAGTCACAGGCTCTCTCTGGTCTGCTTCTGTGAAATGGGAGGAAAATGAAAGGGCTTCCCCACACACGTGGTGGACCCCACGCATACGGTGTCGCTGCTGTTGGGCAGATGTGTTTGCTTTAACAGCAGGACTTAATACGAGATGGCTGGGTGTGCAGTCTCTAGTTGGCCACGGGCCGTACCGCTCCCAAATATGCATTGCGCCTTTCATACACAGAGTTTCCTGCTTGGCTCCTGAAGGAATCTGAACAATCCCAAGAGGAACTCCCTATACAAAACATGTCCTGTCACCCCCACTCTTAAGAGGATGTAAGCAGGAGACGAAACATTGCCTGCACCTCCCTCTCCCCCACAGCACAGGAGAAGGGGCAAGAAGTGGAATCAATGCCGTTTCTCACCCACTCCCCAAGTTCCCAGACCCTTTGGAGGTCCTCAGGGGTGAGGGTCCTCAGGACCACCTCAGGAGGTCCTGGTGTGACCAGATGGTTTGGGGAGCATCAATCCCCACTCACGTCTCCACACGCAAGACCCTGTGCATTTCTCAGTGAAAGTAAATTTAAACGTGACTTGAAGGGGCTTTCTGAGACTTTGGAGAGTTCTGGAAATGAGTGTTTCCTTGTCATGATCAGAGCCAGGGCTGAAAGCCAGCGGAGACCAGGTGGGTTCTTATTACTGTGATGGTGTGGATGGTGGTGGCGGGAGCGGGGGACAGCCACCATTCCTGAGCATCCTTGCACCAGGTGCTATGCCAAGCCCTTGAACAAAACATCACCTCTCAGCTCTCGGCTCCCTCTGAGGTGGGCATGATTGGCCTTATTTAGTGGAGGAGGAAAGTAAGCTACCTACAAGGCCATGCAGCTATGAGGTTGAAGCATGTAAAGTGCCATTTTTGTAGGTCAAAAATGGTCAAATGTTGGCAATTTTAATATGGTTTAACCTAATGGGGAAGGATAGAGCTGGGATGAAACGGAACTGTCTAAACTTGAAGTCTATGTGGTTTTTCATCTGTGTGTGTTTTGTTTGTCTTTATGGTCTGCATGCTGGTTGTAGAAAATTTAAACATCAAGAAAAAAAAAAAAAACAAGGAAAACCCTCCCAAACTCAAAGATAATAACCCATGGGGGGACAAATTCTATCAAGTACTCTCTCCAGGCAGTTGTACATGGGAAATAGTTGGTGTTTGTTGCTAAAACAGTGAGCGATTGGGTACATTATAATCATTGAATTCTGGCCCCCACACGAAGAGTGTGATTATTTTTCCCATTCAACAGATGAGAAGACAAAGAACAGATAGTGTAGGTAAAGGCACAGGCTTCAGAGCAGATCATCTGGGTTTTAATCTAGCTGGGAGAATTTAGGCAGGTTACTTAACTCCTCTGTGGCTCAGTTTTCACATCTGTGAAATGGTAATAATAGCACCGACCTTGAAGGGTGGCTGGGAGAAGGAAGCAGGCTGGTCTGTATGATGTGATTAAAACCGGGGTAGTGGTGGGGGGGCAGGGGTGGCTGGCTAGAAAGCACATGACTCTTGATCTCAGGGTGGTGAGTTCAAGCCTCACATTGGGCGTAGAGATTACTTTAAAAAACAACTGTGTTGCTACACGGGAAACAATAAATATAGGCTATTACTAAGCTCAGAGACTTTAAATAACTAGATGAAGCCACACATCTAGAAAGTTCCAGATTCCTGATTTCGAACCCAAGTTGGTCAAGCTGCTACCCATTTTTCAAACTTGGAATCAAATTAAAGCATCCACCCTTTCCTCTTCCCATGACCTCTCACTGCCCTTAGGCAGGTCTCTCGCACTCACTTGCCGCAGCAGCCCCTGAACAGGGTCCAAGGCTAGAAAAGGGGAGGGTCCCTCAGATGGCCCTGGTGCTTTCTGCCGGCCCACTGGGTCCCTCCCAGCAAGAGACAAAGGGAGAGAACTGCTTTCTGCAAAGGTAATTTGGTTCTTACCAAAGAACCTCTGAGTCTCCTTCTGCCCCTCTTTTCTGGGCCGAGTCATCGGCTTCCATAATCTTACTTTCTCATGCACACGATCAGGTTAAAATCTGCTCCCCGGGGGGCGCCTGGGTGGCTCAGTGGGTTAAGCCGCTGCCTTCGGCTCAGGTCATGATCTCAGGGTCCTGGGATCGAGTCCCACATCAGGCTCTCTGCTCTGCGGGGAGTCTGCTTCTCTCTCTCTCTCTCTCTCTCTCTCTCTCTCTCTCTCTCTCTGCCAGCCTCTCTACTTACCTGTGATCTCTCTCTGTCAAATAAATAAATAAAATCTTTAAAAAAAAAAAAAATTTAAAATCTGCTCCTCGGAAGCCACAGTGATAACCTTTACTCGATGTCAACTGTGCGCCAAGCACTGGTTCAGATGCTTTATCCATGTTTGTATTGTTAAGTTTGATGATAACAGTAATTGCCACAATTACTGAGCACTCACTATGGGCCAGGCCCTGCCTTTGTGTTTCCCCTGCATTAGCTCATTGTATCCTTACCTCAACCCTGCCTGGTATGCACTGCCCCCATTATTCAGATGAGAAGACTCAGGCTCATAGAGGCAAACTAACTTGCCCAAGCACCCTTTAATGATCCCTTCCAGCTGCCGTCCCGTAAATTCCTACAGAATGTATGTAAATTCTAATTCTGTAAGTTCTATAAATTCTGATTTCTGATTTCTAACTTTCTATCTTGTCTGTTTCTCTTGCTCCTTCTCCATATTTGCTCCTGGGCAGTCTTCCAGGATGTGACCATCGTGGCGGCCCTTGGCTTTGGCTTCCTCAACTTGTCTTTGCGGAGATACGGCTGGAGCAGCGTGGCCTTCAACCTCTTTTTGCTGGCCCTAGGGGTGCAGTGGGCAGTCTTGATGGATGGCTTCTTGGATCAGCACTTCCAGAACAAGGTGGTCATCAAACTGTCCAGGTAACCAGATGACAGCTATATCATTTCTTGGGTCCTTGAGGACCAAGAGGGCTGGTTCTAGAAGAGCTAGGAAGTCCCCTCGAAACTATGCAATATTGAGGATATCTGCTAAAAAAATTATTCACTGTTTATCTAAAATTCAAATTGCATTGGGAATCCTATATTTTATCTGACAACCCTGGGCCCAGATCTCCAGCCCTCTCTAACTTCTTTCTTTATGATTGAGTATGATATTATAAAGTTACACAAGCAATACGGGTTCAAAGAAAAATTCATAGAGATTACAGAAAAAAAGTAGAAATGTCACAGTCTCTTGAAACCAAAGAAATACTCCTAGTCCTCAAATGTCAGTGAACAAGAAATAGCCATGCCTTTAAGTTACCTTTGATCCATTTAAATGCATATATATGAAATTCTAAAAAACTAACAACATTAGCCATGTTGCTAGAGGAAGGTGATGGTTGTTGATTAGGAAGTAGCACCAAAAAACCTTATGAGGCACAGTAAATGTTCTCTGTGTTATCCTGGGTAATGGTTACACAAGGGGATAGATATCTATATCCATCAAGCTGTACACTTTTTTTTTTTTTTAAGGCATTAGCATGGGGCACCTGGCTGGCTCAGTTGGTAGAGTGTGCAGTCCTTGATCTCAGGGGCGTGAGTTCAAGCCACATGTTGGGCATGGAGCCTACCTAAAAAAAAAAAAAAAAGACAAAAAATTAAAAAAATAATAATAATAAAAGCATTGGCATTTGACAGGAGAAACTCGGTAAAAGTTACCTTGTATAGTGTTTTTGCTCTTATCCAAATCCGAATCTCTGTCCTGCCCAGATGATGGTAAATCCCATCTTAGGCATCTGGGGGAACGACCACCTCTCCCGGTCAATCCATCCATCCCTCTGAAACCTGCTAAACCTCTGGGCACTGCTGTTGACCATCTCCCCACGAGCCAGGCACAGTGCCAGGCAGTGCACAAACGTTATTTTGTTTAACCCTTCCAGTAGGGGTCAGACTAGTGGACAGGCGAGGAAGTAGAGGCTCAGAGAACATAAAGCATTTGCCAAGGGTCACACGGCTAAGTGGTGGCAATGGTTTTAGCTTTTTACTATCTGCAACCCCTTCCCACACCCTCCAGGGTGGTTATGACATGAACCATAGACAAGTCAGTTCCCTATTGGCCCTGAAAAAACCCTCCACATTTTCTCTTCTAACAAGTTTTAGAGCTAATCCGCATGGGGATTCGATACCCACTCACCTGCTCCCACAGCCAAAAACAGCTGGGAAGAGGCAAAGGTTACTGTCTGAAAGAATTCTGACAGTGGTGGCCTTGGTCCGGCCTTTCTGCTGCCTTGGCTTAACGTCTCACAAGCCTTCAGCCTCTTGCCCCTTACCGTGCAGGCCTAACTGGGCTGTTCCTTCTAAGGTACCTCGCCCACAGCAGCCAACTTGTTTTTGACTCAGTCCAGGGAGACAAGAAAAGACCATTTGCAGCCTGAGTGAGCTTCCCTGCCCCACCCTGGACAGCCTGGATCCTCCCAGCTGTGCCCCCCACTGGGACTGGCTTCACAGATTTGAACAATGAGCTCCTTCCTGACCTTTCTGAGGACATGACTTGTTCAGGGGGTGGGGCCCAGGCCTACCTCCCGACTGGGTCCTCCCCTTCTCCCTTGGCCTCACCCACACTGTGCTGCCTGACTTGGCACTGAATTGCCTTGAGTCACTGATGACCAGTCCCTTCGGGGCAGGGGCCTGTCCTGCTCAGCTTTGTCCTTCATTTTCCTCCTGCAGTAATGACTTCTTAAATGGTTATTGAAACCAAAATGAAAATAAAAGGAACCCTGAAGTTGTGATATTTTTAACACTGTATTTTGAGAGGTTCAGGAGGGCTCCCTTGGAGGATAAGCAGCCATAAGCAACCCTCTTACTGTGCTTGACACATATTAACTCACTTTACCCTTATGACAGCTTCACAGGCCTGGCCTCCACCTTACAGATGAGGATACTGAGGCACAGAGTATTTCAGTAATTTGCCCAAGATCACACAGCCAGGAAGGGTGACCAACCTAGGCTGGCTGGATTGGAGACTGCACTCCTGAACACTGCACTTCACAGTCTCAACAACTCCCCAGCGCCAACTGGCCCCTGGGGTCTGACATCCCACCACCCGCATGCATCTCTTGAATTAGACCCTTGCCTATTTATTTTTATTTTTATTTTATTTATTTATTTATTTATTTTTTAGACCCTTGCCTATTAAGTGAACACTCACCAAAAGACATGTTATGGCCAGTCACAATGAAATTTTGTCTAACTCCTGTTCTAAATAACTCCTGATCCCTAAGAGACTCCTTCTCCAGGCCCTTGGCCCTCTGCTGATTGTCCCTCTGAAGTCCTTGGGCCTTAAGCAAGGTACTACCTTGGCAGCAAATGCTGGGGAGGCTGTGTCCCGACTCCAGAACACAAGCTTTAGATCCAGGCTGACTGGGTTTGGACCTCACATTTGTCATTAGCTAATGTTAAGGCCAAAAGAGTTGCCTCTTCTAGTCTCAGTGTCCTTTTCTGTAATGTAGAGGTACTGAATGGTACCCTCCATTTCTAGAGGGCCACTTAGAAGATTAAAACTTAAATGAGGTGGTGTAGTTGTAAGCCTGTTATGCTTAACAAATTATCATTATTTTGTAGTGGTGGTTGTAGCATCAAGGAGGGGAGTTGGTCTCAGAGTGCGGTGACTGGAGAGAGTAGGTTGGTTTAACCACCATGATTATTCTGCTCATTGCCACCTCCCCCAGGAAGCCCTCCCTGATGAGTCCAGTACACATTGCTCTCTTCCTCCAGGGAACCCCTCTAGCCATATAATATCATGGATAGTCTTAGCAGACAGACTCACAATGTCTGGATCACAAGTGCCTTGAAAACGAACTGTCTTAAATCCCCATACTGAGCTAGCTCATTTGTCAAGGGAAGGAAGGAATCAGCAGTAGTGCTAATAATGTGGGCTTCTACTCCTGAATTAGTTCTCTGTGCCAATCACAGAGCTGGACACACAAGCACAGATATTCCTTCTAATCCCCACAGCACTACCATGAGATAAATATTATCATCACTCCTATTTTACAGATGAAGAAACAGGCTCAGTGAGATTAAATAGTTGCTCAAGTGAAAAAGCTGGGACTGGAAGCAGGCTTGTCCTACTTCTAAACTGTCTCCATGACTAAGGAAACGGAGGCGGGTGGCTGAATGGCTGGCAGGCCAGCAGGTGAAGAGCGCCCTCTATTGAGCATCGTTGTGAGATGCAGACAGAAGAGAAGCCGTGGGCAGAAACCCGGTTGTCAGACACTAGAAGGGGTTCTTGAGGGAACATCAGCCTCTGTAACTCACCATGATATTCCTACGAGAAATTCAGAATGGCCTCGGTGTGAGTGAGTATGTGCAGATCAATTTCTCGCCCTGATGCGACCCTGATGGGGGAAGAAGCCCACGGAGACCCCAGATGGGGCAGCATCAGTTCCCATTAGGATGAAATCTTGTCTCCTTCTTCTCCTACCGTGTCCCTAGTTTTTTAGACAGTGCCAGGCTTGTTGAATGAATGAATGAATGAGTAATGAATGAGAGGATCCTTTTCGGTCATTCCTGTCTCTCTCTCTCCCAGAATTAAGCTAGCCACCATGAGTGCTATGTCTGTGCTCATCTCAGTGGGTGCCGTGCTGGGGAAGACCAACCTGTTGCAGCTGACATTGATGGCACTGGTGGAGGTGACGGTCTTTGTCACCATGATGATGATTGACAGGCACTACCTCAATGTGAGTCACGGTGCTGTGAGGAGGGGACTTTGGAGAGGAGGGGTGTGGAGGTGGACGGGTGTGGGTACTACCTCCATTTGGTGGAGTTTCTGGGATTTCAAAATTATGAAAACAGACCCAAATGGGGTTCCAAAATTGTGATCTATATTAAGTGTTTAAATATAGTAACCTAATGGTTTTAACTGGTGGTGCTGCAGTCACTAGTGATGACAAGGTCTAAGGTTTGACAGGGCATATGGGTGGCAGAAGTCTAATGTTGGCAAGTTATTAGAAGAGACAGGGTCAAGGAACAGAGAGAGAGAGTTGGATGGATCAAGATGATGACCTGGAGGGGTGATGGAGAGAAAGATGGTAAGGCAGGTGCTGAAATCCTTAGAGACCAAGAGGCAGGTGGATAATCAGCAAGGAGTGTAGTCTGCCGGTGCATCCTTCAAGGGTGCTGGAGATATTTGGGGAGGGAAAAGGAACAATGGTCTAGGGGCGCTTGGGTGGCTCAGTTGTTAAACATTTGCCTTCGGCTCAGGTCATGACCCCAGGGTCCTGGGACTGAGCCCTGCATCAGACTCCCTGCTCAGCGGGAAGCCTGCTTCTCCCCTCTCTCCCTCCCCTGGCTTGTGTACCCTCTCTCATGGTCTGTCAAATAAATAAATAAAATATTCCAAAAAAAAAAAAAAAAAAGGAACAATGGTCTAGAACCTTAGATTTGAAGTTCTTATTATTTACTAATTTTTGGTCCTTTTCATCTGTCTATATGACTTTATTTTAACCCCTAACTACTTCAGCGTATATTTCCTATAAACAAGGGCATTCTTGAAGCACCTGGGTCATTCAGTTGGTCAGGCATCTGCATTCCACTTGGGTCATGATTCTGGGGTCCTGGGATCGAGCTCCATGTAGGGAATCCCTGCTCAGCAGGGAGCCTGCTTCTTCCTCTCCCTTTGTCTGCCGCTTCCCCTGCTTGTGCTCTCTCTCCCTCTCTCTCTGTCAAATGATTAAATAAAACCTTTAAAAAAAAATCAAGGACAGTCTTTTACATAGTCAAGTTTAATTAACAAACCTTGGAAATTAATACTGACATAATATCATCTTATTCAAATTTCACCAATTTTCCCAATAACATCCTCTTACAGCGATATATCTATCTATCTATCTATCTATCTATCTATCTATCTTTTTGGTCCATCACATTTGAACTTTGCATTCAGTTCTCATGCCTCCTTAAACTTTTTCAATCTGGAAGTTTCTTTGTTTTTCTTGATATTTCATGAACTTGATGTGTTTTGAGGTTACAAGCCAGTTATTTTGTAGGATGTGGGTTTGTCTACTGTCTCCTCATGATTAGTTGGAAGGTGTGCATTTTTGGCAGGAATCACACAGAAGAAGTGATGTTGTGTCCTTCTCAGTGCATGTATCAAGAGACACATGTTGTCCATTGGGCCCATTACTAAGGATGTTAATTCTGGTCACCTGTTAAGATGTCCAGGCTTTTCCATTGTCAAGTTACTATTTTCCCCTTTGTAATTAATAAGCATTGTGTGAGGGAGACAACAGTCTGTCAGATCCTGTTTCTTATCAAACTTTCACCCACTGACTTTAGCATCTGTTGTTTTTTGTTTTTGTTTTTTGCCTGAATCAATTAGATGATTGTCAATATTGGTTTTCTTTGTCTTTTTTGGTGGTGGTGGGAGTATCTGGGTGGTTCAGTTGGTTAGGCATCTGACTTTGACTCAATCATGATCTCAGGGTGCCGGGGAGAGATCCCCATATTGGGCTCCCCACTAAGCAGGGAGTCAGCTTTTCCCTCTTCCTCCACCCCTCCCCCTGCTCATGCTCTCTCTCTTTCTCTCAAACAAATAAAGAAAATCTTAAAAAAAAAAAAAATGAAAAGGGGGCACCTGGGTGGTTCAGTGGGTTCAGTGGTTTAAGCCTCTCCCTTCCGCTCAGGTCATGATCCCAGGGTCCTAGGATTGAGTCCCGCATCAGGCTCTTGGCTCAGCAGGGAGCCTGCTTCTCCCTCTCTCTCTCTCTCTGCCTGCCTCTCTGCCTACTTGTGATCTCTGTCTGTCAAATAAATAAATAAAATCTTTTAAAAAATGTTATTTTTAATTAGTCTCTACACCCAACATAGGGCTCAAACCTACAACTACCAGAACAATAGTCGCATGCTCTAGGGACTCAACCAACCAGGCGCCTCCAATACTGGTTTTCCATCTTCCCCTCCACAACCGTTAGTTAGCATTCCGCTGTAAGAAAGAACCTACTTTTCTTCTCCATTCAGGCATGTATGCACTCATTCACTCATTCATTCCTTCATTCATTCATTTCACTATGGGCTCACGGAGTCACCCAGACATACTTTCATTTTTTGCTTTTTCTCTCTGCTTACCACAAGGGCTAACTGCAACTCCTTGGTTTCAAGGAAGAAAACTGCACTGCAGCTTTTTTTAGGCAGAGAGTGGGCAGGAATAGCAGCCAGCAATCACAGCCAGACTCAGGACTGGAATTGCTTATAAGTCTTTTAAAATCCCAGGTAGTTCATGTTCTCCATTTTTTGTTCTATTCCTCTCCCTACATTTAACTTCTGGGCACATCAGCATTCTCTTCAGTGGAGAACATGCTCTCTCCCACCCCTTTCGTTTCTGGGATTCTAACTCCCAGATCCTGCGGGAAACAACGCTCTTCCCTATCAGCTGGTCCCAGTTCTATGGTCCAGTAAGAAAGAACCTGATTGGCTCACGCCGCCACGTGTCTGCTTTGGTCCAATCAGCTGCAGCAAGCGTGGGGGGCGGGGTCATGCGGTGAACACGTGGCAAGAGGTAAATTCCCAGAGATGAACTGGTCGCTGCAGGCGGTGCGTGGTAAAAGTTTTCCTACTTTAAAAGGCCTCAATGATGCAAAGCCATCCATCTCCTCTCTTTGCGGCGTTGACTTTCTAGTTTAGTTGGTGCAGGGGAGCGTTCAGCACTGATTTTGAGGGTTGGCTGCTTCAACTCAAGACGTCCGTTCAGCCGGGGTTTATTGAGTGGAAAGGCTCGGGGGGAAACCGTAGACAGCAACCAGAGCTGTTTCAGTGGTGGCAACTCCAGAAACGAGTTCAGGGTTCCACGTCAGTCGTCCCCACGTGTGTTCCCTGGATTTCCGGAGCGGACCTCGAACATTAAAAATGCAAGACTACAGGCAACTTCATTTTCATGTATGCCTGAAATGTGTGAATGTATCCTTCCTATTCATTCATTCCTTTCACAGATATTTATCCCGCGCCTATTATGTACCGGGCATATTTTCTGCAGTGGAAAAATCCAACTGTGGTGGGCCTTCCATTCCAGAGGGAAAGATAGCCAATAAGCAATCACATAGGCAAACCGTACAGCATGTTAGATAGTGATAAGTATCATAGGGAAAAAATAAAATGAGAAAGGGACTAAGAAGAGTTGAGGGGGGATAAAATGTTAGATAAGGTGGCCAAGGAAGGCTTCCTCTAGTAAATAATTTTGAGCTAACCATGAAGGCAAAGAGTGCACAAGCCAAGTGGTTGTCTGAGCACAGTGGCAGGTCAAGGGCAGCGGGGTGGGAATGGCCTGCCTCTTACAGGAGTATTTTATCACCCACACTGCTTAGAATTGTTGGCGGGTGGTGGTAATAAAAAGCAGACAGACTTTTAATAGCTTTTATTATTGCTTTAAATTCTCTCCAGACAATGCATGCCCTTACTGCCTGCACCCCTGGTGGGCCACTCCTCCACCTTGCCTTCCAGGCATTGGAAAGGCCAGAGTGAAGTGAGACTGATGTGGGAGCATGCCGATGGGTTTGAGAAAGAGCGAGGAGAGTGTGTCAGCAGTGGAGCAGGAAATGAAGTCAGGGAGGTTAGGGGAGAGCAGGTCACACAGGGTTTACCAGTCATAGCCAGAACACAGACTTTGAATTGAGCAAGAGAGGAACCATTGGAAAATTCTGAGCAGAGATGGCCGTGAGCTGACATAGATGTTGGTAGGGTCACTCTGGCTACTGTGTGGAAAGTAGTTGTGCAGGGACAAGGGTGGAAATGGGGAGACCAGTTAGAAGGTTACTGCAATAATTTGGGGGTAGTGATGGTGGGGCTTAAATCAAGGTGGGGTCAGTGAAAGCTGGTGGATACAATTCTGCCAATTCTGGATATCTTTTGAAGGCAGAGTTGACAGGACTTGCTAATAGTCCAATAAGTGGTTATTTGATACTAACTTTGATATTCATAAAGCAAAATTAGCCCATGTCAAGAATTTACTAAAGGCGCAAGTTTGGTATTATAACAAGTCTGGCTGCTTCCTGCTACCACGTTTATATCCATCATCGCTCCATAATTTCTGCTGAAAGGTAGGAAGCAGTGGGGGTGCGCATCCGCATGACTTTTTGTCTCCCCTAAATAGATCTCAGCCAAAAACGGTGAATAGCTACTGATAAGGCCAACCAGCAACTTCTTTGGAATAAGTATGTGGCTGCTCCTAGGTCCCCTCTGAAAAGGGAGCTGCTAGGCAGGGGAAGCTCCAAACACCAGTGCCGTGATTCCAAGACACACCTCCTGAGCTTAGGTGAAGCTCCAAATGGTCTCCAAGGTACAGGCAGTTGGTGCATGTGCGAAGGCTGCCGGCGCTCACTGCCCTGCTGGCTTTGTTGCAGGTGGACGCCCACGTAAGCATGATGCACATCCACGTGTTTGCGACCTATTTTGGGCTGATGGTGGCCTGGTTCCTCTCGAGGTCTCTGAATGAGACAGTGGTGCAGGAGAAGACTCAGACAGAAAAGAGGTCCAGTTTGTTTACCATGCTGGGTGAGGACAAGGTGGGGTTGGGGGGGGTGGCGTGGGGGGGTCCCAACCCGGGGAGTGAGTGGGAGGCTCTCCACTGGCTCTGTGGGAAAATCTCCGTCCTTTACCAACCTGCCTGGGGTGCTTGGAGCCACTCCTTGATGACTTAGCTCCCCAAGTAGTGTTGGATGGATTCACAATCCCTTCTAGGGCAAGGCTCTTCACAAATATCCACAGGAGATGGGCCACTCCTTACCCTTGAGTTTAAATCGATTTGTCTCATCTTTTTGTCTTCATGTGAGGGGAGGGAACTGGACAACTGGAGAAAGCAGAGGCCAGCTGTGGACAGAGGGATAGCACGGGGAAGAGAACAGTAGTACAGGTGTTATCAGGCAGAGCAAGAGCAGAAAGGCAGAAGCTAGACTGTGGGAGAGGCCAAGAGGAAATCGGGCAGTGAGCTGGATGGTAGGTGACCCAACAACCAGCCAGGAGGCCAAATCAAAGTGGCACATCACGTTTTCAGAATAAGCATTTGGCCATCACAGGCTGGGGTCTGAAGGCCTAGGGGTTGATGATTTCAACTCTCTGGGCCTTCGTGTTTTTGCCTGTAAAATATGTTAGCTGGGCCCTATCAACTTGGGAATTCAGAGGAGACATGATTTGCCCCAAAAGTCACAGAGCTAAAAAGGGACAAAGCTGAGACTTGCCTGTTCTAGGAAGCCCCTGCAGGCTCAGGGTTTGGGGTAGCAGGGCTGGCTGTGACCAATGACCCTCTCTGACCCCCAGGAACCCTCTTCTTGTGGATATTCTGGCCGAGTTTCAACTCTGCTCTGTTGGATTCTCCAACAGAAAGGAAGAATGCCGTGTTCAGCACCTACTATGCTCTCGCGGCCAGCACGGTGACAGCCATCTCTGTGTCAGTCTTGGCTCACTCCCAAAGGAAGATCAACATGGTGAGGACGGCCCTGCCCCTCGGGCAACACTCAGGTCTTCTAGGCTGGACAAATATCCATGCCCCCTGTCCCAGAACAAGCCCTGCAGGGTGGGAAACATTACTGTGGGTGGCAGAGCTTTTTCTGCAGTGTCTTGGGGTATCAGAAGGGGTACTGGCTTATCAAAATGGGAACTGGAATTTGGAGACTAGGAAATGATCCAAGGCTCTCTGAGGGGAGTGATTAAGTCTATCAGTGTTGACACCAAACAGACCCATGTTTGAACCCTGTTTCTGCTGGTTACCGGCTACCATGAGCAAGAGTCAGCAGAGAAAAGGTAGAATAGAATCAGGCAGGCTTATTCTTTCCCCTGAGATATTTCAAGAATGGGATGAATAGAATTGGAGGTAAAGAAGGATGTCATCACCCTCGCTGTGTGACCCTGGTCAAGCCTTTTAAACTTTGGGAGCCACAACTAGCTCATGTGTAAAGTGGGAATTAAGAGACAATGCACATGACATGCTCTATGGGGGATATAGCGCTGAGCAAACATTAGCCATGTTATCAGTGTAGCCAGGAGACTGTGTGAGTTTCAAGGAGAGCGAGAGAGATGGGGGAAAGGATAGAGCTAAAGATGAAACAAGTTTCCATGATGTTCAGCTATGACGCCAGCCAGCCAGAGGTGGTGGGGAAAAGTCTAGAGAGACAATAGGGCCGAGAGTGGACAGAACACGGCCATGAGTGACAGGTTAAGCACTAGGGGGAGTGGGTGTCTTTCTGGGGGAGCTCCATGGTGGCAGGGAGTCGGATCAGAAAAGGTGGGGACATCTAGGGAGGCAGGTATAGCCCGAAGGTCAGGGAAGCCCAGAAGCTGGTCCCAGGCCCCAGAGCCCAGACCTCGTTGGAGTTGAGAGGGCAGAGGGAAGTAGCATGAGAGCAAAGCAAGGCCCCAGTTCTGGAGGAAAAAAGTTCATAGTGGAAATGAGACCCAGGAACGAGAGCTATCTGGTTAAAGCTGGGTAGTAGGACAGGGGGGCATAAGCACCAAATAGTCAATAATAATGATAAAAATAGTAAAAACAATAATAATGGTTTATATTTCTTTTTTTTTAAGATTTTTTTTTTTTTTTTGACAGACAGAGATCACAAGTAGGCAGAGAGGCAGGCAGAGTGTGTGGGGGAGAGCAGGCTCCCCGCTGAGCAGAGAGCCCAAGGTGGGGCTCGACCCCACGACCCTGGGATCATGACCCGAGCTGAAGGCAGAGGCTTTAACCCTCTGAGCCACCCAGGTGCCCTGGCTTATATTTCTTGAGCCCTTGACCCAGAGTCTTCCATGTGGTAACTCATTTAGTCTTACAATAGTGGTATTAAGCAGGTACAATCAAAACCAGAGAGGACAGCATCTTTTTTTTAATTCTTTTTTTTTTTAAAGATTTTGTTTATTTATTTGATAGACAGAGATCACAAGTAGGCAGAGAGGCAGGCAGAGAGAGAGGAGGAAAAGTTGAAGCATGAATGGCTCAATGCCCAAGGACATATCGCTAACAGGTGTGAGGGTGGCTAGGATACATTTTCAAGTTCAATGCCTCCTCATCAGGGTGATTGCTCCCTGAGCCTGAGAAGTGGCATAAGATAAGACCACTGATGAAGGTCATATAGTCTCAGCAGAGAGAAGGGGATGGTTTCAGGGTCAGTGAAGCAGGGAAGACATCACAGTGTCACTGGCTACCAGCTTACAGAGAGAGCCTGGGCAAGATGCTGTCCTCTCGGGGCGCGTGGGTGGCTTAGTGAGTTAAAGCCTCTGCCTTTGGCTCGGGTCATGATCCCAGGGTCCTGGGATCGAGCCCCACATCGGGTTCTCTGCTCAGCAGGGAGCCTGCTTCCTCCTCTCTCTCTGCCTGCCTCTCTGCCTACTTGTGATCTCTGTCTATCAAATAAATAAATAAAATCTTTAAAAAAAAAGAATTAAAAAAAAGATGCTGTCCTCTCTGGACCTCATTTCATTCGCCCACAAGCTGTTTCTCTGCAGACTCATATCCACAATGCGGTACTGGCTGGAGGTGTGGCTGTGGGTACCTCGTGTCATCTGATCACTTCTCCGTGGCTTGCCATGGTGCTGGGCTTTATGGCTGGACTGATCTCCATCGGGGGAGCCCTGTGCCTGCCGGTAAGGAGCTGGGCACCTGACACCTGATTTGGCTTAGACCTGCAGGGCCCTGGGAGCATGGTGGGCCGTCGTGTGGTGCCACGCGCGACAGTAGGCAGGCATTGGCACCTTCTCAGGCAGGCTTCAGAGCTTGGGTGAGGGGGACCCCCCCTCCCAGGCCGTACTGTGTATTTGTTAGGATCTTGGGAGCAAGGAGCAGAACCCGTTCAACTTTGCTCAGGCACAGGGGGGAATATTGTAAGGCTGCTGGGGTGTGACAGAACCCAAGCACAGGGATGCTGCTGGGAACCCAGGAATGGTTGACACCAGGGACAGGAATGTGTGGGGAGCCCAAGCGGTCCCTGCTCTTCTTTCTTTGCTTTTCCTGAGTATCTGCTTTATTCCCATTCTGTAGACTTCCTTCCCCTTCTCATGCTCTACATGGTAGAATGTAGTCTTGCTCTTTAGGAGAGCAGCTAGATGGAATTTCTTGGCTCCATTTCCAAGTGTTCTGGAGAAGGGACTCATGGGTTTAGTTTGGACAGGGTGCTTATCTTTGGCTGGGAGTGTGGGGGATGGGAGCATAACGTACATACATGGCTGCTGTCCATGAGCCGCGTGAATGAGGGTGGGAGGGGCAGCAGCCAGAAACGGATGCTGGGCTAACCGAGGTCATGCCCACTTCTGATTGTTTGGTTCTTCGGAGTGGATGGACTTTTCCTCCTTCAACATCCTGCAAGTACTGATAATACCAGCATGCCCCACAATATCCAATTTGTTATAAAACACTTAGAAGAGAAATAATTTCAGAGCAACAACTCTTTGTGGGTTTGAAGCCTTGGTAGAGGAGAAAGGAGGAGACTTCTGGATGGCTCAGGAAACTGAATTTGGATGAATAATGGGTATTCAAGGAGACAGTTGCAATCTGCCTCCTTGAGGAGTTGGAGTTTCTACTCCTAGAGTTTCTACTCCTAGATCAGAAACTCTACCAACAGTCTCATCTGACCAGTGATGGGGCAGTCTGCTTTTCATCTTTGGAATTGCAATGAATGTCTCTTATCTCCTGTGCTTTGAGACCCTATGGTGAAAGGCGGAAGTGTGCAGGGAAACCTGCATAAATTCTCACCAGGCTGGCTGTCCACTGCTTTCTTTGTGCCTGTTTCCTTGACTCCATCACTGGGGGAACGGTTCAGAGATGATTCACTCATTCATTCATCTGTCCCTTCATTCATTCATTCACGGAGGTTTTAACACGTATCATGCTTCCCAAGCTATGGTGTAGTGAGGGCAACGGACCACTGAACATAACACAGGTCATCTAAGCCAGCCTGAGTTGGATCAGGAAATGCTTCCTAGAGCAGAGGCTGTCTCAGCCGAGTGTTGACAGATGACTGATATCAGCCAGGCAAAGGAAAGGGAAATGTATCCCAGACGGAAGGAGCAGTGTGTTCCAAGGCTCAGTAGTGAGAAGAACAGAATGCCCAGGCAGGAAACAGACGCTACAGCAGTGGGCTCACCTGGGAGTGTGGTGGGACCACAGTCCTGAGAACTGGGAGATACTCAGGTGTGGCTACTGGGCAACATGAGGAGTCTGGGTGTTTATTCTGAAGACAGTGGGGGACGCCAAGGGGGAAACTCACATGTCCTATTTGCATTCGTATCCACATTTGTTGGCTCATGGTCCCCCAGGGAGGCTAAGTGGTGAAGGGAAAGGGTGATGAAGGCAAGTCCAGAGCAGGGTCAGATTCTTTTCTTCTCGTTAGCCATGCTGTCTTTGGGATGGCAGTTACGTTTAGGCTGGACCAGCGGGTCTCAGTCACCCTCCAGGGACATTTGACAATATCTGCAGACACATTTGGGTTAACACACGGTGTGGGGGCTGCTCCTGGCATATCGAGAGTGGGGCCCAGGCGTGCTGCTGAACATCCTACAGCCTTTTCACAGCACAGAAGTATCAGCCCCGCATGTGAGTAGGGCCCGGGCTAGACCCAGGTGTGGTCAGGGGGCCAGCAGCATTGGCATCACCTGGAACTTTGTGAGAAATGCAGAATCTCAGGCCCCAGGCCCACTAAACCTGACCCTGCAGTTTCGCATGCTCCCCACGTGGTGCAAGTGCACATTCAGGTCTGAGGAGCCCAGCTGGAGGGGAGCCCCAAAGTCTGACCCCCGTGGGTGGCCCTGGAGGCCAAGGATCTGTGGACAGGCTGGAGAGGGGCTGTCAGTCTTCCATGTACAGCTGCTTATTGGATGTTTGTTCCAGGGATATTTTAACCAGGTGCTGGGGACCCACGATACCTGCGGCGTGCACTACACCTTCGGCTTGCCAGGTCTGCTCGGCGGGATCACCTACATTCTGCTGATCATCTATGAGGTCAACTGGACCACGAAGTCCATGTAGGTGACTTGGTTTATCCCCTTCACATGCGATCCAGCTCGGGAAGAAATGCATCCCAAGCCGTGCGTGTGTTCAGAGCCAGGCACTCATTGGGCCTCAGCAAATGTTTCTTGGCATGTTTAGCGATACGTTCTGCCTAGCCTCTGCCTCTCCAGGCCATGTCTTCTTTCCAAAGAGGACAGCTTGAGTGCTGGTCAAAGGCAGACCATTGTGAGTCCTACCCCTCAAACACAGACAGAGCAAGCTGATGGGGCCCAAGCCAGCTGGGTCTGTGGTTTAACCCCTGGTGATTTATTTAGGTCATGGTGAAGAGCATGTCACGGAGTCAGACTCATCTTGACCTCTTGCTAGCTGGGCATGCTACCTAATCTCTGTGAGCCGCATGGCCTGGTGTAAACACAGGTCATAACAGGGCCTCCCCTCATAGGGTAGTTGGAGGCTGTTTGAGGCCAGGCCCTTGTGGTTAAAAGTATTTAATACTTTAATGTAGACGAATGCTAAACACAGACCATCTTTGAGGCCCAGAGAGAGAAGGAGCTTGGCGAAGGTCTTGCTGTGAGGCAGGAACGTGGGCCTCGGGACTAGGATCAGATCCTGTGTCCTCCAGACAATGGACTCCAGTGACTGGTTTGACATACCTTAGCCCCGGCCATCACCTCCCAGAGGTTGTGTGAATATCTTCCAGGTGTGGCTCACATAAAATGAAAGAGTGACTTGAGCATGATACAGGGATGGATTTTTCCAGATGACCTGTTACAGTGATAACAATAATAATAGTACTGGTAATAATCACCACTGTTTATTGGCTGCTTTCTAGGTGCTAGGCCCTAGGCTAAATGAGCCACACACATCATCTCATTTAATCCTCGCCACCACCCTGAGAGGTATTATTACCATACTCTAAGAGATGGTACACATGGGGAGTTACCTGTCCTAAGTCCCTTGGCTGGAACATGGCTGTCCAGGTGATGAGCACCAGAGTTTGGTGATGAGGAGCTCATTGTGTTTGGAGGCATCTCAGAGCAATCATGGAGGGCTGGGTCCCTTGCAGCTCTGACAACAGAGATGGCCATAGCCCCACATTATAGGAATCACATACGGCGTGGGAGACATCGCTCCTTGAACTGCTTGGGGTAAGAGGGATCCCACCTCCAGGTGGGGAGAAGATGGTCTGTGTGAAGCAAGACGCCTCAGTGATGGGTTCCAATGGCGTTTCTGCCACTGTTTTCATAGCTGTGCAACTCAGCAAATCTTTTCCTCTCTCGGAGCCCCCAAATCCTTCTCTGTAAAGCTCAGGTACTTGTAGGGGCCAGGCAGGTAAGGTTACAAAATGAGAGCAGTGAGAAGAGGCTGGGAAGTTATGGGTGACTGGTCTGAAATCAGTCAGCACCAGGTAGCCATGACTGTGCCAGGACCCAGGCTCAGTGTCCCCAGATCTAATGACTTTTTAAGAGAAGCCAGAAATCCAGAGTTACGCACTTGCACTCCCAAGCACTGGCAGGAGATTCAGAATCATTAGAAACATCCTGTGGGTCAAATTCTGCTCATGGGTAGCCAACCTGTGCCTTCTGAACCACCCATCCTTCTAGCTCCCCAGTTCTGTGCTTCTGTGGCTCTCCTAGGGTGGTGGTTCTCCACAGCACTAAAATCACCTGGAACTTGCTAGAAATGCAAATCCAACCCTAACTAGACCTGCACTGTTAGAAACATAGTAGTGTGGGCCCAGCAACCTGTGGGTCAACCTGCTCTCTATGGGATTCTCCTGCAAACTAGTTTGAGACTACTAGCCTAGAGCAAACAACAAAGAACAAAATGAAAACAAAGGTCAGCTGACCAAAGGTGTGCTGCTTACAAGGACTAACAAACTACTCTCCAGGAAAACAAAGCCCCAGTTGCAGCTAGTGGCCAAGTGCAAACCATCCAGGGGCTATCACTGAACTGGGAGTTGGGAAGGGTTGAGAACAGGGGTCAGGATGGGACTGTGGAGGACCAAGTAGTTGTCCCTCTCCTCTGCAGGAACCCAGACAAGGGAAGGGCATAGCGACAGAAATGACACCTCTTAGGGAGGCCTCTGGTCAGCTGGAAGTCAAGGGCAGAGGCTTCAGGAAGGAAGGAACCTGTGGTCCCCTTTACCAGCCATGTGACCTTAGGCACAGTATACTCAAACTCCTCGAGTTTCAGTTTTGGTCTGCATGATGGGAGGATAAGATCTGCGACCCCGGGCTGCTCTGAGGATTCAGCAGGGAGCGAACACCCTCTTATCTTCATGATGATTCTTGCTACTGTGGCTTCTACAGGAAAGAGGGACAAAGGACTAGCTGGGAGGGAGTCAGACCACTCAGTGTGACACGTGGAGCAACTGTTTATGGGCGTGGCGTCATTGAGCCAAGGGGCTGGCTTTTCATTCACTCCGCCTACAGGGTGTTTGTTGAGCTCCAATCAGGGAAGCAAATGGGAGCGGGTCACGTGCTGTGCTTGCCGCGGGGAGGGGGTGGGGTTTCCCGAACTGTGGCATTTAAGTGGTGCAAAGACACGCTTAGCTAACCTTGAATCATGCAGACCAGACACTGTGCTTTAATTATTCAGTCTTTCGGTTGCATCAGGGCGAAAGGCTGCACTCAGGTGCTAAGTGTCCTCGCACTTGTGCCGCTGCCAGGTTGGCAGAGCACTCAGGCTGCGTCTGGGGAAGACTTCAGCCACACTTTGTTTGCACTGCTTCTTTTTACAGTTACCTCCCATTTCTCTAACATATTGACTCAAAGTTTCCTTTTAAAGATATTTATTTAAAAGTAAAAATAAGTCCACTCGAAGAAAATTATTTAAAAATGTATGGCCAATGTCAATATGGCCAAATTTGTGAAGGTAACCCACAAATGCCAAACTTTGGGAGAGATCTGCCTGGTCTTCGTGGGTAGAAAGGGTTTGAGTCCCAGGAGCCCCGCATGCCAAGCCATGTGACGTTGGAGGGCCTGGTTCACTTTTCCAAGCTGGATCTCCCCATTTGTGAATCAGAGACACCAACAGCTTGCCCAGAGGGCTGCTCCAGCATCATGTGAAATCAGATAGTAAACACGGGGGAGCAGAGGGCGTGGTGCAGGGGATCCCACCCTGCCTGGGAACTGTCAACATGGCTGGCTCTGTGCCATAATTGCTGCTTTCAGGTGACATCAGGATAGAGTGAACTGGGGGGTTGGCAGCAGATTCAGGGTCAGCTTCCATCCTACCATTTAATGTCACTTTAAAAAACAACAACAACACATTTTTGTAGTATAATCGACAGCCAGAGAAGTACAACTACCATCAGGGCTCCACTTGGTGAATTTTCTGACACGCCCAAGTAATCAGCACCCAGAACTCCTTCATGTCCCATCCCAGGGCACCCATGAACCTGACTTCCAACGCTGTCCATCAGTTTTGCCTACTTTTGTCCTTCATGGTCATGGACTCCTACAGGAAGTCTGTGCTGTCGTGTGCCTGGCTTTGACTCTATTCTGTAGTTGTGAGACTCTCCTACATTGTTCATTTTTATTGAGGTAGTGGGGTAGAGTGTAGAATTGTGCTTGGGTTTATTTCATAAGGGTGACTGAGTGATGACATAGAGAGGTCAATGTCATTGATGGAAAAGTTTAATGTTATAGTTCTCCTGGAAATGAGAGGCACAGCACACCATATAGGGCCCCATAAAACCTTATCAACCCAGGGACCAGGCAGCCTAGAGAGAGGGGAACTGAGACTATGCCTTCAGGTGGATGGCAGTGGGGGAATAGGGGGAATGGGGGAGTCCCCTGTTGGGCGGGAACTGAGAGCGTATGTTAGAGTTTGTGGTTGGGGGTTTATAATATGAATTGTGCACTCCCCAGGAAATCTGACTTGCTGGAGAGAGAGCAATAAACAATTTCAGCCATTAGTTGGGCCTTGTGATAAATGAGTACCATGTAGACAAATACAGAATCTAAGAAACACAGTTAAAATAAGTGTCCCATTGTGTGAATACGAAACAATTTATCCATTACTGACAAGCATTTGGGTTCTTTCCAGTTTGGAGCTATTATGAACATTCTAGTATTTCTGCTATGAACATCCTAGCACTTTTTTTTTTTTAAGAACATACAAATGCTCTTCTGTTGAGTAAATGCCTAATAGCAGAATTTTTGGATCACAGCTTTCATATAATCCATATTAGAGGATATTACCCATTTCCCACTGTAGTTTGTGCCAGTCCAATCACCCTTGGCACCCAAGAGTTCCCTTTCCCTTATATATTCTCCAAACCCCGTATTTTCCTTCATTTTAAGTTTATCCAATTAGGCATCAAACATCACTTTAATTTTAATTTCTCTGATGACCGATTAAGTGCAACAATTTTCATATGCTTTCTGGACATTTGAGCAACTCTTGTGAATTGTGAAATGTCTGTCCAGGTTCTTTTGCCCATTTTTCTCTTGTGTTCTGCCTTTCTCTTATAGATTTGTAGGGATTCTGGATATAGAGTCTTTGTCATATAAATGTATTGTGAATATCTTCTCCCATTTTGTGGGTTATATTTCACCTTCTTAGTAGCATCTTTCGATGAACAGAAGTTCTTAATTTTAACACAGTTCAATTCATCATTGTTCCCTTCAAGTTTGTGGGTTCTGTTTAAGAAACCCTTGCCTACTGCAAGATCATGTCGATGTCCTCCCAGGCCACTTCATAGTTTAAAGTGAGTTCCTGGGATCACCTAGGAGAGAGGACAGGGAAGTATGTTCAACAGGGGTGGGCTGGGGAGGTGAGCCTGACAGCCATGCTCTACTCCATCTTGTCGTGCCTCATGAGGGAACAGAGAGGTTAGGTGACTTGGCCAGGATCATGCAGCTAGTGACAGTCCTTGGACTTGAACCTGGGTTTTCTGCCTCCTGGTCAAGTTGATCATCTGTTGTTTCTGAGAATTGAAGTCAGCCAAAGAGGATCTTGGAATCCCCTCTTTCCCTCCTTCATGTCTGTGTAGCTTTGCAGGAACACAACAGGGGAATGCGTTACCTGGGGAGAGGAATTATTCTTCTGGTAGCCCTTCCTGACAGCATCAGTGCTGTTGCAGACAGTCCTTCTTGACCCCAATGAGCTCTGCAGTCTTGATTCCTGAATGTGACTACATCCTACTTTGTCAGTTCTAGGATCGACATCCAGTTGTTCTTTGGCGCTGGGACACTCAGCTTGGCCATGGCTTCAGGTCTGATAGCTGGTGTTTTGACAGGTGAGTATGAGACATCCCTTTTTCCCCCATGGCCCAGGGCACAGGATTTGAAGCCAGAGGGCATCTGGCCCATGGCCGCATGTGTCTGTGCCCTCCCCTTCCCTGTGAACCTCCGCAGCTCAAGCCAAATGATGCAAAGGGTCTCAAACCTTGATTAACAACAAAAACGGAATCACATCATTTCAGAATTAGAAAGGCCCTCAGAGGTTACCTGATGGAGGTGTGGACTCTGAGGATCAGAGAAAGTAAGAGGCTTTCTGGAGCTTACAAGTAGCAGGGAGTGGCAACAATGCAGGCTCTTGAGCCCAGGGCTGGTGATTTCACCCAATTTGTACAGTGAGCCAAGGAAACCCTTATGCCAAAAAGTCTACCTTCATTCCCTGAGAATACACATACTATTATTTTGTTCAGCAAGTATTTATTCAATAGCTACTATGAGCCAGGGCACTATTCATAGGCACTAGGAATGCAACAGTGAACAAAACACGTTCCCTGATCTCATGGAGCTGATATTGTAGTGGAGGGGGAGGGGACAATAAATCAACAGATAAGTAGAGTGTTTACTATGTCAGAGATGGTAAGTGCTATAAAAAGAAATAACTCAGGGTAGAGTTTCATTTCATTTCATTTCATTTCATGGGATGCTCTTTTAGAAGGTTGGAAAGGGAAGACCTATCTAAATAAGTTGACCTTTAAGCAGAAACCTGAAAAGGAAAGAGGGAAGGAGACATACCATGTGTTTATTTGGCAGAAGAGCATTCCATGAAAAGGGAGAGCAAGTGCAAAGGCCCTGAAGCAGGAGCAAAGCATGCTCAGTATGGCAGATATGGATAGAGTGAAAAGGAGAGTGGCAGGGCTTGAGGACAGAGTGGTAACAAGGAGCCAGATCATTCTGAGAGATGGGAAACCACTGGAAATCTTTAAACAGAGGATTGAAGCATACTTTTGCTCCTGCAATGTGACAGAATGGCAAAGATCCTTAGAGAATTACTAATTTGCCAGTCTTATTTAAATGCTAGGAGAAAATGTGATTTCTGTCCTGAAGTGCTCACCTTTATTCTACAAACAAATAGCCTTATTGGTTAGACACTCATATACTGTGTCCCTAAGAGGGAATGAATACAAAGGAAGAGACAAAATAGCATAATCAGTCATAAAGGAGTTGTGTGGCATTGGGCACATTAGTTTAGTCTCTCTGGGCCTTGGGTGGCTTCTCTGTAAAATGAAAGGACGAGGGCTTCTTCTCTGCTCCAAAACATGTAGGAAGGTACTTTTTGGAATTGCCTGGGCAATGTTAGAGAGCAAGACTGACTAGAATTGCTCTAAAGTACCCACTGGCCTCAACGTTCTGCAGTCAGGGTGACTGACTAAATACAGAGGAGAAAAATGCCTCCCTCCCTAAGTTTACGTTCTCTTCGTGGTGGCACTGTAATCCTGAGTCGGGTGACCAGATTTAGCAAGTGAAAATACAAGATGCCCATTTTTTTAAGTTCCATATTAACTGAGCATCCTGTATTTTATCTGGATATTTTATCACCTCCTCTGGACTGTGACACCATTCACCATTGTCACTAGTATTCACAAAGTGAAACTGACTTGCACTGTTTAGTAAAACCCCTCAGAGGGTTTTTTGTTTTGTTTTGTTTTTTGTCTTTTTGGTTTTGTATGCTTGCCTGGAGTTAAAAAAGAGAATAGAATAATGTTTCTTTAAGAGTTAAGACCAGGAGCATCTGGGTGGATCTGGGTGCCTCTGGCATCTAGGTTAAAGCCTCTGCCTTAGGCTCGGGTCATGATCCTAGGGTCCTGGGATCGAGCCCCGCATTGGGCTCTCTGCTCAGTGGGGAGCCTGCTTCCCTTCCTCTCTCTCTGCCTGCTTTTCGGCCTGCTGTGATCTCTGTCTGTCAAATAAATAAATAAAAATCCTTAAAAAAAAAAAAAAAAGTTAAGACCAACGAGCATTCCTCTTTACATGTGGCTTTGAACGTAAGAACACTGGTGAATAAAAAGAACATGAACAATGGAAGGGGAAAGGAGACCACCAGGCAGCCCAGATAGCATCAAGTTGACCCCCTAAAGCTGAGCATTTTGCTTGCCAGGAGGTCCCCCGATTCGGGACCTGTCTACACTGACATAGGAAACAATCCCCCCCAAGCATGGTTATTGGGTTTCCCAGCTGCGACCGATTAGAAATGGCAGGTTAGAAGTGGGACAGGTTTCTAGAGGTAAGGCCCACTGGGAGAAGTGAGAGGTGAAAGGAGGCAGCCTAACAGAAGAAAAGAAATTCTTAAAGCCCGACACTAGAACATGAAAGCTCGAGCTGCTAAAAGACACCAACCGCCCTCAACAGCTACATATTTCCTCTGCATTAGATAACGCATTTCATAAATGGACGTTCCTAGCAATTGTTCTGATTAAAAAAAAAAACAGTCTAAATGTGTTTAGTGTTATGTCATAAGACAAGAAAATATAGCTTGGATGCATTTTCATTAGTGATGACTAAGCCTCTGCTATCTGGAAAGTTCATGTAGTTGTTTGAGATTATTTCTGAATAATCCCAGTT
This sequence comes from Mustela erminea, assembly GCF_009829155.1. Lineage (NCBI taxonomy): Eukaryota > Metazoa > Chordata > Mammalia > Carnivora > Mustelidae > Mustela > Mustela erminea. The sequence continues at coordinate 91,315,229 of NC_045623.1, forward strand.
AAACGAGGTGTGTTGGTTACACCCTACGTGTCAATATCGGTTAAAGATGTGCATTAAAAGAGGAAAATGTGAGTAAGTACACGCCTACTCTTGTTAATCTTACTACTTAATACTTGGGGACCAATCACCATTAAAAATACACAGATACATCTATCAATGGCATTTCCCTGGTTCATATAAAAGTTGAGCAATCCCTTCATGTATCCTGGGAAGTTCGGCCAACTTTGCACCGCTGCAGGAATACACAGGGCCAAGGTCTCTGGGCAGAGGCTGGATAGGTGAAAAGAAGAATAGGCACAAAAGCAAGCTGTTATAAACTACTTTCCCAACTACACTAGTGGCGTCTTGAGCAGAGGTCACAGAGTTTATTGGAGCCAGCAATGCCACACTGACAGGAACGTGGAATTGGAGTTGCTGTCCATGGTAGCTCTTGTGTCAAGTACAGATCAGCTTTTCAGCGGGAGCGCGGTCTGACAGGGCTCTTATATTCCAACTTGGGAAGCATGTCAGATCAGTAGCTACTGTACATCTCTCAGTATCATCTAAATCCTTTGGAGATAATTGCTCTTGCCAGTTTTCTTTTAAGAGATATCTATAGAATTAATAAGGCTGGTCCAGGAAGGCCAGCGCTTCAATTTGTCCATCTCCCGGCTGTAGAAGAAGAAGGGATTTTTATTGAGCTAACCAGAGCTGGCCTGTGATATTTTGAGGTAACAGATGCTGTGCTCTAAAGGTTTAACATGCAATATTGAATTTTAACAGGTTTGATCTTAAGCCTCAAAATATTTAAGGCACCTCCTGCGGCCAAACATTTTGATGACCAGGCTTTCTGGGAGGTAAGATTTTGAACATAAAGTCATCAATGCTGAGTGAATGAACTTAAAAAGATATCTGTTACATCTCTATATAGGTTGACTTGGTGTTTGTGAGAACAAACTAGAAACAAAATTGTGTGTGTGTGTGTGTGTGTGTGTGTGTGTGTTGGGGTGTGTGTGTGTGTGTTGGTGAGGGCTGGGGGAGTGGTAAATGTTACCATTCCCCTGATGCCTCAGTCATTGAGGGTCAGAGATGTGAGAATGGCCACTGGCCTTACTTCCCCCATCTGGGGTCATCAGCGTGGGCAGGTGGTTTGCCCTAACGGCCATCGAATCATGCAGTGCCCGAGCCAGCAGGTCCAGTCTCATTCGACAGATGCAATGACTGGAACCATGACCGTCTGTGTTTTCACAGCGAGTGTGCGGCAGAGCTGGATCTAGAACACAACTCTTAACACTCAGTAGCCAGTGGACACAAGACCACTTGTACTGTAGGAGTCCGGGATCATTTAGCCAAAGGACAGAGAGCTCAAACAACGCGGCTGCTGCCAAGGGTCTCTGTGTCCTGTGTAGCATTTGTTGTCATGACTAGTCTAGAAAGAGGCTCTAGAGAGAGGTTCCCTGTCACCCCACTGCACACCTCCCTTTAACCAACACTCATGGTTCACCAAGTACTCTGATGTGTCACCTTACATAACTCCCATTTGATGCTGAGGTTGGCTGGGCAAACATTGCAAAATTATAAATTGGAAGTGGAAGCTGACTGAGGTCAGGCTAATGCCCAGCGTCATCCCTTTGTGAGCGGCAGAGATAAGACCAGGAACTAGACCTCCCGAGTCCCAGGCCAATCCTTTTTCCACCTGGCATGCCTAGATACTGATCACTAGAGGGGCAGAGAACCAGCCTCATTATGGGCCTTGGCATTAGTGTTTGTAGAGAAAACCTGCCCTTTCTTCTCCTCTGTCTCTTCCTTTTGCTCTTCTTTTTCCTCTGCTTCCTCCTTTTCATGTCAAAGAGCTTTACGGAGGTCTAACTGATTACGACACACATATTTAAAATATACAATTTGATACATTTAAACATATTTATATGCCCATGAAGCTATCATATCAGTCTTATCAGTCAAGATAATGAACATATCCATTGCCACCATGTTTCCTTGTACCTCTTTGTAATTATCCTTCCCTATCAACTCTATTCCATCCCAAGCAACCGCTGAACTGCCTTCTGTCCAATAGATTCATTTACATTTTCTATAATTTTATATAAATGAATCACACAGTACATTCTTTTTCTGGCTTCTTTTACTCAGCATAATTATTCTGAGAGTCATCCACGTTGTTGCTAATAAACGGGCTCATCCTGTACCAGCATCTCCCTATAGCCAGTCTCTCTCAGTCCCTGCAAGCGTGCTTGCCCCTTTGGTGGTAGCAGGGTTAAATCTAGTGAAAGGACGCAGAGAACTGGTTTAATTCATCCGTTCAATCCACAAGTATTTACTGAGTAAACCGTCTCTACCAAGCATGCTGCTGATTAACCAGGGATGCCACAAACGGGACCAATATCTAGCTCAATTATTTGAATTGCAATAAATATTTGCTGAATAAATGAAGGGAACTTGAGGAAGCTAGCCTAACGCTGGGCACTGCAGCAGCAGGTGAAGTGGAACCCTGGGTATGGACCTAGAATGGGAAGACATGAATTCCAGTCCCCATTCTGCAAGGTCTCATGGAGGCAAGTACCATGACCTTTCTTACTGGTAAAATAACGGTAATCTTTGTTCTACCTCACTGGGTTGTTTCAAAGACCAAATGAGGTAATAATGGCTGTAACTACATTTTGTAAACTATAAAATGCAAAGCACTACATGAACAGGAAAACTTATTACTGGGAGTTTAGGCAACCACGAAGGGATATGTAAGCATGACAGTTATCTATCTTAAGCTGATGGGTTTCAATTTTGTGTTAGATGCTTTTCGGCATTATCTGATTTTATCCTTACAATAACTCTGCACAAGAGTAAGCATCCCTGGGACGCCTGGCTGGCTCAGTAGGTTGGACGACTGCCTTTGGCTCAGGTCATGATCCTTGAGTCCCGGGATCGAGTCCCGGGATCGAGTCCCGCATCGGGCTCCCAGCTCCACGGGGAGTCTGCTTCTCCCTCTGACCTTCTTCTCGCTCATGGTCTCTCTCACTGTCTCTCTCTCAAATAAATAAATAAAATCTTTAAAAAAAAAAAAAAGTAACTTGTCCAAAATGACAAAGATAGTAAATGGAAAAGGAGCAATTGAACTGATATCTGTTTGGCTCCAAAGAAACCGCTGCTGCTCCTAGAGGACAGTTACTTCTCCCCTCCTTCCCCCACTATTCTGATTAATCCTCTTACTGCTGAGCAGAACATTTATTCAGCAGTAGAACACAGCTTTCATTGGAAAAGCCAAATATCCATTAAGAGGCAAGAATTCAAACTTCCGAAGCTGATAAATCCAGGGGTAATTTTTTGTTTCTTTTTTTGGTAAACCATCTGAAAAGACATTTTATTTATTTTTTTAAAAAATATTATTTATTTATTTATTTATTTGACAGGCAGAGATTACAAGTAGGCAGAGAGGCAGGCAGAGAGAGAGAGGAGGAAGCAGGCTCCCTGTGAGCAGAGAGCCCGATGCAGGGCTCGATCCCAGGAACCTGGGATCATGACCTGAGCCGAAGGCAGAGGCTTTAACCCACTGAGCCACCCAGGCACCCCCGAAAAGACATTTTAATCATTATCAAGTGTCCTAATGCATTTCAGAGAACCAAAGACCTGGGGATTGGAAAGGATATTCCTTCCCTTGTTGCCCAAACCATGCCTGGCAGTTCACCACTCCTGAAAGTTATCCCTGTCATCCTTGGATGATTCTATTACTAATTAATCATTCATTCACTAATTAATTCCATTTAATGACTTACCTAATATATGACAGAGCTCTTGTGTAAAGAGTTGGAGAGATAAATCTAAATGAAATGCAGTTCTAGCTCTCAAGGAACCACATACACTAATGCTCTGTCTTTAGATTAGATTACAATGATCCTTCTGCAGATACTGATTTATAAAAATTCAGTTCCTGACACAATTTTTCATAAACTCCCTCCTTCAACTTTTTATTTCAATTTAATAACCCATGGATTTTATTTTGTGCTTTCCAAAGCACAAGGACTCCCCGACATCCACTCATTAAAATTAATTCCACAGTTAACCTTTCTGAAAATAGGTTTTTGTGAGTCTATTGCAGACAAGCCCCTGTCCTGGGTACTGTGGGGGGGATCAGAGAAACTAGGGCTTTCACTGTGTAGGACTGGATCTTTCTCTGTGCACAGCTCTATCTGTTAAGCACTGAGTGAGTAATCCTGGCAGCAGCTGCTGGACAAATGAAAGAAGGGAAAGACCATGAGTTTGGGGAGGTCAGGGAATGTGGAACTTGGGAGTTGTGTTGGACTTGGCTAAGTGGCAGGAAGTGAAAGACATTCCAAGCAAGGGGCAGGTTGTGAGCAAGAACCAGAGAAGCAGGAGGCAACCTGGCTCAGCAGCATGGTTGAAGGGAAGGATGAAAGGCAGGCACGAGCCACTTGACTCAGCCTCCAGGCATTTGGAGGCTCCTGAAAGTTTAAGTGGGAAAATTACAGGATAAGGTTTTTAGAGCTGAGTAAAGACTGAGCTCGTGGGATGGATTCTGAAATGAGCACAACATGCTGAAGATCATCCATTGGCTTCTGAACGAGTATTTGCAGTTTATTTTTAAAATGATTTTATTGCCAAGAAACATCAACCCCACCACTGTTTTAGCACATAAATACCCCAGAATGTGTTGAGTCCCTCCTGCTGTGTTAGGCAAAATTCTCAAGAGCTAGCCTCACCACACTGGCATCACCCCTGCTTCTGATTTCAGATACATGTTCCAGACACAGTAAAAACTCAACAAATGCTTGTTCAACAGAAATGAGGAAAGCGGGTTTCTAAAGCAGAGTAGGAAAACAGATTAGGAGCCTGTCAACAGACTCCTCCCCTCTTGGAGAGGTACCGAAACACAGCCTTGTTCTGGAAGGTAGTGCCTTCAGGGAGGTCACTTTACTTCCCTGGGGCTCAGTTTCTTCATTTGTAAAATGAGATCAAATTCCGCATTGTAGAGTCAGACCGATCTGGGTTCTACCACCCCTTGTTCTGTGATCGTCAGAGCCCCATTGTTCTCATCTCTGTGGAGATAGGAACACTAATATCTCACCAGGTTGTTTCAAGGGTTAAAAGGAGATGTGTGTGAGATGATAGCACACATCCTCAAAAAACACCCCATAAGTTAGCCACTCTGATTTCCACTTCTACAACTCTGTGGCCCATGGTACTAGATGCAGTGATTTATGGCACAGTGGGATGTGACACCCCCTAAGAACTTAGGAGATGCTCAGCTTGCAGAAGAGAAGACCCAAAGGAGATCTAAGAACACTCTTCAAATACTTCAAAGATTATCATGTAGAAAAGGACAAATATTTGTTTCCTATAGGCTTCTCCAAAGAATTTAACTAGGTCCAGTGGGCAATGCTGTATAAATTGCTAACAATTTGAACTTGTCTGCAAAATGGAATGAATTACTTCATATGGTAGTGCATCCTCTGTCACTGGGGACATTCAAACAAAAGCCAGATCACGATTTACCAATGACTCATGTAAAGAGCTGTAAGATATGAGATCTAAGAGTTCTTCCCATTCAGATTTTGCGGAAGACCCTCAAAGACCTTTGTGATGACATATTTTTGTCAACATGTCAGTTTCCAAAGATCAAGCCAGAATCAATATGTGTCCAAACTTTAAGACTATAAGGGTTCATCTGTAATAAAAATGTTTACTTTGCTTTCACAGTTTCCTCATTTGGCTACTGGATTTTAAGCAAAACCATCCAACAAAAACAAGGCCTGTCTGAAAATGAGACAACTTCCTTTCACTGTTGCCTCCCCTTTTTTGTGGGTGACACTCATTACAGCAAAGTCTCCTTATATACAATGAAACAAGGTCAAAGAGATGAATTTGATATTAAAAAATAAGATTAAAAATGTATTTGAAGGGTAATTTCGTAATAGTTTAAAATAAATGTTTGGTTTCATTAAAGATGATGCTATCAGTATTTTCTTGGGTGCAGACATGAAGTTAAGGCATTGGTTCAATTTTATTGACAATTCTTAGATTCTTTCTCATGCTTAACAAAGCGTGCTATGCCACGCAGTGAACTCTTGTCTATATCAGCACAACACAGAATATTAAATAGGGAAAAATTAAGAATTCACTTGTATTTAGTCCTATAATATGGACATTGTGTTTCTACTCCAGCAGTTTCACAAAGTAGTTCTTATACCCTGGGTATATTCTGAATTTGACTGCAGGGAAAGATGTGGTCAGTTGTGGAAATACAATGTGCCAAGATTACAAAACTAATTCTGTGACCTTGAGAAAATCATTCCACGGCCTGGGTTCCCCCATCTGTAAAAAGAGGTGAACCTTCAACCTCTCAGATGCCCTTGAACTCTCTGAAAACCCACCATGGGTGATTGGCTATGGGATGGCAGCAACGTGGCATTTCTCTGTGTGTCTAGATGCCTAGGCGATATTCCAGATGTACAAGGTGAAAGATCACGTGGCTGGTGTGGACAAGAGCACCACAATTTAAACCATCTAGGAGATATTCTGTGTTTCAGAAGGGCTAACTGTAGCAAGTTTTATGAAAGAAAACATTTCAAGCTGCATTTCTAAAGAACATGTATCCCACAGTTAACTAGCTCATTTAAAAAAAGATTCCCATTTTGCCAAGGGGGGAGGGAGCCTGAGAGAAAGCAGGGTTCCAAAAGGACAGACTGTGAGAGTTCTCAGTAGTAAATGTTTATAACTTTAACTGACCTTGCTGGTCTATTTTGAGGTTAGTGGTTCAATACAGAGATACAAGGAAACTTGGAATTCAATTTATTGTCAAATCAACAACAAAAAAATTTGTCGCCTGAGTAAAGACTAGTGTCCAGTCTCTTTTTCCTCTTTCCTTCATTGGTAGACAGGGAGTGACTGTCAGCATCCCACCATGACCACATGTATGGGCTGAGTGGCTGTCAGGCCTCAGCCCCGATCAGGGGCACCGAAGGGACCCTGTTGAGCAGCCTTGTGGCTGAATCAGGAGCTTCTCTCTTCCAACAGGAGCTTCTCTCTTCCAACTCACCCCTTGGGACACCTTCAATGGCTACTAACACTGAAATGTTTGCAGATAGATCAAACACAACGTATAGCAAGAAAGAATTCTGACTACTGCATAGATTTAAAAACAAGAAAATGTTTATATTTCATTTAACATTTGACACAGAAGAGGCCACATTTAGACACATTAAATCTTCAGAGCACTTTAATTTATAGTTTTGGGACCTTGGCTATGACAAATGCTCGTATAAGATGCATCCATGATTCTTTTTGTAATTTATGTTTACAAATTACACCATGATAAAACTTAATAAAAATTATTCATGTGGCATATTTTCAACATTTTATAAGTTAGTCCAATGCACACAATAGATTTTTGTTGTTGTTTACATAGGAAGTTCTCATGATTTCAGTATTACACAAATTGAAGCTGAAGACTACACTCAAAAATGAGTTTAAAAAACGGCATTACAAAAAACTGGGAGTGAGTAGTAAAAAACCCACACAGGGCTGCTGTGCAGAAGCAAACTGGACGCTCTTACTGCCATAAGTCTTCAGTGCGGCCAAACTTAAACACCAGTCCTCTGCAAATAAAATAAGAAACATCACATCTAGTTGAGTTTGGGGGAGAAAAAGAGAGTATGTGAGATTGGGAGGATGGTGGGAAACTAGCAACAAAGGATTGATGAGTTGTACTACAGAAAAACACCAGGAATGTATCAGAACAGAAAATGAACGTGTGCTTCCCACATCCTCGACTTCTGAGAACTGGAGCCTTCTGCTACTCTTAAAAAGTTAACCAATGTTTAGTATATAACGATAGTATGTCTAATTTTATCATATTCATTCAACAAACCTTTTTTGAATATAATGTGCTAGATGGCTGGGCTATAAAAATACTTAAGCTATGGTGTCCCTGCCCTCAAGCTGCTCACATCTCACATTCTTGGTGACACAATGTGCTAACAGCGGAGGAGGGGTGTGTGTGTGTGTGGGGGGGGAAGACATGTGTTGAGAAGAACAAATGTTGAGAGAACACAGAAACACATGGAATTTATTCCGCCTGAATGTGTTAGGAAAGAAGTTACAGAGGTAGTAGTATTTGGAACGGGCTTTGGAGGATAAGCAGGAGTTTCAATGGGAGACTGGTAGGAACAGGAGCTAGTGTGACAAAGGAAGTGGAAACAACGTATCAAGCGGCAAAGGGAATAAAAGACCACAGGGCCTCAGGGAAAGCCCAAGTGACAGCTGTGTCAGGAATATGCCCACAAAGACTTGCCATCCAGGGTTTAGGTGGGGACCGGTCTACAGCTGTCCTCAAAGTTTCAGCTTAAAAGAGTGGCAAGATGGCAGTTATAGGCATAAGGAGATACAGGTCTCCATCTAGATCTCTGGATACACGTGGATACCCGAAGTGCATTAGAGCAGGGGGGAGTCCAATATGGCTGGATTATAGCTTAAGAGACAAGGAAGATAGGGAATGGCAGTGGCCAGGATTTGGTAAACCAACTGACCAGGGTGGCTAATTGCCCACAGGGGCCTTACATGCCTTAAATGAGTCAAGAGGGCAGATGTCAGCCTGTACGTTCTGCTATGGGGGCTACCGAGACTCAGTATGAAACGGGATTATACGGAGATGTGCCCCGACTTAAAGGAACAACTATCTATCTCCAGCTGATTGTTGTTATGCAAGGCTCGGGACTGTCAGATCTTCCACTTTTTGAGGAAAAGCCCAAACTTCAGATTTCAATGTAAAAGTCTCTGGAGTTTTAAATGTTGGCTCAATAAAACAGAAAATACTGTACTGAATAAATAAAACAGAGCCGTGGACAGAACTTGGCTGCATGGCCACTAGTGTTGAGTTCTTCTGTAGACAGCTCCAAGTTTTGAAAAATTTTAAGATGAGAAGTGACAGAATTAGAGCGATGTTTTAGAAGAGAAAGTGACACAGGAAAACTGGATCCAAGGGAAGAACCATCAGGGATGTGAAGTGCTCAGGAAGGGATGATGGTGACCCAATAGAATGTGAGCAAGTCTGAGATGCTTCTGAGGCCGTCTGAGAGGCCCTGGATGTGCAGGCAAGGGGGAGGGAGAAACTGAAGAGGGGGGTAGACAGTGGCATGGGCTGCTTTGCATTTGTTTTCTCGTGTTTTCCAGGCCCCAGTGTCTACTCAAGGTTAAGCCTATAATTGTAATGATCAATTTAGAATGGCTTTCATAAGCCTTTCTGGAGGTAAATACTTCAGTGTTTTTTGATGAAAACAAAAATGCAACTAGAAAATTGTACCCTCTGGGGCGCCTGGGTGGCTCAGTGGGTTAAGCCGCTGCCTTCGGCTCAGGTCATGATCTCAGGGTCCTGGGATCGAGTCCCGCATCGGGCTCTCTGCTCAGCGGAGAGCCTGCTTCCTCCTCTCTCTCTCTCTCTCTGCCTGCCTCTCTGCCTACTTGTGATCTCTGTCTGTCAGATAAAATAAATAAAATCTTTAAAAAAAAAAAAAAAAAAGAAAAGAAAATTGTACCCTCTCTTGCAAGAATGTTAACTTCTCTTTCTAAAGGATTTCATAAAGCTCTAAAAGGTGTTCTGATCTCTGATCTTCTGGTTAATAGCAGGCTTCTACCCTCCAGATAGCTTGGATGAGACATCCTTCAAAATACTAGTCAACAGATGTAAATTGTAATCTGAAGAGTTTCTTGGACAAAAGCCAGTCCCTCCTACACTGTCAGATGGTCACCTTTGGTACTGACATCTGTCTCTGATTTCTGAAACAGTAATTTCTCAGGGGCTGCTGATTATTGTCCTGTTACAAATCAGAATGGTAGGCAATCTGCTACAACTATTCCACTAACAGTGCTTATTAGTTGAATTTAATTTCAATTTGCTTATAGTATTTTCAGAAACCATAGTTTTAAGTCTGAAGAAGGCTAACAGTACCAAATGAGAAACCAAACTTGCTCCATATAAATAATCATCATAAATAATTTGAGACAAGTCAATGATTGGTTTCCAAGGTTTTGTACCATGTGAAAACTGCTATGTGAACTCATGTGTTTCCCCCTCAATCCTCTGTTCCCCACTCCGGTGACACGGTGACTTCTCTGCTACAGCAGCATCTTAAGGTGGAACTTGCTTTATTCTTTCTCTCTGCCAGGGTAAATGATAAAGAAGGCTGCTGTTTGCCCCTCCCTGGCTGGTTCTCAGTAGATACCCCTCCCCACAACTCCATCCTGAAGCTTTTCTTACACACCCTCACACTACCTTCCCTTGGCTGAAGTTGTGGGGCCCTGAGTTCCCTGTGCACCTCCCACGCTGTGGAGTCACTGGAGTAGTGAGCTCAGATGCTTGGGGGCTGTCTGTACAGATGTCCAGGCCCTGGCACTGCCGCTTGAAAGGAAAAGAAATCCTACCTATCCACACCGACTTTCTCATAAACATGCTACATTACCCTACAAAATAAAAAACATACCCAGATTTTATTTCATAAGCTGAGAAATGAGGTTTACTCATGCTGTATTTTTGAAGTATTATACTCCCAAACTCCCCAACTCCCAGCGTTATACTCCCAAAAAAGGGAAGAGGGAGGAGGAAAAGAGAACTCATGCTAAACAACCAGCTGAGGACAGCAAAAAGAGAAAAGGTCAACTGAATTCACCCCGAATCTCAAACGTCTTCATCCTTGTAGCTAGAGCCTAAACTCTGGAGTCAGACAGCTTCCATTTTAGCCATGTGATCTCAAACAAGGAGCCTGTTTTTTCTGTGCTTGCTTTCTCACATATAAAATAGGGATAATCATGGGGCCACCTTCAGAGTTGTTACAGGAATTCACTGAGCATACAGGTAAAATACTAAGAATGGTGCCTCAGAGATAGGAATTGCTCAATAAACTCTGGTCATTATTGTTTTCTGCATAATAACAGTGGCTGATTTTTTTATTCTTGTTGTTTAAACTCTTTGGGTTTTCTCCATTAGTTTCAGGACATAAGGAAAGACTCAAAGACGCTGTATACCTTGCCACATCTAAGTTCACATTTTTCTTATTTCCAAACTGATTTTATAAAACTGCAAGAATTCCTGGTGGAGGAAAAAGTCTGAATATCACTGCTGTGCATTACTGAAGGGTAACTGTCAGCATTTCATGAGTGGCTCAGGTAGATATGGGGCTTAGGGGGGTCAGTAGGAAGAGACAGAAAAGGAACAGTCCTACAATAGACTGTCCTAGAATAGAGTAGTTTTTTTTTTTTTTAAGATTTTAAAGATTTTATTTATTTATTTGACAGAGAGAGATCAAGCAGGCAGAGAGGCAGGCAGAGAGAAGGAGGAAGCAGGCTCCCTGCTGAGCAGAGAGCCCGATGCGGGGCTCGATCCCAGGACCCTGAGATCCAGACCTGAGCCGAAGGCAGCGGCTTAACCCACCGAGCCACCCATTAGGGACTTCTTTGAAAATCATGAAAGCCATATAAAGCCTAGAAACAAGCAGAAACAGCAGTGTCTTGTCTACGGAAATGTCTGGTGCTTTCCCATCTTTAGAACCCTCCACAGGATGATGGTTAAGAATCCCTGATGCAGGGCGCCTGGCTGGTGCAGTCGGTTAGGCATCCTACTCCTGGTTTCAGCTCAAATCATGATCTCAGGGTCCACGCTCAAGATGGAGTCTACTTGAGATTCTCTCTCCCTCTGTCCACCCCCCAACTCTCTCTATTTAAATAAATAAAATCTTTATTTAAAAAAAAAAAAAGAAAAAAGAATCCCTGATGCAGAGCATAAAAAGAAGATTTTGGGGGGCGGGGTGTAGAGGGGGTGGTGGCAGTGGCAAGGGTTGGAAGGCCAAGGGCGGGGAAAACAGCAGGTCCTTAGTACCCAGAAGGAATGAACATCAGAAAAGATCATTAATAAAAATATTGAGGTTCTCAGGGGTTTTAGTAATCGCTTAATTTGTCATTGCAGCAGAAGGATAAAAAATGCTAGGGCTTCTCCTACATACCTCAAATTTCATCATGCATAAGTTCTAATAACACCAAGTTAGAAAGACCTATAAAATGCACTTAGAAACAAAATTTTAAGGAGAAAAGGCTTTAAGCAGGCTTTCACTGAAAATAACTGTTAGAAATACAGATTTTAAATGAACACTGTCAGGATTATGTGACTAAATCTACTTGAATCACAGTTCATTAAAGGGGAGTTGGTGGTGGTTAAAAAAAAAAATCAGTGTATGTTCCCAAGGTTCGTAACAACAAACCTGTGTTTTATTATTTTTCTCAGTCTCGTTCTTCATTTTATGACATAACATGGGGGAGGGGCACTGGACAGGGTAAATTAATCAACTAAATATAGTAAGTAACATAAACAATTATAAAAAAAGAATTCAGGGGCACCTGGGTGGCTCAGTTAGTTAAGCGTCTGCCTTTGGCTCAGGTCATGATCCCGCGGTCCTAGGGATCACACCCATCAGACACCCTGCTCAGTGGGGAGTCTGCTTTTCCCTCTTCATCTGTCCCTCCCCTCCGCTCGTGTTCTATTTCTTACTCCCTCTCAAATAAGAAAAACCCTGAAATAAAAAAAATAATAGGATAAAGAATGTAAAAGAAACTTACCCAAAAAAGATAAAGGCATTTTGAAAAAATACAGCAATTCCAGGGTATACGATGGCTTTTTCTGTAAAAAATAGTTGTAATATTCAGAGGTTCATGGTCTCAAAACATTTAGTTTCTGATACACTGGTGAATAGCAAGTTTCCTGCCTTACATAATTGAATTTTCTGGTAAACATGGTTGGTTCGAGTATTAAATGACATAATACATGTGACAGAGTCTAGCACTGGTGTAGTAAGTGATAGCTCCCTCCCTTCACTTCACAGATATTTAGCAAGTGCATACCATGTTCAGCACTGTAATGTGCTGAGAATTTGGCAGTAAATAAAACAGGCAAAACTTTTTTCATCTTCATGAAGCTCAACGTAGAGAATAAGTGAGGAGAAAAAATAAAGCAAGAAAAGGTAAGGGAAGTGCAATGAATGATGACATTTTATCCAAGCAGCCAGGAAGACCTCAAGAGAAGGGGACAGTGATGAAAGGACGGGCAGGAAGGGCGGGCAACCCCATGCAGAAGCAGCAGAAGAGCAAGGGCAGCAAGCCAGGGGTGGCGGTGGGCTGGCACAGAGAGGAGTGGCCGAGTGGGCGACAGAGAGAAAGCAGGACACACATCAGAGAAGACTGAGGGGTGGGCTGGTGGGGTGTGCGGCGCAAGACCACATGGAGCCTTGCAGTCACAGGGAGGGCTTTGATTTTCGCTCTAAGGGAGATGAGAAGCCACTGGAGGGTTCTGAGCAGGAAAGTAATGACATATTTTAATAGGGTTCCCCTAGCTGCTGAGCTGAGTAGATGAAAGGAGGTAAGTGGAGAAACAGAAACCAGTGAGGGAGCTGTTCCAGGAAATCAGACAAGAGACTAACAGATTTAACAAGGGTGGTAGCAATGGAGATGGTAAAAAGTGGTGGGATTCAGGGAGCACCTGGCTAGCTCAGTCGGTAAAGCATGTGACCCTTGATCTAGGGGTTGTAAGTTGGAGCCCCACACTGGGTGGAGAGATTACTTAAAACAAAAACCAAACAAACAAAACACACACACACAAAAACAACTGTATTTAAAAAAAAAAGTGGTGATGGGTGGCTCAGTTGGTTAAGCATCCAACTCTTGATTTCAGCTCAGGTCATGATCTCAGGGTAGTGAGATCAAACCCCACATCGGGCTCTCTACTGAGTGTAGAACCTGCTTAAGATTCTGTCCCTCGGCCCCTCCCCCTTCCCACTCCCATGGCTGTGCACAAGGACGTGCCTGTGGGCTCTCTCTCTTCCAAATAAAAAAAAAGTGGCGGGATTCAGGATATATTTTAGCAGCGGAATCAACAGGATTTGCTGATGGACTGAATGTGGGGTACAAGAGAAAGAGAAGTATCATCTCTGATAAGTTTTAATCCCCCAGTTTTTGACCTGAACATTTGGAGGGACAGAGAAACCATTAGCTAGGATGGGCAAGACTGCCAGAACATTTTCTTCTAATTCATCCCAGATTGAAGTTGAAATCCTCATAAATTTCTACTACTGGAGCTATCAATGATTACTCATTAATTGACAAACCAAGCATGATAAGTAGATGAATTATCAACTATTTCTCAGAATCGTTTTAAATTAATCTGATTACTATAACAACTGGTTTGCAGAAGCTTCACTACCTCAAGGCCAGATTAAATTATTCCACATTAGTTTAACTACTAGCACTAGAATGGCTCATAAAGATCCTATAGAAAGGCAACTTATAAAATTATAGATCTCCTGCTAATAATTCTTAAAGCATAACCTGGCTCCAGAAGTCTTTAGGAAAATACCAAAGTTTTGTGAGATAAATACATTTCTACAAAAAGGGGAACTGTATTAATAGTTGCATCTGGGAGAGAAGAATTATCAATAATTTTATTTTCTTCTTTGAGCTTTTTTATATTTTCAGTATTCTACAATGAACAAGCACTATGGAATTCACATGATAAAAAAGTAACATTTTTGTTTTTAAAATATGATGGTGATAAAGATTTTGTAGCAGCAAGAGAACTACTTAGGATATCATGTAAAATGTAAAAACCTAGGTTCAAAATTGTATTTATTCTGTAACTACACAGAAACACAAGAGACCAGAGGAAATATACCAAAACACTTAAAAACAGTACATTATTATAGTTTTTTTCTTTTCTACATTTTTGGGAACATGGCTTTAGTAATAAATTATATAAGCAACAATAACAAAAATACATATTAAAGTGCCTATCATTCCTGTCTGTAAGACTTAAATGATCTTAATAAAAATTCAGGAAACCCCTAATTTTAATCCAAGAATTACATTCTGTTCAAAGAAATAAAGGGTTAAAACCTGGGCTAGATTAGATCTCTGCTGGTTTAGTTTTTGCAGATCATTAATACCATACTTTTACTGTAAGAAGCAGAGTCTATTTTACCTGGAACAAAAATATTTCATATTTTTCTGGGGTCTGTAAAGGTGAGATTTCAAACAGGGATCTAAAAGCAGGCCTCTTCCTGCAGGCCTTGCTTTACACTGGCCTTCCACAGCAGATGTATGTGAACTGTTAATTTACTCTCTATTTAAAAGGAGATGATGTCATAGGACAAGGGAGGCTTAGCTAAATACATTTTAATTCTAGGATGTTAGAGCTTTCTATGGATATCATTCACCATGTCAAAACTTGCCAAATAGCTAGAGAACATATATATTCTGCTTCTGAGGTTTTGGGAAGCCAAAGAGAAGCAAGGTTTGGAGCTGTGTCTCATTACTTCCAGGCTCTAGATCGGAAGAAAAAATACAGAAGAAAGGAATAGTAAAAACATAACAAATAAACAAAACAAAATACTGATAGGGTGAAGGGAGTTCCCAGGCATAAATGCTAGCAGCTAGTAGCTGACCCATCTATATGAAAAAAAGCTTTGCTCTAAAATAACCAACCCTAATGCACAACTTCAGTATTCCATCAAAGTAAAACGTAAACGGTTTTCTCTTACCTTTAGCAACATAGCCTCCAAAGAGAATCCACATAGATGCAATCAGAGACCCAAATGCCAGCATGAATCCAATGAACAGCCAAATGCGAGCCCCTTAAAAGAAATAACATTTTACCTGCATTTTTTCTCATATGTCAGCTGAGCCGGTTCAATTAACTTTTCAAAAGGAAAGCAAAAACCAAAACAGAAAAAATGTGTAGTTGCCATTTAAAGTCTAAAATAAGAATGGAAGATGTGCTGAATATCTTTCATGAGTGCAGACGTTGGCCTTTTTCTTGTTGGCTGGTCTGTATATTCTAAGTGCCTATAATTAATCTCCTTAAATATGTATACTGAGAAAAATTCCTCAACCATCCTATAAAAAAATCTCACAAAATATGTTTTAACATATTTACAGGCTCATTCTCCATATATTTTTAGAAACTGTACTCCAAAACTTAAACTCCTCCAAGTGAATTTCCAAGCAATAACATAGGTATACTTAACTAAAAATTCATATTCAGTGACATGTGAATCTAAACATACTACCATACTTCACTTCCAGGTAAGTCAGGCAGTGAAATAAATTCAAACTAATGTGACTGGCACTTAGGAAAGCCTCATTAAAATTATGTTAACAGAGGAGGACAAATTTTAAATCACATTTATAAAATATTTATGACTTGCTATAAAATAAACAGTCCTTAGACTTCCGAAAATGAATTGAGAGGAGTTTAATTAGCATAAATACATTTTAATAAAATAAAAGCACTGCCTTGTTCAATAAACCAAACAGAATGCTATATTTAATTTCTGATTTCATCTCCAAAACATGAAACAAAAGAAGAGTTAAGAAATAATAAGCTGGGGCACCTGGGTGGCTCAGTGGGTTAAAGCCTCTGACCAAGGCTCAGGTTATGATCCCAGGGTTCTGGGACCGAGCCCCGCATCGGGCTCTCTGCTCATCGGGGAGCCTGCTTCCCCCCCACCCGCCTACTTGTGATCTCTGTCTGTCAAATAAATAAATAAAATCTTTAAAAAAAAAGAAAAGAAATAATAAGCTGACAGTCACAGATGTAGTCTTAAATACAACTGGCTCTCGATCCCCAAAGCTGTGTTAGCTAACAAATTTTAGTTACAGATGTGATGGCCATATTCTAGTTCTAGCCCTTGCTATTACTAGCTTATTATTATTAACACTAACTGCTACCATTCATCTATTTGTTTATCGTTTATGATCATGCCAGATTAGTGTTTCTGTATCTCTTCTACTTCAGTTCATCTACAGAGACCGTGAACCAAAGAAAGTATAGATCAGGGCTGACTACTGAGGTTTCTCCTGTTTCATTAAAAAAAAAAAAAAAAAAAAAAGACAGGGGCGCCTGGGTGGCTCAGTGGGTTAAAGCCCCTGCTTTCGGCTCAGGTCATGATCCCAGGGTCCTGGGATTGAGCCCCACATCGGGCTCTCTGCTCAGCAGGGAGCCTGCTTCCCCCTCTCTCTCTGCCTGCCTCTCTGCCTACTTGTGATCTCTCTCTGTCAAATAAATCAATAAAAATCTTAAAAAAAAAAAAAAAGACAGAAAAAGAAAAAAAAGTCACTTGAATTCTGCCTATTTTTTGTATGGATATAATATAAGTTTATCACTTAAATTGTTGAATCAATGATCCCTCAAGTCCTTGTGTAAGCTGGACTCTCAAGGAAGCTGTGCCACACACATCCTGTACTCAGCCTACCTCACCCAGGTGCGTGGCAATGGAGGCCAGGGGACAGGAGCTGCTCAACTGAGAAGGAACAGACTCGGTGAACCTACGCACCAAAATTCTATCATTCTACTCAATTTTGCGAGATGAAAAGAATTCCGGAGGTTGGTTACACAGCAATGTGAATGTACTTAACGCTACTGAACTCTACTCTTAAAAATGGTTAAGAGGGTAAATTTTATATTGTATATTTCAAAACATACCCAAATTACTACGATTCTGAACTATTTCAAAATGCGAATCCAATCAAATAAAGTTGACAAAAAAGAGAAGAAAATAATTTATATGGTAAAACTTAAGGTCCTATAAAGTCTATTTTGCACTTACACTCTTTATTGCATACTGTCCTTTGCTTTATACTATATACATTTATATCTACATTTTACTGCACAAGCTATAAACTCAAGACTGCATACACTGTGCTCTACAGCCAACCTAGATTGTGACTTGTACCTTATGCCTTGAAACCTATAACTTCTGCTCTAGATATACTTCCATCCTATCTCTGATCTGACGGAGTTAGAATGATGGCCCTGCCATGTATATTCTCACTTTCAAGGATGTATAATAAGGCACTGTTTACGCCTATTTACCTGTTTGACCCAGGCAACCTTCACTGTAACTGTCACCTCGGACTTGTCCATTTGATACTGCATTAATCCTGTATGAATAAAATAAAGCCAAGATATCACAGTCTTTGACTCCAAGAGAAAATACCCATGACATCAAATTACCAGATACAATAAACTAGAGTACCTCAAATTTAAGGTTAGGCTTCATGAGTTTTGAGTAATGGGTTCAAGTAAACTTAAGTCCCTTCAACCACATCCCTCTAAGCAGCGGGGATAGTCCCCAGACCAGCAGAATCATCACCTGCGAACTGATGAGAAAGAAAATTCCCCAGCCCCAACCTAGACTACTAAGGCAGAAACTCTGGGTAAAGGGCATAGCAATTTGACTTTTAACAAGTCCTTGAGGTGATTCTGATGCTTGGTAACATTTGAGGGATAATTTTTCAAGATTATATCTCGCCTGTTAAAATTTGAGAGTGAAATTCTCAAAATTACGCCTTGCTGAGATGGAATAATCCTGCCTAGCTTTCCATGTGTACACAGGGGTCATAGTCAACATGTAATATTCATGCATGAGAAAACACAGAGACAGAAAAGTCCCTAGACAATCCGAAAACTACTTAAAATTGGCTTTGGAATGCATTTTTTGTGATAATTCTATGCTAATATCCAATGTTTGGAGAAATTATATAGTAAGCAAAACAATAACTTTTTACTCTGAAGTTATTATCAAAGTGATTCAAGTGGTAAAATCTTGTTTTTTGATCCCCGATGCAGGTTCCAAACATAGGAAGTCTTTTGCTGACTCTCACAGAGTACTATTCTAAATTGAGACAGACTTGCTTTCTTTAGAAGTATCCTTTCAAAAATTTAAATAGCATGGGAGAAAAAAAAAAAAAGAAAAAAAGAAATAGCATGGGAAAATGTTCACAATATATTATGTTAAAAAGTTTAGAACTTTATACATATTTTATATATATATATATGTCTCAATTCAATTGTGGGTGTATGTGTATGTGTCTACCACTACAATGGAAGCTTCGTTGAGGGCAAGGGCTGTGTCTATCTTGTTTCCTATTTTTATTTTCAGTGCCTACCATATAGTAGTAGGTGCCCAATAAACATGCTGACTACACTACATGCACCCTGACTTTTTAAATAATAATATGAAGTCTTAATTTATTCATTCAAATCTAAGTTTTAGAATGATCAAATGATCTCTGTATCAACCACATTATTTGGCAAACAAATACATTTTAAAACAAGCTCTGTATTTAAAAAAAAAATGCAGATGTTCTTAGATTAGTGTTTCTTTGCTCCTGTTTTTTCCTTGCTGAGCCATCTGCCAGTCCTTCTCTGCAAGATGACCTTTAAACCATGTCCAGTACATTGATGACATTGAAAAATATGAACTCTACTCAACTATACGAAAGATATTTTTATTGTGTGACAATCTATGTTAAGTAGTGTCACAAACAATAATGCTTACATCAGGAAGGCTATGGTTGCTATAACACCACAGGCATGGTATGAGTGGTTGAACTCTTCCATAGTTGGATAAATGACAGCTGCATCTATGATAATCCACCAGCCTGTAAAAAACTAAAACAGACATAAAAAAGCAACACTAATGAGAAATTACAGTAATTTCATATTATCATCTAAAAAGAAAGCAAAGTATTAAAGTGAAGAGATCCCTTGAGCTCGCTTCTGCAGCACATATACTAAAGTGAAGAGATCTCTTCTAATGATTTTTTTTTTTAAGACTTTATTTTTAGGGGCGCTTGCGTGGCGCAGTGGGTTAAAGCCTCTGCCTTCGGCTTGGGTTGTGATGCCCCACATCAGGCTCTCTGCTCAGCAGGGAGCCTGTTTCCTCCTCTCTCTCTGCCTGCCTCTCTGCCTACTTGTGATTTCCATCTGTCAAATAAATAAATAAAATCTTAAAAATAAATAAATAAATAAATAAAACCCACTATTTAGAGCATATGACAACATAAAAGTATAAAACACAAAAATCAGATGCCCTGAGGGATTTGCAATGTAAATAAAAATTTTATACTACAAATTACTTCTAGGCAATACACTTTAGTGAGAGCTTCCTGTGTGGTTTTTTCTTTTGTTTTTGCTTTTTAATGAGATTGAGAAAAAAACTAACTCTGGATTATGAAAAAATACAATCATATCTCTCCACTGGTTCTGACCTGTTTCTTTCTTAAACACTTCCTGGTGGGGCACCTGGGTGGCTCAGTGGGTTAAGCCTCTGCCTTTGGCTCAGGTCATGATCCCAGGGTCCTGGGATCGAGCCCCACATTGGGCTCTCTGCTCAGTGGGGAGCCAGCTTCCCCTCTCTCTATCTCTGCCTGCTTCTCTGCCTACTTGTGATCTCTCTCTGTCAAAGAGATAAATAAAATCTTAAAAAAAAAAAAAAAACAATACTTCCTGGTATCTTAACAGACTCATAAAAAGGAGGCATTATCCATATAATGAATAAATGTATAAAGCATACTATCTTATATACGATTTTTAACATGCATTTAAAGAAAACCAATCACTCTACTAATCATTTTTCAAACCGTAATAGCAACTCTTAAAATGGAGTTATTCTATCTCCCTCATAAACAAAACATCAACGTTTATTAAAATAAATTTAGTGGTCAAAGATAAAATAAATAGTACATATTTAAAAACATCTTACAGAATTCAAAACACATAAAAACAAACACAACAAAATAACGAAGTCCCAAATTATCAATGACACTTACTAGAACACCAGCAGCAATGGAAGCAATAGTATTGCGCTTTTCCCCCCAGTCAATGCATTCTGAGCATCTCAAGCCTTCTAGAAATCCAGACATTTTTTTTCAGGTCACTTAAAAAAAAAAAAAAAAAATCAACTCCATTAAAGTACTTCTATTTACTTACTTCAAACATTGAGTTATGTTCCCAGAAAATAATTAACAGTTCAGGAATAATTTAATGAAAGTCAAATACTTTATCTTGGCTACACATACTTTTTCAGAATATTTAATTTTTGATCAATTTCCACATTAAAACCTTGGAAAACAAAATCTGTACTCATTTAGCTCTTTTTTAATTTATAGTTTTGGTATATTTAAGAAATATGAACAAATGTGGGTATCCAAATATGGGAAAATTTTATAATGGTTATTAATTTTAATTCCAAACTAAGTTATTATGTGATTTTAACACTTACAATACAGGAGCACTAACATGGAGGAGAGAAAAAAGATAAACTTTGGCTTAGTTAAAGCATGCACTCACGTGGAAAAATATTTGTCTTGGGAATTTACACATTTTAAAACAGAACATGTGTTTCTTCACACTCAGGCCCCCCGGGTGGCTCAGTGGGTTAAAAAGCCTCTGTCTTCGGCTAAGGTCATGATCTCAGGGTCCTGGGATTGGGTCCCACATTGTGCTCTCTGCTCAGCTTCCCTTCCTCTCTCTCTGCCTGCCTCTCTGCCTACTTGTGATCTGTCTAATAAACAAAATCTTAAAAAAAAAAAATAGACACTGCACTGCAGGTCTTCTACTCACATCATTTCCTTTCACTTCATTATTTTTTCCAGAACCAATCCTGATTTTTGGTGTCATTTCTATATAAACAAGACCCATTTCATTTTAATATCTCTGTCTCTGATTCTAACAGATGTCTCCCAGTCAAAAGAAAGCACAAAATTGAAGCTAATATTAATTCAGACAAAAAAAAAAAATCCACTGCTGAATTACCATATATGAATTACCACAGCCGACCTAACAAATTACATAAAGCATTCCTCAGAGCCTGGCTATGCAGACCCGGCCTAAGACACATCCGGAAACCATCTCTGTTTCAGAGTACTGAAAACGCCTGAATTATGTATAACTTGCTAATTATCAAGACACACCCAAACTCCTACAGAGAACCTGAATCCTTCTGTCAAGCTACTCTGTAGTCAGCAATCCTGATTGGCCAAAAACCATGATATTCTAAAAAAGAGCAAAGAGTCCAATCGTAACATCCCTTTTAAGCATTAAATATTAACACCTGGGATTATAACCAGTGCTAATATGCTCTTGAACCAAGCTCAGTTTTGAAAATTCGCCTTTAATTTTCCCTGGGAGGAAGCGCAATCCAGGATGTGTTACTTTCGGTTCATCCCTATGCCCCCGCCCCAACCATCCGTGTCCATTTTTCTTGGGTTTATTACCGGCACCCTGCTGCGCAAAGCCCGCCCCCAGACCCCGAGACCCCAGGTCTAGAGTGGTCGCGGGCTGAGAGGACGTGGGAACTCGTTCTAGCTCGGCCACCCCCCTCCAAAAAGGAGCCCATGGGTGACAATCCCTCTCGGGGGCTGCTTCTCTAACCCTCAAAAACGGAACCTCGGTGATTTCCACGGATCCCGAGACGTTCCGGGGAGGGGCGCCATCCGGTAGCCCAGCGAGATGCGCACGCGGCCGTCCCGGAGGAAGCAGCCGGGAAGGGTCTAGAGAGACACAGCCCGAGCCCGCAGCCTCCCAGAGGGTGGAGATAGCGACCCTGTCAGCACACGCCCGGCAGACAGCCCCGGCCCCGAGCCCTCTGGAGAGGCTGTGGCGGCGACCCCCTCCCCCGACTCCCGCCCGGCACTTACGTCCAGCCCCGCCCGTGCAGTCGGTCCCGAGCCCGGTGTCGCGCTGCGCGGTGCCGCCTCACTTTCTCCTAGTTTTCAGCCAAGAAAACAAAACAGCCACCGGCCACCGGATACCCGGATGAAACAGGACCGCCCCCGGAGCTCGGTCGCGCATGCGGGGAGCGGGGCTGAGGAAGAGGCGCGGGAGGGAGAAGAGCAGAGGGAGGGCCAAGAGCGGAGGGAGGGCCAAGAGCGGAGGGAGGGCCAGAGGGAGCCACGCCCACCGCGCCGAGGTCTGCGCGTGCTCCCAGCGCCGGCGGACGGACTGGGCTGTCTGGGACGCTCTGTCCGCGTCTGCACGTCAGGAGTGGTAGGCTGAGTGCACCCGTCCAGGGGAGGCGTGGCAAGTCGCTCTTCCTTTGAAAGGAAAGTGGGTGTTGGGCCTTGGTATCCGTTCAGGGTGAGATGGTAAGTGTTCTAGTGCTGCGGTCGGCTCCTCAGTTATCTCAGGGTGACAGGACGAGGACGGGTCACACGTGGTCCGAAAAGTGAACGTTCGCGGTACCCCCCATCCGCTCGGTTTTTAAGTCTTGTTTATTTTCTCAGCGCCTGGCCCCGCCCTCGCTGTAGCTCCGCCTCCAGGAGGGGTGGAGTCCCCCCAAGTAGGCTGGGAGGTCCGAGGTGAGTGTCTGGGGTGCGGTGCAGTCCGAATCCCGGCGCGCTTCTGGGACTTGACCTTTTTTCCCCTTGAGGAAGGGCCAGATAATTTCCTTTATGAGGGCTTGTCCTGATGTGCACTATAGGGTGTTTATTTGCATCCCCGGCCTCTGCTCCCTAGATGCCAGGGTCATTCCGGCTGTTGGGACGGCCACAAATGTCTCAAGAGACCAAATTCCCCGTTTGCGGGAAGGTCATCCGGGTTGGAGCCGCTGTGAAGGAGACAGTCTGGGTTTTGGGGAAGTGACCCTTTTCAAAAGCTGGAAGCAATGAAGTCTTTTTTACATGAACGACTTGTGGACGGGCTCGCCCGCTCAGAACTCTCGGTCCCGCTCCAGCGGTTCGAGTCGGGGGTCGGAGTCGCAGCCGGCCCCCGAACCCGAAAGAAGGCAGCGGTTGAAGGAGGAAATCCAGGAGGAGATCGCATAGCAGAACCCCGTTTTGCTTAAGTTAAAGGTTGCATGGGTCATTTGTCGTGAAGAGGGACGCAAGGTTCACCTCTTTTGCATATGAGGCTACAGTATTTGAGTAAGCTAGGAACCAAGATTATGTCGTTTAATTTCTTTGATTTCCTTTGATGCGTAACTTCTGTAGCTTTGCGCTTTTGAAGGGGGGGAATTGGCTGATTAGTAGGCAAAACTGGACAATGCAATCCATATAGCCTATTTTTAAGTGGACGTCGTTCTTACCCCTCAGGGTTAAAGATTAATTATGACTGTTAAATGGCTCGGGGTTGGGTGGGGGTAATATACTGCAGGCAGTTCGTAGAACCTTTTAAAGCTTTTAACGACTTAAGGTTCGCTTAGCAGGTCTGAGCAGCCTGTAACAAATCTTGCCTTCGGCTTTTTTTTTTTTTTTTTTAAGATTTTATTTGTTTATTTGACAGAGGGAGAGAGTGAGAGAAGGAACACAAGCAGGGCGAACAGAACAAAGAGAAGCAGGACCCTGGAATCATGACATGAGCCGAAGGCAGATGCTTAAGAACTGAGCCATGCAGGTGCCCCTTGCCTTCAGCTTTTAGGTCAACTAATGACTAGGAGGAAAAGTATTAACTTTTCCTTTCTCTCTCTCTCTCTCTTTTTTTTCTCTGCCCCTCCCTTTTTTTTACATTTACTGTAGTTAACAATGTATGTCAGGTATTTTGTAAACATAAGTAATCACCTTTATGTTGCTTTTATAATAAAGTACATGCTTGATTTGTCATTCTTAGCCTTCTTGGAATATGTTGGAGTGCTTGTTTTTGTCTTTAATACATACATCGGAGCTATTAGAAATAGCAAAAGCCAGCACAGCTGACTGTTTGGGAATAGCCAACCTTGACTTGCTAACTGGTCTCAGAACTGTTCTTGTAGTTAAAGAATGGAATTTTGGAACAGGTATACCAAATAATGCAAAGTTTTAGATAAGCCAGATTTATCCAAACAGAACCTTCCCCAAAAACTAATGCCAGAAAGATCTGGTTAACTGTTTTTATTTGATTTACCTTACACTACACTTCTCAGAAAGTCTAGCTAAATTTAGCTTGTTTATGTCAACATAGCAGATCTGAAAATACTAAACAAGCTCTCACTGGTGGAAATGGGACGGTGATCAACCCTATTTTTGGTGACCAACCACACCAGATTGGGACTGGTCCTGAAAGTCCTATGTTACAAGAAACTCTTCCTGGATGTGAAGTCCTAGTTTTAGCAGGGAGTGCCATAGATTGGGGGTAGAGAGGAGATACAAAACCCATTTTATGCTCCCCGCCTAAAAGGAAAACAACAGTGACAGATGAATCCAGTGATTATCTGCCTTCTATTAACTGTTGACACTGGCAGCCATGATTTGTGGTTCACAATCATGTATCAATTGTAGCATCCTTTCAGAGCAACTTAAATTCTAATCATGAGTGTTAACACTTGTGCTTTGGAGGGACATAGCGTTGGTTTAATTTCTAACTTTGTGAATATTGTGCCATGTTTTCTAAGAATTGAGATACTGAAAATGAGAGTGAGTACAATATCAACATCATGACCCAGACAATACCAAAAATAGAAGACTAAATGGCTGTATTATTTTAATGACAGATGGAAGGACACATACAACTAGATTAGGGAGGCAAATGATCCAAAGTGAGCATACTGTACAATCTGTGAGTGAAGAATTTGGGGTTGGGCATGGTGGAGAAGGCAATAGGAGAACGTGGACACTGAGCACCACAAGTCTGGAATGAGACAAGCAAGTATTTTTGAATCAATGAAAAGTCTTCATCTCCCAAGAAGACACCAGTGCTCAATCAAAAATAGCAGTTCACCTCAGGTCATGATGTCAGGACCAAACCAAGGGTTGAGTTCTACGCTGGGTGTGGAGCCTACGTAAGATTATCTCTTTGCCCACCCACTTCACAGGCTTACGGGGGGAAGGGGGGCTCACTCTCTCTTAAAAAAAAAAAAAAAAGAAAGAAAAAGCAGCTGCTGAATTAGCAGGGGCATACCACAGAAATGAACAGGCGTTATCTTTTGGCTCCCTTGATTGCTCTTTGAAACTGGGTAAAGTTACATTTCCAGATTCAGAGGTTGTAACTAAAACATCCTGTGGGCAGGTTCCTGGGTGGCTCAGTTGGTTAAGCAACTACCTTCGGCTCAGGTCATGATCCCAGAATACTGGGATCTAGTTCGCGTCGGGCTTTCTGCTCTGCGGAAAGACTGCTTCTACCTCTCCCACTCTCCCTGCTTGTGTTCCTTCTCTCGATGTGTCTCTGTCTGTCAAATAAATAAACAAAATCTTTTTAAAAGCGGGGGGGGATTTTGATCACAGCTGTATTGGCCCCTTACAGCGTAGACTTGATTCTGTAAGATCTTACCAATAATCATACCTTCTACAGTATATCAAATGATGTGTTACATCATAGCAATAAAACTGTTCCCCCTAGCTCTTAGGTACTTTGATTTTAAAAATTAAGTTTCAAATTGTCTTCTTGATGGCTATGAAGATTTTAATGAAACCTTAGAAAATAATAAGCAAAAGATCAACCAAACAATACAAAAGCAATACAAACTAGATTTGGCTCACCTATCCGCATATTCAGCAGATAGCATAGATGTAAATTTCAGCAAATTCCATTCAGTCTATAAACTTCTTACCAAAGAAAAAGAAAACATCTCATCTGGGGTGCCTGGGTGGCTCAGTGGGTTAAGCCTCTGCCTTTGGCTCAGGTCATGATCTCAGGGTCCTGGGATCAAGTCTTGAATCGGGCTCTCTGCAGGGGAGCCTGCTTCCTTCTCCTCCTCTCTCTCTCTGCCTGCCTCTCTGCCTACTTGTGATCTCTCTCTGTCAAATAAATAAATAAAATCGGGGGAGAAAAAAAAACCAAAAAAACATCTCATCTGCTAAATGTCCTTGTACACCACAGACTGCTAAAAGGAGATGTGATCTGCTTTCTTGCGACATTGAGGCTTTCATAATGAAAGTTTTTGGTGACTTCAGTTTCCTGAAAATATGCAGAAGCACTTAATGAGCTTTTTGACTTTTCGAAATGGAAGGAGATAGACACCTCAAGACATATGCCTATAAGATGGTTTTCACTGTTGCCAGCCATAGAAAAGATGTTAAAATGTTGGCCGACAGTAAAATCCTATTTTCAAAGCGTGGGAAAAGATGAATATCCTTCTCTAATTCGGAAATCCATTGAAGGTGAGAATGGAGAAGAGGATTAGAATATGACAGAAATTTATATGCTGTTTCTCCAGACCCGCTTTTTGATCTTTGAAGAAGCTATCAGGAGCCTTGAAAAAGGTAAACTGCCTGCACCTGAGTTATTTGATGTTTGATGTTGTGTATAAGTTGGAACAAAAATTCATACAGTGAAAAAATGACTCATTTTTTGGAAAGAAGACTGCTTCAGAAATGAATCAAATGTCGCCAGAAAAGGGCAACCAAATTAAATTAGACTTTCTCTATTTCTTTCCTAGAACGATAACTTATTTGGAATCCAATTTAAATTTCACAATTGAAATATGTCTGTGTTTGAAAACCACTTTCCCTGAGAAAGAGAGGTTGAACTTATAGTGACACCCAGTGTGCTTCCATTTGAGACACAGACAACCTCTCTGATGAGTTTACAGATGCAAAGGACCTGATTGACAAACAGCTCGTCTACCAAAAGAAGCCTATAGATAAAAAAATGGATGGACATTTTTGGAAAGCTGGAAACAAATTCCTACAAATCTAAAAGCCTGCTGTTGCTCATAAGTAAAAATCCAAAGTATCCCATGCTCAAAAGTTTGTGCTGAGAGGCTGTTTCAGTCAATGTTATTGCATTGGACTGACACCAGCAATCGTTGAAGTATGGACTTGGTAAGAGCACAGCTGCAAGTCAAAGAGAACTTTCTATTTGACTGTATTCAGTTTTACTGCTACATAAAAGAAAAGAAGGATGTCCTAAAGGCTGCAAGCAGTTCACAGAAGTATTATTGGAAAAGAAAACAAAGTAAAAATATCCTGTATTATAAGACAGAAAGTAACATGCCATTGTCATTTTAAATAAATATAGTTTAGTTCATCTTATTGTATTTATGTTCTCCTTTTATTTATTTTTTTAAAAGATTTTATTTATTTATTTGACAGAGCAAGAGAGATCACAAGTAGGCGGAGAGGCAGGCTGAGAAAGAGAGAGGGGAAGCAGGCTCCCCCTGCTGAGCAGAGAGCCCGATGCGGGGCTTGATCCCAGGACCCTGAGATCATGACCTGAGGGGAAGGGAGAGGCTTTAAACCATTGAGCCACCCAGGCACCCTGTGTTCTCCTTTTAAAAAAGTCACACTTTTGGGGGGGGTGCCTGGGTCACTCAGTTGGTTAACTGTCCAACTCTTGGTTTCAGCTATGGTCATGATCTCATGGTTTGTAGGATCAAGCCCAGTGTCGGGCTCCATGCTCAGTGCAGAGTCTGCTTGGGATTTTTCTCTCTCTCTCCTCTCCATCTACCCCTTCCCCTCACTCGCTCTCTCTCTCTTTCTCTCTAGGATAAATGAATAAATAAATCTTTTTTAAAAAAGTCACATGGGGTGCCTATTCCAACAACGGAATGTATTCCTTGATTGGTACAGAGGCCTCCAAAAGACAAAACAACTCTAAAATAGACTCTCTAGAAAAATCATTACAACAAACCAATGAAAAACGTAAGACCAAAGCTCTGACTAACACGAGTGACTTGAGCAACCTCCAACGAATCCCTCTGCTCCTCTTCATCCTCCTCTACCTGATTATTCTGAGCCCACTAACCACTTTGATCCTGCCCTTTCCCTCCAAACCCTCTAAACTTCAGCTGTCCTTTAGGATAAGACCTTCTAATGAACCAGGGATCCTAGCCTCAGCAGAATTTAAACTCTGGTCTCAAGCCAAACTTTGAGCTATTGTAAGTGATATTCCAGACCCTAGAAAGGACCAAATTAAAATGATAGAACTTGGGGCGCCTGGGTGGCTTAGTGGGTTAAGGCCTCTGCCTTTGGCTTGGGTCATGATCTCAGGGTCCTGGGATCGAGCCCCGCATGGGACTCTCTGCTCTGCAGGGAGCCTGCTTCCTCCTCTCTCTCTGCCTGCCTCTCTGCCTACTTGTGATCTCTGTCTGTCAGGTAAATAAATAAAATCTTTAAAAAAAAAAATGATAGAACTTAAATTTTTTTCTTGGTGCCTATGTTCCTAGACTACCTGATTTTTACCAGTCTGTTAACATGATAGTGAGTCTAGAAGTTGTTCAAAAATGGCTCCAGGGGGTGCCTGGGTGTCTCAGTTGGGCGTCAGCTCGGGTCATAATGTCAGAGTCCTGGGATTGGCCCGCCTTGAGCTCTGTGCTCAGCGGGGAGTCTACTTGTCCCTCTCCCTCTACCACTGCCCCTCCTCCCTCTTGTGCACATACTCTGTCTCTCAAATAAGTAAATAAATACCTTTTTTTAAAAATGGCTTCAAGAAATATATTGGAGAGTCCCTACCTAAGATTTTTGGGAGCCCACCAAACATGCTTCTAGAGATAAATAAAAAGAGCAAAATAATAAGTAAGTCAACAGCTTCTTGAAGCAATTCCCAGAGTTTTTCCTATGAAAATATATTGGCCTATACTATAACCCTATAAACAAAAATTGGTGAGCCAGTGGCAGATTTCTGAATTCATTTAGAGTTAATATTTAGACAACACACTGGCCATAAAAACCCTGGTACTAGTTTTGCCCTGCGTGCCCATTTTGTTAATGACCAGTACTCCTCAAACCTGCCCATCAAAAACAAGGGAAGTCTGAGAAACTGTCACAGCTACTATATGTCAACCTTATTCTGGGCGCCTGGGTGGCTCAGTTGGTTAAGAGTCTGCCTTCAGCTAAGGTCATGACTCCAGGGTCCTGGGATCGAGCCCTGCTTAGCAGGAAGCTTGCTTCTCCCTCTCCTGCTCCCCCTGCTTGTGTTCCCTCTCTCACTGTATCTTTCTCCATCAAATAAAATAAAATCTTTAAAATAAAACAAAAGAAAAACGAAAAACCTTATTCTTAGAGCATTTTTAACTGCAGTGAACTCTGTGAAGAGCACTTAAGCTTTCTCTTCTAACTCCACCAAGAGTCAGTGCTACTCAAAGTCAATTTGTTAAAGACTTGGAGACCTAGAGCTTGAAGAAAACTGAGCTATCATGGTCATCCTCTGAGGGAACAGGCTCCAAGTTTTATGTAATTTGCTTTTGGACATAGGAAAATGAATTGAGAACTGGGATTCACCCGTATCCAGCTTCCATTTCAATTCTCATTCCATTATCCACATGGACTGAACTTTTCTTTTTTAAAGATTTTATTTATTTATTTGACAGAGATCAGAAGTAGGCAGAGAGGCAGGCAGAGAGAGAGGAAGGGAAGCGGACTCCCCGCTGAGCAGAGAGCCCGATGCAGGGCTGGATCCCAGGACGCTGGGATCATGACCTGAGCTGAAGGCAGAGGCTTTAACCCACTGAGCCACCCAGGCACCCCAGCACATAGAATGAACTTTAAAACATTGCACACTTAAACTTCAGTAACATATTAAGAATTTTCTGGATAGCTTTGTTGCAAAAGTTGGCTTTGGTATCCCGCTGGCATGGGTGATAACCACAGTGTAACTACAGAGTTGGAAACTTAAACTTCAGCAAGTTACTAGACATTTTCTGGATAAAAGTGCAGGGTTTTGTTGGCTTTGCTCTCCTGTAGGCACTGGTTAACTGGTATATGGCTAAGCCTTTGTGCATGTGGTTTCTTTCTACTCCCTCTCCCTCAGCTCCTCCTCTCTCCAATGCACACGCTCTCTCTCTGAAAAAATGATGATACTAATCCAGTCAGAAAGACAATTAGATATGTGTATAGATAAAAAGAGATTGACCAAGTATTGATAGTTGTTGAGGTTACATGATGAGTAGATGAGGGTCTCTTATCCTGCCATATTTACTCTTGTATATGCTTGAAGTTTTCCATTATCAAAAATTAAAAATTATTGGGGCGCCTGGGTGGCTCAGTGGGTTAAGCCGCTGCCTTCGGCTCAGGTCATGATCTCAGGGTCCTGGGATCGAGTCCCGCATGGGGCTCTCTGCTCAGCAGGGAGCCTGCTTCCTCCTCTCTCTCTCTGCCTGCCTCTCTGCCTACTTGTGATCTCTCTCTGTCAAATATATAAATAAAATCTTTAAAAAAAATTAAAAATTATTATATTATAAAAGATGAGACTGATGGGTAATAGGAGCTAGCTAGCAATAAAATAATGATATGAAGGGCAGGTGGCACACCTGGTAAATTTTACTTTCTTCTACACTGTCTTTCTCCTATTTTAGTGGATAGGGACATAGCTGAACTCACTACGCTACCACTGTGAATTTTTAGTATCACAATATTATGGCTCTAAGGTCCAAATCTCCATCCCCATCTATGGGGTTTCTTCATAGTCAAGGCAGGAGTATTGCAAGGACTGGTACAGGGAATAAGCCTCTGACTTATTAAATCTTTTATTATGGGGTGAGCTCTTTTTGGCCTCAGGTTTTTTTTTAAATATTTTATTTATTTATTTGATAGAGAGAGAGAGTGCACAAGTAGGCAGAGCAGCAGGCAGAGAGAGAAGGAGAAGCAGGCTCTCCACTGAGCAGGGAGCCCAATGTGGGATTCAATCCCAGGACTCTGTGATCATGACCTGAGCCAAAAGCAGATGCTTAACTGACACCCAGGTACCCTGCCCTCAGGTTTTAAGGGGTAAGGAGGAAGCAGTTTAGACAGACCAGTCGGAATTTTAATGGGTTTGGTACTTCTGATTTTTTCCCCACATCTGTGGAAGAGGCCCATAGATTATCAAGGATTTCAAAGACATCTATCACTCTACACTTTCATCAAATTTACTAGTCTCCTCAGGACAATCAATTTGGCCTTGGAGAACACATAATGCTTCACTGTCTGATGAGTCTGAAAACTCTATTTCTCCCGAGGAAAATTTTATGTGGCCTTCTAATATAGAAAGCAGGTTTCTACCTAGGAAATTGACAAGGGCAATATCACATAATAGAAAGGTATGACTTTCAGAGAAAGGGCCAAGGATAATAAGTTATAGATTCCAGTAACGGAATTCTTTGACCTTGACTAGAAACTTCCACTGCTAAAATATTTTTATTACTCCAAGTTCTTCATGTATAATGGTGTGGTTTCATGTATAATGATGGGCTGTAAAGTAAATAGAATTGCTCTGATATCTACCAACACGGTAGAAATTTCCCCCTATAAGTGTAGTTTAATTTTCCTTGTTGATTTAAGGAACTATTGGAAGTCGCTTACCAGGCAAATTCTCGGAGCCCTGTCACTGTTGAAGGTGACCGTCAGAGTCTGGGAGCAGAGGGCTCTCTTACACGGCAACTGGATTGTTTAACGGGCCCTCTATTTAAAAGTGGGCAATTCTCGGGGCGCCTGGGTGGCTCAGCCATTAAGTGTCTGCCTTCAGCTCAGGTAATGATCCCAGCATCTGGGATCAAGTCCCATATAGGGCTCCCTGCTCAGCAGGGAGGCTGCTTCTCCCTCTCCAGCTCCCCTGTGCTTGTGTTCCCTCTCTTGCTATATCTATCATAAATAAATATAAAAATCTTAAAAAAAAAAAGGTGGGCAATTCTTTTTCCAGTGTCTCTTTTGAGTACAGTATTTATACGCACCTGTGTCAACTGGGGCAAAACTTGGAGCAGGAGTGGATCTCTTGAAATTCGGTCAAGGTCCATGGAGTTGTTGCAGCTCTAGGACTATGACTTTATTCATTTGATAGCCTTTTTGCTGTTCTATTATTCTTTCAAAATGTTCAGCAGGAGGGGCATCTGGGTGGCTCAGTCTGTTAAGTGTCTGCCTTCAGCTCAGGTCCTGATCTCTGGATCCTGGGATAGAGCCCCGTGTCAGACTCCTGTCTCAGTGGGGAGTCTTTTTTCTCTCCCTCTGCCTCTGCCGCTGCTCATGCACATTCTCTGTCTCTCAGATAAAATCTTTTTATGTTGAAGAATGCCTGGGTGATTCAGTCAGTTAATCATCTGCCTTTGGCTCAGGTCGTGATCCCAGGGTCCTGGGACTGAGTCCCATGTAGGGCTCCTTGCTCAGCAGGGAGTCTGCTTCTCCCTCTGCCCCACCCCCTGCTTGTGCTCTCTTTCTCTGTCTGTCTCTCTCTCTCTCTCTCATCCTCTCTCAAATAAAAAAAAAAAAAAAACTTAAAAAAAATTACTCGTCAGTTGTGATAATAACACTTGTTGGGACATATCTTAAAACGCCCCCCAACACACAGAACACCACCATGCTATCATTTCAGAGCCACCAGCCTCGTTTCTCATTCTAATCACTGCAATTGTCCCCCTGCTTCATCTTAGGCCTCTACTCCCCCATCTTTTCTCCACACAGCAGCCAGAGAGGCTTTAAAAAATATAAAGCAGATTCTATTCTGTTCTCCAAATGCCTCAATGTCTTCTCATCTTGTAGAACAGAATCCTACAAAAGCCCTCATGCTCTAGTTCCTGGCTACCTTATCAGAACGGTTGCTTGCTGGCTGGCTCTGCTCTCTCACAGACCCTGAAACATGCCAGACTCCTCCTGCCTTGGAGCCTTTGAACTTGGCCTCTCCACTGGAAGTGTTCATCCTCCATACACCCACACAGTGAGCTCTTTAACTCCTTTCAAGTCTCTGCTCAGATGTTACCTTTTAAGAGAGGCTTTCCCTCACACCCTGTCTTGCATAACAGCCTCAGCCACAAGTTGTCTTTTTCTCCTCAGCCTTGTTTTAATTCAAAGCAGTTATCACCACCTGACATAATCTTTGTTGTTTTGCCTATTGTCTGTCGCTTCCATGAAAACACAAATTCCATGAGACCAGGCACTTTATCCAGTTTATTGCTATATCTTGGGTCCAAAGGTAACGCTCAATAAATATTGGTTGAATAAGTGAATTAATGCATAAAATACATTTTTTTTTCTTTTAATGAGCAGGTTGAATTGTTAAGTAAGGTGGTTCACAATCTCGGACTCCCAAACTCCTAGATGTCTTTGAAGGTAGCAATTTTCTGAATTTCTAAAGGTCTGGTCTCATATGAGTTAAGAACAGGGGCGCTGGTTCTTTCCTGGTTGTGTCCCCAGAATCTGGGACAGTTCCTGGAATACACGGAGCACTCAATAGATCTATCTTTATTATAATAAACTGGGAAGAAATGGCAACATGGGAAATAAGGAATCATATTTTCTCCAAGCAAAGTTTTTGTGATAGAACTGTATTTGAAAGGCCAAGAAATACCAAGAAAGTTTATGTACAAGGGCAGTAACCATAGAATAAAATTATCTTTACGTAAAGTCTTTTCTTTTTTTAAAAAAAGATTTTATTTATTTGAGATAGAGAGGGGTGAAGGACAGAGAGAGAAGCTAACCCCTTGCTGAGCAGGGAGCCTGATGCAGGGCTTGCTCCCAGGACCCTGGGATCACAAAGGCAGATGCCCAACCAACTGAGCCCCTCAGGCATCCCAGTTTACATAAAGTCTATTAATAAGTACTGTTATGGACTGAAATGTATCCCCCTTCCCCAGTTCATATGTTGAAGCTCTAACCTCAAATGTGATTATATTTGAAGATAGGGTCTTCAAAGAAGTCATTAAGGTTAAATGAGGTCATACGTGTGGGGCCCCAATCCATTAAGACTTTGTGTCCTTATAAGAAGAGGAGGAGACACCAGGAGCACACATGCACACAGAAAAGACCATGTGAGTACATGGTGACAAGGTAACTATCTGCAGGCTGGGAAGAGGCCTTACCAGAAACTGAGCCTGCCAGCCCCTTGCTCTTGAACTTCAAGCCTCCAGAACTGTGAAAAAAATAAATTTCTGTGTTTAAGCAACCTAGTCTGATAGCATTCCCTATGGGTGAAGATATTAATCACCTTAGAATGTGAAGTCACTAAAGAAGATACACACCCTCTCCCCTGTGTTTTGGGGGTGGCATCAAATTCATTGTTTTCTGTACTCTATGAGAAAAAAATCCCTGAAATAAATTTTAGTTTTAAATTATGAATAGGTTGGTTCTCTTTTGTTCAAATAATACTCCTAATTTAAAAGTCCTGGAAACCAGGGAGGGCGCCTGGGTGGCTCAGTGGGTTAAAGCCTCCTACTTCCACTCGGGTCATGATCTCAGGGTCCTGGGATTGAGCCCCCGAGGGAGAGGAGAGAGTATCGGGCTCTCTCCTCAGCAGGGAGCCTGCTTCCCTTCCTCTCTCTGCCTGCCTCTCTGCCTACTTGTGTCTCTCTCTGTCAAATAAGTAAATAAAATCTTAAAAAAAAAAAAAGTCCTGGAAAAATAAATTCACTGTCAAATTTTTTATCAGTTATATAAGTGAAACCTTGATAATTTGATAGCTTGTTTATCTTTTGTTTTTATTTTTTAAGTATTATGGAACCAAAAAAGAAGCTTGATCTTTCAGAATTTTCAATGAAAATACTCCTTTGACCAAACTAAGGTTCCCCACAGTAACAACCTACAGACAGCCATGTTCAGGGACTAAATTGTGTTTATTCCTTTCTTCAGCAATGGAGTTCCTTTTGACCATTTTTTAAGAATCATGCAAGAAGGGGCACCTGGGTGGCTCAGTGGGTTAAAGCCTCTGCCTTCGGCTCAGGTCATGATCTCAGGGTTCTGGGATGTAGCCCCGCATCAGGCTCTCTGCTCAGCAGGGAGCCTGCTTCCCCCTCTCTCTCTGACTGCTTCTCTGCCTACTTGTGATCTGTCTGTCAAATAAATTAATAAAATCTTAAAAAAAAAAAAAAAGAATCATGCAAGAAAACTGCCTATTCGTTTCCCATATTCTGTTTGGCAAGCAAACTGTGACAGAGCAATAGAAAAATATAACCCTGGGATGCACTTGCAATCAGTGACTGTGTAGAAGTGTGGCGACAGCATTGAAACACTGCCACACACTGTCCATCTGTGTGTCCTGCAGCCAAAGGACTCGGCTTCTGCCCCTGGACTTGATGGTGGCCTGAAACACAAGCACTGCCAGGTTCACAAAATTGTCAGTTCTTTGAAAGACTTTTCAAAAAGGAAAGTATAAAAATCTGAAGACTCTAATAGCATATTCTCATTAAGATCCCATGAAGCACATGATTGACTATAGTTGTGACAAGCATTCTTCAAGAGCGCACAGTTCACTGTTAAAAAACCAGAGGATGGGGTCACCTGGGTGGCTCAGTGGGTTAAAGCCTGTGCCTTCAGCTTGGGTCATGATCTCAGGGTCCTGGGATCGAGTCCTCCATTGGGCTCTGTGCTCAGCGGGGAGCCTGCTTTCCCTCTCTCTCTCTCTGCCTGCCTCTCTACCTACTTGTGATTTTTCTCTCTGTCAAATAAATAAATAGAATCTTTAAAAACAACAAAAGCAAAAGCCAGAGGATCCGCCAGCAAGATTTTATATGTAATATATGAAACTTATTAACATATCCTAACTTTTTATTTTACAAATTTCATAATATTCTCTCTTTATCAGCGTTAATGTTATGTGATACTACTAGAACCAATTTCTCTTAGAAAAATTGGTTCAAATAAAAGTTTATTTGCCTTTTCTAAAAACAGTGTAATAACCAGATGCCTGTGATATATTTCAAGGTAGGAATCATATTTATGTTAGTGTTGTTTTTCCTGTAACTGGTAGAAGAGGAAATACTGAGAAAATGCTTGTTGACTAACTGAATGGATGACTAAGCATAATTCAGAATTCCCGAAATTTCTAAAGGATAACAGATCCTTAAAGAAGGTACCATTTACTTCTAGTCTCCCCCTTTTCTGAAAATAATATGTAGATGGAAAGATTCAAAACTAGTCGGTTTTACATCCTTCTTCATTCAGCAACATTATCTTCAAGAGAAATAATAGTGCTAAAATAAAATCCTTGTTTATTATAATTACCTTGGACAGAAAAACTGAACCAGGATGTGTTAGTCTTTGCTGTTATCTAAATTCCTTAACTTCAATAAATTCTAGCATGAAGTCTAATGAACATAGAAATAGCAAGTTGAAAAATGTCTTTTGTATATGTAATGTCAACTCAGTATTAACTCCATTCGTTGAAAGCTGAAAACTTCTAATTTGGTAAGAGAAGATCAGACGCTGGAAAAAAGTAATACTGACTGGCCTCATTTTATTTTTTTAGAGATTTATTTATTTGTCAGAAAGAAAGAGTGAGCACAAGCAGAGGGAACAGCAGGCAAAGGGAGAAGCAGGCTCCCTCCCAAGCAAGGAGCCTGATATGGACTTAACCCCTCGTTTCTGGGATCATGACCTGAAGGCAGTTCACGATCATGAACTGAAGGCAGATGTTTAACTGACTGAGCTACCCAGGCATCCCATGATTGGCCTCATTTTAGACTCATGATCACAACCTCAAGTGGCTCTGGGTGATGCCTCGCTGTCCTACTCTGTGTAGTCACTGTCACCCTAGACGACTGTATTGGACTTTCTTCTTTCTCTTCAGACCTCCAATAACTCCTGCCTCTCTTTAAACTCAGCTGCTTATTTCACTGAGGAAAAAAAAAACCAAAAAAAAAAAAAAAGCAAAAAAAACAGATCACAAGAGGACTTCCACAAATGCTCACCACCAAGCTGTCCTATCTCCACCTGGACTCACACTCTGTCTTCCCACTTGTCCTAGTCCATTTGGGCTGCTATAACAAAGTACCACAGACCCGATGGGTTATAACAACAAAAATACCTTTCTCATGGTTCTGAAGGCTACCAGTCCAAGATCAGTGATATTATGTTTGGGTTCTGGTGAAGACCTTGTAATGGGTTGCAGACTGCTGACTTCTCACTGGGTCTTCACATGGTGGAGAGGTTGAAGGAACTCTCCAGGGTCTCTTTCAGAAGGGCACTAATCCCAAACATGAGGGCTTCACTCTCATGACCTAATAGCTTCCCAAAGGCCCCTCCCCCTAACCCAATCACTTTGGGGGTCAGATCTCAGTATATGAATGGAGGGGGCACAAACATTCAGACCCCAGTACCGCCGGTTGTACTGTAGAAACTGTCTGTGCTCACATGTAAGGCCAGCTCCTCCTCTTGTTCCCTAGACCTGTCATCACTCATGCTCTACTACCTGGACCCCACAACTGTCTAACATCTCTCCCACATCATCCATTTCCCCCTTTCTATGAGATTAGTTCCATCAGTATACAAATATGCTATCTTCAAACAAACAAAAAACAACAAAAAAGCTTGCTTGATTCAACCACCTTCTCAAGCCACCAGCCCAATTCTTCGCTTTTCTTTACACCAAAATGCCTCTAAGTTCATATTCACTGTCATTAAAAATTAAGAGAGAGAGAAAATAAGGTGTTGGCAAGGATGTATAGAAATGGGAACCCTCGTACATGTAAAATGGGGGATGTAAAATGGTGTGGCCACTGTGGAAAACAGTCTGACAATCCTACAAAAAGATAAACACAACATTATCAAATGACCCAGCAATTCCACTCTTAGGTATGTATGTTACCCATGAGAACTGAAGACATATGTTCATACAAAAACCTGTACATGGGTGCTCTTAGCAGCAGCATTATTTATAATAGCCAAAAAGTAGAAACAACCTAATGTCCATCAGCTGATGAGCAGATAAACAAATGCTGTATATCCATACAATGGAATATTATTCAGCCATAAAAAGGACTGAAATTTGGGTATATGTCACAACATGGATGAACCCTGAAAACACGCTAAGTGACAGAAGGCAGACACAAAAGACCACATATCATATTAATCCTTTTATATGAAATATCCGTAATAGGCAAATCTACACAAACAGAAAGTAGATTTGTGGCTGTAGGGAGCTGGGTAGGGAGGGAATGAGACATGATTGCCAACAAGTAAGGGGTTTCTTTTTGGGGTGATGAAAAAGTTCTGGAATTAGTGAATATCTGGAATCCACAACACTGTAGATACACTAAAAATGGTAGGATAGTGTACTTTAAAAGGATGAATGTTCTGGTAAGTACATTGTATTTCAATTTTTCAAGATTTTCTTTAGTTTTTTTGAGGGGGAGGAGCAGAGAGACTCTCAAGCACACTCTGCAATGCGTACACAGCCAGAGGCAGGGCTTAATCTCAAGACCCCCGAGATCATGACCTGAGCTGAAATCAAGATTCAGATGCTTAACTGACTGAGCCACCCAGGTGCTGGATACATTGTATTTCAATTTTAAGACTATTCTAATTGGTCTAAACTTGTCTTGACTCCTGTTTTCCTACTGTTTTCTTGAGCCTACTGCTTTTCCTTCCCGGTACCCCATAGAAACCACTATTTTCAGTGTCATCTATGCCCTGTTGTTTCCTGTAGTTTTAATCTACGGGATTAATCTGCAGCATTCTTTTCAACAGAATGTCAAGGAAAAATAAAGAGTTTAAAATTCCTTTAGTAAATTCTCATGACAGAGGATTCTGGAAGTCAGAAAGGAAGCTAAATATGTTCATTAAGGACAGTATTTTATTATATTGTACAGTGCATGATAAGGTGTGAGATTATGTATTTTTGTAGTAGGTGTCTGTTCAAGGAGAGCCTTTTGAATTTTATCCCCCAAATCCTGCAAATAGCTTCTTCTTTCCAATCCCATTAAGTAAAGCTGTTTACCATCTTGTGTATCTAGTTAGCTTTGGAAGGAGAGTTCAGTATTTCTGACAAACTAGGACCCTGCTGCTTGAGAAGAAGATATTCACATTTATGGCTCATCATAAGCTACCCTAATTCTGCATCTCCAGCTTCATCTTCCTCAGATTCTCCACCATACACTCTTTGCTCTAGCCAAGCTCACTTATTTTCTGTCCCCAAATAATGGGCATTTCCATTTCCAAGATTTTGCTAAGACCTTTGTCCTTCTCTAGAATGTTCTTTTTCTTTCCCTCTGCCTATCCTTCAAGACTTATTTGTGATTCTCTTTCATTTATATATTCATAAACATTGAGTGTGTACTATATGCAGTGCACTGTCTAGAATGCTGGGGTTCAATAAAAACAAGGCTGTCCTTATGTAATTTCTGTTCTAGCAGGAAGATGATACAAAATGAATTCAAACTAATTACAGTTGTGATAAATGCTCATAATATGAGGCACAGGAAAATAAGATAACCTATAATGGGGGACATGAACTGGTCTGTAACATCAGAAAGGCTTTCTCTCCTATATTGTTGTTACAACCTCTTTGGAAATAATATGGCAATATATTCAATCACACACAGGCCCCCTTTCTTTCTTTCTTTTTTTTTTTTTAAGATTTTATTTATTTATTTGTCAGAGAGAGAGAGGGTACAAGCAGAGGGAGCGGCAGGCGGAGGGAGAAACAAGCTCCTCCCTGGGCAAGGAACCCGATGTGGGACTTGATCCCAGGAGCCTGGGATCATGACCTGAGCTGAAGGCAGACGCTTAACTGACTAAGCCATCCAGGCATCCCAATCATATAGACCGTTTAATCCAGAAATTCATTCTTTTTCCTTATTCAAGTATAATTACCATATATTCAAGTGTTATACTAGTTTCAGGTGTATAACATAATGATCCAACAATTCTATGCCTTTCTCAGTGCCAGCAATTCCACTTTTGAGACTTCATGATTTAACAGTAAAAGTACTAGTACTAGAAATGGCATGTGACTGGGGCACCTGGGTGGCTCAGTTGGTGAAGCATCCAACTCTTGACTCTTGATTTTGACTCAGGTCATGATCTCAGGGTCTTGAGATAGACCCCTACATCAGGCTCCCCACTCAGCAGGGAGTCAGCTTGAAATTTTCTCTCTCCCTCTCCCTTTGTCCCTCCACTCCTCTGCTCTCTAAAATAAATAAATAAATCTTTAAAAAAAAAAAAAGTGGCATGTGACTTTTGTTCCTAGCAAAGTTGCAAGTCTTACAAGTTTTAAAGTCCTGCCCAGCCAAGCTGCCCAAGAGGTCAGCTCTCCAAGCTAGTCTTATGGATGGAGGAAAGTAAATGAAGGTAATCTAATGTGCCATAAAGTACTACTCAAGTGGGTGCACCGAACAGGAGATGCATGGAACATTCCAGAGAAATCAGATTTAGGTCCAATTGCATAATACAATGGATCCAGCATGAGAGCTTGCTATAAGATCCTGATGGATGTCTCCGAGTAAAAACTTACCCATTCATGTGCTTTGACAAAATGGTTGCTGAAAATGGGGGCAACGGTCGGGGTGACTACTCAGGGCACATTTGTTTTTTTTGGCCAGATTAGTTGATATGTCATCCTTTGCCTCTGGAAGGCAAATTACTATATAAGATCCTGTCCAGCTGGTAAAACATCATGGTGTCACTGCATCATACCTGGAAGTAAAGGTCATCTCTTGTTAGGTTGAAGACAGAATAGTTCATCTTTACACAGGGCCAGACAGGTGCCCAGTTTCCTGAGACAGTCCCTGAGATTGTTTCGTTGTTGAGCAAAGGCAGCAAACATCAAGCATGGTCAGGTGAAGACTGTGAAGGGACTTGAGGAAGCAGGCATGCAGTAGACTGCATGGCATCTGACCCTTGAAAAGGAAGTCAATACTGTAGCCTAGTGCAGTACTCCAGCTTCCGTTCTGGACCAGTCGACATTCTCTAGTTATTTTGCTTCCCATGACTGTGCCATTATTGAAGTCAAATTCCCTGTGAAGGTTGTGTAACATAATCCACATATGGTTAATGATGGTTCTTTTGACATTCAGGTGAGTGTGGCTGAGATGGCTTGTCTGATTGAGTAGCTGTACCCTAGTGAGCAAGGTGTGCAATGAAGCGGTCTATTCCTTTGAGAGTTGAGTAATTCTCAAACAAGCGATTTGGGTGGCCATTAGGCATGGACACGAATGTCACATTCTTCGTTAGGCAGAGGCGTGGACCAGTCTGTATACTGTAATACCACCACCAGTAGTTGCACCTTTGTGGGTTATTTGGAAAGACGTTGGCGGATACACATCTGGATCTATGCGAGGCTCACTTGCTTTCCTGGCTTTTTCAAAGCTAAATGACAGTACAGAATCCCTAACACCTCTCTGTGGTGGCTGCAGTGAGAACAGAGGAGCAGCTTCCATGGCGATGTTAAAATAATATCCTCATGCATAAGTCTTCATGGCAGAAAACATGTGTTACACTTGATATTACAAGTGGGTGCCTCTTACATAGTGCTGTAAACCTGATATTCCCATGCCAGAGCTACCAACCTGAGAAATGGTTATCAGGAGGAGCAGGAGGAATAACAGCTTGGGGCACCTGGATGGTTCAGTTGGTTAAGCAGCTGCCTTCAGCTCAGGTCATGATCCCAGGGTTCTGGGATCGAGACCCACATCGGGTTCGTTGCTCAGGAGGGAGCCTACTGCTCCCTCTGCCTGCCACTCCCCCGTCTTGTGCTTGTTGTCTCTCTATCTCTGACAAATAAATAAATAAATCTTTAAAAAAAAATAGAATAACAGTCTAGTTATAGCTCGGCTTAATAACCATAGGCAGTGGAGGAATGAGCCCACATGGGGTGATGATTGAACCAGTGGCAGGAGTTCCTTGGGACATGCTGGAGCACAGGAATGTCACATCAGACTGGAGTTTATTGATCTTTGTGTTACTTGCCTTGAATGTTGCACTGGTTAGTGTAGCTAATGATTCTACAGCAGGTCTAACGATAGAGATGTCTGATGTCAACTTGTCTGTGATATTATAAGATCAATAAATATGTTTTCTATGTCAGAATCACTCAGAGCTGTTTTTCCTCTTTGTAGCTCACTCTAGATAGGCTCTTGGTTGAAAGCTCCTCTGATCCTGTCGGTTGGTCTGAGAGAGCTGAGCTTATCCCTGGGCTGCCATGTCACATATCTTGGAGGTAACTCCTTGTAA
This sequence comes from Mustela erminea, assembly GCF_009829155.1. Taxonomy (NCBI): domain Eukaryota; kingdom Metazoa; phylum Chordata; class Mammalia; order Carnivora; family Mustelidae; genus Mustela; species Mustela erminea. The sequence goes on from NC_045623.1 coordinate 91,357,808, forward strand.
TCAGCTTGTAATCAGCTCTCCAGCTTGTATCCTGAACATGGCTGTGTTGACCTTGAAACCATGGATTAGGAGCATTCATGGGAGCTCCACAACTGTCAACATTTTCAAAATCCAACACCGGTTCCAAGGCATAGTTTTTAGTGGCGGCAAAACTGAATACCATATGACTGTTCATGAATAAGCAATAAGGGATAAAAGATTAATTTCTGGTATTTCTACTATGGAATATTATACAGCTGATATATAGACATAAATTAGATCTATATGATTCATCTCAAAGAATATTGACTATAAAAGCAAGTTTTAAATCAATTTTTTATGAAAAATCATAAAACCCCACATGTTTGTATTATATTTGAAAGAGCTTGGAGAAAGATGACAGAGCACTAGCTAAACTGTTAACATTGGTTACTTCTCATTTATGGGGAAAATAATGCGGACCTCTTTTATAGGATTTCATACTTCCAAGGAATGGGTGTTTAGCTTTTCCTTTGTATATCTTTGGATTTCCTCACTTGTTACAAAAGTAGCTGTCATTAAAATTAATGAAATTTTTAAATTTTGGTAGGGGAAAGGGCCATTACATTTTTCTTAACTTTCCCAACAGCATCTAATACAACAAACATTCTGTAAATATTTGTGGAAGAAGACAGGAGGAGAAGAAAAACAGGCTTAAATATTCAGTAGAAATAAAAAGATAGCCATTAAACTACTAATGGCATGATGAAGCATTGCGGAACCTCTAAATGGGCAGTGAGAGAGGAAAAAAGAGAGACTTGATCATGCTGGCCAAACAAAATGGGAAAAAGTGAAAAAAGCTAAGTAAAAGAAATAAGATACTAATGAAAGTGGTAAGATCAACATTGCAGTTACTCTAGTAAATGTAAATGGGTTGAATTTACCTATCAAGTGAAAGAATCTTTCATATTGTTTACAGTCAAGGTGTCAGCAGGGCTGTGTTCCTTTTGGAGACTAGGGGGGAATCTCTAACACCTTGCTTATTCAGGTATTGACAGTATTGAATTCTGTGAGGTTATAGGATTGAGATCTCTGTTATCTTGGGGACTATCAGCAAGCTGCAGATGTTAGCTCCTAGAGGCCTTTTCAGGTTTTGAATCTCTCCGGGGAATGAACTGCACCTAGCTCCCCCACCCTCATAATTCCTGGTAATCTCATCACAAGATCCTTAATTTTAATCATATCTGCAAAATTCCTTTTGTAAGTGATGAGTGAGCAAAAGGCTAGCGGAGGACAGAGCCTTAGCGGGCACCCTACTCCACGCCCACCCCATGTGACACATATGACATTCCTCAGGCACTCCTGGCTACCCTAAAGAACAGATGGTTAACTGACAGAGATCACAGTCCTATAGGACAGGAGTCTCCCTCAGTGTACAAATGTGCTAGTGATTTACAAGGAAGAAGCTTTCTTATCAATAGCCTAACTTCCAGAGACCCCTAACTCAGTTCCTGAAGCCCTAATATCACACTCCCCTCCATAAAATTGAGGGAGGCTGAGGCAGAGGGAAATGTAAATAAAATTGAATTTCTTTTGAAGTTCCACTGAAAAGGACATGAGTCATAGGAGGAATGTAACATTCCTCCAGGAAACTCCCAACTGTCTTCATGTTAGTACCTCATTAGAAGGGAAAAATAGCCTTGGCTTGACAATAACCAGGCCTCCAGTATCCTGAGAGTCTTCATTAGCATATGACAGTCCTTCTGGACACCCCCTTTGTCCTCAACTGCCACCCCTAACTCCTGAGTATAAAATCAGCCACCCCTCACAACCCCGGGGCAGCAGCTCTTTCTGCCCACTGGTCCTGTTTCCATGCTTTAATAAACCGCCATTTTGCACCAAAGACATCTCAAGAATTCTTTCTCGATCTCTTGGCTCCGGACTTCACCCCCACCGAGCCTCACTTATTTTCCAAAATTTCATCAGTAAAGTAACATTCCCAGGTTCTGGGAATTAGGGTGTGAACTTCTTTGGGTGCCATTAACCTGCCTAACCCCTGTGAAGGCCCTAAACAATTTTAAATAAATGTAGAAAAGTATCACATTCTTGGATGGGAAAATGTGCTATTGTAAAGATGTCATTTCTGCCTGAATTAGCCTACAAATTCTGCAAGGTGCATTAATGGTAACTGAAAATGGATTTTGAATCAAGTGAGGGGATAGATGCTCAGAGAAGACTCTATTGCTTAGAAAAAAAGAAACATTTCTTCCAGACTTAAACTCAGGTAGACTTACACATATTATAGATACAAATGTTTGGGTTTTGGAATATAGGTGAGGTTCGGTGGGGTGGGGTCCGGAACTGATGACCAAGAAAGAATTCTTGAGTCATCTTTGGTGCAAAATGGCGATTTAGTAAAGCACAGGGTCAGGACCTGTGGGCAGAAAGAGCTGCTGCCCCAGGGTTGTGAGGGGTAGCTGATTATATACTCTGGGGTTGTGATGAGGGAACATGAAGGCAGGCTGAAGACAAAGCAAAAGCTGACACCCTGCAACTTCCCCTACCCCCACTCCTGGTGAGGCTTATGTGACATTCTTTAGGAACCTCCCAACTATCTTAATATCTTGCTAAGAAGGAAAAAACAACCTTGACAATGGCAAGGCCTCTGGTATCCGGTATCCTGTAGGTCTTCTTTAGCAACCACCCTTTTTCCTTACTTCCCCCAACCCCATCGTTCAGAACTTGCCACCCCTCACCCCAGGGCAGCAGCTCTTTCTGCCCACGGGTCCTGTCCCCATGCTTTACTAAACCCCCATTTTGCACCAAAGATATCTCAAGAATTCTTTCATGGGCTCCGGATTCCACCCCACTGAACCTCACTTACATTCTTTAAAACGTTATTAGTTGGGGGAGGTAAGGAAAAGGGAAGTTTCAAAAGGACTTTGTTACAAAAAGGAAGACTTACAGGATGCCTGAGGCCTTGCCATTGTTAAGGTTGTTTTCGCCTCTAGCAAGCCATTAACATTAAGATAGGAGCTGCCGGGAGGAACATTACTCTCTGCCCGCCTCAAGTATCTGTCAATCGGCCGCAGGTCGTTAAGGACATTTAATTGTATCTACATTACCTTCTGGAAGCTAGGTTATTGAAAGAAATGCTTTATTCTTGTAGATTCCTAATACATTTGTAAACTGAGGAAGACTTATGCCTTACAGGATTGTGATCCCTACAACTATTTGTTTTTCCTCTCCTTGGCTTTAGGGCAACTAGAAATGCCAGAGAATGTCACATATATCCCTTGGCTGGGGGTGGGTGTCAGCTTCTGATTTGTCCTCAATTTGTCCTTCTCTTCCCTCATTACGAATATACCAGTATCATGCACACGGGCAAGGTAACATATCCCATGGTTTCAAATATCCTCCTGTTAACATCCAGGATTTTTCTACTCACCTTATTTTAGGCACTCATTTGACTGGTATTTTGCACCAGTCAGACTCCTACCACGCTTTTTTAATAACCCAAAGCTCCTCACTCCCATCATCCTATTTTCCCAACACATACGCTTGTCAAATCTGAAGCTCTTATATTTCTGTGACTCATATAGCTTTATGAGAAGTTTCAGGAAAAGTTCCTGGCAGTTGGGCATTGTGTCTTCTGTTGTGACACCACTTAGATAAACGTTTCTAAAGAAACATTTCTTTCCCTAGGAACGATTTCCATCACGATACTTCCCTAGAGATGTGGATGATTGTGGACAGTAACCAATGCAAGTTACATGGGTGGGTGCAGATTCTGGGATAAGGTTTTTATTCACTCCATTTCTTTGCCTATTTGGGGATGTGGGCTGAAGATGAGGAAGAGAAAAAATTTATATAGCTCCCTCGAAAGAATGCAACTTTAGTAAAACTGCCACTCTTGACTCGCAAAGCTCAAACAATGACTCTATTTGCAGATGTGATTAATTCATTCAACGAAAAATTATTTCAGGGCAACTGTTATGCTTTATTAAGCGTAAGTATGTTTGAAATGTATCCAATTTACAAATCCCCAGAAATAAAACAACCACCATTGTTTAATCCCCTAAAAGCAAGCACAAAGTCTTTGGAACTGAATTTTCAGCCGTCATTCTGACCCCCGGTATAGGTCAGCTGTGTCTCGAATTGTCTCCAACTTTCTTAATCTCTACTTGGCAAAACATGGGCGTAAGCGACCTTTTCTAAGTCGATACTGCATTGACGGAGATCCTGGGACGTCCGCAGCCTGGCACCGGTCCGGAAGAAGTGGCCGTGAAGAGTCCAGGGACGGTCAGCCCGAGCCTGCAACTTCTTGGGGAGTTGAGGCAACGGCCCGGCCTGCACTGACCCAGCAGAGAGAACGTCCTCAGCCTGGGACTGCGGCCGCAAGAAATATCGGCACTCCGCCGGGTTCAGCAACAAACACAGCCCACGGGTACCCGGATGCAGCAGCTCCGCGCCACGCTCCACCCCCTCCCCCAGGACGAGGACCGCCTACGCTTCCAAGACTTTGCGCACGGCGGGCGGGACGGGGCGGGACGGGGCGGGACGCGCCAAGAGAGGAGAAAGGGCGGTGATTGGGCAAAGGGGAGGCACGCCCACCGTGCCAACGTTTCTGCGCATGCTCTGCGCCTCGGCTTCTGGTATTTTCGACGCGTTTGCGGGCGCCCGCCCAGTCCGCGTCTGGAGGTCGGAGAGGGAGGTTGATAATTTGCTTTTCTCGAGAGTAGCTTCGAAAAGTCTCCCTTCGTCCTCAACTTCGAAAGGAGGGCGTCTGTTGGTCCTTTACTTTCACTTTTGGTGTGGCCTCGGCAGCCTGTGGTGGTAAGTTTTCCAGTGACGCGGGGTCGGTCCCAGGTACGTGGGTCGGGGGTGACGCACAAAGGGGCCGCTGGTAGGGCGTGCAGGCTGGCCTTTGTGGCCGTCACGGCCTGGAGTCTGGAGTCGGAACGGGTTTTAGTTTCTTGGCTTGGGATCCGCCCGCGCGACTCACTTCCGTTCCCCGCCCCCCCACCCCGGTGGATTTCAGGCGCGGAGTTTCCGGGCAGGAATTCTCTGAGACAGAGGGAAGCTTGCAGTCTCGCGCCGAGATGTCCCAGTACGTGAACGACCTGTGGCCGGGCTCGCCGCAGCACAAGGAGTCCCCCTCGACGTCTCGGTCGGGCCGGTCCAGCCGCCTGTCCTCGGCATCCAGGAGCCGCTCGTCTTCCGGGAGCTCTCGGTCGCGCTCAAGCGGCTCGAGCCGGGCGTCGTCGCGGAGTCGGAGCCGGTCTTGGAGGAGGAGCAGGTCCAGGTCTTGGTCCAGGAGGCGCCACCAGAGAAAGTACAGGCGCTACTCGCGCTCCTACTCGCGCAGCCGGTCACGCTCCCGCGGCCGCCGGTATCGCGACAGGCGCTACGGCGCGTCCAGGAGATACGGTCGGTCGCCGTCGCGGCCCCGCTCCCGCAGCCGGTCCCGCTCGCGGGGACGCTCGTATTACCGACGGGCCTACGCGCTCCCGCGGGGGCGGCGATACTACGGCTTCGGCCGCACCTTGTACCCTGAAGAACGCGGAAGTTGGAGGGGCGGGTCCCGGGGCAGATCTCGGACCCGGTCGCGGAGCCCAACCCCTTTTCGCTTAAGTGAGAAAGGTGAGTCCCCTGGTGCGAAGCTCTCTTCTGCACCCTCGTACGTGGCTGGCTGGCGACAGCAAGACTACGCCAGGGGACCAAAGTAGCCGTGTAGTGCGGATGTCTATTGCTTTTGGCGCTTGTAATCTTAGTAGTTCCGTTGGGAGCAAACAGAGAAGGGACTCATTAGCAGGTTAAGAGCAGTTAAAAGCGCTCTGTTTGGTACCCCGTTTTAAAAGTGGACGTTCTTTTCTTTGGGGATTAGATTGTGGAATTAAACAGCTCGAGGTGGAGGAACTCCTTTTTCCCAGTGGTTGGCCCGCCCTTCTCCGTGCAGCTTTTCTAGGTATTACTAGTGGCTCAGTTTGTCTTAAGCTTTTGTTATCCGTTGAGCGGGAAGAAGAATATCAAAACCTTTTTTGTCAATACCGTGTTAGTGGAACAATTGGATTTTGTTCTAGTGTTTATTTTTAAATATTTTACTTACTTGGTAGAGGACGCGGTGGGGGGGCCGGGTGAGGGGCAGAAGAAGCAGACTCCCCGCTGAACAGGGAGCCCTGTGGGAGGCTTGATCTGGGACTAAGGATCATGACCAGAAAAAGGCAGATGCTTAACTGAGCCATCCAGGTGCCGCAGTTCCAGTATTTTAACACAGGTGATTTGTTAATGGTGGGTAAGATCACAGAACAGAAAAAGATACCTTGACTGGAAACCTCTAGGAATCTGGGCGTTTGCTTGACTCAGTGGGTTGAGCCTCTGCTTTGGGCTCAGGTCATGATCTCAGGGTCCTGGGATCCAGCCCCACATCAGGCTCTCTGCTTGGTGGTAGCCTGCTGCCCCCCTTCTCTCTGCCTGCCTTTCTGCCTACTTATGTTGTCTTTCTCTGTCAAATAAAATACTAAAAAAGACTTCTAGGAATCTTAGAGTGGATTTAGGAATGTATCTGTATTGGTTCATTAATTGTGGTGATTGTGCCATATATAAAATCTTACAGAAGAACTTGATAGGTTTAGGGAAACACATTTGAAGGGAAAGAAAACAATTGGGGAATTCAGGCTTTTGGTAAAGAAAATTGAAAACCAGTTGAGAATATTTAGGGATGCTTGCTTGCTTTTCTCAGCTAAAAATGGGCATTCTTTGGGGAAGTGATTTACAGGAGTAATAATTGTCTTGTTTTTGTAGATCGAATGGAGCTGTTAGAAATAGCAAAAGCCAATGCAGCAAAAGCTTTAGGAACCGCTAATTTTGACTTGCCAGCTAGTCTCAGAAAAGTTCTTGCATCTAAAGAGACGAACTGTGGAACAGCTGTACCAAACAGTGATGCAAAGTTTGAGGTAAGTATTCTAGGTTTATCCAGAGTCTTCAGAAAGCTGCTCTTAGGAAAATGTAATTAGCCACTTTTTTTGTTTTATCTTAGAGTGCTTCTTGAAAAGCCTAAATATAATTTTTAAGATCAAAGTAGTAGCTCCAGAAAGGGTCTCTCCCCCATGAAAATGGGAAATTAGTGATCTTTATTTTCGTATGACACAATACTAATTAGTTTCATAGTTGCAGGTGGTATTTGGCAATTCTGTGTAGCTATTGAGTTTTTCTAAATAGCCTTTACAGAGTATTTTATCTGTAGCTTTCATTTGCAGCATTATGTTCCCACAAATTCTGTATTTAACATACAGTATAGTTTATCTGCTTTATTTCTGTCTTATAGAAATCATGAATGTGGTCTCCAGACATTGATGAAGAAAATCTGTTGGTAATTGATAAATGGGCAAAAACATCAGAGGTTTAACTAATTTGAAGTTTACGTTCACACACTGAAAGTTTAGTTTTTTGTTGTTAGATCCATGTGCATGCTAGATGTTGGGATAGGTACTATTTTAATAAGATACTAAAGACAGTTTTTTAAAAAACCGTTTGTAATGTGGGGCATCTGTGATACAGATGTCCCTTTCATAATATATGCAATATATTCCAGATGTTTTGAAAGATTACAGAAGAAGAGGCCTGCTTCACTTGCAGATAAGTTTATTATAATTCTCCAGAAATGTGCAGGATGTGCATTGGTAAATTGCACTGTGTGGTCTTAATTACATGAAGTAGAAAGTATAAAATTCATAGCCTTCAAGGTTTAAGGTAGTTACAAGTTTGATAGAATCAGTTAATATCGGAAAGTCGTTCTCTAGATGAATCTACCATTCAAACCCAGATGTGGGTTTGCTTAAGTATTTAGTAATAAACAAGGTCTTAGTCCAGTTGCTTCTTCAGATTAGGTTTCCAGCTGGCAAATGCCTTATTAGTTCTTTGGAACTAAGTATTTTCTGCTATGACTTTACTTTCAGAGTTAACTGGATTTGCATCAGGGGAATATAATACTGTTAGGGAAGAGTGCCTTAAGCTGATTATTGAATCAGTTTTGTTTTTAAAGTATTTTTTCTCTTTCTTGTTTAGCTGTCGGGAAAACTAGGAAAAGATGGAACTAAAAATCCCAGTGAAAAGCCTTCTCAGCAAAAAAGCATAGCTTTTAGCTCTAATGTGAGTATATCTGGGCATTGACTACTCAAAAATTGGACTTAAGGGACATAATTCTATTATGTGGGCTTTTATTTTTGTTGGAATACTCATTGTTTTTGTGGTGTTAATTCGGGGTCTACTAAGCCACTTGAGATAGAATAAACCTTTCATAATTTTTTTTTTTTACCATTCTTAGAAGTGACTGGTATATTGGCTTTTTCTATTATATATGGTATATTTTTGTACCATATATAATAGAAAAAGCCAATTCTATTATATATGATACATTTTTGATACCAGTATTTATTTTTACATATTTCTTCTGTACTTGTTGAACTATTTTAAAACCACATTTCAGAAAACCCTGTAATCAAATATTTTAAAATCCTCTAAGTGCTTAAACAAAACTGAAAACTCTGTCAGTGCATTATTTTGCAATCTACTTTGCATATAGATCTTGATTTTTTTTTTTTCCTAGTATTTAAAGTAGGCTTAACAGTTGGGATCATGTGGGGTCCATTCTGTCCAACCACATTCCATTCTGTGGTTGGTGTCTCAAGTTTCAGTTTTTAATGGGATTGCTTAGTGTATTTTGTGAACAAGTATTTTGGATACAATGTATGTGTTTGTATAGCTGACTTAAGAATTTCTTCTATTACAGAATTCTGTAGCAAAGCCAATGCTTCAGAAATCCGCTAAAGCTACTGCTGAAGAGACCTCTTCAGGATCCCCCAAAATAGATAAGAAGAAAAGTCCATATGGATTGTGGTTACCTGTCTAAAAAAAGAAAACTAAAGTATAAGGTTGGCTGAAATGCACTTTATTGCAAGTGTGTGTTCTAGCATTATTCCATCTCTGGGAGTCATTTAGTGGTAATTGTTGGAATTACAATGACACAGAAATACATAAATCCTTAATATTTAAATATTAACATTTTAGATTTCTCTTATAGATAAGAGAAAACACACACGGACCAGATGATTCATACAGGTGGGAGTCTTGTACATATACTTGTAAATGTTTTGTATAATACCAGTTATGTAAGAGCAAAATTTGTAAGAACAGTAATTGATATGTTTATATTTGTTAATAAATTTTTTATTTTTTAAATTTGTGTCACTTTATTTTATATATATATATATATATATATATAAATTACATTATGAATCTTTATTTTAAAGAAGCATAAAGTGTTTATTGTTTAAAACTTTGCTAATCCCAAATCCAGATCCATGGAGTGATAGCAATAGGGTTCACTGATTCTGGAGTCTGAGAAATGCTAAATCTCAAAGTCTCCACCCCAGAGCTGAATCTTAATATCCCCAGTTATGTGGGTCTTCATTTAAATTTCAGAAGTTATGCCTAAAGTTTATGGAATTCTGGCATAGTGTCTACTAGCTTCAGGGTAGGAAACTCAGCCAAAGAGGTAGAAATGGAATGCCTCCTTGAATTCTAAAATTTGTGATGTTTAGCTGCATTTCTTTATTATGGTTTTTTTTTTTTTTGAAGTATGTTGTTTTTTCTATTTTGCCATCAGTTTGGGTGGTCTTTTAAATTTAGGAAATAATGAAATAGATTTTTAATAGGGATGATACGGTAGAGAACAGGAAAAGCAGAATTTTAAGGGACAACAACTCAAAAATAATTTGAATAGATGAGTAGGTAGAAGTCATGAATTCTTAAAATAGAAGGGACAGTAACAAAGGTTCTCAAGTGGGACTTAATTTGTTGTTAACTAAAGCTGTACTATCAAATATTTTACCTGTACTTTCCAGTAACCTAGCCACTGATTACATTCAGTTTCTCAGTCATGCTAGCCACTTCTGAAGTGTTAAGGCTAGTGGCTGTGTTATTGGAAAGTATGGATAATAGAATATTTCTGTCCTAAAACGTATGGGAGAGAGCTACTCTAATAAAATTTGACCTTAGGAAAACCCAAAAGGACAATGAATGGGAAATTCCTGTAAGGTTTGCTGCTCTGGGTGAACATGTCCATTTTACATCTAGGTTAACAGTAGTTAACCAGGAGGAGGACATGCTCCTAAGGGAGTACGAAAGTTTATGCAGTAGGTTCATTTTTTTTCTAAGAAGACTTGAGAACATGACATTGGCAGGCTGGCGTGATTGCAGCCAAATCCAGTAAAAGGTGAGGATTTGAGTTGTAACTGAAAATGAGGCTAATAGGAACACCTTGTTAGTATATTTAGTATTCTTAGCAAAGTTGCAGAGGATTTCCTTGTGAGGGAAACTTTGGAAAAGAATGAAGTGATAATCTTTTCCACCTTTTTTTTTTTTTTTTTTAAAAAGGCAGAGTGGGGGGCTGAGAGAGGAAGGGAAGCAGGCTCCCTGCTGAGCAGAGAGCCTGATGTGGGGCTCAATTCCAGGACCCTGGGATCCTGGGATCCTGGGATCATGACCTGAGCCAAAGGCAGAGGCTTTAACCCACTGAGCCACCCAGGTGCCCTTTTCACCTTCATTTTGCTGGTAATAGCATTTTCTCTGTTTATGACCTGTATTTGAATATTAGCCCTTATTAACAGCTAAGTGACTGGACAAGTCCTCTATCTTCTAACCCAGCTCCATCATATCCGAAGGGTCTGGCTTATTACTGTTTCTGATACTTCGCAGTGATTTTTCTCTTCAACATTCTTCACCATTAGCTTCTCCTTCAGTTTACTAGCACACTTGAGGCTTCACTATTTCATTTCTTAGTCTGTTGGATCGTTTTATCTAGTGTCCTGAAAAGAGTATGGTTTATACATAACCTCTTTTTTACCCCCATAATTGCCCCATCAAGTACTAACAGCCTTCTTGTTTAAGTTCACTTGTCTGTGGTAGTCAGTCTGTCCTGGGCTTTGTAACATAGAAGATAAACGTACTGTGTGTGTATACCCAGACTGGCTGTCACTACGTAAGTGGGATACAGTTGCCCAGGTGAGATACCGTGATGCTAAGTTGTGGACAGTATAGCAAGGTGGTGCTGAAGGTGAGAAAGTGTACCAAAAGACTAGATCTCAGTGCTGTCTGGAGAAAATGAGGGAACCACAGTGAAAAAGGTAAAAGAATTAAAAAGTTTTTTTTTATTCTAGTATATCTAAAGTGTCATCTCAAAAGAATAGTGGCATTTTAACTTTTTTTGTACTAGGTATTGTGATGAGCCGTGTATCTTACACTTAAAGCACCTGTTCTAGCACTTTCCAAGTCCTATGGTGGCCACCATTTTGGAAAGCACATCTAAATTGGTTCAGGTATTAAACCCTTTGCTTTTTTTCTTAAAGTGTGAACTAGAGGAACCACATTTAACTCACCATAGCATGCTGTCCTTTCATTTTCTTTGCTGAAAACCTCTAATATGCTTATCTAGTAAAATAAAACTTGGTCTTAATGAGTGCTTTCCACTCTCTAGAGAGTCCTTCAAAATTTTCTTTGACTCAGGGACTTAATGCATTTATTTCCTTTGACCTCCTCCACTTTCTACACTGGCTTTGTCCTTTGCCCACTGTTAGGATTGTATCCTTGGCCTGCTGCTCTCTACAAGCTCTCTGGCAATTTCCCCCATGCTGCCTTTAACTGCTACCATCTACTAATTGGAAATGAGTTTCCTGAGTTTTTTTCCAGTGCCTACTCCAGCTCTTCAAAACGAACCTTTCCTATACTGAGCTTATTAAAATACTGCGTATTTGACCATCCACTTAGTCAACTTGAGAGTAATCCTCAAATCAGACGGACAGTTGAAGCAGCAGTGGCTTTTGGGGAGTGTTTTTCTCCTCTGGAGAAATCTGTCTGTTTTTTGAACAATTTTTTTGATTTGAGATAGCATGAGCCAGGCTTTAACAGGTAGAGGCCGAGGGAAAAGCAGACTTCTTCCCCACTGGGAGCCTAATGCAAAGCTCAATCCCAGGACCCCAAAATGATAACTTGAGCCAAAGGCAGACCTTTAACCAACTAAGCCAGCCAGGTATGCCTATTTTTCCTTTAAATCTGGTTTATTAGGATCTCTATGGAACCTATCCTTAATAAACTTAACCTTTTCTTTTTCCATTAGTACACTGGTATTACATGTTTTCTTGGGAAATACTGGAGCGCCAAGTAATTAACAGATTAATAGTTTGTTTCGTTTCGTTTCTTCTTTTTTTTTTAAGATTTTATTTATTTGACAGACCTATCACAAGTAGGCAGAGAGGCAGGCAGAGAGAGAGGAGGAAGCAGGCTCCCTGCTGAGCAGAGAGCCCGATGCGGGGCTCGATCCCAGGACCCTGAGACCATGACCTGAGCCGAAAGCAGAGGCTTTAACCCACTGAGCCACCCAGGCGCCCCAGTTTGTTTCTTTTCTTATTTATTTATTTATTTTTTTGAGAAGACAGCAGCAAAGGTGTGTATTTGTCCTGAATTTTTTTTAAGATCTTTAAAAAATTTATTTATTTGACAGACAAATCACAAGTAGGCAGAGAGGCAGGAGGAGAGGAGGAAGCAGGCTCCCCGCTGAGCAGAGAGCACGACAATCCCAGGACCCTGGAATCAGGACCTGAGCTGAAGGCAGAGGCTTTAACCCACTGAGCCACCCAGGCACCCCTGAAATTTTTTTTTTAAACATTTATTTTGGAGACAGCACTAGCAGAAGGGGCTGAGGGGAAGGGAGAGAATCTTAAGCAGGAAGGCTGATGTGGGACTCAATCCCAGGACCCTGAGATAACCTGAGCTGAAACCCAAGAGCTGAACACTTAACCAACTGTGCCACTCAGGCTCCCTGTCTTCAATTATTTTTTTAAGGTTTTTATTTGCCAGAGCACAAGCAGGGGGCAACAGGCAGAGAAAGAAGCAGGCTCTTCGCTGAGTAGCGACAACGAGCCCGACATGGCACTCGATTCCAGGAGCCTAGGATCTGCCTAATTTCCTGGTGTCCCTTGAATTACAAGGGAGTTACACATTTGTTCTTTTTTTTTTTTTTTTTTTTTTAAAGATTTTATTTATTTATTTGACAGAGAGAAATCACAAGCAGGCAGAGAGGCAGGCAGAGAGAGAGAGGGAAGCAGGCTCCCCGCTGAGCAGAGAGCCCGATGCGGGACTCGATCCCAGGACCCCGAGATGACCTGAGCCGAAGGCAGCGGCTTAACCCACTGAGCCACCCAGGCGCCCCGACACATTTGTTCTTTTTAAAGATTTTGTCAGCAAGAGTGTGTGTACAAGCAAGGGGAGAGGCAGGCTCCCACTGAGCGAGGAGCCTGATGCTGGGCTCAGTCCCAGGACCCTGGGATCATGACCTGAGGTGAAGGCAGATGCTTAACAGACTGGGCCCCTTAGGGGCCTGCCCTTGAATTATTTTTAAAATGAAGTCTAGGGGCACCTGGGTGGCTCAGTGGGTTAAAGCCTCTGCCTTCAGCTCAGGTCATGATCCAGGGTCCTGGGATGGAGCCCCGCATCTGGCTCTCTGCTCAGCGGGGAGTCTGCTTCCTCCTCTCTCTCTGCCTGCCTCTCTGCCTACTTGTGATCTCTGTCTGTCAAATAGATAAATAAAATCTTAAAAAAAAAAAAAATCCCCTAAAAGGAAGTCTAACTAAAATTACTGCTTCTGTTTCCATTCCACAGAGGCAATCACAGTATGAAGTACCTGCTGGATTTTTTTTAATGCCTTCCACAAACTGCTTGGGTATGAGCATCTTTTCATGTTAGTATGTATAGATCTACCTCATTCTGCATGTGAATGTACAACATTAAAAGTTTCCTTATTCATAGTATATTGAATCATTTAGCACATTACCATCTTAATCAGTCCGTCATTCATAAAATCAGAGCTACTGGTGTGCCCAACTTAAGGGATACCAGTCCTACTCTTTTCATATAAAATGGCACGAATAACCTTTACTTTTATGGGATACTCCTGACTTTCAGGTTTTTGCCCTACATTTCCCATAACTACTACTCAAACTACATGCCCTCATTTTTCAGTTACAGTTGAAATGAGGTTAAAATTTCAATTAGTTTTTTTTTAAAAAGTTTGTATTATGTAAGTTTTAATAATACTTTGACCAAATGTTTTAATTTACTTTCTTCCGAGGGAAATTTGCTTTTAAAAATGGTGTATATACAAAATGTCATTAGAGGATCAGTTTTCCTACTTTCTGTGCCTGCCCCATAAATGTACCTGGGCCTTGGGCTAGAGCATGGGATAGGCTAGCACCTGTTAATTGTGACTACTTATGGAGAGGGAGGGCCAGGGGGAATTTCCAGTAGCCACTATGCCCTTCCTCTCACCACCCACCATAGCGTACAAGAAAAATTAGTCCCAGTTTAGCATTCTATCTCTGAAGCTCCCAAGTTCAACTCTAGTTCAAGGCAAACATGACAAATGTAAGGATGATGACATATGTTTGTAGCTAGTAGTGTTAAGCCCACTAGGGTACACACATGAACTGCACACACTGAACAAAAATACATAAGATTTTGTCTCTGAAATGAGTGAATAATATATAAGCATGAAAATACATAGTCATAGAACACTTAAGTTATAAAAGGAAAGGTAATAGTCCCGGTTTACTGTTAGAATTTGGCAGTCAAAAGAGTTCCCAAAGGAGATTAGACTGCTGTTCCCCTCTCTAAATTCTGTTTAATTTCAGCTGTATATTTCCCATAGAACCTTTCTGCTTTCTTGTTGAATTTGGCATTCCTTTCATTAATGTAGTCAATATCTGCATCATCATTATAAGGACGTCTCCGGCTATACTTGTCTCGTTTTTCAATTCTGGAAGAAAGAAAAGAAAACTGACATATTCAAAATTGCCTTCTTTTTTTGATCTTAATAAAACATGCCCAAATAATTAACTAAGAGTAGAATCAGTAATGGAAACAGATATACAGAATTCCAAGCTGCTTTCTTTTTTGGTCTTAAGACTGAAAGCAATACCTTTAGGGAAAAATTCTATGAAGAAATAAGTTCACTAAACTTCACTAAATTTATAAGTTAGCAGTACTGTCAGATAATCTAGTCTTAGGAACACAAGTTCATGTTGAAATACAAGGTCAGTGACAAATTACTTTGAGAGAATTTATATACTGCTGGCTCTGCCTAGTAATTACCCTATTCAAAACACAAATGTACAAATAACAGTGATGGGACACTTCTCAAACTAGTAATTCAGGTGTTCCTTAATTTCTACTCTTTGCTACATGTGAAGACCACAAAGTTAATTTTGTCATGAAGCATTAGTCAGTACTAAAACTTAAGGTTGCATGATAGTACTTACTGCTTTTCCAAGTCTATGACCATCCTATCAATTTCCTCTGTGGAGGGCACATGGGTTCCATGAAGAAGACTGTTGGATGTTGGGTAGAACTCCTCTCCACTGAGAAAGAGCAAGGTGAAAATAACACCATGAAAATTCTCTACCATCAGAACTGGACAATGTTTAGTGGTCAAAAGTGGAAACCTTGGGGATCATATTTGATTACAAAGAGAAATCAGACCTGAAAAAGGGTACTTAAGAAATCACCTACTCTAGTGCCCACGTGAGGGACCAGCTGAGGACCAGAGGCTTATGGACTCACCTAACAAGCTGCACAGAGAGAGCTTGAACTGTGTGCTCTGAACAATTTAGAGCTCTCTCTGCTACACTCTATCAAAACAGTTGTGATCTTAAGCACACTACTGGTCTTAGGGAAGGAGCAAGTGCAGCTTAGCACTGCTTACCGCTCCTGGGCAAAGTAGTTACCTCCACAGGTAAGGGACAGAGTAGGAGCAGCTATAACCATGAAGACGATACTACATACAGTGCTATATGCCAAACAGTATGTACACTGTACGAATGAATTCATTTAACACTCCCCACACCCTGTGAGGTGAGCACTGTTACTCCGTGTATACAGATGAGGAAACGGAGGAAAATTGTGTGACACATCTGATAAGTGGTGGAGCCAGAACCCAAGGCCAGGAAGTAAAGCTCCAGAATCAGCGCTCTTAAATTCAAGTCCTTCCAGGTAACATACTAAGAATATACCATTAAATCACTTACTGTTTTTCTCTCAGTCTTTCGTAAGTTTCCATGTTAGGTTTGATCTGCTTGGTCAGCCGATGATACTGGCGTAACTGGGCGGCAGCATAATCTAAAAGGAGAATCCAGATTTTTCAGATGTTGGGGCATTATTAACCTATTATTAAGAGGCCCATTCAATAAAGTAAAAGCCAGTTTTACCTGAGAACCCCAGGTCGGGGTTTTTCCTCCTCTTCTTCCTCTCCCATCTTTCTGCATCTTCTGCACTGATATCCAGCAGCTTCACTTTCTCATAGTCCTCCCCTCTTGCCGCACATTCCTAAAAAGAGGGAAAAAAAAATCATTAGTCTTACTCCCTTAGATCATTCTTCAATCCCTTTAAAATCAAGAGAAGCCTAATGACTTATCAAAACTGTTTAAGTTGATTAGCTTGAAAACTGTGTAATTTTCTGTGATCTGTAAGACATAATACATCCAGGGTCACCTGGGTGGCTCGGCTGGTCATGATCCAGAGCCCGGGGATCAAGCCCCACATCAGGTTCCCTGCTCATCAGGAAGTCTGTATCTCCCTCTGCCCCTCCCCCTGCTTGTGCTCTCTCTCTCTCCCTTTCTCAAATAAAATCTTAGGAAAAAAAAAAATCACCAGAGCTTCATTTCTTATTAAAAAAACAAAGACAAAAAAACCCTCTGTAACACTGACACCAAAAACAGCCGTGGTGGACACATTAGGTGTCCATTAAAATCCTTTCTCCCCTCCTTCCCCAGCTCATGGCTCCCCATTTCCCAGCCTCCCCTGCAGTTCAATCAGCCAGGTGACTTGGGCTGCTCAAAGGGGAGCTAATACACGGGAGACTCATGAGCTTTATAGTTTCATTTTTTTTTTTTTAAAGATTTTATTTATTTGACAGAGACAGTACAAGCAGGGAGAGCAGCAGGGAGAGGGAGAAGCAGGTCTGCTAAGCGGAGCCGGACCTGGGGCTTGTCCTGGGATCATGACCTGAGATGAAGGCAGACACTTAATGACTGAGCCATCCAGGCGCTCTATAGCTTCTTATTGTTGGACTTTCTGTTACTGCAGCTTTGGCTCTTACTCTGACAGCCATCGCTCATTCCACTGTATGTGCCAGGCACTGCTGTTAAGTGTTTTACACATTTTATTCTCACAACTGTCTCAGATGCAGCTGAGACCAGACCCGGAGGGCTCACCCACTGTGCCACATGTTGCCTGGATGAAACACAGGAGGGTCCTACAATCCAGACTGTGAGGATGGTGGACTTGTACTTACTTTTTTCTTTTCTTCTTCCTGCAGCTCCCATTCCAGACGAGCTTTTTTAGCCTCCCAGTTTGCAGGTAATTTAAGTCTTTTATCTTCCTCCACAACTTCCTGGTGGTTTAACTTTCGAGCTTCATTCTACCACCAAAACACACAAAGTTTGTCAGCACAAGTATGGAAACAAATCTAAATAGACATTACCTGTCTTCTTGTATGGCAGGCATCCAAAGCAGACCTTTGCATTTTATCCTGAATGGAGGAGAGCCACTAGAGAATTTTACATGTGTATTTGTGTTGGGGGAATTTATGGAGGGGGAGATGAGGAAGTCAACACCTATTCCTATATCTTTAAATATCCTTTTACTGCTTTCAAGGAACCAGGTGGTAGGGATGCACAGAGCTACGGTTTGGAAGTAAGAAGGCCTGAGGGATATACGGACTTGACTACTCTCTGGCTGTGTGATGTAAGCAAGTCTTTTAGGATTGGATTGAAACAGGGTTTCCCAGGTGTGAGTTCTACTATAGGGAGGGACTTGAGAGGATTTTAGATGCTACTGAATGACACCAAGTCACATACTGAGAAGGTGATTCCATTTTCATGTCTCTCTCTCTTTTTTTTAATATATATATATATATGTTTTTAATTTTATTTATTTATTTGACAAAGAGAGAGATCACAAGCAGGCAGAGAGGCAGGCAGAGAGAGAGGAGGAAGCAGGCTCCCTGCCGAGCAGAGAGCCCGATGTGGGGCTCGATCCCAGGACCCCGGGATCATGACCTGAGCTGAAGGCAGAGGCTTAACCCACTGAGCCACCCAGGCGCCCCTTCATGTCTCTTTTAATTCGAATTGGGTCCAAGACAAATTCTCATCAACTAATGGGTTTAAAGTGTCTGAAAACACCTTTCCTAACACCTCCTCTTAAAAACAAACAGGGTAGGAGACTCCATCAGAATGCAACCCACAAAATCCAGACTGTGGGAAGCTACAGAAAAACAAGAGTCTTTTTTTCCAAACAAATGAAACAAGATGACCTCCTCAAATAAAAACCCAAAACAAATAAAACACACATACACACACACACACAAAAACCCAAACAACCCAGAAACAGAAAAGATGAAAAGAGAACCTATAGATTAAAGACATAAAAGTGTAAAATTCCCATCTTAAATAGTAATATTACATTTAAATAGCAACTTAAAGATAAACACTGAGCAAGTGGGCAGGTGGTCACATGTATAAGCTGTGAAGGTGATGGGAGACTCCAATCTAATGTTTATGAAATTGAGAAAGTTTTTAGATTTACAGAATTAGTGGCAGAGTTAGTCCAAGACCAAATTTCCTGGTTTCTGCCTATTTCTTCCCCAATCTATGAATATTTTAATATCTCCTTTTTAAAAAGGATTTTATTTTTAAATAATCTCTACACCCAATGTGGGGCTTGATCGCAACCCCGAGATCAAGAGTTGCATGCTTCACTGACTGAGCCAGCCTGGCACCCTTTTGATCTCTCTAACAATACCACCATCACACTCCCAAAATAATGAATTCTCATCCTATAATGTTCACATTTTCCTGATGGTCTCAAGGGTTCATTATTTTTACAGTTTGAATTCAGACAAGTTCCATATATTGCGACTAGTCAATACATCTCTTAAGGTTTATTTAATCTGTAGTCTCCTTCTCCATCTTTTTTATCCCCTGCTCTTTCGAGGACTGTGAAAATGATCAGGCTGACTGTCCCATTTCCCAAAGTGCTAGCCGCCTCCCTATGATGTCCTTTAACAGGCTCCATTGACCCCTGTATTTCTTGTAAATTGGTCTTTAGATCTAGTGGTTCCATTCAGTTCAGGTATTATTTAAAAAGTCTACTTATATGAAGCTAGTGTTATATACATCTATCAGGAGACACATAATCTCTGGTTTTCTCCCTTTTTGTGATGTTTGCAGTAACTGATCACTTAGAACCAGTGATCCACTAAAGATTACAAAAGCTTGGGCTACCTGGGTGGCTCAGTGGGTTAAGCCTCTGCCTTCAGCTCAGATCATGATCTCAGGGTCCTGCATGGAGCTCTCTGCTAGGCAGGGAGCCTGCTTCCTCCTCCCTCTCTCTGCCTGCCTCTCTGCCTACTTGTGATCTCTCTCTGTCAAATAAATAAAATCTTAAAAAAAAATTACAAAAGCTTGATATTTGAATTATATTTACTTCACAGCCTACCCTTTTCACAGTATTTCAAATTAAGTATGTGTGTCTGATGAGTGCTTAAATTGAGTTTTTCTGGGCAAACACAAATAACTACACTCCTCACACACATCCTGTCTCCCACTGCTTGCGGGCCTCCCACCCTAAAGAGGACTCTGCCTTTGCACTTGTCCTTACTGCTTGGATACCTCTTCCTCCAACTTCCTTTACTTGTCTGATAATATCCTACTCATCTTTCAAGCAGCTTAGCTATCCCATTAGTCTATAGTGGTCTTCTTCTTCTTTGAACTTCCGAGGCACTTTGTTCCTCCCTTTAACACACAATTACCAACTCGCGGAGTAATTACTGTTATGGACCTGCCTCCATAACCAGGCAGGCAGGAGCCTTACCACACCTGCCACTGTATCCACGCTATCTGGTTGGCTGTGGCTCACTAGGAGCTCGGGGTTGGGGGGTGGGGGTGGAGGAGCGCGTTTGGATGAATGAGTGAGTAGCCAACTTGCTGTGTGACAACAGACAAAACCAGTGTCTGGATCCAGAAACGGATTAAGTGAGACATTCTAGAAGTGAGACTTAAGCATGAGCATTTTTTAAAAAGTTCTCGAGTGGTTCCAGTGTGCCATCAGGGTTGAAACCACCGGGAAAGATCTTTCTTCAGCACCGCGCGTCTGTCAGGCGTGTCAGACGTGTCACTTGCTCGTCCCTCCACCAACACTCGCGGGCCGCCCAGGTGACAGGTCTTGGATGCCTCGGGGGCTACTCACCCGCTTCAGGTGCAGCTCCCGGAACTTGCGCAGCCTCTGTTCACGCTTCTGGGCGGCCAGAACCACGACCCCTGCGAGGGGCCGCTCCCCCTCCTCCGCGCTGCCCACCGGCACCTGCCGCGGAGAGGACGGGCTAGAGGCGGGGCGGCCGGGGCCGATTTCCCTCACTGCTGCCGGATCCCGCGGTTCGTGCGCCTCCCTCCCCGGCATCGCCTGTAAGTGTGGGCCAAACGTCTAGCCGCAGACACCTTTATCCCCAAGTCCTGGGCAAAGCCCGCCACCCACCTCCCCAGCCTCGTTCTCAGCTGCCATCACCCGGCAGCGCTTTCGCCTGCTCACTTCCGGCTGCCGGCAGCTACAGGTTTCAGGGGAAAGGCCCGCCCTTTACTGCTTCGCCCTGGAGACCAGGAACCAATCCCCGCCCGCCGCAGCCCTGGGCGGCATCCGATTGGGCCAGGCTAGTGAGGGGCCATGAGTAGCGACACCTGGGCGGCGCGGTAAAACCAAAGGGACTGGCGTCAGCGCCGTTGGGACTGTAAAGGGGAGGATGAGGGAGAAAAGGGAGTAAACCACCAGATGTGAGAGAAAGCAACCCAAAGCACAGGTTGTGCCCATCAACCAACCGGCCTTGTAGTTCAGATTTCTGAATACTAAATACAAAGTAGATTCACAGTTACCGTCACGTCGTCCTGTTTTAATCCTGCCTTCAGTTTATGGTCGCCCTGCTCAGCATAGCGTGAGCTCCAAGAGAACAGCTGATGCCTTGTGGCCCGAACGATCCCTAGTGCAGGGTATGAACTAATATCATACTCTTGAATGGATGAAGGAATAAACCAGTTGGAGATTATTTGGGATCTCGAGCATCTTCGTGATGCAGAAAGATTTCTTGGATTAATTTGAGGCTTTGACTTTCTTCGGAAAATTCTGCAAGAAAGGCATTCTTCATCTGTCTACTCAATAATGACCTGTTCTTATTTATTTATTAATTAGTGTATTCTCTGGTTCATCATTTATGAAAAAGAAATAATAAAGCAATACCCATGTCACAGAGTAGTTTGAGGACAAATTAGGTAATATGGGTGAAGTATCTGTGACTAGTACCTGGCCCATAGCAAATGATGAGTAATTGCTGACTTTTGCCAGTTGGCATTAGATGTGCCCCTTTCCTGCCTGAGGTCTTAAATGTCTTTCTTCAGGGAAGCCTTCATCTCCACTCCCTGAAGAGTCAGTTTCCCCTGTTATAGCTCGTCATACTTTCTTCTTTGTTGCATTTACATAAGTGTAATTAAATAAATGTGGAATTGCTTGTTTAATGCCATTGATTTAAAGGAGACAAATTTCTTAACCACTATTAAAGCAGCAACTCTAGGCCTTTATTTTTTCTATATCATGGATGAATTGATGGAGGAATCTTACATGTATTTATATTCTTTAGGAATACAGAAATGTCAGCGACAAAATTATTTTCAGTAAGATCCCATCAGAATTACAGATTTTACAAAATATTTTTTTCAGAGCCCTATAAACTGAAACCAAATAATTAAGGAGAGTTTAATGAAGGGACTGTTTACAAAGTTGTAGACTGGATTAAGAGAAACCAGAAAAAGAAAGCGAAGCATTCCAGGGCTAGGAGCAGGGGGAAGCCATTGGCTAACCCTAGTCCTAAAGAGGTAAGCAAAGGAGAAGTAGGAGAGGGTGTTCAGATAGAAGCTGTGACCAAAGAAACCAGCCCATAATCCAGGCATGGAATAAGTGTCCTGACCTCATTCTTTTCTTCTGTGGGTGCCACTCATTGGAAGGATCCAATGAGAAGAGAGCAATAAACAAGAGAGCTTATTGATACAGACCCTACAGACCAGTACTGGTGAGTGCAGAACAGAGTGGACACTGGTGGAAGGTGGCTCCAAAGGAGCAAACAAAATATCCACTACAATTCTTTCTGTGGGACATGGTAACAATTTCATAATTTTTTGAAGTCTTAGAAGAGCTCTTTGTTCAAGTAATACTTACATAGATTTAGTAACAATGAACAGAACAAGTTGTGTGGCCAATTGAATTTTCCAAGATGATTGAAGATCTTTCATCCTATGTACTATTCTTTTTTTTTTAAAGATTTTTAAAATTTATTTTAAATTTTAATTAATTTAATTTAGATCACAAGTAAGCAGAGAGGCAGGCAGAGAGAGGGAAGCAGACTCCCTGCTGAGCAGATCCCAGGACCCTGGGATCATGACCTGAGCCAAAGGCAGAGGCTTTAACCCACTGAACCACTCAGGGGCCCCCTATGTGCTATTCTTACAATGTGACATTGACACACCTCCCAAGGAGAGGTAAGATCTATATCCCTAATCCTTGAATATGTGACTGCGGAGGAAGTGACTACATGACTTCTGAGGCTAAGTCATAAAAGTGGAAAGAGATGCCACCTGGTTGTTTTGAGATGCTTGTTTTTTGAACCCAGTTACCATTCTTTGAGGAGGCCTGAGCCAAATGGAGAGGTCATGTAGGACTGAACATTGGTACAATCCTCAGGTAGGGCAATTTGGCAATATTTATTTAAAAGTTACAAAGACATTTCCTCTTTGACTCAGCTCTTATGCTGTTGGGGTTTATCCTACAGGTACAATTGCACAGACATAACATGAATTATATGTAAGCATTGCTTAGGACATCTATTTATTTTCTCATATGATTTAGTAAAGACATGATAGATTCATTGGGTGAGAATGCACAATATTCTTTTTTGGCTGTCATTTAAAGCTTGTTGGGTACATTTGGTGAAGCCTCTGTATACATCATAACATCTTGGCCAGCAGAGGGAACAATAACAGTGGGATGGAATCTCCTTCATGCTCAGGGAAAGCCAGGGTGCGATGATCTAACCATCTAGGTGGAAAGCACGGCCTAAGATCCATGCCATATAACCACTGAGCTCCATTCAGGGCTGCTCAGTAAACACCTGGACAGTGTGGCCTCTTGGTGCCAAACCAGTCACTTTCCTTCAGTGTAACAGAATGCTCACAAAGTTCCAGGTATTTATTGACATGTTGGGTGTAATTAGGTTGGTTCTGCTTAGAGTGATTTTGTTGTTGTTCCCAACATAGGGGTCCCTGAGTGTTCCAATGTCCATATCCTGGGGTAAGCCACATAAATCCATCCCAAATCTGGTTATAGCCATACATGGTTCTGACAGTCACATTTTTAGGATTCTTTTGGTTGACAGGTTGGTGGGCTGCCTGCATAGTTTGGTTAACAGAAAAAGAATACTTATGTCCTGTGTCATTAATACTGTGCTGTTGGCTAGTCTTCTGGATCAGGTTTACTAATGTCAGATGTACTAAGGATATCAGTGTCAACATGTTCTTCCTTAATGTGTTGCTTTAGGACCTTCCAGTCTCCCCTCAGAAAGTGGTAATATCCACCATGGTAATTCTAACAAGCTAGAGAGAGGAAGCTGTCCACATATGCAGCAGTCAGATTGATTTTTGTTTTGGGCAAATGAGTGGGCCTACTGCAGAAAGACATTTCCATCAGTTGTATGTCCCATGACTGGACACCATAGGATAAAGAGACACCTAACCAAATGATTTCTAAAAATTATATGATTGTACTTGGGCTGTGAGTTTTCTGTGCATTTATTTCTCATCTCTATTGGGAAAATTAACACAAGAGCTCCAGGGCTTTTGGAACAAATGTGAGACAAAGTGATCTAAGGTTGTATCTGTTGTTAACTCAATCAGTTCTAAAGAACTGGAGTTTAGGAAAGAGGGGATTTTTACCAACAGTAGAGAAGCCTGACCTTGTGTCAAAGATCAAAAGTCATGAGAATTCCGATCGGAAGGAGTAATATCGCAAATATTTCAACTGGCTTAATCATCCTATAAAATACTCATATAACCTTCACGTTTCCTTAAATAAATAAATATATTTAGGCACCTAAGTATTCATAAAACTCCCCACTTTAGACAAGTATTTCTGTAATCAGAAATGCAAGGATCAGGGTCACATGTGTGAATAAAACTTTGGACAGTACAGCTGGCATAATAATCATAGGAGAAGAGGAATAAGAGAATTTAAAGTATGATGAAAAAATTTTTTGAAATTGTAATATACAGGCCTGGTCCAGAGTCTTGGGATAGCTCTCTACTCAGATGTCATCTGTTTTTGGGATGTCATAAGTTTTAATTCTCTGATAGAGAAGGGTGGCCCACCTCATATTAGAGCTTTCTTTAAATGAGAACCATGAACCAAAAAATCAATACCTTTGAGTTTAACTGCACAAGGATTTGTTCAAAGTAATCTGGTAGTCTCTTTTCCACTGAGGCTACAAAGAAAGCATCCTTGTGGAGATATCTTTTCCAATGGAATCTCCAGATTGAAGGCAGTGCTGTAGGATGTCTGTCTCCTGGGTGTGCTCTGTGGAAGAACTTTTCTACCAAGGCACGCATTTTCTTTAAGGCCTCATAAAGCCTTTTTCAAGCATTTATCCTTTAATTAATAAAGGTTCATGAATTCCTGAACTTAATCTCATAGGTCTCCCAGTTACTACTTCAAAGGACAATACTTTGTTTTTTGAAAGGTGTGGATCTTAAATTTAACAATATAATTGGCAGTTCCTTAGGCCAGGGTAAGTTGACGGCTTCTCTAAATTTAGCTAGTTGGATTTTAATTATACCATCTGTCTTTTCTGCCAATCCTGACTATTAATGAAAATGTAAAATAGGAGTGCCTGGGTGGCTCAGTTGTTAAGCAACTGCCTTTGGCTTGGGTCATGATCCCAGGGTCCTGGAACCGAATCCCTCATCAGGCTCCCTGCTCGGCAGGAGGCCTGCTCCTCCCTCTCCGACTCCCCATGCTTGTGTTCCTTCTCTCATTGTGTCTCTCTCTGTCAAATAAATAAAATCTTAAAAAAAAAAAAAAGAAAAGAAAATGTAAAATAGACCAAATATAAAAATTGTCTTAATTATTTGCCCACTAATGGGTCTGCCAATTGCTGTGCCATTCAGATGGGATTCTCTCATTGGGAGTGATGTTTCCTGACAGTAACTTGGCTATTGCTGATACAGTGGCTCTGTGACAAGGGAAGGCTTCTACCCAATGGGCATACATACAAATCATTACCAACCCATATTTACATCCCTGAGAAGGTGGAAGCTGGATAAAATCTGATTGGCATACCTCAAAGCATCCTGAAGGCAGTGGGAAATGCCCCACAGGACTATGAATAGGTTTCCCAGAATTATGTTTTGGATAAATTGGACAATGCTGATAGATTTCGGATGCAGTTTTGTGGGAAGGGTACAAAAAGTATTGTTTTCCTCAATTTATCATTTTTTTCTGTGCTCCAGTGGGCCATTTCATGAATGAATTTTGGAGTAGTTTCCTTGCGAATCAGGGAGGGCAGGCAGTCCATCCGACCCAGACCAAAGATAGAACGAGCCAAATTTGCAATTTGATTTGACTGTCTTTTCTTTTCCTTAAAGGTGGCTTTCTGTTGAGTGTCTTGATTATTTGTTTTCAATCACCAATAGCGGTTGAAGTGAACATTCCTTTTAGAGTAGACCAGCTTTGTAAAGCCACAGCTCTTGCAGTGGGTGTGATATATGGTTTCCTTTGGTTTTCTCCGTGTTTGTTACAAAGTGGCCAGGACTTTTAATTACAGCAAATGACTTTGGTAATAGAATAGAATCTAATAGTTCTAACACATAAAAGCTATTTTTAATCTTTTGGCCAGAAGAGGTTAAAAATCGTTGTTGTTCTGAAAGCATACCAAAACCACGTGTGACACAAAGGCATGCCTGCTATCAGTATATCCTATCAGACATTTGTCTCTTGCCAGAATGCAAACTCTAGCTCAGGCCAAAAGTTCAGCCTGTTGAGGTTTCCAGTTATGGAATGAATCACGGAGATAAAAGGTACAGAATAGGGAGTAAATGTAGCCAGTCGTCTTGTAATAGGGTTGTGTGGTCACAGATGGTAGATACATTTCTGGTGAGCACAGCAAAACCTATACATTTGTTGAATCACTATGTCATGCACCTGAAACTAATGTAACATTGTGTGTCAACTATATAAGAGAAATGAAAACAGTTCAACATACAGAGCTGTAGGGGCCTAGGTAGGGGATTAGCCTTAAATATCTCTGTAGCTGGTTACAGCATATCCTGCTGGTATTTTCCCATTTTATCCCTTAAATAAGAATTACCAATGAACCCAATTATTCATCCTTTATGATAGGGTTTTCTTGAAGACCTAGTCTATGAGTCAGCAGTGGATCAGTCACAGTAATATAGTCATGAGGAATCTCATCAGGGGAAAGAGGCAAAAAAAAATTGCAGGGTTTAGGGATGCCCGGCTGAGGCTCCTGTCAGTGGAGCATGGGGCTTGGACTTACAACCCCCGGATCAATATCTCTTGTGAGTCCGAGCCCCACACTGGGTGTAGAGATTACTTAAAAATAAAACAAACAAACAAAAAAGTAACAGGGTTTAAAGAGTGACAGTTGGTGATAGAGAGGTTTGAAAATGACAGCAAAAGAATGTCAGAGGAAGTTCATTTGCTAGCGGATGAGAGCTTTCACCAAACATGAAACTTAAATGATCTAGAGAAATTCATGATGGCTTCTTCTGTGTCTTCTGACAAAACAGCAGTGGCTGCTAGAGTTCTCACGCAGGATAGCAGTCCTTCAGCCACTGGGTACTGGAGTACCCTGGAGACCCGTCTGGTCTCCATGTCTCTGTCATTAGCTTTGTGATCATGAACGAAGAGGAAGAAGGGCAATTGACAATTTGGGGTGCCCCAGAGCATGGATTGAGCAAGGTGTTTTACCTTCTCAAAAGCCTGTTGGTTTCATTTAGTCCAGTGGAAGTGTTCTGGTTACAGTGACTTAAGTAAGGAATTTAAGGTTAGCAGAGAAATTAAGAATTCAGTTTCGGCAATATCCAGCTGGTCTCAGGAATCCCCACAACTGTTGTTTGTTTTGAGGAAGGGGAAGGGAGCCAATGCTTTTTATTCTTTCAAGATTGAAGAGAAATCCTTTGTCACTAATGACATATCCCAAATATTTAACTTGGGATATGTTTTTTTTTAATTTATTTTTTCTCCCCCATCCCCTGAGTTAGGGCATTTTTAATTATGATTTCTCTTTTGCTTTTTCCAGCTCACTCTTTTAACAGTTGGATACTGTCAATTGAACAAGCTCTTTATGAAAGGGAGCAAAGAAGATGGTGGCCCACATATTGTAATAAATAGAGTTTTGAAGGGAGGTTATATCAGCTATGTCTGCTTTAAAGATTTGGGGTACATAAGTAGGGCTCCCAGTATGACCTTGAGATATAACTGTCTAGGTATATTATTTTCCTTCCCAGGTGATGGGAAATAAAAATGTCCACAGGCATACTGAAGAGGGCACTACATGAATCCACTCCTGTGTAGATTAGCTGTCTGGAGGAACAGCAGAAAGTAAGGTGTGAAGATAAGGCACGCGTGGATGTTGTGGAATGGCAACATTACTGACTGCTCTAAGGACCTGCACAAACCTCCATCCTCTGCCACGAGATTTTCAGATGGGAAAAATTGGCATTTTATAAGGACTAGTGCATGGAATAATCAATACATACACACACACACACACACACACACACACACACACACACCTTGATTACAGGTGTAATCCCTTCAGTGGCTTCAGCATTTAGAGAATATTGTTACATATTAGGGAGTTGTTTAATATCAATCTGACCATTTAGATAGGAGGGGCAGAGTGTATACGTCTGATGTCTCTGGGACTTTTGAACAGAAGAGTGTCAGGGACAGTGTCCAGGAGGGGGTGCTGTAGGTTTTGAATTTTAGGAAAGAAGAGTATTGATGTAGGCTTCTTTTGTACAGACTTTTCTGTGTGCTGTTCTGCTATTTGCAAAAATATTCCCCCTGCCTTTTTATTTTTTTAAAATATTTTTATTTATTTATTTGACAGAGAGAGATCACAAGTAGGCAGAGAGAGAGAAGGGGGAAGCAGACTCCCCACTGAGCAGAGAGCCAGTTGCGGGGCTCGATCCCAGGACCCTGGGATCATGACCTGAGTGGAAGGCAGAGGCCTTAACCCCCTGAGCCACCCACATGCCCCACCCCCGCCTTTTTAAAATAATTGCTACACCCAAAGTGGGGCTCGAACTCATGACACTGAGATCTAGAGTCAGATGCTCTATTGACTGAGCCAGCCAGGCACTCCCTTTCTATTTATTTTTAGAGCATTAAAAAAAATTTTTTTTTTTTTACCCATTTTAAGAGAAGGAAAGGTATGCCTGATAAATCTCCAGAAAATCACAGCCTAACAGGTGAACAGCAATTGTAGGGATTGGAAGGAATGGATGAGTGCCTTGTAAAGGCCCCAGCTGAAAAAAGGATAGGCAGGGATTTAAAAATTGGGATATTAGTCAAGCCCACCATTTGTAACGTTTCTGTACTCTGATGAAGGGATACAGAGGGGCTGGTGGGGTTGAAAATTGACAGTGTTGCTCCTGTGTCTGTAAGATCTCCTGTCGCCTCATTCCCAGTAACAAGATTTATTTCCCCTACGGTGTCAGTTTGAGGTCATGGGAAGACCCGGACCTCCCGGCCTCAGAATTGCCCTGTTCCATCCTATGAGCAATCTTCCCCAGCTGCTGGTGTCCTTAAAAGGGGGGAAAGCGTTCTGAGGCTCTTGAAGCTGAATTTGTCTTGTTGGCAGCAAGACTTCTTCCAATGGCCAGGTTCTTCTGCAGTAATTGCAAACACCTTTGACAGGAAAAAGACCCTGAAGATTTTGGGGATTTCCAGGGGGTTTTAATTGTAATTGTAATTGGAGATGCATGATCTGGGAAGCTTGGGCTTGTGAGTCCTTTCTTTTTTGTTGCTCATTCTGTGGTGTGAGATAACTGATCAGCCAAATTAACCAGACCGTGAGGCTCCATAGTGGTCCAGCTGAGTTCATGTCATTTACCAAAGGGACCAAGTTCACCCTTTAAACTGTTAGCCAGGTGGAGTTAAGCAAAAAGGGCAATTAAGGAAAAAAGACGTTTCATTTTGTTAATACCATAGTATTGTTTAAAAGTTTTTTCCAATCTATCACAATAATCAAAACCAGGTTCATCTGGCTGTGGAGTACATTGTTGAATTTTTCTCTGATCTGTGGTCTTTGGAAAAATCACCAGAACTGTTTTATGTAATTCTTCAGCTAGCTTAAAAGCGTGTTTTTTTTTTCTCTGTAGCCTTTTTGCTTAGAGAAATCATCAAAATGCTGTGTCCAGCCTATTTTCCCCATCTATTCCCTTGCATGACCCTCACTCACAAGCATATGGGTAAGTCAGTAAAGGTCAGAATAACCAGGTTTGCAGATCTGAATAACTAAATTGAATTCCTTAGCAAATCCTAGAGGGTTTTCAAGAACACTGGGAAAGTCCCTGATAATGGCTTGTAATTCTGCCTTCATCCAAGGAGTGTAAGTAACTGATAAAGTCCTGGAGCCTCTTTCATTAGGTTTAATTTTAGAAGGAGTCTGGATGACTGGAGAACCTAGGGGATCCTCTGGGTTGTCATTATAGAATGGAAGTTCAGCTCGACTGGGATTTTATCGGTGGAGAGCAGAGGCAAAGGTGGAAGGAGGAGTGGTAGTTGCAGCAGTTAGCTCAGAAGACTGTAGTAAAACTTCCATAGTTTAGGTACTCTCTGAGAGCAGTTACAGTTAGCGTTAAAAAGTTTATTTTCTTATAAGGAAGCAAGTTTACAATTATTTAATTTCTGGGATGCTCCAAAGACCAATTTAAATGTACCTTCCGACCCTGGTTGCTTGATTTTCTTTTCATTTTCCAATTGTGCTTGCAAATAAACTAATTTTGGAATCTCAAACAATCCCCAAAGTGGCCATAGTAAGGACAAGTCATTTTCAGTCCGATTGGTCCGACAACACTGAAACTTATAAGGAATGGACCCATAATATTTGAACATAAATACAGCTGGGCTTCCAGATGGGGATTGCTCTCCAGCAGCAATTTTTGAAACCAAACACTCTATTTCATAATCAATCACCAGACAGAAAAGCATCTCTCTCTGTAAATCACACGGATAGAAACTGGCACCAGAAAGACACCCAAAGAAATTAGGACTGAACCTTAACCAAAAAAAGGGAGATTGGGAACCAAGAGGATTTACCACCAGAACCTGGAGTGGACTGGGGAGAGGTTAGAGCCCAATATGCTCAGGAAGTTACCCTGCTCAAATCCAGTGTGCCTCGGAAGTCAGAGCGGTGTGTTGCTTCTGATGCCATAGTCAACTGAGAAAAGAAGGCAAAACTGAAAAAGAACAAAGGCCTTTATTTGGGGTATCAGAGTTGCAATTTGGGCAGCATAGATTACAGCAGCAACCAGAAAAATGTGTGGGGAAACAAGTGTAGGGAAAATAAGGGGCTTTTATGAGAAAGGGGAAGGGGGGCAATTACATGACTTAAATAAAAGAAAACGAAATTGTCAGTTGGTACTCCCAGGCTGAACAGCTCTGGGTTACACTTGGATGGACTGATTTACTGTTGCTAACTAATGAAACTACCCCTGATATGCATGGATTCCTCCGTCTTCGGAAAGTCCACACTGACAGTGTTAAAGGCCAGATGTCGGTCTCCCCCCTTTGACTCTAGTAAGGACTGTTCCTAAGACGATTGCTGTTTCTGGTCTAGTTCAAATGTCTTTTTGCCCTGTTCCAGAGTTCATTAGCTATTTGTTTTAAAAAGGAAGATGGAGCTTCTCTCAACACGGAGTCCCTCCTATCTGGAAACTACACAGTTCTGCAGCGGAGGAGAAAACGACCGGACGAGGAAAAGATCTCACACTACCCAAGAGAATGAAAGTGGTGACTGTTGACCTAAGTACTGGAGGCTACATGAGACCAGGCAGGCCCGGAAGAGGCACCTCGCAGGAGGTGATATTGAGGCCAAGCGCTGGATGGCAAACACTCTTCGCTCCAAGAAGTGGCATGGACTTGGGACGACTTTCTTTCTTTTTCTTTTCTTTCTCTCTTTTTTTTTTTTTTTTTAAGATTTTACTTAGTTTGACAGAGAGAGAGAGAGAGAGAAAGACCACAAGTAGGCAGAGAGGCAGAAGAGTGGGGGAAGCAGGCTCCCTGCCGAACAGAGAGCCTGATGTGGGGCTCGATCCCAGGATCCTGAGATCATGACCTGAGCAGAAGGCAGAGGCTTTAACCCACTGAGCCACTCAGGTGCCCCTTGGGACGACTTTCTACCCTGCTTCAAGTTCGTCTGGTCTCACTCAGCCGTCCTTTGCCGAGCACATTCCAGTACAAGACCCTTCGCTTCCCCCCTCCCCGCCCTTGCCTCTGAGGTCTCTTGCGGCTGCGCAAGGCCCTACCCAATCAAAAACTTCTCACTGTTAAAAGGAGCAGGGATTGGTCCCAAGCCCTGAAACCGCCAGGAAGGGGCGGGGCTTATAGTAGGTTTTAATGCGTATCCGCGGATGGGCCCACGCAAGCGGAAGTGGTAGGTGTTATTGTCGGAAGTGGAGAGAGAGAGAGATTGTGATGGCGGCTGCGATTTTAGCTGAGAAGGTAAGTTCTGCCAGCTCTACCCAGAGATTTTTGTTTGGGGCGGGGGGGAGGCTCCGGGAAAACACGAAAGGGGAGACGTGGGGAGATGCCTGGGTCCTGGGCCAGGGAGGCGTGGACGCTGTGAATTCGGGGTCGGTGTGAGGCCTCGGCTCGGCCCGGCCCGGCGGGATCCGCGGGGAGTCATCCTAGGCCGCCCCGCCTCCAGGTGTTCCTCCTCGCCGCAGGTGCCGGTGGACAGCGCGGAGGAGAGGGAGCAGCCCCTGGCGGCTGCCGCAGAGCTGGCTGCCCAGAAGCGCGAACAGAGACTGCGCAAATTCCGGGAGTTGCACCTGAAGCGGGTGAGTAGCCCCCGAGGCAGCTGAGGTTGGTCACTCTGGCAGGCCCATGCGCCTTCGTGGAGGGACGAGGAAGCCGCAAAACCGTGTCTGACAGACCTGCATACCTGGAAGAAGTATCTATCCCGGTGGTTCTCAGCCCTGGCAGCAGATTGAAATCACCTGTGAAAGTAACATGCTCTCTCCAACCTTCTCACCTATTTCCGATTTAACTAATCCGGGCTAGATTTGGGAGTCTCTATTTTTAATAGCCTCCCTGCTGTATGAGTCTGATAAACTCTTCATTTTACCTATGGGATATATGGAGCTAGAGACTGGAAGAAACTAATTCGTGTTAATAAGAGAGCTGGTTGCCTGTTCATTAAAAAATAATCAGCACATCTCTCTTTTTAAAAAGATTTTATTTATTTATTTGACAGAGACACACAGAGAGAGGGAACACACGCAGGGGGAGTGGGAGAGGGAGAAGCAGGATTCCCACTGAGCAGGGAGTCCAGATTTGGGCCTTGATCCCAGGACCCTGGGATCATGACCTGAGCCGAAGGCATCCGCCTAGCAACTGAGGCACCCAGGCGCCCTAATCAGCATATCTCTCAAAGTGTATAGTGTCAGTGGCTCACCTAGTTGGTGGGAAACTCGATGACTATGATAGAGCTTTTGCTTCTAAGCAGAAGTTTTGTTTTTTTTTTTTTCTCTAAAAAGATTTGATTTATTTGAGAGAACACAGCCCAGAGGGGAGAAGAGTGGGACGGTCAGGGGGAAAGGGAGAAGCAGACTCCCTGCTGAGCAGGGAGTCTGATGTGGGGCTCCATCTCAGGACTCTGAGATCATGACCTGAGCCCAAGGCAGATGCTGAACTGAGCCACCCAGGCACCCCACTTAAATTCATTTTAAATCATACTCTTCATAGAGTAAGTCAAATGGAAAATATCTTTTTTTTTTTTTTTTTTTGCCATAAAGTAAACTGTTAAAATATGTAAAAAGGAGAAGGGATTTGAAAAGGATTAGAGATACTAAGATTAGTGTTAAAGCCTCCGATCTCAAATTGAAGTTTTTTGCTTGAATTAGGATTAAAAGAGAATTGAGGGGTACCTGGGTGGCCCAGTCAGTTAAGCATCCAACTCTTGGTTTCAGCTCAGGTTGTGATCTCCGGATACTGAGATCAAGCCCCGCATCGGGCTCTGTGCTCTGTGCAGAGTCTGCTTGAGATTCTCTCTCCCACTCTTGCTTGTGCATGCGCACACTTGTTTGCTGTCTCTCTCTCTCAAATAAATAAATCCTTAATTTAAAAAAACCTAACTAGGCCATTCCCTTGCTTAAAATCCTTTGATGGTTATCTGTTGCTTTTATGATAAAACGGAGTCCCCTCGTTAATGTGTCTTACCTGACCCTTTTCAAAGTGGGCAAGTTTTTTTTTTTTTTTTAAAATATTTTTATTTATTTATTTGACAGACAGAGATCACAAGTAGGCAGAGAGGCAGGCAGAAGGAGAGAGGAGGAAGCAGGCTCCCTGCTTGAGCAGAGAGCCCGACGTGGGGCTCGATCCCAGGACTCCGAGATCATGACCTGAGCTGAAGGCAGAGGCTTTAACCCACTGAGCCACCCAGGCGCCCCCAAAGTGGGCAAGATTTTGTTTGGACTTATTTTCATGTCCCTGCCAACTGACAAACTTTTTTTGTGTTATGTATTTAGAATGAAGCTCGTAAATTAAATCACCAGGAAGTTGTTGAAGAAGATAAAAGACTTAAGTTACCTGCTAACTGGGAAGCCAGAAAAGCTCGTCTAGAATGGGAGCTACAGGAAGAAGAAAAGAAGAAGGTTAGGATCTACTCTGCTGGCTTCATAAGTGGTTTATTCAGTCATTCTGTTGTACTGAGACCGTAATAGCTGGTTTTGTACACTGGTGTGGAGCAGACTTCAGGAGTCCATGTGGTAGCCCTCCTGTTTACTAGCAGCAGCACTTTGGGGGAGTTATTTCATCTCTCTGTGCCTCTCTTTTCTCATTTGTAAAATGGGGACTATAGTAATGATTTGAGTTCAGACGAATTAAATGAGTCAGTGCATGTGAAACATTTCCAAGGGGACCTGGCACCTGCCGCCTGCTGAACACGTGTTTTAAATTGAGGCGCGCACTCTTACACACCGTAGCAGGTTCCCAGATGGCCTCCAAATAGTGATCATTAGTTTTAAAATATTGCCTGATATCTTTGTTTAACCTGGAGTTAAAATAGATCCAATACTTGCTTAGATCATCATTGTAGGTATTAGCTTCTTTT
Source organism: Mustela erminea (assembly GCF_009829155.1). Lineage (NCBI taxonomy): Eukaryota > Metazoa > Chordata > Mammalia > Carnivora > Mustelidae > Mustela > Mustela erminea. Next base: position 91,392,324 of record NC_045623.1, read on the forward strand.
CCCTCTTAGGAATGTGCAGCTAGAGGGGAGGACTATGAGAAAGTGAAGCTGCTGGAGATCAGTGCAGAAGATGCAGAAAGATGGGAGAGGAAGAAGAGGAGGAAAAACCCCGACCTGGGATTCTCAGGTAAAGCTCGCCTTTCTGTGACCAAATGGCCTCAGTATATTAGTATTACCTTCAGTGTTTCTGGTTTTAAGAAAGGATATCCATGGGCACCCCCCCCCCCAAAAAAAAAGAAAAAACGGTTAGGTCCAAGAATATTCTCCAAGAGGTCTAAACCCAAGAAAAATACAAATACATCTCCTAGGGCAGAAGTAAAAAAGGCTGTCCTTCAGCCAGCTGCATTTTTTGTTTTTTGTGGTCAAAGTAGCAAAAGCCTATATCTTCAGCATCTTCAGGGTAGAAGTTATGCTTAGTGTCTTGTGCAGATATTACTAATAATGATTTTGATGTTCTTTGGATCGTAATGACAAAACAAGGACATCTATCTTCTCCGATTCTCCTTTTATCTTTATTGTTTTTTTTCCCTCTTTTTATCTTTAGATTATGCTGCTGCCCAGTTACGCCAGTATCATCGGCTGACCAAGCAGATCAAACCTGACATGGAAACCTATGAGAGACTGAGAGAAAAACAGTAAGTTGACATTAGTTAATGCAGGTTAACATTAGTTAATGCAGTGTTAATTCTGAAGGGACATAAGGGCGTGTGTGTGTGTGTATTTGTGTGTGGTGTATACATACATACACATATACATAAATATAAACACACTTTAAAGCTTAGGTCATGGTCATAGCAGCTGCCTATGAATGCTTTCTGGCCTTGACCATACTATTTATTGCTCACTCCACAGCAGTTCAGCTAACCCCTGGTTATTGTTCCATCTGGGCATTGAGTGTTGAGAGTTTAACAGCCAGATTATTGTAGTCAGTCAGATGTTTTAGGAGGCTGAATGCTTCAATGCCAAGATGGGTGAATATTTTCTTTTTTTTTTCTTTTCTTTAAGATTTAATTTACTTATTTGACACACAGAGATCACAAGCAGGCAGAGAGGTAGGCTGAGAGAGAGGATGAAGCAGGCTCCCCGCTGAGCAGAGAGCCCGATGTGGGGCTCGATCCCAGGACCCTGAGATCATGACCCAAGCTGAAGGCAGAGACTTTAACCCACTGAGACACCCAGGTGCCCCTGGGTGAACATTTTCTACATAGATTTTAGGTTTGTGGGCTCTTTGGTCTCCATCCCAACTACTCTGCGCTGCTGCTGTGATGTGAAAACAGTCTTGGAGGATACATGAATGCGTGGGTGTGTCTGGGGCCCAGTAAGATGTTTGCAAAAGCTGGTGCTGCGGTTTGCTGACCCTTGTGCATTAGTGGGGAGAGGAAGAAGCTGAACCGAGAGGCATGTCCCTTAACCTTTGGCCCTTGACTCTTAAATCTGTAGAATGAATGTGCTGGGGGAGGGGATATCTTTGGTCCCTCCCAATTTTAGCTTTTATATATATACATATATATATATATATATTATATATATAAAATAAAAGATAAGGTAGGATCCCACATTTAACACTGTATGTTTTTAATATATATAATGTGTAAAATAATGTGTATGTTTTATTGCTCACCAGGAGTGGTAGTTTGGTTTGAAATTTGCAAATGTCGAACTGTCTGGTGTTACTTTAAGTCCGTTTTGCTCTCTTTTCAGTGGAGAAGAGTTTTTCCCAACATCCAATAGCCTTCTTCATGGAACACACGTGCCTTCCACAGAAGAGGTTGACAGGATGGTCATGGATCTGGAAAAACAGTGAGTACTCAGTACAGCAGCCTGAACTTTCAAATGTTTAACGACAAAATGGACCTAGCGTGTTTAGAGTGAATTGAAAGAGCAGATACTGTTCCTGCTCATTTCTGACTCAGTGTCTGTAGTGGTTTTGGGTATGGATGGCATGTGCCAGTCCAATCCATATGATCTGGGAGCAGGTGCCAAATATCGCTGAAATGGGTTTGTCATAATTGAAGCAGGGAAAGGTCCAAAGAAAATGATTCTTTAAGGGCTTTGACCTTCATATCTATTCCATTATTTGATTTGAAGAAGTACGAATGTTCCAGTAAATGTACCCTTGTTATATTTGTGTTTCTTAATACTGATATGGGTGAATATTAGAGCAGAATTATATTTTAGAAGTTAGTACATATGACTGTTAAAAATACTATCTGGTATTGGGCGCCTGGGTGGCTCAGTGGGTTAAGCTGCTGCCTTCAGCTCAGGTCATGATCTCAGGGTCCTGGGATCGAGTCCCGCATCAGGCTCTCTGCTCAGCGGGGAGCCTGCTTCCCTCTCTCTCTCTCTCTGCCTCTCCGACTACTTGTGATTTCTCTCTGTCAAATAAATAAATAAAATCTTAAAAAAAAAAAATACTATCTAGTAAGTAGTGTGTCTTCTATTCACATTAGCTGTGGCTGTTACTAATATAAGTACTATAATTTTCTTCTGGGTAGAACTTCATGTGTCCAGTGGCAACAGTGTATCATTGCTCTTTTTAGAAGCATTCCAAGGATGAGTTTGTATTTATTGAATTTCAGGGTTTGTACCCAGGGTTGTGTTATCAATTAGCAATTTCAGTTTGATTTTTTTTTTTTTTAAAGATTTTATTTATTTATTCGACAGAGATCACAAGTAGGCAGAGAGGCAGGCCGAGAGAGAGGAAGGGAAGCAGGCTCCTCACTGAGCAGAGAACCCGATGTAGGGCTCGATCCCAGGACCCTGGGATCATGATCTGAGCTGAAGGCAGAGGCTTTAACCCACTGAGCCACCCAGGCACCCCTACAGTTTGATCTTGATGAAAACTACCCCCACCCCTCACAGTGCTGAGTGCACTGATTCTGTTCTTAACTATTTGGCCATGTTTTGTTAAGATTACAAAATTCAAAATTGCCTTTTTTTTTTTTTTTAAAATATTTTATTTATTTGTTTGAGAGAGAAAGAATGAACAAGCTGTGAGGAGGGGCAGAGGCAGATGGAGAAGCAGGCTTTCTGCTGAGCAGGGAACCCGACACAGGGCTTGATACCAGGACTGTGGGATCTTGACCTGAGCTGAAGGCAGACATTTAACTGAGCCACCCAGGTGTCCCCAGAATTGCCTTTTAAAAAAAAAAAAAAAATCTTTTTTCCCTTTCTCCAGAATTGAAAAACGAGACAAGTATAGCCGGAGACGTCCTTATAATGATGATGCAGACATCGACTACATTAATGAAAGGAATGCCAAATTCAACAAGAAGGCAGAAAGGTTCTATGGGAAATATACAGCTGAAATTAAACAGAATTTGGAAAGAGGAACAGCAGTCTAATCCCTTTAGAAACTGTTTTCAGAAGCTTGAGAATGCTGGGAAATTGAAGTTCTCTTCAGATTTCTACCAGGAAACCAGGACTCCTGTCTACTATGCCGTCCCACTCAGCATTTAGAAATAAATGCTTTTTCTTAAACGTACACTTCCATGTATATTTCCGCATTTCTGTGCTTGGATAGAAGATGTATTTTAAGAGGTAGTGTACTTACTTTGTAAAAAATCTACTTTGTATGAATACTAATTATTTTTCTATGTATTTTAAATGGGTAGGATTATTTAATCTTTGAAGCATCTTGAGCTTAAGATTGTTGGCATCATACATAAATGCAGTCATCATTGCTTTGAATGTTAGGAATTTGACGAAAGCTAGAGCTGGACTCGGCAACTTTTGAGGTTGTAGACTCGGAAGCTAAGTATAGTGAGGAGGAACATGGCCGTGGCTACTGGTGGGCTGTCTCTCTCTACCCATGGCCTTTTATGACCAAGTTCAGGAAGCAGCAGAACTATCTTCCTGTGATTATTGACCATGTACAGTTCCTTTTATAAAAAGCAGATATAGAATCCCTATGAAGCACTAGCATTTAAAACAAGAATTTATATATTTGTATATATATGCAAGATTATGTGCTTTCATTGAATAAACATTAAAATTTTTTTGATTATGGGGAAGTCAGAACAGTCAGAAGAAGACTGAATACAATGAATCTCTTATACCCAATACCTGTCTTCAGTAATCAACTCTTGGCCAGTCTTGTTTCATCTTCATTTCTATCTCCTTTCCCCTCCATGAGTCCCATGTTATTTTGAAGCAAATATTAAATGTATAATTTTGCCTATCAGAAACTGAAAGATAAAGACCACTATACTATTATACAACGATATTTTAATAAAAAAGTCCAGAGAGAAAGATTGGTGTAATTTTTTCTATGTGTTGTTTAAAATGAGGGCATTCCAAATCTGAAAGAGGAAAATCTCACAAATATATGAGCTTTTGTGTTTAAAGACAGTTTAACGTTAAATACCACTGGTGATTATCCCCTTGTAGAATTTATGTAGCACTTTCTATGCTCATTTTGTTTCTGGTGCTAGCATTTCTGTGTGCAGGTAGGTCTGATCAACAGGGCCTTGATGCTGCCTTTCAACATACATTGAGTATGTTTCAGTTTCTGTTACACTAAGTTCAAGTCTTTGATCCTGAATGTTGCAATAGCTTTTTTTTTTTTTTTAAAGATTTTATTTATTTATTTGACAGAGATCACAAGCAGGCAGAGAGAGAGAAGAGGAAGCAGGCTTCCTGCTGAGCAGAGAGCCCGATGTGGGGCTTGATCCCATGATTCTGGGATCATGACCTGAGCCTAAGGCAGAGGCTTTAACCCACTGAGCCACCCAGGCACCTGCAATAGCTTTTTAAAAAAGAGTCAAAACGTTGTCAGATGTATTTAAAAGCCCAGTCCGCTAAAAGCCAGCAAGGTGTATTCTAAGAATGCAAGAGTAGCTTATAGACATGTTAGTTGCATGTCCAATAGCAATTAGCAGTTTTTCATTACCCACCAGAACTTTGATTTTTTTGTGAGTTTGTGGTAAAATTTCCAGCTAAACATGTGCTTCTCCAGATTGACTTGATATACGTGGTCAGATTAGTTAGAGTTCTGGCCAATAGAACACCAACTAAGTTATGTTGAGAAACTCTTTGCTTTCTTGGTAGGGGAATTGCTACTCCCGGCTTCCCCCTTCCTGCTTGGATCACAAACCTGAGGCCTGCGGTTGTAGCAGCCATGTTGTGCTGTGAGGTAACAAGTATGAGGACAAAGGTCAGTGTGCTGAGTGTGGAGCAGAGCTTGAGTCCCTGTTGACATAGCCAAGTAGCTACACTAGCTCCAGGAGTCTCTTCCTGTTTCTTGCCACTGAGTAAATTTATGACCAATGCACAGTTCAATTTCCGGATGTCTGTTGATAAATATTACATATACAAAAGTCAATATGCGTGTGTAAACGTTACAGAAACAGCTTATCCAGTCTAAAAATAAGTATGTAGGAATGGAGATGAGAGGGAATAGTTACAATAAAAATTAGCTATTTAGACACAAATTTAATTGGAAGGTTTTCATACGACCTACGTGAAGAAAATTGTAAAATTCAGTTGAAGGAGTGAACAGGGGACTTCTACTTCCAACCAAGATGGACTGACAAGAAACAAAAGATTTACCTTACCACTTAAAATGACCGGGGGAAAAAAAAGTATATATGAAACAAGTTTTCAAGATAGTAGAAGTCAGGCAAGGAAGGTCAGTGGACTCTAAGAGGGGAAACAAACAAGGATAGCCCTATGATCACTCCAGCTCACTGCCTTTAAAGAACTTCCAGGCTGTGGTGTGCGGAGGGAGAAGCCTGGTGGAGCCCAGTGGCTCCCTTAGTTGAGGAGATAGAGCTGGAAGCCTGGGGAGACCACAGTGGCAAGGGCTCACGTTGCCTTTCTGGAAAAGGAGGGAACCGCCCACAGAGAACTCAGCAAATGCACAGAGGCCCCCACCCCCTTCCCTCTCCCCCTCAGCATGAGCCAGAATAAGATCAGCATGTGTGTGAAATGATGGGGGAGGAAAGAACTCCCCAAATGGAGTGGGAGGAATAGGACCTGGCACTCACGTGTGGCCAGGAATAGCGGTTATCCACCAGCTGGAATGGGAAGGTTCATAATTCATGGGGTAGAATACTGAGGAGGTTTTCCTCTGTAGTAGAGAAAATGAGCTGTAGACCATATGCTGCTTGGGTCTTGTCTAAAAACTTTAAGATATAACAGAATCAAACTATTTCCAAGTAATTTGAATGCATTCCAGAATGAAGATCAAGAATTATTGGTTTTAAAAAACATAGAAACCTCCAGGACCCCAAAACACCAAATTCACAATGTTTAGCATCTAATCAGAGAAACTGGAAAATTGGCCCCAATGTGTGAGATGATATAGACATTTGGATTAGGAGACAAAACATGATCAAAAAGGTAGAGACACGAAGACAGATAACAAAAAAGACCCATACTGAATTTCTCAACATGAAAACTACACATCCGAGGTGAAAAATACACCAGGTAGGTTTAACTGCGGATGAGACATCGCAGAAGAAGAGATGTGTGAACTTGAAGACAAAGCAATGGGAACCATCTAAAATGCAGTAAGAGAGTAAAAAAGAATTCAAAAACATGAGCAGGGCATCAGTGAATTGTGTGACCTGAATGTGTCATTTGGAGTTTCCAAAAGGCAGAAACATGGCTACCCACTGGAGGCTCCGGATCTGAAGTCTGGTCTGTCTGTTCAAATGTGAGCAAACACGAGAGCTGCTGTGAAAGCACATTAGCACTGTGCTGAGGCTTTCCACCTGCCAGTTGCCAGGTTGCAAAGAATCCTCTCACCTGTGCCCACCTGTGGGACACATCTTGCTCTTTGGGAAATGCTATACAAGCAGCAAGGAGATGCTTTAAACCAGCCCTTCCATCCACGTGACTGATGAAATTGAGCATTTCAACAAGGAAATAAGGTCTATTAGGGGGGCCTACATAGAGGACAGTGGTGGAAATCGAAATGGGGATGTTCTTTCTCTCTAGATGGATGTGGTAGGAAACGGAAGCAATATTAGCAATCCCCTGCCCTTGGATCCCAACCTGATTTCTCTTGAGTCCCTGTTAGCTATTGTATATTCAAAGGGAGCAGGAACAGCTGCTCTGTTCATCATCCCATTCCAATAGTCCTGGCTGGGTCCTGTACTTCTAACAGAGTTCCTCTTTCTCCCCGCCCCTACCCATTAGGGCAGGGCCGCCTTCCCACTGGCCCTTTCTCTACCAACGCTGTGATGGCTTACTGAAAACACCTTCCTCTTTGGCTCATTTATTTCAAAGGCCTTCTCAGTGTGGGCGTCATTATTACTTGACTCAGCAATGTTATCTCACTTGCAGGATGGAGTTGAACGGTTTTTGGCCAAGTGGTGGAGCTGACCCAAACAGAATGATCTCTTGTAGTTGCAATTACTTATAGAACAGCGTAATGTTCCATGTTGGCTCTGGTGTGCATTTGCCCCTGCTGGAGTCCTCTTACAGCTTTAAGAAATGGGAACAATCATGGCACTAGCTGCCTAGGGTTGCTGTTGGTGTTAAACAGAAAATCCACGCAAAGTGCTTAGTGCAGCAGGCAGGTGCAGAGTAAGTGCCTGTGCATATTGGTGAGGATCCTGTGACTATCATCTTGTTCCCCAGTAGGGCTCTCCTCACTCCACCAGGACAAGTGGCACTGTGAGATAGCCATGGATTAAAGTGGCCTGGGGGGCTTCTGGGGGGCTCAGTCCATTGAGTGTCTGATTCTTTGTTTAGGGTCAGGTCATGATCTCGTGGTTGTGGGGTTGAGCCCCATGTTGGGTTCCATGCTTAGCGCAGAATCTGCTACACATTCCCTCTCCCTTTGCTTTAACCCACCCAGTCACATGCAGGTGCAGGCTTTCTCTCTCTCTAAAATAGATACATAAATAAAATCTAAAAAAAAAAAAATTAAATGGCCTGGATGAAAATGCCAGTTCTTCCTTTTGCCAGACAAAAGATCATGGGCAAAGGACCTTGTATCAGTCTGCAAGGGCTGTTGGAAAGGAACACCACAGCCTGGGTTGGGGAGTGGTAAGCAACAGAAATTTATTTTTTCCCAGTTCTGGAGGCTAGAAGCCCATGAGCAAGGTGCCACCGGTGTTGAGGACTCTCTCTCTGGTTTGCAGATGGATGCCTGGCTGTGCCCTCACATGGCTTTTTCTCCATGTCCACGTGGTGGTACTTCCTCTCCTTATAAGGACACCAGTTCTATTAGATTAGGCCCCCTCTCTTATGACTTCATTCAACCTCAATTATTTCCTTAAAACTCCTGTCTCCAAATATAAACACTGGGGCTTAGGACTTCTGTGTATTCTTGGGGGTGGCATGATGAGTTCCATAATGTCACCCACCCCCTTCGTGCTTCCTTTTCCCTCAGCTTCCTAAAGTGTTCATAATCTCTATTTCAGAGGGTTGTTGGGAGTGTCATGTGCTTGGACCAGTGCCTGGTTCCTAGCGGGATCGGTGCGAGTTATAACAGCAATTACAAAATGAATAAATATGATCGTCTTCATGGACATCTCCTATACGTGGTCTTTTCTCTTTTCTCACTTCCGAACCAAGACAATGCAATCCTGAATGTTCAGAAATCTCAGAGGGAGGTAAGAGTTCCATGTGATGTCCGCCCTGTCCCCAAGAGTGTTGGCAGCAAAGACTTCCTCTTCTTGCGGGTCTGAAGTTTTGAAGTGACAGGAAGCCTTGAGCCGTGGAGGCCCCCTCCCCTCTCCCCCTCCTGCAGCATAGCTGGTAACAGCTACCTAGTGTGCTCTGTACGCCCTGGCCGTGCTCCTCCGGGACTCTCTTCAGAAGCACATCATTTATGCAAGATTAACTTTGTGCTCTCCGTGGGCTGCTTCTTCGGTCCAAGGCAGTTAGAGTCAAAATCCAGCTTCCAACAAATGACAACTACTTGCAAAACCCAGGGATCTGAGGACCAGAGGTCCCACCTGGCTTTCTGCTATAATAGAATCAGAATACACAGTTAAATCATTAAAAAAAAAAAAAAGACAAAACCCAAGGCACTCTTAACCTTAAAAATGTTCACATTCTGGATGAATAGTTTAGCTTTGGATCCGGTCTTGTCCCCTTAGATGAGGTTGGCAGATTTTTGTCTGGAAACCTACAGGCTGTTGGGAGTTCCGGAGGCTGGAGCCCAGGAGAAACCAGGAGATACTGACATCTCGTGTGTGTGTGTGTGTGTGTGTGTGTGTGCACGCGTGTCTGTGATAGGTTGGGAGGGGCAGGTGTGTTTCTTCAGTTGGAAATGGCCCCCTGGGAAGAGATGCAGAAAATACCCCCAAATCTCAGAAATACAGCCTAGAATGCATGAAATCTTCCATACATACGTCATTTATCACATAGGTGTAATGGTTACATGTAAAACATCTACAATATACCAGAATTTTTACAAAATCCTGTCTTGGCATTTCTCATTCTATTTAACATAATAGAGGCCATGAAAGAAGGATTGGCGGAGCCCTCTCCTGTTGCTCAGAGGCCAGTGTGCACATGGACCCACCCACAGCTGAAAGTGTGTGGGGTCTGAGAGCCTGGACCTTTGAACACTGCCCTGAGATCACAGGGGGCTGTTTAGTGCCCTCTTGTGGTGTTCACGGAGCACAGCTTCCAGTCAGTTCTGTATTATTTTCTATTTTTTAAAGATTTTATTTAGTTATTTGATAGAGATCACAAGAAGGCAGAGAGGCAGGCGGGGGGGGGCGTATCAGGCTCCCTGCTGAGCAGAGAGCCCGATGCCGGACTCAATCCCAGGACTCTAGGATCATGACCTGAGCTAAAGTCAGAGGCTTTAACCCACTGAGCCACCCAGGCGCCCCCAGTTCTGTATTTTTTTTTTTTTTAAATCCAAGAAGCAGGCAAACGTTTTGTTTCAAGTTACATCAATCCATAGTCATTGTAGAAAATTACTTCCTTCAGTCTGGGGGTGTGCGTGTGGATTTTGATTGGTTTATTAAATCCGTAAGTATAGGAACCATGGGAACTATCTTAAACCTCTTTTTAAAAATCTGCTGTTTAATTTACATACAATAAAGTGCACACTCTTGAGGGCCTATCTAGATGAGTCTTTACATATTTGTAGATGTGGGCAACCACCAACAAGGTCAAGCCATGGAAGGATCCCTCTCGACCTCTTGCAGTCAAACCGCCCCCAAGGGTAACGAGTATTCTGCCTTCTATCACTTTAGAGCTGTTTGCCAGCCTTGGATCTTTCTATAAATCACACCCTACAGTATCTACCCTTTTGGGTCCTGACTTTCTTCACCCAACACTGTGTCTAGAGTGAGATCTGTCCAGGTTGTGTGTGGGGCTTGGTTTCACCTTACACTGATTTCCAACTTCAACATCATCTAATTCTATGAGGGAGGAGGAGATGAGGGGAGAATAAAACCAAAAGAGACCCTTGATGTCGTTTTGGAGATGATGGTTCCAGGCTCTTCAGGACAATGAGGATTACTTTGAAAGGAGAAGACTTCAGTGACCTGTCCCATCATGGCACGTGGCCTGTGGGGAAGAGATAATCTGTCTGTCTCCTTAATGAATGGCTCTTTTTTTTAAAAATATTTTTAAAATTTATTCATTTGACAGAGAGAGAGAAATCACAAGTAGGCAGAGAGGCAGGCAGAGAGAGAGGAAGGGAAGCAGGCTCCCCGCCGAGCAGAGAGCCTGACACGGGGCTCGATCCCAGGACCCCGAGACCATGACCCAAGCCGAAAGCAGAGGCTTAACCCACTGAGCCACCCAGGCGCCCCAAAGGATGGCTCTTTAGATCAAGAGGAGCTGTGCTCTTTAACTGCGCTCTGGGAGCCTCTATGTTGTCCGGACCTGATTTACAGGGCAAGATCCTGGATGTTAATCTGGCGCTGTGGTGGGGTGAGACTTGGTGGTTTTGTAGGCGAGGATGAGCATACTTTGCCTGTGGGAGGGCTGTAAACTTTCATTGGCCAGAGGACGGGCTGTGGCAGATCGTAGCTTCCAAAGATGGCCACACCAACGTCTACCCCCTCCCACTAGCTCTTCCTACCGTGATGGGGATGGTTTTCCTTTGAGGGCTGGTGTACTTGTTTGCTAGGGTTTCCCACATGCTGGGGTGGAGAAGGGCTCAAACAACAGACATGTATTGTCTCACAGTTCTGGAGGCTGGATGTCCGAGATCAAAGGGCCAGCAGGGTTCGTTCCTTCTGAGGGCCTTGAAGGAGAAGCTGCTCCATGCCTCTTGAGCGTTGAGTGCTTTTCTGGTGATCTTTGGAATTTCTCGGCCTGTTGAACCATCACCCTCATCTCCGCCCTTCCTCTTCATGTGGGGTTTTCCTGGTTAGCAGAGCTGTCTCCCAATTTCCCCATTTTATAAGAGTACCGCTCATATTGAAATAGGGCCCACCCTCATGACCTCATTGTAACTAGATTAGCTCTGTAAACACCCTATTTCCAAATAAGGTCACAGTCTGAGACGTGGGGGTTAGGACTTCAACATATGAACTTTGGGGGTACGTGTATTCGAGAAAAAGAACTCACACACATGTATGTGTGGTTTTGTGTGTATGTGTCTCTCTGTGTGTAATCTACATGAATCTGTACACATATAAATGTGTGTGGAGGTAGAGGTGGGATGAGGATCTGGTTCACGTGATTTGGGAGGCTGAGAAGTCCCATAATCTTTTGCTTGTGAGCTGGAGATGCAGGAAAGCCAGTGGTGGACTGCAGTCCGAGTCGGTGGGTCTGAGAACTAGGGGAGCCATCGAAATCCCAGCTCAAGGGCAGAGAAGACTGGAGTCCAGGCTCAATAGGCAGGCAGGGAGAGGATGAATCCTCCCTTCCTCTACTTTTTGTTCTATTCAGGCCCTCAATGGATTGTATGATGCCTACCCACCCTGGGCAGGGAAAGGGATTTGACTCGGACAGCTGAATCAAATGCTGATTTCATCTAGAAACATCCTCACAGACACACCCCCAAATAATGTTTAATTTGGGCATCGTGTGGCCCAATCAAATTCACCATGTGATTAATCATCACAGTGCATCATATAATCCATAGCAGGGACAACCTGGGTTTGCTTCCCTTGACCTTGAGTGCACCTCTGTAACTATGATGGAAGTGATGCCAGTGAAATACCAAGGCTAGGTCCTAGAGGCAATATATGTCTCCCCACTGGCTCTCTCTCAGATGCTTGGTTTGGAACCAATCCACCCACCATAGTGTGAAGAACATGGATGCACCATGTGAAGGTCTTGGTCAGGAGACAACATCGACTGCCAGATATTTGAGTGATGTTGGATTTTTCAGTCCTTGCCTCAGAGTCTTACGATGGAGGCACCAGGTTTGTGTGGCAGAGTCAAGCCATCTTGTAAATCTTATCCAAATGCTATCCAAATTCATGACTCTCTGTCATGAATTACAGTGGAAGTTTTAAGCTGCTAAATTTTGGGATGAGTTACTACACAGCATAGATAACTAATATATGCTGCTAACCTCATAGGGTTCTTGTAAAGTTTAAATGAACTAATTGTTGGAATTAGTATAACACTTGGCACATAGCAACTCAGGAGAACAAACATTAATAGATAAATTAAAAAGTGAGAAATGTTGTAATTTCATTTAATTACTTTATTTCAAGTAATGTCTACACTTAATATGGGGCTTGAACTCATGACCCTAAGATCCAGTTGCATGCACTTTGACTGAGCCAGCCAGGCACACTGAAAATGTATGATTTTAAAATGCACAGTAAGCTGTTTTAGTTACTACATGTAATTAAAAGAAAAAAAGGGAATTCTTGGGGCACCTGTGTGGCACAGTCAGTTAAGTGTCCAGTTCTTGGTTTTGGCTCAGGTCGTGATCTCAGGTCATGGGGCTAAGCCCCATGTTGTGCTCCATGCTCAGCGCAGAGTCTGCTTGGGATTCCCTCTTTCCTTCTCCCTCTGTCCCTCCCCTCCACGCTCTTTCTCTCTCTCTAAAATAGGTATATAAATCTTTAAAAAAAAAAAGAAAAGGGAATTCTATAATTCATTCAGAATTTAAACTTTTTGCCAATTCTATTTGGATTTTTGCTCAAGTAGACTGATTTTTTTTTTTTTTTCCTGCCAGACATACTCAGTGATGGGACTTCAGTGGCTGAGAAAACAGAATCATCTTTTCCTTTGTTGTGGATACAGGCAATCAATGCATGTGAATTAACCAGATTTTAAGACTACTTTGTTCATTATTAGGGAAAAAAGGATTTTGATGTCTTACTGTAGACTCACAAAACTTTTCAGCAAAGTGAGCCTACACAGATATGATGAACTTTATGTCTATACTCTTTAAAGAAGACAGACGGACAGCCAATGAACACATGAAAAGATGCTTAAAACCCTTAGCCCTCAGGGAAATGCAAAATAAAACCACAATGAGATACCACTTCACACCCTCTAGGATAGCTCTAACCAGAGAGAGAGAGCACCAGGTGCTGGGGAGGATGTGGAGAAGTTGTAACCCTCCATACACTGTGGGCAGGAATACGAAATAATGCGGCAGCTTTGGGACACAGTCTGGTGGTTCCCCAAAAGGTTAAATGTAGAGTTACTCTGTGACCCAGCAATTCCACTCACGGGTATGTACCCAAGAGAAATGAAGATATGTTGCCATACAGAAACCGTAAGCAAACGTTCACAGCAGCATTCTTCGTAAGAGCTATAAAGCGGAAGTGATCCAAGTGTTCATCAGCAGAATGAATGGATAAATGACTTATGGTACATCCATATGATAGAATATTACTCAGCAGTAAAAAGGAATGGAGTCCCGATGGCCACACCATGGGTGAACCTTGAAAGCATCTTGTGGAGAGCGACAGAAGTCAGATGCAAAAGACCACACACATGATGGGATTCCATTTATACAAAACGTCAGGAGTAGGCAAATCCATAGTGACAGAAAGTGGATTAGCAGTGGCCAGGGCTGGGCAGGGGTGGGGGAGGGCGGGATGGGGACTGAATGTTAATGGGTATGAGGTTTCCTTTTGGGGTGATGAAAATGTTTGAAAGTTGTATTGTGGCGATGGTTGCACAACCCCATGAATATGCTAAAACCACGGAACTATGTGCTGTAAAAAGTGAATTTTGTGGTATGAGAATGATATTTCCATTATGGTTTCTGTTTGTAACCGTATCACGAGAAGACTTCCATTGAGTTGGAAGGGTCTCTGTGATATGCAGGCTTCATGAAACCCACTTGGGTGTGACTTCCAGGAGTTGTCTTGAGAAGACAAAGCAGCCAAAACAGATTCCCAAAAGACACATGTGATTGGCCATGGAGAGAAATATCAACAACTCAGTTACATTATTCATTCAACAAGCTATTTGAGCACCTATTATATGCTAGGAAGTGTTTGAGAAATCGATCAGTTTAATCATGGATTACATCAATGAACAAATTCAAGGGTTGATTTTACTTATTTTTTATTTATTTTGAAAGATTTTATTTATTCATTTGACAGAGAGGGACATAGTGAGAAGGGGAGCACAAACAGCGGGAGGGAGAGAGGGAGAAGCAGGCTTTCTGCCAAGCAAGGAGCCTGATGTGGGTCTCAATCCCAGGCAAGAGCTGATTTCAGTTAAGCTGTTTCTCAAATGAGCAACTGTAAACCTGGAGGGGCGTCTGGGTGGCTCAGTCCGTTAAGCATCAGACTTCAGCTCACGTCATGATCTCAGGGTCCTGGGATCGAGCCCCGCATCAGTATCCCCTCTCACCAGGGAGTCTGCTTCTCCCTCTCCCTCCGTCCCTACCCCGGCTCATGCTTACTCTTTCTTTCTCAAGTAAATGAATAAAATCTTTAAAGAAAATTAAACTAATAGCTAGGGTGAGTGGAATAGCTACTGGTTGACTAATAGTAGCAAAGATTGTGACTTCCCTCCTGCTATTTTGGAAAGACCAGCCAATTTAAAGAAAAAAGAGGGAGATGTGAAGATAAAGCTTTTGTAACAGGTTTTGCCATACATTAGAAAGTCACTAGCACTTAGGAATGCCTTTGGCTGTGAATAATAGAAATCCCAACGAATAATGGTTTGAACAAAGAGGAGATGGTTTTTCTCATAAAAATGTGGAGGTGGACAATTGCCCAGCAGCTTGATAAGGGCCTAGAATCAAGGGCCTAAAATTAGTCCCTTTTTCTTCCTGGGTATCCACATGCTGGCCTTTTGTCTTCGTGCCTGCTGCCTGTGGTCACCAGATGGTCCCCAGCAGCAGGCACAATGTCCTCATTCCAGTGTCCAGGCAGGAAAAGAGGGGCAAAGTCAAAGAATGTTTCTTCTCTGGAGTCTCCATTTATTCTGGAAAGCTTGCCTGGTGTGTCGTTGGATAGAATGCGATCATGATCTACATAGGGACGTAATGTGGTGTAGTCAACAACCACGGGGTTGCCTGGAGTTTGCTGATTAAGGCTGGGTTCAGTTGTGTCTGGCTTTGGGCTTCAGTCCAGTTTGGGCAAGCTTCCTGAATCTCCCTCTAGCGCCCATTAGGACAAGGGGTTATGCCAACAGCACAGGCGCATTCCAAGCCCCTGCTGGAATCACATGGTGAAACATCCCATTAGTCAAAGCAACTCATATGGCCGAGCTCAAAGTCAGGGGCGAGGAAATCCACTTAGCCCACTCTGAAGCCGTGGTGAAGGCTGAGGTGTCATTCTACCACAGGGCAGTGAAGACCCCACTTGTTTTTCCCGAGACCACTCAACAGGGGGTGGATTGCAATGGATGACTTAGAGCAAGGCCGATGCATGAAGTCTTCTGGTGTGGTGGTGAAGAGCATAGTCTTTGGAGAAGGACTTCTAGGATCAAATGCCAGCTTGTCCTATTGTCAACCCGGGGCAATCAGTTTCTTGTCTCAGATTCCTCAACTCCACAATAAAGGTAGCAGTGGCACCTTCCAGGCACTTCTAAAGCAGTCTAGCACACAGTAGGACCCCACTAGTGTTAGCTTGGGGCCTCTGGGGCCAGAGGACAGGAGGGCCCTGCTGTCCCTGCTGTCCCCGGGAGCTGTGGCCTGTGAGTTTGGCCACAAAGAAGAAAGCAGGAACCGTGTCCGTCTGTTGCTTCTTGTATCAGTGAGGTCTCCATCTTGCTCTGCGCGGTTCTTGTGCTTCCCAAACAGCTCACCAGCTAAAGGACCACAATTGCTTCTTCATTAGTAGCCACAGAATTCACATCAAGTAGCTCCTGACCACTGAGGTTTTCAGTTACTGGTGGCCTCATACATAGAACCATGAAGCCGAATGATTGACTCCAGCTTGTTGGGCTGGAATTGGCCACTGGAATAAAGAATGTCAATGCATTCATCACCTGCTCCAGGGCCAAGAAGTCTTCCTCCCCTGGAGGAAGACTGCCGCACCAGATGCTCCACGAGCCGGGGCTCCAGAGTTCTTGGGGGTCCCGAGTGTGTGCATTCCTGAGAATTCTCAATCAAAGCACAACGCCAGGCAGACACATTTTCACACTAGCATGCCCACAGCATGTGTGGAAAAAGAAGGGGGAGAGCAGTGTAGATCTAAGTCAAACTAATTAGCTGTCAGCTGCGTCACATCTGGAGATCAAATATAAACTGTTGGCATCAAAATCTGTTCCGGTCCCTGTCATTTCCGTTCTCCTGGTACCACGCCATCCTTTGTAGCATAGCCCTAATGTGTTTTTCCACACTGACAAAAACCCAGCAGCTCGTCAAGCTTGGAATCCCAAGTCATCTGTTATTGGTGACTGTGGGGCCCTTTGTTTTGTGCCAGGTGGGGTTAGAGACCCCGGTCTTTTGCTGGGAGGAGTAGGTGGGAGAGGGTACTTGCATTTTTAGTATGCTGGAATGCCATTATTTACACAGATGCCCATTACCAGGGTCCTTTGCCATGGCTACTGTTCTGTGTGTGCAAAGATCACGAAGTCCAGGGCCTGAAACACCCTCATTTTGGCCAATCTCCTGATGAATTTTATCACTTACACCAAGCCGAGGCGGCCTGATTGGAAGGCTGGGGCGTGGATTTTCCTTTCAGAAGAGGTATGTGCATCTGGAAATGAGAGCGTGGCCAGAGAACAGAGCCAGCAGCGTTTTTATTCTATTTAGATATTTAAAGTGCTTTTCTCTGGTGGAAAATAATCTGGTCCTGGTTTAAATTGATTTAAAATTGTTGCCATGTTAGTGTAAATAACGTGACACCTTATTTCTTTAAGGAAACTTGGAATATGGTTATAGAATCCAGTATACAAATGACAAATTGGCTTATGAATTTGACTCTTCTCCACGACAAAAGATGTTTAATTTTTAGTGCACTTTAAAATCAAAGGAATAGTTGGCATGGGGTATTTCTAAGGGATATCCACTAGGTGGCAGTATATCTTTACATTTTTCACTTGGGGCACCGTGATTCTCTTAGCCTGGTCCACCCACCAGCAGCACAGGCATTGCCTGGGAGTTTCAGCTACTTGACGCCTCTGGCTCCGCCCCAAATCTTCTGCATCAGAAACTCTGGGAGTGGGGCCTGGTAATCTGGGTTTTAACAAGCCCTCTGGGTGACTGTGTTGCACTCTCAGGCTTGAGAACCAACGATCTAGTCAAGCTTGAGATCTTTCTGTGACCTGAAAATGCCAGCATTCCAGACAACAAGGTGTGGTGGGCTTTAGATACATATGTTGTGACTAAGACACTAAAAGGCATTTATGTCTCAATGTATCTTTTATATTGGACTTTTCCCAGTCCAAGATGTCCCCCGCTGATCGTGACTTAAAGTATGAAAAGCCCCAGCCAGGAAGCGAGTTAAGTAAGCCTCTAGGTCCAATATATCAACCATTGCAATCCAGGAATACCTAAGAACTATTTAGAGTCTTGGGCCAAATCCGGCCCACCACCTGTATTTGTAAATAAAGTTTTATTGGAACACAGCCACACTCATTGGGGTATTGTCTATGGCTGCTTCCACACTGCAAAGGCAGAGTTGAGTAATTGTGACTTAGACTCTATGGCCTGCAAAGCCTAAATTTTTACTACTTGGTCTTTATTTTTATTTATTTTTTTAAAAAGATTTTATTTATTTATTTGGCAGAGTGAGAGAGATCACAAGGAGGCAGAGAGAGAAAGAAACAGACTCCTCACTGAGCAGAGAGCCCGATGCGGGGCTCGATCTCAGGATCCTGAGATCATGACCTGAGCTGAAGGAAGAGGTTTAATCCACTGAGCCACCCAGGTGCCCCACTAGCTGATCTTTAGATGAGGAGTTACAGCAAGGCCCTGAGGGATTGTGTCTGCAGTCCCAGGACAGTTGAGGGACCCAAGGTGGGAGACCTTGAGTAGTGATACGGCCAAGAGTGTGGGGGATGGGTAGAAACAATGGTGTGGATAAGACAGAGAGCTTCTGGACCATTCACTAATATGCTGATGGGCACAAATCCAATACTAACCAACAAATCTTCTAGCTAGCATCACCTTCACCCGCCTGTAAATAACAACCATTTACTCATCTGTAATTAACTAAGATGCTTCTTGTTGGGGCTTTTCCTTCACTTACTTTCTAAGGACTTGAGGGAAGTGTGCAGACTCAGTGTGCAATGACAAAGAAGATGCTTGCTGATAAAACAGAATGGACCATGTTTGCTAGACGTCTTTCCATTTCTTTCTTTTTTTTTTTTTATTTGACAGACAGAGAACATTAGTAGGCAGACAGGCAGGCAGAGAGAGAGGGGGAAGCAGGCTCCCTGCCAAAGCAGAGAGCCTAATGCGGGACTCAATCCCAGGACCCTGAGATCACGACCTGAGCTGAAGGCAGCGGATTAACCCACTGAGCCACCCAGGCACCCTTTCCATTTATTTCCATCTTCACTACCAGCAACTGTGCTGGGACTTCTTGAGCAAAATTTTCCGTGTATTTGAAGCCTCTTTTATCTTGGGCAATTTTCATGTATTCACCTTTTGGATTTCCACAACAGCCCCAACAAATATTCCTCAATCTTTCCATTTATCTGAGGGAGGAAACCGCTCAGAGAAGGCAGACAACTCTCTGGTTGAAAGTCGGACCCTGAGTTTGACCCCCACCTTGAACTAAGCTTGGCATTAGTCCAAGTGGGTCCACCCCTCCACCCTCCCTTTTCATGAATGCCTTTTTTTTTTTTTTTTTTAAGATTGTATTTGTCTTTTTGACAGAGAGAGATCACAAGTAGGCAGAGAGGCAGGCAGAGAGAGAGAGGGGGAAGCAGACTCCCTGCTGAGCAGAGAGCCCGAAGCGAGGGTTCGATCCCAGGACCCTGGAATCATGACCTCAGCCGAAGGCAGAGGCTTTAACCCACTGAGCCACCCAGGCGCCCCTTGAATGCCTTTTTAATCGTGCTATTCTTGGTATTCTTTTTATAAGCTGGCAGCGAGGCCTTGCAGTCTTATTTAAGTTATTATATTATTATCTTTCCTAGTAGGACCCTAATTAATTAATCATATAGAAATTGTTCCCTGTGTAGTCCATTAAGTTAAATTAAGGTCTTACCAAGGGGAGCCAGAGGCCGTGTCTGAGGCGTGGCGGTCCCAGGCCGCGGTTCTGACTGCTCATCTGAGAGACACAGGGCAGAGGATCACAGGCAAGAGGATGATATTCAGAACAGATGTACCTGCAACTTGCCATCCTCGGGAAACAGGAAGGAAATCAGAGCAAACCCAGCTCTGTGGGTCAGGATCATTCATTAGACCCTTTTCTGGGTCTTAACCTTAATGTGGACCTGGGGAGGAACAAGTTAGCCCAGCCCAGGAGTGGGCTCAAAATCTCCATCCAGAGACCAACTTTGGCAGCTGGAAAAGGTCCTTTTCAGTGAACAGAGAATTGTACAAGGGCATCTGGAAATAAATGCCGGGGAGCACATTGCTCTTTTATTCCTCGGTATTTTGTTTGTTGTCTTGGGAAGTGTTGACAGGTGTACAAATTAGAAATAATAAGAAAAGTGTGAGTGGAGGCTCTTGAAGAAACGCTTGCCCTGAAGGTCTCTAAACCACCCCACCACCCCATTTTCTGCAGGAGGTGCTGACGGCAGAGTAGGGTCATTGCCTATGTGGCTTTAGGTATTGACAACTGAACCCTTTCTGGCCAAAAATCCTCCCCTCTCCTTCCCAATTAAAGGTGGATAACAGGGTGCTTAAGACCATATGACCCAATGGGGAAGGCAGGTTCAGAGCACACATTCTCCCAAGATTTGTTTACCTGGTGAATTGACCTCTTGGAAGGGTCTGGAGAACTTGTCCCCAGCAAGGGACCTTCAGCTTATGTGGCAAAGGGTGAACCAGGCGCTGACGGTCTGGAATGGCTGGGAGCTGCGGGGCTGTCTACTGGAGGGGTGGGTCCGTGCAGAAGGGAGTCATGGCAGGGCAGTGACCCGGAGCAGGGTTCACAGAGGGTGGACTAAAAGGGGGAGGAAGATCATGAAACTTAAAAAAGGCAGAGGGGATGTAAGAAGCATCCCAAGACCCACACCATGCACACAGAGAGCTTCCCATGCAGGAGCCTGTTTAATGCACACAGAGCCTCGAAAGTGGGTGGTGTGTTTAAGCGCTCAACCGCAAAGCCACACCCCTTCTCCACTTGACCTGTGCACTGAGGTGTCTCTCAGAACCCATCTCAGTCTCACCCTGTCCCTGCACTCCCGCCATCTGTCCGGAGCCCGTCAGAGTGTGGGTGCCACGTGGTACTACCTTCTCACGGGCAGGTCTTGGCTGCCTGGCTGGTCCCTGCCCGGGAGAGCTTGGAATTGCTACATCCTGTGTGTGTGCTGCCCCTTGGCACTGTCTGGAAGCTTCTGGAACATGCCGAGAGGCCGCCGGTGTCCTTGGGGGCTCAGGCTGGAGCTGCGGCCCTCACATTCCTGCTGCCTGCCAAAGCTGTCTCCAAACGCCTGTCAGATGGTGAAGGCGAGGAGTGGCACGTTAACAGCTGCAGCAGTCAGGCTGGGTCAGAAGAGCTTAGCTCGCAGGTAGAAGAAAATTGCTTTGGAAAGAAGCAAGCTGCAAATAACCTGTGATGGCCAGAGCTGGGCCCTGCTGGCCTCACTCTCAGTTTGGTGAAACGTCTCAAGGTGTTTTCCCAAAGCCAGAAATGTCTTTTGCCCAATGCTTTCTTCGCGCAAGTTTTTTTAAAAGTCGAGAATGTTTTGAAGGCAATCTCCTCTGCTGTTTCAGGTTCATTTACTCTGGACACATTGAGGCTGTCTGGTGAGTGGGGGCTGTTTATGAGAGTGGATGTTAGAAACCAGAGGCCAAAGTGGGAAAGATTTGGTGCATCCCATAAGCATGTCCCCATATAGAGAGAAATACGTATTTCTCCAGAATACATATTCCTCCAGAAATTCATATTCCTCCACCTAGAAAGTTCTGGAAACAAGTGATTGAGGTTTGGGATCTTGAATGGATGTGAGAAGTACCCTTCTGTCCTTCCTGGGCCACCTTAGTGGCACAAAAGACAATTTCTGGTGCTCCAGAGCTTCCTCTTTTTTTGGATTCTAGAAATGTTCCAGACCCCAAACCAGATTCCCTGAAGCCTATCATGCAGTAAGCCACTGGGCCTCAGTGTCACATTTGTCAGGGTCTTTCTGGCCTCCCAGAAACTCATTCAATGTGGCCCCACAGGTCTTTGGAGGAGATCACGAGTGGCTCCATGGGCTAGGAGCCCAGGTCGGCCAGGACCCAGAGGAAGCCCCCTGAGGCCTTCGGCTCCCGGTTTCTAGCCTGTCCCCCTGCCCCTCCCCAGGAACCCTGCCTCAGTCTCCTCCTGGTTCTGCACCGGTGGTGGAAGGGCAGATGGCACCATGTTCGCCACTCCTCTCACGACCGTGGCTCAGAGTCTGAGTCGCCCTTCGGGGTCAGTACTGCCCAGTTTGTTCCTTCATAACAAGGCAGGGCTTGAGAGGGCGAAGAACAGTGTTTCAAGCCCACACCCCCCCTCTCTCTTGGCCTTCTGTTGGGAAAATCTGCAGCAATGCCTTCCGAGTCAATTCCACTGGGTTCCTGGTGACAAACCACTCTGGCCGTGGCTGGTGGGTTAGAGTCACCAGAGCCCTTCGATGGAATTACAGCGGTTCCTCTGCACTGTCGCTGTCTCCCTGTCTCTGTCTCTCTTGGCCTCTGTTTCCTTCTCGCGACATGGAAAGAGCTGGAACCAGACCAGAACGTGTGCTTGGCCCACCTCTATCCCCGGTGCCCACGTGCTGGGTGTCTTGGCAGCGTGGCACGGAGCACCCCGGCAGGGGCGAACAGATGAATGGGTAATTAAACCGAGCGTTTCTTTACTGAGGCTCATTTCCCTTGTTCCAAATTTATTACTTAATTAAAGGGCGTTCACAGCCTGCCAAGAGATGCTAGATCTTTCTTTCCTTGTGCCAATGGATAGTTCATCTAATATTCTCTTTGCCCTTAATTCTGTATCTGAAACACACACACACACACATACACACACCCTACCACACACAGTCTTAGATCAAATAAGACCATTTGCCTTTGGTAATATGAGATTACCTGGTCCCTGGGTAGGACCGCACACGATACTTTTTGCCACAGCACAAGGCAAGAGGACTGGTCTAGCTCTTGCTTTCTGTGGCCATTTAATGGCCTTGAGGTTGGGGTCCAGCGGGAGAGGAGTCAAGGGGCTGCGGCTCAGACCACATTGTGGATGGCAGGTCTGGTGGAGATAAGGAAGGACCCCAGTTTCCTGGGGGTGGCCTCCAGAGCCGCACCACCCATGGCTTGCTCCCTGTGACTGCCTCGGCCGTCCTCCTCCTGACCCCCTCATTCCTTACTGTTTGCCTCATCGGAGATGAGCCAGTGTGCTTTGGAATACAGCAAACTATTGTTCCAGAAACAATGAAAAAAAAAAAATAAGATTGGGAAATGCAGCGGCTGTCACCTCTCTGGGTCCCCACGTTAGAATTTACTGTGTGTGCTGGGAGCGCTGTGGCCATCTTGCGGCCTGAGGTAGAGCAAACAAGAAGGAACGAGAGAGAAACTTGAGAAGGCTGGGATCAGGCACCCCAAAAAGAAGATGAAAAGAGGCAGTTCCTTCCTTCCCTCCTGTGGCAGATTTAAAGCTTTAGTAGTGGCCCACCTGGGGATCTCCAACAGCGACTGCCTCATCATTGTGGCCATTAAGCAGAGCGCAAATGACCCGCCAGGGCCTTCGACCCATCACGTAGCTGTCACAAGCATGGTTTATGACTTTGGAGCACGAGGTCCCTGATGGGCAACACTATCCCTTTCTTCCCTCGCCAGTGACTCTGGAGCTCGTAAATCCAGCAGGGCTTCCCTGGGGGGCGAGCTGACATCTTGAAGGTGTGGGTAAGGATTTATGGCTGAGTTAGCGGGAGCCACAGGTGACCGGTGGGGACACTGGGGGACGCCGGGTCACCCCTCACAACAAAAGGTGCTCCCACTGGTGGCTTGGGAAAAGTGCGCTTTGCTGGCATGAGGGAGGACATGTGAGAGCCACTCATGACCCCAGGGGCAGCTGACACCCAGAGAGGTGCTGGGCTCTCTATGCCTCATATTCCTGCTTTCCACACTTCCGGTTGGGGGGCAGGGGCGGGAGGCAATCTCAGCCTGACCGTCCCTTCGGCCTGCTTCTTCCCATCAGCGTGGAGACAGCAGCAGGTTTTCTGTGCTCACTACAGGCCTTTTTTTCTGCTGCTTCACCCCTGCTTACATCTGTGCCCCTAAGGACTGGCTTTGCCCAGCTGGAGGGACCTATCCAGTTAGAAGAGTTGCATCAGCGGAGAGAAGGGTACTTAGGTTCCTGAAGGGGCAGGGGCAGGGGCAGGGCCACTATCTCCTTTCCACCCAGATTCCCCCAGCTCTATGCAAACGTCTTCGATGGCCTCTGCCTCATCCCTGCCTCAGGCCTCTGAATCCCTAAGCTTGCTGGCATTCCTCTTCCAGAGCTGGACTATGGGACCCAAAGCCTTGCTTTGTCGCTTACCAGCTGTGTGTTCCTGGACGTGTAACTTAACTACTCTGGGCCTCAGTTTCTCATTTGTAAAGCAGGGGTTTGTTATGGAGTGCCTCTATCATTGGGTTGTTGGGGGGACATGCGCGTGCCTGGCCCATGGTAAATGGTGGATAATGTTAGCTTTTTTACTGATGTCAGTATCATCCTTGGGCCGACTTGTCAAACACATATCTGCCGGGCTTTGTGGCAAGACAAGCTGGTGTCACACTTTGTGTGTGTGTGTGTGTGTGTGTGTGTGTGTGTGTGTGTGTGTGTATGTGTCTGGCTCATTCCTTGCAGACTTGCTCCCACTCTGTATCCCTTAGACAGGCATCCTGTGTAGGGGAACCCACATCCGAGAGGCTTAGACCTGTTTCGAGGTGTGGCGACCTGGGTTCCTCAGGGGATTGAAAGCCACCTGGGAAATGTTTTTCCTGATAATCTTTCGGGGTCATTTACAGGCGGGAGGGATGTGGTGATCTAACAAGCTTCTCTGTAGCCTTCCTGCGGGCCTCTGGAACCCTCCCCAGGGCCAGCCGCCCAGCGCCCCGCCCCCATGGTTTGGCTGTTGGGACCTTGCGTGCCCCTTGCCCCTGCTCTGCCCCCTGCTCGCTTCCTGGGCCAGAGGGTACCAGCTAGGCCTGGGTGTGCCAAGCTCTCCTGCCAGGGCGGGGCGGATGGCCTGTGCTTTCTGCCTAGCTCTCACACACATTGTTTGTGCAGACAAAGGAGAATGGAGTTTTGGTTTCAAGGTGTGATCCGGCTGGGCACATCCATCAGGCCCTGCTGTCGCCCTCTTTCTTTTTCTCCCCTTCTAATTTCCGCTTTGGGTCCTGGAGGGGAAATAGCCATTGTGAAAGGGCCACTTGTCAAGATAAAAATCACACTGCTGGGCAACGCTGCTTTGCTGGGGGTGGGGGGCAGCGCTAAGGGCTGCTGCCCAGGGGGAGGGGCAAGCCCTGCCTGGCTGGAAATCCTAGGCCTGCCTCTTACAACTGTGCTACCTCGTTGCTCTGTGCCTCAGTTTCCTCCTCTGTCTAATGGACTGCAAGGGAAGATTCAGAGAATCCATTTGCGTGAAGTGTCTGGAGCAGTGTCTAGTGCTTGGCCCAGAGTAAGTGTTCCATACAGGATGGCTATTTTATCGGGAATCAGGAAGCAGGCAGATTTTGGGGGCAAGTCCGCTGGGATTTTGGATGGGAACATTTGCCATCTGGGATGGATATACTCAGACCTAGCTGTTCATCATAATCACTGGGGGAAATGTAAAAATTCATCCCACCAACACTGTATACTGTTTCATTCATCAGGTTAACCTTGGGGGTCAGTGTGCCTGGGCTCCACTCTGTGCTCTACACTCAGGGGCTGATCACCGGACAAGTCATCTGACCTCACTCAGACTCAGTTTTCTCATCTGCAAAATGGGTACCTTTGCTGCTGCTCCAGGATCAAGTAGAATGATGTAGCTGAGTTCTGGGGTGACTCGGTTCTTCTGTGAGGTTCTGGGCTGCAGCAGTGGGGAGACAGGTGCCCTGTCCCCTGGGGAGAGTGAGAATGGACAGCGGGTTTCACCTCCCAGAGTGCAGGCCGTGTCGCTGGTGTTTCTCCAAAAACTAGTCACTGGTTTCAACCAGCCCACGGATGCCAGCACTGGCTCTGTGTTGCTGTTGCATTAAGAACTAAGGAAAGGAGGGGCTGGCGCTTCCCTGCCCACCGCCACCACAGGTCTCCATACACATGAAGGAGCCACCCTTAGCTCACGTTTGCTCACTGTCCTCCATAGCTCGAGGCAGCGCTGGCCCACGGGGGCCCGTCTGTGGACATGCAGGATGGCCGGGCGCTGGCAGGCGGGCTGCAGCTCTGTTCCCTGTTAACTGTCCTTTGATCCCCAGCCAGGCCAGACGCTGGTGAATGATTACAAGTATCAAATCGTCCTCCAGTTTCGTGTTACCCAAGCAGGGTCTGTGTCTGAGTCACGGGAAGACCAGTTCCCCAATCCATATTAGACGGGGGTGGGGTGGACTGAGGCCCGGCCGGTGTGGCCGTGGGGGGCTGGACGCAGGACCTGGCCCCTGGGGGTGTGCTGGGGCTGCTGACCCCGTGGTTAAAAGATCATCGCTCCCAGGGACCCTTGTGGAGTGGGATGTGTGAGTGTGTGTGTGTGTGTGTATGTGTGTGTGTGCGTGTTTGTACAAGTGGTGGGAGAGATTGTGTGTTAGTGAAAGAGTGTGAGTATGCGTGCGAGGAATGTGGATAGGGGTTGTGTAATAACGTGTGTGAGTGTGTGTCAGTGTGCATGTAGGGTGTGAGAGGGAGGGCGATTCAGCCAGAGCCTTAAGTCAGGAGAGACAAGAAGGCCCCCGTCTGGACTTTGTCTGCCATTTCCATAGCCCCCCGGTGTTGCCCCTTCAGCTCCTCGCCCAGTTCCGCCTGGGTTCTGGGCACTGGGCTCCCTTTGTCCCTCTTCCTACCTCTTGTGCTGAGCGCTGGGCATTGAGGCTCCCAGGCCTCGCTCTCAGGGCTATCCCCATCCTGCCTTTTAGGGATGACGCCTTATTTCTTCTCCTAGAGGCAGGGGCTCTTCCCAGCCTCCTCTTCCCCCCCCCACCCCGCCCTTAGGGTACACCTGAGGAGCAATGGTTTGCCTGGCAAGTGGGTGAAGACACCAGATCGTTTTTGCAAGTGGGCCAGGGGATGGCTGGGAGCGAGGGTTTTTTTTTTTTTTTTTTCTGGAACTCTCAGAAGAGCCACCCTGAAGCTGACACAGGAGGGGCAGGTGTGTTCCATGGGTCATTCCCCCAGGGTGGGGGTTGAGAGACTCCAGGGGCCTGTAGGGAGGGTCCTGCTCTAGGGGGAGGGGAGACAGCCAAGTCCCCTGGCCCCTGGGCTTTCACAGATGTGTAAAGTCTACTCCTCTAGATCCCAGGACCACTCGGGGTGGTGGCCAAAGTTTAATTTTGCCAGTTGAGGATATGAGAACTCGGGCCCAAAATAGACCACCACTATCATATCATAAAAGGAAGGACAGTTACGAAAAGGGAAGTGACATAGTCTCAGTACCTTCCAAGAAAAGACATTTAGTAACTTTACTAGGACATGGTTTGCCTTGGACCCGAGTAAGCTCAAGAGGGCAGAGAGTGGGGAGACAGTGTTCTGGGGGCCTGGAGGTTGGGAACAGCTGGTGGGGTGATGTAGTGATAGGGAAGGAGCACCAGCCCCGCTCCTTCTGCCCTGGGGGGCGGGACCTCATGTGGAGCAGTGAGTCTAGTTCCGGGGAAGGTTGTGGGAAGTCGGGGGAGAGGTTGGGGTGGTGTAATAGCTGGAACCACCTCAGGACGCAGGGGTGCTGGGCTTGAAGATGCTTCCTCTGCACAGGTCTTGGTGCCATGACTTACTGGCTGTGTGACTTTGAGAAGTTACTCAACTTCTCTGGGCTCCCATTTTGTAATTTGCACAGTGATAGTACCCTCAAAATAGTCTCTGAGGCACAAAATTTGACCTTTGATATTATTATTACTATTACTAGTACTATTACTATTATTATTATTATTAAGAGCGCTGCTTCCATTTGGGGGACAGAATCTCGGTGCAGAAGGAATCAGACTTTTTCTGTGCGGCTTTGGAGGTCAGCACCAAGCTCACCCGAGCACTTGCTAGGAGCCAGGCAGGCTCAGAGTCAGATGATTTTAAACATGACCTTGCAGAAGGCTAATGGTCCTATTCTCCTGGTGGGGAAACTGAGCCTCAGAGGTTGAGGAATTTCTCACGGTCACGTAGCTAGGACGATGCCGAGCTGAGAGGAGGTCTAGTGTCATTTTGTAGCAGGTGAGCAGACTTCCAGTTTCCAGACCCTGGTGACCACTGCTGTTCCGGTCAGTGCCATCTGGTCAGCACTGACCACAGTGCCTGGCATGGAGCGGGCATTCGGCAAGTCTGCGGCGAATGATCGAGAGAAGCTGGTGAGTCTTACGATGATGGAAGTCTTCAAGCAAAGAGCTGCCGAAGACGCCAGGCACGCATTAGGGACCTACCGGGCTTCTAGTCCTGACTTCTGTGAGTCTGCGGTCAGCCTCTCAGGGAATGAAGGCACTTCTGAGGTACCGCGTCAGTCGGAAACACCTCATGCTCAGAGAGGCTGGTCTCTCCCTCCCTGAGGCCTCCAGGGAGTCGCTGCCTAGCTCCTTGTTTCTGCAAAGGTGGGGACCCCTGCCTGACCACTGCCTGCAGGCATTGTTACCTGCATCTGTGATTGACAGGCAGCTACAGTCCCCATCTCCTGCTCCCTTGCTCTGATCACCCCATCCAACCACAGGACCTTGGGACGCATGGGGACTTTGGTTTCAGTCACATCCCCTTAGCTTCTGCCCAGGAGCATGCTGGGGCTGGCCAGGACCGGATCGTGAAACCCAATAGTTAAATCTTGAGGAATTTTATGGGCAGGCCATCATTAAAAATTAAATTATAGAAGCTTACAGTGAAATTATATTAAAAGCAAGGACAATATGTATTCAAAACTCACCACTTCCTAATTATTTTCCTACAGTCTGCTATTTCCTCTGCTTTTGAGGTGATTGACATCTCTTGTGGCCGTGTGGGGACAGTGCTGCGATGGCGTGAGTCTTCCCGAGTCTGTGCTCCACGAGGTCACTTGGGTAGCTCGACGTTGGCTGCAGTGGGAGGGTTTATGCCTCAGAAATTGGCACGCACCACAAATCAGGTCTGCCCATCCCCAGAGTCAGCTGGTAAACACTTACCAGCACACCCGGCTTCAGCCTGCGCCAAATTTGAGGAATCTCACGGATAATCTCTTGGGGCTCAAGAGAAGCCATGAGACCCACAGCCTCACGCGCTCAGGACTGGGAGTCTGCTGCTCTTTTCCCAAACAACGGATTTGTTTCCAGCTTCCTGGACACGATCTGATTCTGTTAAAGTCATTTGTCCCTTTTTTTCTCTCACTGCTAGAAAACAAACATTAGAAATAAATGTGAGTCATGCTTCATTTTGTATGTTCCGCACACTAACTTCATTTCTAGCACCTTCTGGTCCTCCTTGGATTTCCTCTCTGCCGTGTCCCCCCTTCTCCTTTGTACATTAATTTTTTTTTTTACAGCTTTACTGAGGTGAAATTGGCATATGAGAAACTACACCTATTTAAAGTGTACAGTTTGATGAATTTTACCATATGAATACCTCCATTAAACTATCACCACTGAGATTCTGAATATATCCAGCACCTGTAAAAGTTTCTGCATGCCCTTTGTCATCTACCCTTCTCGTCCCTGGGCCACCTCTGAGTGGCTTTTTATCATTGTTGATTAGTTTGCATTGTCTAGAAGTTTGTATAAATGGAATCTGTAGTATGTACTCCTTTTTTTTTTTTCCTGCATCTGGATTCTTTCACTTGGTATCATGTTTTTTGAGATTCATTCACAATGTTCGTGTATCAGTAGCTTGTTTCTTTTTATTGCGAAGTCGAAGTTGTATTCCATTGTAGGGATAGACCACAGCTTGCTTATCCATTCACCTGTTGATGGACATTTGAGTTGTTTCCTGTTTTCGGCGATTATGAATAAAGTTGCTTTAAAAATTTAGGTTCAGTTCTTTACGCTTCCATTTTTCTTGGGTAAGTACCTAGGAGTGGAATGGTGGGTTGCCTGTTAGGTATACGTTTAACGTTTAAGAATTTGCCAGTTTCAGTTTGTTTGTTTACCCACCTGTGTGACCTTGGACAAAATGACTTAACCTCTCTGGGCCTCAACTTTGTTATAAAACTCAATGATGCAATTGCTTTCAATTTCTACCTTATTGAACTCTTTTGGGCAAACAAGACGGTCTTTGTGAAAACATTCAGGGCTTTCAGGAAGAAATGTGGCTTTGAGAATGCCTGGATGTTTTTACCACTATCATCAAACCCTCGGAACTCTGAGTTGATGGCTCATCTGCCCGGCAGACCTGAGGAGGACGCTGGAGCGGGGTGGAGGGCACTTTAGAGTCCCACCAGGTGTTACTCCACTCAGTCATCCCCGTGACCTCCGAACAGTGCTGGTGCTATCACAGATCACAGACGCCAGCTGCCAGTTGCCAGCTGTCACAGCCCTCGCCAAGGGACTGAGTTCCTCCTCTGTGTGAGATGTCCCAACCAGGTTTCTACACACCTCAGGTCCGTTGGTGACCCTATCTCCAGACTCAAAAGCAACATGAGGCCACCAAATGCCTCCTCTCCTCCCCGCTGCCCCACAAACTCCAACACCCAACTTGGTTAGAGGGTGAACACTTTGCAGAGGACATAGAAGTTTTCTGCAGCGGACTGAAGCCTGAGGCCTTGTTGTGCTGTCACTTCTGTGACCTGGATGATGGTGGAATTGTCCTCAGCAAGTCTGTGTGAACAGAGGGGAGACGCTGGGGGAGACCAAATACCTCTGACTTGGTCTGGTGAGGTTTTGGGAGAATGGGTCAAGGAGGAAGTGGGGAGAAGGGAGAGAATTCAGGGGACGAGCTGGTTAAAGGAGACCCCGTCGTATGGCTCCAGGCCTGCAGGTTGGCGGGTACAGAGGGTGCGAGTGCTGGAACCGCGCCAAACCTTGCAAAGGGCGGCCCCTCTGGGTCCCTAGCAAAGACCAGCCAGGGGCCAGGGAAGGCCTCCTCCTGCCCCTGACACACGCTAACAGATGTGTGCTCCCAAGAAGATGCAAATTCAGAAGGAAAATGATTTTCTAATGAGTCAGTTTGTCCGATCTCCCCGCTTCCTCATGTAACTGCAACTTTTCGTTTTATGTACTAGCGACGGGGGTAGAGGTGGGAGGTGCGGGAGGGTGCCGGGGAGGGAGGAATAATGGGAAAAAGGAAAAACAGAAAGAAAAAGATTTGTGTCAGCAAATGAAAGAGCCAAGTTTTTCATGTGTTTCTGGGGAAATAAAATAGAATTTGCAGGGCTTACGCCTGACTGTAAATTAAGGCGGCTGTTGGCTCTGTGTTTGCTCTGGGGGGCCAGGATGTAGGTGGGGTCCAGAGTCATGGGGAGCACGTCCTGGCACCGGGCTGTGGATGGGAAAACGACCTCAGGTATGGGGTCTGACAGA
The DNA here is from genome assembly GCF_009829155.1 of Mustela erminea. Classification (NCBI taxonomy): domain Eukaryota; kingdom Metazoa; phylum Chordata; class Mammalia; order Carnivora; family Mustelidae; genus Mustela; species Mustela erminea. Next base: position 91,423,339 of record NC_045623.1, read on the forward strand.
AAACAGAAGCTGGCTAATGAAAATCAGTGGTCAGTTGTGGGGGGTGCAGGGCAAGGACATCGGCGAACTCAACGTGGTTCCCTGTTTCTTCCCTCTCACACGGGTCCAACCCTAAGTTCAAGTTCTTTGCCGTAGGCAGCTAATGCTTGAGGCTTCCTTCGGCCAGGTGAGGTGGGAAGAGGTTGGGGAGATCCTGAGGGAACGGATGGAATGAGAGAGAGAACAGTTTCAGAGAGCAGGGCCCCGGGAAATTTTGCAAGCGGGGCTAATGAGTTTGGAAAATGTTTTGCAGAGCTGCTCCAGCTGGAGAGGCTCTCCGGGAGGTGCTGAGCGCCTCGCTTAGTTTTCTAATTTGATGAGGTATTTTGTAAAGTGGAACTGTTTGGCACTGGCGGCCCCCTCCCACCTGGAGAACCTCCCCTTGCCTGATCACAGCCCCGCCCATCCGGGTCCTCCACGTGCCCCGCCCACCCGCTCACCTCCAGGATGTTTGCTGTATCTGCTTATTCCCGCTTCTCGCTGGCTCTCTTATCTGGGTTTGAAGTACCCTGGGAAGAGCCCAAACCCTTAAGCGGTGTGAACAGACCAAAAGAACCCATTTTCCACATACGCACCTGAGGACCAGGCCAGGGTATAGCTGTGTGCGTGTGCGTGTGCGTGTGCAAGAGGAAGGGGGGATCTGCTACCTGAGGCCTTGGGACACTTGGGTGTGAGTAGCAGGACGTCTCTTGGGATCTGTGAGCCCCGAGGCGGAGTTGGCGAAGCGATGGCCTTTGGCATTGCGTGTTGGGCCCTTGGAATGATGGGCCCAGGACTTTTCTTTTTTTTAAACGATTTTATTTATTTATTTGACAGAGATCACAAGTAGGCAGAAAGAGAGAGAGAGAGAGGAGGAAGCAGGCTCCCCGCTGAGCAGAGAGCCCGATGCAGGACTCGATTCCAGGATCCTGAAAATCCTAAAATGGGGGTGCTCTTTCTGCTCCCTCCTTCCCTGCAGAGGGCTGTCCTGAGGCATCCAGTCCGTGCCCTGTCCACTGGTGCTGTTACTAAGACTAAGGGCAAACGGAGTCCCAGCGGGGCTGGAGGGACTGACTCCGGGACAGGGAGCAGAGTGGTCACATTGCTGGGCTGGGGGCCGTCAGCCCATGGGGCCCAGACTGTGTGCTGTGTGCTCAGGAGCGCTGAGTGTGGGAAGAGGCCAGAATGTCAGCCCAAATGCTTTTCCTCAGTTTCCCCATTTGCCAAAGGAAGTCAATGGATCACTTCCCCCTCCTCAGCCCGCTTTTGGGGGAAAGTGGATGTTTTCAGCTTTGGGGTCTCCCAGGTGGTCCTGGACCCTTCCAGGGGTAATAAGTTGTAGTAGGAGCCCCACCATATCCCTCGTCTCAAATTCCTCTGAGAACAGCACCAGGAGGCCTTGGGAAACACAAATTCACCCTCATGTATACTCATAATGCTCTCACACACTCCTGTATGCTCGCACGCATTCACTTACACACACACCCATGATCTCACACATGCACACTCACATCCATCCATTCATACTATACAACACACATTCACTCACACACAGTCACACACTCACACAAATTTACAGTACTCTCACACTCTCACATACTCACATACACTCTTACACGCTCACACACACACATTCCCTCCCCCTCAACTCTCTCTCATCCCCACACACTCACACACACTTCTCCCCCCGCCTCGGTCTCCCTGAAACCCGTCTTTGACAGCGTGGTTGGCCGAGGGTGAGTGGTTCCATTCCCGCTCTGCCTCTGTAAGTGAACCTGACAGGTGAGCGAACGCCTCTGGCCCCCACGCCTGAGAGGCCCGGAGAGGCTGATTGAGGGCGATGGCTTTTCATTTGCTGGTTAGTTCTGAGATGATGGTGGCGTGTTCGCGGGGCAGTAATTAGTAGCCGGGTTATGGAGAGAAGAGGTGCAGGGAGAGAGGCAGACTCTGTCAGGCCTGAGCAGGAGGCCGGGGGTGGGGGGTGGGCAGGTGGGCTGGCGGGCGGGCGGCTGGCCTGGGGACCGGGCCGTGGCTCAGGCCCTCGTGGGTGGAGGGCCCTGGCCTGGGAGCTGCTGCCTATAGAGCTGCTTTTGTGCGAAGGTGAATGAAACTGTCCGTGGAAGGGAAGAGATGGAGACACGGAAGGGCGCTGCGGGAAGGTCTTTGCATGTCGTTGGGGCATGAAGAGGGTGGGCGTGCGTCGTTCACGCAGGGGGCGACCCTCGGGGGCCTACCAGGCTTTGTGGCTGCGTAACCTTGGCCAGAGCCACACTTCACCTCAGGGGCCTTGTTCCCTCCCCTGTAACACAGGAAAGAAACCCTACCTTACGTGGTGTTGTGAGGGTTTAATGAAACAGGGAAGGTGAGACTCAGCATGGTGCCCAGTCTGAGGGAAAATACCACGACTCTTTTTTTTTTTTTTTTTTTAAAGATTTTATTTATTTATTTGACAGAGATCACAAGCAGGCAGAGAGGCAGGCAGAGAGAGAGAGGGAAGCAGGCTCCCTGCTGGGTAGAGAGCCCAATGCAGGGCTCCATCCCAGGACCCTGGGATCACGACCTGAGCCCAAGGCAGAGGCTTCAACCCCCTGAGCCACCCAGGTGCCCCAGAAAATACCACGACTCTTGGGGGTGTGCCAAGCACCCCTGCTCGGAACCCAATCCTGGGTAACTACATTAAATCCTCACAACTGCCCGGGGAGCGAGGTGTATTTATTATCTTCTGTGGGTTACATGTGAGGAAACTGAGGCACAGGTAACTCGGCCAGGGTTGTCCGAGGCCAGGGCACGCCCTCCTGACCATTGTGCTGAGTCACCAGGCTCCTCCGCCTTCCCTGTTAGAGGTGAGCGATAAAAACAATTATTGTTGTTCTTGGGACTGCAGAGATGGAGAATCAGTGGAATTGGCTCTTTGGCTTAAGGAGGTGTTCATATATCTTCCTCATGTCACATTCTCATTAGATGGCGTATTCTACCGCCTTCCGGAAATGCGGTGAGGGCCTGAGGTCCTGCTTCCTTTCGCCAGTGAGCTCGGCTTGCGGAGGGAGGGATGGGCAGCCAACCGTATTTTACACCAAGAGATTGTGGGTTGATTTCACTTGTGCTTAAAAATTTATAATGTTTCCATCCAGACCTTTCCACACATGGCACTTTCCTTCAATAGACGCTCCACCGTGGTTCATAAAAATGACTCATCTTTATGCTGCTTTCATGTCACAGGCTGGGGGGGGAAGAAATCTTCCCAAGAGCTGCCCAGTAAGGAAGCTGCTGGAAAGCTGTGGTGGGTCCAGATCTGTGTCATTGCAGTGACTCGGCTCCCATGAATGAGCTCTCTCCTTGTACCCAGTTTGTGTGGTGTTACTGGGAGCCCCTGGCCCCCCACAGGTATGAGTAATATGCCACCACCTTCTTCCTGCACAACTACCAAAGGACAGGAGTGACACAGAAAAAGTCTTTTTCTTTTTTTTCTTTTTTTTTAAAGGTTTTATTCAGTCACTTGACAGAGATCACAGGCTGGCAGAGAGGCAGGCAGAGAGAGAGGAAGGGAAGTAGGCTCTCCACTGATCAAGAGCCCGATGTGGGCCTTGATCCCAGGACCCTGGGATCAGCACCCGAGCCAAAGGCAGAGGCTTGAACCCACTGAGCCACCCAGGCACCCCAGAAAAAGTCTTTTTCTAAAATAAAATTTGGGGGGCCAAGTGGGGCTATATTTTCTAAATATTTCTAAAACTTATTCCTAATGTTTCTAAATATTTCCCGAAGGTCTAAATTCCCTTTCCAGATTCAGCCAGGATATCCCAGGCTGGATAGGACCAGTTCTCTTCTGGATGTTTAGGTGTCGTTTTCAATCCAGATTCAGACGAACACTTGGAGAAGACAGTGTGCACCTCAGGCGGGGGCAGGGTGGTACCGGTGGGGGAGAGGTCTTACATCATGCCAGTGATTTGCCCTGGAAGTTGCTTTCATAAAGCAAGTGACAAGTAACCTCGCTCTCCTAAAAGGAGAGAGAATTGTTACCGTTTCGGCCATGGAGCATTGCTGGCTTTTGGCAGCCTGCACCACCGAACGGAAAGAAATGCCACACCTTTGCTTGGCTGTTTGGCTACCCTCCCGAAAATCTTGTTTCTCCTGTTAGAGACTTCTGATTTTCTGACTTTCCAGAATTCAGCGTTATCTTCAAAGATATCGCTGGCCCCACCAGCCGCTTCGTCCTCCTAGTCAACCCCAGCCACGTCCCTTTCTTTATGGTTTTGGAAGGTGGGGGTGCAGAGGGTAGGAAGGGGCACGTGATGTCCCCCCCCCCCCCCCCCGCAACCCGCCGGGCTCTCAGCTGCAGTGTTCACCGGGCAACAGCTTCCTGGCAGGCACAAAGCCAGACCGTCATCTCCCCTGTGTTCGGAGCACATTTGAGCTCTCAGCTGAATTTAGAGATTTAAAAATACCATCTTGTGAAGACTGGAGGTGATGTATAGAAAGCACGCCTGGCATCTAATATTGGTACTATCATTACTATTATTTCTAGGCAAACAGATGTGCATGACAGCATCCTTGTCCCTTTCAGTGCTACTGACCTGGAGCGGGCATAGAGCACCACAGAAGTTCAAGGCATACAGCGTAGTGACTTACACGTACATTGCCAAATGATTACAGCATTAAGTTTAGTTAACCTCTCCATCATCTCATATAGACACTCAGAATAGCATTTATGTGCATGTATTAGTGGCATTAAAAGTCACTGGGTGACTCAGTTGGTTAAGCCTCTGTCTTTGGCTTAGGTCATAATCTCAGGGTGCTGGGATTGAGCCCTGCATCGGGCTCTCTGCTCAGTGGGGACCCTGCTTCTCCCTTTCTCTCTGCCTGCCTCTCTGCCTACTTGTGATCTCTCTCTGTCAAATGAATAAATAAAATCTTTAAAAAAAAAGTCCTATCTAGTATCTATATGACGGATCCACTTCTCTTGAAAGATCCAAGAGATTTATAAAAAATATTTTAATTTTGAGATAGATAATTATAGACTTAGACCAGTTGTAGAACATAATATAGAAGGAATCCACGTGGCCCTCACCCAGTTTCCCCCAATGTAACATCATGACAAAGAAACAACATCACCGTATCACAGCCAGAAAATTCACATAGATACAATCCAATGGCAATTAACATTAATACAGGTCATCGACCTTATTCAGATGTCACTAGTTTTACATGTGCCCATGTGTGTGTGTTTAATTTGAAGAGCATTTTATATTGTGAATGAGGCCAAGACCTTATATTTTGGTCTTTTCCTTTTCTAAAGTGTGAGTCGGTTGTGATGGTTGATCTGTTTCTCCTGCCAGCCAGTGGGCTCCGTTGGGGAGTGTCTGTCTTCTGCAGCTTTCTGTTTCCAAAGCCCAGCCAGGGCCTGCTTCATGCTGACACCAATACCACAAACACGTGTGGAGCCCTTACTGGGTACCAGGCTGTGTTGCTAAAGCATTATCCTGTGAGGCATGTCCTAGTATTATTATTCTCACTTTGCAGGTGAGGAAACAGAGGGTAAAGGTGCTCAGTAAACATTCGAAGACTGAATGACTGCGTCGGCGAGGGGCAGTGCTAGCCCAGCCACACCAGCCTGGGTTCTTCCGGATGGCCCCTTTTCCTGTGATGGGGTCACTGGGCCAGAAAAGACATGCTTCTCATTAATTTCTTGAACATTTCCTCCTCTCCTGGAAGCATTGTGTAAGAGTTAAGGGCACCGTTCCCAGAGTTGAACTCTGTGAGTCCAAACCTGGCTCTGCCACTTTGCTGTGTGGCCTCAGGTAAGTTACTGAAACCCTCTGGGCCTCAGTCCTCTCATGCATGAAGTGGGGTTAGTAACAGAAGCTGCCTCAGGGGTTTGTTGTGGGAGGAATGCGCATGTGGGGAGGTGTGCGAGTGGGGCCTGGCCGGATTCAGAGTCAAACCCATCAGCTGTTCTACTTTTTGTGCTTTGGACACCACCAAAGCTGCTAAAACTTCAGAAAGCTGAAACAGAGCAATATGGTACCAATTTGTGGATCATTCCCCTTATTATAATTAAAATTCTTATTTTCCCCCAATGCTTCCAGGCACTGGACTTGAAGACTCTCTGGGTTTAGGGTGTAACAATAACATTTATCTTGGGAGGGCTGTTCTGGCCAACACGAGTGGCTTCTCCTTCCCTCCCTCTCCTCATCCCCTTCTCTTCTTCCATTCATAAATATTTATTGAGAGCTTGTGAGGCCCCATGACAGGCAGAGGGGGACCCAGCAATGAGCAGAAACAGACCCAGTCCTGCCCCGATGAAGCTTGCATTCCACGGGAGAGAAAGGCATGGTTCCAATAGCCACACAGTGGCAATGATATCAAGCTGCCCAAGAAGACAGGTTGGGGGGCGCGTACAGGTCCCCCCTCCCCCCGCCCATTCCCTGCTGACCAGAGGGCTGCAGTGCCCAGCCCGGAAGCTGGAGGAAGCAGGCAGGCTGTCAACCGTCAGGTCACTCTTGAAACTGAGCTGGGAGAAGGCCTTGGTTTGCAGAGTGATGATCACAGGAGACATGTGGCTTCTCGCCACTTTTGCTGCTGTGAACGTTCATGTACAACCTTTGTGTCCATGAATCTTTTCGTTTCTTCTGGGTGTGTGTGTCAGGAGCGGAAGTGCCGGGTCATGGGGGACCTCTGCTGAACTTTCGGAGGAGATGCCAAAATGTGCAGGTTCCAACATTTCTTGTTCTCTCTCTGGCATACAATTTTATTGAGGTATAATTTATATTCCATAAAGCCTACCCATTGTAAGTATACAATTCAGTGCTTTTTAGTAAATTTACTGAGTCGTGCAACCATCACCACAATCGAGTTTTAAGACATTTTTTACCACCTCTAGGATCCCTAGTGCCCACTTATAGTTAATCCTCCTTCCCATTCTGAGCCCTAGGCAACCACAAATCTAATTTCTGTCTCTATAGATTTTCCTTTTCTGGACATTTCACATACATGGAACCTTACACATCACTCCTTACAATTGGCCTAATGATTTTACAGATCGTCTGTGTTGTGGGAAGTTTTCAGCTCTGTATTCCTTTTTATTGCTAAGTAATATTCCGTTGTATGGATATACCACCCTTGGTTTACCCATTCACCTGTAAATGGACATCTGGGTTGTTTCCAGTCTTAGGGTATTTTTTAAAAAGATTTTATTTATTTATTATTTGTCAGAGAGAGAGAGAGAGACAGACAGACAGACAGACAACACAAGCATGGGGAGCAGCAGGCAGAGGGAGAAGCAGGCTCCTCACTGAGCAGGGATCCTGATGCAGAACTCGATCCCAGGACCCTAGGATCACGATCTGAACCAAAGGCAGATCTCAAACGACTGAGCCACCCAGGCGTCCCCCAGTTTTAGGGTATTACAAATAAATCTGCTATGAACGTTCATGTCCAAGTGTTTGTGTCGATGCCTGCTTTTCTTTCTCTTGGGTAAACACCTGGGAGTGACAATTGCTGGATCATATGAAAAACACATATTTAACCTCTTAAGAAACAGCCAAACTATTATGAAAGCATCTGCACCATATTACTCTCCAGTCACCAGTGTATGAAAGTTCCAGTTTCTCCCTGATCTCAGTGCCATGGTTGTTGACTGTCCTTTCCAGCTCCTCCCCTTGGGGGAAAGTGTCCTCTTCCCACCCAGGCTGGGATCTGGGACACGAAGTGCTCAGGCTTCAGGAACAGGGCCACAGAGCAGGATGGAAGCCCAGGGGTGCAGATCAGGCCCAGAGAGCACAGGGGAGAGAGATTGGAAGAAGAAATTGGGGTTGGAACCAGGAGCGCCGGGCCAGACCTGGTGAGGCCCGAAGTCCGGAAAAGCCTGGAGAGTAAGGCTGGGAATGTTCCTGTAGGATAGTGAGGAGGGTTGCCCTCTCCCTGGGAATGGGTAGGACTCAGATGGCCAGCAGCACTCAGGCTAGTTCCAGAAGCCCAGCCCTCCTGAGTCTCGGTTCCAGTTCCATGGAACAAAGAGACCCTTGTCCCCTGTGCTCCCACCTCCACGCTTGGAGACAACCACAGAGTGGGTGTCCAAAAGAAGCAGCATCCTGTTCTCCCCAGGGTTCACACGGCCCTCCCCCAAATGTTAATCAGGACAAGATTTAGGGAAGAAAGTTCCCGATCAGCGGGTGGCAGGTAGGAGGCCGGCCTGGGCCCCTGAGCCCTCAGTAAATCACCCTGTTCACTTGGCGTCTTGCTAGATTGCAATTACAATCCTTCAGGCCCGACACAAAATCATTGGGCTGGAGAGAGGACAGTACCCGGCTAATGTGTTTAACAATAACTAACCTGGTTAAGCCCTGACTCTATTGAAAATGAGAAAGTGCGGATGGGCCTAATCGATTGGGCCTCAGCCCAATTTACTCCGGAGCTGGCTTTGGATTTCAGTTAAGTGGGCCGCTCCGAAAACAGGGATACTCATTCTATCAAATTACCTCTTTGATCATAGAATTCAGATTCTGCAGAGTTGTCTTGCGTCCGCCGTGGGGGCTGGTGGATGGAGGGGACAGGGCTTCGGTGCACACACTTGTTCTCGGGCACACCACCCCCTCCCCCTGCCCACACAAGTGTGCACACAAGCCTTCTCAGAGTGAGAAGTGTTAGTAAATATTTATCTCCCCCTCACCCAGGGAGTTGAAAATATGGATTTGATCAAATACTCATTTACTTCCCACCCACCCCCGCTCCCCACCCCCTTGGCCTCTTGGCAGATAAATGATGTTATTTGAAGGTATTCTTGAAATTTCTGACGGAGACTGTTTCTTAAGTGCTTTTAGAGCAGGCCTATACTTTGTAATCCTTGTCATATTCTGGCTAGTAAACTCCTGGCCTTTAAAAGCCGGAACCTTACTCTGTTTCCTGAATACGAGGGAATAGGTCATTAACTGTGAATTTCAAATGAAGCAGATTTACAGTATATATCACAGAAATACGTTTATGAGAGACAGCAAATACCAAGGAATCCATGGAGCAGAAAAAACCAAGAACCCAGGCAAAGATCAGCTGATCTGGGGAACTGAACCTGTTCCCCTGTGCCCCCACTCTCCCAGCCCCCTCCCATTTCCACCCCAGGTTTTTGTGCCCGATTTGGCCAAGCACAGGTCTCTTGTTCCAGGTTCCTGATAGAAACACCTTTCTGGTTCCATTCTACGCCCACCCTAGTGGGAAACCCTACAGGGTGAGGCCCCTGGAGATTATGAACCTGGAAACGCCGCTGGCTGGAGATTAATTGTGGGGCCACATGAGCTCAGATGAAGATGGGGAGCTGGAGTGGGTTGGGGTGGATTGGGGAAACGGGAGGCAGAGCCAGGGAAGCATGATTGAGGTCTGGTCAGCTGGTCTGTGGTCCGTGTTATGTGTCTGCCTGGCTGGGCTCCGGTATCTAGTTATTTAACCAAACACTCATCTAGGTGTCGCTGTGAAGGGATTTTGTAGCTGTGGTCCATGTGTGCAATCAGTTGTCTGTAAAGTAAAGGAGATCACCCTTGATGGTGTGGGTGGTATTCACCCAATCAACTGGAAGCTTTAAGAGCAAAACCCGAGGTTTCCCAGAGAAGAAGTCTGCCTCAAATCCTGCCCGAGGTTTTCACCTATGCCCCAAAGATTTTGGACTCCTGACCCCACCACCGAGTGAGCCAATTCCCTTAGGTAAACCTATCCACTTCCTTATCCTCTTCTGTTTCCCTGGAGAATCCTACTGATATATCGGGTTTCTGGCAATGATTTTCGTACCTTTGCCTCATGATTTCTGCGTACCCTTCTTTACATGCTGCCGTCTTGAAGCGCCGGTGCTTGTGTAAATGCTTCATCCTGCACGTGTGCATTGGAGGGTCGAGTGAGCAGAAGCTGGTTCCACTCTTGTGACCCTTGCCTAGACAAACTCTCACTTCTTCGGGCTTTCTGCAGGGTGGCAGACACTGTTGGCTGCTCAAGCAACAGCCCTCACCTGTCTTCTTCTATAACTAAACCCCAGTTTTGTTCTAGGGCCAGGGCTTTGGTCATGATTGGTCTTGGCCACCCCCTCGGCTGGTGATGGGTCCTGAGGTATGCATGTGACCCTGTTCTGGCCCAGAAGACATTTGGAGGAAAGCTGCTGGGGTCTCTGGGACAATTTCCTCCTTGATTAGAGAGGCCTGTGTAGTGGTCCCCTTTTCTCTCTTTTTGCTTAAAAAAATTGAGATATAAACAAATGCACTGTGAAGTGCACATGTCTTGGTGAATTTTTGCATCTGTACTCATGCATCTACTGTTCAGATCAAAATATGAAACATTTCCAGCATTCTAGAAGGTTCCCTTATGTCCCACCAAGCCCGTAACCCCTATCAGGGGCAACCATTATTCTGCCTTGTGTCACCATAGTCAGTATTGTCTGCTCTGTTTTGCTTCTGAGTGGGATCATCCAATATGTCTTCTTCTGTGTTTATCTTCTTTAAAAAACAACAACTATCTATCTGAGCAGTTTGAAGTTCACAGCAAAAGTGAGAGGAGAGTACAGAATCCTGTATACCCCTTCCTCCCACACATACTTGGCTACCCCATTACCCATTATCAGTATCTCTATGTCTTGAACAGCATTATCCATGCTATTACTTGTAGCAATACTTAATTCTTTTATTTTTAAATTGCTGTGGGATTTCCATGTGTGAATACATCAAAATTTATTTACCCATCATGGACATTTGGACCGCCTTTCCTGCCTTGGACAGTGCTGTGGGAGGAGGTAATGCCTGGAGCTATGGCAGCCACATTGCTATTGTGAGGAAATAAATGTTCAGATAAAAGCTGATAGCTGATTGGCTGAAGATGGCAGGAAGGAAGGGAAAAGGGGCCATAGGGTTTCTTAGAGCCCTTAAACTAACCCTGACTCTGCCTTTCTTTTACCTTAACTTGCTAAGCTAACATAAATGCCCTCATGGCTTGAGCTGCTTTTATTCAGGTTTTCTATTTTTACTCAAGTTTTCTATTGTTTGGAACCAAAAATATTCTTTTTTTTTTTTTAAAGATTTTATTTATTTATTTGACAGAGAGAAATCACAAGTAGATGGAGAGGCAGGCAGAGAGAGAGAGAGGGAAGCAGGCTCCCTGCTGAGCAGAGAGCCCGATGCGGGACTCGATCCCAGGACCCTGAGATCATGATCTGAGCCGAAGGCAGCGGCTTAACCCACTGAGCCACCCAGGCGCCCTGGAACCAAAAATATTCTGACACAGAGTTCAGACTCTCCTTCTGGACCCAGGCCATGGGACACTTTTTTCCATGGAGCATTGGAAGCACTTGGCCCTGCTAGGCCCCTCTCTCACTTTGGCCTCCTGTAGCCCTATGTGCCCCATCATTAACCACGAATTCACTTACACCACCCAGTCTCATTTTCGTCCTACTGGAGCATCATTGGAATTATTCTCAGAGCCCAGAGCAACAGAGCTGAGACCTTGCAGATTCAACATTTATGGTTTTGACTACTCATTGGCGTCCAAGAAGGTCTCCCATATATAGTTATTTGCAGTGTGCCTGGAGGATAAATTGGAACCCATTCTACAGGAATTTTTATTGGTCAGCCAGGTAGAGTATTGCCGAGATCCCCAGCCTCGGCCACTGACCTTGACTTTGACCCCTACTTGTAGTGCAGCTATGCTCAAATCTCTCAGCAAAGCCAACTGACCTAGTTCAGACCCCACTTTCTCTAGGAAGCCTTCCCAGACATCCCCTCCAACCACACGATGTTCCCATGACTGAACTCCTGTGGGACTGCGCTTGTACTTGGAAGAACTTAATTTTGTCTTGAGGTCATTCATTTATTCAGTTCCTATTTATCAAGCCCCTACTGTAAGGGGCTCTTCTAACCCCAGGGGATATAGTGGTGAACAAAACAAACCTGGGGCCTGCCTTCATGGAGGGTTTTGTCTAGTGGGGAGGTAGAAGGTGTATCAGCCGCAGATCAGGTGGCTCACAGCTCCGATGGCAATGTGTGCTGCCAAGGGGACAGGGACAGTAGGGGCAGTGGGTAGTAGATAATATTTTCAATAGGATTTTTGGGAGGACTTCAATGGTAAGTGATGGCATGAGCCCTGGGGGGTGACTGGAAGGGTGTTCCAGGCAGAGGGAATGGAACAGCTAGTGCAAAGACTTCTGGGTGTGGTGAGCAAGGAGGCCAGTGTGGCTGGTGCAGGGGGTGTGAGGGGCAGAGGGGGATGGATGGGAGTTGAGGTCTGATCACCCAGTGCCTTGCAGGCCATGCTGAGTGTTTCTGATTTGGCTCTGCGTGACGTGGGCGGGGCTGGAGGCTTTGAACATGACCTTCTTTTCAAAGAGCTCTCAGCAGGGAGTCCAGTCCAGTTGTGAGAGAGGGTGGTGTCAGGGTCTATGGCCATGGGGACGATTGCATAACCTGCCCTCAAATCTCAGTCCCATCATTTCATGGTTGCTTCACCTCTCTGTGCCTTAGTTTCTCATCTGTAAAGTGGGGATAAGAGTACTTACTTCACAGAGTCAGTGTGAAGATTGAATGACTTAATACGGAAGGTGTTTAGAACAGGGCCTGGTGCGCAGCATGTGGGACAAGTGTTAGCTTTTACTCGGGGGTGACACCAGTAAGACTTGCTGCGTTAGGTTCTGCACTGCAGAATAGGGGACATGTTCGCGTGCATGCACACACACACACACACGCACGCGCACGAGCGCGTGTGCGCGCACATACTTCTATGTGTATTAAAGGAGGCTTATTGTGTGGAGTTGGCTCATGTGACTACAGAGGGCTGAGAATTCCCACAGTCTGTGCTGGAGACTCTGGAAAGCCAGTGATGAACCGTGATCCATGTAGGAGGAGCTCCAAGGGCAGAAGAGAGGAGAGGAGATGTCCTAGATCAAGTAAGAAAGCAGGGGAAAAGGGATAGATTTCTCTTTTCTCCTGCCTTCTGTTCTATTCAGACCTTCAACAGACTGGATGCTACCCACTTACACTGGGAAAAAGAGGAAACCCCTTTCCCAGGACCGCCCCCCACCCCCTGAAAGAATGCTGAATCTTGCCACCCTGTGGCAGGTCAAGGGGACCCATAAAACTAACAATCACACTGGTCAGTGTTCAGTGGGATTCACAAAAGGGTCAGGGATGAATCCGAAGTTCGAGCCCTGTGAGCTGGAGGAATAGCAGGGTCGTGTCCATAGGTGGGAGGCTGCGGGAGGGGAGTTTCTGATCGCTCTGAGGTGCCCGCTGTGCCTCAGGGGGACGGAAGTGCCCAGGAGGCCGTTGGCTACTCAAGTTGGTGGTTCACAGGACACGGCAGAGGTTCCATTGCTCATTTTAGTCCATAGAATCATTATTTCACTGAGGGGCGCCTAGGTGGCTCAGTGGGTTAAAGCCTCTGCCTTCAGCTTAGGTTATGATCCTGGGGTCCTGGGATCGAGTCCCGCATCAGACTCTCTGCTTGGCAGGGAGCCTGCTTCTCTTCCTCTCTCTCTGCCTGCCTCTCTGCCTACTTGTGATCTCTGTCTGTCAAGTAAATAAATAAAATCTTAAAAAAAAATCATTATTTCACTGAGATGATGTGGTGTTTCATTAGGGTGACAGTGTGACTTATAAACAGAGAGGGCTTTTCAGGCTGTGAGAAGCTCTTGACTCCCGATCCTGGTCTACCTTTCTGCTGGTTGTAGTAAGAGGGCTTTCCGACAGATTCCAGTCCAAGCACAGCTAAAGGCCGGATCCCCGGACAGATGCTGGACTGCCTCTGGCTCAGCAGCGGGAAATCGGGAGGGGCTTGCCCTTGTGGGGAGGGGGCTAGAGACAGGCCTTCCTTTGTATTCCTCTTTGAGGTCTGAGTCTCTGAGCCTTATTGGGATTCCTGGAACACCAGCCCTGAAGGAAGCCCGATGGGTCTTACCTTTTCCCAGCTGGTCTCTGGTTGTTCCAAATGGACAATCTTTTTTTTCCTTTCCTCCCTCTTCCCCCTCCCCTCCTCCTCTTCCTCCTTCTCTTCTTCTTTTCCTTCTTCTTCCTCCTCCTTTTCCTCCTCCCCCCCCTCCTCTTACTGTTCTTCTTCTTCTGGAATCACCCATAAAGAGGGTAGTAACTAACCAGTTTTTAATGTATCACCCAACCATCCATCCATCCATCCATCCATCCATCCATCCATCCATCCACCCAACCATCCATCCATCCATCCATCCATCCACCCAACCACCCATCCATCCATCCATCCATCCATCCACCCAACCACCCATCCATCCATCCATCCATCCATCCATCCACCCAACCATCCACCCAACCATCCATCCATCCATCTGTCCATCCACCCACCCATCCACACACCCATCCATCTATCTCTATCTACCTAGCTTTTCATTTGGAGGAATTTGGGTATAAAGTACATCATAGGACCTTAGTTTTGAAGGGAACTTCAGTTTCATTAAGTTCAGACTCTTCATTTGGCTGACGAAAAAACACACAAAGCATGGAGAAGAAGTGACTCACACATAACATGGCATGTTCTATCAGTGTGGGTGCTGGACCCCAGGTCCCTGGCTCCTGCTGCCTCGCATTTCATCACAGCCATGCTGGCAAGCCTAGGGTGGGGCTGGGGTCCATACCAGAGGGTCCTCCCTGAGGCTCAGGGCACCCCACCACAGCTGGGCCTGCCTGGGGGGCGGTGCTCTGCTGCCCTCAGCCCTCCTGCTTCAGCCCATGCCATGTTCCTTGCCGTAGGGGAGTTGGTTGTTAAGTAACAACGCTCTGATGGGTGGTTTCTAGGGTGTCATGGTAAGAAGAGCTACCACTTGTTGACTATTTACCACGTGCCAGACACGGCACTTGACACTCTTGGGAGATCAAGGTCAGGAGGCCACTGTCTGCCCAAAGATCGCAGCTACCAAGTGACACAGTTGGGAGATCTAGCTCTGGTGTCTTCATTGGTCAGACTGCCGCTCCTGGGGTGGAAAGCTCCTTGTGTGCCTGGGAGGGGCACCAGACAGGGATCTCAAGGCTCCAGGCCCTCCGGCCAGCCGTGCCACCTTGGCTTGCTCCGATTCCATTTCCCTACCTCTGGTGCACATGGCAGTACTGGCCCTGTCTCCGTTGTGGTGTGCTGTGCACTGTAAAGTGCTGTGGGCACAGGAAGTGATACCACCCCGTAGCTTGGCGCTCCTCTTGCTGGGTATCCAGCTAGTGCCTAGTGTCCTTCCTCCACCTCCCCCCTTGCCTCTGAGGGTAAAATGTGTCCAGGAGAGCCACGCCCGCTCCCGGCTGGGCTACGTGTTGTGTGCGGATGGCTGGCAGGAGCTTTGATGTCTTCTTTGATGTGGAGGCTGGAGGATCAGGTGAGGATTTTGCTCTGCTGAGCCAGGACCAGTGGCCCAGACAGTTGCGTCTTTGTGAGATCTGCCTTGGGGGATTGGCCCACAGAAACCTGTCACCTCAGGACTGCCTCTTGAGGGAAAAGCAGCCTTTAGGAGAAGGGGAACAATGAGCTTGTCATGTTCAGGAATGAGCAGAGTCTGGGCCTGGCTGGCGCGGGGCGATTTGGAAGCAGACTCAGGAACCCTGTCAGTGTTTGAGGAAGGAAGAGCCTCTAGACTGGCAGGGGTGGGAGCCTCTGGAATGTGCGGGAAGGGTGTTGTCTCCAGTGGTTGTATGATCAAGTTCCCACCCTCTTCTCTCATCCTGTGCCACCTTGTCCTTTGCTCCCTGTCTCCGGCCCACACTGGCTGGGCTTCATCCTGCCTCAGGGCCTTTGTACATGCCAAATCCTTTGCCTGAGATTTTAGTTTTTCCAATATGCAGAAAATGCTAGAATGTAATTACTTAGATAAATTGCATAGCCATCCTTGTATGGATGTTAACATTTTGGTACTTTTGCTTCAGCACACTTTCTTTTTTTTTATTTTGGTAAACAACATAGAACATTACATTTGTCATCTTAGCCATGTTTAAGGGTACAGTTAGTGGTATTAAATATGCTTACAGTGCTGTGCAACAGATCTCAACAGATCTCTAGAACTTTCTTATCTTCTAAAACTAAAACTCTCTGTATACCCACTAAACTCTAAAAAACGGGGAACGCTTCACAAGTTTGCATTTGTGCTTCTTCAGGGGCCGTGCTGATCACCATTGCAGTTTCATTGTATGTGCTGCTGAAGTCATCATAGAACATTTGCTTGTTAATCATTGATATTGAAAATTCAAAAATTAGAAAAGGGTATACAGTGGCCTCCTCTGTCCTTGATCCTGTCAGAGGCCTCTGGTGTTACGGTTTCTAGAATATTCTGTGCATATGGAAGCACGAATGTATCACACATGCATGTGTATATGAATGCCTATGATAGTATTAATATTTATATATTAAGGTTCTGCCTTTGCCTTCTGTAAAAAAAAAAAAAAAAAAACCTTTTATTTTAGAATAGTTATCGATTTACAGAAAAGTTGCAAAGATAGTCCAGAGTTCCTATGCATCTTTCCCCCAGTTTTCCCAGTTGTTAACGTCTCACATTAGCAGGGTCCCTTTCCCACCACTGAGGCACCAACATTGATACAGTACTCTTTACTTTACCCCAGGCTGGGCTTATGGGTTTTGGGGAGGAAGACGACAGAGGTGAAGCGTGCTTCTTGTCACATACTGGGGGGCATATGTCATCAACATGGCTTTTCACTGTGATGTTACCTTGACCATTCTGTTAAGATCGTGTTTCTAGGTTTATTTCACAATAAAGTTACTTCTTTGGACCCCTTTTAATGTGCTTTTCCTTGGAAGGAGGCTGACATGTGCAGCCCACACTTAAGGAGGGGGCAGTTAAGCTCCACCTCTCTGAGGTGGGGGAGTAGCTACATAAACTCTTTGAAATTCTTTTGCATGAGAATCTGTTTCTTCTCCCCTATTCATTTATTTTTCAATTCAATCACTTATTTGCATCAGTATGGACACATGGATATTTATTTTATACTTTGGGTTATAATCCAAAAATTTATAGAGATTTTATATCCATATGTGTGTATCTGTGTGTGTATGTGTGTGTGTGTGTTTGTGTGTGCGTGTGTGTGTGTATGGAAAAGATGAGATTTAGGGAAGGAAACCAGTATTTTCTTTTTTCTTTTAAATTAAAGTGAAATTTACATAATATACCACTAATCATTTCAAAGTGAAAAATTCAGTGGCATTTAGTACATTTGCAATGTTATGTAATGTTTGTCTAGTTCCAAAATATTTTCCTTATCCCCCGAGGAAACCTCTTGTCCAATAAGCATTTATTCTTCATGCCCCTCCCCTTTGTCCCTGGCAACAACTCATCTGTGTTGTGTCTATAGATTTACCTGTTCTGGATATTTCCTTAATACATCTGTTTATGCACACACACACACACACACACACACACACACACACATACATCCAAACACATACACACATTTTTATTTTTATTTTTATTTTTTTTAAAGATTTTATTTATTTATCAGAGAGAGAGAGAGGGGGAGAGAGGGAGCACAGGCAGACAGAATGGCAGGCAGAGGCAGAGGGAGAAGCAGGCTCCCTGCTGAGCAAGGAGCCCGATGTGGGACTCGATCCCAGGATGCCGGGATCATGACCTGAGCCGAAGGCAGCTGCTTAACCAACTGAGCCACCCAGGCGTCCCCATACACACATTTTTAAAAAAATTAAAATATAATGTAGTATTTGTTTCAAGGGTATAGGTATGTGATTCATCAGTCTTACACAATTCATAGCGCTCACCATAACACGTACCCTCCCCAGGGTCCATCACCAGCCACCCCATCCCGCCCACCCTCCTCCACCCAGCAACCCTCAGTTTGTTTCCGGAGATTAAGAGTCTCTTATGGTTTGTCTCCCTCTCTGGTTTTGTCATGTTTTATTTTTCCCTCCCTACCCCTATGATCCTCTGTCTTGTTTCTCAAATTTCTCCTATCAATGAGATCATATGATACTTTTCATTCTCTGATTGACTTATTTCGCTTAGCCTAATACCCTCTAGTTCCTTCCATGTTGCTGCAAATGGCAAGATTTCATTTTTTGATGGCTGCATAATATTCCATTGTGTGTGTGTGTGTGTGTGTGTGTGTGTGTGTGTGTGTGTATAATATCTTCTTTATCCATTCATCTGTTGATGGGCGTCTAGGTTCTTTCCATAGTTTGGCTATTGTGGGCACTGCTGCTATAAACATTGAGTACACATGCCCCTTTGGATCACTACATTTGTATCTCTGGGGTAAATACCCAGTAGTGAGATTGCTGGGTTGTAGGGTAGCTCTATTTTCAACTTTTTGAGGAACTTCCATACTGTTATCCAGGGTGTCTGCACCAGCTTGCATTCCACCAACAGTGTAAGAGGGCTCCCCTTTCTCCGCATCCTCACCAACGTCTGTCATTTCTGATTTGTTAATTTTTGCCATTCTGACTGGTGTGAGGTGGTATCCCACTGAGGTTTTTGCTTTATATTACCCCAATGCCGAGCAGTGTTGAGTACTTTTTCATGCGTCTGTTGGCTATCTGGATGTCTTTGCAGAAATGTCTGTTCATGTTTTCCTGCCCATTTCTTGATTGGATTATTTGTTCTTTGGATGTTGAGATTGATAAGTTCTTTATAGATTTTGGATACTAGCCCTTTATCTGATCTGTCATTTGGAAATATCGTCTCCCATTCTGTCGGTTGTCCTTTGGTTTTGTTGACTGTTTCCTTTGTTGTGCAAAAGTTTTTATCTTGATGAAGTTCCAATAGTCCATTTTTGCCCTTGCTTTCCTTGCCTTTGGCGATATTTCTAGAAGAAGTTGCTGTGGCTGAGGTCGAAGAGGTTGCTGACCGTGTTCTCAAGGATTTTGATGGATTCTTGTCTCATATTTAGGTCTTTCATCCATTTTGATTCAATTTTTGTGTGTGGTATAAGAAAATGGTCCAGTTTCATTCTTCTGCCTATGGCCTTCCAGTTTTCCCAACATCATCTGTTGAAGAGACTTTTTTCCATTGGACATTCTTTCCTGCTTTGTTGAAGATTAGTTGACCATAGACTTGAGGGTTTATTTCTAGGCTCTCTATTCTGTTCCATTGATCCATGTGTCTGTTTTTATGCCAGGACCATACTGTCTTGATGATTATAGCTTTGTCATAGAGCTTAAGTCCAGAATTGTGATGCCACCAGCTTTGCTTTTCTTTTTCAACATTCTTCTGGCCTTCTTAGGGGTCTTTTCTGGTTCCATACAAGTTTTAGGATTATTTGTTCCATTTCTTTGAAAAAAGTTGATGGTATTTTGATAGAGATTGAATTAAATGTGTAGATTGCTCTAGGTAGCATAGACCTTTTCACAGTATTTGTTCTTCCAATCCATGAGCATGAAACTTTTTTCCATTTCTTTGTTTCTTCCTCAATTTCTTTCTTTCTTTCTTTCTTTTTTTTTTAAAGATTTTATTTATTTATTTGACAGAGAGATCACATGTAGAGGCAGGCAGAGAGGCAGGCAAAGAGAGAGAGAGAGAGGGAAGCAGGCTCCCAGCTGAGCAGAAAGCCCGATGCGGGACTTGATCCCAGGACCCTGGGATCATGACCTGAGCCGAAGGCAGAGGCTTTAACCCACTTAGCCACCCAGGTGCCCTCTTCCTCAATATCTTTCATGAGTATTCTATAGTTTTCTGAGTACAGATTCTTTGCTTCTTTGGTTGGATTTATTCCTAAATATCTTATGGTTTGGAGTGCAATTGTAAATGAGATTGACTCCTTAATTTCTTTTTTTTCTGTCTTGTTGTTGGTGTATAGAAATGCAACTGATTTCTGTGCATTGATTTTTATATCCTGACACTTTATTGAATTTCTATATGAGTTCAAGTAGTTTTGGGGTAGAGTCTTTTGGGTTTTCCGCATAAAGTATGTCATCTGCAAAGAGTGAGAGTTTGACTTCTTCTTTGCCAATTCAGATGCCTTTTATTTATTTTTGTTGTCTGATTGCTGAGGCTGGGACATCTAGTACTATGTTGAATAGCAATGGTGATAGTGCACATCCCTGCTGTGTTCCTGACCTTGGGGGAAAAGCTCTCAGTTTTCCCCCATTGAGAATTTTATTTGTTGTGGGTTTTTTCATAGATTTTTTTTTTTTTTTTGATATTGGGATATGTACCCTCTAGTCCTACACTGTGAAGAGTTTTGATTAAGAACGATGCTGTAGGGGCACCTGGGTGGCTCAGTGGGTTAAAGCCTCTGCCTTCCGCCCAGATCATGATCTCAGGGTCCTGGGATCGGGCCCCGCACTGGGCTCTCTGCGAGGCAGGGAGCCTGCTTCCTCCTCTCTCTGCCTGCCTCTCTGCCTACTTGTGATCTCTCTGTCTCTGTCAAGTTAAAAAAAAAAAAAAAAAAGAACGATGCTGTACTTTGTCAGATGCTTTTTCTGCATCTTCTGCATCTACTGAGAGTATCATATGATTCTTATTCTTTCTTTTTTTAATGTATTGTATCACATTGATTGATTTGTAGATGTTGAATCAAACTTGCAGCCCAGGAATAAATTCCACTTGGTTGTGGTAAATAATCCTTTTAATGTACTGTTGGAACCTATTGGCTAGTATTTTAGTGAGAATTTTTGCATTCATGTTCATCAAGGATGATGGTCTCTAATTCTCATTTTTGAAGGGGGTCTTTGTCTGGTTTGGGGATCAAAGTAATACTAACCTCATAAAATGAGTGGAAGTTTCCCTTCAATTCTATTTTTTGGAATAGAATTAATAGGTATTAATTCTTCTTGAAATGTTTGGTAGAATTCCCCTGAGAAGTCATCTGGCCCTGGGCTTTTGTTTGTTGGGAGATTTTTGATTACTGCTTCAGTTTCCTTTCTAGTTATGGGTCTTTTCAAGTTTTCTATTTCTTCCTGGTTCAGTTTTGGTAGTTTATACATCTCTAGGAATGCATCCATTTCTTCCAGATTCTCTAATTTGCTGACATATAGTTGCTCATAATATGTTCTTACAATTGTTTGTATTTCTTTGGTGTTGGTTGTGATCTCTTCTCTTTCATTCATGATTTTATTAATTTGGGTCCTTTTTCTTTTCTTTTTGATAAATCTGGCCAGGGCTTAGTCAAGTTTATTAATTCTTTCAAGGAACCAGCTCCTAGTTTCGTTGGTCTGTTCTGCTGTCCTTTGGTTTCAATTTCATTGATTTCTGCTCTGATCTTCATTATTTCTCTTCTCCTGCTGGATTCAGACTTTCTTTGCTGTTCCTTCTCCAACTCCTTTAGGTGTAGGGTTAGGTTGTGTATTTGAGACCTTTCTTGCTTCTTGAGAAAGGCTTGTATTGTTATATACTTTTCTCTTAGGACCGCCTTTGCTGCATCCCAAAGATTTTGAACAGTTTTGTTTTCATTTTCATTTGTTTCATGAATTTTTAAAAAAAATTCTTTGTTAATTTCCTGGTTGACCCATTAATTCTTTAGGAGGATGCTCTTTAGCCTCCAGGTATTTGGGTTCTTTCTAGCTTTCCTCTTGTGATTGAGTTCTAGCTTCAGAGCATTGTGGTCTGAAAATATGCAGGGAATGATCCCAATCTTTTGGTATCTGTTGAGACTTCATTTGTGACCCAGGATGTGATCTATTCTGGAGAATCTTCCATTTGCGCTAGAGAAGAATGTGTATTCTGTTGCTTTGGAATGGAATGTTTTGAAGATATCTGTGAAGTCCATCTGGTCCAGTGTGTCATTAAAGTCTTTCTTTCCTGTTGATCTATTACTTAGTTGATCTGTTCATTTCAGTGAGGGGGCTGTTAAAGTCCCCTACTATTATTGTATTATTGTCAATGTGTTTCTTTGATTTTGTTATTAATTGGCTTATATAATTGGCTGCTCCCATTTTAGGGGCATAGATATTAAAATTGTTAGATCTTCTAGTTGGACAGACCCTTTAAGTATGATATAGCATCCTTCCTCATCTCTTATTATAGTCTTTGGCTTAAAATCTAATTTGCCTGATGTAGGGATTGCCACCCCAGCTTTCTTTTGATGTCCATTAGCATGGTAAATGGTTTTCTACCCCCTCACTTTATTTATTTTAAAAATATTTTATTTATTTATTTGATTGAGAGAGAGATCACAAGTAGGCAGAGAGGCAGGCAGAGAGAGAGGGAAGAAGCAGGCTCCCTGCCGAGCAGAGAGCCCGATGCGGGGCTTGATCCCAGGACCCTGAGATCATGACCGGAGCCGAAGGCAGAGGCTTTAACCCACTGAGCCACCCACGCACCCGCTACCCCCTCACTTTAAATCTGGAGGTGTCTTTGGGTCTATGAGTCTCTTACAGACAGCGTATCGATGGGTCTTGCTTTTTTATCCAATCTGATACCATGTGTCTTTTGATTAGGGCATTTAGCCATTTACATTCAGGGTAACTATTGAGAGATATGAATTTAGTGCCATTTTATTGCCTATAAGGTGACTGTTACTGTATTTTGTCTCTGTTCCTTTCTGGTCTATGTTACTTTTAGGCTCTCTCAATATTTTCAATATTTCTTGTAGACCTGATTTGGTGTTTGCAAATTCTTTTAGTTTCTGTTTGTCCTGGAAGCTTTTTATCTCTCCTTCTATTTTCTTTTTTTTTTTTTTTTAAGATTTTATTTATTTATTTGACAGACAGAGATCACAAGGAGGCAGAGAGGCAGGCAGAGAGAGAGGAGGAAGCAGGCTCCCTGCTGAGCAGAGAGACCGATGCAGGGCTCTATCCCAGGACCCTGGGATCATGACCTGAGCCGAAAGCAGAGGCTTTTACCCACTGAGCCACCCAGGCGCCCCTCTCCTTCTATTTTCAATGACAGCCTACCTGAGTATATAGTATTCTTGGCTGCATATTTTTCTCATTTAGTGCTCTGAATATGTCATGCCAATCCTTTCTGGCCTGCCAGGTCTCTGTGGATAGGTCTGCTGCCAATAATGTTTCTACTATTACAGAACTCTTGTCCTGAGCTGCTTTCAGGATTTTCTCTTTGTCTCTGAGACTTGTAGGTTTTACAAGATGGGGTGTTGATCTATTTTTATTGGTTTAGAGAGGGGTTCTCTGTGCCTCTTGGATTTTGATGCTTGTTTCTTTCCTTAAATTAGGGAAGTTCTCTTCTATAATTTGCTCCAATATACCTTCTGCCCCACTCTCTCCTTCTTCTTCTTCTGGGATCCAAATTATTTTAATACTGTTTTGTTTATGGTATCACTTATCTCTTGAATTCTCCCCTTGTGATCCAGTAGTTGTTTATCTCTCTTTTTCTCAGCTTCTTTATTATCCATCATTTGGTCTTCTATATCACGAATTCTTTCTTCTGCCTCATTTATCCTAGCAGTAAGAGCCTCCATTTTTTATTGCACCTCATTAATAGCTTTTTTTATTTCAAAAATAAAAAATTTTGGTTAGACTTTAGTTCTTTTATTTCTCCAGAAAAGGATTCTGTAGTATCTTTTATGCTTTTTTTTTCAAGCCCAGCTAGTATCTTTATAGTTGTCATTTTTCCAATATCTTTCTAATGTCCATGTTCATTAGGTCCCTGGCAGTTGGTACTACCTCTTTTTCTTTTTTTTTTGAGGTGAGTTTTCTGTTTTGTCGTTTTATCCAGAGAAGAATAGATGAATGAGAGAACAAAATTCTAAAAGGGTAACAACGATCCCAGAAAAATATACAGTAAACAAATCAGAAGAGACCCAAAACAGGGAAGAAAAGAAAGGGAAAAAAAGAATATGATCAGGCTGGTGTGTAGAACAGAGCCACACAGTAGATTTTGGGTGTATTTTGGTCTATTGGAAGAAACTGCTTCCCACATTTTATTTTATTTTACTTTATTTATTTATTTATTTTTAAAAGATTTTATTTATTTACTTGACAGACAGAGATCTCAAGTAGACAGAGAGGCAGGCAGAGAGAGAGGAGGAAGCAGGCTCCCTGCTGAGCAGAGAGCCCAATGCTGCTTTCCACATTTTAAAGAAAGAAAAAGTTATATATAAACAAAAATAAGGGTAAATATGATGAAGGGATGGAATATGACTGTAAAGATGAAAATTAAAAAAGATTTAAAAAAAGAAATTGATAAGTTGGTGGAAAAAAGAAAAAAAAATTAAAAAAATAAAAAAGAGAGAATGTGATCAGGAGGAGACTAAAACAAAGCCATACACTAGATTTAGGGTAAATTTTGTTCTGTTAGAAGAAACTGATCCCAAAATTTTTAGGAAAGAAAAACATATACACACACACACACACACACACACACACACACACAATAAGGTTAAATACAATAAAGGGACAGAATATGACTATAAAAATGAAAATTAAAAAATATTTTTAAAAGGGATTGATAAGATAAGGTGTTGGTTGAAAAAGGAAAGAAGAAAAATTAAAAACATAGAAAAAGAAAAATTAAAAAAAATAAAAAAATTTTTAATTTAAAAAATTTGAAAGACTAAAAAATCATGAGAAAAAAAGCCATGAATTCTATGTGCTATATTCTCCTAGCACTGCAGTTTTACAGTTCTCACTGATAGGTAAACTTGGTCTTGGTGGACATTCTTGCTGATCTTCTGGGGAGGGGCCTGTTGCAGTGAATATCAAATGTCTTTGTTGGAGGTGGAATTGCACCGCCCTTGCCAGGGGCCAGACTAAGGAATCTGCTCAGATTCGCTCTCTGAGCTTTTGTTCCCTGAATGCTTTCCATACTGCTTCGGAGGACGCGAATGAAGATGGCGGCCTCCCAATCTCCAGCCAGAGGAGCGGAGAGGTTGGGGCCCCACTCCTCAGTGCGCCCTTAGGGAAAAGCGGTCAATCCCTCCCATCTCCCTGGTCTCTGGCTGTTCAGAGCTCAGCCAGCCTGTGACTGAGCGTTTCTATCTCTGACCCAGGGCCCTGTTTGGAGTCTCCAAACCCAGCTGATTCCTGTGGACACACACACATTTTTGTGGTGAGAACATTTAAATTCTAAGCTATTAGCAAATTTCAATTACATAATATAGTGTTATCAACTATAGTCGCTACATTCTACATTCAGAGTGTATTCATCTTTAAAAGAAAAAGATTATTTATGTATTTATTTGAGAGAGAGCAGAACGAGCAACAGAGAAGACAAATGGGAGGAGGGGCAGAGGGAGAGGGCGAAGCAGGCTCCCCACTGAGCAGGTAGCTGGTTGTGGGGCTCCATCCCAGAACCCTGGAGCCATGACCTGAGTTGAAGGCAAATGCTTAACTGACTGAGCCACCCAGGTGTCCGGAACTTATTTATCTTAGAGCTGAAAGTTTGTATCCTTCTACCAACCTCTCCCTATTTTCCCCTTTCCCTCAGCCCCTATAAGGTTGACATTTGGGGGGGTTCCACTCATAAACGATACCATGTAGTATTTGTCTTTCTCTGTTTGGCTTATTTCACTTAGCATAACACCCTCAAGTTCCACCCATATTGTCCAAAATGGGCAAGATTTCCTTCTTTCCCACGGTTGAATAATACTCCATTGTGTATGTGTGTATATATATGTGCACACACATATATGTATAAAAATACCAAATACATATTTATCACATATATGATTATATCTATATCTATCTTAATCTATATCTATCTCACATCTTTATTCATTAATCCATTGATGAACACTTAGGTTGTTTCCATGTCTTGGTTATTGTGGCTAATGCTGCAGTGAACACGGGAGTGCACATATCTCTTTGATTTTGTTTTCATTTCCATTGAAAAGATACACAGAAGTGGGATTGCTGGACCATAGGTTGTTCTATGTTTAATTTTTTGAGGAACCTCCCTACTGTTTTCCACAGTGGTTACACCAATGTATATTCCCACCAATAGTGCACAATGGTTCCCTTTTCTCTGCATCCTCACTAATACTTGTTATTTCTTGTCTTTTTGATGATAGCCATTCTAACAGCTGTGAAGTGATATATCACGATGCTTTTGATTCACATTTCCCTGATGATCAGTGATGCTAACCTCCTTTCCATGTTCTTGTTGGCCATTTGTGTGTCTTCTTTGGAAAAAATGTCTGTTATATGGTTTCTTTTTATAAATGTCTACTCAAGTGTTTTCCCCATTTTTAAATTGGGTTGTCTTTTTGTTGTCAGGTGTCAGGAGTTCTTTATGTGTTCTAGATACTAGACCCCTAGCAGGTATCTAATTTGCAATTATTTTATCTGATTCTATTGGTTGTCTTTTCACTCTCTTGGTAATGTCTTTTGATGCATAAAAGTTTTTAATTTGATGAAGCCCAATTTATTTATTTTTATTTTTGTTGCTTGTCCTTGCTTTCAGTGTCATGTCTAAGATTTCATTGCCAAATCCAAGGTCATGAAAATATACCTCCGTGTTTTCTTTTAAGAGTTTTATGGTTTTAGGAACACCTGGGTGACTCAGTCAGTTAAGCGACTGCCTTCTGCTGGGGTCATGATCCCAGGGTCCTGGGATTGAGCCCCATATTAGGCTCTCTGCTCAGGAGGGAGTCTGCTTCTCTCTCTCCCTCTGCCTGCTGCTCCACCTGCTTGTGCTTTCTCTTTCTCTGTCAAATAAATAAATAAATAAATAAATAAATAAATAAAATAAAAAAAAAGAGTATTAAGTTTTTAGCTCTTATAGTCAAATTGTTGATCCATTTTGAGTTAAGTTTTGTATACAGTGTGAAGTTGGGTTCCACCTTCATTCTACAGCATGTAAATACCTATAAATAAGTTTGAATTTTATTTTATTTTTTAAAAAGATTTTGTTTATTTATTTGAGAGAGAGAGAGAGAGGAAGAGCAGAGGGAGGAAGAAGGAGGGGGAAAGAACCTCAAGCAGACTCTGTGTTGAGCATGGAGCCTGACATGGGGCTCGATCTCACTACCCTGAGATCATGACCTGAGCTGAAACCAAGAGTCAGATACTCAACCAAGTGAACTACCCAGGTGCCTCTAAAGTTGAATTAAAAAAATTTAAAAACCTTAAATTTGCAAGAAGAGTACAAGATAATTTTCCATGTATTATTTGAGAGTAAACTGTCAACATGGTGCCCTGTTAAACCCCTGATACTTCAGTGTGTATTTCCCACAAAATAAATTTCTACAAGATAGTTCTACAGAATCACAATACAATCATCAAAATCAGGAAGTTAATATTCATCTAATCTTTAACTCCATCAAAGTTTTTCTGGTTGTCCTAATAATATCCTTTATAGTAAAGGGTACAATTCAGAATCATTTAGCTATCCAATCTCTTTAGTCTCCTGTCTGGAACAGTTCGGCAGTGTTTCCTTAACTTGCATGATCTTGGTACTTTTTAAGATTACAAGTCAGTTGTGTTATAGCATGTCTCTCTCTCTTTTTTTAAAATATGAATTTCAGTACCCTTATTTTATTTTTTTAAATTTTTTTATTTTTTAAATATTTATTTATTTATTTGACAGAGAGAGATCACAAGTAGGCAGAGGCAGGCAGAGAGAGAGAGAGGGAAGCAGGCTCCCTGCTGAGCAGAAGGCCCAATGCGGGACTTGATCCCAGGACCCTGAGATCATGACCTGAGCCGAAGGCAGCAGCTTAACCCACTGAGCCACCCAGGTGCCCCTAAATTTTTTTATTTTTTAAAGATTTTATTTATTTTTTTGACAGAGGGAGGGAGAAGCAGGCTCTCTGCTGAGCAGAGATCCTGATGTGGGGCTTGATGTGGGGCTTGATCCCAGGACCCTGGGATCATGACCCGAGCCAAAGGCAGAGGCTTTAACCCACTGAGCCACCCAGGCGCCCCTATAGCATGTCTCTTAATTGGGTTTTGTCTGATGTTTCTTCAAGATTAGATTCAGGTGTTGCGTCTTTGGCAGGAGTATCACAGAAGCCACCCTGTGACTCTTCTCATTGCATCCTATCAGGTGGTGTGATTTCAATTTGTCTCATTACCAATAAAGGTCACTTTAAGCCCTTGATTAAGATGGTGTCAAGCTAGCCTCCTACATTGTCAAGTTATACTTTTTCTCCTTGTAATTAGTAAATATTTTGCGGGGAGGCACTTGAATAATGTAAATATCACAACTGTCATCAAAATTTTAGTTTATTTATTTATTTCAGTTTAGTATCATGATTTCTGATTTTATTAATGGGTCAGAATCTGTTTTTACTACTTTTCATAGACTTTGTTTTTTAGAGTAGTTTTAGGTTCACAGCAAAATTGAATGGGAGGTACAAAGATTACCCATATATCTCCTGCCCCCACATATACACTGCTTCCCCAACCAACAACCAACACCACAGTGGTACATTTGTTACAACTGATGAACTTACATTGACATCATTATCACCCAAAGTCCATAGTTTACATCAGGGTTCACTCTTTGTGTTGTGTAGTTTTTGGTTTTGACAAATGTATAATGACATTTACTCACCATTATAATAGAATATAGAATAATTTCACTGTTTTAAAAATCCTCTGTGCTCCATCTATTCATCCCTTTCTTCCCCATAAGCCTTGGCAACTACTGGTCTTTTTTCTGTTCCTAAAGTTTTGCTTTCTCCAGGATGTTTGGATTGGAATCATACAGTATACAGCCTATTCAGATTGGCTTCTTTCACTTAGTAGTATGTATTTAAGGTTTCTCCATGTCTTCTTATGGTTTCATAGTTCATTTCTTCTTAGTGCCAAATAGTGGTCCATTGTCTGGAGGTACCAAATCCACTCACCTCCTGAAGAAAATCCTGATTGCTTCCAAGTTTTGGCAATTATAGATAAAGTGGTTATGGACATCAATTTTAAGGTTTTTGTGTAGACATGAGCTTTAAAATCCATTTAGGTAAATACAAAGAAGCATGATTGCTGGATCTTATGGTAGAAGTACATTTAGTTTTGTAGGAAACTGCCACAGTGTCTTCCAAAGTGGCTGTACCACTTTGCTTCCCACCAGAAATAAATGAGAGTTCCTGTTGCTCCACATCCTCGTCAGCATTTGGTGGTGTTAGTGTTTTAGATTTTGGCTATTTGAATAGGTGTGTAGTAGTATTTGTCTTAATTTATATTTTTCTAATGACATGTGATGTTGAACATCTTTTCATGTGCTTATTTATCATCTGTATATATTTTTTGGTGAGGTGTCTGTTCAGGTCTTTTGTCTATTTTTAAATCAGGTTGTTTGTCTTCTTGGTTTCAAGAGTTCTTTGTATATTTTGGGTAATAGACCTTTATAAGACAGGTTTTTTTTTATAAATAATTTTTTTACAAATTTTCTTCCAGTCTTTAGCATGTCTTCTCATTCTTTTGATAGTATTTTCCCAGAGCAGAAGTTTTTAATGTTAATGAAATCCAGCTTGTCAACTGTTTTTTTCATGGATCATGCCTAAGGTCAACTAGATTTAATCCTATGTTATCTTCTAGAAGTTTTATAGTTTTGCATTTTATATTTAGGTCTGTGATGCATTTTCAATTAACTTTTGTGAAGGGTGTAAAGTCTGTGTCCAGATTAATTTTTTTTTTTGCATGTGGATGTACAGTTGTTCCAGCACCATTCATTGAAAAGACCATATTTGCTCCACAATATTGCCTTTATTTTTGTGTCAAGAACAGCTAACTATATTTATGTGGATCTATATCTGGGCTTTATATTTTGTTCCACTGATATATTTGTCTATTCTTTTGCCAATACCACACTGTCTAGATTACTGTAGTTTCATAGTAAGTCTTGAAGTCGGGTAGTTCCAGTCATGCAACTTTATTCTTCTCCTTCAATACTATTCTCCTTCTCCTAACCACAAAATAATTTGCTCAGATTTTAATTGTGATTGCATTGACTTTATAGATCAAGTTGGGAAGAACTGATTTCTTGACCCTATTGAGTCTTCCTATCCATGAACATGGAATACCTCTCTATTTATTTCGTTCTTTGATCTCATTCATCAGCATTTTGTAGTTTTCTCTCATATAGGTATTGTATATATTTTGCCAGGTTTAACCTAGCTATTTCATTTTTGGGAGCTGTTAATGTAAATGATATATTGTTTTTAATTTCAAAATCCTTTTGTTCATTGCTAGTATATAGGAAATGAGTTGACTTTTCTATATTCAACTTGTATCTTGCATCCTTACTGGAATTGCCTATTAATTTCAAGAGTTTTTTTTTTTTCTAAAGGCTTTATATTTTAGGGCAGTTTTAGGTTTATAATACATTTTTTAAAGATTTTATTTATTTATCTGAGAGAGAGCAAAGTGAGAGAGTGTGAGCCAGGGGAGGGCAGAGGTAGAAGAAGGAGCAAGCTCCCCTCCAAGCAGAACCCTGGGATCATGTCCTGAGCCCAAGTCAGACACTTAACCTACTGAGTCATCCAGGCACCCCTACAATACATTTGAAAGGAAGGTACAGATATCTTCCATATACTGCCTGACCCCATGCATGCACAGCCTCTCCCATTACCAACATCACTCACCAGAGTAGTACTTTTTTTTTTTTAACCAAAGATGAACCGATATTGACATCATAATCACCCAAAGCCCACAGTTTATTTTAGGATTTGCTCTTGGTGTTATATACTCTATGGCTTTGGGCAAATGCACAATGGCATGTATACATCATTATAATATCATACAGAGTTTTCACTGCATTAAAAATCCTCTGTGTTTTGCCTATTAACTCAACTCCCACCCCAGGAACCACTAATCTTCTTGTTGTCTCCATAATTTTGCCTTTCCCCTGGATTATATAATATATATATTATATAAATGTATATAAATTATTATATAAATTATATAAATATATAATATTTATTTCAGATTGGCTTTCTTTCACTTAGTAATATGCATCTATAGTTTCTCCATGTCTTCTATGGCTTGATAGCTTATTTCTTTTTAGTGCTGAATAATAGTCCATTGTCTGGCTGTACTAGTTTGTTTATCTATTCACCTACTGATGGGCTCCTTGGCTGCTTCCAAGTTGCAGTATTTATGGATAAAGCTGTGCTTCCAGGAGTTTTTACTTTTTTTCCTTCAGATTTTCTACATAGACTATCATGTTGTTTGTGAACAAAGATAGTTTTATTTCTTTCTTCCTAATCTTTATGCTTTTTATTTCTTCTCATCTTATTGCATCAACTAGTACTTCCAGTATAATGCTGAAAAGTTGTCAGAGGGGACAACCTTGCCTTATACCTGATCTTAGTGGAAAAGTTTCTCATCGTAAGTGTGATGTTAGTTAGAG
The DNA here is from genome assembly GCF_009829155.1 of Mustela erminea. NCBI lineage: Eukaryota > Metazoa > Chordata > Mammalia > Carnivora > Mustelidae > Mustela > Mustela erminea. The sequence goes on from NC_045623.1 coordinate 91,454,528, forward strand.
GTTTTCTGTAGATGCATTTTATCAAGTGGAGGAAGTTCCTCTCTACTTCTAGTTTGCTAAGAGCTGTTTTTTTTTTTTTTTAATCATGACTGGGCGTTGGGTTTTGCCAAATGCTCTCTCCCCATCTATTGATAAGAATCATGTGATTTTTCTTCTTTAACTTGTTAATGTGATATTAATGTTATTATTTATTTTGATACTTACTTGTCCTTAATTTAGCCAGAAGGAGCTCCTTCCAGTTGCTTTCTGTTCTTATGATAAATCCTTATCTATCTTTGAGTGTTTCCTTACAGTCTAGCACAACAAGATGTTCCAGGCTCATCTTGTACTTTTCCTACCCCAGTCCTGGAACCAGCCATTTCTCCAAAGATCTCTGGTAATTTTTGGTGGAAAATGTATCTAGAAACCCAAGATCTGGGCTCTAGGTGTGCTTGCTATTTTATGTGAGGGTGGTGGCAGGTGCTCCCAGACATCTTGTTATATTTCTATTTATTTTACTCTAGCCAGGACTGGCCTGCTGTGCAGACATCCTTCTAATTATGTCACTCTGCTCTGACCACACTCCTGTGGGAGTGTTAACTCTAACACCCCACTGCTGGGCCATTCCCACCCCTGTGTGACAGACTCCCTTATCTTGTTGGGGCTTCAGTATCTGTTCAGGATCACCTCTTTAGGCTGTAACACCCCACATCAGACAACTCTTCACTTGTTGCTCTCCGCATCCAGCCTTGCCTGGCCCCACCTTACCTAGTGGCTCTTGGCTGAATTGTTCAAAAAGGGAAGAGAATAAGGAGAGGAAGAGAAGGAGGAAATTGGGGTGAATTTTTAAGTTAAAAGTTAAAATACCTACAGAACTTAAAACTTAAAATATCTAAATGATAGGCCTGAAATTCAGTGATTGTTTACAAAGTGAACTCATCCTTGTAACCACCACCCAGATGGTTTACGCACTAAGGGATCATTCCAGCTTCTGAGTGGAGAACAGATGGAAAGGGAGTCAAAAGTAGACACAGGAAGATTTGTTGCCTACTGATATCCAGGTGAGAGATCACAGGACCTTAGATCAGGGAGGATGTGGTGAGGGGTAAGATGTGGTTAGATTCAAGACTTATTTTGAAGGGAGAGCTCACAGAATTTGCTCCTGGATTAAATTTGGAGCATGGGGGAAGGAGGGAGTCAAGGATGGCCCAAGGATTTTGACCCGAGACCTAGAAATTGATGCCACCATTTGCCGAGAGGGGAAAGACTCAGAGACGACCTCCCTTATCCCAAGAAAGATCAAGTGTTCTCATGGACACATTAATTATATTTGAGATTCCAGTTAGACATCCAAGTGTGGGGGTTCCACAGGCTGCTGGGGCTGCAAGACAGTAGTTCTCAGGAGAAATCTGGTTGAAGATAACAATGTGAAGGTCTCCAGTGGACAGATGACATTTAAAGCTGTGAATTGGGTGAGATCACCCAAAAGTGAGCATAGATGGAAAAGAGATCTAAGAGATCTCTTAGCTTTGGAGCATTTGAAAGTTGGCAGAGAGTCAGCAAAGTAACCTAAGGATGTCAGTTGCCTCATCTAAAAATGGGTATAATACCTCTTCAGTGGGATCATTAAGGATTGATTGATCATTAGAGATTATGTTAAAGACCCTAATGGGTAGTTAATATTGACCTTTCCTTTCCCTGCTCCCCCCAAAACTTGCCTCCTTCACTTACATTGTCCTGAGACTCTCCTATCTTCCTAGCTTCTTTTTTGTGTCTCTCCCCAGTTTCCTCATCTCTGCCTCCAAACACTGTACCCCTCTCCTCCTTCCAGTGAGGACTGACTTGTAAAGCTCTTCTCCATGAGCTAATATCACCTCCTCTCCTTTCCCCCATCTCTCATCACACAGTCTAAGAACTCTTTACCATTACTTTTGAAGCTCTTTGTATGCCCCCGCTCAGTCTTACCCCTTTAGCCTCACTTCTCAGAGGTAGTTGAACCAGATGACTGTGTTTCGAAGAATAGTATTGTCTGCTTTCTGCATTTTTAAGTTTTATAAAAATGGAATCTTGTCTTCTTCTGTGGCTTGTTTTTAGTATTCAGCATTTTACTCCTGAGATACAGCTGTGTAGCTGCACGTAGTTATAATTCATTTGTTTTCTCCACTGTGTGGCTACCCCACAGTTTATGATTCTACAGTGGATTGGCTTCCCAGTTGTTTCCAGATTTTGCTATTACAAGCAGTGCTGCTATGAACATTTTGTTGGTCTTCCATGGTGCAGTACAAGGGTTTCTTAGAGTAGGAATACTCTGGGTATACTCTAGGAGTGGAGTTGGTGCCTCAAGGGAAGGCAAATTGTCACCTTTTCTATAGATACAACATTGTTTTTCAAAGGGCTTGTACCATTTTACATTACCAACAGCATATATCTCTGTTTCCTTTAAGATGAGGAATGAAACAAAGGTAATTTATGAGCATCTGTATTCAATGTTGTACTGTTCCACAGTTTTTTTTTTTAAGATTTTATTTATTTATTTGACAGAGAAAGAGAGAGACACAGAGAGAGAGCGAGAGGGAACACAAGCAGGGGGAGCGGGAGCAGGAGAAGCAGGCTTCCTGCTGAGCAGGGCGCCTGATTCAGGGCTTGATCCCAGGGCCCTAGGATCATGACCTGAGCAGAAGGCAGCCGCTTAATGACTGAGCCACCCAGGCACCCCAACACAATCTTTGATTAATATGAGTAGATTTTTTGATTTTGCAAATGTGGTAACACATTACAGTTTTAATTTGTATCTCCTGAATACTAATAAGGTTGGATGTCATTACATGTTTTATTAGTCATCTGGTTTCCTCTGCTGTGAAGTGGTTGTTTTAAATCTTTTGTTGGATTGTTTCATCTTCTACTTCTTGGTTTGTAGGAGTTCCTTATGTAAATTCTGACTATGGATGGCAAATGTCTTTTCCTAGTTTATGGCTTGTTTGTTCATTCTCTTTATGATGTGCTTTGATGAAAGTTCTTATTTTAATGTAATTTTACTATTCTTTTCCTTTATAGTAAGTTCTTTTATGTCTTGTTTAAGAAGTCCTTCTCTGTCACAAGGTTATAAAGATTAATTTCTTTTGTCTAATAAAAAGTTTTATATGTCTTTAATCTACCTGGAGCTGGTTTCAGTGTATGGTGTGATGTAAAGTTTCAGTTTCATTCCCCTGTCCCATATGTATAATCAAGTATCCCAGCAGCAGTTATTGAAGAGCCCACCCTTACTCATTGATCTACAATGCCAAGTTGGTCATAACTTATATGTTGATAGATGTGTGGGTCTATTTCTAGACTCTCTTTTCTTTCCATTGATTTTTCCATTCATTTTGTCTATCCCCATGCCAATATTTCATTGTCTCAACAATGAATAACTTTAAAATGATTTTGGATATCTTTAAAGACGAGTCCTCATTTTGTTCTTTGTTTAAATGAAATGAGTTGGGGAATGTTGCTTCATTTTCATTATTCTGGAATAGTTTGTGTGAATTTGGAAATACTTATTTAAAAGATTTTGTTGATAAAACCATCTGTGTTGATCTTTCCATCATGGGAGTTTTTAATTGAAGCAAAAATTCTTTAGTGCTTTTGGAATTATTCAGAGTTTCTATTTCTTCATGAGTCAGTTTTGGTAATCTATACTTCTTTTCTTGGAATTTGTCCAACTCATTTAAGTTTTTAGATATCCTGGCATATAATTGTTTATATCTGCTTGCTATTTTTTAAAATCTCCATGCATCTGTAGTTATACCCTCTTTTCTATTATTTACTTGTGCTTTTCTCCTTTTATCTTTTCATCAGTTTTGCCATAATTCTTTTCAGTTTTGCTAATCTTGTTTCTCTTTCAGCACTAATTTTGTCACAGTTTTTTCTTTTAAATAATTTCAAACCTACCCAAGGTTGTAAGAATAGTACAGTGAACACATATTCATCCTTTATTTAACTTCATCAAATACTAACAGTTTGCCACATCTATGCTGTCTCTTTTTTTTAGGGTAAGATAGAGATATCATGAAGGGATATGAGCCAAGGAATGTAGGAAATGGTTTTAAACTGGAGGTGGTCCTAAGGTGCCAGCTAGCAAGGAAATAGGGATCTCAGTCTTATCACCACAAGGAACTGAATTCTGCCAGCCACCTGAATGAGCAAGAAAGTGGATCTTCCCCAGAGCCTCCAAAAAGGAATGCAGCCCTTCTGACACCTTGTTTTAGCTCAGTGAGATCCCTATCAGCCTACTGACCTACATAATTATAAAATAATAAATTTGTGTTAAGCCACTGAGTTTGTGGTAATTTATTACACCAGTCATAGAAAACTTAATTTGGATTTGTTTGGTTGCTTCTTCATGATTAGATTCAAGTTTATTGGTCTTTCAAATAATCAGTTTTGGGGCTTATTAATCCTCTAAAATGTATGTTCTCTATTTCATTAATCTTTATTCTTATCTTTATTGTTTCCTTCATTCTACTGTCCTTGAAGTTGTTTAAGTAGAATATTTAGCTTATTAGTTTCATCCTTCATTCTTTGTAATATAAACATTTAAAGCTACAAATTTCCTTCTTGATATCCTTATAGCTGTATCCCAATATGAAATATTTTAATTACCATTCAGTTCTAAATATTTTCTCGTTTCCATTGTGATTTCTTTTTTGATCAATGAGTCATTTAGAAATGGTTTTAAATTTGGAAATGTATGCTATTTCTCCATTATTTTATAATTTTTGGTTTTTTATTTATTTGCATTATGATTAGAAAATGTGATCTGTAGGACAAAAAAAAAAATCTCTGAAATGTTGATGAAAACTGACCTTTGTATGCTTGAGAATATACTGACTGTAATGTTCTATATATGACCATCAAATCAAGCTTATTATTTGTGTCAAATTTTCTGTATGCTTACTGATATTTTGGTCTGTGGTATCTATCAATTACTGAGAAAAGTGTGTTAAAATCCCTACTATATAGTGGATTTGTCAATTTCTCCTGTAATTCTGTCAGTTTTTCCTCATATGTTTTTAGTTCATGTTATTGGTTGCATACAAGTTTAGAATGTTTTATCTTTTGGTGAATTGGACCTTTTCCCCATGACTTAGTGACCTTCCTCATTCCTAATAATACCTTTTTTATTAAAGTATATTTTTCTGATTTTAATATAATTACCCATCTTTCTCTTTTAGTTAGTATTTGCCTATCTTTTTCCATTCTTTTACTTTAAATCCTTGTGAGTACTTATGTAACTCATAAATGGTACTTACCTGTATTTTTAAAAATTCTCCCTGATAATTGGAATTTTAGATGATTAATGATTATTTGGATTTTTTCTTTTTATCATTTTGCCTTATCTGTTTTTTTTTTTCCCATGCCTTTTCCAGTCATTTTGGGGAGACTATTTTTCTCATTTTATTTTAATCCTCTTTGAAAGTTAGATACCTTATTGCTATGATTTAGTCATTACTCTAGAAATGTTAACAGATTCACTTAATTAATCAAATTAAAAAATTAATTGCCATTATCCTTTTTCCCCAAGTGCAAGTTAAAACAGCATCATCATTCTTCTAATCTATTATTGTGAATGTATTTTAATTCTACTTTGGTTTTTTAATCCCACATTGTATTAATGGTTCGGTCAGATTTGTTGCATAGATTTACCCACATACCCATTGTCTTCCTTGCTTTTCATTCCTTCTTGCTTCCATGACCTCAATCTGGGATTTCTTTTCTCCTGCCTGAAGGAATGCTTTAGCATTTTTTTAAATGAAGATCTGTTTCTGACAAAGTTGTTCAAATTTTGTTCAAAAATGTCTTTGTGTTAGTCTCATTTTAAAATATTTTTCTCTGGATATAGATCGTAGTTTTGTTTTTCTATTACATCAAAGATATTATTCCACTGGCTTCTGGTATCTCTTATTGTTGTAAAGTCAATTGTCAAATCTCCTTGTTGCTAACCTAGAGGCCATCTATCTTCTCTCTTTGGCTACTTTTATGAGCTCTTTTTCTTTAGTATTTTTCACTTTTATTTTAATGTATCTAGATGTTAGAGTTGCCAGAAAAAATATAAGATACCCATTAAATTTAAATTTCTGGTAAACAACAAATACATTTTTAGTGTAAGTATGTTCCAAATATTATATGGGATACGTGCTTAAAAAATTCTTCATTGTTTATCTGAAATTCAAATTTAGCTAAGAGTCTTATATTTTTATGTGCTAAATCTGGTAACACTAGTTGATGTTAATTTCTTTTCATTTACCCTTCTTGAGCTTCTTTAGGTTCTTAAATCTGTATTTATTTATATTCACTGTTTACGGATATTTCTCAAATATAATGACGGACTCAATGACTACTCTTCCTTCAAATCTTGTCTCTTCACTATTCTTTGTCACTACTCCTGTGGTAACTATGATTAGGTATATGTCATATCTTTTCATACTCATCTCCGTGGTTCTTAATCTCTCTTTGATATTTTCTACCTCTGTGAATTCTGTTTCATTCTTCTTCAACTGTGTCTAATTTGCTCTTAAAGTCATATACTGAGTTGTAAATTTTAGTCATTATATTTTTCCTTTTGTTGAGGAAAAGATTTTATTTTTAAGTAATCTCTATACCCAATGTGGTGCTGAAACTTATAACCCCAAGATCAAGAGTTGCATGCTCTACTGACTGAGCCAGCCAGGTGCCTCTATATTTTTCATTTTTAATCTTTTTTTTAATCCACAAAGTCACTTTTATAGATACCCTCTACTTAAATTTTCAATACCACTTAAAAGTATTATTAAATATAAGGGCATCTGCATAGCTCAGTCAGTTAAGCATCTGCCCTCGACAGGTCATTATCCTGGGGTCCTGGGTTTGAGTCCCACATCAGGCTTCCCTGTTCAATGGGGAGTCTGCTTCTCCCTCTTCCTCTGCTGCTCCCCCTGCTTGTGTTCTCTCTATCAAATAAATAAATAAAATCTTTTAAAATGTTAGTTATTAAATATATAAAATTATTTTAAATTCTATATTGGGGAATTCCAGTGTTTGAGGCCTTTGTGGGTCTGAATCTATTACCTATTGTTTTTGCTGACTCCTACTCATGATGCCTGATTTCCTTGTTTGTTTTCTAACTGTGACTGTGAGCTAAAATATCAGAATTTTACCTTTGGGTAATCTTCGAGGCTTGTGTTAAATGTGAATTCCTACAGAGGGGATTTGCATTGACTTCTGCCAGGAGCCTCTGGTCATTACCAACTTGATACTACTTTATTTATTTAATTATTTTAAAAAAGATTTTATTTAGGGGCACCTGGGTGACTCAGTGGGTTAAAGCCTCTGCCTTCAGCTCAGGTCATGATCCCAGGGTCTTGGGATAGAGCCCTGCATTGGGCTCTCTGCTCTGCAGGGAGCCTGCTTCCTCCTCTCTCTCTGCCTGCCTCTGCCTACCTGTGATCTCTGTCTGTCAAATAAATAAATAAAATCTTAAAAAAAGATTTTATTTATTTATTTGAGAGAGAGAGAGCGAGCTCAAGCAAAGGTGGGGGCAAAGGAGGAACAGAGGGAGAAGAAGACTCCCCGCTGAGTGTGGAACCTGAAGCAGGTCTCCATTCCAGGACCCTTAGATCATGACCTGAGCCAAAGGCACATGTTTAACTGACAGAGTCACCCAGGCATCCTGAGACCACTTTCAACTACATTCTTGGCTTGGTATTTCTGACCTACCCACGTACAGTGAATTCAGGCTGCAAGCCCTCTTAACAAGATTGGATTGTAGCTACAAATTCTAAGAGAGGCTTTTCTCCCCTTCCATTAATTGCCAATGTTCAGTATAAGCAATTTGTTTTGTAGTCCTCAAGGAGTAGAGGGTAGAGCACTTTTGTCCTAGTTCACCTTGACACCAGTGTGTAACTTGGGGTATTGACTTCAGATGGAGACATTTTCTCCTACAGTTCTCATCTTGCGTGGGTTCTGGGTTTTGTCTCTGATGTTCATTTCATGTAGATTTAGAGCATCATTAGCATCTCTGAATTCCAGTGTTCACATAATTTTGTTAGGAATATGCTTTACCTTTCTGAGAGTTAAAGGAGCAATTAATGTATTTTTTTCCTAGCTAGCATGTGTGGTTGATTTTGGTTGGAGGGTATAAAGAGCGTTTAGTATAGCATTGTGTTGGAAACCCAATTCTCCCTTTTCCCTGTTAACAATTCTTTACCAGAAACCTGTGAAATCAGCTTCTGGGTGGTTTTCTCTTCTTAGTATGTTATTGTTTTTGAATGTGCAACGTAGGGACACTGTCAGGTATGATTACCATAGCACCGAACCTTTAATTTGGGCTGAAATCATTTATTCACTTATCATTTGTTCATCAAATTTTAAAGACTACATTAAAAGCCAGGATTTTTATTAAGTCCTGGGGATTCAGGGTGGACAAGGCAGACTCAGCCCTTGCCTGCCCTCATCAGGCTCACAGTCTGGTGACTTGAATTTACAGTATAGTACTAAGCACTTTATATACATTATTTAATGTAATCCTCATAACAATGCTGTAGGCTGTGTATAACCATTTTGTAAATTAGGAAAAGAAGGCACAGAAAAATTATATAAATCACCTAAGGTCAGACAGCTAATCAGAGGTAGATCAGAGACTTGAACCCAGGTCTGTCTGTCTATAAAGCCTTTGTCCTTAACCATTTTTCTGTTTTCTGTTATGCCAAGAGAGGGCACTGTTGGGTATGCCAGAAGTAAAGGGCCTTTTTTGCTTACCTATGTGGAGGGATATGCAGGTAGAACCATTATTTGTTTTCTTTTTGTTATTGTTGTTGTTGTTAATTCTTTAAAAAATTTAAATCCAGTTAGCCAACGTATAGTACATCATTAGTTTTTGATGTAGTGTTCAATGATATTTTGGGGTCAAAAATGCTTGCAAACCACTGTACTTTATCATACTTCTCTTAACATGGACTCAGAGGAGAAATCTCTTTATTTTCATTTTTTAAATGGGAATAATAGTTGCTACTTCATAGGGTTATTATGAAGAGTAAAGATATCTAACATTGTTAGTTTTCTTTGGATGACTTTAAGTCAGGTTTAACTCATGATCAGAGTTTGGAGTTCCAAGGTATGGGAGTGAGGCAGAGAGAAGTTCATTTTCAGGACCTCTGCAGCAGATGTGGAAGACAACCAGGAAGAAGGAATTAATAGCATCTTAGAGAGGTATCATGGGGCTGTGGTGCCGCTGTTGTCACTTCTGTAAGACACACCCTGTGTAGCAATGGTGTCAGAAGCCAAGTGTTCCTTGGAATGTGAGGCCAGCTGGTTCACTGGATAAAAAATCAGGAGACTTTGAGGGCAAGACCCTTTCCCTCACTGGGCCTCGATGTCCTTGTATGTATAATGAGGACATTTGACCTGTCTACTTCTGCACTCTATGGTCTGGTGATTCTGTGAGATGCTCAGAGAGAGACTTTTTTCTGTTCTGTGTCCAGAGAAGAGCAGGTGGTAGAAAGTTAGGGAGCAGGAGACTTAACTTTTCCTGTCCCCAATCAATGTCCCCGTTTTAAGTACAGTCAGGTTTTCACCTGTAGCACCTAGAGCACGTATAGCACCACATGTCTCAATGCCACAGCCGCGTCTTTCCCAAATCAGCCTGTATTGTGCCTCTTCTAAGTGGCCCTCCTTGATCCTCCTGCTCTGAGATTTCCAGAACATGTTGCCCAGCCTCCTCCATAACTCCTGCATTTCTTTCTTGTTAGAGTGTCTTATTTCCTCAGGGTCAGGACTGAGTTTCCTGCACCCCTGTACCCCACCTGACCACATCACGCCACCCTGGCATCCAAAGCAATTCCTGATGAATGTGTGAAAGACAGGAAATCGGTGTTAAATAATTCCACTGAAGGATTTTAAAGATGGGTAGCTTTTCTATATTATATATGATATAAAAATTTTTTATAGCATGTAAACATAAAATAGTATTTCTCTGGATTTTATTTTTTTTTAAGATTTTATTTATTTATTTGACAGAGAGAGAGTGATCATAAGTAGGCAGAGAGGCAGGCAGAGAGAGAGGGAGAAGCAGGCTCCCCAATGAGCAGAGAGCCCGACGCGGGGCTCGATCCCAGGACCCCGAGATCATGACCCGAGCCGAAGGCAGAGGCTCAACCCACTGAGCCACCGAGGTGCCCCAGTATTTCTCTGGATTTTAGATGTTTGTGGTAGAAATTTCATAAATGCTAGAAGTGTCATGATGAGAAGAACCACCCTTGCAGTCCCCTCCCCTCCCTTCATCCCGTCACCCAAGGAAAGCCATTGTCAATGGCCTGGTGGATTTCATGCCCATCTTTCTTCTCCCTGTGACCATACTGGCTTCCTGCTGCATATGGAGTTTGCTCCTCTGTGCTTATCACTCAGGAGTCTTCGGGAGACTTTCCCCATAGCCTTTAGTGTTCTTTGAGAACACGGTATTGAATGGCTGTTGGGAGTTTCAAACCCACTGAGGTCCCAGCTGTGAGGAGCCGAGCCATGCAGAGAACCTACTAAGAGGCTCTTGGTTCTGGGAGCTTGGAAGTAGACCATCTCTATCACCTCCCTGGCTGCCATTCATGGGGTACCCACCGCAGGCCCAAGCACTGGCAGCTGTTCCTCTAATCCTTCCCCACCACCCTGGCCACTCTGAGAGGAGAGTTCTGCAGAGACAGAAACTCTGGAAAGCTCAGGGAGGTGAAGTGACTTACTGAGAGTCAGCCGGCTAGCAAATGGTGGATGAAGGTCCCTTCTTCCCGGCCTCCTGCAGTGATCTGGTCAGTGCTGCTGGCACCCCAGGGGAAAGCAAAGAGTGGCCTCTTGAAGCAGTAACCCCTGTGGCTGGGCTGCTGCTGGGGCCGAGCTGGCCATGCTAGGTGGGGAGTTGGACCCCTGCTCAGTCTGGAGTTTCTGCTTCCTGCTCAACAACTCCTGGGGCACCGCCTCCAAACCCCCCCAACCCCAACTGCCAGCAGGTTAGCTGTGAAGTTAACTGGCTTAGGATCACAAGCTCACAGCTCTGTGCTCAGGGTGGCAGGGGAGCCGTCTGGTGGGAGTGAGGGGGGCGCCGAGGGAGGCTGTGAGGCCCCAAGCAGCAAAACCTCTCCGATTACTCCTCTCCATTGAAGAGTCTTGGGTGATTCATTAGCATGGAGAAGAGGATGATTAGTTGGTTAATTATGAAGGGGGAAGGAGCCCCCACTCCCAGCTATCCAGTATGCCCATGAACACAGAGAACTGACAGGCTAATTAATTGGCTAATTATGAAGGGGGGGACACATCCCCCAAGCTATCCAGTACCTCCAGGGACACAGAGAACCGCTGTCCTCCCCCAGACCTTTCCCACCCTTGTTCTTCTCCAGAGATTCGGGGTTTCTCCCCTATGTGATAAAGACTCCTATCTGAGCCAGTGGGGACACCATTTGTCACCCTCAGAATCTGGGCCAAGAATGTGTGGGGGGGAGTGGTTTATTGTGTGTAGTAACGGCTATTACATGAGTTGGCATTCTTTTCCACCCACAGGCTTAAAAACTTCCTGGTTATAATTAGAACCATTTCTAACTGTTTTGACATGTATTGGGGGGCTGCCCACTCTCAGCCGAGCTGCCGAGGGCAGAGCCAGAAAGCTGAGTTCTAGTCCTACCCTCAGGACTAGATGGACTAGACCTACGCTGAGGCCATTAGCTATGCTTAATTGAGAGCCTCATGGTGAGAAGTCCTTGGACCATGAAGGAGAGAGCTGCTCCCTCTCCAGTCACCACGCTCATGTCCTGATTCTCTTTCATGGCTTCCTCTTCTTTCTGCTGGAGAGACTGGATGGAGGTGCTAGAGGGGGGATAGTTCCTGCCTGAACCCAAAGATGTTTGGATAAGAATGTATTTTCACATGTTAAATTTTTAGGTGAAGGGACCTTAGCTGTCATTTAATTGTGTGGTTTTTCAGCTCCTGGGGAGACTTTCAAAACCATACATATGTGCCCAGCCTCACCTTGCCCTGTTGATTGAGTCTCCCGACTCAGGTGGGTGCTTGGAAAAGGTCTTGCAGGTGGTTTTATTTATTTATTTTTTATTTGAAATTTTAATGTTGAGTTATAGATTCACATTCCGTTGTAGGAAGTAATACAGAGCAATCATTCAGTGGGTGGGAAACAAGACTTAGGTCCTCAGGGTTTACCTGGTCCGGAGAAGGTCTGCCCAGAGTTCTTCTGGAGAAACTGCTGCAGAGAAAAACTGAAGGTGTTGATGAACCAAAAGGGGGACGGGAGAGACCCCTTCTCACAGGGGACTCCCCAGCACAGTGCCCACTGTTCCATTTGCACAAGAAACAGCTCAGCTCGCCCAGTGGGTCCCAGATCTGGCTGATGACCATAATCATCTGGACAGATTATAAGAATATAAATTCCTAGGTGCCATCTCAGAGACTCAAAGTCAGCAGGTCCGGTTGTGGGACCCGGGAGTCTGCTGTTAATAAAAGCCCCTCCCCCCCGGTGGGGGTTGGGGTTCCTTCCTAGAGGCCGTATCGCAGACCAGTGTCTGGGAACTTCAGCTTGATCTTGTAAAAGACATCATCCCCTGTCGTCCCAAGTGGTGTCCCTCCCTGGAGTATGACTCAATCATATAGACATTAATAAGAACAAGTGATGTTTGTTAAGCATCTCTCTATGCCAAGAAGTAGTTGAAGCATTTACACACTCATATACATTATCTATGCTCATGTGTATAATTATATCATCTGTAGTCATCTGTGTGAGTCATCTATGTGAGTATACAAACACATACACTCTTTCCAAGAGCCCTGTGGGCTAAAGGCTATTAACATCCCCATTTTCCAGATAAATAGATGAGCCCTTGAGAGGTTAGGGATGTGGCAGAGCTGTCTGCAGCTGGGCTGCAAGGTGCACCCAGGTTAGGGCACACCCATAGCCCAGGTGCCAGCAGAAGGCTCAGAAGTCTCCAACAACTCTCACAAGTCACATGTGTGGAATCAAGAAAGACTGCATGGAGGAGGCAGCCTTGGCTAGACCCCGCTGTCCTTGGACAGGAGACACCTAACCTGGGATGACAATCTGTTTGCCACCGGCTTCCTTCCCTGACCTGAGACCTCTGATTTGCCAACATGAGGTGTGTGACAGTCAGGGCCAGGTGGCACCTTCGGACCCAGCAGACCAAACCCCCTCAGTCCCTCCTTAGCGGTCACTTCCTCCTGTCCTCTCTGTCCATGGCGAGTTCCATGTTCCCAGGGCTCTGCTGGGCTCCAGTTCTGTGGGGCGGGGTGGGGGGAGTGAGGTGAGGTAGGTGTCAGACCCCATCTGGGCTTAAGACGCGAGAAGAGGAAATGGACTGAGGGTCGCAGGCGTGGTTTCAAGTTATACACAATGGGCTTTCTGAGGTATGTTTTGTGCCAGAGTGGCTGGGGCCTTAGCAACTCCGTGGGCTCCAGGACTAGCCGGACCCCCAGCCAAGTAAGACAAGGCTCTGTGATCTCTGGCAGGCGCCTTGGGCTCTCTCATCCTCGTTCTCCCCATAACCCCAGAGGTGGGGGTAATGACAGTAGCCTGGGGCTCACGAGGTTGTGTGCACTTGACTGAAGCAGGACTGCAAACCATCTAGCATGGGAGCCACATTAGAAGTATTTCATACATGTCTATTTTATTATTATTTAGAGACCCTTAAGGACACATTAGATACCCACTTCTTATTACTTTCAGCCTCAAAAAATGAAGTGGTGGGGCCATGTTATGGGAAGTTAGCATTTATTTCCCTTTTTTTTTTTTTTTTTTTAAAATTCACCAAACATTTATGAAGCATCTACACTCCAGGCTCAGTCCAGGGGACAGAGCTGTGACCAGGTGGTCATAGTCCCTGCTGGCTGGAGGCTCCAGCCTAGTGGGGGACAGAAGTGACATATCCGGGACTGGAGTGGGAGGACACAGGGAGCTCCCGAGGCACTAAGCAGCAGGGACTCAGAACTTTCTGGAGTGAGGGTGGGAGAACCAAGCCAGGCCTCCTAAATCGGTAGGCATTGGTGGGCTGGGATCAGGGAATGGGGTGTTGGGGGGAAGCCAGGTGAGGGAATGGTATTCCAGGCAAAGGGAACTGCAGTGGCAGAGGCTGATAAGGGAGAGGAGAATGCAGTGTGTTCCAGAACCGGAAAGCCCAAGGGGAGGGCCATGAGGCTGGAGAGACCTCTCACAGGAGTTCTGGGAGGTCACCGGGCTGTCCCCCATGAAACTTTACTGGAGGGAGACCAGCAGCCTGCCTGAGAAGCCAGGGAGCCCCGACCAAATCTCTCCAGGACCGTGTGGGGCTCCGTACCTGCATCTTTGCCATCATCTTCAACAAGCCCCTACCTGTGTCCCAGCCTCTTTTGTGTGTGCTTAAGTAATTCCTGGGCTTCGTCACTGTTTTCTCTGGCCTGGGTTTCTGTTCCAATTATCCTTGGCACCCTTCTGTCCTCCCCCCATTCCCCATTATTTAATTTAAAACCATTCATCTAATTAGCATCTGTCGGGATGGTTTTGGTGTGGTTTTGCCTGGAAGGACTGGGCTGTGTTGGGTGACATCTTGAATTTTCTTCCAGCTCCAAGCCTCCACCATGGGGTTCCCGCATTTATTTTGGCCCAGGAATGTTCTGAGGCAGAGATTGGAGACCAGGAATTTGGGAGCTTCGTTGTCTCTGGGGCCAACTGTTTCTGGCAGCAGGGGTGAGTTCTTTGCTTTGGTACTCTGCCATTTCTCCATCCAGAGAGGGACCAGCCCTGGTGCCCACCTGGCTTAGGGAACAGTGAGTAAACAGTAAATTTACAAACAGTAAATTTGTGACATGTTTGGCATTTAACTTTCCAGCTCCCTTCTTCAGACTCTGAGGCTCCTCTCCTGTGCCGCCACCCCCTCGTCTTTTTTCACTAGTGTTCTTCTGCATTTGTTGTGTTTCTTTACATCTATAGGGAGAGGGGGCAGGAATCAGCAGCCATCTCCCTTTTTATTGTCCTTTGTGCTAGTCTCCTCCCCTGACTTGTCCTATTTGATTTTTTTTCTGAGCCTTCATTAGGTTCTTTTGTTCCCAAATTCACTCTAATGGCCGAACTGAGCAAAACTATCAAATAAAAAAGCACCCCCTCAAAAGGCCCAGAATGTAGAATCAGAGAGATGAGTTTGCCTCCCATAATTCTTATGCATCTGTGTGTCACTTAGGAAACCTTCTGAGCCTCAGTTTTCTCATATGTAAAATGGAAAAAACAAACAAAAAACGCAAACATCTGGCATTCATTGTACTCACTGTCCCCCAGTCTTCTGCATAGTGACCTAAGCAAATCCTTACAGTAAATCTGCTGGCATGAGCATTCCCATTTTACAGACACAGAAACTGAGGCTGAGAGAGTACCTGAGTCATCCAAGGTCAGAGAGTGGCAAAGTTGGGACTTGAACTCTGATCTGTTGTGGTCCCAAAGCCCATATAATGTTCTGCACTTAGGTTGCTCTGAGGATGGAGGGGTCACAAGTGCCTGTGCTCACTTTGGTAACTCTATAGCTAAAGATCTGTGACAGGGATCTGGACGACTGGGGGAAGAAGTTCTGAGTCATGAGTCTTTGGCACCAAGGGACTTGTGTCCTAGAGCAGAGCGCCGTGTAGAGAGATATTAATTAAGAGTATGAATGAGAACCCAGAAGAAGGAAGCAGGGAAGTCTGGAAGGTTGTACCCTGTGGTTGTTGTTGCAAGCTGTTGGGTTTGCCACATTTGACATCATCTGTAATGTGGCAGTGGGGTTTTTCTTTGCAAGCTAATGCAAGGGTTGGATTTATTCCATTTCAGGGTTAGACTAATGGCTGTTGGTGAAAACATTTTCTGGGAATCAGATATTTGGATTTGTTCTTCTTTTTAGGGTCTCTGGAAAAGGGGAGGTAAGGGATAAACAGTCACTGGAAAGCCATTGTTGCTATTAGCCCTTCATGTCCCAAGCTATGGAGACCCTGTTCTTGGGTCAGGAAGGCAAATGGATGTGACTTGGAGACACCAGAGAGAAACTCTATTCAGTGAAAAGGACCATTGAGACCAAGTCATTTCTCTGACCACAATTCTCTTTTTAAGAACAGTGTGGCTCTTTCTTCAGACCGGCCGATGCATGGATCCTCGTCCAGGCCACATTCTCTGGGGCCGACCTGGGGTGGCAGAAGGGAGAGGATTGGAACTGCCACTGGCACCACAGCGCCTGTCCTCTGTGGGAGGAGGGGAGTCATGTGGATGTGTCTGTCGAGATGGGTCTTGAGTGTGTCTGCTGGGCAGGAAAGAGCCGCTCAGGAGGAAAGAATGCCCCAGCGTGAACTTGCTGACTCAGAAGGAGCGAGAAGCCAACCCTTGAGTGCATGAAGGGTGGGACCTAGAGTAGAGACTCCAGGCTGCGTGAACTGGTTGGAGCTGACTCCTCATCTTCAAAGAGGGGAAGGTGGGTCCTGGTCCTCGAAGTCTCTTTGCCCCAACAGTATCTCCCAAGGGATGACTGCTCAGATCTTTTACTGAGAACCTGGCCTGGTCTTAATTTTGAGAAGGCCCATTTTGGGGCTCCGTTCACTATATCCGGGTGCTTTCTAAAACCAATGGCTGGATCCAGATCTCCACAGCACCACGAATGTGTAAAGATGGGCGAACAAGAAGCAACAAGGAGCCGGGTACCTAGTGGCTCTCCAGTCCACAGAAAAAGGGCCACAGGAGGCCAGAAAAGGGGTACCCATGGAGGGCTGGGTATTTGGCAAAGGATTTTTTAGAAGAGGTGAGACTTGAACTAGGTCAGGAAAGATGGGCAGACATCAGCATCCCCCCCAAACACATTCCTTTAAAAACATTCAAGACGACTGTTACTTCTTATTTGTGCCTTGAATTAAGAGCACAAAAATATCTTTGGTGAGATGGAAGTATCTGGAAGCAGCTCACTGTATCAGGCAGTTCTCCGAGGACTTTGGGACTGGCAGCCATAGGTCCTGTCCTCTGAGACCCTAAGGAAGTAAAGGAAATGGGCCACCAGCGTTGGCCTTTTTAACATGAAGTTGGGCCAGGGGTCCTGGAATCTTCTGCAACAGTAATGAAATTTGGAAGTAGTGGATCCACATCAGATCCAAATTACTCAAAAGGATCCCCAGAGGTGCCAAGCCAGGACCCCGAGCCTAGCTGTACCTCAGCTGTACCTCTGGGGAGCTTCTAAGTGGGACCTCTCAGCAGACATGAGAATCAGAATCTCTGGGAGAGGGACCCTGGGATCTGTAACTAGAAGATCCTGAAGCAGGCCCAGGGTGGAGTGTGTATTTGGGGATCCCTCTTCGGGGCCCCTCACCATGTGAAGCATTTGACCTGGACCTTCTACATTTCTGATTTGGGCCTAGGCCTGTGATGTTGTAGGAAACGTAGGCAGCCCTCCCCCCACGTTTGTGTGGGGTCCCCAACAGTGCATCTCAGCAGCTCTGGTCCACGGGTAAGCGGACCCACTGGACCTTCCCCAAGCTCTTCTCTGAGGCAAGAACCATTGGCATCCAGAGTTATCCTTCATCCCGTGGGGACACACTGGGACATGGCTAAATGCAGTTGTGAAAGCAATTTTTCTCAGATCAGGATCATATAAGACAATTCCTTGGCATTTAAATTATTATAATGAGTTGAGTTCTACTTCAAAGGGGGCTAATTTAATATAAGAAGAGCTGGGGCTCTAAAGGGCTGTAATTAGATTTCTTTCCACACCCCCTCATGCTTTTTTTGTGAAGAGCAGCCAGGGCCGCTAGATTGTGTTATGTTTGGGTCCAGCATGAAGAAACTTGGAAGCCAGGCCTGGCTGGGGAAGGCCATCCGTCTGACTCAAGCCTGACAGCCCAGATCCTGCTCCCAGCAGGAGAGGGGCCTGACCACCATGAAAGTCAATAAGATTTAGGGTGGCAGGGGCAGGGAGTGGAGAGGGAGGGGGTCTGGGGTGGCAGAGGCCTTCCTATTCTGGTTTGGTGAGATGGAGGGGGCAGTTAGGTGAGTGGGATCTGGAGCTGCGCTGTGTCTGAATCCCAACCCTTCCCTTTCCCACCTATGTGACCCTGAGGGTGTGGCATTACCTCTCTACACCTCAGTTTCCTTATCTGCGAAATGGGCTAATGATAGAACCCATCCGATAAGGCAGCTGGGAACACTAAATGTACTAGAACACATATAGTGGCTAGAACAGCCCCTGGCACAGAGGGACTATTGTTGATTATTTTCTAAAGGATGGACATCAAAAGATGGCTTCCCAAGGTTGGGACTGGTCTAATTTTGCATTGGGCTCAGAAGCCAGTGTGAGGAAATACTCAGGAGAGGATCTGTCTCTGCTGCTGTGACAGGATCAAAGAGACCACAGGTCAAGTCCTGGCTTTGCCACTTATTTGCTGTGTGGCCTTGGACAAATTGCTTTACCTCTCTGAGCTTCGGTGTCTTTGTCAATAAAGGAAAGATAAGAATAAACTCAAGTGAAAGAGAGGTGAAATGAAGGGAAGGTGGCCGTCGGAACACCCAGCACCTGGCCAGCTTCACAGTGGGACCTTAAATGTCATTACCCAAAACTATTCATTCTCAAAAGTAAACATTTTCACGTATTCTATCTTTGGATGCATCTTGTGATTGGTGGTGTGTTATGGTTGCTGTTGTCTGAGCAAACACCAAAAGCAATAGTGTCAAGACTTGTAGAAAATCCAGGGGGAGGTTGAAAACAAACTGGTTGTGGGAGGCAGTCGGAGGGGCATGGCAAGCTCTCCATGTTCAGTGACCTTGCCCACAAGGGGTCAAAGTGTGCCACCACTACATCATGGTGAAGCCAGCCCAGGTGCCCAGCACCCATGCCTTGCATTTCTGTCGTGGATTCTTTCAGAAGAATCTCGCCCAAGATGATGGTGACCTGTAATGCCCACAGCGGGGCTGCGGCCTCCTGGGTGCCCGGTGCTGTGCTAGTCGCACACATGTTGGCCCATCTGTGTAGCAGCAGCAGCAGCAGCAGCAGCAGCAGTATTAACTGGAGTGCTCGCACGAGCCAGGCACCATGCCAGGCCCTTGACAGGTATTGTCTCATGCAATGCCGATGGGACACAGATGACAGGTGGGCTAAGGTGGGGGCTTCTGCTGTCAGAGGCCATGGGTTCGAATCTTGACTTTGCTTCTTTCTGATCAACTTGGAAAGTCACTTAACCCACTTAGGTCTGCTTTTCCATCTGTCCGGGAAGAGGATCATAGTGTCACAGGCTATTAAAAAGATTAAATAATGCATGTGATGCTCCTGGCACAGCATCTGGCACACTCAGCAGGTGTTCAAATAACACTGCTGATTGTCAGTGTTGAAAATCATCTGTCCAGCAACCGGAATATTTAGGCACTGCGTGTCTATGAGAGATGAGGAAACAGAGATCCGGGGAGGTAAAATGACTTGACTAAGGTCTCTGAGTAAGTAGATGGCTTCGCCAGGATTTAGAGCCGGGACTGGTGGACACCGACCCTCTGCTCTCTCTGCTTAGTATTCTGCTCTCTCCTCAGTGACCAGGACTGCTATTCTTGTCTTGGGTAAGGGCCTAGAAGGCGATGTCCCCAGAGATCCCAGCCAGAGAGTAGGTGACAGTATAGCAGAAAGCTTAGGGGTGTAAGATCTGGAGTCAGCCTGCCAACTTCATACTCCCTGGCTATGTGACTTTGGTCAAGTAACTTAACCTCTCTGGGCCTGTTTCTTTACTGGTAAAATCAGGTTGTTGACAATAAGGAGGATGACCTATATAGGAAATGTAATGTGCTTGACACCGGGCCTCCGCATGTGCCTCCATGTGTGTTAGAGTTCTCTTGGTGTATCCACCTGAAGATGAACCCCAGGAAGCCTTCAGAGGTCGAGAGCCGCCCAGTAGGGCCTGCAGGGGTGTGAGGACTTTCGGACAGTGGCAAAACTATTGTTTCCAGTTCTCTGGCCAGGGTAGGGGTCCAGGAGGGCTGGCCAGCAGCCCCAGCTGTCCGGGCTAGGTTGGAGTTTGGTCAGTAGGAGAGATCAGATCCTGGAAATTGCATGCCAGGCAGGAGGGAGCCAGGCTCTCAATGCCCATTTGGGAACACTGCGTTAAAGAATTCCACTTCAAAGGCTCAATCTTCAGATGCCCGGCCCTTCCCCAGCCTCAGCCACAAGCCATAGATTCTGCACTGCAGCCATGGGGCCTGCCAGCAACTGTTCTCCAGGGATGGAGAGGCGCTGGATTTCTGAGCTGGGACAGAACCCAGAGTGGCTGGGGCAGACCAGTGCTTCATCTACTCGAGCCTGAAGACATCAGACAGAGAATGAGAAGCATGTTGAGACTCTGCCTGATTTCTCTGAAGCAGGAACACGAGCACAAGCTTCCTCTCCCTCTTTCATTCTCCTTCCTTATTCCTGTAGACATAAAGAAAATTCGGAGGATCCAGGTTAGTAAAAAGAAAAAAATAAAGGTCCTCCATGAATTCACAGTCTGTGAATGTTTCGGTGCCTATTTTTTTTCCTATGGGAAGATGTATGTGTAGACTTTTTAAAAAATACCTGGAAAATAGAATCATTTCTCTCTGTGAAGTGCTCAAAACAGTACCTGGTACATAGTAAATGTTTAATAAATGTCATGTTATTATTATTATTATTGCTTCCATTTTATAGCCTGGTTTTCTCTCATTTTAAAAAGGATCTTATTTATTTATTTATTTGAGAGCGTGAGTGCAGGGAGGAGCAGAGGGAGAGAGAGAGAGAAAGAGAGAGAGAAACAAGCAGACTCTCTAATGAGTACAGAGCTTGACTCAGGGCTTGATCCCATAACTCTTGAGATTATGACCTGAGCCAAAACCAAGAGTTGGACGCTTAACTGACTGAGCTACCCAGGCACCACCCAATTGTATCTCTTGAACAGAGATTTAGCTCTCTGCGAATCAGATGCCTTATTCTTCTCTGTAATCTAGTGCTTGGCACATAGTAGGTGCTTATTAAGTATTTTTTGAACAAATGGACGAAAATCATTTCTTCCTCTGATTAGATCTTCATCTGTAATATTTAACAGTGGCATAAGTAATGTATTGTTGATTTCGTTTCTAAAGCTGTGGCTGGTGCCTATTTTAAAAAATCACTCCCAACTCTGAGCTCCCCAACTCATTTAGCATCCTATCCCAGACTCATCCCCATGTGTAGGAGATGGGGGATGCTGTGTTCCCTGGAGCCTGGGGACCCAGCAGCATTTCAGAGAAGCCACTAGCTAGCCTGCGGGCTGCCAGCGCCCTCCTTGGCTCACAGAAACCACCAATCATCGACTTAAACTGTCTAGGTAGCGCGCAGACAAGTAAACCCCAACTCCTGCATTTTTGATGAAGTCGACATTATACAAATGCTCGGGGTTTATTTGGTCAGACCCGGCATCAAGTGGCTGAATCAATAATGAGACACCGCGAGGAATAAAGCATTAAACAGGCTGTTCTGCAAGGCAAGCAGCTGGGAGGTCAAGTCCGGTGACCCAGCATGGCCCATGGCCAGTGGTCCCCCTCCCCGGGCTGCCAAGCAGGGAGATGGCTGGGCACGCAGATGGCATCATCAGTCTCTCCAAGCTGGAGAGGCAGTGCGGAAAACCTCGAGGCTAGCAGCCCAGAAACATGGAAATAGTATCCACTTTGTGGCCTCAGGCAGGCTATTTTTTGCCCATCTGCCTCAGTTGGGAAAACAGATCCTTGACAAGGGATCAAGGTCCTTCCCAGCTATGGGATTCGGTGCAGTCAGCAGGAACTTGGGGATATGTGTGGTCCAGTGCTGAGTCTGTTAAGAGCCACAAACGAGCAGGACTTGGGAAACTCATCATGGACACTCCTAGTTTTCTTTCCCAGCTGGGGAGGCAGTCTTCTCTGTGCTTCGAGATTCTTGGCCTTGGGGATCATTGAGAAGAGGCTTCCTCTGGCCTCTGTTCCATCCAGAGGACATTTGACGATAAGGCTCTGAAGTGAAGGAGGTCTAACCCCCAGACCTTCTAGCCCAGGTCACATCTTTGGCCCCTGCCATAAGATGTCTAACTTTGGGACAGGAATCTGCCCGCTCCCCGAAGAGGGAGAGGCTGGCAAAGGGAGGAAGGTGGAGGCAAGTGGGGAGCAAGGAACTGTGGGAGCAGGTGACAGGTAGGGGTCTCTGGTTTACCCTGACATGTCCAACTTTTGCCTGCTCATACCTACCTCTGCCTAGAGCTTGAGTCCTCAAAGCCTGGGCGGTGTGGGGCAGTGGCATTGGCCATGCCTGAGAACTGATGGAAATGCAGTGTCTTGGCTCTACACACACCTGCCGGAGCGGAACCGGGACATCACCATCCAGGTTGGAGAAGTGCTGCTCCGGGGGCCTGGCCGTGGGGGTGGGGGTGGGGGTGGGGGGAGGGGCGTCTCGTTCACAGAGCCAGCGCAGACAGTGGTGTGTCTGCTGGTGAGGTGTGTCTAGTCACCCAGCTCTGAGGAGCGCGGTCGGCCTCCCAGCCATGGGAGGGGATGCTTGGGAAACACCTGTTCTCTGAGGTGGTTTATCTGTGCTTATTTTTGAAACCAGACTGAGTCACAGGACACTTCCGTCTGTTGGTTTAGAGGCATCTCGAAGGACTTCCCCACTCTACTCTTTCTCCTGTGAGAGTAAAAACAGTAAGTTCAACAAATATTCACTTAGTGCCTGCTGTGGGCCAGAATCTGGGCTGGGGACGTAGGGTCAGGGAAGGGGATCCCAGGCCCGAGTACATTGTGGTCAGGCAGCACCCAAGGGGGCCAACAGCATCCAGTTTGATCCCCACACACGGATTCTAATTACAGGAAGGGCTTCCTGAGACACCAGGTCTGTCTCTTACCCTGATCCACAGTGGATTTTAATCAGAAGAATTGCCCAAGGATTTTTTAAAAAATATATTTGCCTGGGTCTCCCCTCAGGGTGTCTGCTCAGTAAGGCTGAATCAGAAAAAGCTTCCATGGGCCTATTTGGGCTCTTAATTTCAGCCTGCTAACAACCTGATTTGTAAGGCAGTGCCATCATTTCTGGCTTCTCAGGAGCTAAGACTGGTTTGTCTCTAATGATCCAAGGATCAGGTCATTCCCTGGCACAGGCTGGGGGTGGTGGGGCACTGGCTGCTGGGTGTTAAAATTCATTCTCTTCTTCCTGGGCACACTGCTGGACTGCAAGTCCCAGTCCTCTTGGAGTTCAGTGTGGTCATGTGACTAAGTTCTTGCTAATAGAATGGTGACGGATACCTCTTATGGCTAAGCCTAGAGAAAGTGGCTTTGTCTTCTGCAGGGGCTCCCCGATTCTGGCTAGCTGAGACCTCATTCACACGGAGTTCCCAAAGGATGGTAGAACCACAAGAAGGAAGGAACCCAGGTCCCTGAATCTCCACATAGAGCTGAGATACTTGCCGCCTGTCGACATTTATCACGGGTATGCAGGAGAGACAGACATATGTTTTGTTGTTGTCCTTTTTTTTTTTTTAAGATTTTATTTATTTATATGAGAAAGCATAAGACAGCATGAGAGAGAGAGCACGACCGGGGGTGGGGGGAGGGGCAAGGGGAGGAAGAGACTCCCCGCTGAATGGAGAACCCAATGTGGACTCAGTCCCAGGATCCTGAGATCTGAGTTAAGTCGATGCTTAACTGACTAAGCCACCCAGGCGTCCCTGTTGTTTGTTCTTAAAGACGTAGAGTTTGGGAGTTTTCCTATGTTACAACAGCTTGCCTTACCTTAACTAACACAGCTGTCTCTGCCCCACTTTTTTCCCCCAGCACATTTTTACCTCCATGTTCAGAATTCAAAATTTGGCCTTATGCCACTGTACTAATGTTCTTATTAGGGAGAAGATAAGGCTTTATGCTAATAGAGCCTGACCCATCAGTATATAAACAGAGACTTTTGCATCTGATTCTAATTTAATTTCCATTTTGAGCAGTTACGCCTGTAAGGCTTGATATTGCCTAGCTTTTATTCTTTCTTACAGAACTTCCAAAGAGTCAACACAAATTATACTTATTTTTAAATAGGAAAATATCATCCTATCTTGGAATTACAGCACAGGTCCTTTGGATATATTTGTAAACCTAAGATATATTTGGGGATTTTAGTGATCTTATTTTTTCCTATCTCTTAAAAAATTTTGCTATACTCTACTTACTGACTATTCTCAATTATGCTAAAAGACTAAAATTAAAAAATGGAACAATGGTGGAAGGATCTAGAAGGATACTGTAAGAGGGACGTAAGTTCTCACTGTTGTATCGTCTATAGTTTTCTTACTGTGTTGCTGCGGTAGGCAGAATAATGTACACTTCCCCCAAAGATGTCCACATCCTAATTCCTGGAAACTGTGACTATGTTATCTTATACGGAAAAAGGGACTTTGAAGATGTGATTAAGTTAAGGACTTTGAGATGGAAGATTATTCTGGATTATCTGGTCCCAACATAATAATAAGGGTCTCTAAAACAGCATGTGACAATGGAAGCAGAGAACCAGAGTGACGGAGCTTGAGAAAGACTGACTAGCTATTGCTGGCTTATAAGATGGGGGACTGGGGTCATGAACCAGGGATTGTGGGCAACCTGGGAAAGACAAGGAGATAGTCCTCACTCTTCCCCAGAGAGTTTCCAGAGGAACACAGCCTTTCTGACAACTTGGTTTTAGCCTAGTGAGACCCATTTTGGACTTCTGACCTCCAGGACTATAAGGTAGTGTTATTTTAAGTCACCAAATTTGTGGGTTTTTTTTTTTTTTTTTTTTTTTTTTTTTACAGCAGCAGTAGGAAACATGTAGTTGCCCCAAATAGTGTATCATCAGAAGATATAAAGAGAAGACTAGAGATACTGTCTTATGGTCTGACATTAATTTTTATTGAACACAACTGAAAAATCAGAAATTTTTCCTTTTCCATCTCTAATGACCAAGAGAAGAAAATTGGCAGAGGAAGATGTTTCGAAATAATTATATGATTCAGAAGATGAATGCAGAGAGACAGATAGCCTCACTCTAGATGCGCGTTAACAAGGATGGTGAAATTATCACATAACTGAAATCTCAGATTATGAGTCTTCACATGACAATGTCCTAGGTTGATTTTCTCAAACTCTGAATCAATAAATAAACAATGTATTTCTAAGGTTAAAAAAAGAAAATACGGTATTTTCATCCAATTAGTTACTCAACAGGAAGGAGAA
Organism: Mustela erminea; assembly: GCF_009829155.1. Classification (NCBI taxonomy): domain Eukaryota; kingdom Metazoa; phylum Chordata; class Mammalia; order Carnivora; family Mustelidae; genus Mustela; species Mustela erminea. Next base: position 91,479,738 of record NC_045623.1, read on the forward strand.
AGACCTGGATTATATTGTTTTACTGAAAGTTTGGGTCACAGTGTTCTTTTATCTTTTGGGATGCTTGTAAACCAACATCTACTGGAAACAGTTCACAGGGGGACAGATGTAAAGGCAGGAGTCAGCTAACAGTGACCAGAAGGAAATACTTAGTGTTAAAATAAAAAACATCATTGGATGGCTTGTTGTGATTGGTGCCTATAAACTAAAAATATAATTATTTTGCAATTATGAAGTCAAGAAGTTGACTCTCTTCAACAAAATTACGAGCCATCAGAAGTTTCTAAAACTCCCTCAAGTATTGCATTTTCAATTTGCAAGTGCAAGAAGGGAAATCAGAAATGATGAGAAGCCAGAATCTAGGAGACATAGACTTCGATTCTTCAAAAAAATTTTTTTTCCTTATTAACATATAATATATTATTAGCCCCAGGGGTACAAGTCTGTGAATCACCAGGTTTACACACTTCACAGCACTCACCACAGCATATGCCCTCCCCAATGTCCATAACCCCACCCCCCTCTCCCTCTCCTTCTCTCCCCAGCAACCCTCAGTTTGTTTTGTAAGATTAAGAGTCTCTTATGGTTTGTCTCCCTCCTGATCCCATCTTGTTTCATTTATTCTTTTCCTCCCCCACAAACTCCCCATGTTGCATCTCCACTTCCTCATATCAGGGAGATCATATGATAGTTTAGACTTTGATTCTAAATCAGTATTTATAAGATGCATGTGAACCCAGTCCATTCGTGGCATGACAGTTGAGGACTGTTAATAAGACATTGTTTGTATTCAAAGGATGTTGCCTATATCAGGTACCTTCAAAACCAGGAAAATATGGAATAAAAATTTGGGTTTGCTATGTTTAAATTCTTTTTTTTTTGAAGACTTTATTAATTTGATAGAGAGAGATCACAAGTAGGCAGAGAGGCGGGGGGGTGGGGTGGGGGAAAGCAGGCTCCCCGCTGAGCAGAGAGCCCAATGGGGTCTCAATCCCAGGACCCTGAGATCATGACCTGAGCTGAAGGCAGGGGCTTAACCAACCGAGCCACCCAGGTGCCCCTGCTATGTTTAAATTCTTAGCAGACTATCCTATAAAGTTGTTCTTCAGTCTGGTTATTATTAATTCTATAAATTTTTCCAAAAAAGACTTAAAATTATTTTAAAGTTGTTCATGAGACCCAGATGGTAAGTGATAATGACTGTTTTCCCTTATACTTTGTCAAACAGTCTTTCTCTCCAGTCTTCTTTTTGTCGTAATACTGTCACTGAGACCATAGAGCTCCTTGAGCCAGCGTGCTTCGGAGTGTGCACTTAAGACTACAAAGACACACATCAACAGCAACACTCACATGCAGAATTGTCTCCCAGTCTTGGCAACGACCGACTGCAGAGCTCTCTTCATGAGCTGTCTTCTGCTGAAAATCTAGGAACGTGGGGCTCCGTCTTTCATAGGACACAGAAAGCCAAGAACAGGAGCAAACTAGGCCCTCCCTCTTTTGGCTTCTCTCACAACGCTTGCTGTAGAGCAGTGCTTCTCAAAGTGTGGTGGGGTCTCTGCGAGGCCAGTGCTATTTCAGCCATCACAGGAAGACAGGATTTGCCTTCTCCACTGTGGTGACACCGGCACTGATGGTGGGAGAAGCCGCTGACAAGCTGACCCGGATGGAGGCGGTGGTAGCCAAAGTAGTAGGTCATTGTGTTCTTTATGGCCATGCACTCACATTAAAGACAAAACAAAACAAAATTAGTTTCATTAAATCTCGATCCTTGAGTTCACATCTCATTAGCATTCTGAGTGAGGAACTGGGGAGCCATATACACATGACTGCAAGTCAGGAGGTTGCCTTGAGAACAAACACTGGCATGATTATTTGAGTGGTGGGGGACCCAGCTGTTTCTTTCATGGATCACCGTATTTACTTGAAAGAATGACTGACTGGGGCTCTTGGGTGGCTTGGTCGTTAAGTGTCTGCCTTCAGCTCAGGTCATGATCCCAGGGTCCTGGGATCGAGCCCGGCATCGGGCTCCCTGCTCAGCAGGGGCCCTGCTTCTCCCTCTCCCACTCCCCCTGCTTGTGTTCCCTCTCTTGCTGTATCAAATAAATAAATAAAATCTTTTTTTAAAAGATTTTATTTATTTATTTGACAGAGAGAGATCACAAGTAGGCAGAGAGGCAGGCAGAGGAAGAGGAAGGGAAGCAGGCTCCCTGCTGAGCAGAGATCCTGATGCGGGGCTCGATCCCAGGGGCCTGAGATCATGACCCGAGCCGAAGGCAGAGGCTTTAACCCACTGAGCCACCCAGGTGCCCCTAAATAAATAAAATCTTAAAACAAAACAAAACAAAAAGAACGACTGATTAACTATGGTGATTCAGGCTTGGGTATGGTAGATATTTTCTTGAATATGAATGAGATGAACCTTTTCCTTCAAGGGAAACCACTGACAGTATTTGTTGTCAATGATAAAATTTGGGCTTTCAAGTGAGAATTAGAATTTTGGAAAGCTTGTATCTGCCCCTGGGAGCTTGACATCTTCTTAATACTTAAAGACTCTTCTGGTGAGATCTGTGATGGTAGTAATGAATGTGATTTTTGGTAACCTATGAAAAAATGTGTTAGCATTTGGAAGATCAGTATAATTCAGTGAATCACTGTTCTCAAAATAACCAGTGCATGATGTATTCATTTCCTGGGCCTGCCTTAACAAAGTACCACAAGCTGGTATTTGGGCTCAAATGACAAAATTTATTCTCTTACAGCTCTAGGGCTAGACATCCAAGATCAAGGGGTCAGCAGGGTTGGTTCCTTGGTTCCTTCCAAGGGCTGTGAGGGAGAATCTTCCTCATGCCTCTCTCCTAACTTCTGGCAGTTTGCTGACATTCTTTGGCATTCCTTGGCTTGTGGACACATCACCCAACCTCTGTCTTCATCTGACATGGTGAATCTCTTTGAATGTATGTGTCAAAATTTCCCTTTTTTATGAGACCACCAGTCATTTTGGATTAGGGTCCATCCTACTCCAGCATGACCTCCTCTTAACTAATAACATCGAGAAGCGCCCTATTTTGAAATAAGGTCACATTGTGAAGTCTGGGGATTCCGACTTCAACATGAATTCAGTGGTGGTGATATAACTCAATCCACAGCACATGATGTCATAAAATCATGCCTGGGTCAAAGATTCAATGAAAATTCAAAACAGACCGATGGGTTTTTAAAATAACTGAACATGAAAAAATTGTGAATGTGGCTTCATATTCTTTAAGAAACCATCATTGTTGAGTTTTGGTGTAGTAACAAAGAAGAATATGTATAGTTATCTGAAAGGGCTTTGAAAATACTCTCCCACGTTCCAACTACATATTGTGTGAAGCTGGATTTTCTTCATGCACTTCAATGATAGCAGCAGATTGGAACAGACTGAATGCAGAAACATATATGGAAATTCAGCTGTCTTCTATTAGGCCAGACAATAAAGAAATTTACAAAATAATGCAATGCATTCTTCACACTAATATTCTATTTGAAAAATGTAGTTGTTTAAAAAAATGCATTTATGGTAACATGTGATGGGTTTATTATTATTTTGAATTAATTATTAAATACTTCAGATTCTCTCAGTTTTATTTTCTAATATGGTTAAGATCTATAGTAAGATTTCTCAACTTTGGTACTACTGACATTTTAGGCTGAAAATTTTTTGTCATGGGGGCTGACCCGTGCTGTATTGGATTTTAGCAGCATCTCTGGCCTTTACCCACACGACACCAGTATCACTCCTTCCCCTTCCCACAAGTTGTGACAATGAAAACTGTCTCTGGATGTAGCCAAATTGTCCTCCATGGAAAACCTCTGATCTATAGCTATAACCATGATAAAAAGAAGCTCCTGGGGTCCTCAATAATTTTTTAAGAGTAGAAAGGGGAGACTGAAAACTTTGAGCACCATTGACATAGGGGATACCCCGGTGAGCAAATCATTTATGGCACCTGCCCTCCTAGAGTTTATAATCTAATGGAGGAGGGAAATATGAACCAAGGAACAAAAATTGCAACCTTGGCAACTATTTTGAAGGTTATGCATATGAAGCTGCAAGGCCTCCTCTTCCTCTTTACCCACCTACGTGTCCACTGTCTCCCCCACCTGGCTTCTGTACTTGGGATCTGTCTGCTCAACCCCAAGACTTGCCCCGTCTCTGCAGTGGCTGGTCTAGGTCGAAGTCACTTTCCAAGTACCCGGGGCATGAATCACAACTCTGGAGAGGGAAGATATCACCTTTTTAAATTAGTTTCTCTACTGAGGTAGAGAGAAAGAGAGAGAGGCATAGAAAGCGGGGGTTACATGAACTTAACAAACACCCTCCTTTTGTGGATGTGCTAAAGTCTGGACGGCTACAGGGTGGGGGAATCTAGTATTGAACTGAGCGTTGACTGACTTGGAGTTGGGCTGTCCCTGCATGTCAGTGCCCTGGTTTGAGGATATTCATTCTTTATTCATTTACTCTATGTACATTTCTTTGAACACATGCTAGGTACCAGATGAATAACAGTAAACAAGAGGGACAAGGTCCCCGCCTTCATGGAGTTCAGATTTGCGCACGTGCGTGCACACATGTGCATGTACATGTGTGTGGTTTGGGGGGGGATAATTGACACAGAAATAAATAATCAAGTTCATTCCAGTGAGGACACAGTGCTGTGAGGTGTACAGACAGGGTATTAGGGTGTCGACAGAGAGGCGTGTGTGTCTGGAAGTGCCCTCTGTGGGGACGCTGAATGAGAAGGATTGGAACTAGAAGGCTGAGGAGGCAGCCACACGAAGTGCCAAAGGAAGGTGTTCTCTAGGCACATGCCAAGGCCCTGAGGCCAGAAAGGAACTGAAGTGCTCAAGTAACAGAAAAAAGAAAATACCAATGAGCCTGGGGTGTAGTGAGGGCACCCAAAATAGCATGAGGTGAGGTCAGAGAGGCTGGGGAAGGTAGATGACTTAGAAACATGGGGTCTGGGTGTTTGTAACATGGGAAGCCACTGCAGGCTTGAACATGGTTTGATTTATATTTTAAAAAATATATTTAGGGGCATCTGGGTGGCTCAGTGGGTTAATCCTCTGCCTTCAGCTCAGGTCGTGATATACATTGCTTCGCAGTTCTGGAGGCTGCAAGTCCCAAACCAAGGTGTTTGCAGGTGAAATTGGCAGGGATACGGGGTTCTGGGGAGCGCGGCTCCATCCAAAGTAAAGGACAAACTGTTGTACCTTAGACACCTTACCATGGAAACAGACCTAACGCTTGGTGGAGTCCTTTGCACTTCGGAGGCAGTGTTTATCACCCTTGCTGATGATGCTCCGGTTCCCTTATTAGGTGGCGCAGGAGGCTGCCAGCTTTGAGCGGATCCAAAGCAAGCGAGTGTTCCGCAGCGGGTCCAGACTGAGGCATGAGCCGGGCCAGCTTATCCATCGGGCACGGTGCCTACAGCCCGCAGTACTTGGAGGGTTCACAAAAATATCTTAATTTTACTTTATGTTAAAATCAAAGGAAAAAATAAATATAGTAATAATGACTCTTAGATTATATCCATTTTCCTACCAATGGAGTCATAAAATATAATTTCTATTTTTGAAAATTTTATTTCTTCAGTGTTCCAAGATTCATTGTTTATGGACCACACCCAGTGCTCCATGCAATACGTGTCCTCCTTAATACCCACCACCATTAGCCATCAGGGAGCTTCAAATTAAAACCACATTGAGATACCACCTTATACCAATTAGAATGGCCAAAATTAACAAGACAAGAAACAACAAGTGTTGGAGAGGACGTGGAGAAAGGGGAAACCTCTTACACTGTTGGTGGGAATACAAGTTGGTGAAGCCACTTTGAAAAACAGTGTGGAGATTCCTTAAGAAATTAAAAATAGGGGCACCTGGGTGACTCAGTCTGTTAAGCGTCTGCCTTCTGCTCAGGTCAGGATCGCGGGGTCCTGGGATTGAGCCCTGCATTGGGCTCCCTGCTTGGCAGGAAGCCTGTTTCTCCCTCTCCCACTCCCCTGCTTGTGCTCCCTTGCTGTCTCTCTCTCTCTCTCTCTGTCAAATAAATAAATAGATAATCTTAAAAAAAAAAAGAAATATGACCCTGCAATTGCACTACTGGGTATTTGCCCCAAAGATGCAGATGTAGTGAAAAGAAGGGATATATATATATATATATATATATATAATTTAATTATATATAATTATTTTAATTATATATATTTATTTAATTATACATATAATTAAAATAATTATATATATACTATATAATATATAAATATATATGTGTATTTTGTAATGAAAGAAAGAGCCCATAGAGGCAAAAATGCTTAGTGCCTCTGTGAGCCATCATGCAGCTCTAGGTTTCAGCTGCTCTGCCCCTTACACCATATGATCCAACCGTTTCGAAGGTGCTAGAGATACCTGGAGTAGAACAGGATTCTATAGAGTGTCTGGTCAGTCCCAGCTGGAGAGTCAGAGTGCAGACTCCAAGGATTCTGTGTCAAAGCCAGGCAGATAGCTACTCTCCATTTGAGAAGCAGCTCCCGGCATGAAACTAAGCCCTAGGAGAGACTGAATGTTTGAACGTGGGATACAAGTAACTCAAGACCAAGGCCACCTGTCCATTGTGAGCTGTGTGTTGTCAGAGGTGCCAAGTCCAAGTGTTAGTTATAATGCTTCAAAGTCATTGAAAGCATTGGAAGTGGTTTATTTGGGGCCAGACTCACGCAGGTCCCAGAGGCACAAATTAACGACATGACAGGTAATGAGGCAGATGTCCCTGTAATGACCTTTTTCAAATTGACACCTCTTTCTCAGCTCACACGTGTGGCCTCAGGAGGCGATGTTTAGGATCAAGTGAAGGAAGAACTCGGCCCGGTTCATAGGGGAGCTGAAGCAATATATGGTCTCTCCAAAAACAGACTGTCACCACCCTGCTTAGTGGTGGCTCTGGAAGACGATGCTGGAAGGAAATCCTCCTCAATGGGTCGAGTTCCGAGAAATACACTGTGGTCCACACTGCATGGAGAGTGAAGGGACCGGAGACAGTAAAACCTGATGTCCAGTTGCCAGCAGGTTGGCTGTGCTCTCTGGGGAAACCAGAACAAAAAAATATAGAGCTTACTTTCTTCCAGGCGCTCGTGGAGTCCTTACACCAATCTTATGCTGTGGGCATTTTTGTTACCACCCCCCCCACCCTTACAGATAAAGAAACTGAGGTACAGAGGAGTTTGGTAACTTGCTCAAGGCCTTAACAGCTAATAACTGGTGAGGTAGGATTGGGACTCAGGACCGATTTCCATAGTGGAGTAGATGTGCCACACTGGAGGTCGGGACACCTGGGGTCGAATCCCAGCAGCGACAGGTTAGTCTATCACCAATGGGACATGTCTCATCTGTGTTCTAGTTCTAGAACTCAAGTGTATGGTGCTTGGACTCTTATCAATGGCGCCTGTTCCGGCTGTAAGTTACTTGGATTTTTCTGGGCCTTCTGGGGTTTGGTGCAGGGTAGGTGCAGGCGGATGCAAATACGAAGAAGCCATAGTCCCCAGGAACACTCTGGCCCCCTCTGTAAGCGCCATCCATAAAGACTGCATTCTTCACCTACCTGAGCAATTATGGGTTTGGAGGTTTTAAAATAATGATTTCAGCATGTGCTTTGTATAAACAAAGGTTGGGGCAGGGGAGAGGAGGGGAATGTGGGCCTGGCTCGTTTGTGCAGCTAAAAATAGAAACGTGCAAGTCCTATAATGATGAGGCAGAAACTTAAAACAAATTTCTTGGAAAATTCCCTCCCCATGCCACACTGCCCAGGTATTTCCCCCTCTTTCTGCCTCATGCAATGGAGCAAGGGAAATCGGGGTGAGGGGCGGGTATCACAACACACACTTCCTTCCTGGCACCGAGGAGGAGGGGCCGAGGAGACTGAACTGGGAACAAAACGTCTGTTCAGGGGCCCGATTCAGGCTGACATGGGCCTTTGAGCTCCCTGAGTGGCATTTATGGCCACAGATATGGAAAAGAAAATAAATCTCCCAGGCCCGGCATCTTGCTTTAATTAATAACATAATCAAGTTTCTGGCCTCGTGGAATGGAAGGATTTCAACACTCAAGGCCCCTCTGGCAGCAGGCAAGAAGTGGGCCTCCTGACCAGGCAGCCCCCAAAGCCATGAGCTGGCGAGGCAGGGCAGGGAGACTAGGAAGGATGCGCTCAGGGCTCCGCGGGCAGGACAGCAGGACGCTGGCTTCCAGGTGTGAGGCAGGGGCTCCGAAGCGGAGCGTCAGGAAGCAGAACCACACTGACTGTCATAACCCTTGGTGTTCATTGTGCGTTTATTATGTCCCAGCCTTTTCCCTTTATTTTCCCATTCAGTCCCCACAGAACAATTAGGCAGGCTGTGTTCCCCCTTCTTCCGATTGGGAAGCTGAAACCTAGAGAAACTGGGTTGATTTGCTCAGAATCACAGCTGGAAGGTGGGGGAGCCGGGACCAGAATGATCCAAACCCAGGGCTGTCTGAGTCAAGAAAGCCAGAGAAGAGGGCTACACCTCACGAAGAGGGACTGCGCCTTCTCTTTCTTCCTGAAGCCCCAGGTGGGAGGTAGGGACGATGTCCCTTTTAAGCAGGATGGCCCGCCCTCTCCGTTTGTGCCACTGTAGTGTCTAAGGGTAGAGGAGGGTATTGAGGAACAATGGCTAGACTTTGAAAGTGGTTCTAGAGGGAGAGAAGTGATAGGTGTTGAGGAAGGCCGGGAATGAGGATCAGGGGCCCTGGGGTCTAGATCAGACATGCAGCATTCCCTCCACTCAGTGCACGCTCCTCAGGGTTCCATGAGCTTGGACCAGAAAGGAAAGAGGCCTCTGGCTGGCTGGGAACCCTGTGATTCTCTGGGTATTGAGTCAGGCTTGGGGGAGCCAGATCCTGATTTCTGCTGTTCCCTTGTCTACATGAGGGGCTGCTTTGGACGGCCTCTTTGAATGACATGCTTGGCTCTTTGGAGGCTCCAATGAGTAAAGAAACACAGCAAATTGTCAGATCGTGATCTGGTCCCAACCTACCTTTGTCTCTTCTCCCGCCCTCCATGTTCCAACTGAGTCAGTCAATGTGCTGGCTGCTGGGTGGCCTGGATTTGCACAGGAGTTCCCACCACTTGGAAGGGATACTACCCCATCACCAATACTGGAGTCCTCTCTATTTCCCACTAGCTAACTCTAAAGCCACCACCTCCAGGAAGCCTTCCCAGAGCAGATCAGCCAGAAGTAATTCTCCCATCTTGGAGCACACACACTTTATTTCCCCTCTCTCATTATTGGGATACTTTTTATCTGGCTGTTAAGTCACGCATTCACTCAAAACACTTATGGAGGGGCTCCTGGGTGGCTCAGTCGGTTAAGTGTCTGCCTTCAGTTCAGGTCATCAGACTCCCTGCTCAGTGGGGAGTCTGCTTCTCCCTCTGCCTCTCTCTCTCTCTTGCATGAATAAATAAATAAATAAATAAAATCTTAAAAAGAAAACCTACTTACAAATTCTTGCTTTATTTTTGAAATGTTATTTTGCCCGTGTCTTGACTCTGCCCTAAGTTCCTCAAAGGCAGAAGCTGGTTGTAATTACATTAATAATTCTAATAGTATTTTCCAGTTGCTGAATGCTTACTCTGTGACTAGGCACATAGCATTTTGAGAGTTGTTTCATTTAATCCTCACAAAACTCTGTGAGGTTGGTGTTATCACGGTCCATAGTTTATAGATGAAGGAATTGAGGCAAGCAGAGATTAAGCTAATTGTCTAAAGCCATCATCTAGTAAGTAGTGAGGCCAGAACTTGAATCCAAGCGGTTTAATAACAGAGTCCAAATTTGTAACTGTAAGTTTAAATAACACGTGTAGAAGCGCCTCGTCCGAAGCCACAGTTTCCCAAATGTTACTTGAATGTGAACTTGCCACAGGGCCCAATACTGGACTTCGACTTACTTATTTCTAAAGTTTATAGATTGAGTCAATAATTTAAAAAAATGGTTGATGGAATGAACTCATGGTAGGTTTTGGGAGATTTTCCAGTTACCTACTACTATATAACAAACCACCTTGAAACCTAGTGGCTTAAACCATTTGCTATTATCTCTATGGTTCTGTGGATTTGACAGGGTTCCACCAAGTGGTTCTGGCTTGAGGTGTCCCCTGGGGTTACAGTCAGATGGCAGTGATGCTTACCTGGGCAACAAGGATGGCTTCTTCACTCGTGAGGTTGCTGTCTCAGCTGGATGGCTACAAGAGTCGGAAGCTGCTCAGGCATCTCTCTCACTGCATGGCATCTCCATGTGATTAATTCTTACAGCACAGTGGACTCAAGCTAGCAGGATTTCTTACATGAGATCAGCCCTCATCCAGGGCTGAGCATCCTAAGAGGCTCAGGCTGAAGCTTTGGAAGTTACATGACATAGACTTGGAAATTACATGGCGTCACTCTGGTGTATAGATTCCTGGGAGGTATGGCTCATTGGTTTGGGGAGAAGACATCTTTAGAGACTAGTTACTACTGGAGCAGGACTGAACAATGAAGGTCCCAAGGGCTTCATTCTCTCTGGTGTGACCGTGAATCAAGATCTACTCAGGAGTCTAGCATCAAGGGTTAATATGGACGTAAACTTCTGAATGAGGAGAACTTACATTTCTTGGACCCATAATGTCTCAGGCTTCCACAAGCTTCTCCAGAGAACTGCAGTTCATCTAAATTTGGGCCCTGGAAGTTTTGATTCTTGGCTCTTCCAGAGCCAAATCCCTCAGATTTGACTCAAGTCAAATGGCCAAGTCTTTATTGAGTCCCTGTTCTGTGTAATAACACTCACTAATACTTCTGAATTCTTGTTCCTGACATTCCTCTAAGTGCTTACACATTATTGCTGTTATGGTTGGATATAACTTAACTCTCGGAACGATCCTGTGTGCTAGGCATTTCCATTATCCCTATTTTCTACAAGTGAGAAAAATGAGTCACAGGGAGTTTAAGCAACTTGCCAAAGTTCCTGTAATTAGCAGGTAAAATCAGGATTTGAACTCAGGTCTGACTCCAGAACCTGTGCTCTTAAGCTCTGTGCCATCTATGTCCTGTCCTGTGAGACAGACCTGAGGCACAGGCCATTGTTTCTGCCTTCAAGGAAACTGAGTCCAAAAAGAGAAACAAGACTTGAAATGCTTCATACAACTTCGTTAAACCTTTGTTTAGGAAGTAATTCTGTTATATTTTGCCAGTTAGTGGGAAAGCATCTGCCTCTCTCTGATAATGGTAGGATATAGATTTCAGTCCACAAGAATTCAACCTGAATTATCCAACAGAACCAAGAGAAGTGTTTGAGGTTGAATGTCATAACTGAGAAGTCTTTATGTGATTGGACAGAAGTGGGTCACTAGTTGGATCTGTTAGCATTTGCTGTGTATCGCATAACAAGTCACGCTAAAAGGTCATGGCTTAAAACACATGTGCTTGCACAGGAGTCTACGGTTGAGCAATTTGAACTGGGAATAGCTGGGCTATTCTTCTGTTGGTCTCAGCTGAGTTCATGTGTTCATAGTCAACTGACGGACAGTAGTCTCACTCACTAGTCTGGTGTGTGGTTGGCTGTTGCCTGGGCTGATGCCCCATCATCCAGCAGCTACATAGGGCTTATTAACATAGGTTTCTGTGTTACCATGGGTTTTTGTGACCAACATAGGCTGGTCACAGTGTCCCGAGAGTAGCAAGAGAAGGCAATCCCTAAGGCACTTGCCAATGTCCCATTGACCAAAGAAAGTCACATGACCAAGCCCAAATTCAGAAAGGAGAGAGACAGACACAGCCTCTTGATGGAAGGAGCTGTAAAGTCGTATTGAGAAGGGGTGTGAGTATAGAGACGAGGAAAATCAAAGGCTACTTTTGTAGCTATCATACTGGTTTTCCTGGAGTCTAAAGATACCTGCAGGTGAGCGAATAATGGCTCCCCTCCAAAGATGCTCACGTTCTAGTCCCATCATCTATGACTGTGATATTCTCTTACATGGCAGGAAGGACTCTGCAGACTAATTAAAGCACTCATTTAAATAGCAAATAATTATTAATTTGATGATTAAAAATATTTCACTAAAATAAACTATTTAAATTGTTAATTTTTTAGAAGATTTTACTTACTTATTTGACAGAGAGAGACACAGTGAGAGAGGGAAGACAAGTAGGGGGAGAGGAAGAGAGAGAAGCAGGCTTCCTGTTGAGCAGGGAGCCTGATGCGGGGCTCAATCCCAGGACTCTGGAAGATCATGACCTGAGCTGAAGGCAGAGGCTTAACCAACTGAGCCACTCAGGGGCTTTAAATTTAAGTTAAATTTAAACTTAATTTAAATTAAATTATTAATTTAAATATCTTTAGATGGACAGGGTATCCTAGATTATCTGGGTACACCTCATGTAACAACAAAGGTGTTCTAAGGGAAAGATGGAGGCAGGAGAGTCTGATTAGAGAAGTGAATCCAGAAGCAGAGGTCAGAACGATGTTGTTGCTGGCTTTGGAGATGGGAAAGAGTTCTGAAGCAAGGGAGGAGGGGGCAGCCTCTGGAAGCTGGAAAAGGCAAAGAACAGGTTCTCCCCTAGAGCCCTCAGCAGGAACACAGCCCTGCCAACACCTTGATTTTTCAGTCCGGAGAGACTTCTGACCCTCAGAACTGCAACATAATAAATTTGGATTGTTTAGGCCATTAAATTTGTGGTCATCTGTCCCATCCTCAATAGAAAATGGACACAACACTTTACAGCCATCTGACCTTTATATCAAGATCAATACCTGTTTTGTGATAAGTCAAATGCAGGTAATCATATCCCTTTTATTAGAACAAAGACAAGGTCTTTTTATCACCCACTTCTTAAAGTCCTCAAATCCTAGAACAGAAACAACACCTTGGGAATGCTTTCTTCTTAAAAGCCATTCAAGAGGAAGTGGAAAGAAGTGTTTTGACAAATCTTCAGATCAAACCAGATTTCAGATGTGCAGAGGGGGGTGTTTTGAGAAAGGTACCATATTATGTTTATGAGCTGATTTCCTTAAAGATCTTGACCTTGTAGAATTATTTTACTATTTGTGTAATAATTTTAAGAACAATTTTTTTTTCAAAGGAATAATGGAGTATAAAAGGTTTAGACCATTACCAAGTTTCCATTGCTCACCTGCTGGCTACTCATCTTAATTGCCAGCAAAGTCCCTGAGAGGAAATAAGAAGCTTCTCTCTCAATAATGCCGAATCAATAGTGACAGCCATGTCACACACAATAAACAGAGAACAAAGTGAGATGGCCCATCATCCCAAATGAGAGTGCATGGAAGTGTACGTTTCACCAGTGGGAATGCACTGCTAATTCATCACAGGGAAAATCATGAGTGAGATATGGAGGTGGCCTCTCCAGTGGGGATGAGTGGTAGGCTGTCCCCATCAGTATGACTTCTAACCAATGCACCCCAATTTCTGCTTAAGACCTCAGTCAGCAGATCAGAAAGGGAAAGATGCTTTTGCTTCAGGGGTGAGTCAACAGGATAGGAGAAACTTGTAGCCATATCAGGCTCTCTGAATGGAAGCAATTTCAAAGAACTGAAGACCAACCCCTTCTTTTCCAGATGGAGAAACTGAAGGCCGGAGAGAAGGGACTTGTTCCAGATCAGCCAGCAAATGGAAGCAGGATAGGAATTAGAACTCACATTTCTTGGGCCACCCCTTAAGAAAAAAAGGACAGAAGGGGAGGGAGAAGAAAAAGTGGGGAGAAAGAAGGGGCTGAGGGAGAAAAAGGAAGAGGCGAAGGGAGAAATGCACGATGAAAGTCAAAGCAGCAAGAATTCTCTAGAATGGTAGATCTCAGATGCTATCTGAAGACTAGCCATAACAGTGTCATCTGGTCAAATAAACAAAGATAAAATACCTCCTCAAATAGAATGTGAGGGGGTAAAGGGACAAGGATAATGTTACAATCAGTTAAAATGATGGGAACCAACACCAATGGAAGGACTGAGTGTGATCAAAGATGTATGTGTGCCTATGAACTGTAAATCCTATAAAAAACCCAAACCTCAGGCTGTCTGGCCTCAGGCAGGTCACTTCTCACCAGGCCTCTATTGACTGAATGGTCCAGTGAGAGGATTGAACCGAAGGAGTGACAACATTCTCTGAGAGTAACTGGTGCTGGCAAGAACCGAACTTGTTGGGACCAAAGAGAAAGAAAACACGGCCTTTCTATTCAAGCAACTCCCTCAGTCCGTTTCCCACACTATCTTCATCACTCGAAAAAACTGCAGGGGAAGATTGAGCCAGGACATGTGAGCAACAAATTGCTTTTGTCCTAGTTGTCCAGATGCTCTCTAGTGTGAAGCAGCCGGGAGTGTTCTATCTCTGCCCTGGTCCGCTGGGCCTTGTGTGCTGGGCCCTGTCTCCTGTGCCAGGCCAAGAGTCCCTGAGTCACAAGATGGCACCCCTGCCCAGCGGCTCACAGCCATGGGCCAGCAGGGCCAGGCTAAGCAGGCAAACTCCATTTCTGGCTCATCAGCGACTCATTTTCAGAAGTCATCCCTCGGGGAGCTTGTTAAAAGGCCGTTGGCATCCCCAGGAGTGGGGCTCAATTTGCCTTTATGAATGAACTGCTCCAGAAAAATCAATGAACATGTCATTCAGGTCAAGTAAACAAATGCGTTTTCTCCTTGGGGCCTGGTGCAGGGGCGGCTGAGCCTCCCCACTGGCAGGGGGGTTCCGAGAAGCTTCTCTGTCTGGGCCAAACCCTGGCTTCAGGTCAGCACCCTGTGTGGGGCCTCAGCTCCCAATGAACTCCTGTCCACCACACCACCACGTTCTTGTCCCCAACCCACCTTGAGGGATGGGTGCCCAAAGAAGAAGCAGCTTCTCAGTATTTTATGGATGGGAAAGATCCTACATAAAAAGCTTTCTTGGGCACCTGGGTGGCTCAGTCAGTTAAACGTCTGTCTTTGGCTCAGGTCATGATCCTGGGGTCCTGGGATCGAGCCCCCCTTCGGGCTCTCTGCTTGGAGGGAACCTGATTCTCTCTCTCCTGCTCCCCCTGCTTGTGCTCTCTCTCTCTCAAACAAATGAATAAAATCTTAAAAAAAAAAAAAGACAAAAAACCTTTCTTACCTTCTGCCTTCCATTTTTCCTCTTCCTTGCTCATTGGTTCAGGGGACCAATTTATTAAGCACCTACTATGTGCCCAGTCGTGTATATGCTAGAGGCAAGGACTTGATGACACATAAGACATGGGCCAAGTCTCCAAAGATCTCATATCCTGTGCAGTGGCTCCTTCTGCCACAGAATCACCAGACAAGCTTTCTAAACACACATATCCCCAAACAGTCCGTGTGTGGCCTGGAGGACATCCACTCATAGCAACTAAATTCTATTTCACGTTTCACATCAGATTGTGCTATTCTTTTTTTTTTTTTTTTTAAGATTTTATTTATTTGACAGAGATCACAAGTAGGCAGAAAGGCAGGCAGAGGGAGAGGGAGAAGCAAGCTCCCTGCTGAGCAGACAGCCTGAAGTAGGGCTTGATCCCAGGACCCTGGGATCATGACCTGAGCCAAAGGTAGACGCTTAACAACTGAGCCACCCAGGCATCCCAGATTGTGCTATTCCTATCAAATTTCCATATATATATTTTTAAGTAGGCTCCCTGACTAGTGCAGAGCCCAGCATGGGGCTTGAACTCACAACCATGAGACAAGACCTGAGCTGAATTCAAAAGTCAGATGCTTAACTGACTGAGACACCAAGGTGCCCCTCAAATTGCTATTTTTCAAAAACTGTTCTTTTGCTTCTAAACATGTGAAAGGTAGGCTTCATAAAAATTGCACGACTTTTACTTTTTACTGACAACACACTCAAAGTGTGTTTATAGATTCATGAAGTTCCCAGGACATTGTAAGTTCTTCCTGTGTTGGCATCTGGCAGAGGATTTAGAACCAAATACTGAGCTCATTTTAGGAAAGTGAACCAGCAGTTTCTCTGTGGAGAGAAAGTTTCCACTTACCAGAAGACGATGTCCCCCCAAGGGAAATGAGCCCCACTGGTGTCTGAAGCTCTGTCTTGATCACACGGACATTGATGAGGGAGCTCCTTCTGCCATGTTATCATCAAAATAAGGTTTCTCACCGTTAGCCATACACAACGCACCCAGAGAATGGTGAACATTAAAAAAAGGGAAGTAGTTTCCCAGATCCTTGAGGCCTTCTAGGCACACATTTAGGACTGCAGAGGTGAATTACTGACAACATGAATCAGTTATAAAACAAAATCCTTCTGTAATATAAAGTTTTAAAGCTACAGAAATGTATCCATCTTTTTTTTCTCAAGGCAAATAAAAATTAAATTAAAAAATAATTCTGGACAACCAGACTTTTTTGTGACAAACACCCAAGGATTTATTACCTCAAAATGGTGAGACACAATAAGGGAGTCAGAGAGAAAATCCTGACGGTTCCAACTGTTCTAAGAGCTGGTGAGTTTCACAAAACACCCATGTATATTAATTGTAAAAATCACCCTATTTGGCTAAGCAAATTGAAGCTGGATTCCTGTGACCACAGGAACCAAAGGCTGTGCAACCAAAACAGCCCTAACAGAGACCCGGAAGGATTCTAAAACATTCTCTAAGGATAATCGGGCTGCTTTTGGCGGCAACAGACTGAACAAACCTTAATGAGGTTTCACGCTATTAGGACAGTACTTAGCTCACTTAGCAGGAAGTCTGTTACAATTGTTGATTATATAAGGCGCAATGACATCATCACGGACCCTGGTGCGTTCCACTGTTCCTTGGCCAACCTCAAGAGCCGCTTTTTAATTTAGGCGGGCTTTCTTGCACAAGATGGCCGCCACAGCTACGGTCCTACGCATGCGCATTCACCATAGGCGGGAAGAAGGCTTTCACTGCACCTATCATTTTGCTTTCCCAGAAGTCACCTCGGCCAATGTGTCTCAGGTCCCATTGGCTAGAATTGGGTCACCTGACCACGTGTAGCGGCAAGAGAGGCTAGAAAAGTGACCTGCTGGCGTTTTCAGTATCCGAGGGAGAGGCCGTCCGCTGGTGAAGCAAACGGGAAGGGTGGCAGCAGGCAGACCAGTGTTGGTAGACACTACTCCACGCTCTCCCTCTTACCTTTTAGTCACGGCTGCAAGGTAAGGGAAAGAGACACCCTGCACAAATAACAGCCCTCAGGAATAACACGTTCACGTTCAAGGAAAGCGTTCGGCTCAACATGGCTGCCTCGGCATGCCCGGCTGGCTGTGTTTTTGGACCTACACACGAGCGCCTCTGTTGCGAAGCAGGAGACAGTTTTGAACAGTTAACTGAGAGGTTTTGGTTTCTGGAGTTTCTTTCTTTTCACCTCTTGACCCTTCCCTGCATTTGGCTAGAATTTTTGTTCATTGCCTCAGGGAAGGGGTGACACAGCAGAAATGCAGAGAGAAAAAGGATGGATTTTTGGCTTTGGATTTCCAAAAACTTAGACTAGAAATGACTCTCAGGGCTGAAAAAATCAGAGGTTGGTGGCGAGTAGGGCAAGGAGCAAGCCCTGGAGAGACCAAGTGGATGTAAGAAGATTTGAGGCCAGCCTCCACTCCCGCCCCCCCCCCCCCCCCCCCCCCCCGCGAGAGAACAGTCCGCCCCTCCCCTGCCCCCTGCCCAGGGAGCTGAGCAGAGCAGAGCTCACACCTTCGGATGTCCCAGTGCCCGTGAGCCCACCGGGGCTGGAGTGGTGTCCCAGGAGGCTTCCCACTGACCAGCTCGCTGACATGGTGCCCGTCTGTGTCCTTGGGGGCCGCCCCTTTTGACATTTCAGAACGTTCAAGTCCCCGAACCCAGGGCTTGGTGGGGGCAAACTGGGGTGAAAGGCAAGCCCCAGGCCCTGTCCTTGTCCCCAGAACCAACTTGTCATCAGCCCCCAAGCTGGGAATGTAGATACTCCTCCTGTATGATGGAGAGGAGGGGGTGCTGGTGTCAGTAAGTGGTCACAGTAACATGGTGCCACTGTGCAGCTCAGCATCAACCCAGAGGAAGGTGAGCCCACCCCCCTTCCGGTTTCCTCACTCCCCTGCCCTGGAGTTGGGCCCCATGTCAGGATCCCTGGTGCTACCTGTCAGCACCTCTGGGAGCCTCAACAGACCCCCGTTTGAAGAACTCTGTTCTTTTTTTTTTTTTTTTTTAAAGATTTTATTTATTTATTTGACAGAGAGAGATCACGAGTAGGCAGAGAGAGAGAGAGAGGAGGAAGCAGGCTCCTGCTGAGCAGAGAGCCTGATGCGGGACTCGATCCCAGGACCCCGAGATCATGACCTGAGCCGAAGGCAGCGGCTTAACCCACTGAGCCACCCAGGCGCCCTGAAGAACTCTGTTCTGATGGACGAAACCTCACATGTCTGTAGGCTTGGGTTTTATTTTGAGGAGCGCACGTTCTTATTCCTCTATTCCACTGTTGGAACCTGTTTTGGTTTGGTGATAGGGAAACCGAGGCCTGCTGGGCATATTAATTGAGTTCTTGTGATGTGTCACCTCTGTGCTAACATCCTTTATATATGTTACTTGGATGCATGTGACTTTGCTTAACTCTTAACAACAGTCCTATGAACTAGTGCTGTTCCGAATTCCATTTTATGGATGGGGCAGCAGAGACTCAGAGATGTTCAGCCACATTCTGCCAGGGCACCATGTTGGGATTTCCTACCCAGCCCCCCCCCCCCCCCCCCCGCCCCCGACTCCTGGATGTTTTGGCAATCTCCCAGTAGAACGACTTGTCCAAGGTCACACTGTAACCTAGGAGTGGGAGGGGAGGAGGGATAAGAGCTGAGACCTAACTCCTCATTCTTCTTCTGTGCTCTGTAGCATTCCTTGCGACTTTTGCTGTCACTTGCAAAGCGCCAGTGGGAACTGAGCAGAGAGGAGGGAACAAGGCCCCTGTGGTGTGTAAACCGCCTCTGTCCTGCAGAAGAAAGTCTAGGTGACAAGAGGCAGCACGCGCCCTTCCCACCTCCCCTCCCCTGCTCAGCTGACCCGGGGCGGGGGAAGGGCTCCCACCGCAAACACCCCACTGTTTACTTGCCCCCCGTGGAGGGTGAGAGGCGTCAGGGGGCCTAGAGGGAGGCCCGGCCATAGCAGCCATCACCTGGAATACATTACAGCAGCTGCGACTAATTAAACTTTGATTTCCTCAAATTTCGATCTTCTTGGAAATTCCTTCCGAGCCCGATGGTATTCAAGGCTGTGGCAGAACGTAAATACCAGCAGAGCCACGGGGGCCTCTGGGCGGCTCATGCTCCATCCCTGTCTCTCTCTCTCTCTTCCTACCTCTCTCCCCCCCTTTCCAATTCTTCCCGAAGCCTCACAAGAGAATCCCCCTACATGATCTCCAAACCGCAACCCCAGAAGCTGAATTGGGGTTTCCACCTAGGTGACAAAAATGTTCCTTCTGTTCTACTGAGGGGTGGCAAGGCTATGGTGGTGGTAGGGGGCGTTGTGTCCTCCACCCATGGCAGTGGGGGGGGCCCTGCAGGGATCAAAATGGCCATCTGGGTGGCCTGTGTCCTGGGGTCTCCACCCGTGAATTGCCCTGAGGTCCCCTGAGGTGGCCCAGTGTCTTCGACTGGCCAGCTGAGCAGGGAGACCCAGAGAGGGATGCAGCCGGGGCCAGCAGATGGACGTGTGGCTGACAAGGGTGACTAGATGTAGCTGCTTCTGGGTGTGGGTGCTTGGGGTATGGGACGTGTCTTTGCTGCTCTCCGTCTGTCCATGAGAGTTGGGCTAAAGCTGATGGCCACCATTCACTGCGCATCTCTTACGTCCCAAGCCCCGTCCCGAGTCACTTCTGTCTGTTCTCTCTAGTCTTCACAGCGGTCCTGGAAAGAGCGTCAGACAGTAGTGCCCTGTTCACAGAGGAGGCCAGAGGTTGCGAGGTCACTGGGGTCAAAGAGGTTAAGAAACTGGCTTGAAGCCACGCTAGAAGAGCCACGATGCCAACCCTGGTCTGTCTGAAGCCAGCAGCTACGTCTTTATGGGCACGTCACGAGGCCATTTCATCTTGAAAATGCTTTGTGTCTTCTACCAAGGTAGGGCTTGGCGTGGAATGGAAGGGAACGGCATACCGTTTCTTTGGACATCTTGATTTTGGTCTGTTCCTCTTTCTTTTTTAAAAGATTAAAGAGATTTTAAGGTTTTCTTCCATATTTTAAAGGCATCAACGAAATACTGGTTTCGTATAGAAAAATTGGAACATACAAGTAAGTGAGAGATGAAAATAAACATCTATAATCCCACCAACCAGAAACCACATGTGTTCTCCTCCTGGCGCGTGCTCTTTCGGGTGTGTGCGTGTGTGCGTCTTTCTGTTCATATGAAAACTATTCACAGAGCGTGTGCCGTGGAGAGGCCAATGCGGTCAAAGGCAGGGGGGGTGGCTGTGTGGTGTGGCCCATGGACCCTGGGACGACATTGCCCGGGTTGGATCTCAGCCCTCCTGTGGACTAGACAGGACCTTGTTCAGTTTCTTAACCTCATGAACCTTCATTTCTTCATCTGCAAAATGGATGTAACAGCAGTGTCTGCCTTGTAGGGCTGTCAGGAGGTTTCAGTGGGATAACGTACGCAAAAGCCTCAGCACAGGGTCTGGTACGCAGTAAGCCTTCGGCACATGCCAGCTGTGACTCTTGGTGCCAGGCTGCAAACAAAAATAGGCCTCTGACTGCGTGAGCCCTTGGTCCACCGGGGGAGAGAACACGCTAATCAGATGATCCTATAAGCAAAGTTGCTCATGGGATGAAGTTGCTACAAGGGTCAGAGGGACCTGGAGCTACGAGAGCTGCCTCCGAGGACTGATGTGGGCAGGGCCATCCTGAAGGCCGTATGTGGAGGTGACATTTGATCCGAGATCTGAAGGATGTGGAGGAGTGAGTTAGGCCCAGCCAGAAGGCAAGAGCACTGCCGGCAGAGGGAACAGCCAAGGCCTGGGGCCGGAACACTGGTGGCCAGTATGGGTCTGGAGGAAGGCCAGCGGGGCTGGGGTAGAGCATGAGGGGAGCGTGATAAGAGGCCAGAGTGGAGAGGTTGGCAGGGCCTGGACGCTGAGGCCTCATAGACAGCACTTGAGAAGTTTTGCTTTTATCCTGAGAGCAGCGGGGAGCCATTGAAAGATTTAAAGCAGGGATGTGTAACGTGATCCAATTGATTTTTTAAAGATCCCTTTGGCTGCCTGATGGAGAAGAGATTGGCAGGAGAGGTCAGAGGAGAGGAGGGCCCAGGATCCCCCCAGCTGCCGCTCTGGGCTTTGCAGTTTAAAGGGTTTTGCACTTGCCCTCCTCAGTCTGTGCCTCTCCGGATAGGGGGAAGAGTGTGTGGGCGCAGGGTGCTGGTCTCCCAGGGCCTCTCCCCCAGTTCTCCCTGCCAAGAACCTGATTCCAAGGCTGTGGGGACCTCCTCCTCAAGCCCATCCCTTACGGGAAGACTCCACTGCTGGTGTACACACCTCGGGCCTTAGGGTGACAGAAGGGAGGTCATGTGCAAGGTGGTGGCTGTGGCCCCCACACCCTGCGGGGCTGGCAACAGGACATGGAGGCAGGGACCAGTGGCTTCTGTTTGCACTCTGGGCGGAGCCAGGCCTGTGTGGGCAACCCACCGTTGCCACCCTTCAGGAGAGAAATAGCCAGACTCAAGAGGTGTTTG
Source organism: Mustela erminea (assembly GCF_009829155.1). Classification (NCBI taxonomy): domain Eukaryota; kingdom Metazoa; phylum Chordata; class Mammalia; order Carnivora; family Mustelidae; genus Mustela; species Mustela erminea. Next base: position 91,501,487 of record NC_045623.1, read on the forward strand.
GGACATGACAGCTCTGGGAGTTGGTGACAGACAGAGATGGGGCCGAGGGGTAGGCTTCGGCCTGCACACCTGGCAGTGCTGCCTCAAGGAGAGGACCTGGCTTGGTTGGAGGGAAGATTCTGAGTTGGATTTGCACATGTTGAAGTGAGGATCTCCTGAGACAATTGAAAGATGTCAGGCAATATTTTCTCTCTCTCTCTCTCTCCCCCCACACATACATGAAACTAAAATTCATTCCACTTATGACTGGTTTTCTTGGAATAATGTGTTGGAAAGTTCTGAACCCAAGGAGCTCTGTCTCCACCTGAAGCCTTGTGTTATTATTCTATGGTTAGTCATTGACACCTTAGTATGAATTAGTGGCTCAGAGCCCTTCCAATTTGATTCCTGTCTGAAAGCAATCTCTATCTGGGGGAATCTAGGAGCTTGATGCCCTGCATGGCCTGTGTCACTGGGAAGGACATGAATGGCCAAGGATTATCCTGGTTCATCTTGTCATCCCCTCTTCCATAGACAAATCCTGGCTGTGGCTCCGGCTCCCAGGCCTGTTAGTCATACCCCACCCAGGCTCCCTCAATCCCCTCCAGGCCACGGGCCCTGGTCCCTATTCCTAATCCTCAGCCCGAAGGTACATGGGCTCCACATCTGTCAGCGGCTCACTCCTAGCTCGTTCCGTTGACAAGTAGCTACCTTTCCCCAAACTGTTCTGGCTGTGACAAGATCTGCTTACCACGGCCTACAGCCACCTGCAACTCTGAGCTGGGGCCTGTGACCCTCTTCTACTATCCCCAGGCTAGGAGGGAGATAGCGGCTCCATCACGCTTCACTGTGCCTGGCCCTGCTTGTCCATCTGGGCCCTCAGATGAGGCCGTCAGGCAGGGCTGGCCCCAGCTGGCACCATGGCCCAGCAGCTGAGCTGCCAGCTTCCTCTCCCCACTCCCTGATGAAACAACCACATGTGGGCTGAGCTTCTCCAGCTTCCCAGGGTCAGGGAGCCCGTGGCGGAGATGCAATGCAGCTGGCCATGATTATCCTGGATGCTGAGTGTGGGCTGCTGTCCTTTGGGAGTGGGACTGCGGGCTCACCTTGGCTTCACCCCTCTCCTCTCAGAGGGGCTTGGGCCTGGAACTAGTGGAGGTAGCCAAAGGGAAGGGGGAAAGGAGGGGCCCACATTTCTCCCTTCACTAAATCTAAGGGACAGAGCTGCATCCTGGGTGAGCTCTAAGGTCTTATTGGTCAGAGGACCTTGGACTTTGCAGGCAGGGAGGGGCTTTCAGAGTCAGAAAATGCTAGGCTCATATGGGTTATTACTGGTTCAGGGTCACCTGGCAGCTGAGGTGGTCTCAAACTCACATAGTCTAAACCCTGATTCCCCATTCAGGACACTTCTGTCTCATTTTATTTTATTTTTTTTTAAAGATTTTATTTATTTATTAAACAGAGATCACAAGCAGGCAGAAAGGCAGACAGAGAGAGAGGGGAAAGCAGGCTCCCTTGCTGAGCAGAGAGCCCAGTGCAGGGCTCGATCCTAGGACCCTGAGATCATGACCTGAGCCAAAGACATAGGCTTAACCCGCTAACCCCCCCCCCCATCTCATCTTAAAGGCCCTTAATTTATTTGTTTGTCAACAGATACATGAACTACATGCCTCCTGTGTGCTCATTCTAGGGCTGGGTGTGAGTCCACAGACAAGGCCCTTGTCTCCACTGGGTGTACATCTGGGAAAACAACACACAATGAACAGATAAGCCTTAGTGCAGTGCCTCGGGGCCCAGGAGCTGCTCTATAAATATGTGTTGAAGGGTGGCTTAAATGTTCCAAAGAAAACAGGGCAATGTAGCATGGTGGTGTGTGGCAGGATGTTGTAGATGGGATGTTTGTGTGTCCCAAAATTCCTGTGCTGAAATCCTAACCCCACATGTGCTGGTATTAGGGGGTAGGGAATTTGGGAGGTGATTCGATCCTGAGGGTGGAGCCCTCACGAGTGGGATGAGGATCCTTAAGAAAGGGCCCCCAGAGAGCTCTCCTGCTCTCCTGCCATGCGAGGGCACAGTGAGAAGCAGGCAGTCTGCAACGTAGAAGAGGGCCTTCCTCAAGAACCTGACCACACTGACACCGTGATCTCAAACTTTTAGCCTCCAGAGCTGTGAGAAATAAATCTTTGTTGTTTATAAGCCACTCAGTTGATGGTAATTTGTCATAGCAGCCCAAACTCCTACACATGATTGCATTCAGGTGGTAGAGGAAGTATTCCCAGCAGAAGTGATATTTGAGAACAATAGGATGGAATCAGTCATGGGAAAATTTGGAGACAAAGGGTTCCACAAACAGTCATAGCCAGTGCAAAGGCCCTGAGGTTGGAATGAGGTCACTGCAGCTGGAGCAGAGTGAGTGGGAGGCAGGGCTGGGGAGGAGTTCGGAGAGATAGATGGAGGCCATATCAGGCAGGTCATGGTAAGGAGATGGCAGCATGATCTCACTGCGGCTCCATAGCTGGTTGCTTCAAGGATGGCTCTCCCAAGTGGCTGAGGCCCTGGAGAAACCCCATACTTCTATAGCCCATGGCAACTTCTTTCCTATCTTGTTCTTTAGAGAAGAGGAAAGCAGCCCGGTGTGTCACAGTGCCAGGGTCTGTGAATGTGGGGACCGGAGTTATGGTCTGACTGGTTATGTGACCCTGAGTCAGTCCCTCCTCCTTTCTTGCTGTCAGTCTTACCAGAAGTGAGACAATTGGGCTTTAAGCTCTGCAGATGGCACACAGAGGAGAGGGCAGAGGGGAGGAGGCCAAACAAAGCTAAAAGTGATTCAACAGGTATCTGGCTGGGCTTGTTCCTAATTGCATCTGAAGCCAGGCAGGAGGTTTTTGTGATGGGAAAGTTTGGACCTGTTAGTGATAGCACTCTTATCCTTGATGCTCACAGTTCCTTAGGGCTGGGAATGGAAGGTCCATGCAGTACAGGCTGATGGACAGCAGAGGGCACCAACTGAATGGCCAGGGATCCTGGGAAGGAGGAAGTAGGTGGCCTGGGGTTGGCACATAGTGGTTGGTGGCTACCAAAGATTTCATTTTCATGATAATCAGTGACAGCTGGTATGTATCCATGTGAATTCGTTTATCAAAGACCCACTCACTGTATGCCACTCTAGGCTGAGCCATGTTCTAGGTTTCAGGGAAATAGAGTATGACGTAGGTCAGGAACAGGAATTAGCTTTTATCTTGAATGTTAGTTTGCTTTGATTAGAGCATGATGCCTGGAAAATAGTGTTAAGAAAAATTCCGAGGCTGCTTCTTGATGAAGGAGAGCAGAATACTGTGATTGATTAGCAATGTCTGGAAAGGCGAGTGTAAAGAGGGGGCAGGATGAGTGTCAGGTCTTGGCTGTCTCGTCTATAATGCGATCTCATTATTGGACAATTGAGTAAATCAGGACTTAGAGATGCCAGGTTTATTTGTACAAGGTCACTCAGCTGGCAAGTGGCAGAGTTAACAGAATGTGCATCGTGTAATTGGGTAGCCCTGATTCTGCATCTGAAGAAGTTACGTCGCCATGCCTGCAGGGACTCTCTGGACATTGCGGCCACCACCAGTGATCACTGTGGTAGCCAGAATGCCCGATGGTGGGGAAGGGTGGCTGCTGTGTTGCCTCTTGGGGGAGTGCCATGATATTGGCTACTTAGAGGGCCAATCTTGTGGCTGGTAGGGCAGGATGGACATTCCCAGAGCTCACCAGAGGGTCCGAGCAGCAGCCAGGCAGAAGCCAGGCCGCTGGACTGGGACCCCCATGTTCAATCCACAGCACCCCATGCCTGCTAAGTTTCCATGCACTTCACATGGATGGAGGGCACGGTGCTGGGCTTCTTGCGGGGGAGCGGATATGGAGGTACCTGATTCAGAGTTTTTATATAAGGCATTTACTGCCGATTGATGGGGACACAGACATGAGGCAGAAGGATAAAGGGCTGAGCAGAGGCCCCAGCAGTAGTGGGACACAGGAGGGAGTCAGTTTTCACCAGGGGAGGCCTGTGGAGGCCTCACAAAGGAGGTTCTAAAATGGTAATGTTAACCTAAGTTATGTATTAAGAAGCCATATTTATTGCAGACAATTTGAAAGATGAAACATAAAAAACAGAATTACAAGAAGCCTGTAATCAATTTTATTATGCAAAAATAATTACTATCAACATCTTAACCATGTATTTATTCATAAATCCATGTGTATATATGCTCAGATTTTCTTTTTTTTTAATCACAGTGTGGTGGTGATCAAAGTGTGACCCTTGACTGGCAGCCTCCCCTGGGAACTTGTTAGAAATTCTTCCAAGTTCCTGGCCCCTCCCCGGAGACCCCAGAGGGGTGGGGCCTGGTATCCATTTGAATAGAGCTCCCAGGTGATTCTGATGCTGGCTGAGTTTGAGAACCACTGACTTACTGTATTATGCGTGACTTTCCCTTGTCATGAAATAGTCATTGGCAATTTGATGTTTAAAGCTGGAGTGCTCTCTTATTATAGTGACCTGATGAATTCTCTGAACCAGTGCTATGGTGACTGTCCCAGGCATGCCTGTAGCCGTGTGCCCCGGGGGCCTCATGGAGGTGGTGCCCTTTGAGTTGCCCCAGTGACAGGAGGCGAGGGGGTCGCTACTGGCAAGACTGGGGGCTGTCTCTGGTCTGTGATGGCATCCTGGCAGGAGCGACCAGAACTGTCCCTCCCGCGTCACCCTCTCTCCAGAGTGGCCCTGGCAGAGCAGGAAGCAAGTGGTAAACCTGTCAACATCAATTGGAAGGGACTGGGGCAAAAGGAGTCCAGATTTCCTGGGGCCCATGGTCTGCACCACGAAACAGGGAGAAGCCACGTTGTCAGGCACAGCCTGAGGAGAAAGAAGTCGCTCATAAAACGGCTTTGGTGCATGGCCCTGCCGGCCTCAGCTTTGGTTTGCTTTTGTTTTCTTGTGTGTGTGTTTTCCCTCTGTGTGTGGAGAAAAGTTGGAGCTCCTGTCTGTCTTAGAATGTCCAACTCTGCCTGAACAGCCACCGGGAATCCCTCCTTTGTCCTTTCTCCTGACACAAGTGCCCAGTTTCTGAGTTGGGCCTCCATAGGTGCTCCATGGACCCCCACCTTTAACAGCACCCCCCGCAAGAATGCCCCAGCCACAGCTTCTCAAGGCTTCACCACCCACTTTTTGTCTTTGGCTCGGCTCTCGGGGTAGGCAGATACAGGTAGAAGATGATGGAGACCAAGGGGCAGCTCCCACCAATGCAGATTAATCAAGATGATGAGTGAATGGTCAAGGAGTGATCTGTGGGGTGATGCCAGCACCGCCACTCCAACAAGCTAGCAGTGAGTGGGTAGGGGAGGATCCCCATGATCCTGACAGCCGGGGGAAGTTAGTTGCACCCTGAGCCCCAGAGCATGGCAGCGGGGCCGGGCTTTGGGTGGGAGCTGCAGACAAGGTCAAGGCTGCGGTAGCCCCCACCTGTGAGTGGGAAGCCTTGGCTGGGCTGCAGCCCACTCATGATGGGTCGGACTCTGTCCATAAGTGACAGAGCCCTCCCCATTTAAACTGGGAAGAGAATGTCTTTTTTTGGGTTGTGACTATTTATTACCACATTTTACTCACTCTGATTCTAGAATGATCGAAAAGACTTGTAAACCCTGGAAACATTAATTCAAGGCTAAAAGAACAGAAACAGTGAATGGAACTGAAGAAATGATTATACCAGCAAATCTGTCAGGACCCCAGTTTGGCCCTGAGCTTCCTTGCCATCTTGCTGAGACCCAGAGACAGGAAGGGACTTGCCCCAAGTCACTATAACAAAGACCATGTGCCATGCACCAACCCACCGGATCCTGATGAGAGCCCTGCCCCACAATGGCCACTCCATCTCCACTCCACAGTTGGGGAAATCAAGGCACAAAGAGGCAAAGTAATTTTCCAGGGTCCCACACCTGTGCTTCAAAGCTGGGTTCTTAGCCACTGCCTTGTCTTGCAGTTTTTTAAATGAGAAGGAGGGAAGAAAGAGGAAATGCCAAGGGCCCACCCATCTCTGAGTATTTCTGGAGTCTCTGCCATATCTAGCACACGAGCAGGACTGGTGACAGGCTCTCTCCAGGTTTCCAGTAAGGTGAGGCTGCCTCACGGTGGCTCATTATGTTCCTTCTCTCAAGTAACTTCCGCACAGTAACCACGGCCTGAACTCAAAAGGTGGCGATGGTGGCATTTCAGGTGGGAAGTGGGGAGCACATTTCGGGCTTGTCCAGCCACGCTATGGGGGACGTTTCCTCCTCAGCTGAGGCTGACACCAGATCCTCTTGCTTCTGGTTGCCGTGGGCTTCTTGGTGGAGGCTGCTGAGTCCCAGCCTTGGAAGAGGGTTGGTGTTCAGAGAACTCTGCCCAGGAAAAAGCAAACCCGTTTCTTGAAAGGCTGCAGCAGTAAGGAGCTGTCAAGCTTCTCCATCAAGAAGATAGAGGACACTGCTTTGAGACATGAGAACATTTTCTGGAAGCCCTGGAGTCTGATCTTAGGGGGTCCTATAGCCTCTTTTGAAGCACTGTTTTGGCCTCTGACCCTAGCCTGGCCATCTCTCACCACCTTTGTGGCTTCCCTGGTGGCAGTCACTTGCTTATGAGTCCTCGGTGGGTCTGGCCAGCCCCCTGCTTCCCCTCCTTTACCAAGAGGCTCACCGGGTCACTGGATTTGGGGCTTGGGTGGGACCTTGGCTGTCCCCTGTGGGGCTTGTAGCAGGGGTTATAGGCCACCCTTTGAGGCAGGAGAACTTGATTCCAATCCCAGCAGCTCTCTCTGTGGAACCTTGGATTCGTATCTTCAGACTTGGGGAAATCTCAATCATTATGTCTTAACACTTATTTTCTGCCCCACGCTCAGCAATTTTTCCTCCTTGGACTTCAGTTACACATATCTTAGAGAGTTTGATATTGTCCCATAGGTCCTTGAGGCTCTATTCACTTTTCTCCAGTCTTTTTTGTCTTCCTGTTCTTCATATTAAGTAATTGTTTGACTTCAAGGTCAGATCTTTTCTTCTTCCATTCCAGCCTGCTTGGAAGGCCATCTAGTGAATTTTTCATTTCAGTTATTGTACTTTTCAGTTCTAGAACTTCTGTTTGGTCTTTTGAAAATTAATTTTAATCTCTCTGCTGAGTTTGGGTTATGTTTTCCTATTTCTTTTCATGCCTGATAATTTTTGACTGCATACCACGGATAGTTCTTTGTTGGAGACTCTGTATTCTTTTAACTTCTTTCGAAGGTTTTTGGTTTGTTTTTGCTTAGGTGCTTGAATAACTGTTCTATCACACTGAACTTGTGTGGACTTGGTTTTACACTTGGTTAAGGGGGACTTGGGGAAGCCAAAGGGTTTTTCCAAGCCCCTCTAATGTGCTGGGACTCAACCTCCAGAATTCTTTCTTTTCTGTGACTCTTGTCCTGGTTTGTTTCAAGTTTTGGTAGAGAGGGTCTAGAGGGGCACTTCTCAAGGGCAGGATTTCTCATCCTTGGCACTAATGACATCTTGGGCTGGCAGTTCTTTGTTGCGGAGGTCCCCCTGTGCATTTTAGGGAGTATTTAGCACATCCCTGGTCTCTACCCACTAGATGCCTGCAGCAACCCCCATAGTCATGACCAACAAACATGTCTCCAGGGGCACCTGGGTAGCTCAGTTAGTTAAGGATCCAACTCTTAATTTCGGCTCAGGTCATGATCTCAGGGTTGGGAAATCGAGCCCCATGTCAGGTTCTGCACTGGGCATAGAGCCTGCTTAAGATTCCTTCTGTCCCTCCCTACTCCAAACAAAAAAAAAAAACAAACAAAAACCCCAAAAAACAACAACAACAAAAAAACCCCTCTCCACATGTTGCCAAATGTTCCCAGGGCTTGGTGGGAGGGGGCACAAAATCACTCCTGGTTAAGAACCATTGCTCTAGTGGGTAGTCTTACCTCAAGACACTTAGAAAGAACTCCCCATTAATAAGTGCCTTGAGTGCATTTTGGCATTCTCCTCAAATAAGGTTACATACACATCACACAGGGCCCTTGACCGGACTGAGAGAAAAACTTATGTCCCACTGCTGAAGTATGCTACAAGTTCATGTGCATTAATATAAATCTGGGAGCTATCTTGGGAATACTGCAAATTACAATACAAATACAAAATACAATATTGCAAATTATTGTAATTCTTGGGGTGTTAAATTTGTTATATGTAAATATATTAAAAAGACCGTGATATTTGCAACTTTGTGTTGGCAACCTTTCTCCACTTCTAGGTATGATTACCCTCCCATGATGGAAATGACTGGGGCTCCACTATCTGTGGGGGTCAGTGTATATTGTCTCCCTGGTCTCCTTGGTCTGTGTTCAATCATGTTCCGCTGCTGGTTTCTTGCTGTCTGTCTAAGGAGATCTCTCTATTTCTCCCCTTCTCCTTTCAGTTTCTCTCCTCTTTCCCCCAGGAAGAGCCCAGGGCCCAGTGTCAGGTGAACAGGGTCCTGGTGAGACAGGGGGGAGTGGGCTCTGGTGAGCTTGTGGGGATGGTGCCGTGGGAGGCTGCAGAGAGAGCTTTCTTCAGTCCTGCTCTGGACTGAGATGTCAGCAGGACATTTGGAGGAAGAAGGAAGAAGTTTGGCTACTGTCTACACCTTGCTGGGGCTTACCCTAAACCACAACTGATTTTCTCTACATGGCTTCTTGGCAACTCAGAGACCAAATATGGTTAAAAAGGAAGGGCAGCCCAAGATAAGTGAGGACACCACAGGACAGCAGTAGGATGCTTTGCATGCATCCAGATCTCCCAGCCCCACAAGAACTCCAAAGTGACCCAAAAGCAGCCATTGTCACTCCTGAGAAAGGATAAGCAGAGAAGCATTAGAAGGCTGGTAGGGGGTGGGCAGGCATGGGGGCCTTTGTATCATTTTCAAAAAGGGGGAAGAGGTAGATGCTGGGAAATTGCTGACCAACCATGACGCCTGCCTTGTACTGCCGTAGTATTCTAGAGCAGACCAGAGAACAGCAGCTAACAGTGATGACTGCTGGGAACAAAGCCTTGCCAAAGGAACTTGGTTTTCCTTGTGCTCTGATGAGCAGGTGAGGTTGGCCCGAGCAGGTGCAGCATGACCGAACAGCCTCCCAAATGTTATGCCCCGTGGGTCCGCCTCACTGGGAGCCCTTTCTTCCTGGGTCCCAGAGCTCTCGCCACCCCCCAGTTTGTGTTCCTTCCCCCAACTCTCACCTGCTAATGCTCCTCTCTTCCTCTCCCTTCTGGCGACTCTGGGTCTCCATCCCGTTGTTCCTTGCGCCAGAACTACTGGTCCCCTCAGGCGTTTCCCAGCCAACTCCTTCTCCTTCATCCACACTCAGTTGAAATATACTCCTCCAGGGAGGCCTCGGCTCTGCCTGCTCAGGGTCCTTCCTCCGTGTTCTGAGTCAGCCCCCAGGGAGTGTTGGTTCCATGTCCCCCCTGACTGTAAGCTCAAGTGTCCGTTTTGTCTGTAGCTGTGTGTGTGTGGCGGGGGGCGGGGCACGCAGCAGGTGTCTCTGAGTCTGTGTAGGAGTAAAATGAAGTCTTTGGAGCTTAGCTTGGCCTGTGTCCTGAGATGTGGTTGAAAGACCCAGGGATGGTTAACCTCGAAAAGAGACGGTTCAGAGAGGCTGTTGTGTAGAAAACAGGCTTTCTGGTTTATAGACATTGTTAAAAGGAGCAGAATTAGGCCTGCAGGTGGAAGTCAGAGGAAAGCAGGATTTTGCTTACTCTTAAGTGAAACCCATTTGTGCCAGAGACTGCTGGTTGCCTATTCTTTGTTTAGTAACAGAACCCCAGTTTTGCTCAGGGTATCCCCGTGTCATTAGAAGGTCACACTTTCCACTCTGTCTTGTAGCTAGGTATGACCATGTGACTAAGTCTGTGGCCGGTGGAAGTTGTTGGGTCGGATTTTGGGGAAGGCTCTTAAAAAGGGATCAGACAGTGGGCACCTGCCATTTTTACGCTTCCCTCCTTCCTTCTCCGCATCTGGAATCGTAGACCTGATGGCGGGAGCACCAGCCATCAGGAAGAAACTATTTTGCAACAGGAAGAAACCTTGAGAATGGAAGCCATGTGCAAAGGATAGTAGAGGGGAAAGAAGGATCTGGAGGTATTAAGGACATTGCAGAACTACCACACCCACTCTGCCTTTTCTTTAGTTAAGCCATGGTCACTGGGTTTTTTAACGTGCAGTCAAATCCAGTCTTAACTGGTACAGCAAATGTTACCCTACCCCCCTGATGAGGATCCCATCTTCTGGTGCATTTAGGGTAAAGGGCATTTGATTTCACCCATCCTGCATCTCTCTGATCTGTGGCCTTAGACAATCCCGTTGCTACCTACCTGACCTTCTCTGTCCCACGCTGGGCACAGCTCTTCCACCTTTGCCCTCATGAAGCTGCTCAAGCACAGGTCGGTGTGTGCAGCAGACATTTCATGAAGGCTGGGGCGGGGGAGGGGAGGAGAAGCAGGGGGTCATTGCAGCTCTGAGCAGGGACCAGTTTCAAAATCAATGCCAGCTATCATGTTTCTAGAAATGTCTTGGCCACACCCCACCAGCTGAGATTTCTTGCTTGCGATAGTCTTCCTTTGATTCCCGAAGAAACGGTGTTTCTCCTGTTTCTCTCCCCCCATCTCCAGCTGCTTGCCAGTGGTCCCCACATTCAGTTCCCCTCCTGTGCAGAGCAGGTAAGGTCTGGGCCGCCTCTGTACAGCCCCTGGCTCCTGGTCTTTGTCCACATATGGTATTATGTGAAATTATACTTTTTCTTTAATCTTGGATCAAATTTTTAGATAAGGTCCATTCCCTCTGATCAAAGCAAACCCTGGGGCTAGCAAGTTGGGACTGTTTCTTTGTAGATGTACAGAATCTGCATGTCCCACGTGGGGTCCAGGAATCTGTATTTTAATAAATTCCCCAAGTGGGGGTGGAGGGGTGCGGGTAACAGGCCCAGAGAGGGGCAACAGCTAGCTGAAGGTGACCTGCAAAACCTGAAGTAGATCTCAGATTTGCTAGAGCTTCTTCCGGGACTCCGGATTTTCAGGTCATCCTGTGAGATCCCAGCAGGTCAGCCTGCCAGCAGATGCCCATCGACTTCCTCAGCCTGCTGGCAGAAGCCACAGGCCTTTAGCGTTTTGCAGTTGAGCCTAGAGCATCAGAAAGAAACTCAAGAGCTCACCCGGGTCCCCTCCAAGTATGGAAGCCACCATCTTCCTGTGGCGATGGGGGGTAGAGGGAGGTTACTCTGGCCCAGAGGGGAAACTGAGGCACAAAGAAAGAAACTGGCTTTTATCATCATTGGCGGTGTGCTTCATTTTGAAAGGTCAAGTGGTCATACTGCCGCGCTGGTATGTTCTCTTATCCCTTACCCTTCCTGTTCATATGAAGGAATGAAACCTAAAGGAGAGTTGAAGCTTACTGGACAGAAAAATAATAGAGCGGATTCCCATTTGTTACAGCTTCTTGCTGGTAGTTGTAATGAAGTTGTAATGGGGTTTGTGTTCCTTTATTTTCCAAGCTTTTTGTACAGGCATACCTCATTTAGTGTGCTGGCTTTATTGTACTTGCAGATTCTGTGTTTTTTTGTTTGTTATTTTTAACAAATTGAAGGTTTGTGGCAACCCCGCCTGGAGCAAGGCTATCGGCACCATTTTTTTCCAGAAGCATTTGCTCGTGTCTCTGTGTCACATTTTGGTAATTCTCACAGTATTTCCAAGTTTTTCATTATTATTTTATTTGTTATGGTGATCAGTGGTCAGTGGTTTCTTCTTTTTTTTTTTTTTTTTAAGATTTTATTTATTTATTTGACACACAGAGATCACAAGTAGGCAGAGAGGCAGGCAGAGAGAGAGAGAGGAGAAAGCAGGCCCCCTGCAGAGCAGAGAGCCCAATGCGGTGCTCGATCCCAGCACCCTGGGATCAGGACCTGAGCTGAAGGCAGAGGCTTTAACCCACTGAGCCACCCAGGCGCCCGGTCAGTGGTTTCTTGAGATGGAATCTACTCCTGGTGAAGATGCTATGCAGATTGTTGAAATGACAACAAAGGATTTCAAATAGTACAGAAACTGAGTTGATAAAGAAGGGGCAGATTTGAGAGGATTGACTCCGATTTCGAAGGTTGTTCTCTTGTGGCTAACATGCTATCAAACAGCGTTGCATGTTCCAGAGAAATCATTGGGGGAGAAGTGTCAGTCCATCAATGTGACAAATTTGATTGTTGTCTTATTTTAAGAAATTGCCCCAGGGGCATCTGGATGGCTCAGTCAGTTAAACGTCTGTCTTCAGCTCAGGTCACGATCTCAGGGTCCTGGGATTGGGTCCGACGTCGGGCTCCCTGCTTAGCAGGGAGTTGGCTTCTCCCTCTCCCTCTGCTCCTCCCCACTCTTTCTCTCTCAAATAAATAAAATCTCAACAACAACAAAAAGAAATTGCGCCAGCCATCGCAGCGTGATCACCCACCACACTGATCTGTCAGCAGCCATCAACATTGAGGCGAGACCCTCCCCCAGCAAAAAGGTTACAACTTGTTGAAAACTCAGATGATTTACATTTTTTAGCAATAAAATATTTTTAATGAAGTATGTAACATTTTTTTAGACATATTGCCATTGCGCTCTTAGGAGACCACAATACAGTGTAAACACAACTTTTATATGCATTGGGAATCCAAAAAATTCATTTGACTTCCTTTATTGTGATATTTGTTCTATTTCTGTGGTCTGGAACCAAACCTGCACTATACCCGAGGTGTGCCAGTATTACTAATAACGAGTTATATTTGTATTTAGGGTTAAGGGGAGAAAATCCTGTCTAGGGCCACTAGGAATATTGGGGGAGTCGTGCTTCAGACAGTTTGTGCCCCCCTCCTGCTTTATGGCTGGCATGGGCGGCCATCACTCTGTCATCCCTTTGGGGCAGGTGGGTGGGTCAGGCTCCTGCAACGAGGCCCTGTCCCCGGGTACTTCCTGACACCTCTGTGCTGGCACTCAAGATCCGGGTTGCAAGGGTTATTGGATTATTATTATTGCTTACTGGATTTGGGCATGGACCACCTGGCCTTTTGAATCTGAGCATGCCCAGCTGTGGATGTACACATTTCTGATTGTGGGCGGATACATGGGGAGCTGGATGTAGCTCAGGAAACAGCTGCAGGTGTGGACCGCCTCTGGCTGGAGCACCTGAATGCTTTAGCACCCAGGTGTGTTCAGCCTTATGGTCACTCATGCTTAAAGGCTTGAGGCTAAGTCAGAGTCAACACAGAGATCCACAGGCTAAGGGATTGGAGGGTTGTGGTTCTGTTTGTGTCTGTGCAACCCTGGGCAAGTCACTTAACCTCTCTGGGCCCTGGTCTCCTCACCATCAAAGTCACTGGGCAGAGGAAATGGATTGCTGAGTCGGTTCCATGGCTGACATTCTGGGATTCTGTTTGGCCTCTGGTGGGCCATGCTAATAGCTGGAGCCCCAGGGAGATGTGGGAGTGTTCCTGAACAGAATTACATCTATCCCGATGGACAGATCCTGATGGGAGTTGGGGGAGGGACAGGAGGACCCCAGCTGTGCTGACAGTCAAACCTCTTAATCTTGGCTCTTTGGGGTGGTGTAGGGGTGGGGACGGGGCAGGACTCTGTGGATGAATTCAGGCGATTGTGATCCCCAGAACGTTGATTCTGTTTTTTAAAAGAATTGGAATTTCAGAGCTCAGGTTTGGACTTCACTGAACGGTACCCACAAGGAGTGACTGTAGGACTGTGAGCAGGTTCCCTTCCTCGCTTGGGCCTTGCCCCTCATCTGTTCAGAGAAGGGCTGGAATTCTAAGTCTCCTAGGGTCTCCCCAAGCTTGGCTTCCCACAGGCCTTACATGTGACACTGACCAGACCACTGCAGTTGCTGTCAAGGCTGCCATCTTCCGAGAGGGGGCGATGTGCCAGGCACCCAGTGCCTGCCTGGCCTCGGGGTCCAACATCCAGACACGGAGACTGAAGCGCAGAGAGGTCAAACCCCTCGTTGAGGTTGCCTGGCTCGTTGGAGGCAGAACATGGTCTCGAAACCTGGTTTCCCGTCCCTGGAGCCCATGCTCTCTCCTGCTTTGCTGCTCCGTGTCCTGTCCCCAAGCCTTCACCCGATCTGGGCGCTTCTTCTCTCCCTCCTCATTCCCCTTCACCTCCTCCGGCTTGCCTCTGTCTTCCCCTGCAGGTCTGCCCCACTCTCCGAGCCCAGATCTGCCAGTGTCTCCAGTGTCCACTTAGCTGGGAGGATGCTCTGTCCCACAGTGCTCGCTCCGCCTGCCCAGCGGCAGCCCTGCCCACTGCGGGGCCTTTCTGGCTTGCAACCAGCTGCTAGAGAGAAACCCTGAGCTCGATTTTTCTGACCACCCCGATGGCCACCGTTACCTCCACTTAATAAATTGCATGGGAGCAATGGGTGGTCGACGGCCGAGGCCTGCGCGGGCCGAGTTGGAAATTAAAAGCAGTGGCCAGGAGTGGGTTTGAATGCAGCAACAGGAACCATGAATATTTTACAAGAAACCGGAATTATTAATGTTTCAATAAAAAACAAAACCCCAATGTCCATGTGAAGATTACATGTGACTTCAAGCCTTCAGAAAACCGCTGTGGTCCTCCTCCGCACTCTCTTAAACCACTCAGCAGAGCTTCGCTTAAACCATCCCCATCTCGCCAACCCTCAACCCACCAGCTCTAAATGGTGGCGGGGAGGGCTGCATCCGCCCGGCCACCCCTGGTAATTAGCACGGCCCCCACCTTCCTTCGGAGCTACGGGCGACCAGAGAAATATTTCTGGAAGACTATTTACGAACTTCCCCATAATCATCAATCATATGGTGAAGAAGGAATGGAGCAAGATTTCTTACCTCAAGGAGCCTCTAATGCAAAAAAGCTATTTACTGGGCACGGACGGGGGCTGGGATTCTGATGCCATTACTATAGAAAACATAATAGCATCAATAATTAAGTATAAATTGGATTTAATATTTTATGCTGGCGACATGTAATTTACACTCTAGCAGAGAAATCAAAGGTCATGTCTGAAATAAATGAGTGTGGGGTCGAGCCTCCAGTGGAATTAGCGCTTTTCCCCTCCTGGTATCTGGAACCAATGACAAAGAGCAGGAGAGGCGCGCTGGGCCGTGGGGAATGTGGGAAGGGTTGGGGTCTGGGAGCCTTAGGGAGACGCTGGCCTCCGGAGTGCCGAGGGCCGAGTGTGGCTCTCTAAAAGAGGCCTCAGGCCTCCCTGGGGTGAGCGGATGCTTCTGGATGCTCTGGGAGGGGGCACTGGAGTGCCGGTGTTGGAGAGGTCAAATGCAGAGGCAAGTCTGCCCCTGAGACAGATGGGCAAGGTGGGTTGTATCACTGAAGGGCTGGCAGGGTCCTGAGGGGAGACTGAAGCCCAGAGAGGGGAAAGGGTTTCCCCAGAGCCACACAATGGCTCAGTGATAGGACCGCAAGAGGACCCTAGCCTCCTGACTCCCGGTGTTTGTCAGAACTGCTCTGACCCCTGGGACGGGGGACCCTGGCCTCAGACCTCTGGGTGTGTGTGTGTGCTTCTCTGCTGGAGACACTGACCCTGGCCTGGACTGGTGCCTGGCTTTGTCCCCTATGGTTCTCAGAGCTGTTTGGTCATGACCAGTGGGGTGAGGCAGGAAGGCTTGGTCTCTGAGGTGGGGGGTTGGGGCTCAGGTGGGAATTGTGGTGAAGACTTGGGGGATGGATACGCGAGTACACCCCCTTGCAAGGGGGGCTGAAGATCTGGGTCGCTGTTTGGCATTAACAAGCCAAGCATGTGTGCTCATGCAACCCTTTCGTAGCTTCCCGCTACCCCAGGAGAAAACCTGGGGTCGTCTTTCTGCCTTACAAAGCCCTGCACCATCTTCCTCTCTGTTTCCTGTCTCACTCCCGCGTGCACCCTGATCTCCAGCTACACCAGATCCAGCAGCGCCCCGTGGGCTGTGCTGCTCTCCCTCCAACCCCTTCCCAGGGCCCTTTCCTCTGCCCGGGACACCCTTGCCTGGGTGGACACCTCACGACTCCCCTCCCTGGTCTCTGCCCAGGACACTTTCCTAAGCAGCCCATGTTTCACCTTCCTCCCTTCGGCTCATCAACACCGCTGTTTTATCAGTTCACAGGCTTGTGGGAGGTTTCCCGTCCCTAGGACGTCAGCCCGGGAACCTCATTCGGTTCTCACTCGTTTCCGCACTGCCTAGAGCAGGGCTTGGGTCCCAGAATGTGCTCATTTGGTATTTGTTGACTAAAAGAATAATAAGAGACTTGGGTTCACTCCAAGTCATTTAAAAAAAAATATTTTGTTTATTTGACAGAGATCACAAGCAGGCAGAGAGGCAGGCAGAGAGAGGAAGGGAAGCAGGCTCCCCGCTGAGCAGAGAGCCCAATGTGGGGCTCGATCCCAGGACCCTGAGATCATGACCTGAGCCAAAGGCAGAAGCTTTAACTCACTGAGCCATGCAGGTGCCCCCCCCAAGTCATTTTTTAAAAAGATTTTATTTGTTCACTTGACAGGGAGAGAGCCCATGCGAGGTGAGAGGGCGGAGGGTGAAGCAGACTCCCCACTGAGCAGGGAGTCCGACGTGGGGCCTGAACCCATGACCTGAGCTGAAGACTGATGCTTAACTGACTGAGCCACCTGGGCACCCCTCCAAGTCGTCTTTCATGTCTTTGCACATCCATCCCCTCTGCCAGGGAAGTCCGATTCGCCCTCCTGATTGCCCCCAAGCCCCTTACCCCCTGAAGCGAGTCAGGTGCTTCCTCAGCACCCCACAGGACCATAGTCTAGCAGTATTCTTGGGGTGTACAGTGTCTGTTTTCTTGTCTGTGCCCCTGCCCATGTTCTGGTGTCCGAGGCTAGTGCAGACCTGCATGCCTCAGGAGCCCACTTAGTGAGTGCTGGGTCTGTGCATGGATGTTCGGGGCCCCAGACACGTAGCATGCTGGTGGGGTCTCTCGGCATGAGAAGCAGAGGCAAGTGGGGAGGGTTCTGGCCCAAACTCTGACCTCTAGGTTATGGGGGTTTCTAGAATGGGCTAAGACTGGCTCAGGAGGTGGCTCCAGCCAAGAGGCAGAGGTGGGGACCAGGAAGCAGATCCCTCCCTCCTGAACTGTATCCTCGCACCGACTCAAGTGCACAGGTTGGGCTGGGAGCTGTGAGGGGCCCGGGAGAGGGGTTGTGTGAGCTGTGTTCTGGCAGATTGGACGGCATGGGCCATGCTGTGGACTGAGTGTTTGTTACCCCCTAAGTTCATGTGTCCCCAAAGATGACCTTATCAGTAGGGGAGGCTTGGGGAGGTGCTGAAGTATGGGGGGGCTCCAACACATGGGATTAGTGCCTTTATTAGAGATGCTCCCAGAGAGAGCCTCATCCCTGTCACCGTGTGAGCACATAGCAGGAAGATGCCAGCTGGGAATCAGGAAGAGGGCCGTCTCCGGAACGCAAGCGTTTGAGCACCTTGATCTTGGACTTCCAGCCTCTAGAACGGTGGGAGAGAAATCTCTGTTATAAGCCACTCAGTCTGTGGAATTTTGTTATAGCTGCTGAACAGGCCAAGGCAAACCACAGAGCCTTTCCAGTTTGGAAATGCCCACTTGGCTCTGACCTGGGGATAGGGGTCGGTCGTCTTTGGGGAACATCTGATGTTTGTTGAGGGCCAGATACTACTAGGGATTTTTTCAAGTATTCTCTCATTTAAACTCCACACAACCCCTTAAGGCTGATACTGTCATTCTCCCCGCTTGTACAGAGGAGGAAATGGAGGCACTGGGAAACTAGTGGCTTTGCCCAAGTTCACATATAGCTGCTCTGTGGTAGAGTCTGGCGTTAAACTAGGCTGACTGACTCTGTGGAGTCTGGACTCCAAACACTATTGGCTTACCTGATGGCTGAGGTTTGCCTCCGAATGTCACCCTGGGGTGGGGTTGGGGGTGGGTGTTCGGTCTTTGTCCTTGTTAAGGAGTAGCTCAAATGGAGGGGCCAGTGGGGTGGGCTTTAGATGCTGAGGGAACCTGGATAAGGGGAGCACATGCCCCTCCTCCAGCCCTCGGGGGACAGGTTGGCCTCTTTCTTGGCACCTCCCCACCCTCCCTGCCCACAAATGTAGACTAGACCAAGAATTAGCCGCCTACTCTCTGTGTGAGTTCAGACAGGTCATTTTCTCTCTCTGGGCACCAGGGACCTCGTCTGAGGTGGCGGATGTAAGCTCTCAAGCACGCTTCCAGCTTTATCAGCCCGGGATGCCGTGAGCCTGGCTGTGACCTTCCTGCCCTCCCTCGGGCTCCTGCAGGCGCTCCTGCCAGCCGCAGCCAGTGAGAAGCCCCAGGGTGCAGGGATGTGTTGGTGTCGCCCATGCGGGTCAGCCTTGTGGGCCCAGAGCACGGTGGGCAGACACTGAACTTGGAGGGGTGACTAGAAGAGCACAGCCTGGTGGTAGATGTTTGTGGAAGCAAATTAACTGGGAGATGGGGAGGGGAGTGTCTGGCCCCGGATCTCCAACCGGCGCATTTGGCCGGGGCTGCTTGGCCAGGCTGCGCACTTCTGTGTGGTGGAGGTTTGCGTGCCTGGGAAGAAGGCTCGATCCTGAGAGGGTGGGAACAGTCTGGCCAGGGGACACCGAAGCTGAGTTCACTGCCCCGAGGTCCCTGATCTTGTCTGGAGGCCAAACCACTGGCCAGGCCGCGAACAAGCTGTCAGACTGGCATCGGTCACTGGACTTCCTCCTCTTAAAGCAGACACCAGCAGATCCTCTCTGCTGGGCCCAGCGCCTGCCTGCTCCCCACCCCTGCCCCGTTCAGAATGATCCTGTTCCACACGTGGAGAATCTGGGGCATAGAGAGGTACAGAAAACTTCCCCACGAAACACAGCTAATGAGAGGCAGTTGGGATGGGTCCTAGGCCTAGGTGTTCTCCATGGGCCACTCTGCTCCTTTCCTCAGCCCACAGCAGGAGAGAAAGAGGAGGTGGCCTAGGGAGGGGACGCCGCTCAGATCTGCCCCAAATCCTGGCCCTCCCCACACTGGCTGTGCAGCCTTGAACAAGTTAGTCAACCTCTCCGAATGCCTGTTTCCTCATCTGCAGAATAAGGCTGAGGATCTCTAGCTGGAGGGAATGTCCTGAGATCACAGGAATGCATGTCAGATGTTGGCATGGGGTAGATGCTTGGGGTGGGGGTAGGGGGCAGGGCCTTTGTACTGTCTGAACTGGTTGGAGTGGCTTGCCTTTGTGTGACAGGGGCCTGGGTCAGCAGGGGACAGAAGAGAGAGAGGGACACTCTGTGGCAGGCCCTCCTCCCCTCTGCAAGGGTGGTCTGAAGGAAACTACTTGCTACATGTTCTGGTTATCTCTTTCCGCCGGAAACACTGTGCCATACTCAGTGACTTAAAACAGTGACATTTTTGGGGACACCTGGGTGGCTCAGTCAGTTAAGCCCCTGCCTTCAGCTCAGATCATGATCCCGGGGTCTTGGGATGGAGTCCCACATCGGGCTCCTTGTCCAGTGGGAAGCCTGCTTCTCTCTCTGCCTCTGCCTGCCACTCTGCCTGCTTGTGCTCTCTCTCTGACAAATAAATAAGTAAAATCTTAAAAAAACCCAAAACAGTGGCATTTTTTGGTGACATCTCTGTTCTGAGCATTCACTGGGCTCAGCCAGGTCATTCTCGCTCA
This sequence comes from Mustela erminea, assembly GCF_009829155.1. Taxonomy (NCBI): domain Eukaryota; kingdom Metazoa; phylum Chordata; class Mammalia; order Carnivora; family Mustelidae; genus Mustela; species Mustela erminea. The sequence continues at coordinate 91,521,204 of NC_045623.1, forward strand.
GGTTTCTCTTGTGGCTGTGGGCAGAGTGTGCAGTGGCAGGAGTCATCCCGAAAGCTTCCTCAGTGTCAGGCCTGATGGCTGAGGCTGGGGTCCTAGGATCTCAGCGGGGTGGGGGGGGGGGTGCGCTGTGGGCTGGATGGCCCCCTTGTGCTCTGTGTGGCCTGGGCTCCCTCAGAGAGGTGCCTGGGCTCCAAGAGGGAGTATCTTATGGTTGGGGGCAGGGAGGGCAATCAATGGCAGCTGTGTTGCCCTTCATGACCTAGCATCCGAAGTCACGTAGTGTCCCTTCCACGATCACCTCAGGTCCAACCTAAACCAGGGTGGAAGCATACAGGGTGGAAAGAGCATGTGGGCTGGAAATGATCAGGGTGGCCGCGTTTGGAAAATTCAGTCTGTCACACTGCATGGGTTCTGTGGCCCTGGAAAGTTCACATAAAAGGAGCTTTGATGTTCCATTTGGTTTTTCTCGCACATCTGGGAGATCCGTGTTTACCAAATTGCTTTTCTTCATTGACGACCATAGCAAGTGATGGTCCAGACCGGCCTGAAGTAAGATAATCATTGCTGGCTTTGAGGAATGGGGGTAAATTGAGGCTCTAGCACCTTGCACGACTGGGACAGAGAAGGTGTTTGATAAGCTCTGGCTGACAGGATCTCGGAGCATCTAATACAAATAGGCCAGCGTTCCTGGGAGCGTAGAAGATGTATGTCCATGCAGGGGGACCCTAGACCGGCCGCCACCAGCATGGAGAGGTCAGAGGTCTTCCGTGGGTCACACAGCATGCCACCTGGAAAAGTAGGAGCAGAACCCAGGTCTCCTGTTGTCTGGCTTAGGGATTCTGCCAGACACCAGGGGGCCCATGGATCTACAGAAGCAGTTTCTAGGGAGCACAGGTTTAAGAGGCTCAGCTTCTGAGAAGTAACTCTGACAAGGGGGAGAGACCCTCCTTCCATGAATACATCCCTGCGCCAGTAGGGTAGGAGTTGGGGGGGATGTTCTTACATGTGACATTGGCCCTCCTTCCATTGAGAGGCACCTGTGTTCCCTTCCTTGATTCTGGCTAGGCCTGTGACTCAGGCCCTTAGAATCACCTATGATTGAAGGCCAGAGTCCCCCTTAATCTCTTTTGAAGGCTTTGACCAGCCATATAATTGAAGCCTCTGACCACCATTGGGGCTCAGGAAGGAGAAGGGCTAAGACCCTGAAAGTGTCATTTCCCAAAGGGTGTTCCCTGAACACTAGGCCCTCAGTATACTGATGTTTTTTAAAATAAAGGAAGGGTTCTGTCATCAAATAAGTCTGGGAAATGAATCACATAAAATCAAACTCTACTACAGGACTTCTCAGAGCATTTATTAGCCTTGTAACTTTAAGAGGGAACTGGCATTTGCAGTGCTTCCCAAGCTTCCTTGACTAGTGAAACCCCGCCCCCCCTTTTTAATTTTCTATGAAGGATCTTGAGAGACTGATATTTCCTAGAACACATTTTGGGAAACCGCGTTCTAGAGCAACTTGGATATTGAGGGGGATAATTTTTTTGAAAAAGATTTTATTATTTGAAAGAGAGAGAGACAGCACAGGTGGCAGGGGGAGGGGCAGAGGGAGAAGCAGGAGAGGGAGAAGCAGCTCAGGGTAGGACCCTGGGGTCATGACCTGAGCTGAAGGCAGATGCTTCACAGAATGAACCACCCAGGTGCCCCAAGGGTAATTTTTATTTTTTAAAAAATTAAAAAAAAAATTTTTTCTCAAAGATTACACTTATTCATTTGCCAGAGAGAAAGAGAGCACAACCAGGGGGAGCACCAGGCAGAGGAAGAAGCAGGAGCCCCACCGAGCAGGGAGCCTGACACGGGACTCAATCCCAGGACTCTGGGACCACCACCCGAATTGAAGGCAGATGCTCAACCGACTGAGCCACCCAGGCGTCCCTGGAAGGTAATTTGTAAATAGCAAAAATAAATCAGCAAAGATTGTGGCAGATCAGGCGTTATCCAGGACACTGCTTGGGGAACAAGGGTCCCCAGGGGTGCCTCACCGATACTGTCTGTCCCTGCAGTAGAGCCCAGATGGACAGCCTTACGGTGTCTCAGGCCTCAGAGAGACATTGCAGGACCCTATCTGGAGCAGGACCCTGTGACCAAGAAGGGCTGATTTACCCAGTAAGGACTCCTTCTCTGTTTCCTGTTTAGGGGTACCAAGAATCCCTGGGGCCCTGGACCTTGGGGAGCAGGAGAAGCAGGCCCTGGGCCTGGGCTCTGGTGGCTGTTCCCCCAGCCTGGCCTGCGGGCCAATGTCGCCTTAATGCTGTGGTCAGGTGGCCACGTGGCTGGGCTCCTTGGGCGAGCAGGGCTGCGTAATGGACAGCCCAGACCCGCCCGCTGACGGCTCCATTAAATGTGGTCGATTTTTTTTTTTTTCTTCTGGTACCCGGTGTTTTAAGCTGAGTGTCTCTGGGCAGGCATTCAAAGCCCAGTTCCAGAGCTAATCTCAGAGGCAGGGATGGAGCAGGCCCGGCTGCATTAAACAGCTAAATCTGGCGCAGGGTGGGTGGAGCTCACTTGAGGAAAGAATAGCATCACTGTGGTCTTGGGCATGGGCCATGGGGCTGGCTGCTCTCCCTGTCCTTCAGCCTGTCAGAGGGAGTTGCTGGGCAGGGTTTGTGTGCTGGGGAGGGGTCCCAGGTGAAGACGTTGAATATGGGGCCTCCTTGCTTTTGCTGTGTGTCCTCTAGGCAATTGTTGACCCTCTCTGTGCATTGGTTTTCCTACTAGGATTCCCTCCTTTCTAAGCTTTCCTGCAGGATGGGATTCAGGAGGTTTGGGGAACTGCATAGTCTCTACAGTTGAAAGATACCAGGATGTTGGGGTCGGGAAGTTTCAAGGCTCCTGAGGTCTGAGAAAAAAGTCCAGGCCAGCCTGTAAGGCATAGGGACCAAGCAAAGGTTGGAGATGGGGGTGGGCGGTCTAGGGAGGCAGTGGTCATAGTATATCAAAGAGGAAGGCCAGGAGAGACCTAAACGCTGGGGCCGGATGCCTTTTGGTATCACATCTGAGCTCCCCTCTTTCTGGGATTAGGACCCCAGAGTGGGGTAGGCTAGAAGCTCACCTGTGTGGTAGGTAAGGGAGAGAAGCAGAGCAAACGTCAGGACAGAGTAAGGGGCAGACATCTGTTGCTGAGCCTGGGTAAGGAGCGGGGCCACAGAATTCCCCTCATCCTAGGCCAGAGCCTGAGAAGTCAATGAACTTTCTGAGAAGCCATTGGACTCCAGCTGAGTGGAGGGCATGGGGCTGAGAGCAGGGCAGGCCTGATGGCAGATCCCACCACACAAGAGCCAGAAAAGCCCTCAGAGGTAAAATTCAGTTCCTTGATGGGGGAACTGAGGCTCAGGGAGGGAGAGCATTTGCCAAAGTTCACATGGTAGCAGAGCTGAGACTAGAAGCCAGGTCTCTAATGCCCTGTTACATCCATTCTCTGCTGGATGTGGAGCTCTTGGGTGCATACCTTGCTCCTCTCCACACCCCTGCCTGGCTGCCTGCCCTCGGTCCCTAGCCTCCAGGCCATCGGGGGTTCTGTCTTTCTGGGTCCCTGGATGGGTGACATCTTCATCACCCAAGGTGGGGCAGGGCTGGCCAGAGGCTTGGAAATGAGACTGACTGTTCAGGTGATTGAATTTCTAATCCTGTCTTGGCCACCAACCTGCCTAGTGGCCTCAGTCCTCAATCTGAGTCTTGGTGTTGGCGTGTGTAAAATGGGAATGATTGGCCTGACATGGGGGATCCTTTCAGGAAGGACTTGGATTCTCTGCAGTGCTGCAGGGGCATGTCCTGCCTGTTTCCCATCCCTGTCTGGTGTCACCCCATGTCCTCTTCAGGCCCCGCCTCTCAGAGTCATTGTGAATCCTTCTTAATCCTGTGAGTACCCATACAGAACTACACCCTCTGAGGCATTGAGTGCCTCTTGTATGCCCCGCTGCCACTTGCTGGGCTCTTGCCATCAAGGAACCAATGGTTTAGCTGGGGAGCCTGAGAGGGCAAGACATGTGCCCAATAGTGAGGGGTTGTGAAACTTGCGTTCTGCTGCTATGACAATGACCTCTGTCTTACTGGCTTTATACAACCCAACTCTATTATCTTACAATTCCATAGGTCAGAGGTTTCAAGGTGTAGGCCTGACTCCATTCCTTCTGGAGGCTTTAGGGGAGAATATTTCTCCTTACTTTTTTTCCAGCTTCTGGAGGCGACCTGTATTCCTTGGCTTGTGATCTCCTTACTCTGCATTTGAAGCCATCAGCCTGGCATCTTCCGATCTCTCTCTTTGGCTCTGCACTCCTGCCTCCCTCGTGCCGATGGGCCCAGAGTCATCATGAGGGATGTCCAGCATCCAGCATCCAGCATGCTCTTGCATGTTGAGTTCTTAGCCTAATCATCCCTACGACGTCCCTTTCCACATCAGAGATTTGGGTGATCATGACCTGGGCGTTTTTGGGAACCATTATTCTGCCTACTACAAATGTCAAGAAAGGCCCTGCTTGTAAACCTACCCAACAGCAGAGAAACCCTGCCCAGGCCTTTCTTGGAATCAGTCATAGGTTCAAATCCCAGTTCTTCCATCCATGAGCTGCAAAGCCATGGTACGCAAACCTGCCAAGTGCTTTGAGCCTCAGTTTCCTCATCTGTAAGTCAAGGATCATGATACCCACCTCTCAGGCTTACAGTGAACGTTCAAGGCACAATGGACGGGAGGCAGACCACAGTCCCCAGTCCAGAGTAGCTACTCAGTAAATGATCACATGTGACTTAATTTTTAGATGGCATATAACATACCTTCTGGTTCTGGGTGGACTTCAGGGGATGGGCAAGGAAAGGGCATAGGTGAAGCTTAGGTTCCCCCTTGTCTACTGTACAGTATCATCCTGGGGATGGGAACATGGGTAGGGAGGGCTCACGATGCTTATAGACACTGAGCTGTCAGGCCTAGCCCCTTTTGTCGCCATCTGACCCTTTCATTCATGCTGCTATTATTGGCTGAACTCCTACTGAGCTAGAGGTAACCGTGGTGAGTAAGACAGACACATGCACTCCCAAGAAGCTTATGTGCCAGTTATATAATAATTCCAGATTGCTTAATGTTAGGAAGGACATAAATGGGGTAATGTGGGAGAGAATGGTGGGATGGTCAAAGAGGTTTCTCTACTGTGATAGTTAAGCATTGACCTGGGCTTAGGGAACAGCATGTACAAAGGCCCTTTGGTGAGAAAGAGCTTGCAAATTCAGAAGCCAGTGTGGGTGAAACCAGAGTGAAAGTAGGAAAAGAATTGAAGGGAAGGTAGGAGGGAGGCTGGGCCAATCTGGCAGGAATTGGGATTTTATTCTAAGGATGAGGGTGGAGGGTTTAAAACAGGTGAATATGATAATCTGATTTATGTTTTTATACTTCCCTTGATCTGCCTAATTGAAAATAGATTGATGCAAGGTGTGGGATGGGAGTAAGTTGTATGATCGTTCTCAGTTATTCATTTCTTTCCATGGGAGGGTCATATGGTTCCCACCTCATTGACATCAGGTTTGATCACATGACTTACTTTGGCCAATGAAACGTGAGTCAAACTGCCATGTGCCACTTTTGGGCAGAAGTTTAAGGCATTGTGTAACTTGCAATGTTTCATTTCCTGTCTCTAAGACAACTTTGTTGTATTCTACAAGGAGGTGGCTTCATCTGTGCAGTTTACAAGAGAAGATGACATGGATCAGAGTTGTATTTGACCAGCAGTGGACTGGCAGTGTGGCTGAAAAGTACATCTCTGTTCCTGCAAGCCACAGGGGCACGGAGATTATTTGTTACTGCAGCACTGCCTAACCTGGCCTGACTGATACAGGCACAAAGAGGAGAACTGGAGAAACCACCAGGAAGACAGACTGGTCAAGGTGAGAGGTGAGGTGGTTGGTCCAGTGAGGAGATAGAAAAGCGAGACCTTCCTATCAAGTCTGCAAAGTGTTTCCACTTGCTAGGAGGTTAGCCCCGCCTGGGATTCAAGGAGGGACAACCTGACTGAGAGTGCTATTCCTTCTCTGTCTTAGGGTCCGCAGGAACCACCAAGCTTATTTTCTCAGGTGCAAGGGCCTTTCTTGGTTTTCTGATTCCCCTGGGCTTTCTCTGTCACCCAGAGGCGCTAGCTGTTCAACTTCACATCCATGTGGCTTGTCTTGCATAAAGACATGGGCATCTTGGGACACCTGGATGGTTCAGTTGTTTAAGTGTCTGCCTTTGGCTTAGGTCATGATCTTGGGATCCTGGAAATGAGCCCTGCTTTGGGCAACCTGCTCAGCAGGGAATCTGCTTCTTCCTCTGCCTCTCCCCCTTCCCCAGCTCATGCTTTCTTTCTCTTCTCTCAAATAAATAAAATCTTAAAAAAAGAGGAAAAGACACAGAGTCTCTCTTTGACATTAGGGATGGCTTGCATGTGGCATTAGGACTGAAGCTCCTTCCTTTGGGTTGATGGCCAGGAGCCTGGGTGGAGCAACCAGATTTTGGTTGTCCCTTTTATTTGGCAAGAGGCAGACTGAAAACACTAGGAGTAAATGCTCTACAGGAGAAATCAGGAGGAGGTGCACAGGTCTCAGTGGGAGAAGGGGCTCCTGTGCTTTTTCTGTCAGCCAGAGAACCCCTGAATGTCTCTGAGGTCACCTACTGGAGGGATAGGGCAAGACTTGTCATGCTGAGAAGGTGAATTCTAGGACAAAGGATTCTGCTTATGGTTGGTAATAACCAAATCCATGATTTACTGAATCATGGCCATACACCAGATACTATGATAGGTGCTTTAAATATCCTGTCTTGTTTAACCTTATGACAACACAGGAGGTAGAATTTACACATATTAAAAGTGGCAAAAGCAATATATCCCTGAAGGGGAGTTTTAACCATTACCAAAATATGTAAGGTAGATTGGGAATGTCTCCACTGGTATCACCCCCAGAAAAGTTCATTTAACCAACTGGTAGATGAAAAACACTGAAGCTCAAAGAATAAAGACAATCATAGCAGCTAGCATTCCTTGAGCATTTAGGATGTGTCAGATTCCGTTAGGTACTTTTCACATGTTATCTCATGTAATCCTCACAAGAATTCTTGGAGGAAAGGAGCCTTACCACCCCCATTTTACAGATGAACAACTGAGCCTCCAAGGCCATATTAAGCCGCCTGAAGTCACAAAGAAGGTCAGAGGTAGAGCTGGTTTATGAGCACAAGTCTGTCAGAAAACACGTCATAAGTGTCTGCTGATTATTGCCTGGTTTCCAGATTCTGTCAGGAGCTGGGCTATAGACATGGAAGATGCAGACCTTGGCCTCTGGCAGCCACTTTCTTTAGGAGAACAAGAGGACCACACAGTATGAATAAGGTCTTGTGTGTAATACAAAGAGTTTTTCTGTTTTTGTATTTAAGGGGAGAAGGAGGGAGAGGACTTGAATAGTCTTGGAAGCCTTGAGGCACCGAGGTGAACAAAAGAACCCTGGATAAGGAGTCACTGGCCCTGACTCTTATTCTATCTCTGCTCTCATATGTGCTCATCAGGTACCTCTGGGTACCTTCTACTGCCACCAAGACACAGAGCACTGTTCATTCTTGTAGGGCTCGCAGTCTTATGGGAAGCAATTCCCTGAGCAGATGTAAAGAACCTTATGAAAGTGGAGATGAGGTCATAGTCCTTACTGTGGCCCTGGAAGCCATGCAGAACTTTGACTACTCTGGCCACAGCTCCAATCTTCACCCCTCCTCTCTCTGTATTCTAGCCTCATGAGCTTTCTCTCAACTTCCTTAATGGGGCCAGGTTTCCTACACCCACAGGACCTTTGCACATGCTCTCTCTCTTTTTTTCTTCACATTTTTGTTCTATCATTATTTCTTCAAGGAAGCATTTCTGACTCTCAAGGTCCACCCATTAGGTGTCCTTATGGCACTTATGGCTGTGCAATGAGTATAAACCTCACCCCATAAACTCAGTTGTGCAAGAAATGGAATTTCTTTACTTTCTATGATATATTTGTCTTTACTTGTATTAATACCACACTATCTTAATTACTTTAGCTTTATAATAAGTCTTGATATCCACTGGTTTAAGTTCTTTAACTTTGCTCTTCTTCAAGATTATCCTGGATATTTTTATCTTTTGCATTTTCATTAAAATTTTTATAACTAACTTAGCAGTTTCTGCCAAAAAAGCCTGCTGGGGATTTCATCTTGGACTTGGATTTGGGTTACACTGAATCTATAGATTAATTTATAGAGAAGAATTGGTTTTACAATATAGAGTCTTTTAATCCATAAACATGGTCTATTCTTCCATTGATTTTTTTTTTTGGATAATAGTTCTCTGTAGCAATCTTATACGTCTCATTTTATTTTATTATTTAAAGATTTTTGTTCTAGTTGAGAGAGAGAGAGGGAGAGAATGTGTGTGAGCTGGGGAAGAGGCAGAGAGAGAGGGAGAGAAAGAATCTTAAGTGGACTCAACACTGAGCATGGAGCCCAATGTGGGGCTCCATCCCATGATCCTGAGATCATGACCTGAGCTGAAATCAAGTTGTATGACTAATTGACTGAGCCACCCAGGCACCCCTGTATACATCTCATTTAGACTATTAGTTATGTGATTTTTTACTCTATTATAAATTATATATTTTAAAATAAATTATATATTTTAAAATTTAAATTATATATTTAAAAATTATATATTATAAAATTTATATAATTATAAATTATATATTTTAAAATTAAAATATTATTGATATATAGAAGTATAATTGCTGCATTTGCTAAAGATTTTAGTTATTTATAAATTAATTTAAATTTTCTATGGATACAACCATGTTGTCTCCTGCTGCTTCTTTTATTCTTTATGCATTTTATTTATTTTTCTTATCTTATTGCCCTGGCTAGGATCTCCAGTACAATGTGGAATAGAAATGGCAATAGTAGGGGCACCGGGGTGGGTCACCTGGTTGGGTGTCCAAGTCTTGATTTCAGCTCAAGTTATGATCTCCGGGCTGTGGGATTGAGCCCTATGTCAGGCTCTGCTGAGCATGGAGCCTGCTTGGGATTCTCTCTTGCTCTCTCCCTCTACCTCTCCCCTCCTTAAAAAATAAGTGCAGATGTAGACACAATTTCCCCATTAGCAATCTCCAAGGAAGTTTCTTAATATTTTGCCATCAGGTATTGTTTGCTGCAAGGAATCTTATGAAAATTCCTTTTAGCAGGTTAAGAAATTTTTTTAAATATGTATTTTTAAGAGTTTTAAAAATCATGAATATGTGTTGAATTTTATCAAATGATTTTTACATTGGTTGTGATGACAGTATGATTTTCATCCTCTATTTCCTTTTGTTATTTCCTTTAGTATGGTCATTTATAATAATTGGTTGGTTCTTTAAAACATTTATTAAGTTTTTAATTTTAATTCCAGTATAGTTAACATACAGTGTTATATTAGTTTCATGTGTATAATATAGCAGTTCAACAATTCTCTACACTACTCATTAATCTCTACAGTGCTCATCATGTTAAGTGTACTCTTTAATCCCCATCACCTATTTCACTCATCCTGCAACCCACCTCCCTTCTGGTAACTATCAGTTTGTTCTCTATGGTTAAGAATCTATTTCTTGGTTTGTCTCTCTCTCTTTTTCCCCTTTGTTCATTTGTTTTGTTTCTTAAATTCCACATATGCCTGAAATCATACGATATTTGTCTTTTTCTGACTTATTTCACTTAGCATTGTATTCTCTAGTTCCATCGATGTTGTTACAAATGACAAGATTTCATTCTTTTTTATGATAAAATAATGTTACATTACATACACATTCACAAATTTTTAAAATCCATTCATCTGTTGATGGATGCTTGGGTTGCTTCTGTAATTTGGCTATTATAAATAATGTTGCAATAAACATAGGGATGCATATATTCTTTCAAGTAGTGATTTTGTATTCTTTGGATAAATACCCAGGAGTGTGATTACTGGATTTTAATGTTTAATTTTTCAAGGAACCTCCATACTGTTTTCCACAGTGACCAACAAGGCACATCCTCGCCAACACTTTTCTTGAATATCATAATGGATTTTTAAAACAAAACTTAATTTTTTAAATAATCTCTATACCCAGTGAGGGTCTTGAACCTACAACCCCAAGATCGAGAGTTGCATGCTCTACCAACTGAGCCAGCCAGGTGCCCCTAATAGTGGATTTTTTAAATGTAAAAATAAATTTCTCATTCTTGGGAAGAAAAATCCCAACTCAGTTGTGACTATAAAAACCTCCATACAGGGGCACCTGGGTGGCCCAGTTGGTTGGGCAACTGGCTCTTGGTTTCGGCTCAGGCCATGGATTTCAGGGTGCTGGGATCAAGTCCTGAGTTGGGCTCCCTTCTCAGCAGGGAGTCTGCTTGAGAACTGTCTGACTCTGCCCCTCCCCCCATACTCTCTTTCACACACACACACACACACACACACACACACACATGCTCTCTTTCTAAGATAAGTAAATAAACCTTAAAAAAATCTCCATACATATGGATTTGGTTTCCCTGTGTTTTGGTAAGGACTTTTGTATCTATCTCATTTAATCCTTACAAGAACTCTCCAAGAAAGGTAACTATTGTGATCTCCACTTGACAGATGAACAACTGAGCCTTAGAGAGCTTAATTAATCATGAGAGAGATTGGTCTTTAATTTTCGTTTTCTGCAATTTTTGGTATCAGGATTATGCTGGCCTTAAAAGTGTGTTAGAAAATGTTATTTAAAAACACATTCTTTGGAACAGTTTGTGTAAAATTGGTATCATTTCTTCCTTATATGTCTGGAGAAATTCATCAATGAAACCATCTATGCCTAAAATAGTCCTTGTGAATTTTTTTTAAATGGGTATGTTTTCTTTAAAATATAGAGGTCTATGCAGATTTTCTACTTATTCTTCTATCAGTTTATGTTAGTTGTTTGAGGAATTGTCCAGTTCATCTAAATTATCAAATTCGTCCTTATAAAACTTTGCACAATATCTCTTCATTTTTTAAAAAATCTTTTTAGTATCTGTAAGTTCTATAATGTTGTCTCCTTTTTTTTCAGATCATGGTTGTTTATTTTCTTGTTTATTTACATATTAGATTTTGGTTATTTATGCCATTTCCTACACAAAATGAGCTCAGGATGCTTGGTGGAGGCACCCAGGGTCCTTCTGGTCTGTACCCCACCCAGACAGTTTTACCCTGGGGTCTTGCACCATCCCTGGATTCTCCTTGGAAGTGAGATTTATAGATTTTTTTTTCAGAACCTATGAAGCTATCTGGTAATATTTGGCCCAGAGGAAATATAGTATAGGTTCCTTCTTTCTCAGGAAGCCATAGTTTCTACAGCATGGTTCACTACTTCTGACTCCCCAAAGCCCATATGCTGCTATATACGTCTACGGCTTATAGTTACACAAGCTCAGAAATCTCTATACAATTTGAGGGACAGGGGAGTTTGCTTACATAATCTCCACAATTAGTCCATGACCTGAGGTTTTGACTCCCTCTTTGGAAATTCAAAAGCAAGGAAGAGACTCATGGTTTCTCTTTATGCTGTCTCATTGCTTTCTTGAACTCAAACTAGAGCACAGGACATGGGGTGAATGGATAGAGATGAAGCTTGGGAAGTAGGCAAGTGAGATTGAGTAAGTCACTTCCCCTCTCAGAGCCTCAGTTTCCCCACTTGTAGAATGAAGGTAATGACCCCTATCCTGCCTTGTTCATGGTGTAGTGACAAAGGGTCAAATGAGCCATCAAAAGCAAAGACTTTAAAGAATATTTTATTGTGAACTCTACCATCCACTCAAAAGGGCATATAAATATATACATATAATTTAAGTAAATGTGATATAATATAATATAATATAATATAATATAATATAATATAATACAACAGATGCCTGCATCCATACCACCCAGCTCAAGAAACTGCTGTACCTTTAAGACTCCTTGTGGGTTTCAACCTTTTCTATCTTTATCCCAAGAGGTGACTAACATAGTGATCTTTGTATTAGTCCTTCTTTGTTCTTGTAGTTTTACTTTTTAAAAAGATATCCCTTGGAGAACAAACTGGTGATTACCAGAGGGGGAGTGGGGGGGAATAGGTAATACAGGTAATGGGGATTAAAGAGTACACTTGTGATGAGCACCAGGAGTGTATGGAATAGTTGAAACACTATATTATGAACTTGAAACTAATATAACACTATATGTTATCTATACTGGAGTAAAAATGTTAAAAAGACAGCCCTCAGTTGTATGTTATTTAGCTTTGTCTATTTTTGAGCTTTATATAAATGAATGCTATTATATGTCTTTCTCTGTGACTTGTTTCTTTCATTTATCATTTCTTGTGTGATTCTTCCATGTGTTTGTGTTTAACTATAAGTCATTCATTTTTCAATGTTGTATAATATTCCATTGTATGAATACACTACATTGGATTTATCCATTTCCTATTGATGAACATTTGGATCATTTCTAGTTAGCTTATTTTGAATAATGGTACAATGAACGCTCTTGTAGATGACCCTACACCACATCTAACCACAACCGAAAGCAGATCAAAGATTTTCTTTAGGGGTGCCTGGGTCACTCAGTGGGTTAAGCCTTTGCCTTCAGCTCAGGTCATGATCTCAGGGTCCTGGGATCAAGTCCCGCATTGGGCTCTCTGCTCAGCAGGGAGCCTGCCCTCCCCAACTGCCTCTCTGCCTGCTTGTGATCTCTCTGTCTGTCAAATAAATAAATAAAAGCTTAAAAAAAAAGATTTTCTATAGGAGTGAAATTGTTGAATCTTAGTGTGTGTGCACATTGAATTAAAAAATGTCTACTGGATGTATTAGCTTCTCATTGCTGCTGTAACAAATGACCACAAACAGTAGCTGAAACATATTTATTTTATAGTTCCAAAGATGGAAGTCCAAAATGGGTCTTGCTGGGCTAATATTGAGGTGTTGTCAGGGCTGAGTTCTTTATGGAAGCTCTAGGGAAGACACTTTTTCTTCGCCTTTTCAGACTTCTGGAGGCTGCCCTATTCCTTAGCTAATGACCACTTCCTCTATCTTCAAAGCCAGCGGTAGCATCTTCAAATCTCTCTCTGACTCTGAGGCCTCCCTCTCTCACTTAAAAGAATCTTGTGAGTATATTGGGCCCACCTGGATAATTCAGGATAATCTTCCCATCTTGGGGGTCAGCTGATAGCAAACTCAGTCCATCTGTAACCTTAATTCTCCTTTACCATGTAATCTAACTTCTCCATAGGTTCTGGGCATTAGGAGGCAGACATCTTTGGAGGGGAGGCATTGCTCTGACTATTCCCCCCCAGATAATGCAACATTATTTCCTACAGCTACCTGCCTTTTGTACTTCTACCAATGGAATTCCATTTCCTTTGCTCCTGTGAGAACCACCTTTTACATTTTTTAACTAATTGTTTAGTTTTGATTATAATTTCTTATTTTGAAGTAGTTAAAAATGCATAGGAAGTTCTAGAAATAGAACAAATTTGTACTCTTCACCTGACTTACACGAACTCTTTATGTCTTGTGTGTTTGTGTGTGTGTGCGTGTGTGTATAGTTCTCTGAAATGCTACCATATCTGTAGATTTGAGCAGCCATCACCACAATCAGGATAAAGACCCCTTTTAAGCCCTCAGGATGGTACAGAGCTTAGAGATCATTATGAGAAGGCCTGCCCTGGAGGCCTCACATGGGTAAGAAGAATGGCTCAGGGCCAGGGAATGCTCTGGGGGCAGGTCATGGGGGAGAAAGAGGGGGAGGGTGTGGTACTTGAGGTGTTGATCCACCAGGCGGCAGTCCCGCCCACGGGGTCCTGGTGAGGATCACCTTGGCCAAGTCCTTCCCAGTGCACCTGAGTGCTCAGGCGGCAGGGAGAAGCAACAACTTTAACTCTCTCAGATTAATCCTGCTAAGTTGCAACAATATTGATATGCTATTATTTTCCACCTTTATTCATCCCCCGGCGAAGAAAGAATGACTCCCCCCAGGCCATTCATAATTGAAAAATGCTTTTAAGGCCTTTACGAGTTGAATACTAAATTTCGCGAGGTGCCTGCTTTATTGGGCCTCCAGTCACCAATGATACATTTGCTCCCTAATGTTCTTTAAGAAAAGGAGCTCCAGAGGCATGATGGATGGGACCGATCAGAATCAATGCTCATTAGTGACTCTATGGCCAGGTGGGCCCGGGCTGCTCACTGGGGTACATGGGCTGGGTTGGGGACGACTGGTTCTCAGCAAGATGCAAGGGCAAGGCCTGTTGGCTGCCGTTTGCCTCAGACTGTGACTGACTGACTGACTGACTTCCTTCCTGCCCTCTTCTTCCCCTCATCTCTTTCCTTCCTTTCTTCCTTTCTTTCCTTTTCTCCCTCCGCTTCCCTTTCCTTCCTCTCTCCCTTCCCCTTCCTACCATCCTTCCTTCCGCTTTCTTTCATTCAGTGGATGCTTACGCTGCTCATTGCACACCAGGCCCAATGCTGGACACAGATATGGATCAGAGCCAGCCCTGCCCTCACGGAGCTGCCTACCTACACATAAATCAGGCAATAGAGTGGTACTTGTCTAATGTTGGGAGTGTGCTCAAGGCCAGGGAAGCATGATGGGAAGGTTAGTTTTACATGAGGAACCGGCAGGCAGGAAAAGCTTCATATCAGAGGCGACCTTTTACCGTGTGAATGGAGCAGTGTAACACAGTGGGAAGGGTGTTCCTGGTAGAGAACAACACAGGCAAGGGCAGGAGATGTGGCCCAGCCTGGAGAGAGGAGACTGAGTCATCTGACTTCTTAGATGAGTTACCCTGGTGGCTCAGAGGTGGCCAACACTGCAGTCCTACTGATCTGACTCAGGGAATCCAGGAGCCAGCAGACACAGAATAAAAAGAATCCTTAGAAAACATCTGGTCTGATCCCTCGTGTTGCTGCTGGGCAGCCGAAGCTCAGAGAGGAAAGGGGGCTTGTGCAGGGTCTTGAGCCATATAATGGGAAGAAGAGCCAGCACCCAGGAATGAGCCCCTAGCTGGGATTCTGACCACACAGCTGTGGCGTCTTGGAGTCCACAGTTCAGCGTGGCATTGACCATGGACCTTAGTTTAACATTATATGTAAACATGGGCTCATTACATGAAACTTGAGGTGCCTTCAGCTTCCAAACTCTGTGAAGCCCCATGGGAGTCAAGAGTCTTATGTTGGGTGACACACAGCTGGCCAGTGACATGGGTGGAGGAAGGCTAATGTCTGATGGGCTCCTCATCAACATCTCCTCCTTTAATCTCTAACGAGCCTTGGGGGCACACAGTGCACCTGTATTTTGCGAATGAGGGAACTGAGTTCACGTGACTTGCCCAAGATCACACAGAGGCACCCAGGATTTGAACCCAGATTTTTTTTTTTTTTTTTTTTTTAAATTTCAAAGCTCATGTGCTTCCCATTGTCCTGCACTGTCCCCTCAGGGGCCTCAGAAGGAAATTTAGACACAAGACAACTGCCCCTTCTGTGGTCTCTGTGAGGACCTTGGCACTGGCTCAGGCCATGGGGTCTGACCACCCCCCATGAGTGGTAAAGCCTTTGTCAATTCATAAAGGGACCAGGTTGGCCCAGTCCTTTGTTCTGCCCTGAGAGCATTGTTCAGTCTCTGTCCAAAGATCTAGGGCTGGTAGGAGTATGGCTAAGGAGGGGGCAGCCAAGATGGGCAGAAGGAGAGGGCCTGGGGCCTCCCCAAGGGCAGGCCTCTCTCCCAGGGTCTTCTGAGGACCCAAGAAGACTTGGTCTGGCCCAGGCCTGACGTGGGGAAGGGGGACAGTGAGGCCTCAGACTCCTATAGCCAGTCCCAGGCCTCCCACCTGAGCTGTGGCATTGGGAACAATCCCTTCTCCCTGACTGACACCCCCCCTACGTGCCTGCCAGAGGGAGAGTCCATCATAAGTGGCCCATTCCCAGGGCCGTGCTGCGTCTCGCTGACAGGCCACCTTCACTCCGAGGACTGTACCCTGGAACCTCAGCTGACACCGCAGCCCAGTGCACCCCTTTTCTCCCTGGTTCCTGGATCCATCCATCCCCTGGATGGAGTCCCCTGCTTGATCCGCACCACTCACAGGGTGCGGCTAGGCCACCTGCCCAGGCATAGCCGCAGTTCATCGGCCCCTCCACCTGAGACACAGCCTGGCTTTCTTCCTCTCCTCCCTGCTCTCTGCCCCTCCACATGCTCCTTCTCGTCTTCGGAATGCTGCCCTTCTCACCCTCAGCCTCTCGTCAAATGTCCAGGAGGGGGCCACTCAGGCGGTGGGTCAGGTGTCACTTCCTCACGGAGGAGCCCCCATCTAAAGATGCGTCCCCTCCCCGTCACTGTCACATCATCCTGCTTCTTTCCTTTTAAGGCCCTTACGTGAAGGCTCTGAAATCACCTTGCTTATGTATTCGTCTATTTGTGGATGATCTGCCTCCCCCGTGGGAGCCCGTATTTATTCCTGAGTGAATGAACGAATGAGTGGTGTCCTGTCTCCCACTCAGTGCTTCGAAGCCATTCTGTGGCTCAGTGGGGCAAAGCAAAACGGACGTGGGTTTAAAAGCCCCGCTCTGCCACTTCCCAGCTGAGTGAGAGTAAACAAGGGACCTCACTTCTCTGGGCTTCTGTTTTCCCACCTGGAAAATGGGTAGGACTGATAACAGCTCTCTCCCTCTGTGTTTGGGCTCAGTAAACAAGAGCACATAGGTGGGGGTCTCAGTGCAGCAAGCAGGGGGCTCCCCGCAACGTATCTGATACATCCCTGGGCCAAAACAGATCACCTCCAAGTGAGTGGGGCTGGGATCAGGACAGGCTGGATGTAGGTGAACTCTGGGCCTTGGTTCCTTCCTCCTTTTGAGATAAGAACAGACTCGTTCTTCATGAAGATACAGGAGAGAGTGTTAGAGAAAATGCTTCAGAGCCTGGATGCATAGAGTGAAGAGCTCACACTTGGCATCCAGACAGGTGTGGGTTTTTGCCACATCTTGGGAAATCACCAGCTGTGTGATCCGGTTAAAGAAATTAACCTGGCTGGAGACGCTTGGGTGGCTTCTGCCTTTAGCTCAGGTCAGGACCCCAGGGTCCTGGGATCCAGTTCCACATCCTTGCTTGGCGGGGATCTGATTCTCCCTCTGCCGGAGAAACCTCCTGCTTATGCCGGCTCGCTCTCTCTCTGTCTCTGTTTCTGACAAATAAAATCTTAAAGAAAGAAAATAAAAAAGAAAGAAATTAACCTGGCTGAAGTTGAGTCCCCATCCTGAGGATCTGATCTTGGGGTCTCTCCCTTGGGGTACTCATGGGAGGTGCAGAGTAGAGACATAGCAAAGGAAGATTTGTAGTCTAGTGTGGAGAATGTATTCATGTAAGAGATCAGGGGGCCATGGGAATCAGCAGAGGACCCCAACCCAGACACTAGCTTAGAGAAGTCTTCTGGGTGCAGCTGGCACTAGAGCCAAGACCAAAGGGCAAGGAGGAGTTGGCCTGTGATAGGAGTGTGGAATAGGGAAAAATAGCTCCAGGCAGGAAGAACAGCATGTGCAAAGGCCCGGAACTGAGCGTGCGCTTGTTCTCCATAGTTTCCGCATAACTGGCTTTAAAGTGATTTCTCTCTCCAGTGGCTCTCTACCCCTTCCCAGGAGAGTCTGGGTTTTAAAGACCTCAGCCCAATCTCTGGACTCAGATACTTGGCCATCAGCATCTGTAATAGTTAGCTTGGGCTGCTCTAACGAAATACCGTAGGCTGGGGAGTTACACAACAGATTCTTATTTCTCACAGTTCTAGAGGCTGGGAAGTCCAAGATCAAGGTGCCAGCCAATTAGGTCCTTCGTGAGGGCCCTCTTCCTGGCTTACACACTGCCACCTCCCTCCTCCCATGGCAGGGAGAGAGAGTGATCATTCTTCCTTCCTCTTCTTAGAAAGCCACTAATACCATCTTGAGGGCCCCACTCTCCTGATCTCATCTAACCCTAATTACTTCCCAAAGGCCCTATCATGTTAAGGTATTTGTGGGGACATAATTCAGTCCATAGCAGCACCTGCCAGAGAACAGAGCAGGAGCACAGGGGAGCTGGAAGGATGCTCGGTGGGTTTATTCTGGGGGCTCAACCCCACGGAGGCAGGTGCTGTCTGTATGGTGCCCAGGACACTGTGTGGCCTGTGGCAGGTGCTTGGGACATACTCACTAAGCGGAAGAAGGAATCTAGCACGCTCCATCAGATGGAGAAATCACGGCTCACCTGGGGCAAAGGACACATGTGGCATCACACCAAAGACTGATGGTCCAGAGGGGACCAGAACTTACCCCCAGGCGGGGCTGTCCCCAGTCTGGCCCAGGATGAGGTTTCAGGTCCTACAGGATCCAACCAGGTCTGGATTCCAGAGGCAGGGAAGACCCAAGCGGGTCAGCATTGCTCTCTCTTCCTTTATCTTCCTCTTCATCCTAGCATTCAACAAGCAATTCTCAAATGTCTACTAGGAGCCAGGGACCGTTCTCATGCTGGGGATGCTTAGTGACCCAAAGTGATGAAGTGTCTGATGTCGTGGGGACTGTCCTGTGGGGAGAGGGACAGAGATGAGAGGTGGGCGATTCTTCCAGATCCACGTGTCGGGTGAGAATCTCCGAGAGGCAACGTGTCCGTGAGACCTGAAGGTAGAGAATGGCATTTTAAAATTTGTGCCCAAATTCTTTGATAGTCTTCCTTTCAAGAGATGGAGCTTAATTTCCTCCCTTTGAGTGCGAACTGGACCGGAAGACTTACTTCCAGCAGGTAGAACATGCCAGAAATGATTGCCCCTGCCTTCTGGGTATGTTATAAATATGTTGCTTGCTTGTTTTCAGATCACCTGGTGCCATAGCATGAGGACGGTCCAGCAGCTCCGAGGAGAGGCCCCAACCCTTTCTGCCAATGGCCAGTCAAGCACTGGGACCTCCTGCCAACAGTGGTATGAGGGCGCCGTCTGGGCAGCCCACCCTGTCAAGCCTTCAGGTGACTCGGCCCCGGCCACCATTCTGATTTCAGCCTCCTCAGAGAGCCTGAGCTGGAATCATCCACTCGTGGATTCTTGATCCATAAAAACTGTGTGATGATAAATGTTGGTTTTTCGAAGCCACTGAGTTTTGGGGTAATTTGTCATACAGCAGCAGGTAACCAGCACAGATGGGGAGGAGCCAAACATACGGCTGTGGGCCGGGGAAAGTGACCCAGACAGAGGGGACAGAAGGTACAAAGGCCGTGTGCTTCCAGGCAGGGATGCAGAGATCGCACCTGGGGCTCAGTCCTTGTCTCTCTGGTCCTCAGTTTTTTCTTTTGTCGAGGTGAGTAAATAGACGCTATCAGATGAGAATTTGCTTATAGACCTGAAATGGCTCCAAGCAAGCAGGGACAGGCTTAGCCACGCAGCCAGCCATGGCCAGCCTGAGATACGGGCTCTCTCCATCAGCAGGCACCTTGGTGCTGAGGTCGTGACCCTGATTCTTGACTCCCTACCCAGACCTCCTGGGTCATACTCCCCAGAGGAGGACCCCAGGAAATCAAATTTTTTTTTTAAAGATTTTTTATTTATTTATCAGAGAGAGATGGGGAGAGAGCGAGCACAGGCAGACAGAATGGCAGGCAGAGGCAGAGGGAGAAGCAGGCTCCCTGCCGAGCAAGGAGCCCGATGCGGGACTCGATCCCAGGACGCTGGGATCATGACCTGAGCCGAAGGCAGCTGCTTAACCAACTGAGCCACCCAGGCGTCCCGGAAATCAAATTTTTATTGACTTCCTGGGGATTTGGATCCATACCCACGATGGCAAGACCCTTCCTGGCAGTCCTCAGTTTCCTTGGGCTCTCTGCAGGTCCTAATCTTGCTCAGACCACCAGAACTATCTCACATTTCAAAACCTGTCCCAGGCTCCATGTCCTCTGGGGAGGTTTCTCTCATCCTTCCCCAGCCCCTAGAGTCAGGCCATCCTGCCACTGGCTCATTTCTGAGTCCTGCTCTGGTCTCTCTGGCAGAAGTGTTATCGACTGTTCATGTGGCGGCTCTTGAACAATGTGTTGTAATTGTTTGTTGAGATGTCTGGATGTCTGAGACAGACAGACACCTTTATGAGCCTATATGAGTCAATATAGGGCCTAGTGCCTAGGAGGCCCGCCGCAGAATGTTCTGGATGAGTAGAAGATGAAAGGATGGAAAGAAAACTGGAAGGAGGTAAAAGGATAGAAGGAAGGATGGGGAGCAGATGGGGAAGGGATGGGAGGAGGGGTGGGCGGAGGGATGAAGGAGAAAGGGACGGGAGGAGGGGGGCGTAGCAGATGAAGGTTTGGGAAGAAGGGTGGGAGGAGGGATGGAGAGAAGATGGGGAGGGAGGAGGAGTGGGAGGAGGGATGGAGAGAAGATGGGGTGGGAGGAGGGGTGGGGGGCGGGGTAGGAGGAGGAGGAGTGGGAGGAGGGATGGAGAGAAGATGGGGGTGGGAGGAGGGGTGGGGGCGGTTAGGAGGAGGAAGAGTGGGAGGAGGGATGGGGAGAAGATGGGGGTGGGAGGAGGGGTGGGGGCGGGTAGGAGGAGGAAGAGTGGGAGGAGGGATGGGGAGAAGATGGGGTGGGAGGAGGAGTGGGAGGAGGGATGGGGAGAAGACGGGGGTGGGAGGAGGGGTGGGAAGAAAGACGGGAGAATGACTTGGAGAGAGGATGAGAGGAAGGGTAGGAGAAGGAGTAGGAGGAAGGATAAAAGGGATGGGAGGAAGCAGGAGGGACAGGAGGGACAGGAGAATAGAAGGAGGATGAGAGAACATCTTGGAGGAGGGCTAAGGAAGGATTCGTAAAGAGTGAGAGGGCAGTGGGAGGAGGGATGAAGGGTGAATGAATGAATGGGTACATGAGCCGGTGAACGCAATCCCTTCGACCACTGTGGCTCAGCCCACCCACTCCCAAGCTGCAACTCGCCTTAACTCCGGCGGGCTCGCGCAGTTAACCAGGCCTCTGTTTTACTAACGCCCTCTTCTGCAGCAGAGGCAATTAGAGCCAACGGCTGGAAGCTTCTCCCCAGGCAGCCCTACCTGCCCTGTCCTGTCCCATTAACTTCCAATTCAACAGCCATCCCCGACCTGCAATGTATAATGAAAGACATTCAAAATATATCCAAATGGCATGAGTATTGATTTATTAATGCTGGGGAATGTTGCTCTAATTGAATTGAGATCCAGGAAGTAAGTTAATGTAGCTGACGGTGCTACAGGAATTGAATTACCCCAGGGCCCAGAATTATTACCTTTTCACTCTCTTTGTTGTCAGTGGGATAAATAACAAATCAATTGACAATTCACCCTGGTGGCAAAAAAATAAAACCAAAAAAACAAAAAAAACAAAAAAAACAAACAACAACACAAAAAACACACCAAAAAACAAAAACACAAAAAAACCCAGAGCCCAACAACAACAGAAGTCCCCAGGGTCTTAGACACAGAACTGGGGAATGGGCTTGGGTGAGGGGTGGGGAGCTTCCTGGAGGAGGTGGAGTGGGAAGGGGAGAAGAAAGGAGGGTCTTTCTGCAAGCCTGGAGCCCTCCCTTCTCTAGTCGAGCAGCCAGAGTCCCCCAGAACTCCAGCTGCACAGGCTGGAAGGGCCACCGCCGCTCACTGACCCCCGGATGCACCGTGAGGGCCAGAGGTGGGGAGGGACGTGCCCCAAGTCACTCCAGTGAGTCCCCGTGATTCTCACCACCGCTCTGGCCTTGCACATTCCCAGGTCATAAGCTCTCTTTCTGAAACCTCCCCCGATGTCTGCGCTGGTCCCCCCTGCTCCCTCCAGCCTCAGGTTGCCCCAGCCCTGAGGGTCCTCTGAAACCAGAGGTGCCCACTGGGTGTAAGTCTTTGAGGGCCGGATGTTGAGGACTGAATGTTCACTTGACCCCAGAGAGACTTGTGCTAGGATTCTGGAAAGTTCTCTGGTCTGTTCCATCGTAAAGAATCATCTCAGGAGTGAGGCCAGGAGACTGTGACTTCAGTTAGCATCTTCCTCCAAATCCCCCTGTTTCTCCAGTAGTCCCCCCATGTGTCTCCTGGCCTTCTCCCTACCTCCCCTTCAATGGGACACCTTTTGGCGGAATCAACTGTCTCTCCAAAGTAAAGGATTGTGGGAGCAGGCAGACTTGGTTGGCAAGCCCAGCTCTGTCTGGTGCTAGCTTTGTGACCCTAGGTCATGTGTTCCTATCTCTGAGCCTTCGTTTCCCCACCTGTCGAATGGGAGCAGAACTCTTTGGAGCCTCTCGAGATAGTGACTCAGCAGTGCTCCAGAAAGCTCGGAGGGGCCGACGACAGCCAGGGGCCTCGCCGGTGTCTGCCAGGGACCACACGCTTCTCCCGCCAGACGCCTCCGGCCATTGGCTGTCCAAATGGGTGTCTGCAGAGCAGCCCGGCTGGCCATGTTCTGGTCAAGGAAGAGAAAGGCTGAGTTAATTAAATCAACAGCTAACAGTGCAGGTTACCCACAAAAGTGAACTTTAGTGCCCCTAAAACCACTGACCAAAGGAGGGCTGGGAAAAAAATGAAACCACAGTTGGAGTAAAATGGAAAAAGAAATCATCAGCTCTACATCACTCCAGCCGGCCACAGGTATCAGAATATTAATTGGTCTTTGACTCGATTTGGCTGTGGGAGTCAGGGCAGGCTGTGGCTACAGGCAGCCCAGCTGAGAGCCATGGGCTGGCTGCAGGGCATGCTGGGAGCACGGCTGGGGGTTGGGAGGAGGAGGAGGAGGGGCGGCTGGGGCCTGGGGGGCAGGGCTGGCCGTGCACCTGCGGGGTGATGGGGTGACGAGGAGGGCGGGTGTGAGGGAGTGTGGAAATGGGCGTGGGTGCCCTTGCGGGTGTGAGGAGTCGGGCGTGTTGTATGGGGAGGGAGCCCGGTCGCATACAGTGTCACATGAGAAAGGAGCTCCGGCTGGGCTCTGCCTGTCAAAAGCTCGCCATCTGTGTTGTTCCTGTCCGATCTCACGACAGCTGTAGTGGGGAGGCAGGGCCATGAGGGCGGTGGTGGAGGCTCACAGCTAGGCTCTCCCCAGCTCCCTCGGGCAGCCGCCGCGGCAGTAACGACTGCAGAGATGATGGCACAGTCTGCTCCCGCCGTGCAAGTGACTGGGTAGACTCAGAGCACAGGGCCAGGCACAGTGGAGGCCCTGGAAGGGTCCCCTCCCTGCCCAACCTCCACTTGCGCCCGGCCTGGGTGCTGCCCTCCCTGCTGGTGGCCCCTTGGGGGCTGACCTGCAGGGACGTATCCTCTCCTAAGTCCCCAAGTGTCCAAGCCAATGGCGGGGGTTGGGGAGGGGGGAGGTGTAGAGTTTTTCTGTGGCAAGGGGTTTGCTGTGGGCTGCAGCTGATGACCTATGGAAGCAGAGACCGTATCCAGCTCTTCTGCCTGTCGCCCACCTGCTAGACATGCTCGTGGAACTCGAGAGCAGTGAGCCCTCTGTCCGAGGGGGGCACCCCCACTGCTGGGAAACATTTGGTGGAACCCACATCCCGGGCGCCTCTGTGCACCTCTGGAGTGTCGAGAGCATGTGATCTCTTTGCCGTTGTGGGCTCCTCTGGTCACAAAGGAAGCAAGTGAGGCACAGGGAGGGTGGGGGGGACTTGCCGGAGGTCACACAGCAAGTCAAAACCCAGGGCCCCAAGTTTCCAGTCCTAGGACTCTGCTCTCAAACTTCTGTGCTCCCAGGAGCCACGGAGGGCATTAAAAGGACAGGTCAAGCTGCCAAGTGGCAACTGACAGTTGGCTTCAGTGTCCTGGGGCGGGCAAGGGGGAGTGTTGGAGACTGTGATAGACTGGAGAGTCCAGGCCTGGTCCCAGGGTAAGGTTGCTCCCCAGCATGGAGCAGAAACGTGGGTGCATTTTACCAGAGCATCTGCTTTTGCAAGCCGAGCTGAGAATGTGGGCTTTGATGTGACGTTTTACAGTCTTTACAACAACAGGACGCGTTGGCCACCTGTGGGCCACAGGTGGTGACTCTACAGCTGCCTTTCTCTGGGGCTTGGTGGGCGGGACTGTGGGAGAAGATGCGAGGCTGGGGGACTTGAGACACTGTTGGTTTATTGCGTTCATGTATTCACTCCACTCCTTGACCCTTCCTTCCTCTGTCTGGGCTTTGCTGTCTGTCTGCTTTGTCCCCGGGGGTTCTGGCTTCCCTTTGGCAGAATGAACCTGTCTGAGCTCCCCAATGTCCCAGCAGCCAGAATGGGGGCAAGGAAGAATTTCAGAGAACACAGAGGCCTGCTGGTGCCTTTCCTGGAATCTTCCTGGGCAAAGGTCAAGGCTTCCTTGGCATGGCAGGAAGTGGTGCTGAGCTGCAGAGCCCACATCAGACAGACCCAATCCCTGGTCCTGCTGGTCCTTCCCTGAGGACTAAAATTTGAGATCACAGGCATCGGCTTGAATCCCGACTCTGCCTCTGATGAACTCTGTGACCTTGAACACAGAGTGTTCCCACAGAGTGGCCATCCCTCTCTGAGCCTTGGTGAAAAAGACTCTGTGGGTACCTGGTCATGTCCCACTGGCCCTCATTCTTCACATTCAGGGATGCTGACTGAAACTCTGGGACTATGCCTGAGGACTTCTCCTGGTTGCGTGAGAGGGAGACAATGGCTCATGGGCCAGGTTCCTAGTACAGAGCACGGATGCCCTTGGAAGCAGACCCGAGAGTGACACATGGGGAGTCGGGGGACAAATAATCCCAGCTCCTTCACCCTCTGGTTGGGATAATTCTTTGTTTTCTAAAGATTTATTTATTACAGAGAGAGAGAGAGAGAGAGAGAAGTGGAGGAGGAGCAGAGGGAGAGGGAGAAAATCTCAAGCAGACTCCCTGTTGAGTGGGGAACCCGATGTGGAGCTCAGTCTCACGACCCTGAGATCACGACCTGAGACAAAAACCAAGAGTCGGGTGCTTAACTGACTGAGCCACCCAGGTGCCCCTCTGGTTGGGGTAATTCAAGGAATATTCCCAAATTTCCCAAGGGGATCAAGCTCCGGTTGCCCAGGGTGTAATCTGTTTGGTGACTAAAGCTTTCATATCTCTCTTCCCTCCCCATCTCATTTCTTCTCTTCCTCACCAGTGTCTCCTGCTCTTTTCTGAGTAAACTATTCACAGTAAGCCTGTGTCTCAAGGTCTGCTTCTGGGGGAAACCGACCTAAGAACCTCAGTTTATGCAGCTGTCAAATGGGTATAGTTCACATCTCCTCAGAAATGCTGTGAGGGTAAACAAGTTACTGCATACATACATGCCCAGAAGCTGCTGGGGACACTGAAAACCTTCCCTCATTAGGTGGTCGCTTTTATTTTTGATATTGTTGTGATATTGGAGCTGACTCCCCAATCCCAAGGCCAAGTCCATTAGGGCAGCTTTGAGGTGGGAGCCTGGCTACCCGAGGAGGGTGTCAGGGGCTGACTGAGGGTTTGGGGTGGAAAGGGCAGGGAAGACTGGTGGCCTCTGCGGTTTGGATGGTGGAGTCTGTGTAGCAAAGAGGGCTGCTCCCCAGGGGAGTCCATCAGCACCCCCCCCCCGCCCCCAGAGCTCCGAGCTGTTAGTGAAAATGGTGCTAATGGGGCTGAGCCCAGCTGTCACCACGGAGGGGAAGGGGCCCGAGGGAGGGGCAGGTGCAGGCTGGGTGAAGAGTGTCCTGCAGTCTGGCCTGGCCAGGGCTGTCCAAGGCCCCAGAAGCTGGGTCTGCTTAACTCAGCTCAGGAGGCTTCTGGTTGCTGGAGGCGGTGGGTGAGGGGGCGAGGGGAGGAGGCTGAGGTGCCCCACGCGGTCTCCCTAGAAAATCAAATACAGGTCTTGTACCTGCCCAGATTCTGATGGCTTCTTGAGCCAGGACCTTGGGCAAGAAAGACACTTCTCTACTCTGAACGTGTTTCCTCATCTCTTTAAAATGGAACTAGCGATAACACTGACTTTCTTGGATTATTTTGAAGAGTCAGTAAAATAAAAGTGGGCCAGAGAAGGGTAAGTTCCCCACCCCCTGAGAAAGGGCATGGCCTGCTCTCTCTGCCCACACCTCTGCTCGGTCCTCTCTCTCTGCCCCTGCCATAGTCTGCCAACGTCTTCTCTGACTTCTCTGCTTTTGGTCTCAAACCTCGTGTAAGTCCCAGGGGCTGTGGCTGCGGCTGCGGCAAAGTCTTTGTGTCCAGATGGCTGCAGCTCCCCCAGGGATAAAGGGCGGAGGGTACCCCCCAACCCTGGAGTAGGAAGGAGTGTGTTTCTTGCCCTTAGTGTAGGAGCCTGTTGCACACCTCCCTCCTGGGACAGCTGCCCAGGATTTGGGACTCCAAGTTCCTGCAGCTAGAATCACGCTCTCCTGCTTCAAACCCACCTTGTTTGATGAGACCCTTACTCTAGCACCTGAGAGTTTGCAGAGACTCTTTGTATATTCCGCTTCCTCGGTGGCTTCTCCGAGTCTGTTCCTGAGGTTCCAGGTGGCCAGTAGGATTTCCATTTTGAAGTTAGGCAAACTGAGCTGGGCCAGGACTCGGGTGAGGCCGGCAAGGGTCCCAAAGCTAGCCTCCTGGCACTTGTAGGAGCCTGAGAGTGAGCGTCCCTGGCTTGGCCCACCCTGGTGCTGGCCCTGAAACTGAGTCCAGAGGGGCAGGGCGGATCCTGGGTGGGGGTGGGGGGTCTTCCCTGACCCTGGTGCTGGGCTATTTCCTCTATGCCACAGCAAGGACAGAGGGCTTTTTCGGGGGCAAAATGACTGTTATTTCAACGGCAGCATGAAGCCGATTGTGGGGGGTGGGGGGGGTGGCTTGCGATTCCAGTGACTAACTTTCTGGAAGGAGGGGATGGCCCTGTAAGGGGTGGGGGGTATCAGTGTTCTTGGAACAACAAGGGCAGGAGGCTACCAAGAGGCAAGACTCTGGCTGAATCGGCTGAAAATTAAAAAAGGCACAAACCTCAAGACCTGGCCATCCCACTTCTAGAAATATCTGCCGGCACTTCCTACCTGCCAGACAGTTTTAAGTGTGTCATATATATATATATATATATATATATATATATATATATATATATTTTAGTATATGTGCTGCCGAAGCGAGCACTATATATATTTTTTTTAATTGAATGACAAGGGCTTTCTCAGGTAAGGGCACTGTTGGTATCCGTTGGTATCCCCATTTTCCAGATGAGGAAACAATCCCCAGAGAGAACGACCTGTCCAAGGTCATTCGGCATCTAAGTGGCTGAGATGGCTTTTGCTTGGGGGCTCCTGGCCGCCATGAGGTTCTTCCTCCACCTGCAGAAACATTAGAATTCATGGAAGCTTTGCTTGTAAGAGCAACACAACCAAGAGGGAGCCACATCACTGCCCACTGACGAGAGCCACGCACGTTCCAGAACAATCCACCAGTCCCTCCCACGCTTAAACTGCTTGTTGTCACTGTAGGCTTTATATTGAGACGATCTGTTAACTGGAGAAAGTAATTTGCCCCTGTGTGCCTGAGCCCATATTTAGAAGGGAAGGAACAGGACCGCACACGTCTTGCTAAGTCTTGGAAGAGCTGGAAGGGTCTAGACCAAACCGCTGCCTGTGAGGAGGTCGCTTCTCAGAGGAAGGGTGGGGGTGGGGTAGAGACCCAGCTTAGGCCAGAGTGAGAAACTGTTACAACGAGCATAGGTTATTTTTGTAATTGCACAGGAAACACGTTTTTTGAGAGAAAAGATAGGAAAGAACTTTCTAAAGGTGTCCTTCTAAAGGCGTCCTTCAGTTCTGGCTCTCGGACCCTTGCAGGGAGGCCCCCAGCTGGACAGACTGGCCAACTCAGCTCCATCCCTACCCAGAGGGAGAGGCGAAGGTGTTGCAAGGAAAACTCCCTGCTTTTTGTCTTGCTCTGTGTCCCCTCCAGGCCACGACTGCCGAGGGGTTGGGGTGGTGGTGCCCCATCTTCTGGAGCCAGGCTCTACCTGGGAGCACCCCTCCTCTCCTCACCCCCTAGGCCCTCTCCTCTCTGACTCCAACCACTTGTGTGAGTTTCAGGCCTGTTGCTTTTCTTTGGTCTCAGTTTTCTCACCTGCAAAATGGCAATAATGTCCTTCCCAAGTCTGGTCTGGGGATGAAATGAAATGCACTTGAGAACTGTCAAGAAGGGCAAAATTTGAAGGAAATTATACATTTTCTTCACTAGTGATCTTTTGAACCCAAGAGATCGGGATTTGAATTATAATCCCACCACTGACCAGCTATGGACAAGAGGACGAACCTCAGACCTCAGTCTCTTCGCCTGCAAAATCCAAAGTCTATCATTCACAGGGTTGCCATAGAAACTCAAGGAGGGAAGTTAGGAAAGCACTCGTCGTGGTCCTTGGCACACGGCAAGGGCTCCCTAAATGGTTGTCATGATGGAGAAGAAGATGCCAGGAGCCTCTCAAGGTTGCTGGGGCCCGGCGAGGCCCGAGTGGGGATTATAGGGTATGTCGGCAAATGAAGGCCCAGGAGAAGGGCGACCACTCAGGAAGTTTGGCCTCCTTGCTGCCGTGACTTCGAGAAGGGGAACCGGGGCTGGGGTTTGGCAAGGGGAGTGTGGCCACCATGGTGAGTCCCACAGCCCAGCCTGGGGGCTGCTCTCCTGCCACATGCTGGCCAGCCCGCCAGGGAATGGAGAAGTAAGAGCTGTCTCCAGGGGAGGCCCAGACAGGCCCAACCGAACACGGAAAAACCCTCTGGTCACGGAGTGGCCTGGGGGATGGGAGGCGCTGGGCCCAGGCCTGGCGACCTACACTCCTATAGCCCCAGGTCCCAGGCTTTCCCTGCATGGATTCAGTCTGCTGATGTGGCCTTTCCATGGCTCCCTCGTGTCCCCAGAGTGAAGCCTCATCTAGTTCCTTCCCTGGTCTTCTAAGCCTGCATGGGTCTGACTTCACCTTGCTCTCAGCCTTTGTGGTGTGGTCTGAGGGGTGGCAGGAGACTCAACCTGGGCCTGGAGCTCTCCCGGGCTGCTGAGGCGCCCGCCCTGGCTTCTCCAGCTTTGTCCCGAGTCCTCGCCAGAGGACTCTGCCCCGGCTGGGTCTGCTGGCTCCTGTGACGTGATGGGCATGCTCCCTCCGTGGAGATGGCACTTCTCAGAGTACAGAAGAGCTCAGCCAGAGTCCCAGGCATAGCCAGGCGGAGACCGGGTCACCTCCATGGTGGCCACAGACATGTGCCATTCAGCTCGCCTTTGGGAGATCCTGCCATGGGGGGCCCCAGGGCCAAGCGCCACATCTCTGAAGCCACCACCACCCTGGCCACCACGTCTACCCAATCCATGAGCATGGCAGAAGTGTCCCACCTGTTTCCTGGTCTGGGAGACCATCCTGCCCAGTTGTCCTTGCCCTGCATTTCCCCCTAAGAAATCTCTCGCATGTCCAGTCCCACACTGCCGTCAAATATCACACTCCTTTTACAGATGGGAAGACAGAGGCTTAGGAGTGGGAAGCGACCTACCCAAAGTCACACAGCAAACACAGAACCAGTCTGAGACTTCTTCCTTCCATCACTTGGATCCCCCCGGATCCAAGGTCGAAGCGGAAAACCAGGACAGACTGTCACAGAAAGCAAGGCTGACTCCGCAGGTATCTGAGCCAGGAGAGGTGTGGCCTGAGGGGGTGGGCAGGCTGAGAGGCCTCCTGCCTGGGGGCCGGTGGGGGGCTCAGGCCCTGCTGTCTGTCCTTCAGGGGTCCTGCTGGGCTCCGCATGCAGGGGTCTCTCCAGGGAGCACAAGAGCCGGACTACAGCCTGGCTTTTAAAGCCACACAACGTCATTAAGTCTGTGATGGAACCCAGGCCCTAATGGCTTCTCCAAGACTCTCTGTCGCCATTCCCCACTTCTGGGGAGGGCGGGTCAGGGGCTGGGAGATGGCTGAGGGGGAAGCACCCTGGGGACCCTGATCGTGGACTTGGCCGCCCTCTGTGAAGCGGCTCTGTCTGACCTGCTCCACGTTTTGCTCTCGAGACATAAAGGTTTGACTGGGCAGGCTCTGGCAGAGCCCGCGTGTCCTCCACAGAGGGAAACCAAGGCCTGGCGTGGGGGGTGGGGGGGCGGTCACAGGATGGGCTCAAGTCTGCAGTTGAACCGGCACAGAAGTTTCCTCACTGCCTTGCCCCTTTCAGTGCTGCCTCCCTCCAAGCCCACCCCCATCCCTCACAGCATCTGATTTTCTCTCATGCCTCTGTCACACGCAGACACACCATCCTTATTGTCCCTCGAGGGAGGCCAGGTGTTGCCTCTCTCAGGAGCAAGGAAATCCAGGAGACTCATTCCATTGATGTGGATTCGTCTATCTAGAGTCCTCATGTCAACAGGGGGTTGACATGAGGCACTAGCCGGGCCCTCAGTTGCCGCCCTGTGTTCCTCATGCCTTACCTTTCCACTCCCTGCTCAGACCTCGGCTGCAGGGCCATGTGCTTGGGAAAGCCTTCCCCGACCCTGACGGGGTGAGGCCCCTAGGGTATGTGCGCCTGTCCCCCAATCCTGTTTGTCCCCTCGTAACGACATAAATATATTTGGGGTTCTTTGTTTTCTGTGCCTGTCTTCCACCTCTAGAGCGGGCCCCTAGGACAGGGACATGGCACAGGATGTGGAGGGAAGAAGGGAGGAAGGGAGAGAGAGGGAGAGAGGGAAGGAAGTCTGAGTTCCAAAGTTGACTTGAGCTTCCCAGCCGCCAAGGCAAAAGGGAAGATATGGTCGGTTACATCAGAGTCGGTGTGGGAAGGAGGAAGCCCACCAGTTCCTCGGGGAAGTCCAGCTGTCTCTGAGGAGGGGTGCTGAGTGATGGAGCAGTCGGTGTCTTCAGGATCCTTCCATGGATGCCCTCACGGATTTCCCAAGGCAGCTTCTCATGCCCGCTATGGGTGAAAGTTGGGAGGGAGACAGCACAAGGCAGTTGGGAGGTGGCCTTTCTGCAGAGGGCTCTGCAATGGGCCACGACTGGCCCAGTGGAGCAGGTGGCAGGACGTCCCCACCCTCGTGCACGGACATGGCCAAGTGCTCAGTCCGTGGGATCCGTGTAGTCAAACCAGCCCGTGGACTGTTTCCTGGCCTGGGTCTTGGTGAAGCTTGGCTCCTGAGAGATTCTAGGCTGTGCTCCACGCAGACACCTTGCCAGGGCTCTGGCCTGGGAGAAGGGCCACCGTGGCTGCAGGGGTGGAGCGTGGTGGTGGAGGGTGGGCCTCGCCCGCACTCCTATCCCATTTTCTTCCAGTGACCTCACCTCGCAGTGCCTGCGTCTCTTCCTTTGTAAAATGGGGATTGTCTTAGCGCTGCCTTCAGAAGGATGCTGGCTGGAGGAAAGAAGGCACTATCCAGGAGCCGTCAGCCCCTGTTAGCATCATGATTAGAGGGGCCTAGAGCCAAAGCCAGAAGGTTCTCACCGAAGAGTCAGCGACTTAGGGAAAGGGGTATTTGTGTGGGGAATGAAAGTTTGGGGGGACGTCTCTCATGGTGGAATCTGGGCATCATCGCTCCTCATCGCCTCGGTAGTGCACCATGGGCTCTGCCCTTGGTTTCCTGGGCTAAACTGAGGCACAGAAGAAGAGCCCACACATATCAAGAATGTGTCTGTTCTGGGGGTTTGGGGTTGGGGGAGATTGGATGCATCCATCTAAGAAGAGAAGAATCCTAGGTGCTTCAGGCCAAGGGTCCAGACTCTGATACACATGGAGAGTCTCAAGTTGTTCTGGGGAGTGAGGAATAGAGCAGGAGGCCAGGAGGGGGCTCCAGCCATGGACAGGGCAGAGGCAAGAATTTGGATCCCAGACCGGGGAGCAGAGGGCATTCTGGGTGGTAGCGTGATAGCCGTCACTGCTGGCAAGGGGCCCCGTCCAGGCAGAGCACTGTCACACACCCCTATGGTCTCAAACTGTTGAGTCCCCACAGCAGCCCTAGAGTGGGCTTTCCTTTTTTTTTTTAAAATATTTTATTTATTTATTTGACACAGAGAGACTCTGCTCGGTCCCTGCCGAGCAGAGAGCCTGATGCGGGGCTCGATCCCAGGACCCTGGGACCATGACCTGAGCTGAAGGCAGAGACTTAAACCACTGAACCACCCAGGCACCCCTAGAGTGGGCTTTCTAATCTCCACTTTACATAGAGGAAACTGAGGCACGGGGAGGCTAAGGGACTTGCCCACGGCCACGAGGCTGGTGCCTCAGTCTGCTTGGATGCTATAACAAACTACCACAGGCAGGGTATTTTGCAATAGAAGCAGTTCTGCAATAGAAGCAATAGAAATGTGTATCTCACAGTCCTGGAGGCTGGGAGTCCAAGATCAAGGTGGCGTCAAGGTGAGTCTATTCGTAGGCCTCTTCTCTGGACTCGCAGGCAGCCACCGTCTCGTGTGGGCTCACATGACCTCTGTGCGTGCACAGGAGGAGAGTGAGCTTTCTGGCATCACCTCTCAGAAGGGCACTAATTCTCTTGGATTAAGGCTCAACCTTACAGCCCCATTTAGGCCGAATAACTCCCTTAGAGTCCCAGTGTGTAAATACAGCCACACTGGGGATTAGGGCTTTGACAAATGGATTTGGGGGTGGGGGACACATTCAGCCCATCCAGCAAGGAAGGCATCAAGCCAAGCTCTAAACGCAGGTCACGTATGTCCAGTCCACAGGCCTGGCCCTGAAACACACATGTTGGAGAGGGAGGTGCTGGGGTTCAAGGGCTGCAGGTACAGCCCCGCCAGAGACGGGGAGAGCCCAGAGCGGGGCCGCGGCAGCCGGCCACGGAGAGGCAGGAGTGGAAGGGGGAGCTTCCCTGGGAAGGTCAGGGATTGACGGAGAGTGCAGGGAGTCGATCTGGCCAGGCGAGAGGCTCATTAGCAGGAGACCCATCTGGCCGGCTGCTCCAGACCATGAACTTGGCAAAGGGCAGCCGTCCAGGGGCAGAGGGTGGCCTGTCCATGCAGAAGGGGCTCCCAAGGGGGCCCTGGTCAGATCAATGCGGGCAGCCAGGTCGATGAGAGCTCAGCAGGCCCCAGGGACCGGACCTTGGCCTCAGGGCTGGGGGATGAGAGCCCCACTGCAGCAAGGGACCGCGTGCTAAGCGCTTCCATGCCACTGGGCTTGCTGAAGAGGAACTCGATCAAGCCCGGTGCCTTCTGCATTCCTCAAAAGCCCGCTTCGAAGCTGCTCTTGTTGTCCTCATTTCACAGATGAAGAAACTGAGACACAGAGAAATTGAACTTGTCTGTGTTGGGGCAATGATTCAAACTCAGGAGCCTGACTCTTAAACTCTTGATAATGCTTTTTTTCCCCCAGAACTATCCCTTGTTGGTCCGGTTCTCAGCACCTCCTTCCCCTGCTAGCTTTGGTGGACGGACTGGCAGGCACGTGGCCTTTGCCCCTCTGCTTTGCCTGTCTCTGGTCCCGAGTGAATGGCAGGTAGAGGTGGGTGGAGAGGAGCAGGAAAGCAGAAGGGAGCTCCTGGGGAAGCTGAGCCAACAGGCTGGATGAGTGTGGAAGCCAGAGTAGAAGAGATGGGTCACTGTGGTGTGTGTTCATCTGTACCGGCTGCCATCTCTGTGTCCCCACGCCCAAGCCAGTGAGGCTGGCCTGGGACAGTATGGCCTCTCTTTAGGTACTAAGACCCAGAGCCCCATATGGGAGGGGACGGGTACCCACACGTGTAGATTACAGCATGCCTGCTATGTGCCAGGCACAGTGTTAGATGCAAAGGATTCAACAGCAAGTCAAAACAGGGCAGTCCCTACCTGCATGGGGTTTACAGTCAGTCAGGGAAGTCTGACATTTATCCCCTAATCACATACCACAAGGTGAGATTATGGCAGAGACCAACATCATGAATGTGACATGAGGCAGTAGAATGTGGTGGCCAGGGGTTAGGGTGTGACCTGGGAACGTTGGTCAGGGAAGGCCTTCCTAAGGAAATGGCAATTGAGTTGTGTTTTTCAGTATGAGCAGGTGAAGAAGGAAAGGGAAGCAGGCACTGCTGGTGCAAAGGCCCTGTGGTGGAAGGGGACAAGAAGGATACAAGTGCCGGAAGGAAGATGGCCAAAGAGCAGGAGCACAGAGAAGAGGTTAGTGGTTTGGGGAGGTGGCTGGAGATCTGAGCCAGGGCCAGAGGACCTGGGGCCCTGGGGTCCTGTGGAAGAGGTAAAAAGACTTCCCTAAGAGTTGTAGGTGAAGAGTGAAGAGCATAACCACAATACCACCATTTTGTGATTTGTAGAATGCATGTTTCACCTTTAGCCTTTCTGAAATTGAGATGAACTTTGTAATCTGTAGCTTGTCTTAGTTTAACTGGTAATCCTCTTGGCAGTGCATAAAACCATGGTGTGTCTTAAAATCAGTTGAAGAGGTCTTCCTCCTGGGGAAGTACAGTATATAGACGAGAATGACCGCGCCCCAGTGGAAGAGGTGAGGAGCCTGGGATCCCACCCCTCAGCCTCCTCACCCCCACAGGAGTCTCTGTCCCTCCCAAGACCCCAGAGAGCACAACTGGGTTAGAAATGAAGGGTCTTGAGAGTGGAAACTTATTCACGATCCCTGTGCTCACACCCTACCTCAGACACAGCGAATAAGACTCTCTTGGGTGACTCACAACCCACTTCTCAGAGCCAGCTCGGTGCTGCCACCATATTTAGTCTCCAAGACCCTGGCCTTGACTGTCCAGGATTCTGTTTCTAGAGCATGAATTTTAACGTGGTTAGGATAGTCCCCACTTCAGAGAGCACCGTGGCCTGGCACACAGTAGGCTTGTTGCCAGGGTGGGAGCCACGACCCAAAATGGCCTGAGGTGGTTTCCTCACATCGCCGGGGAACAAAGGTCCTAGAGGCTCCCACAGTGCCCTGATTTTTTCCTGCTGGGCAGTCTTTACCTGCCAAGTTTTCTGGGGGCCAAGGAAAGGTCATTTGTCCCCCTACCCTGGCCCCCACACCTCTGTCTGTATTTCCACCCCTCAACCTCCCCCCACCACACGCACTGTTTTGAGGGCAGTAGCTCTTGGCTGGGTCGTAGCTAATGTGGGTCACAAAAGTCACCCAAGTGACGAGGATCAATAGTGGATCCAATTTTCCTGCTTCAGTCTTAAACCTATTTAGCTTCACATTGGTTTGACGCAATTGGACAGCAAAGCAGCTGAGTGGCCTCCCGGACCCCAGAGACCAGGCCTGGGGGGCACCACCCCCCTTTCCAGGTTGGCTTTTGAGGCCTGCCTGGGCCACACAGGGGGCCTGCACCAGGGATCCACCCTGCCAGGGGAAGGTTGCCAAGGGGTGGCTGGGACCAGTGGCTGTGGGAGGAACAGCACGGAGGCTGCTTCCCACCTCACCTCAAACCTGGGCCATGGTCACTGTGGCGGGGGCAGCTCTGTAACCCTGCCGGCTTGGTGTTGGCAAAGGGGCTCCCTTGTTTATTCTTAGTCCCTGGAGGCTTTCTGGGTCTCTGGCCGGTGAACAGTTCTGCTGCTTATAGGAGGAAGGGTTATGGATATGGGTGGGGAGGGAGATCCGGCCTTCCACTCTGACCACCCTCCCTGCAACATACACCACACACACACGCACACACACACACACACACACACTCACCAAACGGTCCCCAGCCCCTCAGACTTCAAACCTGAGAAGGAAAGCACAGAGGCCTACGTGGACGGCTATTCATTTCAGCGATAGCAAAGGCCTGGAACGGACTCAAAGGTCCATCAGAGCGGGGGATGGTGGGTGTGTTAGGGCAGAGCCATGCAATGGAGTCATATCCAGCAGTGGAAGAATCAAGTAACATCAAAATGCACTCATCCGGAGAAATCTCTGAGCCAGCCTGCTAAATGCACAAGCTAATTATAGAGCAGTGTAAATTGCCCAATTCCGCTTTGTTAGAAAATATATGTGTGTGTGTGTGTGTGTGGTTGAATGAGCATACACCTTCTTTACAGTTTTTTTCCCAATGATCTTAGGAAAATGATACGAAAGATGCCATATTTGGGGCTTTTACATCTTAATTTAAGTAGCTAAGAAGAAAGCTATGGCATACGGATGACTTAGCTTTTCTGTTTTGTTTTCTTTTCAGTATGAAATCTGCACCAGTTAACAATTATGATGATAGGTCTGTATATACAAATACAGAAAGGTATTCACATGGCTTTCAAAAAGGCAATTTAGAGAAAAGCCGACATAGCGTGGTCCTATTTACATAAAGTAAATCCTGCACGTGAAGGTCTAGAAAATATTTCTGTAGGTTTTTTAAATGCACAGAAAAGCATCTGTGGAGTATCAGGCTCACCTCCAACAAGGAGCAAGGAATTGCAGGGAAGGCTTGAAGGGAGTGGTCACTCTTAACTCCCAGGGCTTGGGGAGCCTTCAGGACATGGGGACCCCAAGCAGAGGTGTAATGAGTGGCCAGGGAGTGGTCACTCTTAACTCCCAGGACTTGGGGAGCCTTCAGGACATGGGGACCCCGAGCAGAGGTGTAATGAGTGGCAAACGGAGACACGTGGGCAGCAAGGAGGAGTGTGTGCCCATGGACTTCAGTAGTGGTCATGGTCACTGGGGGAGGGATGCTTGGGTCCAACCATTCTTATTTGAACTTCACATCTGGGGTACTTCTGCTGCCTCCACAACTTAGGGGCCAGTAAAGGAGGGGGAGAAGGGAAACTGTGTGGATGTAGGGGGCTTGGGGGACGATGTGAAGTCTTCTCCAGAAGGTTTCCAAGTGGTTACTGCATAGCCAGGTGGTCCCCCACAGGCCTACCTGCTCCCAGTTCCTCTTCTCCTTCCAGGCTTTCCTGGCAAGCAAGGGCTGATGCCAGGGCAGATAGGCATGGCCTTGGACCCTGGCTCTTGCCCCAGCACTTGGCCACAGCAGCCACATGCAGCAGCCCGGGGCCTCCATGATGCTGAACTTTCCAGAGTCTTGATAAGGTTTTAGTGTCCACACAGAGGCTGGGCCTGGCCTTCAGCCGATCTGGTCACTCCTGGGTCCCTAGGACCTCCTGGTTCCCCTAAGCCCACTGAATACATTAGTAATAGAAATTAGATGAGGAATAGATCTGCTGGTGCCTGAGGAATTGAGAACAAACAGAAGCCCAAGGGGAACTTGGGGCTCACTGTCCAGCTCTGAATGGCAGGGTGGGTGCTGAGTATGTGAGGGTCCAGAGGGGACCCAAATAGCCCTACTCTAGGACTGAGCAGTCCTGGTCTGAGCAGGGCCAGGGTAGTCAGGAGGGTCTTGCAGGGCTGAGTAGGGCAGCTCACATGCCTGGCCCCCAAGTGCAGCCTCCTTGCTGCTCAGAACAGTGTCTCCCTGGGGTGTGATGGGCTGTGTCCAGGGAAACATTAGAGACAGATCAACAGAGAGTGTGAGTATGGGAGACCAGCGTATTATAGAAGTAGGTTCTAATCCTGCCCCCACCCTCCACCCCCCACTTTCTAGCTGGGTGACATTGGGTTAGTTACTTAACCTTCCTAAGCTTTAATTTCCATTATCTGTAAAACTGGGATAAGCACAGTACCTCTCTTGTAGGCTTGTTTAGGATTAAAATGAGGTGTATTTAAAGTACATAGTTCAGCCCCTGACACTTATGAGGGGTGAATAAATGGCAGTAACTGCCCCCCAACCCCGTATTCCTATTGGTATTATGGGTTCAGGGTCTCAGAAACGCATGGCCGCACAGGGGGTTAGGCTGGGATGACAGAGTTTCAGGGTAGGAGGGGACTGGATGGGGACTTTGAAAGCGTCCTCTAAAGAGCCAGTGCCCAGGAATGCCGCCTCCCCCAGGAAGCCCGCCGTGCTGTGAGGCTGGGTTTAGGTCTGGGCACCAGCAGCCTCCCCCTGGATGTGGTTTGGGGGTGTGTGCAGGAGCAGGTCTGTGGGAAGCAGCTGGATGAGGGGTGAGGACCAGCCGTGGTCTGAGCTGCAGGTGTGATGTTTGCAGCCCCTGCGCCAGCTGGGGGTGAGGGGCTTGATCGCCCCTTCCCCAGAGCATCTGCTGGGGTGGTGACTTGTGCTCTGAGGGATGCCCAGCCTGGCCAGGGGCGTTTGTCATGCCTCCCTGGGGTCACGGCGGGGGACTAGGCAGATCAGAGTGGAGCGCCAGCTGCTGCAGCAATGGTGGGCTAGTGGTGGGAGCCGACATGCTCCAAGGAAGTCCCCGGCATGGCCCCTTGGTGTCTGTCTTGAAAAACAGGAAGAAAAAAAAAATTAGCCTTCACCTTGACTTCCAGGTGAACAAAGGGGTCTGGGAGGGGCAGGGCAAGGTGTTTGCTCACCTTTGGGCTGGGAAGAAGAGAATTTCTCCTTGACCTGGCACTTGGCCTCCTTCAAGAAGCCTCTAGGACAGACTGGCCACTTCCTCGAGCCTCAGTGTCCCCATTTCTGAAACTGACCTCCCCAGAGAGAAAGCTCTTAGGACCAGAGAAGCCTTAGTTTCCTCATTTGCAAGCTGTGCAGAGAAGCCCGTGTCAAGCCCGTAGCACAGGGCCTGGCCCTCTATACCAGACCGAGCAGGCATCATCTTCCTCTGGGACAGCGCCCGAGGCCAAGTGGGCAGGGATCGCCCCCCACCCCTATCCCCCCATCTGATAGAAGGAAATGAGGCTCAGAGAGACGTACTTGGGAAAGATCGCCCTAAAGGTGTTGGTGCACCTAGAAGGGTTGTAGAGCAACTGCCCTCTGCCTCCCCTGACCCTGCCCCATCCCCACCATCACTTCCTGAGGCTGGCATCAGCAGAGTCAGGCCCCCACTGAACCCTCCGCAGCAGCCTTCAGGTGCCTGGGAGCCTGGCTCCCTCTCTCCCCACTGCCCCCGCTGGACCTGCAGTCTGGGCCAGCTGGACTCCTGTGGTTGGTGGTTGAGACACCCTCCCCCCACCCCCAAGCCACAATCAGCGGGCCTTATTGATTGAGGGCCTTGTTGTGGTCCCCTTTGTGGGCCAGGCTCTGAGATGGGGCAGAAGGGGCTGGGCCAGCCCTCTAGGAGAGTGAGGCTCTTCTCAGCCCCACAGGGCACCTGGGCAGGAGGTGGGGCCTTCAGGAACCCAGGGGAGGCAATGGGCCTGGTGTCATTTGCTGTCGGTGACAGTGACGGTGACCGATATTCATGAGGCCTACACTCTGCTTGGAGCGTTCTACCCATGTTCACTTATTTCATCCTCACAATTCTTGGAGTACATAATACCAGTCGTTCTCCCGACTTCACAGGTGAGGAAACTGAGGCCTGGGTCGTGCACCCTACCCAAGGTCATACAGAGAGGCGATGGCAGAGCCAGCACTTGAACTCGGGCTGGCAGGCTCCAAAGTTGGAGCCCAGGTACCTACGTTAAGGGAAGGGGAGGACCCACTAGAGGCCTCTCCTTGGGTGGGCAGAGGCTGTTCCTGGGCCAGAGAGAAGCAGCAGCTCCCCGAGGCTAATGGGATTGGTGTCCACCGGAAGGCTTGTCTCTGTAGGGGGAGGCCGGAGCTCAGCCCCCAGGGACCCCACGCAGAGCAGTTAGTGCAGTGATTACACAGCTGGGCTTTGGGGCCAAATGGTGCTGGGCTGGTTCTCCCTGCTGCTGCTAGACGGGGGAAGTGCTCCCTACCCTTAGTTTGCTTAGGGGCGCCATAGGAATAACACCAATAGCTTCCCCTTGTCGAGTATGTACTATGCGCCCCACACAGCTTCAGTCGGGCATAACAGTAAGGGGAACGGCCTAACATCCCTGCCCGTGAGAGGAAACTGAGGCACAGCAAGGCGGGGAGAGCTTGTAAAGGGGCACAATGGTTTGCTGAGAAAAATCCAAGTGTCTCATTGATTCTCTGTTCTGGAAAGGTGGGAGCCGAAGAGGCCCTCCCCAGAGATCCCGGAGCCACAACTCCAGCAGACCCTGGGGTCTGGGGTCCAGCAGGCTGAAGCTGGACCCTCCTGACTGACAGAGGCCACTGCTGACCCTGTGCCTGCTAGACTTGACTCTTCCCTCCTCATGGCCCCATTCCTCCTGCCCGTCCACACTCCCCTCTCCCTTCTTTCTCTCTGTCCACAGTTGTGAACCACCACCCCAGTCAAGATAGAGAACATTCCCATCACCTCCCAAAACCTGCCTCACACCCTTTGTGGTCAGTCGGATCCTTCCTCCCCACTCTTGGCCACGAGAGGTCTGCTTTCTGTTGCTGTAGCCTGGCTTTGTCTAGAATCTCATATACGTGGAATTATACACTATTTGCTTTTTGGTGTCTGGCCTTTTCACTTAATATAATGCTCACTTAAGTCTCGAATTCATTTGAGTTTCACATCTGGCGTGAGGTAAGGTCGCCAGTTTTCGTAGTTGGATTGTTTTGCACATGGGAACAGAGCTGCAAACTACAGAGGGCTTTGAAACACAGTGGAGTTTGCCCTCTTGGATTGTGAAATTACTTTGGACTGGGGACTGGTTTTTTTCTCTTTCATTTTCTCCCTTTTCTTTTCTTTTCTTTTTTTTAAAAGATTTTGTTTATTTATTTGATAGACAGAGATCATAGGTAGGCAGAGAGGCAGGCAGAGGGAGAGAGTGGGGGAGGCAGGCTCACCACTGAGCAGAGAGCCCGATGCGGGGCTCCATCCCAGGACCCTGGGATCATGACCTGAGCCAAAGGCAGAGGCTTTAACCCACTGAGCCACCCAGACACCCCCATTTCCTCTCTTTTCAAATGAGAATGTCTATAACCTGAACCCTATGCCTGCCCCACGCTTGTCTTTGGGAAGCAGAGAACTTCCCAAGGTGAGGTCCACAGGTGAGAGAGGCAGCCCCCACTGAAGATGGAGGAAGGTGCTCTAAGTCAAGGAATACAGGTGACAGCTAGACTCCAAAAAAGGCAGAGAAATGGGTGCTCCCTCCCTCCAGAAAGGAACGCATCTTGCCGACAGGTTGGCTTTAGCCCAAGGAACCTGATTTCAGACTTGAGACTTCTAGAACTGCAGGAGAAGAAGCTTGTGTAGTATCCAGCCACTGTATTTATGGTATCTTGGTATATCGGCAAGAGGAAACAAATACGCTAACACAATTTTGAAGAATAAAGAAGAACTTGTCTTTGCAGACACCATGACTCATTATAAAGCTATAGTGATTAAGGGAATGTAGTTAAACAGTGAAAGAGTGAGCCTAGAAATATATCCACTTATAAGTGGGATGTAGCATACAGCAGAAATCAGCATTTGCAGAGCGACCTAGTTATAAAAGAAATGGTGCTAGGTCAGCGGGTTACCCTGTCAGAAAAGGTAAAATGAGATTCCCTACCTCACACCAAACATCAACATGCACTTCAGATTATTGAAAGCCCTACATGAGAAAGAACAAAATTTGAAATTTTTAGAAGAGAATGTTTATTCCTCACGTTGTGGTAGTGGTTTGCATAACAATATGCAAAAGTTCAGATCATAAAATAAAGGATTAAAGGTGAAGACCCAATACATATGTGTTGAACAGGTTATGATGCATCGGGCACCATCTCCCTCCACATTGCCGCCAGGGCCACCCCATCTGACCACATCCTGCTGCCGGCTCAAGCCTCCGCTGGCCTTCTGGTGCCTCCTTGGGCTCAGTGGCACCCAGCCCACCACCTGCTGTGCAGGGTTCCCACCACTCCCCTGAATGCATCACATTGCCCACAGCCCCAGTGCTTTTGGCACTCTGCAACGTGACATCCACTTTCATGCCTCTGAGCCTTTATACATGCTCTTCCTTCTGCCTGGAGTGCATTCTCATTTTCTACCACCTGGACCACTATGCATCCTTCAACACCCAGGTCAAGTCCCCATGAAGCGTGCTTTGCTTGCTGCGGGACCATTGCCTGAATGATAACACCGCCACCTGCCCCTACCTCCTTCCACACTCAGTCCTGGCTTATTCTTCCACTGTGAGGGAGGTCCCTGGGGTGGGGCAGGGGGCTGCGTAACATCATGGTTGAGGGTGTTGGCTCTGGAGACACACGGTCCTGGGGAGGAATCCTAGATCTGCCACTTACTGGCTGTGTGACCTTTGACAAGGCTCTCCAACCTTCTGAACCTTGCATTCTGTGGAATGGGGCCATGAGACCTGCTTCTCAGGGTTGTTGCCAAGACTGAATGAGATGACGCCTGCCATGTGCTTGTGCCTTAGGCTGAACTGATCCGAAAAGCAGACCCTAAAATTAGGACTTGAGTTGTGGGTTGTTTGTTTGAGCCCTGACCCAGGGATCTCTTGCCGGGGGTTGAGGAAGCAAGAGGGAGGGAAAGAGCATGCAAAGACTGACACAGAGGGGTGTCTGGCTGGCTCAGTGGGTTGAGCCTCTGCCTTTGGCTCGGGTCATGGTCTCGGGGTACTGGGATCGGGTCCCGCGTCGGGCTCTCTGCTCGGCTGGGAGCCTGCTTCCCCCTCTCTCTCTGTCAGCTGCTCTGCCTACTTGTGATCTCTCTCACTCTCTGTCAGGTAAATAAATAAAAT
This sequence comes from Mustela erminea, assembly GCF_009829155.1. Lineage (NCBI taxonomy): Eukaryota > Metazoa > Chordata > Mammalia > Carnivora > Mustelidae > Mustela > Mustela erminea. The sequence goes on from NC_045623.1 coordinate 91,563,680, forward strand.
CTTTGGAAAAAAAAAAAAGACTGACACAGAGTAAGTTGTTGCTGTGGGCAGGGGGCAGGCAGAGCACTGGGATCCATCCAGCTGAGGGGAGGGACCTGGATATTTACTCTCCAGTTCCTGCTGCTTCTCACTCCTCCGCTGAACACCCCCTGCAGGGAAGTGCTAGTTCCCAGGCACTCTGGCTTGGCGCGCCCTGTGGCCAGGGAAAAGGGTCCGGTGGGGGTCGCAGGCACTGCGGTTAGAAACTGCCCTGTTGGCATGGGTGCAGAAGGACAAGTGTGAGGGGAATGGGCAGGGCACCGACGGCATCTGTCACAGCCTCACACACGCTCTGTGCTCAGTCACTGTGAGTTGTCTACCTGTTTTCTCATGTGACCCCCCCAACAACAATCCCGGAAAGGACATTCTGCCCACTTTACAGATGAGAACACTGAGGTCTAGAGAAGGCATTTGTTGAAGGCATTTGTAGAATAATGCCTAAGAAGGCATTTGTTGAATAATCAGTGAACAAACAAATGAACAGGTCCCTCTGGAGTCTGGAACTAAGTCCATCACCAGGGACCAGAATCCAAGAGCCGTTGATTCCTACTCTTTTAGTTTTCCCTTTTATGCCCAACAGCCTCCCTGTGGGGGCCTTGGCTCCCTTGCATCTCTCCCCCTGCAAACAGTGACTAAGCAGGTAGAGGGCCCCCTGCTGAGGTCAGACTAGGAGATCTCTGGCTGTTGGGGGGTTTGCGCTCTGGTGCTGGTTGTGCCCTCATCTACAGTATGACACTCATTCAGTATGCAGGTCCGGACATTTTTGGACTCCGTTTCTCCATCTGTTACATAGGAGTAGATAAGTATTAGATCAACTAAGTTCCCCAGGCTGTTGGAACAATGAGGAGGCTTTGGGCTGGGTTGCCTAGACTTTTTAAGGCTGCCATGGGGGATGGAAGGAACTGGTTTGTCCCCTCTGCCCTTCATTGTGCTTGACAGGACTGAGGCTCAGTGCTTAGGACACCTGATGGTCTATCCCAGCCTGGCTCTGAGATTGGATTTTGGCTGATGCAGCTTAGTTGGCAGCTTCATTCCACAGATGTACACTCCAACTCTGACCATGATTGAGCTCTGACCTTGGCCCAACTTGTCTTTGACCCTAGGGATGGACAGAGTCTTGATTTGAATACAGATTGACTGCTGCTCCTTGTCACAGACTGACCCCTGAACCAAACCATACACTGACTTGAACTAGCCACAGACTGACTTTTGATCCCAGCCACAGACTGACCCCCGGATCCAGCCACAAACCTCAGACCCAGACTGACCTCTGACCCCAACCACAGACTGACCTCTGGTTCACGGGCAGAGGCTGGTCAGGCTGAGATTAGTCACTGATGTTCCTCAGCCAGCCTCCCTGGAAATGGGTTGAGGTACAAGCCCCTCTGAGTAGGAGAGCCCCTTCACTCTAAGGGTGGGGTGAATTCAGAGGTGAATTTGGGTATGACCTTTCTGGGCCTCAGTTCTCCATCTTCCCTACCAGATACAAAAAGTGCTCCCTTACCTGAAGGATCTACAAAATGGGAAAAATGGTGGTTACAACTCAAGGTTAACCAAGAAGAATAAATAAGACAGTTGCCTCAGAGCCTTTGCACTCTCTGTTCCCTCTGCCTGGCACACTGTTCCCTCAGACATCCACATGGCTCACTTCCTTCTCCTTCAGTTTTCTGTTCATGTATTACCTCAGGAGAACCTTCTCTGACCACGGTTTAAAATACACCCCCCTGAAAGCCCCTAGCTCCGTCCTTCTTCCCTACTTTTCTTCCAGAAGTTATCACCACTCCTTAACACGATGTATATGAACTGTTAATTTTGCTCATTAGCTATATCCTTGTCCAGCATGCAAGTTCATTGAGGGCAAGCACTTCTGTCTGTTTTGTTCACTGTTGTGACCCCCCATACCTAAGGCCTAGGAGGACATGCTTGATCAATATCTGTAAATGGACAAATCAATAAATGACCCATGGCAAGTACTTAGACCACCACATGCAGCACTCAAGACTTAATCGATGACTTTTGCTATGGTGGTGGCTGTTGTCATCTTCAACAGGTGATGTCACCATAAGGAGCTGGCTTGGCCTTTGAGATGGTGCAGCCCCGCTTCTCCCCAGGCACCTTCCAAGACCACCCCAGTTCAGGATAACCATGCTCGCTGTGAGCTGTGGCAGTGATCACACAGGGCAGTTGAACATGCTCTCGACCTGGGATCTGTGGGGTTGGGGCTCCTCTGTTTGCTAGCTGTGGGACTTGGAGCAAAATTAGATCCCATTTCTGAGCCTCAGTTTCCTAACAGTCACTGGGGAAAATCTTAGTAGCTACCGCACGGGATCTGGTGGGCAGCGTCTGCAGTACTGGACATGGTGTAGGAGCCCAGGGCGGCCACTGGCTGTGATCCTGTGGGCTCAGACACACATGCTCTCTGTCCCTTTCCAGGGGCCATCCCGCCTCATCCGCTGGACTGCAAGTCCTGGGAAGGGCTGCAACCTGATCCTCTTGGTGCCTTGTCTTTTCCAAGAGCCTGAGGCCAAACCTGGACCAATAAGGAGAAAATGCATCCCATTGGTTGGTACATTGACAAAGTCTTGACTGTGCTTCTGGGTACCTGTCAGTTATAGCCACCAGGGGGCAACCTGGCCATGTGCACAAAGGGCTGCCCCTGGTTGGTAACTTCTAGCATCTGCCATGTTGGTGCCCACCTTGTCCTGACGAACAAGGGGAGGCCTGGTCCATATTCTAACCTGACAGCTATTTATACCATTCTGGTGAGGAAAGAACCCAAGAGATCTGGCTCCTAAGCCTGGCTCTGCCACTCACTTGTGTGACTTTCGACAAGAACCTACCCATTTCTGGACCTCAATTTCCTCAGCTGTCAGATTAAGAACATCAGCTATGGTATCTTACCATGGTGGGACCCAGGGCTTGTTTCAAGTTGATTTTCATCAATAAATGTTTATGCCTGCCACAAAGTATCTCCTCCTTTTTCTCCTAATTCCTTCTTCCTGGCTAAAAGAGGTCTCACCTTTTTACACATGCTGCCCCCTGTTGGCTGGAAGAAGAACTGCACATTCAGTGATTGTCCTAAAAGTGTGGCTCAGGCCAGTGTAATCAATAGATTGCTTACTCATCCAACATTTATTGAGCCCCTTCTGCGTACCAGGCCTAGTGCTAGATCCTGAGAACAAAGCAGTGAGAACGATATGGCCCATGCCTTCAAAGAGATCATGGTCATTTACAGGCGATGAGCATCTGGGGTTTTCTTGGGCCTGTCCATACTCCTCCAGGCCAACAGTGTCGTGTAATGGTTCAGAGCATAGACTCTGACAGGAGGATGATGCGATCCAACCTTGGCCTAGCCATCTGCTAGGTGCATGACCTTGGACAAGTTATTTGACCTCTGTGCTTTTGTTTCCCCAGCTATAACATGAGGATAATAATACTACGTATCTTAGGGTTGCTGCAAGGACCGAATCAGTTCATATATCTGAAGTACTTAGAACAGCGTTCAGTCGGTGCTGGAGAGGTGTCTGCCAAAATGATAATAAATAGGTATTTGTGGAAACACGGGAGGAGCAATATGTACATTTTCTCAATCTTAATTGGATAAGGGCTTACCTGTCCTACCTAGCTCTAAGGGGATCTAATATGAGGGATAGGTCCACTGAGCTCAACTCATAATGGGCATTCTCAGCTGAGAAGGCCCCGCCACCTTAGAGCCAGAGGCTGGATTTCATCCCAGCCTTGGGCTGGCCCCACAGGGTTCTAGAAGACACCTGAGCTGAGCATCCCAGCTGCTGCTTTGGTGGAAACAAGCTGACTGGTACAGACTGTAGGTCAAATCCCATGGTGCTGGTGGTGCTGGTGGTGCTGGTGGTGATGATGCTGCTGATGGTCATGGTCATGGTCATGGTCATGGTCATGGCCATGGGAGGAGCTCTGGGCATCAGCTCAGGGAACCTAACATAACTTTTCCTCTCCCCTGGGGGAACCCAACCTCCCCCAGCTCCAGCCACTCTCAAAGTCCTGGGGTGGGGAATGAGGTCAAGATCTCTTTTGAACTTTCCAGGAACTGTTTTTGAGCCAGAAAAAGGAGGTCATAATTGGAGCACCAAGCACCCCTCTCTCATCTTGCCTCTAAGACCGTGAGTTACTTCGTCTCTCTGAAGTGCCTCAGTTTCTTCATTCAAGAAATGGAACAATGGAGAAAGCACATTGGTCCTAAACTTTTAAATTTTGCTTTGAAAATTTAATGATATCTGGACACTCCCCTCAGGAAATGTAGCTACTCACACGCAGTCACACCTACACACAATTGCACAGGCACGCCACCAGACACATCACACACATCACAAGTCTGTGTGTGGTTTTGGGGGTTTCCAGCTCTTCTTCGGACCCATGGGCCCCAGTTCTGCTCCCTGGACAGGCTCATCTCTAAGTTCTTTGCCAGCTCCACCATCCAGGACCCCCTCGTCCGAGGCCTCTGTCCTGCAGCCCAAGGCCTGGGAGGCCTGTGCCAGGCAGCAGTCCGGAGACCTGGCATGGAGGGGCTGGTCCAGCCTCTTTATTTTTACTCCTGCAACCTGCACCACCAACGCTGCTTGGGCTCTGGGGTCCTAGGAGGGCCCTCGTAGCCTGCAGGAAGGGTGGAGTTGGTGGGTAGAATAAGCCAGAGGTGGGCGTGATAAGCGTCTCTGGCTACTGATGTGGGTAAGATGAATTCTTCACACCCAGCCCCCTGCAGAAGCATGGCCTCCAGTGACTCAGTGGAATCGGGGAAAGAAATTCGTCATCTCTCACCTGGGAGGATGGAGCAAAGCAAGCGCAGTCCTCCCCACCAGGCCATTCTGGTAGCCCAGATCCCACCCCCTGTAGAGGGAGTCTCTGGCAGGGGGCAGCAGAGAGCAAGGCCTAGGAGGCCTGAGTTCCAGTCCTGCCTCGCCTCAGTTCAGAAGCCATTCACGGTCAAGCACGCTATAGTTTACAAGGCACCCCTGTATGCTTCATTTTGGGTGAGATCCTCAATGACTCTGAGAGATAAGGCTCGCTCTCCTGTTGTAGAAAAAGGCTCAGTGAGGCTGGTTGACGTGACCAAGGTCCCACTGCAGGGAAGGCTCCCACTCCAGTGCTCTTCCCCAAACCACATCTGTCGCTGCTGCGTGAGATCCCTGTGATCATATGTGTCCTCCTCTCTCTGGCCTCGGTCTCCTCATCCATGAGACGTGGACCCAGAGGAGCCCTTGGGGACTTTCCAGCTCTGACCTTTCAGGACTCTCCATTTTCATGGTCTCTCTGAGGTTGCAGGTGGGGGAGGATCACCCCATCTGACAGATGGGGAACAGGTCCAGACAGGGAAGCAACTTGGCAAGGGCCTCAGCCCAAGGAAGTGTCAGAGCTGGGATGAGAACTCAGGCCTGCAGACCCCCAGCCGCAAAGTCGGGGGGCCCCAGCCAGAGCTGGTTTTCTAAGAATAAAGCGCAGCCCCCAGAACAGACCAGAGAAAGGGACTTTCAGGCCCAGCTGTTTCCCAAGTGTGAGCTCAGGCAGGGCCTGGGTTGGTGTGGGGGCTGGGAAGGGGCCGACCACTTCCTGCTCGGGCTGGCGCGGTCCCCGTGAGGTGGTCATCAGAAGTCGACCACTTCCCGGTCTGGGCCGCCTTCCCCTTTCTGAGCCTGGGAGGGACGGGTGGCGGAGTGAGGCGCCCCTTGCGTGCTGTGGCCTGGACAGCGTCTGGCCTCTTTTCATTTCCCCCGTTCACCATGTCCCTCTCCACAGCCACCAACTGTCGGAAGCTGCTCGGGGCTGCCTGCCCAGTTCCCTGACCACAGCTGAACACCTCCCTGCCAGGGGGCCTGCTGTCCCAGAGCCTCGCAGGAGCTCCTCCATCCCGGCCCTACTGTGTGCTGGACGCTCGCGGGTGTCTGCCCACTGAGAGCCTGTAATGAGATGTTATCATCCCCACCGAGGCTCAGAGAGGTCACCACTGGCCCAGGGTCACACAGCCAGTGATGGTGGACTCAAACTTGGAATTCAGATCTATCTGACCCCCCAGTGGGCATCATTTGCACTTTCGCTGTCTGCCATGTCCCCCCAGAGGGAGTCTGAGCCAGAGGAGGCTTGCCTGGGAGAGGCCTTGGAAGGATCCCACCAGACAACAAGCTCAGTGAAGGCAGTGATCATACGTGCATCTCTTCCCTGTTCTATCCCAGCCCCCAGCCCAGCATCTGCTCTGAGCAGGTACTTGGGACACTTACAGACAGACGGAAGATAACCTAATGCTCCAGTGCAACTCCACAGACACTCATAAGCCTTGGGTTTGGGGACACAGAACTGGGGGAGACACAGCCTAGACCCCGAGAGCAGTAATTATTATCCTTGTATGCACACGGTGCCTGAATTTTTTAAACAAGACTCAGGTCCCACGTGGGACATCACAACACCCTTTAGTCCTTCTCTCACGGAAGCCAGGGGCTCCCAGGGTCTCAGAGTGTTACAGAGGCCACAGAATCTGAGGATAAAAAATGTGGAGCCAGACGACAGGACAGGGTTCAAGTCCTAACTCTGCCAAGCCTAGGTTGACCTTGGGGGAAATAACGTCGTGGACCTCAATTTCCTCACCTGTAAAATGGGGACAGAACAGTACAGGTGGCCATAACTGGCCTCCCTTCTCTAGATTTATAAACATTCTCCATTCCTTTGAAAGGTAGACTAGTGGATGCCCCAGGGTTCTGAATGTTCCAGGCTGGGTGGCTACCACCTTGCACCATCAAGGTGCTCCTGCTGACTCAGCGAGGTCTGTCCCCAGACCAGGAGCTGCCCGCTGCTACTGCTAAACCAAGGAGCAGGACAGAGAGTTCGTGTGTCTCTGGAAACTAAGAAAAAGCCTTGGAAAGATCCAATCAAAGATAGTTGTCTGAGAAAGAAAATAAAATGCTGCTGAATGAGGTGTGGGCAAGAAGAAAGACAAAGAGTGAGGGAAACAATTGTTAAAATCCACCAAAATGTTCCATTGAATTAGGTGTAGGTTAGAACTGGGGGGAAGTGATTAAAGATCCAGACGGCTTCTGCCTCCCGAACATTTCACAAGCGCCACTTTAAAGGAGCCCACGCAGGAACCATGCCTGTGCTGTACGGATTTGTTTTATGCAAGAAAAACAAGGTAGGACTTTGGCCAGAGGCCTCGGTCTCAGAGAGCCTTGGCCCTGTGTCAAAAGACTGTCTAATAAATGTACATGCACACGTGTTATGTTCAATAAATGCTTATTTTATGTATCATAAGATGTCCCGCTTTAAATATTTTTTCTATGAACCAACCATTGGTTTTGCTCTCATTGGATAAGAGGTGTCTTCTATTAATAGCATTTACCTCACAGGGCGGATGTAAGGACTGAACAAGGTAACGTATGCAAAGCATTTGGTTCAGTGCCTGGTACACAGCAAATGTTCTGCAAATATTGGCTATTAGAATTATATTCCTATCCAGGGCCCCACCTGGCAGATGAGAAAACTAAGGTTTAGTGGCTGAGTAACTTGTAGGGTCACCGTCTAAGTGGGCTGCCGATCAAGGCCTAGAAACGGAATCTTTGAATCCGAATCCGATTCTTGCCTTCCGGAGGGCCTCTCCCCAGTCCTGAATTTTAGAGGGGTGATGCTTCCCAGAGAGGCACTGGCAGGCAGGCGGCGGGTGGGAAGATCACTCGCAGTGGGGGGAGCCTTCCGTACCCCTCAAGATCTCAGCCCCCTTCCCCAGCTCAGGGCTGGTACATGAGTTCTCTCCCCGGTTAAATTTGCGTAAAATACTAAGTTTATCATCTCAGTGGCCCCTCTGTGTTCACAGATCCCGTGTATTTTTATCTCAAAGAGTTTCATTCATGTCTTTCATGGTTTGTTTCCAGGTCTGTCTCCTCCAGCAGACTGGGAGCCCCCCGGGCAGCGGGCACTGGGTCTGATTCATCTCAGACCCCAGGGCCCAGCCCAGCGCCTGGCAGAGTGCGAGCTTCATGAATGTTTGTTGGACAAACAAGCAACTGCACAAATGAGAATAACGGGGTACCCGGGATTTCTCGCCGGCTCCGTAGACTTTCTGGTGGGGGCTGGCATGGAGAGAGGTCTGAAACCCCTGGCCTGGCCTGGGGTCCAGCCCTGTCCTGCTTCTTTTTCTCCTTCTCCGCCCCTTCATCCCTCTGACCTCCAGCCTCTTCTTCCTAGGCCTGGGAGGCGGAGGTGGGGCAGGGCAGACTCTGGGAACCCCAGCCCTGAGGTGAAGCTCCCCTCTCCAGGGATGTTTGGGGTGTGGCTTGGGGCTCTGTCTCCTCTGAGTCACCTCCGTGGTGCAGTGGGGCTGACTCAGAAGAAGAGCAAGAAGGAGAACTTTGTTGGTCTTCGAGTCCTGAACCCCGCCCGGGGAAGGGGTGGAGGAGAGGGGGGCGGAGGGGAGATGCCCATCACAAGGAAGGTGTTCAGGCCACACATAAGGAGCACTGACACAGATCTTGGATCTCCTGGAGCAGCCCCCACTTTCTGCACAGGTGCACTGAGGCTTGGAAGGGGCAGCTGGGTGGGGGGAAGGGTAGGGGTCCTAACCTGCCTTGACCTTCTCCCCTCCCTGAGCCTCAGCTTGTTCACCGTAAGCAACAGGGTTAGACCCAATTCCTCTCCAGCTGACTCCCGGCCTGAGTGCCAGGGCTTTGCCTAAAGGCCACAGGGGCCGGGAAGTCAAGACCAAGGAGAAAGAGCCGCCAAGCTGTGAACATCTCCTACTATGTACTGGTCGTGCCAGGGACTGGCAGATCCTCTGTGAGCTGGAGCTCGTGTAGTCCTCGGATCAGCCCTCCAGAGCCCTGTTCTGCAGATGAGCCCCAGAGCCAATGATTTGCTCTCGGTTGTACTCTGAATTAAAAGGGGAGCTGGGCACCCCCAGGTCTGTCTGACCCCAAAGTCCTCATCCTTGACCACTAGCCCCAAAGCTACTATGCCTTCCCCATCTACCTGTGCCCCAAGATACTCAAAATGATGTCTTCTGACCCCGAGAGCGAGCTCTGGAGGCCAGCCAGGGACACTGGTCCTTGTCCTCTCTTGTGTCTGGAGCTAAATGGCCACTCACTGGGAAGCCTGTCCTGCCAATCACGGCCATATCAGGCCACCCCTCCTCAAAACCCCCCGAGCTCCAAGTTGGGTGGACACCTCTGGGATACGCATCTACTCTCCATTTTTTTTCCTTCCCTCCTTCCTTCCTCCCTCCCTTCTTTTCTTTTTCTTTCTTTCTCTCTTCTCTTCTCTTTTCCTCTTCTTTTTCTTTCCCTCTCGCTTCTTTCCTTTCTTCCTTCATCCTATAGCAAATTTGGAGAATACAGATACATACAGAAAACAGAAAGAAAATTCATTCCTTCTCCTCTCCACCAGAATATTAACACTTGGGTGTGTTTTATTCCAGTTCTATTTGATGCACATGTAGCCACAGTTTTGTTTTTACAAAAACAGGACTGTCAACAGACATTTCCTGAGCAGGGGCTGTGCTGGGTCCTCCTGGTCCGCAGGCTCCTCTTCTCAGATTGTCACCTGGTGCTGCCGCTCGTGCGGTGCTCCTGAGGCGTTGCAGGCGGGGGGGATAAGGTGGGCACCAGGAACGTTGGGCTTGTGGCCTAGCAGTGCAGAAAAGGAGCTTTGGAGGGGACAGGTGTGAGTTACTGTGTGGCCAAGGTGTGTCCCTCGACATCTCCGAGCTTCAACTCCCCCATCCATTAAGTGAGAATCACATCTGTCCCAGGACAGGTTTGAGAACTAAAGGGGCAAATGCACGGAAAGTATTTGGCAGAAAGTCAGGGCTCAACGGATGTTCTGTTGTGCTGTCTATGGGCGATGGGTGCGTCTGTACTGAGGGGTTTTCTCTTCCTGGGGTTCTCAGGTTGTCGAGGCGGCTCCAGGTCGTGGGATACACCTAATGACCGTTCAGTGATTAAAATCTTGCCTATTTGGCTTGAGGTTAGGGCCTGGAAAACCTTTCACCACCCTGTGGTGTTTCCAGAAACACAGAATCTGGCCCCAATCACCTTCCTTCCTGCAGGTCGCAAGTGTGGGTGTGATTCTCAACCGAAAAACCAAAGCCAACTTCACAGCTGAAGACCACCAGCCAGTCTCCCTCTTGGTGACAACCACGACCCCTCTGACTTCCACACCAGCTTCCGCACTCCTTGGCCTGACGAGGGCCAAACAGGAGAGTGGAGGAGAGGGGGGGAGAGCCGGGGACATCAGTGGGGCACTCTCAGAGGTGTGACAGGCCAGGATTCAGGTGGGTCACGGGTGCCAACCGCCAGCAGGTGTTCCATAAACACTTTCTGCCTGAACCACTGGATGGACAAGCAAACAAGCTGACCGAGGGAGTGGGTAATGCGAATAATTTGGGGAAAAGAACCTTCGTTGTCTCTGTCTAGATTCCAAACCCCAGTACTCCCCGTAGAGCTGAGGGCTACCTAAAGGACTCGGCAGGTAAGTGAGGTCCAGACCCAGCTGGCTACTGGCTGCACTCATCCTCACACACCTCTCTGTGGCCCTGCCCTGGACTCTGACAGCCTCAGTCCCTGCATCTGCTTAAGTACCTGGCGCACCCCTGGGTGTACTTGACCCCAAAGCCTGGCAGGTTAATGCCAGGCTTTTTGGCCCCGAGGGCAGACATTCCCGAGATCTCCTTTATGCAACCAGCTGCTCTACTCGCAAACAAAACCCACCTCAGAGACGCATCCAAGCTGTGAGTGTACCCAGCAGTGCCAGGGACCCAACTACCCAGAGTTGGGAGGCAGCCGACAGACAGTGTAGTAAGAATGGGACTGGGGGCCCTGCATGCTGAGAGTGGCCAAGGGGACCCAGGGCAGATGGCCTTTCCTTCCAGCCCCCTGCCCGATGAGGGGCACAGCTCTGAGGGCCAGAGGGCAGAGAGGGCAGCAGGTGCTCCCCAGATCGAGGGCAGGGGGTCACTCTGCAGATGCATGGGAGGTCACTGGATCGTAGCAAGCAAGCCCACAACATTAACCAAGGAAAGCACAGTGGGATGAGAAACTAATAATAATAAGATAATAACTTCCAGTGCTAAGCACCGTGAGCGAGGAACTTGGCTCAGATGCTCTCCTTTAATCTTCACGATGACCCCTCTTGTATAGCAGGTGCTGAAGATCATGGAATTTGGAATCAGACAGTCGGGGTTCAGATCCCAGGCCACCAAGATTTGTTCCTTCATCTCCCACAAGGGGTAGTAAGAGCCCCTACCCCACTGGTGGTTAGGGGTGTCTTGTGAGAAATTGCTTAGAACAGCAGCAGAGAGGAAGGGCTTAAATCCTGTGATGATTAGTGTTATAGTAGTGTTCACTGGTGCAAAGAGTGGGGCTCAGAGAGGTCAAGTCACTTGTCCAAGGCCACACAGCAAGTAGCTGACAGAACCAGAATTTGCTCTTAGGACTCCGGGCTCAAAGTCCCACTCCTTCTCAGCACCTGCTGCCTCAGTCTCCCTTGTTTACCTTCCGTTCCTTTAGGAGAGTAAAATACTCAAAGCCACAGATTCCCTGACAGGAAGAGCCAAGAGGCAACATTCATTCTAGAGGAGCAGAGAGGAGAGGAATTTGCTGGAAGTCATATGGTGAGTCTGTGGTGCAGCCAGGACTGGACCCTCAGTGGGCAGTCTCTCATGCCATTGCTCCTCACTTGTCTCTGTGAGCCTGATGGTGAGGTCACCCCCTTTTCCAGTCCTCTGCTTGACCCTCATGTCCACTGGGGCCCAGGAAGTGATGGCTATGGTCCATTCCAAACCACAGCGGAAATTTTTTTTATCTGGACCAGACTAGAATCCGGCCAGGGTTCCATGTCAGGATTTCCTAGTCATATGCAAAGGGCAGGGGGAGTGTAAGTGCGTGAGGAGTGGGCACTTTATTTCCACAACCGTCTGGCTTTGGGATTTCCCTTGTGTGGTGGGGATGCTGTGGACCTGGTGGGCTTCTGAGCTGTGGATGGAGGTTCCCAGCCTCACTGGCCTGGACTGTCCCGGGATCATGCATAAGCCAGGTGTCAGGACAGCTCAGCTATCTGATTGGAGCCAGTGTTGGCTCGGGGACAGCAGGTGGATTCCCCTATCAGCTCTGCTCATACTCGCTGTGTGGCCCTGCATGAGTCTCTCATCCCCTGACCCCCAGCTCCCCACTGTCTAAGAATCCTTCACGAACTTCCCTTCTGGGATTCACAGGGAACTTTCTCAGAAGCATTTCTGCCTCTAAAGGACCCAGCCTTCTGAACCCAGCGCCAAAGAGCAGAACTGAGAACAAAGGGTGTGTTAGCCGAGCTGGCATCTCTGTCTTCTTGTCTGTCCCTAGGCTGGTGTGAGGCAGTGAACTCGGGGAGAAGAGGCTGATCTCTAGCTTGATCTCAGAAGGCAGCTGCTGGTCCTGCCGGGGCCCGGAAGAGTTTGGCTCCTCAGCTCTGGCCTGGCCTCTCCAGGGCTCTCCTGGAGGCTGCTTGGGTAGCAGTGAAGCAGGCACTCCTGGGGGACTCCCAGGCCCCTGGGGTTGACAAGGCTGAACTTTAGGGCAAGGTCGGGGGCGTTGCAGCAGGAATCAGATGCCGCTGGGCCCATGTCTGATCAGCACAGGACAGACCAGACCTAGTGTCTGGGGCCATTGATAAATCTTTAGTTTTGGTGGTTGTGGTAGTTGGGGGACACAGGGCAGGGACCCACAAATTAGGACATCTAGAGTCTAGTCCCTGCTCTGACATGGTCTCCTGGGGGCGGGCTGTGGAAGTGCTCAGACAAGTCCTTCGCCCTTGCTGGCCTCAGCCTTCCCCTCTGTGCAGTGGGGAGACACGTATAGTTCTGAGGCCAGCACAGGAAGTTGGAAATGGGCAGAGCAGGGGCCTGGGTTTTCAGTGAATCTGTGGCTTTCCGCGAGAGGTAGGCAGCTGTGGCCTGGGTGAAGACTGTCCTTCCTGTGTGGGGTGGGGAGGCTCAATTGCACAGCTTCTGTTCATCTCCACATGCCTGAACCGCCAGAATTTGTACCCCCAACCCCTGCCCCCAGTCAAGTATAGTCTCCCCTCTCCCGCCCCCCCCCAGTTGCTCTGGCCTCCACTGGGGGTAATAGAGCTGTGAAGGTCCCAGCGAGCCACAGCCTGTGCCGGCAACCCACTCCCCCTCCTTCAGCCACATGCCATCCCTCCTGGTGTAGAGCCCCCAGCCGGGAGGGCCCGTGGGGATGGCGAGGCCAAGCGGTTTTGCAGATGACACGTGGAGACCCCCTGAGAGAGGCGAGGTCCTCTCAGGGCCCACCGTCTCCACGCCTCACGCCCTGTTTCTCCTTGCAGCTTCCTGCTGCCCATGCGTCCTACCCGCTTCCTCTTCCCGAAGCGTCCGAGGGATGGGTTCGATCTCACCCAAGTGACAAGCCTGTGCCTGGGGTTTCAGGTCCTGGCTCCCCACCTTTCAAGTTTGCCGACTTTCCTTAGCCCCCGAGTTCTCCTCTGTGTACCAGGAGGGCAACAGACCCTGTTCTGGGCCGGGTGAGGACCAGAGGGAGGAGGGGGTACGAGAGGCCCTTTGGGGCTGGGAAGGACAACCCCCGATGTCCAAGCCGGCCTCTGTCCTCCCCAGCCCCCCGCCCCGCTCCTGGGGCCTTTCTCCTGCCACCTCCAGCTTCCTGACCGCAGTGTCCCATCATGTCCACGCTCCTCATGCCTCCCTGGGCGACTGCCGCCTCCGGTGAAGCCTGCGAGGCAGCTGGAGCTGCATGAAGGAGGGAACAGCAGTGGCCGAAGCCCCAGCATCCGCTCGCCACACGGAGCATCGCTTGCCTCTGCGGTCCTCCGCGCTCCTCTCCGTCCGCGCTCCTGCTGGTGTGGCTGCTCTGGTCCTCCGCGCGGTAGCACCCGGCGGCTTGCTGGCGTGGCTGCGCCCACTGATCACTGCATTGTCCCTGCTGATGTGGCTGCTGTGGCTATAGCCCCTTCCCTAGCGCAGAGACGGGGGGGGGGGCCTCGGTTGGCCCAGCTGCTCCGTGGCCCGAGCACCTAGGCCTGTCCCCACCCAGTAGTAGGGTCACTGGTCACATCAGAGGCCACAGCGCTCTGTGTTGCTGGCAGTTCTTGAAGCACTGACCGGACATCACGAGACAGTAGCTACGGCTCCATCGGGCTGGGCCACCCAGCCTCACTCTCCAAGCCATCCCCCAGGGGGCCCGGCTCCCTTCTGACCCTGGAGACCCAAGACTCTGTGCGCACCTCTTCCCTGGCACCTGTCTCTGACCCCACACCTAGCCTATAATTAGGGACATCTGGCCTGACCCTGGTGACCTCTGGACCCCCAGGGACAGAGCTGAGGGCTCCTTCCTCAAGGGACAGCAGCCTCTTCCCGGGGTGGCAGGGAGTGCTGGGAGCCCAGGACATACTCCTTCTGTCTTACTTCCACGATGTTCCAGGGCTAGAAGCACATGACCGGGGATGCCCATGTCCGTGGAGGGGTGACCATGTGCTGTCCTGAGAAACCGGGTTTTCCTCAAACCCCCTCTGGAACCCTCCTGTCTCCCCTACAGCCTTATGGAGCAGCAGGTCTAAGGGCCTGCTTCTCCCAAAGGGGTTTCTATTTCAAGAGAGATGTTGCATGAAAACTTTCCCGGTGAATGCTTCTCTCTGCTTTGCCCAGATGCTGGACACGCTGGTGGCACTTACTCAGTCCACAGCCTTGAGAATCTCTTGTGTGCCAGGAAGACTCACAGTCTAGGTAGGAACCCAGGCACTGGTCATGATCCAAAGGCAATTATAAGCAGGCAGAGAGGGGCCGTGTGCCATGAGGGCACCTGAGAGGCAATCCTGGAAAGTTCAGGAGGAAGTGATGTTCCAGCTGAGGTCTCAAGCTTGAGGAGGATATGGACAGGCAAGCAGCCTGGAGTCAGTCTCCAAGTAGAGGGAACAGCCTGTAAAGGCTCTGCGCAGAAGGAAGATGCTCTTCATAGCTCTTAGAATCCAAATTTTTCTCAGCTACCATGTGCCAAGCACCTGAGACGGGCAGTTAGTGGCTTGTGCTCTGTGGGGGTTTGAATCTCATCACCCAGTTTTGAATCTCGCTTTGCATTTACTAGCCATGAGATAACACATACAATACTCGACCCCCTGTGCCTCAGTTTCCTCATCTGTAAAACGGGAGTGCTACTAGTAAGCACTTCCTAGGAGAGTTAGAAGTAAATGGGATCATTTACTTGGGGCTTGGCACAAAATCAGGGCTCAGTCAATGCTGGCGAATCTTACTGGTGATAAACCGCACCCACTGAGTCCCTGCTGTGTGTCAGACACCACGCTGAGCATCCTACAGTTAACCTCCATGCAGATCTGTAAGCTTGGACTCAACTGCCCCACTTCACAGATGGGAAGACTGAGGGCAGAGGACTGCATTGCTCAGGGGGAGATGGCTAGAGGTTTTGGAAGAATCAAGGGTGCCTTCTTGGAGGAGGTGGTGGCTGTGACGAGTTTTGAAGATAAGCACCCTCCCAGCAGAATGTTTCAGCCCCTGGCCTCCCTGGGTCTGATGACAGGACCAAGGGGCCGCTCCGGGCACTTCCAAGGCCTTCCAGGAGTCCCAGCGAGGGAAGGCCCCATCAGGCCAGGTTCTCAGACCACAGAGCCTCGAGCGAGCATCAAGCAACAAAAAGGCTTTTCTCACTCTGGGTGAGTCACCAGACCGAGAGAGAGCAGACGCCCAGTCCCTGTGCTGAAGAAGACGAAACCACACATCTGAAGAAGTTTCCCACGGCCACCACTTGCTTTAAATAGCTGCAGAGAAGTGGAGGAGGGAGGGAGAGAGAGGGCTGGGGGAGGCAGGGCTCTCCCCACCAGGCCCTGGCTGGGGTCTGCACCCTAATCTGACGGGGGACCCTGACCTGAAGGCCCCTGGAGGCTGGCTGTTGATGGGAACTCAGGCTTCTCAGGCACTGGGGGACCAAGCAGAGGTCCTGAGCCTCTGGGGGGCTGGAGGACAGAGGCCAGACAGACAGATAGCTGAAGAGACATCCAGCTGGACAGCCGGGTGTGGGGGCACAAGCCCAGGAAGGGGGAAGTTGACCTCACTCTGCACCCCGGTGCAGCCTCCAGGCCTCCAGCCAAGCTTCCTCGCAGGTCACCTGACTCCCCTCAGTGCTCTGGCTGCCCCCCCTGCCCGCCTGGGTTCGTGACTGAGCCCTGGGCGGCGTTTCCGGAGGCAGGCCAGGCCCCGGGGCTGCTGACGCACTTGCTGCCCCCTCCAAGCAGGCCAGGTGAGAACATCGAGCCCCCATCCCCCTTTCCCGTAAATGAGCTCACCCACCCAGGCCTTGCTGGGATTCTAAGAAGTGGAAGCCTGAGCACCTGCTCCTCGCCCACCACCTTGGCCTCCCCATGGTGTGTGTGTGGTGGGGGGAGGGGTAGGAGGGTCGTCACTTCTCTCAAGCGCAGCCCTTGGGCCCAGGCTGGGGTTCAGGGGCTGGCCAAGGGTGCTCCCTTTAGGTGTGGAATAGCGCCCTCTACGTCCAGGCTGTGCCCAGTTTAGTTCAGAGTGACTCAATGTCCTGGGCCCATTTTTCAGAGGGTAACCTAGGGAACTCCCAGAGATGCCTGGGAAATCAGTCTTGTTCCTTCCCAGGCTGGGACTAAGATCACCACCCAGGTGCTCACTGTCAACCCAGTCCTTAGAAACTATCTGAGCCAAGGCCCAGAGAGGGTAGTGACTTGCCCAAGGTCACACAGCAGGCCAGTGGCTGTCCAGATGGACCTCTCTGCCACACAGCCCCGGCCGGCATCACTACCAAACATTTCCTGAGCACCTACTAGATCATTTGAGGAATGATCCAGCATTAAATAAGACTAATAATTTTGACTAATAAGTTAGGAGACCCTGGTTCTCAGGGCCCTGGGCCAGGGGTTCTTGGTGCTGGCTTCTTCAGGTCTCTAGATCTCTGGGCTTTGAAAAAATATAGATTCTGGGACTCCAGCCCTGAGATTATGATTTAGTAAATTTGGAGAGGCCCAGGAATATGCATTTTATAAGATTCCCCAGCTTCGTCAGGTGACTAAGCAGCTCCAGGACAGACTGTGAGTGGCTAGCGGGCAGGCGCTGCCCCAGAAGAGGGTGATTTCCAAGAGGCCCCCAGAAATGATGCAGCACTTGGGGCGGGGCTGAATGAAGGATGCCCCCCACACCTCCCTGCTGCAGGGAAAGGGCAGTCAGCCACCACAGCACTAAATGTTTGTTTCCTCTTGCCCTGGCCCTCAAGGAACAGGGCTCTTTTGGCCCCTGCAGTCCTTGGTGGTGACTCTCAAGGTACTTTGGGAGGCAGTGTGAGCCCACAGGCTGGCCCGGCGGGATTTTAGGGGCTGAGCCTGGAGCCGATGGGGCTGGCTGGCCCCCTGGGTCTGCCACTTACCCCACCCCTGTGCCCAGCACTGTGTCCAACTGAACCCAGGGTCAGGGAGGTCTCCTTGACTGCTTGATGGAAGGGTCTGGGGTGCTGGAGTTGGTTTTCTCTGACCCCTGGTGGAGGAGGCCCTTGGTCCTGCACGCAGTGTCCAGCTCTGCACCTCATAAGGCCGCCTGTCCTCACGGAGACACTGTGTCCCCTTCTGTAAGAGCGGCAGAATCATTTCGTCCAGTGGATGCAGACAAAGTGGGGAGACAGTGGCTGGTCCAGCGTCACAGGTGAGCTAACAGCAGCAGCCAGGCCTTTCCACAAGTAGATCTCCCCCCAGGTGGGGTACGGTCCCCAGAGCCGCTCTGGCCTGTGTGGAGGTCACCGCAGGGGGAAGCAGAGTCCTGTCCCCACCCCTCTGAGTGGGGCTGCTTCTTGTCAGCTCAGGGGCCTCCAGCAGGCCACGCCAGCTCTCCAGGCCCCCTTGTCCTAATCTGTCACACAGATACCCTCAACTCCAGAAGGTCGTTGTGAGGATTAAAGGAATAAAATCACGTGACTATATGAAGAGTAATAATTATTTCAACAAGTATGATCGATTTCTTTTTTCTCACTAGAATGTAAGTTCCAGGAGTGGGGACTGTGTCTGTTTTGTCTGGGGCCTGACTCGGGGCCCGACACCGGAGAGGTGCTGTTTGTTTGTGGAGAGGAGAAAGGAGCGGAGAGGCTGTCCTCTCAGAGCCCGCGCTGCCAAAGGCCTCCCTGGCTCTCATTTTGCATGAGTGTGTGTGTGTGCGCGCGCATGCGCACGCCCGTGCACTCGCGCAGGTGGGTCTGACCCGGTGTGGGGCTGTGTCTCTGGGACAGGGCCTGTCTGGGTCTGTATTTTGCATAGGAGTCTAGCGTGTGTAAATTTGCATGCATGTCTCAGTCTGTGTGCCTGGACGTGGGGACCTATGCGTATGCGTGTGCTCACCCCGCAGGTGGCCCGGCCTTCTGGAGACATGCGCCCGGGGGGCAGGTGGCTAACTCTTGTGTGTGCAGGGGGGTGGGGAAGGTTACCCCTGCTGTCCTGACCTCACCCCTCCCCAGGGGCACAGCTGGGAGTGCTAGACTATGCAAAGCAGAGGCAAGGCCTGGGGAAGCCCCTGGAGAGGGGTCCCTGAAGATTGGCTGGGGCTCCTCCCCCACCTCCCTGGCTCCCTCCACCTCCCCTCCCTGAAGGAGTGCAGCTTGCCCCCTTCAGAGCCCTGTGATCCTCTGCTCCAGGGCCCTCGTGTGTCCAGATGTCCCTGCCTCCCGGTGCCTGCCCCTCCTGCTCTCTCTCCCCCCTCTCCTGGTACCGTGCGTGGCATCTCCCTCCCTCTTCTCGGAGATCCCCCCCTGCAGCCTCCCAATCTGCTTTTGGGAGCTGCACTGTGCAGCCCATGCCTGGTCCTTCGGCTCTGTCCTGCTGACCATTTGCCTGCATCCTCTCTCCGAAGCCCCAAGAGAGAGGTCTGGCAAGACGTCCATTTTACCAAGCTGAAGCTCAGAGAAGTTAATGAGTTTGTCTGGGCTCACACAGCAAGTGAGAGTCAGACACAAACCAGGGATCACACTTCCGCCATGCTCACGTCACCTAAAAGGCCAAGCCCCGCTGTGCTGACTTGTGAACCCACCCACCCCCAGATGGGGGCTCAGGGCTCCGGGCACCATCCCATGTGCTGTGGCTTATAAGATGGAGACCCTAGGCTCAGGAAAGGGGTTCTTGACCTCCTGTTCCCTGCTCCTGGTCTGAGTCACGTTAGGGTCTAGAAACTTCTTCTTCTTCTTTTTTTTTTTTTTAAAGATTTTATTTATTTATTTGACAGAGAGATCACAAGTCGGCGGAGAGTCAGGCAGAGAGAGAGAGAGAGAAGCAGGCTCCCGCTGAGCAAAGAGCCCGATGCGGGACTCGATCCCAGGACACTGAGATCATGACCTGAGCCGAAGGCAGCGGCTTAATCCACTGAGCCACCCAGGCGCCCCGGGTCTAGAAACTTCTGAGCCCACTATCGTCAGGCCAACTCAAAGCCCCCCAGATCTTCCCATTGCCTGGTGATCCGCACAAAGAGATCAGAGTCCTCTTCAAGGGGTGTTACTGTTCCCCCAGAACACGCTTCCATTTGGCAAGGGTGTGCATGTGTTGGGGGAACCATGTGGCTTTGATTTAAATTTCACCCTGGAAAAACAATGGTTTGGATTAAGGGAAGAAACAGTTGGTGAAAAGTCATGAAAAGAAAGGAGGGGAGAAGGGGGAGCTGTTGTAGCAAAAATGGGCCCCAAACTTTCAAACCCACATTCCAGAGGTTTCTCAAGGCCTGTCATCCAACCATAACCTCCTACCCCAGCACGCTCCTGTCTTCTTCAGTAGCTGAGCCAGAGAAGCTCTGGGAGCTGGAGGGGGAAGTCCCACTGGTTCCACATCCTTCTCTCACAGAGGAGGAAACTGAGTCTCAGAGAGCAGCGGCCACCTGCCCAGGGTTCTGATGGTTTCCTTGGCATGCAGAGGGAGAGGGTTAGGGGTGGACCATAGGATTTGCTGGTCCCACTCTGTCAACAAGGAGCTTGACCTCTCTAGGCCTCAGTTTCCCCACTGAGAAAGGGAAGAACCTGAGTAAAACCCAGGAACTCCACACAGGAGCAGTACGTTCGGCTCTGACATTCTGACCCTTTGTTCATGCCAGGCTCTGTGCTAAACGCTTCCCAACACCCACATGAGACTTCCCAAAATTCAAAATGCCCATTTCACAGATGAGCAGACTGAGGCTCTGAGAGGCAAAGAAACTTGCTGAGGTCCCTCCCTGGGTTTTGAGGCCAGGTCTGTGTGGCCCCAAAGGCTATTTCTAACTACTAGGCTGTGAGCCTGAGGCCAGGAGAGCTGAGTGGAAGGGATTCAGACTAGGGAAGTAAGAGGCAGGAAAAGTCTGGAAACAGGCCCACAAGAACATTTCATGTCTCCTGAATCACCAGCTGTCAGAACTGGGAAGGTCCTCAAAGGTCATACATTCATCTCTCAGAGGGTAGAGGGGAAACTGAGGCCAAGGAGGGTTGGGCATGCCCAGGTCACAAGAAGGTGGTACGGGGCCCATGTCTCCCAAGGGATAGCCAAGGGCTTTGCAGTGCGTGTCCGGGTTGTCATAGAACTGTGTGGATGGCCTTCACATTTGGGGACGATGCTATTGGCCCCACAGGCCAGCCCCAGGGAGTGAGTGGCCTGGGCACTTCCAGAAGTCACATCTACATCTCTGACATGGTTGCTTAGGGTCAGAACTGTGGTTATGGGTCCATGTGAGAGCAGGGTCAGGGCTCGGTTTGGCCAGGGCGATGTGCCAAGATGAATCAGGGCTTGGTCTGTGGCTGGGGTCAAGGCTGAGGACTCCAAGGCGATGAATTGCCTATAAAGGACCAAATGGATTTCAAGCCTGTAGACCAGGGTTGCAGTGGTGTGGCTGCGGGAGGTAGGATGAGCTGGGACATGGATGGGGCTGCGAGTCTCCAGACCGGGGCTCTGGAGTCTCTGGAGGCAGGAGCTGGGGGCTCCCTGCGCCATACAGCCATCTTCCATACCCCCACTGTCTGGCTCCAGCAAGCCTGGAGAGTGCCAACACTCAGCTCTCCTCCTTGCCCCCAGGACAACCCCACCCCTCTCCTCTGGAGAGAAGCAGATGGCCTTCAGGCCCTGCCTCTCTCTGGACTTGCCTCCTGTGGGACCAGAAAAGCCATCTGCCCCCTGGTTCTAGTCCACCTGTGCTCAGAGCCCCTTCTCGTCCCACGTGAGCAGGAGAGGAACCATCTGGAGGCCAGGAGAAAGGTCGTTCTGCAGGGTTGGGGATGGGGATGCTAAGCAAGGGACAATCGTGGGCATCGTTCCAATGCAGGACACTCCTCAACATGCTAGCTTCACCCCTGCCCCCATCCGGAACTCTTCCTGTATCTGAGCACTTATTCCCCAGCCAGGCCGCACGAGGTTGAGGCCAATACCCCCACTTCACAACAAAGGAAGCGGAGGCTCAGACCCATGACTTCGCTTGCTCTAGGTCACAGCTGGCGGGGATCGGGGTCCCCCCGGGCTTGCCGGCTCTGAGACTGGGGCCATACCGGCTCCTTGCAGGGAACCCTCCACTCCTCTGCCCATCCCAGGCCCCAGGGAAGGACACACAGGCTGACTGCAACAGGGTGGGTGACTAAATCCTGAGAAAGCCGGACCTGCCCTCTCAGAATCATAGGAGAAATGGTTTCCCTGAGGTGGGGAGTGAACCACCCGACCCTCCAGTGCATGAACTTGGTGGCCCACCCCCACCCAGTGATGATAATGACCGTCAGCCATCCCGGAGTGCTTAGCCTGGACCAGAGTCTGTTCAAAGCAGTTTCCATGTACTTGCTCCTTTTATCCTTCCAACTACCCTAGGAGAGAGGGACTCTCATTCTTCCCATTGAAAAAAAAAGATAAGATTTAGTGTTTAAAAGTTTCAGATTTACAGAAAAAATTGAGAAGATAATACAGAGTTCCCATATACCCTCCCCAACACACACCTGGGTCCCCCTTTGATTAATACCTGACATTCTATGGAGCATTTGTTACAACTAATGAGTTGATGTTAACATCCATACCTTACTCAGATTTCTGTAGTTTTTACCTGATGTCATTTTTCTGGTTCAGGATCCCACCCAGGATACCACACTACACTTAGCTGTCCTGTCTCCTTAGTCTCCTCTTGCCTCGGACAGGTTCTTAGACTTTCCTTTTTTTTTTTTTTTTAAATGACCTTGACAGTTTTGGGAAGTGCTGGTCAAGTACTGTGTAGAATGTCCTTTTATTGGAATTTCTCTCGTGTTTTTCCCATGATTAGCCTGGAGTTACAGGACTTGAGGAGGGAGACCGCAGAGGTAAAGTGCCATTTCATCACATCATATAAAAGACACATACTTATCCCCATAACCCATCATTGTCATTGTTGATATTGACCTTGACCACTAGCTAACGTAGTGTGTTAGAACTCTAAACTGTCAATTTACTCACCTCACCCTCAGACCCCTCCCTTTCTATACTGTTCTCCTTGGAAGGAAGTCAGTAACCCATTTTACAGGTGTAAAACCTGAGGCACAGAGAGGTTAAGAAACTTGCCCCAGGTCACACAGCAAAGGCAAGAGCCAGGATCTGAACCCTGGCAGTTTGGCTTCTGGGACCCTTCTTCTGACCAACTGCCATTAACTCTCAGGAGTGTAGTGAGACATTTATAAATGTAGCATGAGCACTATTTTAGCAAAATAAAGCAGTGTGGGGCCAAGTGCAGAAACTCAGAGCTACACAGGCCTCAGTACCGGGCTCATTCCTCCCACTGAGACTCTGACCAAGTCACACCATGTCACAGGGCCTGTCACACAGAAGGTGGTCAACAAACGGGAGCTTCAGAAGGTGTGGACAAATGGTAGGTTTTCAGAACCAGCCTCCAGACCAGGAAGATACTGCACCGCTGAGGCAGGAGGGCTAGCCTGGGCCTCCAAGCTGTGTCCCATCCCGCGTGGGGAATAGTCAGCATTGCCTGCCTTGACAGTGCCGAAAGGATCAGAGTCAGATGCCAGGTGTGGCTCTTGACCTTGTCTGCTCCAAACATGTGACTGCCACATGGTCTGAAAGAAGTAAAAACTCAGTTCTGAACAGCTGGGCAGGAAAGGACGCCAGAAATCACCCTCCTCCCATTTCACAGAAGAGACAACTGAGGCTTCAGGGTGGAAAGGCACTTAGTCAGGGCCGCACGGAGATGGACACGTTCACGCCCAGCCCCAGGAGAGAGGCCTGTGATAACAACAGGTGCTTACACTTGCCTGCAGGAAGCCCCCCAACACGTCTCATCTCATCTGATCTTGCCAGGACCATACGACCACTGGCCCCATCTGCTGCAGGGTGCCAGCTCGGGGGCAGTTTGAGGCTATATTCACTTGACCAGCAAAACGGAAGTGGTGAGAGGAGCCTGGCTGCAGGGCACTGAGCTGGGTGTCCCCACTATACTGACAACCTCGCTTGCTGGAGCCCAGGCCCAGGGGGTCCCCAGATGGGCTCCCCTCACACCCACCCCCCCAACCCCAGCGTCTTTGCAGAAGTATGGCCCCTCTTCATTTTACAAGGAACACTGCTCTGTTTATCCTCCAGCCCATCTCATGAAAGGTAAGAGGAAGACAAACCCACAGACTGAGGCAAAAGGACCCCACGCCTGCCACTGTTTCTGCTGGTGGATTTTCCCTCTGCTTCCAAATGCGGAGGAGCCAGCCAATCCAGAGGAGAAATCGGGCTGGGGGCTGGGCAGCTGCAGCCAGGGGTGGGTGTGGACAGGGTGGGGGTAGGCAGGACAGGACCAACCAAATGCAATTAGTTTATTCTGCAGCAGCCCTGAGAAGTGTCAGAGTCCTGCTGGTTTGAAGGACCCCAAGACCCAGTTCTAATACCACCGAGTTACTGTGTGACCTTGGACAAGCAACTTGGCCTCTCTGGGCCTTTGTTGCCTCACCTAAAAAATGATGGCTTGGGTCCCTCAGTGATTCCCAACCCTGGTTACACTGGTGGGGAGGTCTTTTAGAGCACATAACTAAGGTTTGGGGGTGTCCCCACCTCAGGTGATTCCACTGAGCAGTCAGTTGAAAGTCCCTGAACCGACGATCCTGTGTCAGGAGCCTTCTGGCTCAGGCATTTTACCAAAGGTAGGATCAGTGCCCACCTCTACCACTTACTGCCATGTGCACTTGGACATGGCGCTGCCCTGTCTTGTGCCTCATTTTCTCCATCCGTAGATAGTCCTAACCTTCCCCGCACGAGGGTGTTGGGAGGATTAACCTTCCTTTGCCAAGGAAGGTCTGGACGAGCTGGTATGAAAATAGTAGGGTTGGCAGTCCTGGGAAGGGACCTCCGCTAGTCACATGCCTCTGGATCGGCGGGGAGGGTATAGTGAGCTCTGCCCCAGGGCTTTCTCCAAACGGATTCATTTCCATCAGCCCATGGGCGCCCCCATGGCCGCCTTCCCATGCGCCCCCAAGAGCCAGCACTGCCCGGGGTGCAGCGGGGGCCTCAGGAGGCAGCAGGATCCCTACCGGTGGGTGTGTAAGCAGAGGCTGGACTACTGATTGGCTCACCAGGGGGCAAGCTGCTTCGGGCTTATTCGAAAAGGGTGGGACAGACATGGGGGCCCAACTGTCTCAAGAATGTCTGCTTCTCTCATTCCAAACCTGGGAGTCTAGAATTCCTTTGGCCAGTTCTCGGCCTTCCCCTCCCTCTCCAGGGCCCCCTCCCCAGGGTCCTGGGGGCCCGAGGTGTTACAGTTGCAGCAGGGGGACCTGGTGTTACGGGAGGAGGGGGACTGGAGGCAGCGGCCAGGGGCCTATCCTGGGGTGCAGAGGAGGCTGCTGGCTCCCCTGGGGCTCGGGGTGTCCCCTCGGAGGAAACAGAGCTCATTAAATGCCAGAAATTCAGCTCTGGACAAGTCACTGCCTCCGGTGAGCCTCTGTTCCCTCACCAGCATACTAACTGCTTGGGTCTAACTGTGACGCGATGGTGAAGGGCTCGTGACGTCACGCTTGCGGCTGACGCCTCACGGATCACGAGGTGCACGTAGGGCACGGCGTGCGCATGCGTCTTCTGTTTCTCCTCTCGATTCCAGTAGGTGGGGTCTCAGCTCACTCGGTTCTCCTGCTGCACGTTCGCTCTGTGCCTACCTTGAGGCGGAACGGCAAATCCTCTTGCCCACAGCACCGCGGCAGGGAGCACCAGAGGACAGACTTGAACTCAGGGCCGTCCGGCTCCCAACCTCCCAACCAAGGCAGCCCTGATGGACTGAAATGGGCAGAAAGGTCTTTGTAGAGCTCCCAGCTCTCCGGGGATGCCGTACGGTGGCAGCTGTTGTCCTGTGTCGCAGTGACACCTGCTACAATTCAGAAAGCCTGGGCTCAGCCCCTGAGCTGCCAGTAGAGAGAAGGGTGGGGGCAGGTGTCATTGCTTGCTCTGGACTGGGGCTCGCTGCAGGGGAGCAGAAGCCTGCCTCCCAGTGCCCCCAGCACAGCTCGCACCTGGTGTGGATGACAGCAACACCTGCAGCGCAGCCTGAACACCTCCGGCTGTCTGCCGACCTGTGCTCCAGTCACTTTCTGTCCCCTAACGGGCAGCCAGCCCAAAAGTGGAACCACCCTGCTCTCCATTTAACAGCTGAAGGAACTGGGACACTGAGAGGTTTAGTAAGCTGTCCAAGGTCACAGAGCAGAGAAAGAGCAGTCAAGGCTTAGGTCCCGACTCCATCCTTGAACATCGGGGCTCTAAGATGTTAAGGGTAGACACCTGCTTAAGAGGAAGAGGTCTCTAGATGAAGCACTTAGACTGTCCCCACTCTTCCTGGAATCCAGTCCGGCTCTGCCACTTCCTGCCTGTGTGACTTTGGGCAACTTGTTCAAGCTCACTGCACATTTCAGTTCTCTGTGGAGGACATGGGAGTGAAAACCAAGTACCTACCTTCTGGGCTCCTGTGGCACCTCAGATGTAAAGTAGCCTGGCTTCGAGTAGGCCCAGGTAAGTCAGCTGTGATCACAGTTATGGTTATTTCACAGTTTAGACAGCGCAGTGGTTACCTCTGGGAGTGTGACGGCGGGAGACCTTCCACTTTGTTCTCACCACACTTTGGTAGCATTTTGCATTTTTTTCAATGAGCATTTACCTCCATTGTGTTATACATATTTTTTTTAAATAAAACCCTCTGGCTGAGCTGAGGTGTGAGTAGGCGGCAAGAGGCCTCTTGTGGCTAGTAAACTGCTGTCTTTGGAGAAAAAAAGAGGGACCATTTGATTGTACTTCATATAACCTGAGTCACGGCTTGTGGGTATGTGAAAGGCCAACGCACTCTCATCCAGTTTAACAAGAATCAAGTTTGCCCCCCCGACGCTTGGCTGCAAAGGGAGCACTGGACCTGGAGCCCAGCAGCTTTGGTGCTAGCTTCCCATTTTGCCACCACTTGTCACGAAATCTTTATTTCTTTGCCGGCACTGAGTATCCATTGTTCA
This sequence comes from Mustela erminea, assembly GCF_009829155.1. Classification (NCBI taxonomy): domain Eukaryota; kingdom Metazoa; phylum Chordata; class Mammalia; order Carnivora; family Mustelidae; genus Mustela; species Mustela erminea. Next base: position 91,590,175 of record NC_045623.1, read on the forward strand.
CCAGGTCCAGTGTGAGCCCTGGAGCACAAAGCACAGGACAAAGCAGAGGTGGCCCCCATCCTCCTGTGACCCACGGTCCAGCAGGGGAGGCCGCCACTAGCAAGTCATTCACAAAGAAATATTAAATTGCCACCTAATGAGTGCAGGGGGGAGGGGCAGGGTAGAGGTGCTCTGAGAGCCTCTATGAAGGCAGGAAGTGGCCCAGGCCAGGAGCAGAAGAAGGATGCAACACAGAGACAGAGGACAGCATGGACAAAGACCAGGTGGTGCAGAGGATCATAGTGGACCTAAGGGAGAGAAAGTGTGCCTGGAATGAAGGGGGCAAAGGAGAGGTTGGCATGAGACAAAAGAGGGTGGGGTGCAGGGGTGGGCCATACAGAGAGGGTTGAAGTGGGGATTTGGCCTTCATCCCAAAAGCCACAAGGCCAGAAAGGAAACCAGTGAGATACTACCAGGTGATAGCCCTCCAAATCCTAAAGACAAGAGATTAGGTAGAGGGTCAGAGTGGACCCCTGCCAATCTCCAGTTCCTTAAACTGCATAGGCCTGTGCACAGTGCATCAGAAATAGCTCTTTCCGTAGCTGCCATCTTGCATCCCCGTGTGTGTGCACCTAATCTCAGCTGGTGCGCCCGAGACCCCCCTGAGCACCAATCCTAGTCCCCTGCGCGGTCCCATTTCCGCTCCAGCAAGATGAAAGAAACTATCATGAACCAGGAGAAACTCGCCAAACTGCAAGCACAAGTGTGCATTGGTGGGAAAGGAACTGCTCGCCGAAGGAAGAAGGTGATTCATAGAACAGCTACAGCAGATGATAAAAAAAACTTCAGTTCTCCTTAAAGAAGTTAGGGGTAAACAATATCTCTGGTATTGAAGAAGTGAATATGTTCACAAACCAAGGAACAGTGATCCACTTTAACAACCCCAAAGTTCAGGCATCGCTGGCAGCGAACCCTTTCACCATTACAGGCCATGCTGAGACGAAGCAGCTGACAGAAATGCTACCCAGTATCTTAAACCAACTTGGTGCAGTCTGACTAGTTGAAGAAGACTGGCTGAAGCTCTGCCCAAACAATCTGTGGATGGAAAATCACCACTTGCTACCGGAGAGGAGGAGGATGATGAAGTTCCAGATCTTGTGGAGAATTTTGATGACGCTTCCAAGAATGAAGCAAACTGAATTGAGTCAACTTCTGAAGAAGATAAAACTTGAAGTTACTGGGAGCTGCTATTTTATATTATGACTGCTTTTTAAAATTTTGTTCATGGATCTGATAAAATCTAGATCTCTAATATTTTTAAGCCCAAGCCCCTTGGACACTGCAGCTCTTTTCAGTTTTTGCTTATACACAATTCATTCTTTGCAGCTAATTAAGCTGAAGAAGCTGGGAATAAAGTTTGAAACAAGATTAGTAAAGTTCTTTGCCTAGGGAAAAAAAAAAAAAAAAAAGAAAAGAAATAGCTCTTCCCCATTCACTTACCCATTCTCCATTCACTCACAGACACAGCATTTAGATAGCATTCTAAGACTATAGATAGCAATTAAATTCTAAAAATAATTTAATTCTTTTTAAAATTTAATTTAATTTAATAACTTCTTTTTCTGGTTACAAAATATGTACTCTATAGTGAAAAGCCCTTGATGCTGGGATGTAAGCCTGGGAAAGGCTTTTGCAGAATGATGGCCGGCCCTGTGGAAGTCTCTTCATCTCTCTGCATCCGGTACTTGTGCTCTGTGGGGTGAGTAGATACCACAGGGATTAGGGATTCAGCTCCCTTCCTGAGGCTGTCCTTCAGTGAAGAATGATAGCTAGAGGATGTAGCTAGGAGGATAAGGAATAACTCCTAAACCTGTTCTAGGAGCTGTCCTACGACTCTTGAGGTCCTTGAAAGGTAGTGAGTTCCCCATTCCTGGAGGTATGTAACCTGTCAAGGTATATATATATATATATATATATATATATATATATATATATATATATATAAAAGTAGGACTCCCATGCAAATACAGATTGAACAAATGTAAAAATTTGTTTAACTCATGAGTATGAGCAGCAGTAAGATGGCAATGCTCTTTCAAAGGATACTAGGGGAACCATTAAAGAATACTAGAGAAAGAATGTTAGAAGAAAATGGCCCGGTTAGATACAAAACTGGTTAATGTCCTAAAGGGCCAACAAACCATAACCTTTGGGGGTTCTCTGTTAGACAGAAATCCATAAGTTAACATATAACTTTTTTTTTTAAGATTTTATTTATTCATTTGACAGACAGAGATCACAAGTAGGCAGAGAGGCAGGCAGAGAGAGAGAGAGGAGGAAGCAGGCTCCCCGCTGAGCAGAGAGCCCGATGCGGGGCTCGATGCCAGGACCCTGAGATCATGACCTGAGCCAAAGGCAGAGGCTTTAACCCACTGAGCCACCCAGGCGCCCCAACATATAACTTTTAAAGTCACACCTTCTAACAGCATACACTAAGCCAAAGGTACATCCCTCCAGATAATTAAGCACCCAAGGCAGGCCTGTTAAATGGAGCCCTGATGTGACAATGAAGAGACCTGCCGCCTACTCCTTGCCTATTTCCAAGTGTTAGATGATTTTTCTTAACAAAGCGAGGCAACTGGCTGCTGTGAATCAGCAGGGAGCTCTGTCGACAGAGGGCTGGTCTGGTACATTACCTTATGAATTTTGGAACACTGAAAAAATAAAATAAAATCAAAAAACGAGAAAAAAAAGATGACTATCCCTGAATTGAATGGCTTAAAACAATAAACACTTATTATGTTGTAATTTCTCTGGGTCAGGACTTGGGGAACATTTCGGTGCCTCCTTCCGGCCTCCACTCTTCGATGGGGTTGCAGTCAGACACCCTCCCCGGGGCTCAGTCCCATCCATGGAAGCAGCCAGGGCACCACGAAGGTGAAACCAGCTCAAGGAGCTTCCATCAAAATCTGGTCCCTGCCTGGCCAGGCGTGGGGGACGAAGAGACCACCTTCTCCTCCCCTCTTGCCTCCCAGACCAGTCCTCACTGGAAGAGGAGATGAGCAACCAGGAGGGAGAGCAGTGACCTCCGGGTACCCCATGCCCAGAGGATGCCCAGGATCCGATCTGGGAGGGCGACTCCAGGGGGAAACAAGGGGGCAAATCCAGCCGGCAGGGAGTCTGCCAGTTTCGGGGGTAATTATTTTGCAAAGCTTTACAAAGTTTCGGAAAATCTTGTTTCTCCCTCCACTGAAACCATTGTTTTTCAAGGGAAATTGAATTAGAAGTTGGTGGCTGGAGGACCCAGAGAGGGAAGAGTAAGCCACATGTTTTTCTAACTAACTGGATGTCTGTGTTGTGCCAACAAAACCAGGAGCTCTTCACACTCCGTGTTTAGGACCACCAGGGCTGCGGCCAGGGATGAGAGAGAGCCCTTAGCAGCTCTGGGGACAGGGGCAAGATTGGAGGGTGCCCCCTAAATCAGCCCCTTTCATCTGGACTGGAAGGATGGTGGGATGTAGCAGAAAGGTGGAGTCAAGCCCTTGGTGCTGGGATGCAAGCTTTTTGCAGAAAGGCCTCGTTGAACTTCTCCATCTCTCCGCAGCCAGGATTAGTGCCCTGAGTGGTGAGCTGATCAGAAGGCAAGATGAGACAGAAGCTCTTCTGTCTTCTGTCTCCTGCTGTCTTCATTGCAGTTAGATCCCCAACATCACCTTTTTGAGAAATGGCCAATCAGCACCAGCCTGCCGGCCATCTCCGTGTGGTGGTAGAGACTGGCTGGGGGGCTGTGGAGCTGAGGCTGAGCTCAGTGCGAGAGGGTGCGGGGAGCGACTAGTTATGCCTGTTATCGATGCTGGGCGCCACATGTGCCGTCTATTTGCTAGTCCTAATCAAGGTCAGTTCCCTCTACCCGAGCAGAAGGAAGCTGAGCCCTGAAGAATTAGAGGGGCATTAGACTTTCCAAAGGTGACTCTTCCACTTCACATGCTTATTGACAGGTCCTCCCTGGAAACCCTTCAAGCCTAAAAAAAAAAAAAAAGTCCAAAATCTTCCCCGGTCACTCAAGAACCATCCTGACCTGGTTCCGAGCACACTTTCCAAACTTCGTTTCCCTCCCGAGGACTGTTCCGACTGGGCAGGACGGCTCACACCCCTCCCTCGCCCCTCTCCAGGTCTCTGTCTGTGCTGCGCCTGTGCCTGGGATGCCCTTCCCTTGTCTCCCTGGTCAGCTTCCTCTCCCACCCCTTCTAGCCCAACCCGCACAGCCCTCCCTCTCTGTTTTCCCTCCTGGTCCTGGCCAAACTGTACACCGTGACAATATTCCCATGGGTTCTCTCCCCTGCTGAACAGGGAGTTCCTGGGACTAACCGAGTCGGCTCTGTTTTCATCCTCTCCCCCTTTCTAGCACAGAGCCAGGCATCTGGACCCTCAGCAAATACTCCCTGAGTGGATTACAGGAATGTCTGCGCTCGCAGAGAAAGCAGTGTCCTCCTCACGCGGGACCGCTGGACTCCTTGTGCAGTGCTCTCCTCAGAGCCCCAGGCGTCCTTCTCAAAGTCTGGCTCTCCCACCTCAGCTCTCCCCTGGCTTTACCATGGCCAGCTAGCCTTCCTTTCATTCTCTCATCCCCTAAGAGGCATCAGGAGGACCCGATTTAGGGCTGGCCTGATTGGGACCTGGTGGGGCAGCCAAAACCAGAGAAAACCATGTCAAAAACCTATTATCTCCCCAGCCCTTTGGCTCAGGACATTCATCTCTCCACACATTTCTCTCTCCTTCCAGTGGGGTGGAGATGGGGACCTGAGGACGCTCTGATGCTCCTTTACCCTGCGGATGAATGAGTCCAGTGTAGAGGAAAAACCCCTGCACTGGGAGTCTGTCACAGGGTCTGACTGCATGACTTTGGGCAAGTCTGATACCCTCCCTGGGCCTCACCTGCACGGGAAAGAAAAGGACCCCTCCAGTTCTAGCAGACGCAGCTCATTCCTGCCTCCCGGGAGAGGAAGAAGCCTAGGACTGTGTTCTGGGAGTGGAGAAGGAGCTCCACCACTCTGTGCCCTGAGAGCCTGGCCTCTTGGCCCCATACTCGAGCTCCCTCCTCTGGGGTCACGTGTCTCAGGCTGCCAGGGAGACTGTTTCTCATAAACCCAACCATCACAAAGCCTTCCTGGGCCAAAGTGATTTGTGAGCTGGAAACCAGAAGAAGGCTCCATCTTTTCTGTGCATTTGGCAAACAAATACCTTTGAGGGGGGCCAGCTTTGATTAAAGACATTTACCTTGTTAAAAATATTTATACGCGCACAAATACCCGCATGAGTATTTAGACTCATTACATTGTAAAAAAAAAAAAAAAAGAAAGAAAGAAAGAAGGAAAGAAAGAAAAGAAATTCCTTGAAGGAAAGAGAAAGAGAGGCGGGGAAGAGGGGGGAAATGGCGAGAGGAGAACTGAGTGCTAATGATTTGGGCGGGGCCGCAAACAGCACAGCTGCTTGCAGACATCCTGAGGGGGCTTCCAAACCCTCCACCTCCCACTCTTCTCCGTCTTCCCTAGCTGCAGGAAGCAGATTCCTGCCTCTCAGCCTTTGCTCCTGCACTTTTCCTGCGTGGAGCGCCCTCTCTGTCTGCTCAGTCTTACGGTGCGTTGGGAGGCATGACAGATGATGGAGTTGGGCTCTGGGCTCGGAAAGGCGTGGGTTCCAGTCCTTCCTCTGCCTCCTTCCTTCGAGTTAACTCACCTCTCGGAGCGTCAATGCCCTATCTGAAAATAGAGAGAGTAGGAATGTCATCCATTGGCTTTAAATAGGTGTAAAAATATTTTAACATGCATAGAAGGGTGTGTGCCTAAGTTTAAATAACGAGAAGGTCCATAAGCGCTCCAGCATGCCTTTGCTGACAACCCCGCCCTCCATGCTCTGCCTCCTTCGTCACTCGGCAAGACTGACCCTCCGTACGATACTGGGAGACAATTGCCATGGGGGCAAGGGCGGGTCTCCCAGCCACTGGTCACACAGTGCCTGGTCACAGTGCCTGTGGGTGAATGAATGAATGAATGAATGAGTATGCAGCATGGCCGCTCTGGGGGTAGAGGTGGTTCATTGCAAGAAACATTGGCTGAGCACCTATAGTGCTGGGAGCCGGCAGCTTCATCTGCGTCCCCTCCTTCAAATTAGGCTGCCACCCCCCCACACTTCCCTGATGCCTCTGGTACACATGCCCACACTGCCCACGAGGCATGGCATGCAGTAGGCACTCGTCAAACGCTCGTCACTGGGGAGGCTGTGACCGGGATGCTGCAGCTGCCCATCAATGTCCAGCCTCTGGGCAGGCCTGCTGATCCCAGTCACTCAGACTCTTTGATTTTTGAATCATGTGGACGTTGTCTACTAATTGTCCAGTTGTTCCTACTGCTTAACAAATTACCCTAAAATGCAACAGCTTTAAACAACCATTTGATTTTTGTTGGCCATGTTGTCAGGAATTCAGAAGGGGCTTGGCAGGGTGCTTATTCTTGGGTGCCTTGTAGGCAGGTCCAGTCAGATGCTGGCTGGGGCCGCATTCATCTGAAGGCTTGATGGGGCCGGATGTCCAAGCTGACTCACCCCCCCGGCCGGCGGCTAGGAGCTCGGTGGGGCTGGCGGTGGAGTACTGACACACGGCTCTCCAGCTTGGTGGCCTCAGGGTAGTCTGAGGTCTCACGTGAAAGCTGGCTTCTCGAGCACAGGTGTCTCAAGAGAACCAAGCAGACGCCCCGTGGCCTTTGATGACCTAACATGAAAGTCACATCCTGTCACTTGCATCTCACTCTAATGTTAGAAGCAGACACACTCCCCCCTCCCCCAGCCCCAGATTCAAGGAGAGGGGTTGTAATATACCTCTGGATGGTATGAACATCAGAGAATTCTAATGATTTTCCCTTTTTAAAGATTTAAGGAAACCTGATTATCTCTGCACTAAATAGAAAACCAATATCAAGTAACTACGAAAGTCAATGCAAGGAAAGCAAAAATTGTCATGGAACAAACTTATCAGCTTAAATCGACATGGACGTATTACCTCACTGCTCCCATAGGTCAGAAGTCCAGGCACGGGGTCACTGATTCCAGCCTGTTGGAAGAGCTGAAACCTCCCTGGGACTGAGGCGCCTCTCGCGAACTCACTGGTGGTAGCAGAATTCACCCCATGGTAGCCGTGTGGCAGCATCTGTGTTCTTGCTAGCTGTCAGCCCGGGACCACTCTTACCTTCCAGCACTCCGAGCCCCCCACCACTCCTTCCTATGTGGCCGCCCACAGGCAGTTCACAGAGTGGTTGTTTGGTATTTTCCAGGCTCCCAGGAACACACTTTTTGACACTTAGCCTTCTTGTAAAGCTTCCTCTGATTAGTCCAGGCCCACCCAGAATAAACACCCCTTGATTAACTAAGTCACATTCACCAGGTTCTGTGCACAGTCAAGAGAACGGGCATGTACACAGGTTGGGGGCGGAGATCCTGGGGCCATTTTAGAATGCCTCCTACCACAACAGTTACAAAGCCCCAGCTAGAGACCCTCCTGTCAAAGCCCCTGGCTCTGAGACTCTACGTCTGGGCGGGATGCCAGCAAGGAAAAGAGGGGTGTGTCAAAAACCCCTTAACCCCTAACTGAGGCTTCTGCCCTGTTGGTAACCAAAGCGTGAGAGAACAGGAGGCGTACTCCATTGTCCCTCTGTGAGTCAAGGCCCCTTAAAGGCCCCTCAAACCACCTCACAGACCAGCTTCTGGGAAGCATGAGACCAGACAAGCTGGACTTTCCAGCTGTCACATTCCGGGACCTTGACCATCTGTCTCAGCTCTATCCTTTCTGCTCATGTGAACTTAGGCTGGTCCCAGTGAGCCTAGGGTTTGGGAATGGGCTCTGCAAACCCTGAAAGGCTGTGCTAATATATTGGGGTCATTATGATGAGGTCTAGACTCCAGAACTCATCTAGCTGTGCCCAGCAGTGGGACAGACAGAGCCCTGCAGCCCTCATAACATTAGGCATCTTTCAGGCCTTCTGTAGCTAGACGTGTCTCCCAAGGCACCAGGCTTGTCCTCTCAGAGGTCTGAGAAGCAGTGGGTCCTGGGGTCCTTCCCCAGGAATAACCCCCTTGTTGCCTCCCCACAACTATGTTAGAGATGGTACATGGCCCAGCATTTGCTCATTCCATGGTTATTTCCTCTGCTTTAGGGAGAAAATCTCCAGCGAATCAAATCTGTGGTTCCACAGGTAAGATTTCTAAGGATGAGGCTGAGTTTAGTGAAGTAAAAAGAATTCATACATATAAATTATATATTAAATGAGGAATATTATGTGTGATATGAATTTAGAGTAAGAAAAGTCATGAGGTTGTTACCGGAATGACTGAAATTTGGAAAAAAAAAAAAAAAAAAGGCATCTTTGGGAGGACAGTTCACCACAGAGTGGCCTGCTGCCCGATTGTGGGGTGCGGCTCGGTTTCTTCCTGAGTCATCAGGCCCAAAGTCAAGGAGTTTAAGACGGGTCCCTGCCTCACCCCCACCCCCCAACCTCCACCCGCCAAGTTCAGGGTGCTCTTCTTTAACAATGGGCAGAGGCAGAGAAGCAGAAAGCATCTCTTTGTCAAGTTGATTGCCTGGCTGGAGTGGGCAGGACAGTGGACCTGCTGTACTCGGTGGAGCTGACCAGGGTGTCCTCTGCAGCCATCCCAACCGGGGCCAAAGGGCAACCTGGCCAGAGCTGGTGGGGCCCAACTTCCTGCTTTAAAAGACCTGAGGGGACCTGGAGGCTCCTGGGTCTGACTTCCGGTGGCTGGGGAGGGGACCAGAGGGAAAGCTTGTGGCAAGGGCAAAGGGGGGCCAGGGTGGGGCGGCTGGAAGACATGTCCACCAGGCACCAGGCAGGGAACACCCAGGCAGGAAACATGGGCAACCAGCAAGCCTTCACCTCAGGGACAGAAAAACCAGCATCGGCAAAGAGTAAATAAATCCACCCTGCCCGGCCTGCGCCAGCTGGCATTGTGGGAGTAGGGGTGCTGGTGCTCGGGGGAACCAGAGCAGATGGGAGGGGGGTTCTGGGGTGGCCTCTCCAAGAAGCCAGAGCATTAACCCACTTACACAGCAGGGAAGCATCCAGGCCCAGCCCATCCAGAGGCCCAAGCTGTCACCTCTGCCCTCAGGGGTCAAAGTGCATTTGTACACCGAGAAAAAGCATCCTTCGTGTGAACGTAATTGACCAAGATGCACTCACAGCCGCGTACCGCGCTGAAACCAGCTCTTCACTCCGTGCATTGTAAGCCTCATGCCAGCTTCCCGACTTCAATCCTGACATTCAAGGCTGCAAAGGTCGGGGCTGAGCCTCTGCAGGGAGCCCTGACCTGCCACCAGCATGTTAGGGGGAGGGGCTGGCTGGCGTAGAGATCCAGGTCTCTAGGAGCTGAGGACAGCAGCACCTGCCACCTGGTGAGGGCTCAGGGAGTTTAACCAGTTTGCTCTCGGCTCCTCTGTGCCAGGCCCTGGGCTGGGCATCGGGGCACAGACACCTGACACGGCTCCCGTGCTCCGAGAGCTCTCGGTCAAGCTGGGGCATGGGCAGCAGGGAGTCAGATAACTCCAGAACAGTGAGTTCAGCTACCCGGGAAGAAGAAAGACCCTTAACCCTCCTAATACCTGAGAGCTGACAGGAACACCACATAGGACAGACGGGGTGGAAGGAAGCCCCGGGAGTCAGAAGCCTCCTAAGACGGACCAGTCAAAGACAGCTTCCCAAAGGAGCTCCCTCTGGGAGTCTTGGGAGGAGGGCCAGGCACAAAGGAGGGAACATTCAAAGCGGATACGTCAGGAGGGCAGAGTCTGGGAAGCACTGCGCAGCGAGCATGGTACCCATGTGGTTGATGGCGGGCCCAGCCTGACCTGGCACCGTGCAGTGCCCCCGACCTGCAGAATCTCACACAAGGTTTACGACATTGCGGTGGGGGCAGCTCACGATGGGCCCATTCTCAAGAGGAGGCTAGCGTGCCCAGTCGCCCTGGATTCCTGGGACTGTCCCGGTTTTAGCACAGGAAGTCCCATGTCCCAGGGAACCCCTTCAGTCTGGAAAAACTGGGATGGCTGGTCATCATAGAACAGAAGTGCTCAACCTCAGCACCACGGACATTTGGGACCAGCTCATCGTGGTTGTGAGGGGCTGTCCTGCACTCTGTGCCATGTTTAGAAGCATATCTGCCCACGGGGTGCCTGTGGCATCCCTCCTTGCGACAACCAGAAGTGTGTCTAGGTATTTCCAAATGTCCCCTGATGAGCAAATTGTCCAGCCTCAGAACAATCCCCCTAGAGGAAACTGAGGCTGCATGGCCCCATCCAAGTCCGCAGAGATGTAAACAGCAAGGCTAGGGTCATTTGAATCCTAAATACACGGACTTTCCACTGAGCCATGTGGCTGCTTCTGGCATGCGCATTGGGACATCGGGACAGAGCTGTGACTCTGCCTCTGATGTGCTGTGTGTCAAAGGCAAGGCACCCCTCCACTCTGGGCCCCCATTTCCTCATCTCTGAAGTGCAGGCTTCAATCTGACAATCTATGAGGCCCCTGGGGTTTAGAGGCTCTGCCTTCCCAGGGACCTGGGAAGAGGCAGCTTGGCTGGCATGGGTGGGAAGGTGGGGGACTGCACAAGATCAGAGACAGGGAAGGGGTTGCCTGGGTGAGGGCGAGTGCCAGGCCTTGGTGTCTGGGCTGAGCCACTGTGGTACCTCTGGACACGTGGCATAGAATGTCTGGGCCCAGGAGGGCTCTGAGCTGTTTACAGTGGGTTCCTTCAGAAAGAGCAGAGGGGTCTGAGCAGTGGGAGCAAGAAGACAGGGGCTGGCAGGGTTCCCGCAGCTGTCTTCATAGCCATCATCATCATCCCTTTCTTTGACTCCTACCTGCTAGCTCTTTGCACCCGTGAGTGCTCAAGAAATCGTGTTTGGAATGAATAATGAATGAATTAACGAATGAACGAATGTCCAGCCCAGCTCTCACCACAGCTGTGCAGAAACCGAAGTCCCTGGGACCGCCCAGCTCTCTCAAGCCTGTTGATTAACCATCACCCCCACTATGCTCCTGCCTCCCCCATGGTCTCATCCTCCCCACCGTCGGCCCTGGCACATGGGGGCCCCTGCAGAGTTTGCTCCCTTTCATGGGGTCATTCTCTTCTTTTCTGGCAGAGAACACAGGGTGTCTAAGCTGGGGGATGCCTGACGAGGAGGGGCTCAGAACCCCCATGCTCCCCACCTCTCCCGCCCCCCACCTTGTGGTTTGCTTGCAGAGGAAGCAGCAGCTGGGCCCAAACACGAGGCTTAGAGATGTGCTTACTGGGGCCGTGTGGAAAGTTACAGCCACCACCACTGAGGTCTTTGAAGACCAAACTGTTTGTGTTCCCCACAGCTATTTGTGGCCAAGGCGCCCACCACCCCCTACACGCCCTGGCTCAGAGCTGGAGACTGAGCAGAACTCAGAGCGCTGTGGCTATCCCCCAGCCAGCCCTGAACCCAGGCCAGACCCAGCCAGCCCAGAACTCAGCCCACCAAGCCAGCTTATCCTAAGCCAGACAAGCCAACCAACCCAACCTGTCTATGCTAGCCCAATTTTACAAACCCAAGTGACCCATCCCATCCCACTAGCTCTACCCAACTAAACCTGCCCACGCCAACCCAAACCAATCACCCAACCAACTAACCCAACCCAAGTAATGAGCTCAGCCCATCTAACAAAGCCTAATTCAACCAAACAGACCAACTCAAGAAGCCCTACCCTACCCACCTGATTCAGCCCGCTTAGGCAAACTCAACTGATTCATTCCAAGTCATCCAACCCAACTTGCTATGAACTGAACATTTGCATACCCTCTGAATTTATATGTTGAAGCCTAAATCATCAATATGTTGGTATGTGGAGGTGGGGGCACTGGGACATAATTAGGTCCTAAGGGTGGAACTCTTATGATGGTGTTAGTGCCCTTATAAAGGGATGAAGAGGGGTGCCTAGGTGGCTCAGTCAGTTGAACATTAGCCTTCAGCTCAGGTCATGATACCGGGGTCCTGGGATCAAGTCCCGTGTCAGGCTTCCTGATTGGCGGGGAACCTGCTTCTCCCTCTCCCTCTGCCTGTAGCTCCCCTGCTTGTGTGCTCACTCTCTTTCTCTCTCTGTCAAATAAATAAATAAAAATCTTTTTAAAAAATAAATCAAAATAAATAAAGGAAAGAAGAGAGCAGAACTTTCTCTCTCCACCTTGTGAGGATATAACAAGTGGATGGCCTTCTGTAAATGAGGAAGAGGGTCTCCATCAAGAACCTCACTATGCCGGCACCTTGATCTTAGACTTCCAGCCTCCAGCACTCTGAGAAACAAATGTTTGTTTTTTAAGCATCCTGTCTATGGTGTTCTCTTATAGCCTAAGACACAACTCAGAAGCCTAACACAACTAACCTAACTGAAGCCAATTAACCAGCCAGATCCATCTAAAGCAGCCCAAACCAACCCAACTCACCCAATCCAGATGAATAAAGCCAGCCCAATATCCTAGCTTAACTATCACAATCCAACTCCCTTTACCCAGCTCCAGCCCATCCAACTCTCCCAATCCAAGGACTCCAACTTGATTCAACTCAACAAATGATTTTCCCTAAGTAGTCCAACCCAAGTAATGAGCTCAGCCCATCTAACCAAGCCTAATTCAACCAACCGGACCAACTCAAGAAGCCCTACCCTACCCACCTGATCCAGCCCACTTAGCCAAACTCAACTGACCCATTTCAAGTCATCCAACCCAAATTGCTATGAACTGAACATTTGCAACTAAGCCAACTCTATGAACTAGCCCAATCCAATTAATTCAGTTTAACTAATCCAACTGAGGCCAGATAACCCAGCTGAACCCAACATGGGTGGCGGGCCCATCTGACTCAAATCCACCTGGTTTAGGATAAAGGCTCTGATTCCAGCTCATTTCCATTTAACCCAACCCCCTTCTAAACATACTACTCATGCTCTTGATGGAAGGGTAGACCAGCTCAGGGAAGCAGGTGCTTTCCTTGCCTACTGAGCAAGGCCCTGAGGAGTGTCATGAAGAAGACCTAGGCCCTTCCCTCAGGGAGCACACGGTCTCTTGGAGTTTGGGAGGAGTTGGCGGACCCCCTACCATGGAATGATCCCCCCACTGTGGGGGCCTGCTCGAATCTGACCCAGGCTTGCAGCATGGAGGAGGCTGCAGTCAGGGCTGTGGGAGCTCTGATCACCAGAAACTATGGCTGACGTGCCCTGGGTGGGGGTCCTGAAGAAGCAGGGTTAGACAGAAGGGAAAAGGAGAGAAGGCATCATGGGCAGATGGAAGGACCAGAGCGAAGGCCAAGAGGTGGGGAGGCCTGGGGCCCTGTTTGAGGAGGGAGAGCAGCCTGCTGTGACTGGGGAGCTCCACATGGGGAGGGTGGGGATGGGAATGGAAAGGAGGGCTGGGAGCAGAGCACAGAGGGCCTCAAGTGTTGCCTGGAGGATTGGATCTCTATGTCTTGGGCAATAGGGAGCCAGGGAGGCTATTGAGCAGGGTAGGGTATGATCACACAGGTAATCATACCTGTGATTTGGAGGGCTCTTCTCCTCCTCCTCCTCCTCCTCCTCCTTCTTCTTTGTTGCCTCCTCCTCCTCCTCCTCCTCCTCCTCCTCCTCCCCCTCCCCCTCCTCCCCTCCCCCTCCCCCTCCCCCTCCCCCTCCTCCTTCTTCTTCTTCTCTTCTTCTTCTTCCTCAATTTTAAGTAGGCTCCAAGTCCATGGGGCTTGAACTCACAACCCCAAGATCAAGAGTCACATGTTCTACTGACTGAACCAGCCAGGTGCCCCTGAAGTTTCTTCTTAAAGAGTAGAGGGGAAGAAGGGAGGGAAGGGCTAGGCTGATTCAGGAGACCTGAGGTTGCTGCAGGTAGAATGGATGAAGGGATCCCAAGAGGGGAACAGTAACAGAGAGGGAAGAGGGGGAGAAAGGTGGGGCAGGGAGGGAGGTAAGGAAATGTGAAAACAGAGAGAGAGCATCCATGTGAGGACATCAGCTTGGAAGGCTCTTAAAGCTGTCTCGGCTGAGCACACCCCTTTTGCAGGGGGGGACACTGAAGGCCAGAAACCAGAGTGTGTCCAGCCAGGGCTTGGGACCCAGCCCACACCATCAGCCCTGTGTTCCCTGCCCAGCAAATACTAGAGCCCAGTTCTAGGGGCGATCGTAAGGACCCTATCTGAAGGCCCAGCTCCTGAGGTCTCTTTTCTGGAAGTCAGCCTTATCCCCATAGAAATAGCTAATGACCCAGGGCCCCTTCCCTGACCCAGTGCAGAGCCCCAGCCTTCTTAGGAGGCCAGGGCAGGCCCCAGGGATGGGGGTTGGGTATCATGAGGCCTTTGGAAGGGGAGTTGCCAGGAGGGGGTAGGAATGTGTGGATAGGGGACAGTAACTGACACTCTGGGTGTGATACAGACCAGTTAGGCCACCACAAGGGCTATGTCCACTCCATGAGCCCTCCCTGGGGAGTGCAACGTGCCCAGGTAGGAGGGAATATTGTTACCACCATCACTGAGAGCAAAGCAGACTGCCTTGACTGATCATTGTTCTGACCTCCTCCTTTGACCCCTGGGGAAACTGAGGCCCAGAGAGATACAGAGACTTGTCCAAGGTCATATGGCAGGTCAACGTCAGAGGGGGACTAGAACCAGATTGATGACCCTAGCCCAGAACTGTCAGAGCAGTGCCACCGGGCTACTCACCAGAGGGGAAGAACAATGAGTAGAAGCACAGAGTTGCCAAAGCATGGGGGTTGGACCTGAGCCCAGAAGGTGCCCCTGGCCCCTGGCTCTTCCTCCCCACAGGCCCGGGCTTCCCAGCATGCTCTGCAGTCCTGCCGTACACCAGCTGATCCTCCCAGCAAAGTGTTTCTGAAACTCTAAGGGAACTATTCTTGGCTCTAAACTCTCTACCCGCACGTATCTGCTAGGCTGAGTCCCATTGATTTCAAATTTGTAGGAAAACAGCTGCTGTTGTGACCCATGCTGACAGCACTAGTCAATAAAAACAGCCCTGCCCCTCACCAGGCCAGACAGGCATGCGTGGCTGGGGGCAGGGGATCCATACCAACCCAGAGCCTTTCCATCTCGCCTACCTCAGCCACCATTAGGGAAGGGAGACCAGGAGATACACAGCCTACTGTTTTGAAAAGTGAGTCCCTAGAGGAGTGGCCAGGCTTTGGGGGTGAAAGGAATGGACAGCGTGAGAAGGGATCACCGCGGAGGTGTGCTAAGGGTCTAACTGTTCCCAGAAGGTGGGAAGAGCACAGAGCATCTTTGAAAACATAGCTCATTGATTGAGGAAAACCGAGTCTCAGAGAGGAGCCAAAGGCCATCGGGCTATCTGCCCATCTGCCCAGGGCCAGTCAGTGAGGTCAGAACTGGGACTCCCAGATCAGGGACACAGCACATTCTGCCTCCTTAAAATCAGAGCCAACCAGAAAACCGTAAAGAGGGCCATGAGCTCCCAGCCTCACTCCATGAGGACAGAGACACTCTATCCTCTGGCTCCATAGAGATGGCAGAGCTAGTAGTCTAAGGGCATGGCCAGCGAATCAGATGCTTGGGTTCACATCGCAGCTCGACCATGTATCAGCTGTGTGAACTTTGGGGGGCCTCAGTTTTCCTACCTGTAAAATGGGAATAAGAGTGTTTCTCTCAGATGCAAAGTGTTTAGCGTGGCCCTAGGTGGATAATGAGGACTCGGGAAATGTTAGCGAGTATAACAACTTCTCAACACTTGACACTTAACGTGACTATTGAGTGAATAAATCAGACAACCTCCCCAAGCTCACAGAGGGAGTCAGTGGCAGAACCAGGACCAGAAGTCAGGCTTCTTGACTCCTTGTTTCCTCACGTAAAAGAAGGAGAAATATGCTGAGAAGGGTCAAGGAATTCATGCACAAACTTGTTTGGAATAGCGACAAGCCCCCAACAGACATCAAGGCAGACCGCATGCTTGCTGTGATCCCTCTGCCTGGACTGGGCTCTCTGCCGCCCAGCGTGAGTCATATGCCCACCCCCAATCCAATCAGGGAGGTCCTGGGTGGCTAGGTCTGGGTCGGGGACTGCTGAGGGCATGCCCAGGTCCACCTGAGCCCCAGGAACAGGAGCCCCCAGGTCACAATGTGGCACAGAGGCATCATCCTTCTGTCCACAGCATGTGGACTCTGAGTCACGAGGAAGAGAAAGAATAATAACCATTTCCATGGTTTCCAAGTGCTGCTCGAGGGGTGCTTACACCCCTCCTATCAGGTGGGGACTGTTAGAACCCCAAGTCTCGGATGAGGATGCCAGCAGAGCACGGGGAGACTGAGAGCCTCTTAACGATGATGTCTGTGAGGACCCAGTATGGCGACTGTCCCCACCAGGAGCTTCCATGATTCTAACCAGGAAACGTCACAAATGTTCTCCTGTTTGATGCCCATTCGAGACGTGTAAATTGGTAATGACAGCGGGCGCTGATTTAGCACCTACTATAGACCAGGCATTGTTTTTACATATTAACTCATTGAATCCATGCAATACTCCTACTTACTAGGTCCTAACCACAAGCCCCACTTTATGGATTAGGAAACTGAGGCACGAATAGATTAAGTAATGTGCTTAAGGCCCCACAGCCAATTATTGGAAGGCCAATAATTGGAAGCCAATTATTGGAAGAGAATATCAAGCCCTCATGGTTTTGCCATACAACGGGGGAGATGACACTCGGTATTTCTATAGAACACCTTCCTCTGCTTCTTCCTGCTGGGACAGAGAGCTGACAGTACCTCCCAGTCACCTGCTTGCCAGGGATTCCGCCGGGAGTGTTACTTACATTTAATCTCACGGGACAGACCCCAATGTCAGCCTCCTCATCCCCATTTTACAGACGAAGACACTGAGGCTCGGAGAGGCAGTCTGACTCGCACTGAGTCGCACCCACAGTGGGAAGAGTTGGAGCGGGGCCCGGACTGGTGGGGGACCCCCCCCCATTCTGTGGTGAGGACCTGGATGAATGGGGCGCAACCGCGGTGTGCGGTGGAATGTTCTGGGCCCGTCCCAGCTCTCTCCCAGCACATGTCCAGAAAACCTGTCCCCAGGAAGGGCGGAGGGGTCTGGGCGCCCCGTGGGCCGTCCCGTCTGAGGCCTGATTCCAGCTGACCTTGGCATCGGCTCCTCCAGGTCCACAGCCTGACCCTTGTTTTGCTCAGAAACCCCACATCATTTCACACAGGAAATTCAACCTGGCCTTCTCACGTCCTGTTCTCAAGAAGAGAGGAAAAAAACCTGTAAAGTCAGTCACTGTGTTGTTTTTTAAACAGACTTTGAAATGTTTCCTGAGAGGGAGGGAGAGCTCAAGAAAAGGAGAGAGAGAGAAGATAGAAGCGGGAGGGAAACCGTGTCAGGAGGACAAAGAATGAGAGAGAGAGAGAGAGGCAGGATAAGGGGCTTCTGGGAGGGAACCAACGTGGAAAGCTTTGGGAACGGCCCCGGGGAAAACCTGCGGCCAGCGGGGGTCCCCTGGCGTCCAGCTACCCCCCAACCTTGGGCCAGGCCGGGGCAGATAGAGGAGACCTGCTGGGCGAGTGGACAGACAGTGGTGGCGGTGGCTGCGTGCTGCTTGTGGGAGGCCACCGTGACGTATCTGGGAATTTCGCGGGCCCGGTGCTGGCAGCTGGAAACTGGCCTCGGCGGGACTATTGACACCACGGAAACTGGCTGACATGACAAATCAGGACTTCTTTCCTTTTCTTCTCTTTCCTTTCTTTTTTTCTTCCCTTTATCTCTTCTGAAGAGCCCGCTTACCACCCGCACACCACTGCCCAGGGATTCATTCCAGCCCTGTCTCTTAATAGCTGTGTGGCCTTGGTCTTGTAGTGGTCTGCGGTCCTCAGTTTCCCCACTTGTGCTATCAGAAGGCGAATCCCCATCCCAGAGGGCTGTTGGGGAACCGAGCTCAGAGTCTGCCTGAAGTGCCCACATGTGGACACTACCACAGGGCCCCTTCTTCCCTGGGACAGCTCTGAAGCCTGTCCCCTTGGTCCTCTTTACTTCCCCTTGCCGGCTGAGGTTTCCCTGGAAAAGAAAAAGGGATTTAAGCTTCACCCTCCGTTCAGTAGGAAAGCACTGATCCTCCTGCCGGGGACACTCCTATGTTTCTAAGGCCCTTGTCTTTTTTTTTTTTTTTTTTTTAAAGATTTTATTTATTTATTTGTCACAGAGAGAAATCACAAGTAGGCAGAGAGGCAGGCGGTGAGGGGGCGGTGAGGGGGCGGGGAAGCAGGCTCCCTGCTGAGCGGGGCTGATCCCAGGACCCTGAGATCATGACCTGAGCTGAAGGCAGAGGCTTAACCCACAGAGCCACCCAGGGGGCCCCAGGCCCTTGTCCTTTGAACTCAGTGTGTAGTCCTTGAGTTCTCTGTGAGCACAACATGGCAGGGACGGCATGGGAAGGGATGGGGAGGCCAGAGGAAAAGATCGAGATGATTAAGATAGATTTCCTGGAGTCACAGGAACGCAAGATGAGGTGGCACGTCCAGAAATGACTGGCACTAAGAAACCAATGACATGTGGCCTTGAAACATGGAAATCAGGGGAGGCTCCCAGGAAAGGTCACATTGGAGCTGGGTGGTCCTTCCTTCCCTCCTTCCCTCCCCCCTGCCCCTTCTTCTTTCCCTCCCTCTCTCCTCCCCTTCTTTTCTCCCTCCCTCCTTCACCCCTCCCTTTCATCATTTAATCATAATTTATTCATCCATCATTCACCATTCAGCCCAGGCTAGGTGTTGAGGACACAGAGAAATAACATGCGTCCCCCCCCCGCTCCCGCCCCCCGCCAGCCTCCAGGGGCTCCCAGGCAAGTGGGGAAGACAAACCCACAGGCAGCTTCTTGCCGTGTGGTATGGTCCCCTTTACAGGCCGGTGGGATTGCGACCCTGGGGATGGTGAGGAGGACCGTCCAGGGAGCAGAGGCCGGGAGGCTGGACTAGTCAGAGTGTGTTCAAAGGTCCTGAGGAGGCTGAGGGGCCACAGGGGCACAGGAGCTGGAAAGGGAAGTCAGGCCCTCGAGCACCTGAGGCAGGACACCTCCTTGTCATCGCGCAGGAGTGGCTCCAGGGACCGGCAGGGTAAGGAGAGGAGGTGGGAGGAGGGTCCTGGAGATCAGGCTGCCCCACACCAGAAGGCCTTCTCGGCAGCCTCGGAAGCCTCGGCCTTCTCTTCTGCAGAGCTAGGGAGCTGCCTCCCTCGGCAGTGGATGTGTCCGCATCTGTCCTCCTTTCCTCTGGAAACAACATCCGGGCTTTCTTGTGAGGCACGGCCTCCCCTCCGTGCTCCCTCTGGATGGTTCTGCCTCACCTCTTCACGAGTCAGACCGGGTCACTCCTCTGCTCAAAATCCCCCTCCCTGGCAAGAGAAGGCCAGCTCCCCACAGCAAGCTTCAGGCCCTACAGGGTCTGGCCTGGGTTACTCTCCAGCTGCCCCTTTCCCACCCGCGGGCCCCAGTCACCAGCTCCAGTCACACTGGTCCTTGCGCGGCTCCTGGATCATGCCAGCCTGCTCCCACCTCAGGGCCTTTGCTCGTGCTGTTCCTCGGCCTGAGAGGCAGTCAGGGCACAGTGCACACACTCGGTTCATTCACGTCTCTGCTCGATGTCCTCTCATTAGGGAGGGCTTCCTGACCCCTGCGTGACTTTCCGTCCACTTACCTACTTGCTGCTTGCTCTGTAATGCTCTCTGCTATCTGACATGTCCCACCTTCCCTTTCGCTTTGTGGTTTATTTCTCTCTGATGCCTCCACTGGAGTGCTGACTGGGGGGCCAGGGCCCTTCTGCTCAGCTGCACCCCCAGCGCCTGGCAGAGTCATCACACAAGGGCCAGCGGGGAACCCTGGGGGAGGCAGTGAAAGACTCGGCACCCTTCCCACCTTCAGATCCCAGCCTAGCCACTCACTAGTGTGTCACCTTGGACATGTCACTTAACCTCCCTGCACCCCATTTCCCTGGCCAGTGAAAAGGGATACAGTTGCCTCCGCCCTGCCGAGTTGCTGTAAAGACAGAATGAAATGAGACCGTACACGTGAAACCCTTGTAGGACACTTGACACGTGACGGTTGCTCGGTCCGGGTTTGCTGTGGTTATTACCAGCAGCTACTTGGAATAAGGCTCCAGCCTTGTCCTCTGGTGTGGGATCCAACAGCTCTGCACACGCTGGATATGTGACATTGGGGGAGTGACCCCTCTGAGCCCCCGGGTTCCTCGCCTGCCAGAGAAGGAAGCAGCATCCGCCTCACCAGGCTCTTATCAGGATAGAAGGTTAAGAGGGAAGGCGGACAAGAAGCCCATGGCCTATGCTCAACACGTGGGAGGTACCCATCGTCAGCTGTGATGTCCGACCCAACAGGGAGTGCCCAAGCTTACAGACACCCGCAGTGGCTCGTTAGGGGCTCGCTCTGGGGTCTCAGCTGGCTGGAGCCATGGCCGGTCTTACACATTCATTCAACAAACGCTCACTGGGTATCTGTATGGGCTGGACACTGTTCTGGGTGCTGGGGATGCAACAAAGAACAAGACAGGCAAAGACTCCAGCCTCGGCAAAGCTTCTGTTTGCATGTAATAAGATGAAGTGTCAGAGGGATACTTGTGCCGGGGCCGGACATGGGTCCAAAGTATTGCAGGAAGAGGCTGGTCTGAGCTGTGGCACGCAGGGCAGGGGCCCAGGCCTTGGAGAGGCACTGACTGGCTGACTGCTAAAATTGACACTGGGATTCTTAGCTGCATTACTAAAGGTAGCGCACCCAGAAGAAGGAGGTGAGAGTCTCCTTCTCCCCTATAAGGCTCATACACACCCTCCAACCCCCAGCAATAGGGAAGGTCTGGCTCATGAGTGGACCTCTATGTCTGTACCTGCTGCTACCCACTCTTGCATTTTCAGTAAATGCCACCTTTATTCTCTCTCGAGAACTCCCCAACACCCTCTTCCCCAACAAATACACACATACTTTCGGTCCATGTGATCTGGGTGGAAATGACACCATTCCCCAGCTCTGGAGATAAACATGTGACCAAAGTTTGACCTGTCAGAGCACCGGATCCCACCTCCAGCCATTGGCTTAAGGGAGAGAACATTACCCATGCCAAGCCAATGAGACTCAATTCTGGGACTTTGCCTAGAACTCTGGGATTGCTAAACTGATAAAATGTAAAACTTTGGTTGCTGAAGGCCTCTAAGGGAAAGGCCTGCCTGAAAATGAGGCCAAGACAGAGAATAGCCTTATGGAAAGCTGTAGAAGGAGAATAAGAGAGCATGATCCCTGATAATATTGTTTGAACTTCTGGATGCAGCCATGCCTGAAGCCATAACCCCCTGGAATTTTTCAGTTATATGAGCCCATAATGAAGCCGGTTTGAGAGAGAGTTCCATGATATGAAACTACATGAGTCTTTACCAATACAGTTCAGCCCCAGAAAACCCGTTTGGAGAACTGTTGGTCTACCAGATCACAACCAGAAAAAGGCAAAGACAGTGTGTGTGTGTGTTGTGAGGGGTTGGGTTCTTCTTAAAACCATGTCATTTGAGAAACAGTTGAAGGTGCTGTAACCTGGTGGCAAAGTACCTGGGTTTTGGCATCAGCGCAGGTCTTCTACTCAGCTCATATTCCTTAGGTAACCTTAAGCAAACCCCTTCACATCTCTAAGGCTCAGTTCCACCTCTTTAAAATGGGCACAATAACAGTGTCTACATCAAAGAGGCAGACATAAGATAACATGAGTAATGTGTTTGGCTCAGCATCTGGAGAGTAGCTGATAGAAGAGCTGACTTAGAGGCCTGGAGGGGCTCAGAGTGGATGAGGGATTGGCATAGTGCTGGACTGGGGCAGGAAGTTGTGGGGGTGGCTAGAGGGAAGAATGGGGCTGATGAGTAAAGTATAGAGGCAGACTTCAGTTCAGCATGATGAAGAACTTCCTCCTAGTCAAAAGTAGCTAAAAATAGCATGGACTGCCCTGATAGGTAATGAGCTCCCCTGTCACTAGAGGTATTCAACCACTTGGAAATACTATAGAAGCGATTCAAGCATTGGGCAAAGGGTTCCTGAGTTCTATGAGGGGTGAGGAGGAGTCATGAACCAGACTTCAGTTTTTAGCCAAACTGCTTTCCACAGGAATGTTTAAATTCTGGTTCCAGCTCCAACCCCCTTCAAAGGAATCCCTAGGCTTCATCACGCTAGTGTGCTTTTCCTTCAGATCTGCAGTTCCAAATTCAGGCCAATTCAGTTCCTTGGATCTGCCTCAAGGCAGGGAGCAAACAAATATGTAGGAACCATTGTCAGGTCGTAGAAAGAAGGGACACCTGGCCTCCTGGCCCAGGCAAACTCTCAGCATCTGTCTCAGGGATAGTCACCTGAGCCAAGCCAATGAATGTCAATCCCAGAACTTCTGCAGGAATTATTAAAAAGGAAGCCTTCCCTTTCTGTGGTTGGCTAAACTTAACAATATTAGAACTTCTGGCATCTTTCTTTGCACCTCCTGAGGAGAGCTTGCTCACAAATGAAGCCAACACAGAGGAAGGCAGAATAGAGAGAGTGCGTGAGAGATTTTTAAGGAACTGGCTCACTTTATTGTAAAGGCTGGTAAGTCGAGATCTGCCAGTCTCAGACCAGCAGCCTGAGACCCAAGGATGAGCTGATGTTGCAGCTCCAAGTCCAAAGGCAGACCGCTGGCAGAATTCTCTCTTCCTCAGGGAAGTCAGTCTTTTTTCTCTTAAGGCCTTCAACTGATTAGATGAGGCCCACCACGTTATGGAGAGTGACCCACTTTACTCAAAGGCTACTCATTTAGATATCAGTGTCATCTAAAAACTAACTCTCCAGCAACATCTTGACTAGTGTTTGGCCAAATATCTGGGTCCTATGGCCTAGCCAAGTTGGCACATAGTATTAACCAACTAGCCAAGTTGGCACATAGTATTAACCATCACTTGAAATGACCAAGAGTCCTGACTGGAGGCACGGGGTACCAGATGATCTTTCTGTGCTTCTCTTTATCTCAGGCACTCCACCTGGAGCAGAGGCAGTGAATGGAATGTCTTGGAAAGAGCACTGGATTAAAGAACCAGACCTGAACACAAATTTCTTCTGTTCTAAGAAAAAAAAATAATGAAAAAGAAAGAGCAGGTTGAAATCAAAGTCAGTGTGGAAACAGCAAACCACTCATGTATGCTTCCTCCAACACCCCATTGGGTGTTCTACCTGGAAGCACAAAGCCCAGAGTAGGAACCTCCAGATTCTGACCTTGGGAACCGCCCAGAGTAATCCCAACTCTGACACTTGTTGTCTGTGTGACTACAGATTATTCCTTAGCCTTTCTGAGCCCTGTTTCCTGACATGGAAAGTGAAGATGCCGCATTCTCATGCAACTATTAAGGAGGCAAGAATGTGAAATTTAAGGCCTGTATATAGTAAGTGCTTAATGTATGCAAGCCAAGTCTGAGCAAAGTAGAAAAGCCACTGAACGGATTTACTGACCTATGCCACACAGCACTCTGTGCCAGGCACTAAGGAGACACCCGGAAATGGAAGCTGACATCTCAGCAATGGAAAGCACAAAAGAGTAGAAGAATGAGACTGGCAGCTGGGGACTTCCTGGAGGAGGGGTGCTGAAGCAGGGCCATGCACCATGAGCTTGAGGTTGAAAGACACAGAACCTATTTTGTCCGGGCCAGGACAACATGTGTGATGAGAAACAGCGTGAGGGTTGCCTGGAAGGCCTCCCTCCACCTCCAGGCTGAGGAGTGCAGAGGTGATACTACCAGTCCCAGGGAGCTATGGGAGGCTATAGACCAGGAGAGGACCAGGCATTTTGCATCCAGTGGGCCAGAGGATGCCACCCCAGCCCTGGTTCCAAAAGTGAGTGGCTTCTGCCCACGCCCTCCCCAGGCTTCCCAGAGGCCCAGCTGAGCAGTGAGAACCACGGAGGAAAGCAGACAGCACGCGGGGCCGTCTGACACCTCGACCACATACAAGACAAGAAGCTTATCTGATGTGCCTTCATGTGCAGCGCTGACAGAGCGGGTGAGGGAAGTGTCTTGATTTCTCTCTCGCTTCTGATGGCTCTGCCTTGGAAATACTACTCTAGCCTCGTTGGTGGGCAGGGATGGGTATCAGGCTGTCATCATTCCCCCCAAAGTGGCAGGTCCGGGAAGGACACGGGGCCGTGTCCACTCACACGGAGTGGAGTAGCTGGCTCTGAGTTGCTGGAAAGATCTTTCTCTCTCCTCTGCACCCCATGGCCCGAAATCCCACCATCTCAGTTCCCCCCACTTTGGCCTGTTTCGTCCACTCACCAGAATGTGGGGTGGAATGCCATGGGTTAGCGTTGGAGGCATGGGGCTGTGGGGAGGGGGAGGCTGGGAAGATTATTCTGTGGTCCAGGCCTCCAAGGGGTCATTCCTACTACTGAAGGGGAATAGATTCTGCTGGGGAGAGAATGAGAAAACACAGGGATTTGGAAGGATGGGGTCAGGAAGAAGTGGGCAGGATATGGCGAAGACTGCAGCCCTGGGACTTTTGCAGCCAATCTCTGCCTTCTTTGGCCCAGAGTTCCTCTGCGGGTCATTGAGCTTCCCAAGCTTCCAACCCTCTTCCTACCACTCCAAACTTTGCCACAGAGCCCCTGGGTCTCCCAGGCCATGGTTCACCAGTTCTCTGAAGATTCAAGATCTTCAGGGACTTTCTTTCCCCACCTGCTCTGAATCTGGGTATCCCAAGAAGACACCTCCTCCCTGCAGCCCTCCAGGAGAGCCTGCCCCTCTGTCTACTCCCACTATCAAGACTGCTTCCAGGTGCTGCCCCAGACAGTTCCCCTCTTGTCTCCTGTTGAACTCTCTGCTCCTCTAAGTCATCCTCCTTCTTGTCCCCCCTCCCCACTCTCCTGGTCACACCTTCCAGCCTTCCAGCCCTTGGATCCCAGAGGGCCATTTTCCTCTCTGCTCCAAGCCTGAAAGGATGAATGAATCCATGAGGGGATGACTGAATATGTGAATGTGGCTGGCTTCTGCTGGCTTCTGCTGCCTCTCCTGCCTTACCTCAACTCTACTCACCTGAAGTCATAGCTGATGTGACCCAGCATCCCGGCCCCCAAATGCAATGGTCACATCTCAGATTCTCTCTCTACAGCATTTACCAGCATTGATGACACCTTCCTTCCAAACCTCCCCGGGACCCCTCTGTATTCCCTTTCTTTCTTTCTTTCTTTTTTTAATATTTATTTGACAGAGAGTGAGAGAAGGAGAGAGAGAGTACAAGTGGGGGGAGCAGCAGAGGGAGAGGGGTAAGCAGGCTCCCTGCTGAGCAGGGAGCCCGATGCAGGACTCGATCCCAGGATCCCGAGATCATGACCTGAGCCGAAGGCAGAGGCTTAACCCACTGAGCCACCCAGGTGCCCCTGTATTCCCTTTCTGATTCCCATTCACCTTTCTGATCTCCCCTTCCTCCCTGTCCCTCAGCACCCAGCTTCCTGCCCTCGGTCTAGATCTCTTCACACCTAACATTTCTGTGGCCATGTGCAGGGGGGTGATGACCAAAGTCCTCAGTCTTCTCTTGCTGGCTCCAGAGCTACCCATCTACCTGTCTGCTGGGCCCTTCCAGCAGGAGACCTGCTCAGACGTGGCAGGACCAACCCGGACCCTCACAAGGCTGGACTCCACAGGCTCCGCCTGGTGCCCCTACCATCATTCACCCAGGCTCCCCGCCACAGACTCAGAGGCATTCTCCATTCATTCAACCCAGCTTCCTAAATGCCAATTGACTCCATCTCCCACCCCGCACTCCTGCATAGCCATCATCCTGTTTCTGGACTGGGTGCCCCCTATTGGACATCCCCCTGCCTCCAGGTGCCCCCTCACCTCTCCCTCTCCCACCCAAACCCCTCCTCCCACCCAAGTAACTCTTCTCGAATGCAAATCAGACCTCCCTTCCCTTGCTCAATACCCTTCATGGCTCCCCATTGCTAGCCCAAGGCTAATCGCAAAGCACGCCAGCCATGTCTTCAGAATGGACTTTTACCTGGGCGCCTGAGTGGCTCAGTCAGTTAAGTAGCTGCCTTCGGCTCAGGTCGTAATCTTGGGGTCCTTGGATGGAACCCCACAGCAGGCTACCTACTCAGAGGGGTGTCTGCTCCTCCCTCTCCCTCTGCCTCTCCCCACCGCTTGTACTTACTCTCTCTAAAATAAAATAAAATAAAATAAAATAAAACATTAAAAAATGAATGGACCCTTGTTGCGGTGAAGACCTCCTTCCATGACCCAGGCCCAGAGAGGATTGCCAAATAAAATACAGGACGTCCAGTCAAATTTGAATTTCAGATAAACAACGAATCATGTTTTAGTATATCCCATGCAATATTTTGCACCCTGTATTTTTATTTGCCAGATCTGACAACCACGGGCTCGGAGCCAGCGCAAGCTGTCGACCTCCCCCGCCTACCAATGGCCTTGACTGAGGGCTACCTAGATTGACCCTCGGTGTGCCAGAGCCAGCCTACTACAGGGGGAGGGCAGGGAGGCGGGAGCCTTCTAAAGGCACAATCTCATTCTGGCCACTGCCTCAGCCCAGAGCCCATTTCCCTGTGCCCACGTGCCTTTGGCGGGCCCCC
Source organism: Mustela erminea (assembly GCF_009829155.1). Lineage (NCBI taxonomy): Eukaryota > Metazoa > Chordata > Mammalia > Carnivora > Mustelidae > Mustela > Mustela erminea. The sequence goes on from NC_045623.1 coordinate 91,616,854, forward strand.
TCCCTTCCCCACCCGCTACCACTCTCCACCCCTGCTTCCACATGTCATCTCCCTGACCACCTACCTAAACCAGCCCCGCACTCACTCTCTGTTCCTTTTCCTGCGCTGGTCTCCAGAAGTGGGACCCCGCCTGGCCCAGAGCTCACTTACCTTTGCTGCTGTTGACCAATGGGGACCCAGCTCACCATTCACGGTGAATCTCAGAACTAAGGTTTGTGCCTGGCACATCATAGGCCTATGGGACACATGGAAGAAAGCAGATCATCCTTCCATCCGGCTCACTGCCCCCCAGGAGCCACACGGGAGGTGGCAGGACACGCCTCCCAGGCTCCCTGAAACAAAGGGTACCTCACGGAGAAGTGACACTTGCCAGACAATTGGAAGCATGGGATGGGCGGGGCCACAGGGGTCTTTGGAGAGTTGTCACTCAAGGATACCTGGATGCTGGGCTACAAATTTGGGAATCCGTGTTTTCACAAACCCCAGATGCACGTGGGTCACAGACATCCGCCCCCATGTATGATGGAGACCGTTACCGCGGTGGTGTCTCCAGCACCTTGAGACCACATTTCTGGGGCGGTCATCCCTCAATTCAGGCCCAAATGGTTTGTTCCTCACAGGATAGCTCCTGTCTGTGAGTGGGGCCATCCTCCCAGGATCCCTCGGGAATTTTATGAGAACTAGAGACCCTCTCCGTGGAAAATTCACATTTTCCATGACTTTGTTTGTGGTTTTCAGGACCCCCCCCAAAGCTTCTGTACTCAGGGAAAGAATGCCCTTTGTAGGACAGGATCTATCCACGTGGGAGAAAACTGATGAACATTTAGGCAGGGTGATGACATTTGGGGACAGAAAGGAGAGAGGAAAAGACACTGACTCAAGAGAAAGCTGTACCCCCAAATTCTGACAGTGTTTAATTCTGGGTAATAGGACGAGGGCAATTACACATTATTTTCTTTGGTCTTTCCAACGGCTCAGCGTTGAACTCTGAAGACTTCTGTAGTCAGGGAGGAGAGAGGAGCATAACTAGGCCTGAGCGGGGAGTCGGCTTGGCTGTGGCCCCGGTCCTTGGGGCCATTGACCTGCCCGATCTGAGCCTCTGTGATTCCACCCATTAAGTGGGGATGGATGGTGACACCTCGGTCAGCAGAGGAGGGTGACAGAGGAGGGAGGATAACACGGGGAAGGTACACAGAGAGGGGAGCTCAACACCCCACCTGCCAGCGCTCCCCGCCTGCCCCAGGCTTCGGAAGAGGCAGCTTCAATGGTCTGTGATCTGCTCCCTTGAAAAGGAGAAATCAGGGGTGCCTGGGTGGCTCAGTGGGTTAAGCCTCTGCCTTCAGCTCAGGTCATAATCTCAGGGTCCTGGGATCAAGCCCCGCATCAGGCTCTCTGCTCAGTGGGGAGCCTGCTTCCCCCTCTCTCTCTGCCTGCCTCTCTGCCTACTCGTGATCTCTCTCTCTCTCTGTGTCAAATAAATAAATAAAATCTTAAAAAATAAAAAAAGGAGAAATCAGATGTCTTTGCATGAGGGGCAGGGGTCGAGTGGGAGCTGGAAGCTGGGAATGGGGGTGGAGGGAACTTCTCTTCAGCCCCCTCAAGAAACCTGGAGGGCACCTTCCACTCCGGGGAAGGCTATAGACCAGGAGAGGACTCCAAGGGAGCCCCCCCCTCCCCTGGGGAGGCCTGAAGGGTACCGCTGAGCCTGTGGGCCTGGTCCCTGGGGCAGGCGGGACCTGCTGATACAAATGGTCTGCCAGTTAGCCATCCCAATCCGATCCCCTGATGCCTTCCCAACCCTCAGCTGATAATAAAAGTTCAGAGAGGTGAAGGTACTGGCCCAAGAGGCACAGCCAGCCTACGGCAGAGCTGTCGGTTAAATCTGGCGCCATCAGCTGCCACAGGGCCTTCTGACCCTGGCAGCACGGGCAGCATTTCCAGGGCCCAGGCTTTTTCCATCCACTGCTTCATCTGAATCCACGCTGCCCTGTGAGGTGGACGCCATCATCCCCTTTTCACAGTTGCGGGAGTTGGGCCACACGTGGGAGGGCACACACACACACACACACACACACACACACACACACACACACACAGCTTAAGGAGGTGACAGACTGGGGATTGAACCCGGATAAACAAGGCCATGCCTTTCTACTGGTGAATTCACCTCAGTTCGGCTCAGTGAGTCTGTGTGGAGCAGCCGCGGTGCGGTGAGCCCTGTGCTGGGCCTTCTGGAAGGGAGGTCCCTGCTGTTGGGCCCTGGGCAGAACACCGAGTAGCCCGTCCAGGATTCCAGCCAGCAAGGGGTCTCAGATGCGTGTCAGCTTTCTGAGGCCACTGAAACGACCACAAACTGGGGGGCTTAAAACAGAAATGTATTCCCTCATGGTTCTGGAGGCCAGAAGTCCAAGACGAGTGCTGGCAGGGCCATGCATCTCCAGAAGCTCTAGAGAGGCCTTCCATGCCTCGTCCAAGGCAGCAAACAATGTTCCTTGACTTGGGCCCACATCCCTCCAACCTCTGCTCTTTCTTTTCTGGGTTACCTGCCCTTGCCTCATTCTTCAAAGGACACATACGACAGCAGTTAGGGCCACCTGGATGATTCCAGAGAATTGCCTGATCTCAAAATCCTTAATTTAAATCCCATCTGTTTCCATATAAGGTAATAATCACCCTTCTGCTCTAGAAGGTTCCGGAGATTAGGATGTGGACATATGTTTTGAGGAGTCACCGATCAACCCACAAGAGCCAGGTTGGCCTTGGTGGGTAGCTGGGAGGGTGCCCCGTTTCTCCAAAGTGGCGGGCCCTCCAGGGAAGCCCCCGTGAGTGGTACCAGGGATGGGGACAGATTCAGAGGAGACAGGCTCATCTCTAGGGTGGTTGGGACCAGAACCCCAGGGCTAACCTTAACAGGAAGCCACCCACAGAGGCTGGTGAAGGGAGTGGAGGTGAGGAATCACCATGCCAGCCTGTCCTCAGCGACAGGGGCTGAAGATCTCATGCACCCCTGACCCGTCCCCCCCCATGAACTAGTTCTTTAGAGGAAACTATACAAATGCAACTCTGATCACGTCACACCCTCACTCCAAGACTTGTCAACACTGTCCTCACCTGGGATTGCTTTCAAACCCACCTCCCACCGAGACAACCTCTGCCTGCCTGCTCAGCCTCTCTTCTCCTCCCGGCCAGCCAGCACCTTCCATCACCTCCTGAACCAAGTCAACCTCTTGCCCTCCTCTGTTCTTGGCCCATGCAGTGCCTCCAGCAGGCCTACCTGCCCAGAACTTGCCCCCTGACATGTGGGCCCACCCCCGCAAGTACAGCTGTCACTGTCCCCATGAAGCTTTTATAACTAAAATGAAATCATGCTCGGGTGCCTGGGTGGCTCAGTGGGTTAAGCCGCTGCCTTCGGCTCAGGTCATGATCTCAGGGTCCTGGGATCGAGTCCCGCGTCGGGCTCTCTGCTCAGCAGGGAGCCTGCTTCCTCCTCTCTCTCTCTGCCTGCCTCTCTGCCTACTTGTGATCTCTCTCTGTCAAGTAAATAAATAAAATCTTTAAAAAAAATAAAAATAAAAATAAAATGAAATCATGCTCTGTGAAGTTTCTTGTTGCTCCATCAGACTCTAAGTCCTGTGAGGCGTGAGATCAGACCTGTTGTGTTCACTGTTGTATCCCCAGCCCCAAGCTTCCAGTGTAACACACAGTAGGTGCACAAGATGTAGGTATTGAGTAAATGAAATGAATTTTTGGCCCAAGTATCCAAGCTCCCTCTTCTTCAGTGTTTCAGCAAAGCGGAGACATTCATTCACTCATGCATTCATTCAACAAACATTGGTGGATGCCTGTGCTGGGAGCCGGGGACGCACTTCCTGTCTTCCAAAACTCTCACCGGTGGAGGGGGCTGGACACACGGAACAGACACAGCTAGAAGTATGGATAGGACCAGGAGCCTGGATAAGAAGCAACTTCTCCAAGGACAAGGAGCTGCGGCAGGGAGGAGGCAGGCCTCCCACGGGAGGTTACAGCAGGGGTGAAGTCACCGACATGGGAAGCAGCAGGAGCACTAGAAACATCTTGCGAGGTCTGGAAGGCAGGGGTGGGAGGAACACGTGCAGGGAATCCCGGGACTGCCTGTCCATAGTGGGAAGTCAGTAGAAGCTCAGATAGGATATGGACAGGTGTCCCACTTATCTGGCTGGCAGGTGGAGGGCCCAGAGGTGGTATGAGGATTCTTTCAAGGGTAAAGTCACCAGTAAATGCAGAGTGGAGAGTGAGCGAGGATCCAGGGTGGGGACAGCGTGGATGGCAGTGCCATTCACAGAAGGGGGGATGGCATCTGATGAAGTCACTTTGGGAGCTGTGACGTTTGCATTGTCCGTGGGAACTCTGGGCGGAGACTCTGGTAGGTAGGTGGCCACTTCCACAGGTATTGCTTCTACTCCATCCCTCCCTCAGAGCTGCTCTTCACCTCTCTCTACCTCCTCTGCACACCTAGGGGCTGACGCCAATGGCCTGCCTCATCTGGGCTCTGTGCCCTCTGGCTTCTGGGTCTCTGCCCTCTGGCTTCCCAGCCCAGCGGTGGGGGTGGGGGCTCAGCCAGTGGGAGTCACCGGCAGGAGGCCTTCCTTCGCCCTATATCTGCATTCCTTCCCTGAGTCATCCCCTCTACTAGGGATGTTGAGTTCCTGGTCCCTTTGGGCTGGGAGATAGCTTCCCACAGCTGACGGCATCAAGAGGGGTATCAGCATCCCAGGCCGGATCCCTTAACCCCACCCACATGTCCCTAAAAAGTTGCTTCGCTGAGACCCCTCGGTTAGACCTTTGAGGGTACCATCCATTTCGTGCAAGATCCTGACCAATGCGCTCTTAGAAGGCATCAGTTTCTGGGTTCTTTATTTTGACTCATTGGCCAGTTGTGTAGTACATCTCTGACTTCATGACCATGACATCCCAGATCCTGGTGTTTGGCAGAACGACCTTACCCTTCTCGCTTCTCTTTACAGAGTCATTTTGGCTCTTCTTGGCCATTTATTTTTCTACACGAGCTCTAGAAACCGTTTTTCAAGTTCTGTTAAAAAAAAAAAAAATCTTGTAGGGGTTTGGATTGGGTTTGTTAATATAATTTATAAGTGAATTTGGGGAGTATTTGCAGCTTTAAAAAAAAAATTGAGGCTCCCCAAACACAAACAAGATATTCCAAACAAAATCTTCCCCACAACTTAGAAAACAGAAGGGAGTGGATGAAAAGCATGCATTTACCTCCGCTTCCTATCTATAGAGTGTCGATGTTAGTTGGCTGGTGGTGTGTGTTTTTTGGTTTTCAAGGTTTTTTAGTCCTGAGCCTACAAGGTCAAAGAGAACAGGAAAAAAGAGAACAACAGCATGTAGGAATCTGGAAATCATTTGTGTGAGAAGTCACTGACTCGGCAGACCCAAGAGACGTGAATTCCCCACAGACAGAGCTGTGGGGAAAGCCAGGGAGCCGCTCAGCTTCCTACATGGCAAAACAGCAAAGAACCAGGGACTGGGCACAAAACATGTGTAAGGAAGGAACTGAGAACAGCAGGACTATTTGAAAATCTGTAGGAAGTAGTTAGACCCTCAGATCCTCTCCCTCACCCCACTGGAATAGTTGAGGCTTATTTTTTGGAGAGAGAAAACAACAGAGGGTCTCTGGATAGGAGGGGACCGGCCACATAAAAGGCAGAAGCTACCACACCGAAAATGAAGGATCAAGTGAAAATAATATATATGCATTCAAGACCCTTTTGCCCCAGAACACTGGCAGTCACTTCAATATCCTCTAAGAAGAGTCTACTCCAGGGAATCCCAGCAGACTAAGGGGAAGGATCCAAAAATATGAAACAAGGAAATGACTGATCCAGATTCCTTCTATATGAAATCCAGAATCAGGCAGTCCCACACAATTATACAGAGGTTCTTTTTTTTTTTTAAGATTTTATTTATTTATTTGAGAGAGAGACAGTGAGAGAGAGCATGAGCGAGGAGAAGGTCAGAGAGCAGAGAAGGTCAGAGAGCGAAGCAGACTCCCCATGGACCTGGGAGCCCGATGCGGGACTCGATCCCGGGACTCCGGGATCATGACCTGAGCCAAAGGCAGTCGTCCAACCAACTGAGCCACCCAGGCGTCCCTATACAGAGCTTCTTATTAGAGTTCCCCCACTACTAAATAAAGCATACAGAGAAGGATCATCAGCCATATGACGAAAACCTCTACTAGGAAAGACAAGGCAAAATAAAATGAAAAAAAAAAAAAGTAACTTAAAGGAAGCACATCAGGCAGGGAGATTATATCTTTTTTAAAAATTCTATCATTAATACCCTCAGAGAGATAAGAGAATGTACTGCAACTACGCAATAAGAACAAACAGATATGAAATGTGATCATTAGAACCCAAAAAGTACAAATTCAAATAACTCTAACAGAAATGAAAAACTCAATAGAAACACTGAAAGAAAAAGATACCTTCCCCCAAAAGACTAAAAAAACACAACACTAAGCAATAGGAAATAAGAAAGAATAAGAATTTTAAAAGATACAATGTAAGGCAGGAATCTATCAAAATCCTAGAGGATAACATAGGCAGTAACCTCTTTGATATTGGCCACAGCAACTTCTTTCAAGACATGTCTCCAAAGACAAAGGAAACAAAAGTGAAAATGAACTTTTGGGACTTCATCAAGATAAAAATCTTCTGCACAGCAAAGGAAACAGTCAACAAAACAAAGAGGCAAGCCACGGAATGGGAGAAGATATTCACAAATGACACTACAGACAAAGGGCCGATATCCAAGATCTATAAAGAACTCCTCAAACTCAACACCCAAAAAACAGATAATCACATCAAAAAATGGGCAGAAGACATGAACACAAACTTCTCCAAAGAAGACATACAAATGGCTAACAGACATATGAAAAAATGTTCATCATCATTAGCCATCAGGGAGATTCAAATCAAAACCACATTGGGATACCAGTTAGAATGGCCAAAATTAATAGACAAGAAACAACAAGTGCTGGAGAGGATGTGGAGAAAGGGGAACACTCTTACACTTTTGGTGATTATGCAATATGTTGCAGTCACTTTGGGAAACAGTGTGGAGATTCCTTAAGAAATTAAAAATAGAGCTACCCTATGACCCTGCAATTGCACTACTGGGTATTTACCCCAAAGGTACAGATACAGTAAAAAGAAGGGCCATACATACCCCAATGTTCATAGCAGCAATAGCCATAATTGCCAAACCATGGAAAGAGCCAAGATGCCCTTCAACAGATGAATGGATAGAGGAAATATGGTTCATATATACAATGGATATTATGCCTCCATCAGAAAGGATGAATACCCAACTTTTGTATCAACATGGACAGATCTGGAGGCGATTATGCTGAGTGAAATAAGTCAACCAGAGAAAGTCAATTATCATATGGTTTCACTTCCTTGTGGAGCATAAGGAATAACATGGAGGACAGTAGGAGAAGGAAAGGAAAAGCGAATTGGGGGAAATCGGAGGAGGAGATGAACCATGAGAGACTGTGGACTCTGAGTAACAAGCTGAGGGTTTTGGAAGGGAGGGGAGTGGGGGGATGGGTGAGCCTGGTGGTGGGTATTAAGGAGGGCACGTATTGCATGGAGCACTGGGTGTGGTGCATAAACAATGAATCTTGGAACACTGAAAAAATTAAATTAAATTTAAAAAAGAATTTTAAAAGATATTAGAATCTTAAATAATTTAGAATTTTAGAAAGTTCAACAAAAAGAGAGAACAGTGAAAAAGAAAGAGAAAATGATCAAAGAAATAATCCATTCAAACTACCTGGAAATGATCACTGTGAATGTTCAGATCACAGGGTTGGTTGAATGTCCACAACAGTGGATGAAAATAGAATCACAGAAAGGCACCTCATTGTAGAATTTTAGAACACCTAGGACAAAGAGAATATCTCCAAAGTTTTCAGAGAGAGAAAAAAACAGGCTGTTCTTGGAGATTAGAATGTCATCAGACTTAAGAATAGCAGCACAAAAAGCAAAAAGACAATAGAAAAAGATCTCTGAAAAGGAGAAGTTATTTCAAACTAACCATAAAGTATGATTGAAATTATCATCGATGTAACAAGCTCACAAATAAATGTACCCTTTCTCAGGAAGCTACCAGAAGATGTTCTCCGTCAAAGGGAGTAAACTAAGAAAGAGAAAGAATACAGGAAAGGAAGACTCCAGTGCAAGAGGGGCAAAGAGAATGAAAGTGAAAGATCAACTGAGAGTGAAAGAAGATCCCAGGTTGACAGCTGAGCAACAGGCTAGAGAGCAACCCGTCCAGACTGGAGAAGGTAGGGGGTGCCAGGAAAGAGGACTTCAAAAATTAAATAAAGTACCTGTTGTTATTGAATTTCCTAGTAGGAGGTTTGGACAACTCATGGAGAGTTTGGGATGAATCAGTGGTAAGTACACAGAAAATTATGCAAATGAAAAGCTAAACAAACTACAACTCCAGGGAAAACAAAAAGCTGTGCAAGCAAGGAAATGTAATCAAAATGTAATCAAAACATACATATGACTCAGCTGTGACAAAAGCATTTACCCAGTTGTAAAAAAGGCAAATAGTAACAATTAACCTAACTAAAATAACTGTCCTGAGAGGATGGAAAGGCCCTGCATGGTAAAGAGAGGGCCAGATAGGTGGGAGCCAAATCCTCTTCCCTGGTGGAAGGTCAACAGGTAATGCCTAGAAATGAAGAATCACAATGAGCTTGGTAAGTATGTTTTTTGGAGAGATAGAATAAATACTAAAAGGAGCAGTTAAAGGAATTGGAAATGGTTTCTCTAAGGACTGAAAAGGAAAATCTTTTAGAAATATTTGACTCGTTAAACTATGAGCATTTATAACTTTGAAAAAAATAAAAGCTAAAATAAAAAATAAAAAGACAGACAAAGCAGTCTTCTCTGGTGGAAATGATGGAGAGAACAGACTCCCCCCTCTTCCATTCAGCTTAATCCTTGGTACATCCCTGCTCCGGGCCACCCCAAGGTATTGCCTACCAGGGGTTCCACCAGACACTATTTTAAAACCAAGGGCTAACAGCGGAAGCATGGACAAGGGAATCTCAGGCCCTGGGACAAGTGGTGGGGGAGTGATCTTGAATCCCACCAACTGTGCCAACACATCAGTTTCCTGACGTCCTGGTAGTTTAGAAGGGTTGAGAGCAGATACAGATGAAGGTACAGCTGTGTGAAACAGTGACTCCTTGCCTACAAGCACCGAGAGATGCCTTAGAAATCATCTATTCAGCCTGAATAGACTGTTCCCCTACAGGACAGGTTGGCCTGAGAGTGTTTTCTGGCCTTGAGTGAACTTTGCCAGGGCAAAAAGTGAGAACTGTTAGGGAGACATTATTCACAGAACAACCCTCAACCAAGGAGAGAGAAGACTTGGTGGATTCATACCCCGGCTCCCCCTCCCCTGCAGAGCAGTTCCTCACAGTACTGCGGCTAAGTCCTCAGGGCATCCCCAAGGGCAGAGCTCCAGGTGCCCAGAATGGCTGCTTATTTCTGGTACCTTCTATGGATGGGCTACCTCTCCTTCCTTGTGTCACCCTCCCCTCCCTTATCCCTGCTTCCCGCGGTCACTTCCCAGATACATTGCTTACACATATTCCTGAGATTTGGGGTTTGTCTATAGGGGAACTGAAACGAGGACAATGATCTCACCCCCTCCCTCCACCGATGAGGAGAAATGACCCAGGGAAGGAAAGGAATTTGTCTGATTTTACACAGCAAGTCCGTTGCGGAGTCTGACATCACAGAAAGAGCATCAGGCGATGAGTCATTGGATATAGATCTTGGCCTTAGCTGCGTGGCCTAGGGTAGGTTCCTGTCCCTCTCTGAGCCTGGTTTCCCTAAGTGTCAGCCTCAGCCTGTAACCTCACTGACTACAGGGGCTTTCTCCTCACCTCAGAAAGCTCCTCTTCCTGCAATGCTACCGCTTATGTATAGACGCTTAAAGCACCCTAGTTTAAAGACAAGAAAATGCACACACACAGCGACAAGGAAGCCACAGGCCTGGATGGTAGCTAATTCTCTCATTTCCTTGAGGGTTACTGAAATTCCTGGGATGCTGGATCGGTGGCATATGAAATGCCCCACCATTTCCCAACCACATAATGACATCCCCCCCCCTTTTGCCTAGGTCAGCAAATTTGCTGGTCGGCACACCCCTGCAAATGGGGTCATTATGATCGAGAAAAGGAGAGAGGAAGGGAACAAGATAGAGCGGAGGGATAACTTTAAGACCAGATCAGTTTTTAAATGTTACAACCTGATGTGGCTTCCCCTGGGGCCTAGCCCTCGGGGGGTTAGGAGTTGGGGGCTGGGGGTAGGGTGGGAGGTAGGAAGGGGCAGAAAAATCTTCGGGAATTCCAACTCCAAGTCTTCTAACTCCGCGAGCACAAAGGAGTCCCTTCATCTCTGGACCTCAGTGTCCTTCTCAGTACAAGGAGAGTACCTCCCCTCCCCCACACACACCCCACGTGTTGGAGGAGTAACCGAGGTCCCGGGTGTCCGGAGGCAGGGGCCCACGGTCAGAGAGCCTGGTCATGAACCCTGACCTTACCATTTCACATCCAGGTTATTCGGAGCAAGTTCATCTGTTTTTCTGAGCCTCTTCTTCTCAGCTGTAAAATGAGACTTTTTAACTAAATCATGGTGAAATGGGGCTGTGGGGTTCAAGTCCTCGTTCCACGCCTCTGAGCCGAACCTAAGCAAGTCAGGGAACCTCTCTGAGTCTCAAGATCCTTATCTGTTCGATGGTCAGATTACCACGAGAATTAAGTGAATTAATTGTCAGGAGCTTCTTGGAAGAATGCCTGGCCCATGGTAAGCCCTAGTTTATGATTATTGTCATGGTTGTTATTATTGGGTTTGTGGGGAGACTGTGCGAGAGGGAACGGGGGAACGGGGTGGGGCACAGGACTGGCCCAGAAAGCTCACTGAATGGGAAGGGAGGAGCCCTGGGCAGGAGTGCCCAACCTGGGGCCCTCCGAGGTCTCCCTCAGCCAGCCCTGCGGGTGGGGGCACCCTTCCTGCCACTCCCTCCACCCCACCCGTTGAGGAATGCCCGCCTCCCGCCCCTTTGTGGTCACACAGAGCTGTCCTTCAGCAGGTCTAGGCCCCTGGCAGAGCTCTTTGATGCTAAAAATAGATTTTTCCACCGAAAGACTCAGAGAAAGATGGTTTTAGGAGCCAAAAGGGGCTGCAGTTTGGGGTTTTCTTTCTGCCTTTGAGGGGTCTGGGACACAGAGTGGGGACAGCGTCTTATGGGCAAGATTTTCCAGGTCTTGAAGGAATGCGAGAGGCCATGGGACTGACCAGCGTCTCAGGGAGGATGTGCTGTGGCCGGAGTGACCTCTCCAGCATGCCCTATCCTACAGCCTGGGACCGAGGCTCAGGCAGCCCTCTGCTGGGGACAGCCCCTAGCTGCCAGGAGAGTCAGGGCCTCTCCCAGTAGGGCCTTGGTGAGACTGGGTGGTGGGAATCTGCTGGGGGCCCCAAGAACCAGGGGAAGGCTGTGAGTCCGTCCCATGGCCCCTCGGGCCACCAGCTCTGCCCTCCTCCTCTCCCTATCCCACCCCCACCCCTGTGGCTGCCCAGGGCTCTCAGACCCGTAGCAGCTTCCCCTGCCAAGTGCCTGGCACGTGCCCTTCCCGGGGGTCCCCCCTCACCTGCACACCCTGGGAAAGAGGGGCTTTGGGGTTTCCCCATTTTACAGGTGAGGGTGGTGAGGTGCTTATAGGACCAACGGACATCCCACATGATGACTTAGAAACCCAAAGCCGGGGTCCAAACTGGCTCTTCTGCCTCCAAGTCCCCAGCACGTGGACCTCCCCTGAGCGGACTTGAGGGAGAGAAGGGAGGTCAAGGGGTTCGGGGGACATGGCAACAGCACGTGTGCCGTTGAGTCCCCTTCTCATCACGTGACTGTGTGAGGACTTTCCTTCGGGAGCCTCGGTGTCCCCGGCTGGGGAGGTGGGGAGAACCACCTCTGCGGGATCTGCCTGGTTGGCTTTGTGCGAAGGTGGTAGTGGGGTGGGGGTTGGAGGAGCAGCGGAGATCCTTTAGTTGAGGTGGGGGACGTTCCCCCCAGAAAGAGGGGTGATGGCCCCGTCTGGGGTAGAGTTCAGCCCCCATTCTTCTCCCCCAGGTGGCCAACCCCACTGCGGGGCTCCACTGCTCCCATGCCCAGTCATGTCCGCCTTTGTAACACAGGACTTAGGACTAACCCGTATCTGGATCCAGAGGGGGCACCCGTGGTGGAATTTCAGGCAGAAGGAAAAGCTTTGAGTAGAGCTGCTGGGTGCTTGGTGAGGGAGATGCTGTGGCCAAGGACAGTCATAAAGTCCTTGGTGACACCGAACCTATGTGACCACACAGCTGCCCTGGTGTGGCCCTGAGGGGTCCAGCACAGGGGGAGGCCGGAGACAGGGGCTAATGCAGAAAGGGGGAGGAGGACGGGGAGGGGTTTGGTGCTGAAGGGGGGACCGTGAGCAGTTTTTTTAAACAAACAACAGGAAAGAGAGAGGCTGAGGGCGGGGAGGGGAGAAGGAGCCCAGAAAGCAAGTGGTGGGCAGGCTGGGGTTGAATCCTGCTTCCTCCGCCTGCAAAGTGGTGACCGTGGCAGGTCTCTTCGCCTCTTTGACTGGTCCCCTGGAAACTGGGCATGGTTGGCTAGTCTGAAAGGCCACCACTGGAGACACTGTGCATAAAGCTCTCAGCATATGTGCCTCCTGAGTGGTAGGCTCTTAGCTGCAGATCCTTTGACTTTAGCCTGGGTATCCTGGCTCCTGGGTGGGCTGTGTGGCCTGAAGACCTCACCCTCTACCCTGAACATGGGCCTACGCTAGACAGGGTGTAGACCTGGCTGGGGTTGGAGGGAATTGGGGAGGGGACTGGGGGAACCTTATCTTGATATCTCCATGCAGGAGCCTGAAGGTAGAGAGCCGTGGGCAGGCTGCAGTCCGTGTCTCACTCCTGCACCTTCCCTGAGCCCAGCACTGTGATTTGCCGGTGGAAAGGCAGAATTTGAACTCTAAGACCACTACCTGCCTCAATTCTGCTGCCCTTTTCATCCAAGCTGACTCCTAGAAGCTAGAACTTGGGGATTAATCCCTGGGATTAGCCTTTTCCTCATCAGAAAATCGAAGAGAGCCAGCCCTGTCCTGCAGGATATTGGGAAGGCCCCATGAGCGCCTGAGTGTGCCATCTTTCTGAGGTTCCTAGACGAGCCCAGCAGCCAATTCTCATGATCAGTGGCATCTCTCCCCAGTCACTGTAACCCAAGGTTATGGTGAAAGTTTCAGCAATGCACACTGGTTGGGAAAACAGATTTTATCACCATTCATAGTAGGTACTTTCTTAACTAATCTCCATGTAACCAACTCATGTGGTTCACTGCTATTACCGGAGTTGTAGACCAATCGATCCCCTTGGCTAGCAAATCCCTTGCTGGAATCCACACCTTCTGCTCCCACCAACCCGCTGAGCTGGCAACTTTGCAAACATCGGTTGGGTTTGTTCTCAAACCCATTGATGCCAGTTGGGTTTCCATGGTTACAAAACTTCATTGGATATTACACCAGTGTGGGGCCATTTTGCCCTCAGTTCCATTCTACCCCCTTCCCGGTTAGGCTCTGTAATGCTGGGCTCTGGTTCTATTAAGTCAGCTGGGAGGCACTGGGAGGAGGTTAAAGGATGAGAGGAAGAGAGAGCCCCTTTGTTGTTTGTCTCAGGGCATTGCCATAGCAGCTGAGTCCCCTCTGTGTCTCCAGCAAATGCTACTCTGTTCTACTGCGTTTCTGCTTCCGCAGGTGGGGCGGGCATGCTGGCGACACTGCCTCTCCCTGTGTCTCTCTTTCTCCAAAGGGTGGCAGTGGCTTCCTGCCGTGGCTGATCTCCGGGATCCTCCACCATCATGGTTTCGTTTCTCAGCTCTTCCATCGCCCGTGCTGCCAATAACCCCCCAATTAACTTTCCTCTGTTTCCAATACTCAAAGCGGCTTCTGTTTTCCTGGTTGGACCCTTACTGATAGCAAGACAATGTTACCAATGATACAATGTAAAACAGGAGTGTCTCTTTCTAGGAAACTAGGTTGAACACCTTGGAAAGACTTGGCCAAGGCAAGGTGCTAAGAATAAATTGAATTTGGTATGGGTGGGACATGGTCAAAGATTGGGGGAAATAGTAAAATCTAGACTCTCTTCGATGCGGATTGCTTCGTTGGTATCTTTATACTACATGCCACTTCAAAGAAGCCCAAACCGGAAATGGCAGGAGATGCCTTGGGGGCTGGCTTAAGCCAGAAGACCAAGATAAAGACCATTGAATGCGTATTTATAAGTTTAAAGTTAAAATAAAAGCTTTATGGCACATAAATACTATTTTTCATTTAGGCAGAGGGGGAGGGGGAAGCAGGCTCCCCGCTGAGCAGAGATCCCGACTGGGGGCTTGATCCCAGGACCTTGGGATCATGACCTGAGCCGAGGTCATGGAGGCTTTAACCCACTGAGCCACCCAGACACCCATAAATACTATTTTTTAATGATTTCCTTCCCCAACCAAATTTCTAGAATAACCTGATCTGATTGGTTCAGAGGCCACTGTGGTATCAGACGTTTTTTTCCGTGGAGAACAAGAGAATACCCAGCAGCCTGTTGCATGGTGGGAGAGAGCACAGTCTGAGCTAAAGGAAGGGAATTCCAAGAACTGGGCAATTACTTTATGCCAGATGCGCTCCTAATATTTTCTCACTTAATCCCTTTTTGCAATTGCAAGAAGCAGGTGCTGCCATTGGCCCCATCTTATAGGCAAGGAAGCCGGCTCAGAAAAATAAATCCTCTGGCCCACAATCTCACAGCTTCAGGAGTATTCCAAAGTCAAGCTTCAGGAATGTCCTTTCTGCTTCTCCAGCAGCCTCCAGGGGTTCATTCAGGCTAGCACATGTTTCTGAGGGGGCATGCGGGGATCAGAAGCCTCCTGAAGGATGGACCCAACCAGGCACCCGGGCAGCATTTGCTGCCTTGCCCCAGGATCACACTAAGCCACCTGCTGTGTAGATGTGCTCCCAGGCCCAGAACAGTCCCCTGTGCCTCCTTCTGTTCCTGGGCCTGGACGCAGCTTCCCGGGGAAGCTGAGGGGACGTCCCCCAGGCGGACCAAGTTACTGATTATTCTAGGGGGACCCGCTTTGACACATGGAAAAAACAGCAAAGTGTGTTAGGGTGGGCTGTTAGAAACTGGAGGTGGTGTTGGTGGATCGGAAACAGCTCCTGGGCTGGGAAGCAGGGGGCCAGGGTTCCACTGACTCACAGGGTGCCCCTCGGGGGAACCTCAGTTTCCACTTCTGTCAAAGAGGGTCTTTCCTGCCATGTCTGTCTCTGATCTGTTTCACATCGACTCCAAATGGAACCAGGAGGTCAGGGCCCCTCAGCAGGCACCGTGTGCCACTGACTCAGACAGCCCTGCCCAGGCCGAGCCAGATGGTTGGCTCACAGTGGGGGCCGTCTGTCGTCCTATGTGACCGATGCTTCTTTACCTGTGCCTACTCATAACAGACCCCAAACTGCGTCACGGAGACTCTGGCAAGGAAACATGTCTACGGAGACATCACCTGGTTGCCTGTCCCTCCGAGAAATGTGTAATCCCCATTTGACAGGGAAGGAAACTGAGGCTCAGAGAGGGGAAGTGACTTGCCCTAGGCCTTGTAGCTGGGATTCAGCAGAGCTGAGAGTGGAACTCAACTCTGACTCCAGAACCCTGTGGCTTTTACCATAAACCTGCTTCCTCCCCAGACAGATGACAACCCATCACCACTACCACCGCCCACTCGCCATTGAGGAACAAAATACTGAGCCTTCACCGGGTTCCCAAGGAGGCACAGGCAGCAAGTTTCCAAGGGTGTACTGCTCCCTGGTGACCAGTGTGGCTGCAGGCGGAAACCGGTCTCTGGGGGCTGTAGACCAGCCCTTCCTCCTTCTGCGTGCCCATCCAACAGGGGCACTCTGTTGGCCTTCAGAGACCCCCACAAGTGCAAGGATGGGTGCTGGGCCCTGGCTTCAAGCTTGGGCACCCTGAGAGAGGCCAGGGGGCAGCCCCCGGGGGGCAGAGGGCTTCCCGAGGTCTCAGGACTGAGCCCAGAGGGCACGGCAGGGTGCTGTGGTGTTACAGCAGAGGCCAAGCTGGTAAATCAGAGGCCAGTGTTCTAATTCCACTCACAATATTCTGTGGCCTTGCACAAGCTGACTTCAGCATCCTGGGCCTCAGTGTCTGACCTACGAAATGGGCAAGTAGAGCTTACAAGGGAAACTGTGAAAACCACCACCTTGCACGCTGCCCCCACCTCTGCCCCGACTCTGGTCCCCACCTGCCCAGGCTTCTGGGGACAGAATGTAGGATTGAATCACTTCCCATGTCTTTTCTACTTTGGAGTCCCTCTGAGCCTTGAACCTTCTGGGACATGAAGAGTCCCAAAAGTGCCCTAATAAAGGGTAATGGTGGGGGTGTGTTTGTTGTGGGGGGGAAGGAGGAGACAGCCATGGAAGCAGGAGAGCCAGGCACACTCGGCTAAAACAGAGAACTCCGAGGAGATGAAAGTGGGCAAGTGAGCAAAGGGCCTTGAACGCCAAGCTCAGGGCTCAGAACCTGAGCTCCGCAGCGGGCTCCTTGGCACAGACGGCCCTGCTGCCAGCTTTCACGAGGGAGGCCTCCGCGGGCAGGCCACACTGGGGTGATGCCACTTCGAGTGCTTCCCTTTGTATTTAATTCCAGCTGCCGTGAAATCCCCCCGAAGTGCCACACATGTGGACTGTTCCCTGGCAGCAGTGGTGGCGGACCGTGGCCGGGTGTCAGCCGCAGCCCTGGGGCGGAGGGCATGGCGGGGAGCCCTACCACCCGCTGGTGGGTCTGGTGAGGGCCCTAGGGGCTCCCAGCCCGCCCAGGCCAACCCTGGCCTTAATTAAAAATGAGTCTCCTTTACAGGATCCAAACCACCGCCCAGCCACCCCCTCCGCCTGCTTTCAGTTCTGCTCCTGGGCCGCGTGCTGAGGCCACAAATAAAAGCCATCACTTTTTTTTCCCCTTCTCTTTCTCTTTCTTTCTTTCCTTCTCTCTCTCTTTTCTTTTTTTCCAAAAAGAGAGAGGACAGCTACAGAATCTTCTAAGAGGCCGTGACATCACAGCCCAGGTGACCCCAGCCCAGCCAATGGGCCAAGGCCGCGAGCTGGCTTCTTGCATCCTGTGAGCTGAGGTTGGGTTGACACTGTGAAGGCCTAGTCCCTCAACCACAGAACCACAGGGCCAGGCCCTCAGCCGCCTTCAGGGCCCTGCGCGGGAGCTGGTTGGCTCCTGGTCCTCCCCACCCCCGGGCCGCCCTCGCACCCACTGGAGCCCGGGCTCTGTCAGGGGCGAGCCTCATTCATTCATTCCCCGTGGCGCAGATGCTGGGCCTGGCTCTGCTCTCGCTGCCCAGCGAGCTCCTCCGCCCTGGCTGCCGAAGGCTCCTTCCCGCCATCTAATGATACACTCTGCATACGCTTCTGTTGAAAATTTGTGGCTAGACATTCCTGTGGGACTGGGAATCCAAATTCTTGGGTACAAACAGAAACTTACTTTCCTTGGGGATTTTTTTTTTCTCTCT
Organism: Mustela erminea; assembly: GCF_009829155.1. Classification (NCBI taxonomy): domain Eukaryota; kingdom Metazoa; phylum Chordata; class Mammalia; order Carnivora; family Mustelidae; genus Mustela; species Mustela erminea. Next base: position 91,634,560 of record NC_045623.1, read on the forward strand.
CTCTCTCGCTCACACACACACTCTCGCGTTCTTTCCTTTTTTCTTTTTCGTAGCAATAGGGGAAAAAAAGAGACAAAACAAAAAAAACAAACAAAAAGCGACACCACTACCCCCCCCTTTTATTTTCAAAAAGTAACAAGGAAAAAATAAAACAACAGCCAACCAAGTCAATCCCAAGCCAACCCCCGGAAGGTCTGATTTCTCGCCTTCCTCAGAGAGGGGCATGGCATCGAACAGCATCTTCGATTCCTTCCCGACCTACTCGCCAACCTTCATCCGCGGTGAGTAACGATTGCCCAGGGCCCTGGGCTGATCCTTTTGGGTGGGGAGCTGTGGCCAGCCCGGGACCGCGTCCTTCCACCGACCACCCAGGCTGCCTTCAAGTGCACGGCCTGCTTACCTATGTCGGCTGACTCCTGAAAGCCTGAGGTGGGAAGAGGGGTTGGTGGCCTCCGTGGTCTCCTGGAGTGGACTTTTGTGGGACTTTTATCCTCAGCTGGTGGGGACAGTAAGTGGTGGGGGAAATGGACGCCGCAAGACCTCAGCGGCCAACCTCGAAGGGTCCTGAGGTGGTGAGGACATGGAAGGTGTTCCCGTGACCTGAGGCTTCCTGCCTCACTGACGGGGCTCCGGGACCCTGCAGCCCCAGCCAGTGGCCCACCCCGGGGAGCTCGGACCCTCCACCTGAGCTCAGGCAGACGCAGGCTCTGGGGCACACTCAGGTCTCCTAGAGCCAGGCCAGCTTCTGTCAAGAGCCATGAATCTGGAGATCTTTCTGAGGATCTCTCCCAGGCTTTCCAAGTCATCCTGGGCGGTGGGAAGCAGAGGGAGGAGAAGGAGGCCACAGGCGTTTGTGGAGAACTCGCATAGCTCTGGGATGCAAGAAACTGGCTGAGCGTCGGGGAAGCAGGCCTGGGGAAGGTTTACAGACTCCGCCGCAGGGGAGAAGAAAGTGTTTCTAGGTGGCTCTTGCCTCTATTCATGGCCTAAAGTGACCCAGAGTTTTGGGCTCTGTCCTTCAAAATGGATAGGGTTCCAGGATCCCCCACTTGGAAGCTCTGATGGAGGCTGGAACTCGGGGAGAGACTTTTCCTGCCTCTGCCTGGCTCTTAGGGCTGATGAGCCCTGACCTCAGACATCCGCCGGCTACTGTCCTCCCCGTCGTCCCCCAGCAGGAGTCCAGATGAGGCTGTGACACCTGAGACGGGGGGTCCAGAGGCCCTGAGCTTGAGTCCCCAGGTCTTGACTACCTTGCTCAGTGGCCTTAGGCAAGGAAGGTGACCTGTCATGGTCCCAAATGGAGAAGCTCTGGCTGTGGCATTCTGATTGTCTGAGGCTGTGGCTGGGCTGGGGATGAGGTAGTGCCTCGGGATTGTACACGGAGACAGGCTCTCCTCTAGAATAGAGGGGCTGAATGTATCTAAAACTCCAAGGGCTGGGGGGTTGGGGGGGCACTTTGTTGCCTTTCTTCAGCTGAAGTGGTCAGCTGAGATACAGAAGATGGTCTGACTATCTGTCTGCCTTTTTGCCTGTCAGTCTGTCCTGCTGCTGGCTAACAGAGTGACTCAGAGCCAGTCCTTGGGAGGCCAGCTCTGGGCAGGGGCAGAGGCACATTTGGGCTCTTATTGTTTAAAGGTTTCTTCAAGGGCTTATCTGAGGTGGGACCTTTTCCTCCTCTATGGAGAGAAGCTGAGGCAGGCTGTACGGCTGCAGATGCGGGCTGGGACTGGGGGGCGAAGTGGGGGCTGCCGTCCCTGAGGCGGATGCACTCCCGCCAAACCTGGTTGTGGCTGGTGACAGGCAACAGCCTCAGGTCTGGGAGCTGACAGCCGTGGCTCCTTCCTTCAAGCTGCTCCTATTATAACGCTATTCCCTTTGTAGTCCCCAGAGCTAATTAAAGGCAGTCTGTGGCAAGAAAATAAGAGTTTATAAAAACCATTTGCTGGGTCTTTGTAATCTGTGTTTCTCCCTCCATGAGCAAGATGGAGAAATGTAGGGTTTAAAACAAAGGAATCTGGGGAGACTGGACTAAGGGAGCTGCCTCCTAAGATGGGTTCCTAAGGCCGCGGAGAGGGCAGAGAGCAGCTCGGAGGGCAAGCGAGAGGAGAGCTGGTGGCTTTGGGCCCCATGTGCGCCCAGAGACAAGAGGCTGCTGGGCACAGCAGGCTGATTCCTGGTGGGCAGGGACATAGATGTGCTCTGTAAGCCGGGGTCCATGTGGACAGTTCCAGGTCTGGGGTCTGAGGCATTGGTCCACACTGGCTAGCCCCGTCTCTCCTTCCCAGCTCCATTCCCCACATCCTGCTTACAGCATGATTACTTGGGTGATCTGTCCCCCAAGAGTCACAGGGCTCCCGCTGCCGAGTCTGTCCCCAGAGAGAGCTAACCTCTGGGTGGTAAAATGCTGGGCTCCACACTGAGCCACGCTGGGTCGTTAACTCGTTCTGAGCCACAGATCTTTCTGAAAACTATAGACGCCTTCTCAGAGGCACACTTTTTAAGGGCATGAAACCAAATCCGAAGGACTGTGCAGGGGACCAGATCTGTGGAAATACGGTTATCAAGCTGTAAAAAAAAGTAAGTGATGAGGCTGGGACCTCGTGCCTCTGTCGTGACACACGGAGCGCAGAGAGCTCAGGGGCTCCAGCAATGGCCACCGCACGGCAGTGACAAGCGAAAATGGCATTTCCAGATCCTCCGCCGCAGCCCTCACGACACGGAAGAACATCTGTGATTTCCACTGGGGACAAAATCATTGGGGAAGGAGACGCTGCATTTCGTTGGAGGTTCGCGACAGGAAAGCTGTCCCGCGTTCCCACCCCAGCATGCAGACATCCCAAATTCCGTGAGAGCAGGACCTCCAGGCCTAACCCCTCAGCAGGAGGGCGGCAGGGGGCGGGGGTCATCCTCGGGACCCCAAACTCATGGTCCTAGGGAGAAGAGGACTAGGAAGAGGGCGGAGGTCGTGAAGTAGAGGGGGAGGGGGAAAGAGGACAAGACGCAACCCAGGAAGCTGGCAGCCTGACAGTAGAGTCGCAGGCACCACAATGGAAGGAGAGAGAGGGCACAGGGACCTCCTGGGGTACCCCTAGGCCCCCAGCAGTTCTCCATTCTTCCCCCTCTTCCTCTGCCGGGACTAGCCCCTGGCAAAGGGTATTTATTCCTTTTTTTTTTTTTTTTTTTTTTTTTTTGAGAAATGGAGATGCTGATGGCTCTGACTCAAACGTACTGCATGATTATGGGCAGGTCCCTTCCTCTCTTTGGGCCTCAGTTTCCCCATCTGATAAACACAGGCAATGGCCCTGGGGATGACCAAGGGCCCACACGCAGCTCCGTGGAAGGCCGGCACCCTTGTCCTAAACTGCCTATGAGGCCCTTCTCTGGGGTGTCCCCCTCGCAGCACACCCCTTAACCACACCCATGCAGGCAAGAGCTCTCCCCACTGGGGTACCCTTCTGGGGAGGAAACTGGAGGAAACGGGTCTGAACTGCAACATGTAGCATTTAGGAGAACCAAGGGAGGCAAAGGTTTCCACGCATCCAGTAATTACACAAAAACTTCTCAGGGAGTGGAGCACGGGGATTCGAGTTCTGGCTCCAGAATCTGACTCTGCCCCTTGCTAATTGGGTAGCCTGGGGCAAGTCATTTCACCTTTCTCTACCTGTTTCCCCATCAATAAAATGGGGATGATGATCATACCGAACTCAAGGGGCTCTGGAGAGAATTCAATGAGCAGGGTGCCCGGCCCAGAGGACATCGCAAATAAACACCCTCATTCTTACAATTTCCGTGAGGCTGGCCTTGTGCTGGGATCTCAGATATGAGGGTGACTGGGTCAGGCTCTCTGCCCTTAAAGAGCTCAAAGTCAGGTGTGGAAAGAGATGAGGAAATTGAAAATTGAGCTGGGGTGTGATCGATTTTATGAGGAGGGAAGAATGGGGGGTCCAGCAGTTCAACGAAGGGGACTAGACTAGCCCACCCGGGGATAGGGAGAACAATTGCCCTGGGGAAGTGACATTCGGGCTGGTCTTGGTTGGGTGGAGAAGTGACAGAGGGGGGAAGGAATTCCAGGAGAGAGAACAGCCTGGGGTAAAGGTGTGGAGGCGGGAATGAGATGACTCTGGGCACCCCCAGGGTGGCTGGAGCCCTTGGAAGTGGACGGACAGCCGGTGTGTTGGGCCACCCGTCCTGCCAAGATCCTCTCAGCAGTGGTTGGGTAGTCGGCTGGCAGCTCCTCCTGTTAAGACGCCTGGGAGAGACGGAAAATGGCCTCTCAGGCAGGAGGCAGACCTGGGTGGAGGCAGGGGGTGGACAAAATGGCACTGGGTAGCTCTAGCCCCCATGGTCTGACTCAGAGGTCACCGGACAGGGAGGAAACTGTCCAGACTAAGGAGGTCAGTCACTATCCTTTCCTAAGCCAACAACAGGGGACTCTCTTGGTTTTTGCCCTGAAACTCCCAGACCCCAGGCACCGCAGGATAGTGGGTCACCCTGAGTGGTGTGCCCATGGCAGCCTCCCCCTCCCCCGCCAACTCTGGGAGATGAGCGGACTGACCAGACAGACCGCCAGCCACCCCACGCCCACTATGGTGCTTACCTGGCGCCACGTCTGCTGGGCCCCTTTGACGAGGGCTCCCGAGGCCGTCCTGCACACCCCCGTCTCCCCAGACCACCCTGTCTGTCCAAAGAGCCCCCCAGGGAGACATTCCTGGGAGCCCCCCACCGGCCACAGGGTTTGGGCGGACATGAACCAGCCCCACACAGTGGGACTGTGTGTCCGGGCCTTACCCACGCCCACAATGGCAGCTGGCGGCCCCCAGCGGCCCCACTGGTCACATAGAGGGCCCATTGACGCCTGGGCCTTGAGGCTTGAGGTGGCCGCATCAAAGCTGAGGCTTACTTGGTTGCCTGAGGGAGTGGGGGAGGTTACGGAGGGGAGGGGAGCTGGGAGAAGGATGCCCCTGAGCAATAGGGCCTGAAAACCTGACCTTCCAGAAGGCTCTGAGAGGCAGAGGGGAGCAGCAGCCTCTGATACCAGCCTTGCTTCTGAGCCAATCCAGACTGCTCAGTAGGAGGGGAAACTGAGGCCTGGCCTCAGAGTTTGGCTGGGGGCAGGGGAGGGCCAGGCGGCAGAAACACCAGGCGTTATTCCTGTCTCCTGGAAATGCCTTATCTGCAGGCCCCTCCTCAATTCCGCCACCCAGAGTGTGACCTCTTGGTAGCTGAGGAGTCTCATCCCATCTTCAAAACTGAGCTCAAACACCCCCTCTGCCAGGAATCTTCCCCATGACCACCTGCCACCACCAAGGGGTCCTGGCCTCCTCCAAGCCCTCAGTCCCAGGGCCAGCCTTGGTGCCCACCTAATTCCCCGTATCCCACCTTACTTGGTGGAAGTAAGAGGAGGGAGGAAGGAAGGAAGGAAGAGCTTTAGCCCCCAGTGGAGCCTGGGCCCTCTGTCATTGGCCTTGAAGTAGCCCCTCCCAAAGGCAGCCCCCAACCCGCCCTGTGCAAGGGACGAGCGCGGATAACTCTAGGAACTGTGGGCCCGGGGTAGGAGTGAGACCCGGTCGTACCTTGAGAAGTCACAAGAACCAGAAACAGTGAGCCAATGCAGGAAAATATTGGACCGGGTAGACGGAGAGTGCCACCTCCTCACTAAATAGATGGGGAGACGGAGGTCCGAAGAGGAGTCTGGTCTTGTGTCAGGTACAATCCAGCGGCAAGAAACCAAGTTTTCTTGTCTACCCAGCGACAACCTTCCACCTGGCCCACAGTGTAGGAGTCAGGCTGACCAAGTCAGAGCTGTTTAGCAGGCAACATGTTAATTCACCTCTCTGAGCTCAGTTTCCACCTCTGTGCAATAGGGCTGGGAGCACGGACCTCCAAGGGAGCTTTCCCGTAGTGAATAGGACCTGCCCTGGAGCCCCGTGCGTGGGCCGGCAGGCAGCAAGGGCTCACTGTCTTGTCTCTGGCTGGGCTGGAGCCACGCTCTGCATCTGCAGTTTCATCACATGCCATGGCAGATGTTCCCACGTCTGGTTTTCTCAGGGCCGGAGAGGGGTAAGCATGGAGGAGACTGTAGAGAGACTGTGGGGCCCCTTGTCAAGGGCTCTCTGGGAGGGTAGTAGAGAAGAGGGTGTTCTTTGAGGACAAGGCAACATAAAATGTGGTTACAAGCCCAGGCTGTAGCCGGGCACTGCCACTTCCCCGCTGTGTGGCCTTAGACAAAGCACTTCACCTCTCTGAGCTCAGTTTCCTCATCTTTAAAATGGGGAGAACAAACAGTAGCCAATTCAAACCTTGTTGGGTGGATTCAAAGAGAATTTATATTATGTGTTTAATGGGGGTCTGGTGCAGAGCCAAGCCGTCCATAAATGCTGGGGACTGTGGCTGCTTAATGTCCCCTCCCCTGTGTCCTGGGCAGGAGCCTGTCTGACTCTGAGCGGGATAGGGAAAGTGAGACAGCTGCCTGTCTTCTCTCAAGGCCCAGCTTACTGGCCGCCCCCCTGGGGTGCCTCCCTGGGTCCTTCCCCTGTCCCCTCCAGGCCTTGGGAATGCCCTGCCCCACCGTCACTCACCGTTACCGCCCCCGCCTTGTGTGTGTCAAGAAGGACCACCCAGGGTTTTATTTTTTGCTAAATGGGTAGAGGAAAGGGAGGATGAATGGGCAAGCGACTGAATGAACCAGGACTGACCAGCCTGGGAGGTTTCCAGCAGGGCCCCTCACTTCCCCCTTTGCCGGCTGGCTCATTCTTTGAAACGCTTGCTGGTGGGAGCCCGAGTGCTCCCGTCCAATCGGCACCGCAGGCATGAAGGTTTAGGTTCCTCTTTGGGGTTTTCTTTTGCGTCTGGGAAGTGTTTTTGGCAAAAGGTTCAGACTTACATGTGGGCGGAAAGGGTGGATGCCCATAACTTACGATTTGCAGGGGTGACCAAAATCGCCCTCCCCAAACGTCCTTCACTCTGTGACCTGGTGACCACAATTTCACAGGGAGCACTTGGCTGCTCTAGGGCGCCCATCTGGGTCCCTGTAGTCATGATATTTTGGCACCAGTGGGTCTGCTGGTCTGCTCACTTTTTTTTTTTTCCAAGTTTTTAATTATTTAGATAATCTCTGCACCCAACATGGGGCTCGAACTCATGATCAAGAGTCTCACACTCCAAGGCCTGAGCCAGCCAGGCGCTCACCTTAGTTGAAATGAGAGAGGCGGTTGGGTGCAGAGCTAGCAGAAGGTATTAAGGGAAGGGGAAACTCGGAGCCCTCATATGGAAAACAGGGTGAAATGTAGTGGGGGGGAGGAGAGGAAAGATCCATTTTGGTCATGTTGCTGCCTGAAACTTAATTTGCCTGGGCACCAAAATACCCCCAGTCCCAGAAAGTGCCCCCCATGCTGAGAATTTCCCTGCAGTCCCCCATCAGTGGACCTGAGTCTTGGTCCCTGCCCATGGAGGAAGGGGGTTGTTGCAAAGCCCCTGCCAGGGTTCTGCACACCCTCCTATTTTAGGTAGATCTATCTGGTCCAGGAAGGTTGGAGTGAGGAGCCCCATGTTAGGAGTGGTAGGGGGCCCAGAGGTCCTCTATGGAGCAGCCATTACCTTCCCAAGAGGAGAGGAAGCCAGCTCTGAGTGCAAGGCAGCTTTAGAAAAAAGACTGGAAAGAAAATACTCAAACTTTGTAGTTAATGGTACATGGTGCAATCATGGCAGGGAGCTTTTGTCCCTAATTATTTGGTGATTGGTGTTTTCTAAATCTTTAAGCACTGAACTGCCAGCCCAGGACCTGCTGGTTACCCCTCTTCTCTCTTCCTCTTGCCAAATCACTGTTCTGTCATCTTCCCCCTGGGCCTACCTCTTTAGGATGTAGAGGAAGGGTCTGCCCTGGGCTGGGCAGAACCATGTACACAGCAGGTACTCAGAAATGCGTGCGGCTTACATTGTGATCCTAATCTGGAGACAGTATTCTTGGCATGCCCAGGACTTGGGACGTGATAAGGTACAGTTGGCGCCACTGATTTTCCAATGGATATTTATTGAGCATCAACTGTATGCATGCCACACAATGTTCTGGTAACTGGGGATACAGGAGCAAATGAAAGGCAAAGATCACTAACCCCAGCCCACCCCACCCCCCACCGCCACCAGAGCCAAAGTTCTAGTGATAGGTGGAAAGAGTTTGCCTCTGGAAAATGCCCCAGGGAGATAGGCCAGCATCCCTCTGGTCTATGCCCTCCCTATCCATGTAAAATCTCAGCCTTCTGAGACTTCCATAAATGCTCCCATGACCTCATGAAATCTTCATCACAGCTATCCCTACCTCTGTTGCAGAAATGAATACATGAACAGACTCAGTGATGGTATGACTGGGCGAAAGTAGTTATTTAGGAGGAGAAAGACAATGAGGAAGGGATATGGGAGCCGCATTCACTGATGACTTACTGTATGCCAGGCCCTGTGTGGTCTTTGCATGAGTATCTCATTTCACCTCATCTCTACAGTAATCCATGCACTAGGAATTATTGTTATTATAGACGGGGAAACTGAGGCTCAGCAAAGGGACGGGACTCACCCAAGGTCATGCAGCTGGTAGCTGGTGAAGCCCAAATGCATGTGAGAATCTGTCTGTCATCAAAGCCTGCCTAGCAAACCTCTTCCTTCTACCTGGCAGACATCTCTTCTTCCTGAAGGCCTGGGAATTTGCCACTTCTTGAAGCCCTGACACCCCTAGATGCCAAAGTGATTTATAGCCTCCTCTATTCAACCAACACACCTCTAGGCCCTTCTCAAACACTTCCAGAAGGCTTCCCAGGAAGGGTAGAGTCTGAGATGAGTAGGTCTGGGAAGGAAGGAACACTGATGATCCAGGCAGAATTAACGGTATGAGTTAAGGGGTGGATCTACGCCACATAGAACAGGTTTCTTAGAGATCGGAGAGCTTGTGGGTCTTGTGGGAAAGTTGAGGAAGAAGAGGCTGGAGGAGAGGTGGGCCAGGCCTAGAGGTCGGGCATGGAGTTCAGGGCAGGGAATCCAGGCAGGATCTAAGCTGGGCAGTGATGTAGGACAGAGCATCCCATGATGCACTGGGCCACCTCTGAAATAGGCCAGCGTAGACGTGCACCTTGAGCATGGGTACGTGTGTGAACAGAGACCACAGGGGCCCTCCCGCGCCCACTTGCAAGCCCTATTTTTGTCACTCTCTAGGCACATGTCTGAGAGACCGAAGCATACTTGTTCTCAGGCACGTAGAGTGAGTGCTCCACGGATGGGCACGTCTGTGGTCTGAGGAGGACAAAGGCAATGATTCCGAGTCAAAATGCAACCCATTCTGGGGAGAATCCCAGCACTGGTGCTGGCGACACACTGTGCAAGGCATAGTGCAAAAGGAAAATGCAGGGCCCCCTGTACAAAAATCATTCAGAATTTCAGGATGGCAAGCCCAGAGCATTAAACTAAGCGTGGGGTTTTTCTAAGCAGGACATTGTGAACTACTGCGTGGCTTGGGTACCCAGGAAGCCACCCTACCTAGAACAGCCCTAGGCTGGAGGGCCCTGGGCCTGAGAAAAAAACACTGTCTGCCTTTCCCAATTTGGTGTTTTATTCCAAGGAATAAAATTAGTGCAGGCTTCCACTCTTCACAAGTCGACAATCTAAGAAACACTACTACTACTAAGTTAAGCCTCAGGTAAGATCATACCTTGAAGCTTTTAGAAGCAGTGAGAACTAATTAGGGAAAAAAAACAAATCCATCAACATCCCCACCCCACCTGCATTTTATGTTGTAGATCTCCTGAAGGATCTAGGAAATTTGAAAATAAGCTTTAATCGCAACACCCAGAGAAAACCGCTATCATTCAGTCTATTTCCTTTGAGACTGTTTTTCCCTGCATTTGGTGTTTGTCTCTGGAGCACCTTTTCCATCCGTGGGTGAGGCCAGGCAGAGACATACAACATATCCAGGAAACTCATCAGGAATGTTAATAATCACGATGCATGTACATCGGGCTACGTCTAGGAAAAGACTAGAGCAGCTCTGTCCAACTGAACTTTCTGGGATGATGGAAATGTCCCAGGTCTGTGCTGCTCGATGCTGTAGCTCCTTGCCACGCGTCCCTAAAAATGTGTCCGCCCAGTCCACAACTAGCAAAACTGAGGGACCAAATTTTTAATCTTATTTCATTTTCATTATTTTAATTTAAATAGTCTCCTGGACATGACAGCTACTTTGTTGGGCCATGCAGATCAAGGAGAGTGTCGGCCCGAATGCTCACCCAGCTTTATCTCTTGGAATGAGATTATGGCCTTTTTCTGTTTCCAACTCAAAAGGTTTGAAAAATCTTATACACAGCAAGCATGGATTGCCTTTGTTATCAGGTGAAACGTTACTAAAGATTTTAAGTTTCTAATACATTCAGTGTATAGTTGGTGGGGGGAACACTTTAGATTTTTAAAAAGCAAATCACTGGGGAAGACTGATCCTGGCAGAATGAAATCTATTTGTGCTTTTCCTATCAATGTTCAGAAAAAGAATGTGGGGTTCAGAATCAGAAGCTGTGGGTTTGTCTCCCAGATCAGCCAGTAGGCTGTGTGGTGACTTAACCTCCCTGAGCCTCAACTTCCTCATCTGTCAGATGGGGATAGCGACACTACTGACCTCCCCAGGCTGCTGTGGGGACTGAACCAGACAGCAAAGGGGAGGGCACAGGGGACCCGAGCAGAGCAGTGAGGGAAGAGCTTTAGTGCAGATGATTTCTGCAGGGGTGGAACCGAGCCTCTCTGTGAGGGGCATTACTCAGAGTTCTCGCTCGCTCGGCTCTGCCATTTCCTAGAAACCAGGAAATGAGGGGGGCATCTCCCACCGTGTGTTCGGCAGATGGTGTCAGGTGCTGAGCAGAAATAAAGGGGCTCTGTGACCAAACAAGACTGGGGAAGAGTGTATCTAACCATGTTCGACAGAGTATTTTGCTGAAGGATTTTCAGAAGCTTTTAAATGCTGAGGAACATGGGCTCCTCCTCGGGCTGGTGTGCCAAGAAACCCTCTTTGGGAAAAGCTGCTCCAGGGAGCCGTGTTCAGTCCACCCAGGCTACAGGCCCCATGGGGGCAGGGAGTTATTTTTTCAAGGACAGAGGAAATTGTTCAAGACTTGAAAGAGATAATAGCTGGTTGCTCAGTGCAAAAGGGAAAAGCACAAAATTGGAATTCCTAAATGCATTATTGTCTAGGAAACAGAATTATAACAGCTCAGCTCTGCAATGATTAGGATATCAGCAGCAAACACTGACATATAGCTCTTATTAGTGCCAGGTGCGATGCGCTTTCCACACTTCTGCTCCCTGAATCCTCATGACCCTATGAGACAAATGCTAGTATTAAGTCAGTTTTATAGATGAAAAAACTGAAGGCCAGAGAGGTTAACCTGCCTGAGGTCCCCCAGCTGGGGTTCTACCCCATGCAGCCCGCATCTGGAGCCTGTGTGCCTCACCACAGCACCGTGGCTAGGAGCTCATTGAGGTCTCCCTGGAGAAGCATTCCTTTGCTTCCACTGGTCCCCTTCCCAGGAAGAGCCGGTAGCACTTCCACAAGCCTGGCCAATCAGAACCCCTTTCTTGCTGGGTGAGCCAACACTGGGCTTCAAGTTTCCTCATCTGAGAAATGGACCGATTGCCATTTCAGGACCAAAGAAGGGAGATGTGTAGAACACAGTGTATGGTCCGTTCAGAAGACACGTGATGTACAGTGGCTCTTCTTCACCAGGGCGTAGATGGGAAACTGAGGCCTAGAGATGGCATGCAACAACATGGCCAGAACTGAGCTTGGAAAGTGCTCCGAGAAAGCCAGGCCAAAATCCCTTGTCTAGCCCAGATCCATACATGGCCCAGGCAAAGGGCTTCTTTCTCATCCGGCCGGGGCCTGTGTTATCCTTCTCGTAATGGCACTGTGAGCACTTCGGCGGGGGCCTCTCCCTCTGGTTCCTCTCCCCGACCCTCTAGCTCTCCTAGGGGTCCCTCCCACCGAGTGCACCAGCATCCTGCCCCAGTCTACTGGCCTGGAGACGTCCCCGGGAATTCCCCTCTGGGGTGCCCCATGTGGGGTAAGGGGCACACACCCACACGTGCCTCTGCCCCTGTTTTAGGGCCCACCACCCTTGCCTGGTGCTCATTCCTCTGCCCTGACTCACCTCTGAAATTCACCCTGCCGTACTGGGCTCAACACTTTACACACATCACCGCTAAGATCCACAACGCTACAGGGTCAATATTTTCATCCGCATTTGGCAGAGGAGGAACGTGAGAAACGATGGCCCTTGTCTAAGATCACGTCGTTTAGAAGCAGTATAGTGGGGGTTCAAGGCCAGGCTCTGCCCACGCCTTCCACAGGCACAGCCCAGTGCATGAAAGACAGTTCCCGAATGCATGTGGTCTGCTCCACACTTCCTACCCCCGCACCCCTGCATGTCAGGGGCTGTGATGGGAGTTGGGTGGGGTGACACCCATATCTGAGCTGGGACTCTCCCTCAGGCAGGGGCGGTGTCTCTGGCTGCATCCCCAGGGGCGACCCCAGGGCTCTGAGCTCAAAAGGGTCCCCTATGCTTGGGTTAATGCTCTGCAGCTGCCATCTTGAAATTCTTAATAATTTCGTCTTTGGATTTGTGCTTTGTAAGTGAAGTCGGATGAGACAGAGGAGAATGTGGGGACTTGGGGCCTGGGCTCAGTCCTGCCCACACAGGCAGGGCCGGACGTGAGTGTGGGCATGGGAAAGACAGGGGCACATGACCCATATGCCAAGGTTTGGTCGGGGGGAATGTCTTTGAGGGTCTGCACTCACCGCACACTGTCTCCATGTCCAAGGGAATGTAACATTAAATAGCGAATACAGACATCATGACAAGTCAAGAGATACTATGGGGGAAAGCTAGGAGCTTTTTTCTTGCCTTTTCAACAGGGAACCTATATTTTCATTTTGTACTGAATGCCACAGATTGGGTAGTTGGCCCTGTCTGAGGAGAGGGGGAACATGGGCGGACCCCCAAAATATAGCACAGGTGGCAAGGGAGCCCAGACCCGTGTTGCTTTTTTTTCGACATGAGAGGAGTGACAACCCCTCGGGTGGTCTGCTGGGCGTCCTGGGCTTTGTCAGGAAGAGAAGACCCAGTTCAAGGATCTGGGGACATACAAGCCCTTCCAGTGGCTGACCTGAACTGGGCAGGGCTGCCTGGGGCTCCTCAGTGGTACACACAAGCTCAGACTCCCGGGGCGGCCCCATACTTGAGCAGAGACTTGCCTCCCAGCCAAGCGCAAGAGGGGATCTGGACTTCTCTGCCCTCCCCAGCTGGGCCAGGGCCCAGGCCAATACTCCGTCCGGCCCCTGCCCCAGGGAGGCTTGGCCCAGAAGAGTGGGCCGGAAGTGGCGGGTAGGCTCTTGATGGCTTTCCTCCCCACACGGACAGTGGGCCTGTCAGGCCTCCGACCTGGGCATTAAGATACATCACGGCTGAAGAAAAGCTCACAGTGGCCCCTACTGACTGGGGGAGACAAGACTATGGCTCAGTCGGTGACAACCTGAACTTGCGATCAAGCTTTTGCTCAAGTTTGGGGCTCAGCCTGTGCCCATTCAGACGGCTCAAATGAGGGCCTTGGCTGTCTTGTTCACAACCGAGCCCCCTATGCTGAGTTAGATCTAAGTCAGAGGAGGGGCTCAGGAAATACAGGGGGAGGAATGAATGAGTAAACACAGTCAGCTCAGGGAGCCCAGCTCTGGACCTGGAGAGCATCTGCACTTGCCAGTTAGCCAGGCCTGGCATCTTTGCTCTGCCACTCCCTCCCCTATGGCTAGTTGCCCTCTCTTTTGCTCAGTTTCTTCATCCGCACAATGAGGAGAATGACAGTACAGAGAACTTACTGAGATAGTACTACAAGTGCTCAGCTTCGCCCTGCAGCCCATGTGAAATGCTCAGCGTGTGAGAATGGATACGATTCTATTAAGGCTCAGAGTTTTCACCCTGGCTCTCAGATTTCAGGCTTCAGCATTTTTGGAGTGTTTTTCTATAGTTTCCAATTTTTTCCAGCGTGCTCATATTAGAGCTGACCCTTAACACGGCTTTGACCTTCAAGGATCCACTTATAGGTGGATTATTTTTCGCCATAAATACAGCACAGTACTGTTAAAGTATTTTCTCTTCCTTCTGATGTTCTTGGTAACGTTTCCTTTTCTCCAGCTTACTTTATGGTACTGAATACATGTGACATACAAGTTAATTGACAGTTTATGCTATTGTAAGGTTTCCAGTGAAAAGTAACTAAGTTTTGGGGAGAGCCAAAATTTACAGGCAGATTTTTATATGCTGCACCGGCGTCAGCACCCCCACCCTCACATTGTTCCAGGGTCAAAACCAGCTGTATCACAGGGGTCGGGGTGTGCTGTGTGAGAGACCCACTGATGTTGTGTATTAACAGCATTGTTTTAAACACACAATAAATAAAAGGAGGCAAGTCAGAGTCAGCTTCTGCTACGGATCCCCTGGGGTCCCAGCCTTCTGAGGCCCAGACAGCATTTGGGGGACCCTTACCCTCCTGGACATGCACCCGACCGCACCCCCCCAACTCCCCCCACCCACGCATTTAGCACCGGGGTCAGACCAGCACCAGCGAGGGCTTCTGGGTAGGACCTGTGGGTGTGGTGGGGCGGGGCCTCAGTCGTAGCTCAGGGGCCTCTGTCCCCCCTCAGCAAAGCCCCGCCTCCTCCCTAGGCCCCGCCCTCTCCCCAACCCCTCCAGCGCCTGGGAGCATGCTCAAGCTCGCACAGGCAAACACGCATGAGCGGCCACACCCACTACAACAGACGCCAGGACTTTTCAGGAACCCCTGCCCCTGGGGACCAAAGGACACCTGGTGATGTGGTCTGAGGGAGGCCGCAAGGGGAAGCTGCTTTACCCCTACCCAGGCGGCTGGTCCAGCTTCTCTGGCCAGGAAGTCCCTCCTCTTCCTGGGAGTCCCCAGACACCTGCCAGTGGCCCCTGTCCACTGGGCTGGAGCTTGAGGGACAAGCCTTCACGGGAATCCCGGACTGATGGCACAGAGTACAGGCCTCAACCGAGAACTACGTTTCCCGGCTAGGAGAGGCCTCAGAGATGCCTCCAGGGGACCCATCATCTGATAGGTGGGGAAACTGAGGCTGAGACAGGGAAGGGCTCCCCATGTCCCCAGGAACGTGGCAGGGGAGGAGGTGGCCTAGCCCGGTGGCAGGAAGGCAGGCAGGCTCTGGGTGTTTCAGATTCCCCACACATCTCTCTGTGGCCATATGGTGGCTTTCTAGCTCCAGCGGTCTGACCTGGGAGCTCTGGAAGGCTTCAGGGAGCTCCAGATGAAGTCCACACAGCTCCCTGGGTAGTGGAGGAAGAAGATGCAAAAAGGAAGGGGCCCTATGGCCCTGGGTTAACCCCCTGAACTCATTTCTGGCCTCTTCTTCCTGTGGGGTCAGTTAAAAAATAGCCTCCCATCTGCTAGGGCTGGGGGGTGGGGGTCAGGCTCCATCTGGGGCTGTCAGGTTCCCGGTGCCCAGCCTAGTACTCAGAGCTCCTCACTCCAGTATCACCCCCTGCCCCTGGGACCAGGCTTGGCAAGGCGGTGCATCTGACCAGTTCTTTCTCCCTTTGACTCAGCACGGAGTATCACCACCACTCTGCTGAAGCAGCCGTAAGCCCAGGGGGCTGTCCTCTGAGTATCTGCCCGCCCATTTTACAGATGGAGAGGGTGAGGTGAGGCACGGTGTCATCAGGACATAGGTCAGGATCTGGCCACCAGGTTTTAGATCAAAGCCCTGTCCTTGCTTCCCAGGGATGCTGGACTGTGACCCCTTGGGGAGCAGCCAGGAGGAATAGTGGGGCAGGGTCTTTGATGCCCCAGATTAGAAAGCCCAGAGTTCCGTGGAGCAGAATCAGTGGTCTGCCTGGGTGTGGCCCCAGGAGGGTGGGGCAGTCATCCTCCCCTGGAGTCAGGCTGACCTGAGGCCGATCCCAGGTGCCCTGTGTCTCCGCTCTGAGACCTCAGCCAGGCCACTTAGTTCTCAGACCCTCAGGATCCTCATCTGTAAGATGGGAGACAGCTATGCCGGCCCCTGGAGAGTGCTTGTGAGGACATATGGAGATGCACAGGGCCTGGGACGTGGGGAGCTCAGGTAGAGTATTATAAACAAGTATGAGGTCTACACATGCCTGAGGTCACAAGCACCCTCAGATTGCAGTCATCTGTGAGGCTCTTCTGGTTGGATCTAAGTATCTGGGATGGAAACCATAAGCCTTAGACCATAATGTGGACAAATGGCTGAATAAATGGGTATTTTCAGCCCAGTGGAACTGGCTGGCGCAGAGCTGGTCCTAAGGGAGGAATCTGGAATGGGGCTAAGACGTGTATACCAGGGTGTTCCCGGCAGTGCCTTCATAACAAACACACAAACACCCGAAAGGGACAGCCACAAGGGAACACTACGGTGGTCCAGCAGGGGAAGCAGGGTGTCTTCACACATCTCCCCCCCACCCCCCGCCGCCCCGCCCCCCCACCCCCATGCCCTACAGCACAGACGCTTGCCCTGCCAAGGGGGAGAGGATTTGATGAGCAGGGCAAGAAACATACACAATATGTTGGTACGTTTCAAAAGCAGGTTGAAAACAGTATGTAATATATGTTCCCAGTGTTAGAAAAGAAAAGAAGGAGGTCGGGGGAGGAGAGAAGAAATTAAATCTATACGTACAGTAGGAGCACCAGAGGGCTAAAAACCAAAATGTTAACAATTGTTCTGGGTGGCAGGATTATGGGTGGTTTTAATTTTCTTCTTCGTAATTTTATTATTTTCCAATTTTTCTTTAATGAATGTGTATTATTCTTATAATCAAAAAAAAATGTGTTTTGAGAGATGGGGTGGGAGGATGAGAAACTCTTCTTGTCCTTTAATAGACTCTAAAACTAAAGCCCAGTGTGAAATAGATGAATGTTCATTCATTCCCTCTTCCATCCATTCATTCCCTCATTCAGTCATTCACTCATTCATTCATCCATCCATTCATTCATTCATCCATCCATTCATTCATTCATCCATCCATTTTCAAATGTTTCTAGACACCTCCCTGGAGCCAGGCTCTAAGCTTCATAGCCAAAGAGCCGAAAGTGACCCCTCTCTGATCTCAGGGAGGTCAGTGTCAGGGGCAGGGGCCACAAGAGTAGCGAAGAGAGGGGCCGAGGCATCTTGGGAGCATGGTCTCCTAATGAAGGGAAATTAGAATGGGACTTTAGTGCACGCGCAGGAGTTCTGGAGTCCCAGAATGGGGGAGGGTACCGCTTGCAAAGTCATCATGGGCTGTTAGAGAGGATCTACTGTGTGTGAGAAAGTGTGTCAGGACATGAACCTAGAATGTTCTCCGAGCCAGGTTCTTCAAAGACTTTGAGTCGCTTGGCTGAGCTACTCAAATGGTTGCTAGAATCTGAGCAAGTTGGGAAACGTCCTGGGCCTCAGTATCCTCTCCTGGAAAATGAGCTAATAAACTCATCGGGTTACTGTAAGAATCAAACAAGGCAACAACTGTAACACACTCAGAACAGCACCAGGTATGGAGCCAGGGCCGGAACACGGTTTGCCTCGATTATTTGCTATTAAATACCCTTTATCCAGAAGGCACTCTGAAAACCAAACAGATTCCTAAACTAGAAATTAACATTCATTCGTTAATTTATGTACTTCATTCATTGGACAGACGTTTACTGAGACCCTTGTAGGTACCCAAGCATGTTTTTAGGCACTGGGGATAGAGTTGCCAGACCAAATACAGGACACCCAGATTATCTGAGCTTCAGACGTATAAAGAATTGCAAAATTTGTGATAACTTTATACGAGAAAAGTGCCTGATGTTGGTCCAAAATCCAACTTAATTGGATTCTCTGTATTTTTATTTGCTCAATCTGGCAACTCTAACTAGGAAGACAACACCAGGTGAAAAGACAAAACTCTTCCCGCCTGGAGTTGACATTCTACGGGGGAGAAGAGATAGTTCATGAGTAGAGACATAATCTCTCAGGCAAGGATAAAGGGGCTAAAGAAGTATAAATCAAGGAACAGGGCTCTATTGATTTCCTTAGGGCTGTTATAACAAATTACCACAAATTTTCATGGCTTCAAACAACACGCATGTACCATCTTACAGTTCTGGGGGGGGTCAAAAGTCCTATGTGAGTCTTATTGGGCTAAGATCAAGGTATAAGCAAGGCTGTGTTTCTTTCTGGAGGCTCTGGGAGAATCCATTTCCTCCCCTTTAAAGGCCACCCACTTCCCTTCCATGGTGACCCTTTCAGTTTTCCATGTCACATCACCCACTGACTGTCCTCTCCTGCCTCCCTCTTCCACTTCTTTCTACAAGGACCCTTGTGAAAAATCAGAACCACTTAGATAGTCCAGAATAAGCTCCCCATCTTGAAGTCCTTAACATTCATCACACCTGCAAACTCCCTTTTGCTGTGTAAGGCCACATGTTATTGGTTAGAGGGGCTAGGATGTGGACACCTTTGGGCTCCATTATTGAAGCACAGGGCCTCAGAGAAGGTCTTTCACAGAGGGTGACAAGGATCTGATTGAGGTGGTGAGTGGAGCCATGCAGACAGAATGTGAGGGGCTCTCCAGGGAAAGAGAACCCTATAGCAAATGCCCAGCAGTAGGGGTAGGATTGGTATTTAAGGACCAGCAAGGAAAGATAGTGTGGCTGCATACAGGGAGGGGGCAGGTAGAAGGAGATGAGGACAGAGAGATGGGGGTGCTGGCCGTGCAGAATCCCAAAGAGCTAATCCCTCCCCTGTTCCAGGCCCTCAATTCTCCAAACCCTGTCCCTAACCCCATCCTGCTCTGCTAAACTGACAGTGGCTCCAAGAGGACTTCCATCAACGACCAAACTCCTCCCACAAGGATTGCAAGATTAGAAGGAAAGGTTCCCTGCAACAGGAGGTATTCAATTAAATGTTTCAAAGAACTCCCTGTGGGCTAGCAGGAAACGGTCAGTTACCTACCAGAAAGTTCGGTAACATGCGAGAGACTAGGTCTTAACTAAGGGTCAAAGGGGTCCAGTGCCCCCTCCCTGGACCCCACATTCAGGGCCCAGCCAAGCTCCCAAGGTGAGTGGTGAGTCCTGACCTTGACCACTAGCCATGCTATGACCTCAGGAAACCATGTCCCCTTCTCCGACCTGTTTCTCTGGCATAAGGGACTTAGACTCAAGGATCTTCAAGGTCCTCCCAGTGTTGATCAGCTGTGATTCCCACCCCCTAAGACTCTCTGATCCTAGGGATCATATATTCTAGGATAAAAGCCTTGTAACTGTGTGACCGCAGGCAGGTCCTCTACCCTGCTGAGCCTCCGTCTGCGTACCATGTGGGGGTGACACCAGAGCCCACCTCCTCGGGTGCGGTGATGGCGACAGTGCCAAGCACACAGGGAGCACTCAATTAATGTGAGTTCCAGGGACGAGGGTTCTACTGTTGTCAGTCTCAGCGCCTCAGGTCTGTGACCCTGTCTCCAGAGCCTGACATTTGCTGGCTGTGGGATTTTAAGTCTCCAGGACACGCCCCCCCCACCCCCGCCCAACTGCCAGCGTGCCCCCAACGCCCTGGCTTCCCCCACGTGCTGGGTGGCATGCCTACCCCATGACCACATGAAAAGCCATTCCCCCAGGGTGTCCCCACACCTGGGAAAGCCGGCAGCCTGCCCGGCGCTGGCCCCGCCTGGTGGCTAGAACACCGGGCTAGATCAATGACACCAAGCTGAGTTCCCAGTGCAGCCACCTTGTTCCAATCAGGGCTGGGCGCCTTCCGCTCTGGACCCCCCTCCCAGCCCCGAGCTGCTGTCCCTCCCGGGCCCTGCCCAGCAGCCCACATTTCCAGCCCCATGACCCCAGAGAAACGATGCCCACTGCCTGACTCCCCTCTGGCTGCAGCCTGCCCAGACCTGGGCATTGAGGAACCAGCTGGCGGATGGGGTGGCTGGAGGAGACCCAGACCCCAGGGAGGGGGCGGGGTCTGGTCCTGGCATTCAGGCATCAAACTTTACAAGCCCCTCTCACTCCAGCCTCGGTTTCCTCAGCTGCATATTGGGTACTTCAAGTCTCCCTATCTGGTTTTCAGGGCCATTGTGAGAAAAGCAGAAGAGATAGAAGGCAGAAAATGTTTTAGGAACTGTGGACATGCCCGGTCCAAAGAGGGGTGGGAGAAAGCAGGTGGGAGAAGGCAGTTCTTCCTTCTTCCAACTGGGTCCTTCTCAGCCTCCAGGTCTCGGCTCGGATATCATCTCCTCCGAGAGACCCTCACTGAGCACCTGCTCTAAAGTAAGGGAGACCACCTCCTGGCCCAGAGCCCCCACCCAGTCATCTTCCGTCCCTTGGCCTTCATCATTTTCTCCAGCATCCCAAGACGCTATCAGATACTGGTGCGTTTGTCTGTTTACTTCCTGGTTTATCCTCTGCCTTCCCCGCCGAATCAAAGCTGCGTGGGGCAACTGCCTGTCTTGTCCACAGCAGTACCCCCGGCACCTAAGACAGCCTCCTGCTTGTGGGCTGAAGGTGCTCAATGAGTGTTTGCTGACCGAGCGGATCTAGAACTTCTGCCGCATCTGCTTCCCATTTCTCCTCTTCCTGTCCATCCTAGCTCCCTGCATCGGGTGCAGGGCTCCCCGAGGACAGGCCTGGAAACATTTCCACTTGCACCCCTAGGGATGGGGCCAGGCTTCTGGGAGCTGAAGGAATGTCACATCATCAGGGCCAGCCCTGATTTGAGTGGGCCTCAAAGATGGGGCAGTAAGAAGGCCCAGCCCCCACCCTAGGTCTGAACACCTTCTAGGATCCCCTTCCAGAAACCCCCTTAGGTACAGTCAGAGACACCCAGGCGCTAAACATCACATCCTTGCCAGTGACAAATGCAGGCCAACAGGCAGTGACAAAGAGTGCCCCGTGTCTGAACCTATGGCCTAGACATGCCAGGCAGGGATTAATGGGCCTGCTGAGGTGTCTATTCGCCGCTGCCCACATCCTGAGCACCTCCCCAAGAGCCATGGGCCTGGTAGGCAAGGAGAGGTAGGTAGGCTGGCATCACTCCAGGAGCAGATCTCCCTTGCTTGACCCCCCCCCATCCCAGCCACCCAGCCCTGCTGGCCTTTGGTCTCTCGGGGTCCCCTGTGGACCCTGGGCCACTGCTCTGTCTTCCATGGTGTCTGCGCTCCCCATGCAGCCAGCTCAGCCAGCTCAGGCTGGCAGGCTGCCAAGTTCAGCTCTCACGTTTACCTGTGGGGTGAACTGGAGCAAGTTACAAGCTTCTTGGGCCCCGGTTTTTCTAGTGTTATCATGGGGATGTTGACAGGGGGCTCAACCCATAAGCTGGCCATGAGAATTAAGCGAAATAATACCTGTAAAGTGTAGATAGCATTCGTTATTGTAACTGAGGGGCCCGGGCCATGGGATGAAGCTCCTGGGGTGAGCAAAGCACAATTTCAGCATCAATAGAGCTTGGTTCAAACCCCAGTTCTGCTCCTTCCTGGCTGGGTCCAGCAGGCTTCCTCAGTGACATTTAGTTCCTTGCACATAGAGGAAGCACAATGACACGGATCTGGAGGACAACTGGTAAGATTTAAGGAGCTCAGTAGAGAGCATGCTCAGTGGGGGCTGAGCACCCAGAAATGCCCCTTAAGGGGATGTTGCCTTGAGAAGGATGGCTTCAGAGGCCACCAGATCATTCGGCTGAGTTTGAGTTGGTAGACAGGACAATCTGGTTCAAACAGTGATCTGGTCGAGAACAAACACTCCCCAGTTTTGACACACGATGAGCAGTTTTGCAACTGTATAAAAATGTAAGCATTTTTGTCCATTTCTTTAGAGCTTTGGGTCAGGGGTATGTCATTTTCTATTTTCCTCCCTTTGCCTTTCTTTCTAAATATTTTTTTTTTTGTAAAATATAGTAACAGAAGAGTATATAAAACAGAAATATGTTTAAAGCATAAAAATAAAACAGACACCCAGAATAAATAAAAAAACAGAAGCCACTTAGCTGTGGCTTACAGACCTGGACCCTTACAGCGCCTGACAGGCTGAGGTGGACTGGGGAGCAGGAGAGGGGGGACAAGACCAAGGCTGGGCCTTCCAAAGTCTTGTGCAGGGGAGAGCTGGGCCAGCACACAGGGACCTCAGAGTCAAGTCCAGCAGCCAGTGAGCCTCCTACGTGACCCTGAGCATGCCTCTGACCTCTCCGGGACCTCAGTAGCCCCAGAGCTGTCCTGGATTAACATGGAATTCTAGAACATTGAAGATGGACAGTCCTCCTGAGGATCAGTGTGGCCCAATGCATTTAGCTCCCTGATAAGTTGTCTGATGCCCAGAGAGGGAAGGGACTTGTCCAGGGTCACCCACCAAGAAATAAGGGGACGGCTCTCCTGGAGCCAGCAGCCAGGTCCACGAGCCTTGGGCCTAGCCCATGTTGTAGGTCATGACCTCTTTAGGACCCCTTCATCCACAGTTTTCTAGGATTCACTGAGGACTGGGACTGCTTTAAGTTGATCAAGACACAGGGTGCAACTGCTTCC
This sequence comes from Mustela erminea, assembly GCF_009829155.1. Lineage (NCBI taxonomy): Eukaryota > Metazoa > Chordata > Mammalia > Carnivora > Mustelidae > Mustela > Mustela erminea. The sequence continues at coordinate 91,657,152 of NC_045623.1, forward strand.
CCAACCAGGGAGGGTGGCAGAGGGAAACTAGGGCATGAAAGAGTGCAGAAAGCCACAGAGAAGAACTTCCAGGTGTTTAGAACCCAGCACTGGTGAGGGGTGGGAGACGTCAGGACTCCTGCTACCTCCCAGCCAGACTGAAGACAGTGACCCACACAGAGAGCTAGCACATTTAGGAGCAAAACAAACAACTCTAAAACCGGGACAACCCCCCACCCCCGCCCCAGCCATCTGGATGCAGGCTCCCATCCCTACCATGCAGCCTGGTACTGAATGCTCCACTAGCCACTGGACATGCCCCTGAGCAACCTCACCTCTTTGGCCTCTGTTATTTGGAAAAAAAAAAAGAGCTTGACCCTGCCCATCGCTGCCCCCACGGAGCATGGTGAAGATGAAATATTGCAGCATGTGGAGTGGTTAAGACACTTGCTTTGAAGGGAGAGGGACCCAACTCCACATCCAGCTTCCTCGCCACGTGGAAGCCTCTCAGAGCCTCAGCTGCCCCATCAGCACAAGCCATACAACTGTTCTGGAGATCGTCTCAGATGATGTTGGCAAAGTAGGTGCTCAAAAGAACATGACTCCCCAGGCCTGGGGAGATGTCGCTGTCAGCTGACGAGGTGACTTGTGGGCCAGGACGGCTTACCTAATCTAGGGATGCTCGGCGACAGAATGAAAACACTGACCCTTGGTTCAAAGAGTCTGAAGGATTTTGAGGCAGTGACGGCAGAGCAGGGGAGCGGGCACGGGACCCTCTGCAAGTAGGATGCTGTGTCACTGCCGGACTCACTGGCCGGGGGGCCAGCCCGGCCAGCGGGGCATGGAGGGCATCTGAAGCCCGGCTCAGGTGCAGGGGCAGAGGCCTTTCCACTGTGGCTCCCACCGCCCCTCCCCGGGGCTGTTGCTGGGCTCTCGACCGCCGGGCCCTGCCACTCTCGGTGGCCTCGGGAAGCAGCATAAGAGACCGACTGTTCTCCACCTCGTTATGCCCCGTTTTTATCTCATGCCATGCATACAGCACATAGTTGATTTCTTTCCGCAAAGGGCTGCGCTTTTTTTCTTTTCCAAGGGCGACGCTGGAAAGCCATGTGGCTTTTATTGCTGGCAGGAATGTCTGAGGCGTTCCTTCACCACCACATGAAATGGAGCCGTAATCTTCATCTGCGTAAGGCCAAAGCCCCCGGTCTCCTCAGAGCCATCAGCCTCTGAGATTAATTAAGGCTTCACAAGGACTGACAGTCATTAGGACTTTTTTGGGGGGGGGTGGAAAATCCCTAATGGGACTGGCTGGGCTGGGGAGCCACTGGGTGGGCGGTGGGGTAAGGAGGGCCTGCCACAGAGAGAAAGGCATCCTGGACCAGGGTCCCCGGGAGCGGGCAGGAGGGGGTTCCAGACTCTGCCTCTGGCCTAGGCGGTGACTTTGAAGGAGACCCTTCCCCTCCCCGGCCCTCAGTTCTTTCGCTTGACAAATGGGAGATTTTGGATATGGTATCTCAGAGCCCATTATAAAATTCTGAATCCTGCCCACAATTCTCATGCCAGGATTCTAATTCTCTTCCATGACTAGAACTTCAAGCATCTGATTCTGGTCCACGAGAACAGACCGTGGGGCCAGGCTGCCTGGTTGTAATCCTGGCTCCACAGCTGCCCAGCTGTGTGACCTTGGGCAAGTTTACATCTTCACCTATAGGATTTTGGTGGGGGGAATGCTCGACCTCCCCAATAAGGGTCCTGTGAGGCACAAATGAGCACAGAGTGTGGGATTAGGCCCAGCATGCCGGAAGCTTAACTGTTGTCAGTAACGATTAATAGAGCTCAAGATTCTAATCCCATGGTTCCAATTCAGTTCCAAACATTGGTTTCTGACTGGCAGCTATTCTTACCATCTGATTAAGGCTTGGAGATGTTTTGAACCTGAAAATCCTCCAGTCTTTCCCCCACAATAGGAAGTGCGAGAAGTGCCAGCCACTCAGAGGAGCTGAGTGGGGGCTAAAGCCCCTTCCTGGGCCTGGGAAAATCTGCCCTTTCCAGAACCCTCCTGGGTTCCGAGCCACCCAGGGCCCTCTCACCAACCTCTGTCCCTACCTCCCAACGAAGAATCCTCAGATTTGATGACTCTGCCAGCAGAGCACTCTGTAACCCTGCCCCTCACTGACTTAGAGAGAGAGGCTAAGGTACTCTGACCAGCCAGCAGAGCAGAGACAGAGTCTGGATCAAGGAATCCTGTTGAAATAAAGGCCCTCCAGTTCTGAGGCCCAGAGTGGGGAAGATCTTCACTCTTTGAGCCTCAATTTCTCCATCTGTAAAATGGAGAGAATTAAATACCCTGCAGAAGCCCCGAGAACATTAGCAATAAATGAAATAAAAGTCCCAGCGTACGACAGGACTCCAACTAATTAGGGCAATTATTAGTCATAGACCAAAGGGCTCTACCGGAATTATTTTCCTGTTTTATAAATGATGAAAGGGAGGAACAGGGAGGACAGATGGACAACCAGAGTCCACTTCCCTGGCTACTATGGGGCCTGCCTCCTCTCCCCTGGCTAGGCCCACGCTGAGACCACCTCTCTCCATCCTTCCCTCCTGTCTCTCTAACTCCCCAAGCTGAGTGCCCTCTCAGGAGGCTCTCCATGGGCGTTGGGGTAGAGGTCCAGGGCTGCACAAAACAGGGACCCAGTGCCACCTGAGGAGGTGGGAGGTGGGGAAAGGGGCCCCATGGACTTGGCCCCAAAGTCACAGTAAAACCTACCTGGAGGTCCACAGGAAGCCAGCTGGGTGCTTTTAGGGACCATGGAAGCTCACTCTCACCGTTCTGATAGGGATGCTGAGGACCTGAGGGAGACACACAGACTCTGGCATCTCCCCAGAGCAATGGGTGCTCAAGGTCCCATCTGGCTGTGAGGCACCGGGTACCATCAGGTGGGTCCTGGCCCAGCCCACCTGCGGGCTGAGGCAGAGTGGGTGGAGGCTGTGGGTGGCTGTCAGCCCACCCTGCTTTTGGTTGCACCATGTAGTCGCCTGGCCTTGCGAGAGCTTAGTCCCTTAGAGCTCCCTTAGAGCTCTTCCTTAGCGAAACAGGTCAAGCCTCTCCCACTTTCTTGGCCTCACTGTGGCCATCTGTATACTGGGGACCACAGCCGAGTCTACCTCCTCACAGGCAGGTTCTGAGGCCGGAGGTGAGCATGAGGCAGGTAAGCCTCAGCAGATGACCCATGCAGCCCCTTTCTGCTTCCCAACCTGGGCTGGAAGGGTCTGTTAATTTCCACACTGATGGCTATTTCACTGTGTCTATTGCGCACCCCCTCCCTCCACCGGCTCCACCACCATCGTGATCGCGAACGTTTATTAAACACTTTCACTATCTAGACATCAGTTCTCCCCAATATTTTGTTCAACCAGCGCAGCGGTGCACAATCGGGTGGTGCCTCTGATCCCCAAATTTTGCATCAGATCAGCCTTTTAACCCCACTCTGGTTCTCCCGAACCCAGAAAATATTGAGCGACATTTCTCTTTGTTTCAATGGGCATAAGGCCTACCCCACACAATTGCCGGGTGAAATGAAAGCGTGTACTAAAGCCAGAGCACAGGTCCTGGGCACGGGAACACTCCGGCAGTCCTCGCTGTAGCTGTTCTTCCGCTTTCCCCCGCCAGGGGACGGAGGCTCGGGGAGGTGTGGAAGTGCCACAGGCAGTCAGTGGCAGAGCCAGTAGCTGTGTCCTTAACCACAGCGCTCTCTCCAGCTCCCCCTCCCTCCCTTCACAGTCTGGTCCTTTCCCAAAATAAAAAAAAAGAAAAGAAAAGAAAAGAAAAGAAAGAAAGAAAGAAAGAAAGAAAGAAAGAAAGAAAGAAAGAAAAGAAAAAAGAGAGAGAAAAGAAAGAAAGAAAGAAAAAGAAAAAGAGAAAAAAAAGACCCACCCTGTAATTTGATAGGCACACTTGTCCTTCTGCACATTCAGGAGGCTTCCAGAGAGGCTGCCCGAAGGAATTCTCTGGGGTAAGGGCCCCCAACCCTGCCAGCAACAACCCCTTGACCATATTAATGTTGCTCTTCATGACCTTTTCTCACTAATTTGTGTGCGTGTGTGTGTGTGTGTGTGTGTGATAATACGTATGTATAAACTTACATACTTGAAATCGGGATGCAAGCAAGTCTAGGTTTGACTAGCAGTATTTTCTTTCCCATGGAACGGTGGGAGGTGGGCCTTAGATGTGGGGAAACACAATGTTCCTGCCCTCCTGGAGGGAGTCTTTAATCCTCTGGATTGTGAAGCAGAGCCATCAGAACCACCTCCATTCACGGAAGGGGAAACTGAGGCTCCACGGAGGGACAGAAACGTCCCACCTTAAGTTCCAGGCCACTGGGCACAGGAGGGCTTCACCAGACCGAGGGTGTGGAGGCCAGACTGGAAGAAATCATTAACTTCTAGAAGACAGTCCTGTGCTAGTAACTGGACTGGGGCTCCCATGAGACTTGGGATAGAGGGAACATGAACCTCCTTGGGGATGGAGTGGTGGCTAACAGTATCAGCTGAGGCCCAGTTCCTAGTCAAGAGAGTATATGCCTGTAGTGGGATAGGAGGTAGGGGTCAGTGGGTTTCCAGGGTGAGGGTCTAAGAGCCTAGGGGAAAGAAGTTGAATCTTCTTAAGATCCAGGCTCAGGCAGCCCCGTGATGGTAGCTGGAAAACCCTCCTGCAAGCCGGCTCTGCCTAGAGGCAGGTCACAGACAGTCCTGACCTCTCCCAGGCAGCCCCCAGGAGAACCAAGGTGGGGCAGGATAGCCATGGACTAGGCTCCAAGTCCTGGCAAGCTTTGAAGCTGAGACTTGGATATTTCACAGATGACAAGTGTGAGGCCCACAAAGAGGAAGAGACTTGCCAAGGGCCCCCAATGAGGGGTCTCCAGGCCTTATTTTTTCAGTGTGACAGCAGCGATAGCTCGCATGGATGGAGCACCCCCTGTATGCCAGGGTTTGCTAAGCACCTTACACACATTTCTGTGAGGAGGCCACAATCCTTAGCCCTACTTTCCGAATGAAATCAACAAGAGCCAAAGAGGTTTTAAGCAATGTCCCCTAGCTCATGGTAGGTGCTGGAAAAAGGAAAACAGGCAGTGGAACTGCAGATCTCAGGCCCTTCCACAACCAGTGAACTTCCTAGAAGGTTTTCCATGTCACCTATGTCCTGTGTCTGGCACACTTGGGGGATCCCCACCCCATCCCAGGCACCAGACTCTTGACGAATCAGACCTGACCTTGTAAACTCTCTGGCCTGTGGGGAGACATGCAGGCACCCTGCTACCACCAAAGCTTTTAAAGTACACCCCTAGGGGGTCACAGGCAGCCAGAGGAGGGCGCCCTGACGCAGGGTCGTTTTGACGCAGTGATCTCACTCCCAGGGAGGGGCAAAGGATGCTGGTGGGAGGAGTGGCTCCCAGGTCCTGGGAGCTGTGGGCCCCAGTTTGGGTCCTTGCTTACCCAACTCTGCGTCAAGGTACCGCCAGACCTCCTGGCTTCTTCACGCTGCTGTGGACAATGTGAGCTGCTCTTAGCTGGGAGCCATTCAAGAGAAAGTGGGAGATTGGTGCACCAGTCCACCGGAAGAGGGAAAGGACGCGTCTAGCCATAGAAAACGGGAAGGAATAGGGTATCCACGTGTCCCACGTAAGGGAGTGGGAGCTGTCCAACTGCCTCTCGAAATGGTAAAAAGAAAAACAGAAAGAGAGGTGGCCCTAGGTCTTTTGGTCAGGGATGGGGAGGAAGTAAGTTAGCCATTGGTAGAAATTGGGAATGGGCTGGCCTGCTCTTCTGTGTGTCCTCCTCTGGCCCCTCAGGACGAGGAAGGAGAGGACTGTGCATTTCTGGCAGGGAGAATGCTCTGTGGGTCCAGTGCCACAGGGCCCGTGGGGTGCCAGAGAAGCATCCGTGTCCATCAGGGCAAGTAGGGCAGCCTTTGGTCTGACACAAAGCCATAGGTTTATTCTGGCCGCGTAGATGGTGAGGAATTGTCCAGAACGTCTGCCCAGAAAGCGCAGTTCCTAGGAGGCGGCCCGTTGTGCCTAGACAAGCGACCGAAGCTGGCATACATCTGTGGGCAGGGCCTGGCCGGGCAACTCCACGGCGGGCAGAGTGCAGGCGCCAACTAGCGGTGGCTCCCGAAACTGCTCCCCGCCCGGAGGGCCCGGGCGACCGCAGGCTGGAGCCCCAAGCGTCCCCCGGTTCCCGCGCCCACACGCCCACACGCAGTGAGTACCCTCCGGAGGGCTGGAGCCACGCCGGATCCTGTGCCAGGTGCCGAGACCCACAGGAACCGCATTTTCAGGATGTCCGTTTGTGAACCCACCGTAGGATGAGGGAGAAATCAGGCGGAGGGGCAAGTAAGGGCACGGGTGCAAACCGAAACCACTAGACCAATCGAATTTACAAACCTCTGATACAGCGGGTCCTGGCCCTACAGCCGCTCCAGGGCCACACGGGTCGCCCCCACCCCCACCCCGGCCCTGGGCCGTACCTGGCCACAACTTGGTGGGCCTTTTGGCGGGAAGCTCCCAGAGATCCGACGCGCCAACGCCCCGGTACCTCGTTTTTTTTCTGGTTCCGCCGCTACTGCCTCCCCGTATGGGAGAGTGCAAGGGCCGTGGCCCCGGCGATCTGCAACTCCGAGATGCAGGCTCTCTAAATAGATCCCATAGGGTCCTTCGGTGTCCCCGCCTTAGAAATGGCCCGAGGGGCTGACGTGAGGCGACGACAGGGTCAGGGACCAGCTCTCCAGGTGGTCGAGGTTGTGCCGGAGCCTCTCCGCCCTGCAGCGCACGCGGGTCTTGAATTCGTTCCGCAACGACGAAATGGCGCGCACTGGGCCGGGGTCAGATCCCGGCTGCGATCTGGCGGCCACTTTCGGATTCTATCCTTCTTCGCTTCCGAGGCTTGGAATTTGTTGCACTGCACCTGTCAAGCGCCGAGAACAACGAATACTCAGCCCCGTCTCCAGACGGCCGAGACTCGGTACGCCTTCGTCGGTTCCCTGCACTCGAGGGAGCACCTTTGGGGCGTTAATCCAGAATGAATGGGGGCTTGATCTTTGCAGTTCCCCTCCCCGCTGCAGCTTGTCCTTAGGCCCGCTCGTTTGGCCTACGAGGCGGGAGAGGCCAGGGTTGCCTGCCATGAAGCCCCGGGAGTCGATGGGTCGCGCGGGCGGGAGGGAGAGAGGTCTGCGTCCCTGTGGCGCGGCCGTAGCACACCACCCGGTAAGACGGAGGCGCAGGCCCTCGGGGGACCGGTGCGCATCCACGCGGAGGAAGAATTGCCTCCTCTGGAAGCCGGGGCCCTTGGCTTGGCAGCCATCCCCTCGTTCTCCGCACGCTTGTCTTCCTGCCGTGGACTCGCGACCTCTTGCGTGATGCGAGACCATGGCTATATGCGCGGGGCAAAAATCAGGGGGGAACACTCGCGTTTTCCAGGCTCCATCGTGTTTTTCAAAGAATCACGGGCCGCCACAACGAAGGACGACGAAGCGAGGCCTGCTCGGTCCTGAAAGTTGCTTTGGGGGGAGCGGAGAGGAACGGGGTTTGTCACCGCCAAGCCAGATTCCAGACCCCCCCACCTCCCGCCGCCCAGGACACCCGTCTGTCCCTGGTCGGCAACCGGGCCAACGAGGCCGGGCCCAAAGCCGCGCTGCGCTGGGAGCTGCAGAGGCAGCTGGTGGTCGTGGAATCTCGTGTGCGGTGGAAGCCCTTGGGCCGAAATAATTTGCGGGACTGCGGGGGACGCCGGGCGCGGGGTGAAAAACCTCTTGGGGTCGGCTCCCCGCTCGATGTCACCGGCCTTGGAGCCCCCACGTCCCGCAGCAGAGAGTACAGGCATCAGAGGCCGAAAGCAGCCGGAGCGGGGAAGGCCCAGCTACCGGCAGTGGGGAAAGGGCGCGAGAAGGGAAGCTGCGGCCCCCGAGTCAGGGAGCCGCCGCCCAAGAGGCAGCCGCCCAGGAGCCTTCTGGAGGGCCCGGGCGTTTTAACCAAATTTTTAGCATTGACCCCGGGGCCCCCGAACTTTCGAGGAGCTCTGGGCTAACGCGCCGGGCCCCCTGACCCCGGCGTCCTCCCCGGGGCGGGGCCTTCCGCCCCTCCCCGTTGGGCGGCCTTCGGCGGTCCCCGTTCCTCCCCCACGAGCGCGGCCGAGGTGCCGGCGATGGGGCTCCGATTGGCTGCGCGACGCGTCGCTCGGGCCGGCCCCGCCCCCGTGGGCCCCCGGTTACTAACCCGGCGCGGGCCGGCCCGGCGCCGCCACTCGATTCTCGAGGATTTGTTCTGGGCTGCGGCCGCGCAGACGGTGGGGCGGCCGCAAGAGCGGGCTGCGGGGGCGAGAGGCGGCGGCGGCGGCACAGCCCGCGCGGGCCCCGCGGCGGCCGAGCCAGACGTCCCGCAGCGAGGGGCGGCCGCAAGCCGGGCCGCGAGCCCAGGATGCGGGACTAGCGGGCAGGGCTGCGCGCGGCCGTCGGGGCTGCGAGGCCTCTCGCTGCGGGCGGGCCCCCGGCGGGGCGTCCCCGGGCGCCGCCCCCTGCGCCCTGAGGCCGCGGCCCGGCTGCTTCTGCTTTCCCGCTTCTCGCGGCAGCGGCGGCCGAGGAGGCGCCCGCGCCGGCCACCCCCGGGGGAGCCGCGCCGCCGCCGCCCGCCCGGCGCCCTGACGGCCGCTGTTATGCGTATTCCTGTAGACCCGAGCACCAGCCGCCGCTTCACACCTCCCTCCACGGCCTTCCCCTGCGGCGGCGGCGGCGGCGGCGGCGGCGGCAGCGGCGGCGGCAAGATGGGCGAGAACAGCGGCGCGCTGAGCGCGCAGGCGGCCGTGGGGCCGGGCGGGCGCGCCCGGCCGGAGGTGCGCTCGATGGTGGACGTGCTGGCGGACCACGCGGGCGAGCTCGTGCGCACCGACAGCCCCAACTTCCTCTGCTCCGTGCTGCCCTCGCACTGGCGCTGCAACAAGACGCTGCCCGTCGCGTTCAAGGTGAGTGCGGGGCCGGGGGCGGGCGGACGCCGGCCCTGGCGATCCGGGCGTCTCAGCTGCAGGACCCACGGGCCCCGGGGCCCCGGCCGGGGAAGGCAGGGGAAAGTGCCCGCTGCCTCGCCGCGAGAACCCAGCGGCCGGGCCCAGAGCGCTTTCGGTCTTCCTGCGCGCTCCGCCAGGGGACTTCGGTGTTCCCCCTCAGATGCACCCGGCATAGATGGCTTTCGGGGCGGGGGGCGGGGGTTGCCCCCTCCACCTTCGGGGAGCCCGGCTGAAAGACGCTGATGAGGAAACGGGCGGATGGGGGCTTCGCTCCTCCCCAGTCGGGATCCCTCCGACACAGCCTTGCGGGCAAAGGGGAAGAAGAGCCCCGGGACCAGGGCGAGGCCCCGGAGGTGGGGTGCGGAGGGTGGATAGGGCCTAACCTCCCCTGCCAGCACCCCTCCTCCTGCACCGCTTCAGATACACTTCCTGCTCACACCCTCCACCTCTGGCTTCTGAAATTTTACACCGGGCGACTCTAGGACTGAGAAGGGGGGCACCGAACCCTAAACGTTTGCGGCAGGAATCCCGAACGCCCGGGCAAAAATGGGGGGGCGCTCCCACCCCTGGCACCCCCCAGTCATTCAGAGGATCTTTTTCTCTTTGCTAGGGAGTAGGCGACTGTTTCATTTTCATTTTTTTAAGGGGGCAGCGAGATGAAACGAAAACGCCTTGGTTTTCCCCTAAACCTCTCACAGCTGCCGTGAGAAAGGGCAGGGCAGGAAGGGCCAGTGGCTGGGGGTGGCGAGTGCGCGAGGTGGCTGGAAACAGCGGCTCCTGGCAGCTGAGGCCGTCCTTGCTCCCATTAAGACGACTCCAAATTGGGGGAAAAAAAAAAAAAAAAAAAAGGATGAGTGGCTCTTGGAGGTCTCCCGGGTGACATCTTAAAATGCCAGTGGGGAAACTCTCCCGGGGAGGAGGGGGAGGGGGAGGCCCGTGTGACTTTAATCCTCAGATCGGAGGTTTTACTGTCACTTGGAGCTTAAAAGGAATCTTTGAAATTAAAAGAAGACAGGATGTTGACAGGAAATCTGGCCTTTTTAATCAGACCCCAAACATTTTCTCCTTGAAATTTTTACCATCTGGATCCCTAGTCCTTGCACACGGTGGCCACGTTTAAATGGCTGTGACTACATTTGCAGCGTGATTCCTTTTCAAAAGGCATCTGCCTCTGCCCGCTGCTTGGGGTGAGGGGTGGGGGAGATCATATTAGGGGGGCATCTCCTCCCCCAGCATGCAGTTCCCAGCAGGTGCATTCTCCTATTGAAAGCCCCTCTTTCTCTTTAAAGGGGTTTTCTGTACAACCCCTCTCAAAACACCGGTTTGTTTTACATTTTGCATTTTCCCTGCATAACGAATTCAGTCTCTGCAGAGGCCGGCAGACTGGGCCGGGGCCACATTTCAGGGCCGAATTTTATACCCCAAAGGGCTCTAGTTTTAATTCAGCATGGGGAGCCCGTCCTGTTATTATTGTTGTTGATATTATTTTTACTTAGGGACGTGGTTGCTAGGAGCGCGTTGATTCCTCTTTTGCTCAGGCCCAAGGAAAGAGGGGAACTGCACCCCACGCCACAGTGATCGAGCTCATTCACAGCTCTCACGCAGATTTCATTGCAAGGATAATTTCTTAGGACATGACTTAACCAGTTGAGCTAGGATTTGGGTGTGGAAGGTGGAGATTTCGGCTTCTTGTTTTTGTTTTTTTTTGGGGGGGGTGTCCGTTGGGGTTTAGCCTTTTCTCCGTCTGCTTTTGAGAAATCCTGCAGTGCACCTGGGACATAGGGGAGCTGCCTGGCCCCTCCCCGCCTCTCCCTGGCCTCCCCTACCCTTCTAAGCTGTCCCCCTACCCCTGTGCCTTCAGGTGGTGGCGCTGGGGGACGTGCCCGATGGAACAGTGGTGACCGTGATGGCTGGCAATGATGAGAATTACTCTGCGGAGTTGCGTAATGCCTCGGCGGTCATGAAGAACCAGGTGGCCAGGTTCAACGACCTTCGCTTCGTGGGCCGCAGTGGGCGAGGTGAGCTGCAGGGAGTCTGCGCACCCTGACACCAGCAATGGCAGAGGTCTAGGAAGGAAGCTGAGAGCAAGCCCTTCGGGTCCCAAATGGGAGCCCCAGAAACAAGTGCCCAGGCCCGGCTTGGTCTCAGACAGCGGTTTGGAGCCCCATGGGAGTGTCACAAAACCCTTTGAGGATGCGGGTCCTTGGCCAGAAAAAGACACAATTGGCTTCCAGCTTCTGGGGTTTACTAACTCTTGTAGCTGTCCGTGTCACCCCTCTTTCCCGATGGTTGAATGTTCTGGCCTCATAAAAGACACTAGGAAGAGATCACGGATTAAGGAGGACCTCGTAGGTCTTCTGTGGCAAGAGGGCTTAGCAGCAGGCTTAGACGAATGGCTGGTCTGCGGGGGCCCAAGCACCCTAGCCACTCTCCCCACGGGGCTGGGATCTCCCCAAGCTTCAAGTTTTGAGCCAGCCGAGGCTGCCTCTCCCCAGCTGTGGTCTCCCCAAGTCACAGTTTCCCCAGCTGTGGTCTCCCCAAGTCACAGTTTCCCCAGCCCTGTGAGCCTTAAGGTGGTTTAGGAGAGACACGAATGCAATGCGGGGAAAGCCTGCAGGCTGCCACCCTCCCCCCACCCCGCTCCGAAGCCCCGAGTGCCCCCCTGCCTGTGTGATTGGCCTCTGGCAATAGGAAGGAAGGCAGGACCAGCCCGCCTGCTGTGGCTCCTGCCCCAGGGCTCTCCGGTGGGAGGCTGCTGGGACCCGAAACCCATCATCACTTCTGGGTGGAGAAGCCCTAGAAACCCTGCCCCAGCGAAATGGAGGCTCAAGGACTTGCTGGCCCTTTAAGACCAGCCTGCTGAAAAGCGGGGAGTGCCCAGTCGCAAGACCCAGCCTGCCCCCCCAGTTGGGTTAAGAAAGTACGCTAGGCTCCCTCTGCCCCCAGCCTCCACAGAGGCTGAGGCAGAATTGTACTTTTCATCACCAATAAACAAGACCTTCTCAAGGTTTTCGTTTGCTCCCAGCCGACAGCCCTGCTCAGCAGTGGGCATCTGGGCACCATTTTTCCCTCTCCAGCCGTTCAATGTATACATACAAATGTCAAACATATTTTGACTTTTCAGCATTAATTAAAACCAGGGCATTATTTGCATGTAATAACTGTTTACTTGTTACTTTTTATGAAACTGAAATAGTTTACATTCTTTCAAACATTTCCTGTTCCTGTTGGCTCCCTTCCCCACGCACAGATTTCTTTCAAACGTTGCCCTTAACTGGTTGCAGGTTGATGGATGGAAAATGTTTGCTTTTATGAATTAAGCTTTCATTGCTGCTCCTAATTAGTCTCCAAGCCCCTTTTGTCATCCCCAATCTCTCCAGCCTTTTGCAACTTAATCCCAGCTGCAACCCTGAGTGGAGAGTCACTGGCCACCGGTTGGTGGCTGGCAGGGATGCAGCTTGAATTTGGGGCGGTGGCCAGGTGTGCAGGCCAGGTGGCATGAGGATATGGAGGGTTGGGGGGAGTAGGGAGGCCCGCCCGCCCTAGCTGCAGCCCCTGAAGGAACAGGCAGAGGGGAGGTCCATCCCGGGAGCCCAGCGAAGCATCAGGAACATGGAACCTCACTCCCTGTCCTGGGAGGTGAGATTGAGAAAGAGAAGACACGGTGATCCCAAGTGACCAAGGGCATGGCTGGCTGGCTGGCTGGCTGGCCTTTTTGCTGCGTAAAGTGATTTCTTTGTGGCATTTATGCCCACGGACCTGCACTCACCCTGCAGGACTTTGGGGGAGAGAAGTGGGTTTGCAAATCACCCTTTAGCTGGTGCGCTTGAAGCAGGCGAGGCTGAGGCTGGGGTTATGGCTCTGGAGGACGCAGGAGGCCATTTATAAATCATTCTCACAGCCCTTCTCCCATCAGTCTCCCTGGTCCTGGGCGGGGGCAGGAAGGGGCCTGAGCGGGAGTTCCAATACCTGGGGACTTGAGCAGACTCTCAGACCTCAGAGTCTGACAGTATTGAACAACGTGGACTCGACAACCAGCCTAGCTGGATTCAGTCCTAACTCCGCCGGTGACTTGCTGGATGACATGAGGCAAATGGTTAAACCTGTCTGTGCCTTAGTTTTCCCAGCTGTATAAGGGGGCAATAAGGACCCCTCTCTCCCGAGGTTTTATAAGGATTAAGGAAATTGGCCCCGGTGTATCACTTGGCACGTATTGAGAGGTGGACACGGGTTACAGATTTTGTTACATCGAATGCCTATGACTGGAGATCTTTGAAGTTCCTTTGAGTGGTATAGTCACTGATTCTGTGATTATGGTGCGGTTTGGGCGGGGGCGGGGGAAACCCAGAAGGTGTGAATTGTGGAGTGGGAGAAGTGGAGGCGGCTGGCAGTGAGAAGGAGGGCACAGGGGTCCTGTGGCTCTCAGCAGCCTGTCCGCTGTGCCCCTGCTGCCCACTGGGAAATTCCCACCGAGAGGACAAATCAGTGATTGACCCGGACAGTGGGGCGCTTCGAGAGTTGAGACAGGTTGGAGTTTGGGACCCGGAGCCATTCCCTGGCCCTCGGACTTCTGCCAAGATCGAGAAGCCAGACGGAAACTTCTGTTTGTTTCCTTGCCTCGTATTCCTTGATGGTGTCTTAATTCCAGGAAGATAGGTTTCCATGGAGGACATAGACACCACCACCACAGAGCCCTCATGATAAGCCTGAAGATGGGAAAGAAAGAAGGGAGGGAAAGAAACCAAGTCACTGGTGTGTCCTGCAGTGATTAGGGCCGAGATTCCCACTCTTCTTACAACAAATACTATATAACGCACTTTTCATTGTCCTACAATGATACGTGTAACTAATGGAATGTACCTACTTATATGCAGTTTCAAAATCCATAGAAGTCCATAGCTTTCATGGAGAAAAAAAAAAGTGATTTGTGATAAAATATTCATCTGAATATATAAATGTGGGGTGAGACCACCTTGTGGTGAGTGGGAGGTTGGCCAGCCAGCAGAAGCCCCGGGAGCGCCGCGGCAGACCACCAGCCTGGGCGTGCAGGACTCAAGAGTCCACTGCCTTCAAAGACATGGTTTTCTGAAGGGGCGAACAGTGCTTGGCAAAGTTCTGAACAAAATTTCGGGGGGGGGGTGGGAAAAACTGTCTTCCATCCTGGAAAATTCAACAGATACTAAAAGTGTGCAAAAAACTTGGTTTTATGTTATGTAAAGCTGAGTTAGGCTCATGGCTCGGAGAATCTTTGTAACAGGTGTTTCACACACAGGAGGAATGACTGCCTGGGTGCCCTGTACCCAGCTGGACCCATGCCTCCTCCGCTCCTCTCCACCCCCCCCCCCACACCCCCTACACCCCTCTGGAGGACCACATGCCACAAATTCCCAAAATGTCCTCTAGGAGGCAGCCTAGGTGAACATGAAAACAGCGGGAGCTCCTGAACAGTCATTAGCTGTTTGAAAAGAAATGCTAGTAGGTAGAGGGAGATTTGAGGAGAGATGTGTGGGTCTGGCTTATAGATTTCTTGACCAATGTCCAGAAAACCCAGAGGTCCCCTGAGATGTGTTCCTCCTATCCATGAGGCTCCCATGATGGGGTTTTCTGACATGAGAACCCGGGCTGAGGGGAACAGGGACTGGCCCAGAGCCACACTGCCAGACCTGGTTGTACGTGCTGATTGGTCCAGGGGCCCACGAGATTGTCTGGAGTCACCCAAGTCCCCGAGGGGTAGCTGTTTCCAGACTGGGACTTCTCCCCTCTGGCCAGGACCAGTCCCCGGAGTGCCTTGGTTAGCAGTTCCTAGACTTCTGGCTGATGGCAGGTCTGCCTGAGGTTCCTGCATGAAGTCCTCCACCTTCTCCATCATCACAGCTTCCTGCCCCGAGACGGGGTGAGGTGGGAGGAGGCGTTCACCAGCAGGCAAAGAGAGAGAGCTGAGGGGCTCTCAGGGAGACAGCTTCCCCCCAACTCGTTCTGGGGACCCCTGCTTCCCATGGTACCTGATACACACCCCTCCCTTCCACTCTTGTTCCCAGGTCCCAGCCCCTGCCTTTTGTCCTCCGCCCTCCCTCTCTTTGGGCACCGGGGAGGGGTGGTGCCAGGCCTGGAAAGCAGGAGGAAGCTGTGGAGGAGGGCTGATGACCTCAGGGGTAGTTTGTGGTTTGCTGCCTGGTGAGAGTGGAGGCCTCTCACTGCCCAGGAGCGGGTCCTTAGTATGGGGCTGAGGCGGGGGTGGGGGGGCTGCTGGGGGGGAGGCGGGGGACTCCAGCACATTCTAACCTTTCTGGCCCTGCCTAGATACTGTTGTACTGTTGACCTGGATGACTCATTGCCCCTCTGTGAGTCTCAGTGTTCTCATCTGTACAATGGACACAGTTGTCTCTCCCTTAATGATTTTAACAAACATTTCTTGAGCACCTACTATGTGCCAGATGCTGTCCTAAGGGTTAGGACACAGCAGTGAACAAGACAGAAGTTCTGGTGCCCAGGGAGTTTACCATCTAGTAGAGGGAGACAGAAAATAAGTAAAGGAATTGCCAAAAATAATTAGCATGATGGGGGAAGTTGGAGCAAGTAGGGAGAGAGCAGGAGGGTCCCTGATGTTTCACACTGAGCTTCTTAACCTTTTTTTTTTTTACCCCATGGGTCAACTTGACAGTTTCGGAATAATGTGTTTTAAAGAATAAATGAAATACAAAGGATTACAATGGAAACCAATTATAATAAAACACAGTTAGCAAAATGTCTAAAAAAATTGGGATAAATGTGCTCTTTTATTAGTGTTTTAAATAATAAGATGTGGCAATGGGTCTGATGACGACCATGATTTTGAAGTTGTGACGAGCATAAAAGATATTTAGAGAAATTTGCAATGTCTGTAATGTGATATGTAAATATCTGTGACGTCTGTTGGTGACAAGGTCACAGGGACTTCTGTAATACCTCTGTGGTTTGTTGCCCATGGCCATACTTGAAGGAGATACTAAATTGCAGCCAGAGGTTAGAGACAACATAGCCGTCTTTTTTTTTTTCCTGTCCCTGTTCACAGGGCCCACTTAATCCTAAGAAGGAGCCCCAGATGCCAAGTTTAAAATGCCTGCTTTAGATAAAGTGGCCAGAGAGGGCTTCACCGAGGAGGTGACTTTTCAGTAGAGACCCGAGGGAAATGAGGGAGACACAGGAGCACTTAAGTAATTGGGGCCCATCTGACTTGGCACCCTGCAGTGTCTACACAGTGATAGGGAGTCTGGCAGGGGAGGAAAAAGTCCAGGAGAAAAATGACCAAAGAGAGGGGAAGGCAGATCCCAGGAAGGGGAGGTGGGCCCTGCCTCGAATTTCCCTAGACCTTATACACTTTGGTTTCCAGAAACCATGGGAAGTGCCCCCTGTAGTCTGCGAGTGAGGGATTCGATCTCCTCTGATCCAGGACTCCAGGGGCAGGGGCTGTACATTTCCATCCCTGCCTTCAGTGGGCTGGCTCAGGAAGATTCTTCCAGAAAGGCCCCACTTTGGCCCAGTTTGAGTCACGCCTCAATTTAAACCACCCCATTTATACACCAGTTCTTCGGTGTCTCAGAAGAAACCCTGGGGTTCCGTGGTGCGGTCCTGGAAGCCTGGCTGGTTTACTTTCGTTCTGGATTTTCCTGTTTCTGGGGCTCGAGTTTTCACATGATCACCGTATCCAGCCTGGCAAGGAGAACCACAAGCTATCCTTCCCTGCCCTGAGTTTTCATCTCCCGCTGGTAAAAGGGGGGTAGCAAGACTGCCTGCCCGCCTTGGAGAGTTGCCAGAGTGCAGGGACTGGATTCCTGTGCTGTCCCTTTGCGGGTAGCCTCCCTTAGTTGCCCGCCCTGGGTGGGCACAGGTGCACTGGGCCGCAGGCCCCTGCCCTTAGGGAGTCCCTGATTGATAACTGAGGTCCAGAGATAGGGATGCTCGGAGGCAGAGAAGGAGGAGGCCAAGCTTAGAGGAGATGGGCGAAGCCCTCACCCCAGCCTCCCCGATCTCATACGGTGGGGGGGACTTGATGCTGATAGAGAAGAGGGCCGGAGAGAGGGACGACTCCTCCTTCAGTGAAGCTGCTGGGAGAATTGGGTTGCCCTTATCTTTACCTTCTACCAAACCCACCAGTTAAACCCCCAGAAGAATCAAGGAATTAAAGGTGGAAGGTAGCGAGAACGCTGTTTATCGAAGGTAAACCTTTATCGGCTTGTTACAGTTCAGGTGGGGAGCGCTGCCCAAACATGAAACACTAGGAGAAATCACCAACAGGGGCAAGAGCTGAAAATGCCATACAGCTCGGTGTCAGAAGGCAGAATGTGAAGCTGAGAAGCTGGTTGCACAGCTGATTTCCAAACGGAACTAAAACGCGAATGAGGAAAAAAATAAATAAATAAATAAAACACGACTGAGGAAAGCATGAAGGAACCTGAAGTGATCATTTGTGTTGGGTTTGGGACAGACCATAAGCAGATAAAAAGTTTCAATCTTCCTAGGCACGGCAGAGAGGCAGACTGAAGTCAGGAGTGTGATAGGCGGCTGTGCTGCTGTGCTGGGCTGGGGGGCGGGGGTGGCTCGCTGCAGTCACAGTCACGGTGACTCTCTCCGAGGCTCTGTCCGCTCACTGGAGCGATCAATGCCCCTGAATGCATCCCAGCCCTCTGATGCAACGAAATCACTCACCACTTCTTGGAATCTATTCTGAGGAAATAAGCAGAGATGGAGGCAAAGATTTTTGTAAACAAAAGGTCATTTTCGTTTTATTTTAAATAGTAAAAAAAAAAAGAAAATTATTATTTTAAAAGTTTTTCCTCTCAGGAATTTTGAATGGAGACTTTGGAGCCAAATGTCTATCTAAAAATAGAACAGAGCTCTGGAAATAACAGTTGCGTCTACAAATGAAATGCCGGCAGCTCCCCAGTCAGCGCTCTCCCAGCCCCCAACCCCCCAACCAGGAGTCAGCCAGGAGGAGGCTGCAGGGCCCGTGCCCCAGGGAGGAAGGAGGCAGATAAAGAAAAGACGAGGCTTCTGTGGGTTGAAGTATTTTGCAGCATTAAAATGAAGTTTATGAAGGGTTTTTAATGACACCAGAAAGTGCTTACGATGTGAGGTTAAATGAAGAAAAACACAACCAGGGTATAAATATACGTATTTTGGAGTCCTTGCCACTCTGTAAACATACATACCCACCCAAAAGGGACTAGAGCCAAAAACACCCAAATGCTAACAGTGTTTATCTCTGGGTTAGTGGAACTGTAGGTAATTTTTCTGTGCTCCCCTCCAGTTTTTTATAAAGTCATAATTACT
Source organism: Mustela erminea (assembly GCF_009829155.1). Taxonomy (NCBI): domain Eukaryota; kingdom Metazoa; phylum Chordata; class Mammalia; order Carnivora; family Mustelidae; genus Mustela; species Mustela erminea. Next base: position 91,675,497 of record NC_045623.1, read on the forward strand.
TTCAGGAAAAGAAAATAGTATTTTTTTAAAAGATTTTATTTATTTGTTGGAAAGCAAGAAAGCATGAGCAGGAGTTGGGGGACAGACGGAGGGAGAGGGAGAAGCAGACTCCCCGCTGAGCAGGGAGCCTAACCCAGGACCCCAGGATCATGATCTGAGCCAAAGGCAGATTTTTAACAGACTGAGCCACCCAGGTGCCCCCCCAAATCTGTATTTTTATGCATATTTTTATAAATATACTTCAACGCTCCCCACTCCAAAATCATGAAGGTCTCTGGGTAGAAGGAATGGCACAAAGGCAGGGAAGCAGGGAGGATGATGCCAGACCTCCAAGGCCTTGAATGCCAAGGCCAACAGCTAGACCTTCACCTAGAGCCCCATCTGCTGCCAGGTTCAAAGGAGAGAGATCTGCCCCTTCTGGAAGGGAGAACAGAGTATTGTTCATCGCTCCAGGTGCCAACCTTCTGCGTTTATTCTCCACTCCCCCCAGGGAAGAGTTTCACACTGACCATCACCGTGTTCACCAACCCCACCCAAGTGGCCACCTACCACCGAGCCATCAAGGTGACCGTGGATGGACCCCGAGAACCCAGACGTAAGTGCCAAAGTCACTAAGCCCCCTGGGTGGGGGAGAAGAGCCCCGTGTGGGTGGGAGTGGGGGTCGGGGAGAGCAGCAGCCAAGGTCAGACAGATGGCACTGGATGCCTGGAGAATTCGCGCGTGGGATTGCAGTCCTGGGCTCCACATCCCAAAACACACCAGCAACACCTGACCCTCTGTGCTTAGCTCTGGACTCCTGGAGGCCAGCAAGGGTGCTGGGAGGGCAAAAGGCAGAATTAGCCTGGCGCCCTTCCCTGAGGAACGCCTGCCCGTGGAAGGGTGCGCAGATGGACAGTTAGAGGAGTATGGACTTGCAGTTTGCGTCTGTTGAGGAAAGGGTTCAGGGAAGGAACAGGCTTCAGATAGGGTATTTGTGAGGGGGGCCAGGCCAGGTTTGCGCTGCTCCACTCCAGCTTCCTCTGCCAGCGGCTGAGGGAGGGAGCCATCAAAAACAGGAGCTGGTCTGGCTGCGAGGCCGGATCCCCTCCTTGGAAACTTTCTCTGGATCTGTTACGTGACTTAAGTCACACAGAGCCCAGGCACTCTGACCCCAAAACCCATACTCAGGAATGCAAATTGATTCTGCAAATATTTATTGAGCACCTACTATGTGCAGGGAGTCCTGATGTGTGTGTTTTAGCATCAGAGTTGTGTTTCATTGCTTCTGCCTGCTGAAGGACCTGGAGTTTGCAGATTTACATCAGAGAAATTGGAGAGTGGGGCGGTTGCCGCAGAGTGGGCCAGAGGCTTGCATTCCATGAATGAATGAATGAATGAATGAATGAAACTGAGAACCAGCTGGCCCTCTCTGGACTGGCTGCTTTCCGACCAGCATGTTTGCCTGGACCGCCCCCAGATTTGCAGCGTGCTCAGTGTGGGGTATGGAAAGTGGCCCTGACTTTCTCTTTGTGATAGTGGCCCTTTGCAGTTCAGAAAACCCTCTCGCATTCATTATCTCGTGGGATCCTTGTGAGAGCAGAGTCAAACAGTCACCCTAGTTCGAGTGAGGAGAGAATCTAGGCCAGGGGATGTTGAGAACCTGCCAGGGCCTCCCATGGTCTGCTGAGAGGTGCCCTGTCTTCCCAGAGACAGTCTTGGATTTCCATTCTAAGCTGGGTGGACTTGGGGCAGGAAGACATAATGGGGACCTGAGCCCAGGAAGCTCTGAACAGGGGTGTGGCTATGCCAGGGTGTCATCAGTTTGGGCCACCCAGGCCTGCCCGGTGGGCTGGCCCCTTCCTTCTTGGGAATCGGGCTGGCTTGGCTCCCCATCTATCCAATTCCTGGTTCCATTCCAGGGACTGGCCACCTAGGAAGGGCATAATGCTCGGCCTAGTGGCCCGGGATGACTCCCTGTAGGCTCTCAGGGCACACCTTCCAACCTCCTGAGCTCCTGCATCTGGCCATGAGGCTCGCAGGCTGACATCTGCTCCGGCCATATTCCTGTTAGGATTGGCCTTGGGTGGATCCATGCCCCTGGCCTTGGGCTCCATGGCCTTGGACAACCCATGTGTTCTTTTTGGCCTCAGTTTTGTTATCTGTGAACTGGGTGGGTGATCCCAAGAGTCCCAAGAGTCTCAGGTGGTGATGGTTGGGAAGCCCTTGTGAGTTACAGGCCTCCATGGTGCAGAGAACAAGTTCTGAGTCAGCCGGCCTGGCTGAAGGACCCCAGGCAAGTTACTGGCATCTCTGGGCCTCCACCCCTCCTCCCAGAAGTGGGGTGATGCCCCCCACGCTGCAGGCCTAGAGATCAGTGACAGCATGTGGCTAGCATCTGGCTGTGGCAGAGGGAGGATCCGGGTGAGTCACTGGATCTACGGTGTCCTGTTATCCCCAGTACCTGACCGCTGCCATGCGTTCCCACCACCACCACCACCACCATTCGGGGACGGTGACCCTCTCTGGGTCAGCAGCAGCGTGGCTGCTGAGAAACCTAAGCCATGGCCTTAGAGGGGTAATGGAGGTGACATGCCAGTCTGTCTCCAGGGGCAGAATCAGGGCAGATGGGAGCCACGGTTGGGCTCCGTGTGTTGATGCCGCCCTTAGCAGCCACTCCACAAAGCAGCCGGTCCATGGAGGCCTGCGAGCTGGGGATCCTGGAGCTTGCTAGGAACGTTCCCTTGGGGCCCAGCAATGCCTGAAACCCCTCAGGGCCTCCACGTCCAGCCCTGCTCGGCCCAGAGCTGCCCACCCTCCCCCTGGAGGCCCCTGGATGAGGAGAGAGACTCAGGTCTGCCTTTGAGAGCCCCTAGTTCGAATCCTCTGCCTGCTCTTCTCTCCCCGGGTCCCCCAGACCTGAGACAGCCCTTCTGGGCAGTGAGCTGAGGAAGGAAGGGGTGACACAAGACAAAGCAGCAGAGGCCAGAGGGAGATGAGGCAGCAAGAGGAAGGAAAGGAAGCTGGGCCAGGAGATAGCCTGGAGTCGGAGGCTAGGCTGGCTCTGTGTGCTGAGGTGGTTGGCGCCCGTTGGCCTGGACTTGGGTCAGACCCATGTGTTTAAAGAGACTTGTTCAAACAAAATCTTAGCAGAAGCTGATTTCTAGAAAAGAGCCGCCATTGGGTGGGGTGGTGGGGAGCAGTTCTCCAGGCCGCCCGTCCCGAGGCCCTGCGTTTCTCCTGCCCCTCACTGCCCACCCAGGCCTGCAGGTCAGGTCTCACCAGCACCCTGGCTTCTAACCCTGACCTGGACTTTAGTGTGTGACCTTGGACAAATCCTCTTCCTTTCTGGGCCTCTCTTTCCCCACCTATACGAGGTAAGAGACCAGCTCAACACTGCTGGTTGCTAGACGTTCCCCATGCATCAGGCCTGGTGCAAAGTCCCTGCTAACAGGTCCTCAGTCACCCCAGGAGGGGATAGGGCAGGATACAGAGCCCCTTGCTCAAGTGTGAGCTTCAATGCCCCCCCCCAGGGGCTCCAGTCTAGGACTCAGGGAAGTGAGGGCTCCTTGGAAGGGCCTTCCCACCTCCCTGTGCTCATCTGTGAAATGGGGATGATAGTAGCTATTAATGTCTGTCCTGGGCATGAAAGGAGCTTGCAGCTGCCCAGCCGCGCAGGAAGTACCCAAACCCTCATGGATGATCACAGGATTTCCTTTCTGGGCTTTTCTCCCGCTTGGTGACTCCCAACCCCATGTGAGGGCTGAGCCTTCTGTGGGGTGAGAGTAGGGGCTGGTCCTGGGAGCCAAGGAGTGGGAGTCTACCTATCCCTGAGGCCCAGCTGTGGGTTCTGTGGCTGGGTCGTTCCCCTCTGGTGCCCTGCAGAGCATGCCCGACCTGCAGCCAGGTGGCTGGCTGGGTTTGAAGGCTGGCTTGGTGGCTTTCTGCCTGTGTGGCCTTGGTTTCTGAGGTTCTCAGTGCTGGTGTCCCTCACAGTCACCAGGGGCTGGTTAAAAAAGCAGGTGGCTGAGCAGGATCCAGGATTCAGACAGGAGGCAGCTCAGGGCCTGGCACTTCTGGCAAGGACCGTGGTTTAAGAATCGCTCCCCCATCTTCCAGGCTTAGCAGGTGCTGGTACCTGAAAGGGTAGGACCCAAGTTCTTAATCCTGCCTGAGGCAGAGGCGGGTGGTTTAGGCACCTTGCCTGTGGGCCCTTTCTTCCCAAAAATGTAAATGGAATGATTTCAACAAATATTTTCCTGGGCACCTTTCATGTGTCTGGCACTATTCTAGAAGCTGGGGATGCCACAGTGAACCCAGTAGACAGGCTCCGTCCCTCTTGGGTCTTAGACACTGGAGGTAGGGAAAGATGGTGAACAGTACTCTAGTCACCGTGGCCCACAGGGCCCCACCTGTTCTGTGTCCATTACCCCCTGCCTTCCTCCCTGCCATCCTCCTCCTTGCTTACCCCACTCTGGCCACCCCAGCCTCCTGGCTGGTCTTCCAACTGGGCAGCCACATCCCTGCCTCAGGGCCTTTGCACTGCTCTTCTGTCTCCCTGGAGCACTCCTCCCCAGACGCCTGGACGCATGGCTTGCTCTTTCCCACCCTGAATGAAGGTTTTACTCTAACTTCTCAGTGAGCCCTCCCCTGACATGTCGTTTCAAATCATACACACCCCTGCCCATACTTACCAGCCTCGATTTAACTTAGAGCCCCGATTACCTTCCAAGATGCTATAGAGTTCACTCATTCTGTTTCTTTCTTATCTCCCCTGACCAGTGTATATGCTCCACGGGGCAGAGTTTCTTTCCTCTGCTTTGCCAGGTACTGACCTAGACCCCAAAATACAGACGTGAGCACTTAGGAGGTACTCGGTAACTCTTTGTTGAATAAATGAAATAAATAAATGATTAACTGACTTAATTTCAGGTAGTGAGAGATCTTGGGAAGAAAAACAGAGCTGGGGGGAGCGGTGGAGAGCGCAGGGATGGGGCGTGGGCAGGGAGCGGAGGTGACGTTGGACCAGAGAGGTCTGAAGGAAGCAAGCCCAGAGCCAGTGGTTGCTGAGGGCCCCAGACAGCATGGGCAGGGGAAGTGACCCTAACCAAGCCTGTCTCTGGGCCTTTGAGTGTCCTGAAGTTGCCACAGTTTTGTTCTTAGCACCAGGTATGGGGAGGCAGAGGGACACCCGAGTCGTAGAGAAGCAACAGTTTGTGGCCCCAGCTCCCAGGATCCCCTAGATCCCCAGGGGAGTGCACCCAGCAGGAGGGAAGGGGTTAACCTCAGACCTCCCGGCTTCCCCTAATCAACCCCAGGCCTGCTGGAAGCCCCAGTTGCAGCCCTGGGAGGGAGCCGCTTGCCGCCCTGCCCGCTGGCCCCCCGCCAGCCCATTTCCCTGCCCAGCCACCGACCAGCTTTCATCTGCTCACAGGGGGCCGATTCAAGGCAGACCACCCGGGGCCCAGCACCCGCCCGCGATTCCGCGCGCGGTTGTTAAGAGTCGGGTGTAAATCTCCTGACAGGCCACAGAGCGGGCCTTGGGCCCGGGTGCCCCACCCCGCGGCTGAGCGGACAGTGGCTGCTGTGTCTGGGCTGTGACCGCACCAGAGCTGGGCCAGGCAGCCGAGGAGGCAGCCGAGTGTCTTCAGATGGGTGAAGGCCCCGTCACTGGGGCCCACATTGTTCCCGGCAGCCCATCCTGTTCCTGAGCCCTGCCCAACTCTGGTTCTCCCTGTTGCCTGCCCCCTTTGCCTCCTGTCCCTTTCCCACCCAGTGGAGGCAGAATGCTGAGCTGGCCTCCTGCTAGTGGAGCCTCACCGCCCGTCAACATAGCACTCCTCTCCTGGAAGTCTTGGGAAGCCAAGCTTCATGCAACATGCTGACAGTTACAGGTGTGACCTTGACCTCGTGTCTCCACTTTCCATCCTTAAAATGGGGCAATGGTCGCAGCCTCTCAGAGGGTTGTGACCCTTGAAGACAGGCACGGCCCACCTAGCACAGTGGCCCATGGTAGATGGTAGATGCCTGTGCAAGTGGTTGCCACTCTCATCACAGGGGCTGGCGGTGGGCCAGCGTGAAGGCAGGGCCATGGCCCCGATGGTTCCCCTAGAAGCACCGGGTTCCTGGGAGGCGCGGGGACCCCATGTTGGCCCAGCTGGTGGTGAAGAAGGATGTCCCGGAACTGGTGGTTAGGGAGCCCGCAACCCAGAACTTAGCCCTTGTCGTCTGCCTCCAACGCTGTGTGACCCTGGGTGAATCACCCAGTCTGGCTGGGCCCCAGTGTCAGCTCCCCTCTTTCTGACCCTCCTCATACATGTGTGAGGCTGGGCACCCCAGGAGGGGTGTGGAAGAACTGTGGAGCCCAGAATGCCTTCCTCCAGGGCCAAGGCCAGACTGCCTGTTTAATTCCTGCAGCACGTCCACACCCTGGGGAGTTAGAATGAGATCTCCTATTTTACAGAGGAGACCGCTGAAGCTCCAAGGGCAAGTGATCTCCCCCCTGATCACCAGTGGGTGAGAGCTGACTCGTACAGGCCTGGGCCACTGGAACCCACCCTTCCACAAATGGGGGGTCACAGCTCTAAGGGAAGCCATGTTGTAGGTGCAGGAGGCCAGCACTAGGCTTGGTGTGGTGGGCCACGGTGGGGTCTTACTTAGGTGGTCCCCCATCCTCCCTGCAAAGTGCTTTACTTTTAAACCCTGGGGGTCTGTCCTGCAGCTCACCCACACATTGGGGGCTGGACGGTATGAAACCACAGTACAGGTGTGGCAGCTGCGGCCCAGAGGAGGAGGTCAGTCAGAGCAAATTGTGGTTAGAGAGCAGGACTCTTGGTCCTGAGTCTCAGAGTAGGACGGGGCTTCTGCTGGAGTCCACTGAGACCCTCCCTTCTTCTCTTCAGACCCACCCTGCAGAGAGCCAGGCTGGGCCCTGGGCCAGGCTAGGCCTTAGAACCCACTGTCTGGTGCCCCTGATGATCAGAACCGGGGCCCCTTTCTAGCAGGATGGCCTCCAGGAAGAAGAGATGGTCTCAAGCCATCTGCGTGACCTCAGCACGTCCCTGACCCTCAGCCAGCCTCCGTTTCCTCACCTGCAGGACAGGGACAGCAGGGACCATGCAAGGTGGAACCAGGCAGGGCCGTCGGTGACTTAGATGCTGGAGCGGAGGAAGCATTCTGCGAGCTCTGGCTGCTGCTTTAATTTCCGGTCATGCTAGCTGCTGCTCAGAGCCTTCAGAGGTGCTGCAAGGGCTCGGGGCAGGGGCAGGGGGTCTGCCTGCAGGGGAGGGGCTCTCGGGGTGAGCCCAGAAGGGCAGGGAAGCGTTCCAGCAGGGGCTGCGCCTGCGCTGTGGCTCTGACGTGTGAGAGGCAGGAGACGCTTGAGAAGTGCCAGGCATGGCAGCCCAAGAAGAGGGTGGAGAGAAGGCTGAGCCTTCTTCCCTCCTGGAGGCCCTTGCAGGACTGGTGGCTGAGCTTCCTGATCTCCAGCCAGAGACTTGCAAAGCTGGAGGGGCCTCCGTGAGCCAGCTGTGCGGGGGGAAACTGAGGCATGGCGTGACAGGGCTGGGCCCCAGGTGACTGAGGGAGCGAGGCCAGAGCTCCCCCCCCAGCTCCCCCGGTGGGCGGCCGAATCAAAGAGGTCTGTTCTGTAGGGCCATCTTCCCTCGGGCACGGGAAGTTCCGCTCTGCTCCAAATGTGGCGGCCGGGCCCCGTGGCTCCGAGACTCTCTGGCGCCCTGGCCACGTGGAGCCACGTCAGCTTCCCGCCGCCCCTCCCTGCCAGTGGCCACAGAGTTCCACGGTGGCGAGGAAGCAAGTCCCAGCGTCCTGTGAGGATGGCCCCGCTCCGGGAAGCGTGTCCTTGGCGAAGGCTCCGGCCAGACGACCTGATTTCTGTCCCAGACCAACCGCTTCGCCTAGGTCACATCCAGAGGCCTCCGCAGCCCCCCCTGGACAGTGGGAGCTAAGAGGAGACCATCAGGAGAAAGAACACTCCCCGGACTCAGCCTCAGGGGCCCGCGCATCGGGGTTGGCTCTGCCAGCCTGGCTGTGTGTCCCCAACTCCCCGTCGCTGATGTGGCCCTGCCTCCCATGGCATGTGCTGGGGTAGAAGTGACCCACGTGGAGGGAGCGCGCGCATAGACCTTGTTCTGCCATAGAGGGGACACTACAGCTTCGGGTTGCAGCGGGGAGGGAGTGGGACTCGAGTGAGGCCGCCAGGCCGCACAGGCGGCAGGCCTGTCCTCGAACCTGCGTGGGCCATGAGCCTTGCCCTCCCTCCTCCGGCCGCAGGAGTAACTGTAAACACTTGGTACACAGTGTGACTCAGAGACACGACTTTGTCCCACAGTGACGATAATGACAAGGCCTGAGGTTTTGCACCAGTTTTCGTGGGGCCCCATTGGCTCACGGCAAGCTTGTGGTTGACTAAGACACCCAGAATCTTTGCACCCGAGCTGCACTCAGGTCAGTCTGCAGTCCCCACGTCTATCCGGCCGATTTCCTGCCTGTTGAGATTGTCCCGAATTCATTTGTCCTCTAGCTTGTCCACATGGCCCTGCCATTTTCGGTGGCCGGCGCAGCCGTGTCAACAACACATCTTCCCAGGCCCCATGACACTCCCCTAGTGACCACCCCCTGAGGGGTATCTGTTAAGCAGTCCTCAGTGGCTAAGCTTACCCAACCCACCAGAAAATGAAATCTCGAACTTTGAGGTTGCAAACTGGCAGCCCGTAAGCGGGACACATCCTACAAGTTGGTTCGGGGGTTTGGTTTTTTTTTTTTTTCTTCTCAGTATTAGAATTAATTGCCAGCATATAAACATTTCACATCAAAGCAGGTTTCTTCTGGTAAACTGGAAGTTCTGGCCACACTGGCCCCACCCCTACTGGCCCGAGTGGCACTTGGCCCTTCCACAAGGCACACCCTCTCCAGTCCACCCCAACTCCCCACCCGTCCCATGTGCCTCACTTATGTGACTTGCTGGGTCCCCACAAGCATCAGAGCCTACAGCCCCAGCTCCAGCTCCAGCTAAAGTCACCCCCAGCCTCCATTTGGCCCCTTTGCAATGGTCCTGGGAGCAGCCCAGGGAGCCTGGCTAGAAGCCAAGCTGTCTCATCCCAGTTGACAGTGTCCCTTGGGCTCCAGGTCTGGGGCATCCTCCGAGGAGAAAGTGGGTTCCCTGCTTCCTGATGACTTGCTGAGCCCTCCCAGGACTACATGCTTGTCTCTGAGAGCCCTCAGATGCCCGTCTGAGGTAGGGATGGGCAGGGAGCATGGGCGTCTCTGGTGCCAGAATCCATCACATCTCCATTTTGAAAATCAGGAATCAAACCCATTCTGAGGCCTTCAGCTCGGTTTCCTCGTTCCCAAGGGCGGTCATTAGTCATTTCTTGCTTTTCCAGGCCCCCAGCATGTTTCCAGGCCTCAGGACGGACAGTGAGGGCTTCTGTTTTCCTTCCCATCAACTTCTCTCCTCTTCCCTCCTTGTTAGTCTAGAAAACTTGGCATGTCACCGCAGACGCGAGGACTCAGGCAAGCCTTCCCTCTCCCTTAGCCCCTCCCCATGTTTCTTCTCCGAGGGACCCCAGATACAGGACCTCCTTCACCCTTCCTCGCTGTGTGACTGAAGGCAAGCCTCTTCACCTCTCTGAGCTGCAGTTCTCTTTGTGAAAGGAGAACCTGGCCGCCCTGCCTGCCTGGCCTCCTGCCTCCGGGCCAGGGTTGGGATCCCGGTCTGGGGCTAACGGCTGGTGTTTGGATGATCAGCCCATTCTAGTGTCTGCACGGGAGACACAAAGAGGTGTGAAGAGGGCCCGGACGCGTACAGTTCCTGGGAGGGCCGCAGGTGAATAACGGAGGAAATGGGCAAACCACGTAATCACCCATCCTAGGGCATGACGGGCTGAGCGAGCTGCAGCCTCCAGGGCCAGGACCGGCAGGACAAGGGACATCTGCTGGCGAGTGTTGAGTGTTGAGTGTTGGGTCCTCCTCCTCGCTGAGCCTTCCCTCTGCGCCGGGGAGGGCTTCCGAGGTAGAGCAGGAGCTCTGTTGTGAGCAAACCAGGCTGAGACCGTTCAAGAGGGTCTGTGAGAAACTTGCTCTGTGTTTTAACACATCTTTCCAAGACTAGAAAGAAAGACCACCAAACCGATCATATGGGGGGGCCTCCCCAGAAGTTAGGGGGTGTCAAAGGAGCCATAGTCTGAAAGGAGCCATAGCCTGACCTGTAGTTCTGTAATGCTTTCATTTTTGTAGAAGTTCGTGTGTCACTTATGAAATGTAAAATGAGTAATTGAAAAAGTGCGCGGGGCGGGGGGCATCCCCACAAGCTTGACGTCATTCAGGAAGCCGTGAGGGGAGCCTCAGCTAGCTGTACAGAGGCAGGGGCATGAGCACCCGACCTGGCCCACACCCCCGGGGCCTGGGAGATGAAGCTGGACCCCTTCCTGAGTGGTCCCTGGGAGGGAAGTCCTGGGAAATGCTCACAGTTTCTCCAGGTGTGATGCCCCCAGCCAGGGGCACTGGTCCCCTGCCCACAGCTTCCAGTCAGAGGCGGGAGCTCAGCCCTGCCCGGAAGTGCCCCATGTCTCTTCTCACCCCCCTGGATTTTTCCCTTCTGTCTGAGGCGGGGACAAGAGAGGCGCGCCCTGGGGGTCCCAGGGTGGCTTAGGGCTGGTGCACCTGGTGGTCCCACTGCAGGGCCACGTCCCGTTATTCTTCTAGATATGGGCAGTGGCGGGGGGGGGGGGGGTCTGGAACACTGGGAGGCAGAGGGTGACAGCCCGAGTCCCACAGGAGCCCCCTTGAGCTACTTACACAGGCCTGCTGCCTCGGTTTCCCCTTCTGCACAGTGGGTTCTAGAGGTTCAGATAGAAGAACATGAACTCCTCTTCAGGCAGGCAGGGGTGAGACAGACCATCACGACAGCCCCAAGGCAGCATGTCATGGCCATTCTCCAGAAAGCCCGTGGGGAACCTCAGCAGAGGGGTTGATAGTCACCTGAGGATTGCCCTACGGATGTCTCAGGTTGGACCTCGGGGAGAACCTCCCAGCAGAGTGAGGCAGTGGTGTCTCTCTGAGACTCTTGGGAACTAGCACTGATGGGCTCCCCATGCTCTGCAGGGCACCGGCAGAAGCTGGAGGACCAGACCAAGCCATTCCCTGACCGCTTCGGGGACCTGGAACGGCTGCGCATGCGAGTGACGCCGAGCACGCCCAGTCCCCGTGGCTCGATCAGCACCACCAGCCACTATAGCAGCCAGGCCCAGACCCCCATCCAAGGTACGGCACTGGGGGAGCCGGGGGGCAGGGGGCGGGATGGTGGAGGGGGCCCTGCGCATGGCCCTGCTTCCCCAGAACAAAGGCTCCTCTGGAGGTCATTCACTGCACTGCCTTGTTTTATGAAGGAGGACAGTCCTGCTCATGGCCTCCTCCAGATGATTTCCAGGGATACTCTGCCCAGACCTGGGATAGGCCCAGGGACCCTCACGGATAGACACAGGCCCTGCCTCCGGGAGCTCACGGTCTCCTGAGTGACGTAGGCATTAATCCCCGAGTGTACCCGTTAAAATTGGGGTATGACTTGTCTAAGGAGCCTGTGACAGACCTGTCCCTGCTGAAGAGCCCACGTGTCTCCCGTCTGAGGGAGGGGCAGTGGTGGGTGCCTCTGCCCGGGGCTGGGGCAACATTCTGATGCCATGACTGCACTCAGATAAACTTTGTAAATGGCATAGTGATGTCGCAGCGCTGGGGACACCCAGCAACGCCTAGGAAAAGTCCCCCCTTGGCCCAGAGACTTCTTCCAAACAGGAAAGACGAGGGAGGCTTCTCAGCTGGGTCCCCAGACAGCGTCTGTGTCCCCATTGCCTGGATGGTTGTGGCAGACACACTGAGGCCTTGCAGAGTGGACGGGTGCCTGGCACGGGGCAGGTCCATACACGGCTGGGTGAGGAGGATTGACTGTTCTCTGGGCCCTTGGATTGGGTTGGGGCAGAGAGCCCTGGTCCTCGGTGCCGGACAGAGCCAATCCCGTGAGTGGCCATTCTTTCCCGGTCGTGCGGGGCCTGCTTACGACCCATCTGACAGATGAGTGAACTGAGGCCTAAGAGATGAAGAGCCACTTGTGGGGGCCAGAGCCCATCGATGACCATGTCCAAAGTCCCCATAGCACCTCCTTCCAGGAACTTTCTGCACTGCTGAGGGTGCAGACGAGGGAGCCCCCACAGGAAGAGCCCGAGGTAGGGGTGCGAGCTGACTCCAGGCCAAGCTTGGGGCTTAACTGGGGCTCTCCACTAAGGGAGGCCTTGCCCCCGGCCCTTGTGTGCCAGGCATGATACAGTGGCCGGGCCTTGGTACAACCCCTTCTTTGCTGGGACAGGAAACTTCTATTCTTGGTCCTGCTGAGCCCCTCAGGTGAGGAGAGACCCATGGGCTAGTGAGTTTGAGACAGTTAGTGGCTCTAGAGCCCGATGAGGGGGGCTTGCCGCATGGGGGTCGGACCTCAAGAGACCGGGAGATGCTATCTCCTCTCCAGGTTCCTGCCCGCCCCCTGCCCGAAAGCCATCCTTGCTTCCATGTCCCGTAGGCCAGCCCTTGTCCAGGTGCAGTAGCCTAATACTCCAGGCCTTTCCCTGCCACATGCAGAGCTGGGACCCAGTGCGTATCGGAGCCCAGCCAGGGAGCCCCAGAATCTAGAAGGTGAGGGTGAACAGTGGCTTCCTGGGCAGCAGCTCCCATGGAAGGAAAACCTACCTCTCCCTGGCCACAGTTGCATGGACATGGCTTTGAAATCGGTGCCTACAAGAGCCTGAGGCAAGCCTCCCCACCCCCTGTCCAGAAGGGCCAGGCCAGAACCCCTGCCCCTACCTGGGGCTGTGGGGAGAGGAGGCTGAGCCTGTATGGGGCGTGGCTGAGCCAGTCCTTCCCCTTCTGTGGCATCCTGTGGCCCCTCCCTACACACACACCCACACCCACGGCAGCCTGTGTGGCCCTCTGCCCCTGCCAGCTCTCCCCCTCCCCGGGCCTGTGCTCTCTGGAGTGAACTTGCCATCAGGTAGACCTGGCTAGGGACCCAGCTATGTCAGGCACCAGCTGTGATCTCAGGCAGGTAACCTCACCTTGCTGAACCTCAGTGTTCCCATCTGTAATGTGGGGAGACGAGGGGTGTTGGCAGGGCTGGGTTTGGGGCCCCCTCATTGGTGTTGCCCCTGTGGTGGGATGAGCCCTCGCCCTCAGACTCTATCCTGGGGATCCCCCTCAAGTGACACCCCACTGTCACTTGTCTCAACGCCCCTTAATAGCTTTGACCCCCTGGCTTTGGTCACTAGTAAGCAGTGCTGAGGCCCCGACCTCTCCAGACGCCAGCCCCCAGCCCCCTCAGCTGTGGCTGCCCACGGTAGGGGCTTCTCATGGCTCAAAGGCCTCATTCAGCCACCATGCAGCAGCTGGGGCAATTTGGAGAAGAAAATAAACATTTCCTTCCAGTGTTGGGACTGGCTGCTCCTCAGCCGACCAGCTCGGGTTTCCCGGGGCTACTGGGCTGGGGGAATGGGGGCCGCACCCACAGGGGTGCTGAGGGCAGATACTCCCCCCTCCACCACCCCAGCTTGGCAGCCAGGCAGGAGAGGACATTGGCAGTCTGGGTGAGCCCAGCTCAGAGCCCACAGCCCATGGGAACTCCAGGGGCCACACCAGGCCCGGGTCCACCTTGCACAACCCTGAGCTTCCTGAGCCCTATGTTTCCTGGGCTGCAGACCTACTGCTGCGTTCTGGGGTCCCTGCTTGGGTTTCCTTTGTTTGGAGAATGGCGCTCCCAAGGCGTGAGCGGCACTCACTTCCTGCGTTCTGAGTGGGTGTATCAGCCTCGTGCTTGGCTCTGCTCGGGGAGCCAGCCCCTGTCCCCAAGGCCTTCTGCTCTGTCATACTGAGATGACAGTGGGGAGTTAAGCACCTCTCTGATCTCTTGCACTCCAGGGCAGCACGGACTGGCCAGGGGCCCTGTTACAGAGAATACTAGATGTTCCAGAAGGCCCCACTCATCTGGCCCCTTGACCCTATACCCACCCACCTGTAGCCTGGGAGCATTGCTCTGTTCTGATTCACGGTCGGGACCAGACCCAGAGCCCACTGCTAAGGCAACACCCCCAGTGGAGTCAGGAAGAGCCCAAAGCCCTGAGAAGTTACAGGTGTCACCTGAGGCCCCACAGCACCTTGGGCAGAGTTGGGGGAACTAGAGGCCTGAGGGTCCCTGCAGCTCACTGCCCCCAGCCAAGCCATGGTCAGAGCAGGCGGCACACACCGGGAGCCGCCCACGTGACAGGGACGGTCTCCCTCTGTGTCCTGCTCGGTGGGGGCGGCACGAGGGAAGGGGACCAGACGAACTTGCCCTTAGGACCTCTGCTGGGGGTTCCTCCACCTCTCTGCTGCTGCCCAGAGTCACCCCTCGACCAGGCCACAAGGCAGGAGGGTCAGGGACGCGTCCTCACAGGGCCCTGCATGGGGCAGTTCTCTTGGGTGCCCAGAGCAAGAGGTGTCCCAGCCAGTGCACAGGGCAACCTCAGTGGCCTCTGTTGTGTGCGGGTCTAAGTACTTTCCGTGTAGTAACTCACTTAATCCCTAGCACTGTCACTGCCTGTTTTTTTCATGTGGGAAGACTGAGGCACAGAGCAGCTAAGTGACTTGCCCAGTAAGTATCAGACCCAAGACAAGTGCTGGGCTGGGCTGCCTCAGAGACGGGACAGCTACCTATCAGGCACATGTCAGGGCTCAAAACAGGAGCCCTAGGATTTTGTGCCAGGTCCAGTGTGCCGTGTAACCCTGAGGCAAGTGCCTCACCCTCTCTGGGCCTGAGTTTTCCTGCCGAAGGGGTTAGACTCAATCCTAAAGCCCCTTTGAATGCTGAGGTTTTGGGGGGGGGGGCTGCAACTGCAAGAGTAGGGGACAGAGGCAAAGAGACCCTTGTCTGGGAGTCCAGAGAAGAGCCATACCTGCAGACACTAGGGCAGGACTGGGGCTGAACCCTGGGTCCCTCCGTGTGAAGGCCGGCTCCGGGCCACCAGGCCCCTCCAGCTGCCATCTCACTGTTGCTGAGGCAAACGAAGGTGGCATCTCTTCCCTGTCGGGCCACCAGTCAGCCCCAGTCTACAGGACAGCCCTGGAGGCCCAGGCCCGGGGCGAGGGAAGCTGCCTGAGCCCCGCCCGGGCAGGGGAGGTGCCTGCACCCAGCAGCAGGGAGTGGAAAGCAGAGGCCCCACGATGAGCTCCAGTCCTTCCTGGGCATCATTAGGAAAAACCATTCCTGGGCCTCAGTTGCCTTATCTGTAAAAGCAAGCTGCAGCTCCCAAGCTCAGAGCACCATTGGAGACTCTTCCTACCCGCGGTCTTACGAGCTATTAACGGGGAGGGAGGAAGGCAGAAGCGGCTCTTCACACCCCCAGGGGCCCCGGGGGGTGGGGGGACCCACCTTCATGCTCTAGAATGCTTCTGAGCTGCTGGGCTATAAAGAGGACTCCACAAGGAGAAAGAAAATTCCTCCCCCTTCTCCACCTGTCCGGGGAGGTCCCCATGGCCACCTACAGCCCAGGCAGCCGCTCCCACCTGCCTCCCAGGTGGGGCTGGATTCCGAGTCAGGCAGGTTCCAACGCACCAGCAGCCCAGGGCGGGAAGAGCCCAGGCAAATCTAGAAGCAGGGAGTCCTGCAAATGGCCTGTGAAACAGAGCCCCGAGGTCAGTCTTTTTTTCCCCCACTTAAGATTTCCTTATTTATGTGAGAGAGAGAAAGAGCACATGTGCTCAGCGCAGAGGGGCAGCGGGAGGGTCTGAAGCAGATTCCCCTTGAACTTGGAGCCCCGCGCGGGGCTCAATCTCACAGCCCTGAGATCACAACCTGCGCCGAAACGGAGTCAGGCACCCCACCAGCAGGACCGCCCAGACGCCCCTCCGCGGGTCGTTTCGTCAAGAGGCCCTCCTGGGGTGCTGCCAGGCCATGACGGACTGTCCCCCTTGCTGTCCCCCAGGCACCTCGGACTTGAACCCGTTCTCCGACCCCCGCCAGTTTGACCGCTCCTTCCCAGCGTTGCAGACCTTCACGGAGAGCCGTTTCCCCGACCCCAGGATGCATTACCCCGGGGCCATGCCGGCCGCCTTCCCCTACAGCGCCACGCCCTCGGGCAGCCTCAGCGTGGCCAGCATGCCCACCACCGGCCGCTTCCACCACACCTACCTCCCGCCGCCCTACCCGGGGGCCCCGCAGAACCAGAGCGGGCCTTTCCAGGCCAACCCGTCTCCCTACCACCTGTACTACGGCGCGTCCTCCGGCTCCTACCAGTTCTCCATGGTGGCCGGCAGCAGCAGCAGCGGGGGCGAGCGTTCCCCGACCCGCATGCTGGCCTCCTGCACCAGCAGCGCCTCTGTCGCCGCGGGCAACCTCATGAACCCCAGCCTGGGCGGCCAGAGCGACAGCGTGGAGGCGGACGGCAGCCACAGCAACTCCCCTACCGCCCTGAGCACGCCGGGCCGCATGGACGAGGCCGTGTGGCGGCCCTACTGACCCCCCCCGGGGTCCAAGCAGATGGCTCCCGGCGGAGGCAGGGATCCCACGAAACTTCCGGACAAGTGGCTGGCCCGGCTCGAAGCTCCAGGCAGGAGTGGGACTTACCGCTCCAGGCCAGTCATGGGCGCAGGGGCCACAAGGCCTGGGGCCTAGTGCTGGTGGGCGGCTCTGAGAGCATCCAGTCCAGCCACGTCATTGTACAGATAGGTAGGGACCTCCCTCAGGACGCTGCCCCTAGCCCAGACCCTCATCATCTCATCCCACGTTCCTGTGGGAAGGTTATCCTCCTGCCGCGCCCCCGGAATGACCTGGCTCTCCCCAGCCATGCCCGGTGCTATCACAGGGCCCAGGTTCCCTGGGGCAGAGACCATCTCTGTTCCAGAGAGAGGTGGCTTTTGCCCACACGGCTTGGCCTCTGACCCACGGGGCCCTGGAAAGACCTCCCCACCCGCTCCCCTTCCTCAAAGACCCTGTACCCGTGGGCCCAGCCCTTCCTTAGCATTTATGCAAATTGAATC
Source organism: Mustela erminea (assembly GCF_009829155.1). Lineage (NCBI taxonomy): Eukaryota > Metazoa > Chordata > Mammalia > Carnivora > Mustelidae > Mustela > Mustela erminea. Next base: position 91,692,543 of record NC_045623.1, read on the forward strand.
AGAACTGGAAGGTCTCTCCACCCCTGAAAGGGTTTCCCTTCATTGTATGGATGGGGACAGGGTCCATCCAAGGGCCCCTGGAAATCACTGGCAGAGATGGGATGAGAACACCCTCAAGCCAGTCTCCCCCCCCCCCCCCCGCCCCCTACCCACCGCCCCGAGACCTACCCCCGCCAGCTCTGCTTCCCTAGAGTTCCTAACAGCCGAAAGCTCCCATCCTGTCTCAGCTATCTGCGGGTCCCAGGCCCCCCAGGAGACTAGCCAATGGCAGCAGGTCCCTAAAACCAGGAAAAACACCTGCAGACAGGTCCTCTGTGCACTTTACCAGCCCAAGGCGTTTGCCCTCTGTTCTCTTGGTGGAGGGCCAAAGATCCCCCCTACCCTTGCCCCCAGGCTGGTCTCAGAATTGCCATTTGTGGAAAGAGCACGGGGCCCAGAAAGGTCCTACCAGAAGGCATTGGTGAGAGGTCACAGGGTCAGATTTCAGCTTCCCCGTCCCACCTTGGTCCAGGCAAGCTGTGCACACTCCACAACCCCAGGCTTGTGGGCCGGCCCGGTCAGATCTTCTAGCCTCTAACAGGGTTCCATCTTGAACCGGTCTGGGCTCCAAAAGCAGACTTGGACAAAAACCAGTTTTTAAAGCTGATTTTAGAATAAGAAACATCAAATATTTTCAAACCCCCGGTCTCTTAGAGGTAAAGCCTTGCAGTAGCGAACAGCATCCTCTCTGCCTTCTGGGAGTGGCATTGTCAGGCCCTCCGGCATCCCACCAACTCCCACCCAAGGGCCCATGTTGGTGGGGACCCAAGGGAACCCCAGGTGACACTAGAACTCACATCTGCGGCTCTCAGATACCCACCCAAGAGGAAGTAGAGAAGTGGGGTGGCGGCAGAAGGGCCGGCCAGCACCTCAGCTCGGCACAGCCCCTAGCCTCAGGAAGGAAAGTGTTGCCCCTTCAGTTTGCAGACAGGAAAGCAGGACTTGCCCGGGGCTTCAGGCTACACAGATACTCGAGTCTGAGTTTAGTTCAAAAAAGGCAGAAGTGGAAAAGGTTGAGAAAACCTGTCAGGGCTAGACAGCACGTAGCGTGTGGTTTTCAGTCATTGTTTCAGCCACATCCTCTGTGGATATGACAACCTTTCCTCCTCCATCGTCGTCTCTGTGAGAGCTCTCTGCCAGCCACGCCACACACCCCCGCCCCCAACCTGAAACAGAGGGCAGCTGATGTGCCTGGCTATGCACTCTGGCGAGTTAGGAAGTCCTTCTGGTGATCTTACACCCGGCCCGCTGCAGTTTCTCTGGGCCTGTCCTCACTGGAAAAAAACAGTCTCCATCTCAAGATAGCTGCTGGGGTGTCCTGCTGACTCCCCACACTCGGGGGGGGGTCCCCACCCCTTCTCAGGAAGCAGCTGCAAATCCATTGCCCTGGTCCCCTCACCCACTCCCCCCCCTCTCGCTTCTTCTCCGTGGTTGCAGACTGGCCCCAGGCCTGCGTAGGAGGCACCCTTGGGTTCCCAGTGCCCAGCACTTTGTAGCCCCACTCCGGATTACTAGCCCTTCCTGAGAGCCAAGCCCTGGTAGGGGCAGAGACAGGAAATAAATGCATCCCTCCTCCCACATGCCCGCGCCCCCTCCCACAAGTAAAAGTGATGACAGCCATGCCGAGTCTGGTTTTAAGGCCCATAGTGGGTGCAGACAGCTCCGGCTGCTAGAAATGGGTCCTTATTTACAAGGCTGCTTTAAAGTTGTCCCAGGCGAACACACTGATTTAGAAAGCACAAGGAAATGGAGAAGTTTTGATAACCATATTACTGTAAACTTGGTGGTGGCGGGTACAGACCCTTGGTGACATACTGTCATGTCGAGGTGTTAACACCTGCCACATGCACATCTTCGGTAAAACCGTCCCAGAGCTGGGAAGGGGGTGGGGGGAGGGTGGAACCTGCTTTGCACTATAATTTGCTTAATGTGTTTGTTTTCGATGCACAACTTGCTGTATGGTACACTGTTCATTCTCTGTCTATTTAACTGTAAAATGGAATTTTGACTGATTTGTTACAATAATATAACTCTGAGATGTGTTGAAGGATCCCAGTGCCAGACTTTAGAGCTGGGGGGGGGCGGGGGGAAGGGCAGGGAGACCTCCCACTGTGGCCAAGGACGAACAGGGCAGCATCTGGGAACAAGAATCCGACTAAACCCACTGCTTAGGAGACCTCCAGCACCCTGGCCTCCGTGCATCCAGCTTCATCAGTAATGCCCACAGAGACCGCTCTGGGCAAGCGAGGCCCCCTCCTGGTGTGGCCGAAACCCAGGAGGAACGTCAAACAGGTCTTCAGGGTGCCACTGCCCCTCGCAAGTGGCCCATGACTATTCATAAGTAGACCGGAGGAGCAGTGTACCCCATGTTTCTCCCCCAGCTCGGAGGGAGGCAGGGGCAGAGGTGGGTGGAGGGAGTGCAGCCGCGGGGCCCCCTCTGGGGCCTGTGTTCACTGGAACAGGGACAGTTTAACAGCGGTCTGAACTACAAAGCAGGCAGCTCTGTCAACTCCCCCAGTTTGCAGATGAGACAGTTAAGGTGCAAAGAGGGGGGTGTCACCTGGCTTCACATCTCCCGAGTTGTTTGTGGTTGGCGGCAGGCACTGTGTGTGTGACTGCATGGGGACCTGCCTTGGTCCCTGACACCTGCCTTGGTCCCTGACACCTTGGTCCCTGCCCCCGCCCCCATCGTACCTGTCCAGGTGGGACCCGACAAGGGGAATTTTCATAAGAACAAACCTTATTCTCTAATGAGAATACTTCAACACTAATCCCAAGACTTTGCCCCTTTCCGTTAGGTTGGTCTACCTGAAACCCAACACCTAACAGAAGTTTCCATTTCTTCCACCTAAAACTTTGATCCAGGCCCCTGCCCCCAAGGCACCCCTTGGGCCCCAGGGACGGCAGGTTGCCTCTCAATAAGCCTCCAGCCACAGCTGCAGAATTTTTCTGCGAGGGCTCTCCGGGTGGTGTCTGCCAGGGATGAGCACAGCTGGTCCCTAACAGGCCAACACTCTGTTTCCATGAGTGCGTTGAGCTGGGGCCATTTTGTAGGCAATCTTGGACATTAGGAGGGGACCACAGTTCAAGCCCACCCCACCCCCCCGCACCACCACACTTTGGTGCCACAGCTGATGGGAGAGGAGCTGTGGCTTCTAGAGCCCCTGACTCAAAGCTCCATTGCCTTCCCCAAGCAGGCACAGACCAGCACGCCCAGCGCTTCCAAGGGGAAAACAGGCAGGAAGAAGTCCTGGGACTTGCTTTTGGGGGGGGGGGGGGCCGGGGTTGCTGTCCAAGAGCTTGAGGGCTGTGGGGGCAGTGCTGCAGTAACCACAGTGGCCTGCAGGTGGCAGCAGACAAGGACCCTGTGGGGGTCCCTCAGGGCGGTTGTTGCAGGGACTTCCTAATCTTGGGAGGTTCGTCAGAAGGGCCTGGAAATGTCTTGGTTGGAAGAATTGGCTTTCCCCGCTTCAGCTGTGCAGCAGTGGGTGGTCCCTGGCCCTGTCTGAGCTTCCTTTTCTATTCAAACAGTACCTGAGCATACACTGCCAAGCCCCAGTGGGTGTGTGGAATCACAGGTCTGTGATGGCTAAAGGCTCGGTGTACACAGCTTGAAGGAGAGGTTGACGGCCCTAGTTCAGCAAGCCCGGAGTCCTGGAGCCCTGGCCAGTTGCCCCCATGTCCCTAGAGCCGCCATCAGGAGCTCAGGACAGGAAGCAGCCCATTCAGGATGAGGAGGTCACTTTGTCCCGGAGTCTGGGAGCCCCTTGGCCTCCAGCAACTCCAGGAGTTGCTCTGGGCTGAGGAGTGTCTACAGTGTCACCAAACCCCACGCCTGCCCCACAGCCTCTGTGCTGGCCTGGCCACAGGCTGAGCGTGGCAGTGCAGGCTTTTGGACTCCCAGGGGTGGCCTCCTGGACACGGGGATGTGCTTGGCACCCCCTGAGAAGGGATGTGGGCCCCAAACAGAGGACTGCCCACCCCTCCCTCCCACCCCAGCCGGACTGCAAATGCAGGGCTTCGGGCCATGGGGATGGCTCTGGCTTCTATTCTGAGAGGGACATCCTGGAGGGGCTTTATGGCTCGAGATAGTGACACGTGCCCGAGGGGGGAAATTGTGAGGGTCTTAGAAGACTCCTGGGGGGCCAGCAGGGGGTATCCTGGGGAGGGTCATGGCTGGACACAGACCCCATAAACACAGGCACCCAGGTCTCTCCCCTCCCCCCGGCACGGCCCAGGGGACAGCTCTCAGCCACACCAGACACCCGCTTGGCCACGTGAGCAGGGAATGGCACCTCAGCGGGTCGGTTCATTTTGGGGTCGTAAATGAAATGAGCTGTCAAACAAATGGGAGTGGGGGCAGCCAGAGTGAAAGAATGAACTGTTCCTTGCGGAAACCCGGAGTGCCCCCATTCCTCCCCCATGAGGGCCAGGGAGTTGGAAGGGGGAGGGGCGCACCCCCCAACATCCGCACCCACACCTGTGTGGTCCAGCAGCTAGAGGAGCCTGGGGGGCCGGATTCCAGGCTTCCTATTTTTAGTTTTGCAGCTAAACTCGTGCTGTTTTATATATTTATATTCACCCGCAGAGAAAGCCTGCCCTGAGGCCGGGCCGGGAGGAAGGCTTCAGGGGCAGGGGAGTAGAGCAGCCCCAGAGCCAGTTTTCTGGAGCCACCCTTCCTTTGTGCCCACACGGGCTGCTGGAAACAGTTGTGGCCTCGCTGGCGTCCTAATGGATGGCAGCTGTCTGGGCCGCACCACGCCACTCTGCTCTTTTGGCCTAATGTCTGCAAGGCCTTAGCCAGACTTGTTCGCTCTTTTGCAAAACAGAGCCTCAAGCCCCACCATACCACCAGCTGCCACACGGCAAGAAGAAAAGGCAAATAAGTCACAGCCATGCTCTTGAGGAGCCCATAGGGCTGACAGGAGAACAGGTGTGCTAACCCATAGAATATGTGAGTGGATGAGACAAGATGGAAAGATCAGGAAGTTCATCCAGCAGAGATGGGGCAGCTGGGCCTTCTAAGCAGAGGGCACTGCCTGCACACAGGCCCGAAGGACAGGAGCATGACGGTGGGAAAGGTGGAGTAACAGCGACAGGATGGGAAGACAGGTGGGCCCGGGTCCCAGGGGCCTGAGGCCAATTGGAGGGGATTTGGTTATACAGGGACCGGGGAGCCAATCTGAGGTGTGGGGCACATGCAGATAGGTGTGTGTTGGAGGGGATAGCACTGTGGTGGCGTGGAACGTGGGCTGAATGCAGGTGAAGAGACCTGTTCACAGGCTACTGCAATAGTCCAGGCAAAGGAGGGCAAAGCCTGTGCAAAATGGCGGGAGGAGGAGTAAAGCGTTCCGAAGGCACTTTCAGCACTAAAGTCACAGGAACGACCCCATGCCCCAAACCTCAGCTCTGTCTTTCTGGGTTTCTCAGGGTTTGTAGCAGCCGATGGAGCCACCGGAGACAAGGTTGCAATAATAGTTTGCAATAAGAGTTTTAGTTCTTACCAGCTGTGCAAAAACAGCCCTGACCTCTCCCTGACCTCCCACTCCACAGGTTGTCCTGTCTCATGACATCCCCCTGACCACGACACTCAAGACCACCGGCAGCCTCTCAGACTAAAGCTTTCAGGTTCGGAGGCTCGTCCAGCCATCCTACTCTCCACCGGGCCTGAACATGTAATAGTTATAAGACCCTGAGTTTGAGGTTCCCAAGTTCTCTATATTACAAATTGTAAAATCACATTTAAAATTACACTAAATAAGGGGGCGCCTGGGTAGCTCAGTCGGTTAAGCATCTGACTCTTTGTTTCAGGTCAGGTCATGGTCTCAGGGTCCTGAGATCGAGCCCTGTGTCAGCCTCTGTGCTAGGTGTGGAACCTGCTTCAGTGTCTCTCGAAAAAAAAATTAAAATAAAATTTAAAAAAAACACACTAAACAATACATAGTCATGGGAGAAGAAGGAGATAATACAGATTACCAAAAAGAACACAAGAAAAATTTACTACAATCCCACCCCTTCAAAGATAATCATTGTTAATATTTTCAGTGGGTTTTTTTCCCCCATCTAGAACTCTCTTTTCTCTAAATATGTAAACACTTTTCTAGGGATAAACAGTTTTTAGCCTTATATACATTGTGTAACAGTATATCAAATAATGTATCTTAAAGATAGAAACAAAAGTAATCTAGAATGAAATCACTGGAAGGATGGGGTTATAGCTGTTTTCTATATTCTTCATTTTTTGGTGTTTTCCAAAGTTCTCCAAAATGAGCACATTTGTCAGTGAGATCACATACTAAACTTCTAGACCTTGATAAATATCCAAGCAGAGGAGTTCAAGATCAGATTTGGACCAATGCTTTTGACAATAGCTGAGGCATCACCACTTCCAGGAAGCCTTCCTTGATAACTCCATGCTTTCTCTGGGCATTTATCTTTGAAATAAGAACAACAACCACAACAATAACTGATACTGCCTGGCAAGCGCTGTTGTCAATATTTTGTCGTTTTTAACTGAGCTCCTTGAGGTTTATGCTATCACTGTCCCCATTTTACAGATGAGGAAACTAAGGACCAAGAACAAAATTCCCTCCCAGTCCTAGTGAGGGCGGAGCAATACCTGAAAAGTCTGTTTGCTTCCCATCAGCTGAAGGTATTAGGGGCTCAAAAGTAAGAACTGACTTCAGGGAAAAGGCACTATTTCCTGCACATATGAGTTCGTACCCCAGGGCTCATACTTGCATAAAGACTGATCATTAAAATGGAAAAGGAAAAAAGAAAAAGAAGTCAAAAGGAAAAAAAGTCAAAAAAGGAAAAAGAAATTGCTTTGTAATTTTTTTATCTTTTGTTTTAAAAACCAGGAGCAGATGGGACACCTGGGTGGCTTGGTTAAGCATCTGCCTCTGGCTCAGGTCATGAACCCTTGCTCCTGGGATGGAGTCCTGCATTGGGCTCCTTGCTCAGCAAGGAGTCTGCTTCTCCCTCTCCCTCTGCTGCTCCCCCTGCTTGTGCTCTCTCTCTCAAAGAAATCTTAAAAAAATAAAACAAAAAGCAGAAGCAGAAAGGATACAAGGCTTCATGGCCCTTTCACTGCTTCTGAGAGGGATGTGTCTGCCTTTCTGGGTCGTGATTCTCAGAGTCACGAAGCAGGAAATCAAAAGACGGAAATCCGTGTCTCAGCACCCTCTGGTGACCCCCCAGGCCCTCCTTCCCCATTTGAGAGGACGCCCCATGAATGAGGCTTCCTTGGAGGTGAGCCGCGGGGCCCCCTTCCCCCCAGATCTGCACACAGGGGGCCCTATCTGCCAAGGTGGCGGTCTCGCCCTGCCTCACACAAGTTCTATTTCTTTTTCCATGAAAACAACTCAGTCCTAAATCACCAATGCCTGAAATTAGAAAAATACGAGGCCCATATTATCATAAAATGATTTTAACACAGTGGGGCCTTCCTGGTGGCAGGAGGGGTAGCCGAGAGCTCCATGGCGACCCCTTCCAGTCACAGCCCCTGGAAATGCTCAGAGGGACGCGAAATTTGGTTTTCATTAGCAGCGAATGTGAGGAGTTCTGTCGCTCTGAATGGACCTTTGATTCTGGCTGGCGGTGGAATCTTTCCAGGGCCCAGTGAGTTTTGTTTTGTTTTGTGTTTTTTTCACAGAAAATGGGCCAGGCCCTCCTCGCTTATATCTCCCTGGACTACGCGGGGATTGGGCAACACCCCAACCTCTTGACTTCTAAAGTCAACACCTGGGGCCGGCAAGAGAGGCACCGAGACCATTCGGCTTTATTGACTCTGAGGTTTTATTAAAAATGTTATGTTTCCTTGAGGTCTGCGCCAGACCCAACAAGAAGACCAGCCAGTGAGGGGCTGGCCGGGGCCAAGGGGATTTTCAGCACCTGAAAGACAGCCTACCTTGACCTGATTTCTCCCACCCCAGTGACCCCCAGAAAGGGTCTTTGATTTAGAATCTCCACAGGATGCCTGGGTGGTTCAGTGGGTCAAGCCTCTGCCTTTGGCTCAGGTCATGATCTCAGGGTCCTGGAATCGAGCCCCGCATCGGGCTCTCCGCTCAGCGGAGAGCCTGCTTTCCCCTCTGTCTCTGTCTGCCTCTCTGCCTACTTGTGATCTCTTTCTCTGTCAAATAAATAATAAAATCTTTTTTAAAAAATTAAAAAACAAAAAAGAATCTCCACAGAAAACCCGAATTCTTCCCTTCTGTCCACTTCAAGTGAAAGAACATGGCCTGCTCTTTTATTCACTCGGTGGGTGCTGGTTCAGCACCCCTGGGACCGTTGGGTGCCTGCGAGGCAGCTACGAAGTCTCCTAGTCCCAGCCCCACACAGCAGCAGCCCTCGGTAGAGAGGAAGGCCATAGTCGAACCTGTCACCTGATTTCAGATAGTAATAAGGGCTGTAAGACATAAAATAGGAGAGGGAACTGGCGGAAGGCTAGAGCTCGGGACCTGCCCATCTCAGCTGCCAGGCCTGCTGTGGTCTCTCCAGTGGGCAGACCCACACAGTGGCTGGAATTGGGTATGCGGCTACTGATTTAGTCAAGACTTTCTTCGTGACGCCTGGCAACAGCGAGAAGCCAAAGCCGTTGACCCTTATAAGGCAGGGGCCGCAGTACACCTTCCTGGCCCTGCCCCGTTCACCATCAGATCATGGCCAGGGGACTGTCTTAGCTCAGGTTTCTGGAGGCAGGTCCGGAGGTAGGGCTCTGTGGGCCATGGGCTTTCAGGAGTGGAATGAGGGCAGGGGCACAGAGCAAGGGGAGAGAGCTAATCAGCGAGGTCTTTGGGCTGGAGTCGGGCCTCACTCTGGTCTCCCAGGGGCCTCTGAAGCATGAACTGCCCATTGAGGCGCCCCTCCCCCACCAAGAGCCCAACTTTTGGACTCACTCCAGGGTCAGACAGTCAGACTGTGGCTTGCCAATCCCCAGGAAAGATCTCTACTGTTGGGCAGAGAGTAGGTCTCCAGAGAAAGGAGCAGATGTGCGCTGTTAGCAGCCAGCACTCACACAATGTCTGCATGATGGACGTGGGTGATGCCTGTGGAATGCCAAGATGAACGAGGACATGGTCATGGAAGCTTCTAGAAAGTTACCCACATGCCCTTCATGGGCCAGTGCCCGCTTCCCCTGCTGCTGTGACTCTAGGGAGCAGAGAATGGCAAGCCCATGTGTGCCAGCCCCATGAAGACTCAGGGGTCCATCATGTTGATGAAGCTATCAAGAGCCAAGGGGCTGAAGCTGAGCTGTCACCTCTGAGACAACGCATATTGTTGTACCTTTCACCTTCTACCATGCAGTAGGCCAAAAAAAGCCCCCCAAAATATTTGTCCATGTTCAGTCCATGAAACCTGTAGATAGTATCTTATTTGGAAAAATGTGTCTTCACTTTAAGGATCTCAAGATGAGGATATCATCTTGGGTTATCTGAGCAGGTCCTAAATCCAATGCCAGATGTCCATGTAAGAGATACACAGAGAAGAGGAGGAAGCAATGCGACCACAGAAGCAGAGATTGGAGTAACGAAGCCAGTGAATGTCTGGAGGCACCAGGGGCTAGAGAAGGCAGAGAACAGGTTCTCCCCAGGAGCCTTCAGAGGAAACACAGCCCTGCTGACACCTTGATTTCAGGCTTCTGACCTCTAGAACGTGGAGGAATCCATTGTTTAAAGGCACTGACTGTCTCCATCCTCTTTGAGTTTGGAAGCAGCATATGCCACACTTGGGAATACTACTCTGCCCTATTTACTAGGTGATTAGAATACTAGTGGTTTTTTAAATAAGATTTTATTTATTTATTTATTTGACAGAGATCACAAGTAGGCAGAGAGGCAGGCAGAGAGAGAGGACGAAGCAGGCTCCCTGCCGAGCAGAGAGCCCGATGCGAGGCTCGATCCCTGGACCCCGGGATCATGACCTGAGCCAAAGGCAGAGGCTTTAACCCACTGAGCCACCCAGGTGTCCCACTAGTGGGTGTTTTTAATTGTGTTAAAATACACAATTTACCATCTTAATCACTTAAGTCTACAGTAGCCATCCTAAGTGGCATCAAACAGATTCACACTGTCATGTGACCATCTCAATCATTCACCTCCAGAACTCTACACCTTGTCCAAATGAAACTCTAACCCCATTAAACAACAACCACCCAACTCCTGGCGGTCAACTTTCTCCGTGATCTTGACTATTCTAAGTACCTCATTTAAGTGGACTCATACGGTGCATGTGCTTTTGTGACTGGCTGGTTTCACTTAGCATAATGTCCTTAAGATTCATCCACAGAGTAGCATATGACAGAATCTCCTTCTTCTTTAAGGGCAGATATTATTCTATTGTACAGATGCACTACATCTGGCTCACTCATTTATCCCTCGGTGGACACTTGGGTTGCCCCCATGCTCTAAGTATTTTAACGCTTCTATGAACACGAGTGTACAAATATCTCTTCAAACCCTGTGTTTCATCCTCGAGGGTACATACCCAGAGGTGAAATGGCTGGATTAGACGGTGGTCCTACTTTTAATGTTTGAGGAGCGCCATACTCTTTTCCACAGCGGCTGCCCCATTTCACATCCCCACCAACAGTGCACAAGGCTTCCAAGTTCTCCACATCCTCACTGTCCTTTGTTAGAGAAAGCGATCAGCTTTGAGACAAGAGAGAGACAACTCTGACAACGTACTACGATGCCTTGCTCTTCAAGCCACACAATCGAGAAGATTCCACAGAGCAAGAGAAGAAAATTGGGCGGAGTCATTGGCGAACCCGGTAGAAGTGTGCTAGTGCGGACCCCTAGGGTTGTCAGCAGCAGAAAACAATTCTCCTTCTGAAAAACAGTGTTTGACCTGCTACTGGGTCCTAAGAAAGACTGAACACTTGGGACATTATTACTTGACCTTCCAGTGTGGAGCTAGGGATGATCACATCCACAGGACATAATAGTAGGAGGGCATAGCAGCAACCCCATGTAGAATAGAAATGGTATACTGCTTCGACTCGGGACTGGGCAGATCCAGAGGAGCCAAGCAGGTGAAGAGGTGTGTTGGACCCTCCCTCCCCATGTCACCTGCTTCTGTCATCCCTTTCTCTATCTCTAGCCATACCCCTATGACCTCATGGTCACAGTTCCCTACAGTCAACTGACAGAGAAGCAAATGACAGGTTTGGTTCATGGGCCGGCCCACAGGACTATGAGCGAGGCATCTGGTCACCCCCATCGTATGGAAAAAGAAGTGCTTCTGTCGGCACTAACTCCCACGCTCAGATCCAGGCTGTTAGAAGAAGAACCACACAGGAGGCTCTCAGAAACAGAGTGTCAGCTGCAGCCTTTTCCCAGTTATGCCCTTGGCATTGCCTGGTGTCCCAGATGGCATTTTCTCCCCTCCAAAATTCATGTCCTTCCTGGAACCTCAGAATGGGATCCTATCTGGAAATGGGATCGCTACAGATGTAATTAAGATTAAGTCATACGGGAGTGAGGCGAGCTTTTAATCCAACAGTGTCCTTATATGAGGAAAAGACACAGAGACAGAGACCGGACTGACGTTCTACAAGACAAGGGACACCAAAGATTCCCAGCTGCCACCAGAAGCCAAGAGAAAGGCTTGGAAGAGACTTTCCCTCAGAGTCTCAGAAGGAACCAACTCAGAGGACACTTCAGTCTTGGACTTCCAGTCTTCGGTCTGTGAGAGAATACATTTCTGGTATTTTATGTCACTCAGTGTCAGGCACTTTTCTATGATAGTCCTAGGAAATGACTATATCTAGGCTGTGTGGGTGATGAGAAGATGGGCAGCACATGGAGTCTTTAAAAAAAAAAAAAAAAAAGAATCAAAAATAGGTGTTCAAACAAGTACTTGGATGCAAATATTCCCAGTAGCACTCTTTGCAACAGCCACAAGATGGAAACAACCCAAGCCGGTCAATGGTGGAATGGGTAAACCAAATGTGGTCTGTCCATACAGCGGGAAATTACCCAGCCACGAAAAGGAATGGAGGACTGATACACTACCACATGGATAAACCTTGCAAATAAAAGGCTCAGTGAAAGAAAAGATCACAAATGATATGATTTCATTTATATGAAATGTCCACAATAGGCAAATCCATAGAGATGGAGAAGAGATGTTGCCAGACGCTGGCGGCGGGGGAGGGAGGGGCAGGGGGAGATGAGCAGTGACTGACAAAAGGTACATTTCTTTGGGGACAATGAACTTATCCTGGAGTGAATGATAATGGTCGCATAACCTCATGACTATACTAAAAACCACTGAATGGTACACTTTATAAGAGGGTTAATTGTATGGTGTAGGAATGACACCTTTTTTAAACACAATAGTCTTCCCATCTGGACACGCTGGGGACCAACGTGCATGACTGAGACTTTTCTCTTTATGAAAACAGGACCTACCTCCCAGGACGGGTGGGCAAACTCCTGAGCTCATGCCGTGATTTGCAAATGTTAGCTTTCAGCAGCACCTTCTGATGAACTTGTCAAAAGATAAACTGCTGGCCACATCCCCAGGGTCTCAGATCCAGCAGGAGCCCAAGGATTTGCATTTCTGGCAAGTTCCTGGGGGATGCTGACACTGCTGGTCTATGGACCACAGTCTGAGAAGTGAATGGATTCATGCCAAGGGCTCTGTGTCTGGCCCCAGAGCAAAAACCCAAATGGCACGTGAATCCTGACATCTCCAAGAGGTTCACATGAGTCATGTTCTCAACTCCCCAGAGCTCCCTCGAAGCCATTTCGCATGGGCAAAATCTCAGGTGCTCCTGGGGATTTGACAGAGAAGAGGCTTTCTCAGGGGCAGCAAGACAGGCAGGCTTCAGAGGGAAGTGTTTCCATCCCTGCTCTGCCGTCTGCTCATTGATCCAGATATACCCCGGGCACTTGCCCCCAGTCAAGGGCCTGCTGGGCTCTTGTGGGAACACAAGGGTGATTAAAAGCTAGTCTCAGAAGGTCACGGCCAGGTGGAGAAGACGATGCTGACCCTGAAACAGTCATCGCAGGGGTGTGTCCGAGGTGCAGCCCAGTAAGGGATACTTGGAACAATCCCCAGAGACGTCCAGAAGCAGGCTGGTGGCAAAGCCGAGATTTTCCACAGGGTTCCGGTGCTCTTTCCAGCTCGGGGCCAGAGGCGGTAACAGCCGGCTGACCCCAGAGAAGCTGGCGGGCCCTGCTCATCCAGGGGCGGCTGCCCCATGAGATCGCTGGCCATGAGGGAACACAGGCACAGCTATTATGGCCTCAATCTCCGAGACGAGCTGCTTCTTAAAGGCAACCGGAAAGGAAGACATTAAAAAGGGCAATAGGGCAATGTATTTCAGTAGTTCTAAGAGGCTCCATTTTTCACATTTTAATATCTCTGAAAACTGGGGTGTGTCTTACCATAGCTGTTGGCCAGGGGCCCTCTGGATGGAGTTCTTAAAGTCAAGCATCTCTCTAGTGTGGGTTTCTGTGGCTTGGAAAAAAAAAAAAATCCTGGAGACAATACAGGAGTGTTCTTTGCCTCTAGGAACCAGAAGGCTGTGGGTACAGGGCAGGGAAGGTGGGCAAGCAGACGTGTTTTGCAGCATTCTTCCTGTGGGAGTCAAAAGTAGGGTGAACCACCCAACGTAGAGCCAGTGGAGGGCCCAGAGCCCGTGGCCATCCGTCCACCTATGGATTCTTGGAAGAAATGCTGCTTCCGAATGGATAGCTTGTGGCAAAGGGGATAGGGAGAGCATGAAGTTAGCCTTCTAGGGGTGCTAGAAATCTCTCTCTTCTAAACCCAGTGGTAGCTCAGGACTGTGCTGGTAAACTGGACCCCGAGAGGGGAGAAAAGCCCGGAATTGTAGCATTTGCCTGTTTCCATGGAGTAAATACTCCCACGATGGCTGATTTTGGACAATAAATAGTTTAAAAGCTGGTTTGCAAAATTCCTATGTATTTAACCATCAGCTCACCACTGATCACAGATGTATATCACATGGATGAAAACTCATCAGCCATACTTATGACTTGTGCACTCTATTATATGTAAGCTTTTGCTGAACAAAATGCATTTAAAAACATAAAGAGAGAGAGAGAAAAAAATCACCAAAACTTGCTGACACAGAGGACCATATTGTTTGAAAATGCACAGGTGGGGATGCCTGGGTGGCTCAGTCGGCTAAGCATCTGCCTTCAGCTCAGGTCATGATCCCAGGGTCCAGGGATCGAGTCCCGAGTCGGGCTCCCTGCTCAACGGGGAGCCTGCCTCTCCCTCTCCCTGCCGCTCCCCCTGCTTGTCCGTGCTCTCTCCCTTTCAAAAAATAAACAATCTTTTTTTAAAAAAGCACAGGATAGGACATCTGGGTGGCTCAGTTGGTTAAGCAGCTTCCCTCGGCTCAGGTCATGATGCCAGGGTGCTGGGATCAAGTCCCTCATCAGGCTCCTTGCTTTTCTCTCTGCCTCTGCCTGCCTCTCTGCCTACTTGTGCTCTTTCTCTCTGATAAGTAAATAAAATCTTAAAAAATTAAATAAATAAACATAAAAATTTAAAAAGCACAGGCATTGTTCACTCTGACTCAGAATGTGATGTTTATCTTCATGTAAATTTCATATCATTTCATTTTCATATAAATGTTCCTTTATGTGTGTACAAGACTGCTATCTGTATGTTATGCACCTAAGTCTGAAGGAGCTTTTGGATTAAGTGTGAAATTAAAAAATTCTAAGTGATAAGAAAGTATGGTCTTAGCCTCATTGAAAACATTTTTATTTCCTATGGCATATAAAATAATGGTATGTCTATATGCAGCGATGTCATAGATTTGTTGAGATAGAGCAATGCATTTGTGCTCAGTTTTACAGCTGTTCTCAAGAGTTGGCTAGATGGGTCTGGATTTGCTGCTGTGTGACCTTGGGCAAGTCAGCTACCCTCTCTGAGCTTCAAGTTCCCTACTTCTAGAATAGGAATAAGAATGTTACCTGCCTCCCACATCGCGGTCCCTCAGGGACGCAGACCAAGGGCTCAGCCAAGGACTGTAAACTGTCCCTGCTGTCATTACATAGACTCCTGGAACCCTCAGCTGTCAAATAAGCCCCGTCCTAGGTTTGCTGGGAAGATCCACCGAGCTAACACGTTTAACCAGGCTCTGCAAACCAGAACGTGCTGTGCTCACAAAAAGGACTGTTAAGAACAGTCTAAAGATTGTGAACAATGGACATGGGAAACACACCAGGGCCACGAAACCAGGACGGGTCACATCACCCAAGGAAAAGAGCCAAAAAGGGAACCGCAAAAACAGCGCCTCAAGGCTCAAACCCCACTTCCACACATGGAAACATCTGTCAATCTGTGGTTAGAGCCGCCGTCCCAGCCTGGCCGCTTGGTCATCTCAGAATGGAGAAGTGGCCATGGGAACGGCATCCTTGTCTGTAAGGGGCTGACGTAGAGGCTGGGACAGAAGGTGGGGGCCGAGGCACCAGAAGCTGAACCGAAAGTGTCCCAGTGAGGCCGTTGCACCCTCTGCCCAGCTGTGCTGTGACAAGACCACGTGGTCCACGGTTAAGGGACGTGGAGTTCCCAGTCAGAAGCTGGGTTCAAATCCCAACTCTGCGCAGATCCTCCTGCCGAAAACCGGGGATTAATCATAGCTACTTTCAGGGTCATTGAGAGGATTAAGTTAGATCACGTATGCAAAGCCCCGATAGGCTAGACATCCTGGAGGCGTCTTTGCAACATGGTGCTGCCCAAGGCCATCAAACTCCATGTCCCTGGTGAGTCAGGGGGGCCGAGCATGGAAGTCCACATTTACTGTGACGCGGTTAGTTCTGAACAGAGAATGAAGGATGAGGTGCTCTAGAAAGTCACAGGGTGTGCCCGAAGGTTCCCGGAAGAGCTCAAACTCATCAGATGGGTAAATTAGCCAAGCAGTGGAGGGTGGGAAGGGCATTCCTGGCAGACATGAGAGTGTAGGCAAAGCCTGGAGGCTTGAGGCAGCCAACTGTCCTACTATACAAAGGGGCTGACGCTCTGAAGACAGATCCCTTGGTTTAGGTGGGGAGACGCAGGGAAATTTCTCCCTTATTCTGAGCCAACATTCAAACTGAGCTGGCAATGAAATGGGCTGTGGCTGCTCCCTCCAGAGTTAGAGAGTGAGCTCCCCAACACCTGAAGCATTCAAGGACAAGTCATCACCGGGCCAGTCCCAGTTCTCTCGCCTCAAACACCTTCCTTCCTGTGTTGCAGGGTGGCCGGTGGCTGTGGGCTGCATGTCCCAGACTCCCTTGCCAGTGGGTCTCCAGCTGGGTTCTGGCCAGGCAAGGCACAGTCTGGGGAGACAGGAGAAGGGGATAAGGAGAGAGAAGCTGGAATCTTTCTCCCCAAATGAGATGGCCAGCAGCAACTGCATCTCCACCCGGGTTTCTGGGTTTTGCTGACCCTGCCACCTGTCCAGCTCCCTCCATCCCCAGGGCAGTGACAGGTTTCCCACATCAGCTAATCTCTGGGCTGACTCGTTATCCCCTCTTCGGCTCTCAGCTCTCCCATGACCTGTGTAACTAACTCCCTATGTTAAGTCTCTGTCTGAAATACCTAGAGTGTTTCTGTTTCTTGTTGGGCCCTAAAGGACAGAAGCCCTCCTGCGGTCACGTGACCGCAAGTCATAGCAGGGAGGCTGATCCGGAAGGAGATTCTCACCCAGCCATCCACGGCCCCCTCTCATCCCACTGCCACTTCTGTCTGATGGGGCCACAGGCAGGCCAGCCCTAACGAGACAGGTCCTGGAACAGAAACCAAACCCCAGCCCCAACTCCAACCACCGGAAAAGTCCAAGAGCCCTTCCATGGTTACCCCGAGTGGAGAGAGTCAGCTCTAGATCACAGGGAAGAATTGCATAGAGCGCTCCAGTTTTAGAGACTGGGTCCTGCTTGCAAGGCAGGCAAGGCCTCCAGTAGCCCTGGGCCAGCATCCCCATTTGAGGGTGGCAAAATGGGCCCAGGGGGGAAAGGGAATTTTTAAAATTCCCAGCAGGGGAGCAGCAGAGCTGGGGCTGCGAACCAGGTGTCCGGGCTCCTGGCCCGGGGCTCTTTCCCCACCACTGTGTTATCCTCTCCCAGCCTGCCTCTCGGAAACAGGGGCCCTCGAGGTCACTGCCGAGACTGTGTGGTCCCTTGATCTCAACTGGGTGTTTCTGTGGTCCAGCAGCCCCTTTGGGGATGTTTCCTACAGGGGCCCAAGGGCATCTGGGCCGTGGGATGCCTGTAGCCTTGTCTGAGAGTGAAAAGCTAAGGGTGACCTAAGTGTCATCAGCTAGAGGTGGGTCACAAGCATGGCCTTGTGTCCCTGGGCAGCCACGAGACTGCACGCGGAATGACCTCCGCCCGTGGCATTTCCGCATCAGAGCCCACGATCGGGTGTGCGTAGAGAACTCAGAGCCGGGGTCAGTGCAGGGTTAAGAGGAGCTTCTGCATTGGGAATAATGTGCTTTTCACTTTAAATCCTTCGTGCTGCTTCTGGGCCGGCCACAGGCACACCGTTGTTCTAAGAATAGTTAATAAAATTGTCTTTAGTATGTCACTTAAAACATAAGAAAAAAATGGGTTTGGGCTTTATGTGCCAAGTGGAAACAGGGCCCAATCAATGAGCTATCACTATGTGTAGTGTGCCCTTTGGGAGGAAAAAAAAAATTACTTACATATGGGGGGGGTCGGGAATATGCCCGGAAGGGGCCACACCAAACTGTCAACATACCTTAAGATTTGGGGAGGGGGTGGGCAGAAAATGATACTACTTTTTACTTTATAGACTTCTGAATTGTTTCACTTTTTTTTTTCCTATGAACTTGTTTTATTTTGTAATTAAAAGAAAAGAGGAAAAAAATCACATTTTCGGTTACAAATGCCTACAGTTGGCTGAGGTCACCTGTGATCTTCCTGGCACGTGGCAGACTCAGCCTGACCCTCCTCTGCCTTAGAGGGAGGAAGGGAGGTTGGACTAGGAGCCCTACCTTTACGTTGAAGAAAGCTGGGCCTTTTAGGACACCCAAAGAAAGATAAGAATGAAAGGGGGACCACGTCATCAGTTAAGTCCACCCCACAAAAGGAAGCTGCGAGGGCCCTTGTGTCTTATCTGCTTTCTGCACCCAGAGTTTGTGTTCAGGCCTGCAGGGTGGAAGGTCAAATAAGAAGGTTGGAGGTGGGAGACAAGAAGACTGGGGGGCCTGGAGCATCCTGAGGGATGGCTAGAGAGACGAGAGAAGACCCAGGTGCTTGCAACTTGGTAGTGGATTAGATGTGCCATGTGCTCTCCATGCGGTCCCAAGAGAAAGGACTGGACCCCATGGGAGGGGACCCCCAGTGCATGAACTGGCCATTGAGAAAAAAACAACAAAGCTGGAGGCACCACGTGCCCTGATTTCAAAGCCATCGTCATCAAAACAGTGTGTGATTGGTATAAAAACAGATCAACGAAACACAATGGGGAACCCAGAAATAAATCCACACACATATATATGGTTGATAGATCTATGACAAAGCAGCCAAGAACACACACTGGGGCAAGGGCGGGCTCTTCAATCAGTGGTGCTGCAGGGAAACTAGAGAGCCACCCGCGAGAGAATCAAACCAGAACCCTCTCTTACACCCGTCACAAAAATGAACTCAAGTGGATGAAAGACTTGAATGCAAGACCTGAAACTATAAAACTCTTAGAAAAAAACATGGGTGGGAAGCTCCTTAACTTTGGCCTTGGTAATAATATTTTGGACTTGACACCATAATAACAACAACAACAAAACAAAAGCAAAAATAAAAAAGGGGAACACATCAAACTAAAAAGCTTCCGTAGAGCATAAGAAACCACCAACAAAATAAAAAGACAACCTGAGTAGAAGAAAATATTTGCAAAACATATATCTGATAAGAGGTTAATATCCAGATCGCAGAAAGAACTCATAAAACTCCATAGCAAAAAAACAAACAAACAATCCAATTTTAAAAAGTGGGCAGAGGAACTGAATAGGTATTTTCCCAAAGAAGATATCCAGATGGCCAGTAGGCTCCTGAAAATACGCTCAAGGTCCCTCATTGTCAGGGACATGCAAAATCAAGACCACAATGAGATATGGCTTTCCACCTGTCAGAATGGTCATTATCAAAAAGATAGGAAATAACAAGTGTGGGGGAGGATGTGGAGAAAAGGGAACTTTCGTGCATTGCTGGTGGGAATGTAAATTGGTGCAGTTACCGTGGAAAACAGTATGGAGGTTCCTCAAAAAATTAAAAATACAACCACCGCATGATCCGGTAATTCCACTTCTGGGTATTTGTCTGAAGAAAATGAAAACGCTAGTTTAAGAAGACATCTGCACTCCGTGTCCATTGCAGCACGATTTACAATAGCCAAGATATGGGAAACAAGCCGAGTGTCCATCCATGGGCGAAGGGCTAAAGAAAATGTGGTCTCTAAATACAAGGGGATATTATTCAGCCACAGCAAGAGGGAAATCTTGCCACTTGCAACAACATGCATGGACCTTGAGGGCATTAGGTTAAGTGAAATAAATGAGACAGACAAAGACAAACACCGTATGATCTCTCTTATATACGGAATCTAGGAAAAAAAAAACCCAAAACCAAAGCCAACTGAACCCATACCTACAGAGAACAGATTTGCAGTGCCAGAGGTTGGGGGTGGGAGTGGGGGAAATGGGTAAAGGGAGTCAAAAGGGACAAACTTCCGGTTATAAAATAACCAAGTCATGGGGATGTAATGTACGTTATGGCAACTATCGTTAATAATACTGCATATTTGCAGTATTATTAGTAGTATTGCATATTTGCATATTAATATTGCATAGTATTGCATATTGTATAATTAGTATTGCATATTTGAAAGTTGCCAAGAGACTAGATCTTGAAAGTTCTCATGACGGGAAAAACATGGTGGCCCTGTGTGGTGACAGTTGCTCACGAGACTTACTGAGGTGATTGTCGGCAATCTACACAAAGATCGAATCATTACATTGTAGACCTGAAACTAATGTAATGTGGTATGCCGATTAAAATTTTAAGAAGTTAAAAAAGAAAAAAAAAGGAAGAGCTGCCAATAGACCAACACGAGATGGAATGAACTGCCTTGAGAGTGAGCGTCCTGTCATTGGAGGAGATCAAGCAGAGGCTGGGCTCTGGCCAGCGGGACACCGTAGAGGTGATTCAGTTGCAGATGGACAGGTGGATTCTCTGACGTCCAGAGTCCCTTCCACCCTGAGAGTCGATCCTGGGACAGGAGGACCCAGCAGAGAGACTGCCCCGTTCACTGAGTTCTCATTATGGGCCCAGCGCGGTGCGAAGGGTCCTTCCAACTCTAGAGCCTCAAGCCTCGCGGCAAGGCCGAGAGCGGGGCGCCCCTGCTCCCCTGTTCTACAGATGAGGAAAGGGCTCAGGGGACCAGGTCCCTCAGTGTCACCCCCATCACCCTCCTAAGCTGCAGGTGCCCAAATCAGCAAGGCCTGCCTCTCACTCGTCTCCCCTTCACCGAGAAGACACTTCGCCAGTCTGTCTGATTCTCTTTGTCCTCATAAAATACATACCGTCTTAAATCAGCACACATGCATTTTCATATTCTTACTTTAAATTAGAAAAAAAAAAATGAAGACCTCCAAAAGGTGACAAGAAAAGCACCATAAACTCCCATGTCCCTTTCACCAATTATTAACATTTTGCTGCATGTGCTCTCTCTCCGTGTATCTACTACACTTCATTTTGGGGGCCCATACGCACACATTAGGACCCTTCAGCCCAGATGTCCTGGGTGCCTCCGGAGAACAAGGACATTGTGTTACGTAACCCAGGACAGTGATCGCATTCAGGAAAGTTCCCACGCACAAACCCATTCCCTGACATTACAGTCCACATTCCTTCCACC
Source organism: Mustela erminea (assembly GCF_009829155.1). Classification (NCBI taxonomy): domain Eukaryota; kingdom Metazoa; phylum Chordata; class Mammalia; order Carnivora; family Mustelidae; genus Mustela; species Mustela erminea. The sequence goes on from NC_045623.1 coordinate 91,713,480, forward strand.
AACTGTCCCAACACTGTCCTGTGCTGTCATTTTTCCATGTGCGTGTTTCCAATACTTGGGTTCTTTTCCCCATTCCCGCTTCTTCCACTCGGCCCAGGACGTGAGACCCCTGCGTGTCCCTGCAGCACAGGGCTGCCCTGCCTCCAGCTGTGGCATGCCCTCCCTGCTTCCCCCAACCCCGTCCCCCAGCAAGGGACCCCTGACACAGACAAGGCTGTGCTGGATGTCATCCTACCCTCCCCTAGACCAGCGATGCTCAGACTTTGCTCCCAAATGACCTGTGGCTCTTTTTTTTTTTTTTTTTTAAAGATTTTATTTATTTATTTGACAGAGAAAGAGAGATCACAAGTAGGCAGAGAGGCAGGCAGAGGGGGAGGGAAAAGCAGGCTCCCTGCTGAGCAGAGACACGATTCAGGGCTTGATTCCAGGACCCTGAGATCATGACCTGAGCCGAAGGCAGAATCTTAACCCACTGAGCCACGCAGGCGCCCGACCTGTGGCTCTAGTGAGAGGTCAGAGTCTGGTGCGGTAGGACGGCAGTGGGGCCTGGAGATGGGCATTTTGGACCCACTCCCAGGAAAGACTGACGCTGCTAGTCCCCTCTTGGAGCCGTGAAGTCCCTGTGCTTGCTTTTGCAGGGGACGGGAGGTTGGGGTTGGACCAGGAGCACGATGGCCGTGTCTTGGAGCTCGTGGACTTCACTGTCACAGAGCAAGGCCACTCTGAGCTCTGCAACAGATATCCCTTGTCTGGGCCCTGACAGAGGTCCAAGCTCTGCTGCCTCCCTCATCCCTCCCCCCAGACTCCCCACCCCCCACCCCCGACACTGTGACCAAGGAGGTTAACTGAAGCTGCGGTTTCCAGGGGCCAGCACTGAGTCTCTCTGTCCCCGAGCCGCGCTAGCATCTGCAAGGCTGGTTCCAGCCCTCCGGGCAAGACCCAGACCCCTGTCGGGGAAAGGCATCCAGTCTGTGAATGAATGCGTACACCCCGAACTGAGGATCCCTACTGTAGTCACAGACCTTGTCCAGCCCCCCTGCCTCTAGCTCGCCTCTGCTTCACAGTCAAGGAAACAGAGGCACAGAGAGGTGGTGCCGCTTGCCAATGCTGCACAGCCAGAAAGGACTTGCCCCAGCTCAGAATCACAAGGACAAAGCCAACGACTGGGGGAGCTTAAAATTAAAAACACCTCAGTCAGACCAATTTCAGTGGGGAGGAAATGACATTTCTAGAAGGACGCATCTTGCTAAGGCTCATGATCCGTGAATGGGCACTGGACCTTTGGGGGTTTTTTGAGGATGCAGGATTTCTGGGTTGACCAGGCCAACCCCTGCCTGTGGGGTGGTGGTGAGGCAGCCTCGAGAGCCATTCTGGAAATGTGTCCCTGAGCCTCTGTGGGTCCAGCTCCAGGCCCTTGCCTGGCCTGTCCACGCCCTCCCCAGTGCCCTCCCCCCACCCCTGGCACCTGTGGACCTCAGGGCCCCTCTTGCCCCCTTGCTGGTTCCTGCCCATTAACCCTTCCCCTTCATCTTCCTGTCAGGCCGGAGGCATGAGGCGCTCAGGCAGATGCCTCATCCGGCCCTGAGGGGGTACTTTGCACGCAGGCAGCACCCAACAGACTCTTGGCCAGGCTGGGGACTGAGAGTCACACCAGCAGCCTTGGAAAAGGCACCTGCCATCTTCCCTCTGGCCCTGCCTCCTGCTCCGCTCTGGCCTCCCTGCCGAGACCCACTCTTCCCTTCCTTGGCACTGTCCATCTGTTTATGACGTGTGCCCCAAAGAGCCCAGCAAATGACCTCTCACGTCCCAGTCTCTCTCCAGATGTCACCTCCGCAGAAAGGCCTTCCTGGGCCCAGCCACACCGGCATCCCACAGCCCGCCCTCACCACTGCCCTCCAAACTGTCTCACTGGCTTCCTGGCTGACCATCCCGCTCCGGCCCCTGGAAAGTCACCTCCAGGGACTAGAACCTTGTCTGTCATGCTCACTTGTCTTCCCTCAAGCCCTGGAGAGGGGCCTAGCAGGAAGCAGGTGCATTACAGATGCTCATTTCTAGAACGAATAAGCAGCACTTTACAGCTTACCTGCTGTTTTCGTGTCCACCACATGCTCACGCCCTACAAGCCTGAAAGGCAGGTAGTTTCTCGCCCCTTTAAAAGATGAGCAAACTGAGGTCCCGAGAGGTAAAGGGACTTGCCTGAGGTCTCTTACCCAGGAAGTGGCACAGCTAGAACACAAACCCAGGTCTTTCTGACGCCAAACATGTTGTTCTCGTGAACACATTCTTCGGGCTTTTTCTCCCCTAGTATGAGGACGGCGCTCTGGATCCCTGCCCTGCTGTGCCAGCCGCTCGGGGGCTGCTGTGACCAATGTCCATTTAGGGACCAACAAGTCCACACAGGGGTCCACCATCCGTGCGGGAGCTGGGCCACTCACCTCTCAGGCTTCAGCTTCCTCATCTGTAAAATGGGCATCTTTATAGCCCTCATAGTCGGCTACAGAGTTCAAACCATGGAGACTATTATTAATGTTATTTTATTTGTGTGTATATGTTTTCAATACACAAATAGACTCCCACTACATTTCTGTTACAAAAATAATAACAATAATAATAATAAAACACTGCAAATAAAGGAACAAACTAAGGCTCCAAAAGGTAAAGACACCTGCCCGAGGTCACGTGGGAGGAAGGAGTGGGACCACATCCCAAAGCAGCATCTTCCACTACCAGATGGCTGAACCCGTGTCTTCTGGGATCCACGGCCCACGTGGGGACAGACCGCCCAGCACAGCTTCCTTCTTTTCGTTTATTCATTCTCTCCTTCATTCAACCTTTGGGACGAGCAGCCCTCCCGTTGTGGTATAGACCTTCCAGCAGCAGCCTGACATTCTAGAACGGGGGCACAAGAAATGGACAGCTGTTCCCAGACGCTGCCAATCCCACGGGTCCTGCAGGGAAACAGATTCAGACGAGAAGAGAGGGGAGATCGTTGATTTAGCCTGCTTATAGTCTTAGAGGCAAACACACATTTCTGCCGTTCCTATAAAGAAAAACCCCACAACCCCACAACCAGAGCAAGTCCACGACAGGCAGAGGGGAGGCAGGGTAAAGCCCCATGAGAAACCAAGGGGCATGGCCAGGCCCACCAGAGCGGGTGCCCCAGCACTGGGATTGGGAAAGGGTCAAACGGGGGAAGTGTGGAGCTGTCAGCAGCGCTAAAGCCCCATTAAAAAAAGTCCCCGGACCCGGAGGTCATTTCCTCCTGCACAGCAGATGCATTACTTTTTATAACTGGCCAAACACAGGAGAAACGCAGGTTGGGTAGCCAAAGGGCCAATGGGGTTGGGGGGGGGAGAAAAGGAAACAAGGTGAAGTGGAGTTTTACGAGAGGCACTAAGTCGCCTCCCACGAGGGATCACACAGGCCTCTAACGAGGACGACTCCGGAAAGTCTAGGGGACTGAGTCAGGGGACACGCAGGCGACAGAGAAGGTTGAGTAAGAATGCATGTGCAAGTGTGTGCGAGTGTGCGCACACACACGCACATGCACACGCACACGCACACACCTACGTACACACGCACACACAGAGAAAGCGAGCCATGCTGGGAAAAAAGGCATCAGAGGAACAAAGCAAACCCTGCAAGGTAGAATTCTGGAACCATCCCCGAAGAGTCGTTTCCCGTAGAACCTTCCGTGGTCTGGGACCGTGGGCAATGAGGGAGAGACTGCCACTGTTGCGGGGGCCACCCAGAGTCATGGTCACCTGCAGGGAGCCCCGGGCTCACTTCCTATCCCCCACAGTCCCCTCCTTGGGCCTGGGAGCTGTGTCTGGCATAGTCTCTCTCTCTCACACACACACACACACCGTGCACACTCACACTCATTTACACAAGCACGGCTTTAATTTCTTTTCCTTTGGGTGGGTGGAGGGAGCTTCGAAAGGTCCTCCATGTTCGCCAAAACGGTGGGCGCCCCGCCCCCTGGGCTGCGGTAAGAGATCGTTTTTCCCCATTCTTGGAGTTGTGGGAAAGCCCAGTGACGCTTATAGGCACTCAGCACTGTGCCCGGTACAGTCCCAGTAAATGGGAGGCGTTATTTCTCTTTTTCATTTGTTTTTGTTTGGGAGGGAGGGGCACAGGGAGAGAAAGAATCTTAAGCAGGCTCCACAGCCAGCATGGACCCCAGTTTGGGGCTCGATCTTAGGACCCTGAGATCGTGACCTGAGCCAAAACCAAGAGTCAGACGTTCAACCAGTTGAGCCACCCAGGCTCCCGGCATTATTTTTCTTTTTATCATTGGCAGTGACTTGGGGAGGGCCTGTGCGAAGGAGATGGGAAGGGAAAAAGGAATGAGGAAGCCAGGGCAGGAGTGGTCAGGGAGCAGCCGAGGATGAGCGTCTGCTATGGGGTTAGGCCTCGTGCAACCATATGGGAGCCAGGGTTACCATGGGCCACCCAGAGTGGCGGTCAGGAAGGGAGACTGGAGGTGCATGACAGCAAGGACAACGGGGACAGCACGTCCACTGCTGAGCACTCTGGGAAGGGGGCAATGTGGCTTCTGTCACCAGGATGACGGAAGGAAGGTGGCCGGGGGAGATGCCTGGTGTCCACTCAGTTGTTCTTTGCCTTGAACTCTGTGACACTGGACTCACCACCGGCCACTCCAAGCCTCAGTTTCCTCTCTGGGTGTCTGGGGGCCCCATCTCCACACAGATCTCTAGCTCAGTCTGACATAATCCAGCAGCGCTCCCTCACCCAACGCCGCCCCCTCCTCACCTCCGAGCCTCCATAGCTGGGGGCCACGGCCAAGAATTTTTGCAAAGTACCTCACCCTTCAAACAAACAAACCAGAAGAAGGCACAGCCCAAGTGTCTTTTTGGTCCACTGCCTGATTTCCTTGAAACCCTGCCTGATTTCTTTCAGGCCTGGCTGTAGAAAACATGAACTTACCTAACAACTGAGAAACAACCCTGAGCTCTGATGTAGCTGCAGCGAGACATTTGTCCTAGGCAAAGGTGCCCCGGCCCTTCCGAGCGCCCACCCATCCAAACTGCAGAGGATCTAAGTGAGTTCGTCAGAGTTGACAGTGGGTTCTGCCAGAAGGGAGTGCTAGTCTGAGCCCGCAGAACGTGAGCCAGCATGGGGGGGGGGGGGGGAGGCGTAACTGCTCATTGTCTGAGGGACAGGGATGGCCTTGGGGAGGGGGTGGCCTCAGAAGCTGCTCCCAGACCACACTCCCCTACTTCTTTCCGGGACATGAGCCAGAGGCTTCAGGATCCCCTGACTTGGCTGTCGACCCCTGTAGCCCCTCCAGGCCCAAGCCAATGGTCACAGCCAGGATAGGGGGAGCCCAGGGTGAGTCTGGGTCCCCCGCCCATCCTGGGCCGCTCAGCTGGCAGGGTGACCAGGATGACTGGGTGCCCACGTGGACCACACCCAACCACACCTCCTTCCTGCCGGCCATCTCTGCGTCTGATGCTGCAGGGACAAAGAGTGACAAGACTGGGCCCTTTGTTGCCTGAGTCACAAGCTCTTGATGCCTTCCTGACCCCCCCTTTAGCCTTCAGGTGACTTGACTTCTGTCTTAGGGACTTGGGGTGCCAAGCAGCCCCCAGTAGTGACGTGGCTGGATTTGGAGGTGCTCTTTGCCCAGTGGTTCTCAAGGGGGCGGGACGGGGGCACATCAGGTACACCTCTAGGGGAGGTGGAGGGACCGACTGCTCAGCTCCATCCTCAGACCTCCTACATGGAATCCCCAAAACACTGGCATCCCCTGAGTTAGGCTCCCGGGCCCCTGACAATTACAATGGGGGACACAGTTCTTCAGGCTTAATCCCAAGAGCCAGAAGACGCAGGATGGAGCCCGTTAAGAGGTGTGCAAACTTGAGCACGTAGCTGGACCTCTCTGAGCCTGTCTTCTCATCCCTAAAGTGAGGGTAATACTGGCACCTCCTCCACAGGGGGCATGAAGAAAATACAAGAGCCCTCCATACAACTCTCAGCGCTGGGCTCGGCACAGAGTGAACACTCAGTAAACACCAGCTGTTACTGCTGTTGCCTTGGGGCAGAGAGGCCGCTGTTAACCACCACCCAGGCCACCACCCTGCCTTCTCTCAGGCCACAGTCTTCCTCTGCCCTGCCTCGCTAGCCAAATTATATCCCTCCCAGTCAGGACTGCCACAGGCGGTTGCACAGCTCGTACACTGCACAAAGTGCTGTGGCTGGAATTGGGGCTCAAGTTCCAGCTGACTCTGCCACTCGGCCAGGTGCACCGGCATGTGAGCAGTGCCCAGAAGAGACACATTTTCTAATCTGACCCAAAGGGCCACACAGGCAGCAGCAGGTGACTGTGGATCCCTGGCTGAGCTTGCCCCAGCCTCACCCACTCCCAGGACCTGGATCAGTGACTGCCAAGGTCAACCACTCCATCCGCAGCTCAGCCCCTCAGAGAAGGTGGTGGCCAATGGAAGGCTCCCCATCCTTCTATAATAAGAAAATGCCTGTCTACAGCACCCACCCCCCTAGCCCTGCGCCTCCACAGTCCACGCAGGCTGCAGAAACTGCAGTGTCTCTGCCTGACAGGCCCCAGCAGGAAGACAACAGTGATCCACTGGTTTGTAAAACTCTATCTATATACTTGGCAGACAACTTGGGGAATCTGAAAAATCAGTTTATTATTAGATGAGATTAGAACATGATAGTTAATTTTCTTAGGCATCGAATTATGTAGGAGAATGTCCAGATTCTTAGGAGATGAGGACTGGATTATTTAGGGATGATGCGTCATGATGTTTACAACTTCCTCTGAAGAGTTTCAGAGAAATTATAGAGATACAGATGTACATATGGATACAGAGAAATAGATGTGGGGGAGAAATGCACATAAGCAAAAAAATATGCCAAGTGTCAACAGCTATTATATCCAGGGAGTAGGTATGGAGATATGTGTTGGGCTATTCTTCTTTTTAAGATTCTATTTATTTATTTATTTATCTGAGAGAGAGAGAGAGAGAGAGAGAGAGAGAACACACACAAACAGGGGGAGGAAGAGAGGGAGAGGGAATCCCAAGCGCACTCTGAAATGAGTGCAGAGCCCGACACGGGGCTCGATCCCACACCCCCAAGATCATGACCTGAGCCGAAACCAGGAGTCGGGTGCTCAGCCAACTGAGCCACCCAGGGGCCCTTGCTGGACTATTTTTGTACATTTGTCAGTTTTCATAATAAAAATCATGAAATATTTTTATTTCACACATAATTTTTGTAAAGGAAAGGGTGAGAAATCTCCCAGGGTCAGAGTTCTCTCTGTCTTCCCCCCCAGCCTGCACTATGGTCTTCCTTTCTGAGAGAGACCCTCCTGGGCAGACCCCTGCCTGCTTCGGACATATGGAGAGTGTCCTCCCAGGGCGACGCCTTAGAGCCACTCAGAACCCAGGGCCCGGAAGGGCAGAACATCACTGCCTCTGACTCGGTCCTCCCAGGAGTGTAGATGCACAGCTCGGTCCCCCGAGTGCCCTCCCCCTTGGGATCCTCCTTTTAGAGTAAGGTCTTCCTTCCTGCATTTTGTATAACCGAAGAAACTGGAAATCACAGGATTGTCTATGAGTAGAGAGGATTCGAGGCCTGAACTGAATAGCTGTGTAGCTGCACGTTCGGACATGACAGTAGGTCTGTGACATTCCAAGTGAGAAAGCAAGTTTCAGAGAAACCTGAAGAATTTGTTGTTTTTAAAAAGAAAACACTAGGAGGGACGCCTGGGTGGCTTCGTTGGTTGAGCCGCTGCCTTCGGCTCGGGTCATGATCCCAGGGTCCTGGGGTAGAGTCCCACATTGGGCTCCTTGCTCAGTAAGGAGCCAGCTTCTCTCTCTGCTACTGCCCGTCACTCTGTCTGCTTGTGTGTGCCCTCTCTCTCCCTGATAAATAAATAAATAAATAAATAGAATCTTAAAACAAAACACTAGGTACATATGATCATTGTGTGCGCCTAGAGAAAGATCTGGAAGGTGGCCCACTGAACTGTTCACAGTGGTTACTTTAGGAGAGTGAGAGTAGGTGGAGGAAGAGAAACTTTCACTCTCGCGTCAAACACATCTGCATTTTTGGAATCTGTTCACAATTCTCAAGCACACACCCCAGAGCCCTCACTGCATGTCGGCAGCACAGCGACACCCTCTCTCACGCAGCTCCCACTATGTGTCAGACGCTGTTCTAAGGACCTCATGCCTACTAACGCATTTAATCCACACATTTTCCCCATCATCTTTCCCAATTTAGAGAGGACAGAGGCACAGAGCTGTTACGTAACTTCCCTGAGGTCACACAGCCTGTACGTGGCGGAGCTGGGATTTGAACCTGAGCAGTCTCTCTCCAGCAGCAATGCCACAAGCTGTTGCTATCCCCTCGGAGGCCCCTTCCGGCACTGTTTCTAACTCTCACAAAGCTCCCAGAGGACTTCTGTGCCCAACTCCAGGTCTCTAAGAGCCACTGAAGAGGCCGACCTGAGTTGGTCCAGGTATTAACGCAATGGAGGCTGGTAGAAGGTTTATCCTCTTGGCAGTGAGGGCACCAGAGAAATAAAGAAGGTGGACTCAGGGTAAGGCCCTGCAAACTCCAAAGCCCTTTCTCCTTCCCATGCACCTCTGGTGCCACACAATATTAGTCCTTGAAAATCAAAGCCCTTCTTTCTGCTTCTTCAGCAGATGAGGGAACTGAGGCCCAGAGACAGGGAGAGCCCCACGTCTGGACAGGTTTGGCCGGGACCTTTCAGGCCAAGGGAGGAGAATAAAGCCCCGTCCTATTGTCCAGGCCTTCCCCATCTTGCTTTCCATGGGTGGTGAGGACCGAGCCTCGAGTCCCAAGGGCCTCCCGCCGGCTGCCAAAGGGGAAGCCGTCTCCAGGACACCCCTCGCAGGTGGGACCCCATGGCTCCCACGCAACACCCCATCCTCAGCGTCACTGGGGCCTGGACAGAGATGTCACACTGTCCCAGAGCCACACCTTAGAATTCTGAGAATAAGAAGTGGCCCAACACCCCGGAGGAGACACACCCAGATGTTCACGGAGGCAGATCTGGGGCGTGAAACTGCGGGTAATGTTTATTTCCTTCTTTGTACTTTCCCACACTTTCCAAATTTTTATTTGGTGAACATGCATCACTACTATAATTAGGCAAAGAATACCGGACTTTTTTTTTTTTCCTCCAGGAGAAACCAAGGACGTATCACAGGACACCTTTGAGCCAGTGAGTGTAAACCGTGTGACACTTGCTAACCTAAGAAGAGGACATGAGAGAGGGAGAGAGCCAGGGAGCCAACATCTGTTGGGTGCCTGCTACCTGAGGTGCTGGGAATGCTACGTCCGTGGTCTCTCATCTTCACAACGAGCTTGGGCATTTGGTGTTATGACTCTTATTCTACAGGGGGATATACTGAGGCACAGAAAGCAACTGCTCCTCCCACCTCACTATGCTGCCTTTCCTTGAGGTAGTCTTTTGACTTGGGAATTCGATTCCCAAGGATGTATTTCTAAGAACTACATCAGTGGAATTCAAAAGCTGTAGGCCTAAAGAGGTGTGTGTCAGCAAACTACAACAGCAAATACTGTATGATCCAACAAGGTGACAGAAGACGCTATATAAAGGGACCTTCGGCCATGGGGAAATAGTTTCTCCATACATGGTAGCCAACCCGCTCAAAGGTCCTGCCTCCTTCTAGTCACAGGCGTATGAGGCCCCCCCTTACGCTGAGTAGGGCTGCCTTGGTGGTCAGTGGGCTACAGGGGAGCAACCTCAACGAGGCCATGAAAGATGTTGCAACTTTCACCTTAGTCTCTTGAACGTTCCTTCAGGGGTAAGCTGGTGGCCACTATGTCATGAAGAAACACAAGCCGCATGATGGAGGGGTCCGAATGGAGAGGCGCTGAGGCCTCCCGCCAACAGCCACACAAGTGTGCCATCTTGGGAACAGAGACCCCGGAGCCCCCTTTCAAGCCCAACTGAGCTGCTCCCCAAATTCTTTTTTTTTTTTTTTAATTTATTTATTTGACACAGAGAGAGATCACAAGTAGACAGAGAGGCAGTCAGAGAGAGAGGAGGGAAGCAGGCTCCCTGCTGAGCAGAGAGCCCGATGCGGGGCTGGATCCCAGGACCCTGGGATCATGACCTGAGCTGAAGGCAGAGGCTTTAACTCGCTGAGCCGCCCAGGTGCCCCTGCTCCCCAAATTCTTAACCTACAGAAATGATGAGAAAGTAAGCATTGTGGCTGGGTGTCTGTGAAGTTGGAGAGATCCTGGCCAGACCAAGGACATGGGTTCTTGTGGTCTTCTCGACCCTTGACCTTTCCCTAAAGCTCCTCCATGAAATTCTTTGATCGTTTAAAAAAAAAAAAATTAAAATAAGTGAATAAATGTCATTTTTTAAAAAATTTAATTTAAATTTTTAAAGATTTTGTTTATGTATTTGACAGAGAGAGATCACAAGTAGGTAGGCAGAGAGGCAGGCAGAGAGGGGGGAAGCAGGCTCCCTGCTGAGCAGGGAGCCCTAGGCGGGGCTCGATCCCAGGACCCTGAGATCAGGACCTGAGGCAACGGCAGAGGCTTAACCCATTGAGCCACCCAGGTGCCCCCTAATAAATGTCATTTTAAGTCACTAGGTTTGGGGGTAACTTGTTCCACGGCAGTGGATGAATGATGCCCCCATGCCACGGAATGCCATGTGGCAACGAATGTGAAGAGGCGTCTGCTCCGCATGACGTATGACAACATGCGTGAATTTCCCAGTGTTGAGCAAAAGAGGCCAGATAGCAGATGCTATTCTTTGTGATTTTATGGATACAGAGATCAAAAACTCTCAAAACTGGGGCACCTGGCTGGCTCAGCCAGTGGAGCTGGAGTGATCGCGGGGTTGTGAGTTCGAGCCCCATGTCTGGTGTAGAGCTAACTTAAATAAATAAATACAAATCAATCAATCATTATTAAAAAAACACTCAAAATTAATCTATGCTATCATAGTAGTGGTTCCCTTTGAGGGGGGCTCATGAGGGGGGCCAGTCAGGAGGGGTCCCCCAGGTGCTGATATGGGCTTCTCCATCTGGGGGCTGTTTAGTTCAGATCATGGGTGTGTTTCGTGTGCAAAATTCCATCAAGCTGTGCATTTGTTAAGAGTCCATATAAACACCCTATTTCAACGCGAGGTGTTTTAAAATGACCATTTTACATGCACTGTAGAAAATCTAGACCCCTGTGACCAGGCTCTGGTCGGTGACGTGGGAGATCCTGCCCAGGGATCTCTGTCCTACAGCACACACACGCACTGGAAGGCAGGATGGAAACAACTGGAAATGTCTGTGTTGTGGGGGAAGGGATTCCAGGCCCTCCTTACATCTTTAAGGATTTCATTTGCCATCTTTACATCTATAAGGATTTCCTTTAAGAATGTATTATACTGGGGGCGCCTGGGTGGCTCAGTGGGTTAAAGCTTCTGCCTTTGGCTCAGGTCATGATCTCAGGGTCCTGGGAGCGAGCCCCACATCGGGCTCTCTGCTTGGCAGGGAGACTTCTCCCCTACCCACCCCCCCACCCTCCCCCTGCTTCTCTGCCTACTTGTGTCAAGTAAATAAAATCTTTAAAAAAAGAAAAAAAGAATGTATTAAACTTTTCATTCTTTCATTCTTTTCCAAAGGAATGAACTAAAGGGCCAAGAGGTAAAATGCATTTCTGCAAGGGGTCTAACCAGAAAACTACAGTGTAGTCCTCTAAGCAGTGAGCTTTCTTATTCACCCGAAATCTGGCCACCCAGAAGAACTCCTTCCCAGAGATTTTACAAATTGCTCAAGTGTGGTTTCTCTGGCAGGATTGGTTATTGCAACTATTGTTTACATTAAAGGTAGAAAAGTGAAGGCCTGTTCCCAAGGTTCACGGAACAGCGGGACTGGGAAGGGAGAGAGAAGGTGTCGCAACATCATGGGCTAACAGAGCAGGAAGTATCACTTTGCTATGAAGTAAGAGGGAAAATCTGCGGCCCTGGGAGATTCTTGCCAGGGCTGATAGTAAAAGAGTCAGATCAGAAATATCACCCTCCAATTCCAAAATGGCTACAGACACAAAAGAAAGAGGAGAGAGTTCTCCAGTTTCTCTGAGCTATGAACTTTGAGCTCCCCACAGAGTTTTCCAGAACAGGTTTCATATTGGTCACAGTAGACCTCAGATACTCTGATGTTCAGCTACTGTCTTGAAGACAGAGAACCTGTTCGCGCAGCCCCTCCCCTATGTCTTCGCCCAGATCGGAAACCCTCCGTGGCTTCCCTGTTTGGAACCCTACCGCACAGCTTTAAAAAGGTTCCCTGATCTGGCCCCAATCTACGAATCCAATCCCAGCACCCAGAGTTGCCTCTTCTCTGGCCTCAAGGTCAAGGCCCCATTTGTATCCCTCACCTGGGAGCTCCCTTCCCCAACTGCCCTGTACTCGGGCAAGGGCTCTCTCAACTTCAAAGCTGTGGAAGAAACCGCAAAGGAAATGTTTGACAGATCCGTGCTACAAAAAGCAAAAAATTCCGGTGTGATTAAAAAATACAAGCAAAATTAAAAGACAAACAACTGGAAGGAATGTTTGCAGCAAATACCACAGACAGATGGTTAGAACCCTTAATTTATGAAGAACCCACAAAAATCAATAAAAAAAAAAAACACACAAAGATGCTCATGGAGAAAAAAGCAAAGGACATAATAAAAAACAAATATAAGAGGCCAGTAAACACGTGGAGGGGGGAAAAGGGATGCTCGATCTGTCCAAAGGCCCAAGAAATGCGGATAGAAGATTAGAAGTAAGATGTCATGAAGTGAGCCTAGACACTGCTCCCTGCTAGCTGAAGAACAGAGAGATGGCATTTACCCCCGGGGCTGGCGGGGAGCGGGGGAAGGGTGTAAACCAGTGTGAAATTTCTGGCAAGCCACTTAGTGTTATTTATCAAAAGCCTGAAAAATGTTCCTACTCTCTGTCTACATAATTTTTTAAGCCACTTACTTAGCAAGTTTCCAGCAAATAACCTGGTGATACGTGTCCAGACTCTTAAGAGGTTCATACGTCTGGTTCACATTTCTGATTATTTTCTCAGAAACATGGAAGTTGAATGACGGTCAAAGATACATGCACAGAGATACCCCTTGCGATGTGAGGGTGTGATAACAGAAAGCTGGAAACAACCTAAACACCCGTCCGTCAGCTGGGGAATCAGCGAGTCAATTATGATGAATCCATGGAACGGAAAACGTTAGGCAAATAGCCTTATAATAATCGAGAGTTCCAGAGGATGCGGGCAATGCTTATGATAGAATAGGTTTGTAATGGAAAGTAAGCTGTAAATCTTAAAGAAACAAAAAATTCCTAGCCAATAGGTGGGAAAACACACAATGAATGGGTGTCTCTGGTGGTGAATTTGGGGGAAATCTGTGTATGTGCTTCTTTACTTTTTTCTGTACTTTCCAACATTTCTACAATGGGCAGAATTAATTTGATAATCATTCAAAGGGTTAAAAACCTTTTAAGAAATTATTCTCCTCGATACACTGTTGAGTTTCCTAGTGAAAAAGCAATTTTCCCATTCCAAGTGGACGGAAGGTAGGCGCCATAAATACACACGAGGGAAGGAAAGTCAACGGCTGTTTCAAGTCTCTTGTGAATCGTTTCTCACCTTCTGCTTTTATTGCCTGGTTATTTGTGTTTATGTCTTTTCTCCCTTGTGATCCTGGAATCTCCTGGAAGGCAGAAATCACGTGTCTCCATTTATTTGTGATCAGCTGGGCCCTTGTGCCCAGGAGGCTCTTATAGTGTTATTTTTTTTAATGAATGGAGCATCTGATATAGTTACGTGTGTTTTAACAGAAGATAAGGATTATTTGTTAAACCCATTCCTTATGAAGTCAGGGGACTCCCTGAGAGTCAAGTAGAGGAGATCAAGATATGGTTTCAGGGGGCCACTCTGCCCCTACCTGGTGGCCATCCCATTGTCTAGCTGCTCTAGGGGTCCCCAATACTGCAATTAATTAACTAAGGGGCCGTGGGCAAGTCACTCATCCTTAGTTCCTTCATGGATGAGTCAAGGGCGCTGGTGTATTCCCAGCTTGCTGTCACCATGAGTTCTGAAAAGCATCTGATAATGAAAGTTGGCTCAGAATATCAAGTTAAAAGGTATCTTTAGAATGTTCCAGAATTTTTCTTAAAAAAAAAAAAAGGTTCTCTTGGTAATCAAACCAATACTATGCGACTGAGTTGGGCTTCACTTCATGTACATTTTTGTCTTTAGGTCCAGTTTTTAAAAAATAATTAAAATAGGCGACCTTAAGATTCTGCTAAGGACCGTAGGAGTCTTGGAGCATGGGTAGAGACTAAGAACGAGCTCTCTGCAGTGAGCTATTCAGGAGAACGACAGGACACGGTTGACATAACAGGGTTTCCAGGGAAGGAAAGGAAGGGAGGGATAACCCTGGCTTTTCTTCTCCCGCCCCTCCCTGGGTGGGGAAACTTCCCCGCCACCTCCGCGGGACGATTTTGCTGGCTTACAGTGACCTCTGCAGACAGCGGGGAGTTGCACATCCAACTCTGAACCAGGGAGGTGGGGAGGCCCCTGACGCTCTCCCTGGGCTCCCGCAGTGGCCTTTCAGTAGGCAGGACCCCTCCTCCAAAGCGCTTGGTGCGCTCGGCACTTCGTGTTGGATCGGCCCAGCAATGCTTGCGGGGCGCCCACCTGACTGAGCCCCGGAGCTGGAGCTGGGCGGGGTACAGTCCTGCGCCTCTCGGAATGCCCCCCCCAGAAAAGTCGACTTGGGGACCTCCGAACGGTTCCACCGCTGGGCCCAGAAATCGGCCTTGCTGAGTCCCCACTTGAGCCCCTCCCAACTCAGAGGAGGTGACAGCATTCAACCCAGCGCCCTAGGTAAATTCCGGAGCCAGTCGGACCTCTGTCACCTTCCTGGGCACGTGGCCCTGGGCAAAGTATCGAAACTTTCTGCGCTTAAAAGTACTTACCTTAAAAAAAGGGCGGGGGGGCGCTAATAATTATCCCTACCTCAATAGACTGTTGACCAGATTAAAAGACCTGAAACATTTAATTTACGTAGAAATCAAGATATTTAATATGTTCCTATGTACGTTATGTATAAGCTTCACACCCTAACGAACGCACGGCGTTTACTGAAAATCATTTACTCTTCCCTGACTGCGGAAGTCAGAGGAAGAAGGATCACTTCCAAAAATCGAGGTACGCCCGTTCTCATTGTGCACAAACCAGAATGCGGAATGCGTCGCCGGCGGTCGTCCCCCCAAGGACTGCCCCCACCCCGTCCCGTCCCGCCCCGCGGGGGTCCCCTAGCCCGATGGCACTCAGCCGCGCGGCCGGGCCTGGAACGGTGGCCGCGCGGACCCCTCCTCCGGGGAGCCTGCCCCGCGCCGCCGCCCTGCGCCCGCGGCCGCGTCGTCCCCCGCGGGGCTCGGGGAGCCGGGTCCCAGCGCCGGGGATGCCCGGCGGCCGCGTCGCTCGCCCTCCCTGCCGCCCCAGGAGCTCCCACCCGCGGCCTCGAGGGCGCGCGGAGGGACCGGGCTGTGCGGGGAGCTGAAGCCCGCGGGCCTCCTGGCCTCCCAGCAGCGGGTCCCCCTCCCCGGCGCGGAGGTGCGGGGTTGGGGGGAGCGGCCGTTCGGCACCGGAAGGAGGGGAGGAGGCCGGAGGTGCCTTCGCAGCGAGCGGCAGCCCTGACAGATCTGATAAAGAGGAAGGAAGCCCGCGACGCGGCCGAGCCGAGCTGTCGGCTCCCCAAACTGACGACGGTCTGCAGCTGTCGCGGCCGTTTGCCGCCGCGGGAGCCCCAGCGGGGGAGCCTGCGCCCCCTACTGGCCATTTTAGAACTGCACCCGACGGGCGAAAGGAAAGCTCGCAAAGGCAAAGCTAATGCTTCCTGCAGCGCAGGGTGGTAAGCCTTCCCGGGGCAGGCAGGGCCTGTCCGGGCCTGGGCCCTTTACCTTCCGCTCCTCGCCAGGGAAACCTGCCCCAGAGAGCAGACAAGAATAGATTTGCTCCCGGCGGAACTCCGCTGACCTGGCCACCCAATGACCTTGGCCGTCAGGGGTCAGGCCGCCAAGTCCACGCTAGTAAAAGTAGACACTCGGGCAGATGGCAGAGGACAATCTGCATATTGCTCCATGCCTTGGGCTCTAACTTTGGCTCTTTATCACTTAATAGCTGTGTGACCTTGAGCAACTTCCTTAACCTCCCTGTGCATCAATTTCTGCATTCATAAAATGGGAATCATAGTCTCCATCTCATAGGACTGTTATGGGAGACTAAGTAAGTTAATATACGGAAAGGCTTAGCACAGTTCCTGGCACATACGTTAAAAGGTCTTAGTCTTATTTTGCACTTGCTGCATAATTGGTTCCTCGTTCTGGAGATTCTCTTGCTGTCTTTCAGTCCGTTTCTAATTTACTTCTACTGTGGTCGGAGGACATATTTTGTATTGTTTCATTTCTTTGAAATTTGTTGAGACTTGCTTTACGGGCCAGCATGTGATCTACTTTGCTAAAAGTTCCATGTGTACTTGAAGAGAATGTGCATTCTGCAGTTGTTGCATATAAGTGTTCCAATGTCAATCAAGACAAATTGGTTAAGTGAGTTTTTCAAATTCCTTAGTGTGTGTTTGGGGGAGGGGGTGCTTTTTCTTTTTCTTTTCTGTTGTCCTGCCAGTTACTGAGAGAGCTCTGTTAAAAATCCCTAATGATGACGGTGCTATCTATGTCTCCTTCTGGCTTAATTTTTGCTATATGTATTCAACACCATGTTATCAGATGCATATAAATTTCAGACTGTTGTATCTTCCTAGTGAGCAAACTTCATTACAAAAGGATGCTATAAATGTCCTATATTATAAAATGTCCTTCTCTTCAGGTCTAGTAGTACTTCTTGCCTCAAAGCCTGATTTGTATGATAAATGGTTACATCTGCTTTTCTTTGATTTACTATGTCAGTAGATTGACTGTTCCATCCTTTAATTTCAACCTTTCTGTGTCCTTATAGTTGGCTTCTTGTGCATGTCATATACTGGGGTTTGATTTATTTTTTTTAATCGTTCAACACTTTGACTTTTCATCAGATTGTTTAGTCCCCTTATATTTTATAGAAGTACTAATGGTGTACAGTTTATAGCTAACTTTTTGCTTTTTTTTTTTTTTTTCAATTTGTCCTAGCTTTTGTTCCTTTAGTCCTCTTGTTCTTTCTTTGGGGTTCGTTGGTTTCTTTTTTAAACTCCTTTCCCCTCGAATCTTGGATTTTTAAGTTATTTGTTCTTGTAATTATCTTAATAGATACCCTAGATATTATAATATTTATTATAGTTTTCTTAAATCAGTACTTTTACCACTTGCCAAATAGTGTAAAGATCCTACAAGTACTTAACTCCACTTAACTTTCCTACTACACTTCCACCAATGTTACGTATTTATAATACATAACCACTGTTATATATTCCACATTATATACTTTCCTCCATTATATTTTACTTCTATAAGTCAGTTATATGTTCCACAAAATGTATTTCCACAGAATGCAAGTACGTGAATGTTTACTTCCACAGAAATGAAATATACAACAGTACATGTCTTCAAGACATTACCGTCGCTGTTTAAATAATCAATATGCTATTACATTTGCCTACAGGTTTTACCTTTGCCATTGCTTTTTATTCGCCCTTCTGGTTCTGTACCTCAGTCTGGGGCTCATTTTCCTTTGAGCTGAAGTACTTCCTTCAGTATCTTTAGTAGCACTAGTTTGCTAGTGCCGAGTTCTCTCTGCTTTTGTCTGTCCGAAAATGCCCTTTTTGGCTTAGCTTGTGAGAATATTTTCAGTAAGCATGGATGGAATTCTCTGTTGGTGGGGTTTTTCCCTTTTCTTTTTAACAGTTTAAAGATTCCCGTCTTCAGGCTTCCAACCTCTCTGCTGAAAAGTTAACCACTAGTTTTATTGTTACTCCTTCAAAGGTTATGGGCCATTCTTCTCTGGCTGTCTTTAGGATTTGCTCTTTGGTTTTCAGCGCTTTGACTAGGACGTTCTTAGGTATGGTCTCTTTGTTTTTATTCCATATGGAATTTGCTGAGGCTTATGAATCTGTGGTTTGGTATCAACAGTTTTAGAAAATTTTTACCTATTATTTCACCAATTACTACTTCTGCTCCATTATGTTTCTGTCTGAGACTTTAGTTACGTCTATCTTTGGATTGTGTTCCTTGTCCCCTATGCTCTTTTCTTGTAGATTTCTTTTGTTTGTGCATTCTTTTTACTGTCTTTTCTTCAGTTTGGACTTTTTCTGTTGACCTACCTTCAAGCACTAATCTTGTCTTCTGCTGTGCCCATCTTGCTTTTAAACCATAAAATGAATTAATTTCAGATTTGTGCTTTTCAGCTTTTTTTTTTTTTAAGCTTTATTGAGGCATAATTTACAAACTATAGAATTCACCCATTTTTGGTGAACACAGTTAAATGGCTAATAAAAATTTTTTTTTTCTTTTTCCTTTTAAGAATTTATTTTGGAAACTGGTGCCTGGGTGGCTCAAATATCTGATTTTGGCCCAGGTCATGATCTCAGGGTCCTAAGATCGAGTCCCACATGGGGCTCCATGCTCAGTGGGGAGTCTGCTTCTCCATCTCTCCCCCTCCCCACCCATCCACCCATGCTCTCTCTCTCTCAAAAAAAATTTTTTTTCTAAATAAAATATCTTGGATGCTGTTTAAATTGAGCTTTAATTCAAACACAAAGGAAATCCACATCACTAACTTTGCCAATTAACCTGTCAATAGACTGATTATCCAAAACTTGAGCATGGTAGAGCTGCCTCCATGCAATTTTAAAAAATTGAGATATAACTTATATACCATAAAATTCACCATTTTAAAGTACACAATTCAGTGCGTTTTTGTATTTTAGTATTCACAAAGTTGAATAACTGTCCCTGTTACTTTGTTCCGGCACATTTTCATCACCCCAAGAAGGAACCCCATACTCACCAGCAGTCACTCCCCATTCTTTCCTCCCCCAACTCCTGGCAACCCACTAATTTGTCAGTCTCTGTAAGATTTCCTTATTCTGGACATTTCACATAAATGGAATCTTAGGTGGCTTTTTTTGATTGGCTTCTTTCACTGAGCAGGTTTTCAAGGTTCACTTGTATTGTGCCTTGTGTCTGTACTTTTTTATGGCTGAATAGAATCCCATTAATGAATATAATGAAAAAAATTATATATAGTATATATGTGTGTGTGTGTGTGTGTGTGTGTATAAAATTTTTAGCCCATTCATCTGTTGACATCTGGGTTATTTCTGTTTTTTGGCTACTACAACGTGAAATAAGCATCCACGTACAAGACATATGTGAACAAAGTTTTATTTCTCCTGGTTATAAACTAAGAGTGGAATTGCTGGGCCGTGTGGCTGCTCTGTGTTTAACTATTTGAAGAACTGCCAGACTGTTTTCCAAAGTGGCTGCACCATTTTACATTCCCACCAGCAGTGTAAGAGAGTCCTGATTTCCCCACAACATTGCCCACATTTAATAATGTCTCTTGATTATAGCCATACTGGAGGGGTTTTTTGTGTGTGTGGTTTTAACTTATATTTCCCTAATGACTAATGTTAAGCTTCTTTTATGTGTCTCTTGGCCATCTGTGTATATTCTTTGAAGAGCTATCTATTCAAATCCTTGCTCATTTATTATTCAATTATAAGAATTCTTTATATATTCTGGACACCAGACCCTTACATGTAATCCATATTTAGAACTGATGGATCATCCCAAAATGACTCCTTATGCTTGCTGGCAATTCCTACTCCTGCCCACAGCACCAGGCAACCATTATGCTGCTTTCTGTGTGTTTTGGGTAAGTCCCTCCTGCTAATGAAATCTTGTCTCCTAAATATGGTGAGATTATGGGAGATTTCATTCTGCCTTTTGGTAGCCCTGGACTTAGCTTCTAGCATGCCACATAGTTCTGGAATTCAACAAATGATCTGTGAAAAAAACAATCATGTATTTGGGTTCCTGGGTTTCCAGTGTGCCCTATAACCAAGAGCCTTGTGATTTTCTTTTCCCCAGCAGAGGCCCTCTGCATGGGCCAAACCCAATCCTCAGTTTCAGGCCAGAATCAGTAAATGTCCCCCAGGGAAGAAAATGGCCAAACCATCAAAGGCTTCCTTCACCTCAGAAAGGCTTCCTTCTCTGAAATTCCAATTTATTTAGTCCTTATTGCTTCCAATTTTCTGATGTTCAAAAATATTTTGGTGTTTTTGTTAGTTGCAGCTTGAATGTTGTGTTGCTGTGACCCACTATATCCTACCCATCAATTACTGTAAACTTTCAAGTCTTTATATCTCATCAGGCGAGCTTCCTAGGTTTTCCTCCCTTCTCCAAATATATATATGGGTTATAGAGGGGAATAATTCTTCCGTATGAATTTTTTAAACTCATTTGTCTTAATCTCACACACACACAGACACACACGCACGCACGCACATTTGAGATTTTGTTGGAAAACCTACTGAATTTATAAATTACTTGAGACAGAATTAAAACTCTTCGTAAGCTTCCTATCCATGAACATGATATACCTATCCATGGAGCAAATTTCAATTAGGTCCTTTGATAATAGTTTGCACTTTTCTTCATAACGGAATTGCATGGTTTATTAGATTTGATCTAAGATTAATAGATTAAAAGGTTAGCTTCTTTTAAAGCATTTTATTTTTTAGAATAGGTAACATATGTTACAAATTTCTCAAATCTCAAAAAAGTATACATTGACAATTTCCCATTTTCCTCAGTCACCCAGATTTTGTCCAGAAAAAAATGTCATCCAATGTTACTAGTTTATTAATTTTAATATAGTTAGTATAAGTATGTAGTAATTATATTTTTTCAATATTTTATCTAGTAATCTGGCTAAATTTCCTTATTATTTCTGATCGGTTATTTTGTATTTCTTTTATGTATATGCATCATCTGCAAAAAGCATCCATTTGGTCATTTTTTTTCCATTCCCTATTCTTTCTACAGATTTTACTGCATTGACTAGCACACTTCTAATAAAGTAGCTGTAAAAAGTAGCCAAATAATAGCTGTGATAGAAGGCAATCCTGTCTTATTCCTGGCTTTAATGGGAGGGCTTTATTTCATATTTATATATGAAATTAACTGTAGGTTCTTGGCAGATGGCTTTTCAGGTAAAAAATATTTTAATCTCTGGCCCTACTTTGCTAAGAATGAGAATCATAAAAGTTTCTATCAAATTATTTTATGCACCTACTGAGATGACCATATGATTTTTTTCCCCTTTAATCTATTAAATGTGTTGAGTCACCCTCTCATGGAAAAAAGCAGTCTCAAGTAAAACACTTTTACCCCAGGTTGTTATTTATTTTCATGAGGTGGGGGAAAAAAGAACATTTTATGATAGTGAAAATATACTTTATTTTTTTTTAATACAATAGCTGCCAGCAATATACTGGTTCTAGAGAGAGAAAAGAAAATACAAGCATTCTATAATAAGCTTTCATTTGCCTTTTCAAGTAATTCTAAAGAAAATACTCCAATTCTGTTCAACATTAGGACTGAGGGAATTGAATTTTTTTCCATGATAAAAATATAATTTTGACAGCCCCAATCCTGATCATTTGTAAAGGATAGAATTTTTTTAAAAAGCCTATATAGTATATCAACGATGAATGCTTCCCTCTCTGAATCAAATACTGATTATAACCAGTGTAAGAAAATGGTTAATCAATAAATGATGAAATGTTTATCAAAATGTTCATGAAAAAATACATTGCTATTTCTTCTCATTTTTTACCTTGTAGATATTTCCTAAGTGGATATTTTAAATGTACAGAAACAAAAGCTAGCTATGTAACTCTGAAGAGATTCAAAACTCAACAGACATTAAAATGCCTAAATTCTAGAGTTGATCAACTTAGTGTAAGAATAAATGTCAGAAATCTCTTCACTGTATACAGATTGCTCAAGAGTTTAAAAATAAATTGTGTAAGCTGAGTTATCAAGAAATCAAATCTTATATATATGATTTTCATCAAAGTCAATGATCCTAATAAAAGATATTAGAGGGATATAGAAAATCTGCATCTACATTTTTTTTAAAAAGGAAGTTATATCAACTGAAATAGTAAAGAGCTTTCCAACTGTTCAACAGAAAAATTTCTCAGAATTCCTTGGAAAATAAGTGAGAGTTTTCATTCAGACTCTAATCTTGCTGAAGTGGTTCAGAAGGGGCTTAAATGAGGAAATAAATGATTTAGTTGTAAAAACAGCATCAGATGGTCTGCATTATATGAGTTCATACACACTACATGAACTGCCATGAAAACTTTTATGCCCTAAAATCTCCCAAGATTTTAAGCTATGATCTTTCCACAAGTATAAAATGAGGGAAAAAATCATGTTCTGGGTCATCCTTTTTCCTAGCTTTTGTCCATATGCCAATCTCAATTTCATCTAACTATCTTCCCTGATAACGTAATAATAAAATCTGTCTTTCTACATCAAAACCGTAACAGACAGCCCGGCCTTTCTTGGACATCTAGAGAGAGAGCCAAATACAATCAAGAGACAATGAAGAGAATAAATATCCAAAGTGAGAACAGTTCATGACTGAATTTCAGAATGTGGTTTTGTCCCTCTATTTTGAGCAATGTACCTCCGTGCTCATTAGCCCCTCTATTCTGCACCACTCAGTCCCCTGCTCACTGGGAAGAACAGACCCTTCTCCTGAATCCTTTTCATACTTTGAGAGCCCTAAGGCGAGGTTCAGTATCGCCTGAATGTCAAGTCACTACCTGTTTAAAAGGAGGTGGGAAGCGGCGATGGCTGCCTGTGTCCTGGTGCACACGGGACATTTTCACCCACTGAAACTACTGCTCTGGAATTTCTCAGTGATAACCTGAGTGCTTTTCTTGCAACCAGATAAGTCACTATCCAATATTTAATTACAAAAAGGTGGGTGCCCAGACTTTTGATCAGCAATAAGGAGTTGTAAGAAGGGCAAGGCAAAGAAACCTCCCTGAGCCAAATGGATACAATCTGGAGCTTATCTTTCTGTACCAAGCTAAGTACTGATAGGTTAAAAAATGCAGTATATGCTTATAAAAATCAGGTTGCTTCCATAACGCCAGTGATTACTAAATGTTAACACACCAAAAGGGTGGGAAACATTGCCATTTTAAAGCAATAATATAAATTTCCAAAAACAGCCTATGAGAAATAGCACATCTTAAACAAGTTACATATAAAAAAATTACCAAAAATGTATTTTAGTTACAACCACGGTCTTTGGAGCAGTAGTACTTAGGAAGTCCATTTTTTAAAAATGAATAAATACGTAGCAAACTTTTGTTTTATTTTTACCAAGTTCATCTTCCCTTGTTAGAGAACCAATCATTCCTGGTTTAGGACTTCGATTAAAAAACAAACAAACATGCAGAGTGCTATTCCTCAATGTAGCTTTAGAAAAATTTAATCGAAGGAAGTTCAATGATTGAGATTAGGCAAAACTGCAGTAAATACGTACTCACCATTACAACTATAATATAGTTCAAAAGGAGTGAACCACCCTCTACCCAAAGTTTAACAGTCACTGGGGAGGGGGAGTGGAATGGGAAAGCTGGTAATGTGTGTTTTACCTTGCTTTTGATATATGATGGATAATGCATCCTTTAGATTATCCATATTAATTAAATATGCTTCAGAAACAAAATTCTGCCTAATATTTTGACAGACCCAAGCTATATTCCTTAGGTTAATACCTGCGTTAATTCTGACATTACAAGTTGTTGTACTGCTGTAGCTAAATCAATTAAGTATCAGTTTATGTAGTGTTACTCAACAGATCTCTGGACAGCAAGGTCTATGCTTACCAAAAAGGGAGCTTTTTAAAATAAAGGAGGAAAGCAATAAAGTTCCAAACAAATGGCACTGGGCAGAATACACATAAAAAAACAACACATGCGGACAGAGTAGCAGGGGCCCATTGGTTTTTCTCATGCTTGAGGAAGATCTTGAGGGCATCATCCCTCTCTCTCTGAACTTTTAGCTTCTACAGAGCCTCAGACAGAACTGGCATGAAGGATAAATGTTTTTGCGCAAAAGTAAAAATCCATGTACAAAGTAAAAACAGCAAACTCTGTAGTGACTTTCTGTGGAAGGCTCTCTTCACTGGTGGTGACAGACCCAGGACAGACTGAACTGAAAGAGAGTATTCTGATACAGTAGCGGTCCTTTCATATACTCTTACTACATATTATACAATTCCCAGAATACATAAATATTCCTTGTACCATGCACTGTGCACCAATTTGGGGCTGACTGAGGAGGTCGTGGGTACTATTTTAACAGTTAAACACGGCACATCCGAAGTTCGGCCCTCTGTCCACTGTGGACAGACGAAACGGTCAGGGCTCCGGACAGACAGCGATCTACCGCTCTAGTGGGGAGTGTGGCGGCGTGTCTCTGAATTAAAGGAGAGGAGGGTATGGGGCAGGGGAGGGACACAGGATACAGAGTTTTAAACATAATACTGCTTAGGAGTGTATATTTAAAGATAGCTACTATACCTTGTCTATCCTTTATCGTTATCTTGAATAACTGCACGTTCATGCAAAATAAAATTTCTACTTTATAGGAACAGGAGCAGTCTGTTAGGAAAAGCATATTCTTAGGGGAAGATGCAAAGACATCTCTCTCATCAGTGACATTTACTTGGTAAGTCTTTTGGCTACATCACTATAGGCTATTTCGACCTCCTTATCACTGGGACAAGTGTTGGTGAACTCGTCCCTACTGTACGCATTAGTTAAGTATCTCCAGATGCCGGTCATCCCTTTCGGAATATCAAAGTTGCGGTATTTTTTGGCCACCACCTGAAATACAAAGACATCAAAAGTTAACATTTATTTTCCATGACTTGTAAACCAGACTTAGCTCTGATTTTAGGGCATATGAATTCTGTGAATCTCTGAGAACTGCTTCTATTTGGGAAGAAGTCCCCTTCATTCTAACTAGAGTTTTAAACAATGACAAGGGCCGCAGGGTAAGGTGACAAGGATTGCAAACGCCTGCCCTGGTGACCCAGAGGGACAGCCGGGGGAATCCCCAGGTAAATATTTGAAGGCGCACACACGATTCTGTTTTCCTTGGTCTTGATCTTTGTCATACAACTAGTGTTAACTACTACTCTATTTAGCATAGTGTCTTACACAATAAATGCTCAGTAAATATTTCTTTGCCTTGTATGGATGTAACCAGGTGATCAAAGAACAGAATTTGACAACATAAGTCAATGTAGTAAACTCAATTCAAACTTTCCTGCTACATTTTTGAATTTTTAAACAGTCACACACACACACACACACACAAATTCTTCATATGCCTCAATTTTAAGACATAATTTTCCATTCTACTAACCCTAGGGTATTCCAACTGATGCCTAAATAGCATTAAGTTATAATGTTCGGGGTTCCTAGTCATATACCAGATCAAAAAGAAAAAAAAAAAAGTATGTCACAGACAAAGAAAGTGCTATCTTAGTACAGAGAATATGTGGTCTAATGGCAACGTGACACCACATCCAACTGGCCTACCTTGACAATGTGCAGCTTGGGAAGCAGGTTGCAATCAGCTAATGTCATTTCATTGCCATCCAGAAATTTACGTGTAGAAAACTTAATGTCTTCCATACTATTCTCATCAATTTCATCAGGGAGTGGAGAATTCAAATATTCATCCAGTTTCTGCAGGGTTTTCAAGAGACCCCTCTCCAATGCTGAAAGAAAGATGGGGATACTGTAAGACAGAAAACCACCCAAGCCCCAAAGCAGCAGCAATACTCTTCCGGTCAGTAACTATTTTATCAAATGTTTACGCTGACATGAAGTGCCGCAGAACAGGACAGGCAAGGTTCCTGCTCTCCTGGAGCTTATTTACGAGGGACAAGGGATGAGACAAGCAAGTACATTTGTTCAGGTAAATACAGAAAAGGGCATGACAGTTTCAAAAACTGGAATCTGTAACAACTCAGCAACTAAATGCCCCACTTACAAACATACTATGACCTGACACACTTGCTGTTCAAACTAGAAAAATGAGTGAGAAAAGGCAAAGCTATTAATTCAAGTCTAGGAAAGAAAATTTTGCCAAGACAGAGATTCTTGCCCCGAATTTGAATGCCTATTTCCCCAGTAATATTTGGATTTGTAACCAAGAAACATGCTAAGATCCAATACAGACCATCCAAGCAATGAAGTTTTTGTACTGTCTTGTAATACATAGGAAGCCAAGAACATATAATAATAAAATTATTATTTTATAATAACACGCAGGCATCTGAGTAGAGAGTTCAAGTTACAATAGTGAATCAGGGGGCTCTTCAACCAAATAGATTAAGAAGCTATGATTGTTAGAATTCAGAGACGAGTGGGACAGAGCCACGCCGGTATACCTGGAAAGTCAAGGGTAGTGACCTTTAGCAGAGGGGGTGGGGATGTCCTTAGAGAGGAATAGGGAATAACAACAGACAAGTCTTCTATTATCGCTTCTTATCCTTTACCTTCCCAGGCCCCCTTCACCCCCCACTCCCAGAATGCCAAGCTCACACTGCTGACTGCAGTGCTCGGTCACGGAAGAAAGCTAAACGTCATGAGGTGACAACCAATACAGTTATAAGTTTGAATAAATTTAGTTCCATTAGAGAAAAAGACAAAAGTTTTCTATGCTGCTCTTCTTCCAAATTGCTCCCACCCACTCGTGCCTTGGCCCCCTCCTAGCAGTGTAGACAACGGATGGCAGTCTGAGCTAGATAAGGGGCTGTAGGCATCCAGAGGAGTAAGTGGATTTTAGACATACTTAGAAGACAAAAACCAACAGAGCTTGGAAACAAAACTGAGTATGGAAAAACGATCGATGTTTTTAACAAAATACAGGCGTGAGCCCCTACTACATGCCAACTGTTACTCTAAGCATCGTTAAACCTGCTCTTGGACAAAGCAGTTTGCATTTACATTTTGGGGAATGGGCACAGTACAGAGAAACGGCCAACAAACGATTCCCAGGGCAAACGCTGGTATCATTTGCTGCCACATTTCCCTGCCTAGAGAAGCAGGTTCATGGGGTGAGGACATGAGTTCAGTGCGTGCTGCTTTTGAGGTGTCCGTGGGACATCCGTGTAGAAGTGCCAGACAGACAGCTGGGCCACAGTGTCTGGAACAATCTGGGCTGGAGCAGTACGACTGGAAATCCTGAGAACATCAATGAGCGCCGAAGCCAGGGAAGTGAAGGACGGGCGGAGCGCCCAGGCGGAGGGCCCAGGGTAGTGCCCTAAGGATCATCATCTGTGGAGCTGCGCCAAGCAGGTAGGCCACAGTCACTGTCACACAGCATTCCACTGTGCGATTATGTAAGTGCTCGTCCATCCCCTTACTGGGGTCTGTATTGTTTCCGGTTTGAGGCTCATGACTAATCGGGTAGCAAACGTTCTTGGACAAATCTTTCGGTGCACCTCTGTTCCTAGTCCACTCAAAAGTGGAGCTGTGGGTTACTGGGTATACCTGTGCTCAGGTTGAGGAGAAACTGTGATCGACTTGCCAAGTCCCACACGACAAAGAGCGGTGCAGAGACGTCCCAGTGACTTCACACCTTCAACACCACTCGGTAGGGTCAGCTTTAGTCCCTTGGGGGGATGACCAATCAGGTGTAACACCTTCTCCTATTTACTATTTGGATATCCTCTTTCTGTGAAGTGCCGTTTGCTCATTCTTCATTACATAGCTTATCTTATTTGTAGTTCTCTATAAATTAGTTGCAAACCCGTTGTGGTTTTTCATGTTACGTGTACCTTCACCCTTTTCACTCCCTAAATGGTGACTTTTTACAAATCAAAGTTACTAAAACTAATGTCCAATTAATCAATTGTTTCTTCCACAATGAGTGCTTCGTCCAGATTAAGAGGAAATCTTACCTATCCCCAAATTATGAAGATACCCTCCATTATCTTCTAGAAGGTATATTATTTACCATTCATATTTATATCTACAACCGTCCTCGAGCTAGTTTTTGTGTAGGGTGTGAGACAGGGGTATTTTCTTGACTCCGTATTCGGTTCTATTCGTCACTGTTCTATTAGTCTATTCTAGT
The DNA here is from genome assembly GCF_009829155.1 of Mustela erminea. NCBI lineage: Eukaryota > Metazoa > Chordata > Mammalia > Carnivora > Mustelidae > Mustela > Mustela erminea. The sequence goes on from NC_045623.1 coordinate 91,741,702, forward strand.
ATTAATACAACACTGTTTTAACTACTATTCCTTTATAAGTCTTGATATCAGATAATATTAAGTCTCTCTTCAAGATCATTTTTGCTATTCTTGGTTCCTTCCATTTCCCTAATTAATTTTAGAATCAGTATGTCAATTTACACACATGCGTGCATGTACGCATGCACAGAAAACTAGCCGGGCTTTTGAATGATCTACAGATTCAACAGAGCCCAACTTGAGAACGGGCATCTTTATAATACTGAGGCTGCCAACCTATCAATACCGCTTATTTAAATTCATCTCTTTCAGTGTTGTATGTTTTCTATGTAGAGGCTTTGCTCATCTTTTATTGGATTGATTCCCCTAAATACCTGACTTCTTTTAAAAATATCTGACATTTTGGGGCACCTGGGTGGCTCAGTGGGTTAAAGCCTCTGCCTGTGGCTCAGGTCATGATCCCAGGGTCCTGGGATTGAGCCCCACATCGGGCTCTCTGCTCAGCAGGGAGCCTGCTTCCCTCTCTCTCTGCCCGCCTCTCTGCCTATTTGCGATCTCTGTCAAATAAATAAATAAAATCTTTTTTTAAAAATCTGACATTTCGATGGTGTAAATATTTTTGCAGTTTTCTGTGGTTTGTTGCTAGCATGCAAAAACACAACTGATTCTTCTAATGGCCTCATACACAGTAACCTTGCTAATTCATTTTTTTTATTCCTACAGTTTCTCAGTAGATTCCTTTGGATTTGCTACATACACAATTATATTGCTTAAGAATAATGACAAAATTTGTTCCTTCCTTTACAATGCTCTTACCTTTATTTTCTTTTTCTTGCCTATCGTATTGGCCAAGACCTCCACTACAGTGCTGAACAGAAGTGGGGACAGTGAGCACCACTTCTTAGTTCCCAGTCTCAAAGGAAACATTTTACTAGTTCCCTATTACATATGATATTTGCTCAAGTTTTTGTAGATTCTCTCTGCCAAATTAAGGCACTTCCCTGCTATATCTAGTTCGTTAAGGAAAAAAAAAATCATCGTACCCTAAGTATCAAATTTTATCAAGTACTTTTTCTGCTTCTATTGAAATGATCACATTTTTCTCCTTTATTCTATGAATTTATAGAGATAGTTTCATGTTTAAACAATCTTCTGTTCCTCAGTTAAACCCCACCTGGTTGTGTGTATTATCTTTTCTCATATTGCTGGATTAGGTGTGTTTTATTTTAGACTTTTGCATCTATGTTTGGGAGAGACTAGCCTGAAATCATCTTTCTTTTGATGTTCTTGTGTGGTCTGAGTGTCAAGGTTGCCCTCAAAAAGCAAGCTGGGGGGCGCCTGGGTGGCTCAGTGGTTTAAGCCGCTGCCTTCGGCTCAGGTTATGATCTCAGGGTCCTGGGATCGGGTCCCGCATCAGGCTCTCTGCTCGGCAGAGAGCCTGCTTCCCTCTCTCTCTCTCTGCCTGTCTCTCCATCTACTTGTGATTTCTCTCTGTCAAATAAATAAATAAAATCTTAAAAAAAAAAAAAAAAAAAAAAGCAAGCTGGGAAGTATCTTCCTCTCTCCTGTTCCCTGTAAGACTGTGTAACGCCAATGTTACATCTTCCCCAAATGCTTAGAAGAAATGCATCGGTGGAGCTATCTGGGTCTGGAATTTCTTTAAAGAAATGGTTTTAGGGGTGCCTGGGTGGCTCAGTGGGTTAAGCCTCTGCCTTCGGCTCAGGTCATGATCTCAGGGTCCTGGAATCGAGCCCTGCATCAAGCTCTCTGCTCAGCAGGAAGCCTGCTTCCTCCTCTCTCTGCCTACTTGTGATCTCTCTGTCTGTCAAATAAATAAATAAAATCTTTAAAAAAAATCCTATTTAAAAAAAAAGAAATGGTTTTAAATTATAGCTGTAAGACTATTTACATTTTATGCCCTCCTATAGTAATTCTGTTACACTATACTTTCTGTAAATTTAACTGATAGTGTTTTCAAATTTATAAGCATAAAAACTTTCATAATACCCTCTAAGAATCACTTCAATGTAAGTCCTGTAACAATCCCTTTTCATTTCTAATACTGGTTACTGCAGCCTTTCTCATTTTTCTGGATTTTTCTTATCAAGATTTATCAATTTGATAAAATGATATATCAATTTATCAATTTATTGACTTTTCAAAGAAATTTTAGCCTTGCTGACCCTCTGTCATATTTGTTTACTATTTCAAGGAAATCTGCTCATTAGTATTTCCATTCTCTACCTTCTTGGGTTTAACTTGATCTTTTCCTACCTAACCCTCGAGGTGTAGACGGTCAGATTTCCCATCTTTTTTTCTAATATAAGCACTCAGAGGTATAAGTTTCCCTTTAAGCACAATGTTAGCCATATCACATAAATAGACATTTGTTGTCTTTCATAATTTTATTTTTCTTCAGCCCATGGGTTACTAGAAACGCACTGCTAAGTTTTCAAAGACATAGAAATTTTCTAGCTGTGATTTTTGTCATGGATCTCTAGCTTCTTTTCTTTGTGGTCGGAAAAAAATATATTCTGTATGATTTCAATTTCCACTTTTTGGAAAAATTTTCAGATTTGCTTTATGGCCCAGCTTTACAGTCAATGTTGATGAAGTGTTCTACGAGCATTTGAAAACCAGATGTATAAGTCAGTCACTGGGGACGGTGTTCTAAGTACCTATCAGCGAGACTACACGTGTTCGTTGTGTTGTTCAGTCCTGCTAGACCCTCTGATGCCTCGTCTTTGGGTGATTCTAACAGTTATTAAGGGATTGAGTTAAAAATCTCCCACCAAGACTGTGCATTAGTTTATTTCTCTTTTAGTTCTATGAATTTGGCTTATATATTTTCAGGCTAGGTATTTAGTAATACAGATTCAGAATCATTCTTTCAGGTAGATTACCCCTTTAAATCAGTTTGAAACATGCTTCATTATGTCTAGTTGGTGCTTCTTAATATCTCCTTGTCTGGTATCGGTGCAGCTTTGCCCACTTCTTTTGGTTGGTATTCACACTACTTTAACTTCACCTTCCCTGAATACGTGTGTGTTTCACGTGTATGTTGTATTCGTTCTTGCACATAAGCAACACTTTTTTTAAAGATTTATTTGTCAGAGAGAGAGAGAGCGCACACAAGCAGGGGGAGCAGGAGGGAGAGCAGGCAGAGGGAGAAGCAGGCTCCCCGCCAAGCAAGAAAATCCATGCAGAACTCGATCCCAGTAGCCTGGGGTCATGACCTGAGCCGAAGGCAGCTGCTTAACCCACTGAGGCACCCAGGAGTCCCAACAACATATTTTGGAGCCAGCTGCCAAGTGATGTCTTCGACTTGGAGTATTTAAGTCATCTACATTGAACGTAATTATTATAAACTTTGGTTTAAATCTGTCATCGTACATTTTGATTTCTACTTGCTCTGTGTTCTCTTGCTTCTTTTGGATTAAGTTTTTAAAATTTATTATTAATTTCTCCCTCTATTAGTGTATTACACACTCTTACTAGTCTTTGTTCCCCTGTAAAGTTCACTTACAACTTTCAGCACTTCCAGGATAAGGAAAGGGCCTCATAACCCTCTGCTGTCACTACCTCCCTCCTGTCCTGAAGGCTGCTATTGTCATGTATATTCATTTCACTTGGATTTTAAATTCCACAAGGTGTTACTGTTTTTTATACAGACAATATTCATTTACACTTTATAATGTATTTATACTACTTTTTGCTTTCCTCCCTTCTTGCATCTCTTGCTGTACATCTGAAGTCATATTTCTTCTTGCTGAAAAACTATATATTTCTTCTAGGGGGAGTCTACAGAGATACGTACTCAGTTTTTGTTTGTTTAAAAATGTCTATTTCACCATCACTTATTAAAGTTCATGAATAAAAAATTAATGTCTTAATTATTACATTCTTAGCATTATTATTATTATTATTATTATTATTATTACATTATTAGCATTTTTTTCAGCTGAAACACTTGGTGAATATATAATAGAATCAATTCTCAGAGCAGCCATGGGACATAGGAAGAGTGGATAATATCCTACTGGAAAGATACAGAAATGAAGGAGAATCTGCCTTATTCTGAACATCAAATAAAAACGACCCTGACTGACATCTTAGAGAACGTGGGTATGTTATGACCACTGGAACCGTAAACTAAATAGTGAATTTTGAGGCTCACAGAAAAGGTGGTAAGAAAAAGCTGACCGGTTTAGCAAGTATGTGAATCCAGGGGAATAAATATAAAGGTCAAATCTTGAGGCAAAAACAAAAAATTATTTGGATGTGCTTGCTTGGAGAGTATTTCACTACTTACAGAACTTTAATTCACTTTTAGCTCTCTGAAGAGCTCTGAAGATTGTCTTCTGGATTCTACTGCTGCTGCTGAGAATCAGTGCTCACTCTCGCTGCTTTTACCTTTTACAGAATCTGCCATCGGTAAGATTCTGTCTCGTTCTCAGCAGGTGCCTATGTACACACAGGTGTGGTTCTCTTTATATTTGTCCTGCTGGGGTGGCGTAATGTTTGACTCCATGGCCTGTTACCTTTCATCAGTTTTGGCAAATTCTTGGCGATTACCTCCATGTCTTTGGCCCCATCTTCCCTCCCCTTCTGGGACTCCACTTACAGACATGTGTTCCTCTCTCCGTTGTGTTCCGCAAATCTTGCACTTATTCCTCCAGTTTGTTTTGTTTGTCCTTTTGTCTCTGCGCTTCCATTAGCTATTTCCTTCTGACCTCTCTTCAAGTTCACTAATTCTTCATCACTGTCTCATCTGTTCGGTTCATATACTGGATTCATAATCTCAGATATCATATGTCTAAATTCTAGGACTTCCATTTGGTTTTTTATAATGTCCAGTTCTTAGTTCAAATTTTCCACATTGTTCTTTTAGCTTTGAATATGAATCTCTATTAAAATCAGTATCTGATAACTGACTATCTTGTCATTTTTAATATGTCTGAAAAATATGTATTGGTGGGGCACCTGGGTGGCTCAGTCAGTGAAGTGTCCACTCTTGATTTCAGCTCAGGACATGATCTCAGGGTCAAGATATGGAGCCCCTTGCTGGGCTCCGTGCTGGGCGTGGAGCCTGCTTGAGACTCTCTCTTTCCCTCTGCCCCCCCACGCCCCGCTTGCTCGCAATCTTAAAAAAAAAAAAAAAGGATTAGTTATGTTCAGTCTTTTAACGTTAGCACTGTTAGATTTTTAGAGTTGTTAAATTTTTAAACTCAGGGATGGTTTATATTAAACTAATAGTCTACTAAATCATGAACCTCTTCCTTCTAATTCTTGTTATTAAATCAATGCATTATTCTTGCTTCCTTAACTGGACTCTGTTTTCTTTGAAGGTAAAGTCTGTGTCTTGTGCCTCTTCTGTATAGCCCCTAATGTTCACAGCATTCTACCCAAGCACGAATTAAACACCTGTTCGATATCTGTCACAGACGGAGGAAGGCCAATAATTACATATAAAAGTTTGGAGTTTCTTAAATGTCTAGAGAAGATTCAAAAGGAAATCAGGTGAATATGTAGAATAGATACTTTTTTTTAAAAAGCCAGGTGAGTGGAGATATTTGTATCTTGACTGTTCAGATACAAATATCTGTGGGAAGCTGAAAAGGAGGTAGGAACGGCATATTGCCATAGAACATAAGAGCCATTTTAAAATGTAAAGAAGAACTGATAAAACTTTTTACTTAGGTAACATATCAAACACACTGGAATGTATACATGTCAAGTGACAGATGACAAGATCAAGGATCTACTTATTTTATGAATAAAAGGCACTCTAGCCATAGCCAGGATGAAGCTAGTAGATTTCTTAGAAAAAAGAGTTAAGCAGAAGGACACTGGAGCCCAATAAACTAGAGAAGCTGAGCTGTAGCTGTGGAAGTCACAAGGAACCAAGCCTTTTAAAAGAAAAGGTCAAAAATACAGAAGCAGTAAATATAACCTTTCATTGGTTATATGCAAGTTACTGATCATGCACGCAGTCATGAAATGTTAAATTTATAAAGTGCCAAGAGAATAAAATGTGAGAAATAGCTAGGTTACTTAAGGAGTCTAGGGCAGGATGGAAATTTCATGGTGTACTTAAAAGGGGGTGGTGGGTGGTGAGAAGGAAGGGACAGCAGCATCTCGGGACTGTCAAAGAACCAACTTAACTCAATATGCTTCCTATCAAAATCAGTGAGTACAGACTAAATGCACATTAGATATAAGGATTTATTCTTCGACCAGATTACAACGAACGGAGTTGTGGCCTCTATGGAAGATAATACTGTCTGAATTCAAACACTGAAACAAAGTCTGGGCAAGTTTGTGACCTTCAACCTGCTCTAAATTCATCCTTCTCCTGGATTAGTTTTCAAACATATTCAACAGAAAAACTAAAATACTCTGAAATTATAAAGTTTGAAACAGATGATGTTTATAATCCTAGAAGCGATGCACAGACTAAAACTAAGTCACTGGTAAACATTAAAATTACTATTCTTTCTAAAACTTTGGACCTAGGTAAGCACCTGCAATGAAGCTGAATTGCTGTACCTCCTAGAAATATTAATTTTTCATTAAGAATCTCAGAATAAAGGGTATATTAATGTAAACAAAGAATGGTGAATTAGTTTGATTCGACTCTTATGTAATAACCTGAGGAAGGCCAACAAAACTGAGAAAACCAGAGGGACCAAGAGGTACTAAAGAGCATCATTCAAAATGAAGTTTTGAAGACAAACCACAAAGGAATTAAGATAAAGAAAATGTCAAGACTAACCACTAGGAGGCAGTAGCAAGCTATGAAAAAGGAGCTCCTTGTCTTAGCGCAAGCATTCTCTAATAATACCCTTGCTGTGGTAATGCTGGTTATCTCTAAGGAAGGTATTTAAAAAGCTCTCCAAAAAAATTAGTACTTAACTGTGATAGAGGCTATCCGATTAGTTTTAGATTAATTCTGAAAATCAAAACACCCTTTTTTGCCTATGAGACTATAGCGAAATTTTAAAACACACACAACACACGCACACGCACACCCATGCCAGGGTCAGAAGTGAGGGGAAATGAATACTTTCACATTAGTGGGACTATAAACTGGTGTAGACTTTTGAGAAACAAAATCTTCTGACCTATTTGGAATCTAGCACAAGGACATTCACTCGCACTGTTTGTCACAATAAAAAAACTTGAGACAATCTAGATGACTATCAACAGGGAAACAGTTAAATAAAAATCCGTATTATGGAATATTAAACAGTATTTATAAAAAGTGAGGTAGATCTACATTTTGATATGGAAGGACTTCTACCACATAATATGTGAAAAAACAATTGCAAAATATAAATATACACATAAATGCACACTCACACACAATATTTGCAAAATTACATAGAAAAAAAGGATGAATATTAACTGTTGGGGAAGAGCTCAGATGAGGTTAAGAAGGGGCACTAAAGTTTTACTGAATTTATTTCTAAACGCTTTTAACTTTTTCAACAAGCATACATTAGTCAATTGTGAATATAATTTGAGTAAATGCAAAACAGAAAGCATTAGATTTAACATGACCATATTCGCTGTAGGAAAAGACTACAATTCACAATGAAGAATACCAAAATTATGAGCCCTTACAAGGATAAAACTGTATTTTAAAGCTACTGCTAATTTCAGTAAAGGGCAGTCTCATGCAAACAATTTTTAAAGGCCAATAGAAAATAGGGAGAGGTCAGGAGTATTTAAAGATGATGGGGCGCCTGGGTGGCTCAGTGGGTTAAGCCTCTGCCCTCAGCTCAGTTCATGATGCCAGCCAGAGTCCTGGGATCAAGTCCAGTAACAGGCTCCTTGCTCAGTGAGGAGACTGCTTCTCCCTCTGTCCCTCCCCCTGCTCATGCACTCTCTCTCTCTCACTCTTACCTTTTCTCTCAAATAAAATCTTTTTAAAAAAAAAATAAAGATGATTAAATAATAATAATACAATTTGGTTCCATAGCTACAATGATGAATAACCATCCTCTGATTCCAAACACTTCCACAGAGAGAGAAAAAAAGGAAGGGAGACAGGCAGGGAGGAATTCTGAATAAAAAGGAATGAATGAGAAGCTATAGATTCCTTGCCTCCACTTAAAAATGAGAATTTGGACATTATGAAATATGCTCTAGAACAAAATGGCAGATTTCATCACTACTAAATTCACTGGGCTCTTAAGAGTATTATAAATACCAACACACTAATAAATTATCTACTAGTTATATTTGGGAGTTTAATAATTTATATATATTAATGAAATCAAAGAAGTGGGAAAAAAGAAAACAAATCCAGATCTGGAACAGGTCATATCTAACCCATTCTAATAAAAGGAATTACCTATTAATTTCTTTTAATGCTTCAAAAGATTACACAAACTTACTTCCGATCAGCTTGGACATGTTACCAAAAGAATTCATTCATTCATTCTTTTTTTTCTTTCTCCCTCCCTTTCTCTCTCTCTCCTGTATTTCCCTTTGTTTTATTCTTTAAGCCCTATTTGTGTATTTTGTACCCAATCTAAGGACTGACACTTCTCTTTCACTGACCCAATACCACAGCATCTAGGCATCGAATCCCTTACTTAGAATTACATCTTAAAAGGTCTTAAAATTGCCCAAACATATTGAATTTTTGCAAAATATTTAGTAGGTTGGTAAAACTGATCAAAACTCTGCCTACTCTGAGTTACCACGTAAAATGACAACTCCATCTCTTTGTAAGTGGTTCATAGTTTGGGAGGAGGAGGAGCTGGAACACTAATTTCCAAGGCTGATTTAAGGCATTTTATTGCACTAAATAGACAAGACACCTTCAACAGATCTACATATACTCAGTAAGCTCCAAAGTGATTTGGAATATTGTTTTCTAAAGTCTCCTGGCAGTGACAGGTCCTATGGGGAAAGTTGCTTGGCAACTGGAATTCTTATTTACCAAGAGGTAATTTAATATAAAGCCTTCTAGTGATCCGTTATGTTGTTTGTTCTCATTGGTTACAACATTATAAGGACAGCAAGCGTAGGTGGCTACTTAAGACAGCAACAAACTGATAGGAAAAAAAATAGAATACAAAGTTATACTTAAGTGAGTCACTTTCTCCCATGTTCTCTCCCCTCTATCCCATCACCAAAGCAATTGTTTGGTTTTGTTCTTTGTGGGTTTTGTGTTTTTTTTTTAGCAAACATATTTTATTTCCCTTTCCTCCCCACCAAGTGTCAAAAGAAATTCAGCCACCCCCCAGCTTCCAAAAACTACACAGAGAAATGAAAACATTATGAATTGAACTCAGATGGTTCAGGAACTATGGGCAAGAGCATCTGGATATAAAAGGATGATTTCGGGGAGGCTTGGATGGCTCAGTCAGTTAAGCAGCTGCCTTCGGCTCAGGTTATGGTCCAGGGTCCTGGGATCGAGTCCAGCACCAGCATCGGGCTCCTTGCCCGATGGGGGAGCCTGCTTCTTTCTCTCCCTCTGTCAGCCACTCTGCCTGTTTGTGCTCTGTGTGTGTGTGTGTGTGTGTGTGTGTGTGTAATAAATAAAAGCTTTTTAAAAAGGGGGGGAATGATTTCATGAAAAGAAATCCTCTGCAGGCAGGAAGGGTATGACAGAAAAGATACTGTCTGTGGACAGGAGGGGCTCCATCGTAACTGTCTGTTTAGAGTATAAAATGCTTACACTGAAACAGCAGGCAGAAAAAGAGCCAGTCACTTAGGGAAGTTGTCCCTAAACCAAGGCAGCTACTGGAACACACTGAAGAGCTGTAAGCCAGGCCCAGGCACTACGGCCTTTCCCTCTTTCCCTCTGCTGCAGAAAAACATCACATGCAGTGAATATCATGCAGTGATATCATGCAGTGAATATCATCCCAGAAACCCTTGAAATTCAATACTAGATTATAAAATACCGCAATTTTAAAATTTAATAATAAAAAAATACCAGCCTGAATGGCTTGGATCTCTGCCCATAGAAACCACATAAGGAAATCAGCGAGTGCTTCCCTTTTTTAAGATGCTTGTTTAACCGGCACTGATAATTTCTTCCCTTTGGTTTTCTTGTTCATTTGCAGCCATAAGTTTCTACCCAAAAGAACTGCACCCACGCCACCAAACTGTCCAAAACCATGACGGATTAAAGTGTCTTTAGGAGCTGGCGTTTTTGTTGCTGTAATTACTTTTAATTAAACACTAATGTTCTCTCTGGAGAGTTTTACTCAGACAGAACAATGCTCGGCATCGCAAAGAAGAAAAATGACTGAATGGTGTAGTTAAGACAAGGCTCATTAAATGGACCTCTTTCAAAGAGGCTTCCCTTCACCACACATACGTTTGGTAAACGAAATAAGATAGTGTTGTCCTTTGATATAGAAAATAAGGACTTTGTATCTGTACTACCCTAAACAATTCTCACATGAAAGCAGGACTTGAAACTAAAATCCCCTTTTAGGATGCAGAGAAATTAGGAAGATGGGGGAGATACATGCTCTCTTAGACTAACTCCCCAAATTGCTCTTAAAGGTGAATTATCACAAAAACCCACCCAGGCTGATTTCAAGTGACCAGAACCCAGCAAGAAACAAAAGATTTAGTAATAACCTAAAGGAAGTTGTATCGATACATTCCAAAGCACCACACCCACACCACTCATTGTTTCTGATGTCCCGTTAATTCTCTGTATAGTTCCCCCTTCAGGAAAACAATTCATTCGATAAACATTGTATTGTACATCTACCATCCCAGGCACTGTCCCACTAGCCAAAAACAGGAAAACAGAAATTTAAGGACTTACCCTGCTTATCATCAAATCTCGAGTCAACTTTGAAAGCCAGTTTTTAATACTTAATGGGAAGGTCTGGACTCCAAAATATTAATTTAAAATCACTGTCCTAACAGGATTTTTGGATTTACTTAGGGCTTTTTTGGTATATGTGCAGTGGTAATCCAATCATTTGTGGGGTTGTGTGTGTGTGTGTGTGTTTTACCTTCATTAGCCTCTGGCCTTGAATTCTTGATATATGCGGAGAATTTGGCAAAGATGTCCATTCCAGCAGTATTTGATTCAGGGTGTTTTGGTGAAAGCTTCAAGTACCTGAGGGGGAAAAGTGAGAATGGATGATAGATCCTTGTAAGTTCTCTCCATCAATAAACCACTGTGCTAGCAGTTTCTTGACACCTTTTAACAGTTATTACTTTAAGAAATGCCATCATCTATTTTCTATGGTATTTTTAAGATGTGTTTTTTCTTGAGGAAACAAAGCTCTGCAGTGTTTTTGTTCACATATTAATTTTCTTGGCAACCAAAGGACATCCGCACTCTACCTCCATTTTATAAATTAGGATGTTGGGGAAACAGTCTACTTGCTCAGAGGCATGTGCCAAACCAATGGGCATCTTAGAAAGAGAAGTCTGGAGCAGCACTGTCCAAAAGAACTTTCTGTAATGATGGAAATACTCCATATCTGAATTTCCAATACGGTAGCCATTTCGTGAAGCGTGGCTGGCTATCTGAATATGAATTTGAGTGAACCGGTGTTACAGAAAGTTAAAAATTCACTTCTGCCATTGCGGAAGCCACATTTCAACTACAGAGCCTTCTTGAAACAGAAATGCCTACCAGGTCCCTGGCAATCGCCATGCACTGAAACACTCGATGCTACCAGAGAACCCGGAAAGCGGGTAAGGCGGGCATCTCGGGTCATCCACAGTAGTTTAAGGACAAAGATAGCAGGAAGCATATCACTCACTTCAACTCCACACTTGGGATTTTCCAGAACGTCCCATGGGCTAGATATTGGTAAGGGTGGTATGGAGCAACAGAACAGTAAGACTTTGGGAATTCTGCTCACAAGTGCTCTTACAAAGTTTATCTGCTTTGAAAACAGACATTCATGACACACAGCCTTTTTTTGTTTTTTTTCCAACCACACAAATGTGTATTTTATATATTTAAATTCCAAACACACATACTCAGTGTCTATTTCCTCCTCAAATTGGAAAATATATGTGAGAAGACTCAGCTCCTCCCTCCTCTCTTCCACAGACAGCTACACCCACTAGGAGTCGGCTCCACAGGAATTCTGACCATTAGCACCGTTTTAGGGAACACTTCATCTGTTTAAAGGCCCTGTAAAATTTCACTGGAAACTGGGCTTGATGCAGTCAAGACTTTGGGGGGGGGGGGGGGGGGAACCGAACATTAAACTGGTAATTTAGATTTCTTCATGTATTTTAGGATGCTGTCTTGCCACTTTTTTAAAAATTAAAAATGAAGGCGAGGTATTCTTAGGAAGAAGTTTAGTTCAGTTGCAAGCTGTAGTGTCTGGTTAGTTTTTTTTATTCAAATTTTTTTACATGTGCAATTCTGAATTCTAGGAGAGACAGATCTAAAAAAATGGATACCGGAGATTTAAAAATACCTACTGAATATATATATGTTCAATTCATCTTCCTTTTTAATATCTCTCTATTTTTAAGCTTAAAGATTTCTCTTATAAATAAAAATATTTACAGAATGAATTTTTCAGTGAACAATTATAGTAAATGAATTTCATGAAGTTACAGATTATGTACACTAAATTAGTAATATATGATTGCTTGATTTTTTTTTTTTTTCCCCTCCCCTTAACTGTAGAAAACTTTATCCTCCTTTTTTTTCCCCCTGCTTGTGCTAAAAGAGTTAATTCCAGGTTCAACATCCCTGAATTCCCTTTGACTATAAAAACAACCAGGCTCCAGTTTAAATGTTTTTACTGCTTGTAATACAGTAACTTCATTGACTCATTCCATTTCAAACAAAAAATAGCACAAAGAACATAAGTGACTCTTCAATACACTATGTCTTCCACTAGCCAAGTTTCCAAAATTCTTCTTTTTTTCCCAACCAATATTTAGTAGTACCTCCTTTTTCTAATGAAGGCAGCTGGAAGGCAGGCTTACACCGCAGATCATTTATACCTTCATTGTTCACATATATTCATTGATTCCAATTATTAAGGGTCTACTCTGTCTCAGGCATTATACTAAGTGCAGAGGTTATACTGATGAGCACACAGAGGCATACTAGAGACCTATTTTAATGAACAGGTAAGAATGCAGAAGGATTTGCAATTGGCATATCCTTATCCATATGAAAACGGATGCTATTACAATTCTTAAAAACAAAATAAAACAAAACAAAAAAGTACTGTTCTCTAAAGCAGGTTAAACAGGCCCTATTCTTCTCCAAGACAAACCATTAAATCCGTACTACTAACTTAATGCATTCGATACCAGAACTGCAAGAGACCATTCACCTAAAACTCTCATTTTGCCTAAAAGGAAATTATATTCTAGAAAGTTCATATACTGGGTCCCTCAAATCCCTAGACTAGTTAAAAGTGCTGCCAAACTACAACTGGTCTCCTGTCCCCAAATCAAGTGCTGTTTTTGTTTTACTACAGATCAGATTCTCTCTGAAAGATAAATTCTAAACCAAGAGGTCCTCAATCAGTTGCCAGCTTATTCTGCATTCCCCCAAACACTGGATTTTAGTAATTCATCATTAATCACTGTCCCAAATAGCTTGATAAAGCAAAACTTTTCAATGACTGACAGTCTCATTTCAACATTTGACAAAAGGCAGGCAAATAATCAATAAAAGGCCAAGTGTCAACAACATCATGGACACGAGCATCCAGGGAGTGCAGACTTTCAGATCCGTCCTTTAGTCTGTATGATGTCACAGACTATTAACGCTAAGACTAGCTAAGAGTATTTCCATCCTTTTAGGAAAGACCTCAGACATTTTCTTTTTCATGGGAATGTAAGAATAAAGTCTGATTATACAACCCATTAAGTTACCCTTGTAAATTCAACTTTCACTGTATTTCTCACTTTAAAAAAGCAGGGGGGGGGGGACCTGGGGTGGCTCAGTGGGTTAAGCCTCTGCCTTCAGCTCAGGTCATGATCTCAGGGTCCTGGGATGGAGCCCCACACAGGGCTCTCTGCTCGGCAGGGAGCCTTCTTGCCGCCGCCACCCCCCCCACCCGCCCCTGCCTACTTCTCTGCATATGATCTCTCTCTGTGAAATAAATAAAATCTTAAAAAAAAAAAAAAAAAAGCTTACTAACACTTTATAGGGTCCTTCTCCAAAACTGTCAACTCCCCTTCCCTTCTATCCTGTCATCAGAAAGTGAGCCATGCACTCAGGTCTGCCTCAGTTAAAAATCCAAGTTTCAAAGCTTTTCTGGACAAAGTATTCCCTCCATTCAAGCAAGGGGAGTGAAATATATATTTATAAATACTTTCCCCAGAGGAGAAGATGGATCAAGTTTCTTCTTTCGAGGTAGACTGGTCACACAGACCAGCAAAACTTCCTTGCTTTAAGCTCTTCACTAGTCTCTAGATTCTGAACAACTCTGGAACAGTTGCCTGTATTTATCTTTGTCATGACTGAATCAGAAGTGCTCACACAAAAACACTCTGTTCTCAGTATCATCAAATGCCAAAAACATGTTATTAGAAAATGCTAGATTCTGGTCTGCCAGCTTGTGCAACTCCTCTGCCTTTTCTCTTCATTCGGTCTAGAAACAAGAAGGCTCTCACTCAGCGTTAGGAGGAGGATGAGCCCTAGTTAAGGCCCCAAGGCCCTCCTTGTTCTGGAGGGGAAAGGCGGAGAGCCAGGCCCGTCCTTGAATGCCCTAGAACACAGGAAAGGGAAAGGAATGCCCCGTGATCCTGGAAAGAACTTCCTCTAGCTCCTCCTCTAGAAACAATTCTGCATGATAAAGACTCTGCTGTCTGTCACCTCAGGGGCTGTGGAGCCCAATCAGGGGACAGCACTCCCAGTGGAAACATGCTGTTCCAACGCAGGGAAATAAAAACTCACTGAGGGGACGCCTGGGTGGCTCAGCTGGTTAAGCGTCTGACTCTTCATTTTGGCTCAGGTCTTGATCTCACTCATCTGAAGTGAAGCCTCACCTATTTCTTAAAACGGATTCATTAAATTTAGTTTGACAGCCGCCTTCAGTCCCACTAGCTCATTGCAGGAGAAACTATCTTTGATTTCTCTCCTGCCTTTCCTCCAAGCCTGAGCCGGCCTACAATTTTACACTCACTAAAGCACAATCCCAATTACAGACTTACATTTCACCTCTTTTGTAAAAGTCAAACTCAGCAAAATAAAAAATAGAAAAAGAGGAGGAGGAAAACAGAAGAAACACGGGTTTTTGAAGTCTTACAGGCCAGGCTTTGAAGAGCTCTGCCACCAGTAACTATAAAACTAGGACAAGTTAGATTCTTCGTCTTTAGTTTCTCCACAAAGTCTTGGAGAAGAGTGAGATAATCCACAGTGCACAGTGCATGGCACATAATTAGCCCTGGAATGTTCGTTAGTAACAGCAGAGGCATCAGCAACATCTAAAGTACTTGCTTCTATAAACAAAGTGAAATTTTCAAAACTTTATTTAGAAACTCTCTTCAGAATAAAAACTGTAACAGAAAGACAAGGAAAATAATGGAAATAGGGATTGGGATTAAAGAGTACATTTAGCATGATAAAATAAAATAAAATGATTTACAAAAAAAAAAAAAAATCCCACAAGAAAAATACCCTTCAATTTAGCACACCGCGAACCCGTTAGAACTAAAAGATCTCCAAGTTTTAAATTAAATTATTTAAACTGAAAGAAGAGACAATCTCTGGTTAGAGTAGCTCTATGAATATGCCCAAACAAAATCAAGTTGAAATTTCTATATATAAAAAGCAAAGTGAGGGGCGCCTGGGTGGCTCAGTGGGTTGGGCCTCTGCCTTCGGCTCAGGTCATGATCTCAAGGTCCTGGGATCGAGTCCCACATCAGGCTCTGTGCTCTGCAGGGAGCCTGTTTCCTCCTCTCTCTCTGCCTGCCTTTCTGTCTACTTGTGATCTTTGTCTGTCAAATAAATAAATAAAATCTTAAAAAAAAAAAGCAAAGTGATAATATTTATTTTGGGGGTGCCTGCCTGGCTCAGTTGGTGAAGCATCCAACTCTTGATCTCAGGGTTGTACATCTGAGCCCCACAGTGGATGCAGAGATTACTTAAAAATAAAACATTAAAAAGAAAAAAAAGAAGAAGGAAGAAAATGTTTATTTGAAAGGTCTAATTAAAAATGATGATACATCTTACAGAAGCTGCTAAGAAACCAGAATATTTTTATATTGGCTCTACCATTATCTTCATGTCCATAACCTCTGAGAAATATAGCAAGAAGGAATAACTACAATTGTTGTTCCTACAGTTGAAGAAAGCCTGGAATGCCTGTCGTTCCTTCATTCACCTGTGAGATGCCTCTTTTTGTACATTAAAGCTAATCCAAGTGTTCATTCTTTTTTAAAGCCTTTCCTGGTTCCACTCACTTTCCCTCACCACACCACGACCTCTCCATCCATACTGGAGTGTGTTTCCTGAGGATAGGAATTATGTCTTATTCATTACCGTATTCATAAGGCTTTGTTGCCTAGTAATTGTAGAATAAATGAATGAGTAAATTCTGAGTAACTGGATATTTTAGAACCCTCTGACCCAATAATCCCAGTTCTGGGAAATTTATCTGGATATGGAGAGTAAGAGTCAAATCAACTAGCAAGAAAGGCTTGGGCCAGAAGAAAAACATTTCAGTTTTTCAGAATAATGAAACCAGAAAAGCCTAAAGCAAACCCTAATGTGTTGAACCTATGCCAAGATTACAGTACAATGCAAAACGGCACATTTGCAATTCAGGTAACTGTCCTTGTAGTCCATCTATCTGTCACCCATACCTCTAGTTGAGTACCTTAAAATCATGACCATGTGCACTAATGTGCAGGACCTGGGAATCTAGAACACTTCAAAGAAATACTTAAATAAAAACTGAATCCCAGGGACACAGTCTAAATAGTCAATTCCCTTGGGTGACAGCTTCAGACAGTTACCTTTAAAATGACCTGATAAGAAATCCCCCAGCAACCTGAACCGCCTGCTTGGAGCTTCCAGCTGGGTTCAGTCTGAATCTGTCTCTCCCCGTCTCTTCTCTTCTCAGTTGGGGACCAATTCCCCTCAAAGAACCAGTCTTTCCTAACCTAGTTCTCACGTCCCAAACCTACTTTCAGTGTATACGCTATAGCTTAATCACATTCCTACCTATGCTTATTGGCCTAGGCAGAAGCCTGTTCTGACACCAGTGTAGCATTAACTGTAGCATTAATTATAATGAGTAAAGAGAAGCCCTAGTCACTAAAGTTAACGCTGTATGGATTGAACTCCTGTACCATCCAGAGAAAGATCTCTAAGGGCCAGAAAAGACCAAAACTTTAAAGAGAATGGCAATATTTTCATGCATATCTTTCTTTGATACTCACTTGGGAGGGCATAAGACTTCTTCGAGAAATTCTTCAATCTTATTTACATCTGTTTTGACTTCATTGTTGAAAGTTATAAATGGTGGGTGGGTCCCAGGAGCCAAGTTCTGCAGGTCTGCAGGCTTCCTGTTAAGCAAAATAGTCAAAACTGAATCATTTTTTTACTCTGGGAAGGCAATAATACTTTAAATACTCAGAGTCTTTCTAAATGTTTATGTATATAAAAATGAAAATGAGTATAAGAATTAGTATTTGGGGGGGACGCCAAGGTGGCTCTGTCAGTTAAGCATCTGACTCTTGATTCCAGCTCAGGTCATGATCTCAGGGTTGTGAGATCAAGCCCCGCATCGGGCTCCATGCTGAACATGGAGCCTACTTAAGATTCTCTTTCTCCCTTTGCCCTTCCCAGCTCGCACGTGCTCGCTTGCTCTCTCTCAAAGAAAGAAAGGAAAAGTAGCAGTATTTTTTCCACTAGTTTAACAGCTGCAATACTATTCTACTAAGAAGAAAACCTTCACAAAGCACAAAATTCATGGTAAGAAAATCAGGAATCTCTGACTCTAACCAAAAGACAAAGGCCCCCATTCTTATTCTAAATTCAACTGAAGTGCTTATTAGAAATGGCAGTAGAATTGAGAGGAAACAGTCTCTAGTCTCAGCTCCAGCACCAACTCAATGTATGGATGAGTAAACCATAACTTCTCTAGGTCTTCCTTTTTTTCTTTTCTTGTAAAGTCAGGAAGAAGAGCAGCTCATTCCTACAGTCCTTTCTAACTATGAGATTCCAAATTCAGCAGCTACCAATTTTCCATTTTCGTAGAAGTTCACACTCAACAAGGAAAATGATCACCAGTCAAAATGACTTCGGTATATAAAACATGGCATAACCAAAGGTAAAACACAACACAGAAAGGGCAAAATATTATAGTGAATAAGAAGGGCTCAAATATGTCTTAGATTAAGAATTTTGTCCAAGTTCATTAAAAAGCCATCAATAAGTTAAACAGATAGGTGCCAACATAAACTGATACACAATAGATCAAATAAGTGAACACACAGAAAAATGTAAAAAAAAAAATTAGCAAAGAAATTGAAGAGTAAACTATGATGACATCTCTCTTCTATTAATTAGGAAAAACTGAAACTACTCAGAACACTGATAAAGATGGTGAAAACATATACTTACAACTACTAATAGCATGGAATGTTGGCACCACTCTATTTAAAAGCAAAATGGCTCACTTGAGCCCACCAGTGAATCCTAGGATCAATGATAATGACAAAATAGCGAGTGTATCCTAATGATAAAACACAAAGCATACATCAACATCTATGATGTTGCAAAGTTGAACCTGAATCTAGAATCAGACCTCTTAAAGCAGTTGTCTCTTAAAGTACGATCCAGAGGACCATTTCACCAGGCGGTCCAGGAGGTCAAAACCATTCTCATAATACTGAGACATCATTCAGTTTTTCCACCCTCATTCTCTCATGCCTGAATCGTAGGCTACTAGTTGTGTGGTATCACAAAGTGATGTGTACACAAACAGACATGAGAATCTGTCTTCTATTAAGGCAGACATAAGAAATGTACCAAAATGTAAAACAATGCCACTCTTCTAAATAACTTTGTTTTGGAAAACATAGTTTTAATTAAAAACATATTTTTGTGGGGACGCCTGGGTGGCTCAGCTGGTTAAGCCACTACCTTCGGCTCAGGTCATGATCAAGTCCTGGGATCAAGTCCCACATCAGGCTCCTTGCTCGGCAGCGAGCCTGCTTCTTTCTCCGCCTCTGCCTGCCACTCTGCCTGCTTGTGTATGCATGAGCTCTCTCTCTCTCTCTCTCTCTGACAAATAAGTAAATAAATAAAATCTTTAAAAAATGTTTTTGGGATAACAAAATTACAATTTAACAAAATCACGAGTGTTCTAACTAGTATATACGCTTTAAATTTCTCAGCTTTAATTTCTAATACAGTAAAGTTGATAGATATAATCCACATAACTGAAAGCTCTTTGAGGCCTTTAATAATTTAAGAGTATAAAGGAGTTCTGAGACCAAAAATTTCATTTAGGAAACTTGAGGAGATGCAGGACAAAGTTAAATGATACTACAAAGAAGCAATCAGCCAAATACAGAATACGGGACACTCTACAGTTCAAAAGAATAGATGTCTACCAGTCAATGGCATGAAGGAAAAAAGCCACAAATGGTAGTTGGAAGGAAATGCTGCAGATTAAGAAAAACTTAAGAGACATAACAACCAGATATAATGAGTAGAATTTGTTTGGATCCTGATTTGAACAAACCAGGCAAAGAAAAAAAAAGATATTTTGGAGCTAATTTGGGAGATCGGATCATACGCTGGGGACCAGACGTGATAATGACAGGGTGGTTGGGTCAGAAAACGTATGTGCTGCTTGGAGATGTACGGTG
Organism: Mustela erminea; assembly: GCF_009829155.1. Taxonomy (NCBI): domain Eukaryota; kingdom Metazoa; phylum Chordata; class Mammalia; order Carnivora; family Mustelidae; genus Mustela; species Mustela erminea. Next base: position 91,761,490 of record NC_045623.1, read on the forward strand.
AAGTATGGAGGGCTGAAATGACAGAATTTCTGGGATTTGCTTTAAAACATATCAGGAGGGAGAAAAAGGAAAAGAAAAAAAAGGGACAAAGCAAATGGGTAAAATATCAATAACTGAGTTGAAGTTAGAGGGAAGTTTATTCTATTCTTGCATATGTTCAAAAGCTTTCATAATTAAAAAGATAAACTTCAAAAAACTGAAAACTTTAAAAAGGCACCAAAAAACTGCTTCAAAGAACTTTCCCCCCTACCTATTATTATAGCCCTTCCTTCCTTCCTTAACACAAATGCAGAGAATTTGAACAAAGGATATCTCTAAGTGTACCATGAAGGTGAAATACTTTGTCACTGAAAAGGATTTTAAAAATAGAGTGTACCTCAAAATCTCTACTCATCCCAGTTTATCCATTTTTCTTGGTCTTACACATACTCTTTCACAGTCCCTTCCCCTTTTTTTCTCCCTCGACCCCATTAAGATTTGGAATGTGCTGCGTCTATGACTACATTCCAAAAATACAAAGGCTTATTAATGATCTGATCAGTCCAAATTTTCTAGCTCAGAATGCCCCCATCCAAGCTCTGGAGCCCATCTCCCTCACAAAGAAAATAAAACATAAAAACATAAAACATAAAACCAAAGAAAAATAAAACATATCTTCTATCAACTTGTATAAGTACCTAAGCTCTGAAAAAGGACTTTTAAAAGTCAAAATCTGATTTGATATTCAATTCTGATTCCTTTCCTGAGCACGCTTTGGTCTGAGAAGGTAAAATTGAGCACAGGATGACAGGAATACAAGAAAGCTGAGTGAGTCTTTCAGATTCATTTATTTAAACGGTGACTTGTGCCATGAAACTCCTGGAACTCACGTAAGTACTCGACTCCAGATCAGAACTAGTCCATTTCTAGGTTTCATTTCTTTGGTTTGTTTGGTTAGTCCTTTTTACTTCTCACCCTGACCACCTGCTCTTTGATCACCAACAAGTCCAACAGGTCCCAGACCATGCCATCTTTGGTCTTCAGTCCCCCTCACATTCCCACTCACAGCTCACTTTATTTCTTCCTCAACTCACCAAGACCTTGTACATAACCAAGGATCCAGACACCCTAACAGTTCAGAGTGTATAATTTATTTTCAAATGTTAACATTTTAAACATTTTTTTAAAGATTTTATTTATTTATTTGAGAGCTGGAGATAACAAGTAGGCAGAGAAGCAGGCAGGGAGAGAGGAGGAAGCAGGCTCCCCGCCGACCAGAGAGCCCGATGCGGGGCTCCATCCCAGGACCCTAGGATCATGACCTGAGCCGAAGGCAGAGGCTTTAACCCACTGAGCCACCCAGGTGTCCCTCAAATCTTAACATTTTAAAGCTAAAAGGGGGGGTGGGGGCAAGTGGGTGGCTCAGTTGGTTAAGCATCTGACTCTTGGTTTCAGCTCTGGTCATGACTCGTGGTCATGGGATGGAGCCTCCCATTGGGCTCCAAGCTCAGCAGGCTGTCTGCTGGAGATTCTCTCTCTTGCCCTCCCCCAACCACCGTCACTCTCTCAAATAAAAAAATAAATCGTTTTTTTTTAAATATTTTATTATTTGATAGACAGAGATCACAAATAGGCAGAGAGGCAGGCAGAGAGAGAGGAGGAAGCAGGCTCCCTGCCAAGCAGAGAGCCCGATGCGGGGCTCGATCCTAGGACCCTGAGATCATGACCTGAGCCGAAGGCAGAGGCTTTAACCCACTGAGCCACCCAGGTGCCCCTAAATAAATACATCTTAAAAAATAAATAAATAAATAAGACTTTTCTCATTCCAAAGTTATAAAATATATTCATCAACATTTTTATGACTAACAGTCCCTTAATGCCTAAATGTAAGGTAGTAACATACATCTGTGTTTTACAAACAATTTTTTCATGAATAAGGTAGAGTTATTAAAGGGGGAGAGAGGATAGATGCTTTACAATAACCCATGGGGGGAGGGAAACAAAATAAGTAATGGCTATTCTATAATAAAATACGACAGCTTTTAGCTCTCTAAATAAAAATATTTATTAGGGGAGGGATAGAGTTGGCATGGTAGAGAAGAAAGAGCCAACGACTGAATAAAAAGGACCTGGCTGATTAAAGCCCCAAATTGGATAGTTCTGCCATCCACCAGCTATGTGACAAAGGAAATCACAACCTCTTTGATTTCCTGCTCTGTACTGCGATGTAAGACCTGCTTTGCCTGTGAAGATCAAATCAAATAAGAACATGAGCTAAACCAAAGCATACAAATGAGATGCATGGCTGCTTTCAGGCTCACATTAACACAGCTTTATGCAGGAGATGAGTCTTGGCAGTTTTTAAACTCTACTTGAGTCTGATGGTTCAAAACTGGTTATCTAGCATTAACTGAATGGCAATAAGAAATTGGATTAAGAGAGGTTTATAAGGTAGGTGTCTGTGTGGCTCAGTCGATTAAGTGTCTGCCTTCAGCTCAGGTCATGATCTTGGAGCCCCAGGATCAAGTCCCACATAGGGCTCTCTGCTCAGTGGGGAGTCTGCTTTTCCCTCTGACCCTCCACTCTCTCTCTCTCAAATAAAGAGATCTTTAAAAAAAAAAAAAAAAGAGAGAGAGAGAGAGTCTTATAAAGTAAAGTGAAATCAAGCAAAGGACTACCAATTTTCTACTAATATCAGGGACTAGTGAATAGTCCACTTTGTTTCTGCTGAAAAGCTGTCTCGGTTTTTAAAAAACAAAGGTGATGAAACTGTTCTCTAGGATTAAGTGTTGAGATGAAGAGCAAACATGTTGGGTCCTTACTCCAAGTCAAAGTAGGTCCCAAAAGAAAGTTGGACACGTCTAAATGGATCAACGGACTTCAAGCTACAAGCACAGAGGTGACTTAGAAACTGGATCGAGTCATCAGCCAAGCAGAATCTCTGTACTCCCAAGGCCTCAGGTGTTTTGTTTGACCCACAAAGGCTCATTTTACAGACGCTGCACAGAAACTTAACATTTCCGAAAGTGCAGTGGGACAGAAATGAAACCGAATGGACAGGCAATGGCTAAAAATGTCAGGACATCTGTGGTTTAGCTCATAAAAGCCCTTCAATAAATACTCAACGATACATTCAAACTGATTCCCTTAAGTGACATCTAGAAAAAGCAAAGTGCTTATAATTCATGCCATAAGATAAGAGCACACATACTCTTCAATGTCTGGGGGTTTTCTTGTTTTTAATGTTACTTATTTATCTGAGTAGTCTCTCTCTCTCTCTCTCTCTTTTTTGCGGGGGGGGGGGGTCAGAGTAGATGAAAAAAAAATTCTTCTGTTCTCTCTCATTTTGCTTCTTGTTGAAGAAAAGGAAACAAAGAGAAACAAAATAACACGAGACAGAGAGGGAAAGGAAGACTAGGAGGAACCTCATGGGACCTAATACTTTAAGCAACTTAAGTGGCTTAACTTCAATTAAAGTTTAATTCGGTACCCTTGCGACAATTGGAGACACTGGGCCAGTGGCTCAGTTCCAGCTGCTGCTTTTAAAACAAGTGCAGTAGGGCCACAGGACACTGGAGCTGGGGTTTAAAGATGACCTAATTTTGTAACTGACTCCACTAAATGGAGGGAAAAAATATTAAGTATGTAGAACTTATATTTTTTTAAAGGTTTAATTTATTTATTTATTTGAGAGAGAGAAAAAGAGAGAGCGTGTGTATGTGTACATGGTAAGGGGTGGGGGAGAGAACTCAAGTCTGCTGAGCATGGAGCCCACCTGGGACTCAAGCTCACAACACCAAGACCGTGACTGGAGCCGAAACTTAAGAGTCGGATGTTTAACCGACTGAGCCACCCAGGGCCCCCTAAAACTTCTATTTTTAATTGAGTTCTTTTTGAAGGTACTAATTTTCAAGGCATAAAATTCATCCACACAAATCAAGAAAATACTGGACGCTGTATGGCGAGTATTCTCCCTTTGTTTCAGAATACTTTACTCCTATTAATTATTCTTCACTAAGTTTGCCATATTCTGACTAAAGTCACCAGCTGAATGAATGAATCATGGATTCACCAAAACATACACACCAAGATCCCGGTTACTAAGTCCTGGTCTAAGTGTCCCAATGCAATAGTTAAAGGGATTTATACTGATACATGGTATACTGCTAAATCTTTGTCTACTTTAATGTCAATTTACAGAGCAATCGTGTTAAAACAAAACAGGAGGGACGCCTGGGTGGCTCGGTTGGTTAGGCAGCTGCCGTCGGCTCAGGTCATGGTCCCAGCGTCCTGGGATCAAGTCCCACATTGGGCTCCTTGCTCGGCGGGGAGCCTGCTTCTCCCTCTGCCTCTGCCTGCCATTCTGTCTGCCTGTGCTCGCTCTCTCTCCCTCTCTCTCTCTGACAAATAAATAAAATCTTAAAAAAAAAAAAAAAAGGGGACCCACCAAAAGATTTCAAATATAGCTTCTATAATTCTTAAGAGATTTTCTTAACACAGTTGAGAGAGATTATACACTGATAGGTTGAGAAAAGCATTCACCAATAATGTTTTTCTACTTCAGCTCTTAGGGACGTCAACAGGCTCTATCATCTTTGAAATCACTTTGAAAAAGACCGTTAAGACCTGGCAGTGAAGCTTGCTCTCTCTCTGTATGACTGTCCATGTCTGTCTGTTTCTCTCCGTGTTTCTGTCCCCGCACCCTCAAAACACACACATAGGGCATCTCTGTGATTCAGAATGCGTTTGTGAAACATGTATCTTGATTGGCAGGGGTAACAATGGCTTCACGTAGCTCAAGTCAACCTCACAGAGGGAAAGAAGGGAGTCTGTACTCCTGACTGGCCAACAGCAGGAAATGCAGGGTTTCTTGGAAAGGCTGGCCTGTCCCATTCCATTCAGTCTCTCTGTATGTGTCATTCACACCACTGTCACCACCTGGAAACCAAACTTCTCTCTCAGCTCGCTGAAGCCATTTTTCAGAAGGATGGAACCACAGAAACATGACAAACGATCTGAAGAATCTATTTAGAAAACAGATTTTGTTCTGAGTTTATAAATGACTTTCAAGATAGGCAGAACTATCAGTTTTATGGCTCTATGGCTCCATGTTAAATGGTTACAAAATTGTTAAAGTTTAAACTATCTTAATTAGCTTCCAAAACTTTGGTATTATTACAGCAACTTACAAGTGCGTCTTACAAAATATCTTACAAATGGTATGCTGACATGTGAAGCAGAAGGAAACCATTTGTGACAATGCAGAGGATGAGAAAGTTTTAGCATTTAAGGAGGACATGGGAACAGAAGCATACATTTCCCAGATCTTTTAAAAGCAGTCTTCTCCAATTTATTTATTTTCTCAGAGACTATCACAGAAGAGGGATTTTATTCACTGGTAATATAGCAGGTATCACTACTTTTACAATAAAAAGCTAATTTAAAAAAAAAAAAACTAATTTCTTTCCATACCGACAGCACTCTCACAAACGTGGTAAACATTCCTAAAACCCACTGGGCTTTCTAGAAGGGTGGCAAGCACCAGCCCCACAAAGTGACACAGTACAAGAAAGAAAAAAGATTCTCTTTATGCCCAGGGAAAGCAGCGTTATGACAGGAAGCAGAGTGGCTATGGTTGGCTTACAAAGCTGATTTTCCAGAAAAAGGCTAAAACTACAAAGAAGATTGTGCTGAGGCTTGAATGTGTTCAGCCCAACTGCAGATCTAAGAGAATGCTGGCTATTAAGAGATGCAAGCATTCTGAACTGGGAGGAGATAAGAAGAGAAAGGGCCAAGTGATCCAGTTCTAAGCTTCATTTTTTTTTTTTTAGCTTCATATTTTATTATATTATGAAGACAATAAAATCTTGAGGTTATGTTCACTTCATTTGGTTGCATTTGGTCTTTTAAGAGGGAAATAAACTAGTGCCATCAATTTAAAAAAAAAACTAATTTCTTTTTCATTTCTACTCTCATTTCTCAAAACTAGAAAAGCTTGGGCACCTGGGTGGCACAATTGGTTAAGCGACTGCCTTCGGCTCAGGTCATGATCCTGGAGTCCTGAGATCGAGTCCCACATCGGGCTCCCCGCTCGGCAGGGAGTCTGCTTCTCCCGCTGACATCTCTCATGTTCTTTCTCTCTCTCCCTCACTCAAATAAACAAACAAATAATTTTTTTTTTTAAATAGAAAAGCTTACCTAACAAGTACGTGACACTCATTATATCCAAGTCAGCATCTCGTGTGTGTGTGTGTGTGTGTGCGCGCGCTCACGCGCGCGGGCGCGTGTGTGCACACGTGCACCTGCGTCAGAGAAACAGAGACAAAGATAATAGACAGGGGTGATGGCGGATTACTGTTGTCACACTTTCTTCTTTCTCTTCCCTTTGCCTGTCTCTTAGGCTTATCTGTGATTGCTGATCTAAAGATGCTGATCATTGATTTAGAAATTTCTGGGTGGGGCACCTGGGTAGCTCAGTGGGTTAAGCCTCTGCCTTTGGCTCAGGTCATGATCCCAGGGTCCTGGGATCAAGGCCCGCATCAGGCTCTCTGCTCAGTGGGGAGGCCTGCTTTCCCTCTCTCTCTCTGCCTGCTTCTCTGCCTACTTGTGATCTCTCTCTCTCGCTCGCTGTCAAATAAATAGATAAAAATAAATAAATAAATAAATAAATAAAATAAAAATCTTAAAAAAAAAAAAGAAATTTCTGGGCGTGATTAAGGTAGCAGAAGTCTTCAAACATTTTCATCAATGCCATAAACCTGTCAGCCTAGAAGTAGGATATAAAACAATGAATTTTATTCAACAACAGATCTGAAAATGGTCTGATGAGTAGTGAAAAGGACCTCGAATGGTGTTTAGCACACAGCAGACACTGAAGAAGAAGATATGTTAATGTTCTCCTTCCTTTTCCGTGAATTTAAAAATGAGATAACTGACCTCCAAAGATGAGGTGTTCTGCCCAACGTCCTAGGGAAACCAGTGACAGGGCTCTCTCCACACAGAACCAGGTCTCTTTCCCTCCTCCACTGCTCCCATTTGATGACACGTGATAACATCTTTAAATATGCCCCCATATTTTAATATTTTCATTTATATTTACTTGAAGGTTTTGCTTAAATGGTGGTTGATGTAAGCTTAAAATCCTTCTGAAACCTGGGAATTTTTTTTTTTTTTTTAATCTACAAGTTCTGCAATACAACTGTGATGCGAACAGAAAATGAGGTTTAGAAATGACTCCCCCCAAAGCATGAAGGCAGCGCTGGCAGGCAAGCAACAGGAGGCTGTGCCGAGCCTCACGGGGGCACAGGAGTACCACCAGCAGAGCCATTAACACCAACTGCCATTCAAAGGGAACGTGTCACACGGTGCCAGAACTGGAAACTAGCTTGTTCTTATGGATGAAATGTCATGTAACAATAATTTTCTCAGAGCACAGAGTGGGCCTCTAAATAGCTCGCAGTCGAGTCTTACTGCTCTCCACCAACGGTTAGTTCTGCGATCAGTCCTCTTCAGCAAGGAATTAGCAATTACTGGGAAAAGCAAGAAAATAAGCCCTAGAGGCATTTCCTCCCCCACAATTTTATAAGAACAGTCATATCTAAAGTTTTAACGTTAAGATTATTAACGTTAAGATTATGAACGGTACTTTTTTATTACGGGGTGTTTTACTCCTCTGTGACAACTTTATCTTACAACAGTTTTTTGAGCCCATGTTCACTCTCCTGAAATCTCACTCAAGACTCTAAGTGTCTAAGTTCCTAGAAAAGGTCCAGAAGGATAAAGACCAAACCAAAATGCAGTGGTATCTGCGAGGGGAAAGCGAATGACTGGGGTCTGGGGGCGATGAGGGGATTCGCGGTCATGTACTACTTCTACACTTTCCCTGGCCCTCGGGAAGCATGTTTTAGATGCACCAGTGAACTAAGATATCTAAAGAAAACCAGTATAGGCTCCAATTGTAAGTGTTCTCTGTTGATTTTATACAAAGCCCTAGAAAATAAACAGACATCTTCTTTGGATGGTAATACTGACTAATTAGGAAGCCCTGAATCTTTCATCCTGCCTCCCATGGGTGACTTTTTACACGTAGGTATATTACTCTGAAACTTGCAAGTCCTCAAAGATCAACCAACATACAGAAATAATGTCTTCAGGAGTTTGTACAGGAAAAGGGAAACAGCCATTCTGAGTCCACTTCCTCTCCTGAACCAGAGTCCCTGGCTCACGGCGCTATCACCGGTAGGAAACACAATCAAGCACTGTGTTGAGCTGCTCAAAGAAGGCTTTCTCGAAGTGTGGCAGTCAACTCACTTGCTCCAAGCCAAAAATGGAATGGGAGAAATCCATGTATTTTAAGACACAGTTAGGGTGTGTGCCTGGTAGTATGGTCTATTTTTAGAAGTTACATTGAGAAACTTCCTTTCTGAGTGCATGTAAGGAGAAAAAACAGTAATAGAAGGGTAAAGGCATGAATTATTTCATTCTTACAGCAGCTCTGTCCAAAATGAGGTAGGCAAATCCCTGAAAGAGCCCGCAGTTTGAGCTCTTACTATCCCCAGAGGCTTACCTCTGCATTCCCATAAGTAACTGAAGGGGTTCCTGGAAGACTCCATGGCTTATTTTCAATAAATAGATCTTAAGTCTCCAAAAATCTCAAAGAAGTGCACTAGCAGTAACTAAAGAATAAAGTGTAAGAAACTGACAGAAGTCCAGGGAATGCCAGCTGAGAACTGGGAACAGGATGACAGCTCCCAGATAACTCGCTTGGTGACACCCAGAGGAATAACACACATGAATTCCACCACGCATCATGTGACAGCCTGTCCACAGTCTTTCCTGGACACTGTTCGTGACTGATTCGCTTAAAATAATAAGCAACAAACCACGTTGCTGCCTTTGTGTCAAGAAGAATACATTTCCACTGCCCAATCCTAGATTTTCTGTTAGTGTAACTGCTCTTAACCCTTGATTTAAGTGTCTTTTCCCCTAATTATGAACGTCCTTCACCTCAAACCTGCTTGCTAAGGAAAAACAGAAGCTCCTGAGTAAACGGAGAGCTTACGCTTTATCAGGGCTCTTCCCAGCCCTCTCCACTTTGGTCTGTTGAGAGCCAGAGACAACTCTTCAATTAGCAAGACCAATCACAGGGCCACAGATAATCACTCTTATTTTACCATATATTTAACCAAATATGGTTAAAATCATATTACAGAAAATTCCCATTATTCCCTGAAAAGCAGAATAAATCAAACAGACCAGAGCAGCATTCACCCTCCTAAAACCCCACTCTTGTCTTCAAGGATCCAGATTATACACACCATGTGTTTGGAACATTCTAAACCAGAAAGCTGTCTGCTTAGAAAGTTCTTCAGAGCTCCATGTTTACACTGGAAAGTCAAAACTGTCCCTGAATCCACACTAAAATTTAGCTCCTGGTACGGCTCTTGAAATTAAAGGTAAACAGTAAGTTCTTAAAAATACTGAGTGCCTAGTAAATGCAATTTACTGACACTGTGAGTTATCCGTAATATTTATACAAGTTAAATTTGTCCACAAATCAGCTCAACTTTAATAAATATATTTGTTTCCTTTAGAAAACAAACATATGCAAAGTGAGGAATGGGGAGAGAATCAAACTGAAAACAGTATATACTCAACTTAAGTTGATTTCAAACTGCAACCAAGTCTTACCTCTTCAGGTCCACAGTTGTGACACTAAATACAACTCCTTTGAGCCAAAGAATCATGAAGAGCCTCTGGGAAAAGGGGCAGTTTCCTATGCTTTCACCATCACTGCCAGCCTGGAAAAGAGAAATCAACATTGGAGAAGGTCAAGGTGGTGATACTCAAAACAATAGACCTTTTTCTGACTTATACGCAAGGGTTTGAGAAAACAGGAGAAGTTGCACTGTAGAAGGAAGGGTGGAACCTCGGGTCGCTTATTCTGCTCTTTCATTTGCATCCCCTGCCCCATCTTCTTAAAAATGGCCACTCTTGTTACAGCACTGTCCTAGAGAACTTTCTGCAATGGTAGAAATGATCTGACCAAATACAGTAGTCATTTATAACGTATAGCTAATAAGCGCTTAAATGTGCTAATTCCACTGAATTTTTTAGTTAGCCTTTTTAATTAATTTTATGAAATGTTAAGTCATTTCCTGTTCTGTGAGACGGTATTTTTTTTTTAATAGGGCACCATAAAGGAGAAAACTTGCAGGTTTCCAAAGAGTTAATAAAATAATCACCAACGCCCACCTATATAAAAAAATATTCATTATAAAATCCCATATCCTGTTTTACACATTCCTTCAAGGAGCAAGAAAACAAGATATCTTTATTAAAAAAAACTATCTGTAACCCTACTTAATATGAATGGAGCAGATGACAACTTCCCCTAGCTCAATGATGAGATAGAATTTTCCTAAAAATCAGGGTGGAACAGATCTTTACTTCTGTCACATATGTAGCCAGTTTACAAAAGGAGGAAGGGGGGAAGCCGGGCACAGGAGCGGGGAAAGCAAGCCAGCATGGTGGAAGAGAACATTCTGACGCATGCTACAGAGCAACACAGCCATCTCCACCACAAAGTCTGTGGAGAAAGCCAAAAATAAAACTTTCAACAGCTCATTCAGAGATGCATGGCTCAAGTTCTGTTTATTATCCTAAAGTAACTCTCAAAATATTCAGAAGCCATTTCAGTAAGATGTTACATTAGTAGAGTTACTAATTCCTAAACTAATAGGGAGACAGGGTGGAGTAAAACAATAAATAAATAAAAGCAGTTACCTGATGAAACATAACACCACTAACAAAATACATGGGCATCAGAAGAGGATCCCAGAACCTTACCCTAAACAGACAGCATGAGAGAGTTACAAATGAATTCATTTTTTTTCTTTTTAATCATTCTTTACCAGAAATGAAACATACACAGAGCTGTAGTCAGAGTGAATCACATTAATTCCTAGTACTGCAACTTGCAAAAACTTAACTTCCTAAAGAAGGTCTACTTCTTAAACTCTAATGTGATTAAGAATAATTTAAATTTAAATTTAAATGAGGATTTCTGGGCCTTATAGCCAGAGATTCTGATTCAGAAGAATTCCTGGTTGGGCCCCAGGAATCCTCATTTTCTTACAGGCGCCCAAGGAGATCACAAAGCAAAGCATCTGCTCTACACACTGGGAGACACTGGGGTGGGAAGGTCAGGATGAGTCCTTTTTCAAAGTACAAGTCAGTTCATAGTACTAAGTCATCCTACGGTACAAAGTAACTGGAACTCAAAGTTGCTTTTTTGAAGAGGCCGGCCATCCCAGCACCTATAGAACACGGATAACATACCAGTGAGTTTATCACAGATAAGAAAAAGTTAAGATATCATCTTTCTATATAGCTTGATGATTAATATTTTTATACAAGGTTGTGGCCTTAGATACTCAAATCTTATTATCATTCTTTTTTTTTTTTTTTTTTTTTATTTGACAGAGAGAAATCACAAGTAGATGGAGAGGCAGGCAGAGAGAGAGAGAAGGGGAAGCAGGCTCCCTGCTGAGCAGAGAGCCCGATGCGGGACTCGATCCCAGGACCCCGAGATCACGACCCGAGCCGAAGGCAGCGGCCTAACCCACTGAGCCACCCAGGCGCCCCCTTATTATCATTCTTGTTTCGTTTTCCCCTCCTGGTATTAACATGCTTGGCAGCAGAAATAGAACAACAAGAAAATGAGTACCAAATTTCAGACTGACTGAAAAAGCAGTAAAGATTGGTAGACAAAGAACAGGTCTGACTCACCTTGTCCTACTTCATTTATCTGTAGAATGAACCATACTTTCCCAAGATGCCTGTCACAGCAGTGTTAAAATAATTATATTGGTAAAGAATTTGCAATAAAGATATTATATATAGGCACTTGGAAAGACATTAAACCCAAGGCATGCTGGAGAAAAACAGTGACAAGCTACAGATCAAAACCACCACACCACCATTTCCCACGACAGTCTGCAGAGCCTACGCTGGAGTTCAGACAGAAGGATCTTGGGACACGGACGCTACATGAAGACTTAGTCAGGATGCAAATGGCCCCTTTCCTTTCACCCCCCCTTGCCTATAATTTTCTAGGAAATTTTACCAATGTAGTCTCTCAGGCATATCCAAAGCTTGTTGCCTATCTCATACCCTCTACAAAACTATTCTTTTACACACACACAAATGAAAGTATGCGTTTTTCAAGATAGATCTGAAAAGCTGCTATTTTAATCAACTACTGCCAAAACTCATGACAATTCAAATAAGAAAAACTGCCAAGTACAAGTTTTTCTGAACTTTTAATAGCATGAGAAGATTAAGAAGTAATAACCAGATAATGTTTTCATCAAATATAGTGAAACTGGAAAGATTCAAATCTCCAGAAGTCGTAAGTCAAAAAACTTCCCCCTTTAATGCATGTTGTCATAATAAAGTTCCATTTCAACATTTCAATAAAATACCACTCCAGGGAAAGGATCAAAAGCATGCTCTTCAATATGAACTACGTCAAACATAACCTATTGGTACAATCGACTGAGGAGGATGTTCTGGCATAGCGGAAAGCATTATACCCTGAAAATCAGGATACCTTATTCTACACCCAGTTTTTTATTATAACAAAAATTAACATGTAGGTATATCTAATAACAGCACCTAAGAAAAGTATACCTTTAAAAAAAAGAACTTTGCTTTTTACCGCTTCGAACAGTACACTCATTATTTTAAAAGTAATTAAAAACTGAAACCCTTGCAGAAGGTCAGAGTTCCCCTACCTTTGAACCATTCACTAGTTGCTTAATCTTCTGGATTTTTATTTTCTGTGTATGTACTACTTTTCTCTCTTAAAAATGTGATCACACTATATATAACCTTTTTATGATCTACATCATTTTATTCTCAATTTCATGCAATCACCCCTCTGGAGGCTGTAATGTGCCCTCCAGCATGGTGTCCAAGGGGGCCAAGGAAGGAGCCAGGTGTTTCAACCCTGCCAGCCAGTAAAAGGAAGACCTATTCCTTCCTCCCCACTCGGGGTTGGGGTGGGGGGGTGTCAGAGGAGGCCCAGAATACAGTAGTCAGGACGTTCACAATCAACCAGAGGTACCGTCAATGGCGACTACGTAGGGAACTGGAACCCCCACCCCCGCCAAGCAGAAATGGTAGCTGCCCCAGGGGTATCAATGGAGGCCACAAGTTATTCATTCTCTATCGGGTTGTAACAAGGCAGTGTCCTTGTCACCCATCTCTCCGCCCACCCTCCTCTAGAGACCTGTCAGAGAAGTCTTATTTGAGTGTTAGAGAAGTTTAAACCAAGCTTAAACAAGATCCAGAGTCTCACAGCATAATATGAAAATGTCCAAGTTTTGATCAAAACTCACTCGTCATACTAAGAACCATAGCAAACTAAATGAAAAACGGCAATCAGTACTGTCGCCATCAGGACGACAGAGATGTTAGAATTTGCTGATTAAGATTTTAAAGCAGCCGTGGTAGAAGTGCCTTAATGAGAAATTATGAACAGCTTGAAACAAGTGAAAACACAGAAAAAAGTCTCAGCAAAGAAAGAGAAGATGTAAAGAAGAACCAGTAGGAAATTCCACAATAAAATAACCGGGAAAAAAAAAAAAAAGAGCTCAGAGGATGAGCTCACAGCCGAACAGCCAAATGGAAGGGAGACAGGAAAAAATCACTGAACTGGAAGATAGACTAGAAGTGACCTGCTCTACACAGAGAAAAAGCTGACTGAAAATATCAAACTTCCTCTGTATTTCCATAGTTTGAAGTCATCAATCTAACAGTTATTTTTGAAGGCTTCATTTGTGCTATTCATCCAACAATTTCACATGTATAAGTTTATTCTGTAGAAACATTTATACAGATGCCCAGGCAGGAGTACAGTCACAGTTTTTCCCTGCGGTGTGTGAAGTAGAGCAGCTACTGCCTGAGTCTTCTGTCTTAAGCCTACGCTGTCCCTTTCCTGGTCCTCTGGCTAGAGAGACTGGACTTCTGTTAGAGTGTTGCCTGCACCTTTTGGTGTTTCCAGCTGCCAACTCCTCTAGCTCTGAGTCTGTGATAGATCAGGCCAAAAAAAAAAACCAAAACCCAAATAACTCATCTACTCTGCCTTCCCAGAAGCAGAAGTCTCTCAGACATATTAAATTTAGAAAGCAAAATTAAAAATGTAGAAAATGAGGTATATCCATACAGTGGAATAGTATTCAATAACAAAAAGCAATGAGGTATTTTGATATATGCTAGAAGTTGGATGAACTTTGAAAAAATATGCTAAATAAAAGGAACCGGTCAGAAAATAAAATCACAGGACACAATTCCATTTATATGAAATGTCCAAAATAGGCAAATCCACAGAGATAGAAAGTAGATTAGTAGTTACCTACTTAGGGCTTTTGTGGGGCAGGAAGGAAAGGTTTGGGAATGACTGCTAACAAGTACAGGGATTTCCTCTGAAGTGCTAAAAATGTTCTAACATTGGACTGTGGTGATGGCTGTACAGCTTTGTGAATACACTAAAAATCACTGAACCGTACATTTTAAACGGACACATTATATGATATATGAATCATATCTCAACAAAGCTGTTTTAAATATACAGGCACAAATTACAAGTATAAATATACACATACTAGACATAAAGGATCAATCCTCCCATTCATTTAGGTTTTGTTCTTCTAAAAGGGGCAATTTTGTTTAACTTGCTATCGGAGGTTTCTCTCACACACTATTTCTCACCCTTCTTCCTCCAGGCCTCTGTTGTAATTCCTGAATTGCCTAATACCAGTATTTAATCAGAAACTGCCAGATTAACTCTTACCTTGCTGAAGAGGGGTCAGTGGCAGATGCCATAAATATTTTAATGTTTTACTAATTCAGGGTTAAGGAATGGCTCACTTAGAAAACCTAGTTTAATCAGTTGCTAGAACAGTCATTTTAAAATACCCAAGAAGGTGAGCTTGAACTTCGTTCCTCTCTATTTCTTTGTGTTTAAGGGACTGTGGAGGTGATGGTTGACTAGGGTAAGAAAGACAAGCCTGGGACCTGAAGGTAAAAATGGGCTCCTGACCATTAAATTATTTTCTTTAACACATTTGCTAGGGAATGCACACAACAACATGCCGCCAAAAGAATAAACTTAAAAGCTTTAAGGCTTCATTTACCTTTAGTGTGGATCCTATTTCACTTAGCTGTCTGAATACACAAAATGGCTTGCGCGGACTTCGATTAAAAGTCTCAAAACAACATGATAAATAGGCAAAAATCACCTCCTTTCTATTACTCATTTCTTCAGTTTTTCCTAACTACATGCCAGGACCATGCTAGGTCCTCAGGTTCAATAAGCCACCGTCCTTCCACGGGCTCTGCAGAGCATGAAGGAAACAAGGCTGAGAATCAGACTCAGAGGATTGGAATCCTGACCTCATTACTTCCTAGATGCGTAATCTTCAGTCAATTACTTAACATCTGTGAAACTTGACTTCCTACACCACGTTACTAGGGGGTCAAATCAGTTAGGGTACACACAGTTCCTGGCATATGGGAAGAGTTTAGTAAACGTTACTGGACTATAAAGATGCTTCAGGCACAGAACTCAAGGCCTAACGATGCGCTCTTCAGTTCATGTGCTTAGTCATTAGAATCCCTACTTTATTCTTCCAAAAAATAAGAAAGGGGAAAGAACTGTGGAACGAATCCCAAAAATGGAGCCAAAGGATACATGGCGGAGCATTTACTATATCCCAAGCTCTGGTGATGTAAATAATATACAGCCAACGGCAGGGCATGGGAAAGACCTCAGATGCTACCATTTTCTGGTTTAGTACCACCGGGCCCTTGAGTCTACTCTCCAGGTTTGGTTCTATGCAATTTACGGAAGAACAGATTTGTGTGAAATGACAGGAGGATACCCAGCTACAAGGGTTAGCTGAAACTGCAGGCTAGGCTATTTGAGCTCCACATAAAACATTTACCTTACTGAAAAGGAATGCTCTACTCTCCCCAAACAAGCTCTTCACATGTATTCATCTAGTTCATCCTTATATATTTTGACTCAGCAGAGGAAGGTGGTTAACTAAGAGCCACACCCACAGAATGCCACCACTTCCTAGCTGTGTGACTTTGAAAAAGTGATTCAGCCTCTCTGGGCCCAGTTTTCCTCTTCCACAAAATGGCAACAATAAGATGACCTACCTAGTTGGACTGCTGATGGGAACCAAAGGAGTTAACAAATACAGGGGCTTAGAACCCTTTCACACTTTTTGATATTTGTACTACGCACATGAATCTTTCATTTCAAAAAATAAAAAATAAAACGCAAGCAAACAAAAGTCTTCCACCCCAAACATATGAATAATGTGAAACAAAAGTGATAGGGGCAGCTGGGTGACTCAGTCGGTTAAGTGTCTGCCTTCAGCTCAGTTCACGATCGCAGGGTCTTGGAATCTAGCCCCGTATCAGGCTCCCCTGCTCCCTCCCACCCCCACGTACGTGTACACACACACACACACTCCCTCTAAAATAAATAAATCTAGGGGCGCCTGGGTGGCTCAGTGGGTTAAGACGCTGCCTTCGACTCAGGTCATGATCTCAGGGTCCTGGGATAGAGTCCGGCTCTCTGCTCAGCCGGGAGCCTGCTTCCTCCTCTCTCTCTCTCTGCCTGCCTCTCTGCCTACTTGTGATCTCTCTCTGTCAAATAAATAAATAAAATCATTAAAATAAAATAAAATAAATAAATCTTTAATAAATACAAAATTAAAATAAAATACTGATTACCAGGCCTCACCTCCAGACATCTGGATTCAGTATGTCTTTGGTGGGGTCCAGGAATCTGCATTTTTAACAAGCACTTCAAGCAATTCTAATTCTGATGCATTTGGTGGACAGACTACACTTTGGTAAATACTTACACAGAGGAAACATATGCCAAAAATAAAGACTGGAAAGTTTACTCCACAGTCAGACTTTGAACTTGAATTCCTCGTGATGCCTTCCGGACTCTGCTCTTTGTAGACCAGCAACCCGGTCACCATTCGTTAGACACAGTTTTGGTAAATAACAGCCTCCTCTCTTACTTTAAAGGAATACTACTCTATCTGTCCTCAATGCAGGATATATCGAAACTTAAACCAAAGGAACCTAAAAGCTCTTAAAAGTTAGACACTCAAGGGCACCTGGCTGGCTCAGTCAGTTAAGCCACTGGCTAAGGGACTGACTCTTGGTTTAGGCTCAGGTCATGATCTGAAGGTCTTGGGATTGAGCCCCACTTGGGGCTCCATGGTTGGTGGGAGAGGCTTCTCTCCTTTCTCCCTCTGCTCCTCCCCTCCTCCCCCAGCCTGTACTCTGTCTCACTTGCTCAAATAAAAATCTAATGACAAAACAAAAACACCTAGACACTCAAAATCAAGACCATTCTTATTTATACAAACTAAGAAGCAGAAGCAAAACAATGTTAACAATAACCATTCTAAGGGCTTATCTTACTTCCAAATATAATGTTAAGGACATTATGGTGACAAAGATCCCTCTGTAGATCAAGTCTTTTATTCTGTGGGACGGTTGTAACTGGTTTAGAAGAACAATTACAAATTTTAATTATTATATTACTAAATGATTGGACTTGTCAGGAGAAAAAAAAAGGTTCTTCTGTGATGTTAGGGACATGGACCAACACCTGACTTGAAAAACAGACTGGATTTTCCACTTAGAAACCATGGAACTTTACACTTGGGTAAGTCACCTAAGCATTTTGGCCTTTTAGTTTTCTCTTCTGGAAGGGCAGCAGGGGTGGGGGAGTGGTCTGGGGAAAGAGGTGGGGGGTTGAAGATTGCTTTACAGAAGCTGGTAACTATAATTTTGTGATACCAGATACATATTCCTAATCTTAGGGAATACAGTGTGTGCAACTTCAAAAGAAAGAGCAAATAATAAAGTGAATGGGGTAATGTGTTAATAGGTAAACTGGGTGGTTTCTGTACTGTTCTTATTCCTACAACTTGAAAGTGTAAAATTATTTCCAAATTACTAGTTTTTATATTCATCTAATTTCCACTTCTGTATGAATAGTTTCTAATTATAACTCATTTTTACTGTACCAGTTATATATTATCTCCAAGGACAGATAAAAAAATCAGTATTTTTAAATTAAAATTTTTTATATTTCTTAATCATCCATCAACCATGTAAGGCCCTACCTACACTAAATATTGGAGATCAGTGATGAATAAGAAAAGGCATGGTTCCCACCTTTGTATTACCTATGTTCTACAAAGTTGAATCTGAGTAATTTAAGAATATGAAAACACACTAAAAATGAAACTCAATATAAGATACAGTATAACTCAAAATACATTCCCCATCTGGGGCACCTGGCTGGCGCAGTCAGTGAAGCATGTGACTCTTGATCTCGGGGTTCTGAGTTTGAGCCCCATGTTGGGTGTAGAGATTACTTGGAAATAAAACCTAAAAAAAAAAGAAGCCACATTTCCCAACAACTGAAATAACACTTTAATATTTTCTCGAAAGTGTCATAAATATCCCCCAATAAATCACGCTTTTGAGAGTTTCAGTTTTAAGAGTTTGCCATGGCTCCTCCTCTGAGTTAGTAATTCAGATGTTAACAGGAAACTCAATGTTATCTTGCTTTAGTCTTAATCACCAAACTGAGGAATCATTCAAAACTATTCAAATATATGTCCTTTCACTTTACTTTATTTTCAAATATAAAAAAAGGAAAGAGCAACTAAAAGTATAAGACAAAGATAATTGTGCTTAACCATATAAAATAAAATTTATAGTAATTACTAAAGTCATCAAGACTCAAGGTTACTTGAAGACTGTTGGAGGAAATCACTAAAATACACAAATTAGCCCACAATTTAGTCTTAGCTAAATGTCCTGGTTTAGCGATACAGCTCTGTTTTTTAAGCTTCTTCCACCTACAACTGTAGATAATTAAACCTGTCGAGAATGTGAAAGAATTCATTTTCCTGTAGTTTCTCAGTTCTGTTTCCATTAGTAAATGACCAAATTATGATTCAGTAACCTAATGCAGCTGAGAATTGAACTAACTATAAAAAGAAGCCTGTAAACATGTACAATAGTCTTTAAAATTAGATCTTTGCAAAAGTTCTCACTTCTCCTTTCCCAAGATGACTCCCCCACCCACGTCCTTGAGGACCCTGTACCATGATTCCATTATCCCCTCCCATCTGTCCTGTACAATGGGCCACATGAACCTGGACACTTCTATGACTCAAATCTCCTTTTCTCCCACAGAAATACCCACTGCTGTCCCTGTCCTTCAGGTGAAGTTCAAGCCTCACCTCAAAGAAACCTTTCTAGATCACTGTGGCCCAAACCAGTCACATGTCCGCTCAACTTCTACTCTGGCTTCTCAGACTCGGAGATCAACACAAATCATCAGAAGATCTTGCGAGGATGCAGCTTCTGATTCAGTAGATCTAGGGTGGAGCTCAAGATTCTGCCTCTACAAACTTCAAGCAACAGCAAGCCTGTGCCACTTATTTAACAATTAATATTCAGTTGTCTTGTGATCTCCTAAATGGTTACTGTGTATTATTACTTTATGTTTATATCCCTGCACTGTATCTCCTGGGCTAGACTGTCACTTCACTGTGATGGCATACTTTTTTTTTTTTTTTTTTTTTTACCCTTCCCATAAGACCTCATCTGCTGCAGATGCCTTACTACGTATTAGCTTTCTATTGATTGCTAACAATGAAAGCCTCAGGAGTTACAAAAAACTCCAGGTGATCAGTATAGGGGGAAAAAAAAAAGAAAAAGGCAAACCTTTCAGATTAAGGCTTCTCAAAAATTTAAATTAGTTCTCCAGGTGAACTTGGGACAGAGCAAACAAACCACAGAAGCCACTATAACAAACTCTGAGAGTTGCCTGCCCAACACCCATTCTCCCACTTTTTATTGCTGCTAGAACTCCCATTTTTGATCTGTTCACCCTTCCCTCAAGGGACACAATGTGTAATGACCCAATCTCCAAAGCTGGGATTAATCTGGACTGATTCTAAGTCTAAGTCAGCCATGATAGTTCCATTCCTCTTGCCAATGATAAGCAGCAAGACTTGGTGATGAGATCCAGTCCCAGTCTTTGCTCTTAAGACAAAGATTCCAGAGGAGGAAATCCTTGGATGTGAATGAAACCTGCGGCTGCTGTGGCCAATGTGACCGAAGCCAGAGGCTGCACCCAACACCAGAAAACAACAGAGCCAAGAGAATTGCAAAGAAGGGAGCCCAACCCAGATCTATTTCATATTATGTATGTTTCCTTGGTAGCTAAAGACAATTTGAGGTAGAGTTTTCTGTTTTTCACAATCATAAATCATCCTCACCATGTATCTCCAGTTATGAGTAGCAGGAAGAATAAAAACATTTATTCGGTAAAGAAAGAAAAAACACAGTTCTCAACATAAGTTAAAGGAGATAGAATAGCCACTCGGGGCTCAGGTTTGCTTATAATTAATTCTATTTTCTACAGACTGCCATTTAGACTTTGCTCTGGGATTTCGGTGGGCTGGGTAGCTCTTGCCACTGATGTTCAAGCTATGGGCTCTCTTCCTTATTTATGGGACAGCTCCCAGAAACAGGACCCCCTTGCCCAGGATCCAGGCATATTTATTCCACACACAACATATACTTACTGAGGACCTCCTGCCTCCTGTCTCCCAAGCACTGGGAGTTGGCACTGGAGAAACAACTGTCAGATAAGACCTGACACCTCATGAAATTTAGATTTTTATGGAATAAACAGATAATATATCAATTTAAAAACATATACTATAGTAAGTGCCAAAAGCAAAACAAAGTAAGAATAAGGATAAGGAGCACCTACTTTAGAGAAGATGACATAAAAGATCTCTTAGACCTAGAGAATGAGAAGGAGTCAGCTGTGCAAGAGCCAGCGTGAGTACGAGAGAAAGCACTATTGGCAGGGGCCAGATCAAGAAAGATCTTCCAGACCAAATTAAGGAATTTGAATTTTATGCTTACAGAGGGAACATTTACTCACTTATTTAAGAAATGTTCACCAAGTGCCTACCGTACAGAAGGAAATCATTTAATACAATGGTTAACAACAAGGACTCTGGAAGCAGTGTCTTCTTTTATATTCTACCTAACCTACTGTGTGATGCCTGGTACACTACTTAAGCTCTCTGGGATTTTGTTTCCTTATATGTAAAATGGGGATTACCTACTTCATAGTCAGGAAATTAAATGAGTTAATAGGACAATCTCTTGAAACACTGCCCAGCATCTGGTTAAGTGCTCAGTAAAAAGTATGTGCTAAGTAGAGAACAATTTCACGACTTCATTGAGCCTGGGGGAAATGCCAGAGAATGGGGTAATGGGATACCACTGAAGGGCAGGCGCATATGAGGGCAAAATCCAACTTCCATTTTAAGACAATAAATAATAACACTTGCTACCATATGGAGAACAGGCTGCGGACATGGAGCTGGCAAAGAATGTACACTGGGAGACTTGGAATGTGGCTTGAATTTGAGGCAATGGAATTAGAAAGAAATGCATGGGTTAAATTGAATTGGGAGGGTACAATCCTAAAGACTTGTGAGGATGTGAGGATTTACATGTGGAAAGTGAAGGAAAGAAAGAAACCAACCCCCAGATTACTGGTTTGAGCAACTGGGTAGAGGAGAGCCTCAAGACAGGGGTGGCGGGGCGCCTGGGTGGCGCAGTTGAGTAAGTGACTGCCTTCAGCTCTGGTCATGAGCTGGAATCCCAGGATCAAGTCTTGGTCCGGCTCCCAGCTCCACAGGAAGTCTGCTTCTCCCTCTGACCTTCTCCCCTTCTCATGCTCCCTCTCACTCTCTTTCTCAAATAAATAAAGAAAATCTTTAAAAAAAAACAGGGGTGGGGGTATGCCTATACTCTGCTGGATAACAGAGAAATCCCTTCAAAAGATAACCGTACAACTACCCCCTTGACTTAAAACCAGTTCTTAAGTGTGAAAGGCTACAAACCAAAATTGATATTGCTGACCCCACGACATACGTTAGGAGAGGTGGGGACAGTATTAACTTTATACACCTCTGTACTGTTTTACTTTTCCTTTTTTTTTTTTTTTTGGTGGGCAGAGGATTTAAGAAAATTATAAAAGAAGATAAATGTTCAAAATGTTTACACATGAGGGCGCCTGGGTGGCTCAGTGGGTTGAGCCTCTGCCTTCCGCTCAGGTCATGATCTCAGGGTCCTGGAATCGAGCCCTGCATCAGGCTCTCTGCTCAGCAGGGAGCCTGCTTCCCCCCTCTCTCTCTGCCTGCCTCTCTGCCTACTTGTGATCTCTGTCAAATAAATAAATAAAATCTTTAAAAAAAAAATGTTTACACATGACAATCTTATTCCTGTCCTTAACCACTGCCAAGATACTAAACTGCTTAAAGATGACAGAACTTCTTTAGAATTCTTCATACTGCTTGAAAAAATGCTGAATGCAAAGTAATCACTCAAAAATGACTAGCTTAAATAAAGTAGGGAATGAATGACAGTTGAGAAAGATTCTATTGAGTATTTTTGTACTGTTACATACTTGAAACATAAGCTGAAAATGAAAACAAACACTCTAATCTATACTCAAATAAAATCTGAAATGTCTCAGCTAGAGTTGTTTGTTAAAACAAAGTGTCAGATATACAATGACCAGACTTTCCATCTAAGCACAACAGAACCATAACAAAAACAAGTTCTGCCAGAATGTTTAAGTTATATTCACCCATCAAAAGCCTAAGGAGGAACAAAGTTTCTTATCTCTTTGGAGCAAATTATATGTCATATATAATTAAAAATACTGACTGACAATAAAGGAAAAAAAAGATAACCAAAAGTAGAACCCTTTTCTTCTGCCTGGATCAACCTTGATTCTACTCTCTATGGGAATCAAATACACAAATGAAAATGTCACCAAAGTGGCCTAGAAACGAGTTAACAGCTACTGTTTAATTCAGCAGTTTACTTCTCACTTGATATGCACTATTATGAAAATGTTTTATATATGTTAATCCTCACTATAACCATAAGAAGTTAGATACTGTTTCCCTCATATTTTGGATAAGGAAACAGATTTTTTTTTAATCAGATAAAGTGAGGAATCGTTTTTAAAGATTTTATTGATTTATTTGACAGAGAAATCACAAGTAGGCAGAGCAGCAGGTAGGGGCGGGGGGGTGGAGCAGGTTCCCCGCCCAGCAGAGAGCCTGACCCAGGGCTCAATCCCAGGACCCTGGGATCATGACCTGAGCGGAAGGCAGAGGCTTAACCCACTGAGCCACCCAGGTGCCCCAGGAAACAGATTTTAAAGCCGCCTTAGGAACCTGCCTTAGGTCATACAACTGAGGAGCAGGAGAACTGAAGTCTGATGTCTGATGTCCATTCTATCAATCACTTTTACAATTTCTTACACCAAGGTGAGAAAGAGATGCTGAATCTTACCTGCCTAATCTCATGATTTTATGGTACAACCACCATCTCATTCCTATGAACATTACTACCAAGTAAGATAAATTACATGAACTACATTCAATATAAAGTAATCTACAAATGTTATTTCAAAATTTTTAGTAGCCAGATTTTTTTAAAAGTAAAAAAGAAGGGTGCCTGGGTGGCTCAGTGGGTTAAGCCGCTGCCTTCGGCTCAGGTCATGATCTCAGGGTCCTGGGATCGAGTCCCGCATCGGGCTCTCTGCTCGGCGGGGGGCCTGCTTCCCTTCCTCTCTCTCTGTGATCTCTTCCCTTCCTCTCTCCTACTGTGATCTCTCTCTGTCAAATAAATAAATAAAATATTAAAAAAAAAAATAAGAAAAGGGGCACCTGGGTGGCTCAGTCAGTTAAGTGTCTGCCTTCAGTTCAGGTCATGATCCCAGGGTCCTGGGATCGAGCCCAACATCAGGTTCCCTGCTCAGCGGGAAGCCTGCTTCTCCCTCTCCCACTTCCCCTGCTTGTGTTCCCTCTCTCGCTGTGCCTATATCAAATAAATAAATTTTAAAATCTTTATAAAAATAAAGTATCATAATTTCAACATGTAATTGACATGAAAAATAACTACATTCTTTGTACTAAATCTTTGAAATCTGAAGGTCATGTACCTGGACTCATCAACTTGACATTTAAGCTCTCAGGAAAGATTTAGTCTTATTCCACATTTATTTGAACAAGTTTGTCTGGCTTACCAACTACAACAGATTACAACAGAAAAGTAGGGGCTGCATCAACAGAGCTAAGCTGGCAAGGGAAGAAATCACACACACACACACACACACACACACACACACACACATCTCACACATGCACACACACAAAACAGATCTAGATCCAAAAGGCATAACAGTTGAGGCCACTTAGCAGAAGGGCAAAAATAGTCTTCCATACCTCAACAGTTCCCCAGGTCATTGCCACATTACAGAATTCATCAGAATGCTGGCATTAGGGGCGCCTGGGAGGCTCAGTGGGTTAAGCCGCTGCCTTCAGCTCAGGTCATGATCTCAGGGTCCTGGGATCGAGTCCCGCATTGGGCTCTCTGCTCAGCAGGGAGCCTGCTTCCCTCTCTCTCTCTCTCTGCCTGCCTCTCTGTCTACTTGTGATCTCTCTCTGTCAAATAAATAAATAAAATCTTTAAAAAAAAAAAAAAAGAATGCTGGCATTAACCGGCAGTTAAATTCAGCATTTTAAGAAGTCAAGGAAGCATTAATATATTTTGGAAATATTTTCATTTAGGGGCACCTGGGTAGCTCTGACTTTGGCTCAGATCATGATCTTGGGGTGCCAGGATTGAGCCCCTCTTCAGGCTCTGTGCTCAGTGGGTAGTCTGCCTGTCCCTCTCCCCACCTCCTGCTGCCCCTCCCCCCAACTCGTGAGCTCGATCACACTCAGGTGCTCTCTCTCTCTCTCTCTCTCTCAAATAAAGAAAATCTTTAAAAAAATTTTTTTTTCATCTACAATCAGTTTAAGAACTCTCTGTACTTACTACCTTTGCAATTTTCCCATAAATCTAAAACCATTCTAAAATTATAAGGTCAACTTTTAAAAAACAATGCAAGGGTCACCTGGCTGGCTCAGTTGGTTGAGCATATGACTCTTGATCACAGGGTTGCGAGTTTAGGCCCCACACTAGGTACAGAACTTACTTTTAAAATCTTTGTAGAAAGTAAAAGCAAATGAACAATTTGAGATTCTGGTATGGCAAAAAAGTTCCCAATGATCAATCCTCTGCCTGCATAACAAGAATAACTCCTAGACCAAAGCAACCATTTGACGGCACTGGTGAGTAAACAAAAGCAGGCAAATGTTGGAAGGGACTGAACTGACATTTGGAAGAAGGGGAAAATGCTGGACAACTTTCCCCAATGTTTATCTTTTCATCTTGTGCCATGCAGGGCAACTAAAATTCCAATGGAAAATTCACAGTTCTGCTGGTTTGAAGAACAGCACTCAGAGCAACCACTGCCGCTGGAAAATAAAGTAGAAGATCATAAAAAAGAGAGTGAAAGACAGGAGTCCTAAAATCTGAATAAAACTCTGCCCAAGTCTCTAGCTGATCCCTGACATACATAAGCACAGTACAGATTCCAGGCAGGACACCTAAAAGGACTGAACTGAAATCTGAGATGCCACCACCACAGGGGCAAGAGTGCTGCAGTTTGAGTTCAGCTGACTTAATTACCTGCTTTAAAAAAAAAAAAAAAAAAAGAGTAGCAAAATCAATACTCTTCAGAAGAACATAACAAAATCCAAAGATTCTACAACTTGTCACTCACAATATCCAGAATACAATCCAAAGCATTCTCCACAGGAAGAAACAGGAAAACACAACCCATTCTCAAAAGAAAAAATAATCAAGGAAACACATCTTCTGCTGACCCAAACACTGTAATTTGCAAGAAAGGACTTTCAAGCAGTTATTATAACTATGCTCAAGAACATAAAAGAAATATATGCTCAGGGCACCTGGGTGGCTCAGTTGGTTAAGCATCTTACTTTTAATTTTGGCTCAGGTCATAATCTCAGAGTTGTGAGATCAAGCCCCATATCAGTGTGCACCCAGCACACTGGGTCTGCTTCTCTTCCTCTCCCTCAGTTCCTCTCCCCTCACTCATCCCCAGCACACTCTCTCTTGCTCTCTAAAACAAACAAATAAATAAATACTCTTTTAAATAAATAAATAAATAAATAAATCTAAATAGATAAATCTTAACCAAATTACTAAAAAAAAGAAATATATGCCCTTTACGATTAGTTACTTGCACTCTGCTCACATACAAAATATATATCTTTAACTTTTCCATTGTCTAAGACTCATTCTTTTAACATCTTCTAACCAAAGATAAATTCATTAACTTCCAGAGTTTTCCTTTATCAGCCAAAGACAAATACACTGGGGGAGCAGGGGGTAAAATTCTTATGCAAGTCAAAGCCCAGCAGCCACTTTCCCTAAGGGTAGTTTAAAAATATACACGCTGTACTATAAACTAGACTCAGAAAAAGACCTAGGATGAAAGAAAACTTCCTTACCAATCTGCGTTTATGGCAGCTACCCGGTTTTAGTAGATGAGAGGTATTTCTCTTCATCAACAAGTTCCCAGATCTAGATATTCCACTAAGCGTTCAGCCACAGGACCAAAATTCCAAATTCTCCCTTTATAAAAAATCTAAATTCTCCAGGAAATTCTTTTTTTTTTAAGAGTTTACACTTTAGGTAAACAAAATCAAAATAAAGAATTCAGAGGATAAACAAGATATGGAAGCAACTCTAAAAACATAATTACATGACATGGTTATGCACAGAGAATCAGCTATAAAGACACACATCACAGTACTGTTTAATAGGTAAATTTTGGATCTGTAAATAACTAAGAACAGTGGATTAACAATAACAATGAACAATGAAAAACTACAGTCATAAAAATGTATAGAATCACAGGTATCGGCACCAAACAAACATAAAATGCTATAGAATTTTAATATAAAATATTATCAGTCAATAAACATATGAAAGAGTGAATTTTTCTCTGGTATTTTATTTTGGATTATCTATGTTTATTAAAATATATTTACAAAAAAATTTTTTAAATAACATCCTCAACAATGTACTGCAGCTGTGAAAAGATAACATTTAGAGTTCTTAGCTGGTCTAAAATAAATTTCAAATATCTGAACAGTACAAGATGTATGTTTATTACTGAAATGCTTACTTGCTATTTCAACACACAGGCGCCTTAAATATGAAAAATAGGCAAATTCTAACCTAGAAAAAATAGTTCTGTATCTGTCTTATTTTAGACACAACAAACAAAATCTTCCTTTTATTTTTCAGGTAGTTCATTTGAAAAATAAAACATTTCCAGTCCAAGAATTCACTCTTGAAATAGTCTTCATTTCACTGACAAACTGCATTATCACTGAGAATTTTTATTACTTCCATTTACATTTTTTTTCCTAATAAACTGCATCTAATTATGAATTTAATTATCTGGATATGACTTTTAAATAACAAGTCTCAATTTTCTGTCTGGACCTAAATACCCATGACTAAGGCTACTTAGGTACATTAAAATATATCTGGATTAGACTGGACATTAGTTCTAAGAAACACACCCACTTTATAGATGAGAACAACTACTTGAACCTGGTCTTCCAGTTATGTAATTTGAAGATTCTAGACCTCTAAACCCATCTGTTATTAAGTCTGGATCAATGGCTATCTAGTGAGCACCAGACATAAAACCCAAATTACATGTCTCCAGTTCAATAATTGAATACTATTTTTATCTCTGGTGTTTTACTATGAGGCAATACAGAAGCCAACACCAAAAACAGCCTTAAAACTCTCTTACATGCATCTGTCCCCAGACTTCACATATCAATTTGCCCCAAAACTCCAATAGACATTTACTCAATTACTGAGCTTTCTACTAGGTAATGAGATTATGTTGGGTGGAAAATATAAAAGATGAAGAAAATAGTCCCTGATCCCTGATCTCCTAGAATTTACACTCTGGCCTGAAACAAAGAAAGGATGAGAAATGATTCAGATGAACAGCAGAATAGGCAAAAGCACAAAGCTCCAGACAAAGAGTGGGAAGGATTTGCTCTGCGGAGGGAGCAACAAGGTCAGAGAAGGAGCTAAAACTTCGGAGAGCATTAGTTTTCATGAATTAAAACCCCTGAAATTATATGTTAAGCTAAACTTCTTACAGAATTGGGGGTACTCCAAAAGATTTAGAGTAAAATATACCATAAAGGTATATAGTTCTTCTCTTCAGAAACATAGCACAGTCCTAAGTGCCTGAACACTTTGGCAAGCTTGCAAAGAGCTCTGAGAAGCTCAAAAGCTGAAAACAGTGGTTGTCAGTAAGAGTATTCCAGGGAGCTTTTAAGAGTTCTTATTTGAGAACAAGTGCTTTGGCCAGAAACAGATTTATTCCTTCATTCTGTTCTACAGTATCTGTGACCAACCCATCAGAAGAATCCTATTACCACTTGACCACACTGAAATCTGACTTCATGGTTAAAAGGTGAAAAAAAGACAAGAAAATGCTAATCTCACAAAAGACAAAAGCAATCTAGTCTCACGCAGTAAAGATACAAGTGAAAAAAGATGTAGGGATAAAACCACCTTGAAAAAGAGAGAGAGTTACAGATATGAAAAAAGAGAGAGAGAGAGAGATTGATTTGGGGATAGGAAAATGACAAGAGGATCAAGAAACTAAAGAAACCAACCTATTTATAACCTCCCGCAAAAAGGAGATAAGCAACTCTTCTTCATACAGAAAGAATTTGTGTGTGTACGTTTGTCTTAAAAGATTCCTTGTAAACTGTTTGGTTTTTCTTTAACAGACAAAGGAAGACAGACCATAGGACTAAACAGTTTGGTGCCCTTTTTAAGTGATCCAAAAGTTAAAAAAAAAAAAAAAGTGAAACAAACAAACAAACAAAAAAACCCAGATCCAAAAGCACTGGCTGATCTCATTAGCTCTGCTTAAGAAACTTCATAGATGTGACCTCACCATGGATTACACTTCTATATTTAGTTTATACCTAATATGGATAAAGTCCCAAACTAACAGCCGTTTCCTCTCTCTACAAAAAGAAACTTCCTTGCTTTTTTCTTTTTTTTTTTTTTAAATCAACAATGCAAAGACTGGTGTAGGCTCCTCTAAAGGGAGAGGTTAAAAAAAAGAAAAAGAATTTTAAAAAGGAACACAAAGAAAATATTAACAATTTGGTATGTTATTTCTGTTAAACTTGGACTGCTTTGACACTTATAAATTGTAAAACGATCCTAAAGTAAAATATGTGATGTATCAGTCAAGTTCCTTAACAAGTTTATAAATATACCCTTTAAAGAACTTTATGAAATACTAATTAACCTGGACCCAAAAATGCACAGAGGTGAGGTCATGGAAATTTTACAGTTTCCTTTTCAAATCTAACTAAGAGAACTGAAAGCAACCGAACTCAATTAACGAACCATCTAGACTCGTTAATTGTTAGTATGTTTTAGGAATACCCTTAAACAGTCTCAAAAGTTTTTATTTTTTATTTTTCAGAGTGACTGAATACAGCTAAGAGTGAAAACAAAACTATTTTAGATAAACATTTGAGTTTCAAATAAAGAAAAAGGATATAAACAAATAAAAAAGCTCTTAGTGGTTAAGAGTCAGGCTCTGGATGACAAAGACCTTGGTACAAATCCCAGTTCTGCTACTTACTCGCCCCCACGACCACACAGAAGGAATGACCTCTGTAAGTCTCACATGTAAAATAGTATCCATAGTACCTATTTCAAAGTTTATAGGAGGATTAAATTAACTAACGCCTAAAGGGTTTGGCACACTGTGCTTGGACCAGAGAGAGTAAGCCCGTAATGCTGTTAACTTATAACTTTTATTCTGACTTTAACAGAAAAACAAAAACTTAACTCTTCATTTTCATTTATCAGTGTACTCTATTTTATACAGGAATAAATTAAGTAGTTTCTTTTTTTTTTAAATATGTTACCCAACCAGGCAATCTTTTTTTTTTTTTTTAAAGATTTTATTTATTTATCTGACAGAGAGAGGTCACAAGTAGGCAGAGAGGCAGGCAGAGAGAGGGGGATGCAAGCTCCCCGCTGAGCAGAGAGCCCGATGTGGGGCTTGATCCCAGGACCCTGAGATCATGACCTAAGCTGAAGGTAGAGGCTTAACCCACTGAGCCACCCAGGCGCCCCAAATTAAGCAATTTCAAGAAGCTTAAAGCATTATCATAAAATGAAGTGTTTTAAAATCAGTTTACGATCCTTGTATCACCCATCAATTACAGCCATGCTAACGTTTTAAAGTTTGATTATCATCCCATTATGGTACAAAGTAAAAATTTAAAACAACAACAACAATCTCAGGGTCTAGAAATAAATTAAGAATTAGGAGACTTCAACTCTCTCTACTCTTACCCCTTAAAAATTACTAAGCATAAAACCTGTCAATCTAGGGACGCCTGGGTGGCTCAGTGGGTTAAGCCGCTGCCTTCGGCTCAGGTCATGATCTCAGGGTCCTTGGATCGAGTCCCGCATCGGGCTCTCTGCTCAGCAGGGAGCCTGCTTCCTCCTCTCTCTCTCTGCCTGCCTCTCTGCCTACTTCTAATCTCTCTCTGTCAAATAAATAAATAAAATCTTTAAAAAAAAAAAAAAAAACCTGTCAATCTATACTAGCTCCATTTCTTCTGCTACAAATTAAGTAGAAAGAACCTAATCTCTCCTAAACATTTCTGTATTTCCCATAAAGAAAGCATTACACAAATGTCAGTTAATATATGACCTGCTCGGGACGCCTGGGTGGCTCAGTTGGTTGGACGACTGCTTTCGGCTCAGGTCATGATCCTGGAGTCCCGGGATCAAGTTCCGCATCGGGCTCCCAGCTCCATGCGGAGTCTGCTTCTCTCTCTGACCTTCTCCTTGCTCATGCTCTCTCTCACTGTCTCTCTCTCAAATAAATAAATAAAATCTTTTAAATATATATATATATATATATATATATATATATGACCTGCTCAACTTTATAAGTCAATACCACAAAAATCAAGGAATAGTACAATGTAGTAGCACAAGGAGCCATTATGGCAAATCCATAATTCCAAAGTACTTCTGCAGAACCACTAGATCCTACAAGCCACAGATTACTCCTCTTTACTTCTTTTATGCACTCACTAGAACAGAAAGGAAGAAAAAAGAAAACCACTCTTACTAATAATAGACCCTTAAGCTTTACCTACTAGTCCAGAAAGCTGCTGAGGCAGAGTCTAAGACAGCAGAGTCCAACCTGAATGTCCTTTAGTCATCTAGAAAGTGTCAACAGAATCATGGTTCATTTAATTCAGGAATAAATTCGAGTCTAATCTTGGATTTTTTTTTTTTACACTAAATATACACTCTTCTGATAAAGAATGGTAAGTTCCCCCGCCTATTTTTTTTTTGTAGTGGCACCCTGGCAGATGCTTCTCTTAGTAACATCCTGGAAACTGAAACCACATATACTGAACACATCAACTAAGCATGAGAGGTGTCTGGGTGGCTCAGTCGGTTAAGTGTCTGCCTTTGGCTCAGGTCGGGATCTGGGGGTCCTGGAATTGAGCCCTGCGTCAGGCTCCGTGGTGACTGTGGAGCCTGCTTCTCCCTCTCCTCCCTGCTCATATGCTTTCTCTCTCCTCTCTCTCTCTCACTATCTCCATTGCTAGCTCTGCCTCTCTCTCAAATTAATTAATTAATTAATTAAATTTTTAAAAATAACAACAAAATAAAATAACCATGAGCCAATACAGTCTTAACTCTGCATTCCAGAGGCCCATGGAATAATAATAAGCAAACAATGCTTGCTATAGGTCAGACTTTGAGGTTTTTTTCTTGTATTAACTCTTTTAATCTTTACAAAAGCCCAAGTAGTAGTTACTATTGCCCTAGTGGAGACCTGAAGGCAGCTAGTGAAAGGCAGCACCAGTACTGAAATAGTCTATATGGGCCCAGAGTCCATGCTCCTAACCACCACAGCATGACAACAATGAAACAAAAATCCAGTCTTCCAAATGACAACTCAACTGCCTACTTGAAATACTATTTCTAACCATCTTCAGCTCCGAAATAGACTATTTAGTGCCTACAAAGGGAATACAAATGATACTTCAAGTCAACCATCATTCCCCCTCTCTGTCTTTGGGATCTCGAATCGCTAGAAAGAACCGAAGGCTAGAAAGAACCTTCACAAGCAACACCAAGGCAACACTATGATCTAGCACAGGAGTCCCTACTGAGTCATCAAGACTGTGACTGCAACTCTTCATTCCACTGGCCGTCAAGCCACACGCTCAGGGACAGGACACAATTGTGGACTTTCCCTTCGTTCTTTTCTATTGTGCAAGAAGAAAAAGTAAATCTTCATTTCAATTTAAAATAACAGTCTTAAGGCACTAAATCAGTATGAACTGAGCCTAGTCATTAGCATCATATTCTATTTCTCTGGTTTCCTGTACGAAGATTTCTGTGAATTTAATAAAAATCTGCTTTTCCCCAAGTACACATTATCTCTCTTTTTTTCCCACCAGCTTCCTCTGGAATCAATCCTATGCAAGGAAGAAAAAAAGCTTCTGTATATTCCTTCAGCAAACATTTTATTGAGTTAATACAAGTAATGCAGTTAATACAGTGTCTGGCACATAGAAAGCACCCCATATATGTTTATATTACTTCCATTAAGTATGAAATACTCTTCTATATATTCATTCTGGCTCAGGCATTTGGGAAATGCAACAGAAAAACCAGTCAGTGGTAATAAGCACATCTATTCTAAATATACACAAAACAGACTTTCCTCGCAGTGAAAAAGGCATCCCAGTGAATTACTATAACTCCCATGGGAAATATTTTCCCCTCTGACATGATGGTGTAGTGTTCCTTCCAACATTGTAGCTCTTTCAGCTCATAATTTTTTAAAACGCCTCCCCTCAACATGTATCCCCTTCTGGCCACCAACCCATCCCTTGTACATTGCCAGGTTCCTTATTAGAGCTGGCCTCACACTTCCCCCTGCTCTTGTTTCTACTCATTCTTCTGCCTATGCCCCTCTGGCTTCCCCAGTAAGGGACCACCATACAGACCAAGGCTGCTACAGTGTTACCAATGACTTCCAGGAGGATAAATCAAACAGATCTTCATCTTACTTGACACAAATATTCACTCCCTTCTTCTTAAAAGCCTGTCCTGGCTTCTGTGGTACTTCGCTCCTATGGTCCTCCTCTTTCCCATGCTGCCCTACTGCAGATCCTCGCTCTCCTTCTCCAGTTTCTTGTCTAATGTTGCACCCCCAAGTGTTGAGAGCACCTCAGAACTTGGTCCTGAGCATTTTCCCTGCTACTCCTAATTCGTCCACTGCATGATCTTACACACGTTAAATACCACATAAATATCATATATATGTATCAAGTCTGAACATCAGATCTGTATATCCAACTTTCTACTAGACATCTCCACTTGACATCTGTCACCTAAACTCATCAAGTCAAAACCTGAACACTGTCTGCCCCTCCTCCATCTCAATGAAAAGCACTGCTACCAATCAGCAATTCTGATTAGAAACTCACACACATCTCCTTCAGTATCTTCCTATTGACTCCACCTTCAAAACTTATCTCAAATCCACTCACTTCTCCCCATCACCACCCTAATCCAAACCACCATCATCTCTTTCTCAACTACAATAGCCTCCCTATAATGTGCCTTGTTTCCACTCTTGCCTCTCCTCTCCAATTCCATTTCCAGACTACTCATCTTAAAATGCACATCAAATCATGGCACTCCCTTGCCTAAATCATTTTGAGACCTGCTCTTTTTAAGAAGGATAAAATTCACCTGACCTCCAAAGACCTCCATGATGTGGTTCATCTGTATCTCACCCTGTACCTCAGTTTTGTTCTCTCTATTGCAGTCATACCCTCAAACAAAAATATTTCTTGAATATTCCTAGCCTTCACATATATCAATTCCTCTAGCCTGGAATCCTCTTAATCACCATTCATCCGAACATCAATTCTAAGAGAACCCCCAATCAGCTTCTATTTAATCAGATTTCCTATCACTCCTTCTCAAGATGCCCTACTCTTGTCCTTACTGTAATTATATACTGTCTTTATTCGTGTATTTCTTTAATATAAGCCTCTCCCACTAGACAAGGGATTATATGGGGTCTTAACATACTCAAATATAACATGTCAAAAACTAAATTCCTGACCTCCTCCCTGTCAGAACCAGCTCTCCACAGCCTTCCCATCTCAATTAATGGCAGCTCCACCACTCTATAATTTCTTCAGAATGAAAATCTCAGAATCATCTCTGACTCCCCTGTCTCTCATATTCCACATCATGAAATCCTGTTATCTCCATCTTAGAAATACATCCAGAATCAGACTACTTCTCACCTTAGCCCAAGCCATCATCTCTCGCCTGAATGACTAAATAACACCTAACTGGTCCCTCTGCTTCTAACCATGCCTCCCTATATTCTGTTCTCTGCAAAGCCATCCAAATGTCGTTAAATCAAAAACAGCAGCACCCCTATCATTCTCCACCCTCCTTACCCTACTTCAGTTTTCTTCATAGTCCTTATCACTAGCAGACACACATTTATCCTTTGCCTCCCCCACCTGAATATCAACTCCAGGCTGTTCCTTGATATAGCCAAGTCACCACAACACTACCTCAATATCTGTTCAATGACTGAATAAAAAAAGAATGATTACTGTCCAGCAGGCAGAAATAAGGAGTGGGAGATGGGCTGGAGAAGTCAAAGATACTTCAAATGAAGGAAACACCAGCAAAAATCTTACATGAAGACCGAGAAGTCCAGGGCATGCTCAGGATGAGTCTAGCTAGAATATGAGCTAAATGTGCAGCTGCTATGGGAGATAAGACCCGGAACATAGCTGGGTCATGATCTGAAAAACTCTGCCAGATCAAGTGGTTATATCTAATTCCATAAACATTTACTGAATTACAGTACATTTGAGGCAAAAAGTATAGGTTTTATTTTATTTTAGGCAGATTAAAATTATAGAATATTAATACATAAATTAGTTATTGAGGGAAAAGATACCAGTTTCTGGAAACAACTGATAATACACCACACTTAGTACATTCCATAATACTAACCACCCTTCATCTGTCAGCAGAAAACATAGACACTTCACTCATCTCTGAGTCAATCAGTTCATTTAGGTTGTCACATAAATCATTTCTTAAGGTCTTAACTCAACTGGAATTTTTTTTAGAGGTGATGGGCAAAGGGAGAGGGAGAGGGAGAATCTTAGGTAGGCTCCACGCCCTGCACAGAGCCTGACACAGGGCTCGATCTCACTTCTCCAAGATCATGACCGGAGTGGAAATCCAGAGATATAGACTCAACTCACTGAACCACCCAGATGCCCCTCATTTTTAAAAGCACAAGACAAAAAGTAACTATACTACATAGGAAAAAGCCATCAACTCTGGTGCATTTACCCACCTGCTGCTTGTCCATTAGGCTATACAGTGAGCTCCTTGAGGACCAGAGACCTCCTCTTATTTCTTTCTCTCCAGCACTTACTGCATGGAATGTATTCAACTAACATTTGCTTCTATTAATATCCCTATACTATGCTGGACCATTTCTAGACAAGATTGTATCTTATCTCCTCTAACTATAAAATGGGCATCTACCACAAGGTTGAAGAGGAAAATTAATACCAAAAAATAATTTTGATTTTCAGAACAGATTTCTCCTAAAGAACGTAAAGGGACAGACTACCTTCAAACCATTTAATCAGTATCTATTCTACGAACAATTCTAGGTTTGGCAAATTTCACGAAAAAAAAGCTTGCTTTCTTCTAGCAAAGATCAAACAGGGTAAATGCTCTTTTAGTGCCACTGGGAAATTAAATACAGACACAATCTGAGTTGCTTTGAAAAAAAAAATGAAATAAAGTATATCTCCTTTAAACCAATTCACAACTTAATACATGTTATACACTAGACTGGGCTTCATTTTTCATTCCAAGTATTTTGCTGTCATGAAGAACATTAAAATACTCTCATCCATAAATCATGCAAGTTTATAGAAAAGACTATAACATACAACAAAATAGAAATAGTAGCCATTTCCAAAAGAGGGGTTATAAGTAATTTTATTTTATATGTACTTTTTTGTGTTTTCAAGGTTGTCTATGTAAATGAATACGGTTTGTTACAACTGGGGGAAAAAACACATATTTTTTTAAAGAACCCATTCCATATAAAATGAATACACTATGAAGCAGAAAGGATATGACATTACTTTCCAAACTGGGGGCCAATATTTAAAAGAAAGCAGATCAAAATTAGATACTACTTATGCTAAGTGATTTAAAAACAGTGTATTTGTAAGCAAGGGTCCTGCAGACAATTACAGAATGCAAACAAAGCTTGTGTGACTGATGGCTAGCAACTGTTTTTACATGGTTTAATGAAGAATCAATAAGCCCTCAACATTTCTAAGCCAATATTCTGAATCCCTGTATTAACTCAAATATGCTGTAAATCAGAACCACACATTCTTCCTAAGTTTATTTCTTTGAAAATTTTTCAATTCTGTCTCAGACATCTGTATGCGCAAAACCAAACTTTCACTTCCTAAGTTTTTATTTCTTTGAAAAATTGTCAATTCAAATAGATTTTATTCAAATAAAATTCAATTTTATTTAAAATAAAATAAAATTTAAGATACTCTTAGGCCATCTTTGGTATAAACTTTCACATACAGTCTGACTTGTCTACATTAATTTGTTACTTTCATAAATTTAGACTAATACAGTCTCCTGGTTTTAAATAAAGGGGAAAAAAACCCAAAAACCAAACACGGCTAATTGATATTCCTTATACCAATACTCAGTACTGAGCACTGAGGGATAAAAGCCAAGTCTTTTTGACGACAGGATTAGAAGTTCCAAGAGAATTCACAAACTGATGCCCTGAATTAAATTTAGATTCCTGTTAATTCATACTTGGAAGGTTTGTAATGATGTTATTTTCCTTCAGAAACTACCTTTCCATTCTCTACAAGAGTCTCTAAAATGGGTGAACTTACCCCTCTCTTTGATCAAAATCTTAATTAATGACTTAATCACACTTCCCATCCCGCCTAACATATTTCCCTTCTATGGACTCACTAATTCCCTATCCAGGAGACACCTGATACTGAGAATCCAAAGCACTAATGAAACAGGAAGTGGGAAAGTCTTGCTCATCATTCTTTTACTGGCTTCTCAGCATCTCTATAAGCATCCTTTCAATCCAACTGTAATTTTTAGGGACAGCCAGGTTCCCCCCACTGCCTCTTTCCTATCATTATTCATATCATGTTAGGCTTCCCATTGGTTCAGTCCCCTACCTCTGCAGCCCCTTGTCTCTTCCCCATCTGGGGTCCCATTCTCTCAGAATTTTACAGTTAAACCAAAATCATGACCTTGGCCTTTACAAAGGCCTTCAGGAATAGGTGAGACATGTGGAAAGAATAGAGTTCCCACTAACTTCACATTTTACATTCATTTTTTTTTTAATATTTTATTTATTTACTTGAGAGAGAGACAGTGAGAGAGAGCATGAACGAGGACAAGGTCAGAGAGAGAAGCAGACTCCCCATGGAGCTGGGAGTCCGATGCGGGACTCGATCCCGGGACTCCGGGATCATGACCTGAGCCGAAGGCAGTCGTCCAACCAACTGAGCCACCCAGGCGTCCCGACATTCATTTTTTTTAATCTCCTGAACTTCCCCCTCTGGAAACCTCAAAGGAATGGCAAACCAATTAGATCCAAGGTAACATTGTCTTACTGTTGAATTCATTTTTGTTCAATTATAAGAACAAAGTTCTCAGCATCACTTCCTATAAAAATGTATTTCATTTGTGTTTAAAAAAAAAAAGAAAAAGAAAAAGAAGGAGGTTGAAGACTACCCTTGATACAAAATATACAGAACTCACTTTATACTGGCAAAATAGATGAGGGTCTGCCGGTCTCTGAGCTCTAGCTGCACCCTCCCAAACGCCACTAAGAAGTTGTTGGATAGACAGCAATCCAAAACATAGGGAGTGTCAAGAGAACAAACAAGGCTGGGAAAATTGTATTCATGAGCAAAAACCTAAGTTAGGTTTTAAAAGTCTCATCCTCAACCTTTAAATAACTTGTCTCCTTGGCACTACAGATTTGAATCATTCCTGGCTCCTTCTTTCAAAAGGATCAGTCTATCTACTGTTTCCTGAATAATGAGTCTACAAATAATGTCAAAACTAGCATTTCTATCTCTCTCTGTCAAATAAATAAATATTTTTTTAAAAAACTGACACTCCCATTCTTGGCTTTTCCCAATCCAACTATTCCACCCACTTTTTCAAGGTCAAGTCCAAATCTACTTCCATCTTTCCCCCAACTCTTCTTTCCAATAAAATTTA
Organism: Mustela erminea; assembly: GCF_009829155.1. Lineage (NCBI taxonomy): Eukaryota > Metazoa > Chordata > Mammalia > Carnivora > Mustelidae > Mustela > Mustela erminea. Next base: position 91,800,034 of record NC_045623.1, read on the forward strand.
TAAACCTAAAGATAGGAAATGTTTAAAAATTTCTTATAACTTCCATAGTACCTAATTCAGTATGAGGCACTTAATTCACTCCACTAAATGCTTTAAGTCACAGAGAATCAGAGAGAAGTGACCTTAATGATGACTTAGGTCAAACCCTTCTACACCTTGCTTATATGAATTATGCTTGACAATCAGAACTCCACCATTTACTTTTTTAAAAGCAATGGTTCTTAAACCTGTGTCAGGAATCCCCAGAAAAAAAAAGACCCATATAGAACTTTTTACGTAATTTCAAGGATTTATAGATTCTCCTGAATCCTATTAATGAAGCCCACATTTTAGAATATACTGTCACTTAAAAAAAAAGAATATTATATTGTCATCAGCAACAAAAGTAAGTTTTTTTTTTTTTAAGATTTTATTTATTCATTTGACAGAGATCACAAGTAGGCAGAGAGGCAGGCAGAGAGAGAGGACGAAGCAGGCTCCCTGTTGAGCAGAAAGCCCGATGTGGGGCTTGATGTGAGGCTCGATCCCAGGACCTTGGGATCATGACCTGAGCTGAAGGCAGAGGCTTAATCCACTGAGCCACCCAGGAGCCCCCAGCAAAAGTAAGTCTTTACTGTTGCTAAGCCCTATTCCTAATGCTTTCCAGAGAATGATATATGGCTAAATCACATTTCCCAGCCTTCCTTGCAATTAGATAAAGCCATATGATCAAGTTCTCCCCTGTGGAATGAGAAAGGAAGTGAGAGGCAGAAAGTCTGGGCTAAGGGCCTTAAGAGACATGTGCCTCCTACAAATTCCCTACCTCCCACTGGCTATAAACAGGACTTCCCTGCCACCAGCTTTGACAGCTTAGGGGAGTTCAATGCTCTCCGGGTTGATGGAAAAACAAGTTGCTAATGCTGTGGTCCCTAAATGACTCTAAGAAAGAATGCCACCTCAGTGTCTAAAACACTCTCCTTGGATTGCTAAGTGAGAAAGGAAATATAACTTCCATCTTGTTTGAATCATCGTTTGGGGTGAATTATTTACTAAAGCAGCTCAGACTACCCTAATTAATACATACAGATTAGCAGCTGATCCCCTGAGCAGCCCTATAAAATTGTTGTTATTATTATTATCCTGGTATTAGAGGTCAGGAAATTGAGGCACTGAGAACATAAGAAACTTGCCTGATACACTACTGGAAGCCAGAGTCAAGCCAAGTAGTCTGGCTCCAGGGTCCATGCACACTGGAAATCCTGCCAAATATTTCAAAAGGAAGAGTTATTCTTGGGTGTTATGCCGCCCTGCACCAGACTAATTTTTTACAACCACCACCCCAATCCCAGCAGTTTACTGACCACTGCCAACAGGGATTGTACTGGTTCAAAATTGTGCATCAACAACTTTAAATTCCAGCCCATAAGGGGCGCCTGGGTGGCTCAGTCATTTGAGGGTCATGGGATGGAGCCCCAAGTAGGGCTCTGGGCTCAGCAGGCAGTCAGCTTCTCTCCTTTTCCCTCTCCCTCTGCCCCTCCCCCTGTTCACAAGCCTGTGAGCACAGACATGGGTTCTCTCTCTCTCCCTCTCAAGTAAGCAAATCTTTAAATAAATAAACAAATTCCAGCCCATAAAACTAAACTCTACAGAGGGAGTCCTTCTATGCTGAGATCAGAAATACCATCGCATCATACCAAAGCTACTGGTAGGGGCTGGGGAGGCAGCAGGGTCAACCGGAGTTGGGCTTATACAAGCCAAAAGAAAAAAAACAAGAATCAGTCATTTTCAGTTTCTCTCATCATGTGATTTAATAACTAATATTTTTACTTAATACAGAAATCTTGGTTTCCAAAGTCTGAACACAGCCAAGAAGAAATATTGATGGAAAATTGGCAGGTACAAGAAAAGACTAGTACTACAAACTGGAGGGAGGAAAAAGCAGGTAGATCAAAACATACCAGGGTTTTAGAAATAAAGGACCAAGGTCTGAGACTCAGACTATGAAGATCTAAGTAAGTAGTTCCCAATTCCAAAGCATATCAACACATATATAAACAGCAGAGTGCTAACAAAAAAGGAAACAACCTCATTTCAAACATTTGGTACCCTCTTATTTTCCAGGCAGTCAGAACAGTATGTAGACTTTACCTTCAAGGAATTAAATGTCTATCTATAAGGGGAGATATGCATATAAATATGTACATACAAAATGACACACACTTAGTATCTATTTTCTGTGTATCAGAAACTGTTCTAAGCTTATTACATGCTCCATATACCAACTAATTTATTCCTATGAGCTTGGTCTATTAATATCCTAACTGTACAGATGAGGCACAGAGAGGTTTAAGTAGTGTGTCCTGGAACACACAACTAGTAAGTGGACAGAGTGGACTAGAAATTTTAATTACATTCAAATTATAAGGGGCCTTATGTCCTTGCTAAAGGATCTGAACTTCACCCTATTGGTTAGTGGTTCCCAACTAGAGCTGGTATATCATAATATACACACCTACCTGGCCCCTCTTGGTGAGGGAAGAAGACATTCTCACTGTTGAGGATGACTGCCTTTATATGCTTCTTTTATTATAGGGAGGGTGCCCTACCCTCTAGGTGTTGGAGTAAACAAACACAAATGGAGAACTGCACTTATCCAGGTGATGGGGAGCCAAGGGACTCAGGGGTAGAGAACTCCAAAAACAACACTCACCAGGAAGGCAACGTAGTTGTGAGTCCAATCACACTAGTTAGTAAGGTCCTGGCCTATTTCTCTTCAATTTAAAGCTACCTAAACTGGGAAGCTCAATATCCTTTTCACTCACACGCTTTAAGTGTAGATAATAGTTTTTGGCTACAAATTCAGATACCTCTTGGCAGAATAATTAACAGTTTAGCATACCATGCTAAACAACCATGGCCTCTGCCCACTCACTGCTTTCAAAATAACCGTAAAATCTTCCCCCATTTGCATTTCCCATATATCGGTTTGGAGAAGAAAACAAGCACACTCTTTAACAACAACCAAAAAAACCTCCACCACAATTTACCTGGCCCTTTTTTTCTTCTTTGAAACAACTATCCTGGTTTATATCAGCACAATGTTTTACCTAAGCAGAATCACAAGGCAGCAGAAAACCTTTCACGTCTTATTCCACAAAAAAAGAAAATAAGTCTCAGAAAGGGAAAACAACTTGCCCAGGGAGTACAGAACTGTGTGGCCCGAACCCTGGGTCTCTGTCACCAAGCCCTGTGAGAAAGGCTCACAATGAGTGGTAAGCAGGATGCTGTTAGGTGGATCACAACATTTTTTACGTTAATAGTTACACACAGGAGAAATATAATCACCACATCGAATCAGTTTCAGATATTACTGCAAGATACACTTAGTAAATGATAATACACATCAATGCAAATATGGAAAACTGGGAAGCAGGATACAGTCACTCAAGTTTGAGAAACAATGCACCATGCTGCTCTCATTCTAACTAAAGGGTTAAATTAATAGTAGGCAAAACATTAAGCATAGATCTCTTCCTCTCTAATTCATATAATTCATACACTTCGTTTCATTTTCTTGTCTTCTTGTATGGGCTAGGACCTCCAGAACACGGCTGAAAAGAAACCATTACTGATAGTATCCTTACCTGATTCTAAATTTAATGCTACCTCTAAAGTTTCACCATTAAGTATCATGGTGGGTTTTTGGGCTTTTTTGTTTTTGTTTGTTTGTTTGTTTGTTTGTTTTAGAACTTCGGAAGATACATTGCTGTTGAGTTTACGGAAATTCCTTCCTATTCCTAGTTCAATAAAACTTTCTGAACATTGATCTGTAACCCACCCTTCTTCCTTCCACCCATCTTACTTTCTCTTATTTCAGGTTCCTTCCTACATCCTCTGCACTTCCCAGTACTGTATCTGCCACAGAAACACACAGAACCTTTGATGACATTCTGGGGGTTCTGCACCTGTCTGCTGTACCAGTTCCTCCAACCACAACGTTTCTAACACCAGTAAGTGAAAGAAAATCCTAAAACATTGTTCTGATCATGTCTTCTCTCCCATCTCTCAAACACACCCTTCAGTTATCTTCCCTTCTTTAAAATAAAAACTCAGGGAAAAAAGACAAAATTGTTCTAAATTCCTGTTAACTTTCCAATTCACAGCCTAGCTCCGTGTAAGTAAGTGACTATGAGAAGAATCTCAAGGATTTTCAAGTTTTGAGGGAGGCAGCTGGAGCCAGAGGCTCCTAACTTCTCTCTCCTTTGCTGAAAAGAAAAATATTAAGGAAGCTAGGAAAGAGATAGGGATAATATCTGTAGGCAAATAAGGTAGTTCCAGGAAAGCGACCAGAGGGGAAAATCAACTGTTTAAAGCCCAAGCAAGTTATGAGTTCTTCCCCCCATCAGCTTTTCGTTCAAAACAAAAGGGCACTCAAAATCTTTCCCGAGGCAGCAACACCAAAGGGAGCAGCCAAAATGTTGCATCATACAAACCACTCCGAGTTTGAGAAACAAAAACCCCAGATGGTGGTAAAATACCTAAGACAGGAAAACCCAAGTTGGGAATCTTGGTCCTTCCCGGAAGCCTTGCTGCTCTTCTTAAAAAAAAAAAAAAAAAAAAAATTAAGATCGCATCGAAAATTAAACTTAAGAGTTTCATGCCAGCGGGAAGCGAAATGGTCTCTGACAAAGCATTCCAAGAAGTTGGGTTCATCATCTCCCGACCGAGAGGTTTCGGCCCCGGCCCGGGGAGACGCGGGGGTGAGGGTGGGGTGCAGTCGGGCCGGCGCCTGGGCGGGAGCGGGGCTGGGGGTGACGGGCCCACCCCGCCCCGGCCCGGGTGCTGGGGCAGCGGCGCGTCCCACCCAGACGCTGGACGACGGTCTGGCGGCCGCCGGAGCCCGCGCAGCTGGAGGCGGTGAGCACCGCTCCGCGTGCAGGCTGCCGGGGGTCCCGGTCCCGCCCCGGCTCCCTCGACCGGCCTGGGCGGCGGGAAGGCGCGGGTGGGCCGGAGACAATGGGCGGAGGGCGCGAGAGCAGCTTCTCCCGGCCGGGGGGCGGGCGCCGCGCGAGGGCGCAGCGGGGCCGCGGGGGCCGAGGAGCGTCCGGGGTGCAGGGACGCCGCCCCCCCACGGCCGGCCGGGCGGACGCCGGGGGCTCAGCGCGGCGGGACGGAGGGCGAGCGCTCACCTTGACGAAGAGCTCGATGACGGGCTCTTTGTCCTCCTCCTTCAGCCCGTTCAGCGGCATCGACAACGCCATGGCCGGTTCGGCTGCGCTCCGTGGACGGCGGCGGCGACTGCTCCTGCTCCGGGGGCTGCTCGGGCTAAGGGCTCCCGCCGCGCTGCGCTGCGCCTCCCTGGACAGTCCCGGCGTCGAGCTCGCCTCAGGCTCCGCTACCCAGCACCGCCCCACGCCCCGCGCGCGAGTCGGAGGCGGCCCCAGCCCGAGCCACTTCAAGCCGCGGGGCGGGGACCGAGGGCGGGGCCTCTCCGGGGGCGGGGCCAAGGCCCTGCGTCTCAGGACCCCGGAGGAAACGGGGAGGCCGAAGCCCGGGGGGGTGTGGCCTTGGGCGCCGGCGGTAAAGAAGCTCAGGCTCGGGCGGCAGGTGGGGGGGATTCCGAGCCACGCCTCCCGAGGGGGCGGGAGGGAAATTCCCCCCCGGGGGCCGGAGCCTGACACCGCCTCCCGCCGCGGCGCGGGCGCGTCTTCGCAGCTGCTGCTGGCGCCCTGCCCGGTGACCTCATCTCTTCGGCTGGCCTGGGGGGGCGAGGAGGCACCTCCCGCTCTGTCCCCCCGCTGCAGCCCACTGGACCCAGCCCTTTCCCGCGGGCGGCCACCTCCTCAACTCCCTCTGTTAGGCGGAGCTGCCTTCCGGAGGGACAACTCTTTGGAAAGTTTTCATCCCCTTAGAAACACCTATTTTGGGACGCCTGGGTGGCTCAGTGGGTTAAGCCTCTACCTTGGGCTCAAGTCATGATCTGAGTCCTGGGATGGAGTCCCCCCATCGGGTTGTCTGCTCAGCTGGAAGCCGGCTTCCAGTCCCCCGCGCGCGCACACACACTGCCTGCTGCTCTGCCTACTGTGATCTCTCTGTCAAATAAATAAATGAAATCTTAATAAAAGAAGAAGAAACAAAGAAACACCAATTTTTTCCTCTGACTTCTTTTTCCTTCGACTCTCGGGTCACTTCTATCTTGGGAGCCAGCATATTGACAAATGTATCTTCCAGGCCTTAGGTGGTAAACAGCAGGGACAGGATCCCTTTCCAAGAGCCTGCTGTCTTGAGCTGCAACCCCAGTGCCTGAAGGCCAAGAAGGATTCCCAAGTCACTTCCGTGCTGTTCCCCCTGCCTGAACTGATTTCTTAACACCCGGCTCACCTGGCCAGCTCCAGTGTGCATCAGAATCACCTGAGTGCTACACCCACACCTGCTTTATCCATCCAATGCCCCTTCTCTGGAGAATCGGGAAATTCACATTTTAACAAGCATCAGGACAATTTTGATATAGGCGGTCCTCAAACGGAGAAACTGCCCTAGGTTTTCAGCTCCTGAAGGCAGGGACTGTGAATCTTCAAGCCAGGCAGGAGGCAGGAGCCTAGTCCAGGTTTGCTACTGCTGAATGCCTGGGACAAATGTCCCCCCCACTCTGGGAAGAGTTACTCGTTCCCTGTTCTGACTTTCGATAATACTTGACTCACAACTTTTCCCCTCTTTCCAGGTGAAGTTGAATGATGAAGGCCAGTCATGGGAGGTTTGTCTCTCTATACCCTTAGTGTACTAACACATCTCAGTGTTGGAACAAATTGAATGTATGCATGAAAATACTGTGAAATGGGGCGCCTGGCTGGCTCAGTGGGTTAAAGCTTCTGCCTGCGGCTCAGGACATGATCCCAGAGTCCTGGGATCGAGCCCTGCATCAGGCTCTCTGCTAGGCAGGGAGCCTGCCTCCCTTCCTTTCTCTCTGCCTACTTGTGATCTCTGTCTGTCAAATAAATAAGTAAAATCTTAAAAAAGAAAATACTGTGAAACCTGCAGCTTCTTCCTCTCCCAGACCATAGCAAGTTGTTCAAATATTCTGGTAGGGACTCTGAATGAGACAGTGTCCGCAGAGGTCAGGAGCACTGCTCTAGAGTCAGAAGAAGGGCTGATTGGGACACCTGGGTGGCTCAGTCGGTTAAGCCACTACCTTTGGCTCAGGTTGAGATCCCAGGATCAAGTCCTACATCCGGGCTCCTTGCTCAGTGGGGAGCCAGCTTCTCTCTCTCTCTGCCTCCGCCTGCCACTCTGCCTGCTTGTGCTTTCTCTCTCTCTGACAAATAAATTTTTTTTTTAAATCTTAAAAAAAAAAAAAGAAGAAGAAGTGCTGAAACCCCTAAGCTTTGTTTCATTATGGCAGGAGGGGCGCTCTTAACCAGTCTTTGTCTTAACTGCAAGTGCTCTTCAGTGGCTGTTAGCTCTGCCCTGAGCCTTGTATCATCCCCATTCACCCCTGCAGGCTAGGATGATGTCATATTCAAATCCCTCCTTGACCAGCTTGTTCGTTGAAAAGAAATACACGCTAGGGTGCTGCCCTCCCCAACAGGGACTCGAGCCTAAAACAAACTGCAATGCCTGTCTGGACTCTGAGAGGGCCTCAGTATTCATTTTTCACGAAATTATGACCTGAACCCAAGGTCCCTTCCAGCCACCTCCCTCCACCCTGCCTGAAAAGCAACCACAGTGGTCTACCTAGCTCAAAGCTAATCCAAGTCCAAAATGGTCAAATGAGGGGCACTTGGGTGGCTCAGTGGATTAAGCCTCTGCCTTCGGCTCAGGTCATGATCTCAGGGTCCTGGGATTGAGCCTCACATCGGGCTCTTTGCTCAGCAAGGAGCCTGTTTCCTCCTCTCTCTCTGCCTGCCTCTCTGCCTACTTGTGATCTCTGTCAAATAAATAAATAAAATCTTTTTAAAAATTTCTTTTAAATGGTCAGATGAAACCCCAGAAAAGGCCCCAAACTGGCCCTGGAGCCAAGGAGCTTTTCCAGACATCCTAGTCTCCCAGGTATGCCTGAGGGTTTATCCAGTTCACTGTGAATCAGCAAACATTCCCCATGGTGTCTGTTGCAGGTCACGTACTGGTCTCCCAGCACCAGGATAAGGAGATGGGGAAAGCCTGGGAGCAGGGGTCTTTAGACCTTCTTGACTACACTCAGATCTTAGCTGAAAGGAAACCAAACATTCTCCTCCACAGAATGCCAAGGCAGTGGTGGTCTCCAGGGCTCAAACCCCAAGCCTGTGCTTAGAAACCTGGTCACAGTCACTCTTACCTGGTTTACCCAGTTTCAACCCCATGGGCTTACAGGGATGGGCAGAGAGGAGGTGAGTTGGGATGTTTATGCAGGGGAGGCTCCGGGAGCACCTTGCATTCAAGTCTCATTTTCCAACTGTGAAACGTATGCATAGTTTGCATTCTAAACTCATGTTTGTTTCTATAGCACACACACCAACTTTAAAGATGGGTGGAGATGTGTTCTCTTTCCCACCTCCCCCACACCCATCTGACCTCATCTTAACTGCTCTCCCCTTTGCTCTCTACCCCAGCCCCACCCACCTCCTTGCTATTCCCTCAATAGTCCAAACACACTCCTGCCTCAGGGCCTTTGCACTTGCTCTTCTGCCTCCCCCAGAATTCCGGCGACTCCCACTCCCTTGCCTCCTTCAGGTCTTGGCTCTCATGCCACCTGCTCTGAGAGATCTCCCAAATACCCTCCTGTCTGACAGTGCAAGCTGTTCTATCTCATTCCATCCTCCTCTTTATCCCCTCCACACCACCATGCTCAGTTATCTAGTCTACTTATTTCTTTGCATCTTGTCTGTGTCCCCGCACTAGAACATCAACTCCTATGAGAGTAGGGATTTTTGTTTGATTTTGTTTATGGCTGTATTTCCAGCTCATGGAACTGCTCATGGTACACAATAAAAACTTAGGGAATGAGTGAACTTTTTTTTTTTAAGATTTTATTTATTTATTTGACAGAGAGAGATCACAAGTAGGCAGAGAGAGAGGAGGAAGCAGGCTCCCTGCTGAGCAGAGAGCCCGATGCCAGGACCCTGGCAGAGAGACTCGATCCCAGGACCCTGAGATCATGACCTGAGCCGAAGGCAGCGGCTTAACCCACTGAGCCACCCAGGCGCCCCACAGTATGGTCTTCTATACCCCGGGCATACTCCGGAGGGTCCTGCTTGCCTGGTCTGAGAAGCCAGGTGCTTTTTATGTGTTATGATTGCCACTTGCCAAGGAGTCATGTTTTCCAAAGGACAAGATGGCGCCTCCAGAAAGCTTCCCCTAATGACACACTTTCCTCCTCCCACTCTTGATTATGGCTGGCCGACGGTCTCCACCCCCTTTCTACAACTGAGGCAGTAGAGAGGTGCGATGCGCATGCACTCGGGGCCAGACTGCCCCGTTTCCACCCTGTCATGTCCTAGCTCAGCATAACTTACTCAGTCTCTCTGTGCTACAGTCTCTTATCTGTAAAATGGACCTAAAAATTGTACCTATTTGATAAGATCATTGGTGAATGAATCTATGTTCAGTGCTCGCGAGTGGTGCCCGGCATGTGGTCAGTGCTCTGTAGGGACCGTTGGTGTTATACCCGTATGTGCGCTGGCTTTGACCACTGAGTTCCCACACTGCATGCCAAACACCTAGCTGGTTGTTTCCAGAACCAATCACATCTCTCCCTCAGGGGGTGTCAGAGGAATAGTTTTCAAGGTCCCCATTTTACAAATAAGGAAACAGGCTCAGAGGAGATAAACAGAAGCTGTTCAGCTGGGAAGACGGTGGGCCCGAGATTCAAACCCATGACTATCTCTTCACTATACTGTCCACTAAGTGGGTCAGGGAAAAGGTGGGCTCCTACTCATCCTTCAAGACCCACTCATACATCCCTCTGCTCCATGGAGCATCTGTCCACCATGGCATTGGTCTGGACGCTACACCACCCAGCAAAGTCAAGGTCAGGGTGGTGGCGCAGTTCTCGGCAGCGTGTGCTTCCCTAGCAGACTGCCTGATTTCCAACCCCAGCTTGGGTGGATTACTCACGTATGTTTCCTCATCACTACAGCAGGCCTTAGAAGAGAACCTAACTCATAAAGTCATTGTGAGGATTAAATGAGATAATACCTGCATAAAGCATTTCATGAGAAGCATTTAATAAATGTGAGCTATGGTTGCTATTCATATCAGTGTGTTCTGGTTTTCTGTGAGCTTCTCAGAGCATGGAGATACGTGTCATATACATCCTTACTTGAGCTAAATATTTCACTTCCTGGCCATGGGATTTCGAGCAAGTTACTTTCTCTGTACCTTTGGTTTCCTCATGCAAATGATGATAATTGCAATCCCTACGTCACAGGCTTGTGATGGAGATTATACAAGTTAATAAATGTAAAACACTTAACACAGTGCCTGGAGTATACTACGTGCTCAATACATATTAATTATTATTTACACTCTACTATGCTTAACTTAGAGCCCGGTGCATTACATAGGATAACAATAGTCAGACTAAGTGAAAGAATAAATAAAATAAATTTCAAACATTGCCTTTTAACTTCCCATTTCCTAAGTACATATTATTGTTTCTCTCGCTGCACATATTATATGTGTTCAATTATTTTTTTAATGATTTTTATTTTATTTTTATTTATTAGACAGGGAAAGAGATCACAAGTAGGCAGAGAGGCAGGCAGAGAGAGAGGGGGAAGCAGGCTCCCTGCTGAGCAGAGAGCCCGATGCGAGCCGAGCTGAAGGAAGAGGCTTAACCCACTGAGCCACCCAGGCGCCCTCAATTATTATTATTTTTTTAAGATTTTTTAAAAAATTATTCATCTGAAAGAGAGAGAGAGAGAATGAGAGAGAGAGAGCATGAGAACGGGGAGGGTCAGAGAGAGAAGCAGATGCCCTGCGGATCAGGGAGCCCAACGCGGGACTTAATCCCAGGACTCCAGGATCATGACCTGAGCCAAAGGCCATCACTTTACCAGCTGAGCCACCCAGGCGCTCTGGTGTTCAATAATTCTTTGGTGATGCCAGCCAACCCACCTATGGAAAATCCTAACACAACTTTGAATTTCAACTCTGTTCCTATTACTGTGAATTAGGTCCTATAAAATCTTGCTAATGGTGACTTAGCCATAATTCTGGCTAAAGTTTAACACGAATGCTGTGTCCACAGGAACACCTCAGGGGTGTTTCCAGCCTCCCTATAGATCTGGGCTCCGCTGGAACAATCAAGCAGAGGAGCTGGAGACATATTTCAGTTTGGCTTTTCTAGGCCCTTGGGAGAGCGTTCTAGTGTGTGGGTCCAAGGACTGACATGTTCCTCCTGGTCACAAGCCCCAGTGGATGGACCTTCATTAGGAAAAGGACCATCCAGGTACCATTTGAAAGAAGGGTACAAAGGAAAAAATGGGTTCAGAGAAGTTAAGCAGTTTGCCTAGGGTCACACAGCCGGTAAGTGGCAGAGCCAATAATCAAACCCAGATCTCTTTATCCATGTTGCTCATACCCTAGCCAACCATCTTCTCATAAAGCTGGTCTTAAAGAGTTCTTATGAGTGTTTAAAAAGATGGCACATAGGGGCATCTGGTTGGCTTGGTCAGTAGAGCACGCGACTCTTGATCTCAGGGTTGTGAGTTTGAGTCCCACGTTGGATGTAAAGATGACTTAAATCAAATCAAATCAAATTTTTTAAATGGTACATCAAGTTTTTAGCACAGTGTAGGCATTCAAAAACTGTCATCTTCTGCTTTTTCGGCACAAAACCCTCCTCAACTCAGTTTCTCCTTTGCCTCTTGATCCTGAAGTCAAAAGATGTTGCATAACGGGTCTTGATTCAAATTCCACCTCTGCCACTCACAGTGGGGAAATTTGGGCAAATTGTTCCACCTTGTTAAGCCTCAGTTTCTTCTTCTGCCAAGTGTCAGAGGCTTATGTGGGATCAGGGAAGGAAGGGAAAGTTTACACAGATGTGAGAGGCCATTATTCATATCAAAAAGAATTTATTAACATACTCACAGGATCTACTGGGTTGGCTGTCTTCAATATTATTTCCAGAGAAAACCAGCTGGAAAGCTATTGTCAACAATAGGAGACCTCACAAAAAGCGATGAGATACAAAGTTAATATTCTTTAAGAAAACAGTGTCTTTCTATATACAAACCCTATACACCATCTTTTAAATTGTAATGGGACAAAACATCTCATTTATTAGAAGTGACCAAAAATATAAAAACATTTAAAAAGTAGGAAAGCATCTTAATAACACATACAAGTTCCCTTTGGGGAAAATAAATGGTTATGCTTTTGAGAAACATATATGTGTGAAAAAATATATATATTCACAAAAAACTTTGAAAATGCTTGGACAAATCGAGAGGCATGATTTATTCTTGGATAAAGAGAATCAAAATTGGGACACTTGGGTGGCTCAGTGGGTTAAAGCCTCTGCCTTCAGCTCAGGTCATGATCCCAGCATCCTGGGATCAAGTCCTGTGTCCGGCTCTTTGCTCAGCAGGAAACCTGTTTCCACCTCTCTCTCTGCCTGCCTCGCTGCCTTCTTGTGATCTCTGCCTGTCAAATAAATGAATAAAATCTTAAAAAAAAAAAAAAAGAAAGAGTCAAAAATCATTGTGATATTAAGTCTTTCTATATAATCCAAAACTTAATGTGATACCCATTTGTCATCTTTGCATGTCTGCATTTCACATGCACACATCTGTGAATCATCTTTTCATAACCTGTAATTTATCTTTCATCACATATGCATTTTTCTCTGGAAAGAGACACAAGAAATTGCTAACGGTATTTACCCCCCTAGAGGAGAACCGCTCACAGGGGACAAAGGTGCACCTTTGTTTACTATACACTGTTTTGTTTCATAACTGAAAAATTCTGTCCTTCCGTATGTATTACTTTTCCAAAAATTGGTTTTAAAAAGAAATAAACAGCGGTGACTGGGTAGCTCAGTCAGTGAGGTCAGTCTGCCTTCAGCTCAGGTCATGATCCTGGAGTCCCCGGATTGAGCCCAGGAGTCTGCTTCTCCCTCTGCCCTTCGCCCCATTTGTGCTTGCTCTCTCAAATAAATAAAATCTTAGGAAGGAAGGAAGGAAAGAAGGAAGGAGGGAAGGAAGTTAATTGAAAGAGCATTCTGAGCACAATTAAGACTAAATTTGTGGACAGTCGCCTTTCCACTTGTGCTGTAGGGAGCTATGTGACCTCAGGCTTTCACCAGCTTGGTTTCCGGTCCTGCCACACAGTGAGGTGGGAGCAGGAGAGCTCAGGTCTCCTTGCTTGCATTTCTTTTCCAGTGACTACATCCAACCTCTTCCCTGTAAGGACTGGTCTTGAGGGTGGTGACCCAGCCTCTCTCTCTCTCTCTCTCTCCTCTCTCTCTCTCTCTCTCTCTCACACACACACACACACACACACACACACACACACAGTATTAAAACAATTTCAGTGCAAGGCACATCTGCTTCCCTGGGAGCAGAAACCCTACCCGCAGCCCCTTTCCTGCCCTGCTCGCCTGGAGACTGTCTCGTCTTGGGAAAGTTACAGGTTTCATTTTGTCACTTGGAAGCTGCAGCAGCCAGGAAGGGAACCAGAGTTGACTCGGAGCCAGGGCCTTAATTGGATTGGATCCCTGTGGAGGCCATTAGCCTCTTGCTGCAGCTTGGCAGGGAGGAAATATTTCCTCCCTCGCCCCAGTCCCCACTTGCTCATGGCCCGGCCAAGATCTTCAATGGCCTACCACCCAAATAAGGTCCTGTATTAAGTTTCCAATTATTATGACTCTCCCTTCCGTTTGAGCAGGTTTTTACTGTTTCCAGGCACTAGCAAATACTGTGAGTGCTGTGAGTAGTCTCGTTTGATCTCTTTATTTACTCATGCCATAAAGTTTTACTGTGAGCCTACTGTGTGTCAGGCACTGTTCCAGGCCCAGGTCAGACAGCATCTTGGTTTTTATGAAGATTATATTTTATTTGAGGAGACAGACAACAAACCCATATCCAGGAGAGTTTGCCTACCCAGAGGTAATAAGAGGTAACCACGGAGAACAAAGCAGAGTCAGGAGATGGGGAGGGGTGCTGGGGGCAGGGAACAGGAACAGCCTCTCTGATAAAGTGACATTTGAGTTAAAGATCTGGAGGATGTAGGGCAATATCGGGCCAACAGCGCTCTAGGCAGAGAGAACAGCAAGTACAAAGGCACTGAGGCAGTAATTTCCTCAGGGTGTTGGAGAAACGGTAAAGAGGCAGCTGAGAAATCAAACCTTCAGACAGTTTGGTGACCTGTTTGCCGACACTTCCTGCCAACAGTTCAGTGGATCTTACCCCCGCAGTGCCCTGTGAACACTGAAAAGTAGCAGAGGGTTTAGAAAAGCTTAGTTAGCTGGATAATAGAAATCATCCCAGGATGATAAATAACCCTTGCACAAAACAAACAAACAAACAAACAAATGAAAACAAAAAACAACCAAAAACAACAACAAAAAGCAAACCCAGATGTTTATGAGGCTATCTATGGCTAAACAAAAAAATAAAAACTATGTATATCTCTCTCTCTATATATATATAAAATCACTAAACATTACAAGAGAGAAATAGTATTTGTTGGCTGAATACTGTGCTTGTAACACTGTACATTGAGCTTTCAATATGAGGAAAGTATGACTCAAGGAGGACACGTGACTTGCTTAAGCCCACATAGCCAGGGCTTTCAACTCAGGTCCCATTATATGCCTGCCTTCACTGTGGCCCATGAGCATTGTGGGAGCAAGTCCACATCTGTCTTCTTTACCCTGGCACAGAGCACAGGGCCTGGCCTGGAGTCAAGACTAAAAAAAATGTTGATTAAAGGGTTATGCCCTCCATCCTCAAAGCCTTTTCTGATTCTAATGCACCCCTTTTGCTTCCCTGCTAAAATGCGATCCATCTAATCATGGAAATATTCTGCGACTGTTAAAAGTGATTGTTTGCTTAAATAAGGCATAGTTCATCTATACGGTGGAATAATACGTAGTCATTAAAAATAAGGTTGAGGGTTGCGGTGAATAAGTCTACTGGCAGGGGCTGGCCACCAGGCTGATGGCTTCTTGCACCTGCTGCTCTCAGCTCAGTGCCCCTGGATGCTCCCTTAGCCCAGACCCCACCCCTACTTCACCACGGCTCCAGCATCCCTGTCAACCCTAACATAGCAGCCTGAAGGCTCAGAAAGGATAGTGATCATCGCTATTGTCACCATAATTATTATTCGATCTTACACTATTTTTGGAGGTTCACAGGACACTTAATATCTGCCTGATTGAGTGGACTGTGACCACAATCTCATTTAATACCCACAACCCCATTTAATACCTGTGATACCTACAACCTGAACTGAATATTATTATTTTTTTATTTTTTATTTGTTTATCTTTTTAAAAAAGATTTATTTATTTATTTGACAGGCAGAAATCAGAAGTAGGCAGAGAAAGAGGGGAAAGCAGGCTCCCTGCTGAGCAGAGAGCCCAATGCAGGACTCGATCCTAGGACCCTGGGATCAGGACCTGAGCCGAAGGCAGAGGCTTTAATCCCCTGAGCCACCCAGGCGCACCCCCCCTTTTTTTAAAGAGTATTTCTGAGTAATCTCTACACCCAGTGTGGGGCTTGAATTCATAACCCTGAGATCAAGAGTCATGTGCTCTATGACTGAACCAACCAGGTACCCCTGAGTTGAGTATTATTATTGCTCCCCATTTTACAGAGGAAACTGAGGCTTAGAGTGGTTAAATCACTCGCCTAAGTCAAACAGCTGGTAAATGAGCGGCAGAGCTGGGATTTGAACCTGAGTTTAGACTGTACACTGTGCTACACTGTTCTGCCCCTCTCCCACAGCCATTGGGTGGGCAGTACCCCTCGTTCAGCAGTGTTTCTCCACTAGATGCTTCCTCTGCCCTCTGACCTTTGCCCTAGGACTATGAATACAATCTTCCAACATAGACAAATAGCTCTGACCACATAGGGTCCCGCCCAGAGTTAGTGGCCCTGACTCAGAGGAGCTGCTCATTTCCTTCCGCCTAAAGGTACAGAGACAGCCAAGCTGTTGCCCCAGGAGAACCCCGGGGCCGGGTAATCTTTCTCCAGCTGTTTTCTTGCTACCTGAGAGCAAAACTCGGCAACCATCTCCAGCCATAAGGTTTGATTTGAATAAGGATATTTCTTCCCCATCCTTGGCCATTCATAGTTCATTTATTCGGTACTTTGAGGCCTGAACAATCAGTCCTTTAGATCACAGCTAGGTAGCAGAGGGGGCGTTAAACTATTTGAAATTCAAGCAGGCGATGGTATTTTTTTCAAAGCTGAGAAGTGTTCTTCACGCTTCAAAAGAATAAATGCGTTCCCCAGCTCTGAGCTGTGCTGAATGTCCAGCCAGAGGAGACCCTGCAAACAGGGGAAAAGGAAAAGCCTAGAACCGATGTTTTCCCAGCTGCATCCCACGCCCTGGGGGCTTATCTCCCTCCCTTGTTGGCTTGGAGATACCTGGAGGCCCACAGAGCTAATGCAATATCCGAGTTTCACCAGGACCGCCTAGTCTTTGTGTATTCACCAGGGGACAGTCCCTGGCAGGACAACAGCCTTGCCTGAGCTGCTCCCGGACATGGCCAGGGTCCTGGGGGATGAGCCCAGTACTGTTTTCTTCTCTCATTTGGTTTACCTCTGCATTTTCAGGTGGGGTTCCAGAAGGAGTTCCTTCTTCCCCTGCCGTTCTTTTCAGCAGCTGGAAACACCGCTGCCAAGGCAGAGACCGGAGTCCCTGGAGTCACCCAGCAGGCCTCCCCAGAGGGTGAGAATGTCCAAGCCCCACAGAAGGCTGATCTAGTATGTGAAGCAAGGCCCCATCTCAGTCCCTCAATAGGGGAGGATGACAAGGAAACGGAAGGTAAAAGGGGGCCGGGACCCCTTCCTGCTGATCAGAAATAAACACTACAACAAGGGCGTCTGGGTGGCTCAGCTGTTTAATTGTCCAACTCTTGATTTCAGATAAGGATCTCAGGTTCAGGGGCACCTGGGTGGCTCAGCGGGCTAAAGCCTCAGCCTTTGGCTGAGGTCATGGTCTCAGGGTCCTGGGATCAAGCCCCACATCAGACTCTCTGCTCAGCAAGGAGCCTGCTTCCTCTCCTCTCTCTGCCCGCCTCTCTGCCTACTTGTGATCTCTGTCTGTCAAATAAATAAATAAAATCTTAAGAAAAAAAAAAAGCATATCAGGTTCACGGGATCGAGCCCCATGTAGGGCTCCACACTCAGGGAAGAGTCTGCTCCAGATTCTCTCTCTCTCCCTCTGCTTCTCCCCCCAGTTGTGTTCTCTCTTGGAATAAATAAATAAATAAATAAAATCTTAAAAAGAAAAAAAAGGAAAGAAAGAAACACTGTAAGAGTCAGCAAAATCAGGATATTTATGTGACCTTAAAGTATTCCTACAGAGGGCTCACTACTTGCAAAGAAAAAAAAACAAAAAACAACAAAAAAAACACAACTGTAACATTTAGTGTAGAAACCAAACTACCTCTTAACTGTTGATCAAAATGAACATCACCCTCTCTGGGCAGACAGACATGGGGTTGCTCCTGGAAATTATGCTCACAGTACCAGTTTAAAAAATATTCCAGCTGAGGGGCGCCTGGGTGGCTCAGTGGGTTAAAGCCTCTGCCTTCAGCTCAGGTCATGATCTCAGGGTCCTAAGATGGAGCCCCGCATCGGGCTTTCTGCTCAGCGGTGAGCCTGCTTCCTCCTCTCTGCCTCTCTGCCTACTTGTGACCTCTGTTTGTTAAATAAATAAATAAAATATTTTTTAAAAAATTCCAGCTGAGAATGTACAACCTGAATCTTGTCCTGAGGAGCCATCAGACACACCCAAATTGAGCAACATTCTATTAAAAATACCTGGTCCTGGGGGTGCCTGGGTGGCTCAGTGGGTTAAAGCCTCTGCCTTCGGCTCAGGTCATGATCCTAAGGTCCTGGGATCGAGCCCCATATCGGGCTCTCTGCTCTGCGGGGACCCTGCTTCCTCCTCTCTCTCTCTGCCTGCCTCTCTGTCTATTTGTGATCTTTGTCTGTCAAATAAATAAATAAAATCTTAAAAAAAAAAAAAAACCTGGTCCTTACACTTCTAAATATCAATGTCATGCAAAGCAAGTTGCATTCAACTTTCCTCATTCCTCCTGCATGATTCCTCCCCTCCAGAGCCTTCTGTCTAGCACCCCACTGATGAAGTCCCAGAACCTAAGTCAGGTTCGGTGGGGTGAGGAGGTTCGGAGCCGACGACTAAAGAAAGAATTCTTAAGACGTCATTGGTGCAAAATGGTGGTTTATTAAAGCACGGGGACAGGACCCGTGGGCAGCAAGAGCTGCGGCTGCCCCGGGTTGTGAAGGTGGGCATGTTATATACCCCACGGTTGGGTAGGTGAGGACAAAGGGGTGTTCAGAAGGGCTATTGGGGCAAAGAATACTATCAGGATATTGAAGGCTTAGTTGCTATCGAGTAAAGACAATTGGAAGTCTGGTGGAATGTTCCATTCCTGCTATCAAGCATCCTTGTTAATAAGATTTAGGTTTAGAAGAAATTTAACTTTATTTACTTTTCCTTCTACTTCCACCTCCTTCGGTTTTTATGGAGGGGAGGGTAACATTAGGCTTGAGGAACTGAGTTCTGTGTCTTTGGAGATTGGGCTATTGATAAGGTTAACTTCTTTGTTGTAATCTCAAGGAAATTTGCAAACCAAGGGAGACTCCTGTCTTGCAGGATTGCGATCTCAGCAAGTTAACTATTTATCATTTTATGGCAGTCAGGGGTGCCTGAGGAATGCTACACATATGGAGGGGGGGGTGCAAGGCGCCAGCTTTTGCTTTGTCCTCAGCCAGCCTCTTGCTCCCTCATCACCCACCTCCTATTGTCTCAAGTGGGATTGGGAATTCATGGAACCAGAAACCCCCTTTTCTGTTTCCTGCTTGTCAAGGCATTCAGGAGTGTTTCCCTCTCTGTCTGGAGTATAGATGACTATTGTCTTCCCCAAAGAGCAATGTGTGTAGTGGTTAAGGACTCCAGTGTTCAATTCAGACTGCCTGCGTCAGGTGCCTTTAGCAAGTAACTAGTCCGTGACCTGTGGCAAGTCTCTTCACTTCCATAAGCCTCAGTTTCCCACTGTTATTCCTAAACTGTTCTCCCCGAGTTTGCTGATTACTGCTGGAGATTAGAGGGAATTACTCAGAATTTGCATGAGCTCAGACTCCATCTGAGTCTGGGGCAGAGAAGAGTCAACAGGGTTTCCAGAAGCGAGGATATTTAGCACAGATATAAACCGAGCATCTGCTGTGTGTCAGGCCCTGTGCTAGACCTCATGAACACCACCAAAATAAAACCCCAGTTCTCATCAGCTTCTGTTCTTGCAGAGTGACAGCCAAGTTCTGTTACTAGCAAACAAATAAACACATAATGCATGGGGTGGGGAATGTGCTATGATGAAAAAATAAAACAGGTGTCGAGGCTAGAAGGTTTACCCATCTGTGAAATGGGGATATTGCATGGATCTAACTCACAGCCCCCCTCCCAAGGATTAAAGGAAATCGCATAGGGAGGACGTGTAGCTCGATTTCTGACAGCGCGCTCAGTACCTCACATGCTTTGCAAATGCTTAAGAAATGGCTATTCGTGTGACTGGATCGTGTCATTTCTTTAACAAGAATTTTTTGAGAATTCTTTAATATGTACCAGCCCCTGAGCGACTCTCAGGATGACGTGTCTGATGCGTCCTAACCACGGTGTGCGAGAGGCTCAGAGCAGTCTAGCAGGGGGGACGGATCCACGGGCGGTTCCAAGTACGATAAGAACCAAGAGTTATCGAGTGTTTACGGTGTACCAGTCACTATTTTGAGCATTTTATCTCTATTAAGTCATATCATCTTCCACAATTCTGAGCTAAGCGCCGTTTTACAAATGAGAAAACAAGATCAGTGAGGTTAGATCATGAGCCTAAACTCAGGAATCCCGGTCTGTTATGGGAGCTCTGCGGAGGGCCCCCGACAGGACCGATCAGGGAAGGCTTCTTGGAGGAGGGCCCATTTAAGATTAGGTTTTCGTAATGAGTCGATATTAGCGGGGCAGGATGGGGGAGGGAGGCTGTCCAGGTACAGGGAGCAGCTTGTGTGGGGGCCTAAGAGGAGAGAAGGAAGGCTCTTCTGCTTCCCAGCCACTCCTCTGGTAATGAAGGAGCGGAGAGGGGACAGAAGGGCGGGGCTGGGCGGGGAGGACCCTGTGTTTTCTGAAGAAACGTGGCCTTCCTCTTGGATGGGGAGGTGCAGTGAGAAGCCTGGGAGGAGCATCTACCTGCCCTGGTGGTGGTCCTCCAGGCAGAGGGGCGTCCCCAGGCTTTTGCTCCCTGAGCGGTTTCGCTCCCTGAGTTCCCTGAGCGCCCACTTTAGGAGAAACAGCCACATGGCTGGGAGACCCCCTGCTGACCCAGGGTCTCTCCAAAGGGATGTCTCATAAAGAGCCAGAATAGAGAATGAAGGGGGAGCCCCTAGTCGAGTCCCCAGGACGGCAACTGTGGGACCCAATGGAAATCTGGGGCTTGCGTCTGGTTAATATTCTTGAGGAAAAGCGAATTGAAACAAAACAAAAATTTTAAGGGGCCCCTGGCTGGCTCTGTGCGTACAGCATGTGACTCTTGATCTCAGCATTGTCTGAGCCCCATGCTGGATGTGGAGATTACTTTAAAAAAGAAAAGAAAAGAAAACTTAAAAAGAAAAACAAAAAACCCACACTCTTTTACAGAGTTATGCATGCATATGGTAAGAGAAATGAATAATAATTCAAGCAGTTCCATGGACACTACAGCCCAGAGCCCGCCTCCCCCATCCTGCCGCATTTCCCCTCCAACCAGCCCTGTGCTTGACCATTTTTCTAGGTTGCCTTCCAAAGACATTCTATGCATATATGCATAGGTTTATGTAGACATATCCAACAGAGGAATTTTAATAATGAATTTGAATGTTCTTCTTTGGTGGGGGCGGGGAGTCCATTAAAAAGTAAAATATGTTCATTGTAGAGAACGTTGAGGGGAAAAAAACAACAACACAAAAAGTAGAAAAGCAGAACAAAGCCTGAGCAGCAAAGGCAATCGCTGCTCACATTTTCAACCCAGGATTTCTGCTTTAATAAGAAAAACAAATAACATTTGAATGGCATGGTAAAAAGCCGCTGGGCGTTCTCCACGTGTTCCATCTGCCCCCTCTCAATGGCATAATATCTGAAATAATGCGGGTTGTTATTCCTTCAAGTGAGCAAACAGGGATTTGGGGAGCTAGTCCCAGAAAGCAAGATCTCCGGGCTCTAGCGCTCCTTTCCACACCCACTCCCCACTTTTTCTCCCCCATCTCTCGGGCTGCAGGAGGGGGGCCACCTCCCTGCCCAGCAGAGACAAAACCTGGCTTCCCACCTTTGTCTGCCAGAGGGAGGTTCCCCTGACAGGGGCCACCACCAGGCACAGTGACTCATGCTTTTACGTCCTGGCCCCATGTGGCAGGGGGGGGGGGGGAGGGGGGGTCCTCTCTCTCCTCCTGCTGCTGAGATGGGGACCCGGTGAGGAAGGTATGGGGCACATTGAGAGCCCTGGCACTGGGGCCAGAGGGCCCTTTGGCAACTGTGGGACTTCTGCTTTCTGTATCTCATTGTCTTGAATGCCCGAGAAATGCGTGCGCACGTAGCAAGTGCTCTGTAATGCTCTTACCATTCTGGTGCTCTTGGCTGGGGAGGAGGCAGAGAGGACCCGGCTCTGTTTTCTGAGGGCCATGTCTCCACACTCCCCATTCCCAGGCTACTCTGCCCATAAGCCCCAGCTTCCCAGAAGCACACAGATCTTTGCTCATGCTGTACCCTCTGACCCTCTTCTCAGGCTTTCCCGGCCGAGGAAATCTTTCTCATAGTCCAGGATTCAGAGGTGAAGCCTCTAGGGATCTTCCTACAAATACACCTCCACCCTCAGTCCAAATAAACCTCTTCCTCCTCTAGATCCGGCACCACCGGACACTGGATGAACACGCTGGATTCAAAGGATTTGGGTAACCCAGGGGTCCTCCCCAGATCCTCCAGCTGACAAGGGAACTAATGAGTTCCTTAAAATTGCATCCACAACCCTCCTTTCTCCCTTCCCAACAGAACCCTCTGGCCAGCCCCCTTAGTCTGGGAAAGCTCACCCCCATATCAGTTCCAAGCATTTAGACGGAGAAGGCAAAGCCAACCAGCTCCTGGCATTGTTTTGGTGCTGTTATTGGTCCAGGGATGACCCTAGGACACAGCTTGCCCAGTCAGACTTAAGGGAAAAACCCTAGATGTCTGGTATAGAGGCACAGCCTCTTTCCTTTTGCTGGGGAAGAGTAAGGATGCTTGACAGTCTACATGTTACCTGCAGCCATCTTGCCACCAAGAGGGTAGCTGACTTTAGACTGGTTCCAATGTGCAGAACAGGACACAGAAAACTCCTGGGTCCTTAAGCCATCATCAAGCCATGGAATCAACCAATCCTGAGGTCAGGAATGCGTCAGGACTTCCTGTTGGTGAAATAATAAATTGCCTTAATGTTTCAGCCTACTGAGTCAGGTGTCCACATCACTGACCACAGCACAAGAGCTCACATTTAACATTTTGAGCACTTCCTATGCTCCTGGCACTGTTTTGAGAGCTTTACGTGCCTCAATTCACTTAACACTCACAACTGCCCTCGTGGGTAGATGCGATCCATGTCATAACTCATAGCACATTTTCTGGAGTGAGACCTCCTGGGTTTCCACAGCTCTGCTACCTATTGTGGAAACGTAGCCAGCTGTGTCCCCTCCTCTGCCTTGGCGTCCTCACCTGAAAATAGCACCTGCTTCACAGGGTTGTAGCAAGGGTTAAAACAGGATAAGCCACAGAGTCCTTGTACCTTAGCCTTTATGCCATTTTTCTCATTTTATAGACGAAACCAAGGCCCAGAGAGTCTAGGACAGGACCTAAGTTTCCATGTGCAGTACGTGAGTCAAACCTGCACGATCGAGCTCTTCAGTCTGTAGTCTCGACCACCAGATTCAGAGCCCTGCTGGCCACGTGGGGAGAAGCCCAGGAGATGAGCAGGTTACAGCCGGGTGGCCCATCTCATTGGCCTCCCGGGACCGCATCCATTGAATTGGCACTCTCCAGACCCATCTAGGGCCTTGTGTGTGCTGTCCACACCCCCACTTCCAGTTCTGGAACACCACCGCCCATAAGTGGTACGGGGGCCCGGGTGTGGCTGGCGGTTGATCTAGGAGGTTAGGGAGGACAGTGTGGGGAACCACCGCTAAACAAATGAAATTTGATGATCAAATATCCTTTGTCTCAAAAGTCTGGCCAACATTTCCACCCTGGGGGAACATAGGACTTTGGACAGGCTGCCTCTTTCTTCAGGCCTCATTTGGCTGCCTGTCCTTTTCTCCCATTTGCGGTCGCAAGTCTTCCCCGTTTCCTTGGCCGAGGCCTTCCTGTAGGCTGTGGCCAGGGAGAGGGCAGTGCCCTTCGCATCCGAGGTGGCCGCCCGTGTATATGGCCACGCAAAGACCCTCCTCTTCACGGAGGAATGCTGGGGCCAGGTTCCAATGTAACATCCCTCCCTCGGCCAAGTCCGTCAGCATCTTGAGGCTCTGGGTTGTGTGGATTCCGGCCTCTGGCTCCGGGCCCCAGTCTTGTTCCAGTGAGTGTCCAAGGAAGGAAGACAAAGTCAACGCACGCTGAGTCCTTCCCGACTCTGTGACTCCCCCCACCTCCCCGGCTCCCCCCACCTCTCCATGAGTCAGTACCGAAGCCAGGCCCCAGAGCCTTTCCTGTCCCCTTCCCAGGCTCCGGAAGAACGGCAGGATGGGAGCTGCACCCAAGCCATTTTTGGACTTGGCCGAGTGGCAGGTGTTGGCAGGCTGTCTCTAGGGGCTAGGCGAATTGCTCAACGCCCCACATCCCACAGCCAACCTCCTTCTCCTACCCCGAAAATGGGAGAATCCCAGGAGATGAGTTAGGGATGCCCATGGATAGGTGGGAACACTGTGCACCCCAACTCCTGAATAGAGAGGACAGGGTCAGAGAAGATCAGAAGATGAATCTGGAGCCAGAGGACCTGGGTTCAAATCCCCTAGCACATTCACTTTCTGCCTCAGCTGCCCCATCTGTTAAACAAAAAAAAAATGGGGGGATGCCTGGGTGGTTCAGTCAGTTATGTGTCTACTTTCGGCTCAGGTCATAATCCCAGGAACCTGGGATCGGGTCCCACATCAGGCTCCCTGCCCGGCAGGGAGCCTGCTTTTCTCTCTGCCTGCTCGGCCTCCTGCTCCCCCTGCTTGTGCTCCCTCTCTGACAAATAAATAAATAAAATCTTAAAAAAAAACAACAACAGGGATACTAATAGTCCCTCCCTCCAAGATGGCAAGGAATAAATAAATTCATATCTATAAAGCACTCAGAAGAGCGCCTGGCACATAAAAAGGACTGAGTTGGTGGCTGGCTGGCTCCGTGGGTAGAGCATGCAACTCTTGATACGGGGTCATGAGTTCAAACCCTCACGTTGGGTGATGGAGCCTCCTTAAAAAAAAAAAAAGCACTAAGTTGGTGTTTGTTTAAAGAAAAACATAGATTTGGTAAATATTTAGTGAGGCCCCCCCCGTGCCATGTTCTGAGGATACGTCGATAAGCAAGAACAAGGACAGACCTATTCGGTAGGGTGGGCGGGGGCCCAGGAATCTGTTAGCACATAGCCCCCACACTCAAGTCCAAACTTCACTGAACTAGCGAAGAAACTGAGGCACGGGAAGGGACAGGCCATGGCCAGGGTCTTGTAGCTGGAGAATAACAACAGAGGCACTAAAGCTTACAGAGTACTTCTAATGGGCCAGACACATCGTTGTTTTATTAGTGTCTTGTCCTGGTCCCCAGGGTATAAGCGAGGAACAGAGCACAGAGAGGTTAAGTAACTGGTTCAAGGTCACACTGTTAGGATACGGTAGAGCCCGGACTGAACCTTAGGCAGCCTGGCTCAGCAAACAGCCAAATAAAACTAATAATTAACTGTTGTCTCTTGGGTGTCCACAAAGGTACTGCAAAATACATCATCTTCTTTCACCCTCCCCCACCCGATAAAGTGGGTACCATCACTGTCCCATTTCACAGATGAAGGAACTGAGGCCCGGGAGAGGATGCGATTTACCCAAGTTCTCGCAACGAAGCTCTGACACAGCTGGGGTTTCTAGAAACTAGGCTCATCCTGCCTTCCCAGACCTCTTAATTCCCAACCACTTTCCCTGGCCTGGCTGGAGCCTGTTCTGTCACCCTCCATCCCTTCTGGGCCCAGGGCAGGACGTGCAGAGAATGCAGACGCCATTGAACCACAGTCTGGACAAACAAGCATTATGAGCAGAGTCCTTCTGCCAAGCAGAGAGAGCCCTAGAATGTAGCCAGAGCCAAGGGGATGCTGTTCTGGCCCAGCCGCAGCCCTGCTCCCTGCAGCCTGACCCCAAGATTCCAGATTCTCTGAGAAGCCTGGACTCCTCCAGGCTCAGAACACACCAGTGGTAACAGCCGTGCTCAGCTCTCCTGGATCGTCCACACACCTTCTGTGAGGGTTGGACTTCACAACAACCTTATGAAGAAGGTTCTAGCATTATGTTCATTTTGCATAGAGCAGGACAGTTGAGTGTGAAGAGCATTGACTCTGGAGCCGGAAAGCCCGAGTTCCAACCCCAGCTTGGCCACTTCCGGGTCGTGGCCTCGGGCAGCACTTAACCTCTCCGGGCCTCAGCTCTCCTGTCACTAGAATGAGGACAATAATTGTTCCTCAGCCTCACAGGGCGGGTAAGAAAACTCCAAGTGCCAGGACATGGAAAGCACTTAGAACAATGCCCAGCACATAAATAAGCACCACGTGTTTGCTATTTTAAGGAAACCGAGGCTCAAGGAAGTTCTGTGACTCGTCACTCAAGGGCCATGTAGAAGAATCGGGGCTTGAACTCAAGTCTGTTTGCCTCCAAAACAGCCCTCTTGTCACATGTGAGGGGCACAGTCTCCTGATGAACGAGCAGGGTATTTAGGCTGAGGGAAGACAGACATTTTAGGTTGAGGAAAAACAGCATTTGCACAGAGGTGGAAATGGGCTGCAGAGCTGCCTGCTGCTAAGACCATCCCCACCCCCACAGCGCCAACACCCAGCCACGAAGGCGAGACTGAAGGCAAGTCATATCAGTCCAGAAGCATTTCTTGAGCACTTACTCTGTGCCAGGCCAGGCACCGGGCACTAAGAACAGAACAAATACCAAAGGTCTTGCTCTCAAGAAGTTCAATAATCTAGTGGAGGAGCTGGGTATAGAAGCAAGCAAATCACCAGGAACCAGCCAAATAATGCTTCCAGAAGGGACAGGAGCAAAGAGCAAATTCTCCCCAGGGAGGTGCTGGGGAAGGCTCCATGAGGGAACTGGCATGTGAACTGGACGTTTAAGAGCTGAGCAAGGACAGGAATGCCTGGGTGTCTCATTCGGTTGAGTGTCTGTCTTCAGCTCAGGTCGTGATCCTTGGGTCCCAGGATGGAGCCCCTTATCAGGTTCTCTGCTCAGTGGGAAGTCTGCTTCTCTCTCTGCTTCCCTCCACTTGTGCTCATGCTCTCTCTCTCTCTCTCTGTGTCAAATAAGTAAATCTTAAGAAAAAAAAATGCTGAGCAAGTACAAAAGGGGAAAGTGAGTCCACCCCAAGTAGAGTGTCCCACAGAAGTCACCAAGCCCGTGGGCTGTTTGGGGGAATGGCGAGTCCAGAGCAAGGCAGATGGGAATGCAGAAGTGGTTTGAGGCCACAGGAGGGAAGGCCACTGTATTGGTCGTAAGTCCTGGGTTGCAAGGGACAGAAAACACAATTCCAAGAGACTTAAATGAAATGGTAATGTATAGACTCAAGAAACAAACAAACAAACAAAATAATTCAGCTTATCTGCTTCAGGTATAGCTGGATCTAGTGGTTCAAATGATGCCACCGGGACTTGGTCTCCCATCTTTCTGCTTCCTTTGTTAGCTTCACTGCAGAGTAGGTTCTTTCCAAATGAAGGCAGCTCCAGGCTTATACCCTCCCAGTTCCAAGCCCCGTGGAAGGAAAGAGTCATTCGTCCAAATGTTTAAACACGGATTCTGAAATTGAATCACCCTGGAGTGGTTTGGGTCACATGCCTGTGCCTGAACCTGTCACTGTGTGGGGGTGGGGAAGAAAACACTCATTGGCCAAACTGGGGTCACATTACTATCCCTAGGTGTGAGCCCCACCCAAATCACAGGGATTGAGAATGGGGGAAAGATGGTTTCCTAGGTGAATTTCAAACATCAGCTTATCTGCAACCATGCTGGCAACCTCTGCTTTCAGAAATTCAAGTTCTTATTAATATATTCTCCTATTCCACAGTAAGTAGTTTGGTGAATTTCAAACATCAGTTTATCTGCAACCATGCTGGCAACCTCTGCTTAGATGGCTTCCTAGGAATAAAAGGATTAGAAGATCAGAAGAAGCAATAGATGCTGGGCAAAGGTGGCAGTCTGGACCCCAAGGCCATGGTCCTTTCGGCAGTGGGCAGCTGGTGAGGGCTTTAATTCACTGATCAGCTTAGATTAGATTTGTGCCTTGGGAGTGGAGAAGGGGGAGTGGAGGGGGACAGATATATTTGTGAGAAGATGCAAGTCCCTTTAAGAGATCCTGGAAGACAGGGCACCTGGGTAGCTCAGTAGGTTAAGCCTTTGCCTTTGGCTTGGGTCATGATCCCCCCTGCATCGGACTCTCTGTTCAGCGGGGAGCCTGCTTACCTTCTTCTGTCTCTGCCTGCCTCTCTGCCTGCTTGTGATCTCTGTCTGTCAAATAAATAATTAAAGATCTTAAAAAAAAAAAAAAAAAGAGAGAGAGAGAGATCCTGGAAGCCTGGGCAGAAGACATAGAGAAGGGGGTGATGCGAAAGATGCCTGGCTGGGATGCCCCAATTGTTACTGGAAGGGTTTTTCAAGGACCAACACCACGTCAGCCTCTTGCTATGGGCCCGCAGATGCCAACAAGAGCGTGGGCTGAGGGCCCAGCCTTCCTCCCTGCTCAGAACCCCATGACTAACTCTTTCCCTCCATCTGCTCCCACACTTACTCAGCCCCCCCATCCCTACTCTGGCCCAGGCCCCAGAGACCCTGATCTCCTGTGGCTCCCATTGTGGGGTGGTCAGCTTGACATCAGGTCGTCGTAAGGGGGTGGCTCAACACCTCTACCTCTCCCAGCCTTGGCGGCCCCTTCCTTAGTTTCCGATCTCCCACTCCACACCCCCCAGGCCTGGGACATCACCTCCCAGGCTACAGGCAGGCCAGCTCCTCTCTCTGGTGAAAGGAGGCTTTGTGAGATCAGCCTGAGAGCTGGCAGGCGCTGGGCTGGCCCACGTGGCTCTCCCAAAGGCCCTCATCCAGCCATTCCTGTTTCTAGCCACTTAGGCCTTTCCAGAGAGCAGGGAGGAGGCCAAAGGGGGCTTGAGCCGCTAGGGGGGACTTCTGGGCCTGCAGCAGCCAGGCTCCCGGTATAGGCTACATCCTGGTTTCCATCTGCCTGGGGTCTGAGGGAGGAGCCTGGGGGGCAGGGCTGGCTGCTGGAACCTTCAGAAACTTGGAACAAGAGGGCCTTGCCAGCTGGACCCCAGCAGATCTGGGGCTTTCGCCAAACTGAAAGCCGTGGTGTGCCAGACAAGGCC
The DNA here is from genome assembly GCF_009829155.1 of Mustela erminea. Classification (NCBI taxonomy): domain Eukaryota; kingdom Metazoa; phylum Chordata; class Mammalia; order Carnivora; family Mustelidae; genus Mustela; species Mustela erminea. The sequence continues at coordinate 91,828,841 of NC_045623.1, forward strand.
AGAACCCTGTTGCCCAGCAGCCCAGCCAAACTTGGAGAGCTATGGAGGGAGAGGCAGGGCACTGAGGCCATCCAGGAAAGGTTATGAGGTTTGGGGGTGGGTGGTGAGAAAGGGAAGAGCTTAGGATTTACAGCGTCAGCACAGACTGCCAGAGACCTTCCAGACTGAACCTGTGGTGTTGTGTCACAATACTGGGCTACTGTTTATTGTAGTATTGGGCACTGTGTCAGAAACTTCATATACATTATCTCATTTATCCTCATACCAACCATATAAGGACAATACTATCTATCCATGGGGCTGTCTTGTACGATTGTCCAGGTTGTTCACTGCACAAGGGTCCCCGCCAAGGAAGACATGCGAAGGCCAAAATCCCCCCAGCCCTCCACTTACCAACAGTACCCTGCAGACCTGTGTCTATACCAAGATCCTATTCACCTTATGTCCCAGGGAAGCAGACTCTGAGGAGATGAAATGACTGGTTCAAGGCCCCAAAACTAAAACATCGCAGAGAGAGGCTTCAAACTCAGGTCTGTCTGACTCCAAAACCTCTAACTTAACCAGTACTCTCTGTGTTCAGGCCTGTTCACCTGGACTCCTCTCTACTTTCCTCTTTCCTTCAGACTCAACTGCTCAGAGTTTGCAGGGTGGTGTGAGCAAAAGCCTGGACTGGGAAGCAGGCCACTGGCTCACAGTCCTGGCTCTGCCTCTCCACATTTCCTCTCCACGCCTCATGCTCCTCATGAAATGAGGGGTGGGTATGCCAAGCAGAGCTCTTCAGGAGGAAGCAACAAAAACCAGCTTTGGCTTTCTTAAACAATATCAACAACGAAAACAAATGCCCTGGAGGGATCTGGGGCTGCCCACAGAATGGAAGGAGGAGGTAAACCAGGCCTGGGAAAGGCCAGAAACCATGGCCACTCAAGGATCCGGCAGCAGGGACCAGGGAACTGTACCTTGAGGGGAAGGGTTGCAGCAGCCCCACACAACTTATGCCCGTAGCAAGGGGAAGGATGGTCGGTCTCCCCGTAGGAATGACCCGAATCATGTGGGCTCTGGGAGAGAAGATTCTCGAAGGCCGCAAAGTTGCAAAAGATGCAGGTAGCATCTCTCTGTCCCTCCCAGCTGGGGTGGAGAAGGAGGCTGAGCCCAGCTGCCTTCTCCTCCCCGCTCTGCCACTGACTGGTCATATGTCCTTGGGCAAATCACTTTTCCCTCGGGAGCAGACTTTCTTTATCCATAGAAGGAAAGTGATCATCTCCGGGGCCTTTAGTAACCCATCCCAGAGGAATCTGGGATGTTAAAAGATGGTCCTGGGAGCAATTGCTCAACCTGAAAGAATGAATCACGAATGGTGGAATTTCAGGCATCCGTGAAGATGGTATTGGGTGGGGTTTTGTGTGTCACACCCAGTGGAAAAACACCCACCACACCTGGGAGACTGAGCAAGGAGAGGGGCAGCTCACGATCAGGGCCCCCACCTCATGCCTCTGGAACCTTCGGCATGAGTGGGCTGTGGGGCCCCTCGCTCGGGAGCAAGAGGTGGGTCACTTTGGAGATTTCATTCCCCAGAGGTGTTCCAGGCAGAAAGAAAATATGGCCAGCCAACCGGAGACATGCGGCCTCTGGACCCCTCATGTCCCAGAGCCTTTGTGGAAGGGATACACAGATTCGTGACGGCACATGGAGGATATCAGTTGTGCAAGGAGGACAGCAATTCTCCTTTCTGGGCCTCAGTTTCCACCTCTGTCAAGTGCGGATAAGGTCACTATTATAGCAGCTTTCTGGGCCCTTCTGAGGAGCAAATGGAACCACAAATAAGAGAGAAAACCTAAGGAACTGTAGGGCCCCGGTGCTGAGGAAGGACTGGCTTGGAAGCTTCCCGGGGCAGGGCCTGTGTCTGCCTCGTGACCGGCTGTGTCCTCTGTGCACCATGGGGTCCCGCCTACAGCAGGGGCCCCAAGTGTTGGTTGAATATTAGTAGCTCACAGGTCATCGGTACTTATGTTCCAAGCGCCGCTCTAAGAATTTTCCACGTATGTACTCTTTAATCTTTACAGTAAAATAGATACTGTTCTTTTCTCTATGTAGAGATAAAATTGGAAGCACAGAGCCTGTGTCACCTGCCCACGGCTCTGCCACTAGGAAGAGGTCGAGCTGGGCTTTGAACCCAGATGGCCTGGCTGTGGGGGTCTGTGCTGTCAGACATTAACTCGAGCTGCCTGGATGGCTGAGTAAGTGAAAGAGTACGTGAATGAACGCTCGTGGGCATTTACAAATGAGTTCTGGGTTTAGACTTCTCAAATCTCTGCACTGGGGACGCAAGCCAAAACTTCTCATTTTTATTAATCTATCAGCAGATTCTGGTATTTTCCAGAAGGTGCATCACAAATGCATCAGTGCGTCCCAAACCAGTCTTCTCCCCTTCCTCCCAACCCACTCATCCATCCTCTTCCTCTCTCCCCCTACCTCCCCACCCCCAACTTCAGCTCATACTATCCCTGAGGACAGTTGCCCAAGACAGAAACTTCCAAGTCTCTGTGGATATCTTTCCATCTCTCACCTGGACAGTCTTCGAGCCCCTTCCTTCCTCAAGGTCATAGCAGACACTTGATCTCATACCAAGTTCATCTCATACCAAGTCCTAGTAGGCCCTGTTGTGCTCTAAGGGTTCCTGAAGTTGGCTCCCTTATCCCATTCCACTGTGATGGGATCCATGGCTTGTCCCCAGGTCCAAGGAGACTATTGTTGCGAAATGGTTTGACCAAAACTCGGTAGCTTACAACAAAATTATCTTGTTGTTTTTTTTCTCACAGCTCCGGGGGTTCACTGGGCCTACCGAGGCATTCTTGCTCAGGGTTTTTTGTGCGGTTGCAGTCGTGGTGAATGGCGTTGGAGCAATCTTGAGGCTTCCTCAAGCCCATGGCTGGTAGCTGACACTGGTTGTCAGCAGGAATCTTGGTTGAGGCTGGTTGGCCAGAACCCCTACACTTGGCCTTTCAGTGTGCCCTGGGCACAGCGTGGCAGCTGGATGCCAAGAATAAGTGTCTCTAGGAATAGGAAGTGGAACCTACCAGTCTCTTAAGATTTAGGTCTTTCTTGGGACGCCTGGGTGGCTCAGTTGGTTAAGCAGCTGCCTTCGGCTCAGGTCATGATCCCAGCGTCCTGGGATCGAGTCCCACATCGGGCTCCTTGCTCTGCAGGGAGCCTGCTTCTCCCTCTGACTCTGCCTTCCACTCTGTCTGCCTGTGCTCGCTCTCACTCGCTCGCTCTCTGACAAATAAATAAATAAAAATCTTAAAAAAAAAAAAAAAAAAGATTTAGGTCTTTCTTACCATATTCTATTGGTCGAGCAGTCACAGGACCAATACCCGAGAAGAGGGCAAAGAAAAGGAGTGTCAGAGCATTTGGGGGCATGTTTTATTTTTTATTTTTATTTTTTAAAGATTTGATTCATTTATTTGAGAAAGAGAGAGCGCATGAGCAGGGAAGAGGCAGAGGGAGAGGGAGAAGCAGACTCCTTGCTGAGCAGGGAGCCCATGCAGGACTCCAGGATCATGACCTGAGCCGAAGGCAGACGCTTAACCAACTGAGCCTCTCACGCGCCCCATGGTGGGGGGCATGTCTTAGAGCCACACACCTTCTCATCTCTCTGGGGACTTTCATGGTGGGGGTCTGTTTCCCCCAGCTTGCCTCTGCAATTCTTCTTTTCCATGCGACCTTTCTTGAATTTCCCCAATGTCACGTGTCCGGATGCAGGGGACAAGCACTGACTCCTGGGTGGTGGGTGAGTGGCGCTACATTGCCCTGCGACCACGAGCAGAGGCCTTCCAGCTGCACATCAGACCTCTCTGCTCTCCGCGGTCCTTCGGCCATCCTAGCCACACCCCCTCTCCCCAGCCTCCTTCCTGCCTGGGCTCCATCTTCCCACCAGACTGCTAGACCCTCCCCAAGCCTCAACCCACTCACCTCTTCTCTTTCCTCTCCCTTTCCTGGTTCCACACCCTTTCACACCACGAACAACTACGTTCTCTCCCCACTCCTTCCCAGTGCCTCCCAGCTGCGTCCACAATTACAGTGTCTTTTTAGCCAAGAGAGCTGCTGCACACAGGCGGTTTCCTCCCCTAGGAGGCAGTTCCCTCTCCTAGGAGGAATTCAGTTACCAGAATGCTCCCCCTTCTTCACTTTCGGGGGTTGGAAGGGCCCCAAGAGATTCCTCTCGCTCAACATCTGACCATGTTCTTGGGAGCCGTATTACTTCTCACGTTGGTCGTGGATGTGCCCTAGGGGTAGTGTGGTCAAATGTGTGTGGGAGACCCTGGCTAAGTTGGAACAGGCCTTCTCTGACAGCAGCACCATCTACTAGCACTTTCTGTGAGCAAGGACATTCTCCGGTTGCTTCTGTACTACATGGTAACCACCAGTCGTACATGTCTATCAAGCCCTTGGTTTTATGGCTCATGAGACAGAGGTCATGAATTTTAAATTTTAATGGATTTTAATTAATTTTAATTTAAGTCATCACATGTGACCAGTGGCTACCATATTGCACAGCCTAGCCTCAGTCAGAGTCTAATATTTGACTTAGTGTTAAATGGCTTTTTTCCAACATATTTGGCCAAAGATTCGGTCTCTCTCTCCCTCTCTTTTTGTAGTATTCCCTTAACCCTTTTCTTTTTTGCAGTTTGGGAAATGCTCCTCTGGTCCAATCCTTATTCGACAGCAGAAGGAACTGATCTCTGGAAGGAGAAGGGACTTTCTTAAGGTCACACAGCAAGTCAGATGCCCAGCTGGGACTTGAACTCAGTGGAGTTCTCTCTCCTTGGTCCAGCTTTGCCCCTCTGGTCTTTGGACAGCTTTCAGGGCTGAAACCCGGACAGCTTTCAGCTCTGGGGCAGGACCTCACACATACATGGACTCCTTTCATCCTCTCAATAATCCTGTGAGCTGGGAATCATTGGGGAAACTGAGGCTCAAAGGGAGGAAGCGGCTTACCCAAAGCCATATATGTGGCCATACTTGAAATGAGCAGAGCTGTGCCCAAAACGTACAATCAGCAGGAAAAAGGTGGGGAAGCGCCAGGAAGGAGAAGAATAAGTCTCTGTAAACAATTAACAAAGTATTGGGGCGGGGGTAGGAGCACAGGGAACTGGCCTAGGCCCAGAGGAAAATCAGGATAAGCAGAGAAAACGTTTGTGTAAACCAAAGCTAAAAATGACCCCAACCAAAGCAGTCCAGGGAAGGGGCGGGCCTCCGGTCTTGGGCGGCCATTCTATAGGTTGGCTGGCATCCAAGGAGAGGGTGGGGCGGGCAGCTTGGTGTGAATGCTCTGACCAACGGGGGCAGCCGTGACAAGAAGGCGAGTGGGAGAACCAATCAGATCCTCTCTTATATGGGGCTTGAATTACAAGGTGTAAAAGTTGTTTATAGCCACAGAATGAGGGAGCAGTTGGGTTACCTTGACCTAAGCTTGCGTAAACACTGCAGTCACGGACTTGAGCACATGAGCAATGGCTGGTTTGAAAGAAAGGATGACTTAAGAGCCCTCCACCAGTAATGAGTAATTAGGGACAATGGGAGATATTGTGCCGTGTGGGTTAGTAGGAGCTCCATCATGGAGATATGCAAGACTTCTGTCTGGGAAGGTGGGGGCTGGGATGGGGCTTAGCTCAGCTGACTGCACTGGGGAGGCATCACTTCCTCCACCATCCACATTGGCCTTAGAGAAGCCACCCCATGCTCAGCCTGCTCCCGCAGCCCCCTGGTCTTGGGCGGTGGGTGGTGGCGCCTGGCCCAGGGGTGGCTGCCAACCCCAGCTTCTCAATCAGGTTCACTCTTCTAGAATTTGTGATAGAGACCTACCTAGGTACCAGTCCCTGTTGACTGTCTGAACGGAGAGGACCCGAAAAGCTGGACTGGAGGCAGCCAGGAGCCTTTCCAAAGCTAAGGCACAGGGGCGGGGGGGGGGGGGGGGGGGGGGGGGGGGGGGGGTTTGAGGGTGGGGAGTCATGACATTTTTGATTTTCTGGTTTTGTTTCTGGCCTCTTGGGAGCTCTAGCTGCTGTTTCCTGTCCTTGCCTTACACAAGGATCCTGCCAGTATGCCCACCCCCACCCCCCACCCCCATTTATGCTTCAGCAGGCTGGGCTGAGTGGGTTCTGTCCTTGTAATTGAAGTGGGGCCAGTGTGTGCTCAGTGTGACTGGGCGGTGGGGGAGTCATGTATTAGCTGTTGTGCCCTCGAGAGCCCATGTTCTTTGTGAGGTACATACTTGACCCTGGACAAGCCACTTGTGTGGGGAGGCGCTGGAGAAGAGGCGCTTCTGATGGCCAGCTTTCTGTTGCAATCCTAAGTGCCTCAGAAAAACGGCAATCACTCAAGGAGTCAGTCATTCATTCTGCAAATGTTTGCTGAAAACCTCCTATAGGCCAAGCATTGTTCTAGGCAACAGGGATCAAGCAGTGAATGACACAGACAAAAACAAACAGAACCCTTTATACAGGTTGGCCTCAGTTTCTCTATCTGGAAAATGGTGCACGGAACCAAAAGCTCCTTGAAGTTCCCCTAGACTGAAGTGTTCCTTGGTTCACTCACCTGCCCCTAAAACTTGCTTGCCCTTAGCCCAGACAACCTGAATCTGTACTTGAGGCTCCTAGAGGGGGGCCGCACAGGGGAGCTGGAACCTGAGAGCAAGGTGGGTGGCCCGGGATGGCTCCCAGGCTCATGTTGCAGACTCAGCCGGGCCTGCCAGCTGGCCTGGCCGCAGCCCCATTCCCGGCCACCCTTCGCCTGTGGTGGCTCAGCGCTCCCGATTTAGCCCGGGGGCTGCCCCACCCGCCCTCTGACTCAGCCGCCTGGGGTTCCTCACAGTCCACCCTTCACCTGTTGGCCTGGTGGATCCCCAAATTCCAGGCAGAGGTCGAATACCAGGGCCACCACTTTCTGGCTGCATTATCTCAGTCAAGCTTCTTTGTCTCTCTGTGCCTCTGTGTTTCCCTCTGTGAAATGGGGATAATAATAGTATCTTACCTCATAGGTGATGGCTGGCATGAAAAGTGTTACTCTCTTATTACACACAGGCTCCTCGTGGAGCAATGGGGCTGGCCTGGGTTCCACAACGGGAGCCTGTTTTCTCCTCTATGAAGTGAGGATAATAAAGATGTTGGAAGGATAATAGGCAAAGCAAAATGTCTCTGCGTGTGTTTGAATTCGCTCTGCCTCAACAGGTGGACGACCTTGAGAATCTCTCTTCTCCTCTGAGGCAGAGCCCTCCTTCCTCACAAGCAAAACCTGGATGTTGTTTGCCCTTCTCTTGGCACCTGGGGCTGCCAGGAAAGCCCCACCCCAGGACAGCCCCCCGCCCACATTTACCCCTTCCCTCCAAGGGGTGTTGTTCCCTTACCCACTGATCGGTTTAGGCAATCTTGGCCAATAGGAGGTGAGGGGAAGTCTGCAGGGACGCTGAGAGGGTCTCACCCCTCTTAAAATGGGTGACAGGGAGGAGAGAGTTCCCTGTTTGTCTCCGGGTGCCATTGTGGGTCCCCGACATGCTTGCAGCTATTTGGGGACTGTGAGGAAGGGATGAGCCAAGGTGTCAAGGAAAGAGCCCACAAAGAGGGAAAGAGCCCGTGCCTTGATGGCCTGTGACGTCCCTGGATTACCGAGCCGGAATTTGCCAAATGTAGAACTTTGGGGGTTTTGTGAAATGAATGTCTTTATCATTTAAGCGACTTTGGGTAGGCTTTTCTGTTACTTGAATCCTAACAGGCAGACTCCCCTGAGCCTCCGTTTCCTTGCCTATAAAATGGAGAGGACATTCCCACTTCCCGGTTCCTGTGAACAGTGAAAAGTCTAATGGCCTCTGCATAACCAGGGCTCGCTCTCGTTTCTCTCTGCCAGGCCCAGGTCCAGGCGCCCCGGGGCCACGTGGCTGAGTCACTTCTTCCTGCTGGTGTGGCCCCAGCTCCCCAGTGTGCCTCTCAGGCTGATTGCGTGTTCCCAGTGGGTCGGCTCAGGGAGCACCAGCGCCAATATCAACCCCCCTTCCCCACCCCCCCCCCCCGCCACTACACACACACACACACACACACACACACACACACACAGAATGAAAGCAAACCAGGGAACCAGCGCTGGGTCTCATACAGAGAGGTGGTGGCTAGGAGCCTGGGCTCCGCGGCAGCCAGACCTTGGGTCTGAGTCACAGTGGTGCTCCCACCTAGAAGTGTGTCATCAGTTACATTCATCGCTTTACATCTCAGCTGTTTGGTCTGTAACCTGGGAATCACAGTGGCACCTGTCTCACAGATGGGCTGTGATTAAATGGGCAAAGTGGTCAGGTGCTTGGCACCTGTGAGCGGCCCGAAAGGGGCAGTTCCCTTCCATCCTGGAGTCCCCAGCTTGGCCCACTACGGCTTCTGGGTCTTTCAGAGCCTGTCGCTTCAGGGATTATTATCCTTTCCAGCTCCTTTTTGGTTTTGTTTGTTTGGTTGGATTTTAGTAGTCCAACTTCCTCAGATAAAATCTGTGTGAAGGACATTCATAGTGGCTTCGCTTCTAATAGCTAAAAACCGGAACGATCCGAACTGCCCCCAGCGGGTCGATGGGTGAACAAATTGTAGGGTTTGCACGCAATAGAATACTGCCCAGCATTACAAAGGAACGACCCACTGAGCCAGGAGCCAACATAGAGGAATCTCACAATAGTTACGCTGAGTTAGAGAAGCTGGAAGAAAGAGTATCTACTGTGGGCTCCCGCTTACGTAAAATTCTAGAAAAGGCAATGAGAGAAGGAGATCAGTGGTTTCTGAATCACGGAAGGGGGGGCGGTTAAAGGAGGACAGGGGGAAACGCTTGAGTGGATGGATATGTTCACTGTCTTGACCATTGATGGACAAAATTTATCCAATGGTACACTTTTATTTTTTATTTATTTTTTATTTTTTATTTTTTTAAAGATTTTATTTATTTATTTGACAGACAGAGATCACAAGTAGGCAGAAAGGCAGGCAGAGAGAGAGAGAGAGAAAGGAGGAAGCAGGCTCTCCGCGGAGCGGACAGCCCGATGCGGGGCTCGATCCCAGGACCCTGGGATCATGACCTGAGCCGAAGGCAGAGGCTTTAACCCACTGAGCCACCCAGGCGCCCCTCCAATGGTACACTTTAAACATGTCCATTTATTTTTTTATCTGTTTTCCCTTGGTAAAGCTGTCAAAACAAACCCCAAAAATCTCACGTGAAAACCGAATGTGTAAAAGTTGTAAGAATGGAACGGCTCCGGGTGGTGGGGACGAGGCCTGGAATCCCAGCACATGCCCTTGGCCTCTCCTCCTCTCCTCGGCCCCCTCTCCCACCTTCCCTCCCCCACGCCCCCACTCAGGAATATCCACAGCCCGCTTGGCCTTGACTTAGCACAGTTGGAAAAAACACAAATGCTTTTGAGGAAGGCAAAGGGCCTTGCTCAGAGTCACACAGCCTGAGCGGAGCGTAGCCAGGGGCAGAAGCTGCGTTTCCTTCCTGTGTAGCCAGAACTCTTTCCAGTTAGGTGCCTCGAGGAGGAGCCCAGAGCAGGAGCAGGACACAGTCAGAGGTTTGAGTGTGTACACAGCCCTAGCAGGCCCCAGGCTCTTGTTCTTAAGGATAGTTCGCTCTCGCTGGGAGCAAGACAGACTTGGGGTTCAGGAGGAATCAGGGACATGAAATTAAAAAGGTGGCTTGGTGTGATATCCCCAGGCTGGAGTACTATTGATGGCCTCGGTAGGGCTGGGAAGTGTCGTCCCTGATGGAGGTTGGTGTCCCCTTGGTAGGACAGGCTGTGGGGGCTGGTCAGTGAGACCAGGGTACTGCAAAGACAGGGACTGAGAGGGGAGGAGTAGAGCCAACCCATCCAGGCCTTTCTATGGCTGATGCTGGGTCAGGCGATGACAGACTTCCCCACCCGTGAGCCCTCTGGAATGCTTGGAACTCAGTGATGACTGTCCAGAAGTTTCCCTTCCCCTGCAGGGCCTTGGACTGGAGGGAAAGTTCTAGATAAGCACCCGGGGCTTTGGCCTTTCATCCTGCTCTGCCTCCTCTTTCTGGGACCTCTTGTGTGCTGGGCCCCTTGGCCCGCCCTCTTGAGCCTGTCCATTTCCGGCCTCAGCTCCTGCGCAGCTGGGATTAAGGAAAACAATGATCTATTAGACTTAACAGCTCTCAGCAGTCTGCAAGAAATGCCCACATAGGTCTTCACTAAAAATCTCTCTCCCTGGTCCTCACAATTCAGGCAAGAATCCTTATCCCCATTTTACAGACACGGAAACAGGTCCAGAGAGACGTGTGGTTTACCCTGGCCACGGGATAAGTGCTCAGTTTGTTCAGGAACCCAAGGCTCTGACCAACTTGCTTTGGGCCAGCCTATTCCCACCTACCCTTGTGCTCCGTAAATACCCAGAGACACTGTCGTGGGACAGGCTTGGGGACATTCAAGCTGCGTTGGAGCTTCATTTTGCTGCATTTTCTGTACTTACTTTACCCCCTGGATTCCGGTTTCCTTATCTGTAAAAGGGGGTAATAATAGTAACCAGCCATCGGGGTTGGCATGTGAAGGACCACAACGGTCACACATGAAGCGCTTGGCACATGGTGGGTGAAGAGCAAATGACAGCGACTGTTTTGTGACAGGCCCTGGAGGGGAAGCTTTGTGGACCCTGCCGCTCTAGCTCCTCCAGACTCCATCCTGGCTGTGCGGAGAAGCAAAGGAGATGGCAGACGGCAAAGAGCGCGCCATGGGTGCCTTCCTCTCCCCTGGGAGGTGGATGGTCACACAAGACCCAGCTGTCCGAAGGGAGGCTTCTCCTGAAACTTCCTGTCTGCTTTGGACCGTAGGGAACTAAGAACATCCGAAAGCCTCTCAGACACGCTGGTCCAAACTTCTGCTTTCCTCAGGGAAAACCCGGAGGCCCAGAGAGAAGCAGGGACTTGCTCAAAGTCACACAGCAAGGCAGGGTGGAGACCGACCTAGAATTCTTCCCACTAGGCCTTGCGATTCCTCGGTGCCCAACCCCTCTCCCCCGCCCCAAAGCGGACTGACCAGGGGAATCCTGGGAATTGTGGCCGATTGTTCAAGGGCAAGTCTAGGACATCAGACTCATGTCTAGCAGGAGCAGCAAGTGGAAGGACGAAGAGGATGGGTCATGAGTCAAGAGAACAGGGTGGTTCTCCCACCGCCATCTTCACTGGTGATGGAACCATGGCATCTACTTTGTTGTAGGATGAAGGACCAGAGGCACAGACGGCCTGTCCTTCCTCTCCCAGAGCCTGGGCCCGGCTCTCACCACAGCATTTCCGAGGGACACAACCAGACAAGTTGGATCTGGAGAATGAGATGAGGAAGAGAAAGGCACTTCCCATGAGACACAGGGACCTTTAGGATTTGCATGAATCAGAAAACCCAACTCAAACTAGCTTAAACAATAAAGGGAATCGATGAACACTAATAACTAATAAAATAATAATGTATCCAAGGGGTTCAGAGATGGGTCTTCAGGTATGAGCTGATGCAGCAGCTCCCCGCAATGATGATTGAAAACTTGTCCACGGCATCTCTGCCACTTCCTTCAAGGGGAGCCTAATTAGGGCTGCCTGGGTGGTGCAGTCAGCTGAGTGTCTGACTCTTGGTTTCCGCTCAGGTGGTGAGCTCAGGGTGGTGAGATCGAGCCCCATGCTGGGCTCCACACTCAGCAGGGAGTCTGCTTGAGATTCTCTCTCTCCCTCTGCTCCTCCCCCATAAATATATTAAGTCTTTAAAAAAAAAAAAGGGAAGCCAAGTCATCCTCCCCTTGAATGGTGGGTTGGACTTAGTCACTTGAGCTTAGAAAAGTGGAAATGACAGTACACAACTTGAGAGACCAGACCATAAAAGGCACTGTTTATTCCTTTGCTCTGTCTTCCTCATCACTCACTCTGGTGGAAGCCACCGGCCACGGAGAGGCCCCCTTGGTGAGGAACGGAGGCCTCCTGCCTCTAGCCACGTGAGCGCCATTTTGGACGGGGATCCTTTGGCCCCACTCAAGCCTTCAGATGAGTGCAGACTTCCAACATCTCTCTGCAAACTCATGAGACCCTGGGCCAGAACCACCCACCTGGGCCTCTTCCAAGTCCCGACCCTCAACCATGGGAAATAATGTTCTTTGTTTTAAGCTGAGATTCATTACCCAACAATGGTAAGTAATAAAACCATGGACCCACTTCTATTTCTCGATGAAGTCTCTAGGCTCTGCCGTCCTCTGTGTGTTGGTCTCATCCCCAGAAGGAATGAGCTGCTGCACTCCCATCCTCTCCACGTGCTGTGTGGGGAAGCCCTCCCCCCGCACTCCTGCTGAAGCCAGCAGCAGCTTCTCTCCCCCCCAGGCTCTGCTACTCCTCTTGACACCGCTGGCTCTGATCGAAGATGTGTCCATCGTCATGACGGGGGAGTGGGATGATGTGTGGCTTGGTCTAAGCCCCCCGAGCCCACCCTGACCCAAGCCCATGGGATTGCAATAGAGCTAAATTCAGGTCTGACGGTGGGAGGGATGGGGATCCGATGCAGGGAGGCTGCATACTAGCCGTGACATCAAGGTAATGGTGGTGGAGTGCTCAGGGACAGGGAAGTCCCCCTGGGGCCCCAACGTGTCCTCCAAGGTATGGTGATAACATGGCTTAGAAGTTAAAGTGTAGGCTCTGCCATCAGCCGGGATCCAAATCCTGGTTCTACTGCTCACCAGCTGATGTGACCTTTCTGTGCCTCAGTTTCTTCACCTAGAAAATGGGGTCAGGATGCCCAGGAACACAGGTGGGAGAAAGAAATGAGGTGTAGTAAAGGCCACTATTCATCCCAAGTATTCACTGGGCACTCACTGCTGCTCACTTGTCTCCTGCCCTGGCTATGCCAAAAGGTACCCAAAGGAAGAATCTACGGTCATGTCTTTGTCTTGGTGACCCCAGCCCTTGGCACATGGGGCATACATGTATGCTAAGCTGAGCGGAGTCCTTTAGAAAAGGCTGTACATGTTCTTTGTGGCTCCGAGGGACAGAACTAAGTCCAAGGCCGGTGTGTTGAAGTTTTAGGAATCAGGATGCAATTTGTTCTAAAGGAGAACTTTCACGTCATTTGAGTAGAGCCACCCATAGGTATCAGTGAAAAAAAAGGTATAAGACGTACTGTGGGCCAGGCATGGGGCTAAGCTTGTCTGCCAAGTCCTATGTCGTCTAATCCTCACGACGTTGAGGTAAATACTACCATTTCCCAGGTGAGGAAACTGAGGCACAGAACAACTGAGCTCGTTCACTAACTCGTTCAGCAAATGAACGCCTCGCCTGCCCCAGGTCCTGGGGATTCAGCCAGAAACATAGTAGACACACCTGCTGGACAAGGAGCAAAGCGAGAACATGAGAACCCAGCTGGGGAGTCGTCAGAGCCCCAGTGCCTGACCATTACTTGGATTCCTTCCAGAAGACGAGCCTCAGAAAGCAGGGAGTCTCCAGTCACGGAAGGTGTGCAAGGAACTGGAGAGATCTGGGAGCTGGCTGCGAAGGAATTCTGGTTTGGGAGGTACTGGACAGAGCCGGGGGCTGCGAGAGCCCTGCGACTGTCAAGCTCTGGAACCCTGTGGAGCTTTCCAGCACAGGGGCCTCTTGTGGCTAGGAAGAAAGGGATGGAGGGCAAGGGAGAAAAGAGGAAAAGTCGGGAGCTGGAGGATTGACTTTCAGGGCGTCAGCTCCTGCGGCCAGCACCCAGGGCCGCGGCGCCACCTAGTGGAGAAGTGTGGGAACACCGCTGAAGCCAAGGAGGGCTGAGACCGGAGCCGGGCAGCAAGTGGAGAGGTTTAAAGTGACAGAAAAGTGTCGCTGGGCTGAGTCAGGAGCCCTTCCTCGGTGTTGCAGGCCTTTCTGGGCATAATAATACTGTGAGATGTACACACTGGAAGATGGAACCCAAAATGCTTTTTTCCTCTCCACATTGTAAATTCCCTAAAATGGGATGCAGTTTAAACAGGCAACAATGCAACTTCCAAATGGCACCATCGCAGATGTGATGACGCATGGTCCTGACCCCCACTGGTGGAGCCCTCCTGATGGGGTGTGCACAGGCTAGGCCCTTCGCATGATGGTCTTCCTCAACTTACAGAAGAGGAAACGGAGGCTGAGAGGTGAAGTTACTTGCCCGGGCTCACAGAAGTGGCTGCAGAACATTATTCTTGTCCGTGGACGCACTGCCCTGCTGCCTTGATCTTCTGTCCGCAGTCACATGGTTTTGTCGCCACAGATGGCTGATGGCCCTCTGCTCACACCCCGCTCCCCCATCAAATGCCATGAGCTCCTGGGGCAGCGCCTCCTGGCTTTTGTTCATCCGTTCATCCTCCTCCAAGCCTTGTTAGAGGTGTGCTCTTGTTACCAATGTACCTGTAGAGCTGAAAGTTTAATTAGAGAGGCATCTACAAATCTTATAAAATGACTAGGTAAGAACCAGGGAGAAATGTAGCTGGTTTTTTTTGCTATTGGCATGGAGTGATTTATCTAACTTCCAAATGTCCAGGTTAAACATTTAAAATGTATTCTGTGATTTTAGTTCACAATATGCCCCAGGGAAAAAAATACTGATTACATGTATATGGTATGACCTTGATGTATACTTATAAACAGGTGAGAAAAAAGTCTGGTTTGTTCCGTATGTAAGAGGGGAGTTCGGTGTGAATTGGGTACAGTCAGGTGGAGAACTTGACCTGAGACAGGCGGCTTTGGTTGTATTTGGATGGTAGGATGGCCAACAACTTTTTTTCTATTTTTGGTTCCCCAGTTCTCTAAGTCAGCATGTGTTTTCTTTATAGTTGGAAAACATCATCTTAAATACATTTGTAAGTCCAAAAAGGATTTGGACATAAGGAGACAAGAAAGGATATTCCAGGCAGAGAAAAGCAAGAGAAAAACAAGAGAATGGAAGTGGGGAATCACAGGCTATGAGCCCTGACCCGGCCTTGGTGCTCAGCACATCCTGGCTGCTTGGGGAGGTCCTGCTGGTCTGGAGGACTTTTCCCACCAGCTGGGGCTGAGACCAGACTCACCTCCCATTAAGACCTGGTGGTTATGTAGGCCAAAGCCTCCATGCTTAAAATGCCAGAAGGATCCCTGCCTGGCTGTGTACGAAGAACAGATGTCAGACTCTTGGGATTCATAAAGGCCATTCTTGCATTATATGTCTGGATGCGGGGGGGTTTCCTTCCTGTTACCAAGACCCACTGAAAGCTCCCCTCCATGCCTTGCTTCAGAGGCACCTGGCTCACTGCACTGGGGCTGCTTCCTCTCACCACAGCATGATTAAATGTTAGGAGACATTAACAGCGCCAGCCGAGGCAGTGCGATGAAGTGGGAAAGTACCCGGGGAGCACTTACTATGGTGTGTGGGACGGTGGGGCAGTCTGTTCCCCTTTGGACTTTCTGTAGACAAGGGCTAGGCTAGATCCGTGGTTTTCACACAGTCTGGGGTTGTGAATCCCTTTACTCAAACAGAACACAAGGGGAAAAGCCCAAACTAAAGAGAAAAAAAAAAAGATGCATCTGTATCTATGTCTAGATCTACATTGCAAAACAGAGTCAAGACCTTGCAAGGCTTAGGTTTCTCGTCCAGTCCTTCCACAAAGGTGGGCACACCCACTGTACCTCCTCTCAGAGAACATCTGAACTGTAATTCACCCCACTTAGGGCACTGCGGGGCAGTTTATAAACCGGTGGACCAGATGCTCTGCGAGGTAGTGGCTTTCTGTTTTGCTGACTATGAATGGACACATTTTACTCTGTAGCCCAGGATACAAACACACACACATGCACACACGGGCAAAGACACACACGTCATCAAACAAGACTTAACCTACTGCAATTCACCCTTAAGTTACTATTATTTTTTTTTTCTTTTAATACTGGTTGCAATTCAGTACATTTTACAATCCCTACTGGCTTTCAGCCTGCGGGAAACCGCTAGTTTCCACCTGAAGAGTAGGACTGCTCCCCCTAGGAATCTACAGCCCTCTGCTCCCAGGCTGCTACTCCTGGGAGCATGTCAGCTTCTCCTCCCCTCTCATACACCTGCAATAAAAGGACATCTTGGTAAAATCCCCTTATGATATACTAGACAGATACATTCAGAAAGACACTGGGTTTTGGGCACCTGGGAAGCCCAGTCAGCTAAGTGTCCGACTTCAACTCAGGTCATGATCCTGGGGTCCTGGGATCAGCCCCGCGCTGGAGAGAATCTGCTTGAGGATTCTCTCTCCCTCTGCTCAACTCACACACTCACTCTAATAAATCAATTTATTTTAAAAAAGGGGCTGCCTGGGGGTGCCTGTGTGGCTCAGTGGGTTAGGCCTCTGCCTTCGGCTCGGGTCATGATCCCAGGGTTCTGGGACCGAGCCCCACATCGGGCTCTCTGCTCCGCGAGAAGCCTGCTTCCCCCCCCACCCCCCGCCTGCCTCTCTGCCTACTTGTGATCTGTCAAATAAATAAATAAAATCTTAAAAAAGGGGGGGGGGCTGCCTGGGTGGCTCAGGTCATGATCCTGGAGTCCTAGGATTGAGTCCGCTCTGACCCTCCCCCCTTCTCTTTCTCTCTCAAATAAATAAAATCTTAAAAGTCAGTAAATAAATAAATACAAAAAGGGGAAAAGAACGGGGCACCTGGGTGGCTCAGTTGTTTTAAGCATTTACCTTCAGCTCAGGGCATGATCCCAGCGTCCCAGAATCAAGCTCCGCACAGGGGTTCCCTGCTCTGCAGGGATCCTGCTTCTTCCTCTGCCTGTGCTATCAAATAAATACAATCTTTTAAGAAAAAAGAAAAATACTGGTTCTTTGTCAGATGGCAGGAGGGACAATATAACTAGACCTGCATCTACCCCTTACCTTACATAAGGCAGTCTCCCTAACATCCTGATCTTCTTTATAAAAGGTGACAAATTCTGTTTGGTCACAGCCCTCCAGCCCAAACCTCCGAAGTGGGTATTAGAGCACTACCAATCACCTGACAAATGAATTATTAGCTCTACTCTACAAACCCTGAGATCCTGGATCCAAACCTACGGAAATTCTGAAAAACTTCCATGCAGACACAAATCAGCTTCAAAGGATACTGTGGTTTATCAACAGATGAAGACATACTCCACATCATTAGCCGTTGGAGAAATGCAAATCAAACCCCAATGAGATACCATTTCACACCCACTAGGGTGGTTATAATTGAATGACAGATAAGCAGCGCCGGTAAGGATGTGGAAACATGGGTACCGTCATACACTGCTGGTCGGAATGCAGGAGGGGGCACCAGCTTTAGAATGGTCCACTGGGTTCTTAAAAAGTTAAGTCATCACATGACCCAGCAATTAATTTTACTCCTAGGTATATATACACCCAAGAGAAAACATGTCCACAAAACTTCATGTGCAAATGTTCCTAGCAGCTTTATTCGTAAGAGCCTTAAAATGGAAACAGCCCAAATACTCAGACTGAGGAATGGATAAACAAATGTGATATATCCATACAAGGGAATATCCCTCAGTTAAAAAAATGAGGTACTAGGGTTGAACCTTGAAACATTATGCTAAATTAAAGACACCCGACACAGGTGGCTACTTCTTGTATGATGCCAATGATATGTCCAGAATAGATCTGTAGACAGGAAGTAGTTGCCAGGTGGCTGGGGCTGTGGGGACTGTCAGGAGAATGGGAAGGTACTGCTAATGGCCACAGAGTTTATTCCTAGGGCAATGAAAATGTTCTGGAATAGAAAGTGGTGGTGGTGGCACAGCCTGACGAACGTATTAAATACCCCTGAGTCACACACTTTAAAATAGGAAATTTTATGCTGAGTTACATCTAAAAAGCAAAAGGGAAGAAAATGGCACTGAATGGGGATGTGACTGGTTAAAATCTTTCATTCATAGGCACATAAACTAAGCATTTTCATCACTAGAATGGACGTACGTCATAGAGCTGAGAAAATGGGCATCTTTGTGCCATCATTGAATGATAAGTACCAATTAAAAAAAACTCTTGAAACCACTTTGAGGTGGCTTCCACCATTATTTCCCTCATTCAGAAAGAGATGGTAGCACTTAGCTCAAGTGTATCTTGACCAAGGTTATACAGAAAGCTAGGGTAGAAACCTGTCCAATGTTCTGTCCACTCCAAATTGTTATTTGCCATGTTTCTATTCCCAGTACGCAAATACTCCTTTAGGGCAGTAATCATTGTCTTTTTTTTTTTTTTTTTTTTTTTTTTTTTTTTTTAAATAGAGATCAAGCAGAGGGAGAGGGAAGGAGAGAAACCCAATTACACTCCACGCCCAGCGCCTGACACGGGGCTCGATCCCATGACCCTGAGGATCATGACCTGAGCCGAAACCAAGAGTCAGACACTCAACTGAATGAGCCACCCAGGTGCCCGTCTTTTGCTTTTCTTTACTTCGAACCCTATCTAGTGGTATTTGGCAAGTATAGCAACAAGTCAATTAAATTCATTCACCCATGGGCGCCTGGGTGGCTCAGAGGGTTAAGCCTCTGCCTTCGGCTCAGGTCATGGTCTCAGGGTCCTGGGATCGAGTCCCACATCGGGCTCTCTGCTCAGCAGGGAGCCTGCTTCCTCCTCTCTCTCTCTGCCTGCCTCTCTACCTGCTTGTGATCTCTGTCAAATAAATAAATAAAATCTTTAAAAAAAAAAAAATTCATTCACCCATTCACCAAGTATCTGTGCTTCTACCATGTATCAGGCACTGGCAACAGAGTCACAGAATAAGACCAAGATCCTAGGGACCAAAAATGTACCATTCCACATACTGATAATTGCTGTACGTGAAAACAAGAGGGAGTTCAAAAAGACTGCCTGAGAAAATCAAGGAAGGAAATAAGCCACAAGATCAGGAGGCAGTGTCCTCCAGGATGAGGGAACAGTGGGAACCAAGGTCCTTGAAAGGGAATCAACTTTGATGGGTCAAAGCAAGGTAGCAGGTATGGTGTGAGCAGACTGGAGGGTGGTGGTGACGTTGCCAAAGCAGACTGAACCCTGTGCTGTCAGGTCTTGCAGGTCACAGAATAAAATCTGGATTTTATGGAGGCAGAAAGCTACTGGAGGGCTTTGAGCACTACCACGACGTGGCTCAGGCCATTGGCAATGAATGGCCTTTGTGTGCCCAAGTGCAGGAGAGCAGATGATACTGCCGACAGTATTGACTTGGTTTGGAGTAAATGATGAGGACGGGGATTGAAATAAGGTGGCGATAAGCTCAGAGGATGGCATTTAAAAATTCTACTTTGGACATGTTCAATTTGTATCTCTTTCAGACATCCAAACTTAGTTATCAGGTAAGCAGGTAGATAGGGTCTAGGTCAAGTTAAGTTTAGACTGCAAACTTCACCAATCAACACAATGATACCATTTAAGTCAAGGAAGTAGGGATTAAACGTGGAGAAAGCCACCAAGGACAAAGACTTTGCGTTTGAAAGGAGCCAGGAGATACATAAGGACCAGCTGGTGAAATAGGAAGAAAACCAGTGTTGCATCTGGAAGGTTCCAGTGTTGTCTCCTAGAACTCAAGTGAAGAAAGTGTTTCAACAGAAGAGTGAACAACTGAGCCCAATCCAGCCACAGACTAGTGAAGGATCAAGAACTGATCATTCAGGGCGCCAGGGTGGCTCAGTGGGTTGAGCCTCTGCTTTCGGCTCGTGTCGTGGTCTGAGTCCTGGGTGATGGAGGCCCGGGTCGGGCTCTCTGCTAGGCGGGGATCCTGCTTCCCCTTCTCTCTCTCTCTGCCTGCTTGTGATCTCTCTCTCTGTCAAATAAATAAATAAAATCTTAAAAAAAAAAAAAAAAAGAACTGATCATTCAGACTGGCAAAATAGGGGCTATTGCTACCCTTAACAGCAGTTCAAGTGGAGGAACAAATGCATATTGAGGGCACCTGGATGGTTCAGTGGGTTGAGCTGCTGCCTTCAGCTCAGGTCATGATCCCAGGGTCCTGGGATCCAGTCCCCCATCGGGCTCTCTGCTCAGCAGGGAGCCTGCTTCTCCCCGCTGCCCCTCTCTGCCTGCCTCTCTGCCTACTTGTGATCTCTGTCAAATAAGTAAATAAAATCTTAAAAAAAAAAAAAGTGTATTGAAGGAATGGGGCGAGTGAACCAATGGGAGTGAATGAATGAATGGCAGGTTAGATAGGTACAGGGACCCCAGCAATTTTCACTGGTGTGCTCGCATTAGAAGGGATAAGTCATCAATAACCATTTTAGAAATATTCTGTGCTTTTCCCTAAATCACAAATTAAAAAAATCATAAGGAATTCACACCAAAGATCCTGAAGCCTTTCATTGCGGCACGCAGATTAGATGCACTTATCCACCACACACCACCTTAGTTCACTTACAGCAACAGCTTCATTTAAGTGTCGCCTCCTTTCAAATCACTCTAAAAACCCACCCGTAAAAAAAGGACACCTGTATGTCCTTTATGTCCATATCCGTCAGGTAAAAACCATCCCACTGAGTCTTAAAATGTGTAGACGTGTCTTGTGGTTTCAACTGCCAAAAATTATCACATTAACTGCCCATGTGTCACCCTCCTCGGCTTAGATTCATGATGTCAAAGATTTCCTTTTCACCATTTTTTTAAATCACAGAGGCAGAGAGCACACAAGCAGGGGTAGCAGCAGGCAGAGGGAGAAGCAGGCTCCCCGCTGAGCAAGCAGCCCAGTGTGGGACTTGATCCCAGGACATTAATTAGGACTATGATCTGAGCCGAAGGCAGCCGCTTAACTGGCTGAGCCACCTGGGGGCTCCTACACTTAATTTCTATCTTATGTTGCTGTTTTACCTTCTACAAACCAACCCCAAGTTTCCTCAAGTCACTTCGCTCTGCTAAATCTTGAGGGCAAAAATGACTTGCTTATCATTAAACACACACAACCAAAGAGGGAGGTGGCTCCGGTCATTAGCCTTCCTTCCTTCCTCCCTTCCCTTCCTGGAATGCGCCAGGCTCCTTCTGCCTCTCAGGCTGTAAACAGATACTGCTCTACTCGAAGTGCCTGGTTAACTTTGCCCTATCATGTATGCTCCAAATGTACCATACACTCTCCCTTCATAGCACTTGTCACATACATTATTAAAATAAAGACGGTAGAGTAATTTCACCACCTTTTATTTCCCTTGTCCAACCCTCACTGTGCCAAAAGTGCCATGGGGATAAAAACACAGGCTTAACCGTAAGGTTTAAAAAAAAAAAAAAAAAAGGTGGGTTCCTGCAGTATTGAGACGGTTGAGTAAAGTGAGTGGCCAACGTTTTTAAATTTAGAAATTTATTCTGTTTAATCCACAAGCTTTATATAGCTTTAGTTTAAAAAAAAAAAAACAAAAAATAAAACAAAAACAGTGAAAACAAGACACTATTTCAAAGTCTGGGCCCTTCCAGCCTTCCAAATATGAGAGCTCTGAAAGTTGTATATACCAATTGGAAGAACAAGACAAAATTATGAATGGAGCCATGACATTTCATAAAACAAACTTTTATATAACTGAAGGATCCTTCCTGGGACTAGTTAATTGCCTTTACAAAAAAAAAAAAAAAAAAAAAAAAACACAACAGAATAGAATGAAATTCCAGTGTTCCAAATCAACTTGTTACACATCAATATAAACCCACAGTGTCCTGGCAAACAACATGCTTTCATTTTCTGTCTCATCCTAGAGTTCAAATCCTGATTCGTTTCAGCAGAGACTCCACAGGCAACAGGAAAGATTGTGGCATTAAAATATTCATTTATACTTTTGTGGTAGTTCAACAGTGGTCTTATTTCTGGGCAAGCTTGCAAACCATACAAGGTTGGAAGCATCATAACTTAAATGGGTGCTAAGACTCAAATGAGAAAAAAATAAAGAAAAAAAATGAAAAGAAAGGAAAACCTCTGGGAATAGCCAAGGCCTTTAAAAAGAAACCATAAGAATGCCAACAATATTGAAACCCCCTTTTTTAAAAAGGGGATTTTTTTTTGGCTTAAAATATTTCACTATAAATGAATTTATGTCAGCTGTCAATGAAAGAATGTCACTAATACACTGTGGACACCTTTTGCAATGTAAATCCATGCCCTTTTTTTTTTTTTTTACATGGTGAACTTCAACCTAGCAATTATTACAACAAATGTTATAGTCTAAAGCTCAAACACATTTTAGCAATTTTGAAATTGAATTGCGTACAAACCAAATAAAATGTACATCGTGACACATATTCCCGCCTAAGACTGTGGGGACACTTGAGCCTTCCGCATCGATCTCAGCGCCTTTTCACGCAGGTGCTTTTCTAAGTCGTCGAGGTTGTCTTCAGGCTCACTTTCGGTCTCCTAAAACCAGAGGGGTCACACTGGTGAGTCCTGAGACACTGGCAAAGAGGTGTAGGACGCAGGGCAGGACCACATCATGACGGTGGCTGCATAACTCTATGAATACACTAAAACCCCCTCAATCACATACTTTCTTTCTCTCTCTTTTTTTTAAATTTAAGTAATCTCTACACCCAATGTGGGACTCGAACTCACAACCCTGAGATCAAGCGCTGTGTGCTCTACCGAGCCAGCCAGGCACCCCTGAATCACATCACTTTCAATAGGTGAATGGCACGTTAATTGTATCCCAAACAAAGTATTTTTAAAAAGCTAAATTAAGCTTTTGGCAGCCATTCGTATTCTTCTTCTTAGTCTTGGCAAATTCCCGTTCTTGGCAGATCATCAAGAATGACAATATATCAGCAGAGAGCTAACAACCGAGCAGCCATTATTGTAAAAAAAATCTTTAGCTCCTCCTCAACATCAAAGGACTTAGTGAACTGTAAGAAGTACAAGGCACACATACCTTCTTAGGCTCAGGCTCTGCCTCCGGTTCCTCCTGTGCTGATGTGGTCGTGGGGGCAGTGGGGGCCGCAGGGGTGATAGCTGCTGCTGCTGCTGCGGCTGCCGCCACGGCCTTTTCCTTCTTGTGTTTTTTGTGTTTCTTGTGCTTCTTATCCTTTTTGTGTTTCTTGTCCTTCTTTTTCTTCTTCTTCTTTCCACCTCCTTCTGGGTCTGAGTTCTAGAAATCCAGAAAAATCACAATAAAACTAATCAGATTAAAATATTGTACAACTACACGTTTTACTTCCTCAAGAAATAATTTCAGGATTTCCCTAAGGCTTCAGGGGGAGAAAAGGCCCAAAGGCAATCCCTGCCAAGAACGCACGCTGAGGTGAAAACCACACTTCAAGCAAAGATGCTCTTCACAGATCTGAAATGAGAATGAACCTTGAAGGAATGGATTCTTTACGATTCTCCCCAACTAAGTGCACATGAAGCCACATTTCCCAACCACAAGCTGCCAGTCAAGTGGCCAGGATCGGAGCCACCTCCGAATGTAAGGAAAACAGCACGTGCAAAACCAAGAAAAGTCTGAGGTGAATTCTGGCTCCTGAACCCATTTCACCATGTGAACCCAGACAAGACTTCTTTTGAGTCCCTTCTGTAAACCTAAATAAAATGGGTACAGCAATCTCCGATAAAGTTGTGGTGAGAATTAAATGGGTCTATCTGTAAACCGCCCACAATACTAGCGTTAACGGGATGCAGGCTTTCAGTAAGTACAGCTATTATTCTCAACACATGCTCGTGTGAATGCCCCATCTCCAGCCACTATAGGACTTCTTCTAGCTCTAGAATGGAGTCTGCTCCTTAATGTATACAGCTGACTCTTGAACAACATGGGGCTTAGAGGCACGAACTCCCCATGCAGTTGAAAATCTGCAGAGAACTTCTGACTCTTCCCCAAATTAACTACTAACAGCCTATGTAGACCAGAAGCCTTATAAATAGTCAAAGAACATAAATAGTCAAAGAACACAGATACTGGATGTTACACATATTCCTACAATAAAGTGAGCTAAAAAAAAGAAAATGTCACTAAGTATAAGGAGGAGAAAACACATTTACAGTGCTGTGCTGTATTCCCCAAAAAACCTCCACATCTACATGGCCCTGCTCCAGGCTGTTCAAGGTTCCCACTGTTCATAGCAAAAGTATGCAAAGGGCAAGTTCTGTGACAAGTGAATCCCATCAGTAATCCTCAAATTTCACATTTCTAAACAGTCACTTAAAATTCCTCCATCTTTTTGCTCTGTTTGTAAAATAATTCAGGCAAACCTACTGATGAGATGGACCTCTAACCACTGACTTTATAAAATAAACTTGTTCAAGATCAGATTAATGACTCAAAGAGGGGAAAATGCAGTTTAAACTCCAATACTTTAATATCCCAATGCCATTCAAACTTACAAAGTTAAAAAAAAAACAACAACAACAAGGGTTATTCTTACTTATGCAGCTTGCCAGAGATAAGACTACACAGGACAATACCAAGCTTTCCACTTCAGCTAGTATTTCAGATTGCAAGGTTCATTTACCACAGAAATAATGTACTTCTGCTGTGGGGGAAAAAGGGAACTATACATAAAGAAAAATTAAGATTATTCATCCTTTCCTCTTCTAACATATAACCACTGTTAACATCTGGTGCCTGCTTCGTTGTGTTTGTTTCCTTTATAAAAATGGAATTGTACTAATACACGATCTAATTTTGAAAGTTTTATTTTAAGATATTAAAGAATCCCCAAATGTGTCAAACACTATAGCAAACGGCAGAAAATACTAAGCTATTTTTCCCCCTGATAAAAAAAATCACGAGTTAACTTTTTCTTTTCTGTTATTCTAGATTTTCTATATAGGCCAATTTTAACCACCACGATTACAGAATTTCAAAGTATCAGACATAATGTCAATTAGCGGGTGGCTAGGATATGAAGGTGGCGCAACCACCACCCCCTTAATTTCATGCTTCACTGAAGGCCAACTGAAAATGCTGCTGCTCTGAGCCACAAAGAAGCAAAAAGGTTGTCTTTGCTTCCAAGTGACCACATAAAATTATAAAGTGTGTCCAAAACAGGGCAAACACCTACCCTCGCTGGAGATGGGCTTGGTGTTGGGCTTTTAGCCTTTTTGACCGGTACCGCTGGTGACCAGTTGGTTGAGGGGGACTGGGACTGGACAGGAGACTGAGGTGCTGGGGGCTTTTTAGCTGCTGGCTCAGGAGATCCTGAGACAGATCGGGAGGATGAGACCCTCCTTACAGACTGAGGGCTTGGTGAGGCAGCCCTAGAAACAGAAGGGAAGAACAAAACATTTAGTATCTAAGAGCAAAGGTCTTTCCTAAGAGAAAATAACCAACCACCATTATATAACAGGTCACCTTAAATATTTTACCACTTAGTTCATGCTACACACACACACATCAAATTTGTATCAACCAAATCTGGAGAAGTTTAAGTTCCATAATCCTCTATTCATTCTGTTAATGCTTCTTCCTCTATGAAATTAATGATGCCAGTTCCTTGTACTTGACTGTTTTTATCTGTCTTCCACAGACATGCAAGAAATGCTCTATGCATTACTTCAGAGTTCAATTTTGGAAGCACATCCCCCAATAAACTTGATACCCCTAAGAACCAGGTATAAAGTCCTATGGCATTTAGTCTGTGTCACAAGGAACTATTCTGAAAACAGAAAATGTATCTGTGAATAGTACCTTCACACTGCCTTAAAAGCCTGTATTCCCAGCTTATTCTTTTCTGTAACTTCTCAGTTAAGGAGGAAAATAGCTTCCCAACATAAAGAACTATGCAAGTTAGTGTTCCTAGCCAAGAAAGCATAAAATATTTTTACTTTTTTGTCTTTTTGGGTTCCGGAGTCCTGGAGACTCTCCTAATGGGCCTAGTACTTGGAGAAGGGGACTGCCTTCTTTGGGGTGATGACGACGCTCCTCTTCGAACAGGTGGAGGGCTTGAGGAGGTTTGAGGAGCTCGAGGCCGTGGTGAGGGCGAATGCCTTTTGTTTGGTTGTGGTGACCGGGGCTCACGCGCAGACCGGCTTGGGGAAGACCCTTTCCTATGCTTTGATGATAATGAAGGCGAACGTCTCTTGGTGACTGGGGAGCTTCTTTGTTTGGGAGGTGGAGAATGGGAGACCCGACGCTTTGGTGGTGGAGATGGTGATGCCCTTCGTTTAGGAGGGGGAGGGGGAGAAGCTGTTCTTCTCTTTGGAGGCGGGGAAGGAGAGTATCTCCTCTGTATTGGAGGAGAGTATCTTCTTGGAGAAGGTGAACGCCGGCGGGGTGGTGGAGAAGGAGTCCTAGGAAACAGACACCATTAAGCTGAAAGGTCCAAAGAGTAAGGCAACAGACTGCACAGAAAATGACCAGAAGTTAAGGCAAAACTGTAGTTAGGCACCAGGTAAAGACAGTACATTTTTAACTGGAAATGCTTTGCCATTATCCTCATTTAAGAAAAAGAAATCACTTCGTGGATTTATTTATCCTAGATGACTAAAAAACAGGACATTCTGCTTAATGGAGAAAACCTGAAGTTTCCAGAATGAATTCAAGTTTGTCAAGTCATTGGACACAATCCATATGAAGCCAATTTAATGGGGTATTTTTTTGAGAAGAGAAACCTGCATAAACACCCATCATTATCTAAGAGCTAGGATTCTACTATGGGCAACTTAGGAAGTCTGTGCTTTAAGAGCTCTCCTGGGGGCACCTGCGTGGCTCAGTCAGTTAAGCATTCTGCCTCTGCTTCAAGTCATGATCTCAGGGTCCTGGGATCATGCCCCATGTGGTGCTCCTTGCTCAGTGGGGAGTCTGCTTCTTGCCCCCAAACCACCCCCACTCATGCTTGCTCTCTCAAATAAATAAAACCTTAAAAAAAAAAAGCTCTCCTACATGGTGCTCTCTTGAACTGACATTTGGACTTGGGAAGAGTTCACCTGCACATGTTTTAAAAGATACCTCTACATCCACCCCACCCTCCCAAGGAGACTTGGGTTCTGTGTCTCAAAGAAACCACTTTTCAGTGGAAGTCTACCTACTAGGTAGAATGCATCCCGGTGGAAGTCCAACCTGGCCTTCCGCTTAATGCTTAAGTCCCATATAATCTTAACATGCTTCTTAGAAATTCGACCCGAATATGACATTCCATTTCAACTGTCTTATTTGCTTCTGAAATGTTCAGACCTTAAGCTCAGAATGTTTTCTTGCATAGGGTCAGCTTTATAATAAGCTTTGGACACATGGCAGTGTGCACCTCCATTTCCTCATCTGAAAAATGGGAATACCACCTACTGAGCAAGATCATCTCAAGCACTAGATTAAGTACACCAAACACCTATAGCACTTTACTCAGCATATACAGGCTCAATACTGCTCAGTTATGTATTTGAGCAACGTCCTTACAAACCTTTTCCCCCTTACCTTTTATTTTAAAATCACTTTTGATTTACAGTAGAGCTACAAAAATAGATTTGCCACTTAACAGCTTCAAGAGCCATAACAAAAATGATCAAAACTCTGAAATTAGCCATAGCACTTAGTATTAACTAAATACAATCCTGGTTTCCCACTAATGTCTCTTTTTTGTTCAGGTTCCAAAAATGAGAATTCTACATCATAATTATCATGTGTCCTTAGTTCCTGGCAATGTGTGACCATTCCTTTGTCTTTCACGACTGCTACTTTTTAAATCAATCAATCTATCTATCTGACTTATTTCACAGAGGGGCACCTGGGTGGCTCAGTGGGTTAAGCCTCTGCCTTCGGCTCAGGTCATGATCTCAGGGTCCTGGGATCGAGCCCGGCATCGGGCTCTCTGCTCAGCAGGGAGCCTGCTTCCCCGCTCTCTTTCTGCCTGCTGCTCTGCCTGCTTGTGAAATAAATGAATAAAAAAACTTAAAAAAAAAAAAAGGTTTATTTCAGAGAGAAACGGTGCATAAACACAGTTGGGAGGACGGCAGAGGGAGAAGCAGACCAGGAGCCCAATGTGGGGCTCAATCCCAGGAGCATGGAATCATGACCTGAGCTGAAGACAGATGTCCAACTGACTGAGCCACCACCTGGGCTGCCATTTTTTTAAAGTACTCATTAGTTACCTTGTAGAATAACTGTCAATTTAGGTTTGGTATTTAGGCCTGGTATTTCCTAATAAATCAGACTGAGATTCTGTATGACTGATATGGATACCAAAAAAGGTATTCGGGAATTATATAATGCCAGTATGTACCACTGCCTGTTAACCGATTCCCTAGTTAAGGATCTGCTGGAATTCTCCACTGTAAAGTTAGTTATTTTTCCCTTTATGATCACTAAACAGAGTGACTTCCCCTTTTAATTTACATCCTTGCTGACGTGTGATTCACATACCATAAATTTTAAAAGGTACATTTCAATGGTTTTAGGTATATTCAGTCTGTAACCATTATAATACCCCCACTCCCAGACACCACAGATCTACTTTTATCTCTATAGATCTGGGTGTTTTAGACTTTTCATATTAACGGAATCACATAATATGTGATGTTCCGTAAATGGCTGAGCAATGCCGTGCTGGTAATATATTTTGATATAAAGAAAGTTGCTTCAATTAGCTCCAACTAACATATCTAATAAAATACCTTCGTCGTGGTGGCGGTGTGGGAGATCTGCGCCTACGAGGAGGAGGGGCAGGAGAAGGAGAACGTCGCCTTCTGGTGGGTGGTGGGGAGGGACTCCTCCTCCGTCTACCACTAAATCACCAAAAGGAAAAGGAAAAAAAAAAATCACAGGTGATCTGGAGTTCTCGTTAGCATGATGAAGTGATCCAGATGACACAGTTTCCACCTTCATTAACCCAAAGTGCAACCAACTACTCTACTTCTCAGTGCGATGTTTTTCAAAACACCTGGTCAAGACCATTAGTCAAGACTCTGGCTGAGAACCAACATTTTAGAGAATCTGAGCATTTTAACTTGTGGGAACGGTAAATTTTGTTTTCTAAAATGTTTGTTTCAGTATATAAATATGCAGAGTCTAGGTCATGATACAGAAATTCCCAACATGACACAGGGCAAAAAAAGTTTGAAAACACTGCCCTGTGACATTGTTTTTAATTGGAATGCACATCACAACTACCTAGGAAGCTTATGTGAGTTTGTCCACCAGGTCCAGATGATGATCTAGCTGATGTATGCTGAAAAGGCTCTCCAGGTGATTTTGATTCCTTATTAGGAACAACTGTTTTAAAACCCAGAAAAACTTCCATGTTCCAATTCAGAAATGTAAAATTTTAATAGTCACCAGTGGCTTAAGGCCCCAAATCTGGGTGTCACTCTTCCAAGTTCTCAATTCTTAAAAATGTATTTCCACTATTCAAAATTGCTTACTACTAACTACAACACTATCCCCAAAACAAAGGATTAGAACTTGAGCACTAAAGCTTTTACTGGGAACAATATGGTAGAAACACAGATAATTATATAAAACCCTAACTCTAAGCTTTGTTACACACTTAACCAACACAAATAAACACATGAAAAATCCAATTGTATCAACTGGATTAACTCACAGCAGTCTCCCAAGACATATATTAAAATATACACCCAGCCAGTCCGCCACATTTTGGTTAAATTCGCAAATACAAAATCATCACATACTATATAGTTTTTAATTTCTTGACCAGCTTGATTGAGGCTTCCTATGAACCTGGAAGTATTTTCTCAAGTTCACTAGTCTTGATTCCCTCTTGAAAACTAAGGAGAGCTCTGTTACTAACAGAACAAGTTCTGAAATTCATTATTAAATTTAATAATTACTTTATATTCATTACTTTTCAATTCCAATTTGCTCATGCCTTGTGAGGACTAAGACTTCACTTGGAACAGATTTAAAAATAAACTGTAAGAGGCAATCTATGAAGACAGATAAGCTTTGGACGAAGTGTAGACAGAATTACTAACTATAAGAAAATACAGTAAAGGAGAAGCCATTTTACTAGCAGGGTTAATCTGAGAATTACAGGACCCAGAAAGACCGGATAACCACAGTATTGATTCAAGATTTTAAATAGGAAAAGACATTTGCGTTCTGATTTAAGAAGAAAGTTTATAGGTGCAAACTAAGAAGATGAAGTGATACAATGCAGAACTCCCCATGTTATCAGTAAATACAATCATGTAAGAGGCTATTATTGTGGATTAGTGGCTTCTTTTTAAAAGCATTCTCCCAATTTCAGTTTATAAAATCTCATCAGAAATTCCCACTACAAAAACTGGACTCAGACTGGTACCTGTTATATGACAGACTAATAACCTGAGGTATTTATTTTGTGCCTCATCTTCATTAGTAACAAGGGAAGACTGAGAATAGCCAGAAGGTCCCTTCTAGTGATGACCTTCAATGTCCTGTTTCTGTGTGAGAAAATACCAAAAAGATTAAGCAACCCATAACCAGACTTGCAGTAACTTAAGGAACTGCTAGAAAAAATCTAATAATTACTTAAAATGGGAGTCTTGACACCACATGGCTCCATGATCTAAAAAGCTACAGAATTTCTACCTAAGCTGAGAAGGCACACATTTCAAGGGTTAAAAAACAACAACAACAACAACAAAAACCCAATTTCTTTCAGATCAATCTACTTCAATTTTTCCGTATGTGCTTAAAAAAAAAAAAAAAGTGACATAAAGCCCAGGTTCAACATATTTCTAAGTCTGTTCACTGTATTATTCAAAATGTTGAATGCTTAATGTTTTTCTTCTGCTTAATGTTTTTCATCTGCTTATCTGCTTCATCTGTTTCTATTACTCTGAAACATGCCAAGCCAAAGCTTTCAACTGTGTAGAAAGCATTCAGTAGTGAAGTTCCCTCTCAAATTCTTTGAGAGCCAGTTTCAGTACGCATCAGTATGTGACGCAACCCTCGAATATGGAGAAAAGCAAGTTCTATCAGAAGGAGCCAGCTTGCTGCAGCAACCTCTGAACCACCACTTCACTAGCCCTGCTGGGAATGAAGACAAGAAGCTGCAGGTGTGACAACTACCTTTTTAAGTTTTTTGAGACAACTTCTCTTTTTGATCAATATCCCTTTTATCCTTTAAGTTGAGAAGTGTTCGATACCCAAAGACAAATGTTTCAAAGTATGAAAAGTATCTTTGTTCAAAGTTTAAAGTTTATATGTGAAGTAATCCAAACCAGGCTGTTATGTCCCCATTTAAAAACATAATAAATACTGAAGCACAGTTCCAAATAATTCTTTCTCCATCAAATCCTAGACACCTGACAGCAATTTATAACATCAATAAAACTAGAAGCCTTTTTAAAGAATATGAACACCCTACAGCAGGGTAGTGAACATCAGTATTGATTTCAGTGTTCATAAATCACTTTCCAATGAAAAGGTAGTTTTATAAGGGGAGATTACGGGAGGGGGAAGGAATCTTACCACTAACCTGATTTTGTAAAACAACTTTTTAGCTGCTGTACCAGCAATTTTAAAGAAGTCAGGGATAATTATATTGCAAACAGAATCCCTTGGAATCTAAATTTATTTTTTAAAGGTTTTTATTTTTTATTGTCAAATACTCCACAAAACAAATACACAATTTTGCTCCATCACACTGATGACTAGTCCAAAGAATCTTTTCAAGAGAACTCTTATTAGTGAGACAACCAACACAGCTTCAAAAAGTGAGCTATAAAGAGGACAATGTGACAGTTTCAAGAAAGATACTCAGACAGTTAGCTGCAAAGACCCCCCAAAAGCAGAAGACTAATGAAGACAGTATAATGGCATAATGTCAACAACAGAGGTCTAAGATCAGACTTTGTTACTTTATACCCTAAGAAACTCATTTCACTACTTCTGAGCCTGTTTTCTCACTTATGAGATAGGCCTGAATTTGAGATTTCTACTTATGATTAAGCCCTCAAGTGTTAGAGTTTTACAATCAGACACCTTAATCAAAAGGTTCAATGAAGATATGCAACCCACCTTCCTACTGTAGAGAACAATGAACAGGGCCAGAGACTCATGTTCATCTTTAATCTTTTTAAAGTCTTTACCAAGTTTTTCTTGCTTTTCTGAACACCACCACAAAGGCCCTCCCCACTAAGTCTAAGGAGCTATTATGATCCTATCTCTTGGAAAATATCCAGGTACTATAACTACAAAAATCTAAGCTCAAATGGTACTGTAAAATGAACACCGTGTACAAGTGCTATCGTTAATCTGAAGTGCAAAGAAATAAAATCAATTAAAACAACTGGGGAACTTCTCCACAGCCATCCCCACTGTATACATAGGGATGTGAACAGGTTACCTAAATAGCAAATCATGTCACTAAACTTGGCCTCATGTACAAAGTAGTGGCTAACCAACCTTTTAGTCACTGGCGATTGCCATCGCTTTCCCATTTGCATCCTGAGAGCAGTGGAGAAAAACAAAGGTCAAGAAATTCCATTCACCAAATTATTTACTTCAATGGAGTTAAGTATCACTAATGGCGATGTATTTTTTTTTTAAAAATGTTCAAAGATGGTTCAGAAGTTACTGCTATGGTTTCACTTATCTAGTCATGCAGACACAGGACATGGTGGTACATAACTTACCAAGATCTCACTAATAGTGATAACCACCAAATAAAGCAAAGAAAATGTCCCCAAGCCCCCCAAATCTGGCCATCTCCTTCTATGAGACCTTGAAATGAAGGAATTAACAATTTTTTAAAATAAGCCTGTAGCCCATCCCTTAAGTTAGAGAAGTTTCATCACAACCACAGACCACCAGTGAAGACTACTGAAAGAAAAGACATTACCGAGGGGAAGTCTCCTTCTGGCGCTTTCGAGGTGATGGAGAGGCACTCCGGGAAGGGGAATGTCTCCGCCGCCTGCCTACCTCACCATTCTTCACATGGGACCTCTTGGGTCGCTCATCTTCTGAGGAAGAAGAGGAGCCAGAATCTATAATTATACAATAAACAAAAATTACATTACATCTGTGCTTTATATTTATAGCGTGTGCCCACATTTTCTGACTCTAAGCAGATGGGAGTGTCCAAATTACCAAGTAAAGCTCGCTTATGCAAGCAAGCATGTATACAAGCCATCAGTTCTGAAAAAAGTTATCATCGATGTACCGTCAATGACTTAAAAGCCAAACATAAATATAAATCATTATATAATTTAGTTATATAAATCATTCCCAAGGCACACTCCAATAAGATACAAGTGTCCCTTAAGACGCTAGTGATTTTCTGGGGTGCCTGGGTGGCTTAGTGGGTTAAGCCTCTGCTTTTGGCTCAGGTCATGATCCCAGGGTCCTGGGATTGAGCCCCACATTGGGCTCTCTGCTCACCAGGGAGCCTGCTTCCCCCTCTCCCTGCCTGCCTCTATGTCTATTTGTGATCTCTGTCAAATAAATAAATAAAATCTTAAAAAAAAAAAAAAATCTAGTGATTTTCCAAAAAACTAAGCTCAAAAAACACCTCAAGCAAGTACTTGATGCTTGTTACTCAAAGCACTTTCAAAACTACTGAAAGTTCCACTAGGATCTGAATACTTCTCACATCCTTAGCATTTACCACATACAAAAAAAAAAAAGTGACAAGCCTTTCCTACAGGCCTGGTAGGAAATGCAAAATGAAAAACTTCGACTGCTTGCACCTGGTCTCCTTCACTTAAAATAACTAATAACTGTTTCCAAATACCAAAACTTAAATTTAAAATGAAGTCCCAGGGCACCTGTGTGCCTTAGTTGGTTAAGCATCCAACTCCTGACTTCCTCTCAGGCCATTATCTCAGGGTCTTGAGATCCAGCCCTGTGTTGAGCTCTGCACTGGGACAAGATTCTCTCTCTCTATCCCCTCCCCCATGCTTTCTCTATCTCTCCACCTCTCTCTTAAAAAAAAAAAAAAAGAAGAAGAAGGAAATAAAGTCCCAAGTACCAAAACCACCCAAGACCTATATGCATTTTTAAACCCATGATTAACTTCATGTTTAAAGAGCTTTTAATGGACTTGATTTTGCTGTGGGGTGCTTTGGTCTCTATACTGCAAATGAAAAGCAAATGCAGCACACCTAGCCTTGGTCACAAATACCCAAAGCTAGTAATATTATTATTAACTAAAAAATAAATACTGTTTATTATTTTACAGATATAAAGTACAGGAAACCTAGAAACAACCTAATGTCCAAGTAGGTGACTGGCTCAATAAATTACAGTGTATTTATTATTACAGTAAAAAGTTTTAGCTATTAAAAAAAATTAGATGATCTGGGGCACCTGAGCGCTTCAGTGGGCTGAAGTCTCTGCCTTTGGCTAGGGTCATGATCCCAGGACCCTGGGATTGAGCCCTGCATCCAGCTCTCTGCTTGATGGGGAGCCTGCTCCATACCATACCCCCTCCCACCACCCCCCCACTTGTGATGTCTGTCAAATAAATAAATAAAATCTTAAAAAAAAACCAACAGATCTAAGAACAGGGTAAAATATCTAGATATAGTAAGTTAAAAAGGGAGGCAACAAAGTCTGAGCTTATACAGGTTTTTTGGGGTTTGTTTTTTCTTTCCCTTTTAAACCATAGATTATATACATGGCACAGAAAAATTCTGAAGAAAAGCTTTCAGGAGTAAGACTAGGGAATGGTAAAAGAATATACTTTTCCAAATTTCATACCCCTGTATATTTACTATTGTACTGTAAAGATCTACTGTTTACAACAATTTAAAAGAAAATTAAGTTTTAAGAAAGGACTTAAAACCAAAATACTTCCTCCCCTTGAACAGATTTCTATACAGACACCTATTTCTCATAAGTAGGCTCACTACAAGGATGGAGATTTGTATCTGGAGTATTTTTCATGAGGGTATACAGATAGAAAACAGTTGAATCCATATCCGTACCAGATGAAGACTGCTGGTTCTGTCGTCTGTACTGACGTCTCTGCTGCACAGAATCTGCCGCAGCCATTTTGCCACCTTTATCTTCTTCTGAAAGATGGATGCATTTAGAAAGTGTTTCTTTAGTTACGCATACAGAAAATGTAACGTACTTAAATTGGAAAATGGTCTCTTACACCTCTATCTCATTGGATCAAGCAATACAACTGTATAGATAATTTTTTTTTCTTACAAAAAAACTTCAGAATGCCAATTTAAACGCTGATTTTAGACTATGTTCACCAAATGTAATCAAAGTTTATTTACTATAGGTCAAGCTAAGCTCTATGAACTTTAACATATTTCAGATAATCATCATAAACCTAAAGGATGGTACTGTTACCTGCATTTCAGATGAAAGAAGTGAGGGTCAGATAAATTAAGTAACTAAACAAAAAGCAGTTAATCACTAAAGGTGGGTATTCAAACCAGGCTGGTCTCACTTTAAAGCCGTAGCTACTAACCACTAAGTCATATCCTTCTGACTTTCACCAGAGGGGATGATGCAATGTGCAAAAAATCTAATTATGTCAAAAAAAAAAAACACGAAAACTTACCCGATTCAGATAACTCTACTTTTCTAGGCTTAGGTGCTGGTGAAGGGGACTCTCTTTTCTCAGTACCTTTATGTTTTGTCACTAAAAATAAGAAAAAAAATTTTTTTTTCATACACAGGAAAGCAAAACAAAACAAAACAAAACCACACAAGACCATGTCTTAATGGTACAACAGGTGTGACTATGCATGTAAGTTAAATGTTTGGTGAAAGCCTTGAAAAGTCCTATAATGACTTTTTAGTCATACAGATAATTTCTCCCAAGAGAAACCAGTTAAGAGAAACTGGGAGTTGCTGTTTCATAGCAGCAGCTCTGTATAGAAGACATGTGTAACATTCGACTCAGTAAACCTCTAGGTGCTACCCGACAATGTAAAAGCCACTCAACTACGGAGGCCTCAACAGCACAAGAGCTTCCAAGCATGCAACCATACCTGGGTTCAGAAAAGTTGTAAAACTGATAAATGGTTAAGAAATAGATCTGATGAAATCTTCAGAAAAAGAGATTTGTTCTGGAGAAGAGGAATGAGTTAGCCACCAAGATACTAAAGAATCTTTCTGTACCAATACAACCTTCATCATAACATGAGAGATTTAAACTACCCAAAAAAAAAGTAATCCCTCACAGCAGGAAAAATAATTAAACACTAAGGCTGGATTTTTTCAAGGCTTAAAAAAGCAGGGGAAGGCAGGGGTAGCAGCTCAGAAATACACCGAAGGTAGTAGCAGAGCTGTGAGCACCTTATGAATTACCCAGCTTCTCTTTTCCAAATTACATGGAAAAATTAAGACAACTGTCTTTTGTATGCTTGCTGTATTAGCAAGCAGCACTAAGCACTGTTGATAGTATTACCCCCCATTTTAAAGGAGGAGAAATCTGAGGCTTAAAAAGTTAACTTCAGGGCTCAGTGGGTTAAAGCCTCTGCCTTCGGCTCAGGTCATGATCCCGGGGTCCTCGGATTGAGCCCCACTTTCCCTGTATCCTTGGTCTTTCTGCTCAGTGGGAGCCTGCTCCCCCACCCCCCGCAACTGCCTCTCTGCCTACTTGTGATCTCTGTCAAATAAATAAATAAAATCTTAAAAAAAAAAAGGTAACTTCAACTAAAATCACATAGATAATTAAAGTGAACTAGGATCTGAACCCAAGACTATTTCTAGAGCACAGGCTTTAATTTCCATCAATTAACCAGCTCTATTTATAATATCCATCTACTGCTTCAACTAAAATCAAAGTATATACAGATACAACCATTGATCTTACCATACAATTAACCTGAAACATCATCTAAGACCATGCTGTTAAGAACTAAATTTGAAGCCAATATGATCCCAAGGATCCTTATTTATCTGCTTTGTCTGATTAAAGCAAATACCACGGAATGTTGACCCAGAGTATAGACACATTTCTTTTAACACACTCTTGTACTCAGAATTCTGTAAAGGCTTATTCTAAGGGGCAGTAACTTTAGAGAGCTAGTGATCTAAAACAGAAATCTCATCTTTGCTAAAGTAGTCAAAATGAATTTACAATACTTTTCTTTTCTTTTTTTGGAGATGTGAGAGAGTGCATGAGAACAAGCAAGGTCAGGTGGGGCAGAAGGAGAGAATCACAAGCAGACTCCCTG
This sequence comes from Mustela erminea, assembly GCF_009829155.1. Taxonomy (NCBI): domain Eukaryota; kingdom Metazoa; phylum Chordata; class Mammalia; order Carnivora; family Mustelidae; genus Mustela; species Mustela erminea. The sequence goes on from NC_045623.1 coordinate 91,865,885, forward strand.
CTGAGCATAGAGACCAAGGAACAGCTTGATCTCACAACCCCGAGGATCAGGATCTGAGCCCAAATCAAGAGTATGATGCTTAACTAAGCCACCCAGGCACCTTTTTTAAAAAATGCTATTTTTAAAATGAACTGCATTTTATTAATGTTTCTACCCAATAACCGTTTTTTGTTTTTTGTTTTTTTTTTTTAAAGATTTTATTTATTTATTTGAGAGAGAGACAGTGAGAGAGAGCATGAGCGAGGAGAAGGTCAGAGAGCGAAGCAGAATCCCCATGGAGCTGGGAGCCTGATGCGGGACTCGATCCCGGGACTCCGGGATCATGACCTGAGCCGAAGGCAGTCGTCCAACCAACTGAGCCACCCAGGCGTCCCCCAATAACCGTTTTTGACTTAGCACTGGATTTGGTAAAAAACGGTTAAATCCTAATGAGTTACCATGAAATATGGCAGCAAACCTGCATTTAAAACTTGTATTTTAGGGGCGCCTGGGTGGCAGTGGGTTAAAGCCTCTGCCTTCAGCTCAGGTCCTGATCTCAGGGTCCTGGGATCGAGCCCCGCATCGGGCTCTCTGCTTGGTGGGGAGCCTGCTTCCTCCTCTCTCTCTGCCTACCTGTGATCTGTCAAATAAATAAATAAAATCTTTAAAAAAAACCCAACCCTTGTATTTTAACAAATTCAAAAGAAATAAAATACAAATGCTTTTAAACTATAAAGGAGTTGAGGCTATTTTTCTGGTCAGTACGCTGCACTTTAAAGTGATAGTTAAACTTCAATTCTTGAAAAGTTATCAGAGGCATCCAGTTTTATCTATACACCCCACATGGTCCAAGTTACCACATAAGAGAACTGGGTTCCAAAATGTGTTTGGAAGCCGCCTCAATGTCAGAATGCATTTACCTCTAAGAGACATTAAAAATGCGGCTATGTTTGCAAGAGAGTTGACAAATGCCAACTGAATAAACACGACTGAACTAGAACAAACATATTTTTCCTTACAGAAATATCCATTTGCGACTTTATCTTGATCCAATCTCTCATGAATGGTTTAGCTATAGTCTACTGTCAGAACATTCATACTCTTAGAACAAGTACATAATATATACCCCTACGCTGGTTTAATATGATTGAATTGTAATATTAACAGAGTTAATATTTCATCCGAATGTGTTTATCTAGATGAGAGTTTAGTTTATTATGTTAATGTTTTATTTTTAGCATTCAAAGGGCAAAATCATTCTAGCATAAAGTCAGAATCTTCTAAATAAAAAAACAGAATTTTAAATTTACTTCAGTATTCCTATTAATTATTAATCTCCCAGACTTGTCAAAATGATCACTTATAAAGATAAATCACTGTTACCAAAATTGGTGAAATTATCATCTACAGAACGCAATTTATAGGATTAAACTGATCTATCCTAAAACTTTAATAGGCATAGATCCTCTGTAAACATACTTCATTAAATATCCTACTGATTTCAAAGCACTACTTTGTGTACTAAGATAAGGCCAATTTAACTAACATGCCACTGACTGTAAGATGCTTCCTGAAGATCCTTTCAGATGAGAATGTACAGTATACTCCAAATCATTTACCTCTAAATTCCCCCAAATACTTTCCCTGTATCCTTCCTACTCCATTTGCTCAATATTAAAAGTCCTGACTGATAACTACTACATGAAATATACAAGTAAAACCTATTATACTTCAATGGCGTCACTGATCTTACTAGTCATGGAGTATCCTAAAAAGGAATTTCTGAAATCACATCACCAGGTACAGAAACTAAAGAACTTCACCCTGCCCTCCATCTCCCACCTCTAGCCATCACAACAACATTCTGGGGTAGGAAAGTTGGGCAAGGTCTGCATATACTTTTCTACTGGAAAATGAGAACCCAAATTTTAGTCTTGGCTGGTTGACCTTGACCAAATCACTTAACCTGAGAACCGGTTTCTTGATGACAGTCTCTAAAGTCTGTTCTACTTCTGAAATTTCATCACACAGGACTGGGATCATTTTACTATAAAATGTTATTTCCAAGTAGGTAAAGCCAAATTCAGCTTCAGCAGACACAAGGCAGTCTCTGTATATTGCCCACAGTGCACCTCTTTGGCTGTGTTTTGTTTGGACATGGAAGACCTATCCCAGAATCCATAGGTATATAACTAGGTCTTTGTCTTCTACCATGACTTATTTCTCTCCTAAGCGCATATCCACTGTGACTTTTTTTTTTTTGAAAGCAGTGGCCCACTCCCCTTGACAATATATCAGAACCCAAGAGGTTGGTGCCTGGGTATACTCAGAAAAAACTTAATTCTTAGCAATCTATTTTAACAAAGATTCAGTCCTCCTGTTCAGATAATTTTATTACTCTTTGGCTATAATGCAAATAGAAAAATCCTAACGATGTGTTTTTGTAAAATAAAAGGTGGAAACTTTTATAATATTTTTTCACTAGAGAGCTTTCTGGCTCCAGATAAAGGGGGAAAAAAATCAGAAATGCAAACTACCTCATAGAAATAGAAAACATTGGTTAGGAAGTGGGCATCAGATTTGGACATGGTGGCTGGAAACTACTGAAGCTGTCCTAATTTTGAACAAAAGGACAGGAGGTTATGAAAGTAAGTGACCGTAAGGCCCCCTCCCATACTTAAAGTAAGTCTGAACCTGGAAGACCCAAACGTCATCCAGCTATATTTAATGATACGGTCACTACATTAAACTGTTAAAATTCAGAAAATAATCTACATATTACTCTTTACAGATTAGCCTTATCTGCCAGTACCCCAACACTCTGATGGCTTCTCTATATCTCAATAAACAGTCAGAACTGTGCCCATCCCCGTTTTCTTTTTCTAACCTGAAAATTTAGATGTGATCAGAACAAGCCTGGTACAGCTCAACCTACAGACTGCTTCTCAAAAACCAATTTCTACAGCAGCTTTCAGGATTTCCCCTCCCCCACTACTCACCCTTTAGGCTATCATCTCAGCCCTAAACACCAGAGGCCCAATGCAAACAGATCCTACTGCTTTTCTCCTTGTGTATTTATGCTAAAAGAATAGCTCCCAATATGCCACAACCCTCACTCAGACCAGTACACATTCTACTTGCCTGGCAGGATCACAGATCATAAATTCCTCAGAAATCCATCTGCAGAATAAACCAAGGACAACACTCAGAAGAACCCTGCCTAGAGCCTAAACTAAAAAACAAATCAGCTTTTAAGAGGACACCTTGTTCTTCCCTATGTGGCCAAGAAAGAATTAAAACAGAATATGAAGTTCTCAAGTAAGATATCAAACAAAAAAATCTCCAGGGGAAAAAAAGCTAACTAGTCTCAGAGTAATAAAATGATCCCTTAACATGACAACACAAACTTTGATAAGTCACCCCAACTCAGCCCACGGCCAGGTCATGTATTTCTCCACCTACTTGCTGCCAGAGGGCAACTGCTAAAAACAAAACACATTTACACGTAAGCTATTTCAACAAACCCCAAGAACTTAAAGCAGGAAAGAAAAGGTGATAAGCAAGTTTACAGAGTATCACATACACAAATACTACCCAGCTACTTCACACTCTGAAGGGAGAAGGGGCAGCAACAACTGACTGGGCACTTTGTAGCCAAACGAAGAACAAATGAACATACTGTTTTTATGCTTCTGATTTTTACCTTTACCTGAAGTTCTCCCTGGAGAGACAGAAACACGACTTTTTCTTGTACGGTTTGACTGCTGGGGTGTTGGGGAATGACGAGTTTTTGGTGGTGGAGTTGCTGGAGGTGACGGCCTATGCCTTCGCCTGGGAGGACTCGCTGAAGGAGATAACCTACGAGTTTTTCGAGGGGGGCTGGATGTCCTCTTAGGAGGCTTCTTTGGCGGTGATCGGGAACGAGACGAAGAGGATGATGAGCTACTTCCAGACAAGGATGCTGATGAACGCCTTCTTCTGTGGAATAAAGTATTCACATTCATTAACTGCATATTTGTCAAAAATGACCTTATAGGTTATGTACAGTTTACACAAAAATACAGCTATTTTTATCCAACTTTTGAGTTTATGTAGCTAAGCATATAAGTAAGTTTAAAAAAAAAAAAATGGGAAACAAAACCACAACCTAGGACAGGAAACAGCTAGTTCTGAGACTAAATGCGGGTAACTTATTCTGGTAAGCGCTTCCATCTGAGTTGTCTTTCCAGTTATAAAATGTCACATTGAGTGCTAGTCTCTTCCTTCCTTAGGAAAATCACCACTGTTTGGAGTTTGCATTCAAAATTTGGGTGGCAAAGTATTTTCCATTTAATAGCACAATGTCAAACAACCCTTAGGTTGCATTTTTTTAAAAAAACATGTGCAGCAGGGTTAGGAATTCATTTAGCTACATAAACTTAGAAGCAGGGGCCTCTCGAATTCTGCGGCAAATTTGTGGTAAGTTCTGTTGCAATTATGTGTACCTGCAGAATTCACCTTTGGCGGAAGAATTCCTGAGAACCTGAAAAAAAGGAAACCCTACCTTAAGTGTGAGATAAAAACTGGCTGAAAGGGAATCTTACACAATCTGCAAAATATTTTGACTGCTAAATGGCTCAGTAAGCACAATTAAAACACGCTGTTTGCAAAACTCCAATATAAGAAATAGCTGTTTCCACTAATCTTGTATTAGAAAGCACCAGCATTACTTTTCTCCTAAAAAATAACCAATTTTAGAAAAGCATGATGCCTAAATCAACTGACCATTTACGCCGTTAGTCTGTCAATAGTTAAAAACCAAGTATATCATTTTTAGCAGTAGTCATAAAAATGTTTCACTGTATCACAACAACGCCCTCCCCAAATGTTATCTTTTGAAAAAATACGGGACTCTGAAAAACCTGACTGCAGAAACAAAAAATCATGGAGCTCATTATTTCCCCTCTGTATTTCCAAGAGATTCATACCCCTGTAAAAATCTCAAAGACCCAAATACAAAAACTTCCATGCTAAGTATAATCTGAAGCACAATCATCACAGCTCCTTCCAAGGAGGTAAAGAAGGCTCAAAACTCTGCTACCAGTGCACCAGGCCTCCACTTTAGGCAGATTTGCTAAAAGGGACAGATACAAACATTTTTCCTCATGCCAATTTTAAAATGATCTTTAAACACAGAACATTCGTACTGACAGGGTTACTTCTATGTCTAATCTCTTCAATAATACCTAGACCTCAAACTGCTAAAAATTGGCTATATCCACGAGATGGGATTATGGGTAACGTTCCCGTTGTTATTTGTTTGAAATTTTGTAAACACTCGTTTTTATGAGAAAGAAAACATTTAAAGCAAAAACGTAATTGCAAAAAGGTTATTTTAATATTGGCTAAAAGTAGCTTAATGGCTCTGTGGTCATCTGCTTTTTAAAAGCCAGTGATAACGAAAAACCAAAGGAAGAGTGAGGGTGGCAAATTCCCTCATCCCTAGGAGATCTTGGAGTCTAAAAGGTAAGTTAACACAAAGTATCAGTAAAATGGTCATTTGTTTTCCCCCAACACTGCATTATGTTTTTGTGGCAATTAAACCTCAAATGAGAGGCTCTTTCGAAGGCATCACCTAGTATCACTCACGAGCTTTTTATTCCATGGGGACATTAATTCAAACACTACTAGGCTAAAGCAAATGCGGTGCACTTTCATTTACTGACACTTCCAAATTTAAAAAGAAAAGGAAAGAAAGGAAAAAGAACAAGAAAAAAGAAAGCCCTCACCGTCTCACTGGAGATCTACTCCTTCTATGCCTGGGTGGAGGTGGCATTCGTCTTGGTGGGCTTCTTCTTCGAGGAGATGGCCGCCTTCTCGGACTTGGCCTCCTTCTAGGTGAGTATGATCTGCCATAACAAACAGAATTAGAGCCTGAATAAACGAGAACAAGGGAAGAATTCCTTGACCGCTTTCTCAACAGCTGTATTTTTAAAATGGACTTCAGGGCATACAGTTTTCCATTTATGTAGAGATTTTTATGGTGCACAGAAAATGTCCTCAAATTCTCTCTGTAGGTCCAAAGAATAACATTTGTACTAAATGCTCTCTCTTGCTCTGAAATTACTTATCTAATTCTACCCAGAAAGTAGCATGTAAAACCCAAGATCTGTATCAATCCAGAAGCTCACCTTGATCGGGATCTATGACGTCGCCTAGGTCGAGTATGAGAAGGAGAGCGAGACCGTGTCCGGGATCTTGATTTGGAACGTGACCGAGATCTTGGTCGGGTCTTCTCCTTCTCCTTTTCTTTTTTGGAATTTTTCTCTGGAGAAGGTTCTTTAGGCTCTGGTACAGGTTCAGGTTTGGGAACTTTCAGGATGTCACTGTAGAAAAAAAAAGCTGATTTTTTTCCCTTCTGCAGTTCAGACTCCCAAGTCATAATACAATGATGTAATAAGGTTATTTTTCTCTTTAAAATGTTTTCAAAATCCATGAAGACTTCTCCTTAGCTCCAAAAAGATATATACACATCAGTGAAAGTTAAAGAGCAACCAACAATTCTAACCACATACATTTTTAAGAGTATACAGTTGTCCACAGTATTGGGGAAAAAAAGCAACTCACAATACATAAAATCTCAAGAAACAATACAACCAGCCAATAGCACTGGTCATCTTTAGGGTCCTTTACTAAAACTTTCCTGTAGAGCTAGAATCTTTTCAAAAAGCTGATTTTATGATTTAAAAAATATAAAAGGGAAATAATCAAGTGATTCTGTATTTGTAACTCAGAGCTATTCTATTGGCAGTCAGTGAGCAATAGCCTAAAACTGTGATACTTATAAATGAATTTTCATGTACTTGCCTAGTAGAAGTGGCCTCTTGTACTGAAGGTTCTTTTACTTTCACTGATGGTTCTGGGAGCTCTGGAGTTTTTTCCTTCTTTTCTGGAGCAGGGGAAGGACTCCGGCTCTTGGTTCTGTGACGGGGAGATCGAGAATGACTGCGCTTTCTCTCTCTCCTGACAGGGGAAGATCGTCTTCTAGGGGAAGGAGATCTGGATTTGCGTCTAGGATGAAAGTAATGTTTTTAAGGTTTTGTATCATGTGGATTGGGAGAGGGTCAAAGGGGAAAGTGAGAATTAATCTTTTTAAATACAACACTGCTCTTTACACCTGAGAAATTCTTTATAAAAATAAGGTATCCTGTCATCTTTATTTAACAGGGGAAGGGCCAAAAGAAAACCAGGAAGGCAAACAAAGGGTAACAACATTTTCTGGTATTCCAGTTGTAAGAGGAAAAGCATTGACCTAGGACTCTAGATTTAGATTCTTAATCATTCCCAGAGATGAGGAGACCAAAGACCTACTTTTCAGAGGAAGAGGATGCTTGAAAGTAAAGAGATATTCCATGATAACAACTCAAACCCAAACAGCTTAGAGGCAGACAGCTCCCACCACAGAGTCTGTCAGGTAGTCTAGGAATTCCAGAAAAATGAATAGTACCATTAAAGTAATGGGCTCTTTGGAAGAGAAGAGAAATACGTCAAACCTATGGAGCCTTTTTGAAAAAGGAGAAGTCCCCTTTCCTTTACAATGGCTTCCCTAACTTGATATCAAACAGCAAAAATCTGGTTCATCAATAGCCAAGTAGTTATCAGAGTGATGTGCTTAACTCTAGAAACAGTACTTCTTCCCTGAAAAGGAGGTTTTAATATCAAATACACAAATTAAAATGAACAAAGAAATTTCCTCCTCCCTTTACTAATTCAAAAGATTTATGCAAAAAAATTATCAGAACTCTAACAATGAAAAGCCTAGTAGAATTCTCACCTTTCACCACAAATACAGTAGAAGCTGAGTCGTGGGTTTAAAAATGGAAACCTAACCATAGCCTCATTGGAAGAAGAAGAAAACAAATAAATGATCTGTTTTGGGTTCAATACAACCATCTAAGAAAAGCAGAACAGGGAATTAGGCAAGTATAATATGAATAGCTAATGGGCACAGATTTCTAATAAAAAGGAAAGAAAAGAAGTAGAATAGATTAAAACAATTAAATGCTGTATTTAAACAAATCCAATATGGAAGGCAAGTCTAGACTATGATTTAAGAATTAAGACTTGTATAATTCACCAGGACTTTAGAGATAATTATCGTCAAAGGATCAAACTCAAACAAAACAAGTATTTTAGCCCACAAACAAGCCTTAGTCCACCGTGAAAATTGCAGAAAATGGAAGAAATTCTCTGAATAGTGCTATTAGCTTCCTTTTTAACTATGGAACTTTCTAGACACAGAATACTAACTTTACTAACATACCTAATGTTTGCATAACATTAGGTATATGTGTGTTGTAACATACCTTCTTGGGCTTCGAGACCTCTCCCTTTTTTCTCTGCTGCTTTCTTTTTCTTCCTTATCCCTCTTATCCTTGTCTTCATCTTGCTTTTTCATAGAAGCCAACTTTTCTTGTTCAATCTGCAATGATCAAGTTTTCAAAGTAAACATAGCTGAACATTTGAGATCAACAAACAAACTAAAGACTTTACACCCCTGATAAATACCAATGCTATAAATCACTTAATTGGCCTCTGCTTTTCAACAAGACTATTCTTAAGTTTACTTTAAAAAAAAAAAAAATCATTTTCGGTGCACCTGGGTGGCTCAGTTGGTTAAGCCACTGCCTTCGGCTCAGGCCGTGATCCTGGGGTCCCGGAATCAAGTCCCACATCAGGTTCTCAGCTCCACAGGGAGTCTGTTTTCTCCCTCTGACCTTCTTCCCTCTCATGCTCTCTCTCTCTCACTCTTAAACAAATGAAATCTTTAAAAAATATTTTTTTTCACTTTCATCTTACTCTTTGGTGATTTAATATACACTGCTCATGTGAAGAACCTGTGCTTACCTTTTACATTGTTATTAAAGTTCAAATTTTCTTCTGAGCTAGAAGTATGCACATATTAAGAAAAAATTTATCAGGCGCCTATGTGGCTCAGTCAGTTAAGCGTCCA